>NC_062285.1:97490590-99990590 GCF_902655055.1 Lutra lutra
TTTATCAGATTCTGTAGGGTCTTCTAGGGTTCCTAAGAAGGTTACTGACTGCTGCTTTAGTTTGAAAAAGAAAAGAATAGGTTGATAGATCACATTATTTTTCCACTTGTCCTCCATTTCACACCTTTTGCCTTGTGATTGCGGTTCCTACCATGAGAGGTAGAATTTATTTTTTGGCTCCATTGATGTTTGGATATGTGATTTGCTTTGGCCAAAGGAATGTTAGTGGATTACAAGCTAGCATAGGCCTTATTTTATTTTTACATTTAAAATAAGTTTCAGGGTACCTGGGTGGCTCAATTGGTTAAGCGTCCAACTCTTGATTTTGGTTCTGGTCATGATCTCAGGGTTGTGAGATTGAGCCCTGTATCAGGCTCCATGCTCAACATCAAGTCTGCTTGAGATTCTTTCTCTCCCTTTCCGCCTTACCTGACCCTGTGCGTGTGTGTTTGTGTGTGCTCTCTCTCTTTCTCCCTCTTTCTCTTTTTCCCTCTCTATCTCTCTATCTCAAAAAAAAAAAAAATTCTTTTATTTAAACCAAAAACAAAAAACAGTTCACCCTCAGACTGAGCTTTGACTTTCAATGCATTGGTGGAGGTGGGCTTTTTCTTTGTGCTCTTGCTTCTCCCCACCAGAAGACCATCACGAAACCACTGATGTGAAAATGAGAGAAAATGGAGTAGCCCTAGTTCAGCCCAGCAGCTTGATGCCAGCCTAGCTGAGGTTAGTTTAACAACCCACAAGTGTCAAAATAAAGAACTAATACTTCTGTTGTCTCTGAGTTTTGGGCAATAGCTGATGAATACAGTTAAAGTAACTTTAGAGTTCTAAAATGTAATAATAGTAATATTTCTTTTCACTCAATACTAGGAAAGGGTTTCTTTTAGCTGCATAAGAGTAAGAATTTGTTGATAGTAACTATGTTGTCCTAGATTGGTTAATTGGGGAACTCTAGAACATTTTTTCCATGATAGCTTAATGAAGAGTCATTTTTGTGGACTCATTTCTTGCAGATGTGTAAGAGATTGAACTAGAAGTCTTTTTAAAATCCTTTAAAACTCTGCAGATTTTGTTGGCCTACAATGATAGAAAAGGAGTTTAAAAATTTTTGAAGACACAAATAAGTAACTTTTATTTTTCTTATACATTATTCAGTGCTCATGAAGTTAAATGTACTCTTAATCCCTTTTATCTGTTTCATTCCTCTACCGTATTTAAGAGTCTGGGGTTTTTTGTTTCTTTTTTTCTTTGTTCATTGGTTTTGTTTCTTGAATTCTACAAATGAAATCATACGGTATTTGTCTTTCTGTGACTGACTTATTTCACTTAGCATTACACCCTCTAGATCCATCCATGTTGTTGCAAATGGCAAGATGTTCTTTTTTTTTTTTTTTTTTTTAAATATTTTATTTATTTATTTGACAGAGAGAAATCACAAGTAGGCAGAGAGGCAGGTAGAGAGAGAGGAGGAAGCAGGCTCCCTGCCAAGCAGAAAGCCCGATGCGGGGCTTGAACCCAGGACCTGGGATCATGACCTGAGCCGAAGGCAGTGGCTTAACCCACTGAGCCACCCAGGCGCCCCAAGATGTTCTTTTTTTATAGCTGAGTAGTATTCCATTGTGTATGTATGTCTTTGGAAAAAGTGATCATTCAGGTTCTCTGCCCATTTTTTCATCAAATTATTTGTGGGATTTTTTGGTGTTGTATAAGTTTCTTACATGTTTTAGATATTAACCCCCTTATCAGATATATTATTTGCAAATATCTTCTCCCATTTGGTGGGAGAAGATGTTTTGTTGATGATTTCCTTTGCTCTCTGAAAGCTTTTTATTTTGATATAGTCCCAGTAGTATAATTCTATTTTTACTTTACTTGCCTGAGGAGAATTATCTAGAAAAATGTTTTTAATCACAAGGAAAGAGAAAAGAAAGGAACAGAGAAGAGCTACAGAATAATTGTAAAACAAGTAACAACATGGCAATAAGTAGTTAACTATCAGTAATTACTTTAAATGTAAAAGGACTAAATGTTTCAATAAAAAACATTGGATGACTGAATGGATAAAAAAGCAAGACCTGTCCATATACTGCCTATAGGATGCTCAGTTCAGACATAAAGGAACATGCAGATTGAAAGGAAAGGGATGGAAAATCATTTACTATGCAAATGGAAGTGAAAGGAAAGCTGGGTGGCAATATTTGTATCAGACAAAATAGACTTTAAAACAAAGGTTGTATCAAGAGACAGAAAAGGATATTACAAAATGATAAAAGGAACAGTCAAACAGGAGGATATACCAGTTGTAAAGATCTGTGTACCTAACATGGCAACACCTAAATACATAAAGCAAGTATTAAGAGACATAAAGGAAGACATTGATAGTAATATAATAATAATTCTAGGGGACTTTAACACCCTAGTTACATCAGTGGATAGATATTCCAGAAAGTCAACAAAAAAAACAATGGCTTTGAATGACACCTTAGACCAGATGGATTCAGCAGATATATTCAGTGCATTCCATCCAAAACAGTGGAATATACATTCTTTTCAAGTACACAGGGAACATTCTCCAGAATAGATCACGTTAGGCCACAAAACACATCTCAGTGAGTTAAATAAGATTGAAATCATAACATGCATCCTTAACAACCACGATGGTAGGAAACGAGAAATCAATCACACAACAAAGTCTGGAAAGAATGCAGATACATGGGGGCCAGTTAACGTGTTACTGAAGAATGAATGAGTAGACCAAAAAATCAAAAAGGAGATCAAAAAATAAATGGAGACAAATGAAAATGAAAACAAAATGGCCCAAAATCTTTGGGATGCAGCAAAAGCTACTAAGCAAAGATTATAGTAATACAGGCCTACCTGAAGAAATAAGAAAAATCTCAAATAAACCACTTAATCTTACCCTTAAGGGAGCTGTAAATAGAACAAGCCTAAAGCCAGCAGAAGGAAGGAAATTGTGAAGATTGGAGCAGAAATAAGTGAAATAGAGATGAGGATGTCCACTCTCACCACTTTTATTCAACATAGTACTGAAACTCCTAGCCACAGCAGTCAGACAAGGAAAAGGGATAAAAGGCATCTAAATTGGTAAGAAAGGTAAAACCTTAATCTGCAGATGACATGATGTTATAAATGGAAAACCTTAAAAACTCCACCAGAAAACTGCTAGGACTGATATATGATTTCAGTGAAGTTGCAGGACACAAAATTAGTATACAGAAATCTGTTGAAATTCTGTATACTAATAATGAAGTAGCAAAAAGAAATTATGAAAATAATCTCATTTACAGTTATACCAAAAATAATGAAGTATCTATGAATAGACTTAACCAAAGATGTGAATGACTTGTGTTCTGAAAACTATAAAAACCATTGGTGAAAGAAATTGAAGATGACACAAATGGAAAGATATTTCATGCTCATGGATTAGATAAACTGATATTGTTAAAATGTCTGTACAACTCAAAGCAATGTATAGATTTAATGCAATCTCTAAAAGTGCTAACATTTTTCACAGAACTGGAACAAATAATTCTAAAATTTGTATGGAACCACAAAAGATCCACATAGCTAAAGCAATCTTGAGAAAGAAGAACAAAGCTGGAAGTATCATAATCCCAGATTTCAAGACATACTACAAATATGTAGTAATCAAAACAGTATGGTGTTGGCACAAAATAGACACCTAGATGAATGGAACAGAATAGAAAGCCCAAAAATAGACCCAGACTTATGTGAACAAGTGATGTACAACAAAAGAGGCAAGAATGTGCAATGGGGAAAAGGCAGTTTCTTCAGCAGATGTGTTAGGGAAACTGGACAGCTGTGTGCAAAAGAAAGAAACGGAACTTTCTTACACCATATACAAAAATAAACCCAATGTATTAAAGGTCTTAATATGAGATCTAAAATGACAAAAGTCCTGGAAGAACATATGCAGCCATTTATTTGGTATTGGCTGTAGAAGTATTTCATGATATATTTTTCCCTCACTTTTACTTTCAGTTTATTTGCATTTTTAATTTTTAATTTAATTTTTAAAAATTTATTTATTAGAGTGCACACACACGCAGGTGAGTAGGGGGAGGAGCAGAGGGGAAGAAGACTCCCCGCTTAGTAGGGAGTCCCGACATGGGGCTTAATCTCTCCATGGGGCGATCACTACTTGAGCCAAAACCAAGAGTCAGATACTTAACTGAGTCACCCGGGTGACCATGAATGTAAAGTGTGTCTCTTATAGACAACATGTAATTTATTGGTTCTGATTTGTTACAGTCTGACACTGCCTTTTGTTGGATTGTTTATTTAATATTGATGTAGTATAACCTGTCTGCCATTTTTATTTGTTTTCTTGTTTTTTTTTAGTTTTTCCTTTACTGTGTTCTTTTGCATCAAGTGTCGTCCCCCCCCCCCCCCCGTCATCATAACCTTTTAATTCTTTTAATGGTATTTTCACTATGTTCTTTTGTATTTTTTTAGTTGTTGCATGAGAGCTTATCATATGCATCTTACTGTGTCAGAGTCTGTTTCAGACTTAACACTAATGGCAGTGAAATGTAGAAATTTTGTTTCTGTGTAGCTTTATTTTCTTTTTTTTTGAGCTGCTGTTATACATATTACAGGCATTATTTTATAAACCCAACAGTATATTGTTATTATTCCTTCATATGATTTAGTGTTATTTAAAGAAACTGAGAGAAGAAAGGAGACCAAATGTATTCCCAGAGTAAGCTTTATTTGTACATTGTTTATTAGTGTTTAGGTATTTTGTTGAATTTAATTTGCTAATGTTTTATTGGGAATTTTTGCACCTATGTTCAGGAGGAATATTGGTTTTTAAGGTTTTTCTTTTCCTGAATTGTCTTTGGTTTTGGTATCATTATAATGTTAGTCTCATAAAAATGTCTTTGGAAGTAATCCATCATGTTCTCTTTTTTGGAAAATGTCTTGAATTGTTATTCTTTAAATGTTGTTAGAAGTCACTGGTGAAACTATTTGGGCCTGGAGGATTTTAATTGTGAATTCACTTTTTTTTTCCAGTAGGCATAATTCATATTGTGTGTTGATTTTGGAGGTTAAAAGTTTGAAATGGAGGCATGAGCAGGGTCATGTTCCTTTTGAAGGCTTTAGAGAAGAATCCTTTGTTGTAAAATTTACGTTTTACTACTTGAATTAAAATGTGGAAATCTTGTCACCGTGTAGTTTCCTTTCTTCACCCTCCTCTGTGTTGTAGTTGTTGCATTTCATCCACATGGTTTGAATATCTCTTTAGACAGTGATGTAAATTTTGCTTTCAATTATTTTGCATACTTTAAAGAATTGAAGAAGAAAAGCATAGTCTGTCACAGGGATTGGCAGACTGTTACTGTAGGCCAAATCCAGCTTGCCACCTGCTTCTGTAAATTTTATTGGAATACAGCCAGACCTGTTAGTTTATGTATTGTCTATGGTTTTTATTGCTCTGCAATTTGGAATTGATTAGTTACAACAGAGACCATTTGGCCTGCAAAGCCTTAAATATGTACTCTCTGGCTGGCCCTTTACAGGAAAACTTTGCCAACTTCGTCTATTATACATATCCACATATTTGCTATTTTTTTTGTTCATGAAATTCTGGCGTTGTTTCTCTTTGTCCAAATAAAATTCCTTTCTTCAGGCAGGTCTGCTTATGATTAATTATCTTCGTTTTCTTTCATCTGAAAATGTATTTATTTCCTTTTCATTTTTGAAGGCTACTTTTATTCCATCTAGAATTCTGGGTTGACATTTCTTGTGGCATTTAACTAGAGATGAGCAGTAGCAACTACCTTCTTTAGGTGGTCCAGAGTTCAGACTCACTTGCCACAGTTGCTGCTTGCTTTTCTCTGACTGATTCCAACTGTTATTTGATATTTACTGTTGTGCTTATGCTGTTCTAATTCTTATAGGTCAGGAAGGAAGTAAAATTTTCATTCTATTCATTTTTTTCTATAAAGTGGGAAAACAGACTGAGAAGTTCCTGTTTCAGGAAAGTGGGGGAGACAGTGTATTATAGACAATTTAGAATATTCAGGTTTTCAGAACATTTCTTTGCATTCAGTATGCAAAAAGTATCTCACCTATTTGTTTTCTGACTGTTTTTTCCAGCATTTGTGTTGGCATGTGATGTGGAATTTGTTTTTATTTTTATTTAAGACCTTATTTTTACATAATCTCTACACTTAACACAGGGCTCCAACTTACAACCCCGAGATCAAGAGTCACATGCTTTTCTGACTGAGCTGGCCAGAAGCCCCTATAATATATTTTAAAACACTTTAACACCTCAACCAACCATTTTCTTTTTCAAACTAGCTCTTCTTCCTTTATAATTCATTTCTTTCCTGATAACTTTTTGGCATGTATTTGCAGAGTTATCTTTGCCCTGTCTTGCTTTCTTATATGCCAGTCACATCAAAGTTCGTTTAGTTTGTGAGTCAGAAAACCTAGATTCTGTTTTCTCTGGCCCTGTCACTAAATAGCTGGGTATGTGACCTTGAAGAAGGCACTTAAGTTCTATCAGGCCACAATTTATCTTTGAATTTCAATTAAATATGCTCCTGAGGCTTTTTTCAGTCCTTAAGTTCTTTGGCGTTACCTCTGCAAACAATCTAATCCATGTTCTGATACTCTAATCTAGGTGTTCTTATTCCTTTTTGGGCCTTGAACCTGTTTGGTCTGTGGTGATGCATGTGGATCCCTGTCTGAAGTAATATCTTAATCATGCAAAATTAAATGTATATGCATATGAGGCATCTAATTATGTATTAGAATGTTTTTTTAAATATTTTATTTATTTCACAGAGAGAGATCACAAGTAGGCAGAGAGGTAGGCAGAGAGAGAGGAAGGGAAGCAGGCTCCCTGCTGAGCAGAGAGCCCCATGATGCTGGGCTCTGTCCCAGGACCCTGGGATCATGACCTGAGCCGAAGGCCGAGGCTTTAACCACTGAGCCACCCAGGAGCCCCTAGAATGTATTTAGTAATGCACACCTCAAAGTCTAGTAGTGTACAGTTCTTAATCTAGTAATGCATAAATGGAAATTTGAGATTTGAAGCAACTAAAGTGATAGGAAGATATCTGTGGTTTCTAATGGTATAACTAATACTGCTATAGGTTGTTGCTTACATTTATAATTAAGGAAATACTAAATTCCAATCAGAGGTTCATAAAATAAAGATGTTATTTCTTACTCAAGTTCATGTACCTTCTGTATTTCATCAACAGACCGAGAATTTGTAGAACCCAGGCTAAGAACTTCGGCACCAAGACATTTAAGCTATTGTTAATTATGTTAGGTAAACATCAAATTATGTTTAATACATATTAATTACATTTCTTAGTGAAGGAATGTTATCATTAAGATGTGAATATTACTGCCATTTGTAACTTTGTGTTACTCACTGCATTATAACTCCATGGAGAATAATTTGAAAACATGGTTTCTGACCCCAGGATATTTACAAGTGGAGTTCTTATTACAGAAATAAATTCTCTAGTTTTGTGTTTCTTACTTCTGTTTCTCATTGAGTTCTCTTTTTTACTATTACTATTTGTTTATTACCTACCATATGGTACAGCTTAGTAATTATTTTTGGAAGGAAGTTAGAAGAGCATGATTATTAATTAGTATCAAGGATCTTTAACTGTTTTATTTATTTATTTTTTTTTAAAGATTTTATTTATTTATTTGTCATAGAGAGAGAAGCGAGAGTGAGCACAGGCAGACAGAGTGGCAGGCAGAGGCAGAGGGAGAAGCAGGCTCCCTGCCAAGCAAGGAGCCCGATGTGGGACTCGATCCCAGGACACTGGGATCATGACCTGAGCCGAAGGCAGCTGCTTAACCAACTGAGCCACCCAGGCGTCCCTCTTTAACTGTTTTAATAGTGAATAATTGTTTCAAGTGATAAATTTCTATTTCTTAAGTGGGGATACAAATATTCCTTATAAATGACAACTGCTATAGTTATCCTTAATATGACACATGATAAAATGAACTTGGCTCTTAAGCAAACAAAGCTTAAGTCTTTATTGCCTGAAAGTTTTGAATTGCAATTTTTGTCCGTATTCTTAATTCATTAGCAGTAAAACAATACATATTGGGGTAAAGATTCTTTATAGATTCTGTGTTCTTTTACTTCTGTGCTGCTTGGCTAGAGTTAAGACTAAATAGGCTCATATTCTTCTTTGACTCTAGGTTTTCTCTACTTTTAATTTCTCTCCTGGAAACATATGTCCTAAGTTTTTATAGGTTTTTTTTTAGCTATTGTCCCCTCAGAGACCATATTTATTTGTTATATATCGAATCTGTTATATACAGAAATGTGTTTGTGACTGATGTCCTTAACAAACTTCTACTTAACTGGCATGCTCTTTTCAACCATTGTTTCGAATTCCTTTGGTCCATGGTATTCTGAGCACTCAACAGCTTGTGAACTACTCTAGCTTACTCTTGTATCTGTCTCTTGCCATCTTAGTTGTATGTATTCGAATTAGTTTTTATGGCCATGTTAATGTAGTTTTTACTCCAAATACGACCTAAGCTACTGAAATAGAAGTGTAGAAAGAATTGTTTTAATAAAAAACAAGGTGGATGCTTTGGGAAGACTTTGAAAAAAGCGCTTTGAAAATTATTAATGTGTTATAGGTGTAGATAAGCCTAAAGGTTTAGGAAGCTTTTGGTTCAACTAAACAGTAAAGGAAATTAATTTTTTCACATATTTGGAGGAATGTTAGTTTTTGTATTGGTGAATGCAGCAGCTGTGTGATCAACACCAGGGCCAGTCTTCTTTCCATCTTTCTGTTTCCAGTTGTTAGAATGTCTTATTCCCCTGGAGCTAGCTCTCATTATGGTTATAAGATGGCTTCAGTAAGTAGTCTGATATGACAACATCCAGGGGAAAAGAAAGACTTTTTTCTCCCCCTTTCTTAGTATTCTACCATTAGATTTCCCTGCATGTTGCAGTGGCCAGAATTGGCTCAAATACCCTTCCATAAATCATTTATTGAGAAATGGGTAGCATTGTCCTATTGACTTAGACTAATTAGTATATTCCCCTAACACACATGGAAATGGTTGAATACGTGAACAGCCGTAGCATTCACAAGGGAGAAGGACCATTAATGAGGTCAACCGGTAGTGCTGTATCAGAGACAAATACTAAAAACACTAGAAAATATTTGTAAAAATTCAGAAAGATTCTGTTACTTAAGTATTTCTAAGATCTTGTTCAACTTTGAACTAGATTAAAACTGGAAATATTAAGACATGCATTATAGATGTGGTTTATACAGAAAGATCATGTGATAACTTACTTAATAATCTTAAACTTAAAGCAAAGGCCTACTCCTGCCTGAAAATATCAAGGGGAATAAATGTGCATTATATTTGCAATGTATTTAATTTTTTTGGATGATATTTGTGGCAGCCAACTTTAAAACTAACCTGTGATTACTGATCTTGTTCTTATCAGACAAGATGCTTTTATCGCAGTCCTTTTAAGGAAAATGGTGTTTTCATATTAAACTTGGTAAGGGATTTAGCATATTTTTATGGCTCATTTATTCAATGAATTAGTTGAAAAGCTTCTATTTTGTAACTATTTTAGGTATTTTAAATGGTAAGCAAAATAAGATTTCTCTGTTTAAGGAGCTTGCGTTCTAAGGGGGTGAACTGTAGTAAACACATGAGAACAAAATTCAGATAGTGAATGTTCAGGGAAGGCCTCTCTGAAGAAAAATATAGTTAAGTAGAGATGTGAGTGTCAAGAAACTGGCATGTGAAAATTTGCAGGAAGATCACTGAAAAGGAGCAACTGAAGTAAAGGTCCTAAGATGAGAACTGACTTGGTGTGTTTGAGAGTCACAAAGAAAGCCAATATGGCTGTAATTTAAGCAAATGGTAAGATATACCCTCACTTCTTTTCTTACCTATCATTGTGATTACCATTTTGCCTATACCCTTCGTCTCCTTTCCTTTCTCATGCTTCACTGTACTCACTAGCTTTGGTTAATCAAACCACTGCAGCTGCATGTGGCTGGAGAAAAGTAGAACGATGAATACCAACTTAGAGTTGGCAGTTCTGCATGGCAGAGGCATTTCCTCTGATCTCTTGTCTCCTACTTTCTTAGAACACTGTTTCACACCTTTTTCTCCCTCTTCAAATTTCTAATACTTCTTTTTATATCTTCACTCTGAGTTGATGACCTAATTTCTTATTTTATTAAGAAAATGGAAAACAGAAGCAGATTTTCCTTCAGACATTTCCCATTTCCTCCTCACATTTATGGCAAAACTCCTTGAAAAGGATGTCTATAGTTTGTTTCCAGTTTTTTCCTTCTATTCTTTTATGAATCTGATCGAGTCAGTGTTGTTATTTCCCATTCCACAAAAATTATTTATTTCAGGATTACGCATTGACTTTCATGCTGTTAAATCCAAAGATTAATTTCCATCTTAATGTATTTTTTTTACTCAACGGTGTTTGAAACAATTCATTATGCTCTTCCTTGAACCACTTTTCCAGGTAAACTTTGAACATACTTACATACCCTCCTTGGTTTTCATCTCCATCACTGATGCTCCTTCATTTCCTTTGCTTGTTTCATCTCATCTGACTCCTAGATATCAAAATGCACTGATACCTAGACCAGATTGGTTGGTAGATGGTTCTTAGAGGAAACAATAGAGGGAGACCAATTAGATAAGAAATAATTGTGGCTTGAACTGTGCTGGTGGTGATAGAGATGTAGAAAGTGGATTTGTAAAGGAATTTATGAATTCTTTATGAAGAATTGTGTAAAGATAACATACATTGAATTTATTCATTTCTGTGGCTGGAACAGATAGCAAGACCTCGGTTGACCAGAATAATCTGCCAGCTTTAAACTTAAATAAAACAGTTTAGCTGTTAGTGTCTATTTTTTCTCTGCTTAGCTTCTGATGTTTTGTCTGAAACAGTATTGTGGGTACTTCCTGATCACCTTCTTTCTGAACTTTGAATCTCCAGCTGAGTGAGTAATGTCCGTCACTTTGCTCCCCATTGCTAATTTCTTCATTGTAGCAGAAGAATGAGACTTTCGAGGAGAAGTATTATTTGATAGCTAGAAATTCTTGAAATGGTTTCATAACAAAAAATAACTTTTTCATGAAAAATGTGTGGGAAGTAGTAAAGCTAGTGGTTAAGACTTGGATTCAAGTCAAGTAGGTATGAACTCAAATTCTGGTTTTGTTACTTCTAATTAACTCACTACTAGTTCTTGATCTTATTCTTAGTTTGTTTTCTCATCTGTACAAAAGGGATGGTAATGTTTACTGAATTATTCTGAGGATTGAAGGAAATTACACAGATAAGGTATTTAGTGCACAGTGCCTAATACTTGGCAAATAATAGGTAATATTACGTTTCTAGGAAGGAATGTTAAGATGTGGACATATTTTTAAAACCTAAGTACAGGGGCAACTGGGTGTCTTAGTCGTTAAGCATCTGCCTTCGGCTCAAGTCATCATCCCAGAGCCCTGGCATTGAGCCCCATATCAGGCTCCCTTCCTTCCCTCTCCCGCTCCCCCTGCTTGTGTTCCTGCTCTCGCTGTCTCTCTCTCTGTCAAATAAATAAATAAAATATTTAAAACAAACAAACAAGAACCAAAAAACCACCTTAAGAACAGAGGTCCCTGGGTGGCTCAGTTGGTTAAGTGTCTGACTTCAGCTCAGGTCATGATCTCAAGGTCTTGGGATGGAGCCCCGAGTCCAGCTCCCTGCTCAGCAATGGAGGGGTGCGGGTGGAGAGTTGCTTGTTCCTCTGCCCCTCCCCCCTGCTTGTGTGCTTTCTCTCAAATAAATAAAATGATAAAAAAAAAATTAAAACCTCAGTAGAGGTTTCCCTGCTATCTGAAAGTAGAGCATTCCTGTGAAACCTTAACCTAAGTGAAACACCGTAAAGCAAAGAAACAATTACCTTTTCCTAGAAATGAAAATCCTCTTTGGATTTCTTTCAGTTAGCAAAAGCAGATACTAATATAGGTTTTTTATAAAAGTAAAGTAGCGTAGTGCAAACTTCCAGATAGTGAGGGAAACCCATACTATGTTAGAAATTTCTTCTAACAAAGAAGTTTTTTGTAATGTTTGCATCTACTTTCTTGTATTAGCCACTTCTGAACTTAATTATGAGTGTATTTCAACTGAAGAAATCTTTTTAAAACATTTTAAAAATTAATGTTTAAGGCTTAGCATTATTTCTTGGAGGTAGGAATAAGAGGCAGGGCAAGGGCCCATTGGCATGCAAAGGAAATGAATAATGCTCTTAAACTACCTTTAATTTATAGTGTTTATTTTTGGTAAATACTTAATGCTGAGATGAAAACTTTCCTGTTCAGTCTTAGCCCTGATAGCCTTAACCTTGGCTGTACATTAGAATCATCTGGAGTTCTTTAAAAAGCACCTTAATGGGGGCGCCCAGGTGGCTCAGTGGATTAAGCCTCTGCCTTCAGCCCACGTCATGATCTCAGGGTCCTGAGATCGAGCCCCACATCGGGCTCTCTGCTTGGCAGGGAGCCTGCTTCCCTCTCTCTCTCTCTCTGCCTGCCTCTCTGCCTACTTGTGATCTCTGTCTGTCAAATAAATAAGTAAAAAAAAAAAAAAAAAAAACACCTTAATGACCAGGTTCCATCCTTGTCCCAAGTAATGAAAGTAGGGGCAAGGGAGGAGACATCAGTACTTTTTTTTCCAATTCCCTAGGTGATTTTATTTGCATCTGGTGATGAAGAAACAGTATAAATCCTTTAGCCTGTTTCTGTCTTCTATAAATATACCATCATTTCTCTTACTTTGTTAGTGCCCTAGACAGTCGTGTACCAGGCCTCTGCAGAGTGCCTTTGGCCATTCCCTTGCCCATCACATAAAAAACTGTGTACAGTTTGCCTCTTCTGTATAAAGACTAAACTTTGAGGTGTTTAAGAAGTGTTCATATAGTTAGTGTTCACCAGTTATTAGGTTATCTTCTTTAATGGGCAGTTGTAATTATTTTCTGCTCTTTTACTTAAGCTTTATTTAATACTCTGTTATGAAAACTGGAAAAATAATTAGTTTTGAGAGTTAAAAATATATAATTAATTTGTTAGATTTATTTCAAGAACAACTTTTTAAAAAAACACTTGAGAGAGAGACTGCACATGTTCATGCTCAGGGGCGGAGGGGCAGAGGGAGAGAGACTCTCAAGCAGACTCGTGCTGAAGCCCAACGTGGAGCTGTATCCCAGGACCTTGATTGAGATCATAACCTGAGCTGAAATCAAGAGCCGGCTGCTCCCCCAACTGTGCCACCCAAGTGCTCCTTGGTGGAGAGCAACTTTTTTTTTTTTTTTTTTTAAGATTTTATTTATTTATTTGACAGAGAGAGATCACAAGTAGACGGAGAGGCAGGCAGAGAGAGAGAGAGAGGGAAGCAGGCTTCCCGCTGAGCAGAGAGCCCGACGTGGGACTCGATCCCAGGACCCTGAGATCACGACCCGAGCCGAAGGCAGCGGCCTAACCCACTGAGCCACCCAGGCGCCCGGAGAGCAACTTTTTAATTACTTTTTATAAGAAGCCATTTAATTTCCCTTTGTCACTTACCATTTTTTTCAGAGATAATTTGGTAAGCCTAAGCGGTGGATATGAACTAGGCAGTTCTGATAATCACATTATCACTAGTATCAACAGCTTGTAAATTATGAGAAAAATATATATTACCTATAAAAATTTTTAGTACAGTAGAATTGCAGTTTTCAGATTTCTCCTTCACATGCAGTATTTTTAATTGCTGATATGAAATAACTATACTTAATGACTTTACAGCCATTCTGCAAGGCAGAGTAACAGG
The DNA here is from genome assembly GCF_902655055.1 of Lutra lutra. Classification (NCBI taxonomy): domain Eukaryota; kingdom Metazoa; phylum Chordata; class Mammalia; order Carnivora; family Mustelidae; genus Lutra; species Lutra lutra. Next base: position 97,504,485 of record NC_062285.1, read on the forward strand.
GGAGTTGTTATATATTTTAAGGAGTTGTAATTATAGAATTATAACTTCAGCAGGTTCCCCTGTTGAATTAATAGAATTAGTCTGTCCATTCCACAGTAGACTGTGAAGCTAATATGACTTGGTCTTATTTTAGAGGGACTGCTTTGGCAATAGCTACTTCAATCCTTGGAAATCTTTGTGGATTTTTAGCCAATTGTAATGAAAGGCTCGAAAACATTCATTAATTTTAATACTTTCTTTAGCTCTAAACTGGCAGGAAATTATCTAAGTACTAATAATTTACACCATTTACACATTCAATTAGTCAATTAATTCAAACAACAGTTACTTAAGTGAAGTTTTATGTATCATATATCTGGTTTACAAATTTATTTGGTCATAGTCATGAGCTAGATTTCGTAGATCTTATCTTCCTGTGAAGAAATTGAATCACTCAGGTTAAACAACTTGTGTAAACATATGTAAGTTTTCAGGTAGCAGGAAGATTAGAAGGCTCTTGGTTGTCTTAAGTTTGGACTTTAATTTCATTTAAGCCTAAAATAAGGAGCTTTTGATTCCCAAGCTTGTGGTTCAAAAAATAGTTGAACTTTTGTCATTTAAGTTCAGGGCCTGTCTTAATTGTCTTTCATTTTATTTGGGACTTTTAAGACTTGGTAGTAGAAAATTTCTGTCTTGAGATGCTGGGTGTTTTAGATGATTTACTGATTTTTCTACTCATACTAAATTCTGTGTATCTGGTGGCTAGAATCCTCCTTGGCATATATGTGAGAGACCTACACAGAAATTTAGAAGTAGTGCATCAGGGAGGCTACCACTACAGAAAATAGAAGACACACCAAATTGAGTTACAAAATATGAAATTATGACAACCAGAGAGTAAATTGATTTCAAGAGAATACTGTCAATTTACTTTTATTTTTCTTTGTAAATATAGGCAACTTTTCATTTTACATGATAATTACAGACCCATGAAACCTGTATTATTAAAACATTCAGATAAACTATTTTTAGTTAATGCGGCAGTTTTCCCAGACTCAGTTTGGTATGAAACTGATATTCTTGAGTTTTACTTATTTCTGTTTCATCCTCCCACGTTTCTTGTATGTACCACAAGTCATCAACTCAGAATATTAAAAGCATTTATCCATGTGATTGAACAAAAAATTAGTTCAGAAAATAAGTTCATAACATTTTATAACTACAGTCTTCCCTATATACAAGAAGTCTCTGGACATAGTTCTGGAATTGAGAAACCCTAATATTTTCAAGATAATGGCTGAGTGTGCTTCAGCTTTTATTGAACTCCAGTGAAATTGATCCCATCTGGTAGTCTATTTTAATTAATAGCCAACTTGGACTATAATGTCCCCCTAAAAAAAAAAATAAAGCCTGTCCAACTGGTTTAACCATCTTAACCTGACCATATTCACACTGTAGTTTAAAAGTTGAGTTGGTAAAGACTGCCACATTACAGATGTTGTAGAAACAATTCGTGAATTCCTTAGGAAACTGCGGTCAGAGAGGAGAAATTGATTAAGCTAATCCTAGAATTCAGATTTTCTGGTTCTTGTGCCATTCAAGGTATACATTTTTATATGATGATGTCACATCTAAATTTTAATTTAACACAGGGAATAAAACTAATAACTATTTTCAGTCTCCAAGTATATTCTAGGGATTTTACTCATCACTAATTTCTTATTCTGAGAAATTTTTTTCTGAAAGTAAAATTGAGGTTCAGTTATCATTTATACTAGATAATACGTGCTTTTTTTTTTTTAATTAAGCTCTGATTTAGGAAAACACCTAGAATGAATAGCCTACTTGTTGTTTTTCTCATTTTAAGATATGGTTTATATTTTCCCCCTTAGTGGCTTCTTGTCAGATTTTAAGCTGATAACATGACTAAATCTATTTTAAGGCTTTTCAGCACAGAAAAGGGAGGTGTAAAATGTTCAACCTTTGCCATTTATACTGGTATATTCAATAATTTATTCTAAAAGTATCCTGAGTTTGAGAGAAATTTTTGCACATGAGTAGACATTAGTGATAACATGGTTAAACAGAGTACTGTGCATTCCTGACATTTAATTCTGTGACCATTTTCTTAAAAAGATTAGAGATAAACTTACTTAACTTGGTTGCAAATATTCAATAAAATTTGGAGCCTTTTAAAAATGGGTTTGTTTACATTGTTAAAAAATCTTTTAAATACCCTTTTATCATGCTTATCTTTTAAAATATAGTTTTGACATACCTGTTAATCACCTAGCATTTTATCAACTTTTAATCTACTTTTAAGTGACATATACTAGTGAAATGATCTATTCTGTAATGATCTGAACAGTTACTTTATTTGAAGTGTTTTATAATTGAGAACAGACTGATACCAATAGAGATGTTTCTGACTCTAATGCACTGCTAATAATTCTGATAGCGAGAAACCTGGTTCCCACCAACCACTGTCTATTTTACTTCATATTTATCTCCAATAGACATGCATAGCAGTTTCAGAATTATTAACCCATAGCTCTGTGATGGATCACTTTACCAACTAAAATACACTATTTATGTAGAGTTTTCTTTTTCCCTCTTAACAGCGAGCAGTCAAAACATCATTCTCTAAAGTTACTTAGGTCAGTGCATTTTGCATACTCATACATTTATGATGCTGTTAGTCTTTTTTGAGGTCTACATTTCTAACTCCTGGTTGACTTTTAAAATTTGCACACATTCAAGTTCATTCTTTATGTTGTGAAGTTCTGTGGATTTTAACACACGCATAGCATTATCTATCTACCGTATCAGTGCTGTATGGAATAGTTCCATTTCTTTAAAAGTTTCCCTGTGTGTCTGTCTTTGCAGTTAGTCACTTCTCGCACCCCTTTCCAGTCTGCTGCCAGCCGCTGATTTATTTTCTGTCCCTGTAGTTTTGCCTTTCCAAAATGTCATATGAATGGAAACAAGTAATACACAGCCTTTTTGGTTAGCAAAATACATTGAAAATTTGTGTTGCATGAATTAATAGCTAATTTTTTTTATTGTTGAGTGGAATTTCATTGTATAGATATACCATTTTGTTCATTCAGCTGTTGAAAGGACATCTTCATTGTTACAGACATTTGTGAACAGGTTTTCAAATGAACAAAAGTTTTTAGTTCACTCTGGTTAAATACCCAAGGGCACAGTTGCTGGGTTGTGTGTGTGTGCTAAGTCTGTTTAACTTTATAAGAAATTGCCAAGCTCTTCCAAAGTCGCTGTATTTGCCTTCATTTTTCGAAAGGTATTTTAGCTGGATTTAGAATTTTATTTTTTTTAAGATTTTATTTATTTATTTGATGAGCACAAGCCAGGGGAAGAGGCAGAGGGAGGGCTGTGCACAGAGCTGTGCACAGAGCCCAGTGTGATCCCAGGACTCTGGGATCATGACCTGAGCCTAAGGCAGACGTTTAACTGACTGAGCCACCCAGGCACCCCTGAATTTAGATATCTTAGTTGATATTTTTCTTTCTGTAGTTTAAAATGTTGATCCACTCTCCCCCTTTGCATTGTTTTTAATGAGAAGTCTGCTGTCATTCCTGAGTTATTTTTCTCTGTGTATATAGTTTGTCTCTTAATGTCTGCTTTTTAAGATTTCTCCTTCACTGTTTTTCACCAACTTGACTTTAAAATTATGAGGGTGGTGTTGTTGCTCTCATTCTCTTTGAAGGTTGTTGAAGTTCTTTAATCTATGAATATAGTTTTCATCAGATTTAGGGAAAATGCCATTGTTTTCTCTGCTTCCCACTCTTTTGCTCTGAGGCACTGGTTATGTTAATGTTAAGTTGCTTGATACTGCCCAGTAGTTCTCTGTCTCACTTGTTATTCTCTCACATTTCATTGTCCCACAGTTCCTTTTATTTTCACTGTGTTTAATTTTGGATTTTTAAAAAATTTTTTTGCTTTTTTAAAGATTTTATTTATTTATTTGACAGAGAGAGACAGCAAGAGAGGGAATACAAGCAGAGGGGTAGGAGAGGGAGAAGCAGGCTTCCCACTGAGCAGGGAGCCTGACGTGGGGCTTGACCCCAGAACCCTGGGATCACGACGCAAGACAAAAAGGCAGATGCTTATAAGGACTGAGCCACCCAGGTACCCCATGTGTGTGTGTGTGTGTGTGTGTGTGTGTATCTTTTTTATTGCTAGTTGTGTCTTCAGTTCATTAAACATTTCTTTAAAGTTTAGAAAAGACTGCTAATCTTACCCAATGCATGTTTAATTATAGATACTGAATTTTTATTTCTAGAAGATCAGTTTGAGCCTTTTAAAAATCTTTTTAACTTTCAAATAATTATAAACTCATAAGAAGATGCAAAAATAGCACAGAGAAGCCCCATATGCCCATCACCCATCTTCCTCCAGTGATGTCTTCTATAACTGTAGTGCATTATTAAAACCAGAAATTGACACAGTATAGTTTTCACCAGATCTCTCTTTTTTTGTATGTCTTTATCATTCTGGTGGTATTTTATCAAACATGTAGAATCCTATTACAACCACCACCACAAGCATGATATAGAACTTTTCTGTCACCATAAATTCCTGTGTTGCTAACTTAGGTCTTTTCCATGACCTTGCATTTCTCTTACCATATTCATAGTTTCTTTATCTTCTTGAATGTATGGGATATATTTATAGTATCTGTTTTAATCTCCTTGTCTACTAAGTCTATCACCTGTATCATTGCTGGTCTTTCTCCTTATTATAATTCACCTTGTTTGGGGTGTATTTCCTGTTTCTATACATGACTGGTAATTACTTATTGGATGCCAGACATTTAATTTAATTTTATTTATATTATTTAATTGTGGGAGTGTGTTGTATTGTTTTTAATATTGTTGGGTTTTGTTTTGGGTTACAGTTATGGCACTTAGAAGTAGCTTCATCTGGGGCACCTGGGTGGCTCAGTCAGTTAAGCATCTGCCTTCAGCTCAGGTCATGATCCCAGGGTGGTAGGATCGAGCTCCACATCAGGATCCTTGCTCAGCAGGAGTCTGCTTCTCCCTCTACCCCTCCCCTCCAACCCCCACAATGTGTGCTCATTCACTGTTGCTTGCTCTCTGGCATGTGCACTCTCACTCTATCTCTAATAAATAAATAAATAAACTCTTAAAAAAAAAAAGTGAAGTAGCTTTATCCTTTTGAGGCTTGTTTTATCTTTGTTACTGCTGCTCCAGAGCATCCTTATTCTAAAGCTTACTCAGTTTCATTGTTCATGCATTTATTAGCTTCTGAACTCTAGTCAGTATTTCATGTGTTAAAACTGCCCTACTCCAGATGATGGAAACCTGAGTTCTGAGGATTGGTCTGACTACTTTTCAGAGGCTTTTTCTCCAGATTCAATAGTTTTTTCACATGTGTACACAGATAAGTACTCAGCTAAAACCTTGAGGGCAATCTGGTTGTCTTCAGATCTTTGAAACTCTTTCTCTGCAGCTTCCTTCTCTTCATTTGCACTGCAAATTCTAGCTGTCTTGGTGTCTCCCCTAGGTCTGGGTTCTTTTCCTTTAACTCACTGAAACCATTAGGCTTTGATTGGGTTCTGCCTTCCCCCTCCCTGTTTTAGCTGCATACTTCCACAACCAGTAGAGCTTCATTAGTTCGGTTGTTCTTTTTTCTTTTCTGTCTCAGGACACATCCTGAGATGATGTCTGTTGTCTGAAAATCATTATTTTAAATATTTTATTTAATCTTCTAGTTATTTAAGGCAGGAGGATAAATATAGTCTGTTTTTCCATCTTGGAAGGCCTCCTGCCTTATAGGATATTTCACTGTAGTTTTATAAATACTTGTCTTTTCTTACTTTTGAGTATTCAGGACTTAGGAAAACCAGTTTATAAACTTCAGTGAATGTAGGCAGTTAGAGGGCATGTTTTCTCATACTTGCTCCTTTTCACATACTCTTAACATGTATAGTTACCTTCTCTTTAATATTATGCATTCTTTCATTCCCAGTATCAACGCAATCTATTACTGAAGATTTTTATTTAATACAAGATAACGTGACAAATGTTAGCTCTTTATGGTTACCTAAAAGAAAATAGAGTGCCTCCATTCCTTTTTCCCTTTATCAAAAGGAGATAATGAGTCTTAGTTATTGATCAGTATAGAATATTGATTCATATAGTCCTTAGAGCATTTAGTGGCTGTTGACTGAAACCCAAAGCCATGAAATACTTGAAGTTATCCCAAGAGGGAGAAACAAAAGAAGTGAACAAACACAAGTTTTTCCTTTGTACTAAAATTCATAGTGTTCCAAAATTAATACTTCTTTTAGCTGGTAAGTTTACAGATTAAATAATTTTTATATTTAGTTAAAGTCTTATTTAGCATATAAAGTCCTAGTTGTCTTTTTATAACCTATATAGTTAGGTTATGCTAAAATATATTAAGTTACATTCAGCGGCGCCTGGGTGGCTCAGTGGGTTAAGCCGCTGCCTTCGGCTCAGGTCATGATCTCAGGGTCCTGGGATCGAGTCGCACGTCGGGCTCTCTGCTCAGCGAGAAGCCTGCTTCCCTCTCTCTCTCTCTCTCTGCCTTCCTCTCCGTCTACTTGTGATCTCTCTCTGTCAAATAAATAAATAAAATCTTTAAAAAAAAAAATATATATATATATATATATTAAGTTACATTCAAATTGTCTTGCCTGATACTAGATTTCTAACATCTTTTGATGAAATGCATAATGTGAAGGTATGCATGTACTTTAATATAAACATAACTAATTTAACAAGGGAAGCATTTTTACCCTGTAAGAAAAAACTGAAGCTTTACATTATTATCCACTGAATTCAGAGTTGCCATGATTAGATTAATAGTTAAGGCAAGTAGTGCTTTAAATTACTACTTTTATAAAGCACTAACATTAAAATGGGGTTAATGTTTTTTCATGGGATGCATAATAAAATAGTTTTGCTCTCATTTGTAATAGTCATGAAAATTTAAGTTGGAGCTGAATGTGTGTCACTTAACTATTCTTGGACATCAATTCACTTGATAATTTTATTTTATGAATAACCTAATTCCTTGAGAGATGATAAGGTTTACATTTATGGCAATAAATATACTTATGGTTTAAAAAGTCTTTCTCTGTTATTTTTGAGGAGACATACTTAATATCAGTAGTACATATAAATTGGTAATGAACAATTAGCATTTTTGGCCTTGAGCCAGGCATATTAAAATATTTCAGCCAAACATACAATCTAAGATGGTTAAAATTAAATAAAAATATAGCACTCACTAACTTTGTGCTTGTGATCAGATATAAAACCAGAGATGGAATATCAGTTTTCAATATAGGCTTTCATTATGTGGACTCTTTTTAAAACTTAAATGTAATTATACTAATTTTCAGTGATTTATTTTCCTTGAAAACATTTTCTCTTATTAGATTACTTTTTAGAGGTAATCCGTGTGTGTGTGTGTGTGTGTGTTGGTTGGTTGGTTTTAATCCAGTTGATTCATACTTACTATGAATTTAAATTAGAGGTTTTTATTATCTTCTCCCAAAGTAAATTTCATATGATGTTAAATAATTGCTCTAAATTTGAATATAATTTCTAGTGGTTAGCAACTATTTATTATATTATTTTAATAGGTATACTTACTACTTCCCTAGGGTAAACATTTTACTAAAACTTAGAGGAGGTACATTGGTCTTGATAAGATATATTTACAAATTCTTTGTAGATACCACTTTTGAATTTTTGATCTTTTGTTTTAAATCTGTATTTTTGAACTAGCATCTCTAGGGACTATCACCTCTACTTCAGTGGTTTGTTTATTTATTTTGGTAACTGAGGTGTACAGTGCTTCATCATTTTGGAATTAGGTATCTGTCCAGGTTAAGAAATGAGCTCCATTATTTTTCTGCTTTAATGTGAAAAAATAAATTCTATTAGAGCATGTACATAATTGGTGGATTGAAGGATAAAGGCATCCAGAAAGTTGACATATGTTGCTCCTCTTCCTTGGAGTAAATTTTAATAGAAAATCGTATTTTTATAAAATATATTTATATATAACATAAAGTTATATTATAATCCAGTTTAATAGAAAATTGAATTAACTTCATATCTACTAATCATCCTGGGAATATATGATGTATTCTAGTGTTATGGCATAGGAATAAACCTCATAAACTGAAAGAATAACAGCTGTATTAAACAAGTACTTGGAGGACAATGATTTGAAATTACATGACTGAATCTGAATTAATTGGTTATTTCTGAGACTAAGAGGAGAATATTTAAAAGAAAAAAATATGTCAGCTGAGGGCTGAATTTTTTTGTCCACTTTTTTATGTGTCTTCCTTGTGTGTGAGGTCTGGTGGACAGTTTTAATGGGTGAGTAGAAGTGGGAGGGAAGAGTTCTTTATATTTAATAAATTCTCAAAGTATCTGCCCACTCTAGCCCTCCCTAGGTGGTTAAGAGGAAGATGAGTTGTATTAATTTTTAAAAAGTAGTTTTTGTTTTCTGTGTATCATATTGGATATTTTTGCTACTGTTCATATATTTACATGTTAGTAATTTTGACGGCTTTTGGATAATTCCACTCTAGAGGGAGAACTGGTGGGCGGTCCTTCCTGTGACACGACCCTTGAGTGACAGTTCTATTTGATTGCCTCCAGTACTGTGAGGAAAGGACACGACTCTATGGTGAGGACTGATGGACATACATTATCTGAGAAAAGAAACTACCAGGTAAGATCAGTTTTTTTTTTTCTTTTTTCTCTGTTGTTCATATAGCTGCATTGAACTGTTTAATGTATTATATTTAATTGACACCAGCAGATTAGATGCACTTCAGTTTGAAAAATTTGGTTTATAATTTAAAATACATGTGTTGGCTTTGACAGTTGAAATAGGTGGGGACATTTTTCAAAATAAATGATGCTATGATAAATGTATATTCTTTTAATATCAAAACATTTTTCTGGTGCTTCATGTATATGTCAAAACTTAGATTATCTGATACATAATTTATGACTCCATGGCTGGGTTTCGAGATGGTATTCTGTAAAATAAAGTACTGATTACTTTCATATGTATTATTCCTGGAAGACTAAACCTGAATTCTTAGGCTATATGCAGAGTAATAGAGCATCACAGAAATGTAGATAAAATTGGTTAGAGTATAAAAGAAATAGAAATGCAAATCCCGGGGTGCTCAGAGACCCAAATTCTATTGAATTTCTCATCAGCTTGCTATCCTTACAATGCTGGATTCTTGTTTTGTCATTTATTAAGTTGGTTAATAATATCCATTCCCTATGTAGCATTTAAGGATGCTGAAAGGATGGTTTAAATGTAGTACTCCTTTTTCTTTCTTAGATTTTAAAAGAAGGTGAAAGATAGTGGTATGAAGTAGTGATTTAAAAAACATTTTTTCAATTTTAATATTTTCAAAGAAAATCTCCTTTTTGAAATTTGATAATAACTTATTACCAAATTATGCAACAATTCACAATAGAGAACAGTTCACCACTCAAGTATGAATAAGCTTTAGGCTTTCTGCACTGATACAGACTCAAGTGTCCCTCAGACCCTTTAACCTACCAGTTTCATTCCCTCTAGACTATTGAAGGCAACTAGTGTGGTAACAGCTTTGATTCACTAACCATTTATCTGCTAATTATTTATTTAAGCCCAGTTAATCTTTTTTTTCCCTCAGATTGGAAAGGTAGATAGTGGAAAAAGTTGTGAATGGGTCTTCATGGAGTTAATAGCAAAGAGTCTTTGATTATAAGATTGAGCACTGTGCCTAATAACAATAGTGTCAAATTATCCTTCCTTTCACTTAACTTCTTGTCTGAAGTTTCTTGCCAGAATGTTACGATTTTAATAAGCCATAGCTGCGGCAATGCAGAATCAGTTCCTCCCTGTAACCTTTTCTACTCAGAGTTCTCGTAGACTTGACTAACAACGGCCTTTGCTAATTTTCATACTTGCTATAGCTCCTTCCTCACAACCACTTCCAACTACCTTGACTCATAAGGTTTTAATTGGTCGTACTACTTGGGCTGTTGCATCTTTTGATGGGTTTTGCTAAATTATTTTAAGAATATTGTGATTCTAGGCTATGTAGCTTTTTTCTGCTCATAATCAAGTTTGTAAAGTGTAAGTATAGAACTTTTTGTATGACTACACAGTGTTAATTTACTTCATAGAATCATTTTAATACAGAATTCCAAAATTTACATTTAAGAAAGGAATAAAATGAAATTATGTTTTATACATGAAGAGATTTCCTAATTCCTGCTCATTCTACTCTAAAAATAATCTGTTGTTCAAGTTACATTATTTATAACTAATCCAGGTTCCTTAACTTACCTGAAAAAATTCTTGGTTAGTGTTTTTCTGGCTGAAAATATTTTCCCCTTTTTTCTTTTATTGTTACTTAGTGACACTTAATGCCTGTTGAAATACCCTTGGAAACAATTATTTAAATTTCTCCTGTAAAATTATTTTATTTTTGAAGCATCTCCTGCAAAGTACATGTATAGAAATATAATTTCCCATCTGATCATGATGCATATATTAAGAGCATATGGGAAATTCAAAGGAATATTAAGGAAATCACTTGTATTTTTATAGGTAACACTGAAAGTTTGTATATGCTGAGATGGAAGGATTTGGATTTTTAAAAATTCCATTTTGAGGAATTCTGTTGTTTTTCATGGGTAAAGTAGGATTTCTTTGTACTGATGTTTGCACTCAATTTATCCTTGAGGGCTTCTGTTTTTGAAGGGTACTTGATGCCGTATAGTGATATTTAAGGAGCCTGATAATTATACGCTAATATTCCAGAGTTTAACAAGAAGAATAATATTTCTCTAATTCTCATTTCTTTATAGACCTGATTGAAGCCTTAGGAACTTAGTTTAAGAATATGCATTCCATCACGTTTGTGCTAAAACCTATGACTTTCACATGAGTGTTGGTTGAAGTATTGATTTTTATACTGGTAATTATTTTGTTGCGTTTCTTTCTGTAAATTTAGGCCCAATTAAGTTTTTGGAGTTTGTATAGAGTAGTTGACTTTTATTTGCTTAGACTGCTATATTAGGTCAGATGAGAATTTAATTATTTAAATGATTCATAGCTCATTCTTTTTTGGAAGGATTGTTAAGCTTTTTCCATTGAATGTTTTTTGCTAGTATTTTCTTATCTTCCTTTAATTTATACTAATTTACTTCAGCTATAAGTATGTACAAATCTAGCCATGTTAATTATGTTAATTACTAATCTAACTCAGTGGCTTTCCCCCTCTTATATAATAAAACCAAGCTCCTAAACATTATACAGTGTTTCCACTTTTTTTTTTTTTTAAAGATTTTATTTATTTGTCAGAGAGAGAGGAGAGCGAGCGAGCACAGGCAGACAGAATGGCAGGCAGAGGCAGAGGGAGAAGCAGGCTCCCCGCCAAGCAAGGAGCCCGATGTGGGACTCGATCCAGGACGCTGGGATCATGACCTGAGCCGAAGGCAGCTGCTTAACCAACTGAGCCACCCAGGCGTCCCGTGTTTCCACTTTTTGACCCCAACATGCTTTCACCATTCCAATCTCTCCTCTTACTCCTTACTATGAATTTTTTTCAATTAGGAATATAAAGCTGATTTTAATCTACCTCCCATACACTTTTACAGTTTAAACCTTTATTCGTTTTAGTTCTCTTCATGTAATGCTTCACCTTTGTTTACATGATTCAAGAATTAGGTTTAATACTTCCAGAAACCCTTTTTTGACGAGCTCAGTGCTCCTTTTCCTTGCTCTCTTATAGCCTTTGTAATACTTCTAGTTTGGTGCTGACCGTAATAGATTGTAGTTGTGTTTATTTGTCCTTGTCTTCCTGTAGACCTGTGCTGTCTAATACTATATGCACTAGCCATAGTGGATATTTAAATTTAAATTCATTTAAATTAAAATTTAAAAATTTAGTTTCTCAGTTGCATTAGCCACATTTCAGATGCTTAACAGCTGCCTGCTGATAATGGCTACCATGTCAGACAGTGCAGACGTAGAACTTTTCTGTCATTGCAGTGTTACTGTATGTTACAAGCTTCTTGAAAACTGGAGCCACTTTTTTTTTTTTTTTTAATTTTCATACTGCCTATTAATACCTGCCATGATTTTGGGTAAATAACAGGGGTTTAATGCACATTGGTTCAATAAAATTGAAACAAGGAAATAAGTGAAAGAAAGAAATTGTAGCATATGCTGGGTAACATATTACTAATATTTCCAAAATTTTTAGGTATTATTCCAAATGGAACTTTTTATAATATGAGGTCATTGATCATGTCATGTCATGATTACATGACATTGATCATGTCATTGATCATGTCAGTTCAGTGTTATCTGTGTGGATCTAATGCATCACAGTCGCTGATTTAACTTTGTGGAATATAACATGTCACATGACTGTGACAGTGATTGTATTGCCATTTCCTCCTCCCTACCCCTGCTGTTAAATACTTTATTTCTTTTTTATTAATTTTTTTAATCACAGAAGTTATAGAGGTGCATTGCAAAAGTTTTGAAGAATAATGGAAATAGAATGTGAAAGTTTACATTAACTCTTTAGTTTGTGTATCTTTTCAGATCTTTTCTAGTGACTGTATAGGGGCAAATGTAATTTGTTGTCTTTGTTTTTAACAAATAGACATTTTTCTGCAGCTTGCATGTTGTACTTAATGGGGAAGTTTCTATGTGCCATCCTTCTTCCCCTGCCTCCTTCCCAGAAGTAACCACTAGCTTGAATTTTGTGTTTCATTTTTATTTTTATAATTTTGTTATATGTGTGTGTTTCAGTATATACAGGTGCATCTTTTCTTTGTGTGTTGTGTGGTGATTTTGGGGAAAGTGGTACTATATATTTTGTTTTTTCATATAGGAAGAAAAATAATGAATTTCTAGCCCACCTGGACCGAATTCCCAGATATTGCCAAATAACTCAATACCTGACTATTCACCCAAGTATTTTTGCATAATATAAAGCATTTAAAAAACAAGTTGCCTAGTTATTTTAACACATACAAATGCATCAGTAGGTGTGTTTCCATTTGGTTTGCAAGACAGTTACAACGTACTATATACTAATTATATTTTTATATTTTGCACTGTAGTAAAAATGTAAATAAGGAATGAAATGCCCATTTCTTTTATTCTAAGTTACACTTCATTGAAAATTTATGTCTTTCTGCTGTCAGATACATCTTACACTGTGGTATATTGGAGTCATAGTTGTAGCTTGTAACCATTATTGGATGGTTACCATCTAGTATGATTGAAAACAGCACCAACATCAAAGCATCTTAGAATCTGTAATAGGTTCAAGTATGTTAAAGATACATAAAATAAAAATACTTAATAAAATGAACAAGAATTTTTAGAAAATGGGTACTTAGTAATTTAGTATTTGTTGGAGTGGATCTGGTGCCCAGAGCAAAAAGATGGAGGCTTTCATTATTGTTGCTGTTTGGTGTTGGGTTAAGGTGAAGAGTTAACTGAGGAAGGAATTAGTTCAAAAATATGTCTGAAACCAGGGAACTGGCTCACAGCCTACTCTTCTTTTCTCTTGCAACTCTTGCGAACAAATGGCTGTAACTTATTGTCTGTAGCTAGAGATGAAGCAAGAGGATAGAAAAAAACTGAAAATGAATGACTGTTCACTTGCAGTTACACAATGAGGTTGCTCTTACAATTACACTTTTGAATGTGATGCTTCTGCTTATGTCACAATCACATTATCAACAACATTTTGACTCCATGACCTAAATATTTTCTTTAAAATTGACGTTTATTTCTTTTGGCGCCTTTTTTTTTCTTCCTCTGGCCAACCAAGAACATAAAGTTCAATGAATTCCCAAGGTACTCTTCATTAGTTGGCTCATTATTACAGGACACCAACAGTGTTAGTCTTTCTTTGATTGCATTATATTTTCTGATACTACTTTTCCTCATCTTCTGAAATCATCAAATGAGATGATTTTTCTCCAAAAAGCAAGTTTAACCAAGATTCATGGTATATGATACCCTTAGTGTCTTGGTAACTTTTTCACAGTGCCCCTATGCCACAAGAGGTAACTAACAGCTCTGTTCAGTAATTAGTTCTAAGTCACTTACAGTGGTAGCTAACATGGTAACTGACAGATCCTGCTGTGTTTCCGCAAGATTTAAAATACCAGATATTTTAATACATTCCTGTATTCACTGTGGTATTATTCCTTTTGGGCCATAGGTTTTACACATGATATGCTGTTTTCTCTTTCAGAAGAATGTTTTCATTTAAGTAGTTTGCCTCAGTCATAAATACGGAATATGTTCATCGTTAAACAAAAAGTTAAAACATTAGTGCTGATATTTCTGTGAATCAGAAAAAATACAGAAGTAAGCAAAGTTATTTTTTAAAATGCACTCCTAGGCCTGGCTTAGATTCTGAGATGATTGCATCAATGGTGGCAGCTTAGTTTTTTAGATCTTTCTGAATTTCCACATAAAAATAGAACAACTACGTAGCAAAACCCAGACCCATGAAAACATTTGTAATAAAACTTGTGCATGAGGTATCTCCATGAATCCCCAAATATAAACAGATGAAAACTAACCAGAAAACCTACATATATCACTTTTAGTGCGTAAGAAAGTAGAAAGAAGCATTGGGATGCCTGGCTTGAGAATAGACACCTCTCAAGTACTTCAAAGGTGGTGAACTACCAGTTTGAAAGTGATTAAGTGTAATTATCCAATTTGAAGCTGGGAGAAATTTTTCCCACTGCATTAGATCTTCATAGAGGACCTGTGGGCTAAAGGGACTTGAGCTGGATTGCTCTATGAATAAACTCTCAAGACTGGCCTACCAGTGTTCCTTCCAAGGACCCTGCCGAGAAGTTCCTGGGAATGGAATCACAGTTGAGCAGGATAGAGGCAACAGAGACAGAGGAAAGAGAACCTCCAGATAAAAAGGATAGAGGAAAACAGAGCCAGAAAGTCCTAGAAAACAAGTCACTGTATTTTTTAAATGTTACATGAAAACAACAGAAGGAGGGAGCTTTATGAAGTTAGGAAAGTTTTTTTGAACGAAGTTATATTCTCAAACTTCAGGAAAATTAAATTCAGAAAAGGTCTTTCAGGAATATTTTTACTAATTTTGAGTTCTCATTAGTGTTCATATTGATCTGACATTTGGTGCCAAAGTTTTAATTTTTTAAAGAATTTGTGGAGGTTGTGTGAAACTTTTCTGAGCTATTGAAATCAAGTAAGTGAAAATAGTCTATGTCTTTTGAAAGATTTATTTTATTTTTCATATTTAAATTTATCTGAAATTGATATACAGTGTTAGGAGTCCAATTTCCATTCCTTGGCATATAGGTGATTATATTTGGATCATGTAGTGATTTTTTTCTTCCTTCCTCAACTAATTAATGGGACTACTGTATTATAAATCAAGTCACTTTATATTCATGGGTCTGTTTTTAAAATCTCTGTTCTTTTACTTTGATGTGTTTGCCTACACCTGCACCAGTACTGAATTTCAATTGCTATATTGTTGTGTTATAGTCTTTCTGAGTGTCTTGACTTTCTTGGCCTTTTGTTCAATGACAGATTTACAATATATATTAAAAGTATTGAGTTTATAAGGGGAATTTTATTGACTTCATTTTTATTTGGGAAAGAATTACAACATATGTTTATGATGGTCTTCCTCTCCTGAAGTCATATATTCAGGTCTTCTGTATTTTCTCTCAGTAAAGTTTTGTTATATTTTTAATAATAGACCCAGATTTATGCATACAGTTTTGGGATTTTTTTGGTAAATGGCATTTTAAAAATTACATTTTATAGGTGTTACTATTATATTGACATATAGTCAACATTATAAATTGATGATTGTGTCAATATTGCTAAATTTTTTTAATCTTATAATTTATCTGTAGGTACTTTGGGGTTTTCATATGAATAAACATATCTGGAAATTACAGTTTTGATACCTCTTTTATAATTTTTACAACTTGAATTTCTTTTCTGATCTCACTTAATACTTCTCATACATTGTCAAATAGAAGTGTTAATAGTAGAAATCTTTCTCTTGTTACTTGTCCTAAAAGCTTTATGTTGTCACCAATAAATATGATACTTGATGCAGTATCTTTTTTATATATATGCTTTATCAGGATAAAGATTTTTTTTTCCTCTGTAGCATTTTTTCATTTTTATGTTTGTTGTCTGTGTTCCTTTTCTCCTTATTTGTCAGTCTTGCTGGAGATTTGTCAGTTTTACTAGGAATTTTTAGCTTTAGTTATTTTCATTTTATGTTTTGTTTTGTATTCATCATTTTATTTTTGTTCATCAGTCTTTAATTATTTTACTTAGGGTTTATTGTGATGTTCTTTAATCTTAAGTGTTTATTATCTTTTAAACCTAGGAGATTTTTCTAGTTGTCTTTCTGTTGCTGATTTCTCATGTAATTCCACTGTAGCTAGAGAATGTGATTCAGTATACCACTTCCTTGTTACGAACTTGAACAAAATGCATATTGACCAATTAATTGGCAGGTGTATTTGCTGTATTTCTCTTCATTAGATCCTATTTGTTAATCTTGGAGTCTGTTATCTTCTTTACCCACATATTTACCCATTATTATTCACATATTATCATTTATTCCTTCCTTTAGATCTATAGTCCATCGTATGCTCTATTTCTTTAATTATCTTATAAATTCTTATGTTTAATGTGCGATAAATCAAACAACTGGAAGTTGCTATAGATCATTCTAATGTCTTTTGTTTCTGCTGATTTTCCCTTATGGTATCTTGTTTCCTTGTGTGTGTGTTAAGTTACCATTTTATAAAAGTTTCTTAGAACTATTTGGGAATTTTTGAAGACTAGGTGGAAGGACATTTTTCCCAAGGGGAGTTGATTTGCATTTGCTTTTGCTGATGCCTAAGGAACTATCAGTCCAGGACCACTTAAAAATAAAATGTTAGCTTAGGTTGCAGTCCACAATAGGTATTATGAATTCAGACTGGTTTATAGCTATAGATTCTCAGAAGAGCTTTCCTGTAGCTCTTTCTGTGTAACGTCAAAATCATGACATTCAAGAGCCTTCTTTACTAAGGGGTTGTTACCTTATGTTATGATGTATGCTTTTAAAAGCTTTATGAGAGGGGCGCCTGTGTGGCTCAGTGAGTTAAAGCCTCTGCCTTCAGCTTAGGTCATGATCCTGGGGTCCTGCGATCAAGCCCCGCATTGGGTTCTCTGCTCAGCGGGGAGCCTCCTTCCTTCTCTCTCTCTGCCTGCCTCTCTACCTACTTGTGATCTCTGTCAAATAAATAAATAAAATCTTTTCTTAAAAAGGTTTATGAGATGGTCTTTTAACAGCTTTTCTACCTTGGACAAATTCCCCTTTGGGGATTTTAAACTTGTGGCTTCTCTGTACTCCAGCTTTTGCTTTGTTTTGTGGTGCTGAATTTCCTTCTCTCCCTCCTTTCCAACCTCCCAGGCTCAACAATTCATTTAAAAATAAAAATGTAATTACTGTGTTAATTTTCAGTGATATTTTGTTCATAGTGTATCTGCATTTAAGAATAATGCCTGGTATGCGTAGTAAATGTTGATTGGCTGAATAAGGATTTCAGGGAGCATTTTTCAGTTGGTTTTGAGTGGAGCATTTTGGTTTTTGTTTATAGTATACCCTAGTACCAGAAACATATATCTTGATCATTTTGTAGGTCTCAGCTAAAATTTCACTTTTTAAGGAAGCATTTCCTGCTTCTCTTACATATTCTTATTGTTCATTGTAATTTGGAGGGGGAATCTAATGTTATTTCTGCTTTTTATCATCATCCATAACAGAAAAACTTTGATAGTTTTTTTCTATCCCTTCACTACCCTTCCTTTTCTTCTCTTATACCTCTGTTTTTCCTTCCCTCCTTTTCTTTCTGCCTCCTTCACTTCCCTTTCCTTTTCTTCCCTTCCCTTTCTTCAGTGTCATTTTTTTCTACTTGCAGAGCTTTTTAAGTCTTTTGTTATGTGTAATCTAGGCAGAATTATTTAAAGTCATTAAATTTTTATTTAAGGAATTTCACATGTTGTGGTTCCTTCCACAGCACAGCCTGTCACCTTGTTTCCTCCAAAGTTTGAGTCATAAACTTCGATATAGCCCTTTCAAAAAGAACTTTTGCTTAACCCAAAATTGTCATGCCCATTTGTCCACAGTTCTTTTAGTTGGGCTTCTTTGATCTCTATTTGAATATGGACATATTGATGACATACTTCAGAAATTTCCAACTTGTAATCTTTGGGATCCAGTTTTATCAAGCAGTTTGTTTTAGGGCCACTTTTATGGTCAGAGTTCTGTCCATTTCAGACACCCTGAATATATGTGTCTGGATGTTCAGATTGTATTCACTCCTAAACTATTTCACACCCTAGAATAATACAGATCTTTGGGATAGACCAGTTCCTAATATGAAAAAAAAATGACTAGTTAGATCTTGTATAGTATCTCTGTCAAGTAATTCTTTCCTACAGATTTAACAAATAGTTCTGTGCATAAAGCACACCTCATATTTACTCCATGAAGCGTTTTCAAGAATATGGGTCTACAGGATAAAGACTCATCAGGACACACTTTTAATTAAGAAACATTTTTGTATTGCATTTCTGATGGTTATGAATTCTCTTATGTATGTCTGAAAAAGTTTATTTCATCTTCAATTTTGAAAGTTGTTTTTGCTCGGTGTGGAATTCAAGATTGATAGGATTTTTTGTTTTTAGTGTTTTAAAGGTTTTGCTTTACTATCTTCCAACTTAGATAATTTCTGACCTAAAATATGTCATTCTTATCTTTAATCCTCTTCACATAATGTAACTTTTTCTCTCTGGCTACTATTAAGATTTTCTTACCGATTTTACACACACTTTTTTTTTCTTTAAGATTTGTTTATTTGAGAGCAAGAGCAGGAATGGCAGGGAGGGGCAAAGGCGAGGCTCCCACTGCAGGGCTTGATACAGAGAGAGACCCTGACATCTTGACCTGAGCTGAAGGCAGACGCTGAACCTGCTAAGCCACCCAAGCGCCCTGGTTTTTACACATCTTGATAATGACATATCTTGGTAAAATTTTCTTCATGACTCTTGTGTTTGATTTAGTGAGCCCCTTGAATTTGTGTTCAGAGTTTTTATCAAATTTGGGGATTTTTTAATCCATTATTTCTTGAAATATTTATTCTATCCCTGTTCTCCTTTGTGGATTCACTTCAAGTTGTCCCACAGCTTACTGATGTCTTAAATTCTTTTCTTTCCTCTGTGTTTTATTTTGAATAGTTTTTATTGCTGTTTTCAAGTTTCGTAATTTTTTCTTTATCATGGCAGTTTTATTATAACTTACAAACAAAATATAGTTATAATAACTGTTTTCGTGTTACTGCCTATCAGTTCTACCATCTGTGTCTTTTCTGGTTTATGTTGATTGTTGGGTTTTTTCCTTTGCCATTATATGTTTTATTTTACTAGTAACTTGTTTGGATGCCAGTCCTTGGAAATTTTATCTTTTCAGTGCTATGTATTTGTTTTTTGGTTAATATTCTTGAGCTTTCTTGGGAACAAAATTTAGTTATTTAGAAGCGTTTGAACCCTTTGAGCCTTCTTTTTTTCCTTTCAAATTTCTAATGCACGGAACCCCAGTAGCCTTTAGTCTAGGGCTAACTTTTCCCAACTACTAAGACTGTACTCTTCTGAGTACTCTACATAGTGAATTACATTTTAATACTCTGACTTGTGGGAACAGCCCTGTGTGAATCCTGGAGATTATTTCCACTGTCTTTTCCCATCCTCTGGTAGTTTGCTTTGTTTTTTTGTTTTTGTTTTTATTTTTTAAAGATTTTATTTATTTGTCAGAGGGAGAGAGAAAGAGAGCACAAGCAGGGGGAGCGGCAGGCAGAGGGAGAAGCAAGTTCCTTGCTGAGCAAGGAGCCCGATGTGGAACTCCATCCCAGGACCCTGGGATCATGACCTGAGTGGAACGCAGATGATTAACTGACTGAGCCACCCAGGCATCCGTGGTGATTTGCTTTGTGCATATGTGGATCAGTACTTAGCTGAAGACTCAAGAGGGACATTGTTCAGATCTCCGTAACTCTTTCTCTTTGCAGTGCTCTTCTGTCTGGTATTCTAGACTTTTTACTCTAGCTGCCTTGGCCTACCTAGATCTGAACTGCACTTCCTTGATTCGCAGAGTTTTCTGGGTTCCACCAGGGCTTCCTCTCCCTGCAATGCAGCCCAGAAACTCCCCTAGTGTGTAAGCAAGGGCACTTGCGGGCTTGCATCAATTCTCTCTCTCTCAGGGATTACTGTCTTGACCTGCCTTATGTCCTATGTCTGAAAACTGTTGGTTCATGTATTGTGTCCTTTCTTATAGTTGTTTCAGGTGAGGAAGGAGGGAAAGTTGCTCCTACTATTCCATCTTCATTGGAAGTACAAATCATAATTCATTTTTTAAAAAATTATATTTTAGTTGAGAAATCATTTCTGATAAAGAGAACAAGCTTTTGTGCCAATATTCAGTTAAGGCTTGAATACTTACTGATGCGTAAGATGCTGTGTGGTGTGTAATACACAGAAATATTATTAGACTTCTTAACACTTAGTCATTTGGAAAGACATATAAGAGTACAGGTCAGCAAGTATATTACAATTCATATATGTAGTCTTCATAGCTGTGATTCTCCTTAACCTAAAGCAAACAATTACACGATTTCCCTTGAATTCCTTCCCCAAGGTTTCCTAGAATCTAATAGACCTGTAAATAAAGTAGTCATTTATCTTCTCAGCTGAGGTAGTAATTTTACTAGTATTCCTGTAAAATATGTGTCCTGTAGCATAAAATACTAAGTCATCTCTTTTATGTTTAACCTGGCTCAGTAAATTAGACAGCATAGTACATAATGCTAAAAAAAAAGGGGGGGAGGGGGGATATTTTTTCAAGAATAAAAAGAAAATGAAGATCTTTCTTATTTAGGGCCAGAAATGTCAAGAGAGATTTCTTGGGACATAGGAAGTTTTAAACCTCTTTTTTCTCTAGTGGGGTAAAGGCAATGTAATAAACCTGAAAGAATGATTGTTAGAGTAACAATTTTGAGATACTATACTTCAGTTTCTACCTATATTACTTTGGAGTCTTTGTTAGTTAAAGTCTTTGACACTCTCCATATTTAAAAGTGAGATCTTTAAAAAATGACTGGTTTCCTTGTAGAAGCATTTCAGTTAACAAATACAGTATAGAAGGATGAAAATAGCAAATCATCCTTAGAGCATCATAGTAATCGATGCTGCAAGCAGTATCCATGGATGACTGCCATAATAGTAGGCAAAACTTTAAGGTCAAACAAACATGTGCATGCTCTCAAAGAACATATTTCAAAGCATTAATTGTTTTAATGGGAAAGTAGGAGTTCATAGTGGAAAAACTGGTGGATGTACCAGCTTAATGAAGATCAAGGTTAATATCACCTGTAATAAAACATACTATGATGATATGCACTCCTGGATATGTCCATCATGTAGAATGCACTTGAGAAGGACATATTACCTCTGTAGTGAAGTGGCTTTCAAAGTGCATAACCTCTCTCTAGTCATGAGAAAACATAAGACCCACTCACATGGCAGGACACTATGGTATAGTTGCATCAGTATAACTAATGACATCATGTTGTGAAAGGCAAGGAAAAACGGGTAAAGTTCCAGGTTGGAGAAGACTGAGGAAACATAAAACTAAAAGTAATGTGGATCCTAGAATAAAAAAAATAAAAAAGACATTCATGGAAAAACTGATGAAATCTGTATAAAGTTGTTTAGTTAACAGCTAATTTCTTAGTTTTGGTACTTGTACTATGGTGATATAAAATGTTGCCACTAGGGGAAAGTGGAGCATATGGGAACTTGGTACTATTTTTCAAGTCTAAAATAATTTCCAAATAAGTTTTTAAAACATAGTGACAGTGTTTGGGGACAGAGCTTATTACCATATAATTAAATTAGTCTTTCTGTTGGCTAAGTACCTCCTTTTGATAGTGTGTGAAGTTCATTTCTCTTGAGCAATTTCAGTTTTTCACAGAAAATACATAGTTTCAAGGAGAGGACAGAGAAGTGGTTCTTAATATTTTTCAGTGGTAGCATTCTGTAAGCATGTTAAGGAAAGAAAGAGGAGGATTGAACTTACAGTTAAAAGTACATGTCTTCATCCTTCAGTTTTCAGGTCCATGCCTCACCCTTTACCTGCACTTTGGCTAAGTACCAAGATTTAGAGCCTGTCCACTTGGATTTTTTCTGGTATCTTATTGGAGGCACAAGGGCTGGGTATTCTCCATGATAACTGTGATAGGAAAACATCTTTGATCTATCTGGAGCCTGTAGACCCTACTCTTCCATGCCTCAATTTGAGGTAGAAGTAATCATCTTACAGAGGTTTTGTTGTGATTAAGTGAGGTTTTATATATATGTGCGTATGTATATATGTACCTGTGTAACATGTACACATGCATGTATACACATATATACACCTACACAGTGCTTTGAACTGTACTTACTCGTGCTTAGTTGTAGCAGGCTCACTGTATTAGACTATTCAGGCAGTGCACTGTTTTGGCTAACTCCCAAGGAGTACGTATTCCCATGGACTACAGTGCAACCCAGTGGCTCTAAGTAGTATAATTCTGCTAGTGGGATTTTGTGATACAAAAGAGACATGTCTTGTCTCCTCGTATTAAACC
This sequence comes from Lutra lutra, assembly GCF_902655055.1. Taxonomy (NCBI): domain Eukaryota; kingdom Metazoa; phylum Chordata; class Mammalia; order Carnivora; family Mustelidae; genus Lutra; species Lutra lutra. The sequence continues at coordinate 97,527,299 of NC_062285.1, forward strand.
ATAAGTCTGAAATGCTCTCAAAACAGCTTTTTTAGAAAAAGGCAGTCTAACTTGAAAAAAAAAATTAGGGAAATGGAAAAAACATTTTTTAATATCCCAGTTCTTATCTGCTACTTCTCACAGCATTCTAACCACTGAAGGTTTCTGGCAGTCTTCTAGATATTTTGGAAGTGGTTGTCTGTTGTCAGTGGTTGTCAGAAAAGGCATAAAACAATTTTATTCATATGTTTCAGAAATGTAAAGTTTAACATTAACTTTCAACATAATTCCATTAGTTTTAAAAATAACTGTTGTGTCATAAAATTTTTACCCTGTGCTGTAAGCAATTCATTGGTCAGTTCGTGTCAAGTATCACTCAAATAATGGCAGTAAAATGAGTACACATTCATGTAATGGGCCTGCTGTGTAAGGCAGTGAGTGTTCCAGGTCCTAAGGAGACAAAGAGACACAATTTTCTGTTTTTATGGAGCTGATATGTTAGAGCATAGAAATGAATAAAATTAACTAAATAGAATAAATAAAATATACTATAAATTATATGTTGATAATATTGTGGAGAAACAATTGAAAAAGGAGATAGAAAGTGTCTAAGGAGTTGGGGAAAAGGGTAGCATAATTTTCAATAGGAAAGAAGGGTAGTCCTCACTGAGATGACTAAGTAACAGAAGTTGGGTGGGTTAAGAAGCTCAGATACATATCTAGGGGAATAACATTTCTGGAGGAAAGAAGTACAAAGGCCTGGGATAGAAGTGGGAAAGTAGTGTGGCAGGAAGACAGAGAAAGGGAAATGGTAGGAGATTTAAGATAAGGGTAAATGAATTAATGCTTTTGTGTTTTCACCTCTGTTCCCTTTGATCTGTAATGTTCTTTTATTTCTGAGCATCAAGTGGATAAAGTATGTAAGAGTAGAAAAGTGATTATCTAACACATAGTAGATGCCTACTGAATGTTTATTGAATTAATTTATATGGCAAGATGTTTAGAAATATTTTAAAGGTCCTGTGTTCCCTTGCTAAAGGAATACTTTGCATTTTTAACTGCTTCATATAACATAATTTTTCTGATACTCCTCTATATTTAGTTTACAATTTCAGAGTATTTGCTACCTTCAGTAATATTTGTTATTGAATAGATGTTATCTTTAAATAACTTAAGCATCTATTTTTATTAGCCCTAGTGTTCATAATAGGATCTGGTTTTCTCTGAATCAGTAATTCACTTATATTATACAACAAAGATTCACATTTTTATAAAAGTGAATAAATCATACTTAAGTCCTGGGTTTAGGTTGATTTCTTTAAAGGTCTTTACATTTTTCTCTTTATCATTTAGTTTGTTTCAAGTTATTTTAATTGAGGGGGTCCTTATTTGTTTTTATCAGAATGGAACATGTTTAAGAAATTCTATTTTTTTAAATTTATTGAGACTTGTTTTGTGGCCTAATGTATGTAATCTATTCTGGAGAATGTTCCATGTGCTCTTGAAAAGAATGTGTACTCTGCTGTTTTAGGATGGAATGATCTCGGTCATTTCCTCCCAAGGAATATACTTACAGCAGAAGGTATCCCTGGTTTTCAAAAAGTTCACTGGTCCACTTTTAAGAATTTAAATACATCTATGTAGTTTAGCTGTCATTCTGCTGGTTGATGGTGTTAATATATATGAGAGTCTAAGATTTAATGTCGAGTGCTTAGGAGAACAAGAAAAAGTATACAAGGAGTGGATAGGCAAAGTATTTTAACATACTGTCTTAGATGGTTTCATGATCGCCAGGTAAGCCCTATCCTTTCATTTTCTGAAAAACTGTTCAAGTTTATAGAAAACTTTGCCCCCGTCCTTTTTTTGATTCATGCTTTCAATCAGTCTGAGAGATGATTCTGGGGTTGGGAATAATGAAGATGTGAACAGGGAGTCATAATGTTGAAACTGGATGTTCAGATCTTTATAGCATGATTTCCTTATTTTTCAAAGAGCAGAAGAATCCCATCGTTTATCATGTTCTGGTTGGACTCCTTTCTTATCGTTTGCTGGAGTTTGAACTTCAGAGCTATGGTGTCAACCCTGCTGTAGTATCTCAGGGGAGCTCCTAGTGTGGGGCTGGTGTCATGGCTCACCCTCCAACCTTTCCTTCTTCACTTCAGCCTCCAGCTCTGAGCTTTCCAATCCCCAGAGTAGCAAATGTTGAAAGAAGTTGCACAGGTAAGTATGTGGGTGGGGGGGAAATGGTACTGTCATCAGTATTTTGAGGGTGGATGTTGGGCCATTTACCAGTGAGTCATTTTGTTAGCTTAAAAATACAATGTTTTTGTAAATTATTTTTCTCATATAACTATCATAAATTATTAAATATAAGAGTCTAGTGTCCTAAGAAATAATTTTACTTTTTTATTAGATGTGAAACAGAAACCCTTAAACTGAATAAGCCATTAATATGATAATACAAAGGAAGGTTATTAGATTTTTTTTTTTTTTTTTTTAACCAACTTCATGTTTTTCCACAGTGTGTGGCAGGACCAGAAAATTTGTTTTCAGAAAAGAAGCTAAGAAAAAATGTTGGGGAAGGTGTAAATTCATGGACTTAAAATTTTGCTACATGTAACTTGGTCTCAGAATGGGGCAAATTTTAGTTTCCTTCCACTAGCTTTAGACATGCTGTTCTTCTGTTTCTCAAGATTTTAGGCAAATGGCTGTATTTTTAAAATCTGCAGGAATAGAAACTTCAGGTGTCTTTTTCTGTGAGGTCTAGACAGGAAGACTGGAACATTTCTACCATCTTGGGGTTTTGAGATTAACAAAAATGAGTGCAGGAGCAGTGAAGGCATTATGTCTGCTGCAGAAGTTCAGCAAAGATTTGTTAGATGAATAAGGTCACCAGAGTTTGTGTGTGTGTGTGTGTGTGTGAAATTCTAACACTCCAGGCATTTTTCTCTTTGTCTGGATTTTACTGGAAGTCATGATCTAACATTACAGATTTTTCCGTCTTAATATATAGTTATTTGAAATAATTTTGTAGCAGTGTAGCCCTAGGTCTGTACTACTTTGCCTACTAATTAATACTGTTCTTTTAGGCTCTTGCTTCTCAGAAAGTCTTCAAAATTGTTTCTTTCATTCTCCCAGACTGATCCTGTATAATTCTTATTCAAATAATTTCTACATTCTTTTGCACATAACAAGACATTCAAAATTATATCCAGGGAAAGGAGACTTAATACGGCCTATGATTGCTAACATTTCTTCAGAGAAAGTGTGTCACACTCAAAGAGATTGGAACACTGACTGGCACTTTAGGTCCTAAAAATAGAGAATCCTCAGCAATTTACCTCCCTTGTTCTTCCCTTAAATTCTAGAATTGCTTTTGTTTTGTTGTTTTTGTTTTAAATTTACTAAGAGCCTTGTAGAAATACATAGTCCCTTGACAAAGCAGACCCTACATCCAGTTTCTTCTGGATTTCCCTTTCTCCCTTCCTCCTTACTAGACTGATCCTTTCTCTTAAGGTTTAAGATTGGTTTAAGATACTATATTCATTCTCATTTAAGAGTTTCCCTTATGCTTACAGGATTTGTTTTGTATCCTAAACATGCAGATCTTCTGTTGTTGTATGTCCTTTTACTTGTACATGATAGATTTGTATTCTAATATTTAAGGATGAAGATCTGTTTTTTAAATTTTTATGAACTATTATGTGATTTCTCAACTCTAATAACTTAGTGCCCATAAGGCATACCAATTATAATTCGTTCTTTAGTTGGTATATAATTGTGTATTTTCTTCTGTGGATTAGCACATTTTGAGTTATTAGAGTTTTGTTTTAGGATAATGTATTTTTTAAAGCTTACATGTTGGTGGTTCAATTTTGAATCTGTATAAGGCATATGGATACAGGTAATGTTAAGATTCTGGAAAATCACAAAATCTGTTTCTTCAAGTTGAGGCATACAGAACATATTCTCCCTAGATCAAAGTCAAACTGATAGGGGCATTTATAGACTCTTAGTAACACTTTTTAGAGAATTTGTTGATTTTGGGGTGCATTTTAAGAGATGGTGTGCATGGTTTGGGGGAATATCTGAGTTAAGCAGCTTCAGACAACAGATTTTAGTAGATGGTTTTTGAATTACGAAGAGTGATGTGTTATTTTTTTCTTCTTTGCTTGCCCTCTCCATTTTTTTCTTGAATATGTGCTACCCTGGTCGTCTTGTTGTTGAATGAGACCTCTTATAAAATATCTCTGTAATCCCTGGAAAGAACTCTGTGCCAGAATATTTACCTGGCAAAATAATGATTATGGATATGTTCGTATAAGCCCCTAGTTTTTTGCTGAATCCAGAGACATGTGCTTCTGTGCTTCTACCTGTTAACTGCCTTTTCAGTATTCATTAATGCTTTCATTATTTGTTTATTGGGCATTCTGCGTTTGAAGTGAAGTGAAGTGAAGTGAATTGTTTTTATTTATATGCTCTTGGTTCAAGTTGATGAATTTAGAAATTCTACCTCTAAAATTTTATATAAACCTTCACTTTTCTTAGATCCCCCATAAGCAGATTCATAAACTTCATTATGTATTTGCCATATGATAAATATCAAGCCACAGTATTCTGAACTGGTGGGACTTCATAAGAAATATGTTTTTTAGATGAGAAGAGAAACATCTTTTGTTCTTTTTCTAAAGATATTCAGATACTGAGTTCTTTGTTTTTTGAGAAGCTAGATATTTTTTTTTCCAGTGTATGTATCCTTTCCTCCTTTACTTAGGCCCATTTCTTTTTTTTTTTTTTTTTATTGTTTTGCAGGAATGAAGTAAAATAAGGATTATTTATGGTAGTTGTGAAATGGGTTTGGTAGCTTAGAATCCCGTTACCAAAAAATACTTCTAAAACAAAAATTCCTTGGGTTATAAATACTTCTAGGCTGTCATCTATAATATTTGATAAACGAATGTTCTGGTTTCACAGAGTTTGAGCAGTATCTCAGTGAGATTTGACCTGCCACTTTTCTCTGTAATGGGTAGTAATAAAAATACCAGATTATCTTCAGATATTATGGCTTTGCATGATTGGTTTCAAATGTTGGTTGATTGCATCTTGATGAAGCTGGTAAATATTAATGGTAATTGACTGATTTTTATTAGTTTCTGCTTACTTTGTAGACAGCAGAGAACTTGTGTGTATGTGAAGTGTTTGCTGATAGTGAATGTGGAATTGGGAGGGAAAGGCAAGGAAGAAGTCACATTCTTTATTCAGCTATCAGAGTGAGTTAGTAAAAATCTCCATTAGGGAAACTGTAAGAAAGGAACAGTCTGTTCACTTCCCGTCTAGGGCACCATATGACTTATTTTGGCACATTTTATCCTTTATAATACAAGGTAGGAGCAAATTCTGTTGCTAGAAAAAGTCTTCATACTTTAAAGTTGTGAAAAAGTGGATTTTATGGTGGGGCACATGAATCAGTGTGTTAACAGTAAAACCCCTGGCTGCATTAGAGAAGAGAATCCACAAGAAGTTGTTGCCAGTAGGAATTTGTTCTTATTTGAACTCTAATAGATGTATTCTACACATTCAAAGCTATAATGTCTATTTTAGTGGTTTATAAGGAAACTTAGAGATTTTATAATCCTAATTCCTTGAAGGATTAAATTTTGTTCACTGTATTTAGAAAGTACTTAAAAATATTAGTTGATTTGGAATATGGAAACTAATTACTTTTTAATCGTTGTAATAGTATTCTTTTAAGCATTATTTTATCTTAATAAATGGAACTTTCTCTAAAATAGGTACAGTCAGTTTGGTAGTGAGTGGCTTTTGTTTCCTGTACCTCTAGTCAGTTCATTTTCATTTTCCTGCTAAAGAGATTGTTTTGACTTGCACAAAATTTGATTGTAACATCCTCTATATTTGTTGTTCACTGCAAAATAAGCACCCTTCCCTTTTTTACCCTTACTCCTTTTTGCCTTGTGAAGCTTACAGTTTGGGGAGAATATACACATTAAAATATTAGTTGAATGTGTGAGAGTGTACTGTAGTAGTTACAAAGGGGGAGTTGTAGCAGATTGCCTGGATTCATATCCATCTCTGTCACTTATCAGATAATGGAACCTTGGGCACATCAGATATATGACCTTAGGCGTGTTATCCAACTTCCCCATTTCTCATCTGAAAATGAGGACTACACAAATAAATACTTGAGGATTACCTAAATCAATACATTTTGAAGAATTTAGGGTATATTGCCTGGCACATAGTAAGTGGTCAATGAAAGTTATTTTTTGTCATTGTATGATTGTAGTTTTGGTAAAGCATTTTCAGTGACTGTGAATCAGGAGCCCTAACTTAGTGGGAAAGTTTCAAATGGGAGAAAGGACATTCTAAATAGAGGTATCAGCATGTACAAAAGCCCTGAGGTGGGAAAGATCTTGTGTTGGTGTGGCAGCAGTTTAGTGGTGACAGGGGACCTGTGGAGAGAGTTAAGGTCAGAGAATTTACACAGGACCTCGTAAGCCTTAATATTATTATAGGAAGGTGTTGAGGCATTTCAGTCAGTAGCACTACAGCAATTAAATTTTTACTTTAAAAACTCACTTTGGCTAATGTGGTAGAGTCGATTTGAAGGGAATAAGAATTGGGTTAATAAATAAAGATCTGTTTGAAGGATATTGGAGATGATTGTGCTAGGAAAGATGGATAATGTTGATAAATATTTAAAGTCAGTCTAGTCAGCTTGAGGTTTAATTGTTGAAGATCATAGAAGGTACAGATGGCATTTTGCAGAGATTAACATGAATAGGAGTAACTCTGAATAACTCAAATTAAGCTGAGGCATAAGTTTTGTTTGGGATTTTTGAGATATTTACTGCCAAACAGTCACATTAAGGTCATGATCTCAGAAATCTTCGTCTGTATCCTCTAGGTAGGAGAAATTAACAAGAGATGAGAACAAGAGAGTGAGTCAGTGTAGCGGTTATTAGCATGGCACCATAATAACTAGTTAGTCAAGGAAGTCTAACTTAGTTCATCACCTAGGTTTTTGTACCTGCTTTTCCTGCCTATACTGTTTCCCTCTTAATCTGGCATTGAAGTCTAGGCCTACTTTTCCTTATCACCTATCACCATTCTTCTAGACTTCCTAGTCTTGTTACTTGGGCTTTTTCTCACTTCTAAGAACTTGTGCATGCTGTCACTTATTCCACAAGTTTGCTTCCATCTCCCACCCCACGTACTTCAACTTTAAAATTTTTTAAATCTTTTTTAATCAAGTCTTTGTTCAGACATTAGTTTTTTTATAATACCATCTTATAGTCAATTTCCCTCAGACACAGATATTCCCTTATTTGTGTTCCTAAAGTACCTGTGCAGATTTTCATATTGTAATTGTTTATTTGCAGATACGTTTCTCAGCTAGACTGTGACATTGTTCAAGACTTGGAACTGTTACTTATTCAGCTTTTGTATTCACTATCATATTTTTTTTTAAAGATTTTATTTATTTGAGAAAGAGAAAGAGCATGGGGGGATGCAGGGGGAGAGGGAGAAGCAGGCTCCCCACTGAGCAGGACACACTACCCTCACCCCACTACCCTCCCCCCGCCACCGCCCAACATGGGGCTCCATCCCAGGACCCTGGGACCACGACCTGAGTTGAAGGCAGATGCTTAACTGGTTGAGCTGACGTGCCCCACATTATCACAATTTTTGGCATAATTCATATAGTATTTCCTTAGCGTGTTCATTGAAATGTGAAAGCAGACCAGTCAGGAGACTAAAACAAACTAGTTCAGATATTAAACTAAGATGATGGTAGGAAGAATGGCAAAAACAGATGTGAAAGCCATTTTGAAGAAAGGATAGAACTTGGATGTACAGAACAAAGCAAGAGAAAGTAACTTGGAAAATCAGTTTTAAATATTAACTGATTTAGTTTATTAATTGTACTTCTCAGGTAGAATGTTTAGGGGTACTTTAAAATTTGCTGCTAGAACCTTGAGTTACACCTGGAGATAGATTTTGAAACCAACCTACATTTGTTTGCTATCAGGAAAAGGACCACTCTGCCATGGATGTGTTTCTGTCCCTGGGAATAGGATTCCATGCCTGGGCCAGCATTTGCCAGCAGTATAGACAATAAATGATTTCAGAGTAAGTTCCTCTCTAGAGGCCTTGCTGAAGGAAATAATGTGTAAGATTAAATATCATCCTGCCTTGGATATGATATGAGTCTATTTTTTACCCTTCCCTATGTGTTTTTTTTCTGTATATGTATATACACATATAACACATATATTTTCAAGTTTTCATTTATAAAGTGTCCTACTTTTGTTTCCCTGACTTTTTATAAAGCTCCAGGCTTTGCTTTTCATTCCTTCTGTTCTTTAATTGTCATCCGTCCCACCTGGAGCCTCTTTACTAATCTTTGAAGTTACTCATTTAGATCATCATAAATTTGGGGTTTTGCAAATTCTTTTTTGGTGATTATTCTGATTTACTGCATTTGAGCTTGAAGTACTGTACCTTAGGAATTCATTGCTAGTCCAAATTAAATTATGAAGAAGTATATTGGAAAATCCATCCAACTTGGTGCTTCCATTCTGCCTATCACTTTAATCCCCCTCTCTCTACTACTACATTTTGAGACCAAGTCTTTTGTGGGATTGAGGGGTGGCATTTGGGGGGTTTAGACTGATAGAAAGGATTAATGTAAGCTAACCTGTGTATATGCTTTCTGATTAGAGTTTGTAGAATCAAAGGAAAGATAAAATGTCTTTATTAAATGTTTTAGATCTGTGTTCAAAAAAAGCTTAAGAATCTGCTTTTGTGTATACATATGTCATATCATATTCTTTCTTGGTAAAATCTCACTTTTTACTTCTCCATTGTTATAACATCAGGTATAAAAGTCAAGAGAGGAGGTGTCAGTTAACAAAATAGATGTAAGCCCTTGCTGTGTTTGCTTGAAAAAAGCTGACAAATTACATATACCAAAGATTCTATGGTATATATAATATAAAATGTAGTATGATTTTATTTGAAAATTTTTTAAATTTTCGTTTACCAAATTGACTTCACTATATTTGATATTACCAGTAATTTCAATATACTGTTGATATATCCTCTTAGACATTGATAAAAATTGATTTCTAGATTCCTTTGATTCCTACTTACTCTCTTCTAGGAGATAATGTGAAGGCCTTACCCTTTGGTATCATCCATTCATCCATCCATTAGTGTGAGGTCTTTCTCAAAATAGATCCTTTTCTAACCATGTCTCACCACTTCTGCCACTACCACTGTAGTCTCAGCGACTGTCCTTTCTCACCACCTGCTTTTCCCTTCACTCTTGCTTCCTCTTTTGTCCATTAGTTATAGAATAACTGCAATGGTTAAAAAATAAGATAGCTGCCAAATTATGCTCCTGAAACTATCCCCAAGCCCTTTTGACTTCTAGCTCACATAGAATAAAATCCAAAGTTCCTTAGGGCCTGCAAGGCACAACATGGTTTGGGACCACCAGTATCTCTGACTTCAGTTTCTCCCATTCTCTCTTAAGTTCCTACTGCTTGAGTCACAGCACTAAGGATCTTGATGTTGCCTGTCTGTCGAATGCTCTTCCCACGGGTCTTTGCCTAGTTGGTTCCCTTACTTCTCTGCCTGATTGTTATCTTCATAGTTTCATCTTTCATGGCTAGTCTAAAATGCTTTTCTTACCCTATTGCATCATTCTGTGTGAAATAAAGCACAGGCCCTTAAAAATGGAATAAACTAGCTTTTGTAAGAAACTTCCTATGTTCTGTCCTTTCCTTTTCTCTTTCCTTCCTTTCCTTTTCTTTTTTCCTGTTTTCCTTTTTATTCCTTTTTTGCCCTGGATCAGATAATTCTTTGTTTCATCTTAGAACCCATTCCTGGACTTGTGTTGCATTTGGAGCATAGAATATTAACACTTTTAACTTTTTTTTTTTTTTTTTTTTGCTGAAGTCACATAAGAATAATTAGTATTTTCGCTGATATGTAATTTCTGTGTTGAAGTGCACAAAACAAAAATGAAATTCTGAATATTTGTGTTTTCTCCTTCTCTCCCCTCCCTCCTTTCCTCCCTCCCTCTCGTTCTCTCTCTCTCTCACTCTCTCACAGACATACACAGAGCAGTGAGTGTAGGAAAATCTTGTATTAATGAACAAACATTTCTGCCTTCCTTTGAGACATTACTTATGTTTAGTTTTACTTTCAAACAGTGAAGCCTCTTATACAATATTAGCATGAAATTTTTTATTCAATATACTTAATTTCAGTTTTGGAATTCTAGGAGTCAATAATTGGTTTTGATGATAAATGTTATACCAGAATTGTCAAACGAAGAGTTTGCTTTGTATGCATTAAGTTGATTTATGTGTGTATGATTTGAAGAGAGGTAACCATGAGATTCTCTTGAAATTTTACTGAATTTTCTAGGTAACATGCCATTTCCCCATGTTTATCCTTTCTTAGAATTCAGTAATAATGGTCCTTTAAAGAGAATTAAATGTATCCTTAACTTTTTCAAAATAAACTTTTAAAATCTCATCTGTGAAGAGTCTTAATTTGTAGACTAAGGTGCTTTTTTTCACTGTTACTTTTCTGCAATAAAACTCCCTAAAAAAACACTTCTTTTTCCTGTTAAGGGATACTTATGGGTTTGGTGGATAGGCATATAGGATTCTACTCTCTGAAATTACATTCAGAATTACAGAAGAATTTTTATGAGATTTACCAGGGAGTCTACTACTAAAAAAGATTAAGTATATTCTAACAAAATAATAAACCCTTTAAAAATAACTTTCTTTATTTCAGACCTAATGAGATTAATAGCCCCAAAGCGTACAGCAAAACAGTGTCTAAGCTGTCATCAGACCATTGCTGATATTTAACTTAAAAACTTTCTCTCAGACCTCAAAAGGATGAAAGGTTAAATATTTGTTCTTAAGAACTTAATAGGGACCTTAAGATATAACAGCAGTTATTAAATAGCCTGATGCTTTCAACAAACTTGCATGTCAAATTTGGTCATTAAAGACTGTAGCTTATCAGTTCACCATGTCTACCGATAAACAGTAGTAACTACACTGTCTTATTTTGAAATGAGAAATAAAAGGAATTGTTTATTTCTTAGTGATAATTGAAGAAAATACCCTTATTCACAATGAGTGTATAAGTCAGATGTCAAATTTGATGTTTTTCCCCCAAATTTTTGTGCAAAGATATAGTCACCATGTATTCAAGTCTTTACAGATGTCTTCCATCATGACATTTCACTTTACTTTGGACTACAAAGTGCCATTGTTGGGAGACACATTGCCCATAAATAACATAGTCAGTTGATAGTTTTGGAAACTTTATTAAGAGGTCATCCTAAGGAAGAAAATTAGCGTGGGCTGCCTCCCTGGCTGAATTAGTAGAACATGCATTTTTGATCTCAGGGTCGTGAGTTTGAGCCTCACATTGGGTGAAGAGATTGCCTAAATAAAAGAAGCATTAAGACCATTTTCTAGTATTGCCTTAAAAAAAAATTAGTATAGATTTAGTAATTATTTGCATTGGTGTGGGCTCAAAATTATTAGTGTCAGATGTGGGAAAGATTGAAAAGCAAAAGAGTAATAAGCAGGTTACATAATAGAAATCATAAATTTACATCAAGATGATAAACATCACTGTTACTAGTGGGTACTTGTGGCTTGAGATAAAGTTTCTAGTCTGCCATTATATGTTGACTCAAAAAGTGCTGTATCTCAATAAACTTCGATTGTCAGTGAAGATGATACGCTCTGAAAAACAGATTATTTACAAAAGACATAGTGATATCAAAGATACGTGTGAAGATTTTGAATAATTAAACCCAAAATTAATTTTTAGAATTTTCTGTGGGAAAATTTTATTTGAGGTTGCAAATTCTCAAGAATAAGTGGTATATATTTCTTTAAAATAAGTGGAATTATTGCATATGATAGGCTTTATTAAGTTTCTTCTCTTGCTTTTAGAGCCTGGAAGCAAAAATTTAATGTTATATTCTTATAGTTAGTTAGATTTATGACTTTTTCACATGACCCATTAGCCCTTTCTTAGTTGGTCTGTTTCTTTATCTTAGTATTGTTTCCTTCATTTTCTGTTTTCCACATAGGAGTTTCGTAAAGCTTGACATTTTCCGAAATATTACTCTTGATAAAAGCAATATTTTTGTTTAGGTGACAAACAGCATGTTTGGTGCTTCAAGAAAGAAGTTTGTAGAGGGGGTCGACAGTGACTACCATGACGAAAACATGTACTACAGCCAGTCTTCTATGTTTCCACATCGGTCAGAAAAAGATGTAAGTTAATCAGTTATATTGTGTTTACTCAGCAATGAATGTTTCTTTGTGGTTCTGGAAAAGCAGTATATGAATTGCAGAATACCATGTTTGGTTGAGTGACTATGTTTTAGGCACAGTGCTAGGCCCTGGGGATACAAAAATGATGAGCTTACATTTTAATGGGAGATAAAATGTCCTGTGATTCTGAAGTTGGGATATGGTAAAACTGGAAGCCCTAAAAGACAAGAGGTAAACATGGTATTACATCTAGGTCATCAGTTGTTTTTTTTAACTTGTTATTTTTATATTAAGTAGGCACATAGAGTAGAAAGCAGATTTGCAAGATTTAAAGATATAATGGCAAAATTAAATGAAACTTTACCGTTGCTATGGAACCTTCAAGCTGTAATCATAAACTTTAGTTAGTAAGAGCATCTCCTGTTCAGCTGTAGGAATGCTACTATAGAAACATTTTTGAAGAACTATATTCAGAACATTGAAGCTGTTACATTATAGAGGTGTGGATTAAGTGCCTTGGAAGGCTAGTAGTTCTGTAATCCCATTTGGAATGAAAGGATTTAACACAGCCAAGTCATAATTAGCAAATTGATAAAATATTTTTAAATAAATTGTTATTTTCAAATTCTGGTAAACCTTTTAAAAACAGTATACATAATATACTGTAGTAGTCAAACCAGTTACATTTTTGTACTTTGTATCCACACACCTTTTTTCTCCTCTCAACCCTTTTTATGAACTTGCTATTCCTAATTTCCCTACCTTTATAACAATCTATTCTAGTTATTAAGCTATTGAGATTCTTACTTATGTTTAAAGCATTTATAAAATTCTAAAATATGTAAAAAATGCTCTCATTTTTCATTGAAGTTGATCATTAGTAAATCACTTCCTATGTCTTAGAATTCACAGGTTGGCTTAATTTAGATTTAGGATTTTGGTGAATTTTTTTCTCCTTCTGTTGTGCTGTTGCTCCCCTTTATTTTTATTTGAAAATTATTTCATTTTGTCAGTGATGTATCAGTTGTGTTATTAGGGCTCTTTTCAAAATATGTGGCAATTTTATAATTAGTGTGCAGTTTAATAGCTCCTTGAATAATGTCATCTAATTAATTTTCTATTGCTTTACTAACCATATAGCTATTTGTTCTTGGATGTAAATTATAATTGAATTTGTTTTTACTGAAATTTCTATGTTTATGTGTTCCCGTGTTGATATTGTAGTTAAAGAATGTCATGTTGCTTGTAAAAACTATAAAGCTAATCCATGCGTGTATTACTGTGATTGTATAATACAAGTTAAGTTTGATGGAAAAAATGGTAGTGGAATATTACTTATTGATGAAAAGTACTTATTCTGATTAGGAAGATACAAAGCGTTCAAACTGAAATCTGGAATGAAGTATGTACAGAGAATGACAGAGATGTCTGTCTTCTAGAGAGTAGAAATACTCTATATCAGAGGTTTTTAATCAGAATGATTAAATACACTTATATATGTTGGTTATCATTTCTGTTTAGTTGTCACAAAAATAACACAGGATGATTTTCTTTACTAAACTTTTTAAATTAAGAAGGTAGTAAGACATAGAGATTAAGAATTTAGGGTCTAAAGCCTTACCCTTATGTGTATGGACCTTCGCTGGGCCTGTTGGCAAAAACTCCAAGCCTCAGCCTTTTCTTCTTTAAGCTGGGAATAATAATATAATAGCTACTTAAAATTTTCTGATGCTGCTGATAGCTTTTTTGTAACAAAATAGTATAGGGACAGTATTGCAAATTTTAGAAAACATGTATGAGAAGGGAGAAGAAAAATTACCCTTATAATTTACTGCTAAAATTTTAACTTAATACTTTAAATATTTTTATTTTTAAAATGTTATGTAAATCTCTGGGACATGTCTGCATATTTTCCACTAGAAAGTTTATACCAGTTTCTACTTTCATCAGCTATTACCTTTAAGTCTTTGCAATATACAAAAAAAGGCTTATCGTTTTAAAATACATTAAGACGGGCCCCTGGATAGTCAGTGGGTTAAGCATCCATCCTTAATTTTGGCTCAGATCATGATCTTGGGGTCATGAGAAGGAGCCCTTCATGGGGTTCCATGCTAGGCATGGAACCTGCTTAGAGAGTCTCTCTCTCCCTTTCCCTCTGCCCCCCTCCACCTTAAAAAGTACATAAAGATGTTGCTAAATTTACGCACACTCAATAATGTATCTTTTGTATGTAGTTTGTATGTATGTAGTTTGTATGTATGTTTGTATGTAGTTACTGGCCATTTGTATTTCTTCCTTTGTGGATTACCTATTTTTTGTGCCATTTTGTTTTCTCTTGATATGGTAAGTCTTGTTTGTTAGTGTTTTCTATAAATTAATGGTCTCTTGTTCTTTGTTACAAATATTTTCCCAGGTTTTTCTGCCTACAGTTTAGTGAGTGGTTCTTTAATATAAAAATATTTATCCTTCTTACTAAATTTGACTCATCAGTCTTTTTATATTTGTGGTTTCTGTTTTTGAGATCATACTTAGACTTTTTCCATCTACTTTCTTCTAGCATTTTTGTGCCTCATTCTTCAGATATAACTTAGCTGCCTTAGAAAAGTATTTTGGTTGGGGTGCATGGGTGGCTCATTCGGTTAAGCATCTGACTCTTGATTTTGGCTTAGGTCATGATCTTAGGGTTGTGAAATTGAGCCCTGTGTGGGGCTATGTTTTGGGTGTGGAACCTGCTTAAGATTCCCTCCCTCTGCCCCTCCACCACCAACAATCTCTCTCTGTCTCTCTCTTCTCTCAAAAAAAAAAAAAAAAAAAAGTTATTTTGGTTTAAGGTGTGAATATAATGGTGCCCAGTTCTCTTCCCTCTATTTTTCCCCCACTTTCTCGGTGAGCATGTCCAATATCTAATTGTCCCAACATCAGTTATAATTTAGATCACAGGTTAGAAAACTTTTCCATAACGGACAAGATAATAGTATATTATGTGGGTATTTATATAACCATTTAAAAAGTAAAAAAAAAAAAAGACCTACATGTACCTACAAATACAAGCAGTGTGCTAGGTTTGGCCTGTAGGAAGTAATTTGCTCACCGTTGAGTTAGAGCATTCATTTAAGGCTAATTGAAATCCTCCCTTAATATATTTTAATGTCTGATGTATTCTTGGGCCTGTTTCTCAACTCTTTTGTTCTGTTTCTCATACTGATTGTATGGCAGAACTACAACATAGTTGAATTGCTGTTGCTTTATAGACTGTTTGCATCTTAGGTAAGGTCTTTCACATCCTTTATAAACATTTATATTGCTGATTACCTTTTTTTCAGAAGTCTAGGTCTCCTATTTCTGTTCTTTATGCTTTTTTAATAAGTAGGGTTTTATTTTTGTTACTTTTTTCTGATTTGTTTTTTATTGATATAGAGAATACTTTGTGTGTGTGTTTATTTTATAACCAACTACCTAACAAAACTCTTAACTAGTTTTTGTTGAATGGGAACAGGAACATGGGCTCTGCAGGGCCTGCTATTTGATTTTATATCTCATTCACATGATGTACTAGCTAGTTGTCCTTGGGGAAGTTACTCAGTCTGTGTTTCAGTTTTTTCATTTATAAAATAGGAATAATAGTATATGACTCATGTCTGGTTATAACTGTATGCAAAACTTTTAGAAGACCAGATAGTAAATATTAAGTAAATTTTGCTACTAATATGAACAATAATAATATTATTCCATTTGATTCTTTTGTGTTTTTTAACATAGTTATATATATCATCTGCAGATAGCAATTATTTTATTATTTTATTATAAAAACAATTGAAGAGAAAGTTTTTAAGCATAAATGACTGGGGTAATTTTGTAATTTTTTTCTCTCTGGGAACAGTGAGAAAATAATTTCAAATTCTAATTTATGATAAAGAAAAACTGGCCAGTGATTCAGTCTTTAAGCCACTTACAAATAAAATCCTGATTTACCTTATCCATAAAGTATGAAATATAACTCTGTCATATGCATGGTTGTAAAAGTATTTGGGAAGCTGTTCTTTATGTGACTCTATTAATTAAATTATGAAATAGTTATTCAGGACTACTTCCCTTTCCAAGGCCTTTTATATCAAGAGATACTGTATATCTTTGTATCTTTCTATAGAATGCTGAATTTGCTATTTGAAGTATACAGTTAGTTTTATAAATACTACAAATATGTTATTTAAATGTTTTTCAAGATTAAATAAATCATAGGCAGATATAGACTTGATTTCCTTTTTCTCATAATTACTTTCTTTTGGGGGACATTATAGAAAATTACAAGCATTCATATAAGGTGTTAATAGACAACTCTTAGGGGGGATTATATAATTTAAGCAGCTTAGAGTTGTTGTTTTAAATATATTTGTATTTTAATTGCTAACACTTTAAAGTCCTGTGAGTCTGTGCACTCACTTGATTCTTAGGCGTAATCATTTTAAAGGCACAAACTTTCCCCTTGTTTTTATATATGCTGTAAAGGCATAAAATGTGACACCTTTTCCTTACGTTCAAAAAAACTCATTAAACTGGTAAGAGTAGACCACTTCCTTGTTTTGACAAATAGCAACATTCTGAATGCATACCTAGCTTTTTTTTTTTTTTTTTTTTTTTTTTTTTAATTTGACAAAGATCACAAGTAGGCAGAGAGGCAGGAAATGGGGGAGGGAGCAGGCTCCCCACTGAGCAGAGAGCCCTATGCGGGACTTGATCCCAGGACCCTGAGATCATGACCTGTGCCTAAGGCAGAGGTTTAACCCACTGAGCCACTGAGGTGCCCCACATACCTAGCTTTTGTACTTGTTAGCCTATAACAGTTATGACTGCTAGGATTTCTTGCAGGCCAGTTAATAACCAATATTTTATAATGCAAATCTGTTATAAAATAAGGATACTTTTTTTCACCATTATTGTCATTGGCATGATTAGTATTTAACTGCATTTTGGAGTCAATGCTTGGCTGACTCTCCAGTTCGTTGCATTCACATTCCTTTCTGCATGAAGACCTTGGCACATTTTTCCTGTTTGTTTTTCAGATCTTCATGTGGTTCTCTCTCATTATATCCATGTACCTGCTAAAATACCTTCCCTAAGAAACCTCTTTTTTCCTAAGTAGCCTCATATATACTATGAATACCACTTCCACTGTATCCTTCTAGATTCTTTCTTGCATTTTTACAGTCATAACACCTCTTCACCTAAAAGTACGTATTCATCAGTTGTTTATTACCCTTTCTACTCCACTACAATTTAAGTTTAACAAGGGCAAGGACTTTGCCTGTCTGGTTTACTGATATGTTCTCAGAACCTATATATAATAATGTGCAGGAGATAGGGAGTCTTAAAGGGAGGGAAGGGAGTTGATACTGAAATACAATAGTTAAGATTATTTGCAGATGATATTTCCCTAAAAAACTCAAAAATCACCTTTAAAAATAGAAAATATGGGGGCACTTGGGTCGCTCCGTTGGTTAAGCGTCTGCCTTTGGCTCAGGGTCCCGCACTGGACGCTCTGCTTGGCAGGGATCCTGCTGCTTTCTCCTCTCCCTCGCTGCCCGCCGCTCCACCTGCTGTGCTTTCTCTGTGTCAAATAAGTAAATCTTCTTTAAAAAATGAATGTATATAAGTGTGGAGATTTTTATGACCGTGATAACCTAGTAGAGTTAAATGTAAGTAAATCAGACTATACTCTAAAGAAACTGGAATTAAATGTCAAATCATTTGAAGGGAATGTTCTAAAAACCTTTGAAATTCATTGACATTCACAAAATCTTCAAGCTCAGTATTTTAAAGACAAAAGCCTATTTATAAAAAACAATATACGTAAAAGATCAGTCAGATTGTGATATATGTACAAAAAGAATCAAAATGTTTCATCTCAATGATAACTAAAAATTCATAGTTAGAAAATGATTCTGTTATACTAGAAAGGCGCCTTTTTTTTTTTTTTTTAAAGATTTTATTTCTTTATTTGACAGAGATCACAAGTAGGCAGACAGGCAGGCAGAGAGAGAGGAAGGGAAGCAGGCTCCTTGCCGAGCAGAGAGCCCGATGCGGGGCTTGATCCCAGGATCCTGGGATCATGACCTGAGCCGAAGGCAGAGGCTTTAACCCACTGAGCCACCCAGGCGCCCCAGGAGGCGCTGTTTTCATGTAAGAATAGAAGCTCTCTGAGGGGTCATTGAAGCAATTGCTGGGGAACTATAATAGAAATGAGTACTGAAAGCCTTTTAAAAATGTGAACATTTCTTGAGCCATATGCCTTCCTATATATTGGGCTCTAACCTAAAATTTAGACAATATAATATAAAGATGTTCATTGTCATACTTTGAATTTGAATGTTAAATGCCCAATAGGAATTAATTACATTGACTATTTCAGCTTGTAGTACACTTTTTTAAAATGCTCTTTTTAAAACTTAATGTTTTAATCAGAATTATTTGAAATACTGAGTTAAACCCATAATTTATTTTTATCTGATTCATAAGGTACAAGGTCCTATGACTTATTGACTGTTTTTCTGACTGTTCCTGCCCTTCTTTTCTCCTTTCTTCTTTTGTTCTTTTTAATGTATTGTCTTCTTATAGTCTTTCTTTTTGTGTCAGTTATATGTCACTGTGATGAGTGGTTTCATTTTTTAAACCATACTGTTTTTAATTTTAAAATGTTCTTCAGATTCTGTCCTAAGTTTAGAACTTCTTTTCCTTTGTGGGGTTTTTTTTTTTTTTTTCTCCCTGTTTGTATATATGTTATAGTCAAAGTCATACTTTGTTATTTTTGTTCTGGATTAACAACAGAATTTAGAATTATGTTATTACCACACCTTTAAGTAATATGATACAATGAATTGTTTAAAGGTTATTTAAAAACTTACTTCATTTTTTAATTGCTTTTGTGGTCAGGGAACTTTTATTTAACCAAACTTTCTTATATTTTGAAGTAATTTGTTATTGAGAAAATACTTTCTTGACTAGACTGATGTTAATGTTTCCAAAATCTGTTTTAGGATTGAAGGTACATTTATTGGAGGAATAATTGAGAAGTGGTCACTATTGGAAAGCACAGAATAATTGATACCTTTGTGTTGTTAATGTTTTGAGGGCAGGACCCAGATTTGCTTATTAAGTTTTCAAATATATATATATATATTTATAAAACAAAAATATTTTAAACTTTTTTTGGTTTGATTTCAGAATTGTATCTAGTAACAGTGGAAATACTTTTTTAAATAGTTTCTAACTTACTAATTTTTCTTAACATTCTGTATAGTAAACCAAGGGTAAGTGGGCTTTTTGTTGGGTCATCATGGAATCCTCATGAATCATGAATCACATTACTGTTTCTTCTAGTTGCTTCTTGGTTTTTGTTGTTGTCTGGCTGCAGTTTATTTTATAGAGTGTTTGAGAACTGAGGAAGAGTGTAATTGAAATGATGGTTTTGGACTGGGAACAGAGTATCCTTGGTGGCTTCAGCGTTCTACTAATTATATAACATTTAATTCTTTTCTGCCATTTCCCCCATCTACGAACGATCACAAGCTCTGCTTATTTTACCTGAAATTTGTGATGATGAACTTCTTTCTTTAGTTTCTTAGACAAAAATTAGTATAAATGTAGGGTACTATGCAAAATTCCCCAGAGGTTGAATGACCCTTTGACTGCTGTTAAAAGAAGTCCTCCTTTGGGAGGAAAATTAGTGCAGCTGCTACCATATAGTGAGCACATACTATGTGCCATAGCTTATCTCATTTAATCTTCACTCCAACTCTATTTGGTAGGTAGTATTATTTCCATCTTACAGGAAAGAAACAGAGGCCTGGCTCTCCCATAGGTAAGTATCAGAACCAGGATTCAGACCTAGATTTTTTTTTTTTTTTAACTCCAAAACTGAGCTTATATTGCATTCCTACTGTAATGTGTCTCTTGATCTAAGGCTTTGATATTTCTCTAAGAAATTAATCTTTATATTAACTTTTAGTATGTAAATATGTAAGTTTTCTGTTGTCTGTTCACTGTAGTTATTGCTGTGCCATGGTACATTTCTTGTGCATTTTCTTTGCCCTCTCAAATAGCATTTATATCCCATTCACATTCCTTCATTGTGTGTTAAATATATTTTTAGCACTGACATATTTCATGAAGCATGCTTTCAGTGTTTAAAAATATATACCATTTGGAACTGGTTTAATAAATTGTATATTTGCATTTTTTACATGTTTTGAGGCAGTCATTTTAACATCTGTTTGCAAAAGTGATTAATGCTTATTTTACATGGATGCTTTGAAGGCTATAAACTCTGAAGTTTTTAACAAACTACTTTCATATGCCTATAAAGTATTGTTCACTAACCTTCTCATGTACTCTCACACATAGAGAAAATGATAGTAGTTATTATGTCACACTGGTAAATGGGTCACTCTGCTCCTCCTGGTCACCAGTACTTGGCCCAGGGAGCCATGCCCTCTCTACCCTCATGTTGTGCCTCCTTCTCTTCGCTTCCTAGTGCTGAGAGGGTTGTTATCTTGGCACACCTGTAACTCCTTGTGGATATATAACCTTTGTGAGAAAGTAGACTAAAATGTCTGTTCTTTGGACTTACATATTCAGTAAATATAAATTTCTGAGAAAATTAAAAATTTAAGTGGTCCATTCTAAAATGTGCACATTGTGGATCATTCTAAAACATACAATCATTTGCTAGTCTCTTTTGGAACCTGCTCTTTTACTTTCTTTGTAACTTAACAATGATAACAGAATATCATGATTTTAAGTGTTTTATATAAACCTTTTGCCTTCTGTCACCAACTAAAGCTTTACTGTATGTTATACATTTTCTTTGATCTTGTTTTTGCAATTTGGAAAGGAGTCTTTAAGGTGCTTGAGATATTTCCAGTTACGTGGTTAACAGTAATGATGATTGTATCTAACAAAAGAACTTGATCAAGCATTAAATGTGTATTCTTTCAGTTTGTTTAGATTGTGTACCCTCTGTATTTGAAAAGGAGTATTTATAAGGTTTGATGCTTCTTTAGAAAGTTTGTTACTTAAAGTGTGTTACTTGGCCCTACCTCAGAAGAGTGATTTCTATCATTTGTTAAAACCACTGTTTTTTAAAACAATGACTTAGAATTTTGACATGAAAACAGCATGAAGTTTGTATTGTAAAACCTCTCGTTTGAATATTTCTCCTTCTGTTTTCCCAATGGTCAATGTCAGCACAATTCTTCACTGAAAACCAAAGTGGCCCCTGAGAGTTCCCTGTCTGGTGATTCTTACCCTCCTCCTTTTCCCTAAACTTCAGCCATTTCAGCAGGTCTTGAAATACTGTTGCTTCTACCCCCAGAAGGCCCCTCTTTTGTAGTTCCACCTCTGCTGTTCTGGTTTAGTATCTTCCCCTTTCCATCCAGTTTTGCTTTGGAATTAACTCCCTAAAGCACAGCCTGATCAGGTCACTTCTTTCCTTAATACTGCTTTTTTCTTTTTATTGCCATAGTTGGTAGTCATCTGCCCTTTACATCTGGCCCCAGCATACTCTTTTTTCTCTCCCATTCTTCTGTGTTATGTCCACATGTGCATAGGGGTGCATGCCTCATCTCCTCTCACTAATTTTTCTTATTTTGTTTGTATTCAATCATGTCACTAACTTTTATCATACTCACTGCATATTCTCAGCCTGGAAGATTCCTTATCAGATGTTACTGCTCTGTAAAATATTTCAGTTACCTCACCCTGGTTTAGAATTATTTTCCTTTTGTGATACTTCAGATGATTTACCACATTGTGCCTTAGAGTATAATTGGGTGCATAATTCATTCTTTTCTTCTACTGGGTATGAAAATTTTGATGACATGGCCCAAGTCTTTAGTTAAATTGTCTTGGTGGTTACTTAATATAAGAGTACTTAAACATGTATTTGCATGTATGTGCTTTAATTTAACTCAGTTTAAGTATCTACTTTGTGTATAGCACTGCGCATGCAATGCCAGTCTCTGAGGAAATAAAAAATACAGGTAACGTGTTCCATGAATATAACATGCCCTCAAAGAAGATGTGTATTCTATTAGGAAAAAAGGTGCTGATGCAGTAAATTGAAAGGCACTGTTAAGAAGTCCATGAAAGGGGGGCACCTGGGTGGCTCAGTTGATTAAGCAGCTGCCTTCAGTCATGGTCTAGAGGTCATGGTCTAGAGTCCCAGGATCTAGTACCACATCGGGCTCCCTGCTCGGCAGGGGGTCTGCTTCTCCCTCTGACCTCTCCCCTCTAGTGCTCTCTCTTCTCATTCTTAAAAAAAAAAAAAAAAAAGTCCATGAAAGGGGCACCTGGGTGGCTCAGTGGGTTAAGCCCCTCCTGCCTTTGGCTCAGGTCATGATCTTAGGGTCCTTGGGTCGAGCCCCGCATTGGGCTCTCTGCTTAGCAGGGAACCTGCCCCCCCGCCCTGCCTGCCTCTTTGCCTACTTGGATCTCTGTCTGTCAAATAAATAAATATTTAAAAATAAAAAATAAAATAAAACGTTTATTTAAAAAGTCCATGAAAGTCACATCACTCACTAACAGTATACATTATATACCATACCTATATATTTTTGTAAGTAATTTTGACTTGTCCTTTGGTATTTTGTCATCTCTCCATTTATTATATGATTGTATGTTTGTTAGATTTTTCTACCCATTTTATACATAAACTATTTGCATATATAAATGTTGGGTAATATTTTTACAAAACAAAACTTGTTTGTTCAGGTAATTTTATTTTCAACTTTACATAAACTGAATTTAGAATTTAGCTTAATATATTATCTAAAGATCAATAATTAGACTTATTTAAATTTATAGAGGCTAACTTTTTGAGATACTGTCTTCATGTTTTTGTTAGCCTGTTTTTTTTTTTGTTTTTTAAGTGAAGTAATGATGCTGCTATAGTTTCTTTAGAGTAACTTGAAAGAAGAAACCTTGTAATCAAATTAGTTTTGTTTGTACATTTTTATTTTATCCAATTGTAATATTTTCTTAAGAAACAATTTATTATGTAATGTTTATTTTATGTTTTTTTGAAGAATGGGAAATGTGGTTTGGCTCTCACATACTATGTGTTGTACAGATTCATAACGTGTAAATGTATTGCTTTGTGTACTTTCTTTATGCTCTAATATAATTAATTTGTTTCTAGATGCTGGCATCACCATCTACATCAGGTCAGCTGTCTCAGTTTGGGGCAAGTTTATACGGGCAACAAAGTAAGAATTTTGTATTTATTCTGGGATGCTTTATTTAAGGAAAAAAAATAGCTACAAAATAAAGAACAACCAGTGCTGCCCTTCTGGGTCAATTCTAGGATTTAAAAGGAAAGATTTTTAATTTTCAGTTTTCCTTATTTCACTTAACATAGGAAAACCTCATTATTTCAGACCTTTTCTAATTCAAAATTTGTTATTATTTGGGTGTAGGAAAGACTGGAAGTTATTTTTACATCGTTTGTATCTGTCTGTTCCTTTGCAGTACAATGTTTTTGAAGAATTTGCTAAACAAATAAAAAAATAGACCTCCTCTGTGTTTTCAGTTAGAGGAAGTTAAACTTTTTTGTTTGGTCAGTTAAATGGGTGGTTTTGTTTGTGGGTTTTGGCCTTTTTATTAATGAAGGACCATTACTTAACAGTCTGCAAAATGCTCTTTGTTTAGCAAATATTTCTTCTTTTAGTTTCGCTCATCTGGATATAGAATATATGTTTTTGACTCACAGTTTAATGCTTTTTCTACATATAAGATTTTATTTCTTTTTAAGTACTGTAATGCTTTTATAGCGCTTAGCACAGTGCCTGGCGCATAGTAAGCGCTCAATAAATGTTTGCTATTATTATCACATAAAATTTTTATAAAACTAAGTTATAAAATCTTCCTGTTTTTTCCATTAATTTTCCAAACTGTTAAATATTAATAAGATTTTATTATCTCTGTTAATGTCAGAGACTGCTGATCTCTCATCTGTTAACAGAAGGGGAGTATTAAAAGGGATATAAATTCCCATCCAAGATTATAGGACATAGAGTAACTGGAAAAAACAGTCTGATGACTGAGTATCTTAACCAGCTTCAAATAAAAATCAAGTTATTTGATTTGGAACCCTTTTCTAGTATAATAAAATAAAGTTTTGATAGGTATCAGAATAGTTTGTCAGACCACTTTATTCTTTAGATTTATTTTGAAGTTTAATAGGGGGAAGAAACTTACTATGTTAGACAAATATAGCTTCCATCTACTTTTTTCTTCCTCCTCATTTTGCTGTGGTGTGCAATTTTGTTAACACGTTAGTAAATAAAATCATTAATTGGTTACAAATATTAGCAGTTTTCCTCTAATTAAATGGAAAACATTTTTTAAAAGCTTTATATTGCGTTAAAGAGGTGTTGCTTCATTTATTCACAAATGTTTTTCCTAATTGTTGAGGGGATATTATTAGCTAGTTATTTGCTTCATTTAGCCTACTAAATGAAGTACGAAACCTACTACTTTCACCTTCCTGGGCAACCCTTATTATGAAAATACCTAGTAATTTTAAAGCTACCCTTTATTTCTATAGAGTAACTGCAAAGAACTTCCTTTGTTTTCTTTTTAAAGCCCACAATTTATCGCAACAGAAAATAGATATGGAATGGAGAAAAATTATATTTGAGAAGCTAAGGTTATTTTGTGAAGGAGGATGGCAATTATTTTACAGTATAATCAGCCATATGGACTTCTAGAATCTGATGTCATTTTTTAACCTACAAATGTGAAATTGTAATTGGGCTAAGATACGGAATGGGTTAAGTTTGAAATATAGTTATTTTATTGGTATTAGATATAGCTTCTTAATTTGTGTAAAATGATTGTGCTGATTATTAGGGATATACAAAGATTAGTAAATGAGCAAAGTTATTTTCATTAGAAAAAGTATTTTAAGGTATTCAGGTTAAAAAGAAATCACATATAACAGATATTTCCTTCTGGAATTTAGTATATTAAATGACTGTATTCCTGTAGCAGTTGTAATCAGCATTTTCAATGTACAGTTTAGTCTTTTTTAACTGACAGTGTAGGTATTAGTCTACAGAAAAATTGAACCTTAGGTCAGTTGGAACTGAAATGTGTCAAGTCAGGGTGCAGTTACTCCTTTCCAGGGTTCAGATGTAGAAAACTGCAACTAATGAAAAAAGACAAAGGCTGGATTCCCAGTCTCTCCTATCTGTTAGGACACACCCTAGGGCCAAATAGCTGTTAGCTGATGAGTACTCTGAACATACACCTTGTCAGAGAGAACACCAGCTACCCTGTGGGACTTGAGGGTCCGGGTTTCAGTAGTATAAATTAGAATGATAAAACTTGAGGAGCTAACTGTCATAAAGGATGGAGAGGTAGAAGGAATAGCAGGTGGAAAAGTTAGTGATGTTATGGCAACAAATTGTAATTGTACATTAGGTTTGATAAAACTGAATGTTCTTTTGCTTCACGAGTGTATTGAATACTACCATTAACTCTGTATTCAGATTGGCAAAGTTCAGTAGGAATTTTTACCATTAAAATAGGGGTCTACTATCTGTTTTGTGTTCTTGAGATTAAACAAGGGAGGACGTTCCTCTTGGAATGGATACAGAGCTGCTGAAACCTACATTTTGCCAGATTTGGGTGGAAGTAATTGTGTGATATATAAGGGTGCCTAGAAAGTGCTGCACTAGGGGCTTGTATGATTACAGATCCCCGTATAGTCCGATTGTATCCAAGTATGTAACTGATTTTTCATCTAGACATTCATGTGAATACAGTGCACCAAATGATAACTATAGAAGCCATTGAACAAAATCTTATATTCAAGTTACATGATGTTTTCTACTTGTTTTCTTTGCAAGTGTGCATAAGATTTTAGGTGTACCTTATAAATTTAAAGACCCCCTGGGAACCAGGAATTTAATCTCTCCTTGATATTCAGTGCATTAAAATTAAGTGGTAATAAAGTTGGGGTCACTTTTACTTTTTTACCAACAGGATTTAGAGCCTTAGAGTTTTGGAGAAAAGGGCAACTATTATTTACTGAGTGCTTCCTGCATGCCTACTGTCTTATAGGCACATAGGTTAACTAACCGTCAGGATGAATCCATGATAACGCACTTGTACCTGAACTCTCAGAGGACCCAGTCATCTAGCTGGGGAAAGAAAGAAACTTGTCTTTCTGGGATCTGGACTCCCAACTTGAGAGCAGTGGCATATTCTCATGCTTAGCAACATTTATTTGGCCTCTTGTTTTAACAACACTGAAATGAGTTTTGTGGAGAACCAGAGCACAGGTGGGGTGATTCAGAAGTGATGCTACTGATAGTGTGGTTAGGCCAGTGACAGATTTTAGTAGCTTCAAGAAATTATAGGAACATTTAACAGATACTTGAATTAATATTCTGGGAGTTCTTGCTCTCAAGCACACAGTATTAGTTTGGGAGGTCAAGACATTTATATATAAAATGTTTATAACAGCCTACAGTGTTGATACATAGGTTGAAAGGTATCATACTGAATTGGTTGGACAGACTTAGGGTTTAGAGAGAAGAGCACAGTGAGCTACAGTGGTAAGGAAAAGCTTCAAGAAGGAGTTTAATAGATACTTACTGAGTGCCTACCATTTAATGGCATTATGCTGCATAGTGGTAGAGGCTCTTTCCTGCCATCCCTGTACAGAATACATACTGCTATTCTGTTGCCACATTTGTTCATTGCAGGTCTTCCTTTGCTTTTGTATCCTTAGTATTCTGTACATGACAGGCGCTCAGAAATGTTTATTGAATGCATGTTGAGCAAGATATGGTTCCTACATGTAATGTAGATAAGTACACAAGTTATTTTCCTACAGAGCAAAGGAAGTAGTAGAGTTTTCTAGACATTTCAGAGGTGGGAGTAATCACGTATCTTGGAGAATAATCAGGAAGGGATTTACAGATGAAGTCATGTTTGTCATTGGCCTTGAAGAGACTGGATAAGGTTGTTCTAGTAGTGGGAACAACACCCCCAGCATGGGGTAGATTTGGGAGTGGTCTGGTTTATCAAGGCAAGGGAAACTTAACTAGGCTGTTGATTGATTTCATTCAAGAAGTACAGTCTTTACAGTACTGTGGGACATTTCTCAAGATCTTTACCACTTTCCAAGGTCAAGAACAGAGCTATAGCATACAGTTTTCCCACAGAAAACAATGATTTTCTGGTGAAAACCATTAGTTCATTAGACTGTAATCTTCACCTTCACCTTTAGGACCACCTGTTGACTCACTCTCTCTTTTTTTTTTTTTTTTTTTTTTTGCATAGGCATGTTTCACATTCCACCCCAGCCACTTCCCCAAGACTAAGAATTAATTATGTATTTACTGCGTGTCAGGTGCTGTTTTAAATATTTTATGTGAATCAGTTCATTTAATCTTCACATCTATCCGAAAGAGGTTAAGGGATTTGCACAAGGTTTTACAGGCAGTAAGTAGTAGAGCCAGGATTACATTACCTAGTAAGTGTAACTGTGTTAACATGAGAACAGAAGTTTCTTTGAAACCTGGATCCTATACTGCTTACTGAATGTCATGACCCTAGAGGGCCATTAGCACATAGTAGAAACAACAAATGTTTAAATCCACAGATTTCAAGGGTCTACTGACCAGAGCATTAGGGTAGTATTTAGTTAGCTACCTCTACCATGAGTGAAATACTATTCCAAGAGCTAAGAGAATGGCAAATATCAAAGATCTTTGATATCTTTTTTGTGGAGCTTACATTTTAATGAAGAAAGAATAATCATGCAGACAACTAAGTAAATAAGATGATTCTAGTAAATACTATAAAAATCAAGTCAGATTAAGGGATAGAGCAGACAAAGAGGCTATCTTCTGAGGAGGTGGTATTTGAATGAAAACCTCAATGTTGAGAAAGGGAAATCTTTGGAAAGATCTGATAGAGAGGTTTTTAGGTACAGACAACAGCAAATGGGAAAGTGCTTACTCATGAGAAAGCAAGAAAGAACTGAATGTATTACAGGAAGAGTGAGAAGGCTAGTGTAGTGAACAAAGAAAGCATACGGTTAATGGAGTACCAGGTGTCAGATCATGGAGTCTTGTAATGATTTGGGTTTATTCTAAGTTTAACGGGAAGGATTTTAAGATACAGTTTCATTTTAAAAAGACCACTTTGCTCTGTAGCAAATGGACTAGGACAGATAATAAGAGAGAGCAAGACTAGGCTAATGCTTCAGTAGTCCAGCCAAGAAAATAGGATGACGTGGACTGCGGGTAGAGGTGTTAAGAAGTGGTCAGATTTGGGATATTTCAGAGATAGAGCTAATATTATTTGGTGGTAGAGGATGTGAAAGAGAGAGACTTAGGATTGCTTAGGTTTGAGATCTGCATTACTTTGTGAATGGGTGACATGAATCTGTAATGGCAACTTAGGTTGAGGAGTACAGACTATACTTAGGAGCTTCACATGGATGTTCCATAGGTAGAGTGCCAGTTGCTGTAAAGCTCTACCCAAGCGTTTGCAGGTACTCTCTCCCAGTTCTACCATAACATCAGCTTTTCCTAGTTGAGGATGTTGAAGCCAGTTAACTCCATCCATGTATCTTGTCACGTACACCCCTTAGTACTCAAAAGCAAACCCACTCCTCCCCCAGGCATATCACTTGTCCTTCTCTTCTTTTATCTTGCCATTTTCAGGCTCAGCTGTTTCAACATTTTTACCTTCCTGATCCCTCCTCATCACCACCCCCAAGTACCTGACTAGGTTTCTTTCATTATTTAATTCATATACTGTGTCCTCCCGGAAACATTTTCTGATTCCGAATCCATTTTACTTTCACATCTGAGTTAGTGGTCTCTCCCATATTCATCAGAGCACACTAAACATGTGCTGTGTGTAAACAGCTGCATCATGATTTTTTTTTTTTTTTTTAAGATACTCTTCTGTATTTCTATAGGATGAGAGAAGGGGATGTATTCCAGGTGAGGAGACAGATACGAATAAAAGTGCAGGGACAGATTTGGAGAGAGGACCAGGGAAAGGATAGTAAGTAAAGTATGTGGTATATAAAAAGAGCTTATATTGGAGTGAGTAAAATATTAATTAGGAAGAGATATGTCAGTTCTATCTCAGTAAAGCTGGGATCCAAACAAACAAACAAAAATCCCAGAGATTAGAAGAATCTTTTCAGTCCTGACAGAGAAGTTTAAAAGACTAAACTGTGATTAAATATAATATTAATGGGCAATGGTTCTCAACTCTGGCTATACCCCTAAAAACACCTGGAGAGTTTTTTTTTTTTTTTTTTAATCTCTCTAGTCATGAATTGCCAGCGTTCAGACTGAGTGACAATTTCTAGGCGTGGGACCCAGACATTAGTGTTCCACAGGTGATGTAAAAGTTAGCAACTACTATAAGAAGTGGAAAGTAGTTGGTCGGAAAAAGGATGAAAATAAGAGTTAAGAAATTGGATTGTTACTTTTATTCTTCATTGTGATTTTTGGCAAGTAACTTAATTCTTGATGTTCTTTATCTGTAACTTAGTTGGATGATCTCTGGAGACTTTTCTATCTCTAAAATTCTTTGATTTTAATGAAGGAAAATACTTAATGGTACAGAGAAGATAAAGCAGCTGAGTATGGGGCAGATTGGAGTAAGATGTGAGGACAGGTTGGAGGTTAGAAGGTTTAGTTGTTCATCAGTGTGGACAGGACAGTGGGTTCCTAGGATAAACTAGTTGCTTTGGAAATAAATAGAAGGGGGAGTGTGTGCTTTAAGCCCTTTGGCAGCAGTTAGGGACTTTGTATCCTTCTCCTTCAGGAGACTTGATTTAAGTATGAGTATTCAAGGATTTGATTGCTGTGATTGGATTTTTTCTTATAACTTATATTATTAATATTGTTTGTTTTTAGCAAAAGATTGAATAAAGGAGGCATAAGATATTTAAGGGATGTGCTGTTAATCCGTTTGTATGGTGGGAATAATTCATGGAAGCATTTCTTAGATCATATTCCTTTGGATTTCTGAAAAATGGTCAATTAATTCAGTTCATTCTCTGTTTAGCACCCTGCCAAATTAGAGGTAGGAATCTACTTTGAGTATGTTCATATATTTCTCCTAATATTGTATTATTCTTCATTAGCAGTTTGTCAGGTTGAAGGAAAAATTTGATTCAGAACTATAACCTTTTTAGCTACTTTTTAGCTTTTTTTGTTCATTTATTCCTCATTTATATTTTTTACCTATTGTGATTATTTTATGCCAGATTTTTTTATGAGTCTTTTTCCCCTGGTATTCTCTTTTGGCTTGCATGTCTTCTTCTTGGTAAAATATTTTGGAGATGATTTTCTGTGATTGTTTCTAAATATATTACTAAAAGAGTAAAGTTCTGTCTTTGACCTTACCCAGTTATAATTGTTAGACTGAAGTAACTCAAATTTAAAGATTTAGTATATTTTGTTTCCTAAAAATAAATCTTTGTATGTTCCTATCAGTGATACTCTTCATGCTTTAAAAGAATTCGGTTTTTAATTGAATTTGAACTAGCTTTTTAAGGTATTTAAAGCTTGATGATCCTATTTGAAATTGATGTACTCCTTTTTTTCATACCTCCCTAGTTCAACAAAATGCAGTTCAGACTGAATTTATTATTAGCTGTTTTATGAAATCGAGTGTTGAAGGAAAAATAAAAGTAGACACTAATCTTTGAGTTTATTTCATATTGTCTTCCTCCATTCTCAGCACTATAAATTAGCTCATGTGCCAGTCCCTAATTGATTAAATAATCATACATTCTTGTTTTCATCTCCAAAAGTTTTTTGCTATGGATAATCTCTAGTTACTCTGAAGTTCTAGATTTTCATAATACAACATAGAATAATATGTATATGAAGGATTAAAGTAAACAAATCTCAATGAGTTTTGTAAGGCATTGATTATTAGAAAACAGCCAGAGGGTACTAGATTTTTGGGAAGTGTATGTTTATTTAAAATGATAAAGTTATGAGAGTGAAAAGGAAAGGGAAAGTAAAATTAGGAGAAAGAAAACTTGAACAGGTATAAACAAGAAAGGGAGAAGGAAAATGGAGGGAAGAGACCAGAAAATGGAGGTTTAGAAAAAAATTTGAAGTAAATATTTTTAAAAAGAAAAAGAAAGCAAGAGAAAACATAAAATAGGCAAGAGGTGTTACAAATTGGTAGACACAAAGGGTGATCACTTAGTGTTCTGTGAGGCTCCCATAAGGCTGCTGTGAAGAACACTAGGAGTTAAGAGATCTAAATTCTAGTCTTGGTTCTTTGTGTCACCTTGGAGAAGGCAGTTAACTCATCTGAGGCTCAGATTCCTCATCTGTAAAATGCGAACATTGGACTAGGTGATCTTTAAGGTCCCTTCTGGCTCTAAAATTGTATATTTCTTGGTGTGGTCAGTAATTGTGTGAAACACATTCCTGTGGTTAATTCGCAGCTGTTGCTGATTTTAGGACAGCATTATTTGGGGAGAAGGATATAAACTCCCCGAGGGTAGGAGCTTTTCTGTCTTGTTCACTGCTGTATCCCCAGCAGCTAGCACAGTGCTTGGCACATAGTAGGCACTCAATAAATGTTTATTGAATGCATATGAAAAGTATCACTTTGGTGGTTCACTGTGGGAGCATCTAGAGGGCAATCAGGAAAACTAGAGTGGCTTAAGAGAAAGACTGATTTCTTCTGAAGAATCTTATATGGCTAATTTTTCATCTCATTTTTCCTTATTGTGTCCCAGATTCAGAGAACACGTTTGCACATAGTGGTACATTCACGGTCACGAAACTTGTAGGGACCAGACATACATATGATGAACTAAACCAGCATATAATCTAGTAGGCCAGTTCATTCCCTTCCTGTCATTGAAAGAAAGGTAGAACTCACCTCTCGTCCTAATGGAACCTGACTGAAAGGAGTACACCTAGTACACAGAACATAGTAGCTACATTGAGTTGGATTTATTGGGTTCATTCAGTTGAGAAGCAAAGTTAGGCTATAAGTTGAGTACCGTAGCTGGCAGATTCCAGTGGAATTTTTGTGGCCCACTGCTGTCCTTAGGTTAGGTATGACATTGTTATGCCAAAGGTAAATGTTACAAAAGTATTTGAAGTAAACCATTCAGAACATATATATACACACCAGTTTTTGGAGGTCACAGTTTCAAAATACTCAGGTCCTTGAAATTCTTGCTTTTGGAATTAGATCAGAAACGGAAGAAAAAAGTCACTTTAAATCCCTAGCACTAAAGTAACTATGTATTCATTTGCTTTTCATCTTATCACTTTTATTTAACTTCCGGTTAGGAGTAAGTTTTGTTGATTGATAGGCTGTTTCACAACTGACTAGAAGCAGAAAGCACTGAAAAGGTGGGTCAGGAAGTGGAGGCATCCATAGGCAGATATGATAACTGGTGACAGCTGGACATCCTTACTCTGAGGGATGAAAGGGGTAGGAACGATATCTAAAGATCTAGAATATTAGATATCCATGGCATTTATGAATCATTAAGAAATCAGTAATTTATATTTCATATTAATAAAAGGAAATATGTCATACATTTTTGAAATATTTATCCCAATATTTTTTTTTATGTTTTATATCTGAATGGTGAAACTTAAATAGTCTGTAAAATATACCTATTGGAACACATCCATTCTTTTGCATCTCTCCCCAGGAGTACTAGATAAATGGAAGGTTGCTATACTTTGAAAACTTAAATGTTTTAAATTCCTGTCTCTCATAGTATCAGCTTGAGATTTTTAGCAGTTGCTGACATTTTATGTTGGGTTTGTAAAAAATTATAATGTTGAGAAATATGTATGTATAAATAGTAGTAGAGATTTCTTAAATGCATTTTAAAAGGATCATATAAAAATTAAAGCTACTTCAGCAAAGTGGGGTTAAATATCTGTGTACCTCAGTTATGATTTTAAAACATAAAAACACAAGATTGCAAATTTCTTAAAGCCATATTTGTACAAAATGTTTTCATTGAAACAAGTCATCTAATTTGTTAAAACCATTGGCAGACATAGTTTATTATAAAATAGAAATATGAACAGAAGATAGAAATATGAAGGCAGTATCCACTCATTAAATTTCAGATTAGAACATTTTTGTTAAAATCAGAGTCCATTTGGAGTGAATTGAAATATCCATTAAAAATTTGCATACTATATTACATGTTAGGTCATTTAAAAATGTTTTAAATTGCCAATTCCAGAAGATGGATAACAATTTCATTCCTGATGGCAATGAATTTCCTTCTTCTGAATTTTTTTAATAGGTGCACTAGGCCTTCCAATGAGGGGGATGAGCAACAATACCCCTCAGTTAAATCGCAGCTTATCACAAGGCACTCAGTTACCGAGCCACGTCACGCCAACAACAGGGGTACCAACAATGTCACTTCACACGCCTCCATCTCCAAGCAGGTATTTATTGATGGACCAGAATATTTCTCAAAATGTATCTTTGTAGAGTAAGCAAGCATTTTAGTTTTTTAATAAGATAACTAATTATTTCATTTTTCTGGCTCAGTGCCTTTCACTGAGGAAAAGAAAGTTAATACCCTATGCTCATTTTATTTCACTGCAAATTGATAAGGATAGTGTAAGATGTTTTTATCATGCTTCTAGCATACTGGTTGTCAGCGGGGTGGGTATCAAGGGTTAATCACCACCTGGGGAGCTTTTTCAGAAGTCAGCTCTTCCTCAAAAGAGGATGTGCAATTTAAAATCATTCCTCAGATAATTATGATTATTGCTCCCTCAACACACATACATGGCTCTAGTGAGTAAAATAAAACAAGATTGATTACAGAGATGATGCATATTAGTTTGAAAAAGATAGAATGACATACATTTGGAATGAACTTATTTTAAATAAATGCATGAAATACATTTGTATTATTTTATGTCCTAGTCACACCAATAGTTTTCTCATCTTAAATATCACCTTATACTAGTTCTGCTATAATTTACCTGATTTCTTGTTGGTTTGTTTGACTTTTCAAAGAGCTAGAATGACCAGACAAAAGAATTAAATTAATGAAAATTAGTGGTGTAATTTGAAAGTATATTTGAGGTTCTGGGGTTAGGCCAATTGATTATTTACAGAGAATTTTAATGAGTGATTGTAGAGAGCTTATTTAGTATAATGGACTTCTTTTTCAGGGGTATTTTGCCTATGAATCCTAGGAATATGATGAACCACTCCCAGGTTGGTCAGGGCATTGGAATTCCTAGCAGGACAAATAGCATGAGCAGTTCAGGGTTAGGTAGCCCCAACAGAAGCTCGCCAAGCATAATATGTATGCCAAAGCAGCAGCCTTCTCGACAGCCTTTTACTGTGAACAGGTAAGATGTTTACTGATACTGTGTGTCATTGTTTTTCTGGATATTTTCAAATTTGCCTTCTCATACTCAACATTCTGTTCTTGAGTCTTGGCTTCTGTCTCATAAGTTTGTTTCATCATATTTTTATGACCAAAGATTCTCTTTCTGTTATATGTTACAACTTCAGTCTCCCCAAACTTAAAGACACTCCTTTGAAAGTTAGTTTGATTTTGGAAAGCACATTAGAGGTTTTTTGTTATTGTTAGAAAAGAATTGTTCTTAAGTTGCCACTAGGCAAATTTTTGTGCTTATGTCCTTTGTCGGTTAAAAGGCTGGCCACTTATATGTAAGAGTTCCAGACTTAGGAACAGTAGTGGGGATATGTTTGACTATTACTGCCTTGCTTTCCTTATGCTTTGGTTTAGTACTCTTTCAACTGAAATTCAGTTTTGTGCTTTGGAGACTTAATGACCAAAGACTTTTTAAGACTACATTTATAATATTCGAAAATAGTGTCATGTTCTGGGATTTAAAATAAGAAGATAAGCTGTTGTGTTTTTTCACTCCTTTTTGCACTTCCATTTGCATATGTTTACTGTGCAAGTGATAATGACAATACGAAGACCAGTTGTCCATTTATTAGGATTTTTAAGCTGTTCGGGTAATTTATATGAGAGTAATGCAGTGTAAGGCTTTGTATCTTGAAAAAATTGTGTTTAATTATGCCAATTTTTTTCACCCCCTTTTTTAAAATGGGGAACTGTATGAGAAAAAAGGATCTTGATCTATTTGCTATCATCTCACCCATTTAATTCACTTTCTTTCATCTACTGCTTGTAAAATGTGGATTAAAAATAGGTTATTGGCACATTTCCTGTTTGATCTTTATCCCATGAGCTCTAGTTCTTTTATTTAGATTTATGAGTATTTCTCTTAATAATTTACTACTCTTAATTTTAAAAATAACTACTATTTGTAAAGGGTCATCAAAATTCTTATCTACTTAATAGCTTCCTAATCATATACTTCTTGGACTTTATCACATCTTTTCTTATAGTATTGTTCGTTGAATGTGTATTTAAATTTTTGCCTTACCATATTTTTTCACATTTTGTTTCTAAAAAACACATTATTTATAAATTGTCAATGAAACATGGGTCTCTCTATAACCCTGCTTATTACTATTGATAAGTTGTATTTGTTATAGTATGTTTTCATCCCTTCAGTGTTTGAAGGTACCTATATCAACAATTCTAACATGCTATTAATTAAACAAGTGTTTCTGATGGCTTTCCTACTCTTCTCCAGAGTGGTGGTGTTTCACCAGCTCCATGTTTTGTGAAAATATTGTTTGGCCATAGTTTTACAAAGTTACACACACACAAAAAAACAAAACCAAAAAACCCCATCATTTCCACAAACAGTTTAACCCTACTCATAACACTGATAACACTGTCTTTTGTCAGATTATTTAATGTTAAAGTTGCATACTTTCATTGTAGAATTTGCATTAATAGCTGTTTTTGACATTCTTAATTACTTCTGGCTTTGCTTTAAGTTCAGACTTGTTTCTGTTCTCTCATGTTTAGCCTTTTGCAGAAAAAGGAGGCATTTGTAACTTATCAAGTACCAGTTGTGCATTAATTTAGAATGGAGGGTTCTATGGAGAGATTTGCTTTTTTCTTTTAGGTAGCTGAAAGATAAACTATATTTAGATTAGAATGACATTTTTTTTTTTTTTTAGAACACTAAACTTAGTTAAAGAAAAGCACCATTTAATTCAGGTAAATGAAACATTTATTGAGTGCCTGTTTTATCCTCCTGAACAATGAAGGCAGAGGATGCAGAGATGACCATGACATAGATCCTGTCCATGAGGCGTTTAGATTCTAGATGGGGAAAACTCTGTATGAAAGATGATCTTTTATGGAAAGTGATAATGGTAAATGGTATACTTACCAGTAGTGGAAGGAAAACAAATATTCAGGAAAAATAGTTATGCTCTAAACTGCATGTTTTTAAGGTTAGTTACGTCTGCCAGTGTATCCAGTAAGTTGGCTCTCCAAGTACCTAAAATAGTACTATTAATCTCTGTTTTCCTCAAGGCTTATGTGCAAATTCTTTGTTTTTGTTTTTGTTTTTGTTTTTGTTTTTTAAATCATCTGTTTAAGACATTTTGGTTCTCAGTTATTCATGGAAGGACTTCAGGAGGGTTTTTAAATAAAGGTTAAACTCAGAAAAATAAAATTAGTATTTGTTTTTAAAAACATACTGTTGTTTTATATGAGGAGATCAAAAGTATACACTTTTGTTTTTCTTCATCTAAAAGTTAGTGTTCTTACTGTATATCTAAAATTATTTTCTATGTACCCAGTATGTCTGGATTTGGAATGAACAGGAATCAGGCATTTGGAATGAATAACTCCTTATCAAGTAACATTTTTAATGGAACAGGTAAGCTTATTCTGGAGGTAGTAACCTATAAAAAATATGGTAGATCTTTGAAATATAAAGCAATTCAACATACTGGTCTTAAAATATTATAGGATTTTTGTGTTAAACTGGTAGAATTTAATTTAGTGAGGATTTGACAGGAATAGGATTTAATTCAGTGAATAGTTGAGAGATATTTAAATATATTTTTTCACTTGATATGGTAATAGCATAATGTTATAACTTTAGGACTATTTCCTTAACACCTAGAGAAAGCCTAAACATTAATTTAGTCTATTGCCTCAGAATATCTTTTGCTTCAAGAGCATTTTCTAGCTTCAGTCCTGTCACTGCAGTCTAAATTAGATTGAGTGGTATGGTATTCTGGCTATAGAGACCTAGACTGAAGAAACCTCTAAAATTATATTGGAGCACTTAACAATTTTTTCTTAATAATTTTAATAATTGGCATTTAACCCTTGGGGGTTTTTTTATCCAGTTTTATGTGTAAATTTTAATTACATAGAATTCTGATTTTGAATTCCTGTGGTCTGTTGGTTTATTTCTTTTATCAACTGCTTCAGAGAAAGAGAACAAGAGGCTTTATTTCTATTCTGCTTCAGGTTTCACCCTCTTCCACCCTTGCCTCCAGACCCTTTCCTGAGAAAAGATATAAAGGATGTTGTATGGCCATAGGAGCAAAAATAATGAATGTGATCATTCAGAGAGATCTATACATAAAGGAAATGGAAGGGAAAGAATGATCAGTGGAATGTAGCATATGTGGAAGCAGGAGACAGGATTTAGTAATGAAATGTCATTTGTGACTATGAGCTTTTAATTTTTAAGTGTTATTATATGTTCAGCAGCATAGATTGATCAAATGAGACTTTAAAATTCCAAATTTTAGCATTTAAAAATTACAGTTTTGTGTTCAAGGTGTTAAAATGCTACGAAGTACCATGTTCCTGTTGTTTCTGAAATGCGCACTTTTTTCATATCATCTCTGAAATCAGGCTGTGTATTATAGTTTAATTGACAAGTTATTCTTTTTTTCCTGAATGGATCATAAAGTAACAATGTGTCTTATATTCTGAATTATGGTTTTATACACTTCCATAAATTTTTAAATTATGTCTAAAATTCAGTTTTAAGTAAATTTTAACTATTTTTAGAGAAATTGTTTCCAAGTCTTTACCTAAAAATATAACTTGGGGGTTTACTAACTAATTTTTAGGTTAAAATTATTCTCCGATAATATGACCATTTTTAATTCCATCTTACAGGACTTGAAGATGTGTGTTAAAAGTTAATATATATTCAGCGTTTCTAGTTAATTTATAACTGTGTAACTATAATAATTCAAGTAAGATTACTTTTATAACTTGAAACACTGTATAAATATCGGTTGTCTTTTTATGTAGTAGTATCTTTTTAAAAGTTCATAAACTACAATTGGTTTAGAAATAGTGGGCATGATTTTATATTTTACTTTTCATATTTTTAAATTGAAACTTGATTTAGAATGTTAATAGAGTGTTCTGTTTTTCTATCAACAAAGTAATCTTGAGATAATTAGTTTCTGAGATTCTTCTAATTATGGAACTTGGAGAAAAGTTAAAAATTAACTGAAAGGCCAAATAAATTGAAAATGCTATAAAACATTAAAACATTAGACAAAACAAAGATTAAAGAAAAGCTATAATATAGGCTAGAACTAAGGTGGGAAATTAAATTCTTCAAAAATTAAGAATGTAAGATTGTAAGAATAATAGAATAATAAAAGTTGAGAAGAAATCAAGGAGATAATTAAAATAGGCAAAATAGAGGGGCTGCCTGGCTGGCTCAGGTGGTAGAGCATGTGACTCAACCTTGGGGTTGTGAGTTTGAGCCCCACATTGGGTGTGGAGATTACTAAAAAATAAAATCTTTAAAAAATAAAACAGGCAAAGTAGAAATGTTGGGTTAAATTTTAATTTTTAAATGGAAGTGAGCCAATTTTTTTTCAATTAAAATGAACAATAATTAATTTATTCATTTAATATCTATTTATTGAGCGCCTACTATGTAATAAGTAATATAAACTTCTGGACTTTGTATCATATTCCCATGCTTTCCACACATCTGCCAGACATGGGAACCCTGCTTATAACCTGGTCCATACAATCCTACTTATATTTCCCAACTGTAAAACACACATATACATGCACACACACATTTGTGTATGGGACAGGTAGGTCACAGGACAGAAATCCTTAGAGTTTCTGCTTCCACTGCCTCTGTTTCAGATAAGCTTCTGGTCATTTGCAAGAGGCACTGTCATTATCATACCTGTGTATGACTAAAGCTCCAAGCATCCAGATACTACCTCTGTCTCTGGATATAAGGAAAAGAACGATTACATCACAACAGTCTTTTTTTTGTTAGCTGACAAGCTGTAACTTTAGAAGGCCACCCTTCTCGGGGAAATAATGTCCCACCTTACTCCTTATTGTCTGTCTTAAGTCACTAGGATTTGAGATTTTTTTTTATGCTAGCTACATACTGCTTTACTGAATTATTCATGAAATTCTTTTGTGTGAGATCAGTTCACCTGATCACCTACACATATCTAGTACAGTGCTGGGTATTATTTAGGAAGAAGATACTGTCATTTCAAATTACATTATGGTTGGTCTTCAATAATCTCTTTAAAATGTTTGTAGAATCTGGGTGCCAGGCTGACTTAGTAGAGCATATGACGCTTGATCTCTGGGTCATGAGTTCAAGCCCCATATTGGGCATAGAGCTTACTTAAAATAAAATGCTTGTAGAATCAGTAACTAATGTTCTTTCTCATTATTTAGATGGAAGTGAAAATGTGACAGGATTGGACCTTTCAGATTTTCCAGCATTAGCAGATCGAAACAGAAGGGAAGGAAGTGGTAACCCAACTCCATTAATAACCCTTGGCTGAAGAGCTCCTTATGGTAATTAAACTTTTTAATGATGGCTAATGGAAACTTTCCATTGCACACACACATGCATTTACACATTTATATGCATGTGCACGTGTGTACACACACACATATATGTTTTCTAATCAGGGTAGTATAGTTTTGT
Organism: Lutra lutra; assembly: GCF_902655055.1. Lineage (NCBI taxonomy): Eukaryota > Metazoa > Chordata > Mammalia > Carnivora > Mustelidae > Lutra > Lutra lutra. The sequence continues at coordinate 97,567,560 of NC_062285.1, forward strand.
CAGAGCTGATACATGCACAGTGCATTTTCCTCCCAGAATACCATGATAGAAAAGTTAAATGGGCAAACAGTTTGTATAGAAACCCCAAAAGGAAATCCTAATTGGTACTCAGAGGTTATTTTCTTGTGACATTTCTATCTTACTACACCTTAGTGATTATTTGTGGTCTGCCTTTTCTTAATTCATCACGCGTTTTTTAAGTCACTCATTTAAATCCTGCATTCTTATTGATTAATGATGACCAACCACACATGGAAGGTTTTTTCTAAGCCAGTTTCTTAACCTCCACACTTCTGACATTTGGGTCAGATAAGTCCTTGTAAATAGGGGGCTGTTGTGTGCGATGTAGAATGTTTAGCAATTTCCCTGGCCTCTGCCTACTTGTTGCCAGTAGTAACCCCCTCCCCATCATTGTGATAATCGTAGGTGTCTCCAGACAGTGACAAATGTCCAATGGGAGAAAATACTGTCTTCTGTTGAAAACCACTGACTCCTGGGTCATGGATCATTTATGTAGACTCTTGGTCACAATTAAAACCCTTTCTCACTGTCTCTAATAAATAAGAGATTTGGCTAAATGGAAAGAGGGGGGCGTGAAATGTGTGCAGTAACAATTTAGACAGGAAAATTATATATAACTGCAGTGCAGCCATATTCTTCTTATGCATTGCACATAGTTGTTTCCTTTGGGAGAATTTGGTAGATAACAGTACTAGCAACAATGAACTTAGGGGGATCAGTTCATAACTTTTCTAAGATAACTGTTTTTCCTATTTTCATCCAAGAAGGATTTCTTTGCCTTTCAGAATATGAATACAAATAACAATATGTGAAGAAGGGAAAAATATATTGTTAATATTCTAAAGTTTCCAAATTAGTCTTCCAAAAATAACCAAAAAATGATCTGCCCTGGAAGTTGAGTACCTAGCTACTTGATTCTCAGTTCAGACTCTAATGTTTTTAACCTTTCCTCATAGGTCCATTTTTTCATCCCTTTAATCATTCCCGTTGCTCTCCTTGGACCAACTCTAGTTTCTCCATATCGTTCTTGAATTGTGGAGCCCCAAACTGGATATTGTTCTCCAATAAGGGCCTGACTAATGCCAAGTATAGTGGGAGGATTACTTCCCAGTTCTTGCATGTTTTACATCTATTACATGGAGTCCAAGAAAATCTGAAATAATATGGAGTTGTTTTATAATTGATTGCAATTTGCTCACTCTGTAAGTCACTTTCAAGTAGAATACTGACATGTTCTTTTAAAATTTATTTTGTTCATTTGTATTTGACAGTTAACTGGTATTTATAATAGCTAGTCAAATATTTAAATCAAGCTTTAAACCAAAACTTTTGATAACTATTACCAATATCAAATTATGTTTTTAAGCATCTATATATGACCTTAGATTTAGAATTATAGGATTACCACTTAACTTCCCTTGTACTGTTTTGTATATTGAGTTATTAATCAGTATATAAAAGTTTAGTTCTTCATTGTTATCCTGAATACTAATTTTTTGAAGTGTGTTTTCATAGTGTAATTTTTAAAAATCATTTTGGTACAGTATCATGAGGAAAGTTAATTTTTTATAATTTGTAGAAAAATACCGTAAATATGAATTGCAATTCTCTGGATTATTTTCATTACATAGTTGGAATGGTAACAAAACCAGCAAATGAGCAATCCCAGGACTTCTCAATACACAACGAAGATTTTCCAGCATTACCTGGTTCCAGCTATAAAGATCCAACATCAAGTAATGATGACAGTAAATCTGTAAGTAACTGAGAATTATGTATGTGAGTGATGTAGTTTTTTTCCCTTCAGATTTCTCTTGTATTAACAGTTTTATAGACTATATTAAGGACTTACTAAATACTATTACAAAATTGTTTATCTTGAATATCTGTAATAATCTAACTTCTGAAGAATGTGGAAAACCTTTATAACTTAGAAGATAGCCTATTTTTTTCCTATTTCATATAGGTTTGCAAATTTCTGTTGAACTTCTCAGAGTTAATTTAGACTTTTATTGTAGTCCCTGTCAGCTGGATCCCATGAAGTTTGATATTATAGCCTTCTAAGGAGCTGTGTTTTTCTTGAGTAAGTTTTCTCCTTGAAGAATCTTTATACACATTTTTATTCCTGTGTTGATTCAGCCAACTCAGCTTCCTCTTTCTGACTTAACGAATGTGTTTATTTCTTCCACATTTCACTGAAAATAGCTTTTTTGTGTGTGATGGGAGTTTGTATGTATTGTTAAAATAATTGATAAAGAAGATTATTGGGTAAGAATTAAATATGAATTCTTAAAGTTTATATATTCTAACTTATCCTGGAGGTTTTTATGCTGATATTATAGGCAACATACTATAGTATTCTCTTCTAAATTAAAGTACTGAAGAGGGAAACTTGAAGCAAAGTTCTGAGATTTTTTTTTTCTGTGACCGAAGATCTGAGATTAAATAAGAATATTTTCCATATATTTCTTGTCCTTTTAATACTGAAATGTGTAAAATACAGGATTTATTCATAAACCATGGGACGGTTGTGGAAACAAAAAATTTCATGTAGAACTTGAAAAACAGGTAATAATTTACTACCAATTTAAATATAATAAAGAATGAATAGAAAGATAACTAATATGTGAACTTGAAATTTTTACACTTAACAAATTTTAATGTCACATTTAATTTTTTTCATGTTAGAATTTGAATACATCTGGCAAGACAACTTCAAGTACAGATGGACCCAAATTCCCTGGAGATAAAAGTTCAACAACACAAAATAATAACCAGCAGAAAAAAGGGATCCAGGTGTTACCTGATGGTGGGACTCTATAAAAATACCTCAAAGATATTATAGAATTCATTTCTTTGCTTTTTCCTTAAAGATAAAATTACTGTGTTGTTCTTGTCCAGGTCGGGTTACTAACATTCCTCAAGGGATGGTGACGGACCAATTTGGAATGATTGGCCTGTTAACGTTTATCAGGGCAGCAGAGACAGACCCAGGAATGGTACATCTTGCATTAGGAAGTGACTTAACAACATTAGGCCTCAATCTGAACTCTCCTGAGTAAGTTTTCCTTTTTCTTTTCTTCTACATTTGTATGTAATACCTATTTGCAGATTTCTAGGTTTTAATTGCATGTGATCAGATTGTATCACTTGTAGCCACTCATTGTTGCTGTTATGTCTTGACTCTTTGGGTCATTCCCTCTCATGTTAGCTTCTGGATTACTGTCACTTGATAATATCATTCCTCTTTGGCAGTTTCAGAATACACATACATGATCATTCCAAAATCCTGAAATCTTGGCTCATTGAGTTTCTCACCTTCAAAAATCTTACTCTCTACCGTATCTCAGCTACTTACATATTTAGTCATCCCTTTGACTTTGCCATTATCTGTAACTTCAGTTTCTCTATAATTTTATCTGTGCTCCCATGCCACTTCCTGTTTTCCATCTTTCTCCCTCTGGTTCTGGCTCCTATGATCATTTGACTCCTTGGGATCTTCAATCCATTGATTACTCTTATCTTTTCACTGTTCCACAACACACTTCTCTTCCCTTGAGAAGGACTCACTTCCTTCTTACCCAGTTAAATTCTGTGGTCACTCATAATTGTTTATATATACCCTTGGCTACTTTGCCCCTCTCTTGCTTTTTGTCATGATTGTGTGGCAGAAACTACAACCCTGGTTATACTCTAGCTTCCATTCTTGACCTCTGCTACTGAGCCTGGCTAAAGAAAACCACACAGGGCGCCTGGGTGGCTCAGTGGGTTAAGCCGCTGCCTTCGGCTCAGGTCATGATCTCAGGGTCCTGGGATCGAGCCCCGCATCGGGCTCTCTGCTCAGCAGGGAGCCTGCTTCCTCCTCTCTCTCTCTGCCTGCCTCTCTGCCTGCTTGTGATCTCTCTGTCAAATAAATAAATAAAATCTTTAAAAAAAAAAAAAGAAAAAGAAAACCACACAGCTTCAGTGCCTGATCTCATTTCTCATTCATGGCCAGGAACTTCAAAAGTAGGCGCTTAATTCTGCCATTCATACCTGGCGTGCCTGGTCCATTCATTCTTTTGTTCTCCTATGCAACTGTTTCACATTTGTCTCTTCAGACATCTGATTATCTTTTTCCTTGTCCTTATTCTCAGATGAAGACCTTGCTTCCCCCACCCCGCCCCAAGTTTTTATTTAAATTCCAGTTAGTTAACAGTGTAATACTAGTTTCAGATGTAGAATTAAGACCTTGTTTTTTTATTTCTACTTTACTAAGAAAGATGGAAATAATCAGAAGAAAATGTCAGCAGTCCTACCACCAAATCTGTTTACTGTCTGTATCCCAAGACCTTATTCTTATTTTCCACCCTGTTGATATAGTTGATCCATGCTCTCTACTTAAAATGTCTCTTGAAAACTCAAAGACGTGGCTCTAACAATTTTTTGTGCTTTCGTTGGGTCATTTCCATCAGCATACAAATATTCTATTACTTTCTTTATGTTAATAAAATGCCTTCTTTTTATCTAACTTCTATGAGTTAACTGCCCTATTTCTTGGAGAGCAAAACTCTTCAAAAAGCCATCTTTGCATCTCTCATTTGTGTTCTCCCATTCTCAGTTAAACCCATTTCATTTAGAGTTTTCCCTCACCACTTCACTAAAACTACTCTCATGGAGGTCATCAAATGGACGTGTATGTTATTAAATTCAGTGGTTGCTTGTAGGAATTTATCCTCCTTGACCTGTCACCGTTTGACATAGTAGATTCATTGCTGTATGTTTCTCACTGTTTTTAACTGCTGCCACCCTCCTCTCTTGCCTGGATTACTCCATTAGCCAGTCATCAGGTATCCCTGATTCTCTCTGTGTCCCTCACAGTCTCTTCTTTATTTAGGAGCCAGGACCATCCTTATTGAATAGGTTAATCTTCTGCGCACTGCTCAGTGGGGGTTTGTGGTTTCATTATGAATAAAAACTTAAAATCTTGGGATGCCTGGGTGGCTCAGTCTCTTAAGCATCTGTCTTCGGCTCAGGTTATGATTCCTGGGATTGAGTCCCTCATTGGGCTTCCTGCTCAGCCCATTGGGAGCCTGCTTCTCCCTCTCCCTGCTGCTCTCTCCCTCTCCCTGCTGCTCCCCTTGTTCATGCTTGTGCTTTCTCTCTGACAAATAAATAAATAAGTCTTAAAAAACAAAAACAAAAAACCAAAATCTTTATAGGGCTATTTATCTTTATAAGCATCTTCTCCTTCCCCCACCTTAATAGCTTGTCCCTTTGTTCACTCTGTTCCCAGCTTTTGTGGCCTTCTTGCTGTACCTCAGACATGTCAGTCATATCCCCACCTTAGTTATTCTAGCAGTTCCCTCTGACTAGAATAGTCTTCTGCCAGATAATTAATAGGGCTAACTCCCTCATGTCTTTAAAGTCTTGTTCAAATCTGATCTTCTAAATGAGACCTAACATCACTGCTTTATTTAATGCAACTAATCTCCCATCCCTACCTCTCCACAAACATGGAATATTATTTATTATGCAAATTATTTTTGTCTGCCTCCCTCTCATCTATCATCCTCAATCAGAAAGTAAGTTTCATGTTGTCAGTTACCTTTCTTTTGTTCACTAATGTATCCAAATCACCTAGAACAGTGCCAGGCATACAGCAGACACTCAGTAAATATTCGGTGAATTTGATCTTTAGCTTTTAATAATTACTGATTTTTTCTGGGAAAGTAATTTTACTTGGGGGCATGCTGTTAATCAGTTTAAAGCATTCTGAGTTGAAGTTATGTGTAAATGTGAATGAATATATATATACATATATATACACATACATACATATATACATAACTTACTATATACACTTTGTGTATATATATGTATACACACACACACACCCCTAGTTAACTTGTTTCATTTTTCTGTGTAAGTCATAGTAAACACATGAAAAGAAATTAGAAGTAAAGATGCTCGTCTCACTTTTGAAGTCACTGTTTTTCTGAAATAAAAACTGAAATCTTTTTCTGCTTCAGACTTCAGAGTGTTTGTTTTTTTTTCCCCTCTTATTCAGAAATCTCTACCCCAAATTTGCATCACCCTGGGCATCTTCACCTTGTCGACCTCAAGACATAGGTAGGAGAATCCATTTGCGTTCAGACCTTTTAAAAATATTTTTTTAACTGAGAATCAGTTAATAAGGCTTTTTTCATTTTATTATCCAGACTTCCATGTTCCATCTGAGTACTTAACGAACATTCACATTAGGGATAAGGTGAGTGTAGTTTATTATTCTCCTCAGTCAGCATGAATGTATCCATTTGTCAGGTACTGTTATTCAGTTCAGACGGCATAAAATTTTTTGAAATAATTAGCAGTGGTTTCAGGGGTATGCTTTCATGTGTGTCCATTCAATTATGTAAAACAATTTTATTTCTATTTTTGTTTATCTTATTGTTTTGATGAGATCCTGGGTTACATTTAAAGAGTATGTTTTAAAAACAGTGGTAGGACTGGTAAAATATTTCTTGGAGCTATTATTAATAACGGTATAACCGTGGTTGATGAGAATAAACTGTCTTAGAAAATTTGATAAATTTCCTTCTGATATTCTCATTTTATACTCTTATCAATAAAATACACTTTTTACAAATGTTATATAGTGTTTTCAATGGAACAGTATATAAATATATACTTTAAAACTATGACATTTGACTTTTTAAAACGTCTTACCTAAAATTCTAGTTCTAAAGTAACTATTAACAGATTACAGTTTTAATCTTTTTCTTACTCTTAAAAGAAGAAAATGGTAAATATTTTGTTTAGGGGAAAGAACTAAGTGTTCATTTCTGTTAGAAATTGTGTACCTAGATTTTGGCCTTAAGGACATAATTTATTAAAAATTACATGTTACACATATGTGTCTAATTTATTATATATTTAAGTATAATTCTAAAATATTTCATAAATACATAAAATACATATTAAAATGACAGTGTTCTGTGTCTGTGCCTTCAAGTTGCATGGTCAAATGGATGTTGATTTTTTGGACAGGCAAGTTAAAGAGATACTTCTCAATATGTCTTTTGGTACTTGAGTAAATGGAAGACAAGAAGTATGATATAGAACTAATTTTTTCAGGGTGCCTGGGTGGCTCAGTGGGTTAAAGCCTCTGCCTTCGGCTCAGGTCATGATCTCAGAGTCCTGGGATCAAGCCCCACATTGGGCTCTCTGCTCAGCAGGGAGCCTGCTTCCCCCTCTCTCTCTGCCTGCCTCTCTGCCTACTTGTGATTTCTGTCTGTCAAATAAATAAATAAAATCTTAAAAAAAAAAAAAAAGAACTAATTTTTTTGTTTGTGGACTATGTGATTTTTCTGCCAACTTCACCATAGATAAGGCTTTTTTGCTCCAAACACCTAAGGGTTCCAGAACCTTTTCTTAGGGCAATTTAAGAAATACTGATTTAGGAGAATTTGTCACCTTCAGAAGTGCTGCTTGAATGGGGATGATATGAATGGAGACAAAAATTACATTCCACAATTGTGTAACAGTTAAACATTTAGATACAGAATTAGGTGAAGAGATTAAAGTGTTCATTTTGGTTAGCTTTTTTTTTTTTTTTTTTTTAAGATTCTATCCATTCACCTGACAGACAGAGATCACAAGTAGATAGAGAGGCAGGCAGAGACAGAGGAAGAAGCAGGCTCCCCACTGAGTGAGAGCCCGATGTGGGGCTCGATCCCAGGAGCCTGGGACCATGACCTGAGCTGAAGTCAGAGGCTTTAACCCACTGAGCCATCCAGGCTTCCCTTGATTAGCTTTTAAATAAAGGTTTATCCTAATACAAGATTTTGATACTGTTAAACTTGATGTTTTCTATTTTGATTGGTGGTTAATGTTTCTGCTTTGTGGAAGGACGTAAGGCAGTCATCCTTTAGTCATCCATTTAAACAAAATAAAGAGAATCCCTTTATGATTTTTGTGTTTACCATCTGTGATTTGCTAAAAATGCATAACCTACTGATTTGTGAATTGCTATCCAGTGTAGATTCAGCTAACATTTCATACAAGTTTTCTCTGTGATAGGCATTCTTTAAGGTACATTCATATATAGACACTTTATCCATTTCATTTACATTCTTAATAATCTTGTAGGTTTCATTTCTGCATTTTGTATGGAAGGTCATAGCATTAAATAACTTGGATATGATTATATTTGTAAATAATGGAACTGGGTCTTGAATATAAGTCCTACATTTCTGAGCACTGTTTCCACTATTATTACCATGTTGGGTATTAATAAGCCCTCTAGTAAAACAGCATTTGGTCTTGGTTAGAAGTTTTTATATAGCTTTTTATCCTATTAGTACATAAAGTAGATGTACCAGAAATAATTGTTAAATTACTTTAGTTAAATGGTAAAACTCTCCCCTAAAATTGTAACTACCTGCAAAATCATGTAATAATGGTTATCTGCTATAAAGAAAAGAGTTTCTGTTTATCTTTTTATTTTTACTTCAGTGGTAGCAATGTGTTGGGATTTTCAAACTTATTTTACACTTCAGATAATTGATTTCTCTTTTCCAGCTGGCTGCAATAAAACTTGGCCGATATGGAGAAGACTTGCTCTTCTATCTCTATTACATGAATGGAGGAGACGTATTACAACTTTTAGCTGCAGTAGAGCTGTATGTTCAAAGTATTTTTAAACACTTTTGTATTATAGTGGATCTTGTTTATTCTGAAAGCTTTTCTTTTAAATGATAGTTATGGTTTCTGTCTTTTGTTCTTAAAGTGAAAATATTTCCATCAAGAAATAATTTGTTTTTACATTTAATAAAATTAATTTAGATTGAAAGTTTGTTATCATGGTTAATGGTCACTGTATAAAGAGTTATTTTAGATTTAAATAATCCTAAATTTGTAAGAAGACAGAATTGATTCATGAATTTGGTGAATCTAATTTTTATGAATATTTTTATAAATATGTGAAGTATAAGATATGGTTCATAACTGTGGCTCATCTTTTTGTGGAAACACATATATTAATGTTAGTGAATTTCATCATTAATGAACATCTATTGAGTATTATATGGGCAAAGCACTGCATACATCTTGTGTGTTTTGAAGTATTGATGAAGTCCACATTCATTATCAGAAGTCTGTTGGCCAACTTAAATTAGTGTTAAGAAGTTGGTCCATGGAATGTTTTTTCTTGAGCATTTCTGTTTTTACCTGATGCTCTAAGAATAAAGATTTTTGTGTCCTTTCTCATATATAATTGGTAGTATATTTTGTTACCAATAGATTATTCTATTAATCATGTTTACTAGAATAAATTGTTATTAAAATTTTATAATATTGTGGGACTCCCGGCTGGCTCAGTTGGTAGAGCATGTGACTCTTTTGGGGTTGTGAGTTTAAGCCCTATGTTGGGCCTAGAGCTTACAAAAAGAAAATTATGATACAGAGACCTAATTTTTACAGATGTAAGTATTTTATAATACTCCTAATAACATTTCTATAAATGGCCTTGGATCAGATACTTAAAAATGTAAAATTCACTATGTTGATAATAAATTGCTTTTTATTTCTCTATTGAGAATTTGTTTTCTCCCATGTTTTCCCCTCATTTTTTGTAACATAGCAACTGTTACCTGTTCTTTTTAATTTATTCATAAGTAAATAAATTCATTTAGTCATTCATCTATCCATTACTGGCAGTTCTGTCTCATATCTTATGTCTAAAAATTATCTCACTTATTAGTAGGAAGGTATTTGTTTACATGGAGGTTTGTTCTACCAGAGATGTTTTTTCTGGTACTTTTACCTCCTTTGGATGTTACTTCCCCAGTTTACAAGTGATATTAAATCCTTATTGATTCTTGCATGAATTCTAATGGATATCATTTTGGCTTTTGAAAATTTAAGATCAGTGAGATTTGAATTAAAAAAGTAATACATTCATTAAGAATTTTTTAAATGGATATTCTATTTTCAACATAGTTTTAAAATTATGTGAATTTAAATAGATAAAAATACTGTATTTTGTTCCTTATAAAATAATACAAATAGCTGGGGTTTTTGTTTGTTTTAATAGATATCTCAATTTCTGTTGAATGTTAAGAAGAACGAAAAAGGAGTGGAAGTTTCTGGAACACAATGTATTTTTATTTGGTCTGCCTAAGTTTTTAACACACTGCTCATAGAGCTTTTTAGATCTCATTAATGTTTGCATAAAAAAGTCTCTTCAGTTAAATAAAGATGTATATATTAATTAATGAGTGTGGTTTCTGGACAAATTAAGGAATTCTTTTCCTATACTTATTTCACTAAGGTTATATTTAATAACAAAGGGTAAAGAAGCATCCATATTTATGTATTTTCTGTATAATTATTTTCTGAGAAAAATTTTTACAAAATGTAGAAAATGTTTGATGTGAGCTACAGGAAAAAATTAATTGTCTTTTTCTCTTAAAAATTGAAGTTTTAACCGTGATTGGAGATACCACAAAGAAGAACGAGTATGGATTACCAGGGCACCAGGCATGGAACCAACAATGAAAACCAATACATATGAGAGGGGAACATATTACTTCTTTGACTGTCTTAACTGGAGGAAAGTAGCTAAGGTATATTTTTTTCCATGTGCAAATGTGTAAATGTATAAATCTAGATTTTAAAAAGAAGTATCCTCTTTTATCTGTTTATATGTACCAATACATCATTCCAATAATGTGCCAGATACTTGCTAAATAAGTTTTTTTGTCTTCACCTCCTTGGCTTGATTTAAATTCTGGGAGAGTATCCGGAAACATCTCATTTCACCCATAGTTAGGAAAATGATTGAACTTGGTAAGAAATTTTGTAATTTTTCACAAGCCTTGGTAACATTTGAAATATTTTTATGTCTACTCAGTTGTAAAATAAAGATCACCCTCTTGCAATCCCAGTCATGTATTCTTATTACTTTAAGCAAGTAGAAGATTTTCCTAAAACTGGTATATAAACAGATAATAGGCTTTTTAAAACACTTGCACTCATTGCAGGAAAGATGCTTGAGTTTTTGTTTGCGAATGATACAAAGAAAGAAAATTGTAAGCATTAACCATGATTGTTCCTATGACTAGTATGCTAAATATTGGACGGAAGAGGGCTGTGGAAAAAGTTGGTTGTTACGTTTTGTTTTGCAACTTTTCCTCACAAAAACACCTATTTAACTGTCCCATGTGCAAAATTTTCATTAGTGTCATAGCGTATTTCACATTTGTATGTAGTATCTTATGTATAAATTTAGTCTACCTAGTAGAGAGTATAACCAACATCTGATTTCATAACTCCCCAAATTTCTTGTTTCTCTTGAGGATTCTTAGGATTAAAAACTAAAGTGTTTGTTCTCAAAAAACTTAAACAGAAGAAAAATATTTCTTGACAGTCCATTGGATGATTCTTTAGTTGTTGGTTTGGACTTTTTTAATCTTTTGAGTCAACTTTACCAAATTAATAAGAAGGTAAAACATTTTAACAAGATAACGTAAAATGCTTACCAGATCTTTATCACAAAAATGTTTTACATCACAAGAAAATTTAATACAAAACTTGAAGAAGGAAATAGGAAAAGTTGTGCCCAAGTAAAAAACACCAGACAAGACACATACAAGGGTTCAAACTTTTTTTATTATTACTTTTGGGTAATAAGATGTTTGGGTGTTTGTCAATGGTAAATGTCATTACTTCTCAGACCAAGTCCATAGACCACCATACTGTATTTGAGTTATTTTATAACCGTTATAATTAATATGCATATCTTAATTTCAGAAGGAAGATCCATGATTTGACCTTTTAAGTAGAAATAATTACATTCATTTCAAATAGTACAAGAGACATTGTGTATGTTACCTGTTAAGAAGTATAGTGTGGTAGAAAGCGATAGCCCTTACATCATAGATTTGAATTTAACTGCTGTTTCAGCAATTCATGCTTTGCCCTTGTGCAAGTTTCTTTTCCATGCCTGCTTCCTTATCTTTTAAATCGAAATCATATTTGCTTCTAGATTGTCATGAGGATTAAATGAGATTTTACACACACACACACACACACACACACACACACACTGAGTACAATGTTTCTCATATATTGGGTATTTGATACATGGGAGTAGTTGTAGTTTGTTGCTGTTTCCGCATTCTTACAGCTTACTACTACTCCTCTTCAAAGATAGAAAAACTATAACTGTTGTTAGGTCAGGTCAGTGGTTCTCAAACTTAACTTGCACCAGAATTACCTGGCAGCCTTATTAAAAACATACGTTGCTGAGCCATACCTCCATTTTTTGATTTAAGAAGTCTATGCATGGGGCCTGAAGGTTTGCATTTCTGACAATTTCCTAAGTGATGCCAATGATTTTTCTGGTCTTTGAGCCATACTTCAAGAACAGTTGATTGTACAGGAGAGAAAAATGATCTTTGGAGGGGGAAAAGAGTCTTTTAGTAAATAAATGAAGTTTTCTCCATTCGATTAGAAGCTTTTTGCTCAATATCACTGTGTTATTCCAAACTTCTATATGCAAAAAGGATGGATGTTTGTAGTAGATTGATGTATCGTTTTAGTTCAGTATAAATGACAGATTTTCTTATGTGAAAAAAGTCAGTTTCCAGTACTACTTTCTTTCCACAAAGTTAAATATTCAGAAGCAACTTAAACATTAATAGGCCCCTTTACTTTCCCATAAAAAGCAATTCCCCACTCACACACACGTCATTTTAAAGAAAAGTGTGTATGTGTATAGAAATATGTAGTGTGCATATATAAAGTAATTTTACCCAAATTTATCTGATCTGTACAGTTGAGCTTTGTCTTAACCTTTACCTTTATAATTTTTAGCTCTGAAGTTGGAAAATAAAATTTGAGAAATATCATTAAACTGTTTCTTTAAGAAATATCTTTTGAGGTAATTGCTGGCCACTGGCACTGACACTTTTCATCAAAATTATTTTCACGGGGCGCCTGGGTGGCTCAGTGGTTAAAGCCTCTGCCTTCGGCTCAGGTCATGATCCCAGGGTCCTGGGATAGAGCCTCACATCGGGCTCTCTGCTCAGCAGGGAGCCTGCCTCCTCCTCCTCTCTCTCCCTGCCTGCCTCTCTGCCTACTTGTGATCTGTCAAATAAATAAAAATCTTTAAATTAAAAAAAAAATTATTTTCACAATGATGAAAGCAAGCAGAATTACTGGTTTCTACTAAGAATTACACATAGCTCACTTTTGTTATATTAAAATAGATTCATGAACTTAAAACTTTTAAGTTGTATCCTCAGAATAAACTTTTCACAATGGCTTCTGGTTTTTGTTTGTTTTAAAGATGTTCTCAGTGTTTTCTTAAATTGTTTAGGAATTAAGACCTTTAGTTCCATTTAAAATGTATTAACAGTTGATCAAACTACAGAAAAGCCCTAAAAATGCCATGTCCCAAGTTAACCTCAATGTTCCCACCTATAAAGTGGGTGTGGTTTCTTACAGGTAAAGAGCATGCATTATTAAATAACTTCAACTCATTGTAAGAAGCCTGCAGTCTGAATTAGTATTACAAGTAATAGCTTGATGTTATCATGTTATCTTCGGAAAGTATTGACCTGATCTAGACTATTGTCAGATTTCCATCTCACAATGTCTTGTATGAGGTTCTTTCTGTTTTGCAGATTACTTAATATTTTCAGAGATTTGAAGAATCGTTATTAAGAAATTTGATGATTTAAATCAGAAGTATTTTTTAGCCCTGAAAATTCTGTAACTGAGTTCTAGGATCCAGCCCATTAAAGTATTTTTTGTATGTCAATAATGTATACATAAAAATTTTGAACTGTGTTTTTTTCTCCCCTTTTAAATAATCTGGACTTGTCAGCAGGCTATGTGATCTAGCCTTTGTAATTTTAACTAGAATTACTCAGTATCTCACTAATTTAAAAATAGTGGTCATTCAGATTGTATATGTGTGTGTGTGTGTGTATATATATATATATATTTTTTATTTTATTTTATTTTTACTTATTTCACAGAGAGAGAGTGTGTGAGAGAGGGAACACAACAAGCAGAAGGGAGTCGGAGAGGGAGAAGCAGGCCTCCTGCTGATCGGAGAGCCTGATGTGGGACTCGGTCCCAGGACCCCAGTATCATGACCCAAGCTGAAAGCAGACAGATACCCAATGTCTGTGCCACCCAGGCACCCCCAGATTGTATATATTCTTAATGAGTAGAATTTTAAAAATAATTTCATCCATAGAATTTTCAGGTGATGGAGGAATGCCATATGATCAATAGCTTTCTCAAACTAAAGACTTAAAAATTGAATTCTTTTAGCCTGACTTCACCTTGGAGATCCAACACTGACTAGGATTTCTAATGCTTAGAATTTTTTATAATAACAGAGGCTAATATAAATGTGATTTTTTTCATTAATTTCACTGGTACACATAACTATTAGTATATCTATACTTAAATCAGTAATACGTATTTTTCGTCAAAGTAGCAAAAAATTATTTCTAATAAGTATATGTAAGATAGTTTGAAACTTCCTAAAATTGGAGGATTTATCTTAGGTAAGACAAAGCTGACATTTTTTGAGAATTAGAGAAAATATTCCTGCAGTATATGTTTCTCTGTGTCATTTGATCAGTGATTACATTAATGCTTTTGTAGTAATTTCATTTGATTATCTGAATCCAGTACATGTATTTTAGTTCTGCTTACAGTGACCTTTTGAGAATATGTAGCCTAGTTTAACAGAAAAATAACTTTAAAAGTTGTTTATAAAAAGTGTCTAAAATACTTTATAACATTTTAAATCATTAAATTTTAATGTTTTGTTCTTAAATGAAAGAAACTGGTGTTTATTCATCAGCCATTAATTACATACCTGCTAGGAGCATGGCACTATATTATAGGCAGTATGTAGTGGCATACAAAAACAGGCCTATTTTTGTCCCTACTGGTTATATAAAGAGGTGTGCATGTGTGTTGTGTGTGTACATAAAACAGATGTGTAAAAGAGATGTTATCAACAAAGGGAACAGAGATACCAGTATATACTGTAAATGTATGTATTTTAAGAAAAATAAAAAACAGAAGACTAAAAGATAAAAGAAGAAGGAAGACAGAATTTTGACTTACTTAATTTCTGAATCTCTGATGTATGAGTTTTTTAATTACATTAAAAAATGTATTATGTTCCCTAGGTTTAAAACTGGTCTTTTTCTTTTAATATGTAGGGAGAAAAATATGTGCACTGATGAAGTTACTCTAGTTTAATTTCTAATAATACTGTGTAGTTCACCTTTGTACAATGACAAGGACAGGATAACTGAACAAAATTTGATTTATGTAATTTATTGGGGCCTGTGATTTGTTACAGTTACAGATTTTTTACCCTGCAGCTACACATCTTTTGGAACTAACTTGCCAGTTTTAATTTCTAAACAGTGATAGAACAAGAAGATTCTTTCTTTACTCATATTGATATTCTTCTTAAGCCAGGCAATAAATTGCTCTTAAAACTTAGGGGTAGGGAGAAAGAGAGTGGTGTCTACACAATGCATTGGGGGTTGGGAGGGAACAATGGTGATTCTGGAGTTTGCTAGTTTTAATGATAAGCAAATAACCTATGTGCCCTTTGTAGATTAAAGACATTACACTGTCCCTTCTTTAAGAACATTTGTCAGTGAACTGAATTTTTTCAACATTTCTGCATAAGGTGTGTAATGAAGTAAATTTATTTAGATCTTGTGCTAAAACTATTAAAAATAACTTGTTAACACTATGTGGTTATGGGCTTTGGTGCTACATAGGTCTGAATCCTAATCCTAGATCTGCCACTTACTGTATGATTTGGGCAGGTTACTTGGGAACCTCATTTCTTCAGGTGCACAATGAAGATAATGATATTTACAGAAATATACAATCAGAAAGATTAAAATTAGCTGTTTCTCTAGTTTGGGCACATACTAGGTTTTCAGTTGTTAATGTAATATTCTTAAATTTAAATACTTGGTTTTATATCTCAAAGTTCAATCATTATGACATAGGTTTTCATTTTAATTTAATAATGGGAACATCCATTTTTAGGATCAATTTGAAACAAGATAGGTATGGTAAGATATGTTAACCCATAGTGCTAACTACTTGTTGGCTTTCTTTAATACATAGTATAAATTAAGGTTCATAATGTTTTAAATGGAATTGATTTAGTTTGTGCTGTTACTGAATTCATATTGTAGAATTAGTGATTTTAGAACCTCTTGCTTTTTGGATTTGCAAAGGTACGTTTTTTTGTTTTTTTAATATATACAAAATTATCTTCTCTGTCTTGATCATAGGAAGTATAAAGAGATTACTTCATTCTCAAACTTTAAAACTCTCATGAAGTTAATGTATTTTGAAAGTTCAATTAAAATGAGCTAAATAGTTTGTGTTCAGATGTGCATACAACAAAACCACTATTTAGTTTTGAGTGGCATTTACATCTTTTCAGTGTTTGGGTTTGAAGTGGGAAGTCTAGAGATATGTGAATTGTAAGGTTAGAATAACTTTATGTGTTTGCTTTTTTATAAAAGTAGGTGTAATAATTACAAGTTGGAAAAAAAATTTTTTTTGAGGAAAAAGTAAATATTTTTTTTAACATCATTGAAGGTTGTCTTTATTTTAAATATCCTGCAATGTTTAGTGCTTTTTAGTGACGATACAGTAATTGCTGCTCAGACTTCTACTTTTGAGCAAAAAAATGCATGGTTTCAGTGGTTATAAACTAGATGTTCATTAGTAGTCTCTGACTTCTACACAGAAAGTCACTTAGCAGAAATGGCAGCACATTACTTTTCTTCAAGCTGTATTTTAGAGGGGTAAAAAAGAGTTGGTACATCTGTGTCTGTTCATTCTCATACATGTAGGTATTTTGTTTACCTAGTAAAATATATTTTGACAAAAATCTGAGATCAGAGGGAGAGGAAATCATCTAAATTCTTAAATTTGGTTTTATAGGAGTTTCATCTGGAATATGACAAATTAGAAGAACGGCCTCACCTGCCATCCACCTTCAACTACAACCCTGCTCAGCAAGCCTTCTAAAAAAAAGACTTCCCTTTTCTTGGGGTATGGCTGTCTCAGCACAATACTCAACATAACTGCAGAACTGATGTGGCTCAGGCACCCTGGTTTTAATTCCTTGAGGATCTGGCAATTGGCTTATGCAAAGGGTCACCATTTGAGGTCCTGCCTTACTAATTATGTGCTGCCCAACAACTAAATTTGTAATTTGTTTTTCTCTAGTTTGAGCAGGGTCTGAATTTTTTTTTTTTTCATTTATTTTCTTTTTTTGCCAGCAGACAGACTTGAGTCTGTAAAGACAAGCAAGTACACTGACAGAAGTTTACCATTTAGTTTCTAAAATGTAAAAAAAGAAAACCCACAAAAGACTCAACAAAATTAGACCACAAAATTTGCATTGTTCATTGTAGCACTATTGGTAATAAAATAACAAATGTTTGTGCATTTTTATGTGAAGATCCTTCTCGTATTTCATTTGGAAAGATGAGCAAGGTCTGCTTCCTTCATTTTACTTCCCCTTCTGTTTTTGAAAGGCAGTTTCGCCAAGCTTAACGCAAGAATATCTGACTGTTTAGAAGAGAGATATTGCCACAATCTCTGGATGGTTTCCAGGGTTGTGTTATTACTGAGCTTCATCTTTCCAGAATGAGCAAAACACTGTCCAGTCTTTGTTACGATTTTGTAATAAATGTGTACATTTTTTTTAAATTTTTGGACATCACATGAATAAAGGTATGTATGTACGAATGTGTATATATTATATATATGACATCTATTTTGGAAAATGTTTGCCCTGCTGTACCTCATTTTTAGGAGGTGTGCATGGATGCAATATATGAAAATGGGACATTCTGGAACTGCTGGTCAGGGGACTTTGTCGCCCTGTGCACTAAAGGGCCAGATTTTCAGCAGCCAAGGACATCCATACCCAAGTGAATGTGATGGGACTTAAAGAAGTGAACTGAGACAATTCACTCTGGCTGTTTGAACAGCAGCGTTTCATAGGAAGAGAAAAAAAGATCAATCTTGTATTTTCTGACCACATAAAGGCTTCTTCTCTTTGTAATAAAGTAGAAAAGCTCTCCTCACTGCAGTGTTGACTTTGATTTGAAATTGTGAAATTATTTCTTCAACATGAAAAGTAGACCCTCCAAACCCTCAAGTTTTACAAATATCTAACTGAATGGTATGACTAAACAAATTAAAATGTAGTCTTTTTTTCAGCTTTTGACAAGTAATTTGATGGAACCATACATCATTTTACTTGTAGGTTAAAAATGCAGATGCATTTTTCGTTATTAACCAAGTCAAAACAAACTTTTTTTTTTTTTTTTTTTAATAATTATGGCTGCATTAGAAATAAAACTTCCTGAACACTTATGGGACCCAATCAAAATACTTTCATGAGAAATTGGTGAGACATTTCTTGATAGACCTTTGAGATTTAGCTTTAAGAATTAATACACAAATTAAGGTAAGCCAAAAGCAGGGATAAGAGACTTTACCTTCAGTGTGCTGGCCTGGACATTTCACATTTACAAGTTGATGGATTCGTTTCCATCTAAAGGCAAATACTGTATTTAAAAATGTCTGAAGACTGAAGCTACAAACACTAGAGATAGAGAGTAAAAAAGGCAGTGAGTTTTGATTTTCTAAATTTTCATTTTTAACCTATTTTTCTATGAAGAGTGAAAGTTTGTTGACATTTACCAAATCATGTTTGAAAATGAAACATTTATGACATTGCTGTGTTTATGTATCAGGAATATGAAATGAATTAAGATTTACCTTTTTCTATGTATTTTGAGATATGGAGAAACTGACATAAAAATATCAGGATTTTTTAACCTTTCAGATTTAAACCAAAGCATCTCTTCTGTAGGAAAGATGGCACTTATGTAATTATAGTTTTAATTGTTGTGCACAAACCCCTCTCACATATTTGACATAAACCAGAATCAAATCCTAGAAATTGTTTCCTTTAAAAAAAAAAAAGCATTACATTTTTTCACAATAATTGACTTTGTAAAGCATAACTTTTCCAACGTAATCATGAGAAACACTTAGAAAAGGGAAGGGATCTTTATTTTTATGAGTACAAACCTAACAGTATAAAGTGTCACCATGATCATGATTGGTACTTTTGTGAATGACTCAGAAAAGCAAGATAACTCATATCCAAGTCGTTTGTTGTTTGACTAATTGTTTGTTTTAACGGCCATTAGAAAGTTTTAAGTGCACACTTTTCCAGTTTCTAAGTTCTTTTTACCCTGAATCATCAAAATGAGAAAACTCTTGCATGTAAACCAATTTTTTATAACTTGTTAATATCCGAAATCACCATGCTCTTGACTTCAAATCCAGTTTAAAAAGTCTATTTGAAATCTTTAAAGTACTATATTAAACTCTTTAATATAACACACTGTTATATTCTTTGGTTTTATAACTTGTGGTTATACATGTACAGAAGTTGACCTGAACTAATATTTCACATTTTCTTTCTTAGCTTTCTGTTAAATTTTCCCTATATAACTAGTGACATAGATGTGTACGTTGTTAACTTGTGATTATACTATAATTGGCTCTAGGGTAAAAAGCTATTCAGTTGCAAAAGAAAGTCCTTTCACCTATTCAGTTTCAAATATATATTCTATGCTTCTTGTGGTGATACTATAATTTATATGATAAAACTCCATTTTCAGGGATTTTTTTCACTGCACAAAGTTTTCCTTAGATATAAAAAATTTTTAAGAACTGAAAAGTTTATTTGAATTCTTACAGTATAATATAAAGCCAACCACTTAACTGGTCTTTTCCTTTTTGCCACTGAACTTGGTACACCGTAGGTGCTTGATAAATACATGTTGATTGAATGGTATAAATTGATATTTCAATTTGAAAATAAAATGTACAAATTAAAGCATTGGGCTTTGAAATAATTTACAATTTTTTGCTGTAATTTCATTTTCAAAATTCTTTTTTAAGGCATTTTCAATTATTTCAAATTTTTCCAACTCTACCCTTTCTAGTTGATTCTTCCTCTGAATTCTTCTTCAAAAACAGATCTTCCATTCTGTTAACACCCAGTGCTTATAAAATATGGGTCATCTGAGCATCCCTGCAAAGAAGGGCACATTTATTTAACTTAGATTTGCTTAGTAGCATCAGTTTCGCAGAAAGTTACTAAAAATCTAAATGTGCACGTGCATAAGAAGGATGTTCATATTTAATGTTCTCTTAATCATAGCTTGTGTAGTTAAAGGAGACCTAGGAATACCTGTTAATTGGTTCCATTAAGACAGTCTCTGGATAATAAGCCAGACTTATCTCAATGCCTTTTTAAAAGCTAGGTCCTAACAGCATGCCAGAAAGCTCTTTCCTTACTTCACTAGCATTGCCAGTGAAGTAGATCATATCATAAATACGTGTTAGATCTAGGAGAGGAGGCAAATAAACACAGTGCACGTCAAAATCAGGATCTAAATCTAACCCAGTAGTTTGTGTGTTGAGTCTCATCAAATAGGATACGCTGAGTCAAGATTATTACTTTCCCACTTCAGTTGCTAAAAGAATAAAGGATAGTGGAATGTGACCTGTCTGAAGAGTGGTTCATATGTAGATCAATGTAAACTATAACTACTTCCAAAAATACTGATGGTGGTTTTTCAGCTACATTAAAAGTATAGTGCTCAGAACAAGGTAGGAAGTCTGCTGTATTTTAAGAGCTGCTACGACTGGGGAAGGCATTAGGAGAAAAGGATGTGGCATGCCTTCTAGCTGCCAAGCAATATACTGTTTTACATGCATTATTTTATCCTGTCTTTAGCATAGCATCATTAAGGTAGGTTTTTAATATCCCCGTTTTACGTTACATTTTAAATATACCAAAAACAACAACAAACAAACAACCCAACAGGTGGTAGGAAAGTTTAGCGTTAGAGAATAAACTCTAGAAACATGGTATCTTTCTTCAGGTATCAAATTCAAGAGTTGTCATTCATTTGCGGGTCTGAAGAACAGAACTAGGACCAAAGAGAGAAAAAGATTTCAGTGTACTATTAAAACTGAGGTAGTTAAGATTTTGAAATGAGTTGTTTTGTAAGGCATTCCATTCAACCTCAGAACATAACTAAGGAGAGACCGACTGGGCAGGGTTTTGTGCCTAAGGTAAGGAGTTGAACTGGATGACCTTGAATGTTTCTGTTCATTGGAAAAGTGTTAAAATAGGGTAGTTACTGTATTTTAGCAAACCTAGTTGCGAACTATTAGGTATGACTTCACTGTACCGCTAAGGAAGAAAAGAGCTCGACTGAACTATGACAAACCATGAATTACAGAAATGCATACCAATTTCCAAGATGTCCTGCATGGAAAGAATGTGCATATTAGAGTTGATGAGATGTAGACCTTGGAGAAGAGACAATGGACTACTAAAGGGAGACATGACAGCTGTCTTCAAATAATAGGAAGGACTTAAATGAAGAGGGCAAGTCTCAAACCAGCGGGCGGAAGTTGGATGAGACACATTTTGGTTCTTTTCTCAAGGTGCAGTCCCACAGTACTGTTTCATAAGGAAGGATTCCATCAACAAAAATGTTCAAGCAGAAACTGGATGATTATCAATTGCTATTGGGAGGACTGCCTTTTTGAGTAAAGAGTTGGATTTGCTAACTCTTGGGCCTCTTCAGCTCTGAGATGTTGATACTGGTTTTTTTTTTTTTTTTGTCTGAAGTTGAGGAATATGATGTCCTCAGGGGCTGAAAGTTAAATGTTCAGTACTTAAATACTTATAAAGCATTGACCCTTCTAAAATGTGCTCTTCTGAGTCATGGGTGTGTTTACTTGTAATTACTGCCACATCTTTGGAGAGATTCAAATAATCAAAAAAAGAGTTACAAAAGGCAACTTTTTCAGCCTTTTTGTTACTTTAGGAGTAAGAATATGAAAGTGTAGTAAAGTACAACAAATAGTCGTGCGTATATTCACCAGATTTATTTATGTATTCTAGTGGTACATTAAAAGAGGGAAGAGACTGTTTTTGATTAAGTTTCAAGGTAAATGTTTAACCTGAAATTATGCATTGCCTTAGTGTTTAGTCTCCTGTTTTCTGCTGCAGTAGTGATCACACTAGATTAAGCAGTAATCTGATTTCTTATGTAAAAAGAAAACTGATCTTTAAATTTGATGTATAAAAATCTCAGTTTGGGTTGAGATAGCTGCAAGAGCTCAGAGAGTCAAAGTTAACTCTCTGGTTAGGTAATTCTCAAACTTAATGTGCGTAAGAATCACCTGAGGAGCATGTTAAAAGTTCCTGTTTAAAGCCTCATATTTAGGGGCGCCTGGGTGGCTCAGTGGGTTAAGCCACTGCCTTCGGCTCAGGTCATGATCCCAGGTCCTGGGTTCAAGCCCCACATCGGGCTTTCTGCTCAGCAGGGAGCCTGCTTCCTCCTCTCTCTCTGCCTGCCTCTCTGCCTACTTGTGATTTCTCTCTGTCAAATAAATAAATAAAATCTTTAAAAAAAAAATAAAGCCTCATATTTAGATATTCTGACTCAAATGTCTAGGGAGAGGCCAGGAACACAGTACTCTAGTAAATGCAGGTCATTTATGAAGTTAATTAACTACAGTTTACACTTAAACTATATCTACTGTGCAAGTACTAACCAGAATAAAATCTTAAAGTTTGGGTGAAATCCAACTAAGTTAATACTGGAATAATGCATTCCTATTTATCGCAGGCATTCATTTGCTTTTTCTTGTATCATCCAATGTTCTAGTGCAGAAACCACATTATTACAGTAGTACTTATTAGAGCAGAATACAAGGAAGGCTAAATTCATTCCTCATTATAAAAAGCAAGGATTCTTTTTTTTTTTTCCTTTTAAATCTTTGCTATTTCCTGGGACATTATGCCAGACCTTAAGTTTCTGCTTCAGTTTGTGTGCATGAGAACTGCTAAGGGCAGTTATATGCATTAGCCATTCTGTGTCCATCAACTGAAAGTTTTTTCTTTAGTACGGTCATCCGAACTACAGTTATCCGTTGTATAAATACTATGACCTGACAAAAATTTAATGATCTATTTCTTTATTGTAAGAATTCAGTATTCAGTTTAAAAAGCTAATTATTTCCAGATGTTTGCCGTACAGTTTTTCCTCAATCACTTAAATGACTTCTTGAAAATGCCATAAAATTCACAGTAAGTTGTCTTTGTTGTAATAATTTCCTTTCTCTGTTGAAAACACAAATTGCAAGTCTCATAGCTTGTGCTCACCAACTGACACATGCCAAAATAGTTCAGCTTAACTAGACTACTTTATTTTTATTTTTATTTTATTTTTTTATTTTTTAAATATTTTATTTATTTATTTGACAGAGATCACAAGTAGACGGAGAGGAAGGCAGAGAGAGGGAGAGAGAGGGAAGCAGGCTTCCCGCTGAGCAGAGAGCCCAATTCGGGACTCGATCCCAGGACCCTGAGATCATGACCTGAGCCGAAGGCAGCGGCTTAACCCACTGAGCCACCCAATAAAATTATTTATTTATTTGACAGAGATCACAGGAAGGCAGAGAGGCAGGCAGAGGGAGAGTGGGAAGCAGGCTCCCTGCTGAGTAGAGAGCCCGATGCTGCTTGATCCCAGGACCCAGAGACCCATGACCTAAGCTGAAGGCAGAGGCTTAACCCACAGAGCCACCCAGACTACTTTTTTAATAAAACATTTTGTTTTTAAGTAATCTCTATGCTCAGCGTAGGGCTTGAACTCATGACCCCAAGATCAGGAGTCACATGCTGTATGGACTGAGCCAGCCAGGCATCCCTAAAACTACTTCTATGTAGCAAAACTAGTTTTTCAGTCATCGTGTGATTTATCTTTATTTTCACTTCCAAGGCCTGATAGGCATTTACCTACAAATATGTTTTGACGTATTGTTAGGGAAGGTGAAATAAAACTAGCCCTGTTTATGCCAAAAGAGGTAGTTCCTTCAAGCAATAGTAGAGAATACCAGGTATAGAAAACAGAATTTTTCACTCTAGTTTTCATAAACATGTCCTGCTGAAAAGTAATATTCCAGGAATTTGCATTTGTAATATTTTGACTACATAATTTTTAAGACTGAAGAAGTGATGTTTTTCTTCCAAGCCATCAATTCTCCGGTATGTACCGAAAGTAATTTTAGTTATAATACATGTTCCTTCAAATGTTTTGGAAGAAATGTACAAATTTCAAGGGTGGTATGTCAACAAATGGTTGATTCTGCTGCTTAGGATTAGTCCTATTGATACTCATTTATAATGAAAAAAATATTTTAAAGAGTAAATACTGATTATCCTTCAAAAATATGCGGCTCAATGAGAAGAAATTACATGTGGGAATGCCATAAATAGTTTCATCTTTTATATAAAAATAAAGATTTGGGGCAGCCAGAATGTTTGGAAGCTACCTTTAAATCTGTTACATACTGAACATTTATTTTAAGATGCAGTTTTAATTATCATATGTAGCAGTTGCATGAAAACTGGGCTGTCTTTTTTAAAGATGTTATTTTTAAGTAATCTCTACACCAATGTGGGGATCAAATACAACCCCAAGATCAAGAGTTACATGCTCTACTGACTCAGCCAGCCAGGCACCCCAAAACTGGGCTGTCTTAAAAGAAAATGTGAGCTGTTAACTGTTTTCCTTCTGAAGAGTCAGACATGTTTGATCTTTTATTTTGAATGTTTAAGTAATTCATTCAAATGGTTAATATCCTTCAAATATAAAACAAGTTGAATGAAAACATACCTGTTTTTAAAGTGCAAGTCCTGGGGCACCTGGGTGGCTCAGTGGGTTAAGCCTCTGCCTTCGGCTCAGGTCATAGTCTCAGGATCCTGGGATGGAGTTCTGCATCAGGCTCTCTGCTCAGCAGGGAGCCTGCTTCCCACCGCCCACCCCCACCTCTCTGCCTATTTGTGATCTCTCTGTCAAATAAATAAAATCTTTAAAATGCAAGTCCTATGTTACTACTCTGCTCAAAAAGTTATTTCCAGATTTCCTTTTTTTAATCTAAACTTACATATATATTTTTTTCATTTCACTCTAAATGGTTTAATATTTGAATATTAAATTAGTTAAGCTGCACATCACTATTTGGAATCCAAATTCTGCCTGCTTGAGCCAAAATTATTTCCCCAGGTTCTCTCTGCATTGGCAATGACACTGTTAATTAATGAACAACAAAATCCATCATCCTAGAAGTGTTTGTAAGTTGGATAGCATGGAAAAGAAAGGTGTAGAAACTTGTTTTAGAGAATATTAAAACTGGGTATCCTTTCCAACTTTGAATTACCTTTTTTCCTTTTTTTTTTTTTAAGCATTTTGGGGTAAGAATAGTTTTCTAAACCATTAAAAAAAGGGAATATTAGGGGTGCCTGGGTGGCTCAGTGGGTTAAAGCCTCTGCCTTAGGCTCAGCTGCGACAGGTTCTCTGCTCAGCAGGGAGCCTGCTTCCCTTCCTTTCTCTCTGCCTACTTGTGATCTCTGTCAAATAAATAAATAAAATCTTTAAAAAGCGGGGGGGGGGGGAGAATATTGAGGAAACTGAAGATTAGCATGAGAAGAAATTCTAGAAGGAACAGAAGGAACAAGATAGTAGTCCCACATCTGAAGTGGAATCGTTTGTTTTTGTTTGTTTAAGCAAGCTCTACATCGAACATGCGGCCTGAATTCAGGACCCTGAGATCAGGAGTCATATACTCTGTCAACTGAGCCAGCCAGGTGCTCCTGAAGTGGAATTTTTTGTAAAGCAGATTATCCTACATAAACACCAGAGTGCAAATTAAAAACCTTTACATGGACATTATGGCAAGGCAGATTTCAATTTACAAGAAAGTACTACTTCATAAGTTTTTTTAAAAAAAATCCAAAGATCAAATGGCCAGTCTTAGGAGTCAATGGATTTTTCATCACTGGAAATGTCCAAGCAAAGGCAAGAAAACTATTAGAAATATTATGGAACGTCCTGCATTAAGAGGAGGATAGGCTCTTCTACCCTAGAACTATTGTTTCAACATCCAGTTGTTCCTATGTTTACTTCTACCTTGAATCTAGCTTGAATTTCTAACAAGCTTATCTGAAACCTAAATATTAAACTTAATCTTTCTCTTCCACATAAAACCATACTACTTACATTTGCTATGCATCTAAAAAAAGAGCTTTTTTCAACACAAGTGATTCAGTGTAAAATTAACTGGAGGAACTGGTTAAATCACTAGATCCTCATCCTCTACCCACATCCGCCTTCATAGGTTTAACAGCAGGGATTTTGATCAAGCTTAACTCTACCTGAATTTTAGTATGCACATTTAAATCCATTTGTATTACCTATACTTTTTTTTTTTTCACTAACTACAGAAATTTCTTAGAGATGGTACAATATAGTGGAAAATGGCCCTTGAAATTGGCACTGTCAACATGTATGTAACTCTGATCTCTTGTTCCCTTTTCATCTCATGAGAAGATGAAATTAGGGCATTTGTTTATATTAGGTGCTCAATAGATGTAAGCCCATTTTTCTAAAGACATATACTCTCACCCACTGGGCTAGGAGGTACTCTCCATATTGGAATCCTTAAAGATCGTTTGACTTGACTATGTACTAGTCGATAGTAGTAGCTAAGTTTCTGAAGAACAGGGCAAGTACAAAGTCAACTTGGAATAAAAAATCATAGAATCAAGAATCTTTTAGTCCAAGGGCGCCTGGGTGATGCAGTCAGTTAAGCGTCCAACTCTTGGTTTGGGCTCAAGTCATGATCTCAGGGTCATTAGATCAAGCCCTGCCTCAGGTCACTCTCCTTTGCCCCTCCATGCTCTGGGCTCTCCAAAATAAATAAATCTTAAAAAAAAAAAATCTAGTCCAACTCTTTCATATGAGGAGGAGGAAACAATGTAAGAACACCAATTATTTATGTCAAATTATTTAGTATTAAATGTTGGGACTAAACCTTTTAGCTTCTTGCTTTCTAATTCCAAAGCTGATTTCCCTTTTACTACATATGTGTATATATTACCTCCCACAAAAGATCGCTTCCATTAACATGAGAAATAAACAGGTGGTAAGAATTTAGGAACTCTAGCCATACTTCCACTACCATATTATGAATTACTAATAATGAAGTGATAGTGTCTTGTGCTTCCCTTTCTCAACTGCAAACACAGGCTATATGCCAACAAATCTGAACTTGAAAAAATATTTTTAATAGTCATTCTTTACTATTTCAAACAAAGTGCAGTCTTTGAGAGCTTCCTTTCCTGCTTAATGTTAAATTAGGTGACACTTAAGAACCCTTACTGTTTTAATATAATTATAGAAAGTAAAGTAGTGTTCTCAGTAATAATTATATGCTCACTATAATAGGTAAAGATTATGCAGGAAAAAAATAGAAAAATAGTGGCTACACAGAAAATTTCTTTTGAATTTGAAATTCTGAAACTATTATGTAACATTCACCATGAAGCATGGCAAGAAAGTTAGTTTTTTGATATCCTCAAGCTGGAAATGATTTAGTTCAATTGTAAACATTTTTTTTTAAAGATTTTATTTATTTATTTGTCAGAGAGAGAGAGGGAGAGAGCGAGCACAGGCAGACAGAGTGGCAGGCAGAGGCAGAGGGAGAAGCAGGCTCCCTGCTGAGCAAGGAGCCGGATGTGGGACTCGATCCCAGGATGCTGGGATCATGACCTGAGCCGAAGGCAGCTGCTTAACCAACTGAGCCACCCAGGCGTCCCAATTGTAAACATTTTTAAGTCAAGACTAAAGTAGAAAGTTTTCTGTGACAACAAAATTGTCAATTGCCTAAGCTGAATGAAAAGATAAAATTTTCTATGTAGTTTTCTTTGTTGGATCACTCATGTTTTCAAACATGTTTATTTTTATCTAACTATTCTGGTTACAAATGTCTAAAACCTATCCAGAAGGTGAATTTTAATGAGAAAAGGTGATGATAAATATTAATTTTTCTCTCCTATGTATTTTATTTGAATGTATAGTGGTTGAGAAACTTCACAATGCACTAATTTTTAAAACAGTATATAAACATTTTCCCAACATACTCTAAAATTCCTCTCTACTCCTAGGATACCAAAGCTCACCTTATGATAATTCTTTTTGGAATCTTTTAACAGAAGTATATATACATATGAAATTGTATATTGCAACTTTAGCATTAGTCACAAGGCTTCTTGAAGAATACTGATCATGAAACAAATTATAAATAACAATGATTTTAATGTTCTTGCTTAGATGGGTTTTAGGTCTTCTTTTAAAAAGAACATCAAGGCTTGGCTATGATTGTCCTGAAAACATTGCTGCAGATAATGATGTACACCAAATAAGTTGGTCTGGTTCTGTGTATCACATTTTTAATCTTAATTCTGATTGGTGGCAAACATGCAAAGAAGGAACTAGCTTTTATTTCTGTACTGCCTCTGCCCTCCACAGGAAACAAGACGCTAAGTGACTTCAGAGCGTAGCATCTCTGAGATTTCCAAGGGTTCCTATCACTATCCTAACTTAGAAAGTCCATGGTGACTGGTTTTCAGAAACAGAGGGGCTTATTAAATGTTAGAAATGGGATATGGCAGCTCCACCTCAAGTAAATGAAACTAATAACAAACACAGAGTTCCATTAAGGATAAAATAGAAATTTATTTAATGTGGTAAGTCTTTTGATAGGTTTGACTTTCAATAAAAAAGACATGAAGATAAAAGGTTCAGAAGAGTAGCAAAGCTAATTTAAAAATAGGAAGTAAGGGAGAAAAAGTAAATGTTTAAAGAACAGAAGGCTAGATGGCAACAGTTTCTTCAATACTTTAATATAAAGAGGGAGTGAGTAAATGCAGAACCACAGGGAAAATGGATTTAAAAGCCCTCAAGAATTTAGGTTAAATTAAAACAGAATTTTCTGGTACTTGAAGACCATCTTGCTTCAGTTTGGAGGCAGAGGGTTCATTCACAGAACTCCTGAAGCTCTGGAATCATTGAAAATTAATCATGCTTATTAAATTATCTTTAGGCACCTCATCCCTGTGTTTTTTTGAGCACTAACAGGAGTTAGCTCTGCCTCAAGATTAAGTCGCTCAGCACACCAAGGAGGAATAATTGGATCTTGTTATCTGCTCGCCACTGCCTCAGATCTTAGACTGGCTTGAGCCTTCGTGAAAAGGAAGATGATTATAACCTGCAGTAGGAAAAAGATTCAGGCTGAAGATCTGTGATCTCAGGTTAAGCTGTCTCAACTACTGAACTCATTTCCCTTTCGCGTCATGTAATCACTAACAATTGTCTAAGTGTCTAACACTAACAAACCACTAACAAATGCCAACAGAAAGGGGAAAAAATAAATAACTCTTAAGAAAGAAGGAAATCTATTCTGTCAAAGCTTGAAAAGTACGTGAGTACAAAAGTCTCCTCCTGATCTGGAAGTTTTCCAAACCCCATATCTTAATTTTTTTCAGAAAAACACTTAGGGTCTTCCTATAATTAAACTTGCTTTGCCCCTTCCTTAGAATACTGTTACCTTCCACATAAAGGAATGGAGTACTTCAAAGTAAAATATCAGAAACTGCAGTTGAAAGATACTCAGTGCCAGTTAAGTAACATTTGAAATCCAAGAAAGAAGTCAAGAATTCCATGACATGGTGTTTCCACATTCATAAATACTCTTAAATGAATATATCCATTTGGGGCTTGCAAGCCAAGAAAAAGATATGTTCACATATTTTGCAAAGAAGTGAATATTCTGATTCTTCAAAATGTAGGTCGAGATAGTAGCTCAACTTTGATATTGTGATAGAAGTGTGGCTTCCGAAAAAGATAACTTTTTAAAAAATCATGAAAAGGACAGAGGCTGAAGGTATGCCAGAGGAGGTGGGGTGTGGAAGGAGGAGAAACTGGAAGAATTAAGAGAGCAGAACGCAGCTCTAGAACGATACCTGTCCCAAAGTGGGTCTGCACGCCGCTGTCGCCTTGCACAGCGCTCCTGGAAAGCTCATCTACAAATTCCGTGGTGGGCCAGGGGTGGCAGGGCTCCTAAGGAAGGAAAGAGAACAGAAATGATTCTGTTCTCGGGAGTCCAGGGAGCCAGGGGGGACCATCCTGACGGGGAAAGTGGTGTCTCTTTCCAGGGCTGCAAACCTCTCCGCCTGTTTCCTTCGGTCCCTATTCAGTCCGTCCCAGCCTTGGAGCAAATAGAGCTGCGGTCCACCCGGCTGCGGGGAGACCTAAGTTTCCGATAGGTCCAGCGAGCACCCAGGCAACGGGTTTCCTTGGTCTTGCCAGTCGCAGGCTCTGCCCCACGCGCGATGTTCCCACAGCAAACTCCGCCTGAATCGGCCTGTTCACTCCTATGCTGGCGCCCTCGGGGCGGGCTGGGGGTCGGGGAGCGCGGGGCCCGCGCCAAGGCGGTTGGGAAGGCTAGGACCCCGCCGCCAGACCGTTACTTCGCTCGCTGGGCGTGGAAGGGCGGCGCGCGGCGGGTCACGCCTCCCGCCCCGCGGCGTGCAGGTCCGCGCGCCCGCCCAGGCCCGAGAACATGTGGCGGACTCTCCCCGGCGCGCGCCGAGCGCCCGCCGCTCGCCCGGTAACTCCCTCCCCACCCGCCCGGCCCGGCCCGGCCCGGCAGCCCGTCTCCCCCGAGCGCCCGCTGCCTGGCGGCTGGCTCGCTCTCGCGGCTGGCTGACCAATCCCGGTTTGGAGTTCAAGATTCCCGCCGCTCCGCTGGCACTACGCCCGCTGCCTGTTTCTGTTTTTGGTTTTAACTTTCACTCGGGTTCGGCTCTACCCATCCTAAGCTTTCATCTCAGACGCTTCTCCAAGGGAGATTTAAGGAGGATCTCAAGCGCCAGCCGCCGCTCTCCCCGGTGCTCGCCCGCCCCTCGCCCACGGGAGACGTCCCTGGGGCGGGCGGGGCGGAAAGGCCCGGGTCGGCGGCGGGTGGGGCCGGGCGGAGCCGCCTCCCGCACGGGGGAGCCCCCGGGCTCGGCCCAGCTCAGCCGCGCCTGCCCTCGGGGCAGCTGCCCGAAGAGCCGGAGAAGCTGCCGGCGGGCGATGGAGACGGGGAGACACCGGCGAGAGGAGGCGGGGTGGGGGAGGCGGGGGAGAGCGCGGGGGCGGAGGCTGGCAGGGGGCGCTGGAGGCAGGAGCCGCCCGTGCGCTCCTCGCGCCCGAGGGTGCAGGAGGCTCTGAAGCAGCGGTCGCACCGCGAGCCTCCGGGGACCGCTGGCGGCGGGGCTGGGGGCGGCGGCGGGGGGGGGGCGCTGCCGCCGCCGGGTGGCTGTCGCCGCTTCGGCCCCTTTGTTCTCGCGCGCTCCCCCTCGCCGCCCACTCCCCTTCTGTCGTGCGGCTGCGGCGGCTGCTCCTCCCGCCCGAGGCAGTCGGCTCCGCGCCGGGGGCGGGAGGGGGCGGGGGAGCGCGCCAGCCGCCCGGAGTGGGGGGCGATGGCCGAAGCTCCGGGTGGCTTACGAGTACACGGAAGCCGAGGACAAGAGCATCCGGCTCGGCTTGTTTCTCATCATCTCCGGCGTCGTGTCGCTCTTTATCTTCGGCTTCTGCTGGCTCAGTCCCGCGCTGCAGGATCTGCAAGCCACGGCGGCCAACTGCACGTTGCTGTCGTGCAGCAGATGCGGCGAGGTCTTCGAGTGACCTTCACCCTGTGGCGCCGACTGCAGGGCCCTCGCAGTACCCCTGCGTCCAGGTCTACGTGAACAACTCGGAGTCCAACTCCAGAGCGCTGCTGCACAACGACGAGCACCAACTCCTGACCAACCCCAATGTAAAGGACGCCCCGCGAGGGACGCCGGGCTGCAGCCGAGGTCTCGAGTTTGGGGGAGCCTCGGCGTCGGACGCCGCGCGGGGCGGGCTCGCGGTAGGCTCTCGTTCCTAGGGGGGAGACGGGGGCGTTGGAGGCTGAACTCAGACCCTCAGCGGGCGCGGCCCGAGCCCCCGGGCCCCGTCCTTCGGGTGGTTTGCGTGCGGCGGCCGGTGGTGCCCTGAAGCTTTGTCCACACGTCTCTCTTGCCTGGTCTCACATTTCGAGACCTTGGCCCAGCTCCGTCCGGCGCGTGCAAGACGGACTTGGAGACCTGCAAGGAGCCGAAAGTTAACTTTTCCTCAGGTTAAAGCCGTGGGTAGCAGGGATCCACCTCCTCGGGCGCGCGGTCAAGGTCTGAGCTCCCACTGGCCGCGTCAGGCACTCACTTTGGGAGGTCGAGGGGGTCTTTTAGGCCCCTGGGAAGGCGTTAGAGGGTTCTTTGCCTTCAACTCGAAACAGACATTTATAACTTGGGATGCAAAGATGAGGGTCGACAAACGACGTGGAAATCACATGCGAAATTCTGGGTAGGTCTGTTTTGGGGGTGTATAGAGAGCTCCTGGTTTTCATGAAATAGATTCTCAAAAGGGTCGCGAGGAAGCCTAGTGACTCTGTGTGTCTAGGGACTATCGGGAGCCATCTGGAGAACAGTAAAACTTACTGAAAATAGAAAATCCTTCGTGAGATGAACCGGATATTCCTTCCCTGTCAACTTTTTTTTCGTTCTCTCAAGCAAAAAAGAAAAAACCTGGTTAGGACTTCGGGGGATGGATAGTCGAGAGAGGGAGACTCAGAAAACTGTTTCCCAGTGCGGGTGGGGGGAGGGACTTAGGAAAAGCAGTGTCCTCAGTCCTGTGAACTAATTGAGCTTTGTAGTGCACCTGCCTTTTGTAAGAAGGGCCTTTTCTTTGCTTTTTTATCTTCTTTTGGTCTGTTTTTACTATTCTAGTTTAACTATTGAGTAAGGTGTGTTTTCTTCTTTAAAGTTACTGTCATTTTCCCTCTTTTGAGGACTCTGCTCGGAGATCAAGCAGGAAAAAAAAAATCCAAAAGGGAATGAATCTTGAGTACACAGGAGAACTTTCTGTTAAATGTGACAAGATGTATTAATACAAAAGTAAACATTTCTGTATTAGCATTTTAAGATAACTTAAACTTAATATTTCTCTGCAGTAGAACTCTAGGTCTTATTTCCTAAGCAAACAGTAAATTCTTGAATTTGGAAAATTTTTAAAAAAGAATTCCTTTTAAAAAATATGACTCCTCTTTAAAAAAAAAAAAGATGTGTTCCTGCTGACAATAATATTCCTTTACCTTAAAATGATAATAATATATAAGAAGTAAATATAAAAATACGTATTTAGATATGGTATAATGTTCAATGTCTTGAAGAAGCCATGGTCTCAAAAACAAATATTGTAAATTAATCTGTTAAAACTCAGAAATTTTTAAAGAAACCTTAGGTTTTAGAAATATCACATTTTTTTCAGGATTAAGCCAGTAATATAAAAGAAGGTGCCAAGCAGTAGTAATGATTTAGAAATTATATGGTAGTCCATTATTTAAGAGGCATTGTTTTAATTGGTGAAACACTGCTAATTAGTTTAAGATAGTTCAGACACTAATAATATATTACATACACATATACCAGTAAATGGCTAATATCCAATTAAGATATTGAGGAGTCAGAATTTACTGCAAAAAGCCTGCTTTGTAATTTCCAGGCAATTTTGAAGGATCTGGCAGAAAAAGTAAATTGAGATCATTAGGACATAGATTTTTAAATCACCTGGAAGCAGTCATAATGCTTTATGTAATACTACAATTTTATCTTTTTGTTACAAACAACCTGTTTTTTTCCAGTGCCAGTTCAGATCCTGGCAACAATTGTTTTGAAGAAGTATCTGAACAAAATGACATTTTACAAAGTAAAGTAGTCAAGAAATTGTGACAGAGCTGGAGAAAGATACTTATGCTACCAAAAAGTGATGAACAATGTCCCAGTCAATTTAGTCAAGGTTTCCCGAGCCAAACCAGTCAGTAAAAATCTCTTTATCCAAATTATGATTACAGTATAGCATTTATAGAGCATAAGTCTGTTCTTTCACAGTCACCTTTCCACTTTGGACAATTAAATGCTCAATTTGGAAATTCTAAGCAATTAGTGATGGGAAAATTCAATATAACCAAAATATTGTGCCAGAGTCTGGTACAGAAGCAGAATGTGTCCACAGTGCTCTTGTAATTAGGCAATACCCATTGCCCTCTTCTATTGCCTCTTGGGTGCCAGGATCTTTTCTTTGCCTTAATGTTGCCTATTTATTGAAGGCTCTTTATAGAATGTCTGGGTTCCCTTCAGTGCCACGGATCCTAATCACCTTCAGCCTTGTCTTTTTCTTGACCCACTACAGGAGAAACCATTTAGGAAATCACTTCTTAGGGAAAAAGAAAGAAAGAAAGAAAAGAAAGAGAACAAGGACTTTCCTCCACCCCTCCCTTGAGCTTGCTGCATTAATTATAGTAAAAGGCAGGGAAAGGGAAAGACTATTGCAAGTGTATAATTCTTTTTTTTTTTTTTTAGATTTTATTTATTTATTTGACAGACAGAGATCACAAGCAGCAGAGAGGCAGGCAGAAAGAGAGGAAGGGAAGCAGGCTCCCTGCTGAGCAGAGATCAAGGGATCATGACCTGAGACCGAGGCAGAGGCTTTAACCCACCGAGCCACCCAGGCGCCCCGCAAATGTATAATTCTTAAGCCACAGACTACTAAGGAAGATAGTGTGAATTAATGTGACCTTTGACTATACTCTTTTAAAAATATCTTCAAGTACTATTCAGCTTATTTAGGTTTTGAATCATATCCATATTGTCAAGGGTAATCACTATATCCATCCAGTCATGTAATACAGTATACAAGTTAACTAGTTATACATGGGACAATGGCCTGCTCTGGGATTTAGCCATAGGGAAGTCTAAATGTGGGATCAGCTTCCTCTTGCTACTATTCTCATCACTGCATTATTTCTGAGTGGCTTACAGTTGTGTGGGCTAAGAGTTTTGGTTCTTAACCATGGCTGCATATTAGACTCACTGGGTATCTTTAAAAAGAGATTCTGACGCTTGGGTCCCCCACTCAGGTCTTGGGAGAGTCCTGAGCCTTGGTGTTTTGTTTTTCCTCTTTTTTTTTTTTTTTTTAAGTTTTGCAGGTGATTCTAATCTGAACACAGAGTCAAAAACCATTGGCTTAGAAAACATACTCTTCAATTGTGCAAGAAAAGCAAAATAAAAACCAAAAGGATTCATTGTGATTAAAACTTGTGTTTTTAGGTTAAAAAACGTGACTGATGCTACTGAGTTTCAGGAGTTGGTATAAAAGGAAGGACTCAAGGAAATTCTGAAGGAAAGGAAGAGAAGCATTTAACAGTAGTGTAGAAATGATCATTTAAAATTGATTTAGTGTAGGGGTGCCTGGGTGGCTCAGTCAGTTAAGTGCCTTCCTTCAGTTCAGGTCATGATCTCAGGGTCCTAGGATCGAGCCCCATAGAGGGCTCTCTGCTCAGCGGGGAGCCTGTTTCTCCCTCTCCATCTGTGCTCTCCTGCCTTCTCTCTCTCACATAAATAAATAACATCTTTAAAAATAAAGATAAAGGGCGCCTGGGTGGCTCAGAGGGTTAAGCCTCTGCCTTCGGCTCAGGTCATGATCTCAGGGTCTTGGGATCGAGCCCCACATCAGGCTCTCTGCTCAGCAGGGAGCCTGCTTCCCCCTCTCTCTCTGCCTGTCTCTCTGCCTACTTGTGATCTCTGTCTGTCAAATAAATAAATAAAATCTTAAAAAAATAAATAAATAAAGATAAAATAAAATGGGTGAAGTATAATGAATGAACTTACACAGTTCCAGACATTTGATTTTGCATCAATATAGACAATGGGTGACAAAGAAAAGATGAATTTTTAAACTACCTCTTGTATGTGTAACAAGGGAGTGGGTGATTAGAAGCTATGTTTTTATTTTTGCTCTGAGGTGTTTTTTTTTTTAATTGCTTTCTCTGGTCTGAAAAACCCAGACACAAAGGGAAAAAAGTCTGTTTCTAAGAAACCCATGTTGTGAAAGAGAAATTCACGGAAGAAAAGAAACACTTTAAGTTTTGAGTGTATCCCCCCAGACTGGATGTTCCTAACTGCGTCTTTGCAGCTTACAGTCATCTTCTTGGTGTCCTTCACATCCATACTAGCGTGTCCCAAAGCCCCATCCCCTGCCCCCAGCCATACATCCTGAGTAGGAAAGGTGGTCTGCTGGGATTAATTTCTGAACTCCATCCTTGAAATAAATATTCAGTGTGATACACTTTGTGACCAAGGGAGGTCCAGCATATGAAAATGAAATAATAAAAGACTAAGCTGAATGGTGACAATTTCTCTACTGTCTTTATTTCTCTATGATAAAAGTGGCTTGCTGTGGTTTTTCCTCTGGTGAGTCTATTAAATAACTTTTGGCAAATGGGTAAAATTCACTTCTGCAATACTTGCTTAGCATTTGTGATCAAAGAACGGAGCAGGAAATAGGAGGACATACAAAATTAAGTTTATTCATTTAACTTCGTTAAAGGCCTACTCTGTGCTATGCACGCTTGGAGGTTCTGAGCCTAGAAGAGAGATCAAGTTTATGCCATCATCAAGTTTATATTTTCGTGGACGGTGACAGATAAGAAGTAGATTTATAATGTGATGTCATGTAATGATAGGTGTAAGAAAATGCAAGCAGCATAAGGATACAGACAGTGGTGGAAGAGATGAAGGACTACATTTTGCATGAGATGGTCGATTAAGTGACGTTTGTACAGAGACCCAAAGAACATGAGGGCCTGAGGAGAGGCATAAAGGACATAAAAGAGTCAATCATGTGGCTACCTGGAATAGGCTGGGGACACAGCAAGTGCACAGGCTTTGGGGCAAGTGGCTGCCAGGCTCCCTGAGGAACAGGGAGGATGACAGTGAGGCAGGACTCTAGGAAGCAAGATGGAAGACAGTGGGAGGTGAGGTTATGCCTTATAGATCATGATATGGACTTTGGATTCTATTTTACGTGTGTTGGGAAGCTGTCTGACATTAAGCAGGACTAAGTTATAATCAGACTTGACTTCAACACAATGTAAATAATCCCTGTGGATGCTGAGTTGAGAATAGAATTTATGTGTGTGTGTGTGTGTGTGTGTGTGTGTGCGCACGTGCGTGCACGCACCCATGCATACGCATGGGCTCACATGTGCAAGGTGAGAGATACAGGGGCAAGATTGAAAACAAGGAGTCCAGTAGAGAAGGCAAGAGATGAAGGTAACTTCGATCAGGAGGGAGCACTGGTGAAGTTCACCGACGGCCTGGTCAGAGATGACTCCCCAGGTTGTGAAGCACAACTGGGTGAAGGGGGGTGATTTTACTAGATGGTAATGTAGAGAAGAGACACAAAAGTGAGGATGAATCCATGCGATTCTGCCTTTAATGAGAGCATTCTCCAGCAAAGAACAGGAATAACTATCGAAGGAAATGCATTGTTAAGTTCTGTAGGGAAGTACAAACACCATGATACGTCTACAGAGGAAAGATTAGGAGAAAAGCTTCATGGCAAATGAAACATTTGCTATGAAATTTTGAGAATGAAAGGGATTTTCATCTGGGGAGGAAACGTAGGGAGGAATGAAGAGAACATCAAGGAAGAGAAAATGCCAAGAGCAAAGCTGTAGAGCTGTGTGAGTACAGGCTGTTTGGGGGGGAACATCAGATAGACCATGTGGTTGGAACAGCGGGTTCAAAGAATGGAGTCTTATGGCCCAGGCAGGAGAGTAAATTGGGATCAATAATGTCAAAGTCTTTGACAGCCAGCATGGTTTTGGTGACATTGGGAAATCCTGATAGGAAGAATAATGCTCCTCCCTACCAAGATGTGCACATCCTAATCCCTAGAACCTGTGAATATCTTACATTCCATGGCAATGGGGAATTAAAGTTACAGATGGAGTTAAGGAGGCTAATCAGTTGATGTTAAAATAGGGAGATTATCCCAGTTGTCACAAGGGTCCTTAATATGGAAGGAGGAGGTCAGAGTGATGTAATCAGAGAAAGACTCAACCAGCCACTGCTAGCTTTGAATACGGAAGGGGGCCAGGAGCCAAGGAATGTAGGCAGCCTCCCTTTCCAAGGAAACAGGGAAAGGCAAGAAAATAGATTCTCCCTTAAAGAATCCAGGAAAGAATACAGCCCTGCTGGCGTCTTGATATTAATTCAGGGAAACCCATTTGAGAACTCTAACCACTACAATTTTAAGATAATAAATTTATTTGTGTTGTTTAAGCCACTAATTTTGTGTTACAGCAACAATAGGAGTCTTAATACAGAAGCCAAGGAAGGTTTTTAAGTAGATGAGTAATAATGACTTGATACTTAAAGCTATGGTCAGAACACTAAAAACCCACCTGTATTACAGCTCTTTAGAAACAATCTCATCTGCAGACTACTAGGATCTTCCTGTCTTGAGATTACTTATAATGATCCATCTCTGAAATCCATTTGCTGTTTATGAAGATTTCAATCATTTCTAGGATCCCCTAAAATTATGTATCTAAAACACTAATCAGAAACTTTTTTACTTTTACAAAAGAGATTTGTTATGTTACAATACATTTTGGTTACATTTTGGGAAACATGCCTTTATTTTATCACAAGCTTACCTCAGTTATAAAGCTTTCTACAGGTTGTTGACACATTTTGTTTATGTAAATCATTTTTGGGCACTCATCTATGAATGAAGATGTCATGTTTTATTTACTGTGGGTTCAATTTTTTTTTCAGTCTCTAGCAGAGTTTCATATTCATTTGGGTTCCTAGATAAATAGTATATACATTTATATTAAAATTACAATAATTACTGGTGCATCTGGGTGGCTCAGTGTCTACCTTCAGCTCAGGTTGTGATCCCAGGGTCCTGGGATCAAGCCCCACTTCAGGCTTCCTGCTCAGTGGAGAGCCTGCTTCTCCCTCTGCCTGCTGCTCTGCCTACTTGTACTTCTCTCTACCTCTCTGTCAAATAAATAAATAAAATCTAAGTAAATAAATAAACCATAATTACACAAGCAAAATACTGAATAGAATGGTTTTTAATATTACATATGTTTCTCAGTGTCCCTCATGCTGTGACTTAGATACTCTCTAGGATGTATACATGTAAAAATAAAGGGAAAATGTATGCTTTTGAGTTGTAGTCATATCCTCTCCTTTTATTTAAGAATAATCAGTGTTATAAATTGAAATTCATGTGTCAGATAAATTATTTAATTGGTGACTATTTTTTGTAAATGAACTCATTTAATTAATTTACTTCATGCATTTGCTTTGTTTTGTAGCAGAATCCAGCTGATTGGGTCACTGGAAGGTCTGTCTGTATACTGAAGCACGTGTGAAGGAATGTCTGTTGATCTAATTCTTCTGTGTCCCTCATCTGGTTGATACAGCAGACTAAATGTACTTTCAAACCTTACCCAGTGTCCAGTCCACTAGTTGTAATCTAACTAGATCGCAGCAAAACGCATTGATGATGCATCTCATTAGAGAAAGTTAAATCCTAGAAACTTAAAAATCTTAAATGTTATAAGCTTAACCCAGTTTTTCCTTCATGATAAATATATTTACATAATTATTTTTATTAGGAGAACTTTATTTTAAAATAGTTCTAAAGAACAGAAAACCAGAAAATGATATTAACTTGTGAAAACGAAATCCTCAATTCTGATGATTATAATTCCTTTCTGTTTTCTCTACTTCAAAGGTAAAAATGTCAGCAAAATTCATCTTTATCACTCTAAAACCTGGTTCTATTCTGGAACCCTTTATTTCTTTCAGTGGTACCATTATTCTCTGTTATTAATACTCGTAAAAATTTTCACTGCCAGTGTCCTAGTCAAGA
The DNA here is from genome assembly GCF_902655055.1 of Lutra lutra. Classification (NCBI taxonomy): domain Eukaryota; kingdom Metazoa; phylum Chordata; class Mammalia; order Carnivora; family Mustelidae; genus Lutra; species Lutra lutra. The sequence continues at coordinate 97,607,453 of NC_062285.1, forward strand.
CCATGATCATTTGCTTTGATTATTTCAGTATCTCTTTGCTGATCTCTGTATAGCTGGTCCATTTTATCCTGCAAACCAAAGGTTCCCAAAGTGCGGTCAGTAGACCAGTAGCATCAGTATCATCTGTGAATTTGCTAGAAATTCACATTCTCAAGTCTCATTATAGGTCCACTGAATGAGGAACGCTACACCAGTTTCTGACTTAGTAGTTCTGGATTGAAATTCAAGAATTTGTGCAGTGAAAAAGTATATAGTTGGGGGAAATGCTATAAAGCCAACAGTCCAAAAGAAGGCAAGGAAAAAGAGAGAAAGGAATGTGGACAAAAGATAAGATAGTACCTTTAAACCCCAATTTATAAGTAATTATATTAAATATAAGTGACTGACTTCCATTTAAAAGAGGCTGTAGACTGGAAAAAAGAAAAGCAAACAAACACAAATATATGCTGTTTTATTTATTTATTTATTTATTTTAAAGATTTTATTGTCCCTTTGAGAGAGAGAGAGAGAGCATGAGAAGGGAAAGGTCAGAGGTAGAAGCAGACTCCCCAGGGAGGTGGGAGCCCCATGCGAGGCTTGATCCCGGGACTCCAGGATCATGACCTGAGCCAAAGGCAGTCGCTTAACCAACTGAGCCACCAGGTGCCCAGTGTGCTGTTTTTTTTTTTTTTAGATTTTTTTTTTTTTTTTTTTTTTTTTTGACAGATCACAAGCAGGCAGAGAGGCAGGCGGGGAGAGAGAGAGAGAGGAGGAAGCAGGCTCCCTGCGGAGCAGAGAGCCCGATGTGGGGCTCAATCCCAGGACCCTGGGATCATGACCTGAGCCAAAGGCAGAGGCTTTAACCCACTGAGCCACCCAGGCGCCCCCAGTGTGCTGTTTTTAAGAATCATACATAAAGTATAAGGACACAGAACAGTTGAAAATTAAAAGATGGGGAAATATGCATATAAACATCAATCAGAAAGAAATAAGGAAGGAAGGAAAGAAGGAAGGAAGGAAAGAAAAGCTGGAGTATCTGCATTATATACAGTAGAATTTGAGGCAAAAATTTGTTGCTAGGTAAAAAGGGACTTTTGTAATTATAAAAAATTTTAATTCAACATAATAGAACAATTAAATACTGGGATATACCTAAAAATATAGCCTCAAAATACTTTAAAAAAATAAAATAACTCAAAGGAGAAATACATGAATCTATCATGATAGAGATTTTAACACATCTCTGTTTGTGACTAATAAACAGTCAGGCAAAAGTAATATCAATACATATATAATAGATTTAAATAACGTTTAACAACAGACTTGGCTAACATATAGAGTAGTGTATCCAGTTGTAGCAAGGTGCACATTATTTTTTTTTAAGATTTTATTTATTTATTTGACAGAGATCACAAGTAGTCAGAGAGACAGGCAGAGAGGAGGAAGCAGGCTCCCCTCCGAGCAAAGAGCCTGACATGGGGCTTGATCCCAGGACCCCGGGATCATGACCCCAACCGAAGGCAGGCTTTAACCCACTGAGCCACCCATATGCCCCAAGGTGCACATTATTTTAAGGGCTCCTGTAATATTTATCAAAATTGATCATACCCTGGGTCATAAAGTAAGCCTCAACAAGAGTGATATAATAAAGATTATATCCTCAGTGAAATTAAACTAGCAATTGTTAAGTTTTACTGAAAGACATAGAAAATGTAGGAAGTTCACCAGGGAAAGAATGAAATTATGAATAAATGATGCTTGAACAATTAACTCTACATAAAAAGGAAAATGTGACACATACTTCACACTCATAAAAATCAGTTCCAAGTGGAAGAAAAACTAAATATGAAGAAGAAAACTAAAATTGTCAGGAGGTGCATGGGAAAATATCTTTGACGTACATTTGAGAAATATTTTCTGAAATGAGAGTAAAACAAATTATAAGAGGAAAAGATTGATACATTTGAACACATTAAAGTAACAATTTCTATAGGACTAAAATTATTATAAACGAAGTGTAAATAAAAGCCAAACTCTAGTAGAAAATAATGGCAAAACAAATAATAAACAATAAACAAAAATGAAAATGTCTACAAATCATTAAGACAACACATATTGTATATATATATGTATATATATGTATATATGGACATGTGTTATCTTAATGATAAATATATATGTATATATATATTTATATATACATGAGGAACTTCATTGCAAAATTGTGTGTAGTAGTGAAAAGTAGAAACAACCTAATTGAATTAATTAAGATATTGGCTGGAATGCTTTAACAGGAACCTAATCGCAATGATCTAAACAAAGCAGGGACTAGTTTTTTGTTTTTTGTTTTTTGTCTTTTTGCTTTTGTGAATATCTGAGCTTGTAGGCAATTCATGGGGCTTTGCCAGTTTAATGTGGAAGGTTTTCCAAAGACCCAGGTTCCTACCATCTTGTTGCTCTACCATTGCTTAACATGTTTTTTACTAATATGATCGTATCTGCCTTTCAGGCAGTAGGACAGGGGAAAAGAGAAAATAGAGGACAGGCAGCTTTTTTTTTTTTAAAGAATAACATATAATTCACATAAAATTATATTTGCCCTTTTACTAGGTACAATTTTTAGTATAGTCCCAAAATCATGCAATCATTGTCGCTGTCTAATTTCAAAATATTGTCATCGCTCCCCAAAGGAATCCCATACACATTAGTAACTCATTCCCCATTCTCCTAACTTGGTCATGATATATAAACCTTTTTCTATGTTCCTAGATTTGGTGTGCTAGCATTTTTTAAGGATTTTTGCTTCTGTAGTTATCAGGTATATTGGTCTGTAGTTTTTTTGTGATGTCTTTGTCTGATTTTGGTGTGGTAATAGAATTAGTTGGGAAGTGTTCTTTTTTCTATTGTTTGGAAGAGTTTGTGATTATATGACATGATCAAGCAGGATTTATTCCAAGAATGCAATGTTTGTTCAATGTACTAAAATCAATCAATGTAATACACCATATTAATAAAACAAAGGACAAAAATCTGATTATATAAGTATATGCAGAAAAAACATTTCACAAAATCCTCTTATGATTAAAAAAAATCAATAAAACTAGGAATAACAGAGAACTTCCTCAGCATGATAAAGAGCAACTACAAATAGCTAATATACTTAATGGTGAAAGACTGAAATCTTTCCGCCTAAGATCAGAAATAAGACAAGGATGTTTACTCTTCCCACTCCTGTTTGATGTTGGAGCTTCTACCCAGGACAGTTAATCAAGAAATGAAAAGATAGCCAGATTGGAAAGGAAGAAATAAACTACCTCTATTTACAAATCACTTGATCTTGCATAAAGAAACTCCTAAAGATCTACCAAAACAAAAACCTATCTATTAGATATAATAAATTCAGCAAGACTACAGAACACAAGGTCAAGGTACAAAAATCAATTGTATTTTTATATACTACCAATGAACAATCAAAAAATGAAATAAACATTCTATACTGTTATCAAAATAGTAAAATACTTAGGAATGTACTTCACAAAAGAGTATTTTTAACAAAAGAGTAAAAGATTTGTGCCCTGAAAGCTACAAAACACTATCAAGAGAAATTAAAGAAGACCTAAATAAATGAAAATGTATCCTTTGTGGGTTGGAAAACTTAATATTGTAAAGATGGCACACTCCCCAAATTGGTCTGCAGATCCATTAATATCCCTATTAGTTGGGTTTTTGTTTGCGGAAATTGACAAACCGATCCTAATATTCATATGGAGATTTAAGGGACTCAGGATAGCCAAAATTATCTTGAAAAAAGAGAACAATGGTGGAAGTGTCACACTTTATAATTTTAAAACTTACTGGAAAACTATAGTAATCAAGACTGTGTGGTACAAGGCATACCAATCTATGAAACAGAATTGAGAGTCCAGAGTAAATGAGCACATTTATGAGTAATTGATTTTTGGCAGTTCTGTCAAAAGCATTCAAAAGAGTAAGAACTGTCTTTCAACCAATAGTGCTGGAACAACTGTATGCATGCAGAAGGATGACATTGGACTCCTACCTCACACCATATACAAAAATTAAGTTAAAATGGATCATAAACCCAAATGTAACAGCTTAAACTATAAAGCTCTTAGAGGAAAACAGAAGTGTAAATCTTTATGACTTTGAATTAGGCAGTTTCTTAACTATGGCATGAAAAGCACAAGCAACCAAAGGAAAAATTGATGATTGGACTTAAATACAATTAAAAACTTGTGTTTCAGAAGATACCATCAAAAAAGTGAAAAGACAGCCACAGAATGAGGAAAAACATTTGCAAATCATTTATCTGATAAAGATTAAATATCCAGAATAAAGAACTTTTACAACTCAGCAATTAAAAAGGTGGATAAACCAACTGAAAGATAGGCAAAAGATATGAATAGATATTTTTCCAAAGAAAGTATACAAATAGCCAATCAGCACATAAAAATGTGTTCAGATGTGTACAGGGTGTCTTCTTGGGGTGATGAAAAACTTCTAAAACTTGTGGCGGTGATTGCACACTTCCGTGAATCTACTAAAAACCATTAAATTGTACATTCTATTTTTTTACATTTTTTAATTGTAAAATTCAAATTTTTGAAGGTTTTATTTATTTGAGAGAGAGAAAGTGAGCAAGAGAGAGAGAAAGAGAGCATGAGTTGGTGGGGAGGGGCAGAGGGAGAGGAAGAAGCTGACTCCCTGCTGAGTGGAAAGCCCAGAATGGGGCTCAATCCCAGGACACTGTGACTATGACTCAAGCCAAAGGCAGATGCTTAACCTACTGAGCCACCCAGGTGCCCCTGAATTGTACATTTTAAATGGATGAATGAAATGGTGTGTGAATTATATTACAGTAAAGCTGTTATCAGAAAAAAACGCTGAAAGGAGATTTGCTTTGCAAATTTTGACATTTCAAGTCATTCATAAAAACGGGTCTTACTTAGTAAATGATGTTAAAACTTCCCTATTATTTGGAAAAATATATATTTTAAAATATTAATTTTCCAAATGGAAAATACTCAGAAATTATTTGAAAAAAAGGTGTGATAAAAATAAGATACAAATTTAATTAAAATAAAACTACAATTTTGATGGAATAAAAATTTTGATGTATAAAAATAAACTGGGGAAGTAATAGATAAAATATAGGTAAATATTTACATAATTTTTAGGGGTATGCAAGCCTTTCTAAACATGACACCAAAGGCACAAATCATAAAGGAATGCACTGATTTGTTTAATGACAATGAGAAAAGCTTATATATGTTTAAAAAATTAAAATCTAAAGAAAGATGACAAACTTGAGAGAATATTTGCGCTGTGGTAGAGAAATGATTCAAAACCCAACATATGAAGAGCTCTTAGCCATAAATGGCCATCTCTTCAGTAGCACACTAGGCTTGATGATTAATTCTGTGTGCCAACTTGACTGGGTTAACAAATGCCCAGAGAACTAGTAAAATTTGATTTCTAGGTGCATCTGTGAGGTGTTTCTGGAAGAATTTAGCATTTGAATCAGTAATCTCAGTAAGGAAGAGCCATCCTCACCAATGCTAGTGAACATGATCCAAATTGTTGAGGGATTAAATAGAACAAAAAGGCAGAGAAAGGGCAAACTTGCCCTCTGCTGAGCTGGAACACAATATTGGTGTCCCTCTGACTGGGGGCCTTTACAATTGAACTGAATTATACCACCCGCTTTTCTGGGTCTCCATCTTGTGAGCAGCAAATTGTAGGATTTCCCTTATTGTTTGAGCCAATTCCTCATAATCAATCTCTTATATGTATACATGTATGCCGTTGGTTCTATTTTTCTGGGGAACCCCGACTGATACACAGGGTCAGAGCGTGAACAGGCAGTTTGGTGAAGAATTACAACTAAGCGGACACATGGAAAATGTGTATAATCTCACTAATATGCAAAGAAACTCCAATTGTAAATGTTTCCAGGTCAATTCTATGAAAATAGATAACTTTAATCCTATTTTATTTTATTTAAAAATTTTTTTTATTTTATTTAAATTCAATTAATTAACATATAGTGGATTAGTTTTAGAGGTAGAGTTCAGTGATTTCATCAGTTGTATATAATGCCCAATGCTCATTACATCACATGACCTGCTTAATGCCCATCACCCAGTAACCCCATCCCCCACCTCCTCCCCTTTAATACTATTTTAAAGTGTGCCAGAGCATGAGAAACAAGGAAAACTTCTGAATTTTTTTTTTATAAATTCAGGAATGCGTTGAAACAAACACCTGTGATAGAACACATGTTCAGATGAAAATTATGGGACTTTACTTAATATTTACACAAAATCCTAAGTGAGATAACAATGGTAATCATAATGATGGAAGCACCAGAGGCTTAAATTTTTATTTTTGCTTATTTATATTTTCTAAAATATTTTTTTGAACAGTGTCACATACCTTATTTTGTAAGTCTAAGACAGCACAAAAGTGATGAGGTCTTGTTTCTGCGGTTATAGATAATGGTTCTGTCATTGATGTGGGTCTAATTGCATAGACTTTCACAGATTGAGTTGATACAAATTACATATGTCTATATCCCAAACATACCACAAATTAAGTCAAAAGAGACAAAATGAGAAGGGAAATTGGTGATATGTGATAAAGATTAGCTTTTTTGCTATGTGAAGACTCTTAAACATTAGCAAGAAAATGACCATAACAGGAAGAGTTTGTGGATAGTCAGTTTGCAGGAAAGAAATACAAATAGTTTTTCAAATATAAAAAAAAAAATACCTCTATTTTACAATGCAAATTGGGGGCACCTGGGTGGTTAAGCATCTACCTTTGGCTCAGGTCATGATCCCAGGGTCCTTGGTTGGAGCCTGGAGTTGGGCTTCCTGCTAGTGGGGAGTCTGCTTCTCCCCCTCCCTCAGCCCCTTTGACTCCCTAATTCTCTCTCTCCCGCACCCACACTCTCTCTCAAATAAATAAAAATCTTTAAAAAATGCAAATTAAAACAAGAAGTCCCATATTTCACCTATCAGAAAGTTTAATTATACCAGATTACTTTTTATTTTTTTAAGGATATGAGGATAGGCACTCTTGTGAACTTCTAGCAGAAGTGCAGTTGATACAGTCTCTTTGGGACACAATAGTCATAAATTTTGAATGTATACATACTTTTATTTTTCCTGTTCTCACATATGTACGTACAGTTGCTTGTAAAAGGAATTTTGTTGCTCCTTTGGAACTTCAAAAGACTGGAAATACCTTTAATGTTTTTTAGTAGAGGACAAATTAATAATTCTTGCATATCCATATAGTAGCATTGAAAAAAGGATGAGCTAGATCTTTCTATGCAGTTATGAGAGTACCAAGGTATATTGTTAAATGAAAGAGAAAGAGAAGAGTGTACTCACATTCATGTTAAAATCAAATGTAGAAAACACCTGGAAGAATGTATAACTGTTAAGCATGTTTGCCTGGGGGTTTTACCTTGTGTATCTATTATGCTTTATTTTAGCAATTTGTTTAAAAGATTTTATTTATTAGAGAGTGACAGAGAGAGAGCATGCACAAACAGAGGGGAAGGACCATGGGGAGGGAGAAGCAGATTCTCTGCTGAGCAGGGAAGGGGGATGGGGGTTGATGCAGCTCAATCCCAGGACCCTGAGATCATGACCTGAGCTGAAGGCAGACGCTTAACTGACTGAGCCACCCAGGTGCTCCTACTTTATTTTTGAATCAAAGTAGTAGTATGACCTTGGAAGTTACTTAACCTCTCTGCCTCAGTTTTTTTATCTGTAAAATGAATTGTAATAGTATCTATCTTATTGGGTTGTCAGGATTAAATGAGTAATATGTGTGAAACACCTTGAATAACGGTCTCACATGTAGTAAACCTTTGATGAATATTCATTATTGTTATTATGAATGTAGTTTGACAAATCATATAATGCAATAATTTTATTGGGAAGAGGTACTTCTTTATTGAGATTCCTCTGTCTCAATCCATTTTGCAATGCAGAGACAGTATTTTATTGTCAGTGTAAATGTTTTTAGTTTATTTTTCTCTAATATTTATCTCTGTATTTCCAACTAGTAGGCTCTCTGATGTGTTTATTCAAGATACCATTTATCACACATAAGGGAATATGAGGATTTAGCTTTCTTACACCATCCCATTCCACCTCATTTTTCTGTTCTTCATCCTTCAAATATGGTTCTATCATAATTTTTGGCTAAACTAGTATTGAGCATTAACTTATTTTAACTATGTAATTTATTGTTCATTTCTATAAATGTTTATTTTCCTTGAGCTGATAAGTCATCCCCTTTTCATATATTCTTACTTTCCTATGCACCTTCCTCTTCCTTTTCCAAAATTTTCCCACAGAGTCATAAAACTACTTTGTACACTATTTTTCATATGACTATTCGTAACAGGTAGCCATTTAGCTCCACTTTTTTCTCTTTAAAGAAATCTCCTGGAATGCCCTTTCTAGACTCCTTCAGCCCACTACTGCCCTGAATTGAACTGGTTACACCTTAGGCCTGCTGTGTCTTCCCCATGTTGAGTGCTGTGTTCCCTTGACCCAGTGCCTTCCTATTTCTTGGTTTATACCTTTGTTTTGGTGGAGTACATCCTCAAGTAGCTTCCTGAGAAAGGATGCATGGGAAATACAGCTTTTAGGTTTTACATTTTGATCAGAGTTCTGTTTCTGAGAATTTAACCCTGTCTCATCCCTTTAATCAAAACTCAATTTTATTAGGCAGCATCCATAACTTAGTGTACCTCTGTACCTTCAACATCTTTCCTTAAGAGAGAAACAAACAACCGGAAGTTCTGCTCAAAGTGAGGCTCACTGAGCTCAGATTTTTTCCATCCATCCAAACTGGTCAAGAACCCACTAGTACACTTCAGGGTACTCCTGAGGGCATGTATATCCCAGTATTAGAAAAACCGACCTAGATTAACAACCGTTTATGCGGACAGGTTGGGAAAGGCGGTAGTATAAAAAGAGAAGGTGAACTGGGAGTGTGAACCATTTGCTTGTGACACTTACTTCCCAGGATGACTTGCTTCAGTCCTGTAAATGGCACCCTTCTGTTTTAGTGGGTCAAAAAGCCCGGAGTACAACAGTGGCATGGTAAGTTGATGTTCCATGCTTACATAACCTGACCCCCCTGGCACTCAGGACCAAATCCATGGTTTCTTAGAAAGAGAATATTTGCCAAAGAAAGCATGGGTTTGCCGTATGTTACTAGGGCTCTCGGTGGGCTCCATGTACCCCCCCCCCCAGTCTGGCACAGACCTCATATAACGGTTGGAGGCACTGGGCCAAAGAGGTGAATTGAGAGGGCTGGAGCCTGGAGCAGCTGGAGCAGGTTTTCCTGCTCTGGCTGCCATGGAAAGCAGTGGCGTTATGGTTCACTCAATAAAGGCTCAGAGTAGAAATCTCAAAAGTGGGTCTATGATTCTGCTAAAATATAAGGAAGTCCAAGCATTGTGACTCTTTCTAATTATTAAGGAGTGAAAGATGCAGAAACTTGTCTTTCACTTTGGAAGAGATATTTAGAAATTCCCTAGACCACTAGACTCCCAGAAGCATCACTGAGGTGGTAACCCCCATTCCCCCAAATTTCCCACTCACTGGCACACCTGTGTTTACCAAAGAATCTAGGGCACTTTGTACTCCCTGCTTCCAGGTGCAGTAATCAGCATGATATCATCAATGTACACTGTAATGTTCTGTGGGATAGAGGGAGTCTAGGTCCCCGTGGAGTAGAGCGTAACAGCCAGAGAGAGTTGAGGTAGTGCTGAGTGAGACAGTCCTGAATAAGACTGGAGAGTTTGCACCCTCTCAGCCAGGTAAAAACAGCCTCTGATTCACTTTTTCCACAAAGATGGAGAGAAAAAAATTTGCCATAGAATAGTTTCCAGAGGTAAGTGTCTTTGCTCCAATAAACAGATGATCTGAAATGGCCACCATGGTTTTATCTAACCATACAGCCATTCTCCAAGACTTGTCAACCCTCTTCAGGAGCCAAATAGGCAAGTTAACTAGGGACATGATAGGAATCCCACTCCTGTAATCTCTCTGTCTTCCTAGGGTGGCAATACTGGTCTGTTGGTTTACTGTTTGGGAACGAGCAGGTAGTGTCAGACTCATCCATCGAAAAAGCTTCTGTCTGTGAGTAAGGGGGTCAAGGGAGGTACTGAGGACTGATGTTAAGTACCATGTGTTGCATCTATACCTTCGGGATCTATAGGAACAACCACATGGAATCTCTGGGCCCATCATAATGCCAGCTTGGGCCAAAGCTCCATTTTTCTCCTGATGCTATGAGCCCCCTTTGTGAGCACAGTCATACCTCGGGCCCTCAGGGTTAAAGGTTAGCACAGAGCCAGCGTCCAGTAATACTCTAAATGTCTGCCCCTTCTAGACAAGCCAAAAACAGACTGTTAACTATAGAGGACAAACGATGGTTGCCAGAGGAGAGGTGAGTGTGGGGTGGATGAAATAGGTGAAGAAAATTAAGAGAACGAGTAACGTATAGAATTGTTGCATCACTGTATTGTACACCTGAAACTCCTCTAACACTGTATGTTAACTATATGGAGTTAAAATTTTAAAAGGTGAAATAAATGTCTGCCCTTTTGCCCCTACCCAGCTGCTCTGGTAAATGTCTGCATGTTCTCTGGGGAAAGGTTAGAAGATTTTGAGTAGGTGCTACTTCAGGCACTACTAAGGGGTCTGTCCCCAAGGATGACCAGCCTCCTCTTTGTTCAAGGAGCTTTGGCCTGGGGACTGGATGAGGAGCCCTCTCTTATGTCACAGTGTCTCATTGGACTACATTTCATCAGACCTCAGGTTTTTTCAGGTATGTAGTTCAAGGAGAACCTTAAAAGGTGTTCATCTTTTTAGTCCCAGGTGCCCTATGATCTGTTAGCCACTGCCAAGTACGCCTGTGGATTAAATATTTTTATTATGCTCACAAATTCTGTGGGCCAGAAATTCAGACAGGGCACAAAGGGGACAGCTTATCTCTGCTCCATGGTGTCTGGTCCCCGGCCTGAGGCTGGAATCATTTGAAGGCTCACTTACTTACCTATTGATGCTGGCTTTTGGCTGGGGGTCTGGGATCCTCTCCACATGGGCCTTTCTATGTGATCGCTTTGCATGGGGCAGTTTTGGCTTCCTCGTGGAATAGTGTCCAGATTCCAGGGGTGGGCACTCCCAAGAGACAGTTGCAGGCAGAAGCTATGCCACCTTTTATGATTTAGCCGTGGCTGTCACACAGGATCACAGGCTCATCCATGTTCTAGGGAAGGAAAGATAAAGCTGCACCCCGAATAGAAGGGTGTCAATGTCACATCGTAAGAGCCTGTGAAATGGGATAAGTATTTGTGCAGCCATCTTTGGAAAACACATCCTGCCCCAAGTAGGAAACATCACGTTTTTATCACCATCATCTCTCAGTCCTGGTCCTCAGGGACTTAGCATGGATAGGGCTTGTTGGTCTCCATGCAGAAGTGATGGCTGTAATATTTCATTAAATATACATACACACATTGAAATTTGTGTGCAGTATACAATACAGTACGCAAATAATGCCATCAATGAGACATTATCTGAATGCGTGCATGAACACTTAAGAAACTTTTATTTCAGTATTCTATATGGTTGTGAGGATTGGTCCTCCCCTCAAAGATTTTGAATTAGGATCACACACCATGGAACCAATTTTTACATGTACTATCATTCTTGTTATAAATATAACTATTGAGCTTTTTCCAGGTTAAACTTCTTGTTTTGGTTTAACTTTTTCTATTTAGATTCGCTCTCTGTTTTTTAGTAAAGACACTGTATTTTTATTTTCTAATGCTAATGCTGAATGAACTATTTTCTCTTGAAAGTAGAATGTCATTTGAAACTTTTCTCAGTTTTAATAGAATCACCAACCTGAACAGTCTGCTCGAATCCAGAAGTTAAATGAATATTACTAAATTACAGAATGCAGATAGTATCAACGCATGACAATAAATTCTAACTAAAAGAGCATTGGTGGGTGGGTGGAAATACTATGCAGAAGGTAGTGAGCAGTTTTTCATTGAAGCATTTAAGGAGAGAGGAACAATTCTTCAGTGAGTAGTAGTTCAGATAATTGGGCATTTTTCAACACCATCCCCCATGCCCCTTATCCTCCAAGCACATTAGATGACTCAGTCTTTCTGGGACATTTATACAGACAAAGTCATTGCACATTCCATTTCTTCTTTTTGGAATGTCACCTTCCCAAGACATTCTCTGAGAAGCAAACTCCTGGTCAAACTTAAAGACACAAATCAAAAAACATCTCTTCTGGGAAGCTTCTCTCATACCTCCAAAGCCCCAAATCTTCACTTCCTCTTCTGTAATCACAAAGCACTTTGTGAATAAGCTACTACTACTACATTACATGCTCCTGGGAAGGGAGGGGAGAGACAAGAAAAGGGTGAGTAATATCTAATCTTTGTACTCTGTCCAGTACTCAGCAATCAAGAATGGCTCGTTGCATAAATTATCAGTTCTAAAAAGTTATTATTCCAAGGGAAAGGAAAGCTGTTAAAAATACAGATTCCTGGTCTTACTGAATCAGACCCTCAGGAGGGTAGATCTTTTTGATGAACGACCCAAGTGGTCAGTGGGACAGACTTTGACGAACACTGTTCTAAGGTGGGCACCACACTGGACCTGCCCAGCCGATTCTGTCCGAAGAGCTTATTTTAGCTTCTCCTGTTCTTAGCTAGCCTTGCTTTTGATATTTTCTAAGCCATTTGTTTGATCTTCAAGTTCTTTCACAAGATTATTTTAATTTAGTTTTCAGATATAGATACACATTCTGGAGCCCCGCCCTAGAATTAAATTTTTTTTAGATGACATATAATTTCATATGTGTTTGTTAAATTAACTTACATTCATAAGGTGCGTGTGTGTTCACAAGTAATGAAGTTGAGGCCTATGAAACAATATGGAGTTTATTAATGGCTCAGTTACAGTTTTTATTCCGTAGTGTTTTCCTAATTATATGTTTATATTGTCAAAAATGTCATTAAAGTTACAAATCATAGCTGACATATCTTACAGATATTACAGAAAATGGGGATTATAGTATAAAATACAATTAGACCTATGTTGTGATACATAATATTTTCATTAGTTATTTTTGGGTTTTAAAAAAATTTTTAAGTAATCTCTCCACCCAATGTGGGGCTCAAACTTACCATCCCAAGATCAAGAGTCGCATGCTCTACTGACTAAGCCAGCCAGGCACACCAAGAATTCATTTTCTAACTAAGTTTACTTTGGAAATTATTTAATCAGCTAAACCCATTCTAGTGTTAAGTCTTTCAATACTATCCTCCCTAACCAAATAAAGTCAGTAAAGAAACTGGAGGAAAAAAGCAGTTTCTCCATTTCTGTTTCTTAGATAATGCCTAACATAGAACTTGCTCCCCAATGTATAAATGAGCCACGTGTTTTGTGCAATTGTTTTTTAAATGACTCAGTAAAGGAAGAAAGTGATTTCTGCCTACTCTGCCCACATGATTGAAATACAATCCTCAAGACACAAAAGAACACACTCAAGAGGGTACTATTAAAATATAAATCCATTGTGATAGGCTGAAAAGAATGATATTATAAATCCTGATAATTCCTAAAATAAGATAATGGAAAAATAAGTCATAATAAGTACATAATCAAATATTCCACGTCAAACGATGATAGCATCTTCCCTTAGAAACTCACAGAAGTCTTAGCCCACTCTATTCTTCCAACTTGGTTCATGAATTCAAAAGTCAAAAAAATTTTTTCTACCAGGAAAGCAAATATTTTTATCACATTCCTCTTGTTCTCTTGACTTTTTAAAGAAAGTGATTTCATGAAAGTTTAGGCAGCAAGTGACACAGACAGTAGCGAAGGTTATTTGGGTGATAATGATATTAAAAATTGGGAAATGCTGCCTTTGCAAGTGAAAAACAAAAAAGGTCAGAATCTTATGAAGAAGTTTCTCCAAAGGAACACTCATTGTCCTCTGTGACCAAAGACATTGTGTCTATAAATTCACCTAAGTGAAATTACATCGATGGCACCAGACACCAAGCCTGGAGCCAAACTGAGACAAGAGGGAACAAATGAAGACTCACAATGCATTTCTCTGAGGAAAACAAAGCATTACCACAGAATGCCTCAGCGCGTCCGTCTAGGAGGGCGGCACCAACTCCATTCCCAAAGAATCATTACTCTGGTTCTCTAAGCAAGGGATGCAGAGATCAGGGCATCTCCCTTACTCCCAAAGCAGGCAGCTTCAAAGACAGACAACTGGGAAGCCCTAAAGATAGAGACTTGGGGGCTGTGTGGGGCAGTGGTTAAGAAGACCCTGCTGTCTGAATCCCAACTTTTCCATTTGCCATTGTAACAGAGGGAAAGTTTTCTTAAACCTCAGCCCCTTGATTTCCTCATCTGTAAAACATAGGTGATTATACCATTTGCTGATTTGGATTAAATGAGATTTGGATTCATGAGATGCTTCACATATAATCAGTAAATGTTAGCCACGACGACAATAAGGGATGCTGCTGATACGGTGTATATTATCGTTTGTGCCCCTCCCCCAAAGAGAGAGTTATAGTAGAGCTATGCTATGCTAGAGCCTGGAAACCTATCCGGTTTGCACAGCTGAGAGAGGAAAGGAGTCTTTGACTAAATTTCTGAAACATTTCTTTTTCCTAGAACACTACTTTGAATTGGTATTTATTACTTATTTTAAAATTCTTAACAATCTATAATGCTTTGCCGAGTTGAGAAGGAATCTTGGGAGAATCTAAGTTAGCCTCCACAGAAATTTTAAAGACAAACTAATCGGAGAGTCAAGATACAAGAAAATGAACAACAATGATTTCTAAGAACATAAGGTTTAGCCTTTAAACAATTTTCCTTCTAAGGTGATGTGAGCTTTAAAAGTTACTAGAGGATCATAAGCTCATCATTTAATCTATAATACTCTTGGAAAGAATATAGTCCATGAAAAAAAAAGTTGAATTTTGGATCAAAGGCAATTTTTCCTAACGTAAAAAGACTTTGCTTCTAAAAACCCATCCACACTACCTCATAGTATCCTAAAGGCGAGGAACGTTTCTTTTTTGCCCACGTGAAACCACAACGTACTTAATACAGACTCTACTCACTCAGTGAAGGTTTTCGTCTGACCTTTCCAGAAACACGTGGACGTGACTCTCCTGGTCAAATCATAGAGCTGTCATTTGGTGGAGATACTTCTTTTAAACCTATTCCCCGGGTTTAAACCCACTTTTATTTAGAAAACTAAATAGCAAAGAATTCAAACTGAGCTAACCTCAAAATTTAAAAATCTGCCTTACTTCCGTTTGATTGTCAGTTGTTATTCCCTCAAATGTTCAGTGTACCTCTCGTGTCGGGTATAGCCGTTGCAAAAAAAAAGGCTCCGATGGACTTTTAAGGATTCACACATCCTTCGAAGAACACAATCAGGGGGTACCTACTCTCACTTTATAAACTAATTGGCCATGATGCCGGAGGAAGAATGTTTTAATAGAAGGAAAGGAACTGTCCAGCACATTATAGCACACAAACAAGAAAAAAAAAAATCAGACGCCCCTTATGAACACTAAGCTAATGCCAAGGATAGGTCTCTAAGAAAGGGCCTACCGCACTTGTCCTTTTTGGGGGCTGGAACGGTGGCTCTGTCAGGCTGCCCAACCTCTTCCCCGGTGAGCAGGATCTTTTCTGGGAAAAATATTACAACAGTGTTTGTAGTCCTGCCTTCTGCTGGGTCCTTTCTTGGTGTACCTCCAAGAAGAGAATCAAAGAAATGTAGAGCTAGAAATTATTTTGGAGAGTTTACAGATCAGAAGAAATGAAATCCAGAAAAAGGAAGTAATTTACTCAAGTCCACACACCCAACAAATAGTAGGACTGGAGCTGGATCTAATGGCCTCTATTGCTTCTAAGCCCAGCTGCTGCTTTGGAAGATCTCAGAATTCAGAATCTCCCAGAAAAGTTTAGCTTTATATATATTATAGTGTTATTAATAGAACATTAACTAGATACGCAGAGGGCAAATAGGCAGTGATCCAATCATCCAACTAAGATTTGCGTAAGGTGTTGTAAATTTGTTACATATAATAGAAAACAACCAAATTTACTAAAAGTTAAAATATTTTTGTGTTAAGAGAAATGTTTACCTGCTGTGAAAATAGCTTCATCATCTTGAATTTAAAAATGTATATAAGTGTGATATTATTTATTCTACCGACATTTTTGAAATTTCACTATTACCAGGCATAGTCCTAAGTGTGAAGATGCAGTGGGGAAAAAAGAAAGAAAAGAAAAGAGGAAAGAGCTTTGTTCCAACTTGCCGATGAATTGAGGAGGCTGATGTCAAACAGACTAACCAGTGTGATAGTGGGAAGTGGGATTACAGCTGTGCCTGCATGGGGTGTGATGCCTATGGCGGGACAACGGAAGAGGGGCTTAACTGTGGAGAAGGAAAGAGAAGGTTTCCCCAAACAGATGCACCAGAGCTGCATCTGGAAAGAAGGGAACTAAAAGAAAATGCATTGAAAGAAGAGAGAGAACGGGTGCCTGGGTGGCTCAGTGGGTTAAGCCTCAGCCTTCGGCTCTGGTCATGATCTCAGGGTCCTAGGATCGAGCCCTGCATTGGGCTCTCTGCTCAGCGGGGAGCCTGCTTCCCCCTCGCCTCCTGCCTGCCTCTCTGCCTACTTGTGAGCTCTCTCTCTCTCTCTGTGTCAAATAAATAAAATCTTAAAAAAAAAATTAAAAAGAAGAGAGAGAACCATGAACCAGCCAGTAGTTGTGATGGCATGTGGCAGATCTGGGAACTATGTACTTCTTCTTTTTGAAGATTTTATTTGTTTGTTTATCAGAGAGACAGCACAGCACGGGGAGCGGCAGGCAGAGGGAGAGATGCAAGTCTCCATCTCAGGACCCGGGGTCAGGACCTGAGCCAAAGTCAGATGCTTAACTGACTGTGCCACCCAGGTGTCCTGGGACTATGTACTTCTAAATGGCGAAGTCCCAGGCAGGGGAGGGCAGATGCTGAAGAGGACTGTACATCATGCTAAAAAGTTAGTGTTTTACCAGAAAATAATAGGAAGGTGTTAACAAGTTATATGCTCTAAAATAGTGCAAATCAAATTATACTGTGAAGGGGCACCTGGGCGGCTCAGTTGGTCCCAGGTTCCTGGGATGGAATCCTGCCTCAGGCTCCCTGCTGAGGCTCCCTCCTTTTCCCTCTCCCTCCCACTCCCACTGCTTGTGCTCTCTCTCTCTCTGTCAAATAAACGAATAAAATCTTTTTTAAAAAATTATACTATGAAGTGAAAGTTCTTTTTATTTTTTTCCCTACTCCTTAACATCGGAAACTTTCCTAGAACATCTGGGAGTCGAATGGGATAAAATCACCAGCATCTAGTTGGAGAGTTGACAGAAACCTCAGTTTCCTCATCTGTAAATTGGAGATCATTTTAAGGTTGTTGTAAGAAGCACACAGGTAAAGCCCATGAAGCGTTTATTGTAGTGTCGGGCATATTGTAAACATTCAATAACGGTAAATTGGCACCATCTTTATTGTGATCATCATTGTAAAAACTGAATCAGAGGGGCGCCTGGCTGGCTCGGTTGATGGAGCGTCTGCCTCTTGATCTCAGGGTCATGAGTGTGAGCCCCACATTGGGTGAGGAGATTACTTAAAAAAAAAAAAAAAAATCTTAAAAAAAAAAAAAAAAACACCAAAAAACCTGAATCGGAGAAATTGGATTAGAATGTTAAGGGTTAAATTTAACATCTAGAGTTGAGAATAATTTTCCAAATATCCTGATTCTGTATTGCTTACAGTAATTGGACCCCTTCAGAGAGAACTACTTTGTTAGAGTCAGAGCCAGGAAAAGGCATCAGTTAGCAAAATGCATTGATTATGTACTTCTGAGGAAATTTTCTGCTGATTTTATTGTTCAAGAGAATGTAAGAAAAGAAAACTTGAGTTTCAGCAGTTGCGAGCAGTATCTGAGGAGAGCTGTGTGCTTGATTTGGTAGTTAGAGTTGGAAGAGGAAAATATCAAGGTCCATAGTTAGCAACTGCAGATAAAACCCAACTTTCTTTTTTTCTTCTTTCCTTCCTTCCTTCCTTCCTCTCTCTTTCTTCATCCCTCCTTCCCTCCCTACTTTCCTTCCTTCCTTCCCTCTATTGATTCACAGGCCCACAATAAAGAGAGTACATCATGCTTTTAATTTGCCATTAGATTGTAACTGTTTATAATCTATCCTCCTATTGTAATGACTAAAAATTATTTTTTGCAACATTTAATTGGAATATTTTCTATAATTGCTCCAAATTGGAAATTTGAAATATAGTTCAATGATTTCAGTTTGGCTCTATTAAAGATTAAGTAGGTCAGAATTACATTTATTATATGCATAATATCATCTCCCTATAAAAAAGGACCATATTTCAATATTCTGCAAAATAATAGGTTTATTTTCTGTGTTCTGTTTTGCTAGTGCTCCTATATTCCTCCCTGTAAGAGAGAAAATCAGAAGAACTTGGAAAGTGTCATGAATTGGCAACAGTACTGGAAAGATGAGATTGGTTCCCAGCCATTTACTTGCTATTTTAATCAATTTCAAAGGTAAGCCAGTATTTGCTTGTGCATATTAAAGTTGCTTGTAGCCTTTGTAGTTAATTACAAAATAAATCGTAGATTGTGCTCACTTGACAAAATATCTGACATGGGGGTAGACTCAACTCTTTCTTTGCGTGGAGTTAGGGAAGCCATTTTACAGGCTGGGAGGCAGGTGAAGAATATGGGGGACAAAAAGAGAACCTCTATCATGGTGCTACCCTTTGGAGAGATTAAGAAAGTGCTTTCAGAGGGGAACATCAGATACAAGTAGCACTTGCTCTCTGAGAATTACAAATTGGATACACATAAACGGAACAACGTGTTGATTCGTGAGCATTTGGGACTGCATGAAATCTTATCTTCCCTTTTCCTTTCTATTCTGATGATTTATCAAGAAAATGAGTTCACAGTGTTAAAACTTAACTTGACTTAGAGCTCAAGTTAGGCCCTATAACCACGGCTCACTGGACTAGAACACTGCAGTACCCATCCAGGTTCCTCATACTAATTTCTTTATTAAGCATTTATTGAGTATTCACAACTCCTTGCCGTACTCTCCGCTTAGATGTTCCAGTTCCATTAAACCTTCTTTTCCTCCCCTGTCCCCTCTTAGTGAAGCACACTACCATCCCTTCGTTTACCTAGTCCAGAGAACCGTAACTACTAGTTCACGTTTCTCCTTTACACACTGCAACTTGTATTTGCCATCACGCTGATTTCACGCTGATTTTACCTCCATAATGACTCTTCTCTGCCTTCCCCCTACCTCTGTCTTAAGTCACATCCACATGATTTCTCGACTCTGAACACAAGTGTTCCAAACAGTCCTTCTACCTCCAACCTGCCCCCAGGCCAACCCCATGGTTGACGCTACCGCCAAGTTGATCCTCCTAAAATATGAATTTAATCAGGTTACTCCTCACAGTTTTCAGAGTAGAGTCCGCACATCTTGGCATGGCCTAACCATCAGGTGCCTCTTGCTGCATAACAAACCACCCCAAATCAAGTGGCTTACTACAACAGTGATTCATTATTTCTTATAATTCTGTGGGTTGGTTTGGAGATTTACGCGCAGTCAGAGGATGGCGGGATTAGCTGTGTGGGCCAGGATGGCCTCTCCCGCTCAGCACTTGGTACTGGTGTGGCCAAAGGGCCTCAGTTCTTTTCCACTAGCCTCTCATCCTTCATTAGGCTAGATCGCCTTCTTTACAATATGGTAGCCGCAGGGCAGCATTTCAAGTGAGCCAGGCCTTGGTTCTGGAATTTACATAACATCACTTTAGATACATTCCCCTGGTCAAAGCAAGTCACAAAGCCAGCCAGATTCATGCGGCGTGAAAACCAACTCTGCTTCTTAAGAGAAGAAGTGGCAAAGGTCTTGTGGCCATATTTAACCTGCCACAGCATACAAGGCTCCTTGGGTTCTCACCCCCCGACTCCCATTTTTCCAGCCTCAGCTTTATGCCCATACTCTTTGCAGTAGCCACTCTGAACTATGTGCGGTTGTATAATATCTTATGTGTTTGTATCCATGCCTCTTTATTTGCTTCTCCTGCTTCTTGGCTGCCTTGATGAAGACTCTTCATAGACATCCCCTTTGCTGGACTGTTTTGCTGTTTTTCTTGATCTCCAAGTTTGGTTTAGTTGTATATTATTTAGGATGCCATCTGTTGCATGTAAACGGAAAACTGACTCAAAGTATCACGAGGAATTAGGACATTTATTATTGTATACATTAAGAAATGCACAGGTAGACCAACATTAGGGTTGTTTGATGCAGTAGCCTAACAGTGTCATTAAGAAGCCAGGCCCTTTCTGGATCTCAGTTCTGCCTCCGATCCACTCATGGTTACCGTAGAGTTGCTGTGGCTCCAGAAGTCACAGCCAGGCATTGCAGTGTCCAAATGCAAAAAGAAAACTATCTCTCAGGGAGCCCGGGTGGCTCAGTTGATTAAACGTCTGCCTTCAGCTCAGGGTGGTGATCTTGTGAACTTGGGGTCCTGGGATCCAGTCCTGTGTTGGGGTCCCTTTTCAGAGAGGATTCTTCTTCTTCTCCCTCTTTCTCTCTCTGCCCCTGTTTACCTCCCCCCACCCCACCGATCTCTCTCTCTCTCTCTCTTTCTCTCTGTCTCTCAAATAAATAAATAAAATCTTTACAAAAAATAAAACTATCTTTCTCGGTATGTTTTTCTTGGAATTAGGAATCATTTTCTCAGCTTCCCATAACTGACCTCCCCTTAGGTATTGTTTAGAATGAGTTCCTTTGCCTACACCTAAACCAGTCACAAAAAGAATAATC
This sequence comes from Lutra lutra, assembly GCF_902655055.1. Classification (NCBI taxonomy): domain Eukaryota; kingdom Metazoa; phylum Chordata; class Mammalia; order Carnivora; family Mustelidae; genus Lutra; species Lutra lutra. Next base: position 97,628,455 of record NC_062285.1, read on the forward strand.
AGAATATACCACTGAGTTGGGGATAGGGCAGTATCTCCTAAGTTGGATGGAGAAAGGGTGCACACCTGAGTAGAAAGGAAGGAAGAAGAAAGGGGCTTAGATGTTACAGAATAGTCAAAAGTGCCAGCTACAAGATGTGTCTTCCATGTTCTCTTTATACAGCTGTATCCCAGAGGTCTGTAACTCTCACTTCACAGGACTATGTCAGAGAAGCTTTAAAAAAAAATGCACCACAGACGAATTAAATTAGCATCTCTGGTAATTCAACCTAGGCATTAGCATTTTTAAAAATTGGTTTTAGGGATTCTAATACACCACCAGAGTGAGAACCACAGCTTTATCCTTCCATTTATCACTCTCTACTGGAATAATTTCTGTACCCATCTTCCTCATGAGGCTGTATAGGGGTTACTGGTATGGGACCTATCTTCTTTGGCTTTATATTCCTGGGACTTAGCACAATGCCTGTTTCTTAGTCAATAAAAGTTTGGTGAATGAATGAATAAATGAAAGCAACGTGCCAGATTAATAAGGAAGGTTCTTTGCTTCCAAAGGATTAGAACTTTTTAGGAGGAACAGGTGCTTACACAAAGGAAGTATGACTTCATCAGCTGGAAATGAAAGGAGGGAAGACATTGAAGACGGATGGCTGCAATAAAGAAACGAAGGCTTAACATGTAAGATACATCAGGTTATATAATGAGGAGTGGTGAATTTGTAAGGTCTTGGAAGGGGAGAAAGGGATAATCAAAATGGACAATTGGGAAGTCATTTGTTTTGGCAATCAGAGGTGTGTTAGCAGTCTTTGTGGAAATGATGTAGGTGCCATCTTAGAGCAATGGGGTTAGAAATCATTGTATATTAGCTCGAGGGGAGGTTGTGAAGGCATTAATAAGTGCAGACTACCCTTTCAGGAAGTTTGCCATATCAGGAAAAAGAGTTTGGGAAGGAAGTAATTCAAGGGAAGCAGGAATGGGTTCAGAGAAATGAGCCCACTACAGACTAAAACTGCTGAGGAAGAGATACTCTCTTGTTGAACACAGACAGTAAATGAGGCGGAGTGGAACGAACATGCTCTGAAGAAAATGAGCCCGATGAAATCAAAAGCAGCTGTGGTCCTTGTTCTGTGAAGTGGGAGCCTGGTAACGGGGAATAGGCACCGGAGGTCAAGTGATTCTGAAGCCACTACTCGAACGAATCAAGTGATCCTTTATGCTTCCTGCCGTGGACTGGGAGCCAGACCAGCTGGTGGTCCTCTTAACCAACTTCCCCTCACTCCCTGCTCAGGCATCTCTGAAGGCTGCCTCCCCCAAACACACACATGCCTCCTGTGGGAATGAATTATTCTGCATACCTCCAAGTCCCCGATGAGAAGGACTATTCCTGCAGAGTAGTGACAACTCTCTGAAAGACCTAGCCCTGCACTCCATGCTACTTGGGTTCACTTGAGCGACACGAAGGATCAGCCCTTCGTACCTCCTTTGGAATGATGCCCGTTCCCTACCGTCATCTCCCTGTCCCACTCCCAAACTCGGGGGGGGGGATGCTTAGGTAGAAGTGGGGGCAGTCTGTCACCACCCAGAAGCACTCAAGACATGATTTTAAACGACTCTGAGAAATCAGAAGTTTGGAGCCTGGCTCTTGTACCACGACATATGCAAGAGGAAACGATCACTGGTTGGAGGTGTGAAAATGGCAGCTCCCTGGTGCCGTCTACTCTCAGTACACTTTTTACTACTGCTAAACATGCAATAAAAATAGGCTTACTGTAGAGATGCCCAGATGCTCTCGGTAAGATGAACTTTATATTTAAAGTAACCTTTAGATTTCACTCAACTGCAGGAAATTGGGGAAAAGAGTTACCAAGAAGTTTCCATTTTCAAGAAAAGAATGTTATAGGATTTTAAAGATCTAAGGCAGAGATTATTGGAATCTCAGCTTTCACAATTTAAGTCTTTCTGAAAGAGAGCTAGACTGAGGAGTAGAATCCACAGCGGCCAGAGCAGCCACCAACAGCCATGCCCACCACCAGCCATGGGAGGCCAGGCCCCAGCGCTCACCCCTCTACCCACCCGCAGGCAGGGAGGAAGCCATGCTTGGTGGCTGACACTGGCTGCTTCCATTCGTGATCTTCCCACATAATTTTTTAGCTCTTTGCTTCCCTCAGCGTTGGGGCTCACAATCTCCCTCCATTGTGTGGATTTCCTTCTTACGCTTTTTTTTTTTCCTATAGGTCACATTTACCCTGCTCATACCATTTTGTTTTCTCTTAGCCTTTCCTTGGCTTATCCTTTCTCTGTGAAATGCACCTCACGCCCTCTTACTGAGTATGCTTTGAAATCCTTATTCCATTGACTGAAAATTTCTTTGCAGTCCCAGGCTTGTCATATAATTCTCCCACTTCATCTTTGCCTGACTGGCTTTGCCTTGAAGAGAGCATGTCCTTGGAAAATGGTTACTCATTCCTCAGTCCCCTCCTGGTCAAAGGGCTGGGAGGAACGATGGGTCATTTTTCGGAATTTTCCTTTTCTGGAGAGCACAATGGGTTTTTGTTTGTTTGTTTGTTTTTCCCCCATGCTGGTCTATTTTTTACTATTTTGTCCTCCTAAGTGGATAGTAGTTCACAGAGTGCACATAGTAGGCACACACACACACACACACACACACACACACACATCCAACCAACAAGTCCAGCCATGCCACCTGCAAAGTCTTGAATTCATTCCCTTGGTCCGGGCCCTCACTATTTCTCATCTAAATTATTGCCGTAATCTTCAACGAGTCTTTCAGCCTCGGCCTTTTGTCCTGTCCTGCACTACACAAAGTTTCATTTCACTTTGTTTAAACCTCTATTCCGTCTTGTCACAATCCTCCATTAAATTTTTCTGCCTTCTTGTTGTCCAGAGGACAAAGCCCACGCCTTTCAGTTCCAGCTCCAACCTTGGCCATTAATTACGTGCCAGTCATGGGGCAACAAAGACAGAGCCGCAGGGGGAGGAGAAGCCAGCCACACTGCGTGCCTTCATGGAGCGTAGAGGCTGTGACCACACCATCAGACAGATAATTACAAAGTAGGGTAAATGCTGTGAAGGAAAAATGGGGGTGCTGCTATGAGATACTGTCACAAGGGGGGGAGTTTCAAAGGCCTGTGTGAGTAAATCCTGACTGGGTGCAGACCAGAGGGTGTCCAAGAGTTAGATAGGGAAAAGTGAGAGGAACAATATTTCAGAAGGAGACATCACCATGGGTAAAGGTTCTGAGGGAAGAGAGAGGTTGGTGAGTTTTAGGACCCAAAAGAGAGGTTGGTGAGTTTTAGGACCCATGGCAGGGAGGCTCTGAGTGAGGGGGTGGGTAGTGAGTGTTGACCCTGGAGAGAGAGTTAGACAGGGTATGTGTAGGTTTCTCTTAAATGTATCGAGCAGCCAGTGGTGGGTTTTGTAGGGGAGTGGTGACATGATCTGAGTTAAAGGTTTTCACTTGTGTTGAACTGTTCCAGTCACCTCAGAGTCCTCTTTGTGTCCCTTGCACATTGATGCCTATGCCCTAGTCCCTTTCCTCTTCCCTCACCTGGGGATGCCCTCACCTTTTTCCACTTCTAGGAATTAGCAGAGCACATGGTTATAGGAGGAGCCCTGGAACTAGCCACTTTCAGTGTGTGTGATCTTGGCTGTGTTCCTTTAACCTAACCGTGTCTCAGTTTCTTTTGTAGAAGGGGGAAATAATGTTACTGCAAGGTTATCAAGGAGATGCCATGGGCCTAACCCAGAGTATTTCCTATAAAAGTGTTTGCTTCGTTATTTTTTTTTAAAGATTTTATTTATTTATTTATTTGCCAGAGAGAGAGAGCACAAGCAGGCAGAATAGTAGGCAGAGGCAGAGAGAGAAGCAGGCTTCCCGCTGAGCAAGGAGCCTGACGTGGGACTCAATCCCAGGACCCTGGGATCATGACCTGAGCCAAAGGCAGCGGCTTAACCAACTGAGCCACCCAGGCGTCCCTGCTTCATTATTTTTACTGTTATCAATAAGGTTTTCCTCAAATGTCACTGTGTAACCTTCTCTTACCTTTTCGGGTGTAATTAATTACTCCCCCCTCTGTGCTTCCATGCTGCTATGGTTGCTTTTGTCACCTGATCATAGTTAGTTGAGTATGTACTCTTCCCCCTTTATAGATTATTAACTCCATATGGGCAGCAATGAAGTAGCTAGCATCAGACAACTGGCGTTTACATTTCTCCTCTACCGGTTATTAACTCTGTGACCTTGGGTAGATTGGGCAACTTTCTGATCTTGGTTTCCTTATCTATGAAGTGGGGATAACATTATCCATCCTAAGGGTTTGGTTTTATTTTATTTTGTTTTTGGTAAGGATCATAGTGGCCCAACAGCGAGTACTTAGTAAATGTATGTCTCTTCCCTTGCCGTGCCAATTCTTAGGGTAGAAACAACTATTCAGGGAGCAGCCTGGTTACTCACTGACGAGGCTGAATGAGGTGTTGAATGAATAAGCAATAAGGGTTTTATAAATGAGTAAAGCAAAACAGAACACAAGCACAAAATAAGTAAAAAGAAGAGATTCCGTTGTAAAAAAAAAAAAAAAAAGGACTATCTTGTACTTGTGATACTGCACAGATATATCTTGAGTTTTAAGTTCATTCAAGGTATGTTTGTCCAGGGGCGCCTGGGTGGCTCAGTGGGTTAAGCCTCTGCCTTCGGCTCAGGTCACGATCTCAGGGTCCTGGGATCAAGCCCCGCATTGGGCTCTCTGCTCAGCAGGGAGCCTGCTTCCCCCTCTATCTCTGCCTGCTGCTCTGCCTATTTGTGATCTCTCTTTCTCTGTTAAATAAATAAATAAAATCTTTTTAAAAAAAAAGTAGTTTGTCCAATAGTATATCTTTTTAAATTTAATTTACCCTTAGCATTTTAGAGGAAGGTGAACATTAGGGCCTGACCTGAAATTACGGTAGAGTGCTCTTTAGAACATAGCTTGAAAGCTATTAAAATACAATATTAAAAGCAACCAATTAGAAGACTGCTCACCTTCTTGGGCTTAGTTTTCTTATCTATGAAATTTGATGGACTGATAGATTAAAGATCTCTAAGATTCCCTTAAACTCTTGAATTCTATGGTTTTGTGATTCTCTGATTCTGAAGGCTTGTACACACAATTGCAACAACATAAGATGCCAGATAAAAGCCGAATGGTGAAAGAGAAAGAAAATTAGCAAAGCACTAAGTGGTTAATGGTCTGGAGCCGTTTAATGGGGGGAGCAGTCTTCCTACCTCAACAGTAATTGAGTTTCATGATGATGACACTGAGTCATCCAAAAAGGTTAAATTTGGTTCAATGTGCTCTCCTTAAAAGGTAAGGGAATGTGTAAGGCATTTTTGGAAAGATTTTTACGGATAATATTTTAGTATTTATGTTAGTTTTTATTCAGCTGGAAAGGTTAAACTTCAGTTGTTTGGAAAATTCACTTATTGAATATTTACTTTCTCTTCTAGAAGTGAACTGTTATTTTAGGGGCTACAAAGGTCTTCCCAGTACAAAATGTTTATCACTCTTCTCTCATGGTTTTACCCTTTTCTTTGTCCTTGATTTCATTCATAACCTCACCACCATTTCAGTCACTCACTTTCGTTTATTCCACAGGCCTTTCTTAATCACCTGCTATGTACCAGGCAGCAGATACAAAGATAATAAGATAATAAGACTTTGTCTCTATGTTCAAGGAACTCTTTGACTAGTGTGAAAGGCATTTATGTAAATAAATAATTGGAGGGGCCCCTGGGTGGCTCAGTGGGTTAAGCCTCTGCCTGTGGCTCAGGTCATGAACTCAGGGTCCTGGGATTGAGTCCCGCATCGGGTTCTCTGCTCAGCGGGGAGCCTGCTTCCTCCTCTCTCTCTCTACCTTCCTCTCTATCTACTTGTGATCTCTCTCTATATATCAAATAAATAAAATCTTAAAAATAAATAAATAAATAAATAATTGGAATGCGGTATAGTAAGTTCTATAATGAGAATGATATGAGTATAGAATGTAGGTATAGGTATAGATATAGCTATATAGGGAAAGTTTGGGTTGAGTTTTAGAGTGACTAGGACTTCTCCAGACAAATGAAGGCCAGGGAAAGGCATATCAGGGAAAATGATAGAATGTTAGCAGACAGTACGATCTGTAGTGTCATGGGAGACTGGAAGAAATGTAAGGAGCTTCATATACTTGGAAAGTGCATTTAGGAGAAAAGCGTAGATGAACCTGAAGAGGTTGAATCAGATAATACTACTGTGTCTTATTCCGTGCTAAGTGTTCTAGACTTTATGTGTGGCGGAGGAGTGACAGTCACGTTCATGTTTTAGAAATACCAGTCTGGTGGCTGTGTGGAGGATAGACTTTTGCAGCAGCCTACCCAAGGGCTGAGAAGAGCTTGGGCCGAGGCAGAATTAGTGGAGGAAGGAAGGGAGGGAATGGACATGAGACTTCCCAGGAAGTGGAATCCACCCACTTAGAGATTCATGTGATGCATGATGGGGCAGGTTAAGAAGAGGACGGAATTGGATGATTCTAGCTTTCTGTCCTGGATGAGTGTATTGGATGCAACATCTGCCAGGTGGTTCTGGGAAAGCTTCTGCTTTCCTGCTGTAAGTACCACTGCTTCCTGTTTTCACCCCCTTGTTCTGGCAGAAAAGTGGAGAGAGGTGGCTTGAGGCCAGGAGTCCAGAAACCACTGGGCAGCCTTGAGATGGCATGCACGAGGAAGGACATCCATACATTGAAAAGAGTAGAGCAAAAAGAAAGAGCCAACCTCCCAGCACCATCATTGAGTGACTCCCCTCCCCTGGCCTGCCGACCTCCGGGTTTCTCATTATGTGAAACAAAGACCACTTACATACTCATACACATACCTCCGTGTACATTTATAACCCATATGGTGAAGAACAGTTGGTCAATTGTAGATGAGTTTTACAATGTCTTTGCATTTGTTTTTGTCTTATGAAGCCCTAAAACCTGATTTCTTTTAATATATTTATATGGTGAATTTAATTGTTTCATTGGCTTCTAAGTTTTTCCTTTGGTTTTTTTATAGGACAAATTACTAAAGAAAAAGCTTCATCTTTGCAGGCAGACCTCTTGGGATATAGATGGGGAAAAATGTATATATAAAGATAGAAGCTGATATTTTGAACAAATTCCACAGGGAAATTTTATTGAGTTTTGAATGAATTACTAAACACTAGACTTGATCTGTGATAAAAATGCAAGGTTTTTTTTGGTTTTTTTTTTTAAGATTTTATTTATTTACTTGACAGAGAGAGAGATCACAAGTAGGCAGAGAGGCAGGCAGAGAGAGAGAGAGAGAGGAGGAAGCAGGCTTCCCGCTGAGCATAGAGCCCGATGCGGGGCTCGATCCCAGGACCCGGGGATCATGACCCGAGCCGAAGGCAGAGGCTTAACCCACTGAGTCACCCAGGTGCCCCCAAAATGCAAGTTTTAATAGAGCTTTTTACTTTTGGTTTCTGTTGACTCTGAAAAAAATATTTCTTATAATGTGTCATTAAAGAAGAGACTGGTTCTGTAGTAAAATTTTAAAAGAACATATTGGCTTTCTCTTTAGGCATCGAATCCAGTGATAAATCTTGAGCCCTAAAGAATAAAACAGTGAATCTGGAATCTTACCCAAATTGAATCTTTTCCATATACATTTGTGTCTGGTTACATATTAAGGGAGATTACATCAGAACTGAAAGCTCTCTCTAGTCTCAAAATTTGTACTTTAAAAAAAAAAAAAGTGGTGACTGCTGTGACTTCTCCAAGTAGGCCACGGACTATGCGTGGAACTCACTGCACTGTTTTTTCAAAGTCTGACATCCAAACGGTGGTATGTTGCTTTTGATACAAACCTGAGGGCTTGTTTTCTGATGGTGATTCAAAGTGTTTTTACACTTGCAGATTAATCTGACAGCTTTGATCATGTGGCAATAAAGCTAAGAACTGGGCGTTATTAAATCACTTTTCATTTAAGATGGTGGTTGCAGCTTTGTGATACAAAGCTCTGGGGGAATTTGGAAGGAAAACTACAAGAACCAGAGGACAAGTAGGTCACAGCAGCATCGTCAGAGGGCGGAATGCAGGGCAGGGCTGTGCCTCAGGAGACTTCCGTTCTAACCATAGCTCTCTTTGCGACCGGGTGTGTGACCTTGGGCTACTTACTGGGGAGCTCGTGCCTCAGTTTCGTCTCAGATAAGAGAGGGCCAGATCCAGCCTCTAGCACAGGGAGAGGGTATCCATTCACTCCAACCCAAAGCCAGTCCCATTTTTTGGGAAAGTATTTTCCATTCTCTATTTGAACAGCTCTGGTGACCATGGACACATCCCCTTCCCTGAGGAAGCCCATTAATATTTCCAAACATTTTTAGTTGTTAGCAACTCATCTGGGAAGTATCTAGCCTAGGCCCCTCCGTAGCTACAGAAGGTAGATCAGAGGTGGGCAGGGACCAGGGGAGGAGGGAAATGGGATTTACTGCCTAATGGCTCCAGAGCTTCCTTCAGGGCTGTTGAAGAAGTTTTGGAAGATACTGATACTGGTGAGGGTTACACAACACCATGAATGAAATTGATGCTACTAAGTTGTGTACTTAAAATGGCCACTTATGTATTATACACATTTTACCACATCAAAAGCCATTTCATCTTGGTTAACGCTGTGGCTTCAGGGGGAAGGTCGAGCGTCTTGAGTTTTACAGCAGAGGAAATGCTCTTTCAGGTCACATCGCCATGGAAGAGCCAGCTAAGGATCCGAACCTGAGACCTTGACCCTCAGACCGTAGGTGTCCTAGGGTCCACACTGCCATCACTGTTGTCACTGTTGGTAACGCTCTTCTCACTATGCTGGGAGCTGGCCTCTATAGGGGAGGGCAGAACGTTCCTGCCACTGTCGTTCAGTCTAGAGACTAAAACTCAGTTAATGGGGCCTGACATAGCACTGCTTGTCTGGGCAGCCACAGCACACTGTTGATTCCTACAGAGCTTGTTATTAATCAAACTGCATCCTCCCACATCTGCTTTATACGTGCTGCTCTTACAACAGCCCCCCTCCCATTTCTGAACCCATGAGGATGGTATTTGGGATTTAAATGCAAGAATTTAAAATGTATCCCTATTTAAATAGGCATTGCTTTTTCTGATTTTTTCATCCTCTTATGATTATTTCGAATCTTGATTCTGGCACACATCATATTTGTTATTTCTTTCATCATAAAATGTTAATCCTAATTGTAAATCTTTTTTTTTTAGATTTATGTATTTATTTATTTGACAGAGAGAGAGAGAGAGAGAGCACGTGCATAAGCAGGGGGAGAGGCACAGGGAGAGGGAGGAGCAGACTCCCCACTGAGCAGGGAGCCCAATGTGGGGCTTGATCCCAAGACCCTGGAATCATGCCCTGAGCCAAAGGCAGATGCGTAACCAACTGAGCCACCCAGATGCCCCCTAATTGTAAATCAAAATGACTTCAATTCCCTTGTTTAAGTTATCGATAAAAATGCTGGAAAGGACTGAGTCACAGACACCTGACTGGTTAGCTGGTGGTCTTCCCCTGGCCTTCCCCAGGAATGAAGAGCCCCTTCATATAGTGTTTATTCTGTTCCAGAAACTGTTTAAGTGCTCCATATGTTGAATACCATTGAGTCTGTGGAACACCCCTACGAGGTGATATTGTCACAATCGTCGCTTCATACATGAGAGAATGAAGCACAGAGAAGGTAAACGGCTTGTCTGAGTCACACAGCCGCCAAGTGGCAGAAGCAAGATTCAAACCCATAGGCTCTCTGCTTCCAGAGTCCATGTTCTGAAACTCTGCTGTCCTGCCACTGGTATGGGCCAGGATTCCAGCCCATACTGGGGTAGGATAACATAAGGGACTCAGTGAAATCTGGTCAACGAGATCGCTGCCATAACATTCTTTAAATGTACCACTGATGGCAAAATAATATGAAATGCCAGACCGAAGGACCTGTGTTTTGTGTGTGCTCGGTCTTCTCCCAAGAAACTTCGGTTCTAAAACTCCTGTTCTTTCATTTCTGCTCCAAAGATACCTCTTTTTACTTCCCCAGGCACACTTCAGTCCTCCTCTATTCTTACCTCTGCATTTTGTACAAATGTTCGTTGCATTTGGAACTGTATTTCAACAACAAACAAACCAGAAACATTTACAGAGCGCCTAGCAGGCACAGAGGGCATTGGGCCGTGTAATGGGGACACAGATGCCGGCAGATAGCATTCCTGCCTTCGGCACCCCCCCACCCCCCACCGATGGGGGGAGCCACCATGTGAGGCCAGCCCTGGGGCCTGCCCCGTTGTAGGTGCTGTGCCAGTGCTGTGGAATGGCTAGTTGGAAGAGAATCAAGTACCAAGAAAGTCTTTTAAGATGCTCAAGTGTGCATCCGCACACCGTTTTTGTGCTTGAGACTAAGAGAGGACTAATTTTTTTTTTAAAGATTTTATGTATTTATTTGACAGAGAGAGATCACAAGTAGACGGAGAGGCAGGCAGAGAGAGAGAGAGAGGGAAGCAGGCTTCCTGCTGAGCAGAGAGCCCGATGTGGGACTCGATCCCAGGACCCTGAGATCATGACCTAAGCCGAAGGCAGCGGCTTAACCCACTGAGCCACCCAGGCGCCCGAGAGGACTAATTTTGACCATCATGTCTGCTTACTTAGCTGCATTGTAGGGTCCCCAGCCCTTATCTGGGTGTTTTGGTCAGTTTAGGCTAAATTGTGCTGTGCTAACAACTTGAAAATCTGTGTAGCTCATAACAATGAGAATTGATTTCCTGTTTACCGTACCTGTCTTGGGTTATAAACAACTTTGCTCCATGTGTTATCACTTCTGGACCCCGGCTGAAGACATCAGCCCCCATCTGGGACATAAATATCAGTCTCATTGCAGAGGAAAAGGAAACAAATTTCCCCAGGGATACCCATGCCTATAATTTTTAGTGATTTTCAAACTCTTGTTTAGTCCCAACAATATGATGGCGGCCACTTACATGCATTTTCTTGAGTTTTGAATATCACATGTTACCAGGGTAAATGCAAGTTACTGACATATCCGAGAGAAACTTTAAGATTGACTGATAGGACCTTTTTAATTACTCACATTTATAAAAATTCTGATGTAAGTCATCACTTTGTTATGCATATTTCTCTCTACAACTTCTGTTTTTCAAATAGCAATTTATCAGGAAAAGAGCTTTGCCATTAATTTAACTGATTTTACTGTGTAGAAGTATTTCCATGTGTGTTCAGTGCGCTTTTCCAAGAGAAGTAACTGCTTAACAGATTATAGCAAAAATGAATATGAAGCTATTATTCATGTACTCTTTACTATATATTTTAGCAGTTAGGATAAAGGCTTCATTGCTAGCCTTGATAGAAATGCTAATCTATTTCTATCTTCCTACATGCAGCAGCAAAGTATATCTACTCTGCTAATTACCTAATTAAAAAACCCCAACAATTTGGTGCAGAATACATGTTAGTATAATGAGTTCTTAACAGTTGGGAAGCTTCTAGAATGACAATATTTTACTAGGAGGTAACCCCGTTTCCTTTGAACTTTTATAATCATAAAGAAGATACGCATTTCACCCAGGGAACATTTTTTTCTCTTCAGAGCTGTTGGAGCCAGGCTGTTGGGAGAGGTATATAAAAGAAAATCAATTGTGACTGGTGAATTTTTCTTCATTGAGGATCTAATTACAGGGAATTGGACTTCTCTGAATCAGACATTAATGATTCCTAGGAGTAAGTTTGAGGACTGAGATACAGGATCTCCTTCAGAGGTTTGGGGAAAATAGAGTGTCTCTTCAATCCACTTGGGCTATTTGGTTTTGGCTGCACTCGGTGCTGGCCCCCTTGCTAGCGTGATGGGTCTGGGACAGCACTGTGGGGGGGGGAGTGGAGTGAGGGATGTCTTCTTGAGCAGGGAGAAAGCATCTGAATGGGGGTGGGGCCAGTGAGTTGAAGGAGCAAGATCTACCAGTGACTGTAGTTAGGAGCACGGGGGTTGGTTGGATGTGCTAGAGATGGATTTTTAAATAAACAGGAAGAAAATAAATTCTGTAATGACAAAAGAATAGTAAACATGATCAATTCCTCTTAGAATTTTCTGAAAATGGCGCAGTCTGTAAAAGTACAGGCAGATACGCATGACTATTTATGCAGATCCATCTATGGTATTTAGGATTGCAAGCCAATCCAAGCAGGCCTTTGAGAGAATTCCTATGAAGTCTAAGATCTTGCTTCCTACCAGCTCCTTTGCCCCTCCGATTTGCTGAACTGAAACTCTGTGGCACTGGATTTTCATTCCCTTCTTATTACACTTAACGTTTACTGTGTTCTCACTTTGAGCTTAGCACAGCATGATGCTCTTCTGGGTGTGAGAACCATTGGAAAAAATCCAGGCTTTGTGGATTGGGAGAGCCACTGAGACCACCAAGCTTTGTCAGGGCATTTGCATTTGAGTCATGGGTGGGTGAATGAGCCCTGATTGCTCTGGCCCTACAGATATTCTACTAGTTAAGGAGCCCCCCCCCCCCCCGCCATCTTGATTTTATGTCAAAAACCATGGGGAAAATGTTCCTCAACCTCCTTTTAAATGCCACATTTCAACTGCACACGATGTTCAGATGGTAAGAAGACACGTTGACATTTGGGGGGATTCCTTACCCGCCTTATTTCCTTGAGAAGCAAACTATGAAGCTCTTGCCAACCTTACAAACACCCAATGGAATCCTTGCTTGTGTGCGTATTTTGGGTGCATCAGTATGTTTGTCATTTCTCCCTGGAAACGGTTTCTCACACCCACGTTGCAAGTGTGTGATCTGTGATTATATCCTCTGCTAGTTTTCAGTGTCCTCTGTGCATGGAGCAAGGGCTGAGAACATGATTTAGCTTAGGGAAATGATAAAAAACGTGGTTGTTAAAGTGATCTTTCAGAAGTCTTTTCTATGTGTGGTGCCTATGCTGAGTGCAACCCATGACTTCCTTTTTTCTAAACACTGGAGTTGGTTTGAACACTAGGCTCTTCGGTTCATGGTTTTAGATGGACGTACAACACTGGCTCAACTTTTTTTTTTTTTTAAAGATTTTGTTTATTTATTTATTAGACAGAGATCACAAGTAGGCAGAGAAGCAGGCAGAGAGAGAGGAGGAAGCAGGCTCCCCACTGAGCAGAGAGCCCGATGTGGGGCTCGATCCCAGGACCCTGGGATCATGACCTGAGCCGAAGGCAGAGGCTTTAACCCACTGAGCCACCCAGGTGCCCCTGGCTCAACTTTTTAAGCCCTTGGATATCACCTTATTTCATTTCAAAGGGGAGCCTCTACCTTGTTTTTGAGGATTGAGGAAAAAGCACCTAATCGCTTTGTTCACAGACTTCGGCGTGTGCAGCCTTTTCTATAGCGAGAGTTTCTCTTCTTTGGCATTGGCTTCCAAAGTGAGTGAGAGGCCCTGTTGTTTTGTTTTGATCAGTGAGGGGAATATTGGGATGTCCTGGTTTAATTAGTGCAATTTTTTCCAGGCTCTTCCAGCTCTGGTTTGTTTAGGAAGTCCTTTCTGTATCATCATATTCTCAAACATGCTGGCTTACAATGCACATCATTGATAATTAAGAATGAGTTTCTCTGAATAAGGAATTGACAAACAGAAGGGTATTTTGAACATTAACATCCTAAATCAACATTTCCGTTTTCTGAGGATGTTTCTCCAGGAATAGTTATTGTTAAAATGGAAAATGGGCTCTGAAAGATTTCCTTTGGGAAACACAATGGCCTACCCTTAAACTTCCCCACTTCTTGCTAAAATCTGATTTAATTAATACATTATTGATCTTCAAATATGAGAAAAATAATTGTATGGAACAGGATGAGTTGTTTTTTTTTTTTTAAGATTTATTTATCTATTTATTTATTTATTTGTCAGAGAGAGAGAGAGAGAGAGAGCGTGCGTGCGCACAAGCAGGCAGAGTGGTAGGCTGAGGCAGAAAGAGAAGCAGGCTCCCTGCCGAGCAAAGAGCCTGATGTGGGACTCGATCCCAGGACCCTGGGGTCATGACTTGAGCCGAAGGCAGCAGAAATTGCAAAACTGTTTTTATAAAATAGAAGTATAGGGATCAGAAATCAATGGTATTAAAATGACATGAAGGGGCGCCTGGGTGGCTCAGTGGGTTAAAGCCCCTGCCTTTGGCTTGGGTCATGGTCTCGGGGTCCTGGGATCGGGCCCTGCATTGGGCTGTCTGCTCCGCAGGGAGCCTGCTTCCTCCTCTCTCTCTGCCTCCCTCTCCGCCTGCTTGTGATCTCTGTCTGTCAAATAAATAAAATCTTTAAAAAAATAAATAAAATGACATGAAGAGCTGATGAAACTGTACACCTACTACCTCTCTTTCCACATGTGAAAATTCTACCTCAGTTTTTAAGTTCAGAATTTAAAAAAGATCTGAAGGATAGTTAATGGAGATAAAGTTAGGAAGGTCAAACTTACGATGTAGCCTAGGTTTGTGGTTAAAATTAATATGGAGAATTACTAATGACATATTGTTTCCTGAAAGATCTGAGTAAAGAAGAATCAAGAATCTTTGGACACTGGCTAAGAAATAAGATTGAAAAGGAAATAGCAAAGATGTACTACTAAGACAACAAGGAAATCTGATAGAAAATGAGGTGTTCTATTGGGGAGGGTATGTGCTATGGTGAGTGCTGTGAAGTGTGTAAACCTGGCGATTCACAGACCTGTACCCCTGGGGCTAATAATACATTATATGTTTATAAAAAATTTAAAAATTATTAAAAAAAAAAAAAAAAAGAAAGAAAGAAAGAAAATGAAGTGTCCTTACGGAGAATTTCAGTGAAGAAGGTCCTTCGATGATGTGGTTAGGAACAGCAGGTGGTGAGGGAAACAATGGAGCTCTAAGTAGGCAAAGGTGCAATGGAAGGAAAATGGTGTGGATGAAGAAAAGAGAAGTGTTGTTAACATCTTTGGGCAGGTGTGGTTTTCTTTCTTAGAGCTTTTTTTTTTATAACTTTTTTTTTTTTTTAAGATTTTATTTATTTGACAGACAGAAATCACAAGTAGGCAGAGAGAGAGAGGTGGAAGCAGGCTCCCTGCTTAGCAGAGAGCCGGATTCGGGGCTCCATCCCAGGACCCTGAGATCATGACCTGAGCCGAAGGCAGAGGCTTTAACCCACTGAGCCACCCAGGCACCCCATGGGCAGGTGTGTTTTGTATGTAAATGCCTTTGTCGTAATAAAAGGGCAAATCTTGAGAAAACAATGAAAAAGTAAATTTTTTTTAGCGTTTATTTTTATTTTTAATTGAAGTGTAGTTGGCATATAAGATTATGTTAATTTCAGGTGTCCAACATAGTGATTCCACAATTCTTACAATATGAGATGCTCAGCGCAGTAAGTACAGTTACCATTTGTGGCCATGCAAAGCTATTACAATAGTATCGACTGTATTTCTCGTGCTGTGCTTTGTATCCCTGTGACTTATTTATTTTATAACTGCAAGTTTGTACCTTTTAGTATTTCTTATAACTCAGGTTGGGATACTAGACAGGAGTTTCATCATCTAATGTTTTGTTTTGGATGCTTCTGTTGATGCTTTATTCTCAATGAGTAATTAGGGCAAGTGGTAGAAAGCTTGTGTTAGTAAAGAACTGTTTGTAACATGGGATAGCAGTTTATGGTAGTGTGGTTGTCTAAATACTAGTTCCCAAAGATATCAGAATCCTAATCCCCATGGATTTGTGTCACCTTACCTTGTTACCTTACATTACCATATATGGTAAAAGGGACTTTGCAGATGGGATTAAATAAAGGATCTTGATATGGAAAGTTACACCCTAAATTCAATCACAGGGTCTTTCTAAGAGGGAGGTAGGGGCTCATAGGAGTAGTAGTAGATTTGGCTCTGGAAGCTAGAGGTTGGAGTGATGCCAAATAGCGTCATGAGCCGAGGAATGTAGGAAACTTCTGGAAGCTGGAAAAGGCAAGGAAATAAACAGATTCTCCCCTAGAGCATCCAGAAGGAATAGCCCTGCCAACACCTTAATTTTAGCCCAGTGAATCAGATTTCAGACTTCTGACCTCCAGCACTGTAAGAGAAGAAATTTGCATTGATTTAAGCTACTAAATTTGTTATAGCAGCAGTGAAAACATACAGGTAGTAATTTAGAGATAGATCCAAATGTAACTGACTTTTACAATGAATGACTGTGAGCTTTCCTTCAACTCTAAGCTTTGAAAATGCCACAAATTTTCCAAAATTCTGGTTCCGTCTTGTTATGTTCTGTGGGTTGACAAATTCATTTTAGTTCCCAACGTTAGGAAACTTGGATATGGACTTGATTTGAGGCGGTAATGAAAAACTCAGTTCAGTCTCTGCTGTGCATTTTTACCCCTCATATAGAACACTTCCACTTCTGGCACTTCTCATCACTGAAGGTGTGGGGTTCTTCCCCCCTACACCAAGCGGTTCTCTACAATACCAGCCTGGTGTCCTACAAGGTAATTCAATTCTGACACCATCCACTGGTGGATAGTGCCAGATCCCACAGGTTAAGGGTTCAGTCTCACAAAACTCTCCCCCACTTCAGATGCCAGTTGCAAGTAGTAGGTCCCCAGGTTACCCATGATTTTTGTCTGACATGGCTACCAGGTGGAACTTCCCACGACTTTCTCCTCACATTCGATTAATTTTCTAGAAGGGCTCACAGAACTCAGGAAACACACACGTCTACTGATTTATCAAAAGATATGATAAAGGATACACATAGACAGCCAGAAAAAGAGATAGGAAGGGTCTTGACCCAGGAGCATCTGTCCTTGGGGAGTTGGTGTGTGTCACCCACCTGTAGATGTGTGTGTTCCCCACACCAGCTCACTGAACCCTGTACTATTAGGATCTTTACGGAGGCTTTCTCACATAAATGTGATCAATTATTAACTCCATCTCCAGCCCCTCTTTAGAGAAGTGGGATGTGGAGGGAGGTGGTGGGGCTGAAAGTTTGAAGCTTCAAATCATGGCTTGATTTTTCTGGTGACCATCCCCCACCCAGGAGCCCTCCAGGTGCCTTCCTAGAGTTTCTTAATTAGAACAAAAGATGCTCTTAGTGCTCTTATCACTAAGAATTTTCAAGGGCTTTAGGAGTCCTGTGTCAGGAGCCAGGGCCAGAGACCAATTATAGACGGGTCTTATCTCATAGAGGCCATCTTTGTTGTGTATGGTTTTATAGAAAAATGCTTTCCACATTAATACCCTCATCTGATCTTTCTAATAAGGGTTTTATTAACCATTTTACAAAAGAGGAAGCTGAGCCTTGGTGAAATAAGTCAATGGCCCAAAGTCAGTGGACAGTCAGAACTCCCTCTGCCTGTCTTGTGAAAATCCAAAGCCAGTGCTCTCTCTGGGGACCCATAGCTCCCTGTTGGACCTGTGAATCTCTATCTGGGGACCTCATTGTATTGAGAAAGCAGTGATGATGTGATGAAAATTTCATGGAACTATATTCTTTCTTGAGAAAAGGAAAGGTGGAAAATATTTACTTATTAATTTTTAGAGAGAGAGAGCACACAGGAATGAGTGGGGGGAGGGGCAGGGGAAGAGGCAGAGAGAGAATCTCAAGCAGACTCCCCACTGAGCACAGAGCCCGACCTGGGGCTCCATCTCAGTTATGAGCCCCCAATTTGTAATGATAATCGTTATTACCACCCCTTACTGAATTATTAAATACTTGCTACGAAGCAGTCATCTGCCTAAGCCCTCCTCATACTTTCTCTCATTGACTCCTCGGACCACCCTGTAAGGTAGAGGTTATTAGCGCCACTTCACAGTTGAAAAAATTAAGACATGGGATTAAGTATTTCTCTTTTCCTTTTTGGTTGAAGTATTTTTCCTAAAATCATGCAGTTAGCAAATTGTAAATCCCATATTTAAACCCAGGTTTGTCTAACTCAAGTTCATGTTCTGAAACCCTGCGCTACACTTGCAAGGCTACTCAGGACTTAGCATGGTGGGGGGGAGATGTCCTATTTGTAATTAATTCAACCCTTTATTGCTCCAAAATAACACACCTGCCAGTTTGCTCTGTATCCTGCCAAAGCCAAATGCACATTTTTCTCTCTAGAAACTACAGGTCTGAGGCTTGATTTAATTCCCACCGAGAAGAATAGGCAAGCTTGAGGAACAACTCAAACAATTAAATATTACAACTCTAAGTTCACCTAACTGGAGAAAAGAGTTCAGAAAATATAAGGGTATTAATAACCTTTATAGATCTAGGAGCAGCCTTTCATCCATAGATAGGAACCATCTGTGGAGCAAAGCTATGATGTTGATATAATACTTTGCAAGCATTTAGAAGCCCTTATCACAATATCATTGCTGAAATCGAGTGGGCAAAAATGGGCTCATGATAGAACTAATCATCACAAAGAATACTGCAAAGGATCTCTATGTTCTGGTCTCTGTATACCCACTGTAATTTATAGCATAACTTGATACAGCTTTCAGATTAGCTGTTCATGAGTCTTCCTGTGGTCATATAAGAAGACAAGCATACTTTTCTCTTGCCAAGGTTTTAAAATTGCTTCAAACACAACTAAACACATTGGCTAATTACTCTCAATAAGGATAGCTTTGTGCCCAAACCAAAAATTCAGTGTTTCTATCAGCCAATCTTTAGTGTCTTTTGGTAGGAAAAAAAAAAAAAAAAAAGAAACTTTAGAAATCCTTTAAAAATCATCAATCAGTAGGTGAAGTCATAATTCAGTCCCCTTCCAGAAAGCCCACAGAGTCTTGCTGAAAATTAAAATATTCAGTGATACCCACATCAAGGTCTTTCGAGTTCAGAAGTCAGTGTCAGCAGTTCCTGTCTGAAAACCTTCTGTGCCGTGGTTGCCTCTTACGTGTGGTGTTTCAACTAAATATCTGTTGAGATACATTTGAGACTTCAGAGAAAAACCTTCAAAGGTTGTCTGAAACCTAGCTCCAAGGAGACAAAATTATCTGGGAATGAGTGCATGTCGGGTTTTTGGTTTTCATTATAAAATTCCATTTTGTCACTTCCGTGTCAGGAATCTAACCTGACAATAGACTCCCTTTTCAACCAGTAAAGTCGAATGCTTGTCAGTGATTTCACTCGAACGATCAGCTCTTCAGTCAAAAACCAAGCTGATACATTTGATATTCAGGAAGCATTAAGGTCGGGGCGCCTGGGTGGCTCAGTGGGTTAAGCCTCTGCCTTCAGCTCAGGTCATGATCTTGGGGTCCTGGGATCAAGCCCTGCATCTGGCTCCCTGCTCGGCGGGGAGCCTGCTTCCTCCTCTCTCTCTCTCTCTCTCTCTGCCTGCCTCTCTGCCTACTTGTGATCTCTCTGTCAAATAAATAAATAAAATCTTAAAAAAAAAAGAAGAAGAAGAAGCATTAAGGTCAGCAATTCCCAGATGTGAGTAATTATTAGCATCGCCTGGAAAACTGTTTAAAATCTCAGTCTCGGGGCACAGACTGACTCTTGATTTCCGCTCAGGTCGTGATCTCAGGGTCTTAGGATCAAGCCTCAGGTTGGGCTCCATGCTCAGTGTGCAGTCTGCTTGTCCCTTTCCCTCTGCTCCACCCCACCTCACAACTTGTTTTCTCCCACTCAAATAAATAAATACAATCTTAAAAGCAAAAAAACCCCACCTCAGTCTGATTCAGTAGACCAGAGACTTCGGAATTAGTATTATAAAAACTCCTCACATGATTTCATTAGCCAGCTTCGTAAAGCTGCTCTTAGACTTTCAGATGTGTTGCACAAATTACTTCATGTAAAAATGCACACCATCTCATTTAGGAAAGGAGCCCTAGTAAGAAGTTTGTTCTGATGAATTGGCAGCTTCCCTTTTTTTATATAATGGCAGCCGTGTAAGACATCACTGTCCTTTTCCCCTTGGGGACGGGGATGCTCAGAGGTGAGTTCTACTTACACATAAAGTAGGAGCTCTTCTTAGCCTTGGACTTCTGGTTTGTTTTGTTTTCTCATCCTGATTACACTGTATTAGCTCTTTACTGTTGGTTGAAGAGTTTTATTTTACTTAAGTCTTTTGTTTTTATTATCTATTTAAGATTCTTTTTAAAAGTAGGTCATGTTATAAATAATAGACGATGTTTAGAGCAGGAATAGAGAGGACCTATTCAAAAGGTTTGGAGGATGAAATCATGACATTTTTTATGTCATCTGACTATGCTGCTCTACCAGAGGCCTGGCATGTTGGACTGACATTATGCCTGCAGAATTGTATTATGACTGGATATGATGAAGCCTTTGTAGACTTTAAGATTTCCACAAAATACACAAGCACAAAGTCCTGTAATGATGTAGTATATTCTTTCTCATAGAAATATGGATGAAGCTGACCACTAAAAAAGTTTCCAAAGTTTATTGAATACATGATATGTAAATGTAGATAATTGCTACTACTCTAAGAAGGTCTTAAGGAGTGCTCTAAAGATTGATATAATTTAGCAAGATAAAATAAATTAGAAATGTGAAAAAATAAGGGGTCTGGCTAGCACAAAAAAGTTGTATCATCTTGCTAAGGCAAGCCAAAATTTGAACTTTCTAGCAGCCTATATAAAAAGGAAAATTCTCTGCTCAAATAAGCAAAAAGTTGTTGTGATAATCTAAAAAGATTTCTACTTTTGGGACACAGTTGGTTAAGAGGCTGACTCCTAGTTTTGGCTCAGGTCATGGTCTTAGGGTTATGAGATCCAGCACGTGTGTGGACTCTCTTTCTCTCTCTAAAATAAATAAATCTTTAAAAAAAAAATTTATACTTTCTATAGGATCTTATTGAGAAAATACTTGGAAGTAGATCATCTTTTCTCTTCACTGGTACAGTTATCATTATGGGATACTAGTAATTTATTATGCAGTTCAGATTTTAACATGAACTTTGAGATACATTTAAGAAACTTTCCATCCCATTAAAAAAAGGGGTCACCATTTTCTCTCCCTGTCACCCAACAGAACAGGTATTGAGAGTTGGAAGAAATCTTATTTGGTGAAACAAAGTCAGAGAGAATGTATTTTTTATATTTAGGATGATATACACCCAATCTTTGTCTTTTTTATCTGGTACATTGCTGTTAATCTGTGGGGTGCCTTCTACTTCCTACCCTACCCTATTTACTCCCCACCCCTTCTCTCCTCCTGTCTTAACCCAGGATAACTTTATGATTGCATCTTCTTCCCTAAAGTATGTGAAGGCCAAGAAAATAACCTGGACACAAGACTTAATCAGACAGTTTCAGAAATAGCCAGCTAAGTAGCTTTCTATGTTTCACACCAGGGTTTTTTGTTTTTGTTTTTGTTTTTGTTTTTGTTTTTTGACTATTCAAGCTTTACACAGTGCCTCCTAAACCTGATTATGTATTGGAATTCCCCAGGAGTTTCTCAAAAATGCAGCTGTCTGGATCCCACAACCTCATTTTCTGATGCAGTCAACCAGGACTTGCAATTCAGGAATTTGCATTTTAAAAAACACCAGAAGTGGTTCAAAGTTGAGAAAAGCTGGCCAAGGGGCAAATAGTACAGGTTTAAGAAGTCACACAGATAGGATTTCAAAACACTGTGTTATTATTTTATGTTGTGTAATCTTGAGTAAACTCTATCTTTCTTTGCCTCAGTTTCTTTGATTCTAACATGACAATTTAAAAATTTTCCATTATTGGGTTATTTTAAGGATCAAGTGAGATTAAATGTCCTACCAGATCACCTGGAGGATAGTCCTTAACTTCCCAAAAGTATGTGGAGGCCAAGAAAATAACCTAGACACAAGACTTAATAAATTAAGTTAAGGACTTAATAAATGTTAACTATTTAATTATATACCTACAACATACTTTCAAACCTCGACTCAGGGCAGGGCCAAATCTTAGGAAAGTATTTCTAAGGGTACTCACAACACTTTCTCTTGTTTTATGATACTTGTACCCACCCCCCACTGATTTAAAAGTGCTTTCCATTAGTGTTTCTACATATCCCAAAATAAATCCCATGTTTACTTTTTTGAAGTCCTCAAATACAGAGTGATCACACTCTTTTTTTGTATACTGCCTACCTCCTCATCACCATCCTGATTAGACTCCATATGATATGCAGATCTCATCAGGCCATTTATCCAGTTTGCCAAATATTGCAAAAGTATTTTTTTAGAGACTGGAAGAGGGGCAAAAGGAGAGGGAGAGAGAATCTTAAGCAGGCTCCATGCTGAGCATGGAGCCCAACACAGGGCTCGATCTCAAGACCCTGAGATCAAGACCTGAGCTGAAATCAGGAGTCAGATGCTTAACCAACTGAGCCATCCAAACACCCTGAAAATAGTAATTTTTTTTTAAGTTCCCCTTTAGTCCTACCATTATAGAATTATAGAAAACTGAATTCTAAAAGCAGAGCTGCCTGATCAAATTGGAGGAAACTTAGGTAGGGGAGTGCTTTAAATTAAGACACTGAAGTCCTAGTTTAAATGAACCAGACTTTAATTGTGTCACAAGGATCAATTTAGAGATAATCTTGATAAATCCTATTAACTGAATAATGAAGTGAAGCATTCCTGTGCAGAGAAATCCATTTTTCCTGCCAGGGAGGAAAAATTATTCACTCCACCCTTCTCAGATTCATAGTCTGGGGCTCTGTAAATTAGGCAGATAAAAGGTTAACAAGAGAAAAACAGACATTTATTAACAAGTGCATTTTGGGTCCACGTGGAAGCTCTCAGTGATGCGAAACTCAGAGAGATCGTTAGAACTCGGGTGATGGGCATTAAGAAGGTCACATGTAGTTATGAGCCCTGGGTGTTATACGCAACTAATGAATTGTTGAACACTACATCAAAAACTAATGATGTACTCTGTCGGTTAACATAATAATAAAAAAATTAATTTAAAAAAAAGGAACTGGGCTTATGTAACATCTTTAAGGAAAAGATGTACATTTCTAGAGAAATAACAAGATAGAGGAAAAGGACTTTGAGTTTCTAGGGCAGCAAATCGTAGGAAGGTAAACATATGGTGGGAACTAATGGAAGGTAAGAGCTAGTTAGAAAAGTTTGTTATATAGTTTATCTGATGCTGTTCCTGGACTGATTAAGGCCTAGAATTGTCTCCGATGATTAACTTTTGCCCTTCCCGGAAGAGAGAGGAAGAGGGACAACCTTTAAAAATTTCTGTCCCACTTTTAGGCAAATAGGAGAGCTTTTACTTTCCTTTCCTTTCCTTTCCTTTCCTTTCCTTTCCTTTCCTTTCTTTTCCTTTTTCTTTTCCTCTTCTTTTTTCTTCTCTTTTTTTCTTTCTCTTCCTCTCTTTCTTTCTTTTTAGATTTATTTTAGAGAGAGAGTGAAAGTCGGGGGAGGGGCAGAGAGACGGAGATAAGCAGACTCCTGGCTGAGCACGGAGCCCAACGCAGGGCTCCATTTTAGGACTGTGAGATCATGACATGAGCCAAAAGCAAGAGTTAGCCACTTAACTGAGTGAGCCGTCCAGTCGCCCTAAAAGCTTTTCTTGTATCTTCTTAGTTGCCTTCAGCTCAAAATATTCCTTATGGCCAAGGGGCACATTCTGCCACCCTTCCTTCCCATTGAAGGATAAAATGGGGAAATCTTAGAACTGTATGAACTGGAAACAGACATTAATTATTTTGAAAGAAATGTGAGCATTTTTATATAATATCTCTGCCTCAAAGAATGCTTTTGAAGCTATTACACATTCAACATAGCTATCTCAAGTGAATCATGTCTTGTCATTTGAAATATTAAAATAAAATTTTGCCTCAAGTGCTTTTAAAGCAGGTGGAATATCAAGAAGTTTCTAAATAAAACAAATATCTGGGTCCAGCATTTTCTGTTATTTTCACTCCTTCTTTCCTTTTTTAATTAAATGTTTCAGAGAATATGCATAGTGGTTCAACCACCCTCATCCATCCACGCTCATCTATTTTCCTGACTCAACTGTATGATATTGTGGTAAAGGATTCAATATCAACACTAGAAAAGGAACACAAAAGAGGATACTCACTGAAGTATTTCACTGGAAAATTAACTGCAAAACACCCATGGAAATTATATGCAAATTAATTAAAATACTGTTAAGAATACAAGCCCCCCTCTTTTTTTTTTTTTTTTTTTACCATTTTAACCACTTGTAAGTGTACAGTTCTCTTGTATTAAGTACGTTCACATTATTGTGCACCGTTGCCCTTAAGAATGAAGGGGAGGAGAATGGAGGGTAGGCAGGAAGGGAGGCAGGAAGGCCATCCCAAGACAACTTTTTTAAAAAATTAGTAATTGTACAGTTTATTTTCTATTTGAGTATAGCTGACATATGCTGTTACATTAGTTTCAGATGTACAGCACAGTGATTCAAAACTCTATACATTAGGCTGTGCTCACCACAAGTGTAGCTCCCATCTGTCCCCATACAACACTATTACAATACCATTGAATATATCCCCCCTGCTATGCCTTTCATTCCCGTGCCTTTGTTCATTCCCTAACTGGAAGTCTATACCACCTACTCCTCTTTACCCATTTTGCTCATCCTCCCTGCCCCTCCCCTCTGGCAACCATCAATTTGTTTTCTGTGTTTGTAGGCCTGATTTTGTTTATGCTTTTTTTTGTTTTATAGATTCCAGATATAAGTGCAATCATATAGTATTTGTCTTTGTTTCACTTATTTCACTTAGCATAAAACCCATCCACGTTGTTGCAAGTGGTAAAATCCCATATATTTTATGGCTGTATAATATTGTGTGTGTGTGTGTGTGTGTGTGTGTGTGTGTGTGTGTGTGTACATATATATAAAATATTGCGTTGAGTTCTTCACATATTTTGTATAAGTTCTTTATATATTTGGTATAGTAAGCCCTAGTGAATATGCCATTTGAAAAATATCTTCTCCCATTCAGTATTTTGCCTTTTTGTTTTGTTGATGGCTTCCTTTGCAAAAAGCTTTTTATTTTGATGTAGTCAAAGCAATCTTAATAAATCCAGAGTAGGGGCGCCTGGGTGGCTCAGTGGGTTAAGCCTCTGCCTTCAGCTCAGGTCATGATCTCAGGGTCCTGGGATCGAGCCCCATGTTGGGCTCTCTCCTCAGCAAGGGGCCTACTTCTCCCCACCCCACCCCCACTGCCTGCCTCTCTGCCTACTTGTGATCATTCTCTCTCTGTCCAAAAACAAATAAAATCATTTTTTAAAAAAAATTTTAAAAATAAAAAAAATAAAAAGAAATCCAGAATAAAGCTGGAAGTATCGCGATTCCAGATTTCAGGATGTGTGCTATACTACAAAGCTATACTAATCAAAACCGTATGGTACTGGCTCAATAATAGACACAAGGGTCAATGAAAGAGAAGAGAGAGGCGAGAAATAATCTTATTGTCAATTAATCTATGGCAAAAGAGGAAATATGCAATGAGCAAAAGTCTCTTCAATAAATAGTGCTGGGAAACCTGGACAACTACATGCCAAAGAAGGAAACCGGACCCCTTTTTTACACCATACATAAAAATAAACTCAAAACGGATTAAAGACCCAAATGTAACATCTGAAACCAAGACAGCTTTTACTCTCCTTTGCACACTTGGGTTGAGGCAGCTGACAGTCTTGAGTTCTCGTAGCTAGGAAAAGAATTGCAGCAGGGTCAGAGGTTGGGATTTCAAAGACTATAAAATATGCCCTCAACTATATTGTACCCTAACTATATTTGGACCTAGAGCTTGAAGTTTTTTGAAATTTTACATAGATAACAAGCTGCAATAGGGACAGTTTCCCATCATCAAGAGCAAGTGGTTATTTAGCAACATCTCTCTGTAGAATAATGGGCAATGATGAAGTCAAGGGCCTTACAAGAGAAAATGAAGTTGTATTAAAATATATCACAAATGAATGATAGTACAAGTCTTGAAGACAGTGGGTTGCTACAGGAATTCAGAAAAAAGAATAACTTCTGCAAGCTGGGATGCTTTGGGCTTAACTGTTAAAATGGCTCTGCATTAGTTTAGTACGGATTTTAATTGAAATTATATGAAATAGGGGCGCCTGGGTGGCTCAGTGGGTTAAAGCCTCTGCCTTCAGCTCAGGTCATGATCCCCAGGTCCTGAGATTGAGCCCCACATCCGGCTCTCTGCTCAGCAGGGAGCCTGCTTCCACCCCCCTCTCTCTGCCTGCCTCTCTGCCTCCTTGTGATCTCTGTCAAATAAATAAATAAAATCTTAAAAAAAAAAAACAAGAAATCATATGAAATATCAGTAAAAGTATGGGCAAAATCTGAAATGATGCACAAAAAAGGCAAGGATTTTGTAATTCCAAAGTGAATCTGCAAAACTTTTTATTAGCGCCACGTGATGGCTGCATTATAGATAGAAGAGAAATATCCAACATTCTTTGTCAGTCTTCTGGAAGAATAGGTTTTGCATTATGACAGTGATGATTAATGAGAGCTCCTCAAGAATGCATTTCTTTGCTAAATGCACTGCCCTTGTACTCTAAAGCTTCTGATGTTCTTGAGGGCAACTGAACTAATCATTCCGCATCATCTTCTTCCTTGCCTGGAGGAAGCACTGCTGCTCTGGTATAATAGAACAAACCTTCCTGGGGATGACATGGAAATGGCTTGCAAAAAGTAAACCTTTTGTATGAAGGCTGAATTCCCAGGCTCTCTCTAATGGCTGAAGATGAGAGATCATGGCTTATGGGATGCATCTCATCTTCACTTCCTGAGAAGGAGACAAGTGCTGGAATTGAAAATAGAGCCCTGCATTGATAAGATAGAAATACATTGCTAAGACTTTGCAAAACTTTATTAAGAAAGTGGTCAGTGGTTTAAAATGAGGGCTAATCCTCCCCGCCCCCCACAGAAGCATGGAAAAATGCATTAAATCTAACCATTCACTTGTCTGTTCATTAATAAAAACCTTCCCATAAAGGAGTCGAGTTGACCTGAAGGCTACATGATAGATCTTTCTGATGAGTTTCAAACAGTGACTTGCACTGACTTTTTGTGAATTATAATCATTTGGGTCCTGCCGAGGTCTAATTTGGGTTTGAGAGTGTCAACCCACAAGTAACTGATTCACGCCACTTTGACCAGCAGACATTAAAGGGTGAGTGAGAAAATGGAATATGTTCAGCAACTTAGAATGGAGGAAAATAATAATGTAAAAGATTGCTACACTTCTGACCTTTCACAACGTGTAAATTATCTTATAAAATAATATGTGAATTTGCACCCATGGCTTGATTCAAGACCTCCGAACTTTCCATCATGGATCTGAACCTCAAAGTACAGTATTTATAGCCAGAGCGAGGTCTTCACTTTCAGTGATGATTGTTCCCTTTGGGCTAGAAAGAAAGTTGGGCTCCAGGTTGCAGAGTTATGCCGTGCCAAGGGAGTTGACCCCTCTTTCTTTCTTTCCCATTCTCCACTGTCTTGCAGACCAGATGATGTGCTCCTGCATCGCACGCATGATGAGATTGTCCTCCTGCATTGCTTCCTCTGGCCCGTGGTGACATTTGTGGTGGGTGTTCTCATTGTGGTCCTGACCATCTGCGCCAAGAGCCTGGCAGTGAAAGCAGAAGCCATGAAGAAGCGCAAGTTCTCGTAGAGGGGAGAAGGCTCGTGGGAAGCCAAGCCCAGAAGCTGCACCCATCGGCACACATCTCCCTGCAGAGCCTGCTTCCTGGCGCAGGAGATGGAAGGGGCTATGCGAGGTCTCCGAGAGGCTCCAGCCTCGATGGCAGCGGAAACAGGCACAGCTGGAAGACTCGGGACCGCATAGATTGTATGCCATGTGTCGTAGCGATGGCTAAGGGGTCAAGCTCTTAACCTAATGGAGTAACCATTTCAGAAAACTCTATAAGAAGTTAATTTTCTTTGGAAAGTAACAGTATATAATTGTACAGTGTAGTATACAAACCATTATGATTTATGCTGCCTAAAAATATTAAAATAGAGTGGTCCGTGGTTTGGTTTTTTGTTTTGTTTCGTTTTGTTTTGTTTTTATTTCCTTTTTTATGCTTGGATCACCAGGGTTTAAAAAAAGGGTCTTGTGGGCTTCATTTGATTCTGCTAGATTCAGCTTGTACTTAGAGATAAGGAACCCCGCACAAGTCTTGACCTCACAATATGATCCCCACTTCCCACTGTTAAAGACTACCTTTTGACTCCTGCTTGAAAAATGAGAAGTGCACTGCCAACTCAGTCTTCAGTCATTTCCAGACTCTTCATCAAGGGATCCTCAAAGATTGGGAAAAACCTCTCCTCCAACATTTGCCTTTGGCTCCCCATTATTTGTCACCCGATTATTTCTTAAGAGAGCGAGAGAGATGATTCTGAACAAGGTCTTCCCTAGCTCTGTGCCCTTTTAGTCCCGTGTCTCTGTTGCGTTTGATGGATTTTTCTCTCGGCGCAGCTGAATGTACATGATGTGAAGGACACTTAACTTTTCAGCTGCTGCTTTTGTTCCTTTCTTCTTTGAGGCCAGAAAAAAATATTCAAAATCCGTTCAAGTATTTTGTTTTTATTTTCTTTGTTCTCGCCCTTGATGTTGTCAGTATTAAAACAAGAACGTCGCTGTAGTAGGGTCAGTTGGCTTGGCCGGACCCGGAGACTTACCCCAGTGGCCGCCCCTGCCATCCCTGGGCTTCTTGCGCCTTTCTCAGAAGTTCATGGAAGAGACCATACTGCTTTCCGTCTGTCCATAAACTCAGATTCCAAACATCAGTCCCAGGTCTCCGTGAATACACCAACCCAAGTATTCACCAGTAGAATCAAACCTCTGTTAGAGGAGAGGTCCACTTTTAGTGAAGGAACAACTGACAACCCGATTTCTTCTCTTAGTCTTCAAACATGCTTCTGTTAGAATAAAGGCAACTTAAGGACAGCACTTGCTCAGGGCTCTAAGAAAGACATATTAGTGGGATGACAATCTCCTGACTTTTCATTCACATCCTGCTGCTTCCTTAATTTTAGAACTGAGAGCGCCCTAGTCTCCTATGGAAGGGTGCTGGACGAGTATGATCCTTTTTTCTAACCTAGTGTTACAAGCTGCCCTGTGAAAAAGGCCTTGAGCACGCTGTCGATGACGACCTTTCAGGTGGCTTCGGTTCCTCTACTTCAGTGCCAGCTTTCTCTTGCAGCGTCCCCGTTGTCTTAGCAACACCGTGAGCCCTTAGGAAACACTGTTACTTGAGAATGGGAACCTGAGAATATCATCATCTTTGCACCACATCGTGGGAGAGGAAGTCTACTCTAGCCATTATATCTTAATCCAATAACCTCTGATTAATTAATTACGGAGAATAGATAAAAATAGTGCAGGGATATATGTGATGTGTTGGGAAAAAGGGAAATGGATGTCTACTGATCTGAGTTTTCATGTATCGGTGTGAACACTCATAGGTTTATGTTAAGGAAGGCCTCTTTTGACTCAAGGAGTATACATACCTGTATCCTGTATCCTGTATGTTGGCTTTTGGAAAAGAGGAGAAACACGCTGAATTCCTGAGGTCACCTGTAGCTTTAAGGTCTTACTTGATTCTAGCTAGATAAGTTTGAGTCTCTTTATACTTGTCCTTAAAGCTAAAATCCAGAAGAATAAGGAAAGGCCATTTTTAAGATCAGAAAAAGGTAAAGCCTGACTTCTTAATGCTTTAATTCACTTTTTTTTGTCCAAGTGAGGAAATGGTCGAAGCTGCTGTCACAGAAACCCCAAAATATGGCGGCTCGTGGAAGACGTTCTTTCTTCCCCACACAGCAGTCCAGAGGGGGCAGGGAAGTCCAGGGCGGGCCGGGCAACTCCATTTCAGACGGTAATGGAGGGCCTCAGGATTCATCTATCTTGCTGTTCTTTTATTACCAAGGCTGGTGTTCATTCCACGGTCAAAATTGGCTCAAAGAATCACACCCACTTTGCAGCCTGGGAAAGAGAGGAAGTTGGGAGCAAGCTATTTCTTTTTAAGGAAATTTCACCCATCGCTTTCACTCACAGTTATTCGTGAGTACTTACCACATAGCTATACCTAGCTTCAAGGGAGACGGGGACATGTTCTCTTGCGCTAGATGGGCATATGTTCCACTAAATCTCCAGGGGAAGAGTTCTGTTTCTAAAAGGAAAGGGGAAGAAAGACCACTAAACATTTTGTTTGTTTGTTTGTTTGTTTGAGAGAGAGAGCAATTCTACAACCAAGGGGAGGGGCTGAGGGAGAAACAGACTCCCCAGCCCAGCAAGGAGGCCGATGCAGGGCTCGATCCCAGGACCCTGAGATCATGACCTGAGCCGAAGGCAGATGCTTAACTGAATGAGCCACCCAGGCACCCAAGACTACTAAAGTAAAGGACAGGAATGATGGTTAGTTGTCAATGCCCCACACCATGATGAAAGCCTGAGCAGGGCTAACAAAGATCCTTCGCCCTAGCAAGAGATAAGGTCCTTGGTTAAATCTTGAATCCGCTCTCTTGGAAAAACTTGTCCTTTGTCCTCTGGGGTCCCAGTTCGACCTCTAGGAAATTCTTGCTCATCAAACTCACATCCACATCTGAAACTTTTGGGGTTTATCACAGCTTTTTCAGACTCCTGCTGCTGGTGCATACTAGGGTTCCTTAGGTATTGAACAATCGTAGGCTTATATTGACCAGGATTATAATTTATTTGGCTGTGATAAAGAGGTTGACTCCATTTTTTAATGTGTGACTGCCAACAGCTCTCGTGCCTCCTTATCCCTCCTACCCTCTATGTTCCACTTCTGGGCAAGCTGCTTAGAAAGGCTGGAGGCCTCCTTCTTTGGCCCAGTGGGAAGTTCAGACCACACAAGCCTATCAAGCCTTGCCTGAAAGCAGGAACCCTTTCTCCAGCCTCACACCCTAAGAACAATAAAAGCCCAACCAGTCAATTCATTTTTTGGACCTGGGAGGGGACTGCCCTGCTCTCCCCACAAACACATGAATAATAAACCTTTTCGTACCCTCTCGATGTGTGTGTGATTATTAGTCTTGACATCCAAACCAAATTTTGGATTAGCAGGTCCATCTCAGGGGTGCCCACAACATAAGTGATCAAATTTCATCAGAAATACAGTAGGTTTCTGTTCTATTTGCTTCCAGTTAGTTCATGTGTGATAACCACACCCAAAGTCTGCTCTTGTCAATAGTTCTTAAGCCAACAGCATTTTAGTCTCTGGTTGTACTTCTAATCCTCAGTTTAATGGCAGACACATTGAGGCTTTCTGGAATGAGTTGAGGTGGGTCTGCCACGCTCTGTATCTGATCTCTTCTGTTGAGCTACTGCCATTGCCTGGCCAATGTTAGTTAATGGAGACCCTTGAGAAAGGTTCTGGACGATCATTTCCTGCTGTTTGGGGTCCAGAAACCATGGGCTGCAGGACGTAGGCACAACTCCTATAACAAAGCTGTGTTGCCCTCCTCGTAGACTAGTTCTTCTTGTCTCACTCAACTATTTTCCTTGGTACTTTACCAAAAAAGACAGCCAGAAGCTGCCAATGCACTCATCACTGCTTTTTCCTTATTACCTGCCCCACTGCTGCGGGCCTGCCTCCTGAGCTGCTGCGGGTGACCGGTTTGCCCAATGTTTGATCAGAGCATAACGAGTGTCTCTAGTTTTCCATCCAGCAGTCTCTGTTTTCTCACTATTACCTGCTTGGCAACAATGCCAACAATGTCATATTTTCGATTTTTGTCATGATGGAGAGATAATTTACATAGCCTTTCTCTAAATGGTCTCATCTGGTGATTCCCAGATCTAGTACCTCCTGCCCTTACCATTCCATGCTCTGAATGTATGTTGTAAGAGCTCTGATGCCTTCTCAGGTCTTTGTCTCAAGCTCAGTGGCGGGCAGATGATGCAATGGCAGAATAAGTAATGGGACAAAATATGATCAGACAACATGGATAGGGAATCATTTACCTGGCTCAGATAATTAGTCCTTTTGAAAAATTAGCTGAAATACACCAAATCATATAAAACCCTTTTCCTAATAGCTCAACATTCACATCCCATGCCCTACAGTCCAGATGCATCACACTCTTCTCAGGGTCTGTATGTATGTAGCCCTGTGCCATGGATGACTCTCCTCACTGTTTTTGCATATCTTTTTCTTCTTATCCATTAGGTCTGAGCGTAAATATTGACTCTTCCTGGAAACCCTCCTTACCCATCCAGTGTAAGCAGGTTTCTCTTGTCATCTTCTTCCTCTTTATCCTGCTTTCTTCCTTTGTAGTACTTATTGCTGCTTCTACTTATATAAGTATTTTCTTGTCTATTATCTCTCCCATTAGATGATAAGCTCCGTGAAGGTGGAATGGTGGTGGGATTTTTTTTTCCATCATTGGCACAGTGCCTGACACAATAAGGTGCTAAATCAATATTTATTGGATAGATAAGTGAATGAATGAATGCTCCCAGGATCCATCATGTTCTTCGTACATGTTGTTCCTTATATGTCTTGGGGAAATTCTACCTTACCTTCAAGTCCCAACCTAGTCCCTGCATCCTTACCTGCAAAATTAATCACTCCCCCCACTGTGATCCCATCGCAGTTTGTACATAACTCTATTGTTCTAAAAATCTAGCTTGTATTGTAAGATTTCATCATGTATTGTATGACACTCACTCGCTGGTTTTTCCTTACCTCCCCACCTTTTGAGACAAGAAACAAAATTTATTAATTTTTTTTGTCCATAATGACAACAATAATAATCACCTCCAAGTAACACTTGTTAACTGCAAATATTTATTCTGTCATACTGTTTCTGAAAGTCAGGAATCAGGAAGTGGCTTTGCTGTAATTCTAAATTATTCTTGGTGAAATATTACCAGTTAGAAAGTGCATGGGTTAGAGGCATTACACGGAATAAACATAAGAAACGGGAGTCCAGCAGAATTACAGTAGAGAACTTTTGATAAGAACACCATTATTAACTTGCTAGGCAATTTAAAATAAAAAGTGAGCAAAGTCCAACTGTCTGCATTTTTGCGGCTGACATGAAGAGGCTTCCAAAAGAAGTCATTGGAGACTTCAGGAATAGACAAGCCAGTGCCTGAGGATGACTTCCAAGAGTAGACCAGGGAGTGTATGTGACTCTTGTTCTTTCCTCACTTTCTGTGAATAACCTTAAGTCAGAAATAGGGATGTTAACATATAAACAAAGACTGAAATTGGGAGTAGTCCCATTGCCAGATCTTTAATACCTCGGGGTAATTTTTGCTAGAGCTCGAGAGACCCAAGAATGAGAATAAAATAATGTCTTTAGCAGATACAACTACTAAAAGCATCATGGGAGAGAAACTCTGGAGAAAGATGACTGTAGATGTTGTTAGCTTTGAAAAGGCACGGGATAACAGTATTGCTGGTGGAAAAATGGAAGGGAAAAGAATACAGTAAATGAACCATAAATGGGCTCGGAGGATAAGCCGTATAGTCAGCTGTTCAAATTCACAAATTGAAATTTATTTAAATGTTAAGTGACAGCTTTGCAAATTTTTTTTTTTTTTTTTTTTTTTTTTTTTTTTTGGTAACGGTACTTCAATACCAACCTTAAGCCCTGGCATTATTGTATCTTCTCTCCCTCAGCATCAACAAACTTCTCCAGAAGTGGGAGCTCAAATAATCCTGGGCACTCGCTGGGCACTTACCCAGAAGGTAATTTTTACCCTTGGACTTTAACCAAGGAATATTCCTTTATCCTTTGTAACACTAACCTGCTAATCTAATTGGAACAATCTATAGGCAAAAAGGTCTTCAGGATTAAGTGTTCCTTTGAAGACCTCTTCCTTGGGATTCCCAGCACTCCCCTATTCAGACTCAAGCCAAAGCCAGTTTGGAAACTAACTTACCAGTATCCCTATGTCTAAATCAAACCCAAACTGAAGGTCTTCGTGAAATCCTGGACTCCAATGGACTAAAAATTATATCTAAATCGGTGGAATTTTGAGGGTTGAGTCCATCAAGATTCATGTTGACACATTCAAACCTTACCCAGGCTTGAGTAAAAACTTCTAAAAACAGTAAACAAAGGAGTTGAAACCTACTAAAGAGACTCGTCATAAATTATACTGGTCCTTGTACAATTTGTACCTGTCCTCCCTGTCAAGAAAGAAACTCAATGGGTGAAGACTAGATTTGCTCAGGGCCTCAGGGTCATAAATAAAATAGCCATCCCTTACTTCCCCGTGACACTAAACCCAAATACTATTTCTTTGTGTGGTTACATGTTCTAGACTCCTACATTTGTTTGGTGCTTTCTTTAGTAGTTCCTTCTGTTAGATTGAGATAGTTAAACCTGCTTGAGCTTTCCTGGGAGTCAACAATATGCCTTACCAATTATGCTTCAAGTAATTTAATGATGTGGCCTCCTATTTTTTCTTTCTTTCTTCTCCTCTCCTCCCTTCCTTCCTAACTTCCTTACTTCCTTCCTAAGATTTTATTTTTAAGTACTCTCTACACCTAATGCAGGGCTTGAACTTACATCCCTGCGATCAAGAGTCACATGTTCTACCGACTGACCAGCCATGTGCCCCCCTCTTAGGGAGACCTTACGGGCCTTAAGTTTCCCTGCAATTCTTGTCTTACCTTCT
Organism: Lutra lutra; assembly: GCF_902655055.1. Lineage (NCBI taxonomy): Eukaryota > Metazoa > Chordata > Mammalia > Carnivora > Mustelidae > Lutra > Lutra lutra. The sequence goes on from NC_062285.1 coordinate 97,663,139, forward strand.
TAACAGTTTTAACTCAGAAAAGACTTTATGTTAGAAGGAATGTGATAATTTCGTCAAAACAAATTACATCACTGAGGACAAGAGTTATCCCAAGGGGGTAAATCTCTCACTTTGGACAGGTTAAAAGGCATTCCACACTTTCTTATGCCAGTCATTCAGACTTCATTCAGAGTCCGTTTGAGAGGCTGCCTGGGTCTTATAACCACTGCAGACAGTTAGTTTCCAACTGTTTTAAAACTTCCATGCCGCTTTGTGGTTTAACCACGTGATCGGTAATCAAAATTCTTCCCTGGGAACTTAAAACTTGAGCTGACTTTTTGTAATTTAAAAGTTAGCTTTTTTAACATCGTCTTACCCTGTGTCAACTTAAGTATCTCAAACCTTTCTACATATTCATAAATAAACCATCTGGACAAACCTTTGTTGTTTTGACTCCATTTCATGGTGTTATAACTGGGGCCCTGAGGTTCAAGAGCACCTGGCCCTGGGGGTCCCAAACAGACCAGCTTCTGCCTCTTGTCTCTGACAAAACCCGGAGGCAGAGAGACAAGGGGTGGTGAAACAATAAAGGGATTCACCAAAACCAGGAAGACAGCAAAGGAGCTTCTCAAAGACTGTCTCCAGAGCGCTCCAAATACTTCCGGGTCATGTAAGGAAAATATGGGACAGAGGTCGGTGGGTACATGCAGGCGGGCAATAAAAGTCAGGTCAGTCATTGTCTTGGGGTCAATCACGCAGGGTCTTGCTGGCATCAGGGCAGTCCCTGTCGCATGAAGGGGTGATTTCAGTTCCCATCACAAGGTGTTTGCCTGCCTCACCTTCCACCCGAGTTAAGAGATAAGCTGGAAAGCACTTAGTCAATTAGAAAGTACAAACTGAGGTCAAAATGGAGGGAGCTAAAGTCCTCTTTCAATATTTGTCAGAGAAAAGCTTGCTACGGCTTTTCTTTTCACCCAGTGGCAAAAGCCCCCCTTCCTAGTCTCAGTGTAACAGTGCCCACAGCTAAATTAGTGCAGACGACGGCTAACGAGGGTCTTCCTCAGACTCCTGGACTCTCGTGATGTGTAATTGGTAGAGTCTCCTTTTACACACACAGGCTTGAGGGATGGAATGCAGAAAGGGCCGCAGCGCCCCCCTGACTGAAGACACACAGGCCCGTCAGGTGACCCACCTCAGAATATCCAGAGGCCCTCACTGGTGAACGGGCTGCTTACAAACAGGCACAGTTATCAAAAAAGGGAGGATTCCATACGTCACTCTACCTCCTCACTTCCCCACTTTAAAAAGGTCCCCACCCACTTCCTTGGGGGGGGACAGCCTCTCCTCTGCCGTCCTGCCCACAGCTCCCTTGAGGTGTATTCAACACACTTCTATCTCCTTTGCTCCGTAGGTGGGTGAATCCTGTCACCGCCAGAGCCACTGGCTTCCACCCGATCATTGCCCCACATTTGGGGGCATTATCTGACTGGGAGAGACACCGCATTTAGACACCACAGAAAGACATTAGTTCTTAGCAGGTAGCCTTACCTTACCCATTTCTTCCCTAGTAATACTACTTTAAGTCCTACTACTTTCCTTTTTTTCTTTCTTTCTTCCCTCCTTCCCTTCTCTCCCTTCCTTCCTTCTTTCCTTCCTCCTTTTTTCCTTCTTCCTTCCTTCCTTCCTTCCTTCCTTCCTTCCTTTCTATCTATCTTTCTTTCTTTCTTTCTTTCTTTCTTTCTTTCTTTCTTTCTTTCTTTCTTTTCTTCTTTCTTTCTTTTTTAGCAAAGGGATAACTCATGACTGCCTAACCTCTGTCCAGGAATGTCCATGTCCTGAACAAATATATTAGAAACTCCTCTATAAAGTCTAGAGTTAACCTTGTTTGTTAACAGGTCATACAAAGACAAAAACAAGGAATTAACAGGCAGGATATGTCAAAAAAAAAATCTCAACTTGTCACCGTCTAGACCCCAAGACCTAACCTTTATTGCCTACCTGCTTGTGCTCACCGATCTTCGTCCCACATTTTTCTTAAGCTCTGCTTTGCAGTTTATCACTTGACTCTGAGAAAAGACCCAATGGGCATAATGTTCTGTGGTGGAAACATAAACTACATCTCAAGCAATATCTCCAGCGGCCCAGACCACCCAGACCAGTTTGAACTCAACACCTGACTCACCCCTGCACAGGGGGACCACTGAGTGACCAAGTTAGCTTTACCTCATTAGAATACTAAAATCTCTGCCAAGGAGGGGCACAAGCCTCATTTACATAACATATGATGCATGTACAGATATGTTTCCTTAAGATACAATCTCAATTTGTATGCCTGCCTCTACCTACAGTGACAACGCTTCCTTACCTAAATATTCATCCTCACTCTGGAAGAAAGGAACCCATTCACCCTTGCTCCTGGAGTCATGGCTTTGGAAGGTATTCCTGGTAATCTCCTTGTTTGCTACAAATGAAGTTTATTTATGCGACAACACTACCTGATGTTTGTATCTGTGACTCAGCAAGGAGTGAACTCACATTAGTTCGGTTACAGATTCACTTCTAAAATAATGACCCTTTACTGAGGCCAAAGTAAGCTAGAAGGCAGTATGCACTGTATTCACCAGGACTTGTCAACTCGCTAGATAAAAGCGGGTTAATACCGAAGGCAAGATGTGGGGAATGTTTTGGAAGTCACTGAAGATCTAGATCTCTGCAAGAAAAAAAGCAAAGGAAAATGGCCTAATGATTAATAAACTCTTCAGTGAGGGGACCTGGGAGGGAGACAAACCATAACAGTCTCTCTTTTTTTTTTAAGATTTTATTTATTTATTTGACAGACAGAGATCACAAGTAGGCAGAGAGACAGGCAGAGAGGGGGAAGAGAGGGGGAAGCAGCCTCCCCTCTAAGCAGAGAGCCCGATGCGGGGCTCGATCCCAGGACCCTGAGACCATGACCCGAGCCGAAGGCAGAGGTTTTAACCCACTGAGCCACCCAGGCACCCCAAAATACTCTTAATCTCAGGAAACAAAATGAGGGTTTCTGGAGGGAAGAAGGGTGGGAGGGATGGGGTGCCTGGGGGATGGACACGAGGGAGGGTATGTGCTATGGTAAGCCCTGTGAATTGTGTAAGACTGATGCATCACACACCTGCACCCCTGAAGCAAATAATACATTATATGTTAATAAAATTTAAAAGAGACTCCTAAGTGTTCTAATGTTTCTTAAGGAGGTGGAATGCCATTAAAAAAAAAGTGTGGGGGGGGTTACATGATGGTTAATGGAAATGCCCTACATGGTCATTAGGACAGAAAGGCAACTCCTTCCAAGAATCTGTTTCCACAATGCCCTAGAGGGCCAAATCTTCTGAGAAGTTCAGAGAATTTACTACAGAATGAGGGAGTCCCTCCAAAATCAGAAAAAAAGCTCACTTGCAAAGGACAATAATCAAGATTTGTCTCATGACACTCACCTCATTGCCTTACCAATACTCAACTGTTACCTTAGGGACTTGCCTCAGCCCCAATAAGTTCTGTGCCTTAAAAGAACTGCCTTAAACCATTTGGGTTCAGACCATAAAATCATATAAATACTCTTTCCTTCCTTTCTCTTTTGGAGTAACTCCCAAGGCTTTGTCAAGGTCATCTCCCTTGCTGGTGTAAGTTTAATAACTCAACATTGTTTGCTCAACAGCTTTTTCCTGGGATCTCCACAAAATTCATCTCATTGGATCCATGAAGCAGTATTACCAAATACTTAAAGCTTATTTGCCATTATTAGCCAGATTGTTTAAATCTCTTTCCTGGAAGTGTGTAAAGACACTCTGAGGAGTATTTACTCTTCTGGGACATTTAGTGAAGGTAATTGGTAAGATAATGTATGAAAAGATAATACATGCAAAATGCTCAATGCCTAATAGAGTTCCTGGCACAAAATGGATGTTCAACAAATGTTAGCTACATTATAACCCCCTAACTCCCTAATCCTTCCTTACGTGGACCTCTGAGCAGACTGCAAACTCCAAGTTAATTGTCTCTGAATTCAGAGTTCCTATTCACGGGTCCTCACAGGTTTCTCATCTTGCGTGATTAGTGGGAACCACCCACCTCCTTCCTTCCATCGTCTTGACTCCATTCCACTTCTGTGCCAGCAGCAAGGTGAGGGAGGAATTCAATTTTTTTACATTTACCCTCCCCCCTTAACGTGACTCTTTCTTGGGGCAGACTGAGTGGAGGGCTTCTGTTCAGTGACATTTGATTTTAATAATGAAAAGTGAAAAATACCTGTGGAGGTTGAGCCTTCTCAAAAGCCTTCTCAAAAGCTTGGATGGGGTTGTGGCTAAAGAGGGGAATGTTGATTAGGTTATAGGGTTAATGAAATTAGGAATCTGGAGCAAACCTTGGAAAGGACAGGGCTTCAGGACCATGAACATAAAATAGGAAGGGTGGTGCCCAGGGAGGTTTCCCATAATGTCCCATCCATGAGACCAAAAGACAAAAAAACACTGCAGTATCTGCATTAGTTCTTAAAATTCTCCTTTCTGAGACAGCATATCCTAAATGCCAACTCCGTGTTATTATAAAATTCAAATCTACTCTGAGATTTAAAGAGGAAACAGATGAAGTATAAATGTGTGAATAAAACCTTCCAAGCCAGGAAAAAAAAAAGTTTAAAAGAAAAAAAAAACCCAACCCTACAGAGATGTTTACTTTGCCCTTTATAATTATTGGATGAAATGATGAGGCCGGTGACTTCAGTCCTAGACAAGGGGAGCAGGGTGGAGTGTTGGTGTGTGTTTTGGGGATTCGAGGTGGGAAGGTTTCCTGATGGAGGTGGTGCACTGGTAAATGTTTGATACCCAGCCAGGGGCGAGAGGGATCCTCTCATTCATAGCATTTGCTGATTTCTGGGGTGTAATTCTACCCACTCGGCTCATGGCAAGCTATCAACGTGACATCGCTGAACTTGGCATTGGGAAGAGATGCACAGCAGTGCACCATTACACAGGATTCCAGTCCTACGGATAGAGTAGCCAAAGATAACCTCAAGAACAGAGATAATAGTCCAATGTAGTGAAAGAATCAGCAAGTCATGGGTTTTGAGTATTTAATACCTTTAAAAAATATATAAATAGTCAAGTTGTAAGTTTATATAATAATAATGGCTGAGTTTTAACAACTGGTTGGGAAAAGTTAACCTTTGGCTTCCAAGGGCCAATACCAAAACACTGTGAGAGCTGAGTGTGTTCTTCTTTCCAGGCGGGGCAAGGCTGGCCGGGTGTCTCTCACGCTATACCCATTTTCTGAGTGGCATGATCCCCTCCAGGATCTGAGAGCTGGGATGGAGGGCAAGAAGGAAGCCTGATCTATCACCACTACAGCCAAGTGCAGGCACTTTCTGGAGATGATCTGTGCAGGGACAGAGCAATGCCACTTTTCTCAGACTAAAGAGGACCCGGCTGCTCGAAGAAATTAATGTTCCAACTCAAATGACTCATTTTGTAGGAACATTAAGTTCACAGCCAATTTGTCAATATAAGAAAACTATCACTTCATTTAAAAAAAAAAAACTCAAAAAGTATTGCTTGAATTTAATGCGTTATAAATCCCATTTTGGCAAAAGTAGATTGAAACTCATGAAGGTGGTATTGGAGCATTACTAGCACTGTGCAACTTGGCTGCCATATTTTCCAGGATGGTTGCGGGACTTAAAATTGTCATCTGAAGACTGGCTAATGAAACTATGCTTTTTCTAGGGAAAGCTAAAGGAGGATATGGCATCTACTTGCAAATATGTGAAAAGATGTCTAGAGGGACTAGAACTTGTTTTACAAATTATCATGGTAGAGGCACCTGGATGGCTCAGTCGGTTAAGCGTCTGCCTTTGGCTCAGGTCTTGATCACAGGGTCCTGGAATAGAGCCCCTCATCCAGCTCCCTGCTCAGCAGGGAGTCTGCTTCTTCCTTTCCCCTCTGCCTGCTGCTCCCTCTGCTTGTGCTCTCTCTCTCTCTCTCAAATAAATAAATAAAATCTTTTAACTATCATGGTGAGTAGAAATAGAGGCTCTGTATTATAAAGACTTGTGTTCCAACTTTGGCTTCATCATGTCTACCTGTATGACCTTGGACACAATTATATAGACTCTCTGGACCATGGATCCCTTATGTGGAATTGGGGTATATTCACTGTTCTTTTAACAAATTATAGTGAATACAGTGGCTTAAAAGCAATCTAAATGTATTATCTTACAGTCAGAGGTCAGACTCTAACCGGGTCTTACCAGGCTAAAATCAAGATATCAATAGGATTGCATTCTTTCTGGAAGCCCTAGGAAAAAATCCATTTTCTCTTTTTCTACCCTCTACAGGCCACCTGTATCCCAGGTTCTGGCCCTTTTCTTCCATCTTCAAAAGCAGAAATGCTGGGCCAAGTCCTTCCCACATTATTTCTCCAGTTTTCTTTTCTCTTCCCTGTTCAATTTAAGAACTGTTATGATCACACTGGGCCCACTCAAATAATCCAGGATAATCTCTCCATCTCAGAGTCAGCTGATTAGCAGCCTTAATTCCATCTGCAAACTTGATTCCCCTTTCCCATGCAATCTATCATATTTACATTCACAGGCTCCAGGGATGAGGATGTGGACATCTTTCGGGACTCATTATTCTGTCTACCGTATAAGGATTTTAAAAAGTACCTACCTCATAGCATTGCACTGAGGAAGATTTCTTGGACAGAGTAAGGACTTAATAAATATTAGCATCTTTCATTATTATTATTATCTTTAATAACAATCTGCATTATTTTGCTAGGTTGCTATACAAAGTACCACAGACTGGGTGGCTTACACAACAGTTTATGGCTGCGCAGTCTTGGAGGCTAGAAGTCTGAGATCAAGGTATTGGCAGGGTGGGTTCCTTTTGAGGGCTGTGAGGAAGAATCTAGTCCCTGCCTCTCTCCTAGATTTTGGTGGTTCGCTAGCAAACTTTGAGATTCCTTGGCTTGTAAAAGCATCGCCCTGATCTGTCTTTCTCCCAGTGACATTCTCCCCATGAGTGTATCTGTCCAAAATAACCCATTTTTATAAGGACAGTAGTCATATTGGATTAGGGACCGTGATACTACAGTATGACCTCATCTTAAGTGATTACATCGGCAGCAACCCAGTTCCCAAATAAGATCACGTTCTGAGGGGCTGGTGGCTAGGATTTCAACATAAGAATTTGGGGGGGCGGGTGTGCCTGGGTGGCTCAGAGGGTGAGAGCCTTTGGCTCAGGTCATGATCTCAGGGTCCTGGGATCGAGCCCTGCATCGGGCTTTCTGCTTGGCAGGGAGCCTGCTTCCCCCTCTCTCTCTGCCTGTCTGCTTGTGATCTCTTTCTCTCTCTGTCAAATAAATAAATAAAATCTTAAAAAACAACAACAGCAGCAAATTTTTTTGGAGGGGGGCACACAATTTAACAGATAACACAAACCGAAGGATGTGGGTTATTATGAATGACAGGTGTAGACAGCATATTTACCTCAGGAAAATGAAGTGCTTTCTACCTGAGAGGTCTGAGTGTGGAATGGGGTGCTGAGTTTCCTGATATTTGTCAACCACTTAGTGAGGACAAGGGCGTAGTAGGGCAGATTCGAGCATCCCAAAACTGCTGAGAAAACAAAAGCTTGAAAATGCCCTCTCAACTCAGAGAGGATGGGCTTCTTGCAGATTTGCCTCCAGAAAATGGCATCACTTTTCAGACCTTCATGAGAGCTCAGTTCCTTAAACCAGCGTGCCTACTGTGCGCCCCCAGAGGAGCTCGCTCCGCGGGGATCTAGAACATTCTTGGGAAAATTTACCTCAGATTTTCATGACAGACCATGGTGCAGTCACATCAGTAGGTCGGAAGTGCTGGAAGTGAGCACTTTGAAGCTCCTGTTAATTATAATTTGGGGGGGATCGGTTACTGTTTGAAGACAGTTTGGAGATTATACCTCAGCAGGTAGGTAGGACTCCAGGTCCTACCTGGAGCTGGAATAATAGCTGAGAAATCACTTGTATTTCAAGGCAAATGCAAACTGGTCTCAGAAGGAAAATATGTCCAGATTTAGGTAAAGAGAGACTTTATTTGCAAGAATTATTGCAAGCAGGTGTGGGGGTATATGGGGGAGGAATGATTGTAATGGGGTAAGAAGAATATTGACGAAGAGAAGGCTCCATTCATGAGGTCTGCAAGCATCTCAGAGGTCAGGCAGAGAAGGGTTTTACTTTCACAAGGAGGAATAAACAAGGCTAGAAAGAACAGGGTGTGGAAAGTGGGCTGAGCTGGTCTGATCAGATCATGGATCAACAGGGAAGATTTTGCCTTGAGCTCAGCCTCGTCTTAGGGAAGCCGTTCCGGAGGGGTGCCTGTTGGCTGCGCAACTTGAACAGGTTGTTTCTTTTCCTGCACCCATTCCCTTGTCGTAAAGTAGGTACAGATACAGAGCTTGTCACAGGGGGGTTTTGAACCCAGACCTACTGGTCTCAAAATTCTGTGCTCTTTCAGAGAAAGGACGATTACATTTAAGAACTTAGTCTTCACAAAATCCTCCATAAAGCTGATTCCTTTTTTAAAAGGTACAGACTTATTTTCTGAAATACAGTTTATCTGTTTAATCAGAGCAAATCATCACTGAAGAATTTAAATGAAATAACTTAAACATTTTGGTTCATTATTTTTTCCAAGCACAACAGCATGGTGAAAATCTACAGATTTAAAATCTTGATGGATGGGGGGACCCAGCAACCTATGTTTCAGGAACAAGCCATCCAGGTTATTCTGATATACACCAAAAAAAATTTTTTTTTAAGATTTTATATATTTATTTGACAGAGAGATACAGTGAAAGAGGGAACACAAGCAGGGGGAGTAGGAGAGGGAGAAGCAGGCTCCCCACCAAGAAGGAAGCCCGATTTGGGGCTCGATTTCAGGACCCTGGGATCATAACCTGAGCCAAAGGCAGACGCTTGATGACTGAGCCACCCAGACCACACACCAAAATTTGAGAACCACTGGCAGAGGGGTTGAATGTGTTTGCTCTGAAGCTGGATAGTCTGGGTCTGAGTCCTGGCTCTCCCATTTCTTTACTGTGAGTCTTGGGTCTCAGTTTCTTTTCTCAGGATTTCTGGGAAGATTGAATCCATTCAAATGTGTTAGAATCCAATGAATGCTGCAGGACACTTTGTTGAAATATGTATATTAGTATTATGTATTATTGTGTTATTAGTATCATAATATCTGGAATTTGTCTCAAATGTGTTTGCTTGGTACCTAGGAGAATCTGATCTCCAGCAGATAATCATCTAATAGAGAAAACAGAGCAAATAATTTTCATAAAATGTGCAATAGGCAGTAAAAGATGTCTCTATAGAGACAGAAGTGATGTGGGAAAGAGGAGAGTTTGAGGACACAGGTTAGAGAATGGGTCAGCAGCAGTCTCAGAGGTCAAGGAAAGGTCATGGCCATTTTTGAAGGTTTCTGGCATAGTAAAAAATGAGCTTTAAATTTTAAAAAAGTCTAAGGAGACATGAAAGTTGTTTAATTCACATAATGAAAAGATTTATTTTAAAAGTGCCTATACAATGCATTATAGGTAGACTGATCCAATAATGGGCCCGAATTTAAAGTGATATGAAGCATGTCTTCACATCTCACTCCTGCCTGCATCTCTGAGAGTCTGCATTTAACTTTACTTGTAGGTAAATCAAAAGATGATGTCTGCACCTTTTTGTGAGGGTGCCTGAGCTCATGACCTTTGTGTCCCCTCTGTGATGTGCTCCGGGCATCAGAGAACTGGTGAGAACTATCTTATCGGGGAGAAGTAAAAAATACATGAGCAAAAATGCACAAAACAGCAGTCTGCACTCTAGAAAGCACAAAGAGTTTGAGACCACCCTGTATATATGGCCAGGAGAGGACTGGCTGCTGCTGAAGCTGGGGAGGAAGGCACAGACTGTCATGGCAGGCCTCCTAGAACCACCAAGGGCCCCAGACTACATGTCATGGACAGGGGGGAGTCACCACCGGTCAATTGCAGATGGACTCTGGTCCTGTATTTTAGGTAAATCACTCTGGAGGCAGTGTGGAGGGAGGACTGGCATGCCAGATGGAAGTGTAGTGACCATACACAGAACTTCTGGGCTTGGTGCAGAGGAGACCTGAACTCCAACAGGACAGCAATGCAGAGAAGGGCTGGCTCTCTAGGTTAGTAGAAATAGGAACACGTCAAGGGACTGATGACTTCCTGTCCAAGAGTGTGGGTAGAAAAGACAACTGGTCTTTCGGCCTTGAGAAAGTCACATAGCTTTGATTCTACTGCTCTCCCTCCAATCCTTGTGTCGAACTGCTCAGCAGAGTGTGCACAGCCTTGGGTGCCAAGGCCCTGGGAAGCTGCTGGGGGAGACTGGGAAGACTGGGAGACAGGGAAACCCCAGGAGAGCCGGGAAGACTGCCTACTTCTTGGCGAATAGTCCCTTCGTGGAGCTCTGCTCATCACCCTGTTTCCTGCTGGACCCCTGACTTGTGTGTCCATGCTGACTTTCCCCAATGGACATCATGACTGGACCCTTTATCACACCTTTTGGGTTCATGCCTGGGTTTGGGGGACATGGTAGCAGTGGCACTTTGGAAGTCCTGGCCTCCCTGTCCTTTGTCTGTCTCACTTTTTGGGGCCTAGGGCACGCTTGTTTGCTTTGTCTTGCTGGCTCTGAATAGTGTTCCTGTTTCTGTCCTTTCCCGGGACAGCTCAGCAGTCCTTTTGGCCTGACCTTTATGGCCTCTTGTATCCAGTGAGTTGAGAGCTGCTTTTTGGAGCCTGTTTCTTCTGCCTTATTTCGGATTCCTCTTTGTGGTTACTTCTCTTTTTATATGGCTGTCATTCAGAGCTGACACCCCGGTTCTGCGTGGGACAATCATTGTCCCTTTGCACGAAGAATTTCCTGTCACCCGGAGAATTGTTGAGCAACATGTTCCAAGGCCCCAGAGGGAACAGAAGGGTTTGCATTTCGAATAGGTAACTGCTCTCACATTTAGTCTAAAATGCTGGGAGAGACATCAATATCGGTGCTAATGGACTAATGGGCCTTTTAATAAGAGTCGATAGGGTGAGGTTGGAGGGAAGAGATCTGGAGCAGGCATGGGAGTCTGCAAAACGGAATTGAACACTGGAGGCCTCAAACGGAATTTAATATAAGCTATGGAGCTTAATCAACCTTTTTTCCAACCCCTGATACAGGAGAAAGTGGGTGAGAGTCCAGGCTCCAGAATTTACTTGGTCCGTGTTTAAAACAAGGCATGCGCTAGCTCTGTGACATTCGCTAGCTCTGTGAAGCTCGCAGGTACTTTCTCTGTGCCTCAGTCTCTTCATGTGTTGAATGGGAAATTTGTAGCCCTTCCCCTGTTTAGTTTTGAGAGGGTTTAATTGAGATAATGCAGGCGGGGCAGTTTCAAATTCTACTTGGCACATAATGGTCAGAGTCGCTAACATTTGTTAAGTGCTTCCTAAGTGTTAAGGCTCAAAAATATCGCACATTACTCTTCCTCTTTGTCACATGGGGTTTGAATGAGTTTCTTCTCAAAGAGCTAGATTTGACTGACGAGAACCTGCAAAACAGAGAGGCCGCCCAAACTTCACGCAGAACAGTGGGCCTCCCCGCCATCCAGGGGCTCATTCCAACGCAGGTTACCTGGCCTCACCCCCACAGTTTCAGATTCGATGAGACTGGGGGGTGTCAGTCTGAGAATTTGCATTCCTAACAAGGTCTCAAGTGGTGCCATTGCTGCTGGTCTGGGGACCAAACTTTGACATACACTGGCATGGAGATGGAGAGATCACGTTTTGAAGTCAGGAGGTTTCAAACTGGAAACTGGGCTTTGGCATTGTGCAGCCTTGAGCAAGTTACTTCATCTCTTTAGACTTCCAATTCCTTGTCTCCAGTATAAGTCTAGGAGCTAGGGGGCGTGAGGAGTTGAATGATACATACTTAACATTTAGCAGAGTTACTGTATGATACGCATTAGTGATTGTTCCTATTCTGCTTAATTTTGAGCAGTATCTTGGTCTTCTCTGTGCCTCTACTTCCCTATCTGTAAAGTGGGAACATGGACTAACCTACCGGATATGGCAGGTGAAGGCATTCAGTAAGGTAACAACTTTAATGTCACAGCTTTGAGGGACCGTCCTAGAGATTAAACCTGTCCCCTTCTGTAGGACTTTAAATAGGACTTGGAATGTCTTTCTCTTAGGTTAAATTAGAAAATCCTTTGCTACCGCAAAGGTCTGAGACCCTCAATAGCTCCTTCAGATACTCCCACCTTTCATTTCACCCTCTTGTTGCCTTCTGCCTACAGTCTTCCACCAAAACTGATCATTCATTTTATTTCTCTTCTGTCCTGTTTGCCTTTATTTATTGCTCATGTGTTATTCTTTGCTGGAGGACAGTTGTTTTCTTCCCTAAACATCTGACATAAGTGGGGGAGGAGCATCTGCTTGGGTGAAGACTGGGCCGGGGGTCACTGGAAAGTTCTTTAGGAATGGAATATGGCTTAAAAATTTAATTTATGTGTCTTACAAATGGTATTGTTTGGTAAGGTTAGATTTGGGAATGTTCCCTGGCTTCTGAAATTTTCGACTTTTAACGCCCTTTGTTTTTCTTTTTCCTTTTTTTTTTTTTTTTAAGAATATGTTGGTTTTTTTTTTTTAAAAAGATTTTATTTATTTATTTGACAGACAGAGATCACAAGCAGGCAGAGAGGCAGGCGGAGAGTGTTTACTTTAATTTCATACAGCTCCAGTTCAAAGGTAAAATTAAGAATTGGATATCTCCTTTTTTCTTGATTGAGGTATAATAGATACATAACATCATATTAGTTTCAGGTGTACAACAAAATGATCCAATATGTGCAAACACTGAAACGTGATCACCACAATAAGTGTAGTTTGCCGCATCACCATTTAAAGTTACATAATATGTAATACAATATCATTAACTATAGTTACCATGCTGTACATCAAATTCCCATGATTTACTATGACTTGAAGTTCAGACCTATTGATCCCCTCCTTCCATTTCACTCACCCCCACAACTACCTCTAAACCAGCTTTTGTTTTACTATTTACCTAGGATATAATTTTTGGACATCTGGGTTCTTTCCATAGTTGGCTATTATGGACGTTGCTGCTATAAATATTGGGGTGCAGGTGCCCCTTCGGATCACTACCTTTGTATCTTTGGGGTAAATACCCAGTAGTGCAGTTGCTGGGTCATAGGGTAGCTCTGTTTTTAACTACTGTTTTCCAGAGTGATTGTCCTTTGTTTTTATAGTTGTACTGTCAGCTTTTGTTTTTTATTTTTGTTATTGTTGTTTTTTTTACCTTAGCTCTTTGGCAAGCCCTAAGACACAGAAACTTCTTGGCCACCAATGGCTTGCAGCTGGGTAGTAGAGACAAGAAACATATTTCATTGCAAGTTCTGTCTTAAAGAATAAAATGGATGCCAAATTTCTTCCTGGGGTCAAGAACTCAGAGCAAAGAGAAAAATAATTTAAGATAATTTACACAAAGTTTCATGCATCGTTATAGTAACCACCCCCACCCCAAAAGGGGCAAGCTTTGCTCAGATCAGCAGTTTTCTAATGTAATAGTACAATTTTCCTTTGGAGATACTGGGTTGAGAAGATAGCATGACCTTTGGGATTGGTTATCTCCTTTGGTAAAAAGGTGAAGGTGAATGTTACCACCCCTATAGAACCATCCCTACATGGTTTTCTCTATTACTCAAACTTGAATTTTACTGGTTAATTTTACCCTTCTATTATGAACGCTCCTTTTATTACCAACATCAAAACCTTGCAAATCCTTTCAAGATCTAACTGTAGAAACTCTTCTGGCTTTAGGTGGTTTGATTTAATTAGATTTAATCTGTTTTATAATAGTATTATGTTGGAAAAATCATGTTTCTTCTTTTTCTAGTCAATATTTCAGCTTTAAGGTTGTGATGGCTTTGCTAAGGCATGACTCTAAAATATGGTCTGAGATTTGTCTAACAAATGGATGTCTTCAGACATATGAGATATAAAAATAAGAGGAATAATTACACAATATGTTGAAAGTTCCATTGAAGCTTCTGTCTCAGCGTGGGAGATGGCTGCCACATCCACTGGCCCCAGAGCCGATTTCCTATTTGTGTATATTTACATGTAGATGGGTTGGATCCTCCCCTGAGAGTAGGAGGAAGACAAGCTTCAATTCTAGCACAGTCTGATTTTGCTGTATCACTTTTAAATTTGGATCTTGGTTTCTTTCATCGTCCATCCCCAAGATGGCTCCTCCAGTTCTAACATTTTATGATGGTGGAAGACGTAACAACAAAATTGCTAAGTGATTAGTTCAAATTCTTCTTTTTAAAAAATTTTTATTTATTAATGTATTTATTTGAGAGTGACAGAGTACGTGCACGCATGCATGCGTGCAAGTGTGGGGAGGGGCAGAGGGCGAGGGAGAGAATCTCAAGCAGACTTCATGCTGAGTGCCAGCCCCATGTGGGGCCCAATCTCACAACCCTGAGATCATGACCTGAGCGAAAATCAAGAGTTGGAAGCTTAATTGACTGAGCCACCCACCTGGGGGCCCCTAGTTCAGATTTTTTTTTTTTTAAGATTTTATTTATTTATTTGAGAGCAAGAGAGAGCAGGAACAGGGGCGGGGGAGGGGCAGAGGGAGAGGGAGGGGCTGACTCCCCACTGAGTAAGGAGCCCAATGCGGGACTCAATCCCCGGAACTTGGGATCATGACCCGAGCCCATGGCAGACACTTAACCCACCCTGGTGCCCCAGTTCAAATACTTTAAGAGTAAATTCTATCAAACAAATAGCTACTTTGGAAAAAAAGAGAAAGTCCAGCTTCATAAGTCAAGTTATTTTGTTAACTTGATTATTGGAATCGAGAAACCTTTTAAAAGAGAAACATTACTTTGATTGAATGCTTTTATATGTAAATCTATTCATGCCCATTTTTGAAAAATAGAGATTTCTGTGAGTAAGTTGTAGAAAAATGAAATACTGGAGCTGTGACGGACACTGATCTTTCAACTGAAATATGAGAAGGCAAAGGGCAAAATAATAATTCTGGAAATAGGCACAGCAGCCCTTTACCAAATGTCACCCTGCCAGCTAATGTGTGAACGGCTTCGGAAGGGCTCGCGGTGAGCCAGCTGGGGCAGCGCCTCTGAGAATACACTGACACTGTTGGGTACAGAGGACAATTTGGCTACTAATGAACTAAAGGATGAAAACAAGAATTTCGTTGGAGACAGTCAACTAGAAAGTCTATTATAATGTACATGATAACCTAGGTAGCCAACTCAGCACTTGTAGGAGTGAAGGTTAAGACAACCATATTCTTATGATAATGGCCTGGAAGGTTTTTCTCATTTAAAAGCAGTCACATCTGACCTTTCTCCTGAGCAGAAGGATGACAGAAATTGACAAATGAGAATCAGGTGAAGAGAAGACAGGACACTTTGCCTCGACAAACATCAGTTTTATTCCTGTACGAGGAAAAGGTACGTGAGATACTAGGTAGACGTTTTTGACCACCATTACAACGGTGAAAATATATTAAGCAAATACATAGTTTAAATAGGGAGACTAATGAAATTCGTTGTTCAAATAGAGTTGGTTAGAAACACAATATGGCGGGGAGATAAAATAGTATGAAAAAAACAAAATCATCCACTGCCATTTCAAATAACCAGAGTTGCAGAGAAAGAATACATGATACTAAAAACATTAAAGTGCTCTATTACAGAACATAATATGTTCATTTGCTGGCTTTATTTACAGTGTTTATTTAAGCTGCACAGAACTCAAGGAATAGCCAGCTGCACGTCTGTGGATGACAGTGTTATTAGACACTGGCCACCTAACATCCAAAGTATTGGGCCAGGAGTAGTGTCTGCTCAAGATGCAGATGCTGAACATATATGAGCTGGGAAATAGTTTCTGCAAGGTGGCAATAGAGACGATGTTAGAGACTTGATCCTTGCCTTTATACAACGTGTAAGCCCAGTGGACCCACCTGCAAGACCAGAGACCCAGGGCTCTCCAGGCAGGACTCTGGTGCATCCGGTCGTCAACGTGGCTGAGAGTAGGACCCTTCACAAAGTTGCCGCTGCAAACTCTCCCCAGAGCTTGCAGAGGGAACACCTGCCCACCGTACTACGAACCTCTAAAGCCACATCTGTATGGGCTCCTTTTGGTTGGGATACTTCTCCACTCACTCAACAATTAAAATACAACATCTCGAACATAACCAAAAGCTTGCTCTTATGAAGAAGGTATGTCCTAAAAGGAATTACTTAAGGCAGAAGACAGCCATAACTAGAAGGGGCACATTACATTTGTCTGACATTATTCATAGTGTTGAACAACTTATTTGGTAACTTATGTAAGATCATGTACATTGGTATATAGGCTATAAAAATAATCTTTGGTAAACCTGTTAATAGATTTCTTGATTTCCATTACATAAACTTCTATTTTTAAGAGCATTCACCAACAATTTCCTTGTTTCATGAATGTATCTATATAGACAACCTTTAAAAAAATAAAATGTCTTATTTTTGTAGCATACATTTATTCCTAGGGAGCCTCCCTACAAGTCAAGAGTATTCTTTTAGTCAGAAATATTTCCATTGCTAGAAACATTTTTAGAACAGAACAGATTTTTGCTATTACCATGGCTGTATCAAATGTTACCCTGTATTTTAACTAAAATGGCCACTTTCAAAGGCATCGTCCACTACAAGAATCTAAGGTAGTGTGTTTGAATTTCAAGCTTAGTCAGTTTAGTCAAACACGTGGTCAAGTCACAAAACTAAATGAATCAATTCAATTGCTTAATCAGCTAAATCATCTGGCTGATGACGTCAAGGAGAGCCTCCCCCCGAAAAAGGTTAATATGTCCTAATAGAAATATGGCGTCTTCAAAGAACAATCTGGACACACAGAAATGATGCCATTTTCTCTTCCTGATGACGTCTGGTTAAATTTCCTTTTTCAGATATTTCCCCTCCTAGTTATGTCATTTCACTTGCTTTCTGCAGTCATGATTTACAGATTTTCCTCTGATATGAAACTTTTTTTTGAATGCTTGATGTGATTTGAAATCTCTGTTAAGAATACTCAGAAGCTTAACAGGGCATTTGGGCTGGTAATGGCCTTTTCACTCAACTCATTAGGAATGAAGGCGGGTTGAGGATTGCTCACAGCCACCTGGGGGAGGATCAGCCATTCCTTCTTGCCACACTGTCTTGGCTGGTGAATTACTTTCATTTCCTCATGGAACCTGGAAAGTCTTTGAACTACCACCTCAAACAAGCAGCTATTTCCTTTGCTTTTTAATAGCAGCTCAAGTTGGGCATGACTCACGTGGGTGAACTAAAACTCTAGAACCTCCCAGGGTTGGGGCTCAGGTCCTCTCATTTACCAGTTTATGACTTCCGGATTACAACCTCCAAGACTCAGAGAGGTAAGTAATTGGGAATTTAGTATATGGCCGGTAATTCTCTTGCAAAAAAGTAAGGAGACTATTTAATATAAGAAACTGGATCCTGAGACACTAAGGCAAGAGACTCAGAGTGTGAAGTATAGCATGTGAGGTCTATTTTTGTATTGGTGGACATCTGCTTGGTGGTTTCATATTATTTTCCCATGTCACTTTCGGCTCTCCTCCAAGAGGTAATAACAAAATTAATTAAAGACCCTTCCAAATAAAACTGCCCCCAACATGTCTGTGTGCCATGACCATTTTAGTATTTAAAAAGTGAAACTCTGGTCATCTCTTCTATAATGTGGAGCCTGAGAAGACTATGAAATGCCAGTGGGTTTAAGGAGATAAGATGAACAGAAAATAAAATCACATTCAACTGGGAAAGCAAACATGTTCAAAAAAGAAGGGAACAAGTAGGGAGAGAGAGGGACTCGGAAGTGTTAAGGAAGGGATGGTGAATTACTTAGGACAAATATGTGCAGGCCCAGGCAGGGAAATGAGCCTTTGAAAAATCTGATCCAAGAGCTGAAAACCTGGCTGCTATCCAGAGAGCAACAGAATGATAATACGAAATCGATTTAATGAGTAGAGATTAAAGGAGTTAATTATAAAGAACTTGGATAAATAATGATTAAGATGCAAGATGGGACTCTCCCAAGATTTGATGGCTCCAAAGCACTTTGAAGGCTGGATGATTAAAGTGGAGTGCACAGGTGCAAACAGGATGCCCCCCACGACAGGAAACGGGGTGTTTACCAAGACACAGCGCATGACAGGATTCAATTAAAATACATCCAATTGAGTGGAATGTCAAGGAAACTTTCCCCCCTCCTAAATTTAATAAACAGATCAACTAGATAATGTATTTAGTCTTTGGTGGCAGCAGGAGGGAAGATAGTGAAATATTTGTTGCTAAGGAGATTTAAAATTAGACAGGTGGAGGGTAGGAATAAATATTTCCTGGATTAGATGGAAAGAACATATAGTTTTCCCTTGTCGTGTCCATTTCCCTAACCACGATGTCACCCCAGACACATTAGGGTACATGAATACTGTTTACTATTACAGGCACGTAGGTTTTTTTACAGTTTTCCTTCCTGGTTGGTGCGAGTAATTGCTTTCTCCTCTAGATCCAGTGGTTCGCCAGTAAAGCAGCATCAGCTTCTGGCAGCGTGCTCTGAGGAAGGCAACCACTGCCCTCGGTTGCTTCCTTCTTTCACTGGCTCCCCGAGGCCCTCTTTCAAACTTAGTTGGAATAGTAACAACCACCCTACCTTTATTATTGGGATGCACTTTCTTTATTGAGTAGAAACGTGTCGTTTCTAGGACAGTGCCTAGCGGCTTATAGGCACTTAGTAAAACTTTTCTGAATGAATGAAAAGCCAAAAATGAATTTCTCTTTCCACATGGTAATGTGCTTTGTGCCAAGCAACATTACTTTAAAAAATCTGTTGGAACAGAAGGAATAGCATGGAGGACATTAGGAGAAGGAAGGGAAAAATGAAGGGGGGAGGAAATCAGAGTGGGAGACAAACCATGAGAGACTATGGACTCGGGGAATTAGACTGAGGGTTTCAGAGGGGAGAGGGGTAGGAGGATGTGGGAGCCTGGTGATGGGTATTAAGGAGGGCACGGATTGCATGGAGCACTGGGTGTTATACGCAAACAATGAATCATGGAACACTACATCAAAAACTAATGATGTACTATATGGCGACTAACATAATAAAATTAAAAAAATAAAAATAAAATAAAAATCTGTTGTTTTTTCTTGCTTTTCCTTTTCAACGTAGGGGAAGTTATTCCTAATGGTTGCCACATCTCATTAATCTCTGACCTCCGTTTTCTTCCTGGTGGTACATCTGACACCCTTACTTATGCATTGTTCCGTTTCATTTCTAGAAGATCCACCTGGCTCCCTGAAACAGAAGCAGAGCCTACCACTGCCATTTCACAAGGGCATTGAGCACAATGAGACTGCGAAAACTTGGAATTCTTTTATTACCCTTCACATTTATTCTTAGAAAGTTTTCCCGTATTTTTATAAACTTCAAGTAGCCCTGGAAATTTTTCTGGTGTGTGTGGAAATTTACATAACCATTCAGACAACTATTTTAGATATATTTAATGATTTTAATTTACATCCATTATATTACTTATGAGACTTTATGGTATGTAGCAAAAATACATACTTTGAAAAGAAATGTGTTCTCTCTGCAGTTGAAACTGTAAGGTCAATGACTTTCATCTCTAATTCTTAGGGTTATTTGTGGAGAGATTGGTAAGTGAGAAAAAGGTGAACACCCTGCCTCATTTCTCAAGTAGCCACGAAGATTTCTTACAGACACCTTTCAAATTGTCCTCAGAACTGGAGCTTGAGGAGGGCAAAGCCCACTTTCTAACCCACTGCAATTTGTTATAGTCAAAATAGGCACAAATACTGAAGACAAACTTGGTGGCTTTTATGGTAAAGGCACCTTCAGAGGAAGGCTGATATTTTGAATTCTGTGATTTACTAAGAAAGACTTTTGGGGAATTCTATATTAAGCATGAATGAAGATTTTTTTGGTGGTGGTTGTTGTTGTTTGCTTGCTTAATGAGCTGTATCTGATGTTTGTGGACACTTCTAAAAAGAAGTTAATACCAACTCCTTTGATCAGAAATATAATCTGCCACAACAATCTTCTTTTACTGGGAAAAACCAAGTACGAGTGACATCTTTTTAACTTTTCCTGGAATGCAACCCACTAGAAAGGAGGCAAAGGTAAGGATGTGTACGTCACCCAACACACTCCTTATGGTGTGGGTATGCACGTTCCCACACTATGAAAGCAGTGACATAATCTCCAGTCCCTGTGGATGGCACTTTGCACGTTGATCTTGTTTCCAGTCAGGGGTACAGGGGGCATTCTTCTTGATATAAGCAATTCATCACTTCTGTCTGGATTGTTCCCTATCAGACTCCTCAACCCTGAAGCCTGGACTTCTCTGCAAGTTACATGGTCCCTAAACTGACCAGTTGGGCTTGAACCTCTGGCAGGACAAAGGGAAGAAATGAAGTAGTTTAGGAATAACCACCTACTTCAGCTTTGGGGCCACCTAACCCCCTTCCCCCAATCCTTTCTTGACAATTAGATTTGTCCAAATAGCATTTGGATCATGTTTGGATCCCTAGGTTCCTAGAAGAGCAATGCAGGAAGTATGTATGCAGCTGTATGACATACTTTCTCCAGCCCTGCCTTTATCCTGACCGGTGAATATCAAAACAGCTCAAAATCACGGCCCATGGGATCGCCTCTGTAACCCCTTCTATATATATTTTACCAGTAGTCCTGTTACACAGGTTGAATTAGTTTACGTAGAACAATCCATGAACACTTTAGTGTGGAAAAATAGTATTATATAAAGCTTAATATTAAACATTATGAAAAAATACATATTTACAGAATAAACTACAAAATACAACTATGTACAATAATATCTGTTACCTTTAAATTACATAAATTCTTTAAAATTCTTCAGATTAATAAATTATACATAGTATCAACAGAAATAGCTGGCACCTCTGTAGGGCACGAAGCATGTTTTTTGTTTTGTTTTGTTTTGTTTTGCTTTTTAAATCACACAATGAATAGTTTTTATCCAAGAGAGATCTTCAGACTCATTCTCAATGCCTTGAATAGCCTGGGTCTGAAAGGAAGGACACTGTGGTTAGAGATGGAGCTCGGTGTGTCACAGCTGTTTGTTCCATTTATGAAGATTACAAATGGATAAGACTAGCAGAAATAACTAGCGCTCAATATGGTTGAGGGTGAGACCACTGCTGCGGGGTCCATGTTGTTCCACTCAGAACCACAGATTCCTAGAATTGGAAGGAACTAGTAATTCTAGTTCATCTTCTCTGATTATAGAGATGAGCCCATGGGCCCAGAGAGGCAGAATAACTCACTTAAAGTTATATAGCTTGGTAATGCTAGTTAGTTCCAGAGCTAGGACCTGAATCCTAACTTTTAGATACCTGAAGCTAACCATAGCATAGCTGGCTCTCTTGGGAGCACACAAGATGACTCTAAAAAAAAAAAAAAAAAGACTCTCACACAAGTCATAACAAGACAAAGATGACTCCCAGATCCCCCAGAGCTTCCTCCATCCTGGAGCTTCTTAAAGAAAGTGACACTTAATTTACTATACAGATACATTAGGGGGTAATTATTTATAATACAAGAGAATTATTGCTTGACAAAGACTCCTTTAAATGGGAGCTCTCTCATGTATATGTGCTTCACAGATTATTAACTAGGTAACATATTGACTCGGTGGGCAGGTACAGAGGGTGCAGAGAAACTAAAGAAAATCGAGGATCAGTTAGAAATGGAGATTAGAAAAAAAAAGAAAATAACTGAAATAATGTTTCAAGAATTATCTGATTTTTAGATGGACATGGGTCCATGTGGCAAGGAACTGAGACCTAAACCAAGAGCCATGTGGGTGTGCCTTCTTGAAGTGGACCTCCCAGCCTCGGTCAAGCCTTCAGATGACTGCAGCCCTGGCCAGCATCTTGACTACAGCATCATGAGTGACCCTGGCCGACACCATCCAGCTAAGCTCCTGCCAAATACCTGATCTACAGAAACTGTGAGATAATAAATGCTGAGCTAAACTGCTAAGTTGTAGGGTAATTTGTTGGGTGGTAATAGATAACTAACACAAGGGAACTTCAAATTTGCAGTTAGCCTTTGTGATAAATTACGTCTAAATGATGGTTTAGAGTGGGAAAAGGCATGAAAACCTTCACTTGTCAAGTAATTACTGTCTGATCAAAGTAGTGCCTTTGAAAGTTTATACATTTGTTTCACTGAATTTTTTGTTTAAAAAATGGTACATGCTTGTTCTAGAAAATGTAGTACATAAGACAGAAGAAAAATCATGTATTATTTCATTGCTCTGAGAACTTTATTTTACTATTGTGGTTTATTTCTCTCTGGTCCTTCCCGCCACCCCCACGTGTTGTTTCTGTTTGTTTTACATTCTTTGTTGTTGTTGTTGTTGTTGTTGTTGTTGTTGTTAGAGAGAGAGATGGGGGAGGGGCAGAGAGAGAGAGAGAGCGAGCATTTTTTTTAAAGATTTATTTATTTATTTTAGAGAGAGAGAAAGAATACAGGCAGGAGGGGGAGAGGGAGAGGGAGAGAGAACCTCAAGCAGACTCTGCACTGAGCATAGAACCCGAGGCAGGGCTAGATCTCCCTGCCCCGGGGATCACGACTTGAACCAAAACCAAGAGTTGGTCACTTAACTGACTAAGCCACCCATGTGCCCCTGCTTTTTTTTTTTTAACTCAACATATTTCTAAGAATATCCTTGTAATAATATCATAAAAAATATCATTTTTAACGATTGCATTGTATTAAATGAATGCACCATGGTATACTTAGCCCTCCACTGTTAAACATTTGGGTTTTTTTCACTTCAACTTTTAGCTATAAAAATTGTCATGAATAAAGCTTTTTCAGCACTTGGGTGACAAGACAAGAACATAATGAGGAATTCAATGCATATGGCCAAATTCTCAAAGGGATTTTACAATCTGAATCCCCAGTTGTGAATTCAAAGCATCTTCCCCAGCAAACAGCCTTGCTGCTTAGAAAAGACATGTGAAGCAGAATCCTGAAGAGGGGGCACCCCCCAGCCAGATAGGAAGAACCTCCACGTGCAGTCAGTACTTGGTGGTGGGGCTCCCTCCCCATTCTGCCTCTCCTCCGCATCGCCACTCTCTAAGGGCCTTTGGGTGGAAGAAGGAAGGGCTGGCGCATTTTGGAAGAACTTTAGGATATCAGTGGTTTCTAGATGCATCATATCTTGATACATGAACTTGTAAGTCAGTGGACTAAGCTCCTACCTCTGTGATACTCTGGATTCACATTTTCGTAGATCGGAAACAGGGGGTTTTCTTGTTCACTCCGTAGCTTCCTTGCTCTGAGGACATCTCTTACGCACTGATGTAGGTATACGTACTGACACTATGAAAAAGTAGAAAACATGTCAGAGGAAGGCAAATTCTCCAGCACAAGAAAGATGGGAGACTCTCACAAAGCATCGCGAGTGGTGGGATTCTATATAGTTAGCAAATCTCTTGATCATTTCATGAACAGTTTCTAGTACATAGAAGAGTGATTTCTGTTAGCACTAAGAGGAGAATAATGGTAATGAGGAGAGAGGTGGTGTTTATTTATTCTTTTTTATGTGCATGCATATTTATAGAGTAAATATAATGAGCTTCATGAGTGCCTAGAGTTATATGTGGCACATAGTCATTCTTCCACAAATAGTTATTAAATAGATGACTGAATGCCAAACTCTGTACTATGCCTTTGACATAAATTATCTCATTTGATTATTTTGACAATCTCATAAAGTAGATATAACCATCCATAGAAACGAAGACTCAGAGAAGTTAAGTAACTTCTTACATAGCCAAGAAATGGGACCCTAGATTTGATGCTAGGGTGCATATTCATGTTCTTTTCACTATACCAGATTTCTTAGATGAATCCTAATTTCATTGCATATTGAATGAGAAAATCATTTTGCTGCATACTCTGCTGCTTTGTTCCCTTTCTTTTGGGGGGATGGTGAGAAAAAGAAGGTGTATACAATAGACCCAGCTGGACTGTCAGTTCTTTGAGGGCAAGGTCAGCGTCTCTCTCTCTTGGTTCCCTCAGCATCTGAGACTGGCACAAGGAAGAATCTCGAAGAGGTTGGCTGAGGATAAAGGACTACAGAAGGTTATGCAGTGAGAACAGACTCACCTCTGTCAACTATGTGGGAACTAACTACTTTTGAGACAGAAACAACGATAGAAGAGTCAATGTTTTGGTGACCATTAAGACACACAAAAACCTTCACTTGACAATAGAGGTTTAGACAAAAGCTTCCTTCCTTGCTACCAACAGAGCTGTCTAGTAAGGGAAAGAACGTCCACGTGACCTCACCGCTTGGCCTCCCTTAGTGACATAGCAACTGCTCAGAGCCCAGGGAAAGAAGAGGCTGGGAGGAAAACACAACAACATGCAAGAGACACTGGGCTCTTCGTCTGCCTCCAGCTGGTCTAAACTGAATCACAAGGCTTATCGAGAAAGATCTAGAAAAAAAATCTGAGGTCTCTTCTAGAGCTAACATCCTTTGACCACAAAAGGGTATGAGACTCTGTGTTACTATCAGTTAGATGGGTATCGAAAATCATCCCTGGACCCGTGTTCAAGGTGATCAATGTGTTACCTTAAAGTATCTTAAAGGTTTGAGATAGAAAGTGAGACTATAAGATCTTCCCTCACCAATGAACTTTAGAAGTAGTCCGGTGTTTATTTTCATGGGTTGACACTAGGAATTGCCCCTGATGGGAAGGTAGTCTGGTCATCTACCAAACGGACTTCATAATGTAGGCCCGGTATACTCATTAGATTAGGATATTTCTAAGAAATAAATCAATCATAAGTGAGGCCTGCTTCAATATTAACTATTCTATGCATTTCTGAGTGTATGTGTGTTTTATGCCACCTTGATCTTGAAAAATTTGAGGAGGATACTGTCCTGAAAATGGTTGTTAGTATAGACAGTTTCTTTTTGCCATCTTGAAAACAATCTACCAAATTATAGACAGACATTTCCTGGTTCCTTCCATCCCAAGCATGATTCACATCTGCAATTGTACTGGGACATAATTACTCTGGGGCCTTAAAGTTCAACTGGGAATGAATTCTATTATATCTACACTATGCCTCATTAATAATTCATCAACAATGATGCACTATGGGCTTTTGAAGCCAGTTAATATTCATTAATTCCAGCAGCCTTAAATATAAATCCTTCTTCTCCCAATAGACTGTCCTTTTGAAAATAATTACTATTAAAACTTTCAGACTGTTAATGTACTTCCCACTTTATTCTTAATAAAAAATAGAGTTTTATATATGAACCTTCGGTTATTAAAGATAATTTTTTGCTCTATCTATCTGACTTGTGAAGCCTCAATTCCATTCAATTTCACCAACTCTTGTAGTACTAGTATTTATAAAATTATACTTCTAGCTTTTCATGGTCCCTGAGTTCCCAGTTTAGCAGAGGAGCAGATATGTGAACAAGTATCTACAAGGTGATAACTGTAAGACAGAATTGTGTATAAAGCTTCACACATAAAAAGAAATCATCAGCTTCATTTTTGGGGGAGAGAAGTATCAAACTAGGGAGAAAGGTAAAAATTTGAGTCCAGAAGTGGGACACTCCAAGTGATGTAACTAACATGAACGTGCACATCTATTCTGGAAACTGTGAGCAGTCCAGTATAGCTAAAATAGAAGATGTACGGGCCGTGGGAAACCCCAAGGACAATCTCCCAAATGGGCACCAAGAAGCTTATTCCTACCACATCCCACTGTTTCCTCCTGCAGAAAGCAGAAATGATTGAACAGACTGTGACTGTCAACTCTTGTTCTTTAACATCTTACTGCTTCATCTGAGTGTCTCCCTGGGAGTCAGACTGCAAATTTCCCCTAAGGCAGGCTAAAGGAAGGAGGGACACATTTCAAAAGCCCACGTCTGATGCCTCTTTGTTTAGAAATCCTTGTTCTTGGATATATTAAAAATTTGTGAAGACCCTTTGTGTCCCAAATAAGGTGGAAGAAAATTAAAGTTGACTATCCCTATGACTCAGAAATGTAATACACAGGTTGGTCTGAATCTCTTTCCTTCTTTGCTTCCCTTGGTTCAGGGTAGATCATACCCTTATGCCCTCAACTCCCAGCACCAAACAAATCAGATCTGCGCTGGGGCAGGGCTTCCAAGACCAGAAGAAGCCCACTGTGGGCAAGGAGTTAAAGCAGGACAGATGATATCTGAATATTATCTGGGATTTCATTTGATAGAGGGGAAAAAAAAAAAAAAGAAGAGACCAAACATCTCTTCCCATAATATTTATTTCATTATGATCAAAAGAATCAAAATTGATTTTGACCTCCTGAAGGGAAACCTTCCTTAATTTTGGCAGACCCTAAAACAATGGGCGGGGGGTGTTACGATATGAAACTGGAGAAGTAAGTTGGGGGCCTGGTTATGAAGAGACCTGTTACAACAAGGATGACAGTTTGACTTCACTTAATGCAGTGGAGAAGCTTGCCAAGGGTTTTATTGCAAGGAGCTGACACAGCCAGCAAAAGCACTGTTGATGGGTGTGGTGACAGACTTGTTAGGATAGGGGCTGGGAGCAGGGGAGGTTACTACAGAAGGCCCCAGTGAGAACTGACAAACAGCTGAGTGAGGCCAATGGCGGTTGCGTGGGAGACTAGAAGGAAGAGAAGGACGGCGGGTACAACAGACAGGACTGTGGGAAGCCTGGGAAGAGAGTCAGAATCCTAGTTAGGGCAACAGATGGAGGGCAAGGTGATGGCAACCCCATTATTGAAACTGGAAGGAGCAAGAGGGGGAGGGGGGCTTTCTTTGTTATTGTTTGTTTAAAGACCAATAATGAGTTCAGTTTGAGTTTTTTTGAGTTTGAGACAACTGTAAGGCTTCCAGGTGCAACTGTTTGGTAGGCAGGTACTTAGGTCATTGCTGAAAAAGGAGATAGAGATTTTGGGAAACAGGAGCACGTATGTGGTTCTTCAAGCCATGGGACTGAGAAAGAATGAAGGTCGAGGGAAGAAAGAGTAGCATCTTGAGCACAGAACCTTGCGGAACTCAAACATAAAAGCGTAAGCTGAGGAACAACAGCATAGAATCCTTCAGAGGTTTAGGAGGAGAAGGGATGGTGGAAAGAAGGAGATATATCGAAGAAGGAGGAAGAGCTATGGCACATTGGGGTACCCCTGCGCCGGAAACCTGCCAGTGGTATCTATAATAAGAGTGCTGCTCTTTGCTTCAGGGCATCTCCGGAGTTCTGGGCAGATGTATGCAAATAACACATGACCCAAGATGCCCCCGACCATCACACACACACACACACACACACACCACACATTCCGCAAGACCACCTACAACGTGATAATCTCCCCTTCCCCAAATTACAAATTAAATATGGTTTGAGTTTGTAAATATGACAATACATAATGAAACACTGATCTTGACTTTTTAGCAACACAATTGTAGGCTATTTGTTCATTCACTTAACAGGTGAAAAAAAAAAACTGCAAATGGAGAGAAGGAAAATAAATTCCCACCTCTTGGAACTGGCAGTCTTGTGGAGAAAGATGAAGGATAACAATTATGATACCGTGATATAACTCTGCATCCCCATATGAAATGACAGAGCTAGACAGCTGTCTTCGGGTCAACAGCTGGGGAAGCTGTTTAAGGGAAAAGCTAACGAGAAATTTACAGTGGATGGTCATTGTCAATTTCATCAGCTAAAAGACACAGACAGGAAGTGCTCCCCTGAAGTGATGCAATAGGAAGTACTTAGAACCATAAAGAAACTTGAGTTTAAGGGAACCTCTAGATCTAATGACCTACTGACAAAATTGCAGGGAATAGAGGAAGATATTAATACCATGAAAAAGCAGTCAAATCCAGGATGTGGGAAAATCTATGGAACAAATGAGTTGGTGTCTTTAACAAATAACTAGCTTGGAAAACAGGGGAGGGTGTCTAGAGATTTCAAAGAAATTTAAAAGAGACTTCGACCAAATGCAGTGTGTGGACTTTGTTTGGATTCTATGGAAATTAAGTGTAAAAAGTAATTTTGAAATAATTAGGGATATTTAAACACTGCCTGGATGTGAGAGGATATTAAGGGATTATGGTTAAAACTGTTAGGTGTGATAATGGTATTCTGATCACAATCTTTAAAGGGTCCTTATCTGTAAAATTTCTGCATACACAGCATTGAAGGATTAAATGGTTTGATAAGGAGGATTTGCTTTAAAATTTTCCAATAAGGTCATGAGGTAGGGGAATAGTGTATATGGGATTTAGATGAAAAAAACAAAACAAAACACAGAATACTGATAGTTGTAGGAGCTGGTGTTTAGGTGTATGGAAATTCACTATACCACTTTCCCTAGTTTTATGTATTAAAAAAATTCCATAGTAAAATATGAAAAGTATAGTGTAGTCATGGTTATAAGGAAAGTACTCCCAGCCCAGGACAATGGTGGTGATGGAGGGTCCCAGGTGTGGCCACTGCCTACAGGAAGCCATGATGCCAGTATTTTTCCAAATGTATTAGAGAATATGAGATTGGCAGGATATTAATATGTGCTGCACAAGAAAAGAATCCAGTGGTCAAGGTCATTTGGGGAATAGTGGGTTCATCAAAGCTCACAGGGAGCCTTTGCTGCCAGATGTCCCTGTTTTGTGGAACACACCACCTCCCCAGTTTTCTTGCGTACTGCATCAGTAAGAGGATATGGGTTTTTCCGTAGGGTTTTTCACCTTTTTGACCATGGGAATTTTTTTTTTTTTCCAATGCATAGAGGACTTTGCAGAATTACTTGGCAAACACAAGGGTAAGAGAACTTGAGTCTTGTAAGGCAACTATGTGGGGGAGCAACAGGCTTGGCCTGTGTGGAGGCACAGACCCGACCCTAAGGCTTTGAGGCTAAGGGCTCAGGATTCTCTCAAACAGGTTCAAGCCCCAGCTTGGCCACTTCAGAGCTGTGCAAAGGTCTTTAGCCTCTGTACCTCAGTTCTGTAGCCCGGAAATGGAAAATGTTACCTCTCTTCTTTGGTTTTTACGAATTTAATGAAATAACATGTTTAAAAATGCCCTGCAAATGTCAAAGGACCAATGAAGCGTTTATCCTTTGGGACCAGTGTGCACTTGCCTGGGGTCTCCAGAGATGGGTGCGCAGGTAGGTGCACTGTAGTGTGCTCACACACCAGCCTGCCTTTTTTTTTTTTTTAAAGATGTTATTTATTTATTTGACAGAGAGAACGAGATAGCACAAGCAGGCAGGGAAGCAGAGGGAGAGGGAGAAACAGGCTCCCCACTGAGCAGGGAGCCCAACACGAGGCTCGATTCCAGGACCCCAGGATCATGACCTGAGCCTAAGGCAGTTGCTTAACCCACTGAGCCACCCAGGTGCCCCACACCAGCCTGTCTTAAAATGATCTTTAAGATGGACTGTCCTGGCTCTTCCCCCACGTACCACACATTGATTTAAAAATTATCCATCTTGTCTCCTACCCACCTAAAGAAGATAGGCAACCAGCTCAGTAGAGGGTAAGGGTACACCAGGTACCTCAAGGTCACTGAAATTTGTTTTAAAAATAACAGGTCCTACAGAATGCCTATATTCAGTTCTCTTTCTCTTCCTAATGAGTCATAGTTCTTTACCCTTGTCAGATGAAAGCTTGGGACATTTTGGGGGAGAGAGACAGGGAGGGTGGCTGGTGTCCTTCAGCCTGTAACTCTTACCTCAGTCTGGACCATGTGAACCCTGTGAAGTCTTAGGTCGTTCACGGCTCCGTAAATGTCCACAGAGTCTTTGGAGTCCAATTGCTGGAGGATTCGGTCCAACGCAATGAAGGTTCCAGTCCTACCCACACCGGCACTAGGAGAGAGAACAAAGGAAGACTGAAACTTTTCCATTAAACTGGCATTTCAGGATCACATCCTGAGACTCCAGGATTGTCTTTCTTTTCCCTCCCAAGTTACTGGAGAATATAGGAATCCTTTTTTCTCTCAATGAGCTCTCTCAAAGAAAAGCCCCAGGTTTCATCTCTTTCTCCTTCCTTCCTCCACCTCCACCACGTTACCAGGGATAAGTGCTGCTGTGCCTCCAGCGTGTGTCATTTCCATGCATGTTGTATACTTTTCCTGGTTACATGTAAAGCCATAAACAATATATTCATTTTATGGGGTTCAAAAATTGACTGAAATGGTCACATATTTTATATATCCTTTTGCTGACTTTATTTTTTTTACTGAGTGTAGTGTTTGAGCTCTATCCCTGTTGTTACAGGCAGATCCACTTTCTTTTAGCTTCTCTAGAGTTCACATGCCGCTGCCAATCCATCCCTGGCTGATCTAGTCTCTACTGATGACAAGAAGATGATTCTTAAAAAAGATTTACTTGAGACAGAGAGAGAGGGAGTAGGAGGAGGGGCAGAGGGAGAGGGAGAGAGCAAATCTCAAGCTGCCTCCAAGTTGAGCATGGAGACGATGCAGGGTTGGCTCTCATGCCCCGAGAACATGACTCCAGCGGAAACCAAGGGTCAACGCTTAGCAGATCAAGCCACCCAGGTGCCCCAATAATGAGATCATTTTTAGTTACTCTCTTAGAAAGACTGTGTTGCGCTGAGCCTCCTTGTGTACAAGTGTGGGGATTTCTCTAGGGTGGAGGTCTAGAAACAGAACTGTTGGATCCTAGGGTGCGAACACCTTCAGCATCCGCAGGGATGGCTGAATAGCCTCCAAAGGGGACTGTATAACCTGGGGATTTGTGATGCATAGACGTACAAGGTAAAGGAGAACAGTTCTCCAGGGGTATGGGCAGAAACGCCGGCCACTCCTCAGAAAGCCCTCTCACGTGCCTCACATTCCCATTAAAAGCATCAGGGTTCCAGTGACACATAAAAGCCAGGCTCCTAGGGTGCTGGGCTGATTGGGAGAAAATGAGGGCATCTGACATTTCTCTTACCGGAGCAACTCTGTGCTCTTTATTTCTTAGTGCCATTCAGCTAGGGCTATCAAAGTGTTGCTGCAAACATTAATTAGCTAAACACCAGGCTCCCCGGAGGGGAAGAGAGAGGGATTGCTTGTTAGGCTGATTTTATGGACATGCAGTCTAAAGCAAAGAGAAGTCAAGAGAGAAGGGAAATTAAGAGCAAAACTGGGGGCTACAGATGGCGAGTGCTACTGGACCAGAAAGGGAGGTCTGGAGCAGAGATCCGGAAGGATGCTTAGGGCTTATGTGGGCGGAAGAGAGAGCTTAGGCCACTCCAAGGAGTAAGAACGGCAAGAGGCGAGAACACGCAGGTTCTCCGAGAGTAAGAGCGCGGTTTCTGGGAACTTGCATAGGGAGTCATGCACTTAGGGACTTTGCATTTTGTACAGTAGCAAAAAGAGCAAGGGGGAGAGAAAGAGGGCTGGAGAGTGAGGGTGAGAGAGGCGTGGAAGGTGAAAAAGCAAAGAAGAAGAGAGAAGAGGGCCTAATAGTATCTCCAGGCAGGCTGGTTGGCGCAGATACACCCTCCAGCGCCCCGCTGTCACTGGCTCCTCGTCGACCAGTACCTGCAGTGCACGACGGTGGGCCCGGCGCCGGGGCTCCTGCTGATGTAGTCCCTGACGGTTCTCACAAACTGGATCAGGGACTGGGTAGTCTCTGGACCCGTGGGTCTGGCACACCGTGTAGTGAAAGTGGCGGATGAGTCTGTGCGCGTCGAGCTGTTCCTCCTGTAAGAGCAGAGACGAGGATCGGGGAAGGAGCCGAGGCCAACCTTCGGGTCGGACCATGGGGACCAGGCAGCAGTTCCCGGGAGCTGAAACTACGGGGCAGGAGGCAGCTAGGAGGGGGAGTCAGAGGTGTCCTGCTGCCCTCCAAGCTGGAGCGTTTAGCGACCTCAAACAGACAAACATACGCTGCATATCCTAAATTCCCGGATGGTCCACTCAGGTAGCACCGACTCCGAGAGCATCTGCAGAATGAGGTCCCCGTAGTAGAGGGAATCCTGGTCTGCTGGCCAGTAATGGTCACACTTCACCTACAGGAAGGCAGAGGGGAAAAGACGTGAGTCCGGACACATGACTCCCCTATGAACCTGGACGTTTCCTCCTGGAAACGTCTTCCCGACCTGGAATCTGGGGTCACCCGCTAGAGCATGGGCCCCCGGCTCCGCCTCAGTGTGCTCAGGGTCCGCGCCGCAGCCAGCCGGCTGCTGCGCAGGAGAGCGGAGCCCCAACCTCTGGGTTCACTTCCCTCTCTGGGGGCATGGAGTTCCAACGCCTGAGCTTTTGTTGATTCCTCAGTATCTCAGTCCCACCTCTCCTAACCCGTATGTTCCAATGGTTCTTTCTTAATTTTTTTTTAAAGATTTTATTTATTTATTTGACAGAGAGAAATCACAAGTAAGCAGAGAGGCAGGCAGAGAGAGAGGAGGAAGCAGGCTCCCTGCTGAGCAGAAAGCCCGATGTGGGGCTCGAACCCAGGACCTGGGATCATAACCTGAGCCGAAGGCAGCTGCTTAACCCACTGAGCCACCCAGGCGCCCCCCAGTGGTTCTTTCTGAAGAAAGGTCTAGCTGGGCAGAGGAAGGCCAAGTCTTCCTGGTCCCTTTTGGTTTATATTTAATATCACTGTCCTAACCTGGACTGAGGGCCACATACCCCGGGATCTCTGAAATGTCAGAACATTTAGCTCGGCTCCAACTTACATGTAGGAAGCCAGGAGAGAGAATTTTGAAACAGATACTGGCATTTATATGTCATCGCTTTTTTAATCCTCCAAATAACCAGACGAGGTATAGGTTTGTGAGTGCAGTATACAAGGTTTGCTTGATTTGCCCAGAGAACTATTTCACTTCGGGTCTGCAGACACAGCCTAGAGTCAGCTTCTTTCCTACATGTAGGGGCAGGATCAGTGCCTCTGGCAAGCCATACACCAAAGGATGGAACAGACAAGGGCCACTTAGTCTTCCCGAATCATGAGCACTTTTGATGATACCAGTCTGACTGAAACTTCAGACCCCGAATCAGAAGTGGGTATCCCCCATGTAAGCCTCTCATAACCGAGTAGCTTAATTCACGAGCGACATTCCCACATGACCCTCCTTGGCCTCTGTGGGGTTTAGCTTCGGATGGTGGCGTAGGATTCCACCCTGGTGGCGGCACTAGGAAGCTTCGGAAGGCAGAAAGACAGTTTACTCACTCGGCCCTTCTCCACACACTGGGTCACCATGACAATGTTGTGAACATTCTGTTCCCACGCCATCTTCCAGAAGTCATCCTTGGTGCCGGGAAGAGGTCCCTGAGTAGCAATGTACTCTCTTCTGAAGTTGTTGCCCTGTAATGAATTTACAATATGGAGAGCCAGAAACAATGGGCCTCGTCAGAACTATAAACAGAGGGTCATCTCCTCAGATTAGATGATATATAGGTCTTTGCCAGATCTGCGACTGGAGAAAAAAATACTAACCCAAGTGTCAAGGCTTGGGAGCGGGAAGGACAAAGGCCGGAACACTGCACTATTGTTAAGAACCAACTTCCCACTTACTAGGCTGGGTCTATTCTAAACGGCAATAGAGGACTCGGCAATAATCTAGAGAATGTTTCACTCTTGCTGGGTGTGTGTGTGTGTGTGTGTGTGTAGACTCTCAGGGACTGAATTCCTCAGGCTCTTCCCCTATTCAACGCAGAAGAGTTCTCGTCATTTTGGATAATGGACATTAGAGTGCTGGTAAAAGAGACGTGGTGCAAGGGAAACTTCAGGGAAGGGAAACCATGGGTTATTGAGCATCTACCCATAACATGCCATGGGTCCGGACTTTCACAGATCTTACTTAATCTGAACCACAACTCTAGGAGTAGGCTATTTTTGCCCCCTTATTCTGCACCCCGGCAAGATAGAATGACTCGCAGCTCTGAGCTGAAGTTCCTTCTCTCCTTGCCTCTCCTCAGGGCCCCTGCATTGTGTCACCTCTGCCACCCCCACGCCCGCCCACCCAAACCTTGCATCTCATCTGGCCAGGCCCTCTGTCTTTATCCTCCACATCTTAGCACATTGCCTGCTCTGTTGAGCCTTCCTTTATTCTCCGCCCTGCTGGACGCTGGGGGTCTCCTCCCAGAAACTCCCCTAGCAGCCCTACCCTCTTGCTTCTTGGAGGGAGGTCCTCAGACCAGCAGCACTGCAATGACCTGGGAGCTTGTGAGAAAGGCAGAATGCCTGTCCTCCCAGCCCCGCTGAATCAGAATCTGCATTTGAACAAGATCCCATGTGGTGCAGATGTGTATTAGTGCTGGAGAAGACATCTCTCCAGCCTGTTTCCCGTGGTGTCACCTCGTCCTTTCCTGATGCCCGCCCCTGCTGAGGCATCTCTAGTTATTACTTAACTAGATAGCGTTTACTGAGTGAATGAATGACTATTTGAGGTAAATATCATCCCCATTTTTTGGATAAGAAAATAGAGGCCCCAGGAGGTGACAAAACTTGCCCAAGGTCACAGAGTCCACAAGGGAAAGGGAGGGCATTCAAAGCTGGAGCTCTCTGGCCTTAAAGCCTTCTCCACTGTAGCATGCTGTAGGAAGCTGGCAGGATCTAGCCCAGAATCTGAGCCCGCCTTTGAGTTGTGTCTTTGGTTTTCAAAATTCCAAATAACATCGAATCAGATGTTCGCTCGCTAGGCAGCGTGAGCAATGGAGCTTCCTTAGGGAGCTCTAATCTTAGCTATGGGCTGCAGAGAGTAAAAAACCACCTTTCACTGTGCCGCCTGGGCTCAATCCTGTCTCACTACAGCCATTGTGAAAATGGGCCCTGGCGGGGATGGAATTGCACATCCTGGGTTTTACGGCAATCAGACATGGTTTTCTAAAATCAGTATGCTTCCAGACCTGAAACAGTGGGAGCACGTGGGAGGAAAGGTGTCTTTAGGCTTGCCACCCATCAAAGCTTTACCCCAGGCTGTGGGTTAATGGTTCACTTACAGGGATGTAGCTGGCGTTGATGTAGTCTGAGCATGGGTCATCATCGACATTGGACAGCTTCACTCGAGAGGCATCATCTGAAAGGAAGTTGATTGAGAGACATTTGTCACTGGGTCCTGGGAGGATTTTCCTATTGTTGATGGAATGCTTGGTATTTGACGTGCATTAGCGCTGACCCCCAAAACGCCCCACGGGGAGGTAGTCTCCTCTCCATTTTGCAGATGAGGTTTGGATAGGATAACTGGCTTGCCCAGGTGACACTGAGCGAACAAAGAAGCCAAATGCTCTTTGAGGCCCCCCTCCATGCTTTCCTTCATAGTGCTATACCATTGCCCAATGGAGCGGCCAGCTCCCTTTTGTAGCCTGAACGAACAATCCAGAACAACTTTCTTCCATTGCTTCACCTGATCAGGTCAGGAGAGTAAAAATATACAATAATCCCTAACTGGGGACTTTATAAAGAAACGCACATTGGCCTTGGCTATTAACCCTGTGACAGCCCCTAAGCCTCTGAGGAGAAGTTAGACCACATGATGAACTGTCAACAGCATGAGAGGCGTCTCCTAACCAGAATTCAAGCTCGTTGTGACCCCACGGGAGGGAAGAGCGATAACATTCCTTTTAAAAGGCATTCAGAGCCTCAGCTCTTCCATGTCCAGCTATATCACATTTCTTTAGCCCCATTTTATTTCTGGGAAAGAGAAGAAATGGCTGGAGGGAGACAGTATTACAAATTTCAACACAAAACTCACAGGGCAATATATTGTTGTATCGATTTTTCCCTCTGTTCTCCGGCAAGAGTGCAATGTCACATGGTTGGTTTCGACCCACGTCTTTCAAATCCTATTAGATCCAAAAGAAGTTTGCAAATGGAGAATATGAAATCAAATAAGGCAATCATACAGTCCTTGAGATACATAACAATCTAAGAATATGTCACAGTAGCGACTGTTTACGGAATGCTTCATATTGGACGTGCATTCGCTCTGATCCCCCCAACAGCCTCAGAGGAGGTATCCTCCCCTCCATTTTACAGATGAGGCTCAGACCAGATAACTCACTTACCCCAGGTCACACAGGTAGCAAAGCTGGGAGTCAAATCCAAAGCATAGACACTTGTCACCAAACCACCTCGTCTCCCAGTCAAGCCAAATGTCAGGTTAAATAACTGACAGAATTAGGTTTACATTCAAGGTTTTTTTCATTCTTTCTTAATGTCTTATCCAAGTAGTACTTTCCTGGCTTTGCTATTCTGGAGAGCAGACTGGCCTCTGAGACGAGGTGGCATATCCCACAGGGAACGGATTCAGACACAAAAGAGCGCTCAGCTGAGGTCCTACACGTCATTTGAACTCCTCAGCCCGATCAGCCTGTGCCTCCGCAGGAGAGGTTGGGAGGGAAGTTCTGCTAGAGACTAGAACAGCTAAGGCATCCCTGAGTCTGAGTCGTACCTCGTACTCCTTGGACAGAAGGTAGTTGGAATCAGCCTGCAGCTTCATGAAGTGCCCTTCAAACTGATTTACTTTTATTGGGCTATAGTTTAAAATATAATAGAAAAAAAATTACTGATGAAAAGGGACACTGCCATACCCAGTCCAAGTTGTATTTCAAAAGCAGATAATACAGTAATGAGTTCTTGCTCTTACCAAGATGTTTTCCCGGTTACTGTGAAGGACGCCAAAAGAAGAAAGATCTCGTTAGCAAATCTCACATAAGACAATCAGCTCATCTTTCAATACATTTATGTGAAGGAAAATGTGGTGCTCACCCTTTCTGGCCCAGGTTCAAGTGGACAGATAATGGTCGATCCCGGCGAATGCTCAGGCGGGCAGAGGGCCTTTCTCGACCATGGCTGCGACATAAGGGAGAGGATTTATATTCTGATTACGAAACCTGACTTAAACAAATTTTTCCATTTATGGTGAGGCTGTGCATGTCTGTGCAAATATGGATTTTTCAGTATTCATGTAGATTTACACTCAGCCAACGTCTCTTTGAGGGGAGGAAGAACATAAAGAAGAAATAGATCTTTCCCACTCAGAAACGGATCTCTGCAATAGCTGGAGATTTGTCTTCTGGTTTTGGCTACAGGTCATAATCACTTCCCACACTCTCAATAAACTTCCTTAAAAAAAACCCCCAGTAAACCTTAGATGCAAGACATGACTGCGAGAGGGAGGACAATGTGCCAAATAAACTCCCTAAGAGGAGGGGGCGTGGCTTTGGGGCCACATGCTATTTGGTTCTTTTCGGTCCCTTCTTAAATTAGCATGGCAAACATGACCATGAGATGGTGATGTCAACCATACTTCTCAGCATTTTCCAGAAAAGCACTTGGGTGCACAATTCACAGACATCTCCGTCTTCTCGAGCAAAAGGAGTTACTTCACATTCAAATGAAGCTACAGATGGCCCCCCTCAGTCATTTGGTGAGGGCAAAATTCATCAATGGGGAATGCAGCGAGGCTGAAGAAAGCCAGTCAAGCCAGTCATGGTTGGAGGGTCTGACTTGTTTCTCTTGAGAAACAAAGGTGATTTAACCTGGAGAAATGAAATTGCCTTCCCTTCTTAATTTTCAGGCAAGGGCATTTTCAACTGTGCCTTCAAAGTTGGGAGCCCAATCGGTAAAGGAATCTTTGTACTTACCTGGCTTTCTGTCTGCAGATGAATAAGGCAACCACGGCCACCAGCATGCCAATTAAGAACAGACCAGCACTCACACCTTCAATAACTCCAAATAAAGGCTCTACAAGAATCCAGAAGGAAATAGCAAACCCAGGCAGGAAAATCAGTACTGAAGAACCAGGAAGAGAACTGCTGAAACCTTATCTCCCTAGGAACGTTATTACAGAAAAATCTGAACAACGCCCACGCTGAGGTCTTTACTATCTGCTGGTAGGGACACACAGCCAGGAAGAGGGCACGCTGTAACACTATAACATCCTTACACTTTCGAAGTTAATGGCGTTCTGCCTATAAAAGGATTTTATGTTCACGGGGGCTTGTAGGTAAGGTTTAGGGTGCTTGAGACAAAGGCCAGCAGATCTTGCCACCAAAATCAAAATGGTATTTCATTTGAATGAAACACATATAATAGCATCAAGGACTTGGGCAAGTCCAGTGAGTGACGGAGAGCTATTTTAAGGAAGTTTCATTTATTATCTAGTATGACACTACTTCTTGGAGTTTGTAAATAAGTAAGAGTAGCTTATTTTTAAAACAGCTTTATTGAAATATAATTCACATACCATTCAATTCACCCATTTAAATTGTATAATTTGGTGATTTTTGATACAGAGTTTAACAAACACAACCACATTCAATTTTGTTATATTGTCACCACCCCTCAAAAGAAACCCAGTACCTCTTAGCTGTCCTTCTCCATTCTTTCCCAGCCCCTGGCAACCATGAATCTACTTTGTCTTCAAAGATTTGCCTATTCTGGACCTTTTGTATAAACTGAATCAGAAATACGTGGTCTTTTGTCTCTGGCTTCTTTTACTCAGCGTAATGTTTACAAAGTTTATCCATGTTGTAGCATGTCTCAGTATTTCAATTCTTTTTTATAGGTGAATAATAAATAGCTCCTTGTATGGAATAGATCACATACTGTTTGTCCATTCATCCACTGATGGACATTTGGATTATCTCCATTTGGGGTTATTATGAACAATGCGGCTAAGAATGTCCGTGTGGAAGTTTCTGTGTGGGCACATGTTTTCATTTCTCTTAGGTATAAAATTAGGAGTGGAGTTGCTGATTTAGATAGATGTTAATGCTAGGTTTAGCATTTTGAGGAACTGCAGAAATGTTTTCCCAAGCAACTAAACCATTTTACATTCTCAAAAGCAATGTAGGAGGGTTCCAATGTCTCCATATCCTCGCTAACACTGGTCATGGTCCTTCAATCACAGCTATTCAAGGGGGTGTGAAGTGGTGTCGTACTGTGGGCTCCATCTTCATTTCCCCTAATGACTAATGATGTTCAGCATCTTGTCATGTGCTTATTGGCCATGTGTGTATCTTCTCCAGTGAAACGTCTACTCACATCCTTTGTTACTTGACTTTGCATTATTGAGCTATAAAGTAACAGTTCTTTACGTATGGGGAACACACAACCCTTATCAGATATTAATTTGCAAATAGTTCCCTCATGGTCTCCTTTGAAGCACAAATTTTGATCAAGTCCCATTTATCTGGCTTTTCTCCCCTTCTGTTGCATGTGCTATTGCTGTCATATCGAGAAAATCATTTCCTAATCCAAGGTCATAGAGTTTCCCTCCTACGTTTTCTTTTAAAAGTTGTATTATTTAGTTCTTACATTTAGGTCTATGGAGTAGCCCATTGTTGAACTTGCACTTTAAGCCCTTGGATTTGTTTATTCAGTGTTGCTTTTCAAGCCTCATTAAATCACCATGATCATTTTTCTTTTAACATGGTTAGTATTCTTTTTTGGGCATATGTTTACTACCTGCTTTTGCTGAACTGCATGCAATTTTTATTGTTTTCAAAATAGGAAAGGATTGTATTTACAATGCCCCTGCTTAACATGAAATTATAAGCCAACACATCTAAATCCTCTTAACTGTGTTCTGATCCCTTTTTGGTTTGAAAAGTGGGAGATTATCCCTATATTTGGCATAAATAGATGGGAGTGTTTGTGAGGCTGAGTCATCTTTTGTCATGCAGCATGAGAGACTGTTTTAGCTATGAAGAAGAACTTCCTGAGACCAAGCATTGTAGAACCCCTGGCTCTTGGGAAAGGCTGGGACCGATGCCGGTCAAGGAACAATGTGCTGACACACAACGCTATTCTCAGCGTGAGGGTAGTATTCTGAGGCAATGCGGTATGGAGGTTAAGAGTTCCAGCAGAAAATGCCAGAATTCAGCTCTACTATCCTGGGCAAGTTACTTAACCTCTTGGTGTCCCAGGTCTTCACCTTTCAAATGGGGGATGGTGATAGTCTCTACCTCAGAAGGTTAGAGTGAAGATCGGATAAAGTATTTCATGTCTTCACTGGATAAACTATTTCATGTAGTAAATATTAGCTACTGCTATTCCTCAGGTTAGAGAAGTTTCTTTTGTAAATTTATGTAAAGGCTTTTAAGTTAACATTTTTTTTTATGGTGTAAAAGCAGCGTGTATAAGCAAAAAGAAAAAAGTATCACCTATAATCCCACTACTTGGAGACAGTCATTGTTAATCCCTTTTTCGAGTAGGCTCTACACTCAGCGTGGGTTGAGCTCAGGACCCTGAGATCAAGAGTCCTACGCTCCATCGGCTGAGCCGGCCAGGCCCCCCTCATTGTGAATACTTCGGTGTTTTTTCTTCTAGTCTTTTTTTTCCATGCATTTCTATGTTTGTGGATTCATACATTCCCACCTATGACTGAAAGCCTTTTGTATTTACATTTTGGCCTATGTAAACTCCCAATTTGAATGTTTTTCACCCATTATTTTTAAAAACATTTTTAATTAAAAAAAAATCTGATACTTCTATCTTCTTTTCAAGATTAATGGCCACTTAGCCCATTCTCCTTTAGAAGTAGGAGCAATTTCTTGACTCCACGTCATCCATGATCCCATAAAGATTAAATTCCAAGTGAAAAATGCATGTTCCCCTTGCCATCAGCCAGGTCACCAGATCTCTCTACTGGAGGCCTTATAAGTGACATGGTAGTTGGAGACTAGGCAGGTAAATGGGGAGGCTAGGCTTACCTGACTCAGTGGTGATAGGCAAAGAGAAAAATGTGTCGGAATAGAGCGGCTTCGTGAATTCCTTTAGGTCCTCATCAAACAGCTGCGTAAAAGCCCGAATGCTGATTCTGAAAGGAAAACCGATTTATTTAAGTGCAAGTGGCCAACCACAGTAAAGCTGACCAGAAAATGGGTTCCAGGAGCCATAGGGTGGGCACCTGGTCCAAATGTGTGCTAGGCAGGACAAGAATTATGGAAGCAGATGTACCCAGGTTCATTCATACATTTATTCATTTGTTCATCCGATGTTTACTGAGCGCCTACTATGTGCTGGTCCCTGTTCTAGGATCAGAGGATACTGCAAGGGACACAGCAAAGTCCCTACCATCCCAGAGGCTACATTCTCTGGTATTAGAAGTCAGGTAACATTTAGACAACTTTAATACGCCAGATGGTAGTATGTAGCAGGAAAAAGAAAAGAGCAGAGTAAGAGAAATGGATAGCAATGGGCATGGGCGTGGGGAACTGCCCCATTCAACATGGTCAGGGGCGGGCTCCTGAATAAGAAATCAGAGGAGAGTGAGGGAGGCAGCCATGTCCGTGTTCCAGCAGAGGGAACCACAGTGGGCAAGTATTGACAGGAAGGACTAGATGGGGCCCATCCTGAAGAGGAGAAGGGAGGAATTCAGGATGGGCATAAAATTGAGCTCAGGCCACTTGAGAGAATAATGGCATCACTGATGGAGATCAGGAGCTAACAGGGGGCAAAGGAAGAGCTCTGCTTGTCCTGTGCTGGGTTTAGAGTGACAGTGAGACGTTGATTTAGAACTCTCCATCGGACATTTGGAGCTCTTCCAGTCACCTGGACAGGAGAGCTGCTGAGGGGGCCATCCACACGTCCGTGTGGGATGGTGCCTGGAGATTAGCTGGCCTGGAATTCGAAAGGCCAGCAAGATGCAGCTGTGAAAAGATAAACGTGTAACCTCAGCCTGGATGAAAAGTCTATTTTCCCTGTCTGAGAACCTTGATCTCATATTTGCTGGGTGAGTCAGGCCAGTCTGGGGGCCTGCCCTCGGTTTCTGGGGACATATTTTAGGAAGAGTTTGAGATCATTTGAGGTGATTTTAAACAGGATGACGACAGAAAAGACTTAGTGGAACATGAAGTCTGACTTCAGATTTAAGGAATTTCCATGCAAAAGAGGAAACAGACCTCATTATTTTTCTTCTTGAAGGTAGAGTGAAGCCCAGTAGGCTGAAAGGTCACAGAGAGGTGTAGTTTGGGAACATAAAGTCATTTTGTAACATCTAGAGTATAAGCTGCGGCATTAGGTAGTGAGCTCCCAGTCACTGAGGGTATTTAAGCAGAGGCTGAGGGAGAAGCAGCTCTCATAGAAGCTGTAGGAAAGCATTCCTGCACTAAGTGAAAGACTGCCTCAGAGAAGAAAAAAAAAAAAGAAAGACTGGCTCAGGCCAGCTCTTGAGTTCTCTTTTCAAACATAGGTTTGCTGAGACTATCAGGCTTGATTTATATAGGGAAACTTCCCCAGTGTTAATTTAAATCCTATGAAAGTGAACCGAGGTCACTTTTTCCTTAAAAAAAAAAAAAAATCTAGACTTGTTTAACCCAGAAGTTTCTGGGCATGACCCATAAGAGTGCCAAAATTGTGTCAGGCTGGGGCGAACCCCTCCTTCCAACTCACGCCCACGTCCAACTGCCGTCTTATAAAATGAGCAGGACAATATTGATCAGCCACATCTATAATTTCCATCTCTAAAAGCTACTTTCCAGTCAGATGTTGTACTTCCAGGAATACCAGGCTATTGGTGGAAGTATCGTGAGCTGTCCCTGAAGGGTAAGAAGCAGTCAGCTTATGTCAGTGGGAAGGTGAGGAGTTGGTGGTGGGCTGCTAATGCATTGTACTTTTGGAATTGAAACGAGTCTCTCTGCTGGAAAGCATTTCTTATATTGGTGTAATGATTTGTAAGTGTGGAAGGGCTTTCACGAACATGATCCCACTTGAGCATCTCCAACATCTCCCCTGTAACAAGGGAGCTTAGGATATAACTTCCGTGTCTTGGAGAGATTCCGTGTCTTGCTCAAGATCAGAGAAAAAGTTGGTTCAAGAAAACCAAACTCTGTATTTTCTGAATCCTCATCCAGATTTCTTTCTCTTATTTCCTCTCGTCTTAGTTTTAGATTAACAGCTCTGACTTCTGTGGGAGGATGGAAAAAGGGCCCACGCTAGGAAGCAGAGGGTCTGAGGCCCAGCTAGCACTCTGTTCCTGAGTAGATGTATGGCCCCTAAAGTTTTTTATGCCTCTGTTTCCTCATTTGTAAATTAAAAGCCTTGGATGTAACAACCTTGACATGTTCTGCTCTGAAATTCTAGGTGCAAAACCCAAAACACCAAGTGGATCCAGATGAATAATGACCTTTAGGAACCCAGAAAGGAGATAACGACCAAGTAGAGAAGATAATGACTTAGTATCTCCAGAAAGGAGATAATGATCTAGCAGAGTTCCTTAAACTTAATGGGATTAATAGGAACTCTGCTCTTAACCCCTTTCCAAAAAGGGACACCACCACCACTTCCCTATCTCAGCATTTAGCCCCCCTCCCAATCCTGTCCCAGATCTTCAGATCCCCCTATCTTCCTGGGCTTGTCTTCCCTGCTACCTCCTTTTCTGCTCTCCCCACAATTTGAGACTAGACTACTTGCTCTTCTCTGAATAGTCTGTGTCTTTCTTCCTCTGCACTTGGACTCCCATTCTTCCCTCCACCTGGAATCTCCTTTTGTTCCTCTCTCTCCATATTTTCAAATCCTTCCTTACTTTTTAGTGCTCAGCTAAAATGTTACGTCCTTCAAGAAGCTTTTTGGACCTTAATGGCATTTGTTTACCCTCATGTCCTTCAACATTTCTGCCTATATTTTACAGATGCCTTCTGTGTGTGTGTTTGTATATATATATATATATATATATATATATGATTACTTTAATAAACAGATGTATGACAGTAATGATTTCAACTTTATATGGGTTCAGAATCAGAAACCTATAGCACAAAGTCAGAGATCATGTGGTTCCAATTCCTTCATTTGGGGAAAATGAGCTCAAGAGAAGCTGACTACCCGCTCGGGGTCACATTGCTATTCTATCTAGAATAGAAACAAAACCAGATCAGCACTTTCTTTGCTAACCTCTCAACTGCCTCCCACCATCATGATCTGCCCTTTCTCTTCCCATATGGAGTGACGTTAATTATGCACCCACGTAATAGGAACCCAGTAACAAATGGGAAGACATTACATTCGTTGACATAATAAATTTGCAATGCAGCTAAACCCAGCATTTCCCATTTCTTTTCAATCCTATTCCCCCCGCTTCCCCCTGCCCACCCCCCGCCCCCACTCCTGCCCCATGTTCTCTCCTGTCTACTTATTCTCTCCAGAAAAAAAAGATGCCTGACAGCATTGAGGGTCCCTGTGGCGGTCACCATCTTGAGATAGGCAGAATTCTGGCTGCACTAAGCTAGGGGTCGGCAGCCACACAGGAGACCGCTTAGCCTGTAGTTCCCTCGACTTTGAAAGGCTATGCCTCATCTTATCAAGCATTATTTGCCCAGCATGCTTTTCTTGGGACTGAACCAAATGTGGAGTAATACTGGAAAGTTGTGTTCTAGAAAGCAAATGAGGATGGCATGAGTTGCTTAAGGTGTAATAAGAATGTGTAACTGTTCGTAGTGCATCTTAGCTCGTTCCCTTATTTGTTCACAAACACTGAATGAGCATCTCTTGGGGGCCAGGTACTTGCCACATTGTTTTGTCTCCTCTAATAGACTGTGAGCTCTCGTAGTCTGGTGAAGAGTGCAGGTGACTAAACAAAGAGCTATAAGATGCTGTTGAGTGGTGGACTGGAGGGATGGAGGGTCTGAGTGTGCGGAATTGGAGCACGGGCCACCTGCCCAGTGTTGGCTAATGGGCTGATGGGTTGCTGGGGGGGGGGTAAATGTGGGGCCTGATGAGGGCTGAG
Organism: Lutra lutra; assembly: GCF_902655055.1. Taxonomy (NCBI): domain Eukaryota; kingdom Metazoa; phylum Chordata; class Mammalia; order Carnivora; family Mustelidae; genus Lutra; species Lutra lutra. Next base: position 97,708,049 of record NC_062285.1, read on the forward strand.
CTGGCTTCTGAACTGTATGAGGGGATGCACCAGCCAGTCAAAGGAGGGGAGGGCGTGCCAAACAGAGCGAAAAGAACATGTGGGGACTCAGAGGTCTAAGAGAAACCTGTCATATTTAAAGGAATTCCAAGTGAAGGTTAGCAAAAGGCAGGGTGTACTTTCGGCAGATGGCGGGAGGCAAAGCAGGAGCGGCAGGCAGGAGGCAGCTGGGGGGGAGGGGTGGGCGCTTTCTGTGCCCTGCTCTGGAATCTTCACTTACTCTTGGAAGTGAATGGGGACCACTGGAAGACCTTAATCTAGAAGACCCTGTGTTGTCTCACAGATGAGAGAAGAGAGGGCTTGGGAATTGGAATGCCATTTCCGAGGTCACACGGCTAAGTGGCAGCACCCGGGCTCCATGAGAGATCAATCTCCCAGGCCTGCGCAGCTGTTAGGGATGGGAAGGAGTGTGCTGGGGAGAGAAGGGTGCAGGGCCACCTATAGCTTCTCATGGTCCCTCTCTTAAATGGAACAATGAGTCATCTTCTCTCCTTCTCTTTCAGAGCAAACAAACAGAAATCAGCCTCCACTGGCCAACTCACAAACTGAATAGAGCCCTTGGGAGACTTCTGCTCAAATTTCCTTGAACCAGTGTGACCAAGGAGCTGAGGCATCTCTTGATTCTTACAGAAACTGAGAGATTCCCTCATTCCGATCTCTCTTCTATTTCTCCTTAGCGCTGTCTGAGCTCTCCCCTCCTTCAGGGAGGCTCATATGCTCTCTCTTGAAGTGAACATCATTAATAAGTTTGCGTGTGTTTACTCTGGAGATGCCGAACTTGGCTGGGGTGTCAACAGCATTTCTGTGGTGAGCCCGGGACAGAGGTATAGCTCGAGTTCTTGCCCAAGATGAATCCTCTGGTTTAGGAAAACTCTCAGCCTGCCCATGTTGATTCCAGGGAGGGGCTAAGAACGCTCTCACGTGTGATATCATATCATGTCTCCGTTTGGAGCCTGTAGGAAAGTCTCTACTGAGACTCAGGGCTGATTGATATTCAAAATACGTAAGAGTCAACAAGCCCTGGGCACCGACTAACCAGAGGAGACACTGGCTGTAGCGAACCTGATGGACCGCCATGCCAACCAGATGTCAGCTCCACCAACACCCAAGAGAGAAGCACTGATCTTGGATGCTTATAGCTTATATCCAAGATGGCAACCGAGAGTCTCTTCTTCTTGAGGACTCTGGTTGGGGATGCTGTGTACCTCTGCTTATACTTGCTTTCGGGGAGCACAGTGCAGGCCAACGGCACTGCCAATTCCAATGACTGGAAGGGCCTGTTGGCTGCAGTAATGCTCTCTAGGGCCAAACCAAACAGCTGCTCCTTCTCCTCTGTCCACCTAGCAGGAGGAAATGGTACTCCCATACATGCAGGGCCCTTTCCTTTGAGAGTTCTGCCTGGACCAAAGAGCGCTTTCATCTTTTTGTGCCTTAGAAGATAAATAAGTAAGCGTAATGTCAGCCCTCACTAAAAGTAAAAGACGAAACTTCATCTTTCTTGGGTCTCCCTAAACTCAATCTTTCTGTTTGGACACTTTTACAGTATTAACATAGTAAATAAATTGTTTGATTTGTGCTAAAGAAGTGTGAGGAGAAAGAACGATCTTCGTATAATGGATTGGAGCTTTTGCACAATGCCAAAGGCCTTCTTTACACATCACCCATGAATGGAGGCAGGAACCCAGACTTTATAAACTACCCAGGAACATGCACAGCACTGTGGTAATGCTGGTTAGTAATCTGCTGGACGCCCAGACAGCTGAGCCCCCCTCTTCCGCATCTTGTCCCTTCTTGCAAAATGAAGGTAATATGTCTAACCTGTAGGCAGTGCGTGGCTTCAGTGGCCCGTCGCAGAACTTTTGCTGGTTGGGATCGCATTTTCCACCCAGGCTCTCCATCTCTGCTCCCAGCTTAATGTTAAAACTCTTGGAGTTGCTGTCGGGGTTTTCTGCACACTTGCTGGCAAAGTAATCGGTCTGATACATCCGAATGGAGGCGTTGTGTCTGTATTCTAGGTAGGAGGGCAGAGGGTGCTGCTGTTCTGGCTTCAACTCATCACTGCCTGCGGGGAGAAAACCCACGGTGAGCTGCTGGCTTCCTTGTGACCTGAGGGATCTCTCCCTAGGCTTCTAAGTCTGCCTCCCCTCTCCCACCATCTCCGGTCAGCTCCAAAGGGCAGACACTTTGATCTTGAAGTATGCTGTGAAAGTCTCCTAATGAAATTAATTTTAATCCACTTCTTCTAAAGTAAAAATTAAAAAGAGTGTGTATATACAACATTTAATACACACGCACGTGGATTTATATATATAGACACAGACACACACCATCATATTTCTAGGAAATAAAACATGTGGGCTTGGGTAGTTAACTCATTGCATCAGATGGTAGACATGTTCCAGACCTCCCGAAAGTTGGCCACTCCCCGCTGGGAGAGTCAACCCACTCAATAAGCTCTCTGCCTTGCCAATGACCGTTGTAGCTGAGCTAATAAGGAAATCCTCATGACCTAGGAAATAGGGAAGAGATAAGAAAAATCAAGTTCAAGGCCAGAGCAGTCACCCGCAGGCACGCTCCCTGTGCCACACCCTGTCAGATCACAGCTCCGTGCACAGCTCTCTGTTATCTTGAGTATAGTTTAATCCTGGCTTGAATTTGGCCCCTCCTGCAGCACGCTTCCCAGAACTCGCCCTGTCCACCCAGCTTGCTGTGTGTTTTGGCACCATAAACTCGTTTTGATGTTGGCTGGAGGAAGGCATAATTAGGAAGATAAATATTATGGAGATAGGACACCATTAACCATGCACTTCGAGAAGTGGTTTTGCGGGGGTTCACTGCATTCTGGACTCTTGTTTAATAAAATTTGTTCAAAATGAGTGGGTCTTGGAAATATAACCCTTGTTGACAGTAAATGAAACGGAATGTTGCCTTTGGGATGAACATATATGCTATGATTGACATTTATAGGAGACGGACTGTTATCTTAGATCGCCAGGGGAGCACAGCCCATCTCCACGGAACATCAATAACTGAAACCCGCAAGGCTGCAGAACACAAGGCTGCCTGCTGGAGTGTGGCTTCCTTTTGGTCACTGCCTTACATCCATGTAGGAAACCATTATCTCCACTGCATCGTCATCAAATCTAATGATCTCTGCATAGTTCGCAGGTTTCTCTCTTAAATCCTTATCTGTAGATATAAGTAAATATACCTATTTGTGAGATGTAAGGACATCTGGGATGCATCCCTGACCCTTTATATCATTTAATTAATTTTGCATAACCAACTTCAGTACAATTAAATAAAACGTCAAAGCACACGGACCCTTAGCTATCCCGTGAGACTATAATCCTATCTAGCCTAGGACCCGCTCCAGCGCTGGTCGGGTTTAAAGTTTCTCACCGCCCACAAAGAGGTTAAAAGAGGCAGGGGTGTGTAACACCTTAAACAATTTTGGAAAATCTAAGGCATGTCAAATATACGATGCCACCGCAGACACACACATGTTTTGGAGGAATTGGGCACAAGGCCTCCGTGGCAAACACGACACTCCTCTAGGTGGTTTCACAAATGCCAACATAAGAAGCTCCAAGAAATCGTACTTGACAACGCAACGTTGTTACAACTCTTACCTAGTATCTGCCTGGCCTGTAGGAATGAGGTAGACAGCGAATAATTTCGTTGATGAGAAAATGAAATTTACTGTTGAAAATTCAGTAGAGAAAGGAAGACTGCCTTTCGGGATCATCTTTTCCCTCTTTTTAGCTCTTGAGTGTTTTCTGTGAATCAGTGGGTGGTATGGAGCCTGTGCTTCCTTGGGCTGTTGGAGATCGGGCGGGGAAGATGCGGAAGTACACAACTGCTCGACGGCAGAGCTGAGAAGGAGCCATCAGCACTGAGTGAGCCGTGGAGAAGGCTCTGGGGGTCACCGCAGAGCCAGGGCTCTTCCAACGAGCCCCGACATCCCTACGTGAGGCTATTTATGCTATGGTTGCGGTTGCTACTATTATCATTCACCCATTTCGTAGTTAAATCCGGTGAGTAACAGGCTTTGCTGCTGGAAGAGCCTTTGAGCAGGTTTTGGGGACATCGCCCGGCATCCAGGTGACCTCTGATGAAGCAGAGTCGGTGATCACTTACCATCCGCCTCCCTCACGACCACCGTGAAGTACTTTACAGCTCCGTTGGTGTCGCTGAACCAGCTGCAGTTGAAAGTGAAGTTGATGGAAGATTTGCTAATCAGCACATCCTTTTTATTCACCCGAATGTGCGGAGGTGGAGGAGGGGGCCCTGAAAAGGATGAAGAAGGAACCCAGGGGAGTCAGGACTCCGCTTGTTCATATAAACGACAATCAGTGACATGAGGGTCTCCACTCCCCTACATGGGTGTGTGTGTGTGTGTGTGTGTGTGTGTGTGTGTGTGTGTGTGTGTTTAAAACTTACAATCAAGAAAAACCTCCTTCTCCTCTCCCGGAGGGAAGCAGAGGAAGTGATTTGCCAGAGGCACATTAAACATAATGAGAGGGGAGGATTTCCTGACGCTGTACCACCAAATTGCCTAAAAGCTCTGTGATACCTCCAGCTCTATCAGGCCACGTGTTGTCTTGAAACACTCAAAGTGCTTGAAGACTGTTTAAATCACTTCCTGCCGGGATGCTTCACCTACACGCGGAAAAATGTCTCCGTAGCCTGGAGGCTCTCCCATTCTCTCTTGCAAGGGACCCCAGGTCTGGCTCCTGGGAAGGTGAGCTGTGTGCCCGGTCGAACCGGGGTCTCGCTGCGTGCATCACCTCCAGAAACACTTACGGTCTATCATTGTGATGGTGCTGTCTTCCACCACCTCGCTGGTCATGCCGGCCGACTGCACCTTGATGGACACCAGGTACCTCTTGTGGGGCACGAGCATCATGATGTTGAGGAGAGATTTCTCTTTCTCCAGCTTTCTGGAAAACTCAACTTCCTGAGTGTCCATTTTCCGACATTCAATGCTGTACCCGTCAAAGTCAGAGTCAGGAGGGATCCAAGAGCAGGCGATAGCCGTGGAGTTCTGAGGCCGGCAGTGCAGGTTTTGAATCTTGTCTGGCTCTACAGGGCAGAGAGGGACAGACATGTTACAACTCAGGGAGACTTTTTTTTTTCTTCTTCCTTCAGCTCCTTTGGGCCCAGTGTGCTGTGAGATCTACATAAGTTTCAAGATTTACTTGGATTGCTTTTCAAGAAAGAAAACAATTCTTGGGGCGCCTGGGTGGCTCAGTGGGTTAAAGCCTCTGCCTTCAGCTCAGGTTGTGGTCTCAGGGTCCTGGATCGAGCCCCACATCAGGCTCTCTGCTCAGCAGGGAGCCTGCTTCACCCTCTCTCTCTGCCTGCTTCTCTGCCTCCTTGTGATCTCTCTCTCTGTGTCAAATAAATAAATAAAATCTTAAAAAAAAAAAAGAAAGAAAGAAAGAAAGAAAGAAAGAAATTCTTAAGGATCTCCCAAGGAATTTCTGCTTCCCAGACCACACTCTGAGAGCAACTAAAAATTAAAATGCTGTCCTTTTAAAAAATCATCCAGTGCCAGTGTGATTGGAAACACAAATACACACTAAATATAGCGTCCACACTAAAATTAAGGAGCAGAAATCAGGTGGAAGTTGGGGCTGAGTAGCCAGCAGGTTAAAAGGGCAGCTTGGCCTGCCTGAATTCAGATTCTGCCTGAATTCAGATTCTGTTTACCAAGCAAGTTACTTGCCGTGTCTGTGCCACATTTGTAAAGTGGGAAAATTAAGAGAACCTACTTCCTGTGGGGACTGTGATGGGTCATTGAGTTGAAGCAGGCACAGCCACCTAAAAACTGTGTCTTGTATAGTAATTGCTCAATAAAAGCCTGCTCTTATGAGAAAAGACAAAAACAAAAACAAAGACATGGCATTGGTATAGTAATTGCTCAATAAAAACCAGCTCTTATGAGAAAATTAAGACATGGCATTGTTTCCTTGTTACCTTCTAGGCCCTGGCTCTGTTCCCCTCCCGCCGCCCCCACTCCGCTTCCATTCTCTGCCTTCTCTGTTCACAAGCCATCTTCCAGTTCAGTAACTGCTCGTGGTTCCCTGTATACACCATGCTCGTGGTTCCCTGTATACACCATGCTCGTGGTTCCCTGTATACACCATGCTCTTCTAGCCCCTGTGCTCATGGTCAGTCAGTTTCTCCGGCCTGAGACAGTGCCCGACCCAGTAGGGACTCAATGAAGAGCGATCATGATCTCAGGGGTTGTTGTGCGTGACTCTACAAGGAGTAAGAGATACAGTATGACAGATAAGCACCTAGCCGACCTGACCGCACAGGTTACTAACCAAACTCTAGGCCTCCCCTACGATGACGCTAAACTGTATGATTTCGATACACAGGCTTTAAATTTAATTTTTGCAACTAAGCCATTTCAAAAAGAAAAGGTCTCCGTTCCCCTATATGTTAAATCAGACGGGCTCTGGTCCTGTGTTTTAAGTGTGCCTTGGTGGGGGTCAGGGATGCTCTGCTGGGGTGACTGCCCTGAGGCTTCCTTTTCCTTGTCCCCTGTCCCTAGGAATTTCTAAGGAGCCTTCAGGCTCTTGAATAGAACTTGAAAATCTAGGTCTAGACCACTCTATCTCATTCCAGGAGTCAAAAGTCTTGATAAATACTTAGTTTTAAAAGCTGACCATTGTCTCATTGGCCACAGCAGAAAATATAGTAACGATGATCAGATAGCACTAACCAGGGACATCAAACTCAGGAAGGCTCACAGAGTACTGCATAATATGGGGATAGATTTAAAAAAATAATAATAAGGCTAAAGACAGCTATATTTGACCAAATAGGGAAAACCCCTTCCATTTCATTGTTGGGTCCTTTCATCCTTTTCTCTTTTCTCCACTTGCCCTTCCTTCCCAAACTCAAAGGTATGTTTGGGGGTGCCTGGGTGGCTCAGTCGATTAAGTGTCTGCCTTTAGCCCAGATGATGATCTCAGGGTCCTGTGTTTGAGTTGGGCTCCCTGCTCAGTGGGGAGCCTGCTTCTCCCTCTCCCTCTGCTGCTTCCCCTCCTTGTGCTCTCTCTGAGATAAATAAATAAAATCTTTAAAAAGAATAAAATGTATGTTTTTTCATAAACTTTGTTAGGTTTATGGTTACATAATTTTCAGGATCCAGTGCCAAGTGAAAAATGCAATACTCTGTGTTCAAAATATTAAGATTTCAAGATGGTGACAACAGAAAATTAAACGGAGTATGGGGTCCCTCTGAGTACAGGGCCTGTGGGTTGCACAGCTGGGGGCACTAGCTCCCCACCTCCGCTTGCAGAATAGATCATCACCTGTTGCTGTGATTTGGCACAAAACCCCACTTCTACCGACACCTTCTCCTTAGTCACAGGACTCTTTGTCCTCAACAATCGTGACTTTGAAACACTTGGCATCTTTGTGCCACTGGATGAATTTGTGTTTCATATCAAGGTTTAAAATATTTAGACCTATAACAGTTTAGATAACAATGATTTTGAGAAAAAAAAAACTTGGAGATTTTTTTCAGGATAAGGGAATTGGCCTTTGAGGCAAGCAGTACTTATGTCTTTTCAAACATTAACTGCTTGTTAATCTTTTGAACTCCTTCAAACCAAACCACAGCTGGAACCCAAAGACACCTTCTCTGTTCAGCCTTAGGGAAAGTATTTAGAAACACCATGCCCGATTCATAATTCTGGTAATTTACTTAAAGAATAATATGGAAATTTGCTTCAGCCTCTTTCCGTGGTTCTTTCTCCCCTCTCCTTTCTGCCTCTCAAGTCCACATGTCTTCTAAGACCTCCCGTCATAGCCCCGTTCACTAAGAAATAGGTACCTGCTATGGGCAAGGTGCCCTTCTATGGACTGTGAACAGTATGGGAGTGAATTAGGCATCAGCCCTAATTCCCTCTAGGAGGGAAGAGGAGTCTGCAACAGCCATAAAACAGGGTAGAAAGGAGAATGAACCAGAAGAAATGGACAAAGAAGGTGCTGGGCAGAGCGTTAGACAACTTTTTGGAGTTAATGGTGGACCGGAGTTAGCAAAGGCTTTCCGGCAGAGATGATGCCTCACCAAGATGTTGGTAAAGGGGCATTTCAGGCAGAGAAAAGTATGAATCCAGGCACACAGGGTAGGGCTGGGGGGGGGGGGAGATAGAAGATCAGGAGTTGTAAGTTGTTCATCATGGCTGGAGTAGATGTGAGAGACCCAGAATTGTGGAAGGATTCTACATGAGAATTTTAAAGTTCTGTTGTTTAACTCTCTGTTACTTTGGGCTTTCTGTTACCCACAACCAAATCCAATCCTATCTAATGCAATCTTCAAAGTTCCTTCAGTCATTCCTTATCAAATGCATCACTGAGTCCCTCTTCTTGCCAGCTGCTCTCCTTGTAGGCCTGCCCCATTTGGTAAAGGCCGCTCTTAAATTCCAGCACCCAGGACAGAATATAGTACTCCAGAAGCCATCTGCTGAGCCCTGCCTCTACTGAGTTCTTCAATTGAGCACATGTGTCACACAGCCCACAGTAAACCACCAAAAACCCATCTTGAGCTTGCCGTAAATGAAAATTCTTAGTTCTTTTTCGCCTATTTTTCTTGAGACTCAGCTATTTAATTTCAAATTGCTCTCTGGATACGATGTGGAGTGTGAGTTATAATTACTATAACATTAATGTTTGCTGAATACGTGAAATAGCTACCTGCTTAAATTCCTACTTTTCAATGATCTATTTCATCAATAACCACTAACTCTCTGATCTGATCTTAGAAACTACACATATTGGTATTGTTGAAAAATAAATGTTTGGATTAAGGTTCCTATGCTGAAAACCTTTGTTTCTTCAAGGTTTGTTTTATCTATTCCAAAATGCCTTTGGGAAGAAACTGGTAAGTATTTCATTGTTGAAGAATTTTTATCTTTAGGATTTATAACCACGTGTCCTGACAGATCCCTCTGTTTCTAGTTTGCCCCTTATGGTCTATATTCCACACTGTACCCAGAGTGACTTCTTATAGTGTAAGTCTGATTATTATATCTTGGCTGAAAATCCCTCAGTAACTCCAATTGATCGAGGATAAAGTTAAAGTCACTACCGTGGTTCTCAAGACATTCTATCACCTGACTCTCCTAATCCTTACCTTTTATGCTCTGGTCAACTACTTTCAGCTGCTCTGCCCCGCCTCATCTTGAAATATTTTATTCTCTACCTAGAATATTCTCCACTTCTTTCCCCATATCTACCTGGTGAATCTTACTCTTTGCTTAGGTTTTGGTTTGGAGACTGCTTCTTCCAGGAAGCTCTCTTGTACAGGGTTAGATGCACCCACCATGAGTTTCTAGAAAGCCAAATACTTCTTTCCTCACACCTCCCACTGAACCGCAAGCTCCGTGAGGGGAAGATCATTTCTTTATTTTCCACTGTTGTTAATGTTGAAGGAATGAACAAGTCTATGTTGACTGCTGCTTGAATTCACATCTAACCAATCCCAAGTAAAAATGTGGATTTAAGCCACGCCTCACTGGAATAAGATGTCGCAATACATACTTCCCCCTCCCTCTGAGGGGGAACCAAGAGTAGTAAACATGTCATGTCTGAGAACCAAGAGTAGTAAACATGTCGTACTTGTCCTCACGGATCCAAATATCGGTCTGCTATAGGTTTTCCAGGAGTCGCCACTGACAGTCTTGACACTAAATTGATAGGATCTCCCTGGACGAAGACCATATATGATGCGTCCTTCTGATTTCCTGTTGCTATAGGGGTTGAAGACCGTGATTGCATCTCTGGGGGACCACTGCAGCTCAAAGTCATCGTAGTCTGTCCAGTCTGGTGGCCCCTTCCACGTGATGGCCAAGGATGTGTTTGTAACATCAGCAAATGACATAAGACTGGGAGGAGTTGGGGCTGTACGTAGGAGAACATGAAAAATAATCACATAAACATGTCTATGCCATAATATATGCAGATAAGACAGCTGAGTGATGTCAGACATACATCAACGTACTTTGTAAGAAGAGGTACTATGAAAACCTATACAGAAGCTTCTATCTGTAGTGTTTACTATGCATTAGGTACTCTCCTCAAATGTTTAATGCACACGTTCTTCAATTTTCATAACCAGAGTTTCCTTACTGGAGTACTGTGGGACAGGAGTGGGCCCTGAATGGGTTACAAGTGTGTACTGGTTCCATTAGATTTCTGAGGTGTGAAGGCTACAGTCCACTGACAGTTACATCCAGAAAGCCTCGTTCATTGACCCCAGGGTGGCATTCAGACTAACATTGTCTGCGTACGCCCAGGAAATAAACTATTTAGAAAGCACTGCCCATGGCAACACAATGATGATGTATATGATTTTCCCCATTTTACAGATAAGAAAACTGAGACTTAGAGATGCTCAGGACATTCCTAGCTTCACATGGGTAAGTGGCAGAGCTAAGCTAAGAACCTAGATCATATTCCTAGATCTTCCGTGGTATGTTTGCAGATAAGGTCTGTTTCCTTTATCCACTGTATCATAGTGCCTTTCCAAGTTCAGGAGCTAGCACATAGCACACATTACTGATTTCCCTTTTTCTTACGAAAACTGTAACTCAAATGTGTCCCACCAATACTAGCCTTTGGCAACTGGGTTTTTTTTACCTGTTCTGCTCTCCCCCATGAGCTTGTTGCTGAGGTCCCCACTGTGAGTTACCACACACAGTGTGTACTTCCTTCCAGGAACAAGGCCATGGAAACGCCATTCGGTCAGGTCCTTGTCTCTCCAGTTCTCCTTCTTCGTGCCATTGGGGTTGTAGAGAATCAGCTCATAAAAGTCAAAGTCCCCGGAGGCGGGACTCCAGCTGAACCAGAGACTGTCTGTCATGTTCCGATTGGATCCTCTGAGGTTACTCACGGAAGCTGGGACTTAAACACAGTGAAAGCCTTTACTAAGAACGAGAGTTAGAAACAAAGGCATTTGGCCCACAGGTGAGGATATGAGTGATGTTGGGCATATAGGTGAGTAGTCCCAATTGTGGAGTCAGATCTGGCCTGTATTTCAGGGCGTGGGTTTAGGGGCATGTGGTCTAGAGCTGTGGTACAAATGAAAATAAAAAGAACCACCACAGGGGTGCACCGGAGGCTCAGTGGGTGGTTAAGCGGCTGCCTTTCTCTCAGCTCAGGATCCCAGGGTCCTGGGATTGAGGCCCACATTGGGCTTCCTGCTCAGTGGGGAGTCTGCTTCTCTCTCTGCCCCTCCCCCGGCTTGTGCTCTCTCTCTTGCTCTCTCTCTCAATAAATAATAAAAATCTTAAAAAAAAAAAACAAACAACACCACAGGTGGTGACTTCTGTATGCTTGCCTCATGTAGTCTGATAAACATCTAAAATGAGATCTTCAGCAATGATTTATTAAAACTGGTCACACAGTTTATAACTTAGCCTGTGAAAGGCCTGAAAGTGTTCACAGAAGGTCCCAACTCCTTCCAAGCTGGCCCATCTCACCCAGGCCCCTCCCCCACACCCTCTGGGTTGTCTCTGCCTCCCCTCCACCCTCTCGTAGGCTCTCCGTTCCCTCAATTTTTCCTACCCAAACTATATCAGTTTGAGCCTCACTTGGGAGAAGAGTGCTAACTGTCACGTCTACCACTGTGTACTCAGTCATACTGGCACCTATCCCGTGGGTATGTAAGCCTCGTTCTTCTCCAGAGTGAAGACTCTTGTCTCTCGATGGAAGAACTTTAAAACATTAATGAGCAGAGAAGGGAAGATGTGCAGAGGGCAGATGGTCCCTGGAAGTGGTAACACGGAGGCAATTCTACTCAAGCTCTAGGCCGATCTGGATCTGTTGCTCATTTTCATTCCCTTCCCCAAACACACTGAGATCTTCTGCTGGGTGCCTGGGATGTGTTCTCACACGGCTGCCCTCACCTGCAGGGCTCAGCTGAAATGCTTTCTCTGTTGAAAGTACTATCTTGTCCTGTCAAGTCTCCCTGTCATAGCATGTTGTTTTTTTCTTTCTTAGACTCAAGGGTGTTCCCAAGTCATCTCCCTTAAAAAATCTGCTGTCTGCCCCCTCTTCCCTGTGCCCATTCCCTCACCCCAGCCCCACGCTTATGTGGGCTCAGTGGGGTCGGGGGGCTCATCAGCACCGTTCCACGGTCATTGTCCAGCAGTGAGCCCCACGTGGCACAGAAAGCACTCAAAAACTATCATCAGATGTGAAAAAAATAACCGAATAGAAAGATAAGACAATGACTCAAATTATGGGAAAAGAGTCAATTCCGTTTCTTATTGGCAGCCCAGAGAGATGTCTCTCTCTCTCTCTCCTTTTTCTGCAATTCTTTGTGTTCCGTTCATGCTGTGCTGTGTCACGGAGTACTCATGGATTGGTCCTTTCCACAGTGGACCTTCTCCAGACCTGTGTGGAAGTTTCCCAAGGGGAATGGCTTGAATGGAGCCACAATGGGCTGCAACCCTCTTGTATTGGTTAGCTGGCACATAGAGGAGCCAGATTCATTTTTCCATCAAACCCTATGAAGTCTACAAGTGGTGGCAACAGAGCAGAAGCTGCGGCCAAAGCTATTCTGGTACAGAATCAAAGATCTGGTTTAGGGTCAAAAAGCCTGAAGGTCACCAAGTTCATATAGAGCTAGACCATGTATAGAATTGGAAATGAAGGACACATCACAGAAAAGCCAGTGAATACTGAGATAATTTCTCCATTCTACATTCCGGCTTGGTTGGATCTGGGCCTTACCTGTTCGACCGAATATGAAAGATTCATTAGACAGCTCCCCACTGTGAGTTACGATCACCATTTTGTACATTCGGCCTTGCAGCAAGTTCTGGAAAGAGAAGCTCTGGACTTGTGGGTCAACCTGAGCTCTCTCCTGAAGTGTTCGATCTGGGTTGTACAGAAAGATATTGTACCCGTTGAGCTCCCCTTCTGAGGTGGTCCAGCTGAAGGACAGGTGTCTGGTGGAGTTCTCTGTGATCCTCAGGTGGTGACAGCGGCAGGGGACTGCAAAAGTTGAGCCAGGACAGTGAGACTGACTTTCGGCATGCCCCCAACACAGCCCAGGCCCGAGGACAGCAGGGACCACACTGCACAGCAACCCAAAACACATTGTCTCTGCCTTCAGAAAATATCAACTTCATGGAGACCCCAAAACAAGAAGACTGAATTTTGTGCATGACTGATGCTGAAACTGTTAACGAAAAAACCAAAATCAAAACCAAAAAAAAACCCCCAAAACAAAGAGAGAGAAACAAAGAAAACCAATAAAGGGAAATGATCTTCAAAACATTTTTGGGTCTGAAATAAATGTTAATCTGACTTGTGTGACTCAATGTTTTCCTAACACTAAGAGCTAGATCAGAAATTTAAAAAATAAAACAAAACAAACACACATCTCTGAATGCCATCTAAAAGCTAAGGAATGGCCCATGGAGGTGAGGGCAGCAGGGAGGGAAGAGAAGTGGGAGAGAAAGAGAAAGTGGGCCGAAGGAGATTCAATTCAGGGGTCGAGGAAAGAGAAGCAAGAGAAAAACCAAAGTCATTAAAAAAAAAAAAAAAAAAAAAGATCGACCTTGGGATTCGATGACCCTCTCGGCCTTCAGTGGCACCCATTGGCAAAGTGATCAAGAGCCCTCAGAAGTGGCCGGCTACCCAACTGTTTGCACAGGGGCTGCCTGATACCGCAGAAGTCTTGGGCTACCAGTGGGAACAGAACTGGACACCTGCCTTGGTCTCTCCTGGTTCTCCTCCCTCCGCTCCAAACACTTCCTCTTGTGCTTTCTCCTTAAAAGCTGCTCCTTCCATCACTCCATCCTTTGTCCTCTGCACGTTCCGTAACACAAGCTGAGCACCCAGTCTCATTCGCTTCGTGGATTGCTATAATCTGAATGTTTATGTCCCTTCCACCCCCGAATCATATGTTGAAACCTAACCCCCAAGGGGATGGTACTGGGGATGTGGCCACGGGGAGGTGGTTAGGTCATGAGGGTGAAGCCCTCATGAATGGGGGTAGTGCCCTTATAGAAGAGACACCGGAGAGCTCTCATGCCCTTCTACCATGTGAGGACACCGCAAGAAGATGCCAACCATGAACCAGGAAATGGGCCCCCAATGGACCCTGAATCAGCTGGTGACTTGATCTTGGACTTCCAGCATCCAGACCCATGGGAAATACAAGTTTGTTGTTTAAGCCACCCAGTTTATGGTATTATTTCTTATTGCAGCCTAAACAGACTAAGACATGGATTTAACTGGAATTTTGCCCAAATATTTATCTCCAGCTCACTCTTCTGAGCTTGGGCCATATTTTCAATTACCCTTGATCATCCCTTGCTGTAAGTCATCCAGACATCTCAAACTCAGTATGCAACTGAACCCTGTCCATTTCTTCTTGACACGGCCTCCTCCTACTTCTCTTATCTCAATTCATGCATCATCTTCTACCAGACACCCCAGGGGGCCACTCCGAATCTTCGTTCTTCCTTCCGTACTCTACTCAGACACCAAGTGCCATCTATCTCATGTAGAAATAGTTCTTGACTAAACCTACAATTCTTCAGCAGGGCCCTGTGGTGGTTTAGCTTTTGACCCTTATCATTTCTATAACTGCAATCATTTTATGACCCCAACTACCTTTCTGATTACATCCCCCTACTTTGTTCTCGCTCTGCTCCAGCTATACCGGTCTCTTTACCGGTCCAACAGGCCAGACACACTCTTGCTTGAATCTCTGCCTCACTGTTTGCTCTGCACAGGGATATTCTTCCCGCAAATACCGGCATAGCCCTTTCTCCCTTTTCTTTCAGATGTCTGTTCAGTTATCACCTTCTCGACCACACCTCTGAGGACTGTACTATCCAAAATTGTAAGCCTCTAACACTTGCTACCCCACTTTCCTGACTTAATTTTCTCTTTGGTATTCACTACCATCTAACCTACTACACTCTTGACTTATTTATTGTGCTTGTTGCCTTTTTTTCCCCTACTAGAATATGAGCTTCATGACCATCAGGCTTTATTTCACTCACTTCCATGTATCCAGCATTTGGTAAGGCACCTAGCACATAGTAGGTGCTCAGTGACAAATGATTTAATGAGTGAGTCTCTTCTCCATTCAATCTATTCCCCGTGGCCATCTGATTTATCTTTTTTATGGTACAAATTTTATTACAAAACACTCACTCTCTGGCTGAAAACCTCGTATGATCTCCTCACAGCTTATAAGGAAAAATAAATTCCCGAGGAAGCTGTGCCAGGCACTCTCTAATCTGGCTTCAGTCTGCTCCCCCGGCCTCACCTCTCCTTCATGTCACCCACACTTCATCCACCCGTGGCTCCTCACTGGTCCTTCTCTCACCTCCCAGTCTTCCCCAAGGACAGGATCTCTGCACTGGGTTTCTTTCTACCTTCTCTCCACGTGCAGAATTGTTTCATCTTTCAGGATAGTACTGAAAGATCTATTTTTATGAAGACCTCCCAATTCCACCAGACTTCCACGCTCTTCTTGATGTTGGATATTCCTTTCTTCTATATAATCCTTATCACAACGTATCGTCATCTTTTGTCTGTGTGTCTGTCTCCCCCACCAGTCAGCCAGCTCTTCCAGGACAAAGCATGCCAAGTTCATCTTCATGTTTCTGTCAGCATCACCCCCCTCCCTTTCAGAAGGAGCTCCTTAATGAGTAAGCCATCAGACCAGGGTCATTGTCTGTATAACGACCCCCAGAGATGTCCATGTCCTAATCCCCAGGAACCTGGAAATATGTTACCTTAATGTGGCAAAGGGGACCTTATAGATGTGATTAAGGTAAGTATCTCCAGGCGGGGAGCTTAGGCTGGATTGTCCAGGTGGTGATCAATGTAATCACGAGAGTCCTGAAAAGATGGAAGAGGGAAGCAGAAGAGTAGAGAAAGAGATATGGCAACATACACAGAGGTTGGAACGATGCTATTGCTGGAAGGGGTCGTGAGCCAAGGAATGTGAGTGGCCTCTGGAGGCTGAAAAGGGCAAGGAGAGGATCTCCCCCTGAAGTATCTAGGAGAAGCACAGTCCTGCTGATACCTGAAGCCTCGATTTTAGCCCTTAGGACTCACTTTCAGTTTCTGACCTCCAGAACTCTAAGAAAATAACTGGTGTTGTTTAAAGTCACTAGGTTGGTGGTACTTAACACAATGGCAGTAGGTTTTAATAATACATCTAAATTGGAGTGGGGTAGGCTGGAGCCCCCATGAGAGGCTGACTGATGTGGAAGTGATAAATCATAGTGACATCCCGTCGTGTCACGAAATAGCTGTCCTCTCCCCGTGTGGCTTCATCCCTTTCACCCTGTGGCTCTGAAGGAATAGCACCCAGGGATGGATCCGGGGCGAAGCGATGAGCTGTGCAGATTACCTGTGCGGCCTCAGTCTGGGCTTCCTTGCTGAAGAGCCCTCCGCTGACAGTCCAAGATCTGTATCTTGTATTTCTTTCCTGGAGTTAGGTCTTCAAATTTGTGCTGCTTGGTGGCAGCTGGCTCTGACGTGTTACTCAGAAGGATCCCCTTGTCGTTTAGAAGCAGGATCTCGTATCTCTCTGCCACACCGGCAGCTTTTTCCCAGCTTACTGTTAAGGAATGACTGCTGTATGCATTGTCTGCAATTATTCCCTGGACAGACGCTGGGACTGCAAAGGAAGAAGAGAAGCAAGGGCTGTCAGGTTCTGTCACTTAGGCTAAGCCAACTGAGAAAGCAGGTGAGAAAAACTTTAAATCAGTGGCAGAGAAAAGAGGTTGCCACCATTTCACTCATGTCCCATGGACACTTTCCATGTGCCCTTACGAGACAGTATTTCTTGGCCTAGATTATCTGTACACCTGCTTTGAGTCTCTATTTTTTTCCCCTCTGAATTTAGACAGGCTCTTAAAGTCAAACAAGTAGAAAAATTAGTGAAAGTGACTCTGATAAATATGCAAAGTGATTCAGATGTATGTATCTAGAAAGTGGAAGATGCTGAACAAATTTACATTCAGTGAATATAGTTTGGATGGTGGAATTATGTTTAGACTTTCATTCCCAAGATTAACTCACCTCAAACCTTTCAGCCTTGACCTAAGCAGTAGTATATAATAATTTTTTTTTACTATGGCTCCTGATGGGAAAGGTAAAGTAGTATATTTTTAGTAAGATTTTCTGTCCTAGGCTCATATTTTTCCTCATTCTACATAATCTTAGGAGATCTCATTCACTCCCATGGTTTGAATTGTTACCCATATGGTGACGACTCCCAAATTTAAACTTGCAGTTCAGATCTCTCTTCTATTTTTGCAAATGACATCTCTCCCTGCATGTTCCATCCAGTTCCTAAGAGGCCCAAATTGGACTCCTCAGCTAACCTCCTCATACCTCCTTATTGTCCTTTGTTCCTCTTGGCACAAGTCAGAAATGTGGGTTGTCCCTCTTATACTACACATAATCAAACATGGGTCTTGAAATTTCTACGTCCTACAACTTCTATCTCTTTGATCTATCCACTTCTCTCCCTTCTCTGTCCACTACCACTCCCCTAAGACTATATCATCCCTCACTACATGATTGAACAATGCCCTTCCTTCCTCACCTCCCACACTATATCTGCATAGTCTCCTGGCAGCACCATGCAGATGGCTCTTCAATGGCTCTCGTAATTCTAAACACCTTAACAAGGCATATGAGGCCCTTCATGATTTGGTCCATCTACTTCCTTGGCCATACGGCTTATTTTACTCTAGCACACCACACAGTGTGTAGGTCCTCAGTGTGCCGTGCTTTCTTTCACCTTCAGGCCTTTTTTTTTTCTGCTGCAGCCAAGGTCAACACCCATGTCACCAGGATGACTTCTTAGTGTCTATTTAAATGCTACTTTTCCCTGAAACCCTTCCGTGGCTCTTCATGTTTGCTCCTAACACACCCCATTATTACTTTTATTTTAGAAGTTATCACGTTGTAATTGTCTTTTTATTTCCCTGTCTCTTTAACTAGACTATAAGCTTCTTGAGGTTGGGGGCTCTATTTTGCTACTGAACTCCCATTTTCTAAGCATAGTGCTTGGCATATGGTTGAAGAGATACATATATGAATAGATACACAGGAGGGGACAGGACAGAAGCCCAGGCCCACAGCTAAATGAGTGGTTATGGGAACGGAAGGCATCTGATAAGTATTCTACCACAGTAGAGAAGGCAAAAGGTTTGGAGCCAGACAAACCTAGATTTGAGTTATAGCTCTTGATCTTATTACGTGCATCCTTGATAATGTTTTATAAGCATTCTGGGCCTTACTTTCCTCATCTATAAGATGGAAATAATGATCTCTATTTTCTAATGTGACTAGAGATCATTTTTAAATGCCTGGCAGTTAGAAGGTGCTTTCAGCTTATTCGTGTTTTAAAAGTAATATATTATTGGTAATATTAATATAAAGAGGCACATTATTCCTTCATTTGTTACTTATTCTTGTAACAAATGAAGTAAATGGCATAGGTGTTCATTTTTAAAAAAAAATTTGAGAAGGGTAAATTTTACAGAAAATAGTAACTATTTAAATGTAAATAGCTAATGTAAATAGTTACAGAAGTCTATGTGTTAAAACTAAAGTCTACATCGTTTAGCAAGTATGAAAATTTATTCAAGTGATATGGCCCTTCAGGACCTTTCATTTGTTCTGAAGATCTCTATTACGAAAGAAAAATGCAAAAAGAAACTATGAAAAGGGCTCTTCAAACAAATTGAATTACGGCTTTGAGTTCGGATGTTTTTGACTTGTGAATAGCTAAGCCTGTCCATCTGCTGTCCTGTCGTGGAAAACAGTTTGGCTCTTCTCCAGGTGGGCACTCACCTGTCCGCCCCACTCCGTCTACCTGGTTCTTCAGGGAGCCGCTGACTGAGGCGATCACAATCTGGTACTGTTCCCCAGCCTCCAGCCTGTGGAATGTGTGCTCCGAGACGTGTTTGGAGACTGTCTGAGACTCAACCTTTTGATTCTGCCTGAATGCTGACACCGTGTAGGAATCGATGTCCCCCCCACCAGGAGTCCAGTTGACTGTCAGGCTATCTGTCGCCCCATTGGGAGAGATGTGAATATTTCTGACAGCGCTTGGAACTAAAAAGGAAAATAGATGGAAAAGTCATCACTTAGAGAATGAACTATGGAAATTTTCAACCAAAATTGTCACGCTTCTTATATTTTGGCATGTACTAAAATACTAAAATAAAATAGTTCACTTTCATATATCGATATATCGATACATATATCGATACATTTTTCTCAGACTTTTCTGCCTGAACTGAATTTGACTGGGGAAATTTAGAGGGACATCGAAGCCAGCAAGTGGAAATGAAGGATGCCAGTAGTAGAGTGAGGGGCTAGTTAGATTGCCTTGGTCCAAGTCTTGGTTTACTCATTTACTAGCTGGGGGACTACAGGCAAATGACTTACTCTCCATCAGTTTTAGTTTCTTCATCAGAGAAATGGCAGTTATGGTAACAGTGACCAGCCCACAGAGTTGTGAGGATTGAACAAAATGTCCGCGTAAAGCACTTTGCCGTGCGTTTGGTTCATGGTAAACTGTCAATAAATGTTAACGGTCATAACAACACTCCTAACGGAGTTCCAAAGGAAACCCAAGCCACAGAGTTATTTTTATTTAATCTGTAAGCCTCACAAGCACCAGCTAGTCACATTAGTCCAATGCTATTTCTCTGAAAGCTTTTTTCTCTTACCCTACAGAGTACTTTACTTCTGTTAATCCAGCTTGGACAACATCATGTTCACCATCAAGATAACCTCACTTCTTGCCATCTCCCTTTGACCCTATTATTCTCAACCCAAACACCCGGCTACCCAACATGCTAAATTCACCAGCACATCTACTCAAGTTCAAGAGCCACAATTCAAATTACCTGTGAAGCCCTCAATGAAGGCTGACTGCTGTACTTCTCCACTGACGGTCAAGACAAGAATTTTATACTGGCGCCCTGGCGTCAGGGAGGTGAATCGATATTCAGTTGCAGTATTTACGAGGTGAAAAGGAGGAAATACTTTCATGTCGTTGAAGAGCAGCTGGATCTCATATTGGTCGACATCCCCATCAGCTCGTGACCAAGTCACCAGAAGGTCCTCGGTGCTCCTATTCCGCAACGTTAGATCCCTAACGGGCTCTGGGACTAGGGAGGAGTATGGCAAGACACTTCAGGAAAGTGACTGATCAAAGTTTACCTACACAGTAATTTATGAATCACATTCAAGGAACTGGCAAACATCTCTCTTCCCCAAATAAACCACTTGAACTACTTCATGCATAATTAAATGAGAAAAATTGGAAGCAACTATTAAAATTGTAATTTTTTCCTGACATAAATCTTCTATGCCAAGTGTTGGTAGGATATAATTATAAAATGAATTATGACCTCAATCATAAGATAAAACAAGATGTCTAGAACTTTAAATGCCACAGTGCAGGAAGACCGGGAAAAAAAATGGGACAATTGGTCTTCTTGCTTCCCGACTGTGCTTGCTTTTATCTACCAATAAATATTCTGCAATTATAGGCCATGGCTTGGCTGAATGATATTAGCTCCAGGTGAGAGTGGGAATGCAATTTACTGGTCAGGAAGCAGAGAGAATTCAAGGTTCAGATATTTTATTTACTCGATGACCTTCAAGTCCCAACAAACCATCAGATTTTACAAGCTTTCCACTTACTTGTTCTTCCATTCCCTTGTTCACTGGCTTCATATTGTCCACTTCTTGTACTAACAGTGACGCTGTACAACCGTCCAGGGACTAACTTAACAAACACACACTCGTTTTCACTCTTGGGGATGCTTTTGGTTTGAACGAAGTTGTTTTTGTTTTTAATGGTGACTTCATAGTGATCAAAGTCTCCAGTAGCATGCACCCAGGATACCTTTAAATAGTCACTCCTGGCTGAGTTACTAATACTGACTCCCTGGACCTTGTCAGGCACTGAAAAAAAAAGAACAGAGAACAGCTGAAATGTAGTGTGTCTAAGGGAGTAATTGATCACAGATGACAACCTGGGACAGTGAAGGTAAGTGAGTAGATTTTTTCTGTGGGCATTTAAAAGAAAAGTTTTAGACTTTTAGATCACACATTTCCAGAGGGGAAAGATTGTTACACTACTTGGAGTGATTAAATGGATCTTTTAACAGAGCCCAAGAAATGAATTCTAATCTTGTTTTTTTGCATACACGCAAAATGTCATGTACAAGACGGAATTAAATATGATAACTGATGATTAATGTGAATTGATGGTGATGATATTAATTCCAGCATACCTTAGTGACTCAAGACATGATAAAAGTTACCAAGAAGAGTATAAACAATCCAAAAGAAAATTGGGAGAAGAGGAAACATGTAGTTAATACATGAAGAGATGTCTAACATCATTGGTGATCAAGGAAATGCAAGTCAAGACCATGGCAAAATACCATTTTATAACCACATGGTCAGCAAAATTTAAAAACCTGACAAGACCAAGTATGAGACAGGACGCCCAGCCACGGGAGAGAAGATGAATGGACCATATATACACAGTGAGATTATATAGCAGTCATAATTTCTTTTTAACTCAAAATGCAAAAATATGGATTTTTGCCTTTAACATCAAAACACAAAATATAAGTGAATCTTATCAATATAACATTAAGTGAAAAACAAAGTCTTAAGAGAGTACATACTGCATAAAATAACCTTTTTAAAAATAATGTTAGAAGAACTAAAATTTTTAAACCTGTAATTTTAGGACTATATAAATACTAAAACTATGCAAGGTGAAAGGCAAGAAGAGAGAGATGAAACTGGGAGTCAAGATGATGGCTACCTTGGGATGAATCAGTGGGGTGGGAACTGCATGATTTGATACAGATTACTGTCAAGGTTCTAGCTTTTATTATTTTTTTTCTTAACATCTTAATTTTATTTTATTTTTTTCAGTGTTCCAAGTTTCATTGTTTATGCACCACACCCATTGCTCCATGCAATACGTGCCCTCCATAATACCCACTACCAGGCATAATACTCCATAGTATATATGGACCACATCTTCTTTATCCATTCATCCGTTGAAGGGCATCTTGGTTCTTTCCACAGTTTGGCGACTGCGGCCACTGCTGCTATGAACATTGGGGTACATATGGCCCTTCTTTTCACTACATCAGTATCTTTGGGGTAAATACCCAGTAGTGCAATTGCAGGGTCATAGGGAAGCTCTATTTTTAATTTCTTAAGGAATCTCCACACTGTTTTCCAAAGTGGCTGCACCAACTTGCATTCCCACCAACAGTGTAAGAGGGTTCCCCTTTCTCCACATCCTCTCCAACACATGTTGTTTACTGTCTTGTTAATTTTGGCCTTTCTGACTGGTGTAAGATGGTATCTCAATGTGGTTTTGATTTGAATCTCCCTGATGGCTAATGATGATGAACATTTTTTCATGTGTCTGTTAGCCATTTGTATGTCTTCTTTGGAGAAGTGTCTGTTCATGTCTTCTGCCCATTTTTTGACGTGATTTTCTGTTTCATATGTGTGGAGTTTGAGGAGTTCTTCGTAGATCTTGGATATCAGCCCTTTGTCTGTAGTGTCATTTTTGAATAACCTCTCCCATTCTTCAGGTTGCCTCTGTGTTATGTTGACTGTTTCCTTTGCTGTGCAGAAGCTTTTGATCTTCATGAAGTCCCAAAAGTTTATTTTTGCTTTTGTTTCCTTTGCCTTTGGAGATGGGTTTTGAAAGAAGATGCTGTGGCCAATATCGAAGAGGTTACTACCTATGTTCTCCTCTAGGATTTTGATAGATTCCTGCCTCATTCTGCGGGCTTTCATCCATTTTGAGTTTATCTTTGTACATGGTGTGAGAGAGTAGTCGAGTTTCATTCTTCTATACATAGCTGTTATTTTGGGTAGTGGTTTCTCATGTGCCTATTAAATTATTAAAATAATTAATTAAGTGCCTAAATTGAATTGGAAGCCTAAAAAATAAATAAAAGTGACAAAACACGGTTTCTTGAACCAAGAATTATGATTAATCCAATTTGTGCACCTGAGGTTCCCCCAATAAATATACAAACAAATAAATAATGTGTGCCTGTGTTTTTTCTCTCAATCTATCAATTGATCAATCAATTTGACAAAGCTTATATCTAAACTTCTCTTCCACTTTCCTTCAAAGCATGAAATAACTCAGAAATTTCAATATTTTGGCATCTAAGCTATATTTCCCATGATACTTCTTACATCTGCAAGTTGCATTTCATTATCTCTTGTTGGCATACGTGTACTGGTTACTTTTTGTATTAGAATATATCTCCCTGCAGAAATGGAGCCAGGACAGGTATGCTTTCTTCAAGATATTCACTGGAACCAATTACAATGTAGCTAGAATTTATTCAACACAGAATAAAGGAAGAGAAATTCTGAAGTTTTTATGCATGGGCTGAGTAAGAAAAGTCAATGACCCAGGCAATTTATTGAAAACAAAGCAACTATCATAGGAAGAAAAACCAGACTACATACCATGACCCTTAAGTCAATAAGGGGCTCTCCAGGTGGAATTGGAGGTAATTTGTGAGACCTGCCTTGCTGCACGATGAGATGATGTGATGCAGAATTAGAAATATTGATACTTTCACCCAAAACGTAGAACAAAAGTGTTAGAAAGGGAAAAGGGCTTTGACACAATCAGCTAAAATCAACAAGACAGCATCTCAGACACAACTCTATAGTTAAACTGATATCGGGGGCAATGGATTGTCTTGATTAGTCATGCATCAAATCCAAGTTCATGCTGGTAAAGAGTCAAGAATGTGCTTTGAATAGAGGAT
This sequence comes from Lutra lutra, assembly GCF_902655055.1. Taxonomy (NCBI): domain Eukaryota; kingdom Metazoa; phylum Chordata; class Mammalia; order Carnivora; family Mustelidae; genus Lutra; species Lutra lutra. The sequence goes on from NC_062285.1 coordinate 97,731,961, forward strand.
CATTTTTCTTCCATTTAAAAACAATCTTGACAAAAGGCTTGCAGTATGAAGGTCAGATACATAGGAAATATTCATGAGTTGATGTGGAGGGGAAGCAAGGGGTTAGTAGGATGACATATCCTTTGATTCTGGTGATTTTTAGGTTCCAAGTTTATCAACGTAAGACACTGACATAAGGCTGCTTCCCAAATGGAAATCTACTTTTCAGATCTCAGGCATTATTATGATTATCAGTATAATTAGATCTTAAATCATTTGAGGGTAGGGAATAGCTTTTTATATCCCCAACCAGTGCTTTCAGAAATAGCATGATGTAATGGAAATAGTACTGGAACTAGGTGAGGTTGATTACTGGTCAGCCATGTGGGCTTGGAAGAGCTAAGTTTCTCTCTGGGACTTGATCTACAAATGAGATGGGATTAGATCAATCCATGGACACTTTCAATGTTAGCATGCTGTAGCAATGTAAATCAGTGGTTTTTAAACTTTCTGAAGTCAAAGAAACTTTGAGAATCTGAAAAGAGCTACCCACTCACTCCACAAAGAAACACACATACCTTTCTTATCTGCAACAACTTCATGAACAGTTTTGGGGGTTATGACATTCTTAACATCTATCCGTAGAGCACTAGCTAAAAACTGTGGATCTAAGTGATTTCTGATTATTAATTCAGTGAACATTTATTGAGTGCTTATTGGATTCCAGACCCTGTGCTAGGTAATAGGATGATGTCAATTGCCTTGATCCTCTGGAAAAAATAACATAGTTTTAGGTTTTTATAAGGTCTTTGAGTCCAGAAGATGATTGGCTAATTCTTGCGTTCAGCAACAATAAAATCATGGGTGCTTATGTGGGCCAGGTATAGAGAGAAATACAAAAAGGATTTGGTTCCTGACGTCAAGGCAATCACAGAGGGAGAGATGCAGATGACTGCAATGAATAGTAAATGTCTCCTAGAAAAACATGAATGGGAACTTAGAGGGACACATGACTCAGCTATGAATACTAATCATGATGGAATTAAGTGGATAGAGCAGAAAGATAGGAGACCCATTATAAATTTAACTAATAAGAACCTCTGTCCTGGTTATTGGCAAGAAAAGCAAAATAAAGACATATCAGTGAAAAATTTTGTGAGAGGTCAATGAGCAGATCCTAGCAAACGATAACATGTGTCAAAAGTGATTTTGAAGTTTTCAGTTTAGGTGAGTGTGAATACACTTTGGTTTTGGAAATTTGACAAATTCATTTTTTATAGTATTTCTTTTCATTTCTTTTTTGTTATTATTTTTTCTAGTTTTATTGAGAAGCAATTGCCTTATATCACTGTATAAATTTAAGGCATATAGCATGATGGTTTCATTTATATATATTATGAAATGATTGCCACATTTGGTTCAGCCAACATCCATCCATTCATACAGACATAATAAAGAGAAAAGAGTGAAGAAAAGAAAAAAGGAGGAAAATGTTCTTAATATGATGATAACTCTTATGATTTAACCTCTTAAGAACTTTCTTATGTATTGTCATCATGGGGCACATTACATCACTAGCACTTATTTATCTTATAACTGGAACTTGTACCTGTTGACCCTCTTCCTCCAGTTCCTCCTTCCCCCACTCTGCCTCTGCCTTTTTCTATTAGTTTGCCTTTGCTTTAGTTTTAGATTCTACATACAAGTCAGATCATTGAGTATTTGTCTTTTCTTTTTGACTTATTTCACTTAGCATAATACCTTTAAGATCCATGCAGGTTGGAGCAAAGGGTAGGATTTCCTAATTTTTATGGCTGAATATTATTCCATTGCATAGATATACAACTTCTTTTTTTTTAAGATTTTTTTTATTTATTTGACAGACAGAGATCACAAGTAAGCAGAGAGGCAGGCAGAGAGAGAGAGAGAGGAGGAAGCAGGCTCCCTGCGAAGCAGAGAACCTGATGAGGAGCTCAATCCCAGGACCCTGGGATCAAGACCTGAGCCAAAGGCAGAGGCTTTAACCCACTGAGCTACCCAGGTGCCCCGATATACCACTTCTTTATCCATTCATCCATGGATGGAACACTCAGATTGTTCCCATGTCTTGGCTGTTGTAAATAATGCTGCTATGAACACAAGGGTGCAGATATTTTTTGAGCTAGTGCTTTTGTTTCCTTTGGATATAATCCCAGAAGTGAAATGTTTGGATCATGGGGTGGTTTTTAATTTTTTTTTTTTTAGATTTTATTTATTTATTTGACAGAGAGAGATTGCAAGTAGACAGAGAAGCAGGCACAGAGAGAGAGGGAAGCAGGCTCCCCGCTGAGCAGAGAGCCCGATGCGGGACTCGATCCTAGGACCCTGAGATCATGACCCAAGCCGAAGGCAGCGGCTTAACCCACTGAGCCACCCAGGCGCCCCAGTTTTTAATTTTCTGAGGATCTTCCATACTGTTTTCCACACTAGCTATACCAGTTTTCATACCCAACGGTGCACAAGGGTTGCCTTTTCTCCATGTCAATGTCAGCATTCATTACCTCTTGTCTTTTGATGATGACCATTCTAACAGCCAAAAGGAGATATGACATTGTGGTTTTAATTTGCATTTTCCTAATGACCAGTGATGTTAACTATCTTTTCATCTGCTTGTTGGCCTTTTGTACATCTTCTTTTATTTTTAAGGTTTCATTTATTTATTAGACACAGAGAGAGGGAGATCACAAGTAGGCAGAGAGGCAGGCTGAGAGAGAGGGGGAAGCAGGCTCCCTGCTGAGCAGAGATCCTGATGTGGGGCTCGATCCCAGGACCCCAAGATCATGACCTGAGCCAAAGGCAGAGGCTTAACCTACTGAGCCACCCAGGCACCCCACATATATCTTCTTTATAAAATGACTATGCAGGGGCGCCTGGGTGGCTCAGTGGGTTAAGCCGCTGCCTTCGGCTCAGGTCATGATCTCAGGGTCCTGGGATCGAGTCCCACATCGGGCTCTCTGCTCAGCAAGAAGCCTGCTTCCCTCTCTCTCTCTCTCTCTCTGCCTTCCTCTCCGTCTACTTGTGATCTCTCTCTGTCAAATAAATAAATAAAATCTTTAAAAAAAAAAAAAAGAAAATGACTATGCAGGTCCTTTAACCATTTTTAATAGGGTTATTTACTTTTTTGCTATTGAATTGTATGAGTTCTTCTTATTTAGGATATTAACCACAACTTTGGGTATTAACCCATTATCAAGGTGTACAGTTTGCAAATATTTTTCCCATTCCATAGGTTGTTTCTTCACTTTGCCGATGGTTTCTTTTGCTGAGCAGAATCTTTTTGTTTTGATGTAGTCCCAGTTGCTTGTCTTTGATTTTTTTTTTGCTTATGCTTTATATGTCATATCCAAAAAATCACCACCAAGACCCTATATTTTCTTCTAGGAATTTCGTATTTTCAGTTCTTACATTAAACTTTAATTCATTTCACAAACAAATGAACTTAATTTATTTTGAGTTAATTTTTGTGAATGGTATAAGAGAGAGATCCAGTTTAATTCTTTTATGTGTGCACATCCAATTATCTCAGTACATTTATTGAAAAGACTGTCCTTTCTACGTTGAGTACTCTTGACTGCCTTGTCAAAGAAACCCTGACATTTTTAAATGCAAATATCAACCCATAGCTCAGCAGGAGAGGCTTGACAAAATATTAATGTCGACCTTAAGCAAAAATCTCAGCTGTAAACCCCAAAAGCGTAAGTACATTGGGAAAATGGTAGCCATCTAAATTGAGTTCTTTCGAGAACATCGAAGACCTGACATTCATTGCCTTTGCTAGGATTTTGCTCCTGGTCCCAGAACAAAAAATGTTCATGTTTTTTCACCTTGTGTGAAAAAGAATGAATAGTGGACTTTGACCAAATAGACATTTCAGGAAGGATTTTAGGGCAGAGAACTTCATAGGTTACGGAGCCATTCAGAACTGGGTTTAAATACAGAAACGCACTGGCTCATTTAACAAGTTAAACAGTTGAGCAACTTATTTTTTAGCCTCCCTGAACCTTGATTTCCTGATCTACAAAGTGGGAATAATGACAATGATCTCCATAAGGAAATTGCAAGAATTAAGTTAGTTAACATACATAAAGTCCATGTCTAGCAACCAAAAAGTACTCCCCAAACAGCAAACACTTATTACTATATTTGAATATAATACGAATTCTAGCCATGAAAGTAGTGTTCATCTCACTTTAAAGGAAACGTGTGCTCTCATAAGGAGTTTCTAGGGTCAAAATTTGAAGACTGTCACAATTCTGTGATCTCAACAGCCTTTAATCCTATCATTACAGAATTGTTGCAGATCTGTTGCCTTGAGCCATATAGACAGCCACTTCCTTTTTCTTTCTTTCTTTTTTTTTTTTTTTTTAAGATTTTACTGATTTATTTGAGAGAGAGAAAGAGAGAGAGAAAGCGCGTGCACCCACAAGCAGGGGGCAGGGGCAGACAGAGAGGGAGAAGCAAGCTCCCCTCCGAGTAAGGAGCCTGATTCAGGACTTGATCCCAGGACCATGAGATCATGACCTGAGCCGAAGGCAGAGGCTTAAACGATGGAGCCACCCAAGTGCCCCTAGCTAGCCCCTTCTTACAGAGCCTGGCTCTCCTGAAAGCCTTACCTGTTCGCTCCTGGCTGAAGGAATGGTTTTCATACTTGCCGCTCCTTGTAGTTATGGTCACATTGTAGAGGCGGCCCGGAGTAAGGGAGCTGAAGGAACATTCGCTGACAGACTTGGCAATAACAAGGGACTGAACGACCCTGCTGCCATGAGAGAGCGTCACCACATAGTTATCCACGTCTCCTGGAGCCGGCAGCCAGGAAATGCTCAGGTAGTCATTGCGACCAGAATTGTTTACCGTCACTCCACTCACACTGGAAGGGACTGGGATTTAAAAAGGGGGAGAACATTTGAAAAAAGAAAGCAAGGTCAAAAGTCTGGAGTCATCGACCGCGGTCAGCAAAAACAGTGTGGACCCAGGAGATCTCGTCTGATTACCTAAAGAGGTCAAAGACATGTGAGGATTTCGCCTTAGCTTCTGGAAGCTGAGGGTTTTGGGATCAGCAAGGCTAACTCAAATAAAAATGCAAGAAGGTCTTTTGGGGGCCTCATAAACACAGGGATGCCACTACTGCATTTTTATGGTCTTGCTGTTTGCAAAGTATTTTAAGTGGAGGCATATATTTATGTGAATGTGTCAGGAGGTTCCCTCTGCAGGAAAAGGAACAAATGTAACAATCCAAATGAATCAGCTCGAACCAAACTCATCAATAAGCAAAGATGTTTGAAGGGAAAGATGAAGAACACCATACATTTCTAAAGAGCTTAGACTTTGGATAGCTTTGATCTTCTTGTGATGAAGTTATTTATTCCTGGGGAGTCTAATAACACAGGAGAGGCGTTGCATCTGCCCTTTATAAAGCATTTCCTGCCCTCTAGTGGCAAGAAATCAACCTAAAAGCCTGTCCTGAAAACAACAAATCTGGAGATTGACCCAACAGTGCGCAGAAGGAACTATTGCGGGGATAGTGGCCACTATTGTTTGCTTATTTTAATTGGGGTTTACTGCCACAAACATTTATGGAGAACCCACCATTTGCCACAGATACAAAAATGAAAAAGATGTGGATGCCTTCAAGGAGCTTCTTGGCTAAAGGCAATATGCAAATTAATCATTGGGGTATTGAGTAATAGTTATGTATGTATCAGAAATAAGTATACAGAAGATAGTATTGCCAGCAATAAATATCAGAATAAAATCCTGTAGAGTATGTGAATGCACTACTATTTTCCTCGCTGGCTCACGGCTGCAGCTAAATATTTTCATATAATTGTCAATATCCCTACCTCACGTACAATGGACAGGATCCAGCTAGATGACCTCTGAGAATCCTTCTAATCTAATACACTCTGATTTTGTGATTTAAGCCTCAAAGTCTTCTTTACACTTACTGGCACTTGTCCATCACCAAAAATTATAAATAGCACCATACTGAGCAGCTCTGCAAATGCTGTTCCATGTATATGAACATTTTCTAGAAATAAAGTTGAATCTTTTAGCCTTAATAGTTCTATACTGATGTCTTCCTCTCTCCCTCCCTTCCTCCTTCCCTTCCCTTTATTTAACAATCTGGACATCCCTTGGTTGCTCTCAATAGAATTATGTTTGTTTTTCAAAACTGCTAGAAATATTTGCAACTACTAACATTTTATTAGAAAAGATACAATTATCAAATGTTTTGTCAAAAATATAAATTCATGGTTATAAGAAAACAGATATACAACTTGTTCTTCCTTTAGAACCAGCATTTTCCCAGGTTGGAACTAGATTTGTTAAGCATATCTGATATCTTTAACTTTAAATATTTTGCCACCTTCTCTAGACTGGGAGGGTTTATTTATATGTTTCAACTCTGTGGAAATTGAAGTGAGTAAGAAAGCCGTTCAAAACCTTTCAATTATTTCGGAACTGACCAACATTTCAGCAGTTTGAGTAGATAGTCATGATTATCAAGGCTTTAGCCGTTAAATGTTTTACAATCAACCACATACAAAATTTACTAACCCAGGCACGTTTAGAAATCTCTAATTACTGTGTTTCTATAGTAGTATCCCATTTCCCCCTTTTCTCATGATAATGTCTGCACTCTTAAATGTGTTTGAGTAAAATAACTCATGCTTATATTTACTCATATTTTGCCCTCTCCTCAAAATCCTATCATCATTCTGCAAAGAACTGTCTTGTTTTTGTATACTTATACTTTCATATACTGTGGGTCAAATACCGATACCTCTGCTACAATAAAAATAGAGGCATAAAAACAAAGCTCATTCATTTCAAGTGGTATCGGCAGCCAAACTATGTTAATGTATCACAGTTAAGTTGGAAAGCTCTTGACATATTTTAAAATTTGGATATTAACTTGTGTGGCGGAATCTGACTAGTTGTTAAGCAAACTATTTCCTTTTCCTCTTGGACACACGCTAGGCTACATTTCCCAGTCTCCCCAGCAGTGAAATGTAGCCATTTAACTGTGTTCCTGCCAATGGAATGTGGAGGGGGAAGTGATGTGTCTACTTTCGGGTCTGGTCATCTTCCCCCACCCCATGACCTCTAGTCTCTGGGGAAATGGACAGAGTTCTGAGGACCTAGAGGAAGGAAGAGCCACAGATGGTAGAAGCCTGGATCCCTGACTTACTGCTCGGGAAAGAACCAACCCCAGAGCTGTCTAATCTGGAATCTCCATGTTGTCCCGTTGGATAAGCAGGAAATAAGTCAGTCTGATCTGACTAATACAACCGCAACTCACTGGGAAATGGGGGCAAGGCCCTTCTCAACCCTCTCCTCAGCTTTCTTGTTATTTCTCCAACATTTCCTTACTCCAACAGGGATATATTGCAGTGTATTATCAGGGATGGATTAGAAGCTGGAGGCTTCAAGATGTAAGCTAATGGCAGAGCTAGAGCCAGAATCTAGGTCCTCTGATTCCCAAGCTAAGCTTTTCCCCCACCCCCAATGACACTACACCAATGGCTGGTGCACAGAAGCACTGAAAAAGAAGGAAGGTATCAGGAAGAAGGATGTAGGTAATAATGTCAGCTGCCACAGAATGAGAAAAATGGCACATCTCAGTGAATTTCTACCAAAACTATGAAATATCTTTTCAATGACTTAGTTGCATTTCTGGGAGAGCTAATGAAGTTAATGTTCCTTGGGTTCATTAAGTAGATAAGATTCATGATTTTTAAAAAGGGACGTATCTATGACGTCTACAGCTGATAGAATCTAAGCATCAGTATCCGAGCATCAGAAATACAAGAGAAGCCTGAAATCCAACTTACAATCATATAGAATTAAGTAGGCAAATTCACTGACCTGATTCTGTGTTCATTAATAATTATCAAAGCTTCTACCAAATGCATTAAATTTTTTTCTTTTTAAGAAACTGGAACATAAATTTTATACTGTTTATTTATATTCTTTCTTGGTCTTGTGTAGAAAATTATATTTCCTTCTTTGGTGCCAGTCCTGTCTGACACAGGTAACTATATACCACTTGTTTGTTGAATTAGCTCTTTGACCCATTTGTGACTGTGATCTCTTCAAGGTCAGGAAACATTGTTAGGTGGTTATAGTATTAACTTGTTTAATGTTGCTTCTGAAACTATATGTGATTTGGGGATTTTATTAACTCCACTTTGGACCACAGAAGTTGGAGATCATTTCCTTACTATGTCTTGAAACAAAAATAGGAAAGGGAGTGGAATATACCTTTTTTTAAAAAAATCTCACTTCTTTTTTATCTTAACTGGGACATAAACATTAAGGAAATCATCAACTGAATGAGGGAATAAGCCTAGGTGTCAAATGACTACTATGTTACCACAACGGTTTTTCTAGAAGTTCTGACACCTTTATGGGAGATTTTAGAAAATTCAGAATTTATTCTACTTACCCTCACTCAACCCTCAATTTCCATTCCTAGGAGAGCAACATATATGGATGGTTGGTATTGAAACCTGGTTTCTAGGAAAGTCAAAACTGGATCTGTTTTTAGGGTGCTTCAAAACATCTTAGAATATACTCTAGAGTTTCCATGTGCTCTTCTTACCTGTCCTTCCCTCCACCACCACTTGTCGGGATGAGATCCCGCCGCTTACTGTTGTTACCACCACAGAGTAGAGGCTGCCTGATTTGAGGGAGTGGAAGCTATATCTGCTGGTCTCACTGGAGACACTTTCATTTTTGATGACCACGTTTTCATGGATCAGTAAGACTTGGTAGAATTCTATGTATCCCAGGGCGTGGGTCCAGTTAGTAAACAGACTGCTGGTTGTTCCTTGGTTGGCCACATACAAGCCAGTCACTTGGGCAGGCACTGGAACACAGTAAACAAAGAGAAGAAGGAAAAAAAAAACAACACAGATGACATTTATTCACCCTAAGGAAGTATAGCAAAATGAGTCAAAAGTAGAGACAGTCTTAAAGATGCTAAAAATATATCTATATTTTTTTGCTATAGACTCTCAACTCTATTTCCTGCGGCATATGGCAAACTACTCCCATACAGAAGCTGCTTATATGGGAAATCAAAATTGCTTCAGATCCACGGATGAGATGATGCTTACCTATTAAGTAGTTTTGAACTTACATTTTCAATAATGAAAGAATGTTATTTTTTAATATTGTTTACTTTATGGGATTTTATCTATCATTATCCCATGAGAACTGAGAGCCTCATTACCTACCTGAGCTGATGGTTGTTACGGGGTGGTATTGGGAAATCCCTTCCACCTGATGATTAGGTTGTAGTTTAGAAAACTGGTTAATTCTTTGGCACATTCTCAAGAGCACCATTATTATTATACAGGAAGATGCTACAATAGTATACATTATATTATCCTATAAGAATAGTGATAGTAATAATAGTGATAACCATAACAACTAGTAGGGATAAATGAGTGATAACTATGTGCCAGTTATGGACTCAATGGTTTTTAGAAATTATATTATTTGATACTCATTCAAAAGTCTATAAATTTGACTTTGTTATTTCTCTTTAGAGGAAACCAAAGACCTTATGATGTAAATAGCTTAGCCTATCTATTATCAGAGTGCTAACAAATAGTCATCCGGAGTCCAAAGCCTGATCTGCCTAAACTGTGAGCCTGTGTCCTTTTCCTAATTAGCAACTATTGTGATTTCTAATCTATCCATTAAAAAAAATCTTACATAGATCTTGAAGCTGGCACTTGATCAGTTATATCTTCTTTGTGCCTCTTCCCTGAATTATGGTAATTAAAAGGATTGGGACTTCGGCACAATCCTTCTCAGAAAATTGTTGACTTTTGGATTAAGATACAAATACACTCATTAAAAAGACACTACTGTAGGGCGCCTGGGTGGCTCAGTGGGTTAAGCCGCTGCCTTTGGCTCAGGTCATGATCCCAGGTCCTGGGTTCGAGCCCCACATCGGGCTTTCTGCTCAGCAGGGAGCCTGCTTCCTCCTCTTTCTCTGCCTGCCTCTCTGCTTACTTGTGATTTCTCTCTGTCAAATAAATAAATAAATAAATCTTTAAAAAAAAAAAAGACACTACTGTATGGGGATCAGAAAATTCAATTCTCATTCTAAATTTCACATGGAAAGCAAAGGAATTAATATGGAAATAATTTGGAAAAAGAAGAACAAAGTTGGAGGAGTAACAACATCTGATCTCAAGACTTACTAGAAAGCTACAATAATGAAGGCAGTCTGATACTGGCAAAAAGATAAACACATAGATCGATGGAACAGAAATCAGAATCCAGAAATAGACCAACACATATAGAGTCAATTGATTTTTTACAGAAATGTGAGGGCAATTTTGTGGAGGAAGAATAGTTTTCTTTAACAAATAGGGCTGGAATTATTAGTCATCCATATACAAAGAAATAAACCTTAACCCAAATCTCACAGACATATAGAAATGAACTCAAGATGGATTATGCACCTCAATTGAAAACCTAAAATTATAAAAGTTTTAAGGGAAAATCTTTGTGACTTTGTGTAAAGCAAAGATTTCTTCATATGACACCAAAAGCATAGTCTGTGAAAGAAAAAAACTGATAAATCGGACACCAGAATTAAAAACCCATGATCTGCAAAATACACAAATAAATTAATCAAAAGACAAGCCACAGCCTGAGAGAAAGCATTTCAACACACATTTCTGACAATGGACTAATATCTGAAATATAAAGAATTCTCAAAATTCAATGATAAAAACAACCTCACCAAAAAATGAACAAATATTTGAAAATATGTTGTCCCCTAAAGAGGATAAATGAAGGTATAAGCATGTGAAAAGTTGCTCAAAACTATTAGGAATTAGTGAAAGGTAAATTAAAACTACACGAGATACCACTACCTGCTTATTAGAATGGTTAAAAAACAAAACAAAACACTTGTAATACCAAGGGCTGTTGAGATTATGGAGAAACTAATCTCATATATTGCTGGTGGGAATGTAACATTTTACAACCATTCTGGAAAACAGTTTGGTAGTTTCTTACAAAGTTAAAAATACACTTACTATATGACCCAGCAATGTGAATGTCGGGAATGATGAAAATGATCTTAAGACTAAAAGAGTGTCTTGGACTTCCAGTTCCTATAGTATAGTGGGCTGCATACCCCCAATAAACACAACTACATGTGTTGGATAAAATATAAAAATGTAAATATATGAGTGAGTTGTCAAGAATGTGAGGAATTCTCAGAGACTAAAAAGATAGGTAGCCAGTTCACTGAAGCATACTTTCATCTTAAGGGCATCTTTCAAATATAAATTTAAACTTTGATCTGTGAAATTGGAGGTAAAGTGTAGGACTTTCCCAAACTAAGGAACCTCTTGGTGACCCTGCATATCATTGGATCCTGAAAGGTTACATTCTAAGTATAAGTGAAATAAATATTCCCTCTTTGCTCCTCATATTGCCTCAGAATCCTTGGCACTGGGTGGAGAAAAATAATGATCACTGAGAATTCATAACCCTAGGACAGTTTCAGTGAGTTTGCAACCCTAATTCATAAAACTGGGTGATCAGAAAACCTCCAAGTTGACAGTTTAGATTAAAATAGGTCTGTGTTGATAGCAGTCCTGTGCACCTCAAAGAATCAAATGAAAAGAAAATTCTTTCTAAAACCCATCTATAAACAAGGCCTCAAAGAATTCCCACAGAGTAAATTTCCAAGATATATGACTTTACAGTGAAAAATCACAAACACTTAAGGAAGTAAAGCACCATGAGCAAAAGGCAGCAAACTCAATAGACAACAGGATTGAACTTCTGAAGATTTTAGATATTATAGTTATCGGATATAGAAGTTAAAATAAAAATGGTTTATTTGCTAATGGCAATAAAGGAAGATAATGGAAATATGACTAAAGAGCAACAGAGCACAAAACTGATTTGGAAAGAGAGCCAAAAAGAATGTTTAAAAGTGAAGAAATAAACAAGTAAAATTTGAAACTCAATGGATGGATTTTAAAAAGATTAGACAGAGCTAAACAAAGAATTTGGGAACTAAAACACAGGGCTGAGGAAATTATTCAGACTATAGCCCAGAGAGCAAATACAAGGAAAATATGAATATATATATATATATATATATATATATGTATAATATATATATAGAATATATATAGAATATATATAGAATATATATTATAGAATATATATATTATATAATAATATATATTCTAGACTACTAGAGGGAGAATAGAAAGGGACTGGAGAAAAGGCAAGAGGTAATGTCAAAGAACTAATGGCTGAGAATTTCCAGGGCTGATAAAAGATACTAATCTACAAGTACAGAAATCATCATGATCTCAACCAAGATAGAGGCATCTATGTCTAGGTTATCACTGTAAAAAACAGAACACTAAAGGCAAAGAGTAAATCTTAAAAGCAGTCATAGTAAACAGACTACCCAGAGAGAAACAGAAATTAGACTGATGTCTGACTTTTCAACAGCAAGAATAAATGCCAGAGAGACTACAGTATCTTCAATGTGAGAAAATAATATCTTCAGTGAGAGAAAATAACTTACTTTCTTTCTTTTTTTTGAAAATAACTTTAGACATAGAATTGTAACCCAGAGAAAATATCTTTCAACTTTGAAAGCTATATAAAGACATACACAGAAAAACAAAAGTGTAAAGAGTTCATCCCTAAACACTCTAATAAAGACATTTGGGGGCGTCTGGGTGGCTCAGTTGGTTAAGTGTCTGCTTATGACCCTCATGATCCTGGAGTTCTGGGATCAAACTCCACATCAGGCCCCCTGCTCATCGGGCTCTGTCTCCCTCTGCCCCTCCTCCACTCATGATTGCTCTCTCTCTCTCTCTCTCAAAAAATAAATAAAATCCTTAAAAAAAAGAAAGAAAGAAAGAAAGAAAGAAAGAAAGAAAGAAAGAAAGAAAGAAAGAAAGAAAGAAATTTGAAGACTCTTCTCCAAAATGAAGGAAAGTAATCTCAAATGGAACTTGTGAGATACAGGAAGGAAAGATGAGAAGATAAGTGGTAATTTTTTGTGGGGTTAAAAAGGAGAGAGAAATAAAATACAGAACAATAATATATAAATTGGAAAAAGGGAGTCTTTGAGGATGATTTTGCTTCCTATTTCTGAGAGAAGAAGAGCATTATCAAAGAATAATTGCCACCACTACATCTACTTACTGGTATATTCATCCAATACTCTTTTTTCTTTGAGCTGATCCTAAAGTTAAACTACTCATGTTCCTTTCTAAAGCCAATTCCTTTACTTGTGCTCTAGATCCCACAGCTTGCTTACTCATAGAATAAGTATAGCCATTCTTCCTCTCTCTTTATATTATCACCATTTCTTTCTCTTCTAGAACATTCCTATCAGCATAAAACTTGTTATTTCTTCTATCCTTAAATAAAATCCTCCTTTCAAACAGACCTTCTCTTTCAGATCATGCCCTATTTCTCTGCTTTCTTTTGCAGCAAAATATCCTTAGAAAAGTTGTTCTCTGCTTCCATTTCAAAATAAAACCAAACAAATTAAAAAACAAACAAAACAACTACCAAGAGTTGAAATAAGTGTAATAGAAAACAAACAATAGAAAACATTCATAAAACAATGACCAGTACATAATAGGCATTCAGTGAACATTTGTAATTCAAACATTAAACAATTCAGTAGTCAGGATACTTTTTAAAGTTTAAAACTTATAAAAAAAAGATTACCTGTTCTTCCTTTAGTTGAAGATGAATTTTTTAAGTCTCCACTAATACTGGTGACTGTAGCTACATATTTTCGTCCAGGCACCAGGTCAGTAAAAGTGAATTCTTTGGCATCTTTGGGGAGTGACTTGTGGATGAGTAAGAGGTCTCTGTCAGCTAGTGAAATGATGTATTTCTCCCATTCTGCTACAGGGGTCTGCCACATGATGCCCAAAGAGGTTTCATTGGCATGTTTGACACGAAGCTGGAGGACAGCCAGGGGGACTAAGAAAAAAGCAATGGAGACTGCGTCATTGACTTGCCTCAGAAACACTCAAGAATTTCTTAGAGGGCTGTTCTCTTCCAACCACAGAAGTGTTCCAGTTCAGCATTTCTTTTCTGAAAGTGTATGAGCTCTCGGCGAGGGGGGGTGGGGTGGGATCTAATCTCAAAAATTGTGTGTGTGTGTTTTTAGAAGATTTTATTTTTAAGTAATCTCTCACACCCAACGTGGGGCTTGAACTCACAGCCAAGAGGTCAAGAGTTGCATGCTTCACTGACTGAATCAGCCAGGCACACCAAATTTTGTTTATATAACCTATCCAGAAAGGAGGATTCAAAAGAATACACTGGAAAATGCTTTCCTGGGTCATTTATTTTTGACCACATATTACCTCGAGTGTTTATTTCTTCATATGAATTCTATGATATGAAAATACTTAATTCAATCATATCATCCACAAAACCACTGAGAAAGGTCCACATTTGACTATATAGATGAAATCAGGAGTATTTTTTACCCTGTTAGATTGGAAAGACAAAGTGCTTCCCTTTTTCTCCAGGTTTCCAACTTTCTCTGGAACATTTCTGAGAAGTGGACACCGATGTATCCATGAAAGGGAAAACAATAATAGTATAGCTGGCAAGCAAGAATAGTATCTGATTAAAGGCTCCCATTATCCAAAGAATTGAAATTGTTTCCATTTCTCTAAAAGGTTTCATTACAATTTCTAGGACACATTGCTAAGAGTAAAGTACTAGTCCCATAAAACAATAGGGAAACAAAATTATGGAAGAACAAAGTGTGTAAAATTATATTGATTTCTACATTAAAGAAATTTTCTGTAATTCCGTTCTGAGTCCTAAAATCTGTATCTTCCTTCTTTAATATATTGAAATCAATTGGATTGTTACATCAAAGCCTACTTCAACTAACCTTATTCACCTAGAGGTACAATTTAAGAAAAGTTCTCCTGATAATTATGCCAACTGCTGAGAGCCCCTACTGTTTCTTGACAGTATTCCAAGTTATTTGAGGTGAATGAGATAAAATATGGGAAAGGACATAGATACTTGTCCTGTAAAATGCTGAAATGAGCTTGGTTTAAGCTTAAATAGGCCTTTGATCATTATCTAAGGAATATTAATATTTAGAAAATGAAGATATGACTGGAGGACCCAGTTGGCAAGCTAAGGATATCTTGATCTTCTTCTTTGACATTCTTCTAAGAAGAACATTGAATCAAAGTAGTTATTTCCTTATCATCAGGCAAGACTAAGAGAGAAGATATTTGAATTTCACTCCAAGTATGGAGTATTCCATGTCATAGGAATGTTGAGTTTGGAAGGACAATTCTCTTAATTTGAGAGTTGAGCAAACAGTCTCAGAGGGGTTGTGACTTCCCCAAGGAGTTACAGTATAGTGGTGACAGTCAGAATACCAAGACCCATGTCTCGGGATCCTCATTCTCTTCTACCCTAAAATCCAAATATATTCCACTTCCCTTTAATAACCCCTCTTTGGACCATGAAATTCCCTCATTAGTCAACATCAAGTCAAAGCAATGGTTTTCTAACACTGATCACTAGCAAAAAACTGTCAACTATCTTCTTTTGTGGGAAGAATTCTCCAATTGTTTTCTTCTTATTCTTTTGGTGTTTAAAATGTCTTTCTTTTCATAAAATAATGGATTTATTAGTGGAAGCAATTTTTAATGTTCTAATTTGACAAAATTAAACATTACCAAAAATAATTCAGTCTAAAAGTCTATAATATCTCAAATTCAGGGAACATGGTGGGGGCGGAGGGAGGCATTGACAGCTACCTGGGTTGCTTGGGAGAGGGACCAAGTTAAGGTTCCAGCGTCATTAACACCTTTGTATTTGCTTACCTGTCCTGCCTTGGGAGCGCTTAGAATTCTTCAGATTTCCACTCTCAACAGTGACGTCTACTTCATACTGTCTTCCCGGTATGAGCCCCAAATCATCTATGGTGTAGAGTGTCTCCTCCTTTCCCACGGTGACGTTGAGCAGCACCACAGAATCATTGAAGAGCAGAATACGATACTGCTCCCAGTCTCCAGCAGGGGGCGACCAGCTCACTACTAAGGACCTTATCGAACCATTGCTGTTTACCTTCAGGTTCCCAACTTTGTCTGGAACTAAACGGTGAAATGATGTCAAAAAGGAGATTCTAAAAACCAAAAGTAAGGATACTGATTCACTTTTCATGGGCAACAGTAGATAAGAGACCTAATAGCTGCAGTTCAAAACATTTCTATTTGTGGATTGCAAATGAGTATTTTTTCCTCATTTTGGAGACATCAGACACTCAAGAAATATATGCTAAAATCATCTTAGTAATATCAGTAATGGATCTTCTGTAACACTGTTAATAACCTAGCAATATGACTGCTGTGTTTTATTGACTGCACACCAGCCCTAGAGACAATATTGATGTTGCCTCTAATGATGTTGACATTGATGGATGTGGTATCTTTTGGTAGAGACACTGCATGTCGTGGTCATGAAAGAGTCCTTCCTTTATCAACTGACAAGATTAATCTTCTTGCAAGGTAGCTCTGGTCTAATAATTCATTTGCTTAAAAGCATGCAAATTCTCTCCATTAATTACAGAATAAAACATCAAATCCTGGGTCTGGCATCTGTAGCTTTCCAAAATCAGACCCCATATCCTTCTGGTCTTAATTCTGACTAGTTCCTGCAGCCACCCACCCTGCTTCTGCACTCTCTCCCATACTGGCCTCCAGGTGCATGTTCTGCAGACCTGTAAATATACTGGGGCCTTCTTCCTCCATGCCTTTGCTTATACTACTCCTTCCACCTCAAGTGCCCTTCCCTCTTTGCCCTCTTCCCTTGCCAAGAGCCTCACAATTTTTAGGTCCAGTTAAAACCCATTTCCTCCAAGAAGTCTTTACTGGTCTTCTGAACAAGAATTTTGCTCTCTTGTTTTTCAGACCATATGGCTCTTACTTGGAATCTCTAACAGCACAGAGAATGGACCCTGGAATTAAACACTCTGGTTTAAATGCCAACCCCACCATTCACTGGCTAGATGACTATGGACAAGTTATTTGAGCTCTCTGAATTATCTCTAAAATGATGATAATAACAGAACCTCTCTCATGTTAATGGTATCAAGTGTTTGGTTAGTGTCTGATACATGGCAACGCCAATGCAATTACTCTTATTAAAGTATACTGTTTTATTTTTTGTGTGTATAGTCTACATTTGTCTGATTAAAATATAACTTCCTTAAAAGCAAAGGCTGGCAAGGTAAATATTTCAGGCTTTCCAGGCCACATATGGTCTCTGTCTCATATTTATCTTTCTTTTTCCCTTAAAAAAAAAAAAAAAACCTTTTATATGTAAAAACCACTCTTAGCTTGGGGCTACACAAATACAGTTTACAGGCCATATTTGGCAAAGGGTGTAGTTGGTGTAGTTTGCAGAACTCTGACATTTTAACAACTTCCCAAACTCATAGCACAGTAATTTATACATAGAAGGGACTGGATAAATATTTAGTGACATAAATTAATAAAATAATTTGTGGAAAACATGGTTAAGTGCTAACTCGCTCTCACTCTAGGAGCTAATCAGAAATATTTTATTCCTTAGTATCGAAACTAATGCATTTACACGACTTAAGTGGTGTGACATGAAACAGCACAGGGCAGAGCCAGTTTATGCACACCATTCAGGAAGCACTCCAAACACATTTGCTTAAATAACTCAGATGAATGCAATTAACCTTCTGTTTCACTCTGTATAGGGGGCCTGGCCCATGGGCAACCTCAGTCATGTAGACTACATTTCCCAAGTTGGAAAAGGAGTCTTCCTTATAACTTAGTTTGTTCTAAGATGGATCCGAGAATGATCTGGGCAGCCAAGGAATATTCTGGAGCCCTACACTCACCTGTTCTGCCCACTGCCATCTTCTGAGCAGACAATTCACCAGAGACACAGCTGATGGTAACTTGATAAAGACGTCCAGGGGTTAAGTCTTTAAATTGGGTTTCATTAACCTGGGGTGCTAATGTTCTGGATTCTTTGATAGTCCCTTGGTGAAACAGGGTAATGTTGTAGGAATCCACATTGCCAGAAGGTCTTTGCCACCTGACTTTTAGAGAGGTCAAAGTGCCATCATTTGTCACCTTTAGATTTGAGACTTCCATGGGGGCTAAGTAGAAGAAAGGAAAAGACATTTTAACTCAGGACATAGTACCTGTCTTATTATGGCCAAATTTTGACCTGCATTTTAGTCCCTACAAGATTCACACCCTGCTCAGAAGAAAACAACAACTTCACAAGCAAAAAGAATACTGCAAAATCAAAGAAAGGCTGTCTGACTAGTGGAAAGAGCATAAACATGGGAGTCAGGAGACTGGATTCTGGCTCAGACTCGGCCATTAGTCACCTGGGCAACCCTGGACATCTCTGTCTACCTCACTGAGCCTAGGGATCCTTACTGGCAAATGAGGTCTTGGAATGCTCAGAGAAGTCTGTCATCTGCCTGATTTCTTCCCACCTTTATGTAGTTAATAATAGCAAGTACATAATAAATAATAAATAGATTGGTCAACACATTGGCTATCACAAAATTTTGCATGCTAAAAATATTTTATCTTTCATATAAAATCATGGTAAAGTTATAGCTCAAGAGTTGTGTCATTATTTCATCAAAAGAAAAAGGAAACAAGATGAAACCAGAGGGGACACAAACCATAAGAAGTTCTTATCTCAGGAAACAAACTGAGGGTCGCTGGAGGGGAGGGGATTGGAGGGATGGGGTGGCTGGGTGATGGGCATTGGGGAGGCTATGTGTTATGGTGAGTGCTGTGAATTCTGTAAGACTGATGAGTCACAGACCTGTACCCCTGAAGCAAATAATACATTATATGTTAACTTAAAAAAAGAAAAAGAAAATGATTACAAAAGAAAGACACTTCAGTGACTATTTCTTCTACCTCTTGGCTATGTCACAATTTTGGGATTCACTAATAGCAAAATAAAAATATTTCATTTAAAAAATGGGCACAGCACACTGCTTTGCATAGGCCAGTGAGAAGTGTAAATTGCCCTTGCTATACATAAAGAAGTCTTAAATATAAGGTACTTTTTAGGTGCCTGGGTAGCTCAGTCAGTTAAGCATCTGCCTTCAGCTCAGGTCATGTTCCCAGCATCCTGGGATCAAGCCCTGCACTGGGATCCCTGATCAGTGGGGAGTTTGTTTCTCTCTACCTCTGATCCTCCATGCCATTCATGCTTGCTTTTTCTCAAGTAAATAAAGAAGTTATTAAAAAAAAAAAAAGATATAAGGTACTTAAAAAAAAAAAGATATTATTTTTAAGCAATCTCTATACCCAAGATGGGGCTTAAATTCACAACCCTGAGATCAAGAGTTGAATATTCCAACATCTGAGCCATCCAGGCGCCCCAACATATATGGTACATTTTTGTTGGGAATGGCTGTACATCTCTGAGGTGTGATATGAAGATATGTAAGTGTATAGGTGCTCCCCAAATATCTTTCCCATCAATCTCTTGTAGTTCTTTTTTTTTTTTTAATCTCTTGTAGATCTAAGAGCTTCCCCTGCCAGAGTAATTTCTTTTTTTTTTAATTACTTTTTTTTTAAGATTTTTTTTTTATTTATTTGACAGACCGATCACAAGCAGGCAGAGAGGCAGGCAGAGAGAGAGAGAGGAGGAAGCAGGCTCCCCACTGAGCAGAGAGCCTGATGCGGGGCTCGATCCCAGCAGCCTGGGATCATGACCTGAGCCGAAGGCAGAGGCTTTAACCCACTGAGCCACCCAGGTGCCCCCAGAGTAATTTCTAAGGCTCTATACACTTAGAAGTTTCTCTTAAAATCAGATAGCTTACCGAGAGAGGTAATTTATTAATACATTAGACCCATCAGAAGCATTAGAATCTACTAGAATGTAAGTTCCATAAGGACAAAGACTTTGACCTTCTTGGGCACTATTATAGCCACAATGCCTAGCATATAGTTTATACTCAGTAGATAATGAATGAATGTGGACATGAATTATTCATGTCCACATTCATTTAGCACAGATTAGTTTCTCCAGCTACGTTAGCATGTGAGAACAGCTCCTGTAGTATTGGGTCTCAGGACATGTTTTGTTGAATAGTACTGAGAAAAGTCATCTTGGTTCATAGTGAGTGATGTCACAAAGGCAAGGGATGCTTATTTAAGAGAAGGAAGTAGAAGTCTTTATCAAAAAGGTCAGAATACTAAAAAGATAAGCTGAGATTATATCAATGGTTAGCTCTGCCATTTCAGGCTGGTCTAAAATTTAGAATACAAAGGAGTCCCTCTTCCTCTGAATAGAAAAATGGGAATATCTTAAGGGCCTTCTATAATGTATGAATTTCAATTTGTCTTATAGTCAAATAACTTAATAAACCGTGGTTATTAAACATTTTCTTGACGTGAGCTTTACTTTGTTCAGCTAGTTAGTAGCACTTACCTGTCCTGGCCAGTTTCCATCTGTAGTTTTGCAGTCCTGCAGCCTCGGTCACAATGGTAAGGTTGTAGAGGTGGCCAGGGGTCAGTCCATGAAAACTGTAGGAAGTAGCATATTTGTCTATGACACTGCTATGAACTAGGATGTCTTTATCCATCAGCATCAGCTGGTATCTTTCCACATTGCCAGAGCCATGGGACCAGAAAACCAGGAGGGAATTGGTTTTTGCTGAGATATTGATATCTTTCACTGGGGATGGCACTAGGAAAATAAAATGCATTTCCAAAGGGTCATTCATAATTTCCTTCAAGAAGACATAGACATGTTTAATTCAAAATCACACATTCATGGATGCTTCTCTGTACATCTAATTTATGTAATAAGTAATGACAATGGCGCTCTTGAAATTTCACTGGAATCTAAATTAATGCTCTTTTCAAAGTCCATGCCCAAAGCTACATCATAGTTTACTAGTCTCTCTCCCCCACTTAACAGGTAGTAAGGTAATTTTTGCCAATTAACTATGATGTGGCAGAGCATCAAAGAGAAAAAAAAGGGAAGATGAAAACCAGAAAGATAGCAATAAATCAGGTGAGAAAATGAGAGGAGAGAGCATGACCAGAAGGACAGTACTTCCCGGAAGGAGGTGAAGTGTGTCATTGACATTGGGATGGGTGGGTGCGAGCAAAAACTTGTTCCAGATGTAGGAATATTTAGGAAACATCATGACTTGATGCTATGAAAAGAGTATGCAAAGGAGGAAAACACTTAAACATAAGTTTTATGGCACAACTCAGAAAAGGAGGCAGAAAATGTTGTTGCTAAGATTTGAGTTAGGAAGGTCATTAGGAAACATCTATTTCACTTTGGAGAAAATTCCAGTCCCAGAGAAGTCCTAGAACTTGTTTGAAATCACCCAGCAAGCCAGTTGCACAGCCACATCTTCTTATTTTTCGTCTACTCTTCCCACTGTACTGCATAACATTTGTCTATCTACTTACCGATCTGTTAGCTTTGGTCTGGGGGTGTTCTTATTTCTATCTCTTCAATTTTAATGTAACTCCAAAAGGAGCCTAGACGATTAAATACTCAACTATCTGTAAGCAGGTCTTACCTGTTGATCCATTAGTATAAATTGTAGGGGAACGTTTTTCTCCAGAAACAGCTGTGATGGCAATACTGTATTTATTACCAGCAGTGAGGTTAAAAAATGTATGTTCGTTCCATGAAGCACTCTCTTGAATTTGGGTCTCCTGTATCTTTTGGTTATTGTCAAACAACTGCATCTCATACCAGGTGACTTTTCCAGAAGAAGGAGTCCACCAAACATGCAAGCTGGTTGAAGTAGTCTTCTCTTCACTGACTTCAAACTTAGCCGGAGGTAAAGGATCTGTGAGGCCAAATTCAGAAAGAGAACATGGCTTGAAGACTTTTGCAAATATATGATAGTTTGCTGGAACCCAGGTTCATTTTCCTTAAAAACTTTAAGAATCTGCTGCCTGTAAAACAAATTGGTATTTACTCCACTTTTAAACTTACCATTTCATTTGAAAAAGAAATCCACTTAGCTACTCTAGTCATATAAACTTCTTTTTTTAATAAAAACATTTTTTTGTTAGGACAGTTCTGAGTTTAGAATTCCAAGTAAGGTTATATTTTCGTTGGCTTGCAAGTTTAGCACTTTTCACACACTGACAAACATCCAGGGCTACGGGTGGATAAATACCAAAAATCTCAGATATTCAGAACTAATTTTGAAATTTGTACTGAACTTTTTCTTCTTTAGGTTGTGGATTTGGGGGGTTAAGAATACATCGCTTTAGGTTGTTTTTAAATATCAGAAACCCACCAAAGATAGAGACTTGATTATGAGCCTAACCTAGGTTTGCTCATCAAAATGAATTCTCCCAACAGGTGGAATTCCTTACGTCCTTAGATTTTCTCAACTTGAGTTCTGGGACATTTTGGAGCTGCTGAAGCCTCTAGAGAGGGTACAAGGGGTTGGTCCTCACCCAGATGTTCACTTAGATTCAAATGTCATGGGTGAATTTGAGGAGTCCCATTTCCCATTTCCCATGCATGGAATCTTCACTGTGGAACTTGAAATAGGATGAACAGCACGTCCCTGGGGTAGGAAATAATTCAGCAGTGTTTAGGGATCAGCTATTCTATGATGCAGTAGGACCATGAGAGAAATAAGTCTCTCCCTACCCTGAATGCAGGGACAACATTGAGAGATATTTACATGGGAGGAATTTTCAGAAATCCAACCTGGTTCTTGATCTAGAAAATCGGATCGAGATATTGGAGGCTAAAACTCAAAGCTAGGTCAGATGTTTTCGTGGCATGGCTCTAGAGATCTCAGTTCTTATCCACATCTTGGTAAATTATATTTTGCTCATAAAATAGCTTCAGATTCTAGATCTTCTTAGAACAGTATATGTTTTAAGAAGGTGCTTGCTTGTGATGAACATCCACACAAATAGGAACAACGTAACCTTATTCTGTATTAAAAAGGTGTCTGTGGCCAGCCCGCTCCTGAGATTATCTTTGGGTCACCTATAGACACCATCCAGAAGCTAAATACAGCTTATGGTCAATATAATGTCTTTCTTTGCATGTTTTATGCTGTGACTTATAGGAGTGCATCTTGCAAAAAGCACACAAGCCACATGACATTTCATAATATAGGAACTAATAATAATATATATGTCTGCTGATAAGGAAGCCTAGACAGCAGTAACTCAGAGAGCCCACAGTGCAAGTTGTGTGGTTTATACCTTAGCACAGCAGAAGTTCACGGGCAGAGCATAAACTCTGTTGTCCGACAGCCTGGGGCTGAGTCTGGCTCTCAGTCGCGTAGTTGTGTACTTCAGGCAATGCTTTAAGCCCTCTGCACAGCCGCTGTCTCATCTATGCAATGCAGTTAAGACTACTATCTATTTGGCAAGATATTTATGAAGATAACCTTGTTTTATCTAGAGCTTAGAACAGCCACTCAGAACAGTGTCGGGCACATAGCAGGTGTTCAATGTTAGCTACTGTTGTTGTTATTATTTCTGTAAACAGGAGGCGGTCCTGTCAGGGAAGCAGGGAATTGTCTAGGTGGAGTGTGTGGGCTTTGGGGTCAGACAGAACTCAGTTCAAGTCCTCGGCTCTGTCGTGGGTCAGTCACAAGACTTTGGACAAGTTACTTAACCTCTCTAAGCCTCCACTTTCCCCTCTATCTGGGAGTATCATATAATCTATAATCATATTATATATATATATATATATATATATATATATATATATATATATATATATATAATATATATTCTTGGATGTTTGAGGAGGTGTAGAGCATATTTTACCTGGCATAAATGGGCACTCAGTAATACAAACTTATGTTGTTTCCTTGAGCACAAAAAAAGTTTCCCCTGAATCACTGACAAAATGGAGGCAGAAATGGAACATAATTTTTTTTTAAAACTAAACTAGTAGCCCTAATTGCCTTCTTCGTTAAAAGAAAACACAAAAACTTGATAAAATCTTATCAGTTGATTCCCATGACCTAACTTTCTAACCACTAAGATAAAATTTAAAATTCCCAAGATGATTCTCATTTATAGGTTCTTGCAGAAAAACATAATTTTTTTTCCTGGTAATATCATTTAAATTTTCTATTCTACATCCTAGTCTGTAATTAAGGACATCATCACAAAAAGAAAGGACTTAATTTCCCCTCACAGCAAGTTTTTTTGTTGCCTGGCGAGAAAAAGATACTTCACTACCATGAGACTCTAATAGCGGGCAAAACTCAAGAACAACCTTGTCATAGCCAACTGAGATGACACATTTTTGCTGAAGAGGCATTTTAAGGACAAGGATGGGAGTGACCGCTGCTTTCCAGTGATAGCTCAAAGGAGATCAATACCGTCATCGATGTCTACAAGCCAGATAGAGGTTAAAGAAAATAATGGTATGGTCAGTATAATCTAAACCACATATAATCTACAAAATATAAGCTATAGAAAATGAATTTTAAGGTTGCGTGCATAGAGGGTGAAGTTCAGAAATGCAGACTTTATCTAATCTCTCTGAGCCAGAAAACAAAACAGTCAATCCTTTGTACATCCGCTAGAACAAAGAAACAATGAGCCTGGGAAGTGCCTGGGCTGCGAGAACCTGCACTGGAAACAAACACTTAAAACCCCATTTATACTGCGATAAAGTTCTGTGCTGGCACTAGTCCACTATTGCTACAAATGTTGCAGAAGTTACATGGTTTTCAGACTTCTTTTCAATCTAAGCCCAAGGAAAACTCTGCTGTATTCACAGAAAATTTCCAATATTTTCTTAGAAACAAATCAGGTCCTTCCAAAAGAGGTGTGAATTTCATGTATATATACAAATGAATTTCATATATCTCTATATCTATTTGAAGGCAAAAGAGAGAGATTTCTGATGCCATTTCAAAATGTAGTTATATGTATGTAATCTTTTGATCATATGACAGGTTGCATCTAATTAGAAAACCCTACTTGACTTACATAATTCATCGCCATGCCTAGAGGTGTCAATGCCCACAGGTGCATTTATAGCCTTTCTGATTTTTTCCATGTATCACTCTGTAACTAGTGAAGTTTGATAAACTACAAGAACTGTGGAAAACCATAAATCAGTGATTTAATCTCAATCAATATATCAAAATGTATCATTAGCCATAAATTTGAGACATCTTTGTTTGCACTTCTTAGTTTCAGACAAACCTGGAATATGGAATGCAAAATGTAAAGTTCTGTGGTATCATCATCTAGATGTTAATGAATCTACCAGTATCAGAAAGCCTGACAATTTCGTAAGTGATCTTGATATCAAGCTCATTTTTCTGTTCTTTGAGGAAAAGATGAAGTTTAGCTAAATTTCTGAACCAAAATGAATTCTTCTTTGTTTCCCTTTTTAAAAAATGGGACTTAGAAAGAAGGAGAAATTCATATATATAAAATGCAAGTAACAAGTAATATCTGCTTAAAAAAATTCTTTTGTATGGCCACTAACACATTATTATTTATTGATATAGGAATTTGCAGTGTTTAGAATTTGAGATGATAATATTTATTTTGAAAATAAATTCAACCTTTTAACAACTGCAGGCCACCCATGAGCTAATGCCAAAGCTTTTCTCCCAGTCATGAGAGCAACACAGTATATCTATGTAGCATCTGATAGTTTACAATGAGTTTTCTCAGTTGGAATAGGTCAGAGACGTGAAGTGACTCATTTAGGTCATGTATGTGATGAGTAGTATAACTGAGATTCTAACACCTGGCTGCAAGTTCCTTTTATCACAGCTGTCCCAGGGTGGATGTTGTCTTGAATACATGTTCAGTGTAATAAAAAAAACACTCAAACCAGATTTTTATAGATAATAATAGGTAGGGGCGCCTGGGTGGCTCAGTGGGTTAAAGCCTCTGCCTTCGGCTCAGGTCATGATCCCGGGGTTCTGGGATCCAGCCCTGTGTCGGGCTCTCTGCTCAGCAGGGAGCCTGCTTCCTTTCCTCTCTCTCTCTGCTTGCCTCTCTGCCTACTTGTGATCTCTGTCTGTCAAATAAATAAATAAAATCTTTAAAAAAAAAAAGAAAAGAAAAGAATAGGTAAATTTACAGAATTTTCATTTGATGGTTAGACTACTGTAGCCAAGATAAAATGAATAATGACACTAATCACACCTAAATCTAATTCTGTGGCTGTGAAAGTTACTCTGATTTTTTAAATCTTTTCTTGACTCTTCCTTTTGCTTCCCTAATCTGACTGTCTTTACCTGAGATCCCACTACCTTATATCTGAGCTGCTCCCAGAGTTTTCTGGGTGTCTTCCTTATTTTCTCCCTTTCCTCTACTGTTAGCAAATAACCTCTTTGTATATCTTCCCCTTTGTCATCCTTGTCCTTCTTACAGAACCGAGATCTTTCTGTGAGAAGAAGTCTAAGTTTCTCTGTAGGCACTCAAGATCTCCTCAAATAGGATATTATTCCCCCTCCCCGCCACACACACAATTTATCTTTCACCACTAACTCTAGGCTAATGACAGGGCCCATTTCTTTATCTCTACAGAAACTGGGATACTATTCTAGTTAAAAGCAGGGAAGCTAGGAGTCTGGAAGCTGCATTTTTGTAGCACTCTACATAGAATGGAATGAACATCAACTATTCATACAAAACAATTGGGAATTTTCTTATGGAAATCAAGGTAAGGGTAGAGGAAAGCCACAAACAGATGTTTGTTTGTTTGTTTGTTTGGAAAATTTTGGGGGGGGTTGGTGAAGGTTTTTGAAAACAAGAAAGAACAAAATGACAAAGCAATTGCTCACAATCTGCAGTCAATTAAATGCATTTACAGAGGGATAATTTTCTTTTACTTTGTGATTGTAGCTGTTTGATTACAGGTGGCTTCCTGACTTATTTTAAGATGATGTACTCTACTGTGATAATTCATCAGAGTAACATGCATTTGATTTATTGACTTTGTACACTAGATATGAAGTTCAAGTAGTAACAGACTTTCCAAATTTTAATAGCCCCAAAAGGGAAATTCAAGCAGATTCCACAGAAATTTGCATCATCATTCACAGCTGTGTAGGGGGCCACATTACTCTGAGGGTGTCAGTCTTTGGCCCTGGTCCATAAGTTGTGGATGCTCTTCAGAGAATTTACAGTCTACTCAGGCACTTGAGATACATGCAGGAAAGCGAAACAAAAGGTGAATTATCAGGGAGGCTGACTCTGATGTCCGACTAGACGTGGGTCCGGATCCCATCGCTGTCACTCAGAGTCATGACTAAGCAAGTTGTTGGAGCTCCGTGCTGCCGTTTCCTCCTCTGTAATGACACCCCCTACACAGAGTTGTAAGCGTTAAGAGGGAACAGAGGGAAATGGTAAGTGCAGTCCGCGCCCAGGCTGCACTCTCAGTAAAGGGCAGTTGGTGCTCTCGCTGCTGCTGTTCCTGCTGTTCAGAGGAATGCAGGCCAGCAACGAGGCTAAAGGTGTCAACGGAGAATGACAGCCACGGGATAAGGTCTCAGAGGCTGGCTTCACGAAGGACAGGAATCTGAGCACGTTTGGAAGGTCAAAGTGGGGAGTTTGAAGTCAGAGAAAGAAGGGGTGTTACAGAGTGAGAAGCAGGTGAAGCTAAAGCACTTCTAGTGAACATTAGAGGGGCAGGTGGGCACCGACAGCCCATGGCGGCTTTAACCCTGCCATCCCCAGGACGGCCTTCAGGAGCCCCACTCCAATTCTTCGATATTAACAAGCGAGGCTTTCTCAATATTACCTAAAGTGCTGCATAAATGCCACAGAAAAAGTCCCTTGGCCTGTCCTCTGCAGAAATTCATGATCTAGCCCTTGCGGTGTGCTTCTAAGCCTTATTGTTAATTTAGGTTAGAGTGATATTGTGGTTATGTGAAAAATAATTCTTACCTTTCCAAAATGCATATTGAAATATGTATAAATGGAATCAAATGATGGCTTGGATTGCATCAAAATGATAGAGGGTGGGGGGATGGGTGGAGATACAGAAGAAATAAGACTGGCTATCAGTTGGGAACTGTTAAAGGTGGGTGACGAGTACATGGTAGTTAATTATACTATTCTGTTTCCTTTTTTACGTGTCGGAGTTTTTCCACATAAAAGTAAGGAAAGCAAAACCAAACCCCCAAATTCCTGGAAATCTATCTGCAAAACTACCTTGTTAACTTTATTTGAATATTGTATGTTTAGGGGCATATATTCATCTTCATTGATATACATTCATACAGACAGAATGGGCTTGATTTCCCCTATAAAATCAGAAAGATGTTAGTATTATCCTTTATCCCCTAGGGGGATTCCAGCACATTGATGTCTGGAAATGGAAGGTGAAAAAATTATTCTTTGTTCTTCTCTTATTCTGTCTGGACAAATAAGACTTTATGTCTTCCTTGCTAACCTATAGAATGCCATGCTCACCCAGAGACGTCAGACTGATGGGAGAAGCTTCCCAAGCACTCAAAAGATCAACTTCAGAGAACTAGGTTGGTTCATTCCACATTCATAGCTTAGCTTGACCTTAGAATTCCTGAAACGAGTAGACTGTCAATGGCTGATTGCTAAATATTGAAATCATCACCAAACGTTCCACACAATTGAAAATCAATAGCAGCTTAAAATTTCTTCACTCTAAAACACATTTAATCATTATTCCATTTTTGTGTAGGGTAAGGATACATAGATTTAAGGTATTTTGTAATATATTTTTTCTTCTTTAAAAGTCGACTTGAAAAGTAGGAACAAAATATCACATGGTAATTTGAAAGAAGTAATATCAACTTAAAAATTATATCTTTTCGGGGCACCTGGGTGGCTCAGTGGGTCGGGCCTCTGCCTTCAGCTAGGGTAGTGATCTCAAGATCCTGGGATCGAGCCCCGAATCGGGCTCTCTGCTCAGCAGGGAGCCTGCTTCCTCCTCTCTCTCTGCCTTCCTCTCTGCCTACTTGTGATCTCTCTCTGTCAAATAAATAAATAAAATCTTTAAAAAAAAATTATATCTTTTCTGCAGAATAGTGGAAAGAATTGGAGCTGAGCCAGAAACCCAGGATTCAAGTTCTGGTTCTATTATACACTAGTTGTGTGATTTGTGATTAGTTAATTCTCAGGGATATCAATCTTATCTCCAACCTGAAAGTAATAATAGTAAACTTACTGTGCACATAGTATGTGACAAACACGATTCTAGAATTTATATGTGAACCAAATAAAATCGCAAAATGATCCTATGAAGTAGACATTCTATTTATTATCATCCCCATTTTATAAGTTAGGAAACAGGCCTGGAGTAGTTAGTAACTTGCTTGGCTACAAAGTGTTGGAGGCGGCTGCTTCTAGATCTGAGCTCTCAACCATTACACACCTGCCCCTTTACAATAATCCCTAAAAATAAAATTAAACAATATATGGTCAGTATAATATGTATTTTATAGTCTTACCTACTAAGTAAAGTAGGTGGACCTATTTTAGATACTATAAGAGCACAAGACAAATATTAGAGTATTAGTTTCTTCCTGGTTAAGGTAATACTCTTCAGTATCACAGATCTAGTCATGCATAAAGAGGAAGGCTACCAGAATCTTAATGCCAATGAATAATAGAAAAACTATGTCAATAGCTCTTAAACTTCACCGTGCATTGATTCACTGTGATATTTGTTTAAAATCTGATACCCCAGCCTCCACTCTTTCTAAATTCATTACATGTGGGGTAGGAGCCAATAATATTTGCTTTTATAAGAAGTTCTGCCAAAGATTTTGAGGCAAGTAGCTTACAGACATTATTGAGAAGTGCTGGCTTGTGTTTAAAGCTCTGTAAGTGTATAGGCTGAACTGTGTCCCTCTAAAACTCATATGTTAAAGCCCTAAACCCCCAGTACCTCAGAATGGGACTGTATTTGGAGATTAGGCCTTTAAAGAGGTAATGGTGTTCAATTGAGGTTTTTAGGGTGGGCCTTTATCCAATGACTGGTGTCCTTCTAGAACACAGACAACATAGGGGAATGAACATTAGAGAATCCTCAGAGAAAAAGCGGCTGACACATTGATCTGGGACTTCTAGCCTCCAGAATTGTGAGAAAATGAAGTTCTGTTATTTAAGTCACTTGGTCCAGTATTTTGTCATGGAAGCCCTAGTAAACTAATTCAATAAGTAACATTTTTGAAGTAGAAATAAGAGCTGATATGGTAACTTGGTAACTAATGCTTCTAAAGTGGTTTTTTGTTTTTTTGTTTGTTTTGTTGGTTGTTGTTGTTAAAGATAAAGGAATTAGCCACATTAAAAGAGCTAATTTTTTTCACCCTTTGTTCTAGGCTGATTATTAAGTAGCTAAAACTAACAAGAAGGCATATGCTATTAAGATAGTCTGCCGGTAAGTGAAGTTCTTTACTACCAGACTATTTCCCTGGGTTTTATAACATACCTATAACCCAAGGAGAATAGATCATATTTTTAGAATACATATATTCCCCCACTGAAATGTTCACTTTATTCATTCATATCTATCCATCCACCCATTCATTAGCTATTCATTCATCTATCTCTAATTAATCAATATTTATTGAATACCATGTGTGAGATGCCATTTTTTAAAAGATTTTATTTATCTATTTGACAGACAGAGATCACAAGTAGGCAGAGGGGCAGGCAGAGAGAGAGAGCGGGGAAGCAGGCTCCCTGCTGAGCAGAGAGCCTGATGTGGGGCTCGATCCCAAGACCCTGAGAACATGACCTGAGCCGAAGACAGAGGCTTTAACCCACTGAGCCCCAGGTGCCCTGAGATGTCATTTTAGATATTGGAAAGCTACTTCCTTTTTGTGGGAAGATAAAAGCCCCCCAAAAGTTCTAAATGAAAACTCAAAGGTTTCATTAAACAAACTCAAGTGCCCTTAGGATGAATTCAAGTAACGAAATAAATGAAGTGGTCCAGTGAATTGGTATCTAAAAGGAGAGAAACTGGGGCGCCTGGGTGGCTCAGTGGGTTAAAGCCACTGCCTTCGGCTCAGGTCATGATCTCAGGGTCCTGGGATCGAGCCCACATCGGGCTCTCTGCTCAGCAGGGAGCCTGCTTCCTCCTCTCTCTCTGCCTGCCTCTCTGCCTACTTGTGTTCTCTGTCAAATAAATAAATAAAATCTTTAAAAAAAAATAAAATAAAAGGAGAGAAACTACAACTTAGCTCTGGAGAATTCCAGTCAGAGTGGTCCAGCTTTGACAAATCTTCCAATATTTTAGGGGAAGCCATAAATCTGGCACTTATGTGAACTTTCCGTGTTTAATGCTGGCAGAAATCATCTGGATTTTTAGCAAATATTATGTGAGCCAAACAAAACATATAAGTTAGACACCTAGCTAGACACCCCAAGGGGTTACAAGTTTGCAGCCCCCCCTTAGACTTGGAGGACACAGTGTCAGAAAAGTGTTGGAGTTCTTCAATATTGTCTTCATTATTTGATTTCCAATGAATTCATGACTAGATAATTTGACTTTCAAATTATTTTTGTTCACAACTAATCAATTTGGCTTTCAACTTATCATGGTTGTTGCATCAACCAGGCTAATGACCGAAGGAATCTGAGAAAGGTCTCATGTCTTCTCTGTGATGATGGCAGCATGGCATATAGGAGGCAGGGCAAGGTCTTCCTCCAGGAAAGACGTGGGAAAGTTCTGTCCCCACCTTCATCATGAACTTCCCTCCCCTCTGTACAGACTGTAAGGACAGGGACAGTGTTCTATTCCTCATTCTTACAAGGACACCAGTCACCACTTGGCATAATTCCCTGCAGTATCCATGCTTGGTGAATGTTAGCTGAATCCACATATGTTTTTTCAATTTTGGTTTCAAATCTGGAGTGAAACTGATTGTTGCTAAAATAGTTCCCATGTAGTTAAAAATTTTTTTAAATATTTTAGGCCATGTCTACATGACAATAAATTAACTGAATTTTAGACAATTTATCAGGAAAAACAATCTGACAATTCACACTTGGAATGATACAGAGATAATCTAAGCCACTGTTGTATCTCTAGTCTAATCATGTCTTGCTCTCATTCTCTTTTATCCTAGACCGACAAGACAGGCAAAATGGAATAGTAAAGCACAATACATTTTGAATAACTTTTTTTGTTTGAAGTTATATCTCAGACTTAATATTATACTACTAGTTGGTCCTACTTTACTAAGAGTAAAACGTGATTTGTAGAGTTCATCTTTGTAGCCTAGCAAATTAGAGAAATACTAGTACTTTCTCTCAACTAAATGCGAAAAATTCACATATGTCCTTAAAGAAAGCACTAATGACAAAGAACAAATAACAACCACCCCCCCAAAAATTCCTCCCTGAAATATTTTAAAAATATCTTAATTTAAAAAATGTTTATTTAAATAAAATTATTTTTAGAATATAGAGGATCCTAAGCATTATATCATCATACAAATAAGTGTGGGGAAAAAATATCATTATACAACCATCACCTACAAATTTCATCCTTCACAATATCATAGAGCTCATAGAATTTGTGGTGAAAAGTATATTTGTGAGACTGTAAAAAGCAACTCTTTAAGAAAAATGTTGAAAACCTGAATGCTGATGAAGCCTTTTTTTAACTCAACATAGTCAATAAAATGCAAATATTTCTTACATTTCACAAACGTCTTTGGACTTGGAACACCTACGTGCATAATTACACTTGGAGCGCATTCTAACTAGTAACACCCACAGTGAGTCCTTTTCCTATTTTTAAAAACAGTTCTGCCCCATTCAACAGACACCTTAACAAATGCAATGAACACGTCTGGAAGTTTTATGTCATAAATTTCACAGCATTAACAATCTGAGTGTTCACAAAACTATCCTCACATACCAAAAGACCACCAGCTTTATGACTAAAAAGCTAACCACTTCAACTTCTGTGAAATGTTCTAATTATGCGGTTGATTTCAGTCTCTCTTTGATTCCATATAAAAACATAACCAAATTCTTCACAAGTGGTGTTTCTTTTCAATTTAAGTTCCTGCAAAACTCAGAAATTATCTCAGAGTTTCATCTGAAGTCAGCCAAGGGATGTAATTGGGCGTTCTTAATCTTTCTCCAAAAAAAAAAAAAGAGAGAGAGAGAATGAATATTTGATTGACTTGTTCCATGAACCCAGCTTCATTTCCTGACTCTGCTGTAGCTGTCCTGAGAACTGAATGTTCTCAGACCTTTCTAAAGAACGATAGCTAAGGAAGTCACCTTGATTTGGGTTGAACATGAAATAGTAGTAAGGACAATACGTTTCTAAAATCTGACTTCCAGAATTTTTCTGTGACACTTGACTTTCCGAGTAGAAGTAAAGTTTCACTATTGCAAAGAGTAAAGATAATGTTAAAAGGAAGACCTATAAGTCACGAGACATCAAAGTTGTTAGAGAATTTAGAGCACACATAAAGGGTAGCTGATAGGAAAATGAGGTGAGAGTACAACAGCCCCCCACCTAGGTGGCTGGCCTTTGGTAAGAACTTAGACATGAACGGCCAAGTCTGACCCTCTTGTTTTATAGACAAGAAAACTGAGGCAGGAAAGACAAACTCTTCCTATGTACACACGGAAGGGTTTACCAAAACTGTAAAGAAAATAAGTGACTTAAAGTTCAGAGTAACCAAAGGACCATCTCTGATATTACGCTGTTTTAGTTACTCAACTTACACAAATTAATTTTTGTGCCCTCATTTGAAGGGACTTTCTAATTTTCCCCTCTGAATGGCTCTATTCTATTCCTGAAGATTTTATGTCCTAGTTCCAAAAATAAAACTAAGTTAAGGAAAGGCATATCCCTAATCATTGCACTTCCATTATTTATTCTAAAAACATTTACTTAATATATTCCAGGGCTTGACAATTTAATGTGATGGAAGCTCAAACCACATCATTTTAACAAATTTAACAAACTCCCTCCACAGCCCACAGGCTCCTCTCTGCTGCACTCCGCCTTCAAAGAGTTAGTCCGCTGTCTTCCCCGCTAAGGAAATCTCTAAAAGTCAACCAAGCTGCTTCTGGCCAGAACTGAGGAAACTAAAAATCTTAGTCAATATTTATCTTCACAGGTATTTTTACCTTCATTTTTTGTATGTCCAGAACTCAAATGCAGCACCAGTGTGAAAAGGCAGGGTTCAGTCCAGAGTGGGCAGGCTGTCCCATTGCACCTGTCACCCCTTACCTGTTTGCAAGACCACAGTTCTCTCTTCTCCATCCAGAGACACAATCCTGAAGTTATAGGTGGT
Source organism: Lutra lutra (assembly GCF_902655055.1). NCBI lineage: Eukaryota > Metazoa > Chordata > Mammalia > Carnivora > Mustelidae > Lutra > Lutra lutra. Next base: position 97,766,318 of record NC_062285.1, read on the forward strand.
TCCCGCTTGCAAATCCTTGGGGTAACATCCGTAGATGGTGTTGTCTATCCGCGTGGGGTGGCACCATACGACCCCGGACGTGTCACTGCTATAGATGAGGCTGAAGTTACAGGGTGACCCCAAAGTTCTCCACTGGAGAGACGCGGACCGGCTGAAGACCTTGGACTCCATCAGGGTGAAGTTACATCTCACTGGCTCTCCCAGTCCAGTCTGCAAAGGAACCAGAGGCAGCTGAAGCCCAGTCGAGAACGCCCAGGGACTTGTCCACAGCAAGGTCCCCAAGCCGCCTCCTCAGTCCTCACTCCCAGCCTCAGCCCAGCCCTTTGCCCTCCAGCCAGAGGAAAGACCCGCAGAGGAGGTGGGTGGCAACTCTCCCTGGCCGCTCTTTCTCGGGAGCAGCTGGAGAGAAGGAAGGCGGCTTTGTGCCTTTGACAGTAGGATGAGGTGTCAGTCTGGCCGGGGGCTCAGAAGAGGACCTTTCTTCCCAAGAGAGAGGAAGAAATTCGGCCATCTCACTCTGCAAACCACAACCCAGGCGACCCGACAGCCAAGTGGGAGTTCGGTCGTCGGCAGGGAGGGGCGCGTCGGCCCGCCACCTCTCTCGGGCCACTCACCTGCAGCAGGCTCAGCGCGGTCCACAAGGCCAGCCCCGCTCCATGGCTCAGCATCGCGCTCAGCCGGCACCACCCCGACTCAGCAGAGGGGCTGGGGCGCGGGGCGGCCCCGACGGCCCGCGCGGAGGCCACCTGTTGCGCGCGCTCAGCGCGCCCCGCGGGCGCACAGCGCTTCCCTCCTGGAGGGCGACGCGCAGGGGCCGCCGCGGTCGCTGTCGCCGCCGCCGCCGCCGCTGCTGCTGCTGCCGCCCCGAGCGGGCTGCGGACGCGAGAGGCGGCGGGGGCAGGCAGCGCGCCGCCCTTCCCACGCTGCCATGCTGACCCGCGCTGCCTCGCCCCGGGCCCCGGCCGCGGACTTCCGCAATCAAAAGGCAATTTCCTCGTCTCCCGGCAAAGGAACAATGCGCCGGCGAGGGAGGGAGCCCCGAGGAGCCAACGCCTGAGGCTGCCAAGGGGGCCCGAGGCGGGCCGCGCTGCCCCCGCTGCACCGCGCCGCCGCCTCCCTGGCCCGGGGGTCCCATCTGGGCCCACCGGGCTCTGCCTCCTCCTCCTCTCCCGCGACTTTCACTTTTTCCCACTCGGTGGTCCTCCCCACCCCCCGCCCCACCCCCCGCCGTCGGAGCCGCAATCAGTGCTCGCTCCCTCTCACTTTCCAGCCCCCCCACCCGCTTCCTCCCTCCACACCCAGCGCCTCCCCGCTCCCTATCTTCCTTCCTATCTTCCTCATCTGCTTTCTCCAGGGCCTCTTTTCCCAGGATTAAACTTGACCACAGCAGATTTCCCTAGGTCGCCTCCAGTCCTTCCTGAAGACTTTTATTAGAGAGTGCTTTTGCCCTTCTCACCTCAAAGCATTCATTTGTCCCATTGCACACCCCCCTGACACCAGCAAGAGAAAAGGACCCCCAAAGGATCTTGTCCATTGTCAACTTGACCTTTATTTTTCTCTGCCATTCACTTTCCCCTGTCTCTTGTATAGAGGTCCTTGTCCTCCCTAAATCTTATGCAAATGGTGCTGACCAAGAACAAAGGTAATCACCACCGCCAGTTGTTCAACCCACAAAGCAAATTGCAGAGCAGTTTCATCACTGACCATCCAGTAGTTAATACCAATTCATCCATAATTGTCTGAGCAATATAAGAAAGCTGTAAAACTCTCCTTTGAGGAAAATACGATCGATGGCTCATTTCCCACACCTATCACAAAAACCGGAATTTACTCAGTTTTCAACACTAACTATAGCTTTTTAGCAACTGTCTCAGTACCTGAATCATCATGTATCTGAGAATGGATTTGAAAAGAGTTCCTAATAACCAAAGAGCAAAAATGTTTAATTGTACACAGGTGATACAAGCAAAATATTGCAACAACTTTTTATAGTGCTCGATTGCTTTTCTTGGGTGCCTGCCCTGACAACTGCCAGAAGAGATGAGATTTTTACACATTTTAATTTTCAAAACCGAATTCTCTGGAGCTAAACCAAAGTGAAGAATGTCATAGTCCCTTCTTTTTCAGATACTATACAGAAAGCTAGAGTATCAACTTCTATATAAACTGTATCTACTTTGAGGATAAGCAGAAAAAGGTGAAAATTGTTTTGATCCTTTTAGAAAACATGTTTTTAAGAAATCTTTTAATGAAAAAAATGAAGTTTCTATCCCTTCAGGGATCCTATGGGCTTTAAATCTGCAGCCAGACCAGAGATCTCAAATCTCCTTTTCAAGTTAGCAAACACTCAAAGGTCAAACCTGAACCATGTGTATTTCTGGGAAGACAGAATCTTTCCTATTTCCCTGCCCAGATGACTTGCCTTCCAAGAGAGCTTTTCTCCCCCTCTGTATTTTGCCCCCAAGTTCAATGGCTTTTCAAGCCTGACACGCCTCTGCAGCATCAGAGGCAGTCCCCTCCTCTCTCCATTGCATACAAGCTGCCTTCTAGCCTTACAGGGGTCTTTCTGCAGCTTCGTTCCTTTTCGACATTCATTACCTTTCTCTTTTCTTGCTGTATTCTGAAAACAATGTGGTTTCCTGTCTGTCAAATTGGAATTACACCACTCTGAATACTTCCCAGAGCTGTTAGGAAGAATAAATAAGGTCACAGATGTGAAAGCACCTTTTGTGAACATTTACGTGCTGTGCAGGTGTTGGTTTACCTGGTCATAGATTACATCCCCATCATATTTTTTTTCTCTCTTTTAAATTCATCCATCACGTAGGTTGCACTTTTCTAGCTTCTGCTCTCTCTCTTTCGCTTTGTCTTTTCCATTGAGGTTTATAGAATTTTCTCATAAATTGACCCACACACTTGATATCTTCTCACCCAAATATACTAAATACTCTTTTCTGTCCTTTGCCCAAATCCTCAATAAATCCTATCTCCCCCAAGTTTTGCCGACCATCTTTTCTTTTTCTTTTTAAACACTAGATGCCACAACCTATTGTACGCTATAAATCCATCTAAAAATTATACTTCATTTTCAACATACTGTCTAACATTCTTCCTATAAGCCTTCCTTCGGTGCAGGAAAAAAGGCAAAACTTGAAGGCCTAATCAAATAAGGCGACAACAAAAAATCCTTACAACACGGTTTAGATTATTCTAGGTTATTAGCAGTGATCTGCTAATAATGCCCTTGGAAATAGGAATTAGGAAAAGAAGAAATTATTTCTTTAAATAGGGTTCTTTTATTTTTGGTCTATCAGACACATATATTTAGAAACATGTGTTGTCATTTATTTTACTATTGATGTATATGAAGAATCATGGCAATGAGTGAAGGAAAGGCCCAGTAGTGGTCATAGACATTTCTTTTCCAAAGTTATATAACCCCTAGTTCTTTTTCCTGGAGAATCTTAAGGCTTACAGGAGAGTTCCCCCCAAAGTTAGTGGGTCCTAAGTAGCCCATAGGGATTCACATAGTATGAAACGATGACTCTTACTGATTACATTTTTTTTTTAAAAAGCACATAATAATATGAGAAATTAGAGAGAACTGTAACAGATTCAAGGCAGTTTGGGACTGGGGAAAGTTGCCAGATACTGCTTTTTTCTATGAGGAGTATTTGAAACTAATGTACAAAGTATAAATAAATTGATTCATTTTTCTTCTTTGTTCTCATCTTTGTTTGGAATTCCTCGACTTCTTTTGAACCTATTTATCCTGCATCATGACACTGAGTGTGCTTTGGCTACTGCCTTCCAGGAATTTGGGACCAGCGATGACCACTTCTCCTAGCCACAAGGAAACCCGTCCCAGACTGCATGGGAGGGGTGGGGCGGCTTCTGATTAGACATAGTGGACAGACAGTTGCCTTTTAAACAAATTGTCATAGCGATTAATTGTTGTAATTTACATAGTCATAAATCATGAATTCATGGATGAAGGCACAGCTCTTGTCAGCTTATGAACAAGATGTTGAATGATTAACAACGGGTCCTCAGGGGCCTAGGGGCCACACTTTGAGAACTGCTACTGTAGATCAGGATTTGAGCTGGGTGTGGGAAATGTTATGAGGAGGAGGGGAGGGCAGAGTAGATTGCTCAAGTTATTGGTTAATCCAAACTCCTCACCCATGCTCTAAAAAGCCTTTCACAGCTTGGCCTCTCTTCTTCTTGCCTGCTATGCTCTAGTGGCCTGGGTCTGATAACTCATTTGCTCATTCATTCAGCAAATATTGACTGCACACCTATGTGCGCCTGGGGTTTGGAGACACCCAAACACAGAACTGATCTTTTCCTGCCTCAGGGCCTTTATACCTGCCTTTTCATCTTCTTGGACCACTCCTCCCTGGGTTCTGTTTGGTTATCTTCCTTTCAGTCTTTAGGTCTCAGCTTCAACACACCCCTATGGGGCCAGACCCCTTCTGACCACACAAGGAAAAAGTGTCCTTTTATTATTATTCATTGCCAGCAATACATTTGTTTAATTCAGAGCATTAACGACACTGGGTAATTATATAATGCCTTATACACTTGTGACTGCCTGCCTTTCCCAAGCAGATTGAGAATTCTCTCAGGGCAATCTTCTTCTTCTTGCATAGAGCTTGGCATCAGAGTTTCAACAAGCATTTGCTGAACGAATGGATCAATGAAGAAAGGAAGGGAGGCAGGAAGGAATCTTTGTACCTGCTCAGTAAATATCGTCATGTGGATACTCAAAACAAGTCCTTGTAAACATGTTCTTGCGGGATGCCTCAAATATCATCTTGGAAGAAGGGAGGAAAAGAGAAGAGGAAAAAAGAAGAAAGGGTAAAGGAACCAAAGAAGAGAAGATTGATTTGGAAGAGAAGGAGCTGGGAAAAGATACGAGAGGGAGGGAAGATATAAGGAGGAAAAGAGAGTGGGGAGGAAGTCCTATCCTTCTGCATGGTGGTTCTCAAAGTGCAGCAGCAGTATCTTCTGAGAACTTGCCAGAAATGTAAATTCTAGTCCTTATCACAACCCAAGAGATTAACAATGCTATGGTGGAGCCATTTAAAAAAAACAAACTAACCCTGCCACCAGATATCATTTTTTATTAAAGAGAGTTAATAATTTCTTATTGTTCTTTTTCTTTTAAATTCTGAGGTCTCTGGTTACGAGGAGCTGGATAAGTGATTTAGAAGGTCTTAAACTATTTTAGAATGTGTCAAATAAGTAAATTGGTGATATATAATATATTTCATATAATATATATGCATATTTATGTTATATAAAATATATTTTTTCTATTACATATATTTAGAACAACCTTGATATTTTTAACTTCTCAATAAAAATAAAATGTGGATGCTAAAGGAAAAAGGATCAACATGCAACAGACTTAATAAATATTAGATGACAGGTCAATTCTGATGCTTTTTTCTTCGAGGAAGTACTTTTGTCACGAGACTCTCATGTGTGTTTTCCCAGATATTGTTAAAAGGAAGAAAGTCTAGCAATCAGGGAACGTATCCACTAAAAAGGACTATAAGATGATGAATCCTTTCTTAAGTTTTGTTTTGTTTTTAAAGATTTTATTTATTTATTAGAGATCACAAGCAGGCAGAGAGACAGGCAGAGAGAGAGGAGGAAGCAGGCTCCCCGCTGAGCAGAGAGCCCAATGTGGGGCTTAATCCCAGGACCCTGAGATCATGACCTGAGCTGAAGGCAGAGGCTTTAACCCACTGAGCCACCTAGGCACCCATCCTTTCTTAAGTTTTAATTCAAACTGGCTTAATACTGCATTAGGACAGAAATGAATACATTTTAACTAGCAGGTGTCATGCATTTAAAAAGAGGTGCCTTAAAATTTAAGGGGAGGTAATTTTGATAAGCAGATTTTTTTTTTTTTTTAAAGGACCGTGACTATCCTCTTTTGTGTTTACCATTTTTGGGAAACTTATATTTCAAGGACTTTCTCTAGCCTTCTAGGTCATAGGTCTCCAGGAAAATGGAAATAATATATGCATGGGGGTAGTGGGTAGGAGTTATAAGGATTAAATGACAAGGTCGGTGTTGTGTAAAGCATGGTCCTTGGCTAAAGAGTGCAAAACATATTAGATATGACGATTATTAGTGGTAATAATATTATATGAATACAAATATATCATGGATGGCTAGCATGCCATAATGCTAGAGCAAGAAGTCCATGGATGAGAATGCTTTTCTGAGAACAATCGAATGATAATAAATTAGCGTGGCTTTCTATCTTGTACCCAAGAGGAACTCTTCAGTAGATGAGCACAAAAGACATCCAAGGGCTGCTCTAGCTGGTGGCCATGCCAGGTTTTTTTAAGTCCTGGAAGTGGGGGAGGGGTGCCGGATATGTCTCTAGCACTAGGCTCCACCATCTCTCTCAGCAGACACATCTCCAAGGTTTCCTGGTATTTCTTTCTACACCAGTTTCTCATCCTCTTCCCTGTCCTAAGTGGTGGTTGTTATTGGTTTCTTTTTTTTTAATCTAGAGGAAAAGGGCTTCGCATAGTGTTTGTCATAGCTTTGTCACCATACACAGATGAATGTCTTAAAACTAGGTGTGACCATAAACGAATCACCTTTTCAACCTCAGCTGCTTCTGCTCCTGCCTCTTAGTCCCCACCACCCCACCCCCAGAAACCATCGGGTCTCAAACAGCGGGTAGAGTCTAGGTGTCAAGCCACCCTGGGGCTATGTGGGTGTGGCCGCTTCACATTCCAGTTTCAGGAACTAGCTCCTGCTTTCCACTGAAGTCCAAACCCTACCGCAGTAGATAGACAAATCCTGGCTAACATTGGCTCTCCGGGAAAGGAGAACAAAAACAAACAAACAAACAAACAATTGATCACCTATTTCATCTGTCTTCTAAAGTGATGATTGGAGGGTGGAGACTCTGTCCTCTTTTTTTTTTTTTTTTCTGGGTACCACTGTTGCTAGTGCATTATTTCCCATGATTCTCTGAAGGTCACAAACACAGGGCTCAGTTTCTGACCAGCACGCTTGCCTTTTCTGGATTTTATAGTGTGACCTTAACATTGTTTTGAAAAGACTAGAATACGTGGCTAATGTTAAGAACAACAGATTTTACATTAAAAAAAAATCTGGGCTTTGATTTTTCTTAACCAAATCAAGAGATAGAGACTTGGGTCTGCATTCTTGCCTGCTTCTTCCCTACAGCTCCCCCACCCCACAGCACCCCCTTCTCTGCTGGAGGAGCGAGGCAGAGCATCCTGTAGTCCTCTGGATGTTGGGGCTGATGGTGATCAAAGGGGAAGATCAAAGGTTCTTATCGTGTTTTTCAATAATGTAATGATAAAACTGTCACCTAGATTATAAACCTCGTGAAGGAAAGAGCCCGTGTATCTTCATCATCTAACGCACACCCCAGGTTGTGGAGACTCAGTGTCTACTCTCTATTGACAGAGGAAACATCCTTAGCCCCACCACTAAACAAGGGCATGACTAAGTGTTTGTAAATCTGAAACACAATATCATTCTTCAGCTCTCCAATGCAGACCCAGAACCCTTAGCATCAGAGAATCCAAGAATACCTAGTACTTAAGCCTTGGGATAAACTAGTGACCAGTCAGCCCCTGATCCAAATGGACAGACCCTGTCTACTCCGTCAAAGAGCTAATGCTTCTCCAATGATCTGGAGGTCACTTAATTCAGACCACTAGGGTCAACACTCTTAGCAAAGCCCACTCTTTCAGTATTGTCTCCACAGCTGTGCTGTTCTGGACCACAAGGACAGCAGTAGAGCAAACACAAAAGTTAACAGACGCACAGACGAAGGGCAAGCACCCAGCAAAGCTCTACCTATGGGCTGTACTTCCTGGCCAACATCTGTTAGAAATCCAAAACAGAAGAGTTTCAAAGAAAAAGAGGTACCTTCCATGTAGTTCCCAAACAGAAGTTTACCTGGTTGGGATCTCATTTGGATCTAGCAATGGGAGTTACGTTTGTTTTTTTTTTAATAGATTTTATTTTATTTTACTTTAAACAACTTTATTTATTTATCAGAGAGAGAACACAAGCAGGGGAAGAGGCAGGTAGAGGGAGAAGCAGGCTCCACCCTGAGCAAGGAGACCTATGTGGGGCTCCATTCCAGGACCCTGGGATCATGAGCTGAGTTGAAGGCAGAGGCTTAACCCTCTGAGCCACCCAGGCATCCTGCGCTGGGAGTTTTCTCTTGCCAGCTCCCCCAAAGTATGGGAAGAGTAGAAAGGATTTTTACTTTAAAGACACAGCACTGGAATTCATAGCACTTCCCCTTTCCGTTGTTATTGTGTGTGTGGAATACGTGGCTGCGGTCGCTAGGCCCTGGGCGACGTTCCAGAGATTTAAAGCACTTGTCTCTTGCAGAGCTCTTTAGCTCATCTTCCAACTTACCAACTGGCTCCTCCGCCAGCTCTGACTCTTGGCTTTACTGTTCTTTCTTGCAAACTCATCATATTTCTTCCACAGTGTTTGCTTTCCTCGTCCTCTGCCCCCATCTTCTCTCCCTTTTGTCCTTGAACTAGACGGACAGGTCTCGGTTGGAGCCGCTGGTCTATCCCTAACACAGGAGCATCCCTTGGATTCTACCCTCTAAAAGCCCATTAAGCAAACTACTCTTTTTATTTTTTAAATTTTTTATTTATTCAAACTTACACATTGTAAGAGTTGTACAGAATGCTTCTATATGCCCTGACCCAGACCGGCTAATTCTGTTGTTGTTGTTTTAACATTTCCCCCCCTTCATTTTCTCCTTCTCTCCTTCTCTCCATATATACTGCTTTCACCTGGACTAAACTTTCAGAGTTGGTTGCGTATATCCTGAGTTAAGCGTATTGTCTCAGTGAAGTTATCAAATTCATGAAATTCCCAATTGTTAAAATACTTTAATCTACAATCCATGTTTCAATTTTGTTATTTGTCTCAATAACGTCCTTTTCAGTGTTTGGGGTTTTGTTGTTGTTGTTGTTTGTTTTTGTTTTTTGTGGTTTTTTTTTTTTCTCCCCAGTAAGGATCCAGTTTAGGGTCCTATATTGCATTTCATTGTCGAGTCTCTTAATCTTCTTTAATCTGGATTAAATTCCAATTCCAATTCCTCAGCCTTTTGAAATGATGCTTGTGACATTGACCTTTTTGAAGGATTTGGGTCAGTTATTTCTATAGTATTGTCCTCCATTTGCATTTGTCAGATATTTCCTTGCAATTCAATTCGGATTATACCTCTCCAGCAGGACTTCTCCCCTTCTCTTGCGGTGCTCATTCCAACAAGCTGATTATTCAGTTATTCTCCAAGGGATCCCAAAACTAATTGCGTATTATAATCAAGGGGGAGATTTTGACACCCTAGGTGCTGCGGTCCTGTGTTAGTAAATGCTGATTCAGTAGGACTGAGGCAGAATTTTAGAATCTGTATCTTTAAAACTCTTCCCAGGCGATTCTGATGTATGCAAGGCCAGGGCTGAGAGCCACAGACTTTCTAGGTCAATTAGCACATCCCCCTTTCTCCTTTGATATCATTTTCCCCTTTCTTTGCTATTTTCCCCTGCTGCATCAGCCCTTATCTACTCAGGGAAACCAAGGTGCCAGAGAGATCCTGGAGAGTTAAGGAGCATGTGTCAATGCACATGTTCTGTTTCATGGTTGCATTTCTATGTACACGATTTATATTGTGACAAAATATGAACATAGTCTTTTGTGCACACAAAATAGAAAGTAATGCAGATCATAATGAAAAGAAAAGCAGGGAAAAGAAAAATCCTTGAGATTTTAAAGCTGGTGGGCTTTAAATTCAAGTGAATTATAGACCCTATTATACTATTGCCACATGGCAGTCCCCGTTAGCTGGCAATTCTCTAGAAGATTCTCTAGAAAATTCTCCATCAGAATTAGGCTTGAATGATGCTAATTTATAAATTAGGGGCTTTAGGAACACATCCCTTCCATAAGATGCTACTCCCTAGAATGACCTTTCTGCCCCTCAGCAGTCTCAGAATCTGCTTGTATTGTATCCTGAGCACACTAGACAATCTAGTAAGAGTCCTTGGTCATGAGGAATGATTAGGGAATGGTTTTCGGGTTCTGTCTTTTGTTTTTTTGTCTTTGTTTTGTTATTTGCTGTATCTTTGCACTTCTCCCTCTGGGTAAAGGGGGAGTATTGTCCTCTCTCCAGTTTTGGCCACAGAATAGTGGTGGCAGCAGGACACCTCCCCTCTAGACTTGAAGTAACACAATAAAGGGGGTTACCCCAGACTTGAGGGAGGTAGGAGGAGGTGGGGATTTTCTGCGTTTACCTCGTTACTTATTTGGAGTCTCACAGCGGCCTGTGATCTCTTTGAAGGCCGAATGGAAGGAAGCACAGAACAGTTCAGGCCAGAACAGCACCACAATGGCTATTCATGATGGAGGAAATGCGATCCCTCTCCCAGGCCAGGGCAGGGTGTGGAGGAAAGAGGTGTGCCTTCAAACAAGATTCATGGATCTTTAGCAGAATCTGAACCAACCGGGAACATTTTTTTTTTTTAAATCGTGCTCAACATGGTAGCCCTCTCAAGGCATTTGAGGGTGATGTCAGCTTATCTGGTTCTTACAACTTGGTGAAGCAGGCAGGGTGGGAATGATGAAGCAGAAACAAGAAGCTGGTGTTAATGGTTATCATGATCGGCTACTTGTCACATGTGGCCAATGGCCCACACACTCAATCCAATGGAAATCTTCACATGGCATTACGAGGCAGTGTACCCTTAGTTAGCCTTCTTTTAAAGAGGAAGCAATTATGACTGGAGTTGAATAACTAGTAGATGCCACCCCCAGGATTTAAGCCAGGTTCCTGTGACATGGGAGCCCTAGCCCTTACCATTACATCACACCATCTCCATCACAGTCACATGGCTGAGAGGAAGCCCAGACTGGACTTCTCTTTAGAGTCCACTATTCAAACAACAGATAGAGGCGGGTCAGATTTTGAAGCTAAAGTGAAGTCCAAAGTCGACCCTCTATTCCTTTGGAGACCACTTCATACTGATTCTTCCTCCTGCCCCCCATGGCTCAGGTCCCCCAGTAGACTGACTTCCTGCTGCCTCCAGCTCTGCCGGTCTCACCTTGCCCATGGCGAATGGCTGGACTACACAGGCACACTTCTGACACCTACATCTGGCTTCATCTGCAAGGGGGCCAGTGCACAAAGACTGTTTATCTTAGTGGGGGTGGGATATGGGGAGGCCTGGCTAAGAGTGTGCATGGGGCTGGAATCCAGTCCAAGTCCCATTACCATGTCTTGGGCATTTGTGGTGGAACTGTCTGCTTGGAAACATCCTTTTCTAGTTACCACAAAGACCCTGGGGTCTAGCTGCCATTCCCTATCTGCCCAGGCTCGGCTTTAACCAACCCAGCTCCCATTCCTTACAGAATATACCCTCTGGGAAGGAACAGCAGGAGGCTGTGATTAGATAAATTAATTTCCACTACTTGATTATTGAACTTTTGTAGCATCCTGACCCACCCCCTCATAACACAATATACCGAAGTGCCATCAGTGGTGGGAAACTAAGGCATCAGTAACTCTATGAGGGAGATGTTATTAGTCAGGGACCAGATTTTCTAGGTCATTGCTTCTTAAACTTCGAGGGCATCTGTGTGACTTGGAGGACTTGTTAAAACAGGGATTTCTGGGTCCTACACCCAGAGTTTGTGATTCAGTAGGTCTAAATTCTGGGTCTGGAGTCCATACTCTGAGAACAACTGATCTAGATGTTTCCTAACTCACATGGTAGACAAACTTCAGGTTTCACCAACTTTGTCCCTGTAAAGAGACACACGGCCACATAATACTATCATCATGGTAAAGATAACAACACTAGCTAACAGTAACCACACAGAGGTTTCCATCACTGCTAGGCACGTGACTGCTGTTAGATGATTTAATTCATGTCCAGGGTAAGGGAGAGAGAGCAATGGAAAGAGAGAGGGAGAGAGTTAATTTTGAAGCTACCTACTGACCCAAGTCTACAACCTTCCAAAGGCAGACCCCTCACACTGGCAGGTGAGGATGTGAAGAACCAGGGGAAAAGAAAAAAGTAGGGGAAAATCTGCTCCAAAAGGGTCGACTAGGACAACTTTGCAGTAGCATTACTAGTAATTGTTTCAAATTATGTCCTCATTGGTATTTGCCTTCATTAACAGGAGTTCTAGGTGAGAGTGTAAAATGAGCAGGTGTGCAGGGGTGTGTGTGTGTGTGTGTGTGTGTGTGCGCGCGCACGCGCAACCTTCTTCTTGATCTACCGTTTTCCCTCATTTGACCTTGGGAAAGTTTTAACCCCTTTAAACTTAAGCTAGGTGTCTGCAAAGTAATAATAATAATTGTAACAAAAACAATAATAAATACCATGATAGATTATTTAATGGCTGTAGTTTCATTCCACCCAATATGTGTGGCCTTTCACAATGTGACTTTGCAGCCTTTCCCATCAAAATGTGAGGTCTGTTTTCTCTACCTTCAAATCTGACCTGGCCACATTGATCCATGGAATGTGGCAGATGTGATGTGTGATTCTAGAACCTGGGCCTCAAGAGGCTTGTAGCTTCCACCTTTGTCTTCTTGCACAACTCCCCTAAGCCATTATGTAAAGAAGCTGCGGTAACCTACCAGACGCATAGAGGTTGTGGAGAAGAACAGAGATGCCCCAGCACTGACTGCTAGTCATGCAAGGAAGGCTATTGTGAATCTTCTAGTTCAGCTTACCCTCCAAGCTATACGCACCTGCGGGGGTAAGCTCAGGTGAGACCAGCAGAGAAACCACCCAATTAATCAACAAAATCATGAGAAATAGTAAATTGTCATTTTGTTAAACTAAGTTTTGGGATGGTTTGTTATGCAGTGATAGAAAACGGATACAAATACCCACCTCCCAGAGTAAATCTAAATGCTTAGCATAGTTTCTGGCACACAAATCTCATATACTATTTTTATCTCCTAGATTCTCTTCTTTGTAGATAGATACTGCACAGTATCTCTTCATGTCTCATTCCTCATAACTCAGAAAGACTGTTGAAAAGGGAAAGACAAATACATGCCATTTTCCCAGCCCCATGTTCCAACCCCAAGTCATCCTTTGATTGTGAATCTAGAACACTATGGTCACTGCATAAACATTAGTTAGTAGTAATGACATACATAGCATTTCCAAGCATAAAGTCTTAGTATTTTAGTTCTTATTCTTCTCTAGATTTCTATTTCAGGCTAAGTGTTCTAAATTCTACCTCCTGGCTACATGTGATGGGAACCAAAGGAATGACAGATAATTTAATAGTGTCACTAATTAAAATAACAAGTAGGAACTACTGACCATTTCAGGATGAAGACACCATTTGAAAACATATATTTGAGATCTTCATCAATATGCCTTCCATTTCTGGGCATGTGAGCATGATTACAGGACTCTCATACTGTTGAAGTCTTTTCTACACTCTTAGCAGAGTGCAGGTCCTACCCGCAGTGATTTTGACTACATTGTATTATGATTTTATCTATTATTATTCTCCCATCTCCCATAATGTCAGGCAAACAGAAAGCACAAAATTAAATGAGTACAAAATTGATGATTGGATTAAAGTGATAAAATACCCAAGTTTCTTTAAAATGTAAATTTTAGGTAAGAATTGAAATCACTTTCCAACTCTCCATTCCATCCTCTCCCAGTTCCTTCACATCTCCCCTTCCCACTCCTCGACCTCCTATTGGTTACTCTATTCTCCTTTAGGTTTAGTTCATCGATTCCTTTTGCCAGAAGATAGTTCCTGAAACTTTCACACTAGTTTGGCGCCCTGCTTTTGTATTCCATAAGAGCCTGTGTATATTCCTATTTCTGTCAACACCACAACAGATAGTGAGTTCCTTCAGGGCAACAATTTTGTCATTTATCTTTGTGTCTCAGTGAAAGCTAGCAATAACAGCTATATTTCCTAAATGCTTACTAAAGACCGAGTGCTATAGTAAGCATTTTGGATGCATTATCTCTCCCACTCCTTGCAAGAGGCTTCAGAGATAGAGGTTCCATTTTATAGATGAGGAAACTGAGGCTTAGAGAGTTTAAGTAATTTGCCGAGTCACTAGCTAGTAAGAGGCAGAGTTAGGGGTTTGACCTCAAAGACTGAGTCCTCAACCACTCTGTTCTGACACTAGTTAGGTCCTCAAGAAATGTTTGTTTTGAGTTGATGAACATTTTCTGAAGATATTAAATTGAACAGTCATCAATGTCTCTTCCCCTTCTCATAATTTTCTTGGGGGGAAGTTGAAGGGTGATTAAGAGATGAAATGGGGGGTGCGGTGCCTGAGTGGCTCAGTGGGTTAAAGCCACTGCCTTCGGCTCTGGTCATGATCCCAGGTCCTGGGATGGAGCCCTGCATTGGGCTCTCTGCTCAGCGGGGAGTCTGCTTCCCCCCGCCCACCTCTGCCTGCCTTTCTGCCTACTTGTGATTTCTGTCTGTCAAATAAATAAATAAAATCTTAAAAAAAAAAAAAGATGAAATGGGGGGTGGGAATTAGAAAGGAGAAAAAGGAACTGGAGAACTAGCCCCTGAATGAAACACAATATTATTATGTATTAAACATATTAAACTCTAGATACACACAAACTTTAAAACACTAAGGCAATAAAAAAGTGCATGGCCCTTCAACGTGACCATCATACCTGGGCACTGATGGTATATGGGTCATTTGCTATCTAAGGGGTCAACAATTCTACCCACTTCCATACCGCTTCAATCGACTCATTTTCCCAGGACTCCATTACATTCTCCCCATTCAATTTCTCCGCACTGTGCTCCACTGCACTCCACTCCCCACCATTCCATTTCATTCCACTCTCCTCCATTCCATTCCATTTCACCCCATTCCTCTCCATTCCACCCCACTGCACTTCATGCCTTCCCACTCTCCCTTCCATTTTGCTTCCTTCCATTCCGCACTGTTCTTTACCTTTCTACAAAAAACTTTATAATGTAATAAACACTACGTTCAGATGCTAGGGATGCAAAGTTGAATAAATATAGTTTCTATCTTCCCATTCAGATTTTTCCCATCATCACCTGATGACAGACCACTGTAACTCACAGCCTAGTTATACTAAGACAACTCAGAATCATCACAGACCAGGTGCTATCTGATAAAAGAAATAACTGACACACAAATAAAAAGAATTTCTTTTTAACTGAATTCCAAGCAAGTAAGTTGAATAATTTTATTTCTCTCATATGCTCTTCCAATTATTGAAATTGAGTACCTTTCCAAATTACTTTCAAAGGACAGGCATTTTACCTCCTAAGTGACTTTTCCTCTCCAATTATCTAACTACAGATATTTATAATTGACTGTTACAGAGTAGATGCTCATGCTAAATCAAACGATGATCTAGCAGAGATGCCTTGACTAAAGCATCGGAGTCATGGAAACTGCAATTTTAGAAACTGCCTTTGGAAGGAGCATAGCTTTTACATACTCGCTTCCCAAGACATAGTTAAGATTTTGCTTGAGCTTCAAGGAAAAACTAGGACATGAGTCATGACTTGAGGACTACTTGATATGTAGTCATTCTGGTGCCCCATCTGGAAGCTCATAAACATTGCAGTGTATTTCACTTTAGAAAAAGACTAAGAAAAAAAACCCAAAACACACCCTGCTCTGTATTTACCATGACCTGATCCTGTAAATCCAACTCAGGCACTGGGTCATGTGTGTCTTGTAACACGGTGCTAGGTTGACCCAAGGGCTAGTGTGCCTGCACCAAAGATCTGGAGCAGGGTGCCCTTGACGCATCCCAGTAGAGCCTGACCACCTCTGGGAGCTCTCTCTGTGTTTGTTTCACAATGATTTAATGTAAGCAAAAATGGGAAAATATTTTTGCTAAAAGGCAATCCCTGAATCTTTAGGCATATATATTTCTATTATAGTTTTTATTTAGTATGTTTCTTATTTGACATACTTCGTATGGATATCATATAGTGATATATGATATATATCATATATACAATCTGTGCTTAGTTCTTTTTCTGTACTGATATATATGTATATAATATATACTACATACTTAAAATATACACTTAATTTTGTGTGTATTAGTTGTGAAAAATTATATATATATATTTTTCAGATGTAAGTGAATACTCTTACAAACTGATGTTAGAGAATGACATTTTGGGGGAAAAAATGACATTTTGGCTGAGACACATTCAGCCTAAACAAGCAGGTGCTCCAACAAGAAGCATCCAGTTTCAAAATAAGTGGCAAATCTCACTGACATCCATGGCTAGAAGGGCTCAGGAGCTGGAGGTTTAAGGCGAGTACTGTGCTGATTCATGATGGCAATCCCAAGTACTAGCTTCCTGCTCTCATTTCTTCCCCAATTTCCAAACCCAGAGAGGTCTGAAACCATAATGATCAAACTAGGAGAGGTGGCCAAAAAGCTAGGTAGGAAGTGGGAGATTTTGGTCAATTCCCTTTCCCGACTTCAAGCCCAAAGGGATGGGGTGAAGGGAGAGGAAAGGCTAACATTTAAATTGAATTCAGAGTTTGGGTTACTTCCTGAAATAAATATGTTTGTTCATGGATTGAGAGTGAGTGTTGGGTTTTGCAGTGATATAAAGAGCATCCAGAAAAGTTGTGAGGCCTTCCTAAATTCTACTCAGAGGCAAGGGAAGCACCACTTTTTAGGGAAGATTTATAGTAAAGGAAAAGTGGAGATAAAAACAAAGTTCCACAAGTCCCTCAATATAGGTCATGTTTGCTTTGTGATTAATGATGAAGTATGTGCTTACTAGCCAGGAATCATACAATAGCAAGTTCTGCACAAGGCAAAAGAAAGCACCTAAAATGTGTGTTAAGTCTTATGCATAGTGTTGGACTTCTACTTTCTTTCAATTATTTGGTTTATTAGAAAATGGCTAAACACTGACAAATGAAACAGCATTTTTTATTTGCCTTTGCAAATTACACTTTTGGAATTATACTATTATTGCCCCAAACGGTGGCCTAGAACCCTGACTGGTAAGCAGAACTGAAGGGATGAACACTTCAAACTGAAATACAACTTGAGCAGACTCTACTACCGCATGATCACTGCCCCCAGCCATAGGACCCATCTGTCCTTTTGTGGCTGCTGAGGTGGAATTGCTATGTGACTTAGCATATTTGACCATATTTACAAATCAATCATAGATTCCTGAAACTTCCATTGCTTTGTGACTCTTTCCACTCCCTTATGAGCATAAAAGATTGTGACACAGACACAAGGGAATCTGCAAGGTACTGATGTCAATTTCTACTTCCTGTTTTTAGGTTATGCCTAAGACTGTGAACCCTGATTTTGGTTCAGCAATGTGGCCAACCTGCAGGAGTGCAATTTTGACATCTCAGCCTAATTATCTTTACCTTATAAAGATGTAGAGCATTTAGTTCTATCTCAAAGATTTTTTTCATCACCTTAAATGCGTTCATACATCATTAGCAGCTAGGACACAGAGGACCTAACCACCCACTTGAGCAGTGGCATTGCCAGCCGAGCAAATCTTTTCAAGCAATGGACTTTCCGAGACCCTTCCAAGTCACCCTCCACACCCATTCTCCCCTTACCTGTTGCGTGGTGCTGGAGAAGGGCTGACTAGTCCAGGGAACCCAAGGTGTCTCTGTAATTCCGGTCAGCTGTGGATTGGGGTGTTGCCTCTGTCTGCTGTTGTGGCTGGAGCGTTCTGTTGTACTTCTGGTGAAGGCCTCTGTGGTGTTCCTAATAAGGTGTTCCAGGCTATATGGAACTGCATTTAAAGTAGTGGGGATTTGGGGTGGGGCTGTATTTCTAGTGCTCCTTACTGAAACTTCTGCTCCCAGGACAGCTGAGGTAAAGAAAGGACAGTTGCTAAAATTAGCTTCATGTTTTGTGGGTTCTTCACCTAAAAGTAATTTGACTTTAGAAAAAGGAGACATCTCTCATAACAGGGATGTGGATGCACTTTAGTTACATGAAAAATCAAAGGTCTGGGAGTGTGACGATGCTCATTTGCCCTGTTCAGTCCACCCATCCTTTATCCATCTATTGATATCCTAGGGTCAAGGGAGATGTGGAGACTGCTACCAGAAATCCCCAGCGGTGTGTAGAAGAGAGAATTAAACGTACTCTATGAGCATTGAGGGAGTCACGAAATTGGCTTCTGGGGGG
Organism: Lutra lutra; assembly: GCF_902655055.1. Lineage (NCBI taxonomy): Eukaryota > Metazoa > Chordata > Mammalia > Carnivora > Mustelidae > Lutra > Lutra lutra. Next base: position 97,784,563 of record NC_062285.1, read on the forward strand.
TCTATGAATCTCGAGAAACTTCCTGCCAGGTCCTGAATATATGTCCATGTATACTTCCCTGCTGTGGGGAACTTTCATAGCTTTCGTTCAACTTCCCAAAGGGGTCATTAAACAAAATAACAGGTTGAGAATCCCAGCTAACAACTTACCTAACATCGCCATGAAGACTGATGACTCCCAGGAAAATAATGACTTTCTTTTACCACAGTGTGAACTGTTTCTAATCCTAATTGTGTACCAGATCCTGGGACGGTTGTAGTTTCTAAGCTCCCTGTCTTCTGGAAGGATGGTCAGTTGATTCAAAACTTATGAGCTAGTGGGATTAATTTTTAGCTCTACTTTGCAAGACTGAATTTCCCATACTTAAAGATAATTGATTTATGAATTAGCTTCACCTAGCCATAGTTTTAAAATGTGCTCTCTATCTGTTGGGACTATCGCTAATATGAACTCTCATTCAGTAAATGTTGTCAGAGCCAGCATGCCTCACAAGACCCCGGGAGATGCCAGTGCTGGGCCTGATGGTCTCTGGACCACGCTTTGTGTAACCTAGAGAACAAATGAAGCCCTGGAAAGGTCTGTAAATTACGGGCCGAGGTGGCATGTTTAGATACTCCTATCAACTCCATTATATGTCATGGTTTCCTGGGATATAAAATCTTGCCCACTTAGATAACTATAACTTTGAAAAGTTTCTGGTTTACAGACTGGCAGAAAAAAGATTTTATTTTTCACTGCTCCTTTAGTGGTTCATTCAACCATTTCTTCTTTTATTTTCCTTTTTTTAAAGATTTATTTATTTAGGGACGCCTGGGTGGCTCAGTGGGTTAAGCCTCTGCCTTCGGCTCAGGTCATGATCTCAGGATCCTGGGATCGAGTCCCTCATTGGGCTCTCTGCTCAGCAGGGAGCCTGCTTCCTCCTCTTTCTCTGCCTGCCTCTCTGCCTACTTGTGATCTCTCTCTGTCAAATAAATAAATAAATAAATAAATAAATAAAATCTTTAAAATATAAAGATTTATTTATTTAGAGAGAAAGTGCGAGAGCATGGGGAAGAGGCAGAGAGAGAATGGGAGAGAGAGAAACTCAAGAAGACCCCACCCTGAGCACAGAGCCGACCCGGGCTCCATCTCACGACCCTAAGATCATGACTTGAGCCGAAACCAAGAGTCAGATGTGTAATTGACTGTGCCACCCAGGCGCCCCACAACAATTTCTTAAGGAACTACTATGTGCTGTGAAAATCCCCTGAAGCAGCTATTAACGTTTGCCTATCCCTTGTTCTGGTCCACCTATTGAGCCCTCTTTTGAATCTCATTTATTTCCATTCTAATTTCAATTGACATAATTTATATGATAATGTAGAGGGGGATAAGGCATGAAAAGAGGATGAAAAGAGAAAAGGTATTTTAAAAATTTAGGAAGATGTAAACACCAACATTTCTCTTAAAGGTTAATGAAATAATCATGACTATCAAGCATCCTTTTCTTGAGATGTAAAAGGTGATGTAAACCCTGTACGTGGGGTTGCCAGATTTAGCAAATAAAAATACATGATGTCCAGTTAAATTGGAGTTTGAGATAAAGAACTCATAATTCAGAATAGTTAGTGTATCTCAAATGTACAATATTGTAAAGGTTATATTACATATGACATATTATATTGGGGATATATATATATACTAAAAAATTGTTGTATCTGAAATTCAAATGTAATCAAAGGTTCTGTGCTATATCTGAAAATCCTACCTGTACATCTACTAGACCTAGACTTTGATAGATTTTTGGACATTCCCACTAGTTTCTGTATTTTTCCTTCTGAATCTTGTGCTGCTCCCACTGTTATTGTGCCCATGTCACCGCTCTGAACACAGACCAGGTTTATTTATCCCTAGGCTGTTTTTTTACATGACAAACCCACTTGTTCTATTAGCAATATTCCTTTATGATAAACTCTAAGAAGCAATCTTAATTTTGCAGTCTTATTTGAATTAGGTGCTAGAATGTTCCTTCAAGCAGACATTTGCCTGCCATTGGGATGTAAAAATTTCTGTATGTAGCGATTAGTATTTTGGTTATTTTGGGTTTTAGCCAATGCTGATCCTCTGAGTTGACTACCACTTACAACAATTTTAGCTTTCAGACTCTCAAAAAAAAAAAAATTTAATGATGGGTTAGGATAAAAACAAGCTTCCAAATACGTATCATGTAATTATGTGTCTTAGCATGTCAACCTATGCTTGCTTTTCTTCTTCACTAAGGGGCACTTGGTAAGTTCTTATCCTAAGAACTCTTTTTATTAGTCAACTTACATGACTGATTCAATGGATGAAACAGGACTCTCCCAAAATTAGATAAGTGATCAAAACACTCTTGCAATTTCTTCTCTGAATAACATAGCTTCTTACCATTACATGCAGCTTTGGAACATCTTATGGATAAAATTTCAGTCTTCTGTAATTGTCTTTAATTAACCTTCTAAATATATTTTTAAAACATTTCAAATGAAACAAGTCCATTTTCCATTTTAGGCCACTACCTTTTTTCCAAAGAAAGAACCTACAGAATATCCAAGGCCTGTACCCCCTCATTTTGTGACTGTGTTTTTAACTTGTGCTATTTAAGAAGCAGGAAAGAAACTTTAGTCTTAACATTCAATTTCCAAATTCTGTGCATTTTAAAGCGGTGGTCTGCAAACTCTGGTAGGCATCAGAAACCCCTTTGGAGCTTCTTAGAATATTGAAGCCTTGGGGCACCTGGGTGGCTCAGTGGGTTAAACCCTCTGCCTTTGGCTCAGGTTGTGATCCCAGGGTCTTGGGATCGAGCCCCACATCGGGCTTTCTGCTCCACGGGGAGCCTGCTTCCTCCTCTCTCTCTCTTCCTGCCTCTCTGCCTATTTGTGATCTCTGTCTGTAAATAAATAAATAAATAAAATCTTAAAAAAGAAAAAAAAAGAATATTGAAGCCTTGGCCTTTCAGTAGATTTGGTGTGGGATCCAGCATCTACATGTCTAAGTTTCTCAGTGATTGTAATTTATCTCTAACTATAAGGTTTTATCTATATACATGATATGAGCCAAACTGAATTCTATTCATTCTTTACATGGGTAATGAAGGGTTTTAAAGTAAATGGGAGGAGAGAAAAATCCATTACAGAAATATATAAGGCAACCAAAATACATTAATCTTTTCATCTCCTGAACTCTGTTGAAATGGGTGCTATGAAATTATATTAAAAATAGTAGATCCTGGGGCGCCTGGGTGGCTCAGTGGGTTAAGCCGCTGCCTTCGGCTCAGGTCATGATCTCAGGGTCCTGGGATCGAGCCCCGCATCGGGCTCTCTGTTCAGCAGGGAGCCTGCTTCCTCCTCTCTCTCTGCCTGCCTCTCTGCCTGCTTGTGATCTCTCTCTGTCAAATAAATAAATAAAATCTTAAAAAAAAAATAGTAGATCCTTGTATGTTTTGGTATCTACAAAGTCTTCTGATGTTCTTTAAAAAGGTATATACATTTTACAGTTCATGAAAGAGCAAGATGTGTTTTGACACACTCAAGGAAAAGTTCTTACACAATGGAACAATATGTCGAAGCTATTTTTAAAAAGCTTTATTGTATCATTGCTACCACATTGTTTCCACATTATACATAATTCCTCTTAGAGCACAATTCAAGATAAGGGACACCATCCCGGGTCTGATTTAAAAGATTTTAGCATGGAACTTGTAAATAGCTCATCTATAAGATGACTTCCAATGACTGTACCATATCAGCACCATATTTTGAAAAAAAAAATATATATATATATATATTTTTAAAGATTTTATTTATTTACTTGACAGACAGAGATCACAAGCAGGCAGAGAGGCAGGCAGAGAGAGGAGGAAGCAGGCTCCCTGCTGAGCAGAGAGCCCGATGTGGGGCTCGATCCCAGGACCCTGGGATCATGACCTGAGCCAAAGGCAGAGGCTTTAACCCACTGAGCCACCCAGGTGCCCCTGAAAATATATTTTTGAAAAAAAATACATATTTTAGTTTATTAGTTAGTCTATGAATTAGCTCAGATTTGATTCATGATAGAAATGTCATTTTTGTATAATGATAATAAAAATACACGATTTGTCAGTTCCCCTCCCTTGAATGACACAAATAACTTTCAGGCATGTTGAAAACCGAATAACTTGAACAGAACTCATTTTGGAGATAGAAAATTTTGACTATATTGGGACTTGCTTTTCTGTAGGAAGATGCCAAATATAATATGCCTTTTAAAAGCAGGGAAATAATGTGGAAAAGATGTAAGAAGTGAAACAGAAGATGCATTAGAAAAAAGATTTGTGTATATATATGTATATATTATATATATATAAAGTACATTAACTATATTAAACAAGATTGGGCTAGAATAAATATGAAGTGAAATGTATGTGAATTATAAGAATCTAAATAATTTCTAGAAGTGGTAAAAAGAATAACATTTCAGAAAATGCCATCAGTTTGTACATAAAACAAACAGGGTACATATTTAAAATTTGAGAAAGTAAACCAGGAGGTGAAAACTTTGTGAAAAGAGACACTAAAGATGGAGAATTTGCAAACAATGGGAGACAGCAAACAAATCAGAAGTCACTAGAATTTCATTGACTTAGAATATTCAAAAAATATTTTACAGACTTAAAAAAGATCCAAGATTAGAAATAAAGAAAGTAAAATTAACAAATGGAAGTTAACAAAGCATAGAAGGACATCAAAGCAGAGCACAGTAAAAACTTTAAAAAAATAAATGAAAAACTGATTAAACAATACTTTTTAAAGGCCAATTACTACTCAGCTACTATACTATGAGTTGCACTAGGAAGATGCGCCTGGTGTATCCTGATGTTTTCTTTTGGGACATGCATGTCTATTAGATGGTGGGTAGAAGGAAACTAGGCTGGCTGGAAGAGGAAGAATGGCTTTTAAATTCATCACCACCACGCTGTGGGAGAGGGATGTTGAAGCTGGTGCTACTTTACCGGGGTCAACAAAAGGGGAGATGGAGAGTGTGTGAATAACTTGGTGTGCCCATGGCTGATTTGTCCATCAGGCAAAATAGGCACAGTGCCTAGGGCCCATGATATTATAGGGGCTACAAAATCCTTTAAATTCTTGAAAATTGAAATTTCAGAGTCAAAGAAAATGTTGCTTAAGATTTTTTTTTCATACAATAGGAAAAAATGAGGATTTGGAGACCCATGAAAATCGACTGAATTATTTAATTCATTAATTTATTTTAATGGTGGGAGGGGCCCACAAAGACATAAGAGCCCAGGGCTCATGAAAGTCAGATGTAGCTGTGGGTGTGCCCTGATGAATTCATTGACATGGTACAGGGTGAAAATGGTTGGGGTGGGCGGGGGAGGGGCAGGAGTGCGGGGGTTCTGGAAGCTGTGCTGGATATTTTTCAATTATCACATAAGTCATGTATCAGTAATCAATTATCATACGATTTTCAATGATCACATAAATCAATGGTCGATTACAAGACCCATGTTTTTATAATCATGCAAGAAGAAAACAAAGCCTAACATGGCCATCATAGCCAGTTTGGTCAAAATAGGGTCTATATGCACAAAGGACACTGTGTTTGGTTTTGTTTTTCCCCTTACACCCTCTATATTTACAAGCATTACCACCAATCACTAAAGGAAACAGCTTCTATTAAAACCCTTTCTCCCAAGAGTATATATGATTGCTTCCCTATTACAGCGCTTATGGGTTTTATTCCCTCACCCACATAACTATAATTAAACAATTACTTTAATCAGCAATTAGAGCAAGTCTGGCAGCAAAACGGTTTACTTCAGCAGCGAAATCTCTTCAAGTAATTTCACTAGCTCAGTCATGTTAGGGACCTTTGAAACTATGTCTGCAAAAATTTTCCTGCCCTTAGGTAAGTGTAAGATTTGAATGAGTGGACCTATAGTAAGTGCTAAGTAAGGGCTGGTTGGTTAGCCAACATCCTACATACAATACATACAATGTCTCTCTCCATATAGTACAAAACACCTGAGTGAATGTAACTATTTTATTTATTTATTTTAAAGATTTATTTTTTTGAAAGAGACAGAGAGCCCAGGGGGAAGGGCAGAGGTAGAAGGAGACAAGCAGACTCCCCTTGAGCTCTGAGCTCAACTCGGGGCTCGATCTCAGGACCCTGAGATTATGACATGAGCCCAAATCAAGAGTCTGATGCTTAGCCAACTAAGCCACCCAGGTGCCCTGAAAATAACTCTTTTAGAAAGCCACCTAACTGTATATAAGCGGGGAGACCTGGCATCCTTTGGAAAAAGTATCCAAGTGATGGCTGGAATTTTGCATCCTTCATTTAGAAGATGTTGCTACGTTTAAAGAGTTTGTCAAGTAGAGATTTGGACCTCAGAATGCATTTTTATTCCTAAAGTAACTATCTTTTTAAAAATTTAAATGTGTGTATAAAATTGCAATATTATTGAATAGAACAGATTTTTTCCTTATTCTTTTTGCATGATTGATAACTGGTTTGTGTTAGTTTACAGAAGAAGACTCTGAAATTACATACTAGGGATTTCCTTTTTTTTCTTTTTAAAGATTTTATTTATTTATTTGACAGACAGAGATAACAAGTAGACAGAGAGGCAGGCAGAGAGAGAGGAGGAAGCAGGCTCCCTGCTGAGCAGAGAGCCGATGCGGGGCTCGATCCCAGGACCCTGAGATCATGACCTGAGCCGAAGGCAGAGGCTTTAATCCACTGAGCCACCCAGGCGCCCCTGAAATTATATACTAGGGATTTCTAAAAATTATGCTCTTAGTACAGTGACTCCAAGGATGTAGCTGTACAAGTTAACACAGATACATCTGAGGAAAAATTGAGAAAGTCTCTCAGTCACCTTTTTGTTTTATTGACGCATGGCTAAAGGTAAAGTTGTTTCCAAAGAGCTGGATATCTGGCACATGATTGACAAAAGAATATAGGGAGAGAATGCATTTTTTTTTTCAATTTTTAGCCAGTTATGTCAGCATGTTGGAGATGTTTTTATTATTGCTCTTATGACTCAGAATAATAACTATAAGGGTCTAATTTTATAAATTGAGTATAAAATATTGATTTTCCTTTTTCTTTTTTTCAAGACTTTATTTATTTATTTGAAATAAAGAGAGAGAGAGAGAGAGAGAGAGACAGCTCTGGCAGGGGCGGGGTTGGAGGGAGAGGGAGAAGCAGCCTCCCCACTGAGCAGGGAGCCCAACAACAATGAAACTGTGCTACCAGATTATCATATTTCGTTATCAAAGCTTCTAAAAAGGACCTTGGAGTCATCCATTGCAAAAATCTGAGTGTCATTTAATTTTTCGCAATGGATTCTCTAGCAAATCAATGAGCTTTCATGCTATGGGTCAACTAATATCATTCTGTATCTTTAATCAACGGTAAGTTTGGCATAGACCAGAAAAACATTTGTTAGCTCATAATTGTGTTAAAACCAACTAAAAAATACACGTGTATTCAAATGTAAGATTTTTTTTTGGTATCATAATTGTGCAAATTTTCATTCTGCTTTTTTCTAGAAGTCCATTTTTCTTCCAGTCTACATGATCGGGCATGTTTTGGATACAGCTTTGGATATGTTCAGAGGCTAACTGTAAATGGTCTATTTCATCCACTTACTTTTGAAGTAAAGTCCATCATTGGACATGTTCTGCAGGAAGGTCAAAGGAAATCATTTTTTCCCTTTAATTATCTTCTATCTTGAAGAACTCTTTGCTGATCCATGTCTACTTTTTTAAAAGTTCCAATGAAACTTTCTCCTAAATAAGGTTCTATTGGGGGCTGCAAAAGAGTCTTACTTCTTGTGTTTAATGGTAGAACAAGAATATTTACAATGTTTCTGTATTGTTTAGGACAGTTCACTGTTCACTCAGTGAACTATAGGAAAAGAAATGTACAAATTGGTGTCATGTGCTGTATATTCTCTGATAAAGTTGAATTTTCTAACTGACTTTATCATTTTTACCTTATTCTCTTAGTTAGTTTATAAGCTCAGGACTATGCAGTCAACTTCTATTGTAGAAGAGTCACTGCATTCAACTAGCATGTAATTAAGTACTTATTTCATTTATGAAGTGAACAAGAGACAGAAAACCATCCAAGGATCAGCATGGTGAAAAGACTCATATAAGCCCCTAAAATAAACATCTAATAAAAAAAGATATAAAAATACAGTGAATATTGATCCCCAAATGGGATTATGGATCAAAATTATCTTAGGAACTTTAAAAAAAAAAAATCAAGTATTAGCCCAAATTTCTTGAAACTGAATCTTGAAGGTGGTGGGAAAGAAGAAATGATGGCGATGAGTTCCTTCCCTCCCCCAGGTGATTCTTATGTAGTCAACTGGGCAAAATTCTGTGGTTAAGCATTTGGAAAACACTGTATGATGGAATATATACGGGACAAGGAATTAAGAAATTTAGGTTCTAATCAGACCTCTGCCACCAATTAAGCTGGGATAATTCACTTGGCCTTGGTAAATTTCTGTCTCCTCAATGATGGGCTTCATTTCTAGATAATATCTTCAGTGATTTGTAAGGTCTGCTTGTACCTAATATACAATGATTCCATTAGTTTTATCTTTCATGACTTCCTAAAGCAAATCTCTACTATAGGAGTAAATAAGCAATAAAATGATTAAGTAAAACAGAAAATTAAGGGTCACCTGGGTGGCTCAGTCAGTGAAGTGTCAGACTCCTGACTTTGGCTTAGGTCATGATCTCAGGGTCCTGGGATCAGCCCTGAGTTGGGCTCCCTGTTCAGCAGAGAGTCTGCTTCTCCCTCTCCCTCTGCCCCTGCCCTTGCTTGTACACACTCTCTCTCATTCTCTCTCTCAGATAAATAAAAATAATCTTAAGAAAAAAGAAAATTGGGCTGTATCCACAAATAAAATCCGCAGCACAGGACTGAACTGTGTGCTGTACCAGGAACTTCTGCACATGTCTGCAAGTTTTTACTTGTATCTGTCACCTAGATTATATCCATCAGTGGTCAACAAGTTAGAAAACCCTGTGGCTACACATCGATTCTTACCATTTCAAAAGTCTGAGACCTCTCGTACCTCTAAACATTAGTACAAGAGATTTGCAAATGTGCAATGTATTTTCCCATTTTGCCAGTCTTCTCAAACACCATTCTGATGACCTACTAGTCCCTCCTAATCAGAGAATAGAAGCGTCTACATCAGCATAATTAATAATTTCTTCATCATTGGCTTTAGTCATTACATATGTACACTATGTGTATCCCTGATTTATACTGCTACATTGAATGGTATCCAACCCAAGTGCCTACAGTGTGGTACAAAAAAGAAACCCAAGAAATATTTGTTTAACTAATAAAAGCAGCAAGGAAAGAAGGGAAGGGAAAGTAAAAGGTAGAAGGAAAGATGTTGGGCTTATTTAATGAGAATAATGAAACTTTCCACGTCAGTAGGAGCCACATGATCCATTTCCAATAGCTTATGAATCTCCCATGGGCATTGAGTTGAGGTAAGCAGACATCCCTTTAATGTGAAACAAAACAAACATAATGTAACATTGAGCAGAAACACGTTCAAAATCGATTCCAAAAAGGAGAGCTCACCTTTTTTTAGGCAGAGGCTTCTATTGACTGGTTTCCCCTTCTGGCTGATATCCATTTTCATCCAGCTATGGAGGTATTTCCTGTCCTTCTTGACCACTACCTTGGAGCCTTGTTTCTTGAGAAAGAGAGAGGTATTTTCCACCTCAAGGAGCCCTTCCTGCTCATGGCAAGTCCATCGGGGTGCCTGGGAGCAGTGGGTAAAGATAGCTGATAGGGAAGGGCCACGAGAATTGGAGATGCCCAGGCACAGAGCAGATTTAACATGAAGGAGTTTTCCATCCTCAGTCCACATCCACTGCTGGTTCTGGCTGGTCGCATCACACAAACCCACGACCACTCTCTTATTTTTGGAAAGGCACTCTTGCTTATGGACATGGACAATCTGAAACCCCTCTGGAAGACGAGAGACTCATAAGCTAGTGTGTAGAAAATTATAAGGCCCATCAGAAAACAAAACAACCCACTCACAAATCAGCCAAATGATAATATGAGGCTGACTCATCTTTTGTTATTGCTATCGTTTCAAGTGAATATTCCCAGATTTAAAACATATGATTTAAAATCCCAAGGCTGACAATATCAAAATGTCATACTTTGCTCCCTTTCTTTTACTATCACATGCCTCAGGGAAGAAAACACACTCCCATTGAAATAATGAAAGGATTTGTGGAAAAGACACGAAACAATTAAGAGAATATGGTGTGATACTTGAACCCAATTAGTTAAGTATGCTGTCTAACCATTTCTAGTCTTTCCAGCTCATCACCATCCCCCTCTCTAAAAAGCCCCCCCTTTCAAATTCTGAACTTACCACTGTAGTATTTGTATACAAATTGCATGTTTGAATACATGTTTAAAAATTAGATGTATTTATCCAAAACCAAAACAAAACAAATTTTCCCACCCATCTAAACTTTCTTAGCTATTAGCAACCAAAGAAGGTATTGATGATTACAAACACCATTCTTACAGTCCTGGAGAGAAGCATTTCTCTATATTGTGACAATACCTACGACTTCCCCTCGATAAATAATAGACTAAAAAAATCAGCATTTGTCAACATAAAAAATTAAACATCCAATTGTTAAAATCAGTATTAAAAAGTGAAATATTCAGACTCAGATATCATATTCTGAACTTTTACCTAATTTGCTCAGCTCTCTCATGAAAATATTCAGAACTTCCTTCCAAATAACAACTTCCAAATAAAACACACCACAGTTCTTCAACTCCTATAGTTACATCTCCTCAGATTTTCTTTCTTTAACACGCACACAAAACAAACCTATAGCCTGATAAGGAAAAAACATGGAGAATGCCACAGACTGTTACACAATCATCAAAACTTCTCCTCGAGGTGCTTTACTCTGTGCTGTAAAGACGCCATGTCTGGAGCAGCCCGAGGCATTTGGAGGACATGTGGAGACCATTTGTTTTCTTTTAGGGAGAAATCTCAATGGTGTGGACAGAGCTGGCTCCTTTTATTCCTCCTCCTCATCGTCTTTGGTTAAACTGCCATGGAGACCTGGCTCCATTTCCGCCCTAGCTCAGACATTTTTCGAAGGACAGAGACTCCTCTGCTGGCTAGTGGAGAAAACACCACAAGAGAGAGGCAAGCCCACTCACCTGAATTCCCAAAGATCAAGCAGGTAAGAAGCGCCATGTAAAATTCAGCCTCCATTTTCCACTTAACAACTGTTCATGCTTTGCTTGGGGGGGAAAAAAAATCTCCCAGATAAGAGAAGCAAAGACTAGGAAGGAAATGTGCCTTCATGGTGGGGGAAAAAGTCAGTGACGAGCACTTCCTCCTATTGAATTGTTTGGGGAAGTTTTACACCAGTGTCCTTTTGTCTGTTTCCTTAGAAAGAAGGGATTATGATTACCTCTCCTATTTTACGGAGAAAAAATTCTGCCCTCCCAGAGTAGAATAAAACTTGTAAGTTTTCTCCTGCATCCCTGTGGCCCATAACGACTTCTTAACCTCAAGAGGGAAGAAAGGAATTGCAATCTTAGGTAACTGAATGTTCCTAAAAAATTACATCTCTTCAGGTGATGAATAAACACAAGGCATGTAATTTATGAGGGTCTATGACAAGTGACATAAAGACATAAACATGTACTGTTTGTCTAATGATATGCTGGGAGTCTATTGAGGAAAACCACATAATGATGGCACTTCTAGAACATTATTCCTCAAGCGATGACAATATTACATTGCGAGATAGTTATCTCTGCTGGGGAGAGGCGGAGACTAAAATTAAACCCATCTAATTATCTATGCCAGGCTTCCCCAAAAGAGAATAGCTTCTTTCCAATAGAGGGGAGGAAAAAAAGCATATGCTTTACTTAATACTTAGTATTAAGAGTAGTTTATTGGCAGTATGAAACAAAGTCAACATAGCTGCATTAAAAATTCATACTTGAGCAGAACATCTAGTGTTTGCTGAGTGCATTTTTTTAAAACTTTATTTGTCTCTTGAGGATGAAAACCTTTCAGAAATTTAAGAATATCCAAGGCAGCATCCTTTTGAAGAACTTCTGGGAACAGGACAGGTTACTTCATTCCCAAAGGCTTCTACCTTTTTTGGGGGGCAGGGAGAGATTCTAGGTAGACAGAATATTCAAAAATTCCTTCTTAGTAAAAGAGAGACAGGTATTTAAAATTCTGGATACATCATTGTTGATACAAATTTGTTTTTCCCTTTTAAAGTAAAATGACTCACAATGTAGAAATACAGTGGCTGGAGTTCTGGAGCAGAAACCATCTCCATGTCCAATAATAGAGATTAAATACATACACACCCAGCGACAATCATTGTGCTCTGTAATTGATTGACAGGAGGTACTGATAAATACACTTTTCATAGGTAATATTATCAAGACACATTTCCATATAAAATAGTACTGCTTTCGATTTTTTTTTTCAAAAACAAGGACTTATTAGTTAAAAATCCATTATCAATCACTTGCGACCTTAATGGCAAGATTCTGGTAACTGAGAAAAGTAATAGCACTTAAAACAGGAACAGTTTAACAGCTGACAGTCCATTCACAAGACAGGTTTTGCAAACATTAAAGCATCTAAACACACAATAATAATGTCTTCAGCAGCTCTTCCAGTTGTTATCTGATGACATATGTCACCGAGGATTTCATAACATACATTCTGTGTGGCAGGTAGTCAATACGGACAAACAAAATCCTCCTTAGCTGTAGGAGAAGTCTATCATACCTCCATCAGCACAGGACCTTCAGAATAATTTAGGGGATGCTTACAAATGCATTCATATACACAAGGGGATGCCGATCTATAATTGTTGCCATCTTCCACGATCCGTGCCACAGCTCGGCTTCAGGACTTCGCTTTCCTTCCATGGCAGGAAGCTCCTTCTAGAAGCCTCGGGTGGGTAATTGGTTAACTACCCCTAGAGCTGGAGGGTCTGGTAAATCTTCAGAGAATCACTGGACAGTTTCAGCCGAGAGTCTGCTCTCATACAAGCACAGAGCGTGGTGCACGAATTCATACTGTTCACTAGTTTGGACCATGCCGCCCCTGTAAGGATGAGAGAATACAAGAACTTCTTACTGCTAATATCCTGCAGTCTTAAGTCACAGAGACCACATCCACGCTGGGGTATTACGCCAAAGACACAGAACAGTTGACCGGCTGATTCTTTGGTGATGCCTCTTACCTCCTGTGTCCAAATGACCCAACTGGTGAGCCTCATATGCTAATGTACAGAAAGGGGTTAACACAGCGCCCAGGAATCACTAGACATTTGATTAATTTTACCTACATACCATTACTGGGGAAACGATACTGCCTATTGGTTAAATACTTAGACTTTGGAACCACCGGCTGTCTGAGTTGAAATCCCTCCTATAGCAATTCTTAGCTGTGCGCTTCTTGAGTACGTTGTCTTAAAATTATCCTTAAGCATTCTATGGTTTTAATGTTATTATAAATATTGGTTTTGATTTTACCTTTAATCGTTCATTGCTACGAAATAAAAACCTTTGTTGTTTCAGTTTTCTCCTCTGTTAAAGTGGGATAACAACGGTACCTATTGCCAGGATTCCTGGCAGGTGTTAAAGGAATTCACGGACCCGAAGTGTCGGTATTGGGTGTCTCTCATTCATCTCATATTAAAATGGTTTATGCACTTGGTTTAAAAATTGAAGTTGGTTTACCAACCAAAACTCAGCTGTGAAGTGTTGCTCTTTGTACAAGTAAAAAGAACAACGATCCGGGAATGGTCTATTTGAGTATGTGATAGGGAAACGGCCTTAGTCTTTTTTTTTTTTTAATTATTTTCATTAACTTATAATGTATTATTTGCTCCAGGGGTACAGGTCTGTGAATCGTCAGGCTTACACATTTCACAGCACTCACCACATCACATCCCCTTCCCAATGTCCATCACCCAACCGCCCAGCCTTAGTCTTTAGGTGTGGTATGCTGGGTATCCAAACACAATAGTGGGTGGGCCCTTAAATGAGTTGGGGAAAAAGGAATGGACTCTTGCTTTTTTCCTCTTTGTTATCATCATTATCATCATTATCATCACTGGTTACTCAGAGGTACCTTTTGTTACTGGATTAATAGAAGGCCGCTCCTCATTCCACATTTGTAGATAAAGTAAATATATCATATTTTGCTCTTTATAATAAGGGTTATTTACTTGGCAAAGCTACCCACAGTGGTATAAATGTTACTTACAGCTCGTGCTCACTGCGTAACTGAAACACTATTAGGAGTCTCTGTGACTGTGTGATTCTACAACTCATTTTGAAATTACGTTTTGGCCACTTCTCCCTAGTGGTTGTTGCTATCATTCAAAATAATTCTTTCTAGACCATGTAAGCACTCAACTTAAAAACAAGATAGTTTCGCTGGAACGTGATTTCTGGTTGACGGTAATAATTAAGACTGAGCTTATGTTTGTCAACCTCTATAAATATAAGCTTACAAGATATTAAGATATTAAGCCTTCACCCTTCTAAACTAAGCAGAGATGTTAAGTTAGTAAGATTTCATCCTTCCAAATTGAACTAAGCAGCCTGACATGATGCCACAGTGATGTGTTTGGCAAGGAAAAAAGGTAAATTTTAGGGACAGCAACTTAATGGCAGAAGTATTCATCAGTCTTTTCCCCCACAACTAGACATTTTGTTGTACTCAAGGCAACTTTCTGGCTCATGTGTTCCTTGGTCACGAGTTGGCAACTTATGGTGGCAGTTCTTCTTAGCTGGATGGGAACTTCTGAGCACACCTAAAACCACAGTAGGTGTCCAAAAGATGCAGGCTTTGACTGTGAATCTTACGAGATCCAGCCACAGAAAATATTAGGGCAGCTCGAGGGAGCTGGCCTCACAAAGCTCAGAGAACCATCTTTGGTTCTTTAGGTCTTCCCCTTTGAATTGCTAATGGTACGAGAAGCCTTATACGTGCTCCATCTCCTGGACTCTAGGCTCTGAATTCCCTCACCAGTTACTTCACTTTGAAGTAAACTCTTGCCTTTCTTGTCTCTTCTGGTGGGCACTGGTATTTATGTGTCTAGCTGGTGCATGAACAAAGACATAGCCCAAGCTTTCATACCCATGTGACCCCCAAATGGGTCACCGGTGTATTTTCTTCCTTGGAGTATATTTTCTCTGACGTTCTGTTACCTACCTCAAGGGTGTTTCACCCAACAAAGATGGGGAAAACAGGGAAACAAACCTATCAGTTGTAGGCTAGCAAAATTCTTGGGAGTCTGAAGGCTTATGGAAGGTGTGTGAGAAATTGTTACTTTCCACATCATTTGGAAAGAATTGGCACCAGAAGGATCCTCAGAGAGAAGGATCCCCAGGGATCATTTATCCCAATCACCAGCACAGTGCAGCCTTTCCAGGAGGGAGCAGTCTACGAGGCGGGTGGTTAGCTGCTTTTCGCTGGGATGCTCAGTGGGGAGGCGATGTCCCATAAGAAAAGCAGCTTTTCCCCAAGTTGCAGGAAAGCTTCTGAGGGGATCAAAATGAATCTGCTCCTTTCTAACTGTCACCTCATTGGTCGAACTGAAATAACGCCCCCCCCTACCAAAAAGTCTAAAGGCTCCTCTCGTAGTCACACAAGAGCTTTCTAAATGCTGGAAAACAACCATCAAAGTCCTATAATCTTTTCTTCTCTAGACTAAACATCCTGTGGCCCTTCAAAATTTCTATAAAGCTTGGTTTCCCGGTCACTCACCAATCTCGTCTCCCTCTTCTGTAGGCCGTTTTATCAAAGAGGACCTTCTCAGAGTGTTGTGTCTACTTCCTACAGGGTCTAGTCAGTGGGAACACTGTCTCCTTTGGGCTGCCTGTCATAGGCCAATGCGTCTGCATTTGCAGGTACATCAGATGACAAGATGTCACTGTGCCTGCCTAGAGCCCAGGAAGCATTTTTAGGATATTAAGTGAAGGTTTGGGCTAATGAAAAAGCCTGCAGGATTTGTGTGTGTGTGTGTGTGTGTGTGTGTGTGTGTGTGTGTGTGTGTGTGTGTGAAAATGACAGTTTGCTCTTGCCTGTATTTAAGCTACTGAATTTTTGAAACTAAATGCAGGATTTTTGTTCATTCTTATTAATTTCAACTTGGTTTCAGCACGAAGCTCCTAATTATTATCACCACTATTTCTATCATTCCATATGTTAGCTTTTCATTTCTCACTCCCAACTTTGTGTCTTCCAGATATGTAATAGGCACGTCTTACTTCTTTTTAACTGTCATTTATAATGGAGTAGAAAAAGAGAGGGCCAAGGTGAGGTCTTTATTGTAAGTAATTGGTATCATGTTATACACTGTCTATCCCTTTCCAAAATTATTTCCAACTAGGTGGTAGAGGTCCTTTAAGGGCAGGCATGATGTCACAGTCTTCTCAGATGAGCAACAGTAACAACAGCTTACTAGTCCTAAGTAAATACCTGCCGTGTAAATTACCCAGGCCATGCTAGTTTCATCTCATATGAAAGCAAATAAACTCTGGGCTAAAATAAGGCAAGAGGCATTACAGGATGCATTCACTGGAGTCTGGTTCAAATTCAGGGACTTGTTACAATCCTCTCTGAAACTATTTAGTAAATGTCTAATTTTATATATTGGTATCTACTTTACTAGGTGGATCTTTGTAAAAACAGATTTTAAACAGTCTTTTTATTGGCTGGCCATGGTGAAAAAGACCCCCCAACGCTGATACAGTTGCTGTATACAAAATTCAGTTATATGATAAATGAATTACGTCAGATTATATGGAACCCTCAGGAGAGCCCTCTCATAATTCAACCCCAGGACCTCTCTGACTTGGTCCCTTGGTACCTTTCAGGTCAGACCGGGCTCCGTGGACTTGCCAAAGTCCAGATCCATATCACTGATGTAAAGTTGGTAACGCAAGCTGGTCTTTGAACAGAAGAAGCAGGGATGCTCTTTTTATTGCTTTTAAAAACCATCCTCCAACTCCCTTTTAAAGAGCAGGCACTAAAATAAACTTTGACCTCCAACAGATCATAGTTTAAATTGAACCTAGGTTGATTTTAAAAGATTTCCACGCCGATCAAGATGACACTTCAATGGAGAAGGCCTATGGGGCCCAAAATAGATGGACCACCATGAGTCAGACAGCACGCACCAACATTACTCAATACGTTATAGGAAAGTATCGTCTCCTGGAGAATCCTTTAGGTACGAAGCTGTTTCCCAGAGTTCCAGATTTCCCAGACCAAAAAGAAACAAGATATGCTTGTCCAATACCTTCTGCCGAGCAGGAATGAGTTTATAAAAAAAAATGTTTTGAAAAAACTATAGGTCAAGGGGACCCAGTGAGTTATAAGAGTGATCGTGGCTGTGACAGGTTTGGAATGCCAAGGTGTTGGGTTCATCCCCAGTAGGGACCAAAGGGGGTTAAGAGAGAAAAAGACACCGTATACCGCTGTCCAAACAAATCCCTTCTCCAACACTTACTAGCTGCTTTACCTTACTACAAAACCTTTGCAGAATTCCGTTTTCTTGTCTGCGAAATGATGAGGTAGTAACATAATGGTTCCTACTTTAGAGCACTGCTGTGAGCAAGGATGGGGACCATCCATTTAAAATGCTTGTTACACAGCCCAGCACATTCAGACACCACACTGCTGACTGTTGCTATGGTTCTGGTTACACTTTGATGCTATCTGGTTGGACAGGACTGCCTGGAAGGCTAAGGGATGGGGCCTCTGAAGGCCTTGGAGAACTGAGAACACACTTGGCAGAGGACAGAATATTGCTCTGCTGGGGCAAGCCTAGGTGGAAAGATCCAAATACGTCTCTAAATATTACCCGGCCTAGAAGTCTGCAACAGCGGAGGCAGGTGATGTCATGGACAGAAGTGGGCTTGGAGTCTGACAGATTCAAGTCTGAATCCTTGCTTTTGAACCAACTTGCTATAAGATTTTGGACAAATCATTTAATCCTTCCCAGCTGGGGTTTCCTCACTTATAAAATGACATTAATGCCAAACCCTGTCATTGTGAGGATTAAATGAGTCAGGCCATATCAATGTCTAGACAAAAGGCTCCCACAGAATTCTTTTGTTTTTTTTTTAAGTTTTTTTTTTTTTAGATTTTATTTACTTATATGCCAAAAATAGAGAGCACAAGCAGGGCAAGCAGAAGGAGAGAGAGAAGCAGGCTCCCCACTGAGAAAGGAGCCAGATGTGGGGCTCTATCTGACGACCCTGGGATCATGACCTAAACCAAAGGCAGACACTCAACCAATAGACATGCCGCAACCAACTCAGCTACCCAGGTGTCCCGCTTCACAGAATTCTTAAAAGCCTAAGGTTCTGCTTGGTCCCTGAGGCCATGGCAGGGTGGAAGAGGTTGGATTTTAGGAATAGCTTCTAATCCCAGTCTTGACCAAGACAGTAGTGCCTCTTATTTTATGTCATTTATTTTTTAAGATTTATTTATTTATTTATTTTGGGGGGGAGAGAGAGAGAGAAAAAACACTCATGAACATGGGGTGGGGGAGGGGCAGCGGGGGAGAAAGAGCACAGACCCTGACTCAAGGCTTGATCTCAGACCCTGAGATCATAACATGAGCTGAAATCAAGAGCCAGGTGCTGAACAGACTGAGCCACCCAGGAGCCCCTATTTTATGTATATTTTAATTTTTTTTTTTTTATGTTGGTGTTCTGTGGAAGATTTTGTCTTCTCAGTATTTTGTTGCCTGTTGTTCATGAGAAGTTTGAAAGCCACTGGCCTGCCAAACGGTATTTACCTAGTAAGATTTCAAGTTTTGCAAGTTTAAAAAAATTTTTTTTAATTAATATGTATTTTTAATTTTTTTATTTAGAGAGAGAGAGTGTTCACGTGAGTAGGGAAGGGCAGAGAGAGAAGGAGAGAGAATCTTAAGCAGGCTCCTTGCTCAGCGGGAGCCAGACGTGGGGCTCAACTGATCTCATGATCCTGAGATCATGACCTGAGCCAAAATTGAGTCAGACGCTTAACTGACGGAGTCTCCAAGTTTCGCAAGACTGAAATGAGAATCCATAAAATGCTTAGCACAGTGATTGTTATGTAGTGAGTACTTACATAAATACTACACATTTTTTTTCTTATTCTTTTGGTAAGTGTTTGGCTAACCTGATGCCTAGAATGATCACACACCTGATTTATTTGGGACAGTCCTGGTTCACTCTTGTCGTCCTGTGTAACTATTAATAGAGCCACCCTTCACTTCCAGAGGGTGCCTTGCTATGGATGGTAAGTTTTTTGTTCACCCTAATTCTGCCCTGTCCCATGTCATGGAAGAAAGTCATTCCCCCTCACTATACAAGTGGTGTTGGCAGCAAGGCTCTGATCTCTCGGTGGCCACAGAATATGAACACACTATTTGGCGAGGCCAGAGAGGATTCAGATATACCGCTCTTCTAGAAGTGTCAGATATCTCCTATCACATTAGCCTGACCAAACGCAAAAAAAATCAGTGTCTTCTGTCTCCATGCCGGGAAGCACGTAGCTTTGTCAGCTGGGGGTGGACTCACACTAGAAGGAAAAGAAATGTAGTTTTTTCCTTTCGCTACTTGGGAGGGTGTGTTGAAAAAAGCCCTCCAGATGCCCAGGAGAGAGATTTGGTTTTTAACATGTTAAAATTGTGACCTTTTGTGACTATTAACTCACACATACAGACAGCAACAGCCTTTCCTGCTGCCCCGCCCAGCCCGTATCCGGTCTAATCAGTAGACAGAAGAAATTCTACAGCGGTGACTCACTTCTGGGCTAACAATGGAACTTACGCTCCTTGGCTTTTTATTATTTTTGAATCTGGAATTCTTTTGGTAAAGTTTGGTACAGTAAATTTAGAACAAAAGGTGTGGATGTTAATGTGCCTCATGGGTAAAGCTTCAACAGCTTGGGCGTGAGTCAAGCCAGGCTAATGTCTGCCGCTGAAACTCAGGTGTCTTGAGCAAAGGTTTTCCCCTGGTCTTTATATAGATGTCATATGAAAGAGGGAGAATTTAAACATAAGTGTTCTGACTCATTGTGACCAGGTACTCTGAACACAGACACTTTCTCTGGAATAGCTGTGTTCCACAGTATTTATAAGGCATAAAACCAGACAGATCCAATGATAATCCAATCATATTGGATTTTTTGAATTTTTTGAAAGCATATTTTGAATTCCATTTTTTCCCCTGAAAATTAACCAATTTTCTTCTGAACACCCAGGTTAACACTCAATTAACTCCAAGGTGAAAAGAAGGAAAAGGTTGTCCCGGCAACCACTTGGAAGATTCATTTGGCATAATCTGTTTTATAAGAGGACCTCTTGTTATGGTCTCAGGAACTGTGATGTCAAGCAAATAAGCCCATACCAATTTCTGGGGCTTTATTCTTAAGTTTCCTTAAAAGAACGAAATGACAATGTTTAATTTCTGATCTTCAAATGAGATCTTTGGAATTCACTAATTAAGGGGATCTTTGCAATGAGTTGGGAATGCAGGGAGATATGGATAAATGTTAAGGGGAGAGCTGATAAAAATTATACCAACAGGTGGAAATTTTAGCTTTGGAGTTATTTTAAACAAGTGTTGGAAACAAAGAATACTTTGGGGACACACATTAGCCTAGAAAACTGATGGCTTACATATGCCTCCTCTTGGATTGTTATAGTTAAAAAAAAGAGAGAGAAAAATCATCACACTGGAGTGATTAATCAAAACATTTAAACAATGATATGACGCACATTGGAAGCATTTTTCTATCCTGTCTGGGAAACCACAAGCAAGGTCTTTGGATGTAATTCCAATTTAGGCCTCCAAGGTAAGGATGTACAAAGACAACAGCAGATTTCACCAGTGACTCTCTAGAAGGAGGATTAGACAGATTGTTTCCTGTTTCTGGGGAAGAAAAAAAAAAAGGGAAAGAAAAAAGCCTTGGGACTGCATAGTATTTTATGTGCTTCACTTCCCAAATTCTGTTTTCAAGTTCTTCCAGGGTCCAAAGGTGCCAAGCAAGATTAAAAGAAATCTGATGGGAAGAAATTGTCTGAGGTCAACCTCCCAGGGAATGCATTCCTTTCATCCCTGCCTAGATGTCTTCTGATGGCCACATATTGTTCTTTAGTCATTCTCTATATGCCTGGAAGGCATTTTTTGAGTTTCCTGGGCCACTTTATTATGATGGATTATTATTATTTTTTGAAGGGACAGGTGTGTCTTTCATATTCAGTGTATAAATGACTTTCTGTCACTATTTCATACTGCACAACCCTGGCACACAGAAGCCTAAATGATTCTTTTGTAGCAGGAGCTAAATATGGTAAAAGCTCATTGGTTTTGCTTTAACAGCAACAAGGGTTATTAGTTAGATGGGATAGTCATAACAATGTCGTGATGTTTAAGATTAAGAGATTTAAGGAGCTCCCGAGTGGTGCAGTTGCTAAGTATCCTAGGTTCTTGGTTTCGGCTCAGGTCGTGATCTCAGGGTCATGAGATCGAGCCCCCCAGTTGGGCTCCATGTTCAGTGCGGAGTCTGCTTGAGACTCTCTCTCCCTCTCATTCTGCCCCTCCCTGCTGTGTGCTTTCTCTCTCTAAAATAAATGAATTTAAAAAAGAAAAGATTAGAAGATTTAAGCCAGGTATGAAAGGTCTCAGTAATAAAACATGATTACACTGGGTTCAGTTTAGTGGCAATGTTCTAGGTCCTTTTATTTTTTCACCATAATTCTTGAAAACTGTTGACCTATGTATGTATGGTAACCTTCCATTAATAGGAAAACATGATTGAACAAAAATATCCTTTTTTGTCATGCTGGCCAATAGAAAGTTCATTGTATTTATCATATGCAGCTATTAATAATAGTCTAAGCTGAAACCACCAGAGATAAGCCATTTTCCCTGGTTTATACAGCAACTAGTTCAGGGTCATTGTCAAAGGCAGGGCTAGAATGGGAACCTCCTCTCAAATTGTATGTAACCGAATTCAGTCTCCTACTCCAGAAAACAACAGTGTTTTGGGAACCAAACAAATTCAGAATTCAGCCAATCTCATTAGAGCAAAACTGGAAGTTCAGTTCAGAATGTCTAAAGAACCCCTAAAGAGTCAAAATTCATTATGTGACTTTGGGCACATCATTCAGTCCTTTTAGACGTAGGATTCCCCCTGAAGAATGAGAGACTTATATGATATTCCACCAGATACCCGCCCCCCCCTTTTTAAAGATTTTACTTATTTATTTGACAGAGAGACACAGTGAGAGGAGGAACACAAGCAGGGGGACTAGGAGAGGGAAAGCAGGCTTCCCGCTGAGCAGGGAGCCCAATGCGGGGCTTGATCCCAGGACACTGGAATCATGACCTGAGCTGAAGGCAGACGCTTAACAAGTGAGCCACCCAGGTGCCCCTCGACCAGAGATCTCTTTTAAACCATCCCCTTCCTAGTATGTGTCTGGCAAGTGCTTTGATTGTCTGTTATTGCCATTCCATTGTTCTCTACAGAAATAAAGTTCAAAGACTCAAAGAACACAATAGCTGAGAGAGGTTTTAGAGAGTCAGATGATCACTTCCTAATCACTGAAGCCCAAGATGGAAAACGCATCTTATTGGAGGGGTCCTCGAATCCACCTGTGCTCCTAGCCTTATCAGTAGACCAAATAAATACACACACATATGCATCACTAATTTTCAAATGCACGTAGGTACTGTTTTGAATCACAGAATGAAAGTTAATTTATAAGCGTTAATGGCTTCAAAATACAGTTATCAAGTTGAAGTCCATAAAATATTTTACTCTTAAAAAAGGGGGTCCTCATACCAGAAGAGGTTGGGCGACCACAGATATGCCCCATTTCTCCTTTTACATATGTAGACAGAAGACCCAGAATGGAGTCACACATGGACTTAAGGCACAGCCAGGATTAGCACCAAGCTTTGACCTCTGGTCCAGCGACCTCCAGTACCTCGTACTCTAGTGGCTGCTTGCTTCCTAGTCCCATCAGCCAGCTGCTTGGTCCCAACTGCCTGCTACCTACTTCATCTTTTAATTAAAAATGAAAGCTATGGGAATGAAGGAATGATCCTTTAATGCACTTCTAAATAAAACACTTGTGGGTGCCTTGCACTGAATTTGAACTCCTACTTGGAAAAAAAGAAATCCTAATTTAGTTCAAAATATGCTCAAAAGTATTATTAAAAGGAGAATCACAGACATGTGGATCTACAGTGAGAACTGTAGCCTCTATTAATAGAAGTTGCCCTGAAGCCAATAAAAATAACATGTTGCCAGAGAATGAGGAATCCACCAAATGGCCTCGTCATTGTTGTTACAGTGGAAACATCCATTCAGCGTAATACTCATCTCTAAACCAGACCATCTGAACTTATTGCTAAAATGCAGATTTATGATCTGAGTAAAAATTGTCTGCTTTTGTCATGTTGAATAACAGTAATCAGGCATTGTAACTTATTATTATTATTATTTGGAATCAGGTTTTTTATTTTAAAGATTTTATTTCTTATTTGACAGAGAGAGACACGGCGAGAGGGCACACAAGCAGGGGGAGTGGGAGAGGGAGAAGCAGGCTTCCCACTGAGCAGGGAGCCCAATGTGGGGTTTGATCCCAGAGTCCTGGGATCGTGACCTGAGCTGAAGGCAGATGTTTAATGACTGATGCACCCAGGTGCCCCAAGGAATCTATCCTTCTATGCCGAGGTGCCTGATGCATGTACAGTAATAAGCATTTAGGAAATGTTTGTTGAATGAATGCATGCACACATGATTCAGGAACACTGCTCTAAGCAGAGACGTTGGGTGCCCCCTCCACAGGACACACGACACAGGAATCAGGCCCATATGTAAACACTCATCCTAAAAACATCCCACCTCAGGGTCCACTTCATGGGCTTGTGATGGGCTGGGTCACACTACCCCCTCTCCCATGCTAAGAAGGACCTTGCCCTTGGGTTAATGCTCTGCTGTCACTATCTTGAAATTCTTAATAACTTTTTTTAACAGGAGCCCCACATTTTCATATTGCAGTGGGCCCTAGTAGCTCATCTCACCCAAGGAATTCTTGTTAGAGTTCTTCTGCTTCCTCTCCACGCCCCTCACCTTCCCAGTGCCCTCAGCTCTCTACCAGTCCTTGCAGAGTCTCAGGTGTGCACAACTTTGGGGCCCTCTCTCCAAGTCCCCTTTGTCAAAACCCAAGTTCTGAATGTATTCCTAATGCATGGAGTTTCATTTACTCTAGCCTCCCCACTCTAACCGGAAGGGACAGATCACCTTGTTTAGACTAAAGAGTTAATAGCTGAGAAAGTGTAAGGTGTTACCTTCACCTTCTTTCTCCACGTTCAATGAACTTTAAACAAGAATGATTCTTTTCGTCAAGGACTGGCTCTCTAATAGCCGTATTTCAGACATTCACCATACACAGATATTTTAGGCATCCTCCATAGACAGATATTTCAGGATAAGGCATCTTGCTATGTTCCTCAAATGATACTCTTAAGGCAACTGCTGACAGTACCACTCTGTCTCTTCATGAAATAGCTCTCATTCATACTTGACATTATTTTCTAAAAATTACGGTATCGTTGCATTTTTTTAATTGGCAAAGCGTTCACAAAAAGATATGTCTGTCAAGCAGTTTTGCGATAAACATATTTGGAAAGACTGTTTACTTTCATCTGTGATGACCACACTCTTTGGGTTAGAAATTGGAAGTCCTGGGTTCCAAAGAGGTCTCCTTTGCCAGCTTTTTAGCTACATGATCTTGGACAAGTTCCTTGACAATCCTAAATTCTTTGTTTCCTTATTTAAAACAAACAGAGCCAAAGAACACCTCTGTTCCTACTTTTGGGTTCATCTTGGGAGTTAAATGAGACTTGTGAGACATGTGCTTTAAAGGCCATTGCAGGGAGGCCATGATTATGAAATCAACTTCCAAGTGTCAATACTGCATTCTGGAATGTCCGAAGACAGATCCAGGACTGAAGGTGAGGGTGACCACAGGGACTAGGGCTGGGGACAAGGTCTGAAGAACTAATGAAGAATGAATAAGTTACAAGAGCAGAGAGGTGGGCGATCAGATTTTCTGGGGCCTGTTTTCTTTTACTGGCATGAGTTGAGGATGTGGTCAAAGGCAGCAATCACCTACAAATTGGAATTTTCACGGTGAAATATGACAGGAAAAAAAAAATTAGAAACTGAAGCAAGAGGCAAGAAGCCTGGGGGAAAAGAAGTTGGATGAGGTGAAGGAAAGGAGGAAGTGTTTCTGTCTTGCTTTTCATAATAACTAGGGGGAGTGCATAGCAGAAGGAAGAGACCAAAAAAAAAAAAAAAAAAAAAATCTGTGTTGATCCCGTGAAGGCAGGCAGGCAGGCAAAGGAAAGCCGTTTCAAGGAAGGCTTTAAAGAGAGGATCCACTTCATAAACAACAGAAGCAGCTGCTCAGAAAGAATGTATGTAGAAGAGATGTTGATTAATGACTCAGTGAAAATGATTTCCAGACACGTCTTGGCAGTAATTCAAATCCAGGGGGGTAGGGAGCCGTCAGATCAGCAGAGAGGTTTTGATATGTTTTGGAGATCCTATCGGGAATAAAAAGACAAGCCTTGTGGGGAGACCTTGGTGGTGATGGAAGGCCAAGGCTAAAATATCTGACCGTTTGCTTTAGGAAGGAAGGAGCCGATAGAGGAGGCATTGTGATATGGTTTAAAAAATGTATTTGTGATTCCATTCAGAGCTAGAGGACAATCTGGCAGACCTGACAGGGGAATGTGGCTGGGAAGGGGAAGCCAAGGGGGACGTCAGGCTGTAAGAGCAGGTGGGGGATGTGGGAGATGCGGGGAGGGTGAACAGGCAAGATTGAAGAATTAAAAAGCCAAAAAAAAAAAAAAAAAGAGCAAACCAAACCCATTTTTTCCCTAGGTGTTGCTCCAAATAGGGTCAGGAATGTTGTTGGTCATCCAGGTTCGGGGTGAGCCTAGACCACGGAGGGGCCTGGTGCTCGTGGAGTTTCAGCACTAGCTATAAGAGAGAGGGCGCAGGGGTATGGACCAAAGTCCCTGAGGAGTTTGGGGTCCTGTGCAGGAGGCTTGTGTATGGAAGCACAAAGAAGAGGAGATTGAGGTCACTGTGGGAGCAGGTCCAGGCTGACTCGGTGCGGTCCTTTACCCTCCGATGCAAGTCCCACTTCGGATGAAGGGAGGCCCCACATCTGGAGTGAAAGTCCAGACTCTATTCCAGCAGGACAGAAAGACAGTTCTGGATGGAAGGACACTAGGACAGTAATTGCAGGAGAAGGAGAAGAGATCACTGGAGGTGATCTTATGTACAGAAAGAAAATATTTTTGGAAGCAGTTACATGTGGCGTATGGAAAGGGGAGAAGTGGGAGGGGTAGAGAGAGTATTAGAAACACGGGCTAAGCATTCTACTAAGTACGTCCTGGAGGTAATTTCATCTCTCTACTGCCATAGCCCCAAGATGTACATGTAAGAATACGTATTGCTTCCAGTTTATAGACGCATGTTTAGGTTTCTTGCTACATATATCGAAAAAAACCAGTGGGTAAACTTGACCACATGTTTACTGTGTGCCAGGAATTTATAGATTATCTCTTCCTCCTTACAACAATAGCAAATAGATACAAGTATGACTTCCATCTTCCAGCCAAGAAAGCCTGGACATGGGGGTGTCTTAGAACTTGCTGAAGTCCACACAACCAGGAAAGGGAAGCTGCCATGAGGCTCACCCAGGCTCTGTGTTCCCAGAGGCCACTGGGGTAACTATGGCAATGAACAGCTGCTGAGAAGCCAGTCAAAACTGAGAGAAAAAGAGACAGAAGATACACCGACAAAGACTTAGAAGCCATTCCTGAAGAAGAGAAAAGACAGCAGGGCCAGGGAAAGGAAGACCTCATCTGGACAGAGGGATTTGAAAGTTTAATTTTTAGAGATAGGAGAAAATGTTTGGTAATTTTAGTAACAATGAAGACAATAAAAACACGGTACATTAACTGAAGCTTTACTATGTGACAGATCCTGTTCTAAGTGGCATATATGAAAGAATAGAGATGAACTGAATTTTTAGACCAATCCTGTGTCTCTTCTATTGAAATCCCAAGATGTAGCACATAGTAGGTGCTCAATGAATATTTGTTGGATGAATCTTTAAGGGTAACCATCTACACTTTTTAGAATCTTTGGGCTCCAGGGCTGAAGTCCAAAAGACTCAGCTCCCATGGCCTCCTTGTTTTCTCACTCCATAGCATTTATCTGTGTCTGAAATTATCCTGCTTTCTTCTTTCCTTTTTTATTATCTGTCTGTCTCTCTCTCTGCATAAGCATGTAAACCCTGGGAGAGCCAAGACTCACTCATCTTGTTCAGTGCTATACTTGTAGCGTCCGGAACAATGCTTTAGGCATAGGAGGCAATTAATAACCATTTGCTGCATGAATGAAAGAAGAGAACCCACTATTCCAGCCTTTCCAAAAAACTCCTGAATTCCAGAGCAGAGAGGCTGGCTGCCCAGTAATGAGGATGCAGCATCTTTTCTTGTGCCGTTTTCAAAGAGCATCTGTTTACTTTCTATACCACTGACTCAACTGAGAGGCTTAGTTGTGGAGAAGGGAAGACGAGAAGTTTCTGGTTTGCTTTGTTTTCAGCACAGATAAACACAGAACATCACAAAGATGATTGAACCATCTCTGTATGAAAACAACTCTTCCATCTCACACCCATTAGGATGGCTACCATTAAACAACAACAACAAACATGAAATAACAAGTGTTGGCAAAGGTATAGAGGACTTGGAACCCTTGTGCCCTACTGTGGAAGGCAGCATGGCAGTTCCTCAAAAAATTAGAGAGAATTCCTATATGATCCAGCAATCTCGTTTCTGGGAATGTATCTAAAAGGATCTCGACCGCTATTTGTATGCCCACATGCATGATGGGATTATCCACCATAGCCAAAAGGTGGAAGCAACCAAGTTATCTATTGATGGATGAAGGGATTAAAAAAATATGATCTATAAACAAATGGAATATTATTCAGCCTTAAAAAGTAAGGACAGTCTGACACATGCCACCACATGGACGAATCTTGAGGATATTATGTGAAGGAAAATCCCAGGGTCCCGGGGGCCGGAGGGAATAGGAAGTTGTTTAAAGAAACAGAGTTTTGCCAGATGAAAGGAGCTCTGGAGACTGGCCGCGCAACACGTGAAAATACTTAACACCACTAAACTAAACTGTACTGTTAACAATGGTTAAGATAGTAAATTTTTTTATGTGCATCTTTCCCAATTAAAAGAAGTAGATTTAAAAAAAAAAGATGACTCTTGTTAGTGTGACATATGCCTCATTTTATACACTTAAGATCCTAAAGTAAATGATTCAGTGAAGTCATACAAAAATGCAGAGTAAATAAGAAGGAAGAGGGTGTAAGACAAAGAAGGAACAGTATCACCATAAATAACCTGTATTAGAGATGAGGAGGGATTAAACATAAGCTTTTGGTTTTGTACTCTTTTTTTTTTAAAGATTTTATTTATTTACTTGAGAGAGAGAGCATGTGTACATGAGTGGAGTTGGGGGAGGGCAGAGCGGGAGGGAGAAGCATCCTCCTTGCCGAGCAGGGAGCCTGATGCGGGGCTCGATCCCACGACCCTGAGACCATGACCTGAGCTGAAGGCTGATGCTTAACAGACTGAGCCACCCAGGTGCTCCTGGTTTTGCATTTTTGATGGTTGGTGTTGCAAATAACACTTTCTTTAATGGCTTTTGAATGTAAGATATACCTCAGCATTTTACACAGATCTCTCTAGAGATTTAAGACTTTGGAGCCTGCGAGGGTTATGAAGTCAGGCTGATCGGATCATGGCGCTCTGATGTGACATCTCTGGCCCCAGTCCTGCAGACACTCACCTGTCCACACGAAGCTGGCAGACGATGCTTAGCGCATCGACAACTCCTTCTTCTTTCAACTGTCGACAGCCAATGGATGTAGCAATAAAACACCCCGTTCTACCTATCCCTGCACTGGAAAGAAAAGACAAAGAATAAAAAGGTGGAGGAAAAGTAGAAAACATAGAATATATTATTTTATTTATTTAGGTTTTTGAAAAATTTTTAAAATTTTTATTTATTTTTAAAATTTCTTTTCAGTGTTCCAAAATTCATTGGGTTTTTGAAAATTTTAATTCCAGTATGATATTCATCTCCGGGGCACAAGATAGAGATTGGACAATTCCATACAACACCCAGTGCTCCTCGAGACCAGCGTACTCCTTAACCCCCATCGTTTATCTCACCCACCTCCCCCCATGCCTTCCCAAGAGAAAAGATAGTCTTTCAAAAGGGTACATCTAATTCCGAAACAGCAAGCCAGGCTTAGCAACAATGACAAAAGCTCTCAGGCCCAGATGACACACCTGGCCCAGAGCAGCGCTTAAACTTCGATCAGTCATTGAGTTACTTGCTGCAAGGAGAGTTGGGTGGAGGGAGAAAAGAGAAAAAGCCACTGTAATTATTCCACAAAGAATAATGCAGACCTGAATTTAGGGAAGGTATAGGCACTAGAAAGGAGGAGATAGACTTAGACACATCACAAATGTGAATCTGGGGGACGGGAAGAAAGGTACTGCCTATGAGACAGAGGGAAAATTCTAGAAGAAGGGCTGATTTGGGTGCGGGGCAGGTTGTTTTTGGATATACCGATGTTGAAGATTCCACTGAGGGACTGAAGATTCAGCTGGGTTTGGGAGAAGGATGTGGCCAGAGGCACAAGCTTCTGAGTCATTTATATCCAGGTGATAGTTGAATAGAAACGCTATCCTATCCATCCAGGAGTCCTGGAGGGGTTTGCTCATTCATCTGCCCTAGATGGTAAGTCATCACCCTAACAAGCCCTTTAACTCTCCCTCCCCATCCCTCCTCCCTCTCCCTCTCCTCCCACCCCTTAGCAATTTCAACTACTAATAGCCTATATGCAAATTTCTCTCAAATTTCCATCTAAATTCCCTAAGTTTCTTCTAAACTCTAGATTAGCATTCTATCTCTTAGCTGGAACTCTTGATGTTACTATTTTGCACTGGCTTCAGTTCAATGTATCTAAATTCAGTGTATCTGAAACAGAATTAATTATCTTTTCCCTCAATGGCATTACCAGTTAGCCACAAGTTTTCCAGCCTAGGAATCTTGGAGCCATCTCCAACATCTCCCCCCTTTCACCTCCCACATCCAATCTGTTACCAATTCTTGTATTTTCCACCTCTACTGAAGCTTCTGGGATCCATGCTTTCTTTTCTATAAACTGTGCTCACGTTTTCGACATCTCCTTACTTTATGATTAGCAGTGATCTCATTATGGTTGCCAAGTCTTGAGTCTCTTCCTGGACTAATTCACGATATACACAGCTGCTAGGGTCATCTTTCTAAAATAGGGATCTGATCATATTACTCTCTACTCGAAGACTGTAGATGCCTCCCAGTAGTTATGGGTAGTGTCTGAGCTCTCCTCTATGGTGTCCGTGACCTTGCGTAATATGAATGGGACTAACTTTCAAGCTTTTGGTCTTTCTACTGTCCTCCTTGTATCCTTTGTGCCATTTTTGTCATCTACATGAATCACTGCAAAAAATGGCTTTTATTTTCCAACTTTCCTTTCTGTGTTAATGATATTCCTTCCGTCAGAAACTCTCTCATTACCAGCCTTTAAAACCACAAACATTGGTCATTTTTTAAGATCCTGCTCGACATTATTCCAACTCTTAGAAGCTTTCTTCAGTCCTCATGATTTGAATTAATAGTTTCCTTCTCGGCACTCAAATAGCATTTGTTTCTTCTATCTGGCACTTGTTTCTTTTCTTTCTTTCTTTTTCTTTTCTTTTCTTTTTTTTTTTTTTTTAAGATTTTATGTATTCATTTGAGAGACAGAGAGAGAGCACAAACAGGGGAAGAGGTAGAGAGAAAAGCAGACTCTCCACCTCACCGAGCACGAGCTGATGGGAGGCTCGATCCAGGGACCTGGAGTTCAGGACCTGAGCCGAAGGCAGATGCTTAACCATCTGAGCCACCCAGGTGTCCCTCTGCACTTGTTTCTTACTGAATGGGAGTGCAGAGGAATTCAGAGATGGAAAGGGTCCCTTTTAGTTGAAGAGTCTATAAAGAGTTTGTTTCACTAAAGAGATAGGATTTGAACTGTACCCTAAATGACAGGCATTTTGGTCATCGTGAATGAGAGGGAATATTGCATGTATGAGAACGGTGTAAAGAAAGAATTGCTGTAGAGCAGGATATGTGATGTGCAGCAGTGACTAGACTGGCCTGGCCTGAAGAGAAAGTTACCTTAGAGAAATGGTGGGAAACAAGACTGGGCAAGCACACTGGGGCCTGAAAGGATCTTATAGGGAAAGCTAAGAGGTTTGGACTTCGTCCTCTAAGACAGTTGTGCTTTTCTTTTTGCTGTTGTTGTTGAGAATTTGATAAAACTTAGGACTTCAATGACCCCTGTAGTTATCCATAGGCCCAGGGTTAAGATCTTTTGCTCTAGGCAATGGGGTGCCATCGAGAAGTGCTGAGGAGGAATTCCAAATGATGAAGGAGGATTTGGGGAACATCAGGCAAGAGAAGTGGATGGGGTAGCCTGCGCTGGGGGTGGGGCACGGGGAAGTGGGGTGTGTTTGTGCAATTAGCCGACTACTTCTTAAATACATGGATGAGGTCATTAGGGCCTGAACTTGGGTGGTTGGACAGGAAGTGATGATTATGGGAGAAGCTTTGAAGGGAAAGCCAATCTGGTGACTGATTAGATACTGAGGCTGGAGTTGAGAGAAGGGCCAAAGATAACTGTCAACATTAGACGTTGAGTGCTTGGAAAAAAGCTGCTCTTATTCTTAGAAATAGTCATCAGCAGGGGAACTGGTTTTAGAGGGGAAACAGCTCGTTCATTTTAGATATCCTGAGTGTTTTATGATTTTGGGTGGAGGACAGTTCCAGCCCTAAAACATGACCCATTAGGCTGTCTTTCCTCACCCCCAGGCAAAGTTTAGGATAAGGCCTAATGCTAGAAACTGGATAATGACTCCTTTGGATATAAAGATATACAGTGAATTTTATTCTTAATTAAACCACAAAGGTTCAAGGAAGAGGAGGCTAAAGTTACAATGTTAATTATATTTTATTTGTTACAAATATCATCAAAAGCTATCTTGCAAGGCTTATGAGTTTAAACAAAGCAACATAAATTACTTTGACAAAGTACAAAGAGTAAATAAATGACTGGTTATGTAAATTACTTTAAAGTGATTTGCTTTCGTTTGGGCACACTAAAAGGAAAAGGGGAAGGAGGTATTGGTTATGAGAGGAGAGTTTTAAGCTAGATGTTAAGGAAGGGACTGACCTCGGACATCTGTGGCTTTTATCTGCCTAACCTCCAATACCCCATGTTCTGGTAACTACACTTTGTTCTCCTTTTGGTGAACTATCACTTACCCACTTCCCCCTTCATAAATTTATTTTCACCTTTTTTTTTTTTTAAATGAAATCACTTTCAAAGTAGCTGACTGGTTTTTACCATGTTTGATATAATAATACGTGTTCTCAAGATACCATCTCAAGATACCATTCAAGTATTGTTCAATAAAAAAGCCATTGACAATTTTTTAAAAACGTGCCATTCCTCCCATCAAAGAGCCTGAGGAGACTAAACAAATCGAGGTATGTTTCAAGGTCGAGGGCTGAAAAAAGTCTCCTGTTCCCTGAGCCATTGATGTAAAAGTGCTGTTTTCTCTACTGTGTTATCGTTGTTTGCTGAAATGACCTGATACTACTGGACTTCATTTCTACAATGTAGCATCTCAATCAAAAATCAAATATGAAGAAGTGAGCCAATTTCAGTAAATATTGAATTTACCAACAGAGTCACAACCAGGAAGCACCACCCAGCCTCCACCCGTTCGATGGCTTTACGGAGGATGGACTGTTGCTTCGGCAGGAAGGACAGCTCATCCCTTACCTGCAGTGGACGACCACAGGCCCCCGGCCCGTGGAAGCAAGTCTGTCTTCTTCGACATCCAGCATGAGCTGTAGAAGAGGTTGAGCACTGTCTGGAGTCTTGTGATCAGGCCATGAGGTGTACCAGTAATGCTTCACATGCTGGGTGTGACTTCCTTGCTGAAAATAGCAAGAGCCACCAAATGCCTCATTTACTTGTGGAACTAAAAGTCATCCAAACCACAATACTGAGTGCCTTCTATCACTCCCAGCTTGCTGGCAACTTACTTCTGGATGGAAAAAAGACATCTAGGAGATTGCTGAAGTGCCCTTTTCTACCTTGAGAAAACATGACTTTACATACGATGAGATCTTGCCTCTATTCAATGAGAAATGGATATTTACAACTGACAAGACATGTGAAACCTATAATATCTACACGTTTGTGATTTATTGTAATAAACAGAACGGCCGTCGCAAAGGAAGCCAAGAGGGAATTGGAATACGGTGTGCTTCCTGCTCTTTGAACATTCTTGACAAGCGATGATAAACCTATGAACCCACCTAGGAACACTTGATTTTATACTTGGCCCCTACACTTGACTTTCTACATTCATCCCAAATTGCAGTTTATAGCAGCCGTGAGGAGTCCCAGGAATAAAGGAGCTATAAGGAAGGGGTCACTAAATGAGATAAGCTTTGAGGGAGGGTCCATGAACGTCACCAAGTAACCCGGTGCCCAGTGTGGGGGTCCCGGCACGGAGTAGGCACTCGAGGGTATGTATTGAAAAGGGTGCCTTCCTATCTCGAATTGCCCTCTAAAACCCTCAGTGAAGCTCTGCCTCTCCTCTCTGTGATGCTTCTATTCCAGCAGTGAGGCTCTAGACGGGGTTGAGATCTTTGAGATGATTGTTCTCTAGAAGCAAAAATAAGACCATGGCAATGTTCCTCGAATCTGCTGCCCGTGATTTCAATAAGATAACTTTTGTATGATGTAATGTGGTCTGGGGAAAGTCCCCATAAATTACTGTAACTCCACGTTTGGGAAGATCTCATCAACACTTCAGGCTTATCTTGCCTCCCACAGCCACCCACAAACACAGATTTTCTCTTTCATGGTTTCTAGGCCTTACTAAAAGCTGCTTAAACCAAAGGCACGTTAAACAACAACAATAACAACAACCAAAAACAACACCCACCCCCCCAATTGTGGTAAAATCTCCAGTATAAACCTTTAGTTAAAGGCATTTCAAAGGTTAAATCAGGAATGTTTTGCTTATAGAAATTAGAAGATCACAACATTCTACTTAGTGAATTTCCTTAATGCCTGCTTGTATTAAATTAATTATTCCACATACTGAGAGTAGCTGACGACAAAGAAATACATGAGGGGATGATTATCATTTCTCTTTGATCTTGACATTACTTTTTTAAATTGAATCTGTAGTACTTCTTAAGATAAATAATTTCAGAGGAGAAATGTAATCCTGTCATATGATCCACTTTGTAGATAGCGACAGCTACATAATCTTACCTTTAAGACAAGGTTTCGAACAGTGTAGTTGTCACATTCATTTACATTGATGACCAGAACCTCAACTTTCCCATATATTCCTCTCTTTTCTGGCCAGTAAAGCACACATTTCTGGAAGAGGAGAAAAAAAGAACACAGCAGATAGTAATGATTTCACTGGCCTTTGAGTACTTTTCATTGACGTACCTCAATAGTTTTTATTTAATTAATTCTAAAAATATAAAGTATTGATTTTACAAGGCTAGATATGTACTAAAAAACACTGAATTATACATATTAAACAATTGACTTTTATAGTATGTAAATTATATCTCAATAACATTTTAAAAATGAAGTATCAATTTTTACATGTGCCTGTCAAACACTATTGCTACTAACCCCATACAAAACGGGGGGAAAACTTCCCAAAATCTGAAATGAATAATCTTCGACAAAACAGGAAAAAATATTCAGTGGAAAAAAGACAGTCTCTTCAATAAATGGTGCTGGGAAAATTGGACAGCTATATGTAGAAGAATGAAACTCAACCATTCTCTTATGCCACACACAAAGATAAACTCGAAATGGATAAAAGACCGCAATGTGAGACAGAAATCCATCAAAATCCTAGAGGAGAACATAAGCAGTATCCTCTTTGACATTGTCTACTGCAACTTCTTTCAAGATATATCTCCAAAGGCAAAGGAAACAAAATGAACTTTTGGGACTCCGTTAAGATCAAAAGCTTCTGCATAGCAAAGGAAACAGTCAACAAAACAAAGGAAACCCATGGAATGGGAGAAGATATTTGCAAATGACACTACAGACAAGGGGCTGATATCCAAGATCTACAAAGAACTCCTCAAATGCAACACACACAAAACAGATAATCACGTCAAAAAATGGGCAGAAGATGAACAGACACTTCTCCAAAGAAGACATACAAATGGCTAACAGACACATGAAAAAATGTTCATCATCATTGGCCATCAGGGAGATTAAAATCAAAACCACATTGAGATACCACCTTACACCAGTCAGAATGGCCAAAATTAACAAGACAGTAAACAACATGTGTTGGAGAAGATGTGGAGAAAGGGGAACCCTCTTACACTGTTGGTGGGAATGCAAGTTGGTGCAGCCACTTTGGAAAAGTGTGGGGACTCCTTAAGAAATTAAAAACAGAGCTACCCTATGACCCTGCAATTGCACTACTGGGTTTTTACCCCAAAGATACAGATGTGGTGAAAAGAAGGGCCATCTGTACTCCAATGTTTATAGCAGCAATGGCCACAGTCGCCAAACTGTGGAAAGAACCAAGATGCCCTTCAACAGATGAATGGATAAAGAAGATGTGGTCCATATATAGTATGGAGTATTATGCCTCCATCAGAAAGGATGAATACCCAACTTGGACGGGACTGGAAGAGATTATGCTGAGTGAAATAAGTCAAGCAGAGAGAGTCAATTTTCATATGGTTTCACTTACTTGTGGAGCATAAGGAATAACACAGAGGACACTGGGAGATGGAGAGGAGAAGTGAGTTGGGGGAAATTGGAGGGGGAGAAGAACCATGAAAGGATCTCTGAGAAACAAACTGAGGATTTTGGAGGGGAGAGGGAGTGGGAGGTTGGGTGAGCCTGGTGGTGGGTATTATGGAGGGCCCGTATTGCATGGAGCACTGGGTGTGGTGCATAAACAATGAATTTTGGAACATTGAAAAAAATTAAATTAAATTAAAAGAAAAAGAAAAAGAAAAGAAAAGAAAAACCTGAAATGAGGAACTAAAGTGAGAATTAAGAATTAAGAAATTAAAATATCCAAATATTAGACTTTATCATGTAATGGAATAAGAGAAATTTTTTTCACAATGATTGGGCCAAGTCACATTTCCCTGCTCCGTCCAGTTGAAACATCTAATAAATCTGTAATGTGTTAGATGCCACAGAACGAAGGTTCCCTAGTAGGTAAAGAGGATGTAATGACCATTAACACACCTATGGTATTACATTTTTCAGGACTGATGATCTTTTCACCGATAGAGTCGATTAAAATAAATGTATAACAAAATTATTAAAAAAAATTTTTTATAGTAGATCCTCTTTGAAGGATTTAGCAAGAATAATAACAATTATATTGCAACTGTAGCATTATTAACTGGTAGTTAAAGTGCAGGCTTTGAAGCTATAGAACATAGGTCCAAATTCTGGTTTTGCCACTTATGATTAGCTGAGAATCTGTAAGAAAGACACTTAATCTCTGTGGCCTCAGTTAACTCATCACTTACTACATAAAAAGCACTCAGGACAAAGCCAGACATACAGTAAGCATTTAAAACACATTGTTCTGGGGCGCCTGGGTGGCTCAGTGGGTTAAGCCGCTGCCTTCGGCTCAGGTCATGATCTCAGAGTCCTGGGATGGAGCCCCGCATCGGGCTCTCTGCTCGGCAGGGAGTCTGCTTCCTCCTCTCTCTCTGCCTGCCTCTCTGCCTACTTGTGATCTCTCTGTCAAATAAATAAATAAAATCTTAAAAAAAAAAATAAAACACATTGTTCTTCTCCTTGTTCCAATTTTAGGTTTTTGATCTAAATGATTCAATCATTACTTCATTATACATTAGATCATACATTAAATATTGTATAATTATTATATCCAAGCTACATTATTAAAAGAAAAATATAAAATGAGATTCAAGCATACATACAGGCTCATAATATGTATTATTTTGCCTTTTAAACAGCTACAAAAAAACCCTATGAATTCTGACTACATATCTCAATGATTAAGAAAGGGAAGTGTGAAAGTTGATGTTTTATTTCAAGTGCCCAGAGAAGCAACGTTAACTTTTGTTTAAATAGAACTTATCATTTTCTTGCAAACACACATGCACATTTATAGAGAAATTCCTTCACATTTAGAGAATGTCTTTTGGTCAGGACCTTTTAATCCTTAGGACACTTGTTTTTTGACATCCAAGGTCAAAGGCATAGGATCACACTTGGAAAAAATTCAGAACTTACAGATTCAAAAGAGCAGCAAAAGAAAGAATCACATACGTACAGAACTGATGGAAAAGACATGTAAAGTATCAGAAACATACCTCGGGGAGTCTATCATGCTAAGTACTAGCCCCCCTACATTCTAGAGCCAGGATGGAATCCCTGTTTCTTTCATCCATTACAATAAAAACACATTTGCATCCTCTGAGTTCCTGGTCCTTTTCCAAACAAAGTAAATCATTTTCACCTCTATTTACATGCCACCCCACACCCAAGACCGGCAGGCAATCAGGCTGAAGGCATAACTCTGGTTGACATAACATTAACATTAAGAAAAAAAACCTTTTACAAATAAAGCAATTTATTTCTCTCCTCATTTACTAGTGCCAAGTGTCTCAAATTTCCCAGGTTTGTTAAAGAGAATCATACTAACCAATTTGCCTGGTTTCTTTCAATGAAGCATCAATTATTTCGCTGTGAGACCCGAGCTATTGTGTATCTTAAAACCCACGCCTCCTGGATGAATCCAAGAAGAGTGACAAAGAATCTTGAAAAAGGTATTGAACAAAGAAAGAGGCATTCAGCGGTCCAGCAGTCTGGCATACGTGCCCCATTGTCCCGATGAGCCCCGGAGCAGCAGGCCCCTCTTTGGGAAGGTGGCTCTTGAAACCGGTAGGAAAAAGCTACAAGGCAGGAGCTCAAAGCCTGCCACCCTGACTCTTAACAATACTCGAACAGGCTTGTGCACCTACTTGATAAATGGAAGCGCGGCTCGGTTCTCTCAAGCTTGCCGGGGCCCTCTTGAATGTTTTTCTTGACTCTTTACCAAAAATGCAATTGGCAGTCGGCTCCCAGTAGACAATGCAATGTGACTTGTTCATTCAAACAACCCTTAATTAGCATCCCATCTCCTTTCCGAGATACAATAGCTTATTTTTACACACTGAATACATTTTTCCCCCTTTTAGGAGCACATAGAAAAAGAGACCAGATAAGTGTGGGTGCTTTTGAATGTGAGGTGGGGGAGAGCTGCAAATGCAGTTGTTTAAAGAGCACAAGTTCACGTTCGAATTATTTTTGTGAACAGCTTTTTAGAGGTTCTTTATTGCAGCGCTAACAATGATCTGAAAGGCAGAAAATGCAAGGAAGGAAAATGCTCTCTTACAGATAATATTGTGAAACCCCACTAATTGTAGGTAATTCAAAAAAGCATGCTATCTCGCAGAATATAACCCCAAATTATCACTATTCTTTGCTAACTGGGCTGATCCTTCCAGCGAAATTATCTATTAATTCCAAAAATTCATAATTTGGAGGAAAAAAGAGGTTTTCAGAGGCTCATGTGTCTCTTGTACAAACAAGTAATTAGTGAACCCTGGCTGTAAAGATTCTGGTCATCAACCAATTCTTCATAATTAGTGGTTTATTATTGCAAAGCAATGCAAACTCCTATATTTTTTTTATCTTTCTTTTTTTTTTGTTTGACCATCCCTCTCACTTCCACCACATTGGGGCTATTTGTGTACAGGGAGGAAGGAGATCCAGCCAGTAGTTTAGTTGCCTGGGGAAAAAAAAATCTATTTTTAAGTTACTTTCTTTTTGAATTCTCTGTGTTTAAAATAAAAAAGATTTTGCTCTCTGAGCTAAAGACACATGTCATCACATAGAGGCTCTAAAATAAAAAGATGGTCAGTTTCATTTGGGTTCCATTAGCACGTGAGAGCTATAGGATGGGTCAGATTGCCTACAGTTAGTATAGTAACTTTCATTCCTGGTGTTCCAACTAAATATTACCAACGCAGGTGCAGTGATTTATTATTACAAGTACCTTCACCAACATATCACTTAATCCCTTCCACAATCATTTGAATTAGGTATACCGGGTACACCATTATTATTATTATTATTATTTATCATGTGACAGCAGAGGAAACGGAAGTTCAGGTGTTCTGGTAGGGGCCTCTGGGAAAATTCCCTTCAGAACTAAAACTCTCAATGCCAATATCATTTTAAAAATTTAACTTTCTATCTTTGATATCCATTGTCTCTGAACCAACCCAACTTTGCCGCGGCATTAACCAGAGGCTTTCCTTCCCTGTGTGTAGGAGGCTGGTGCTCACGCAACACAATATTCTCAGGCCACTCTCCTACCCAGCTCAGTACTTCTGTTACTATCTGCGAGCTGTACGTGTTCACCAGTGGGAACTCACAGTCAAATCTTCTTATGGCAATTGTAACTCATTAGCGAAGCCCGGTAATTTAATTCTACATAAATTAATGAAACAGGAAGGTGCAGAGAAAAAGGGAATTGTTCTAGGAAATAATTGTACAAGTTAAATAAGTTTTTCACTGGGAAAAAAAGGACTCAGTAGAAAAAACTGTAGTCAAATCAGGTACAGGTGACAATGATAAAAGAGCAATTTTTAAAAATCTACGCAGGATTCTACATACATAATTCCTTTACAAACTTTTCTGTGTTCTCTCTCATTTTTTTTTTTTTTTAGATTTTATTTATTTATTTGACAGACAGAGATCACAAGCAGGCAGAGAGGCAGGCAGAGAGAGAGGAGGAAGCAGGCTCCCCGCCGAGCAGAGAGCCCGATGCGGGGCTCGATCCCAGGACCCCGAGACCATGACCTGAGCCGAAGGCAGCGGCCTAACCCACTGAGCCACCCAGGTGCCCCTGTGTTCTCTCTCATTATAAAGAAACTGAGATGGGAAATTTTGATTTATGTATAATTTTATAAATTTAAAATAAATTTTGATTTGATGTATAAAGGGCATGATTTACATAAGCTGTATGATCTAGAACTCTAGCCTTGGACTAACACTAACAAAACCAAACAAACAGAGTCCTAGAAAAAAATGAAAAATTGTAGTGTGCAATGCACAAATGCACATGTCTTAAGATAAAATAAAGCATTAGAGCCCTGTTGTTGTTTTTGTGATTTTTTTCCCACTAACTTTTTTTTGCTAATTGTGCCAAATAAGAGGGTTTCCAACTATAGTTAGA
Source organism: Lutra lutra (assembly GCF_902655055.1). NCBI lineage: Eukaryota > Metazoa > Chordata > Mammalia > Carnivora > Mustelidae > Lutra > Lutra lutra. Next base: position 97,825,225 of record NC_062285.1, read on the forward strand.
AGTAAAGCAGGCTACAACAATTGAATAAAACCTAACAAATTAAAAATTAAGGTATGGTTATATTTGGAATATAAGCACGTCTGAAAGGACAGGTGAGTAATTTTGCTTGAGAGATGTGAGCCTCTGAATTTTGGGTCACCCTTAATTGCTTGGGCAGTACAAGCATAGGAGACAGGAATGAGAGATTAGCTGTCCAGCATTGCTAGGCAGTGCTAGGCCAGGCTGCCTCTTTAAGACATTCTAATAGCTAATTCTGGTCCTCCAGGAAAGCTGAAATCTGGTCCACAGGCTCTGTTGTCCATCTGCCAGGCTGGCCTTCAACATTACCTTCCTTGACCTTGTCTGGACAGAGAGACAGCTGGTTCTGAGACTTGGTTTACTTGTTTTGTTTTTTGTTGTTTTTTTCATTCTTGGTACAAGCCTGTATCGAGCTTCACTTTATGTGCTTTGTAGATCCTGCATTTTCTACAAATTGAAGGTCTGTGGCAAGCCTGCCCGGAGACTCCTCTCCTTCCTGGAGTTTATCAGCACCATTTTTCCAACAGTTTTTGCTCGCTTCATGTCTCCATGTCCCATTTTCGTAATTCTCACATCTTTTCAAACTTTTTCATTATTATTACATTCCTTAAAGGTGATCTGTGATCAGTGATCTTTGGTGTTCCTATTGTCATTGTTTTGGGGTTCCATGAACCATGCCTTTCTAAGACCATGAACTAAGTCGTTACGTGGGTGAGTTCTGAGTGCTCCACTGACTGGCCATTGTCTGTGTCTCTCCGTCTCCCGGGGCTTCCCTATCCCCTGAGACACAACAGCATCCCAGTGAGGTCAGTTAATAACCCTACAATGGCCTCTTGATGTCCATGTGAACGAAGAGTCGGTAAGTCTCTCGCTTTCAGTCAAAATTAGTAATGATGGAGCTTCATGAGGAAGGTGCATGGAAGGTCAAGATAGGCTGAAAGCTAGGCCTCCTGAGCATTTGCCACGTTGTGAATGCAGGGGAAAAGTTCTTGAAGGAAATTAAAAGTGCCACACCAGTGAACACATGAATGATAAGAAAGAGTAAAAACCCTATCGGTGATATGAGAATGCTGGGATTATTAAATAAGAGCTTGGCAATTAGTCATTTATTTATTAGAAAGTAGAAAGGTTCATGAAAATATAAAGCCTGGGAATTTCTAAAGATAACTCCAACTTCATTTTTGGGGGAGGAATTGATTTTTGTCTATTTCAAACAATGACGCTCAACACAATTGAAAGTTGGCACATTTTTGGTAAACAGCATTTTCCTGGTCGTGTGAAGCTTACTGCATATTTCTTTTGAGCCAAGCTTCTCAGTATCATTTTGATCTACAAAACATCAAAGTTTCCTCTATGGAGTTATATTTACATCATGGAGGGTCTGGACAGAAAGGAATTTTTAATTTTAATTTAATGAGTAAGGCATGCTACTCAGATCGAAAGAATGTTGCTAAATGTGGTGTGAGTTCTGGGTCATCACTGTCTCCCATCCTTGCTAGGTCTGTTCTTCTGTTTTTTGGCTTCTATGGCTGCTAGTGAGAAGCCATTTGTTAGTTACTCTGTTGTTAAAATCATCTCTGTAGTGTTTTTTATTTTCCTAGTTGTGTCTAGTTGTAGATTTATTTTTACTTACTAGCCTAGAATTTATGGTGATTCTCAAATTTGATAGCTCATGTTTCTTATCCCTTCTGGAAAATCTCTGGCCACTATTTCCTCAAATATTGCTTCTTTTCTTATATTCTCTTTGTTTTTCTTCTAAAATATTAATTTTATATACATTGGACATTTACATACTGCCCTCTAGGTCTTAAACTTTCTTTCATATTTTTGGTCATTTCAGTCTTCTGGGTAATTTCTTTAGCTCTATTTGCATTTCGGTCATTATTTTTACTCAGTTGTGTCTGGCCTGTTATCACACCTGTCTAATGAGGTGTTCTTTTTAAATTTTAATATCTCTATAATATTTATTTCTAGGACTCTTTGGTTTGTTTTTACATCTTCCTAGTCTTTTTTGACAGTAATTTGTTCCCTTGTCAAGTTTTTTTTTTTTTTTAAAGATTTTATTTATTTATTTGACAGAGAGAGATCACAAGCAGGCAGAGAGGCAGGCAGAGAGACAGGAGGAAGCAGGCTCCCTGCTGAGCAGAGAGCCCGATGCGGGACTCGATCCCAGGACTCCGAGATCATGACCTGAGCCGAAGGCAGCGGCTTAACCCACTGAGCCACCCAGGCCCCCCCCTTGTCAAGTTTTTAATCTTATATTTTGTGTGCTTAATTATATAAAAAAAGCATGTATTTATAGTTTCTATTATTTTCATTTCTTGTAGGTCTACTTTACCTACTTGTTGTTGCTTCTGATTTTTCCTTATGTTGTTTATTTATTTGTGTTGTCTCATAATTTTGACTTGTGAGCTTATGTTTGGCTGGCTGTTTCTGTTGAAATTCTCTGACGTAAATCCTGAGAGTGTATGTATCCAGAAAGCTTTTACCTTTGTTTCTGTAAAGTGCCACAGAATGTTATCAATCAGGATTACTTTCTATATTAATTGTTTGACTTGGCGTTTCCTGGTTTTCGAATGGTGAGTACCAGAGAGACCCTTTTTATCTATCCCTCGAGAAGACCAGATTTAGATGGACTGATTTCCCGTTACAGTCCTATTTTGGAAGGCAGGTTTATTTTTGTGGTTCACCTTTTTACTGAAGGCACAGCCTTTGCAGGAGCTCTCTCTGTGGAAGGTCTCCATTCCAGCTCCTGGCTCCTGCAAGCCCAAGGCTTTGTCTCCAGTTCTTGTATTGTCATTAAAGCCCAAGTAAGCCATAATTCTCTGGCTTTATGCCTTTTATTCAGTTTTTGACTGCTGGGATTTTTTTCCCCCCAAGCTCTGTTAGGCACGCTATTTTTATTTTACTATTTTATCTGAGAAACATCAAAGTTTCCACTGTAGTATTATATTTACATCATGGAAGCTCTGGGCAAAAAGGAATTTTTAATTTTAATAATGAGTAATACAGTCTACTCAGATCTAGGAAATGTTACCATATTCTATTTTATATTTTATGCTATTTTAAATTTTATCTAGTATGACTAGTTTTGTGATGGGAGGCTTTTCAGATTATCCTAGCCTGTTTGTATGCAGGAATGTATATATACAGAGAATACACTTTAAACTTGAACAGTCGGTTTTGAGTAGGTAAAATAAAGGCAAAGTGTCATGGATATTAAACAACTGTGCAGGAATTATCAGTGCCCTGATATGTTGATATATTGATATGGGTAAAACAGCTGAGAATATTAGAGGCTATTTTTATTATGCCACCTCAGGTTTTCATATAAGATTCATAGAAATATATTTATTTAGTAAGCTATATAGTTAGTTAAGTATATAGCTTCATCTACTGGCCCAAAATACACTTTTTTCTAGGATAGATTCAGGGGAAAAAATCCTTTACCTATTGTAGCAAAAATGAAAGAGGGCAATAAGCTTTACAAAACTTATAAATTGCTGCTTGTGAGCCTGGATTTTCTTGATTAGTGCAAGATTATAGTATGCTTAAGGGTTATAACTCACCAAAAAGGCATAAGGGAAAGCTCAGTTTTCTTAAACTCTTATTGTCATCGTGAGGCTCTGATACAGTAATTTTGATAAGGAAGCAAACACAAATGCTGACTAAAATCAGACTGTAAATTATTCCAATAAGATGTCCTAAAATGTAAGCAGTACGTAGCACCCTTTGGGAATTACAAAATTCTGTTTTTATGATGTAAAGGACTGAATGAATGTTTTGTAAGCTAGACCCTTAGGAAAGACTGTTAGTATGGAAACGGAACCTAAATTTATCTCCTTGGATTTCTTATTATGAAGATAATGAAAAACTTGCTTGGCTTTTGTAACTTCAAATCTTTCTTTCAAATCTCCCTTGCTTAGGGGGTTTCATTCCTCCCACCCTATATAATACAAAAGCATATTCCTCCCTTCTCATCCCTCCTACAGCTCAGCACACCCAATCTCCTTATCCTACCTACCTTGTTCCTCCTATACAATTTATTCTTTCTAATTGCTACAGTTTTATGAATTTATTATGTTTATTGTTTTTTAATCTGTCTTCCCCATTAGAAAGTTAAAATCTATCAATGGCAGACATCTCTGTGTGTTTTGTTTACTAATATATTACCAACAACTAAAGTGGTATCTGTCACATAATAAGTGCTCAAAAATTATTGGAGATATGAATGAGTGATTTTTTAAAATTTCCCTGCTTATAAATCAGAGTGATAATGCAGAGCTCCTCATTTTCTTACAGAGATATGTGGGATATGTGAGATAAATGTATGTCAAGTGTATTGATTCTTCTTTTTTTTTTTATGATTTTATTTATTTATTTGACAGACAGAGATCACAAGTAGACAGAGAGGCAGGCAGAGAGAGAGAAGCAGGCTCCCTGCTGAGCAGAGAGCCCGATGCGGGACTCGATCCCAAGACCCTGAGATCATGACCTGAGCCGAAGGCAGCGGCTTAACCCACTGAGCCACCCAGGCGTCCCATGTATTGATTCTTCTGATAGAAAGCTGCCATTCATACAATGACAACAATGACCATTCTCAGAAGCATGAAGTGAACATGTCTTTAAATTTCCTTCTTCAACATGTAGTTAAGTACAAGGCAATTTTCCTTTTACAATAGCTCTTCCATAGCAACAGAAAATTTATAACGTTCACTACTTGGGGAAAGGCCATACCTCATTTTTTTCTTTGAGTTTTGTGATCATGACAATCACAGGACTGTCTTCCTGCCAAACCATCTGCCAGAAGTCATTCACGGTGTTGATCATGGGGCCCTGTGTGGCGATGAATGCTTTCTCTTTGCCACTGTAACCCTGGTGTGAGTAAAGAGACAAAAATATTGGACTTGAAATTCATGCCTTGCCTTGAAAGTTTAGAACAAGATCAGAACAAAACGGTCCAAAAACAACACAAGCGTTCACAGCTTCACTGATTCTAGCACAATCCATCTGGCTGTTCTCCCAAGTCAAGCATGGCACACAGTAGTTCTCACTAGAGAACCCCCCCAGCACCCAGAGCTGCAGCCAGAGACACACAGGAAAGGAAGGCTCAAGGTAAAGGACCCACTACCAATATCGATTATGACTAAACAACGAGAAAGTTTGCTAGTTACCGAGTTAAATCAAAATTAATCTACTCTGAGGGGAAAACAACCCCCAACAATTCCAAATAGTAAGTCAACATGCTCACCAGAAAGATATTTTTATTTACTTACTTACCCGAATATAATTAGCATTAATGTAGGTGCTCAAAGAATCAGTTACATTTTTTGGTCTCAAACACACTCTGCTGAGGGGATCTAATGAAGAAAACAAGAAGGAATGCTTTAGACAAATCTACTCTTTTTAAAGCTCCTTAGAACACCAATAACTACATAGCACACTTGTGAATTTATATACTGACCATCTGGCTTGTGTCAATGTTTGTTGCTGATGTGTCTGTGTGTCTGTCTTTTGATACAGCTGTGTGCACTGAGGGACAATTGGGCCCATCTTGGTCCCTGTCCCTTAACACAAATCTTGCCCATAAGCTTGAGATAATGAGTTTACTCATCATGTCATTTTTTGTGGCTTTCTGATTCTTGATCCCGTTTCTTATTTATGCTCCTTTTTCTGTTCTTTGGGATTTGGAATTTGTACCAGATTTTCTTACTCACTTCACACTTCTCTTCTGTCCAATAAAAACACTTGGTCTGGCTCAAATCCCCTCTCCCTAAAGAAGCTGTCTTTAGTTACCATTTGTCCACCTACAGCAGGAAAATCTGATATTAGGTAGATTGTTATAGTGCTAAGAACATTGTCTTAACTCTTCAAATCACTTTCCGTCAAGAAGTTGAAAGGCTCTTTGCAAACCACAGTGTTATGGAAAATATGGTAGTTATTTCTACCAATGTTTATATAAATGAATTAAGGCCAAATCATCCCTTTATGATTTCTTTAGTCTGACACACTCTGAGCCTCTTAAAGGTAAAGACAGATATTTTTTCATTTTATCCAAGACTCAGTGTCTAGGACGGTGCTTATATGAATAGCAGACATTCAATATTTATTTTTTGCATTGATTTAGATGGTTAAAAAATGTTCCATTATTTAAGAAGTCAATTCTAGGCATTCCTCTCTAGTAATTGTTTTATTACTGCTTTTCTCTAGACTGGCAAACTTGAGCGAGTTTATCATACCCACTGTTCTTACCTCCACCTCTACAATTCAGTCCTCCTTGTGTACACCCCAGTCTATCCTAACCTTAGTTTAATGCCGAGACTCCTCTTACTGATGCCACCAATGACTCTTGTTGGGCTGAGCCAAATAAGTCTACTGTGCTACTTTTTTCATGTTTTATTTTAATATTTACCATCTTATATTTTAAGTGCTTCAATTTTTACCTGCTCTCAATGAATTGTACCGAACCCCTTGAAGGAAAGAATTATATTTAATTAACTCTTTTTTTTTTTTTAAACTAACTTTTGTATCCTTTGTGATTTCTACATGGTGTGTGGTTCATAGAGTGTTTAATATCAGAATTCATTTCTATTAGAGTTGAAACACTGTTTTTGACTTTCTAGATTCCTTTTGTTAGCAAAGGGGACTGGAAAATTTTTCATCCCGTTTCAGTATCCACTATTAGAAGTTTCCACAAGAGCCCTAGACCAGTGAGACTTGAAAAGAAGCCCACTCCCTTCAGTTTTTATAATGCCTACCATGTATACGATTTATTGAGAACTCAGCCCTATAAATTGCTTAGAAGCAGGTTCCCTGTCAAGCTAAATTTAGTTTGGAAATTGGTAGTTTGTAAGACTTCCAAGTATTTAGAGGTTTCCAAAAACTTTTTAAACAAGAATGCATCATAGGACTGACTAAGGGAAAACTGTCACTCTAATCAAAGACTTTTAGCCTTTTTTTTTTTTTTAAGATTTTATTTATTTATTTGACAGAGAGAGATCACAAGCAGGCAGAGAGGCAGGTAGAGAGAGAGAGGAGGAAGCAGGCTCCCTGCTGAGCAGAGAGCCCGATGCGGGGCTTGATCCCAGGACCCTGAGATCATGACCTGAGCCGAAGGCAGCGGCTTAACCCACTGAGCCACCCAGGCGCCCGCCTTTTAGCTTTTTTAATGTTAGATTAGACTAATAAAAAAGCTGATGATTAAAAAAAAATCCAAAACTTTATCATCATTATCATCATTATTTTCATATTACTGTTATAAATGTATTCATTTTATGCATTTTAAGTCAGTATGTGTATTTTAAGTCTATATTTTGGTCAAATTCACCTTTTTTCAGGACAGATATTTCTGGACTATATGTAAAATATTTAGCATGCCACTTATGATACATCTAGGAAGAGGTAATAACAATCCCAACACTGAGCAATTTTTCTTCCCTCTCCTCTGCTCTTCCCCTTTTATTTCTTTCCTTCCCTTCTCTTGCTTTCTTCCTCTTCCTTCCCCCTTTTCCTTCCCCCCCTTTCTCTCTTATTCCTTCTCTTTCTTCTGCTCTCCTTCCTGTTTCTTTTTTCTTCTCAACAAATTATTGAACACATATAGATTTAGTGTATAGAACACATGAAATTTCCCCATCTGGCCTCTTCAAAATACCTCTGGCAATTTAACTCTTTCTATTTAACAGATAAAATGGCACCTGGATCCTGATATCCTTTAATTTTTTTTTTAAGATTTTTTAATTTATTTGAGAGACAGAGAGTGTGTGAGCGGGAGGGGCAAAGGGAGAGGGAGAAAGAAACTCAAGTAGACTCCACACCAGGCATGGAGCCCAATAGTGGGCTCGATCTAACAACCATGAGATCACAACCTGAGCCAAAACCAAGAGTCAGACCTTTAACCGACTGCATGACCCAGGCACCTCTGGATCCTGATATTCCGACTGCCATCCTATCAGATTTTGTCAAAGGTTATTCTGTTCCGACGATTTCTTCTCTGGGCAGAAAAGCATTTGTGGTTTGGAGTCAAGAGGAGAAGCTATTAGATGAAAGAAGCGTTTATACTGCTAGTGTATCCCTGGGCATAGGCAGAGGATGAGAGGAATAGCATAGTTTCTCTAGATGAATTCAAGATAAGTGGGAAATAGGAGGGAAGGTAGGGACTTGGCTCCACCTTCCAGGTGACTGGGAGTCACTTTCAGTTTGTTTCAGGAGAGAGAAGACTCCAGGCTTGCATTATCCAATATGGCGCCACTAGCCACATGTAGCTAACGTTAAATTAATGAAAATAAAATAAAACTTAAAAATCAGTTCCTCAGGTGCACTGGCTAAACTTCACATGCTCCATTGCTACACATAGCTAATGGCCATCATACTGGAGATACAGAGCGTTTCCTTCACTCTACAGGGTTTTGACAGTGATGATCTTAGCAATGCAAGATGGCGATTATACGGAAACTCCCTTTTTAAAATCCATGTGAAAATTGTAAGAGAAAAAAGGCACTTAAATCGTCTGCTTTTGAAACTGTAAAGTTTTCTTTCCCCATTAATGTTACTATTTTCTGGAATTGGTTGTGGGGTTAATGATTGATGCATCCTCAGTTATGTGGCAGGAAAGGAGAAACTAACATTAGATGGGGGCTCACTAGTAGTGGGACCCTCTCTTTTCACATATGATTACTTAATTCTCTCCACAGCCCTATGTAGCAATATTATTATCACTATCTTTAGGGATGAAGAAAGGACGGTGCAGAAAGATTAAGTTGTCTTCCATAAACTATGAATCCTCCTGCCAGGGTAGGGGGCAAGTCTAACTCCAATATTTTGTTTGAGCCACACAACTTGTTGCCTTAATGAGTGGCTCACTTATTTGCATATCTACTCTGTTCTGGGCACTTAATAGGATAGGAAACATAAGTAAGAAATATTACCAGATTTTAGATTTTTAAATATGAAGTGATGGCCAAAGTAATTAGGGTTTAATTAATAGAGTTCTTTGATTTCATCTATATTGTTTTATATTTCTACATATAAATTGTCAGCATGGAATAAATATACATGAAATTTGTTATTATACTTCATTGTGCAAAAAATTTCATAATGATGTATGATTAGTTTTTTTTTCCCATTGCTTTTATGATTTAGGACATAGACCTATTGTCATCACTAATATTTGTTTTTTGTTGCAAAGTATGTGATATAAATTTACCCTTTGCACTTTAATCTACCATGTAGAGTGTTCGGAGCCAGGCTGACATCATTCTTAGAGAAAGAGCCATGATTTAATTGGCTCTTGGTCATCCATATTTCTGCTGCAAAACATTTTCCAAATTATATAGTCTCATAATATGTAAAATCTGGCAGTATTTTTTTTTAAAGATTTTATTTATTTATTTGAGAGAGTGGGCGAGAGAGAACACAAGAGGCAGGAGGGGCAGAGGACGTGGGAGAAGCAGTCTCCCCTCTGAGCAGGGAGACTGACATGGAGCTCCAACCCAGGATCTTAGGGTCATGACCTGAGCCCAAGGCAGACACTTAACAGACTGAGCCACCCAGGCGCCCCCATGTTGGAAGTTTAAACTTGAGTTTATTATAGGTTAAAACAATGAAAAAAACGTAATACTTGGGGGGCCTGAGTGGTTCAGTTGGTTAAGCATCTGCCTTCAGCTTAGGTCATGACCCCAGGGTCCTGCAATAGAGCCCTGCATCAGGCTCCCTGGTCAGAGGGGAGTCTGTTTCTCTCTCTCTCTCTCTCTCTCTCTCTCTCTGCTTAACCCCCCCATACTCTCTTTGCTAGCTCTCTCTCAAATAAATCAATAAAATCTCAAAAAAAAACCTTAAAATCTTAATCATTTTAAGTTATTTTATGTAATGTTTCAAATTTATCCCATATTGTAGTCTAAAATAAACCATAAAGAATAGCTTTCCATATAAATTCCAGTCTTCTCTGATGATTTTCAACCAATAGTGGGGTGTGCCCAAACTATACATACCAAATTACATTTTGTGCAACAGGGGATGGGTAGTGCATTCAGGCTAAAGACATTTTCAACAGAAAACCCATTATTTGCAACATCACTTGTCAGCACAGGTGCTCTGGTTCAAGTGACCCACCCAGTTCTGGGAATGGAAAAGCTGACACAGGACTATGAGGGACTAGGTCTGATATCATCTGGGCAGGAAATAGAGAAGGCTGAACTTTATTTATTTTTCTTTCTTTCTTTTTTTTTTTCCCCAAAGATTTATTTATTTATTTAAGAGAAAGAGAGAGAAAAGGAGACAGAGTGTGCGAGTGTGGGGAGGAGCAGAGGGAGAGCGACTTCAAGCTGACTTCCTGCTGAGCTGGGAACCTAACCTGGAGCTCTGTGGGCTTGACCTCGAGATCCATGAGATCATTACCTGAGCTGAAACCAATAGTCAGATGCGTAACTGACTGAGCGACCCAGGCACCTCTGAGAAGGCTGAACTTTAAATAATCCTAATAATTTCTGAATCCTTCTGACATTGGATGGTTAAATAAAATTGCAATGAATGTATATGCCCTAATTATTTATATTTGGTAAATTTCAGATGAAAAATCTTGAGAGAGACAGAGACAGAGAGAAGCATACTTGTAACACACAGCACTTTCATTCCTGTAGTTATAAAATATCTTTCAACAGGGATGATACTGGATAGATCCATTAAAAATATGTTATAGTGGGGACGCCTGGGTGGCTCAGTTGGTTGGGCAGCTGCCTTCGGCTCAGGTCATGATCCCAGCGTCCTGGGATCGAGTCCCACATCGGGCTCCTTGCTCATCAGGGAGCCTGCTTCTCCCTCTGCCTCTGCCTGCCATTCTGTCTGCCTGTGCTCGCTCTCTCTCCCTCTCTTTCTCTGACAAATAAATAAATAAAATCTTTAAAAAAAAAAATATGTTATAGTGGAGTGTTTCCAGCTCTACCAGAGGGGGAAGCTCAAAGACACCATTAACAATAATTCTTGATATTACCATAAATATGGAGATTTTGATGTTTTATGAGTGAATTCATGGGCTTAATTATACAGACTCTACTATCTCAATATCCATACTTTTCAAAAGTTTTGTGGCTCCATCTTTCCAGAGTATTGTTTTGAGATGTTTATGGATTTTGCCAAACCCCAACCATCTGTTGTCTAGCGAATGACAATGTTACATCCTCTCCAAAGCATTTTTGCTACTCTAAACAAAATAGCTTGGTCCTCTCTATACTCCTACACTACTTGGGCTGTATCTCAATTCTGGCTTTTATTACATTGAACATAATTACTCATTTACGTGCCTCTCTCCTCTAGTCCATGACCTCCTTGCTCTTAGAGGCCATTTTTTATTTCTTACTAGCTCATTGCCTGATATTGATAAATTTCATGGAGTTAAATTTAGTTTTTTTCTTTAAAGATTTTTAGTTTTTTTCCTTAAAGATTTTCTTTCTTTCTTTCTTTCTTTCTTTACTTATTTATTTAATTTATTTGAGAGAGAGAGAGAGCACAAGCAGGGGAAGCAGCAGAGGGAGAGGAGAAGCTGGCTTTCCACTGAGCAGGGAGCCCAAAGCGGGGCTTGATCCAGGACCCTGAGATCATGACCTGAGCTGAAGGCAGATGCTTAACCAACTGAGCCACCCGGGCAACCCAGTTAAATTTTGTTTCTCAAAGTGTGGTCCTGGTATTATCTGTATCAGAATCACCTGGGTGTTAGCTTAGAAATATGGATTCTTGGGGCACCTGGGTGGCTCAGTTGGTTAAGCCCCTGCCTTTGGCTCAGGTCACGATCCCAAGGTCCTGGGATCGAGCCCTACATCGGGCTCCCTGCTCAGCGGGGAACCTGCTTCTCCCTCTCCCTGCCACTCTGCCTACTTGTGGTCTCTCTGTCAAATAAATAAATAAAATCATTTTAAAAAATTAAAAAAAAGACAACTATCATATGATCTCCCTGATATGAGGGAGAGGAGATGCAACATGGGGGGTTGAGGGGGTAGGAGAAGAATAAATGAAACAAGATGGGATTGGGAGGGAGAGAAACCATAAGTGACTCTTAATCTCACAAAACAAACTGAGGGTTGATGGGGGGAGGGGGGTTGGGGGGGTGGGGTTATGAATATTGGGGAGGGTATGTGCTATGGTGAGTGCTGTGAAGTGTGTAAACCTGGCGATTCGCAGACCTGTACCCCTGGGGATAAAAATATATGTTTATAAAATAAAAAAAAAAATAAAAAAAAAATTTTAAAAAAGAAAAAGAAATACGGATTCTTGAACCCAACAGCAGACTTACGTAAATAGAATCCCTGGGTGGGACAGAGGACTTCAGAATTTTTTTTTCTTTCATCCATTAGGACTTTAGATTTTTATAAGGACTCTAGATGATTATTATTTTTTTAAGATTTTTTATTTATTTGACAGACAGAGATCACAAGTAGGCAGAGAGGCAGGCAGAGAGAGAATAGAGGAAGCAGGCTCCCTGCTGAGCAGAGAGCCCGATGCGGGACTCGATCCCAGGACTCTGGGATCATGACCTGAGCAGAAGGCAGAGGCTTTAACCCACTGAGCCACCCAGGCGCCCCAAGGACTCTAGATGATTATTATGCACAATGAAATTTTTTGGTAACAGCTTTATTAAGATGTAACTCGTATGCCATACAATTCACACATTTAAAGTGTACCATCATAGAGTTCTTTTTCTTTATTCACAAAGTTGTACAACTGACAGCTATTTCTCATGCCTTCTGGCAATAGGCAACCCTTAAGACAGTTTCTGTCTTTATAGATTTGCCAATCTGGCCACTTCATATAAATGGAATTATACAGTATGAGGTCTTTTGTAATGGTTTCTTTCACTTAGCATAATGTTTCAAGGTTCATTCATGTTGTAGCAGGCATCAGCTCCTCATTCCTCTTTATGGCTGAGTAATATTCCATTGTGTGGATAGTCTACATTTTATTTCTCCATCAGTTGATGGATATTTTGGTTGTTTCCACCTTTGGGGCTATTATAAATAATGCTGTTACAAACATTTGTGTATAGCTTTCTAATATCAATACTTTTAAAAAGTCTTTGTGGCTCCATCTTTCCAGAGCTATTGTTTTTAAATGTTTATGGATTTTGCCAAAACCCCAACTATCTGTCTTGTGATTGGCAATGAAATGTTTTCATTTCTCTTGGTTATATGCCTAGGAGTAGAATGTCTGAGTCATACAGTCACTCTAGGATTTGCCGTTTGAGGAACTACCACACTGTTTCTTAAGTAGCTGTACCATTTTACATCTCTACTAGCAATGTGGGAAGGTTCCAGTTTCTTCCCATCCCTGCTAGCACTTTCTATATGGTCTATCATTTTTATTATAATCATGTGGATGTGAGGTGGTATCTCATTGTGGTTTTGATTTCCCTTATGGCCAATAATGTTGAGCATCTTTTCGAATGCTTGTTGATCATCTGTATCTCTTCCATGGAGAAATGTCTACTCAAGTCTTTTGCCCATTTTTAAATTGGGCTGTCTTTTGATAACTAAGTGGTAAGTGTTCTTTATACATTCTAGATAGAAGTCCTTTATTAGGTATTTAATTTACAAATGTTTTTTCCCATTTTGTGAGCTCTCTATCTTCTTGATGGTATCCTTTGAAGCACAAAATATTTTCATTTAATAAAATTCAATTTATCTATTTTTTGTGGTTGCTTGTACTTTTGGTGTCATATTTTAGAAGTCATTGACTAATTCAAAGTCATGAAGATTTACATCTGTTTTATACTAATAGTTTTATAGTTTTAGCTCTTACCTTCGGGTCTGATCCATTTTGTATTGAATTTTGTATATGGTGTGGGGCAGGGTCCCACTTCATTTTTTAAAAAAAGATTTTATTTATTTATTTGGGAGAAAGAGAGTGAGTGAGAGTGTATAAGCGGGAGAGGGACAGAGGGAGTAGAAGCAGACTACTCTGATGAGCAGAGAGCCCGACATGGTGCGGATCTCAGGACCTTGGGATCATGACCTCAGCTGAAGACAAAGTCTTAACCAGCTGAGCCATCCAGGCCTCCATGCATCTAACTTCATTTTTTTTTTTGGTACATGACTATTCAGCTGTCTCAGCAACCTTTAGCTGAAAAGACTATCCTTTGCCCATTGAATTGTTTGATGAAATCAATTGACCATAATGTGTGGTACAATATAATTTTAGAACCATGTGTTTGCTGGAATTGTGAGATGACCATTTTAAGAAAAGTAGTACAGGATAAAGTAATGAACCTCAAGATACTTTCATGGTCAGTAGTCTTAATGTGCATTTATAACTCCAAATTTGGTGTGTATGGAGAAGTTGTGAGGATGGGAAGTGATGAGGTAAGGGTGACTGGGGAAGGCTTATGCTTTATAATGCACTATTTCATTCGAGAAACTTACTTGGCAAAATCGTCTTATAGCGATTTTTAGTTCCATGACGGGGAATGTCAATTTCTTTGGGATCCACAAAGTTCATTGGTATTTCCTGCAAAAATAAATGATATCAAATTAGTATATCTAATGCTGCCACAAAGAAAATCTTCACAGGGGGCCATCTGATCCAGAACCCTACTGAACTTCAAAGTCATTTATAAAACAACAGACTACCACCTCTGGTTGACCAACACCCTTCCTTTCACAAACATATTAGCTGTACCCTGGCAAGTTGACTCTAAGAAACAGCTTGCTGTGTTAGAAAGTATTATTTTACATACGGTTATTAAAGAAACATATAAAACTTTGATTAGATTTTTAAAATTCTGTTCTGATGTAATTGCTAGAAATATATATAAACAGCTGAAAATGGACAATATATTCAAATTTTTAAAAAAATCTTTATATAAGTTACCAAAAATTTCATTATGATGGATTCTCTTTTAACATTGTATGACTCTGTCAGGATTATTAAAACCTCCCTCTCCAAATGGTAAATACAAAGGGAGTTTTTTTTTATTCAAGTGATGGCAATATAATTTTTTTTATATTAAGGAATGGATTATAATTGTATTGTTCCATTTGTTTTTTGTTTTTTTTTCTTTTTTAAGTTTAAATTCAATTAATTAACATATAATGTGTTATTGGTTTCAGAGGTAGAGGTCAGTGATTCATTGTATTGTTCCATTTGTTGTTGTAAATGCAATATTTTTAGTGAAGGGCATCCGGACACTGTTTTCTCCCACTTAACAAGAATACAAATGTTTTTACTCAGAATATATGTCATGGGCCTCAAATGATTGGAGAGGAACAATTAGAGCAGAAATGGCTCTGTGGAAGTGAATTAGATCTTAAAGGTGAGCATCTATAGATGACTGGGACAAAGAAAGTCATTAGCCAATGTTTTCAAAGGTCGAAACAAATATGTAAAGATCTGATTATACAATAGTAGGCTCTCTAGTTAAAATTCTGGAAAAGATTGCTTAGATAAATGTTAATGTGAAACAAAGGAACTTATTTTTAGATCACGTGAAATACTATTTTCATTACTTGAACTTTCTTCAATGGAAAATATAACTCAACAGCCTAATATTCATTGAAATGAAAGAAATTATCTACAAATCAATTTAATGAAAGAAATTATCTACAAATTAATTCAAATTGTTTTCAGTCAGTTTGGAAATTTGAGATCATGAATGTGGTCTACAAAGAGGAGTAGCTTACTTTTTAAATATCATTTCCTAAACTTGCATTATTTTAGATATTTATAATATTCATCCCTATTCTCTGCTTCAATGAAATATTATAACTTCCGAGTTCCAAGTTACCAAAAGAAGCAAAACTATTGAACGTTCAGTAGAAAGCACACGTTTATGTTTGGTAATTTCAAGCACATCAGTCTGTTTTGGTAAAGCCATGACAGATCTTTCCTCCCCTGCTTCTTCCTGCTTTATGATGCACTGACAATGACCATCTCCCAGCATTATCCTTCTCTTTGGTATTCCTTGTTGGCCTCATCTTTCCTTTAAGGGCTTATCTCAAAAAACCTATCTGTGGTTCTAAAAAAGAATATTGGGTGTACTTTTGGCTAGCTGTGTGATCATCCACTGGTTCTTTCATCTCACTGGGTTTTCTTCATATGTGAAAAGATGACATACTACAAAGTCTCATTTTAAAAACTGCATGTTCATGTTTTACCTGGGATGCTTAATAATAGTTGATGAGGCTATTGGTAAAACTAGCCCACTGCTAGATATGTCATCATTAGAGTGGTTGCAAATATCTGAACAGACCCTGGAATGATCAGTTTATTAGAATCAACAGACTTGGCTTAAGATGTACAACCGATTTACCTCAAGTGATCTACAAAATGGATATTCCCTTTGGACAATAATTAGACCTAAGAAGGTCTAAAGCTCTCTGGGTAGACATGTGTTTTTCCAAATCAACTTAATCACCAGCAGCCCTGATGGGGTCCCTGAACATGCAGTGAACAATAAACAGCAGGCTCACCATGAATTCACTTTGGAGTAAATGTGAACTTGCCACGACGTCCCTCAGCTGTGATCTTGTGAGTATTCGGCTGGCTGACTGCAGATACTCCATTGCCACCGTCTCCCGTGGGGTTGGGATAGCCACAAAGGGTTCAACATTCCCCAAGCTACTCATGTCCAATGTAAGAGATACGTTGGATCCTCGTCTACGTGGGGAAGACCGTTAATACGTTTAGAAACCACATGAGCTATTTTGATCACACAAATTTGTCTTTCGTGCATATGCGCTCACTATTCAGTGAGAACTTTTCCAGAAAAAAGGACCAAATGTCTTTTTCTCTTATGGTACCATAGACGACTATAGCAACTATCTACAGTTTCCTTATAGGAAACTGGCAGGTTTTTTGTTGGAAATAAGTCTGAATTGAGAAAATGCACTATAATTTACTAATGGATATACTTGCTAGATATATTAAGTGAAAAATTCAGGAAAAGCAAACATCACATTTGGATTGAGAAATCATGTATAACACAAACCAACTTTATTGTCCGTATGAGAGTTCAGTATAGAAATCAAATAGCCATTTTTGACATCAATATACTGTACACATGATCTCACTGGACATAGGAAGCTCAGAGGAAAAAAACACTTTGGTTCACATTATTGCCATTGAAATAGAAGTTAAAAGTTTTAAAATGTATGTGCTGTTTATAATTCTGAGTGAATCCCTAAAAAAATAGCATCCGTATCTTCCATTTATGTATGTATGTATGAATGCGTGCATATATATATGTGTGTATGTGTATGTATTTATTTAATTCTGTGATAAACTCCTGAAGATATTGAGATCACAGACTCTTATTCTGAGTTATAATTTATCTTCCCTCTGTAATTTTCCTCTTCTAGTTGGGAGATGAGTTGGAGCTCTTCCAACTTGTAAAGGCCCCTTGTGTCTTGGATAGAAGGTGTGAGAGCCTCTTAACAGTAACACTAGCTGTGTGGAACCGAGACTGAGGGTCAAAGTCAGAGATTATACTCACAAGAACTATTACATTTAAAGGACCTTAGGTATTTCTGAGATGATCCAATATGTTGCCTAGTGGTTGGTATTCCAAGGAAATGGAGAGTAGGGAAAAACAGGTCAAAACAAATGTAAACAAAGACAGTAAGAGCAAATAATAGGCCGAGGATATTTCATTCTAAGGGTGCTTTACACACTTTCTACAGAGCACGACATCGGGAAATACTCATGTGGCTAGAGCTTAATTTTCAACAGTGGAAAATTATTAGAACATACAACAAAAACCCATTAAACAAAAGCATGTTAAGTTCCTTCCTCTTACGAATTGATATGTAATGTCATTTTTGTTAATTTCTAAATGGTTTATAACTGTAGTTTTAATTCCTGCTTTGGCTTGATGTTTATTTAAATTTTTATGAATTTATCTTCCTTATGAATTTCTAGTAATAGGAAATGCAAATCATCCAACTTCTAATGTTTGGAATTTCTCAATTCTCTCTTTGAGACAAATACTGTGATAATTTTTTCTGAATATTTCATAGATACTTTTGGAGGCAACTGAACTGATTACCTATTTATATCTATCTCTCTATAAATTTATCTATGCACATATATATGTATATGTATATATACACACCACCTTATTTATATTATTATAACATATAATAATATATTATTATATATTTTTATATTATATATAATATATAATAATTATATATTATTCCAATCTATTTTTTCCTACTGGATTTCTCAAAGTCTGAGATGTATGTGATCTTCCCCAACACCTGTATTGTTATTTTTCTTTATATCCCTGGCAATTTTTTCTTTATATATTTCAGCCATTGTTTTATTTGAAAAGATTAGCAATTGCATATTTACTATAAATTTTATCAATATTAAGTATTTATTTTCCTATTAATTCTACATTTTGTCTCACATCTGACTTTTTTCCCCAATTTTATTGAGACAGAATTTATATACAGCACCATATAAGCTTAAGGTAGACGACATTAATAATTGAATTACATATATTGTGAAATGATTACCACAATAAATTTAGTTAACATTCATCATCTCCTATAGAAACAAACAAAAACGCCTTTTTCCTTGTGATGAAAACTTAGGATACATTCTCTTAACAGCTCTCAAATGTACCATACAGCAGAGTTAACTATAGTCATCATGTTGTACAGCACATCACATACATTACATTATTTATTACTTATTATTTGTCTTAAATGGAAGTTTGTATCACCTTCCTTCAATTCACCCTCCTGCTACCTCCCATCTCCAGCTTAAAAAAAAATTAATATTGATGACCTGTCTTTTTTTTTTTTTTTTTGGCATGTTCTCAAAATATCTTTTCTAGTCCTTTTTACTATGTTTAATTCTTTTGAATCACTGTTAGGGATTAGAAGATAGCATACTGGATACCCCATAAAATATCACTTAGCTGATAGAAAAGTTTGTCCCCCATCATCTTGTGTGTGTGTGTGTGTGTGTGTGTGTGTGTGTCTGTTGTGAGTGATTGACAGGGCCCCTGTGATTTTTGAGTAGGAAGTAAACAGTTGAGGAGGGTGAAGAGTGGTTCTATTCTCAGAGCAAGAATTTTTATCTATTTTTAGTGGGAAAGCAGTTTGTACAAGTTTCTCAGTCCAGTTCCTTTGGCCTTTAAATTGTCAGAAATTCCTTCCTAATTCTGATAATACATTGTTTATTAGTTTTTAGTGTATTTGTAAGACTGCGGCTTTTGCTTGCTTCATAAATTTTTTAGTAAGGAGTTGGGACAGGCCATTTATAATTAGATGCTGTTTTAAATCATTATTCCATCCAATCAATCTTCCGCCCCCAAAGAGTAAAGCGTCTGCAGTCTGTCCATTGAGTGACACTCAGTGCTATGGTGGTCTGGTAGAAAGGGAGGTCTCTTCTATCCAGAGTGGACAGAGCTGTGCAAGGAGCAGGCATTTGAGTGAAGCCTTGAAGGTAAAAGTTCATAGATAAATTTTCTGTAAGAGGTTATTCAAGGAGAGAGCCCGGCAGGAGAAAAAAAAATGTGGAAGCAGGAAATGATAAGGCATCTTTGAGAAATGGCATATAAGCAGTTTGAGCTAGAGTTCAGTTGTATAAAAGTGCATTTTGGAATTGGGAGGCAGGGTTAGGTTGGAGAAATGAGAGAGAAGCAAGAGTCACAGACGTAACAGTATAAAATGCTTGTCCAAACCCAGAAAGAGAATTTCGAATGTCAGCTTATATAAACATCTAACAGGGCTTTCCATAGCATTCCCCGCCCACACTTGGGGGATAAGAAGCCTCTGAGAGTCCATGTCTAATAGGGTCCATTTGATTGAATGAACAAAAGTTCCGAAGATTCTGTGATAAAGTGAGAGCCACGGAAGCATTTTCATGCAAACTGACTTAGTAAGGAAGAACGACTTTTGTCTGGCAAGGGAAGGAAGAAAGGAAACTAATATTTATTAAACATCCATGATTTGCCAAGCGTTGTTCTAAGCACTTTCACATATGCTATTGTCATCTCTGTAAGAGCTCTCTGAGGTTATTACTTTCCCCATTTTATGGGTGAAGAAATAATTAACTTAGGAACATGAACATGGAACAAAAATTCAATCCAAGCTAGACTACGAAACCCAAGCACTTTCTGATTCACTCCCCAAAAGCAAGGGTAGGGTGGGCAGATTATGTCAGGCTAGCCAGTGCCCTACGTGGAGCTGGGGGTCAGCTGTTAGGGGAAGGTTAAGACAACTGAAGTCTAATGTAGAGGCAGTGTACTAGTCAGAGTACGAATTCCAGCCTCACCATCAGATTTGTCTGGGCTCAAATCTTGCCTCTCCCATGTCCTTCTGGTGGACCTTTGCTCAGCTTACCTAGCCTTGTTGCATCAGAATTTCTTCTTCTTTTATGAAGTGAGTAATTAAGGGTACCTTCTTCAGAGGCTTATTCCAAGGATGAACCCAACAGCGTAAGTACACTGCTTCTAAGAAGTGTTGCCTGGCTATTATTTTGGGTAATAATGGAATAAAGTCCAATATAACCCCCACCTTCTGCCTCCCTAAGGGATCTACTTTGAGAGATCTTCACAGAAACACAAAAATTGTTTATGCTGAGATTAATGTTTTGAAATGAACTGAATCTATACATTTGTCACTCCAGAAAAATACATCCTTCTTGATAACCTACTTATCTAAAAATTTCCCTTTATTATGGCAAATCCATTTCTCCTGAACCCTAAACAATTTCAGAACACTTCACCTCAACACCTCAGACATTGTCTTGAAGTTCAATTATGGAATTAATCATGTACAAGCTGTTGACCGTGCAGACAGCCTTCTTCCACAGAACAGCCCTTATCAAGGTAGTTCTCTTCTCTCTTGGCCATGAAATATTACCATAGGATGTCATTAACTTGGAAAAATCTCTGCTTTTGTTAATTTTTATTTTCAAGGAACAAATTAAGTTAATTGAAATACAGTGGAATTAGAAAATCAGATCAGTAGAATCAACTCAAAATATCTGTTCACTTCTTAGTCATGTCTTGTGCTTGCAGAAGACATTAAACACACATCTATATATGTTTTAAAGTGCTAATTTTTTCATTATAAAAGGAACACATGCTCATTGCAGAAGATCAGTGGAACTTAGAAGTTTAAAAAAAAGGAAATTAAAATCACTCAGTCACATAAACTTCACTAGCTTTTAAACTGACTTTTAAGTTTTGCTATGTTAATGGCAATCATGGCAGTGACTTGTTTTAAATTTAAATTTCTTTGGTTAGAAATGGGGATAAATACATTTTGGTATGATTACTGTTCATTTATCAGTCCTAACCTTTGATACTTGTCTGTGCTCTTTCCTAATGTTTACATTGGAGCATTAATGTATTTATTGTTGAAGACTATGATATATAAGAAGTTAAATATTTCTCAGATGTATGTGTTGCATATATATGGTATATTATTGCCTTAAAACACCAAGGATTTTTTTAAAGTTATATCTACATTCAAACATAACAATCTTTTTTTTTTTTTTATGGCTTCTTGCACTGCTTTAACAAACATACAAATTCTGCTGGAAGCTTAATTTTTACTAAAAGTTAATCTTTTAATCTAGTTCTAATTTATTTTGGGGTAAGGTAAAGGTGTGAATCAACTAGATTTCTTTCTCCCAAATAGGTTATCAAGGTGTCGAACACAGTTTACTGAACAATTTGGAGAAGAGAGGTGTTTTATAATCATAGAATCTTAGGTTTTTAACCAGCTATTATGACTAATGATCTGGAAGACAAAATTGCCACTTTACTGAACTAAGAGAGAGGCATTTGTTTCCCAGTATCCATAAACCAGTGATAAGAAGTCAGGATCGAATCAGAAAGACATTTCAAAAACAAAACAAACATCAGAAGTTAAGAGAAAATACAAATTAAGATGTGGGGGCTGGGAGAAATCTAATGGACTTAGAGGGAAAAAAAAATCGACAGAAATAATAGGAGATCTGGACCTTTAATAAAAACAGAATGTGGAAAACTAAGAACACAAAGTCCTACTGAGACTTTGCTTCTCCTTTGTTATGTAACTCTGGACAAACCGTTTAGACTTCTTTATGCCTCATGATTGCTGTTGGACAGAAGGGAACATAATAAAAAGCTTTATCAAGCTCCTTTGGTAGCACCAATTATTATTTATGCCAAAAAAATAAATAAGCGGGAGGAAATTCAAAAGATACCAATGCAAACAATTGAAGGAAAAAGCAAATTCTTAAGGAAAGGTAAAAGGAATGCAATAAACAGCATGCTAATTACAATTAAGTAAAAAGGAA
Organism: Lutra lutra; assembly: GCF_902655055.1. Taxonomy (NCBI): domain Eukaryota; kingdom Metazoa; phylum Chordata; class Mammalia; order Carnivora; family Mustelidae; genus Lutra; species Lutra lutra. The sequence continues at coordinate 97,847,524 of NC_062285.1, forward strand.
AACACGTATAAATATTATGGCCCAGGGCCACACATCCATTTCAGCAAGGGCTTATAAACAGTGCTCTGCTAAAATTGTTCCATTCTGCACCACTGCTCTTAATGACCAAGAAGTGGGAAGAAAATACAGCTAAAAATATAAGAACACTACAAGTGACTTTGAGAATAACTCAAAATTAAGCATTGATTTTCCCAGTAGTTGGGGCTGTGTGCTAAATTTTAGAAGCTGGGTTTAGGCAGAAGGCTTATAGAGTTCAGCCCTGGGGCCAGGAGGCTATGCTCAATTCTCAGATATGCTGTTCCCTTTGCGGTGCCTCGCCCACCAGGACCAGTGAAACTTCAAGCCTTGGCACCTTGCTCAGTTCCAGATAAGGAATGGAAATGGGAGTCAGAGAATAAAAGGAAACAAATGATCATTTTGCCCGTAGTCCAGGAAGATGTGCTTCTGAAATTACTGGATTTAGAAATTAAGTTTCAATGGGGAGTGGTGGTAGCTGCTTATCTTGAAGTATTTGAAATGAGAACGGAAAAATATGCCCCTGAAGATTATAAGAATTTAGTCCAGAATGAAATCGAAGAGATCTGATCTTTGAGAGCTTTCCCAACCTTAACTCTTTTGTGGTCGTCATACCGTAAAAAATATATGTGACTCATTCAGAGCTGTCTTTATAGCTATGCACATCTCAATCCTACATGATGAGAAGTGAGACTTTTAATATTGGTGTCCTCTCCAGTTCTGAACTGTTGGGAGACTGAGATGTTCAGTCCTGCCTTTCCTCCCTCCTGGTGTGTTCCCTTTATGATGATCACAGATCTGACAGTCTTGGCTTTATCCCAAAGGTGAGCGAGCGCAAGCCCCTCCAACTCCAACTTGATTTTTTTTTTAAATTTAATTTTGTTCCATTTGTCTGCATTTTCTGTTTTTAGGGTACTTTTAATAAAAAGAAAGAAAAAAGAGAAGTTTTTCCTCACTTGCAATAACAAAGGAGGAAACAGTGGTGAGATAGAAACTTCAAGTCCCTTTACTATGTGTGGCTTGACTAGCCCCCATGGTTCTTTGAAACATCTGATTCTACCACTTTTAAGTTCCAGAGGTCATGGTATTTAATGAACGGTTTGCTGTTTCTCTCCACCTCCTTACCTTCAAATAAACTATATATAGTACTAACTCCCTTTCTGGATCACTTGACAGATGAAAGGGTAAAATTTAAAAAAAAAAAAAAGTTAAGGAGTGCTAGGCGTTTTAAATTGTGGCTTAAATTCAAAGCTCTTGGAAAGTCAAACGTGACACAAAATGCAGTGTTACTAATTTCTAAAAGCTGAAATAAATGAATAGATATTGTGACCATCCATCGTAAAACTTCCCAAAGGAAATCCTGTAGGGAAGAAATGTAACAAGGATAAAAGAGACCAAGCACAGGCCCAGGAAGATGACAAATGAATTTCAGTCTAAAGCAAAAAGAAAATCTCACAACGAAGAGAACATTTTTTTTTTTTTTTAATGATTGATTTCCCTACTTGAAAGCACCTACTTCACTAGGTAGAATGCTGCTCTCCCTTTTGAGTGATTAGATAAAAATTTTTTAATTCATACAATGACATCTGATTCTTTTATGCAATGTATAGGACAAGGCAAAATTTACAATATCCTTCTTTTATTGTTTGAAAACATAAAAGTCAGTGGGGTGCCTGAATGGCACAGTTGGTTAAGCCACTGACTCTTGGTTTTGCCTCAGGTCATAATCTCTGGGTCGTGAGATCAAGCCTCAGATAGGGCTCAGCACTCAGCACGAGGTCTGCTTAAGACTCTCTCCCTCTGCCCCTCCTCCCCTCTAAAATAAATACATAAATCTTTTTAAAAAAAGTCAAAACAATCGTTAAAAAAATAAACATAAATTGAACTTGTTATATTTTTCTTGGAGCACTGACCTTGGACTGTGAGTTTAAATCAGCACTCTGCACTTCACTTAAGCTCTTGTGACCTCAGACTACTTAATCTGTAAATGCAGCTGATAATAAAACTCACAGGGTCGATTCACATTATAAAAGTTAAAGAAAAAAAGATATGTGAACACTTCCAGCCCGTATCTGGCATAGAGTACACGTCTGTGAATGGTTTTAATAGTTAATGATGATCATGTGCTAATTCTTACTTTACTCTATTCTTAAATAGCTGTGTGCAAGCTATATGGCATAAACGTTGCTAAATATTTGAAGAAGGAAATGTTGGAAAAGTTGGTTAGTGATGAGAAGTCGGTGGCAGTGTTACATATGCAAGATCAGTGGCCCTCTAAGTGGACATCATTTTCATACCTCGAGCCTTTAAAATTCTTACCTCATGTCCTTAAAATTATTTAATTAAATTTTATTTTTATTTTTATTAAATATTTAATTACATTTAGTTAAAATTTAAAGATTTTAATTAAATTTAATTAAAATTATATAATTTTTAGATTAAAAAATAATGCATATTCACTGTAGAAAACCTAAAACTAAAGATAAGAAAAAGAAGGGAAAACATCCCATAATACCAACACTTAAGAATGATCGCAAATAACATTTTGTGCGTATGTTCTTCAAGTCCTTATATGTATATATGGCATCATCTAGATTTTTACTCCACATATCCCTTCATGACCTGCCATTAAACTAAATATATCGTGGTTATCTTTTCATGTCTTTAAATTTATTAAAAAACTATTTTCAAACACTCTGTAGTATTCCATTGTATGGATGTCCTGTAGTTTGTTTATCCAATACCTTATTTTTGGACATCAACTTGTTTTTAACTTTTCACAATTATAGACAAGACTGCAAATTAATAACCTTGTATCTAAATGCTTGTGCATTTCCATGATTATTTTTAGGTTGAGGAATTCCAAACACTAACTCAAAATCTCTGAGTTTAAAGAAGTCACCGAACACCTGGGATGTGGAAGAGGCAGGAAGACTGACTCTTGGAGCTCATTGACATGGAATTAGCTCAGACGTTCTTCATCTATTGTTCAGACCTTTACAGTAGCTCCCTAACAAGTTTTGTCACTCTAAAATCTCTTAGTCTGGTATGTTTTCTTCCAGATTTCACCCGGATGATGTCAGAGCATTGAACATATGATAATCAAACTCTAGAGATTTTTTTCCTCTGAAACTTTTTAGCAATTTTTCCATCACGTTTCCAAGATATTCACTAAAAATGACTTACCCTAAAGTGTGAACTTCCTTGAGGGCGAAGACTGTAATCCTCCCTCTGAATCTAGTCCTGAACACATGGAGAGTAACACTTTCATTTTCTGTGTGTATGAGTGATTGCAAATAATTGGTTAAGGTAATACTGTGTATAACAATTACTGTGTTCTGATGGCTTTTCCAATCCTTCTGAAGATAGGAATAGTGGGGGATCATGGTAGATAGAAGTTGGAAATGTAGAATGGAGAAGCCATGCTTTTCCAGGTACAGTATTACAATTGATATATAGTTTGAATCTTATTTAAGTATCAATGAAGTCTAGCATTAACATCCAAAAGATCTATGATGCTTTTGTTAGTAAAAAGGGGAAAAAAAGTAGTGCTTTGCCTTGTAACCAAGTATGATTAATTTTCACTTCTTTTTGGCATTTAGTATTGTTTTGACTGTCACTCATGGTGAGGAGGCTGTTTCCTTTTTAGCAAAGAACAAAATGATGGTAGCTCTAATTTTAGTTCCCAAGTTTAGTTTTTCCAAGTTTATATAATTAGTTTAGAAAAAGATGATGCTGAATGAACATTAATAAGTCTCAATGAAAGAAGCCATCTTTTCCGAAATAAGAAATCTTTCTTTGACTTTTAGCTGATGTATACATATACACATGCACAATTTCCTAAGTAACACAAAACAATGAATAGTTCTCTGCCCCTTTAAGCAATTACCGAAGAACTCTTTTAGTACTGAACTTTAAAGATAAAGTTAAGTATATTCATGTACTTTCAGGATTATAATGACCCATCGAGTTCAGCTAAAATGTAAAAACATCAAAAAATACACAACTCAACATAATAAAAACAATAAAAAATAAATTAAAAAAAAAGAAAAAGTATACAACACAGCTTCAGTTTTTTATATGTTTTTCATCTGGTTGCAGCCCCATTTTTTTTTAAAGATTTTATTTATTTATTGGACAGAGAGAGATCACAAGTAGGCAGAGAGACAGGCAGAGAGAGAGGAAGGGAAGCAGGCTCCCCGCTGAGCAGAGAGCCCGATGCGGGACTGGATCCCAGGACCCTGAGATCATGACCTGAGCCGAAGGCAGAGGCTTAACCCACTGAGCCACCCAGGCGCCCCAGCAGCCCCATTTTTAAAGAAATGAAATTCTTAGGGAAATCCAACTGCTTTTTAAGTTAAAGATTTCTTTGTCAGTTAAAAACATTTATTTTACAATACATATGCAATTGACTTGGCATTAATTTTTTAGCATTAAGTGTATTTCATACATATGTAATAAATTATATGTTATAATTTTATATAATACCTATTATATATTATGTAAGTTATTAAATATATTACATACCATTGAAGTATAGTTGACACACAATGTTACATTAGTTTCGGGTATACCACATAGTGATTTGACAACTCTGCACATTATGTTAGGTTCACAAGTGCAGCCACCATATTTTTCAGTTTTAAATAGCAACAAAGGGGGAATTTTATACCTCAATAGCACAATACAACATATAGCTATAAAGCTACCTAACTGACACTGATAATTCTGATCATTTGCAGTTCCACTGCAGTAAGGCGGTAATTTCAACTCTGGCTGCAATTAGAGTGCATGTTGATAATACATCTCAGGAATTAATCATTGAAAAGAGAAAACTTGACTGCTTGGAGGACTCCGTTAAGCAGCAGCCACCCATATTATTTTTCCTCTTAAAAAAATCAGTTTGGTAAATTCTTCCTCTTGCCTCTGCACAGATTATCAGGCATTGTCTGCATATTTATATTAGAGTAAATGTCCACTTTGGGAGTCCTTGCATGCATGGAACTGTGTCATCATGATGGGAATAGAATAAGAGCTTTAGAAATATGTCGATCAAGCATTTGTTCTTTAAATCTGCAGTATTATGCTGTTGTAGACATTCCTGAACGTATTCTGTAATTAGAATCTCAACCATGCTACAAAAAGTAGCCAGCGTGATTTGGATCTTTGTGGAGCCAGTTGAAAGCTAAATTTTGACAAGGATAAACACTGCTTTCACCGCATCCAGATAATTAGGAATGTTGTATTTTTCATTTTTCATTCTTTTCAAAATATATCCTAATATCAATAGAGAAAGTCAATGAAACCAAAAGTTGGTTCTTTGAGAAGATCAATGAAACTGACAAACCTTTAACTAGATTGAGCAAGAAAAAATAAAAGACAAGACTCAACTGAAGTCTCAAATAAAAGAAGGGACATCTCCTCCCACTTTACAGAAATAAAAAGAGAAGACTATGAACAGCTGGATACCAACAAGTTAGATAACGCAGATGACAACTCCTAAAAGACATAAGCTACCAAAACTGATTCAATATGAAATAGGTAACTCGTAGACTCACCTAAATAGAACCAAAATAAATAGATTGAGGGTGCCTGAGTGGCTCAGTGGGTTAATCTTCTGCCTTCGGCTCAGTTCATGATCTCAGAGTCCTGGGATCGAGCCCCCACATGGGACTCTGCTCATCAGGGAGCCCTGCATCTCCCTCTCTCTCTGCCTGCCTCTCTGCCTACTTGTGATCTCTCTTGTGTCAAACAATAAATTAAATAATAAACAAATAAATAGATTGAATTGATAAAAAATTAAAAACTTCTTATAAAAAAAAGCCTAGGACCAAAGTGACTTTAGTGGATTCTACCAAATGTTTAAGGAAGTATTAACACCAATCATTCAAAAACACCTTCAAAAAGGGGAGGAAACAATTCATAGCTCATTATATGAAGCCAGTATCAGCCTCAAATCAAAGCCAAAGAATATAAAAAAATTACAGCTTAGTATTAATAGGAACCGACATCAATATGAATCTATACCCATATGAATCTAGATGTAAAATCTAGATGTAAAAATTCTCAGCACAACATTAACAAACCAAATTTAGCAACATATAAAAAAGATTACATAGCATGACCAAATAAGGTTTATCCCAAGAATGCAAGGTTAGTTTGATAAGCAAAAAAAATCAAACAATGTAATAATGCCATATCAAAAAGAGAAAGACAAAACCATATATCATCTCAATAGACTTAGAAAAAAGCATTTGACAAAATTCAACATTCTTTTATGATAGAAGCACTGAAAAAACTGGGAGTAGAAGACAGCTTCTTCAACCTGATGAAGGGCATGTTTATAAAACACCATAGCTAACATCATACTTAACAGTGAAATACTCAGTTTTCCTTCTAAGATCAGGCACATTTTCTTGTGCAAGTAAGGCACAAGTACTCTTCCACTTTTATTCAATTTTGTACCAGAGATTTTTAGCCAGGGCAATTAGACAAGATAATGAAACAAACAAACAAAAATTTTGATTGGAAAGGAAGAAATAAAGCTAGTTCTATTTGCAGATAGCATGATCTCATATATAGAAAAACTCAAGGAATCCACAAAAAATCCTAAATATAATGCTCCAGTTCCACAAGGTTGTATGATATAAAACCAAGAGAAGAAATCAATTGTATTTCTATATATTGGCAACAAATACCAAAAATGAAACTAAGAAAACAATTCCATTTACAATGTCATCAAAAAGAACTAAATATTTAGGAATAAATTTTGCAGAAAGTGCAAGGGTTGTGCACTAAAAACTGCAAAAACATCGTTGAAAGAAATTAGAGACCTGAATAGATGGAAGGGCACCCCATATTTATATATCAGGAGACTTAATATTAAGATGGCAATATTTCTGAAATTGATCTACAACCATCAGTGCAGTTCTTGTAAGAATCCCAGACGACTTTTTTGCAGAAATTAACATGCTGATCTTAAAATTGATATGCAAATGCAAGGAACCCAAATAGCCAAAATAATCTTGAGAAGAACGAAGTTGGAGGACTCATGGATCCTGATTTCAAAACTTACTACAAAGATACACTACCAAAACAGTGTGGCATGGGCATAGGAATAGACATATAGGTCAATGGAATAGACCTGAGAATCCAGAATAAATAAGAAAAGATGTTCAACAAGCATGAGGCATTATGAAATCAAAGCCACAAGGAGATACCGCTTCACTCTTGCTAGGATGGACTATAAATAAAAAGGATGACAATGACGAATGTTGGTGAGGATATGGAGAAATTGGAACCCTCATACATTGCTGGTGGGAATATAAAATGGTACAGTAGCTTTGGAAAACCAGTTTGGTAGTTCCTCAAAACGTTAGACCTATAGTAACCATATGACAAGTAATTCCAGTCCTAGGTGTAGACCCAAGAAAAATGAAAACGTATGTCCACACAAAAACTTGTACATGAATGTTTATAGCACCATTATTCATAATAGTTAAAAATGGAAACAATTGGGCGCCTGGGTGGCTCAGTTGGTTAAGCGACTGCCTTCAGCTCAGGTCATGATCCTGGAGTCCTGGGATCGAGTCCCGCATCAGGCTCCCAGCTCCACGGGGAGTCTGCTTCTCCCTCTGACCTTCTCCTTGCTCATGCTCTCTCTCACTCTCTCTCTCTCTCTCTCTCAAATAAATAAAATATTAAAAAAAATGGAAACAATCAACTGGCAAATGGACATACCAAATGTGGTAAAGCCATACAATATAATATTTTTCAGCCACAAAAAGGAATAAGGTACTTATACATGTAAACACATGAACGAACATTAAAAACATTAAGTAAAAGAAACGACAGAAAAGGTCCCATATTTCATCATTCCATTTATATGAAATGTCCAGAACAGGCAAATCCTTAGAGATAGAAAGAAGATTGGTAATTGCCAGAAGTTGAAGAGTAGGGAACTGGGGAGTGAATGCTAATGGGTACAATATAGTGAGAAAGTTCTGGATTTAGAAAGCGGTCAAAAAATTGTCAAGACCTTATAATCAATCTTTTATAATTTTATCACAGCATAATTTTAATAATAAAAATGCCTATTTATTAAAAGTTGAATAAAATTTTTGTTGATTGTTAGAGAGAAGGAAGGAGGGAAGGTGGGAAGGATGAAGGACTGGAAGGAGGGAAGGAAAGAAGGAAGGAGAAAAATTCGAGCCAGAAGTACTGAAAATATTTCCCAGAAAGACTGTTTTTATTTTTTTTTTATTTTTTTTTAAAGATTTTATTTATTTATTTGACAGAGAGAAATCACAAGTAGGCAGAGAGGCAGGCAGAGAGAGAGGAGGAAGCAGGCTCCCTGCTGAGCAGAGAGCCCAATGTGGGGCTCGATCCCAGGACTCTGGGATCATGACCTGAGCCGAAGGCAGCGGCTTAACCCACTGAGCCACCCAGGCGCCCCAAGACTGTTTTTAAATGCTAAGAGCTATAAAGCATCACTGGAATATATGCGTAGGCCCAGGGACAGTGGCAGCTCTGATTATTTGTGGGACATCTATGGAAAATGTTTTAGCCAACATGTGTATGTGCTTGCCTAACACAACAGAAATTTTAGAGAATAAAATCTTATAAAATAAGGATCATGTATGTCAGTAACAGTAAATTCTCATCATAGGCTTCATGAGTGAAAACATAGGGCCATTTTATCACACAGCTCAAGATTCCGTATATCTGTATCACTCTGCCTGCTTAGTAATAGGCAGAAAATTTCTTAGTAAAGGTAACTATGGAGACGAATTTTCTTCATACATCTCTGAGTTGTTGTGATGACCCGCATCGCTTTTACTTCAGTGTATGTCTCTCAGTCTCTTTCCGCTTAGATATTAAATTTGATTAAAATCCCTTCACGTGCGCGCGTGTGCGCGCGCACACACACACACACACACACACAACCAGAAATCTCTAAGGGTGTCCTCTTCTCTCAGAGCTCATCTGGAACCTCTGCTTGTTATACTATGTTTCCAGTCAGAGTGCAACTGTCCTCATTTCTGCCCCCTCTGGGTAGATGGCGGGAGAGGTTGCAGGAAAACAGAAGGAAGAAAAAAGAAAGCATTGATTTTTACAGACTAGCTCATCCTCCTAACTGGCGTCAGACAGGAATGCTGACTTAGTTTCTGCGAGTCCAGGAGCAATAACCAGCTGGGCCTCGGTGAAAAGTGGCCAGGCTCCCAGGCTAGTAATGTTGTAATAATGTAATGTAATAAAATAAGTGCTACAAATGATGATGAAGATGATGATAGCACCTAACCTTAAGTAAGCTAAGCTGGCAAGAAGTAGCTTACTTGTATTAACTCACTTAGTTTCTACACTAATTTTTGGGAAAGGTAGGATATTTTCCTCTTTTGTGTATGGGGAAGGTAAAGATGTAAAGTAATTTATCAAAAGTCATAAAGTAAGGTATGTGAATAGAGGTAGCGTGGTTCCCGACACTTCATTCTCAGCCACAAAGCTGTGATGAAATTAGTGCAGCAACAAGCATTTATTGAGTACCTACTGTTATCTAGAAACCATGTTAGGCCCTAAGGACGTGGTTGCTGCCAGGGTTAATAGGACGTGGCTTATGGTCTTGAAGACCTGAAGGGCTGTAAAGAAAGAAACCCTTAGAGATGGTTTTAATATGATGGAGCCTGTCATGGGAATAGAGTCATGCCTAAGAAGTTACAGGAATAGAGGTTATGTACCAGTTTTCAAGTTATGTACTGGATTTCAAGTTCAAATCCTTGAACTTCCTTTTAGTCATTAGAGGAACACTTATCAAATTAAATTTTCACAAAGAAAATTTTTGCATTTATGGAAAACAATTAGGTATTTTTAAAAAGTAATTAAATTTACTATCTATCTGGAAGCTTCTAGAAGTCCCTCACTCACTGAATATAAGAGGCAGATATCTTAAGTCATCAAGCAGGGCACATCAAGTCATACCCTCACCTAAAATGAACTAAGTCCAGATTGTGAAAATCTTACCATATCCAGTTTCCCCAAATGTTTATCCAAGAACACCAGTTTATTTAAATACACATTCCTGTGTTTGTTCAGGGCTCATTTAAAAGTGTACCACCCAGGGGGCGCCTGTCTGGCGTAAGTGGTAGTATGCAGCTCTTAATCTTGGGGTCGTGAGTTCAAGCCCCACGTTGGGTGTGGAGCCTACTTAAAATAAATAAAATGAAATAGCAATATTAAAAAAAAAAGTGTACCACCCAGCAAGCAGTTATGGGCTTTGGTCACTTAGAATGCTTTAGGAATAAGGCAGGATGAAGGTTGCCTTCTCAAGTCGTTGACCTTTCACCTTGGAATTTCAGAGTAGGGAGTTGCTTCCTTTGGCCAGTGAAGAGTCAATGACTTTGCTGGGTTACTCTGTGGCCACGGATCCTATCTAAAGTACTATCACTTCTCAGATGGAAGGAAGGCCTCAATTATATGGGAGAGTATTGGCGATAAATAGAGTGGCACTTGATTTGATTACCATGATTACCTTCTTTCCAAAGCAAATACACAATCATGTTATCAGTGATGCCTAGTACAAGTATAGATGGTTAAATATAAATTATTAAACACAGTTGCCAATAGTTAAAATAAGCCTTTCCCCTCGTGTAAATAGGGATTTGTTGATTTGAAGTCATTCATAGTAATTCGCTTTTATTTCTGGGTCTTCTCTTATCCGCCCTCAGATGGAATAATTGCAAGATCTCCCTGAAAACCAAATGGCCATTCACCCAAATGCAGATATCATCCATACCAGAGTAAAGAATTCTTACTTTGGATACTGTGTTTTAAATCTATATGATGGCCAAGGAGCAGATGGACTGGTAGAAAATAAATATTTCTGGAATGCAAAATGACATACACATTTACAAGAGTGAACTGAAATTTGTCATGGAAAGGCCACTTTTATACTTGCTGTAGGAAATATATCCCTTTGCTTTTCCATAAATAAAAATGTTCTAAGTTAGCATGTTTCAACCAAATCAAATAAAATGGGAAAAAAAAAAGCCAGAAGCCATATCCACTAATTTTCTAGAAACAGCTAACATTTTGATATAAAATTAATGTTATATATGCTTTTCCCTGCCTCTATTGAGATATAGTTACATACCATAAAATTCACCTTTTTGTTCAGTTCAATGATTTTCAGTATAGTCACAGAGTTGTGTAAGGAGTGTAGCAGCTAATTTATAACATTTTCCTCAGCCCATAAAAGTAACTCTCTACTCGTGGACAGTTACTCCCTGTTCTTCCCTCTTCTTAATTCTTAGAAACCACTGATCTACTTTCTGTGTCTTTGAATTTGCCTATTTTGGACATTTCATATAAATGGAATCATGCAACATATGACCTGTTCTGTCTGGTGACTTTTACTTAGCATAATGTTTTTAAGGTTCATTCATGTTGTAGTGTCTATCACTCACTAATGCATTTTTTTTTATGACTCAGTAAATTCTGTTGTATGGATATACCATACTTATTTATTTATTTATCAGTTGATGGACATTTGGATTGTTTCTGGATTGTTTCCACTTTTGTCTATCATAAATAACTCTGTCAAGAATATTTGTGCATGCATTTTTTGGTGGACATATGTTTCATTTCTCTTGGTATGCACCCAGTAGTAGAGTTGCTCAGTCACAGGACAACTCTAGTTTTAATTTTCTGAGAAACTGCCAAAAGTCTTCCCAAAGTGGCCACACCATTTTACATTCCCATCAGCAATGTATGAAGGCTCCATTTTCTCTACAAATTTGCCAATGCTCATTATTATCCATACATTTGATTACAGCCATCTTAGTTGATGTGAAGTCATATCTCCTTGTGGTTTTGATAGTACTTCTTTAATTATTAAGGATGTTGAATGTCTTCCCATGTACTTATTGGCCATTTGTACATCTCCTCTGAGGAAATATCTATGCAAATCTTTTGCTCATTTTAAAACTGGGTAATTTGTCTTTTTATTTTTGAGTTTTAAAGTTATTTCTATATTTTGAATATTAGACCCTGATTGAATATAGGATTTGCAAATATTTGTACAATTTTGTGAACTGTCTTTTCATGTTTTTGATAGAATTTCTGATGGTTAATTTTACATATCAATTTGATGGAGACATGATGGTCAGATTTGGTCAAACATTATTCTGGGTGTTTTGGAGTGAGACTAAAATTTAAACTGCTAGACTAAAGTAAAGCAGATTACCTTCTGTAATGTGGGTGGGCCTCCCCAAATCAGTGGAAGACCTGAATACAACAAAAAGGTTCACCCTCTCCCTGATAACAGGGAATTAGTCCTTCTTGACAGCTTTTGCATTGGGACATCAATTTTGTCCTTTGTACTCAAACTGAAACATGGACCTTTTTTTGAACCTCAAGCCTTCCAGCTTTAGACTGGAAATACACCACTGGCTCTCCTAGGTTTCTAGCTTTCTCACTCACCCGCAGATCTTGGAACCTGCCAGATTCCACAATCATGTGAACCAATAATAAATCTTAAATCTCTTTCCGTGTGTTTGTGTGAGTGTGTGTGTCTACACACATCTGTTCTGTTTCTTTGGATATCACTGCCTATGGTCTCTCCTTTTTTTTTAGGCCTTTATTTATTTATTTATGTAATCTCTACACCAACATGGGGCTCAAACTCATAACCTTGAGATCGAGAGTTGTATGCTCATTCCACTGAGCCAGCCAGGTACCCCACTACATTGTCCTTTGAGCACAAAATTTTTATCTTGATGAAGTCCAAGGCACATATTTTTTCCTTTGTGGTTGTGTTTTGAGAGAAATTACTGGCTAATCCAAAGGTACAAAGATTTACACATATGTTTTCTTCTAAGAGTTTTATAGTTTTTACATTATGTATTAGAAAGCTTATGAGAGTAATGATGTACATTTTATAAATAATAAATATATGATAACATACATGTTGATAAATATCTAATGACAGATATTTATTTCCAATTCTTTTTGCTATTACAATGTTACAATGGGTATTTTTGAATTCTATCTTTGTTTATTGGTTTTTTTTTTAAGATTTTGTTTATTTATTTGACAGATAGAGATCACAAGTAGGCAAAGAGGCAGGCAGAGAGAGAGGAGGAAGCAGGCTCCCTGCTGAGCAGAGAGCTTGATGTGGGCTCGATCCCAGGACCCCGGATTATGACCTGAGCTGAAGACAGAGGCTTTAACCCACTGAGTCACCCAGGCGCCCCTATCTTTGTTTATTTGTGCAAATATGTCTGAAAGAACAATTTTGAGAACTATAATCATTAAAAACTTCTACTATATATCAAGAATGGCCAAAGTGAATTTTCTTTGTTATTTAAGACATAATAAAAAGGAACCACTTTACCTCTTTTATTGCCCTCTCTACCAGCTTCTAAGCTTTTATAACAGGACAGCATTATTAGAATATTGGAATTACGATCACACTATAAAACACTTGGATTGATTCTACCATATCTACACTCTAAATTTACCTTCCATTTCCAGGTATAATTATTAGTAATTTTCATTTTTTCCTATTGTTCAGTAAAAAAAAAGTAGGTGCATCTCCACTAAAGTTTATTTCTTTATAAATCACATGCAGGTACTGTCGCACTTACATATTATGCAAATTATAAAACATTTGCAAGATTTGAAATAGGAAAGGGCAAAATGAAAATAAATATAAATAATTTCTCTAGTATCTTTTCCTATATCTCAGTGGACCATTCTCCACACTTCTTGGTGTGGACACACACATTTCAAAACCATGGTTTGGATGATCTAGACTTAGGTAGTGGCTTCTTTCAGCTATGTTGGATATACATGATGGTGAGAACCTGAGATGGTGTAACAGAATATCTACCATATCAGCTATAATCACCATTCACGAAAGGTTGCTTTAAATAACATTTTAGTTGCCTATCAGGGAAGCCATTTCAACCCATCTTCTTGATATACAACTGGTAATCATTAAGTTTTCACTATAAGAATTTGCCATCCAAAGGATGTCTATAACTGTAAAGACGAAATTAAAATGTTCTAAATTTAATATATTCAACGGCACTTCTCCAAGGCAGATGGCAATGGAGAATATGTAAAAACAGGCTTTTGAACAATGGCTACAAGAATATTCCCATTTCTCTAACAAACTATTCTCCTTCAGGTATCATTTTATAAGTTAATTCATTGTTTCTTTTTACCAGAGACCTCAACATAGAAATCCGAACCTGTGTCTAGACAACTCAAGCTCTGAAATATTCCATTTTTATTTTTAGTTCTCCAGGACATGTTTCTGTGAATGTTATAATAACCAGCAAGGAAAACACACATACATATATAGAGAGATAAACCATTTTTCAGGTAAAGGGCAGCTAACTAGAATAACTTTAAATGCCAACTAACTGTCACCTGAGCATGTTAAGTGGTCCTAAGCTATACCAGTGACATTTCATCCTGAAAAAGGTCAGATTTGATGATAAAAGTGAACTTCAGAAATATACGAATGAATCTAACTCTTAAAAGACTCTTAAGAGGGATGACAAAGTACCTAGTCCACATTTGGCAAATAAAAACACAGGAAGCCCAGTTCGATTGGAAAAATAGCTGTAACTGCCGATTTTTGTAATTTAATTTAAAAAGCAGAATACAGGACGTTTAGCGTGCCCTGGCAAAGTCAGTAGAGGATGCAAGACAAAATCATGAAATACAGGACATGTCCCATATCTATGGAATGCCTACCAAAGTGGGACATAATTGACTTAATTTTCAATTCCTTTTATGCATGTATGCCTTTCTTTTGTGCATGGCAGAGATTTATAGATGCGGGAAGGGAAATAAGGATGAAGTACCCAGAGATTTTCGACTTATTAGAAATGAATTGTTTCTTCTCTTTATCATAATGTTTTTATTGATTTCAAATAAAAAAAATGCTTGCTTTTATTATGTCCTGAACAATCTCATGTAAAACCTAATAGCTTGTCAGTGGTTTTCCTTTAAGAATGCTTATTGAGTCTACGGCCATACCACCCTGAACGCGCCCGATCTCGTCTGATCTCGGAAGCTAAGCAGGGTCGGGCCTGGTTAGTACTTGGATGGGAGAATGCTTATTGATTGCCAGTATGAATAGGGATCCATGCTAAGCAATGAAAAAAAACATCTTTTTTAAAAAATCTCACACAGTCACAGTCCTTGGAAGGTCATCAAGTTAAAAGTCTGACGGCAGGATGAAATGAGTTTTTAAAAAATATGTGATTTTGATTTGAATGTTCTATTATATATTGTAGTGGGAATTGCTTCTTGACTGTTGGACATTGGAAACCACAAAGGACTGTAAGTCTTAACACTGGTAGTTATACTTCTCAAGAAAGGTTTTTAAAAAAGACTTCATGGGGGTTGCCTGGGTGGCTCAGTGGGTTAAAGCCTCTGCCTTCGGCTCAGGTCATGATCCTAGGGGCCTGGGATTGAGCCCCCGCATGGGGCTCTCTACTCAGCAGGGAGCCTGCTTCCCTTCCTCTCTCTCTGCCTGCCTCTCTCCCTACTTGCGATCTCTGACTGTCAAATAAATAAATAAAATCTTAAAAGAAAAATAAAATAAAAATAAAAATAAAAAGACTTTATGGTCCACTGTTTTATATACAAACACACACTCTTTTTGTGTCTTACCATTTTGGGTTGAATATTTGGTAGAACATTTTGAAAAACTGGATGTTACATAAATTCTTCATGTCTCACGTGAAGGAAATGTACTCACTCTAGCAAATAGTCTGCAACAATTTAAATATTTTGAGTTTTCCCACATTATAGATGAGGTGAAATACATATAAAACTTGAGAAATGCAATTCTAATGGAGAAATAGAAGAACGCATAAATTTGTAGACCGAAACATTTATAGCAGGTAGCCTATGTTTGAAGTATTGTACAAAGCATGATGTGAAGGTAAGTCCTTTGAACTTTTTTACTTTCACATGTCTGAATTATCAACGCACACATTTCCCACCAATTCTACGTGTCAGATAAGAACATTCGGAGAGCCCTCAGAGAGATAAAAACGAGGTGCTGAAGACAATCTGTTCGAACGGATAGAGTTCGTTAACCAAATACTACTGACCCACTCCTGGAGTTCAGGCCCACACCTAACAAATTCCAAAAGTTCTTCAGACCTCAGCAAGTCAAAATATACTACGGAAATCGTTTTTGACAAGAACTCTTGGGCTAAGCTTAAAGTAATCAGTATCTGGTTGGGACAGGAATCACCCAGTATCCTGTGGAGGAAAACAGCTGACACGAGGGCCATTCCAGCTTTCCCTCATAATCACGCTTTCTGGGGTACTGCCAGTTCGCTCCTGGGCTGCCCTCAGTAAGACGCACCATTGAGGCAACCCAGAGTTCACAGATGCAAACGCTGCAAGGCTCCCCACACCCACCCTTTCCTGCCCTGAAATTCCCTCACCTTTAGTTCCACAGCGACATTGCGCTGTATCAGGAAACCCCTTTTCACTGCGAATCCTCACGGAACATCTAAAACTCCTTGAGCAAATTGTATTATTGTTTTGTTAGGAGGGGGAGAAAGAGAGCAACAGATCCTTCTCTTTTTTTGGAATGCAGAGTGCGAAGGCTGAAGCACCCAAATCCTCCTACTCTCCAGTCCCTCTCTATTAAATCTTTACCGCTGCTAGCAAAGAAGTAAAAAAGCCTTTTGTGGTTGATCTCACAGAAGCATCTTCTGGAGGGCCAAGGACAGGAGAGCTGGGAAGCGCTTGAGTGGATCTGCTGTGTGAACAAACATTATCCCTGCTGGGACCGCCTTCTGTAAATGATAAGGGATCTCAGAGAAGGGTGGTGGTGGAGGCGGGTGTTTCTGCAACTCCCCATCCCCTTTCAGGTGGCTACATGGCCCTTTCCCTGTCTGCTTGAGTTGGCTTTAAATCTTAAAATGGCAACAAATACCTCTAGCAGGGTTTTGGGGAACAGAGAAATGAACTGCTCAGTTGTCTTCTGAGCAAAAGCAAAAAGCCCAACCTGCTGTGGACCCTGAATTTTTCCATCTGGTAGTGGCGCAAAGGCGCCATCTAGGGGCGAAAGGGGGCACCACCAGCTCTTCTCCAAATGGGTCGGGTTTATGCGGGGTAGGCTGAACATACGATTTTATTTTAGAATGCGTCTATTTTTCCACCGACAAAATTGAATACAGTCTAATTCTGGATATCTGTATTCATAAGAATATATCCACACACAAGGCTAAAGCAGAAGAATTACGGAATGTCTTGGACATCAGGGGTGGCAGGAAATGGGAAGAAGTGTGAGCTTTTCTAGCACAGAGACCTGGGCTCGAGGCTGCAGCCCATAGGCTCTGTGGCATTTACTTAAATGTGTTTCAGTTTCCTCATCATTCAAGTTGAGATTATGAAAACCTCTCTCCCTGAGGTGGTTATGAGGAGGAAATAATATTACACAATCACAATGTCTCTTGCACACTACCTAACACATAGCAGCTTCTCAATAAATGATTAGTATTCACAGAGACATGTCAAGGCTTTTCTAGTTCTTTGCTCTCCATACAGGGGAATAGTTATTCTGGGACTTTTTTTTTTTTTGAATTGGTACTAATACGAGACCTTGGGATGTTATCCTATATTTAAATATGCCCAATAAATGATCTTACTTCCTCCATCCCCTTATCTTTGCCCTAAAAACTTTTTCTGCCTGGGTTCAGAGGTAAGCTCAAATTTGGTTCTTCACTGCACAGGGTTTGCTCATACAGAGAGCTGCTTCGTAGCACTGATGCTTTTTATTCTAGGCCAAGAGCGGTTTAGTTATTTAAAATGCACGTGTTACATAAACAAGATCATCCAGAAAAACGTGCTTGCCATATGTCCCTGATAAAAACTGCATTGCAGATATTTGCCCATTGTTATCTCTGTTCCTTGGATGCCCCGTAAAAGCACTTAGGGACGCATGCCACTGCCAAATATTTAAAGCTCTCGGCTTAGTAGGTTAGAGACGAGGCTAGAGAACCAAGGGAACAGTTTTGGTTACAGTCAGAGTCAACATTGCACATGGTAAAACTGCTGTCCAGGAATAGGCATTCATTTCTCCTGGCTAGCATCTCAACAGGGGCACTCACTGCTATTGTGAGTATCAACTGGCAGCCGCCCCCCACCCCTTGGGTATACTCCTCGCCACTGCAGTGGGATCATAGGTGGAAAGGAGAGCAGGCACACAGAGGATTGCTCCTGTCCAAACAGATGGTCATGCAAATCAAAACGGGAACTAAAATGAGGGAGAAACCCAGAGAATATTAAATGCCTTTCCAGTGCATTTCAGGTTTGCTGCCGGATTCTATTTGGGTCTACGATGAGATTTTTTAAAGGGCCTTGGCCAATGCCAAGTCTCCCTGAGTGCTTAAAAATATTTATTTAGTGTCGGGCTTTTCTGCTACTTCATTATTGGGAAAACCCGGATTATGTCTCCACAAAATATTAGGATTCAAAACACTGCAAACCTTTTCTAGCATTCAATCTTTATTTCACAGGCCTGGCCTCCAGAGGATCAACCCCCCACCCCGCATCCCCCAACCTGCTAATACAGCTAGGAAAGAGATCTTTGGGAGGGTAGTTGGATGATACTGGAATTACCAGGGTCAGCAATAATAGCAAGCTCTCATGAATATGCTCGCCAATTCTTTGGTGACTCTATGCCCTGAGCTGACCTTAATTTAAATGTATTCAAATTTTGGTGTGGGAAATCTGAAGAAAGAACAGACTAGCAGAGTTTGTTCTCAAAATAAAGGAGACATGGATGAATAAATGGCCAAACTCTTCTGCCTTTGGGGAAATTCATCCTGGTTATGGACTCACCATGGACACTTCCTCTCCCACCCACCTTTTTCCTGATTTCTTACCACCAAACCAGGGCACTTTTAGGTCTTGTGCCTAGGACTTGCAAATGCCTCGGGTGAATAAGAATGCTTTTCCTGTGTAAGAACACAAGACATTTCAGGAACAGGAAAAGCCTATCCGGTCCAACATACCTGCCCTTTTTAGGTTTATCTTAATCTCACCTTCCTGTATTGTTACCTTCCTTCGTCTTCCTATACAGAAAAAAAAAAAAAAAAAAACCAACACCCCTCAACCCCTCTCCCCCAAAACCCCACAAAAAACCCTCCACCACATTTCTTGTACATTTCTCATGATCTCTACTATTGCTAGACCTGATAAAATCAGACATACATTTTAGCCCCACTGTCTTTAAAACTAATGACTTCTGAAAATAGTTCTCAAGGCTGGTAGCCAATTTGTCATTTTTCTTTTTATAGCGTCATAAACAGTGAGTTTGAAAGAAGAGGCCCCAAAGAAGCTTGGCTTTGGGGAATGGCGAGATCATCTGGCTTGATTTTACACTTAGATTTCAATTCTGAGTTATCTTACTTGTCGTGTTCTGGGTACCAACATTTGCTCTCCGAGTGCTCTGTCAGAAGGGGTACGTTTATAAGGAGTCAGACTTACTAGCAAGAAAGTACACAGGTGGCTACAGATTAATCACAAACAGCAGAGACCTGTTAAAAAGCTTAACATTCTCTTTCCTCGTCCTCCCCACACATTTCGTATCTGACATTTACAATAGGGTGAGATAAGCCACTCACTATCGTGAAAACGGGGAACTATTTTTGTACCAGGTGTTTCATTACTTGAGAAAACGCACATTTTCAGTTAAAAAGCACAAAAATGGGCCTTCCACGCAAAGCCTTCCAAGGGACCCCGGGCAGCGTTTATACCGAGTGTCTACAAGCTTCAAGTCCCGGATTCTTACTTTTTAACTGTGCCAGTCAACAAATCACTGAGAAGACACCAAAACTGTCTGCCAGATGTCGACCACTGATTAATTTGTCTTAAGTTCAGCCAAAAGGGAAGAAAATATGGGTGGAGCATGAATAGCAAAGCACAATCAACATCTGACCAACCAGAGTTTCCTGTCGCCATGGGAACGCAATTGATTGGCACTGGTTTCCTGTGTACAAGTTAAAAACCAGTGGCAACTGCAGTAACAAGAATAAACTACAGATAAGAGACTTGGAAATTAAATCAAGTTCTATCATCAAAACCTCAGCTTGGAACCTTGAGCAGAAACGTCCTGAGATAACTTTTGAGGTCAGTTTTTACCCCTGTAAAATTATTTTATATTTGCAGCATATTTACTTCTAATTTTGCCACTTTTGGCATACGGTCTGCAATCATTAAAAAGGACACGGGAATTCAAACTTATGGTAGGACTTACATATTTTGCCCAAGACTCAGCATTTCCCATCACTCAAGAGGTTAACACTTTACTAATGCATTGAGTGCATTTTCATCTCACTCTTTACATTATCTTGGATTACAGCTTTCTGAGGTCAGAGGGAATCTCTTGCATAAGGACAGCCCCAAGGATACACACAGATTAAATATTACAAATATGAATTGTAACCTAAACTTTCTACTTTTTTTTTCAAAGATTTTTAATTTATTTATTTGAGAAATACAGAGAGATAGAGATAGAGAGAGAGAGCGAGAGAGAGCATGAACCAGGGGAGGAGCAGAGGGAGAAGCAGGCTCCTCACAGAGCAGGAGCTTGATGCGGGGCTCGATCCCAGGACCCTGAGACCATGCATGACCTGAGACCCAAGGCAGACACTTAATGGACTGAGCCACCCAGGTGCCCTGAACAGTAATTCTATCACAGTGGGTGCATGTTTGGTGCAACACAACTCTATTTGCTTCCAGTGTGGATTCTGAAAGGTTACTTCTTTTTGCTTAATTCAGCCGCTCACAAATACTCACAAAGCATCAGCTATGTGGAAGCCCATATAAACTGAAGATACTGACAAATTAAACAGCAATTTGCCCTTTGGTAATTTGCCTTTTATTTTTATTTGCCTCTAAAAAAAGTTGAACAAGCCTCCAGAGGATTGTGGCAAGTTGCTGAGGAATAATGAAACAGAGGAGAAAAATGTTTGCAAAATCTACTTTTTTTTTTTTTTTTTTTACCACCAGCCTAGTGGTTATGAGTGGATTATGGGGCCAAGACTGCCCAGGTTCACATTCAGGTTAGGCCTCTTAAGACCGCGATCTTGGGCAGAGGACACAGCCTGAGTGCACATCGGTTTTGTCATCTGTAAGATGGGGACGCAACTAGTATGCTTGCTTCATTAGCTCATTGTGAGGATTAATTGAGATAATAGATGTAAAACACCCGGGCCAGTGTTTGGCACCTGGTAAGGGCCATGTAACTCTGAACCGGCATTATTCACAGCTTTACTGTGACGGCCGCTCTCAAGACACCTTCAGTACTGCTCCTGCAAAGACCATGGCTTCCTCTGCAGTTATGGCTTGTGTGATTATGGATTTCCGTTATCGTTATTGCTGCCCCAAGCCCAGCGGTTCCCACGGCTCCCACTCCTGTTAGAGCCACGGTCTTGTTCCCGTACTTCTTGCCATCAGAGCTGTCACTGTCATCACCAATTACTGGAAGTACGGTGTTTGGTGAGTGTGTGTGTGTATAAGGCCTCACAAAATATTAGTGAGGGTTATCTCTGGGGGTCAGATGGCCTGTGACATAATGCCTATGTTTTTGTCTTGGGCTAAATATGTTTTCGAAAGGAGAGCCTGGGTGGCTTAGTCAGTTGAGCGTCTGCCTTCAGTTCAGGTCGTGATCTGGAGTTCAGATCGAGTCCGCTGTCAGGCTCCCTGCTCAGTGGGGAGTCTCCTCTTTCAGCCCTTCACACTGCTTGTGCTCTCTCTCTCTCTCCTCTCACAAATAAGTAAATAGAATCTTTTTAAAATGATAAAAATATATGCTTTTGAAGTTTCCATGATAAAGAATGTGTTATTTGAGGGCACCTAGGTGGCTCAGTACGTTAAGAGTCTGCCTTGGGCTCAGGACCTGATCTCAGGGTCCTGGGATCAAGCCCCATGTCAGGGCTCCCTGCTCAGAGGGGAGTCTGCTTCTCCTCTCCCCTCTGTCCTCCACCCTGCTCGTGTTCTCCTCTTTCCTGACCTTGCTCTCAAATAAGTAAATAAAATATTTTTTAAAAAAAGAAAGAACATATTATTTGTATAGTTCACTGTATAGTTCATTATTTGCATAGTTCTTTGACAAAAATTTAGGAGTGCCTGGGTGGCTCAGTCAGTCAAGCGTCTGACTCTTGATTACAGCTCAGGTCATGATCTCATGAGTCATGAGTTTGAGCCCCGTGTTGGGCTCCACGCTGGGTGTGGCAGCCTACTTGAGAATCTCCCTCTCTCTCTCTCTTAAAAAAAAAAATTGACAACATTGATAAGGCTGGAGAAACATTGAGGTCTCATATTTTACCTATATTTGGTATTGCCTCCTGGCCAATACTCCCTTACTGAGAAAGGAAGGGTTATAGGAGGCCCCCTTCTCTGCGCTCAGAAGGCATCTTATAGATCACCTGATTTTTTTTTCTTTAAGATTTGATTTATTTATTTGACAGAGAGAGACAAAGTGAGAGAAGGAACATAAGCAGGAGTCATGGGAGAGGGAGAAGCAGGCTTCCTGCTGAGCAGAGAACCTGATGTGGGGCTTGATCTGAGCCCAAGGCAGACGCTTATCAACTGAGCCAACCAGGCACCCCTAGAGATCACCCTATGAAGACAGAGGACCACATGCTGCCTTTTATTTGTTTTCTATGCACTAAGATCACATAAGGCATTTAGTCCCTGACTTATTTCACTGTTATTTTTATCTCGTGTCAAACCTTTCCTCATTTGTCTCTATGTTTAAGAAGAAATATTTTTGATAAGAGAAGAGATCTTTTGTGTATTTTAGCCAAGCTATTCCCAGGAGAATGCCCTTGGGCTGGCCCATAGCTCAGTTCTGAACAATTATCCTGACATTATCCTGAGAACAATCCCCACAAGTTCTACCGAGAATAAATAAAGCACAATGGAGTAAAATTATCCTCCAAACTAGGAAAAGCAGTTATATTTTAGTCAGGAAATCTAAGGCTTTTCAACGTACTATGTGCTTATGCTCTGTCACTAAAGAATTAAGTGGGAAAAAAAATTCAGATTCCCCCAGTTATTGATCTAGGGATTGAATATTGAAAAAAATGCACCCAGAGCCAACTTGGGTGAGTTTGTATGCACTGATAACTGTCCTTGCAGGACAAATGGTTTTAACAGGATTGAGAAAATAGAAGGAAAGAGTGGAAAAGCATTCAGAGTAGGTGATTGTTTTTAGAATAGTGATGAAGTAACCCTTAATCTATTTACTGTTCCTCTAACTGTCCTGACACTTTTTTTTTTTAAGATTTTATTTATTTATTTGACAGTGATCACAAGTAGGCAGAGAGGCAGGTAGAGAGAGAGGAGGAAGCAGGCTCTCCGTTAAGCAGAGAGCCCAATGCGGGGCTCCATCCCAGCAGCCTGGGATCATGACCTGAGCCGAAGGCATAGGCTTTAACACACTGAGCTACCCAGGTGCCCCCTGACACTTTATTTTTTTATTAGGTTCAGTTACCCAGCATATAGTACATCATAAGTTTTTGTTATAGTGTTCACTGATTCATTAGTTGCGTATAATACCCAGTGTTCATCCCAATACGTCCCCTCCTTAATACCTATCACCCTGTTACCCTCTCCTCCCACCATCCCTTTTCTGTAACCCTCAGTTTGTTTCCTGGAGTCCAGGGTCTTTCATGGTTTGTCTCCCTCTCTGATTTCTTCCCATTCCATTCATCCTGACACTTTAAATGTTAAAGGATTAAATATCTGATTTTATGAGACAGAGGGGCCAAATGATGACTTTATTTCTAGACTATTTGTCAAAGTTTGGGGATGAGTGGGTTCACTCTCAGATCTCCAGCACAGCTCCTGTTAAAGGCAAACTCAACAAGTTTGTCTCTCTTTGCCAGGAGAAAGCCTTTCTAATGCCCGTATAGGCCTACATGGGATGCTCATAATCAAATAATATTGCTTCTTATGTAGACTCATATCACAGAAGGGTCATGACGAGGTGATGTTTGCAACCTAACTTCATGGGAGATTGTCCAGGAGCCCCAAGCTAAAACCCAGTAAAGAATGATTCTTTCCCCTGCCCCCTTTCCTTCTCCTCCTCCTCATCTTCCTTTTCCATATGCTTAATCTTTTTGCTTATACTTCAGTCAACTTAATTCAAGAAAATTTCATCAAAAAAATCCAATTCAATGCAATAAGTATCTATCAGACACCTACTGTAAGCAAGACATTTTAAGGGAAAAATCAGGTTTCAAAATTTGTGTAGAAATGTAAGGGCCGGGCACCTGGGTGGCTCAGTTGGTTAAGTGACTGCCTTCTGCTCAGGTAATGATCCTGGAGTCCTGGGATCGAGTCCCACATAAGACTCCCTGCTCTTCAGGGAGTCTGCTTCTCCTGCTGACCTCTCTCCTCTCATGCGCGCTCTCTCTGTCTCTCAAATTAAAAAAAAAAAAAAAAAAAAGAAAGAAATGTAAGGGCCTACAAATTTACATACAGTGGTTGATAGCTGGGGGTCTAGAGGCAGACCCCTATATCCCTTCCATGGCTCCCATGGTCAGTTAGGTGTCCCTGAGTCAGTGACATACCCTCTTGATTAACTTCTAAGCATAAATAGTAGGTAACACATCGAAGTTACTCTGTAAAGAATTACACAAGAAAAACTGATAAAAGTATTTCTAAGAGAAGTTATCAGACACTTTTTTTCTGTGATTAGGTGTTCCAAATGGCCAATGAAAAACTGTATCTGAGAGTAAGCAATGGCTTTTCTAGGAAATTACTTTTGGATTTATATTTGTGATAAACAGCCCCAGGAAACCCTAAAGATGTCTCAGATCCACTGAGGGGAATTAGAGGTGGTGTAGCTACTTCACTGAGTCAGGGCAGTGGAACCGTACTGGAACAGTCTCATGGAGAATGCTTCCAAACAGCACAACGGATGTATTCTACACAAAACTGCCGAAGCCTGAGGAAGACACCTGTGCCCAAACAGAAGGAGACCCCAATTCCCCCTCAGGCCTCTGAGTCTATCTAGGGAGGTTTCTCGTGAGCAAGCTTATCCGAGGAAACAACTGTGGTCTCAAAATTCTTTTCAGGGAGGCCTGGGTGGCTCAGTCGGTTAGGCATCTGCCTTCCACTGAGGTCATGATCCCACGAACCTACAATTGAGCAGAGGGCAGGGGCCCTCTGCTCAACGTGGAGTCTGCTTCTCCCTCTCCCTCTTCCCCCTGCTCATAGGTGCACTCTCCCTCTCTTAAGTAAATAAAATTTAAAAAACAAAACACAAAAAACAAAAAAACTCTTTTCAAAATTGGGGGTTCCTGATTAAGAAAGAAAAAAAAAAAAAACCCTGCAAGACCAATAGCAGAACGAGGGCATGGAGACTTGTGCTCACGGAAGAGTATGAGAAGGGTAGGCCCCACCAGCCCAGCTCCCACCCCCACCTCCCCCCCCAACAAGGCCTCGTGCGGACACAGGTGAAAACCACTGATCTAGATCTAAATGTGAAATAATCTAGAGCTGGCGACCAATCGATTACAACGCTTTGCCTGAATAACCCAGTGCTGACCGATGGTTCCCAGAGGATCTACAGTTGTCAACAAGTTGGTTAACGTTGTCTCAGTTCCTTCATTAGTAACACGCAAAGGGGTTGTCTTCCAGCGCCCGCATCTTGTGATCCTAATAATTTTAGTAATAAATCCATCCCCAGAAACCCTGTGCTCAGGAAGCAGGGAAGAGCGGTAGGAGTGAAAAGGGAAAGGGATTTTCGACAGTCATTGGAAGAGTTTTCAGCTTTGCAATTGACAAGTGGTTTCGTCCAGCAGGGGGCGTGCCCGCTGCTTTGGCCTCCAGGGCAGAATTATAGGAGCATCCCTGGGACGTGGGCCAGGACCACTCACATTGTGGTTTTCAAATGCAAGTAATTTAAATATAGAAATATAAAAGATAGTAATTTAAGTATATTTGAACATCGACAGACAGTTAAATATAAAACTATGTTAGATTATATGCATGAATTTAAATACATGCATATATTTAAAATCATATGTACATAGATATGTATCTATCATGTGTATAGATCTAGACATACATATTTATATATGTATCTATCGCCTCAACTCTTCCCCAGAGCTACTGAGGCTAAATTTTTGTTTGACTCGAGAATATTTCCTATCTAGAAATTCTATCTAGATGGGGGAGGGAGGAAGTTCTATCCAGAAATGTTTCTATCTATAAGAAGGTTTAGAAATGTTACAAAATTTCCCTAGGGGAGTCAGATCTGAAGTTAGGTCTAGGGGCCACTGCTCAAAGTTTCCTCTCAACTCTAAAATGTTGCATGACTGACTTTTCAGGAAGCCCCTCGTTCTAATATATGACCACCACCTGCTTCCTGATTCTACCCATGCCCATCACGACCACTGCCACCAACACTGAGTGGGAATGAAGGAAGGAATTAAGTATTTATTAAGGTCTAATGTGCTCCAGGCACCTTGATAGGCAATAAGAATACCAACGGTGTTAAGATATCCTTCTCACAAGGAGTCTACAGTTTAATTTACTGAATTACACAGTTTAGCCTTCTAAAGAATAATAACGATTTAGGGGGAAAAAAAAGTGTGGGGTCATGTTTAAGCCATGTTTGTTTGATTGTTTTTATTATTTTACTTATTATTAGTATTTTTAGGATCTTGACATTCTAATGCCACTTGATTTTGTGCCTCTCCTCCCACCCCTAAGGGGATGAAAGCACTGAATGACATGTACCAATTAAACATACTCTAGGGAGACTCTTATTGACACCATATTAAAGATTTCATGAGACACTCTCCCCACTGTAGATTTTACTGGTGTCTCTGTAGAGGATGAAAAGCCAAACTCGAGAATTTCTGTCACACACAGAGGCCTAGGTTTTCACTTTTAAAACATACTGTTGTTTCAGGGCACCCCCTACAGGTCATATCTAGTAGGACACATTTAAATTAGAAATTAGAAATCTTTGGGCTCACCACTTCTTAAATATGTCCCTCATTGCTCTCTCAAGGATTTCACATTTAATAGAGGTTAATTATTCCAATAATATCTCTGTGTATATGCTTCCAAAATATCTATGAGCCAAGCTCTTAGACTCAATCTGCCCAAATAACAAAACATGTGAGATCTCTCTCCCCAGACCTGGTATATGTGTTGTGCTTGATTGCTTACACTCTGATTCTCAGCAATTGAACTGGAAGTACACTCACTCTACTCTGAACTTCTCTAATACCGAGGCCCTTCTCTTGCACAGTTTTTAGCTAGAACAGGACCTGTTTCTATTAATTATTTTCCTATTCATTGCCGCCTCCAATACATTAACACTTCATGACTGATGAGGACAGAGTGGGCAATAAAATGCTTTTAAAGTTGACATAATACACTATAGAGCTGGTTTAAAGTGAAAAAATACTCTTGTCCACAAAATGGTGATGAAATATCAAGCCGTTATTGCTGCAGTCAAGACTATAAAGATTACCTGTATAAAGAAGTTGGATGGAAGAATTTCCCAGCTGTAAAAGTTTCATGAGTATTTTTTTTAAAAGACTGAAATTTCAAAATCCAGTTAGCAAAGTAAAGACAAGAATAAGGACAGTTACCCCATATAAATCTCTACAGGATATTTGAAGATGAAGTTCTTGCTTCACCTGGAAAAATCTGCAATCTTGTTATTTGAGATCTCTGTTTAGATTACTTTATAGATATAAGATCATTCGACTGCATGATTTTTTCATGCCCGAGAGTCTTGATGCATACCGTGCTGTAATAACAGGTTCAGGATAGAATCTCTTTAATTTTACAAGACTTATATATTAAGCCAAGCAGACTTTCAAACTCATTGGTCACACAACGGGGTTGGAGAAATGAAGCACCCAGGAATGAAATGGCAAGTGAGAAGTTTTCCACGTCCTGGGACTTTCTAGAACTAAATGGACATTTCAGAGCTGAAACAGATGAGTAAAGCTAACTCTGATGAGTAAGGCTAACTTTGTATTATTCAGCCAGTATTTAAGAACCCTTATTATATGTGTGGAACTAGGAAGCAAGGAAACAGATAAATGAGTTCTTAGGAGATTTGACTTGTATGAGGTGTGTGTGTGTGTGTGTGTGTGTGTGTAAGAGAGAAGGAGAGAGAAGGCATTTGTGGAGTCTGAGAAGTGTTGGAGAGGTGGTGTGAAGGTAGTTTATTCCCAGGGGTCTTGTTTATTTCTATGGATGAGATGGGGAAAAGGAATTTAAGGAGAGCAGTGCAAATTTGGAAAGATTGCATGGGGCAATGAGAACGAGTTGAGAAAAGCAACAGATTTCTGAGCAGTGTGTCAAGCAACCCTTGGATACTTGGCTAAGTCTCCACCTTTGAAGTATATTCTTTCAAGCTATGGTAGGTCTTTGCCATGCTTTTATTTATTTATTTTTTATTATTTTTGAAGGATTATTTATTTATTTATTTATCTGACACAGAGAGAGAGATCACAAGTAGTCAGAGAGAGAGAGGGGGAAGCAGGCTCCCTGCTGAGCAGAGAGCCCAATGCGGGGCTCAATCCCAGGACCATGACCTGAGCTGAAGGCAGAGGCTTAACCCACGAAGCCAGCCAGGCGCCCCTTTGCCGTACTTTTAATCTATTCACTGTCACAGGCCCTTTAGCACATCATCATTCCTACGATCATTATTGATTAAAGTGGATTTAAAATTCCACTTTGTTTTTCAGAATCCTTAGGTAGACTAAGGATTCTATCAGGAGAAGAAGATTCTTCTGTGAATGGGGGTTTAGTCACAAAATGCTACTGTAGAAATAAAAAGGCAATGGCAAATAAAACACAACAAGAATAAAACTAATCATCCAGGAAACTATATTCAGAGCAGGGCAAGAAGGGTTGTTATAAGCTCTCCTCAGTGGCGCGGGGTGATAGAGAGGATGTGCAGGGAGAGGAGCTCCGACTCCTCCCTCATGGTGGTTAACGAGGCAACCACCAGCACCAGACACTCATATCTGTAGGGTGAGGGGGAGATGATGGGGATCATCTGTTTCGCTTTGTTTTTGAAGTAATTCTTTCCATAAAATTAACCTAATTTTAAGGACTTATTCCTTTGTTTCTTATTGAAATGTAACAAATATTCATAGCAATAGGTAGTACGTGTCAGGCATGGTGCTAGAGACAAGAGAGAAAAGGAGGGGGAAGGAGGAGTGGGGCAGGCAAGATGGCGGGGCTGGGAAAAGGGAGAGATATTGAGCCTCACATTAAATCTCTGAGTTAGAATAAAAATTAGCTCCTGAGTAAAAGGATTTATATATTATAATACACCTTAGGCAATATTAATTTCATTTGACCCATGGTCTTTAAAATTACTTGTGGATTGAATGAGAAATGAAAATGATTGGACGTTAAGCATTGTTAGAATGCACATGGCTTTCAAATGAAAGTGTTCATGGCAATTTGTTATTTCTCAAGTTACAGCTCTTTCATCACTACACTGAGACCGTTTTCGAAAGTACCTGCCAAACAAGGTTATGCTTCACCTGCCAGAGAGGACATTACAAGTCATTTTGGAATCTATCTACCTATTTGTAACAGAAACAAGAACCACCCTCTTGACACTGGCTAATAATGGCCTCAACGCGCAGTTCTCCTCTAGAGGGCACTATTTGCACACACTACAATAGCCTTCATCCAGGCCCGCTTCAGAATATACGGGAGAACAGAGCCCTCTCACTGTGTTTAAATTACATCCAGATAATCACGAGGCATTATGGAATGGAAATGACATTTTAACGTTTGTGATATACGTCCAGGTAAAAACAAAAACAAAAACAAACAAAAACCCCCCAAATCCATCAGTTGAAAAATAATTTTGCTGCAGTCACCTGCTGGGGGTGACGTGTGATTATTCACCGTTATGCTCTAGAGGTCATGTATCAATAGCTGGGAAAATATGATGGTAACAGAGCGGAGCATCGCTGCAGAGGAAAACAATGTTCCAGCGTCCAGAAAATGCACAGAGCAGAACCGTGAGCTGTAGCTTTATGACACATTTCAAAGAATTCCAAAGGTGATTTGTCTGCCAGCAAGGTTATATAAAAAAAAAAAATCCCCTGATACAATAACGAAAATTCAGAGCTGGTCTCTCTCAAAATAGGAGGCAAAACGTACGCTGGGAATCATCTGTACCTGCCCTGATTAAAATGCTTCTACAAAAAAGGCCATTTTGCCTAATTCTGTCAACCTGTACATCCAGACCTGGAACATAGTCCCCTAGCAAAAACTTGTAATCTCATTTGAAAAAGCCCCGCATTTAGGACTCTCCACAGGAAAATTCTCATTTGGTTGTGGGTGGAGGAATTATCAAGCCTCAAAACATTATAGGAACGACCTTTTCTTTAGGGGCAGGACAAGGGAGAATTCTACAGAAATGCTAACATTACGCAGCTAAGGGAAATAAGCCTAATTTGCTCTAAAAACAGGTCAGAGCTTACAGAATGGCTCTAAGAGTTCCCAGAAAAGAACTGGACTTTGCCCCCCGTCGTGGGAGTGGAAATAGAAATCACCTACCAAAGCAGGAAGCCAGGGTCCAGGATCAGATCTGGAAGTTAATGGGTGCTGTGTTTAAAGGTGGGTGGGGATAACAATGCTGAGAAGACTTTCCTGCTTCAATCTCAGGACGCAGGAGCCTGGGTCATGGGTATCTAGTGGAAGACACAGAGAGGAGGACCCAGTGGGACTTAAACAGTTGTTACTCCACCAGGGGCCACCCGGGGCTCAGACACTTCAGTCTGCTTGGAGAGAAGCTAGGTCTTTGCTTGCCAACAAGTGGTGGCTAATTTTTACCTTTTATAGGCAGAACTCTATTTTAAAGATTTATTTATTTGAGAGAGAGCACGCATGTGCGTGTGCGTGCATGTGCACACACACACACACCCGTGTGCAGGGGCTGGGGGAGGGAGAGAGGAAGAAGGAGGGAGAGTCTTAAGGTGACTCCATGCTGGGTGCTGACTGGACCTGGGGCTTGATCTCACCATCCTGAGATGAGGACCCTGAACTGAAACCAAGCGTCAAATGCTTGACTGACTGTACCACCCAGGTGCCCCCCAACTCTACTACTTTCAATTCCTTCAAAATAGATCTCGGCTTCTGTTCTTCTCACCCTGGGGGGTTTCCTCTGTCATTTCTCTCATTCACCACGATCACCTTTTGTCTCATGACTTGCCATTAATTTGGGGGCAGATTAAAAACTCCTCCTTCCATTTTCTTAATCCTGGTGTTTGGTTTGTTTGTTTTAATAAGGAAAACTTTTTTTTCTTAAAGATTTTATTTATTTATTTGAGAGAGAGAGAGAGAATGAGAGAGGATGAGAGGGGAGAGGTCAGAGGGAGAAGCAGACTCCCCACTGAGGAAGGAGCCCGATGCGGGACTCTGATCCCGGGACTCCAGGATCATGACCTGAGCCGAAGGCAGCTGCTTAACCAACTGAGCCACCCAGGCGCCCTAATAAGGAACACTTGAAAGTTTTTTTTCCTAACCCTTCAGAACCCTGACACACCTCCATAAAAATGCAACCATTGTCTACCTTCCAAATAAAGAGGAAAGAGTTTGATGTTCCCTGTAAGCAAAGGACTTGTGCCTATTTCCAAGGCCTCCCCAACTCTGGACATTCCCATAAAATACTTTAAAAAGGTGTGGTAATCAAAAATAAGGGAAGCTTAAAATTCTATCAACTGTGTCCGCTAAGAAGAGGTAGAACACAACGGTCACGTGAAGATTTATGTCGGATATCGACCCGGCGTCTGGAAACAACTGGATGGAGGAAAGGCCTAGACAGGCAGTGAGCTAGACTGGCAGTGAGACAGATCTCCACTTGACAAGTTTTAAATCCACTTCACAACATAGAATTTTACTTGTTTAGAATCTGAAAGCCAAGCATGAAATTTGCTAAGGCAATCAGTGTGACACTCCATAATAGACCTACTTAGTAAATACATTGATTTGTAATCTATTTTTTCCTTATTTTCTGTAGAATATGGGGATATTCTACACCACACGCACTCCAGTATAGTACTTATATAGTACTACAGCCTCTGGAGCCAAATTGCTTGGGCTCAAATTCTATTTGTCACTCTCACAAGCCCAGTCACTTATTATTATGTTATGTGGGCAGTAACTTAAACTCTCTGAGCATCCATTCCTCACTCTAAAGGGGGATAATAAGTCCCTTGTGAGGATTAAATGAGATCATGCATGTAAAGGGCCCATAAGCATTACTGAGTTGTTGTTTCGATTGAAGTTGCTTGGAACTAAATTTGGATTGACTTCTAAATGGTTGCTTGTTATGGGTTACATTACGATTCCCATATTGTCAGGCTGAAAACATGAGTCGTGGGTCATAGCGTTTGGTGGTGTTGGGTCATAGGTTCCATCAGAACGACTGGTATCTATCAGAGGAGGCTGTTTGGTCTGAGTATCCTGGGAAAGATCAAGGAAACCTGGAACGTAAACCCAGCTTTGCTGTAACTAGTGTTGTCACCTTTGGCCAGTGTAGTAATGTGGTTGGTGCCCCACCCAGATCACCTTGGCCAGGCTGCACCCCACCCACTCCCCTCCCCCACTGCTGCAAGTAAGGGCTGTGAACGGCACACACAGGTGCCACTTCTCTGGAGAATCACTTTGGCCGATGGGAGTAGCCCAGGCCAGATGTGCCTACAAAGTTATGCTTCTGCCATCCCTGGGGTGGCCTGAAGCCAGTGCTTGACTGACATGGGGTACAGGTGCCCACCCTGTTTGCTTCAAGGGGCAACAACTGTTCATGAGCTGCCACTCATGTTTCAGGGTTCCGGGTGTGAACAGGCTGAGATCAGCTGAAACCACCTCGTTGCTTGGCTTCTTTTCCCCTGCTCTGCCTCCCCTACTTTCCTTTAGGCTTCTCCTGAGAGCACCCTCACAATAAATCACATGGACAAGATTCCTTGTCTCAGGCTATGCTGTTCTCCCCTGAGACCAAAAAGGGAAGATTCTGGGTCTCCATTTCCCTAGACAGAAAGTGAGGGAGTTGACTCCATTTTCCACTGATGGGTCTTGCATGAATACAGATTTTAATTTCCAGAGTATTTTTGTGTACTTTATATTCTGATATTCAGCTGTATCTATTCTATACGCTTTCCTTTTCTTATATGTCCCAAAGAGAGATTAGTTGAGAAGCTATTAGGTATCTTCTAAGTCAAAATTTCTGCGCACTGAAGTGTTTCTCCATTACGGAGAGCAGGGGACAGAAACTGGAACATTCCATCTTGTCTGGAGGAAATTATAGTAAACAAAACTTTTAGTTTAGGTGTAGAAGACTCAATATTTTCTTGGTCAGGCCCATGTTTTCATTGCCTCCACTACAACAGAATCTTTTTAGCTTTGATAGAAATCTCTCAGGTTCAGCCTTTAAAAAAAAAACCTTTAAAAATCATACATCTGGGTGTTACATTATCATTTGCACAATATTTATGGACCCAAATAAACCATATTAAGATACAATTTCAGGGAAGTTAGAGAATGTTTATTCACTGGCTACTGAAAACCCTTGTGGGCCTGTGGAGACCTCCGTTGTGAGACAATCTCCATTGATGCCATATATTTCCTAGCCCATTAACTGAGCGCGAGTGAGAGTGCCCTGTCACAGGGAGACACCCTTTCTAGACAGTTCCTTCACTGTCCTTGCTCACTTTTACTCCTAAAGAAAAAATCAAATGAGGAAATAATGTGAATCTCCCTGTCCGCCTGTGAATTTCTTTTCCATAAAACTGGCTGTTGTACAGTAGCCTAGAGGGGAAATTTGCAGGAATTCACATTTAGAAGTTCTCTGTTTTCCCAATGAAAGAAAATGTATCATTCTAGGGTCTGAATGTGATCTTTGGTTTACTGGACATTTGGAACCCGGCTACAGTTTCCTTGAGAGCAACAAGCAGGAAATCTGAGGAGGACAGGGATGGGCCAAGAGATGAGGAATAGGAGCTAGCCATGGCCTCCTGCTGTGCCAGCCGCGTGACACACGTTGTCTAGCTTAACGGTCTCAAGAGCTGCGCAAGGCACCTGCTGCTGTCCTTGTCACAGATGAACAAACAAGGTCCAAGTTTTACATGCAGTGGGTGTGGGGCAGGCCTCTGGAAGTATCTCTTCAATTCACAGACTCACCATGGGAAAGGAACTCATCTGTTAGATGAGGGTAGATTTGATCAGATACTGATAGTTGTCAAATTACATTAGATGGTCAAATTTATAAATACAGATTTATAAATAGGATGAAAAAAACCATAAGTCAGTTGACAGTTTAAAAAATTTGTGAAAAAATAAAATAAAATAAATATTTGTGATATCAAATGGCAGGCTCAACTTTGTCATTTCAGTAAAAAAAAAAAAAAAAAAGTTTCCACTTTCCCAAGTTCAGAAATGTAACCGACCTAGTATAGGATTGTGGAATGGGATCACAGAACAAAACAAAAAGAACAGTAGATTTCCTTTTCCTTCTCACAGACAATATGCATTTTTTATTGATTCTTAATTTTATGGTGTCCTTTGAAAAAAGGCAGAACAGATATAGATATTACCAAACCTATTTCCTACATTGTGAAAACTACACAACAAAGGACTTGATTAACATGTTCAATCACTTGGTGAATTTCCAAAGTAATATTAACACAGAGACTCAGCTCTGTGGTTTATCGTAAGCTATTTTTTCTTACTGAAGTCTCTTAAGAAATACAGGCACTCTCCAGAACCAAATGCATATTGATTAATTAAACCCATAATTTTCTAGTGTTTACAATGTACCAGGGTCACAAGAACCATGGAAGATACGGGAGGGTCTTTAAAGCTGGTGAAGGGATAGGATAAACTACTTGAAAACCAGTTTTAGTCCCTTTCTGAGTTATTCTTTAATGAAACTCACTGCTGGGGAGGGGTACATGTGAGAATTCACAGGTGTGAAGAATCCCTGTGGGTACAGATAAATGTCACGGTCGACGGTAGGAGGTAAGTTTTGTTTGGGATTTGGAGACTAGAGATAGTTGAAGGAGAGAGAATAGGGACCAAGTGAACAAAGACACAGATGTAACCATGAACCCAGAACCCTGGAGAACAGACTGGATGGAATGGAAGGTTTGTTTTGGGGGGTAGTGGCAAACGTATTTGGAAAGAAGGATCAGGGACCAATAGTACAGGCCCTCTGAGGCCCAGCAAGGTGCTCTGTGCTTAAGCCTATAGACACAGGGATTTTTACACAGCAGAGTCATTGAATGCAAACAATGTTATAGCAAGATAAATCTGAAGAGTGGGGGCGCCTGGGTGGCTCAGTGGGTTAAGCCGCTGCCTTCGGCTCAGGTCATGATCTCAGGGTCCTGGGATCGAGCCCCGCGTCGGGCTCTCTGCTCGGCAGGGAGCCTGCTTCCTCCTCTCTCTCTGCCTGCCTCTCTGCCTGCTTGTGATCTCTCTCTGTCAAATAAATAAATAAAATCTTTAAAAAAAAAAATCTGAAGAGTGTACAGTCTGATGGAAGGAGAGGAGAGGATTAGATCAGGCAGAGAAGAGGAAATAAAATCATCTATGCGAAATATGGAACGCATGCTAATCCTGGTACCATTCTTATAATCTCTGCATTAGCAAAGAGGGCACAGTTGAAAAAAAGAGAAGGAAAACTGATGGGGTAAGTTATCAGGGTTGAGAGGGAATGACCTGGAGCCTTTGTGGACAGAGCAGTTTCTCTTCCTCTGAGATGGGAAGGAAGTGGGAGGCGAGGGGTGGGGATCCAGGAAAGTTTATGGACCAGATGGCAAGGAGGCTATCTGACCCTGATTACACACTTGGCTTTGCTGGAGTCCCCCGTGTGGACCATAAAGATGAGTAAGATGCCATCTCCGTACTCTCCTTTCTCAAACAATCACTTCCCTGAAATGAATAAGGAGATACTTGAACTTAGGCTTTTGAAATTCAAACATGCCCAGAAGCAGCCTACGAAAGGCAAGATTCTGGCAATAGGCACCCCTTAGAGGATTTAACCACTGGCCTTCCGAATTGGCGGTGTTGATGGTAATAAAATTTAGTCTGACTTCTAGGTAGTTTTATTATCATCTTTAAATCATCTACAGAAAATGACCATCTTATCGCTTTCATCTGAGCAGATCTCTTCGAACACCCTGCCCTCGGTACACCACCAACGCCCAGACACCTGCTTTGAGGTTTTCTTTGAAACAAACATCAGTGTGTAAAACTAATTTGGGTGACAAAAGCAAAAGAGCCTGAAGGAAGCAAAGGAGTCAAGTTTAACCCCTTCATATCACAGATGAGGAAAATGAGGCTCAGATAGAATGACTCACGTGAAGCCACTCAATTCAGCAACGGCAAAGCTGTGTCTGGATCCCAGTTCTCCGGACCCCATGCTTAGCCTCAGGGAGAAAGCTCCATCTCATCTACAGCCCAAACAGCAACGTAGCCGTACCTAGCTAAGAAAATGGTACCACATGGATCCATTCAGAAACCAACTAGTATTTGGGAGGAGGAGGAAGAAAATTTGATTGCTCTCCATTTTTCTTCTTTTACGGAGTCAGAATGTTCTCCCTTTACAGGACTTTGGAGATCACTGCAACAGTATCTTTCTTTTTTACTTTATTCACTGTTTTTTGACAATGCTTACTAAAAATCTCAACGCGCACCGTGGTCTTCTGAACTTATATTTTCTGAAGGAATGTGGTGTGCGTGTGTGTGTGTATGTGTGCGTGCATGTGTTATAGGAAATATAATAAAAATTTAGAGATGTGACCTGAAAACCTAAGGCAGCAAAAGAACAGTGAAACAAAATGAAGATACAGGAAAATAAGAGGAGAATGAACCTGGGAGTGTACCTCAAGAGCCTCTCACTTCCCCCACTACCCTGGCATGCAATGCTGGATATAATATCAATCATATTTTAAATATAAACAGGAAGCTTCTTATTTTAAGAAACATCATGGGGAAGATTTACTTAATATTTTGGGGAAGTAAAGAATTAGCACCTCTTTTATGTGTCTTGCATATCCTGGTTTTCAAATGTTGGTTTTGCTTTATTTATTTAATTTTAAAATTTTTTAAAAGATTTATTTACTTATTTTAGAGAGTGAGAGCATGAGTTGGGGGAGTGGCCGGAGGAGAGAGAGAATCCTCAAGCAGACTTGCCGCTGAGGGCAGACCCCAACACAGGGCTCAATTCCAGGATCCTAAGATCACGACCTGAGCTGAATTCAAGAGTCATATGCTCAACTGACTGAGCCACCTAGACACCCCAGGTTGGCTTTGCTTTAAATGAGAATGTCAGTATAAGTATATCACAAAGACAATAAAAACAAAGTCATGGATCTCGAGGTATTTACTATTCATTTCCTTAAAGGAGATAGGAGGCAAACTTGAAAAAAAATTGATTTGTGACATTGATGGATCCTACCTTACCCCAAACAATATGGACTTTGTCAGGAAATACCCTAAGTTTATTCCTAGTCTTTCTACCTACCAGAGTTTTGAGGACGATTAAAGAAGATAGTATCATATCAGCAGCCCTCAAAATGTACTCAATAAATGATTACAGAAGTTGTCCTGGAGTTAAGATGAATGTGGCTTGGGACTACACGAGCTAGACAGAATCTGATTGAACTAGAAAATTATTGTAACACAGATAGATTCTCTGGGGGGACAAGAAAGACAACTTCCTCCTGCTGTCCATTTGGTGGTGAGCAATTTTACCCAATATGTCAATCATCTTTGCCTCTATCATTTTTAATTGGTGAATATCCTTTAAAAAAAAAAAAGCAACCTGTAGAGGGATACAGAAAAGCTCTTACCTCTCCTGAAGTCCTATGGGCTTCATTTTGAAAGGAGAAGGGCAGACAGAGGTGGTAGCTTTGATCTCAGGAGAGTATCGGCTTTGCGGGTCCACAACCACATTCAGCACCTTGGGGCCTTGCTCGGGCTGGACCATGCTGTTGACGGTCTTTGCCTCAGACTGCGCTGGTTGTAACGCAATGGGCGATAGGTGGATCTCCTGTTTTTTCTCTTTATCTTGTCGCAAGGAGAGCTGAAATCTTTCTTTTAATCTGTAAAGAATCTACAGAAGGAGATATGAAGGCTTGCTTTTTCATGCTGAACAACAACATACAATCTTCTCACCCTAACCCAGAAGACCAACTCAAATGGAGGTTTAACGATCATACACCCAACCAAAGCGTTTTAGAATGATTTCTCAGTTGTGTTGGTATTTCTAGTTATTAACTAAATGTGTCCATGAATCTATTCCTCAAATTAAATTCAAAAGAAAATTTGGCTAATTTTATGAAAGTGCCAGATATCAGTTTGATCACATGCAAGTTTTTATGCAAAATGACTGAAAGGGAAGGCTAATCAAAGGGATAGCCATGAAATACAGGCTTATGACATTTATAGAAAGAGAGATCTACATCCAGTACAACAGGTGAGAAGAAATTCTTGTAAAATATTAATGCAAAAACAGTCATGCTCTAAATTGTAATTTCTTACGTTTACTAGTCATGCATTAACTTGAATATCTGGTAACTTCTTAAAAAAATTAAATTCAGAGC
Organism: Lutra lutra; assembly: GCF_902655055.1. Lineage (NCBI taxonomy): Eukaryota > Metazoa > Chordata > Mammalia > Carnivora > Mustelidae > Lutra > Lutra lutra. Next base: position 97,886,196 of record NC_062285.1, read on the forward strand.
ACCTACCAAAGAATAATTTGGATAACCACAATTTTATTTTTTACCTTTTTCCCCTTTTAATTTTTTAAAAGATTGTTATTTATTTATTAAGAGAGAGTGGGGCGGGAGCGGGGCAGAGAAACAGACTCCCTGCTGAACAGGGAGCCGGGCGCAGGGCCTGATCCTAGGATCCCAAGCTCATGACCTGAGCTGAAGGCAGACACTTAACTGATGTGAGCCACCCAGGCATCCCTCCCTTTTTAATTTTTAATGCATGTAGGAAAAAGCAAACATATCACTTCCTCCATTCTCAGAACCTTTTCTAGAATGGCTAATTCAATTGAGAAATGGCAGGATTGTTATTTTTAAACTTTTAAACTTTTATCAGACCGACTTTGCTGGGACGCTCCGCGGACCAAACTGTCAGAGAAAAGCCACTGTAAGTGATAAACCATTAAACGAGAGAGAAGGGAGTCACTCAGAACTATTGTTCAGTGCCCACCTAATGTCACGTATCATGAGAGGTCCAGAGTATTCTGCTCTGAACAAAACAAACTGCACCTTGTACTTATGGAATTAGGGATATGGAATGAAAAAAGGTCTCAGTTAAGGGACGCCTGGATGGCTCTGGCGATTGAGTGGTTGAGCGTCTGCCTTTGGCTCAGATCATGATCTCAGGGTGCTGGGATCGAGTCCTACATCAGGCTCCTTGCTCTGCCTCCCACTTCCCCTGCTTGTGCTCTCTCTGACAAATAAATAAATAAAAATCTTTAGGAAAAAAAAAAAGTTCTCAGTTAAAAAGTATGTCCTTTGAAAGAAGAATAAATGTGAGGAGAAAACAGAGCAGTTTTTGTGACTGAGGAAAAAAATGCGTATTGCAAAAAATGACATGAATTCCAGACCTCGATAAACTGAAGTTCACGTGAATGAAACCGACAGAAAGAACGTTTCAAATGCATAAGGTCTCAGGAAATATGCTACCTGTGTACATTTCCTGAAAAAAAAAAACATGTACTCCAAGTCACAAGAAAGATGACTCAAAGTTAAGAACTGAATAACTACAAATTATGATTGAAAAGGGAGCTTTGGAATTATGTAAAAAGAGGGTGAAACGAAATTTAATTATGTCTCAGGTTATAGTAGCAAGAGGGAAGCTTGAGCAGAGAGAGAAGAAATAGGAGCGATTGTACTAAGTGACCTATAAATTAGGGATACGGAGGGAATTGGAGTTTGAATGGTCACTAAAGGTCCTTCTGACTTAATTATACATTTAAGAAATTGTAGTCTAGCTGAATAATATGGCTTCCCCAAAGCCCACAGTCACACCCACAGTCAGCAGGGACAGACCCAAGCCCTAAGGCAGTTCTGACTGGCAGACCCATGCACTTTCCACCGCCTTATACCTGGATCTTACGTTACCTCTGGTGTTTTCTTTGCCATGCCATGATTCTTAAATACAGACTCTGAAATCACATCTGCTGCAGATATGGTTCTCATCACTGGGGTTCGACACCACCAAATCTATCTTTTGTGGACTGAAAGGTCTCTTAAAGGAAAAGGACTATGCACATAAAAATATAACTAGAAATGCATCTTATGAGTTGAACTGCCAGGAAATGAAAAGGAATCCTTATTGTCTTTTATCAGTTCACTTCCTCATAACCTGGAAACTTTTACACTGGTGGTGTTCATTGACAAAGGTAGGGTAAAGCGAATTCTTAAATTGTTGCAAGCGATGGGTGCTCAAGTTTCCTGTGAGAAATATTACTGCGTAAGGAAAAGAAAAAGACATCTAATATTAAGTGACAAGTCTTCTTACTCTAATTAGACTTTTACAACTATAGGATAGAAAATATTGAAAATAAATATCCTTACCCTGTGCATCATGCCCTAAGGATTGGGAGGTTTTTAATTTACTGCTTCTCTTCAGTTTCTATAACTCTCAAGAGGCGACTGGTCACCAGTCTGCACAAACAAAACCCACCCTAGAACAGTACCCATCAGATAACACACATCTACTAAATTAAAAACGTAATTACGAAAAGATGAAACAACAGAATTTAAGGTGGGAGAGCTTCTTATTATTTTTTGATTTATTACTATTTTTTAAAACATTTGTGTGTCTAAGTAATCTCTACACCCAACGTGGGGCTTGAACTCACGACCCCAAGATCAAGCATCACATGCTCTTCCGACTGAGCCAGCCAGGCGCCCCTAGCTTTTTATTTCTTAATTTCAAGCCACTCATTTTCCTGAATGAGAAGAGAAACAAATACACCTGTACCTTTACAAAAATATCTTTAATAAAAGATACTGCATATGTTATATATTCTAAGTTCTTCACATCTAAATATAATAGGTACATTGGAACATGCGCCTGCCTGTTTACATTTGGGGTCTGCAGAACCATATTTCAGAAACGAAAATGAAAAAGCCAAGGAAATACCAGCCTTCCTGAGAGCTCTTGACAGGTCACTTCTACAGTTTTATTGGTGTGGAATACACTCTAGTCCAGAGTCCTTTACTGCACAGGCTTCTGTTCTTGATGAAGGACCCTTGTCACATAGTTTACAGTCAACCGTTCACTTCATCTCTGGTGATAGGTCAACTTTCTAATCTACGTATGTGTACAAACTATGTGTACAAACTGATAATCTTTAAAATTTTTATTTATTTATTTATTTATTTGACAGAGAGAGATCACAAGCAGACGGAGAGGCAGGCAGAGAGAGAGAGAGAGGGAAGCAGGCTTCTTGCTGAGCAGAGAGCCCGATGTGGGACTCGATCCCAGGACCCTGAGATCATGACCTGAGCCGAAGGCAGCGGCTTAACCCACTGAGCCACCCAGGCGCCCCCAAATTGATAATCTTTAATTAGGGAAAAGCAGAACTGTATAATGCCTACAAGACACTTCAAAAATCCTCGAGAGGGAGACTGGGCCATCTGGTGAAATGTGTAAAGAATTGAAGACACTGTGACAGGCAATGGGACGGTCGTCATGGAGTTAAGTTTTGGGGAGTCATTCTCAACCAGCTGGGCTTTAGCCCTTCGGAGGCATTCGGCAACGTCCGGAGCTGTGTTTGGTAGTCATACTGGCCTGTGTGGTGAGGCGCTATTGGCATCTAGTGGGCAGAGGCTAGAGATGACACCAGATACCCTCCAGTGCCCAGGACAGACCCTCTCCCCTCAGCAGAATCACCCAGCCCCAGACGTCAACAGTGCCACTGCTGAGAAACTGGGATAAGGGCTCTTAAAAATCATCTGGTATAATCTCATTTCACATTTAGACTCAGAACACTCGAATGACTTCTGGAAGGTTAGAAAGAAAGTCTAGAATCCAAGTTTCTTGACTTAATGCCTGTGATCATTCAACTCTACCGTTTCTTCTAAATCCCCACATCCTTCTTCCCAACTCCTTTCTCAAAGCCTCTGGAAAAGTGTGTCAGAGGTTCTTCTCTGTGCAGATCATGGTCTGGAATATAGCACAGACCTATTTCTCTTTGTGAATGCACTGTGTGGCAAAGTTCAACCTAGAAGCTTATGATAGCAAGGGCAAATCAGTAGTTTTGGTTTTACTTTAAGAGCTTGTTTGAATCTCAGGATGCAATAAAGTCATTTGGTCATTAGGGAAAGAAAACCGAAATACTGAACAAGAGAGGAGCTGTAAAAGTCAAACTATACCAAGAGGTAAAAAATAGTAGCAGGGAGAAGAGATCCAGAGGAACACAGAAATGAGAGGAAAGCTACAAAATAAATTCAATAAAGCTCTTGTGCTGCTTATAATTTTCACTTAAAAATCTCAAAAAAAAACCCCAAAACAAACAAATAAGGAAACAAAACAAAACGACAAACAAAAAACCCCCCCAAATCTCATAAGGGTACAACTTAAACTTCTACAGTGTTATATGGCAGGTATATTTCAATTAAAAAAAAAATCTCTTAAGTAGGTAACACAAAAGATGTTTGGGTTAAAATATGTTCCAATTTTAAAATAAAGCCATCAACTAACGGCCCATAGTATTTTCTTTACGGTATTTTACAGTCAGTTCTGGAAGAGTTCATTCTTTCATTTCTTTCAGTTGAGTAGACGTGAGTCAGTCACTACCACATTCTGGAAGCAACACTGCAGGTGCAAAGACAGCACACAACCCTAACTTCTGGGAATTCACAGGCTTCCAGAAGAGAGATGTGGAAAAATTACACCCAGTAAGAGAAAACATGGGCATTTTCATCGTCATTCCTTTTGTGGCCAGAAGCAGATGTTCACAAGACAGAGTGTGAGGACTTCAAGAAACCAGTTTGACTCCTTTATACATGAGATCATGGTAAGGAGCCCAGACTTTTAACCCAGATAGTTCTGGGTTTGAATTTCAACCCTTCTTCTCCCACTCCGCCCAACCCCCATCTCTCGAACCCCCACCCCACTGTATGTTCTTGGTCAAGTCACTTATCCTCTCAGAATCTTGGTCTCCTCATCAGTAAAATTAGGAAACTAAAACACATTAAGTATTAATGCATAGATCCTATAGTTAATCATCCTGCTCTGTATACATAAAATACTTTGCTAAGAGGGTAGATCATATGTTAAGTGTTCTTATCATAATACAAAATAATAGGAAGAAAGAAATGAAGAGAGCAGGACACTTTTGGAGGTGACGGGTGTATCAATGGCATAGATCATAGTGACGATTCCTGGGTGTACACTGATGTCCAAACTCACCAGGTTGCATCCATTAAACCTGTACAGCTTTTTGTACAGCAATCATACCTCAAAAAGTGGTTTAGAAAATACATTCAAGATTTAGCACCAGGCAATAAATGTAGTACCAGCTTCGTACCGGTAAGTGTGCAATAAAGGGAAGACACTAAATCTTATGATTGTTACTATTTTTATTATTATTAAGGGGATTATATTCTAAGCTAAGTGGTTTTATTAGTATAAAAAATTAGTTCAAGACATACATCTACTCTGGAAGATAGTTCTGTAAACAAATCATTCCAGTAGGACTCTATTTCCATTTCCTCCAATCCCTAGGGATTTTATAGAACAAATTAGAAGAGTGTGGCTGTTTATGTTCACCTCTGACATATTCTCACTGGCTGGTACTCGGGCCGTAGCAGGTGTTCTGACATAGGATTTCCTGCCTCCGCTACCAAGACCATGACTAGAAAGACTCTATGCATGTCATATGGGATGGATGGCTCCATGGTCCCAACATGCCAGAACTTTGTTGATCCAAATAACTGTGTTCCTGTATTTTCAAAAATTGCTTTCTGGAAGCAATCTGCGCTGTAGATATCTCTACCTACATCTCATAAATGCCTTTGTACTTCTTAATAAACCTCTAAGCACATTGGAAGGTTTAATTTCAATGATAAATGATGTCCTTTCCTTTGTTGATTGAAGTTTAATAACGATTTCTTCTCAGTAATAAATTTCCTCCACCTAAAATAGACTGAATGGATTGGAAACTGCCCACACATTTTTTTCTTGGAAAATCGTATTTGTCTATTTGTCGCTCCACCCACTCTAGATCCACATTTGAGAGGTGCTAAATAAGTCACACATTTGAAAATGTCATGCACGTCTAATTTTATGCCTGGCAATATACACTTTTTTTTTTTAAAGGAAAGTAAACAATATGCCACATTTCAAAAATTTTGCCAAGCCTTATGTTATTGTTACATAGCACACATAATCCACCATTACAACAATTTACCTATAAAATTTTCATCTTAAAACATTAAAAACCATATGCTTTTCGTTTCTGTGGTATGTAGGAAGGCTGGATGCAAATAATGGCATTTGATCTATCATAAATATAATTACTGCCAGAGGGAAAATTCTGTGCTGTATCTTCTCCTTTGCCATGGAATCAACAAAATTATGGGAAACAGAATTGGAATATTATGTGTTTAAAAACTGATGGTGTAACTATTACCGAGAGAGCCAAGTTAAAAGACTTACTTTAAATCAAGGTCATTATCAAAAACACTTGAACATTTACATAGGTAAACTTTTTTTGGAGAATCACATTTGAAAAGTCCCTAAATGTGAACTGTTGACTTGTCAGTGCTGTAGCTACAACAGATAAACTTAACTTCATCTTAATCCTGTCTAGGTAGCATTTTTCTATCACTATTAATTCCTTCTTGTATGCTGCTGGTTTCTGTGTTACTTCTTAAAGTGACCTTTTCTCAATAAAATTTAAGATTGTGGGGCACTGGGTGGCTCCATCAGTTAAGTGTCTGACTCTTGATTTTGGCTCAGGTCGTGATCTTAGGGTCGTGGGATCAAGCACCAGGTCGGGCCCCATACTCAGGACCAAGTCTGCTTGTCCCTCTCCCTCTACTCCTCCCCCACCTCAAATAAATAAAATAAAATCTTGAAAAAGAATTTAAGGTTGTGTTGGAAAGATATCATTCTATTTCTTTCATTTATTCAGAGCAAATGGAACCCAAATCAAAAGTGTTGCTTCTCTCACGACCCCCACCTCCAACTTGTTCCTCTCCCAAAAAATGGGAGCTCCACCACCCAGGTACTCAGCCAAATAAATGAGGACTCAACCTTAATTTCTTTCTTTCCTTCTCCCTGAGAATCAGTACACAGCAAGTCCTGCGGTTTCCATTTGCAAATAAGTCCCAACCGTTCACTTCTCTCCATCTCCACCCCTATCAGGACCATCTCTCCATCTCCACCGCCATCCCTACTCTGGACCATTATCATCTTTGTCATTAGGCTAACACAGTGGCTTCCTGAAGAGTCCTCCTGCTTCCACACTTCACCTGGTGCTCTGTCTCCAACCACTCTTCACCAGCAGAATACCTGCTCTTGTAAACATACATGTCAAATCACACCAAAACTCTGCTTTACAACTTTCAGCCTGCACCCTTCTTGCCAAACCTGGAGAGACAAGCGTCCTCCCGCCCCAGCTGCTCCACACCCTGGTGTCCTCTGCCTGTGAGGCCCCCTCCCCACATTTTCATGTGTCTCAGGAGTCTCAGAGTGCTCTGTTCCACTCACTCACTATTCTGGTATCTCTTCATGGCACTGAATAATATTTGATTTTAAAAAGAAATGACTAGACTTTGTTTTTTAAGAGCAGTTTTAAGTTTACAGGAAACAGCAGAGAGTACAGAGTTCTCATGTAGCCGCATTCTGCTACTTCCCCAGACAATTTGCCCTATTAACGTTTTGCATGAGTGTGATTACATGTGTTACAACTGATGAGTCAGTATTGATATGTTACAATTAACTGAAGTCCATAGTCTAGAGTAGGGCTCGCTCATTGGGTTACACATTCTACGGGTTTTAACAAATCCGTGGTGTCATGTAGCCATCACTACAGTGTCACACAGAATAGTTTCACTGCCCTGAAACTCTGTGGCTCTCCACTATTCATCCCCTCCCCCATGACCTTTGGCAACCAATGATCTCTTCACTATCTCTGTGGTTTTGCCTTTTCCAGAAGGTCAAATACTTGGAATCACACGTATGTCTGCTATTTGATTTAAAAAAAATACTAAATTATTGTCTGTGTCTGCCTTTGGAGTCTAGGCCCCACAAGAAGAGGGACCCCACCTGTCTTGCGCTCTCCTTGGCCACAGCACCAACCATAGGTCCACAGGGGATCCCCTGCAGGAATCTGTGGACTGAATGAGTGGATGGATCTACTTGCGATCACCTATACTTTTGAAACATTCCTTTCTCGATTTGTTCCAGTAACTTTGGGGCAGACTTATCTAGGTTTCTGACTTTTACATTGGTACTTTGCACTGTTCCCATTCACACTGGGAAAAGAAGAGCTGTTCTCTGGTCTCGAGTGGTTGAGAGTGTGGCCATGACAGCTCCTTTTGCCTCAGGAGACCGATATACGTCCTGTAGGGTTAGCCAGTCATGCTGGAGACATGGGGACTCCTTGAGCTAGAGATGCAGAACTTGGATCATGTCCTACAAGGTAAAATGAAACTCTGCTTTGCCACTTCCCTCCTTGCCTTTGCTCTGCTCAATCTCACCCCTTTCCTGCCTGAACAATCGCTACTTTTAGCACTCTTTACCCCTTTCTACTCTCCTTTTCCTCTCATCTTTTCATCTGTGAAGCAGAAAAACATCCTAAATATGCCTGACAAGAGAGAAAACAGCACTCAAGGTTTCCCGTTTTAAGGAAAAGAAGACCCAAGTATTTTAAAGTGCAATTAACTGTAACAAAAAAACCATACCTTCTAAAGTACTAAAAAATGTCCAGTGGTCTCTGCCACAGTTTCCCTAAAACCTCCAACTTTGTCTCCTTAATTTTTCCCCCTAATCTCCACCATTTAATACACAAAAACTGATTTTCTTACTCAATTCTTAAATTTTCTCATGATTATTGTGTCACAATTTTTAGAAATCTTCTTTCTACAAATCTTCCCATAGAAGACTGATGCCTCTGGATTCATGATGATGGAAGCTTGAGGATGTCCTTACTACTTTCTACATTCAGACTCGAGGAAATATACCCATCATCACCCTATTGAAGGTCTTAATTGTTTTATATCCTTCAAGTTTAGACCTACACAACCTCTGTCTTTCCCAACTAAGCTCTAATCTTTCTAACATAAACCCCTTCCTAGCAGGGGAAGCATAAGTGAACAAAAACCAATAAGACACTTAACAACACTGTTGGCTGTGGAAAGAGTAAGTAATTTGTTGTCTTTGGGGGAACATTTAAAAACTAAGAAGGAATATGTTTGAAAATGTACACAATTAAAAAGAATGTAGCACAAAGGAAAAAACATTAAGATCCATTTGCAAACTTCAAATATTTTAAGTTACATCACAGAATTTTCAAAAGAATAGAAAAATCTTACCAATGTATTTGAAAAGTATCTCTTAACTCATCCAATACCAAAGAGCACTTCCTAGTGTAGTGGGTTTATTCTGGGTTCCTTTTTTTTTTAATTAGAAAAGTACTTTTAAAGGCTACACATTTGTAATTTGTACTTTATAGAGCTATTTGCAGTGTATACTTTTATACTTTTTGTATTCATTTATCTAAAAATTTAGTTGACGGTGAATTATGTGGTTTTTGAGCCTATAATCATCTCATTTTAGTGCATAGAATGTCATAGAATGCTATCCAGGTCTTTTAAAAATAAGGAAATCAACCAGTATTGAAGATATAAACTTGCCCCTAAGACATGTTTCTTTTTCAAATTTTTCCTGAGTTCCATCAAGATGATATAAAAGAAAAAATAAAGTAAGCCCAAAGTGTGCCCATGAGAGTTTATTGACTTTGAGGGCTCTAGGGATCTGGGTAAATCACTTTCTGAAGCTTCATCCCAGGTTGATCAAGTTACTGAAGGCCCCACTGCAATTACAACCTTATTCTGCAGGTCAGAATCCATAATTCCATAGGTTTTCCTTACCTATCACTCTGTTGTCAGAGAAACATCCCCAGTCTACCAGGATAGTAGCTTAGCTTCTGTTCCCCGGCTTTCCAACATTCCTTTGAATGGCAGTGTATCCAATAATACTAAGCAGTGGCTCGGTAAGGGATAAAATATAGAAAGAAGCCCACTTACCATCAAACACGTTACTATAATAACAAAGATGCTGAGAAAAATGACAACAGCATAAAATCCTTCTTTGCTCCAGATTTTGTCCGCTTCGTGCTGCCCTTGTAAAACATTTTTCTTTAAAAGCAAAACAGAAAGTCCGACGTTAAAGGAGAGTTTGAGGAGAATGGCATTCTTATCAGACACTAAACATATTTTTAGCTTGATTCCATTCAGTGGAGTAGAACACACCTACCTCCCCCGCAACGAGAGCTGCTTCTCAACCTGATCTAAGACGAGGACTACCGTCCGTTTACATTAAGAGATGATTTTATCTCCTGTCCGGGAGCGAGCATGCCTGACATGGCAAATTGGGTCCTGGACTTCGTAAACATCCCTCCACCAGTCTCTCTCAGAAATTACCTGGTTCATAAAGTGAAAGAGCTCTGTTCTGTTCTGTGTGGAAGAAATTGTTTCGGGAGCTTTCTTTACTCTGTGTTAAGTGCCCTCCCACAGCACCAACACCCTGGCTTACGTGCAGCTCTTGACTTTTCAACAAAAGTGAAACAGGTGCAGACAAAATCTCATGATGTCTTTATAAACAGAGCAATAACGACTACATCATTTCCTTCTTTTTTTCCCCCCTCTCTGTCATCCAATCTTTTCTTCCCCTTAAATGCAGCCCCCACTTTGTCAAAATCTGATTATTTCACCTTGACCAGGCCAATTATTAGGACATTATATTTTATTTAAAGCAACAGAGGCCATCAGAAAGTCCAGAACTATCTAGTAATAAAAGGTAAAATAGTTTTAGTTATGCTTTTTAAATTATTTTGGCTTACCACTTAGTGGGTGAAACAAGGAGAGGAAGTTGAATAAAACGTGAACGAATGTCTTAGTTTTATACCTCCTAGTATCACACCTTAGGGTGCAATTAAATTTTATAATTCAGTGAAATTTATAGGCGGAAACTCTAGCTTGCAATCAAATGGTCTATGGTTAGGGTAAACATAAAAGCTAAATCAAGTCAAATGCTTCTGTGCCTCTAAAATTCCATTTTGTTGGGCGCCCGGGTGGCTCAGGTGGTTGAGCGTCTGCCTTCGGCTCAGGTCATGATCCCCAGGTCCTGGGATCAAGCCCCATGTCCGGCTCCCAGCTCAGCAGGGAGTCTGTTTCTCCTTCTCCCTCTGCCTCTCCCCCTGCTTGTGCTCTGTCTCTGTATCTCTCTCAAATGAGTAAACAAAAAAAAATCTCTAAAATAAAATTCCATTTTGTTAAATATGCCTTTTATTCCCTTTAGTGAGAATAGTTGTCTGTCCTTGGATCTTGTCTCCATCAGTTAAGAAAGATTTGAGCAACAGGATATTAAATGATGAAAAGCCACACGGAGGGAGGTGGTAAGGAATGAGATTCTCTTGGGCACACCAGTGGCTGATGAATGCCCAGTTTAATGTGACTACTGGGGTGACTTCAGCTTAGATTACAGGGAAGAGCCATCTAGCCAATCCTTGTCAACTCACAGGATCATGAGAAATTAATAGCTATCTCAAAAAAAAAAAAAAAAAAAGCACCTTGAACAAAAACTTGTCCTAGTAGGTATCTGAACTTTGAAGTGATTGTTAATTATTTTTCAAGACTTTTAAAAAAAATAAAATATATTCAATATTTGTAAATTAGACAAAAAGAATATTTGCCTTAAAAAAACTATTTTATGAAAACTTTTATCCTGGAACTCAAGTGAGTGTTGCTGGGGACTTGAGCAACACAGAACAGAAAGGATCTTAGAGTTCAATTGTGATCATAAAAATGACTTTAAGAAGTTGAATGAATGTCTTAGTTTTATAATTACTAGTGTAACATCCTTTGCTAACATCCTTTGTTTATAAAACACTGATATGCTCACCATAACATCTTGCCAACTTTCTAAGACACAAATTCATAGATATAATAAATGATTTGTATATCTTTTGTATATCTTTTTTTAAAAGATTTTATTTAATTATTTAAGAGAGAGAGAAAGTGAGAGAGAGAGAGAGAGAGAGAGCAAGTATGATGAGGGGGGATGGAGGTGGGAGAAGGAGAAGCAGGCTCCAAGCTGAGCAGGGAGCCCAATGTGAGGCTCAATCCCAGGACCCTGGGATCATGACCTGAGCTAAAGGCAGACGCTTATCCAATTGAGTCACTCAGGAACCCCGATTTGTATATCTTTTAAAAACATGTAAGTGGTAAGTTGAGGGAGAATCTGAAAATACTCGCCTGATGAAATGAATAGAGACCACGTATCTGGGGTGCCTGGGTGGCTCAGATAATTACGCTGCTGCCTTCAGCTCAGGTCATGATCTGAGGGTCCTGGGATCAAGCCCCTCATTGGGCTCCCAGCTCAGTAAGAGTCTGCTTCTCCTTTCCCCTCTGCCTCTACCCCTGCTCATACTCTCTCTCTGTCTCTCTGTCTCAAATGAATAAATAAAATCTTTAAAAAAAAAAAAAAAGACAAAACCAATATCCTTCTGGAAAGGAAGTCTTGGATTCAAATGGTGACTTGTTTCTTACTCTTTGACCTCAGCCAGATCATATTTAATGCAATAAATATATATATAGTTTAATTATTATATAATAAATATAGTTTCCAGCTATATAAATATAGCTGGAAACTAGTACAAAAGAAAACTCTTGTAGAAATCAGGTATAAACATGGAAATGAGTTTGTTACAGGCAACTAAATAACATCTCTTGCTTGCTATAAAAGTAAACTAGTTAAGCCTTCAAGTAGGCAGCCTAAACTTGTCAAATTCAAGTATGAGGATCGGAGCTTTAGTTCATGTAAAATTTGGATAAAAGGGGTGGTTAGGTGGGTGGAAAGAGATTTTGTGTTCCTAACCTTATTTGCTTCATTTCTTTTTCTTTTTTCTGCTATAGTTCGACACCTCCTAGAACATCAACATGTTCCTTTCTGCTTAAGACAAATCTGTTTTGTTTTCTCTTTTAACCAAAGTGGTGCTGGGGGAAGAATTAACCTCCTACCCCCACTCCTCCACTCCCAGTTAGAAAAGCACATGTTTTGAACTCCTAGAACTTAGTCACTGCACTTTCTTGGTAAATAGATTTCCTTCTGAGTCATGCCATTACTGCTGAGCCCTACTATATTTGTACAGAGATCTAAAAAATTGATAAGGACAAGGTCATAAATGAAAAAGTTAGTAGTTAAGATCCTACAAGACAAAAGATTGTAACCCCCATGAATCTCCAATCTAACCTTTGCCTGAGGGGTCAAGGGTTCAATAATTCAGAGTCTCCATGGTCAGGTCAAGCCCAACGTCCCTGTACCATATTTACTTCTGATTTCACAGCTACAACTCTCTACAATGCTTTGCCCTTTAACTTTGTTGCCGTGAAAAAAGTTGCTAGGTCTTGTTTTAGTCCACTACTAAAAATTTGGGCAGTTTCCTCTATCCATAACACGATATCTCTATATCCTGTTTAATAGTTTGATGCACTATAGTTGTTTTATTGTTTGTTTTTTTTTTTTAAACCAATTCTGATCCCAAGTGGTGCGAGACATCCCAAATGTTAGGAGAGATGATACGGAGACTTTAGGAGCTAAAGCTTTTGAGAAGAGATAGGCACACAGAATAAGAATGGAACGGAAATATTATAAATTATCTGGCAAATTGGTTGAACTAGGCAGATAAATGAGGTATATCCACCACAGTGTAATTTTGTTTGACAAATGCCCAACTTCCACTGGATTGTGCACAAAGTGAACAGTTCATTTTGAATGATCTGACACATGTTAACAGTAATCACATTTCTCCTCTGCACTGGAGGGCCAGGATGAAAATTCTTTAAATCCCTGGCTCATGTTGCAGTTTCAAGGAACGAACAGTCTCCATACTCATGGGTTACGGTACATATTTATTTGGTGCGTTTTTTTTCTCTTTGGAAATATTCCACAAAAGCTATCATTCAGCACACTGGCCTGTTATTTAAAGAAGGTAACTTTCTCCTTTGAAGCAGAAGACCTGTCAAGAGGGAATAATTGGCAATTATGCAAAAACAGCAAATCCTAAAATCATTTTTTATTATCAGTGTAGAGCTTCGTGTTTCAATAGATTTTAATTAATTAATTATTTAATATTCAAATTCATTTTATAAAAAACCTAAAAATAGAAGTTAAAATAATGAATTTCATTTTATTTCCTTAAGCTTTAACTTACAAGGCAACAGGAAGTCTACTTTTATGTTTACGAGCATCTTATAATAAAATAATGTTGAAGTGCCTACATCATGCTAGGTCATAAAAGAAATAATGTCTTTTCTCCAAATAAAACTTAGATTCAAAGTGAGAACAGATGAATGAACAAAAGTAATTCTCTGTTTGGTATTTATGTTTCTCACGAGTCTTTTCTTTCTTTCTTTCTTTCTTTCTTTCTTTTTTTTCTTTTTAAAGATTTTATTTATTTATTTGACAGACAGAGATTACAAGTAGGCAGAGAAACAGGCAGAGAGAGCGAGGAAGGGAAGCTGGCTCCCTGCTGAGCAGAGAGCCCGATGCAGGGCTCGATCCCAGGACCCTGAGATCATGACCTGAGCAGAAGGCAGAGGCTTTAACCCCCTGAGCCACCCAGGTGCCCAGTCACGAGTCATTTCTAATTAAAAAAACAAACAAACAAACAACAAACAAGCAAATAAAGAAATGACAACAGCAGAAAACACATCCTTCCCTGAAAGTACTTAATGTAAGTTTGGAAACGAATTCTTTGAGACATCATTCACAGCGTTCTATAATCCAGATAAAGGATGAACAACCAAAATACAAATATTCTTTTTTTTTCCTATTAATAAACATGTTAGTTACTATAGTACAGCTATAACTTTGGGATAAAAATGTGAAAGAATGGGTTGAGGCATAAGCTGTTCTCACACATTAATGACAATAATGACTAAAGACATGAGGAAACTCACGGGATACCATCACCAGCTTAAACAAATATCAACAAATGGCTGAGGCTGCCCATGACCATAGATGGTTTTCTCTTGTTTGCACATTAGAGCTTCAGGTCAGAGGGCAATGCTGGGTCCATTCCAGAAGTGCCTGAACAAAGGCCCTCAAACAATCCATCTGTCCTTAATGAAATGCCTTTTATATCCAATTAGAATACTTCCTAGTCTTCTATGATGTAATAATTTCTAAACTCTAGATTTTCTAGATTTCTAAATTCCTCTATTTTCATAAAATATATCCCATTTTGACCATCAAATACACATCCATTATTCAAGTGCAGTACAGACCTAAGGTCTACTGTGGGTTAATAGTTCTGTGACAAGCTCCTCATCTTTACTGGGCTGAAGTGTATTGAAGGACAAACACTTGATTTTAACTAGGTTTTGGTATGGTGAGCTTCTCTGGGCTTGCAAATCTGGATGACTCACTTAAACTCAAAATAAAGCAACAGGGAGGGATGCTTATAATATTCACTGAAAACTTTTAGGAAGAAGAATAAATTAACCCAATGGTCTTCTTAAATTTTGAAGAATTGTCCTGAGCAAGACAGTGTGCAAGGCCTAGGTCAAGGACCTAGGTATGAAAATGGGGTTTGGTTTCAAACAAAAGGGAGGCCCGTCAGAGTCACATGCAGTTAGGTTGGTGAGGGGTTTGGGGGTTACAGCTCACATGGACCCTGTCTTCTTCTCGGAAGCAGGAGGTGGCCTCTTCTTCTGCAAAGCTCTTACAGCTCAGTGTGGTACCCTTACCTACACCTCCCCCTATATTCTCCTTGGCGGCTTACGTCTTATTTGCCCTACTAGAATAGAAATTTGTTGAAAGCGAAAATCACATTTTTTTTGTTTATTTATTTGTTTGTTTATTCATTTGGTTGTCCAACTTGGATATTATCTACACAACACTCGGCTGTTCGTGTGCCCATCATATGCCAGGTACTGAATGAAGGTTGGGCAGATGGACTGACATAGGCACCAGCCTGGAGGGAAGAGAGGTATGGGGGTGTCCTGGTACCCTCTGAGTCTGGAGTTGCTGATACTAGGAGGATGCTGTTCAACTATGAGAAAGCCCAGTGCACAAAGGACCTCGTATCATATTAAGAAATCCAGACCTGATTCTGTAGCATTTAGGAAGCCAGAGAAGAATCCTGACGTTCGGAGAACATGGCCAGATTTCCTTTTAGAGCGATGACTGTGTGGCAAGAGAGAAAAATCCCCTGTGTATGTGACGGGGGGTGGGCAGAGCTTGGAGAGGGCAAGGAGGGGAGCAGACCTTAATGCAGCCAGAGCAGCTGGAGGTGGCTGTTACAGTCATGGTTTGAAGATGAAACACATTTTCATCCTGCCCGAAAAAAAACTGTCCTGTGTTCAAATTATATTTGGTGCCTACTCTAGGTGAGGACTTCCATATGTATTTCTAAAATTTAATTCATATTTCTAGTCTATGAGATAAAAACTATACCTTTTTTTTTTTTTAATTGATCCATTTTGGAAAGGAAGAGACTGAGGCTCCGAGAGGCCAATATTAGGCAAAGACAGATTTAATCTCACAGAGATTAAATCACCTGCCCAAGGTCACACGCATCCTAGTGGCTGGCTTTGGGACTCAAATTCAGTCTGGTATCAAAGCTTTCTGTACCACACCTGTGATATTTGCTGAGATGAGAGGCATTGTGCTTTCCTGCAAAGGGGAAGAGACTAGGAATCAAGATGTCTAGATGTTGTTTTATACTTCGCTTGCTTGTCACTTTGATGAAGTCACTTCACTTCAAAAGGCCTTACTTTCTGCATCTATAAAATGTTCACGTACATTCTCTCAAGTCTGATTCTATGATTTCGCAGATTTAATTATATATATTTAGGTGATCATTCTAGTGAGTTTGTTACAGTGCGACGAAGCAGAAGTAGTAAAAAAAAAAGGGGGGGGGAGGGACTGAATTTATTCAGAAGTGAGGATGGCAGAGACGATGGGGGCAATTTAAAAAATGTCAAATTTATGGGGCGCCTGGGTGGCTCAGTGGGTTGAGGCCTCTGCCTTCAGCTCAGGTCATGATCCTAGGGTCCTGGGATCGAGCTCCAATCCAGGCTCTCTGCTCAGCAGAGAGCCTGCTTCCCTCTTTCTCTGCCTGCCTCTCTGCCTACTTGTGATCTCTGTCTGTCAAATAAATAAATAAAATCTTTAAAAAAAATGTCAAATTTAGAAAACACTATGAAGACTTTATCCACAGTTCTTAAAACAGGGTTCCTTGGGAAACAAACCAAAGCAAACAAACAAAAATGCATTTCCAATTAATTCCAAAGTTGTGGACAAAGGTGAGTATCTGGTAACCACTTTGACCATGAAGGCAGTGAGGAGTACACCTGTTAAGGAAGAAAGCAGGGTGGTTTTTCTTTGACCCTACAGTTTCAAGCAATCACCTGACAAATATATCCAAATGGTTTCTCTTTGGTATAATTTACTGGGTAAGTTGAAATAAGTTATAAGACCATAAAGATTTAGAGAAGAAAGTGTCTCAGAATGAAACTTTGATGTGAAAATAAATTTCCTTAAGGAATAAACATATTAAGTATGAGGGTCAGAGAATTCTGACCCTTAGGGAGATTTTTATTATCAAATAACACACCATAAACAGTTTTCATTTCGACGCCTCCTGGGATCGAGTTACCCTGTCACACGAACTGTGCATGTTTCTAAATGAAATATCCCATGAATAACATACCTCAGGGGAGACTCCTATAATTCCAAATTGGGATAAACTTTGATGTAAAACATTTATATTAAGTGAACGCAGCACTTCCTCAGACGGCAGAGCATCTGAAGTCCCTCCTTTTCGGTTTACAGGAGACACAAATAGTTCAACACTGTTCTTCTTTTCCTAGTAAAAGCAGATTATTTGTATAGGTTAATAGACATTTTAAACAGCTTTGGGAAATATTTTCACCTTTTCTCTAGAATCATTAAAGAAAATTAGAAGCCTAAAATCTCCAAAGGCATCTTGGAGATCAGGTTTGCTAGTTATCTGGCACACTTAATATTATCAGCCTGAAGCCTGGAATCTTCCAATGACTTCCTTTCAAGATTTGTAACTTTGTATTTCCCTGGAAGCTGGTTTAATTGCCACTCCGTATTGTAATTTTTGAAAAACAGCATTCAGACATTCCCAGAGCAATTGTGTTTAAAGAAGTGTTTAAAAGGCAAATGAATTAAAAAAAAAAAAAGCAAATGAATTAAAAAAAAAAAAAGCAAATGAATTAAATAAAACCTGATGTAACAGTGTAATTATTAGCCCTCACGACTCCGTATATTTTCCTTATAACCTGTATCAATGTGAGGGCTGGGCTAACTAAGAAAGCTGATGCTAGATGAGCTTTGAAGTTGCTTCCCTGATCCTGTCCCTCACCTCAAATATATTATACTTTTAAAATCTATCCTTGGGGGACGCTTGGGTGGCTCAGTGGGTTAAAGCATTTGCTTTTGGCTCAGGTCATGATCTCAGGGTCCTGGGATCGAGTCCCACATTAGGCTCACTGCTCAGTTCCCTTTTACGCTCCTTCTCCATTCTCCCTCTCTCTCTCTCTCTCAAATAAAGAAAATCTTAAAAAAAATAAATAAAATCTATCCTTGGTAGAAATGCATACGCTGTGCAGTAATATCCTGATACTTTCTTCTTAGTATTACCTCATTACCTGAAATGGAAACAGAGGATTTCTTACCATAAATGGCTGATATGTCAAATACACACACAAAACCAAACACTAAACAAAAATGATACTGTCACTGACAGATTCTCCTTTACAATTTAGATAGTGCCTTTCTAGAGGGAATTGTTGCTGGTCTTTTCTTTTTGATACGTAGAGTTCTCTTGTGCTAGAAAATGTTCTTTCAATGCATCTTATCAGTTCAGCCGGGTATAAAAATGCAGTATCGTGCTTGCTTTGGTAGCACTTACACTAAAATGTGGTATCAGGGGCACCTAGGTGGCTCAGTGGGTTAAAGCCTCTGCCTTCAGCTCAGGTCATGATCTCAGGATAGAGCCCCCCCCCCACGGCATCGGGCTCTCTGCTCAGCAGGGAGCCTGCTTCCTCCTCTTTCTCTGCCTGCCTCTCTGCCTACTTGTGAACTCTGTCTGTCAAATAATAAATAAATAAATTAAATTTAAAAATAAATAAATAAAATGCAATGTCAGTATACTAGCAATCCAGAAAGAAACATTTCCGGGGACACCTTGGTAGCTCAGTTGGTCAAGCATCTGCCTTCGGCTCAGGTCATGATCTTGGGGTCCTGGAGTCCCACATCAGGCTCCCTTGCTCAGGGGTAAGTTAGTTTCTCCCTCTGCCTGCTGCTCCCTCTGCTTGAACTCGCTCTCTCTCACTCTCTGACAAATAAATAAATAAAATCTTTAAAAAAAATTAAGTTAAAAACAACTTTAGTGTTTGCAGGGGACATCAGACAAGGACTAAACATAGCATAATGTTGGTGTAACACATGTTTATAATAATTTAGTTTCTGACCTAGTAACAGTAACGGTAGGAACAGATCACTTGTTTTGTGCCTGACACACTCCTGAGCATGGTAAATCTGTTATCTCATTTAATGCTCAAAACACCTCCGGGGTATAGGTATTACGGTTATCTCCAATTTGTAAAAGAAGAAACCGAAGTGGCTGCCTAAGGTCACAGAACTGGGATATGGCCAAGCCAGAAATGGAGTACAGTTCTGTCTGTGCCTCCGAAGCAGTGCTCTGAATCACCGAGCTCCATTGCCCTTGGCTTCATCATAGCTCCCCACATTATAATAATTGCTCTTGGAAACAGATATATATAAATGCCACTAACATTCTCTGAGGATGAGCATGTACTTCCTTGGGTGTGGCCAATCTCTTATCCCTGCAAAGAGCCATTATGCTCCTTAAATCTATACACTTCAAAGTATACTTAAGATATCTAACACACGGGGCACCTGGGTGGCTCAGTTGGTTAAGTGGCTGCCTTCAGCTCAGGTCATGATCCCAGGGTCCTGGGATTGAGCCCCGAATCCGGCTCTCTGCTTAGCAGGGAGCCTGCTTCCTCCTCTCTCTCTCTGCCTGCTTCTCTGCCTACTTGTGATCTCTGTCAAATAAATAAATAAAATCTTTAAAAAAAAAAAAAAGAGCCATTATGCTCCTTAAATCTATACACTTCAAAGTATACTTAAGATATCTAACACACAGGGCGCCTGGGTGGCTCATTTGGTTAAGTGGCTGCCTTCAGCTCAGGTCATGATCCCAGGGTCCTGGGATCGAGCCCCGCATCGGGCTCTCTGCTCAGCAGGGAACCCTCTTCCCCCTCTCTCTCTGCCTGCTTCTCTGCCTATTTGTGATCTCTGTCTGTTAAGTAAATAAATAAACTATTTAAAAAAAAAGATATCTAACACACACACACAGTTTAGGTCTGGCTCTCAGACATCTCTAATACCTCCGTCTTCTCACTTGAGCCAGCTATGCCCTGGATAGAAATAACCAACTTAACTCTTTCAGGATATTGGGCAATATCGCATTTCCTCTTCAATCGTACTGCGTTAAAAACTTTGATGGATTTTTTTTTTTTCCCCAGATTATTTAGTCTGAAGAAATAGCTGGCTCACAAAGAGAAGTTATTATGGGACCTGCAACAACTCACTCTCCACACACAGAAAAAATGAAGAGAGGCAAAAGCTCTAAACCAAAATACAAAGGAAATTCTTCTCTGTAGCTGAAAGTGCAGATACTGATGGAAGAAAAAGACGAGCTCAGGCAGGAGCGTCAGACCTGACAGCAAGGAGAAGATACAGTAAGAGGTAAGTAAGATGGTCTCGGAGTCCCTTCTCAGAGGAACCTTGGGTAATCAGCTGTTTACAAAGAGAAAATCCTATGATTTAGATTTACCAATCTTTGCCCTTTGCTCACACCCACCTTCACGTGCTGATGGGAGCAGGCAGTTGGGCGACATCAAAGGTCCCAAACATGGAGGGAAGGGGAAAGAAGTGATGTGAAGGGTTGGCAGGTAGATCTGAAGTGGGCTTTCGACAGAAGTCTCCCGTTTCACCTCGTCCCCACCCAGATACTCAGTCTAAGAGTTCTCGTGATTTTTCAGCATTATTCTTTTTTATTCTAGGGTTGTTTTTTTTTTTTAGATTTTCTTTTAAAAATTTTATTCATAAGAGACAGAGAGAGAGGCCGAGGCCGAGGGAGAAGCAGGCTCCCCGCTGAGCGGGGACCCCCTCCCCTAATGTGGGAATCGACCCAGAACCCTGGGATCATGTCCTGAGCCAAAGGCAGGCGCTTAACCAACTAAGCCACCCAGGAGCCCTGGCATTATCTATTCTTGCATTCCATTTGGGGTGCTGTCCTTAAGATTTGGTTCTTCTTTACTCTTTATTTGCCAATAGATTTGTCATCCTGACATACTTGAAGGGTTTTAATAGTTACTGTCTGGAGACAGTGTCTTCACTGATGTAGAAGCTTTCACTCTTAGGGAGAATATTTTGGGAGTACCGTTGGGTTTGTGAGACAAGTATTTTCAGCTCCTCAAGTCACACCTATCAAGGTAGAGCTAGCCTTGAACTATGAGAGGGTTGACAAACTTCTTCTGGGAAGGGCCAGCCAGCAAATAGTATAGCTTTCAATTTAGCCAAAAATCTGTTGTAACTACACAACTCTACCATTGCAGCGGAAAGCAGCCATAGACAATCTGGGAAAAAATGGGTGGGGCTTGTTCCAATAAAACTTTCCTTGCATAAACAGGTGGCATGCCAAATTTGGCTCATGGGCCATAGAACAATAGCACGGGCATTCTTTATTATGGAAGCCCACAATAAAAATCAAAGTTTGTACTCTGGGAATGCAAAATGTTGGCATCTTACAACGAGGCGGTTGATGTGCACTTGCTGGGGTAAGATTCCTAGAGCTGCGGCCACTCCCTGGCGGAATATCCGAAGCAAGGTTATATTCAGCCTGCTTACGTCCATTTGCAGTGTCTGAAAAATAAAGAAAAGAAAAAGAAATCAAAATGACAGTCAATCTGTCGTTCAAGGCCTTCAGTTCCTGACCGATGACTGACCACAACAATTTCTGTGACTGATAAATTCACACTCATGGTGTTTTATGGCATTTTGAGGGGAGATAAAGTTATAGGGACATGTTACCTGAAATTTTAAATGATGTTAGTGAAAAAGATGGTGCAATTTGTCTAGTCATAATAAATAATGCAAAGGCATAATCAGTTCCCAAGGAATTTCACTGAAATACGTGTCGGTCTTTAGTTACAGTCCAGATGACAGAATGGGATATACAGCCAACTACATTTCAGTAATCCAAGACTTAGGACATCTTTAATTTGTGTTCACACACAGTCACATGCTGTGTAAGTTCTGTAATGCCAGACTTGGCAATTTCCCTATACAGTCATCTGTTGCCAGGACAAGGCAAAAGAAGAAGGTCTAAAAATGCATTTTCAAACTCTGGTAAAGAAGCCCATGGTACTGATAATTTGGTCTAAGGTAAACAGTTGTTATTCAATTGTTGGGGCTCACACTCTTGATTTTCAGGTTATTTTGGAAAAAAGAACTAAATCCTTAAAAATTCCCAAAACACAAGTCAAGTTACAAAATTAATAACACAGCCTTTATTTAAGCCATGGGTGCTGTTACTACATTTAAAGCATGAAGTCGTTAACTATGTATTTTCAAAAAGGCATCATAATCATTTTGCCCAAGACAGGGACACCAAATCTTTATGCATTTCTTGTATCTCATTATGCTTACTTTGCTAACTTGACCATAGTTGGTTATCAGTGACTGTTGGATGGTTGCAATAGCATCTATCCTATGAAGTAAAGCACACTTCTAAGTGACACTTCTCTGATAAAGAGATTGGCTTACAAGTATAATCTACTGTGATACTACAACCCTCAGAGGATCTTTTCACAGTTTGTTGTAAAAGAAGAATGGAACTGCTTTTGAGAATGTATTTTTTTTTTTTAAGGAAACAATACAGCTTCTATACATAGAGTTAGCACAAAAGAAGTGATTGGAAACTGGACCAAATGCTCAATGCTACAGGAATCAGAGAGAGTTGGGAGTCCAAGGAGGTGAATGGTTCCCCGTCAAAATGGCAGACGTGTCTCCAGACTGCTTTTATACTTTAGGCTCTTTTAATGCTTGCTTTGGGTCAGGGGCCATAGAGGTTGGCCATGTTAGGAAGCTGGAACTGGACTGCTTGCAAACAGGTGAGATCCAGAAAACGGCACAACCATTTAAAAATTTGAGCCAAGGGACGCCTGGGTGGCTCAGTTGGTTAAGCAGCTGCCTTTGGCTCAGGTCATGATCCCGGCGTCCTGGGATCGAGTCCCACATCGGGCTCCTTGCTCATCAGGGAGCCTGCTTCTCCCTCTGCCTCTGCCTGCCATTCTGTCTGCCTGTGCTTGCTCTCTCTCCCTCTCTCTCTCTGACAAATAAATAAATAAAATCTTTAAAAAAAAAATTTGAGCCAACAGCCTAATGATCAGGTACAACTTGCTTCTGGAGAGGGGGAAAGGAGAATTACGTTGGGGGTAGGTAGAAAAACTACATCAACACCATCAGTGATACTTTTTTTATTAAACAAAACCATCAAATAGGACATAATTGTCTGCTATATTATTCTCTGTACTTATCTATAGACTTAAGTTCTTTCCAATATAAAAAACATAACTTAATACTGAAAGTAAGACTTGAGCTCAACCCTGAAGGTTGAGTTGGATTTGGAAATGCGATAATGAGGAAAACACTGAACTTTCAAGCATGCTTTATGTTCTATGGAAAGATGCTTAATAGAAAATCCAAGAGATAAGAAAAACTCAGTCCACCTGGTGGTTCTGAGAAACAGAGGTTTCCTTTTGTCTAACAGCTTCCTTTTGGTTCTGTAAGGCAGCGGAAACCATCTACAGATAATGGGATACACTTCTTCCCTTTTGCAAGACCAAAGATGGGTTCCTCGGTTCCTGCAAATGCTGATTAGGAACCACTGACTCCTGGCTCACCCCTAGTGTTTGTCAGACAGGGTGAGCAGGCAGGCACTGCTCCTGATCCCCATGGGTGAGATTTGGAGCCAACAGTCGACGCTGGGAACTGAGAGTCAAGGGGGTTGTATACACACTTGAGAACTCAATTCCCAGGGCCATGATTAGCTCAAAGCTTGTAACTGTGGAAACAGTATTAAAGTCTGAGTTCCTCAGATTAATATGGCAAATGGAAGTGAAATGGGAAATCAAGATTAAAAATCACTCAAAATTGCAACTTTCTAAGAAGGCAAAAGCTGTGCATTTGAAAAAGAAATGTAGACTACCTAGCTAAAGTGAAGAAAGGACTTGAAATAATTAGCTTAAAAATTGCAATCATTGGTTCATTGCATCAAAACATTGGAATAATTTGCCTCAGTTCTCTGCTTGCCTGAGAAAAGTTGGTATGTATTTCTGACTATTCCCCATAAAATGGTGATGCTAAAATGAAGTACAAACAAGTAAATATATATGTGAGGGTCTAACATGGGCCAGACATTCAAATGAGTGCAACTGAGGAAAAGCAAAGGATCTTAGACAAAATAAGAATTTTATTTCAAAGAAAATCAAAGTATATGAATTCCTGTATCTAGAGGATATATGTTCTCTCCTTCCTTCTGGGTAGATGATGGAGATGCACAGTTTCTTTTCATTCTATTATGTGAAATCACAACAACTATGATAGAATATAAATTTCCATGGCGTAACAGCAGTGTCACAACTTCAAAGTTCCCATATAGTAACGCAAAATGTATTTTAGTCTGAATTCTAAACCCATTTAGTCATTTGTATTATTTAACACAGCAATGATTTACGCTTTTAATTTCAAGAGACTCAAATGCTCTTTCCAAATGTAAATCCTAAGCCATTTCACAGTAGTAAATAATGCAAATAAAGTTATTATCCAAAAAACAATTGTTTTTGATTATTACAAATACATACACAGAAAAAAGTGGAACGTGTTAAAAAATTCAAAGATTTCAAACTCCATCTGTATTTAAATTTATTGGGCTCTCCCTTGTTAAGAGATTCCTGAGTCAATTCTCTTTACCTGGAGTCTAGGTTCTCCCCTCCACCCTCCAACACCCCACCTGCACCCCCTGGCAACCCTACAACCCCACAAAAAGAAATACTGCTTTGTAATAAGACCTTCTTTCTTTTGTCACCAGATTGTTCGCTAAAGTCAATGATGCCTATGAACGATAGATATAAATCTGTCCAGTAGAATTGATTAAATCTAGCCACGATTATTATGTTTAAATTATATGTATGTGAGTGGCTTTTAGCAATTTATTTATTTATTTATTTGTTTATTTATTTATTTATTTTTGACAGAGAGATCACAAGCAGGCAGAGAGGCAGGCAGAGAGAGAGGAGGAAGCAGGCTCCCCGAGAGAGCAGAGAGCCCGATGCGGGGCTCGATCCCAGGACTCCGAGATCATGACCTGAGCTGAAGGCAGCGGCTTAACCCACTGAGCCACCCAGGCGCCCAGCAGTTTATTTTTAAAGAACAGTTGGACTATCTTTGCCTGGGAGGGTGACAGGTTTCCAAATGTTGCACTTGTCTTGATATAATGCAGCCTGGTCTGCCATCTGATCAACCCCAGTAAGTCAGGATGACACCCAGTAGCCCCATTTGGATGGGGAAGGTCAAATGGCCATCTGTCTTACTGGAGAGATGCCTTAAGAGGAATCCACCCTATCTCTAACTTTTTGTGCTCATTGCTCCCTGGGATCTCTATCTCCACATTATTAGCAAGGAGCCTCCTCATTTTGTCTAGAGGTTAGATTGTCAAGTGACAATGGCTTGAGGCTAGCCTGTCCTGTAGCTAACCTGATGTTTCTGTCTGAAATCTCACAGGAGTCTCTACCTTTTTTAAAGTTAAAAAACTTCATCAGGACATTTCCTTGGGTTGATAGTTCCTGCAGCAAGGTGTGCCCTTGAAGTCTACAGATTCCAAATTCTCTGCTTTCTCCTATTCTACACTGGAATGATTTCTCTTCTATATATTTTTTGGTTCAACTTCAAGGACAACAATTGTGCAGTTATCTAGTCTTTGTCTTTGTCTCTAACCTCTTTATTTTGTGTACTTATTTTCTCTTACCATGTACGTGTCTTTATTCAGTTGAAACGTTCTCGGGCCTATGTCTTCAGCAGAACCTGTTCTACTTCTTTTGTTTCTAATGTGGTTTTGATATCTGTAATGTGCGTTTTATTGTTGTCTTCTTGTACCTTCTGAGTTCTGCCAGCCCACTTTTGTGACAAGATATGTTCTCTCTTCACAGCTTCAGACAAGAAGTGACACAAAACTTCTCTCAGTCTTTTGTATCCATTTTTAAATCAATTTTTCCCAAAGAGTTCAGCTTCTCTTTCCCTCTTAAAATACTCCCAACTTTCTGGGGTGCCTGGATGGCTCAGTGGGTTAAAGCCTCTGCCTTCTGCTCTGGTCATGATCCCGGGGTCCTGGGATTGAGCCCCACATCAGGCCTGCTTCCCCCTCTCTCTCTCTGCCTGCCTCTCTGCCTACTTGTGATCTCTGTCTGTCAAATAAATAAATAAAATCCTAAAAAAAAAAAATACTCCCAACTTTCTATCACATTAGAGTTAAAGTCAGTTAGGGCCTCTAAGGCCCTACTTTATCTGGTTCCTGTTTGTTCTGAGCCTCATCTCATATCCCTCCCTTAAGCCACTCCATCCTTTCTCCAGTTCCTCAAACAAGCTGTTCTCATTTTTACCTCATGGCATTGGCATCTGCCTGCCCCCTGGAGAGCTGTTTGACATCACTGTACGCAGGTTCCTTCTCTTCTTGCCGCTTCCAGTTAAAATGCTGCCCCTCAGGGAGGTCTTCCCCACCCAGGCACTCCCTATCACATCACTGTGACTTATTTCCCACTTACCACTACCTGATAGTCTTTTGTTTCTTTTATTCCTTCCCTTGCTAAAACATGAGCTCCCCTGGTGTGGGACCTGGTTCTCTGCTATATCCCCAGAACCTAGAAGGGTACCTGGCACATGGTTGGTATTAAAAAAATCTTTTGTGGAAGGAATTCATGAATCATCATCAGCAACGCTGTGTTGTTACGGAAGGAATCTGAGTTCCATGGTAGGCATAGAAAGGGTTACAAAACCAGGACATTACTCTTGAGAAGATTACATTTGGTTAAACAGTTCACCTGAAATGCCTACTCATTCACAACCACACAGATTCGATTTAACACGATTTATATTTCATTCGTAATTAATAGGTCTCTGATAGTTTGACCACTCCACCATGCAGGAGGGAAAAAAATGAGTTTGTTTTTTTTTTTTTAAGATTATTTATTTATTTATGGAAGAGAGAGAGTGGGGGCTGGGGAGGAGCAGAGGGAGAGGGACAAGCAGACTCCCTGCTGAGCACTGAGCCCAGTGCAGGGCTTGATCTCAGGACCCCGAGTTCACGACCCGAGTCGCAACCAAGAGTCAGATGCTTAACCGACTCAGCCACCCAGGCGCCCCTCATCTTATCAATTTTCTGAAGCTTGCTTCTAATAGGCAAAATCAATATAATTTTTCAGAATTGTGTGCTATATTGGTTGTAAATGGAATTCAAACTTAATCAGTATTAGTGTCTATTTCTTGTGGCTAATTTGAGAGTTTAAAGTCTATCTTTCTAATGATAAAATTAAATATACTCATGATAGAAGGTTTAGAAAATACAAAGAATTAGAAAGAGAAGTAAAGGGGCGCCTGGGTGGCTCAGTGGGTTAAAGCCTCTGCTTTCGGCTCAGGTCATGATCCCAGGGTCCTGGGATCGAGCCCCACATCGGGCTCTCTGCTCGGCAGGGAGCCTGCTTCCTCCTCTCTCTCTCTGCCTGCCTCTCTGCCTACTTGTGATCTCTGTCTGTCAAATGAAATGAATAAAATCTTTAAAAAAAAAAAAAAGAAAGAAAGAGAAGTAAATATTCTCCATAACGGTTTATCCCATTACCCTGAAATAAAAATTGTGGTGTTTTTAGTGTTAGTTTTTTTCTGATACATAAGCAATATAATATAATATAATATAATATAATATAATATAATATAATATAAATGTACATATTAGATACACCCATATGTATCATACAAATTTTTATCCACTTTAATCTGATGCTATAACTGTCACATTTCTATGGCTTTCTTTTCCCCTGATGTTAGGAGGAAACACTTATTCCCCAACCCTGATGCTTTATTCTTTGTGGTGGCAGTCCAAATACAGTAATATCCCTGAAATCCTCCCCTCCACAGTTTCCCCAGGGGAGGGAAAGTGGCTTGTGTAATTGGTGCATTTGGAATGAGACACTGGGGCATGTGGGCTCTGCACTTTCCTTCTGGGGTCTGCTTGTCTATAAAGAGCATAACATCTGGTCTTCTCTTTGCAACTGGTAAAGCAAGTTATAAAGGCTCTGTCCCTTTCGAGGAGGCCACAGTTGGTTGGTATTCCTGTGGCTAGTGGGTAAATTTGCCTAAGAGGGAGAGGCAGTTATGGAAGTATATTGTTATCATGCTCCTAAGTCTTATCTCCAGCAGTCCAGTCAACAGTAAGGTTACATTTTTATCTCTACATGCTGCTTCCTCTGTTTTTCTCAGGAAGGGAGAAGGATGTTATTTTTCAGTGTCCTTAACACCAACAAATGACACTACAAAGTCAAATATTACATACTCCCCCACCGGCCCCTGACCCCTGAAAAAGGCAAAAGGCTCTAAAACTTTTCTTGTTGGTTATCTTGGTTTCAGTAAGGCTATCTACAGAGAAGGGTCAGAGGAAAATCAAGAATATGGTGTTAACGGAAGTCAGGAGTAGAGTTCCAAAAGTGGTTTGTCAACATTGCCAGATGCTGCGGGAGATTAAGAAAAATGTGGATCAATAAAAGGCTGTTGGATTTGTTGATGAGGAGTATTTGGTGGGCTTCAAGTAGTGGTTCTCAAAATGTGGTCCACGGTGAATTAGGAGGCTAAATGAATCTTTGTTGAAACTCATTTAAAAGTACACGGCCGAGGGGCGCCTGGGTGGCTCAGTGGGTTAAGCCTCTGCCTTCAGCTCAGGTCATGATCCTAGGGTCCTGGGATCCAGCCCTGCATCGGGCTCTCTGCTCAGCGGGGAGCCTGCTTCCCCTTCTCACTCTGCCTGCCTCTGCCTACTTGTCGTCTCTCTCTGTCAAATAAATAAATAAATAATCTTAAAAAAAAAAAAAAAAAGTACACGGCCAGGTTGCCTGGGTGGTTCAGTCAGTCTAACGCCTGCCTTTGGGTCAGGTCATGATCCTGGGGTCCTAGGATTGAGCCCCTCATTGGGCTCTCTGTTTAGCAGAGAGTCTGTGTCTCCCTCTGCCCCTCCCCCCTGCATGTGTGCTCTCTCTCAAGTAAAATCTGTGTAGAAATATGGGTGCATGATGTACAATTCCACAGACTTTCATTTATTCCGAAGGATCATTTAACTTGAGTTTTAAGGGTTAGTAAACGTTGATACTCATAAACTAAAATCAGCATGTTCTCAGTGTATACTGAGTATTTAGGGGGTTAAGAAGTGAGTATATTCTGAAGAAAAAGGCAGAAGACTAGGACCAGATTTTGTTGAGCAGAGAGTCTGTGTCTCCCTCTGCCCCTCCCCCCTGCATGTGTGCTCTCTCTCAAGTAAAATCTGTGTAGAAATATGGGTGCATGATGTACAATTCCACAGACTTTCATTTATTCCGAAGGATCATTTAACTTGAGTTTTAAGGGTTAGTAAACGTTGATACTCATAAACTAAAATCAGCATGTTCTCAGTGTATACTGAGTATTTAGGGGGTTAAGAAGTGAGTATATTCTGAAGAAAAAGGCAGAAGACTAGGACCAGATTTTGTTGAGAACAAAAGGAGAAAGACGGAATGGTTCATAGACTAAGCCTTTTTTTTTTCCCTCCAGATGGGAAGAACTTTGACCTTTGTACTACCACAGCACGTCAGATGACTTAATCTTGCTTCCTAAGACCCTACACTGGGATGAGCTACCCCTTTCATACATGAAATGACAATACTAGAGTTTTGGTCAGAGGAATGTTTTGAGACATTCTGAAAACCACAGCAACACCAGCTTTCTGAATTTCTGGCATCCTTGCTCTGCTGAAGCTCTGGGCGGCCACAGCAACTGATGAGCCCGTCAAGGGAAAGGTTCATGAAGGAGCTAAATGTGTACTGGTAGGGAGTGAGAAAAAGTACAGTAATTGCATGTTTAGAAACATAAGACCTTGTGGAAAAGGGAAATACGTAGGAGCTTCTTGAATTATGAGCTCACACATTTAAAAGTTCTGGCCTGCTCTGTTTGCTAATTACTAGGAAGACTGAACACGACTTAAAATAATTGTGCTTGTGTGTTTGGAAGTTGCAGGTAGGTGAGTAAATACCAAATAAGAAAACTCTGCAACACTAAAACATAATAGTTAAGACTATGGGTCAAGGAGTAAGACAGACTTGGATTTAATCCTGGGCCTTGGTCAAATGAGTAGTTCTCTCTGAGCCTCAGTTTCTTTATCTGCCAAATGGGATGCTACCTGCGTCCCTTCATGGGGCTTCTAAGGATCATATTAGTTATCAGACAAAAAACAGCTAAAACTAACAGATAAAAGGTACTCCATAAATTTGGTTTAAAGACATGGATTTGCTATCTATCAGCAGGAAGCCCCATTAATTAAATGAACTGCTTCTCTGGATACTCAGGACAAGGGGAAATTGAGTAGCCACCTTGTTGATCAAATGAAGGTTCTTTATTTATTTCCTGAAACAGTAATACTATCAACACACTAAGAAGTGGCCTGATTGGATTTCCAGTGTTTACTTCCACTGATTATTTCAGCTATCATGGAGCTTTAGCCAAAGGTATATAAAATTAAGAAGCCACAATCAGGAAATCTGCTCAGAAGAAAAAGCAATGGTCAAAACAATTTGGCTTTTCTAAAGCGATATAATTTTTGGAGAGAATATACATATTCGAGGTTTAATGTTAAAATGGCACATTTTAGGACAGATTCCTTGATTTTAGAATGTCTGCTTCCATGTTCTGCCTACCTCACCCTTGCAAACCATGGCTACGAGAGCAGTCAACTCAAATCCCAAATCATACGGAAGACTTTTAAGAGATGTTGAATTAAATTAAATTATATTTTTATGGATATAGAATTTATTTTCATCATCCTTTTCTTTTTTCTGTCTATTACAAATTAAATATCAATATTGAAACAGTCAAATTAAGTGATTTAGATTAGAAGCCTTTATCCTACTAATTTAAAAAGTTTTTTATAACCTAGTTTTTTCTTCATTTCATTAATTTGTCTCCTCTATTTTAATATTACCTCTTAATTAGTGTTCCCTTTCATATTCCCTAATAACATTCTTATTGGAAAAAAAAAAGTAACTCTCTTTTGCCTTGGAAGACTCTTAAAATTTAACAGTTCAGAAATTTTATACACTGCTTTGAAGACTTTAAATTCTATATAATTTGGAGTAACCCCCCCATCCTTATAATAAGCTATTTTTTAAAATCATGAGCTGGTAAGTCTTGACTTTTCCACGTACAAATTCACTCGAGGAGATAAGGCTTCCATATATTATACATGAACACTATACTTTTATGATATTATCATTCCTATACCTTGTGAAATTGTGTCTATTTGTACTTATAAAAATATTTTTTATAAAAGTTACAAATATTTATGGATGAAATAGAAGAAAACAGAGGTTTAATACAAAGTTCCTTAGAGACCGGGGAAAATCACGATTTAACCACAGATATTATCCTGGGTACAGTAAACAAACATAATAGCAAGTTACTTGCTTTCAACAGAATTTTCAAGTCTCATTGTTACATGTCCAAGTCAACAGAAATTTCCACATTCATCTCCCCTGATTATGTTTTCTATCTTGCATCAAACGCTACTTCTCCATTATTCTCATTCTTGTGTGCTCGTTCAGTGACCCCCCACGTAGTGTTTCTTCCCCTCCCTTCCTTCCCCATTTCTCATGCTGGAGACAGAACACAGAAGCCAAAAAGCTTGAGTACTTGAGTCGAAAATGGCTGGAATCGGGGCCAGGCAGAAACCCTGTATGGACAAAAGCCCGGCGCTCAGGCGCAGGATGCCTGAAAAACGAGGTCAGACAAATTCAGGTTTGCACATCCCGCCCCGCCATGAGGACAAAACTGTAATCACAGCCATGACCGCAGCGCTCCTGCCGCTTTTCCAGAAGGACAGAGGAGACATCCGGCCACTCTCTCCAGTAAGGACCGAGGCCAAACTTCTAAGTAGCATTTAGGGACGCTGCGAAATAGATGTGCAAGGGTGAAATAATAATCCCCCAAGCTGTTTGTTCGTTAGTCAGCAACTGATAATGTCCCAAGCCATCCGACATATAAATGCTACTTTAAAAAAAGGAAGAAATCAGCAATCCTCACACGCCACCGTGGGTGCTTTATTCCCAATGTGGGTAAAATAGGGAGATGGCTCCCTCTGATTCTTACACACTTATATTCAACCAACAGGAATATATTCTTTGGGGACTCTCAAGTTTTCCCACGAAGACGCTGGAGCAGGGAGACCCCATGGGCTCAGGAAGTGTCGATCTGATCGCAAGGGTGGTTTGGAAGCTAATGACCACGGAAGGGTGCTATAAATTGTCTTTTATTTCCATTCCCCCCACACAGTGGTTTGTGTTTCACTTCAATGGCTACAATAGGATTCTGTGTTTTGCTCTTCTGGTGAACTACAGAATTCTCCAAGAAACATGGTAAAATGAAATGAGGTTTACGGGCATGTGTTTTTGAGATGCAAATAGGAACTCTATGATTTAGTGTCCTTTCAACTTTTATTCTCAGTAATCTTGATACTTTTGTCACAGTGGGAATTAACAATTTTCTGCATAACTAAAAATGAATAAAGACAGAACATGGGATATATTTTAGTCAATGTTCTCGTGGTTTTTTCATCTGTAGGAAGAGATGGCAAAATAATAAAAACCGTACAATTTTCCACAATGTGTTATTTTAGTTTTTAGCATCCCGAGAACCATCTCATTTCTAGAAAAGAAAGATTCTGAGTGAGGCTGTCTGTGGCATAACTTGGAGGCACAGCATGACCTAGCCAATTTCATCAGTCATCTCTTCCTAGCATTTCCTGTAATACTCTTATTTTTCATTTTGTTTTCTTTTTCTTTAAGCATGATTGGAGCCATGCTATTTATTAGGATTGCTATATCTGGTCTAATGATTAAATTGTTAAATAGGATTGCATGGATTGATCAGAAAAACAAAGGAGACTATGTATAAGTTATTTCTCCCGCTGCAGCTAAATATAGAAATGGCTAATTTCATACAACACAACCCAGCCTCAATTATCACCTGAGCAATTTTCTTTAAAGATTTTATTTATTTATTTGACAGACAGAGATCACAAGTAGGCAGAGAGGCAGGCAGAGAGAGAGAGGGGGAAGCAGGCTCCCCGCTGAGCAGAGAGCCCAATTTGGGGCTCGATCCCGGGACCCTGGGACCACGTCCTGAGCCAAAGGCAGAGGCTTTAACCCACTGAGCTACCCAGGTGCCCCTCCATGCTAGCAATTTAAGAAATAACCTTAAGATTGTGGAAGCTGGGGGCACTTGGGTGGCTCAGTGGGTTAAAGCCTCTGCCTTCAGCTCAGGTTATGATCTTGGGGTGCTGGGATTGAGCCCCGCATCGGGCTCTCTGCTCAGCGGGGAGCCTGCTTCCCCCTCTCTCTCTGCCTGCCTCTCTGCCTACTTGTGATCTCTGTCAAATAAATAAATAAAATCTGAAAAAAAAATAAAAGATTGTGGAATCTATCAGGGAAGATATTTAGGTATATAAAATTAAGAAGCCACATTTTATTTAAGGCTTTAAATTCTACTAAATGACAGATTTAAACACATTAGTCCTCCTCACATTACAGTGTACGTATGCACTAGACATTAAAAGAAAAGCCCTAACAACTGTTGTTTCTCTTTGGTCTAAAATCTTGCTTCTAAATCCTAGATCCTGCTTTGAAATTATTGTCAAGCCATCATTTGGCATTATCTGCTCATATTTCACACAGGAGACACGCTAAAAAAAATCTGACAACCCTGTATTTCATGGGATATAGAGACTGACTTCTTGAATCAAATAATATATTTGGGCCATCTTGATGACTGTTTTCTGCAATATTGAATCAGACAGGAAGTTAGACCAATTTTATTATTAAGATGAATTGAAACACCAGATGCACTACTTTTGACTTTGCTATTCATCACCACAGACCGAAGATAAAATCAGAATTATCCACAACTTTGTACCAACACCAGAACCACTATATTATTTTTAAACACTCAAACTAAATTCTAAATGCAATGCTTATGTTTTGAAATAGACTTAAGTGAACTAACTATTGTGTGAGGTTTTTCACCCGAAGACAGCACAGTACAGATAAACTCCATGAATTCATACATAAATCTTAAAGAGAGCCACAATTCTTATGAAGACAGTCAAGCTTTAATAATAAGGTTCTTGGTTTACTGGTGGAAAACAACAAAGCTGAGGTCCCCAGTTGGGAATTAGGCCTGGGAGGTCTCATGTCACTAACTTTCATTCATTGGTCCCCACATCCCATTATAATGGAAGATACTGACTAGTCTTTTAGTGAAGTCTGCATGCAAAGGCAGGGTCCCCAAGATGCAGTTATAATTAAAAAAAAATCTAGATTTAGTGACTTAGTCTACTTAACCTTTTTCTCTTTCTAGTGACCATAAATCCAAGCTAGGTCATCTTTTCCCCATCAGTTGAGAACTACATGAACCACAACCAAGAAAATATCCACTCAATGTCTTTCATATATTTTTCTGTTCTGTCCCAGTGGATATATTTGTATTTCGTTCTCTTTAGGATGGATACAAATTTTACAAGAAACTTCTTATGGTCGTGGTAGGCTCTCTACTATTTAGAGATGTTGAGTAATTGCACAGCATTTTCTTTTCGTTTCCAGCTTTGAGGCTAAGGATATTTCCCTAGATATCACACAGATTCTCTGCTGACTCACTCCTATACAGCCACACGAACAGATAGAGGCAGAAATCTCAATATTTACCCTCTTAACCTCACACCATTAATGTCACGAAAGATTCACTTACCTGTTTGGAAACTGACTGGGTGTTGTGATGAGTTCGACTTCCATTTGTGCTCTCTGTGTTCTTTCCTCACCATAGCAAGCTGGACTAATGATCAAAATTTCTAAGCTTGTGTGTTGAGATGAAGCCTCATTTCACCACCTGGAGGTAACTGCCTGGTACTATTTCTAGAGTCATTGCTGATCCCAGGTCTACTGTAGCAGCCTGTGCCCTCCCAAGAGACATCCCAGGTGCTTGCTGTTTCGACAGTTTACTAGAATTGAAATTCATAGGGATTTTTTTTACAGTGATGCACAAAACTCTAAGATGAGAACTTTGTGGACGATAGACAAGGTGTGTTGCATGAAGGATTCTCATTTTTTCCTGTCTTTTAAAAATGAGATGTTTACAAGGTGTTTTCATGAGAAAGTTTTTCTACAAGTCTGCTATTTCCTCCAAATTTTCCTCCTCTATGGTAGGGACTTTATAGATCTCCTTTCAACACTCATCACAACTTGGAAAGCAGGGACTATTATTAATCTTTTTACCAATGGGGAATTTAAAGTGATTTAAGTAAAGCCCAAATAATGAATCTGGCATTCAAATACAGGTTGGTCTGACTATAATTGGTGATTTTTTTTTCTACTTCACCATATGCACACCGTTATGACTTAACACAGAGGAATTTCAAATAAATGGCTGTTGTAATTACTATTAGTAATGAAATATTTGGTCTGAAAAATGGGAGGCAGTAAAGATAATTAAGACATGATCTCTGTCTTTAAGGAGCTATCAGTCTGTTAGAATAAGGGTAGTTGAAATGTAGGGATTTCATGAACTATGGCCTCAAGATACATGGCATAGCTAGCAGGGTTGTAATAAAATTAATCATTTATACATTACTGATGGCATGGTAAATTGATTTTTTTAAAGAATAGCCCACCGTCAAGAGTCTTAAAAAATGTTCATGATCTTTGATCTAGTAATCCCCCCATGCATATTTATCTTAAGGAAGTGGTTTCAATGAATTAAAAATAAATAGACACAATTTCTTTGAAACATTACATAAAAAGTCAGGAGCCGCTTAAATGAACATCAGTGCCAAGTGGGTAAGTTCGTTATGGTGCATCAACAGGAGGTGAGTTGTGTAATTCTCTCCCCGCTTCCTGCATCCTTAGTCGACCCTCTCTAGTGGGTCTTTCTAATCTGCCTTCAAATGTGCTGCAATATTTCTCATATTACAGGCCAAACAAACCAAAAGATCTCTTTGACTGGCCATCATCCCTTTTCCTTACTCTCCTCTCAAACAAAGGCCTCAAGAGTTGTCGTATTCATCGTTTCCAGTTCCTCAGTTCCACCTGCCATTCTCTCTGTATCAGCTCCTGTTACGCTAAACTGTCATCGCTACGTCCAGGGGTCAAGTCTCAGTCTTCGTGCTCCACCTCTCAGCAGCCTTTGCCATAGATGACTCCTTCTCTCTCCCTTGATACTTTCCTTACCAGGCTTCCTTTCCAGGAGGCCACATCTTCTGTTTTGCCTCTCATTTGGCAGTCACTCCTTTTCCAATCTTCCTGACTTCCCTACATTGAAGGGTTATGTGCTCAGTTCTTCATCCCTTTCTTTTTCCTAAACTGCAGTCTCAAATTAATTTGGACCTCACTCTCAGAGGACTTGTATATCCAGTTGCGTACTTGACATACCCACTTGGATGATGGGATCATAAACCCTGACAGTTGTTTTTTTTGTTGTTGTTTTTGTTTTTTTTATTTTTATTTTAAATTTTATTTATTTATTTGACAGACAGAGATCACAAGTAGACAGAGAGGCAGGCAGAGAGAGAGGAAGAAGCTGGCTCCCTGCCGAGCAGAGAGCCTGATGCAGGGCTCAATCCCAGGGCCCTGGGATCATGACCTAAGCCGAAGGCAGAGGCTTTAACCCACTGAGCCACCCAGGCGCCCCTGTTTTTGTTTTTGTTTTTGTAATACAAGTGTCTGACTTGAGCTTTGATTGCCAATGCATCCATTTCAAAAAGGCACCCACTTCAAGGAGGCAAACTCCAAAAAACACATTGCCAGCCACACCACTAGAAAAAGAACAGGGCTGCCTCCCCTTTACTGAGACTCCTTTGTCGGAGAGATCTTGGGTTTATTTCAACCATTGACCATCTGGGCCACTTGCTTTTTCTCTTCCCATTCGTAAGTTTTAGATTTATCAATAAAGAGTAAGTCATGGAACCCTGGGCCCCCACCTTACTCCTACCCACAAAGGCAGAACTCTAGGACCATGCTCTTTTTTTCTCTCCCCATAAGCTTGCTGTGTGGTCCCAGGTGTGCTGTACAATTTCCAGGTCCTATAAGTAATAAACTTTTATTTTTTCAAACTTTCTTGATGGTTGTCACTGTAGGGCATCTTGCAATCATAATAAGGATCACAAGGGCCAGTTCAACCACAACCTTGGTTATTGACAGACTAATACCAGCACAGTGACTAACTGGACCTTTTCTACACTGAACTCATGATTCCTACCCTACCTCCACCACAGATCTGATCCTTCTCTAATTTTCTTCCTCTCCATAACTAACAACTTCAATCTTCTGTGTGCTTGGGTTAAAAAACCAGGCATCATTTTTGCCTCCTTTCTTTCTCCCATGACCCACAACAGCTGGCAAATCCAATCAGCTCTACCTTTGAACAATATTCAGAAGACCATTTCTCATGATCTCCACCATTACCACCCTAACTCCCATCACTTGCACTTGTGTTAAGACAATAGCCTTCTAACTGGGCTCTCTGCTTTCACTCGACCCTCTATAGTTTATCTTCTGCACAAAGCCAGACTAATTTTTTAAGCCATAAATTAGATCATGTCAGTACTTTCCTAGAAAACCCTCCAAAGGCCCCGCTTGATCTCCCTAACAGCATCCTCTCTTCATCACTTCCCCCCATTCCAGCCTCCGTCTTCCACCTTTCCCCCTCTCATTTCACTCCTTCCATTCTGGTCTCCTTGCTGCTTTTCAAACACAGCAAGCTCCCTGTAACCTTAGGGCCTTTGTATGTACTATCTAACTGTTAGGAACACTCTCCCTGAGATATATGCAGGGCTCACACTCTCATTTCACTTAGGTCTCTCCTCGAACACTACCTTTTCAGAGATGTCTTCCTTAACCAGACGGTTTTAAAATATCACCTTTCCTGTCATTGTCTGCCTCCTGACCCCGCTTTCTTTCTTTATTATTCCTCAGCACTTTCCCTCATAGATGTACAATATTCTCTCCTTATTAGAAGGCATTATTTAAGAAAGCAGGGATGCTGGCTATTTTGCTTCCTGATGATTCACAGAATCTAGACAATGCCTGGCTTACATTAGAAGCTCAATAACATCTTTTGAAAGAATACAAGACTAAAACAAGTGCATAATATTCAGTGAAATAAGCATAATGCCAAGTTGTATACTTTATAAGTTTATAAATTGTTAAAATCTGTAAAGGGATACAAAGACATTAAAATGATGGTGAGCAATGGTATTTGAATAAGATGTTACATTGTTGGACTAGTTTCCAAGATTTTGAAAATTTAAAATCACCATGTGTGTCTGGGAAATGGTATCAGTTGACAGTTACAAAGAAAGCAGTTGTGCTTTTTTTTTTGAGAAATGACTAGGTTCAACCACCTATTTCAGAGAAAAGTAACTATAGTGATTTCAGAGTTGATACCACTCACGGACATTTGAACATTCTCTCCCATATAGCACACCAGTTAAGTGCAGCAATTTGGAGTCAGACGGTCTAGATCTGAAGCCTAGTTATTCCACTTAATAGCTAGATAACATTGGGCTAGTTATTTAATCACTATCAAGGTCAGTATTTTTTTAAGACTTTTTTTTTTTTTTTAGAGCAGTTCTAGGTTCTCAGAAAAATTGAGTAGAAGGTGTAGAGGTTTCCTATATGCCTCCTGCCTCCACACAGGCTAATCTACCCCATTATCAACATCCTCCACTGGGCCAGTATACTTGTTACAATTGATGAAACTATATGGACACGTCTTAATCACCTAACTTCATAGTGTACGTGAGGGTTCACTTTTGGTGTTGCCCATTCTATAGGTTTGGGCAAATGTATAATAAGATATTTTCACTGCTCTGAAAATCCTCTGTGCTTCATCCATTCATCCCTTCCTTTCCCTAAACCCCCGGCCATCACTGATCTTTTTACTGTCTCTATAGTTTTGCCTTTTCCAGAATGCCATATAGTTGCAATCATAGGGTATGTAGTGTTCTCCGATTGGCTTCTTTCACTTGGTAATAAGAATTTAAGTTTCCTCCATGTCTTTTCATGGCTTTTTTTTTCTCATTTCTTTTTAGCTCTGAATAATATTGCGTTGTCTGGAATTACCACAAGTTATTTATTTATCTGTTCCCCTACTAAAAGGATATCTACATTGCTTCCAAGATTGGGCAGTTATGAATAAAGCTGCTATAAACACCAATGTGTAGGTTTTTGTGTGCAAGGTCATTTTTTGGTACCTTCCTTGGAGGGTTGTTGTGGGGTTTGAGATAGAGCTTCTAAAATTCTTAGCACATTGCCTGGAATATAGTATGCACACAATAAATGTCAAGACGCGTTTTTTTTTTTTTTTATTACTAGCCTGGCCAGATAGTTTTTCCCTATTTCACAGATAAGGAGACTGAAATCCAAAAACCTTCAAGGACAACAAATAAGTAGCAAAATCAGAGCTCATAACCAGGCCTTCTTATTCTAGTATATGTGCTGCTGAAGCGAGCACCAGGCCTTCTTATTCTAAATCCAATTGTCCTTTTAAGTCATGTGGCCATTCTTCAGAAGGCAAGCAAAGACTAGACTCACTCTGCTTAGTATGGAAAATGCTGCTTTGTCTCTTGGTGAACTTTGCTGTCATTTTATTTAAATTACGAATTTACACCAAATTTTATACATACAGCAACTCATATAATATATCCCAAGTTAATTACATTTCTTTACTAATGAACTATTTATCAATGTTTAAAGGGATGAAGAAGATGAGGGTGGCTAGTTTAATCAGATATATTGTCTCTAGATCACCTCATAAGCACTAAATGAAAATTCTGGAATCAAACATGGAATTTTAGGAATCTGCATTTAACCACATTATTGAAAAACCTTTTGTAAAGGTGTCTGTTGAGAAACTTAAGATGCCGAAAATATAGAAGTAACATGAGAATGACCATGGCTTGAAATAACGGTGTGTCCACCAGTAGATTCAGGAAATCTGGCATAACTAGAACACCTATGACCTAGAAATAACTATGTGCATGTTTCCATGAGAGACTAAGAGCTCCTTGGAAAGAAAACTGTGCAAGGGAAATGGAAGATTAGGTCTCAAACGAGGGATTTAACGACAATGGACTCAGTGAAATGAAAGAGGAGGTCTAAACTCATACCAGAACTCTGGAAAAGTTGAGTCCCAAACAAAACAAATCAAAACAAAACATCATTTTGGGCACAGGCACCACCAAGGACCACACAGGGAGGGTGGAAGGAGGTCAGGAAAGGGATTCCCTTTCTTTGGCGATGTACAGAGCAGAGCTTCGGCCCACGGAGGGCTCAGTCAGCTAATCAGTGCGCCCAGGGCCTCAATGAGGAGACTAGGCCGCAGTCAGTGAACAGTGTCCTCGGTGCATGTACCAATGAATGGCACCAGCATCAGTGCTGGAAGCTTCCTAGGGACACAGGCAGGTATCAGCATGACCGACAGCTATGGCAACTTCAAGACCCAGGAGACCCCAGAACAGGTGACTCCAGGGAACAAGGACAGAAGACTTTTCTCTCCTGTATGTCTTGCAAATCAAAAAGAACTGTGCATATGAGAAAGCCAACATCTTCTAGGGATTCTCAGCAAAGATCAGGATGGGAAAATTGAAGAAGGCTTAAGATCTGGTTACTAGTTGGTGCTGGTATATGGGGAGGCGGGCAGCAGGGAGACTGCCAGTAATCTCTGTTACAATGAAGTCTTATGACCACACTGGTATGGCTAGGGCAATATGTTGTTGTTGTTTTTTTTTAATTTAGGGCCACCACTTACTCCAGTATGCTATTCTCTTTGTCACTTTTCTTTTCTTTTCTGTTTTTAAAAGATTTTATTTATTTATTTGACAGACAGAGATCACAAGCAGGCAGAGAGGCAGGCAGAGAGAGGGGGGAGGCAGGCTCCCCGCTGAGCAGAGAGCCCAATTCGGGGCTCGATCCCAGGACCCTGGGATCATGACCTGAGCCGAAGGCAGAGGCTTCAACCCACTGAGCCACCCAGGTGCCCCACTTTGTCACTTTTCAATTGCTTTACTCTTTGTCATCATTCAGGTCTCAGTTTAAATGACCTTCCATGGGGGTTCTTTTATGACACATGCCCCATTTCTGATTTAAATTTAATTAAATTTCTTATTCCCTAAGCTGAAATTCACTCTAAAGATGGTGACTATTCATATCACTCAGAATCTCAAGAAAGATCAAATAAATAATCAAAATGTTGGGATAGCTTCACAACAGAAATAATAAGAACTGAGATCAATCTTTAATAATTTCCTAACAAGCTACAAATAAAAATTTCACAGTAAGTCCAGAATGAAATAACAGAAAATTTCATTCACTGAATGTGTGAGAATAAATTCACATTTGTTATTAACTCATCAGAATTCTATGGAGAATATTACTTTTCAATTTTGAATTACCATATAATAAAAATGCAGCAGCATTCATTATTCATATAACCATTACAGTGTATATATCATTTCTATTTGTATTACATTAACCTAGAGAAATATATGAGAACCACAAAATTTATTACTCCCTTGACTCCAAATGCAATGATCAAGTTTCATTATTTATTAACATCAGTAGAATCATTCCTGAAGGAAAAAGAAAAAAAATCTTACATATTCCTGGTAGGCAGAAGTATTTTATTTATTTATTTATTTATTTTTAATTTATTTGACAGACAGAGAACACAAGTAGGCACAGCAGCAGGCAGAGAGAGAGGGGGAACCAGGCTCCCTGCTCAGCAGAGAGCCCGATGTGGGGTTCGATCTCAGGACCCTGAGATCATGACCTGGGCCAAAGGCAGAGACTTAACCCACTGAGCCACCCACACACCCCAGGCAAAAGTATTTTTTTGATATGCTTTCTTTACAGTATTCAATTTTTGAGTACTGAAGACTGTCATATACTTTGAGGAAGACAATTGCTAAGTAACAAATCTTTAAAAATATATTATTGAGTCCTCTATGCTCAAAATGCATTTATTAGATATTTATTTATTTATTTATATTTGAGAGAGAGTATGAGAGATGGGGAGGAACAGAGGGAGAGGGACAAGCAGACTCCATGCTGAGCATAGAGCTCGATGTAGGGCTCTATCCTGTGACCGTAAGATCATGACCTGAGCTGAAATCAAGGGTCTGATGCTTAACTGACTGAGCCACCCAGGTGCTCCAAAATGCATTTATAAGATACTTAATAACAGATAATTTATCTTTCCATTTCATCTAAACATCCTAAGGTAGGCACAAAAAAGTGAGTTTATGTGAATCTCACCAGAGTATACAGGCATTTTTTACATTACCCCTTTCCTAACCTTGTAAACACTGACAATGAATTAGATCTTACCAAGTGCCAATATGCATCTTTAAAGTCAAATAGATGACTGATTTGTAAATAGGGGTTTTGGTTTATTATAATCAATAATTTTATTAGCTCTGAATCATGAAAACTAAGGAAAATTATATGCATATCAATAAATTATTAGATTCCTGCTATGAATCTGAAAAAGAATTACCAAGATAAAAAACAGCATTTGAGAATTTACATTGTTAGGTGATCATAGAAACCACCAAATAAACTAAAAACTAAATTAAATGCCACATAGACTCTGTCTTCACATTTTAAAAAAATCAAGCATGATTTTTAAAAAAATGTAACTAAGTTGTCTGATCAGGATCACAGAGAATGCATTCTAAAATAAGCATTAACCACTCAAGGAGTATGAGTAAGTCATGTCCCTCTCTTTGCTCTTCGCTCTTTCCTTGGGCCTGCTGTTTGTTTGTTTCCATGGCTTGCAATGGAGGTTTACTTGATTCACTCAGCAAATATTTACTGAACTTCTAATATATGCCAAATACTGTATATACTGGGCATACAATGGTTATGAAGTCACCATCTCTGCCCTTCAGTCCTTTCCTGTTTTATAAAAGGCAAATCTCTCCACTTGTGCTCCCATACTTTGACACAGTCTCAAGAGTTTTCTTCCTCTTCTGTCTTCCACGTCAAGAGTTCCTTCCTGGGGCACCTGGGTGGCTCATTTTGTTGGTTGAGTGTCTGCCTACAGCTCAGGTCATGATCTTAGGGTCCTGGGATTGAGCCCCATATCGGAGCCTGGTTCTCCCTTTCCCACTCCCCCTGCTTTTCCACTCACTCTCTTTCTCTTTCTCTCTTTCTCTGTCAAATAAATAAATAAAGTCTAAAAAAAAAAAAAGGAGCTCCTTCCTCACTACTGGATTATTCCTACAAGTGTATAAATATGTATAAGCCATCTTGAAAAATCAGACCTTCATGGAGTTCCCATCTCTCTCTACCGATGGCCCATGTCTTTGTTCTCCATCTCATGAAATATTTTCAAGCAAATCCTCTATAGTCTCTGCTTAATCCTTATCCCTATTTCACTCTTCAGCTGCTCTCATTTAACACTGACTCAATCTTGTCCAGCTCACCAATGACCTCCAAGTGCCAGGTCCAACAGACACATACATATCCTCACCTCATTCTCAGCAGCTACTTGGCACAGTTGACTATATTTTCCTTCCTGAAACTTTCTACTCTTAGCTTCTGTGGCATCACATTATCCCAGATTTTCTCCAGCTTCTGTGATGCTCCTTCTCACTTCCATTGCTGACTCTTCTTTGGCCCATCTTCTAAATGCTGGTGGGATTTAGGGCCTCTTCCTAGACATTTTCTATTTTTAATCTATCTCTAAGGAAATATTTATTAAGTACCAGACTTTACACATTCTTTGTAGGCTGATACTTCTCAAATGTCTACCTCCAGCCAGTCTTTCCCCTGAGTACCATGACTCATGAGTCCAAGTGCTACCTGATATCTCCAAGGGGATGTCTAAAAGGAATCTCAAATTTAATACGTCCAAACTTGAGATTCTGATTATTCTTAAATCTTTATTCTTCTGTTTCTCATTTTAGTAAATTGAACTACAAATCGTTTGATTGCAAAAGATAACAACCTGAGAAGCACTTGTGAATCCTTCCTCCCCATCATCTACCCTCATCTACCAGCTTACTGCCTATCGGAGGTGCAGAGGAAACACAATGGCCACACTGGAATGTGCTGCTTCACTGAACAACTGAAGACTGCACACACGTGCACACACATGTGTGGGGGACGTGGCACACACGATGGTTTGGCTGTTTTGCCTAAACCTAACAGAGAGGAGTCAGGACAGAACAGCTGAGTGTATGATCTGGACCCTGCCTACCTCTCCTATTGGTCTGAAACATTTTTTCCCCTTGCCCCTTACATTTCAGACATGCTGTTCTCCTTTCTGGGCTGTGGCGGTAGAGCTTGATGGTGAAATCCCTGAGCACTTACGGAATGAGATACCGTTATCAGAGAGAGACAGGAGACCAATTGACACCCCTGACCATGGCAAGGGCAGAAAGGGATGG
The DNA here is from genome assembly GCF_902655055.1 of Lutra lutra. Classification (NCBI taxonomy): domain Eukaryota; kingdom Metazoa; phylum Chordata; class Mammalia; order Carnivora; family Mustelidae; genus Lutra; species Lutra lutra. Next base: position 97,930,622 of record NC_062285.1, read on the forward strand.
GGCTAAGGGGATGAAAAAGGAAAAAACATAAAATTTTATAACGATTAATCATAAAAGCTAATGCTTAGGTAGCACTCACTGTACTTCCATCACTCTTAAGAGCTTACCCTTAATACATTGACCTGATTAATTTTTGCAAAGAACTCATGAGATACATACAATTATTATCCCCATTTACTAATGAGAAAACTGAGGCTCAAAAATATTAATGACTGTTTCAAGATCACATATCTATTAAAGATGAACATTATGCTCCTACAAACACACACACTCACACACACAGGATTCATTAACATGGAGAAGATCATATTTAAATCAGTTTGAAAAGAACTACTGTGGCAACTATATGTGGCAATGAGAGTTGAATGAAAACATAATAATATAATATACATCATAAAATATAAAAATTCAGGTTGTGATCCTGGATCTCCCACTAATTTTGTATGAGTTGGGCCCTTACACCCCTGGAATACAGCTTTCTTAGCTCTAAATGGACAGAGTTGGATTCTACAATTTTAAGACCCATAGTGATAGTTAATTTTATGTGTCAATTTGATTGGGCCACGAGTTGTCCAGATATCTGATTGAACAATATTCTGGATGTGTCTGTGATTGTGTTTCTGGATGAAATTAGCATTTGAATTGGTTGACAGCGTAAAGCAGACCGTCTTCCCGAACGTGGGTGGGCCTTATCCAACAACCTACTGAAAGTCTGAGTAGAACACAAAGGCTGTGGAAGAAAGAATTTGCTGTCTCTGCTTATCTATCTTCAAAAGCTCTTCTGCTTTAGGACTTGGACTTGGGCTGGAACTTAACACCTATTTGTTCTCCTGGTTCTCAGGCCATTGCACTTATACTGGAACTATATTATTGGCTTTTCTGGATCTCCAGCTCACCCATCACAGATCTTGGAATTTCCTAGTCATCATAACTATGTGAGTCAATTCCTCATAATAAAAAAATATATATATACACACACATATATATATAAAATCAATAATATATAATGAAATATATATAATATATATATATTATATATAATAAATAATATATATAAAATATATATAATAAAAAATATATATTTATTCCCTAATGGTTCTGTTTCTCTAGAGTACTCAGATTAATACACCCATTTAATTATACTGACAATCTATAAGAGGTTTTTCAAATATATTATGATTGAATTCTTCTTTCTCCCGCATGCTGCTTGTATTTGTAGAAAGTTTCAGTTTCCATCCTGTAGTCGTAAGGGTAAAAGCAGATGGTGTGAGGGTGTGGCAGAGTAGATTGTGGTTACCAAATTGAGAGAATATTTATTGGAAATCTATAAGAGTCAGTTTGCCTTTTGCCTACATTGTTGAATAGAATGTTTGTACTACCAAAATAGTTGTCACCCTCTACTTTAGCTCCTTTGTCTGACAGCGAAGAAAAAGTATTAGGTTAAATGGAGTTCTCACTGAAAAGAAATAAGTGATGATACTAAAATAATTATCAAATTATTCACAGAATATAAGCAACATCAGCTTTAAAAAGCTGTCTTTGCAAACATAATTTGTTAAATTAATATGATTTATAAAAAGTAATATATTCACAAATGTCCTTTCATGTTTCATAAAATACTGTTTTATTTAGTCCATTAGGCAATGATGAGCAAATCATATTGGGAAGAGCTGTGTAGAAGAAGTCATATTTTGTGAGAATTTAATCAGTAGTAATTATGGGGACTAAGTATAGATACAACAGTTAAAATGGCCTTTCATATTAATGGCAATGATGGGGCAGTAAATTTGCAATTAGTTCCAAATGCTCTGTTATACTTTTTGCAAACACCTGTTAGAAATTAAGAAAAAAAAGACATGTTAATGGTGGGATCTTAGAGACTTGTTTTATCTCTCTCAGTTTACAGCGGTATTTACCAACCCAAAGGAAGGCAGCTTTCCATGTGAGGTCATATAACTATTGGAGGACCTGAGGCTAGACCCAGGTTTTCAGATTTCCATGGCAGGCATCTTTGCTTGCAATATTTATAACTAGTGTCTACATTTTGAGATCCGGCATTCAATATATGATTCTGTGAGAACATAAATAAGTAACTGCTTTCAGCGTTGAGTAAAATTTTTCTTAATATAGTACTTTGGAAATGTCTTACTTCAAAAAAGAATTAGGCCTGAAATGCAATATGAATGTAACTTTTGGTCTACACATGTCAGAATGACCTACTCCAACTCATGAGAATGAATGAGTGGATGGATTATTGCCATGTAGATTTGCTTTATATTACAAGTCTATATGGTATACAAGCCTAATTTAATAAGGCTAAGTTGTTTGTCTTCAAAACCAAAATTTAGAAATAATATCTATCATATTTTATCAAAGTAATTTTTTGATTTGGGGTCATGCTGTATCAAAACATGTCAAGTTTTGTTACTGAAGCATTTGCTGTCTGCCTATATGCCAATGGTCATATTAAGTTGCTGTATTGTCCCTAGAATCCCTATAACATTCCTGCAAATTTCATCAGATCAAACCCTCTTCACAGTCAATGGCATCCCAGGGGCTATTCTGGGCTATTCTGGAGAGTTAGCGGCTTCCAATCACAGAGATATGAATTGTGGGGCAATAACCAAAAGAAGCATCTTTGGAAGTTGCCAGGTCAATCACAAATTCAAATATGCCCAACTGGACACTAAATTTAAATGGAAACATTGAGAAGGAGCAATATGTGAATTCAAGTATATAGAGACCAACACTCACCTTACAAACAGGGAAGCTTGAAGCTTGTGGTAAGCAGACTTACAGAAGATGCACAGGGCCACTGGATAGGAATTTTTTATACAGTTCCTATGGACTCTAATGTGGGAATTCCGGGGTCACACCAAGAAGACAATGTCCATAAAGAAACAGAATGAGATCAGGCAGAAGCAAAGTAAGGAAAAGAAATTGTCCGAGTAAAGAGAGATTTTTCTGTCATTCTCTATCACTGATCAGGTAAGGCCCTATTTAGCCAGAGCGATTTCATCTCCATTGAACAGCCATTTTGTTGTTTATGCAGTAAAACTTAAACTGACCCCGCCCCCTCACCCAGGGGACATACTTAAAAGCAAGTCCAGGAAACTAGTAAAATATGGTCGACCAGTCCCAGGCAACAGAGCCCAAATACAAGGGCGGGTCAGGCGGTGGAGACATCCAATCAGTGGAGGGCGCGTACTGTCTCCCTAGCTACCAAGGAGTGTGGGCCCCACCTTTTGGGCGCCAATGCTGACCAAGGTGATAGGCTAGTTCAAATATCTACTATAGGGTAAATTGTAATCCAATTGGCCACCCGTGTGTCACCTAGCATGACTATGCAACTTTCTCTGTGTGTTATAATCTCATTGGCCACCTGTGTGTGGCCAGGCTCAACCACATGGCCCTTGCCCTTTAAAAGTTAGTCTGTAAGGCAGGGAGGGGTCGCCCTCTCTGTAAGAGGCGGCCCGACCAGTCGGTTTGATTCTCGATGCTTGGCACGAAATAAAGCTTTGCTTGACCTTCACTTTGTATCAGTCTCGATCTTTTGATTACGGTCCTATCAATCAGAAAACAGAACAGTTTTTTTTTTTTTTAACTTTCTAAGTGTAATTAGGTCATTTCTATATAGTGATAAACATTATAGAATTGACAAGCATTCTAGAGAACTGTTTGTCATTCATAACCTCTTCCTGTCTGCTGCTAAAATGCGCGCGCGCGTGTGTGTGTGTGTGTGAGTGTGTGTGTGTGTGTGTGTGTGTGTGTGTGTGTGTGTGTGTGTGTGTACGTACTCCAAATTTGGGTTTCTTATGCTCCTTATTGTTAGGTTGATTGGGGCTATTTTGTTTTAACATTTGAAAATCCCTGAGGCCAGACATTTACATCAGAAGTAAATTTACCTACACTTCATAGCAACGCTATAGGAACATCCACTAGACTCTTTACAATTGAATAAAGGTTTACCAAAGGTCACACAAGAATTTAGCAGACATGGGGTTGGAACCAGTCTGCTTCTAGGTTCCTCATTTCCACCACACCACCCACTGACTTCACATCCAAAAACAGACTGTTGACAGTTCTGATGAGTGTGTAAATGCGCTGAGAACCACAGGCCATTACACTGGTGCTTGTGAAGACTGAACTTTTAAGAGGATGGCTTTTATAAAAAGAAATCTTTATTTTTTTCCAGCTGTCATGAAAATTTCAAAAGATAATATAGAAAAAATAAAGATCATTCATATTTTCACTAAAAGATAGCAGCTAATATTCTATATATCTCTCCCCAGGCTTATTTTCTCACATGCAAACAAGATACTGTGTGTTCTTTTTATTATTATTGCTTTTAAAAGAAATGGGCTTATATTCTCTATGATGTTATCCTTTTGTTTTCACTTAATCTGTGATGCCATTTTTTTTCAGTTAAAATGTGGGTTTAGCTCAGAAAAATATTTAACATTTTTTAAAACTAATTTTCATCAACGGACTTTTATGTTGTTTCCATTTTATCCTGTAACATTCTTTGTGTATTCTTGTGTTGCTTTCTTAGATTTATAGAATTATTGGTCAAAATCCATGATTTTTTTTTTAAAGATTTTATTTATTTATTTATTTTGAGAGACAGATAGAGGACGCTAGTGGTGTTGGGGGAGGGGAGGTGAAGAGAGGTAGTGATAGGAAGAGGAAAAGAATCCCAAGCAGACTCCATGCTCAGCATGGGGCCCTACCTGAGTTTCAATTTCACTATCCTGAGATCATGGCTCTGAGATCGTGACCCTGAGATCATGACCTGAGCCAAAAACCAAGAGTCGACACTTGAGAGACTGAGCCACCCAAGTGCCAGGAAAATCCATGATTTTTTGAGGGACTTTTGATAATTTTGCCACACTACCAGGGAGGTTGTAAATTGTGCATTTCCACTGGCAGTTTATTTGTGTAGAGCTGGCTGCCTTTTAATAGGACTAATGCTTTTCTGTATTTAAGACAAGCCTATTCATTTAAAATTTTTGTTACTATCCCGTGTCATTGGTTGTTCTTATTTCTAGAGCCACAAAACACTGAAATCAATCAATTTATTCATTCATTCATTAATTTTCAAATATTTATTGTGCACATAGCAAGTTTTAAATGTGAAAGATGAACATATATATGAGATAGAGTATTCACCCTCAGCAATTACAAACAGCATCAACTAATATGGGACACTAGCTTAAAGAATCATGAACTATTTCATTTAATCCTCACAAGAACCAAACCAAACAGGGTGGGTAGCATTATTGTCCCCACTGCACAGATGAGGAAACTGAGGTATATTGCTGAAGATCACACAGTTTATGAGTGGTAGAGTAGAGATTTAAATTCTGGCCATTTGACCAAAATGCTCTTAACCACTATGTACATTGTCTAAAAGATATACATAAATAGATCTAATATTAGAAAAAAATATGTGGTAAGATAGTGTATGTGGGTCCTGACCAGAAACAGAATATGGCAGGTAATTGTGCCAAAGCAAAAAATTCTTGACATGGTAATAGACCCTCAACTACCAATATGGTCTCTCCTTTGGCCAAGTGGTATAAAAGGCATTGAACCTATAATTCTGGCCTCTTCAGGTATGGTAGATTTCTTCCCCTTATAAGCCTGAGATGACCAACCTCATGACCTCAGAAGGGATCAAAGAGACGCAAGAGAGCTCTGTCCCCCTCACTTGCCTCTTAATCCTGTGTACATCCCTGGTACTGCTTGCTTGCCTATTTGGGAGTCATCTGAAAGGAAAACAACCTTGAACTGAGTCTGAGTCATCATTCTTTCCAATCTTTGAATCTGGACTGGGAGTCTGGATCTGTCCTAGGGCATGCTTTCCACTGACACCATCATTGATAAAATACTCTACTAGTTCAAAAGAGAGTTAAGGTGATCAGTGATGATTCCACTACATCTCTTGGGATGGGCCTTGACGGGGTAGAACTTCAGTTTGGAAAGGGATGGGGAGAACTTTTCAGTAGAATCCATAGTGGGAGGCACTGTATGGGTATAGAAAGAAGATGTTGTATTGGAGGGTGATAAGAAATCCAGTTTGACCAAAGGTTTTGGCAAGGTAGGTCTGAATTACGAAAAGCCTTGATTGCCAGGCTACGACGTTTTGTTTTGATTTTGCAGATTCTGGGAAACCACTAAAAGTTAAATTACTTAGCTCAGCAATAAAAGTTCTGTACAAATGAATCTCAAAATCTCTTTGTCAATTCCTGGTGCACAACTTCCCAGCCTCATTTATATATTCTTTTAGATCCAGACCTACAATACTGCCATTTGTTCCCTCCCCACGCATGCCATGTCATTTGACATTCCCATGCCTTTCCTTTGCTTATTCCTTTCTGAATTGTTTTGTAGCCCCCAACTTTTTATCAAATCTTACATATCTTAAAAGCCCTGGCCTAAGTGCTCCTTCCATGATATCCTAATCCCAAATCAGATATTTCTCTTTCCTTTCCTACAGCTGATTTCTTTCTGCCTTATTTACGTGGTCTATGTGGAGATATTATTTGGAGGTTGACCCAACAGCAAGTCCCAAGTACCTTCCTTCTCCTTTGTCACTTCCAATGGAGGGGTTGGAAAAACAAAGTACTCATTTCTACAACCTTCTTTCCAGCTAACTGTGGTCACATGGCACAGATCAACAGGTATGCAGGGCACTTAATAGGGAAACTTTTATCTCCTTACAGAAGAGACAGGCACTAGAGGGCAGCTGTCTGCCTCTTCCTCCTGCTTTGAACACTGATGTGATGCTCAGAGATGTGGCAGCCACCTTGCAGTCATGAGGCAGAAAGCACAAGGACAGAAGCACAGGCCAAAGATGGCAAAGTGAGGAGATGGGACATTATTGAACTATTGCATCTGACCAGAACTGCTTATATACAGACTTCTAATATGTGAGAAATTAACATAATTTATTGCATGAGCCTCTGTGAATTGAATTTTTTGTTTCTTGCTGCTGAATGCATTCCTAATGGATACAACCCACCTGCCCATCTTTACTATCAGATTATAAGTTCTTGGTTCAATATATTTTAAATTCCTTGATGAAAAGTTTCAAATATCTTTGTCTTTGCATTTACTTTTTTTGCCCTAACCATTAGTACAGACCCTCAGTAAGTGTTGAATTGGTTGAATATAGTTTCCTCTATCAATGTGATCAATTTAACTAAGAGCGAAAGGGAAAAACTAAATATAATAGCTAAATAAACACTACTTAAGATCTTCTATGAAACCCTGTTTAGAGCTTATATATAATTTCCACCTTATTTAGATGAACTTTGGAGTGGAAGGCATATTAGTACTTTGTTTTTGTAATCATTCAAGGAAAAGATAAACAACTAGCAGAAGTCATGTAAATACAGCTGGACCTTCGAGTGATGTCATCGTGTTTCATTGTTTATACTATTCCCCTATAATACATCCAGGTAAGCATCTGCTATGTTCATTAAACTCCCAAGATCCACCCTGAAGTTATTTTCAGTACTTTGTCCCAATAAAAACTTCATCTAAAGTTAATAACCAGTTGCTGTAGTTGAAGGGAAAGACACAGAACACATGGCATCCCTAGAATTTATTTTGTAGAAGTCAATGATCAAATGTCAAGTGGGAGAAGTGCCAAGTATATTTTCTAATGCTGGGTAATAATATTAAAAAATTTTAGTCTTTAAGAATGTAGTCATAATATCATTACTTTCACAGAGGTCATTTCCCTTATTTTCTTGGCATGCACAAAAATTTGTGCTAAAAGGTCAGTGTGCATTAACCAATTTGAGAGTGACCATCTAACTTTGTAACAATTGCTTGAGTGTAAATTTCAAAGGATCATTTTCTTTGATATTGAATTAATGCGACAGTCCTCCTCTTAGATATGATAAACATAAAATTTATACCAAAAGCTAATGTTGCCTGGAAATGCTTATGAGAAAACATTTCCCAGATAAATGTGTTTGAAATTCAAGTAGTTTCTCAACTGGAGGAGAATGCTTTGGTGAGGAGCCCTCCCCCCCCCCCACCTAGCATTTTAAATGACAATGAAAATCCCAGTGCCATGCATATTTCTTTTCCCTTAACAAATTAGCATAATTATGTGTCTGTCTTTCACAGGAAGACAAAAGCTCTATGAGCCAATTAGCTTTAAGACCCTGTAGGTAAGAAAAATCAAACCTAATTGAAATGCACCATGGCAATCCCATGACTGCATATCTTGTCAGCATTAACTAGGATCTAAGGGATTATTCTTCTAAAGGGTAATGCATATTAGTGAATGTGCAATGAAGCATCCAACAAAAGGTCAGTGCCCCCTCTGGTATCACTGTGATTTGTCAGTGACAGCGAGGACAGGGAGATGAAGATTCGCTATAATAAAACTTCCCATCAATAAAAAACACAAGATGAAAAGGATAGCTTCAGCATAGATATTAGATGTTTGCCTTTGATGGGCACCACTGCGGTTTTCAAACCGAGGCAAAAGTGACAAGGTAGGGCTCCGTTCTGCGATAATAATTTCATGGGACATTATTTTGAACTGACAGGTGCCTACAAAATATGATATCCTCATTTTCATTTTATTTGGAATTCATTTCAGAAGTTCAAGTAAACATGTCCCCGAATGTGAAATTCTTCAGGCTTGAAAGGCTTTAAAGGCCAATTATAGAGATAGTGTTCAGTCTGGCTGATGAAATAAGTTAAAGTATTCATTTTTTAAATAATTCTGAGGATTTTTTGGAGTTGGGGGGGCACTAGCCTATAAAATGCTTACAAAGCAAATACAACAGCTGTTCAGTAAGCACTGCCGAGCAAACAAACATCATGAGGTAGAGGCTGGCCTCCATGCAAACACCACAGAAACGTTAGCCTGTTGAACCCGGGCAATGCTGGTCTCTAAGCGACTTTCACTGTACATTTCCGGATAGCTGAAGCAAGTGTAGGCTGTGCTGGATCCTTACAATTATTAGTAGCAATACCAGCATTTGAACCCTTTGTATGCACTAGTTTACTGAATTTTTCCCACACCCCACTGCAGGTTTCATGACCGTGAGAAAACTGCAGATGAAGAGACGGTAGGTCATTGACTTGCCCAAGGTCAAACAGCTACAAGCCGTGGATGCAGAGCCCAACTCCACTGCTAGAGCATTACCCATTACATTGCCTTTAAAGTCAAAATGGATTCCAAAGCAGCAAATAAAGGGAAATTTCAATGGTTTCCTTCAACACGACTAATATTCACAGCAAGGTATTCCGATTTTTAAGACATTACTTCATTTTAGCTTTTCAGCTCGCCTGACTCCCCATTAAGAGCTCCTTCGAAGATAGACTGTGTAGTTGGTAGGGACTGTCAGTGTGATTTCTGTCTCTTGGCTAGGTTTTAAGGATGGCTTTTCTCGTCACCAGCTGACCTTTTCTTGTCATCGTTCGTCTATTCCTCCCAATTAGGGAAGCCACAAAATCCCAGAGGTGTGAGAATAGAAGCTTGAGCTCACGATATCGTTAAGATGCTGTTCTAAATGCCAACACAGGGGGCCCCTGGGTGGCTCAGTGGGTTAAAGCCTCTGCTTTCGGCTCAGGTCATGATCCCAGCATCCTGGGATCGAGCCCGCATTGGGCTCTCTGCTAGGCAGGGAGCCTGCCTCCCTTCCTCTCTCTCTGTCTGCCTACTTGTGATCTCTCTCTTTAAATAAAATCTTAAAAAAAAAAAAAAGTCAATATAATTGTACAAGAGACCTTGGCCGTAGAGGGGGATGAACAAAACACTTCAGCAATGCGAAAGTGTGCATTACCACCCGCACCCACACTACCCTCCAAAAGGCTGGCTCTAGAGATGCCTCAATGCAAATTGTTCCAGCACAGGAGAGCTTTTGTGAAACATTAACATTGATTTACTAGGCCCGGTGGACGGCTTGTTAGAGGGCCTCACTAAAGTGCTTTAAAGGGGAGGAGAGAGAAAAATCCATAGGCCCACTCCATTTAATCCCCCAAGGAACAGGTTTATTTTCTGCCGTGTGCTCACCTCTAATAATATTGCAGCACTTTCAGAGAGGATGGATATGATTTCTGTAACCCACATCTCCCGTCTGAAAAACTGCAATAACAATTAACTATTAATGACGAGAAGAAAATAAGCTTTCTTTTCCCTTGGCAATCTGTCACAGTGAACTCGGCTGGTAGCTGGAGAAGCAGTTCTGTGTTTCTCTGTCAGAAGGATATCATCGGAGCGGTAAGAAAAGCACGTTCTCGAGGAAGGTGCCCTTCTCGTGGGTAAAACTAGAGCTAAATGGTTTTTACGTTATTATTGCAGATGCGTTTCCATTTTCATAAATCATGGGCAGATGAAAACTGTCACTGAATCAAGTCAGCGAAAACAAAACAGTACCCCCTGCTTTCCGGATGTATAAAACCAACCTCCAGTTTAATTGCTTGATTATTTTGATGCTCTTTTTTTTTTTTCTTTTTTTTTTCTGAAAAAAAAATCAATGTTTGGGCATCAAATTAAACCTAAATTTTAGAATCTGGGGATAAGGATTTTAGCACACTCCTTGATGTAATTTTCTGCACTTTGAACTGTTTCAAATTCAGGGTTGGGACGCCTGGGTGGCTCAGTTGGCAAAGTGTCTGCCTTTGGCTTTGGTCATGATCTTTGGGTCCTGGGATCTATCTAGCCCTGCATCAGGCTCCCTGCTCAGTGGGGAACCTGCTTCTCCCTATGCCTGCCACTCCCTCTGCTTGTGCTCTCTCTCTCTGACAGATAAATAAAATCTTAAAAGTCAGGGTTGAGAACCATTGTTTTCACCAATGTCTCTTTTGCTATAATATATGAGGCTTTATCTTTTTAATATTTGTAGCAGGAACCAAGCTTTTCATCTTTTTGCCCCACACATAAATTCATCATCCTGTTCATGGCATTGGCTAAGTAGATGCCATATCCTTGACCTATTTTCCTCCCGGAATGTTGATCTGCAATGTCTAAAAAAACCCTAGAATTAAATGAAGACTCTAACTACTTGACAAAGCCTTCTAGAAGGGATACTTTCATTACTGACCTGCTATAAGTCCTTTGAGAAACCTTCTGAATACTCTGCTTGTCTCTTATTTTCTTGCCAAAATAGAACTTAAACCTAGCAGAAATGTTCCAATCAAAATCTACTTCCTATCTCCTTTGAACTTAACTTATGAAATGCTTAAATCCCAGGGATATTTTGTTTCTTCAAATTTGAGAAGTCAGGGGGCACCTGGGTGGCTCAGTGGTTAAAGCCTCTGCCTTCGGCTCAGGTCATGGTCTCAGGGTCCTGGGATCGAGTCCCGCATCGGGCTCTCTGCTCAGCAGGGAGCCTGCCTCCTCCTCCTGTCTCTCTCTGCCTGCCTCTCTGCCTACTTGTGATCTGTCAAATAAATTAAAAAAAAAATTTTTTTTGAGAAGTCAGGAATTACACTTTCAGGTGTCATGGATATACCCCCCCCTTCCTGAAACAAATATAAAACCAGACAAAATATACGAAGCAATGGTTTTCTGACACTGGATAACAGATAGTACAGGACAGTGATCTCTGAGAGGAGGAACTCAGTGGGAGGACCTTACCACCACTTCAGCTTCCTGGTTGCAGAGAAGAGAAACTGAGTGGGGCCAGAGGTCTCTCTGAGTTCAGAATTCTTTCAGGCCAAGGGGGCTAGATTTCATAGGATATAGTACTTGGGAATGGAGACCTGCAGAGAAAGGAGGGAGCTGCACAGAGAGATACTGTTCTAGAGATCGGCTCAGAGTTCTGCTTGAGCCTACAGGCTGAGTCCTGATTAGCACACAAATGGGAGGAAACTTCTGAGGCAGAGGGAAAAGCCACCAGAAAGGAAGGGGGAGAACAGTCTTCAGATCTCACACAAGGCAGGGGAATAGTTCCAGTTTCCACTAGTCAGTGTCAAAACCTTATAATATGGAGGGTACTGGAGGGAGGATTCAGAACGGTATTGGCTCAGTAGGTGGGTTAAAATTAGTCCTTGATTAACATCCACAAATTTTTCCTAGAAGCTCATTTTAATATTTTAGGCTTTATGAGCCAAGAGATAAAATCAAACTTATTTTGTAGGTACTTACATAACAAGAGAGAAAACGCCTCACCCTGCTCCCCATTTGGTTGACATAGGCCATCCCCTATAGCGGGCATGCTTTATGCCTAATTACCATCTGCTGGAGACATTCTTGGTATGAGTTCTGACCTGCAGGGAAGGTCTGGCTTCTGTGTGGGAAGAGGAGGCAGTGTTACGGATTGAATGTCTGTGCCCTCCCTAGATACAAGTGTTGAAACCCTAAGTATCAGTGCAATAGTATTTGGAGGTAGGGCCTTTGGAAAGTAGTTAGGCTTAGATAAGGTCAGGAGGGTGGATCCTCCATGATGGGATTAGTGCCCCTATAACAGGAGACCAGAGAGATCATGCTCTCTTTCTCTCTGCGCGTGAAGATACTATAAGAAGACGGGTCTTTATAAGAGGGTTCTCACCAGGAATAAGGAACTGAATTGACCACCACCTTAATCTTGGACTTCTCAGGTTCCAAACTGTGAGGAGTAATGTTTGTTGCTTAAACCACTCAGTCTATGGTATTTCGTTATAGTAGCCTGAACCAACTAAGACAGGTAGGCACCTTGGTCAGTTTTATGCTCTAACGATACCCTATCTGGACTCTGGTTATGCCTTTCTCTTTTCCTGGAGTGTTTAGCCATCTTAACATGTGCCACTTGCTGGAGGGCAGTGGACTTGCTAAATTTCTGATTCTCAGACTAAGATTCTACCACTTGATGCTTGGGAGTTGCCAACAGTACAGTCTCCAACTTGTACATGGCAACCGATGCAGTGAGGCATGGCTACCAGCAGGGTGGCAGGGTCTGGGGGTAGAAGAAGATGTCTGGGCTTTGCCTTTATGGCTCACAGTGCTTGAGTGGTGCCCTCCAGAAACACAGAAACAGACAGTGGGCTGGATTTGGCCAGCAGGCTACCAGTGTGATGACCCTTGCCTGAGAGTAAACATGGCTCTGGTCCCACCTAATAAAGTCTTCTGAGAATCAACAAAGACTTGAATGCAAGACTTAAAAGAACCCAATCATTTGTAAACAACTTAACTACTTGGAAATTTAACAAAGAAACTTTTAAAAAACCCCAAATATTTAAGTACTAAAAAAAATATGCAGCATTTTACAAGTTAAAATTCCCAGTATCTGGAATCCAGTTAAAAAAATAAAAAATAAAAATAAAAAAATAGGCCAGGCATGCAAAGATGCAGGAAAACACAATCCATATTGCAGAGAAAAATTTAAGAAAAAAGAGAGAACCAGAAGTGACACAGGTGATAAAATTAGCAGACAAGGCCATTAAGAATTATTATAATCATATTCCATATGCCCAATAAAGTAGAGAGGAAATCATGAGCACCTTAAGTTGAGATATTAGAGATATAAAAAAGATTCAGGTCTCACCACTAGAGACAAAAATGACAGTGTCTAGGATAAAAAATGCATTGGATGGGATGGAAAACAGATTAGACCAGGATGAACAGATTAGTGAGTTTAAAGATAGCAACAGAAACTATCCAAAATGAAACAGGCAGAGAAAAAGAGTTGAAACAAATAATGAACACAGCCTCAGTTAGTTGTGGGGCAACTTCAAATGGCTTCACATACATGTAATTGGAGTCCCTGAGGTCAGGATGGGGTGAGGGAGGTGCAGTCAGAAAAAATATTTAAAGAGATAATGAATGAGGGGCACCTGGGTGGCTCAGTGGATTAAAGCCTCTGCCTTCGGCTCGGGTCATGGTCCCAGGGTCCTGGGATCGAGCCCCACATCGGGCTCTCTGCTCGATGGGGAGCCTGCTTCCTCCTCTCTCTCTGCCTATCTCCTCTGCCTACTTGTAATCTCTGTCTGTCAAATAAATAAATAAAAATCTTTAAAAAAAAAAAGAGAGATAATGAATGAAAAATGTCCAAACTTAATGAAAATCATAACCATTTGGGCAAGATGTCCTATGAGCCTAACGTAGAAAAAATGTGAACACAACTACAACATAGCACTTGATGTACAAAATCGTGTTAAACAGACTGTCATAATTGAGTTTCCCATTAACAGAAGGAATCTGAGCAAAGTACAAATACATAAAACTATAGCGAGGGACAGATTTTGCATTATGAAAACTGAGACTTCAAGAAAATATAGAACTTCTGGTAGTTCCCATGTGCTAAGCAATTCGGGTTGTTTCTCCCTCTCCTTCCCCTTTTCCTTCCCCTTCCCCTTCTCCTTCACCTTCTCTGTCACTATCTCCTTCTCCTTCTTCTCTTTATGTTGTTATTTCCAAACAAAATTATTTGTATTGAATCTGGGAAAATGTCATTTATTCATTAATCCAATAAAATTCATCCAACAAAAACATCTGGATTCCTGTTTCTGCAAACCACATTAAGACACAAAAAGATTAAGAACACTAGCCCTGCTCTCAGAGACCCAGCAACCTAATTACCTTCCAAGTGTTGTGCCTAAAACAATTTTCCAATTGTTCGACAAACACATATGTAGAATTTAGCTGTTTCTCCTTCATTTCCTCATCACATATTGCACTGAACGTGAAATTACAGCTCATTTAAAAGAAATGCTCTTTCCTGAGTTATCTATATCTTCCTAATGTGTGAAATCATTCTCTAGGAACACGAGGTGGGTGGTATTGCTTATGGTAAAAATAGTTTTCTGTTCAGTCACTTCTTTGATTCATCATTGTTTATCTCTGGCACAAATGTTTCCTGAAGCTTCTTATCTAAAATTTTATGACAGTCAAAATGTAACAGCCATGCAGTGGTACACAAATATTTGCAAACAAATATGAAATGAATGAGCACACCCCAAGAAAAATGACCTTTAAACAGGTCTATATACTATAGTGGTAGTCATTACCATAAAACAATAGTCTGGAATAGGTCACACAGCAGAAAAGAGTTCAGACTTGAAGTACTGAAAAGTATGGTACAAGGACCCCAAGGGGTATACAAGATGATCCAATGGAGCAAAGGAAGAAATTGTTAGAAATTTTATTTATATTTACTTCTATGTAGTTCTTCAGAATTTTCTCTTGGGGTAAATTTTATAAGTACATAAAATACTAGTATACTAGTATACACTTACTATATGAATAAGTCAGCATACACACATTAGAGAACATGATAATTTTTTAAACTTAAGGGTGTATGACCAAAATAAATATATTAGGAAACCACAGGTCTATATAAGTTATTATTATTTTTTAAAGATTTTATTTTTTTATTTGACAGAGAAAGACACAGTGAGAGAAGGAACACAAGCAGAGGGGAGTGGGAGAGGGAGAAGCAGGCTTCCCACTGAGTAGGGAGCCTAATGCGAGGCTTGATCCCAGGACCCTGGGACCATGAACTGAACCAAAGGCAGACGCTGAATGACTGAGCCACCTAGCGCCCCAAGTTATTATTATTATTATTATTATTATATTTTAAGATTTTATTTATTTATTCCAGAGAAAAAGAGAGAGAGAGAGTTGGGGGTGGGGAGATGCAGAGGGAGAGGGTCAAGCAGACTCGACACTGAGCATGGAGCCTGATGCAGGGCTTGATTTCAGGACCCCAAGGCCATGACTTGAGCCAAAACCAAGGGTCAGATGCTTAACTGACTGAGCCACCCAGGTGCTCCTAGATCAGTTATTTTAAACATTATTAGAAACAGAACATTTTTTCCCCCATGCAAACTCTTATGTGAAATCCCAAAACAAAAAGGTAAGAGTAATATTTAAAAAATTTTTTTAAATAGAACTCTTTTCCAACCTTTTAGTTATCATATTTGAATTTTACAAAATCAGTCAAGAAATTGATGAAGGTTATTTGATTTGAAATGAAAGATTATGAATAGTTATAGCATTTTATCAACCTCAGCTTCTGGATTTGTTTCTATGGATTTTGCAATACTCATAGATAAGCAATTATGAAAGATCAGCTTATTAACAGCTTATCTCAGGAAAAACGGTGCTATAGTAGCTCCCCCATCCTGCTAGCACCGTAAAATGGATGAATGAACAAAATGAATGCTGTGCTGTCTTGTAATTCAGTAGCGGTAGCAGGAGAAACCTTACGGTCTCCATGAAAATTAGTTCGGCAGGCAGCACACATTAAATGTGTTTCTGGGCTGCAGTGTGTCAAGATTTAGCTGATGGATTTGTTTTTAAATATAATTTAAAGTTTATTTTAAAAGTTTAAATTTATTTGAAAAAATGAAGTAAAAATCAAGTATTTGTAGACCCTCTGCCCTAATTTTCCATGGAAAACAAACAAAAATTTCTAGTCTGAAGATCTTTCTCTCTCTCTCTCTTTCTCTCTTTCTATCTCTTCTTCCTTTTCTTTTTTTGCTACAAAAGACATTATGGGGTCATTTGGCAATGCACATCTGTATAATAAAGGTATCAAGGGTATTTTTCTGATTTTAATAATTGTTCTATGATTGAGAAAGAGAATGTTCTTGTTCTTAGGGACCATTCACTCAACTATATAGGGGCAAAGAGTCAACACGTCTGCAATGTATTCTCAAGTGGTTCAAAAAATTTTTGATACCTTTCAAAACTGACATCTACAATTTAAACCCTGATGAATTATCTTCTCAAGAAATAAGCATCAGAGTGGCTCCTGGGTGGCTCAGTCAGTTAAGCATCTGCCTTTGGCTCAGGTCATGATCCCAGGGTCCTGGGATTGAGTCCCACATCGGGCTCTCTGCTCAGCAGGAAGCCTGCTTCTCGCTCTCCTTCCGTCCCTCCCCCAGCTTGTATTCTCTCTCTCTCTCCCTCTCAAATAAATAAGTAAAACTTAAAAAAAAAGGAAATAAGCATTAGACATCACAGTATTCTATTATTTTAGTACACAATGATGCTCAATAGGCCGAGAAAAGACAGTGACTCCAAAGCAAATGCCAGTCCGAAATGATGATACAAAGAACACCATACAGTACTATGTCCTGTCAGAAAGGACATGTGTATATTTCAAGAGACATATATGTTGATAAGAGATGTACTGGACCCCCACACATGTAGGCATACATGTATACCTATACCTGAACATGTCATTTAATATGTTTGTTCTAAACCATTTATAGTTCTCTGAAATTATCTGGTTTTTTAACATTAGTTTATGTCTTTATTGCTTTTTTTTTCTCCAACTAGAATGTGAATTTGTGAGACAGGACACATAAATACACACACACACACATACACACAAATATGTATCTCTATATCTATCTGGCAACAGAAAAGAAGAGAGAAGGGGAGAGAGTCACGGAGGGGGAGAGAGGGAGAGACAGAAAGAGACAGTAATAAAGCCAATGGGAAATATTTAATAACTGGTAAAGGATATATGAGAATACTATGATCATACTTTTCAGAAAGTCTGAAATTATTCAAAGATGAATAGGCACAGAAGAAGATTGAAACTGGTCATCTGCAAAGGGGTTTTACCAAATGAGGTTCATATAATTTACAGTTTTTGTCTCTCATCTTACATCTTACAGCAATTTAAGTTATAGTTGGTTCCTGGATTTCATGTTGCCTTTGAGGCCTGTTTCATTCTACGTTATTAGTGTTATTAGAATACTTTACCAAGAATCTATATCAAGTCAGCTCACAAGTAACATATTAAATAAGTTTTAAGATTTCGTACTAAAGATATTTTCAGAAAAAAATGAAAAAATAATAATACCTCATGGATTTGTACTCCAAAATGAACCATGGCAAACCAAAGAACGATTTGAGATTATTTATCTTTTCTCTACTTTTGAGTAACAGAGATGATAAGGGTCTTATTTTAGACTGTAATTTGACCTAATTCTACAAACATATTGTACAACATACCTATTTCTGTACCAGATACACAGATGAAGTAGCATGAGCTCTGACTTCAAGGAGATAACAGTCTTCCACAAAAAGGAAGAATAAAATAGGATAAAGAATAAATCAAAAAACAATAGGCATTGCCCAATACTTTCTGAAAAAGTATTCACGATCAGGGGCACAAGCAGAGTCAGAACCAGAGTCAATGTGTTGCCAATAGAGCTATAATTTGAGGGGTTCCTGGAAAACTCCAACTGCTCAAAATTTTCACTTCCATTTATTTCACATTGTCTAAGATTTACTCCTACAGAACGCAAAGGTAGGATATAGAGTTTTAAGTCACTGCTCTCCAGTGAGAACCTTCCGGACTTTTCCTCTTTATGACACACAGAAGAGAGTTTTACAGAAAAGCCAATTTGCACAGAAAGGTGAAGGTCAGCCAAGGGCATGGTATGGAAGTGCTGGGAGGAACCCTGGAATTAACAGAATGCAGAGACCCAGGAAGGGGAGAAAGGCAGAGCCAAAACATTGCCTCTTCATGTTTTGTTTTTTGTCAGACCTGTTTATACAGTGCTATTAGAATTAAATGGTCCAATAATATAAACGTGTATGCTTTCTGTGTCGTGAAACTATTTAAACATATTCTCCGTATTCAGTGTAACTTACGCCTACGCCGGTCCCCAACTATGACAACCCAATTTTGTGCAATGTGAGCAAAGAGCAACTATGTTTTGAAAACTTAAGCTAAAGGTTTAAAAAGAATAAGAAGGAATATTTCTATTTGCAGTGAAGAATGTTAAAAATGGCTTGAAATAACCCGAGAGAAATGGTATATAGCTTCTGTGGAAGCAAACTGGCCACATCCAGGACTTGGTGGGAGGGGCATCTGGTTCATGCATATATTAACAACAGTGCCCGACATCTGCAGTTTAAACCATAATGGGAGAACCTACTCAAAAATAGCCCTTGGGCGCCTCCATTCTATTGTTCTAGCACACAGTGATGCATAGTAGGCCATAGAAGGACTGAGAGTCTCTCCTGACAGACTTCTCTTGACTGAACTTTCTGACAAGCTCCTCTAGCCTTTTTGCCTACTAGGCCTCATCCTTGGGACTGTTCTTCAGCTTCCAGAGCGCAGTCTTAGCAAGAATCTTGCTATGTCAGGGAGAGAGTCCTCTCCCTGGGTGAGGTGAACACCCTCCCTGTCAAGTCCTTGGCCTTCTGCAAGAATCCTGTTCAATCGGTTTAGCAAGAATCCTTCTACCTTTGATGTCTCCTCTTAGCAATTTTCCACTCACTGCCCCATTAGTCTGCTCATTGGCTATACTTCCCCAGCTGTCTTGGCTGGATCTGGAGTTAAGCCTGGAAGTTGATCTTCCCTACTATGATCATCTCTCAGCCTAGGATGGTTCATCCCAACTAAAGTCTTCCTACCTTTCTACCTTCCCTTACCTACTTAATTTTAACAGTGGGAGGCAATTTCTGTCTTTAACCCTCCAAAGTAAATGCCTGTTCCAAAAGCTTGGTTAAGAATACCAGACTACTGGGGCACCTGGGTGGCTCAGTGGGTTAAAGCCTCTGCCTTCAGCTCAGGTCATGGTCTCAGGGTCCTGGGATGGAGCCCCGCATTGGGGTTTCTGCTCAACGGGGAGCCTGCTTTCCACCCCCATCTCTCTGCCTACCTCTCTGCCTACTTGTGATCTCTGTCTGTCAAATAAATAAAATCTTAAAAAAAAAAAAAAAAAGAATACCAGACTATTATCCATACAGGACTGTTTCCCCCAAGAGAAGAGAAGGGCCTCTTCCAAGAGTTATCTGCGTATTTGTCAACATTGCCATATAAATGCAAAATACCTTGAAAGGGATCACTCCTTTTAATGCCTTGATCTTCCGAGGCAACAAGTTTGGCATACCTGAAAACCAGAGGAGCCCAGAGGGCTGGCATGGCTGAAGCCCACTCAACGAAAGGAAAAGTAGTAAGGGAGAAATCTGTAGATTTATTGAGGAAAATACTTGTTGACATGTCTGATTTCTGGGGTTCATGTGCAGTATTTCAAGTCCTAAGTAGAGAAATCAATGTTAACATTCCAGAAAGCTCTTGCTTATTTAATATGCACTGATTGAGCATCATTGTATACAAAGCCTGGCACTGGGCATTGCAGGAAACACAAAGGAAAGGCTGCATCGAAGAGGTGATTCTTGAACCTAACCTGGACAGCAGGGAACACAGCACGTGCCATAACACCGGAACCGACTTGAATTACCAGTTGGAATCCATCCATGTGAGCGGTAAAGACAGCAAAGTCTTCCCTAAAAATAGATGGGGTTTGCAAACCATACACACGGGTGAGTTAGGCTTTCCTGTATCACAGAAATAAACAATTCATGCGGCCAGGAGGAAGACATGTGGAAATGAGTGCCAGAACCTAGGTTTAATTCTCTCTCAAACGAAGGCAGAAAAAATGAATTTTAATGTTTATGAAAAGCGTGTGTCATGGGTGGTAAAGGCTGAGCCAGTGGATGAGTTATTCATAATTCTGCCTCTCTGGTTTCTGACACACGGTGGGGAAGCAGCGGAGGAGAAAGCAAGAGGTGCCAGGCTTCTGAGCACAGACAGAGAGCTGGGGTCCCTCTTCCCTCCCGGTTCACATTTCCAGAAATAGCTCCTCCTACCTTCCAGGGATGATGTGAATGAAGGCAGAGGAAGGAAATCAAAGGACTCCCTCCAGCAATACCAAGGCAGAACTGCCAACAGACGCTGTGAGAAAGCATTTTTAAATGCTCTTTTGGCCTTCAGAAAATTGCCTCTGTGGAAAAGGCATTGACCTCACGGGATCATCACTGATGGAAATGTTTTCTCATCTCTTAATTCAGTGGTTGCTTAGAACATAATGCCAATAAACTTAAGGTCATGGGGCTTGATCCTTCTTTAAAACAATTTTGTGGGGGCGCCTGGGTGGCTCAGTGGGTTAAGCCGCTGCCTTCGGCTCAGGTCATGATCTCAGGGTCCTGGGATCGAGTCCCACATCGGGCTCTCTGCTCAGCGGGAAGCCTGCTTCCCTCTCTCTCTCTGCCTGCCTCTCGGTCTACTTGTGATCTCTGTCTGTCAAATAAATAAATAAAAAATCTAAAAAAAAAAAAAACCAATTTTGTGGGTTTTATCTTGGGTACAATCCCTTTTTCCTTAAAGCTCAATTTTTATTTATTTTTTATTTTTTAAAGATTTTAGTTATTTATGTGAGAGAGTGTGTGTGTGTGTGTGTGAGAGAGAGAGAGAGAGAGAGAGAGAGAGCGCCTGAGTGGAGGGGAGGAGGCAGAGGCTGAGGGAGAAGCAGGCTCCCTTCTGAGCCAGGAGCCCAGCGCAGGATCGCAGGACCCTGGGATCATGCCTGGGCCAAAGGTAGATGCTTAACTGACTGAGCCCCCCAGGCACCCTTAAAGCTCCATTTTTAAAAATCAAGTAAAAACAACATTTTGGGCTTATCTCCTTTTTTCCCCTGCCTTTGCCTTTCCTCCTGGCAATGCAAGGTACACACACACACACACACACACACACACACACACACGCATGCGAGCGCCTTTTCTTTTTTTGAAACAGCATGGTTGGTATATAGGATTACCTGCAGGTTTGAGACCATCTTTTTGTTAAGCTACGAAGAGAATGGAACAGAGGAGGATTGTTGTAGCTGCATATAACACTATGCAGTTCGAACAGCGAAAGGAATGGGTGGGGAGCCACGGAAGCACATCCAGAAACTGACCCACAGACAGGGTAATGGACGCTCGCCTCTCTGGAATCCTGGACACTGCTGTTAAATCTCATATTAACTGAAGTCCAGTCAAAGCATCCAGCCTCGCTGACCACTCTATCCCACAGAAAGCACAGAAGGTAACCCAGTGGCCGAATTAGCAGCTCCTCCCTCCATATTCCCACAGGGCTCTTTATTTATCTTGTTAGTGTTATTATTATTTTTTAATTATTATTATTTTATTTATTTATTTTTCTACAACGTACAGTTATTACATCTCCCTCCTAACGCTTGGCTTAGCTGGAAGCTTTATTTCCTTCATTCCTCTACAGTACCCCGAGGTATACCAGTGAGAGGAAAGACTGCATTCTCCAGGAGAGAAGGAAGCCCGAGCCCAGCTAAGGGAGGTGGGGGCGGGGGGCTGCCTGTCTGGGGGCCAGGTCCTTGCCAGGGACAGCTGAGACCACACAGAGGCCAGACCAGAGGACAAGGCAGCAACAGGACTCGCCAGAAAGGGGCTGCTCCTGCTGTCTGGTCAGGATGTGGTGTTCAGCCTGTGGGCTCTAATTCAACTGTCTAAGTGGCCATGTTAGTGGGCACGGGTCTCTGTGGAGGGGTAAGCAGTGGAGACAACACAGCCGTGAGGGAAACTCAGGGGGCAGGCATTGGATGGGGCTCTCCTTGGCCTGCGAGGAACAAGCTGGTCCTCCCTCAGCAAGTGCTCCCAGAACCCTTAGCGCAGATGGAACTTGCAACATTAGACAGAACTGAGGCCCTTCCACTGTGTCCTCCCAGCATCCCGTGCCTGGTCTTAACACAGCATTGGGCATCTTGTGTTGCAGCGGTCTGGCTGGGAGCTTCTCGAGTTAGGGGCTGAATTTTATTCAGTCTGTGCCACTAAGGCCTCGCCTAGTGCTTGGCAGAGTTATTCAACAAAGACTTTTTTCAATTGAAGGAATACCTCATTTTGAGCAATTTAACTGTTTGATAAAAATGTAAGAGATGACCATAGCAATAAACTTGAGTATCCTCATTAAGAAATTCCAGCGGCTAAAAGCTACCATGAAGGGTGTGAAGCAAATTTATATTTCATGATTTCAGAAGAGCGATGACTTACATATGAAAGTACTATCTCACTTAGGTTTGAGCATGGCTTGTAGACCATGCCCGGATCTCAAATGGATTCTCAGGACCCCAGGAAGCCCTGGTCTCAGCGGCCACCTGGCCTGTGAAGAGTCACAGAGTGACCCTGTAGCCAGTGAGAGCCGCTGCTTGTCATCCTCCTAGTACTAGAGAGCAGGGAGGCGGCGGCAAATATTTGGCAAGGCTTCCACAAGGTGGCATCTGTGTGAGAGTACTTTACGGTTCTATCTGGACCAGAGAAGACTTTCAAATACCGCTCTGACAGGGAGTCACTAGAATTAATACTTCCTGACATCACTCAGTGTTTATTGAGTTTTCGCCAACTATTCTAAGTACTTTAGAGACATTTATGCCTCGAAATAACCCTGCTAGACAAACGATATTATGACTCCACTTTGTAGACAAGGAAACCAAATAGAAAGTTCAAGTTACTTGTCTAAATTCACCTAGCGAGTGAGCAGAAGGGATCTTGTCTCTTCCCAAATCCCTTCTCTACCAGGCCGTCCCAAGGTCCCCGTTGGCATGAATCTCCCATTCATTTTTGGTTCTACCACAAAAAACGATGCCTTCATGAGAGGCCTTACTACATTCCCTCTTGTACTATGGTCCCTAGTGCGCCGGGAGCGTGTCTGCCTGCTGATGTCTCCCTGGGCACCTAGCACCACGCCTGACACACAAAAGGTCCTCAGGAGAGGAGAGCAGAGACAATGGATATAAACCAGCAAAACACATGACTGCCACGTTACAGTTGGCATTCGCGCAATCTTGGGCAGTTTCAGGAGAGAAAACGTATCACAAGTCTCTTTTTATTACATATTTTTAAGCTCCTACAAGGATATACCCTCTAATTGAAAAATATTGATGATGAATCTTCTTTTTCAGAACCTGTATTTCTCCACTGCAGTGGATTGTAAACATTTCTCGTCTGGAACTTTCTGCAGTCCTGGGCAGACCTCTACTGGATAAAGAGGAGCTTAGAGGGAGGAAGGAAAAGAAGGGAAGAAAGAGGGGGAAAGGCAAGGATGAGAGGCAGGGATAGGAGAGAGAAATGGCAGTGTTATCAAAGGTCATTACCGAGAAAAAAGCTGAAATTTTGGTAACACCTTTCCTCTCAATTCATCGGAAAGGGAAATAGCGTTACCAAGGTGTGGAACGGGAGTGAGACTCAAAGGAACCGGGATGAAGGAGGAGAGGAGAAAATGGAGGGGAAGTCTGGGCACTCACTCCCAGCTCACTAGCGCTGATGAGTCCCGCTGTGTCACTGCTCCTCTGCCTGGGAACTCCTGGGCGTACTCATTGATAACACTTAAGAAATGCCCTCTACAAACCACACAGAGCTGAGAATCCTGCCTTTGTATTCCCCCTGTCAAGATGCATAAGGCTAGGCACAATTAGAGACAGGGTGGCCATGCACCCCAGATTTTCCCCAGACAGTTCTGATTTGAAATATTCTGTGCTATTGACCCCATCGCACACCTGAACGCGTCGATTCATGTGCCAGGATTTTTGGTTGTAAAATACAGTCGACATATAAACTCATGAGGTGAAAGCTCAGAGATATGAGTAGACAACAGTGTGTTTTGAGTTCCTCAGTTCTTTGCTCCAGATCATGCCATGCCTCTGCCAAAGACTCTCCAGTGACTTTCACCAGGTTGAGCAGAAAATCCAAAATCCTTGCCAAACCCCTCACAGCCCTGTTAGATCTGATGTCTAACTCCTCTCCCCTTTCATCATCACCTTCTGGTCCTATTGGCCTGCTTTTTACTCTGTGAACATGCCCGGCTCATTTCTGCCTCAGGGCCTTTGCTCCTGCTCTTTCCATGGCTAGAATATTCTTCTCCTTGCACGTTTTCCTGATGAGCTTCTTCTCGTGGTTCAGACCTCGATTCAAATATCAGCTTCTCAGGATGTCTTCCCTTACAGCCCTGACTAAACTAGCACTACCCCACCCCCACCAGACACCCTCTTGGGGATCTACAACAACTTCGGGGTCTCTCTCATGACCTATTATCACTTTCTTTATATATTTAGTTGTTGGTTATCTGTTTTCCCCCACCAGAATGCAAGCTACGGGAAGGCAGGGTCCATGTCTGTTCAGCCCTTATGATCGTATCTGGTGAGAAACAAGTACATGATAAACAAAGATATGAAGATTAGATATCTAATAAATATTTGCATGATAAATGAGTAAATAAAGGTACATTTCTTCTCCTTTGGTAATTAACCACAGTGTAGGATACAGAACATGCCTCAAAATAGGAGGGGTTGACAGCCTAACATAGGAATACCATTAGCAAGCCCACTCCTGGGGCACCTGGGTGGTTCAGTCGGTTAAGCGACTGCTTTCAGTTCAGGTCATGATCCCAAGGTCCTGGGATCAAGCCCCGCATTGGGCTCCCTGCTTGGCAGGAAGCCTGCTTCTCCCTCTCCCACTCCCTCTGCTTGTGTTCCATCTCTTGCTGTGTCTCTATGACAAATAAATAAATAAAATCTTAAAAACAAACAAACAAACAAAACAAGCCCACTCTTGTCTCCCTATTCTCTGCCCCTTGATCTTCCCCCTTCCCTTCCAAGCACCTCTCCTCTTATCCTCCCAGGCCCTCAATCTCTGAATTAATAGTGCCTTCTTCAAGAAAACATGTTTCTCAATCCATGAGAAATCCAAGTTTGCTATACAAACTCCTGCAGTATTCAAAGATTAGGTATAAATGGCCCTCTTTTGAGAATTGGCTAAGTAGAAGGAAGTATCTTTAAATGGAGAATTATAAGCACTTTAGTTTCATTTTTCTCTCGGCTCATTTGATGTTTTTCTTTGTACATTTTTCTCTCTGCACAATACCCATAAACCACAGGATGCACGAAGGCAGACGAGCTGCTTACATGCCCACATTCCCAGGCTTAGCCTTGACCATGTTGGGATTATTCCTTTAGTACACAGCACTTTCTAAAACACATGTTGTGTGCAAAGCACTTAACATGGAGTTTTATTAGCTGGAAGAACATACTAGGTTTTCTGCATTTATTCAGCCTCTGGTCTCCTGTGAGTTTGTCCACAAATGGAGAGCAGCATGGACAGCAACATTAGTTTTGTTACACATGTTCACAAAATGAACCAGTTAATAGCCGTTAATGGTGCAGTGTGACCAAACCCTCCATATCTGGGAGGAGAATTGACCATGAAAGCCACTAACTTCTGACATTTACTCATATTGAGCACCTTCTGTATTCCAGGCACCAGGCAAGGTGTTGAGAATATAAAGTCTAAAAAGATAAGTTTTTTTTTTTTTTTAATATCTTTAAGAATCCCGTAGTCTAACCCTACAAATATCATGCATAGAGACTGACAGATACGTGTCAGGAGCTACAGAAGTGTAGAACATTACCTATCCTTGGACATGTAAGCTCCATGCAGACAGGGACTTGTCTATTCCATCTCCCCGTGTCCAGAACAGGGACTGGCACATAATCATCATTCATTAAATATTTGGTAACGGGATGAATGAATAAATGTACGAATCTAAATCAGATTGGTGCTATCAAGTAAGATTTCCTGGAAGGAAGACTGAGGATTGTACCTGAGGAAGAATGATAGAGAAGGACATTCTGACTGCTCCTGCCCCTGAGGTCCCTTTGGCCAGCAGGGGGTGGGGAGTGGTCCTGAAGCTATTACAGCCCACTGTGTGTGATAATGAAGCACCTGTGAGAAAAACCTGGGGTTAAATACATTTATCTATGTACTCTTTATCTATCTATCTATTTATCTATCTATCATCTATGTATTATATGTTTTATTTATTTAAGTAATCTCTATACCCAACATGGGGTTTGAACCCATGACCCTGGGACCATGACTCAGCTCCTCTGACTGAGCCAGCCAGGAGCCCCTATTTATGTCCTCTTGAAATCATCATTCTGTGTGTATTGATGGTTTGGTCGACTCTTCTCTCCTTTTCAAAGATGACTGTGATAAGAAAATGTGCCCTTTGGAAAACCAAGAAAAACTGTCATTAAGTCTCTTCCTTTTGAATGGCACTTTTGGACTGAGAAGTGTTCTTTGAGGAAAGACGTACCACCTGAGGACCTTGACCTCTCACACACAAATCAACCAGCTCTGACATTCATGGTCGTGTCTGTTGGTCAACTTTTGGCATTGGCTGAAAGTTTCACAGGTTGAGGTTGGTCAGGCCTGCCCATGAGTTCTTAAGAATTAAAAATGGTTTTCAACATTGGTATCAAACGTTACAACGTGCTTCCAAAGATCAAGCTTGGGGGACACTGAGCAGATATTATGACATTACTCCTCCAATTTTAGCAAATTAAAATCAAGGCTTAGATTGATTAACTGGTTTGCAAAAGATCATAAAGTTAGCGGAAGAGATGAACCATGATCTCAGGGTTTGGCTCCAGGTCTAGTGCTCATTCCCCGGCCCTGCATTCTCTCAAGAGAGACTGGAAGCCCCACAGAGCCACCAAAGACACCAAACAAATAGAAGAAGAAGAAGAAGAAGAAGAAGAAGAAGAAGAAGAAGAAGAAGAAGAAGAAGAAGAAGAAGAAGAAGAAGAAGGAGAAGAAGGAAGAGGAGGAGGAGGGGGAGGATGAGGAGGGGAAGGAGGGGGGAGAAGGGGGAGGAGGGGGAAGAGAGGGGGAGGAGGAGGGGGAGAAGAAGAAGAGAAAGAAGAAGAAGAAGCAGAAGAAGAAGCAGAAGAATTAGTAGTAGTAGTCGTGGTGGTGGTGGTGCACTCTTGTGGTAGCATCAGATCCTGAGTTTGAAAGATTGATGCCACAGGCTTTTTACTGGATACTGTGATATTACTGGATATCACAGTAACCAAACATACCTGTGGGTGATGTCTAATTAAAATAAGATAAATTATGTTGCAATAACAAAGTACCCCACACTTTGAGTAGCTTTAAAAAATAATCATGCTCGGGGCACCTGGGTGGCTCAGTCGTTAAGTGTCTGCCTTCGGCTCAGGTCCTGATCCCAGGATCCTGGGATCAAGCCCCACCTCAAGCTCCCTGCTGGGCGGGAAGCCTGCTTCTCCCTCTCCCACTCCTTCTGCTTGTGGTCCCCCCCACCCCGTCAAATAAATAAATACAATCTTTAAAAAAAATCATTCTCATTTTTGTACTCCATGAACAAAGGATGTTCTGCTCACTGTAATATCTCAGAAACACAGGCTTGGGAGGCTTTAACTTGACATGCTTCCATCATCCCAGAGGCAGGGAGAAGAGTATGTTTGGCAGGAATTTGGCTCCTAAAGCTTCCACCTAGAAGTGACGAATGTCACTCCACTGTATTGACTAAAGCAGATCCCACGGTCATGTCTGCCCTCAGTACTCTCCCCCGGAAGGGCAATGAATCTCTGGAACATGAACACAGTCTACCACAGTTGCTGAAGGAGCTTTTGTAATCCTTTAAAGCAATCACAGCTGTGAACAGCACCATTGTCGAACCATCAGCTCTGCATCTGGAAGGCAATCCCTGATCTCTCATCTGACCAGGCTCTCAGCACTCTGAGCCTCTACCAAGGGATGCGTTTGTGTTGGGATATGATCTCTTTGCCAAAGGAAAAAGGGGAGGTTATCATCAGGGACCCTGAGTTTTCTTTGTGTATCCAAATGTGCTGCGGGGGATGGCTGGAGTCCTGTGTGGCTAGGAGATATTTGATACTTGTCACAGCCAGCCACGAGCCTAAGCTCTAGGCAAGCAGGGACCCTACCTATCTTTCTCAACAATGGCTGTTTAGTACCTGGCACAACGTGTGATCTCCACAGTGATGATAATAGCTAACGATGCGCTAGCCACTTTATATGCATTAGCTCTTCAAATCCTCACAGCCCCGAGAAGAAGGGGAGGTTATTATTCCCCCTTTACGGAAAAAGGAAAAGGCAGCACAGAGGTTAAATAATTTGCTCTAGTTCCCTTAGCTAATGAGTAGCGATCTTAGTTGAGAGAGTCCACACTTTTCACCTTACTATGTCAAACTGTAAACCATAAAGGTTGTATATATGAATCATTCACTTTAATTTGTGAATTTGGGGGTAGGAGCGGGGCTGAAAGCATTTCATTGGCAATTCACCAGAAGGTACTACTTGACTGTTTTAGACCCGACAGTCTTAATATACTGAGAGTATAATCATCAATCAATAGCCCAAGTAAGGGCTCAGTTAAGCTCTTTCAAATATCCTGTTGGCATTCCACGGCAACAAGGCCACCGAGAGGAGTGAAAGGTGATTCTTTGAGCCCCCACGCGGAGAGGACAGAACACAAGGAAATGAGGGCTCCAATCCCTTCTATCAGCGGTGCAAAACTCTGGCTTCAGTCTGTGTGGAGCGTTCTGTTGTTACAAATGCTGCAAAATAGAGCAGCCCACGCAAGTGTTACCATTTTCCTTTAGGCTGGTGTTCTGAAGAGCCAGCTCCTGGGAGGACAGATGGCAAGCTGTCGTTTCAGGCCTGCCTTTTGGCTCACCTGCGCGTGGCCACGGGAGACTTTCTCTTTCCTAAGAAAGCATTTCCTATCTCAAGTCACATGACTCATCTCTGACACCGCGTTCCTCCTCCTCCCCGCTCTCTTAAAGTCTTTCTTGTAGTCAGGAAGTCGTCCAACACAGATCCTAACACTTAAACTCACACTGCGGGGCCCTTCCAGTAGCAGACCCTAATTATGTGAAAACCTGACACTGCCTATTCTTGCTCACCAACACATTTAGTTTTAAATGTTCACACTCCGAAAAAAGAGCTTTCTTTCCCAGTTTTAGTGTCTCCTCCAAGACCTAAATAGATACAACCTTATCCTACCGAAGTTGTTACTCCCAATGCCTGAAATAGAAAAACAGGGCAGAATTTCTTGTTCACTAATGCAACCTTATTTATCTAAGCCATGGTGTTCCAATGATCCCAGATGCTGGAAGCTCTATGATTCATTGAAAAATGATTTCATAAGGTTTTGCATTTCTGTAGGTCAAGGATCGCACATTCAAGTGCCAACAGGGAACAGACACGTGTTGTAGATGAGTAAAACAAGCAGGACTTGAGAGAGGTGCTCAGGAGGAAGTCAAGGTTCTAGCTACGGGATCCAGCCATGTGGGGCTCTGGCCCATTGTTGCTGTGTGGGAAAGCAGACTCTTTACTGCCAGATCTGAATTTTCAAGAGCAGTTTAAAATTCAGCTTTTTAAAAATGTGAGCACTTCTGATTTTTAAATGTTATCTCAAATTTTAGAATATTACAGAGAAAGGGCATTCCAGGCAGGAAGAACTTGGAAAGTCACTTGGATTTTATTCTGTAGGTGATGAGATTCCATTTAAGACTATTAGCAGCTACATGACACGGTGAGATTTCGATTCACGTTCGTATTTGGGTGGTTAAGAGGATGGGACAAGGGGGAGAAAACTGGGGTTGGGACAGGAGCCAATAGGGTGAGGCGACAGTCCCAGAGAACACACTGATGAGCTAACACCGACAGGGATGTCGAGGTCAGAAGCACATTAAGAGCTCATAGGAGGAAAGTGTGGTGATGGATTCTGAATAGTGATGTGGGAGAAGGAAGTACCAAAGATGTCACTCAGATTTCTAGGTTGGAAAAGTGAGTGGTGAGTTATTGACTGAGCTGGAAAATATAGAGGGCAGGAGCAGGTAAGGTGGGCCCATGCATGGAGGAAAGTGGAGGCGATGAGTTCTGTATCTGACAACTTTTCTATGATCTGCTTGTGAGGTGGCCAGTTGGTCTGGAGACAATTTCCTGAGAGACATCAGTGTAAAGGCAGTCCCTGAAGTTCGGGGTGTTACCACAAGAAACATCCAGGGGACAAGAGCTGGAGAAAAAGCTTTGTGGTGGGGAATTGAGGGGGATGACATGTGGAGTTAATGAAGACATAGTACTTTCACCTCCATCATGAGCACGTCAGAGACTTGAATCCCACTCCAAGCCTCAGGGGGTGGGAGACAGCAATGTTTCCCCACGCCTACAGATTGCAAAGGTTTGTATATCTAAGCTGAGAAGTGGCAGGCTCACCTTGCATGTGGCAATGAAATGAAAGACCCCTGATGGAACTAAGCATGACATCTACAATGGCCCCTGAAAAGGTCCCAGGTGGCAGATACTGAATACAATAAAGAAGCATTTGTGGGGTGACTCTTTCCCTCCCGGGCAATTCTTCTTCAAAGAGCAACCAACCACAGCTAGACACTTTATCGCCCTTGGGAACGGGTGTACAGTGATTTTTGGCTTTGATTCCATCAGCGGGCTTTCTATAGATTCAGGCAGTTATTGACTTTTGAATCTGCATGGGCACATTGTGGGGAACAGAAATGTGGCCTTTTGCCATGGATACCAGGCTCATGGGGCTTAGGCTAAAGTTAACTGCAAAATCATACCTGGCACTGATACCCTTGCTGCTATTGCGGGATTCTGGTAGTTCCTTAGTGCCTTGGTGGCACTAAGAGAAAACATTTTTGAAATATATTTCTAAGGATAAATATACTTACATTGGTGTAGTCTTTTTTCTTTTTTATTATAACTTATTTTATTTAAATTCTATTAAACAAATAGCATATTATTAGTTTCAGAGGTAGAGAGTTCTGTGATTCATCAGTTGTATACAACACTAAGTACTCGTGACATCCCATGCCCTCCTCAATGTCCATCACCCAGTTACCCCATCCACCTACCCAACTCCCCTCCAGAAACCCTCTGTTGTTTCCTAGGGTTAAGAGTCTCTTACAGTTTGTCTCCCTCTCTGATTTAATCTTATTTTGTTTTTCCCTCCCTTCCCCTATGATCCTCTATTTTCTTTCTTAAATTCCACCAGTGAAACCACATGATAATTATCTTTCTCTGATTGACTTATTTTGTTCAGCATTATACCCTCCAATTCCCTCCACGTTGATTTAAATGGTAAGATTTCATCCTTTTTGATGGCTAAGTAATATTCCATTGTATATATATGTGTGTGTGTGTGTGTGTGTGTGTGTGTGTGTGTGTGTGTACACTTACACACATATACACACTATATCTTCTTTATCCATTCATCTGTTGATGGACATCTGGGCTCTTTCCATAGTTTGGCTATTATGGACAACGCTGCTATAAACATTGGGGTGCAGGTGTCCTTTTGGATCACAATGTTTATATCCTTTGGGTAAATACCTACTAGTGCAATTGCTGGGTTGTAGGGTAGCTCTATTTTTAACTTCTTGAGGAACCTCCATACTATTTTCCAGAGTGGCTATACCAGCTCGCATTCCCACCAACAGTGTAAGAGGGATCCCCTTTCTCCGCACCCTCACCAACATCTGTTGTTTCTGGACTTGTTAATTTTAGCCATTCTGACTGGTATGAGGTGGTATCTCATTGTGGTTTTGATTTGTATTTCCCAGATACTGAGTACTGTGAAGCATTTTTTCATGTGTCTGTTGGCCATTTCTTTTTTTTTTTTTTTAAAGATTTTATTTATTTATCTGACAGACAGAGATCACAAGTAGGCAGAGAGGCAGAGAGAGAGAGAGGAGGAAGCAGGCTCCCCGCTGAGCAGAGAGCCCAATGTGGGACTCGATCCCAGGACCCTGAGATCATGACCTGAGCTGAAGGCAGAGGCTTAACCCACTGAGCCACCCAGGCGCCCCTGTTGGCCATTTCTTTGCAGAAATGTCTGTTCATGTCCTCTGCCCATTTCTTGACTGGATTATTTGTTCTTTGGGTGTTGAGTTTGATAAGTTCTTTATAGATTTTGGGTACTAGCCCTTTATCTGATGTGTCATTTGCAAATATCTTCCCCCATTCTGCCGGTTGTCTTTTGGATTTGTCGACTGTTTCCTTTGTTGTGCAAGAGCTTTTTTATCTTGATGAAGTCCCAATAGTTCATTTTTGCTTTTGTTTCCCTTGCCTTTGGAGATGTATCTAGCAAAAATTTGTTGCAGCCAAGGCTGAAGAAGTTGCTACCTGTGTTGTCCTCAAGGATTTTGATGAATTCCTGTCTCACATATAGGTTTTTCATCCATTTTGAGTTTATCTTTGTGTGTGGTATAAGAAAATGGTCCAGTTTTATTTGTGTAATCTTTTAAAATTTTAAGCTTTTTTTTACAGTTTCAATTTTTTTATAGGGCTGCAGGCTTTGCTCCATATTTATGGTGATAAGCTTATATGCCTGTGTAGGAAAGCCCCATAAAATGTCAAATACATGACGATCTCCTTTGTTCAAACTTTTAGGGGTGGTAAAGTCACACATGGATAGTGCAAAATGCAAAATTAGGTCATTTTCTCCAATTAGTTTGGTGTTGGCACCCAGCAGAGAAACTGCTTGATTTCTTGCAACAAGGACAGATCAAATGCTGGGAATGTTAAGGTCAGTCAGGGCAGAGTTTTCCTTTCTTTTATTAATCGCTATTTTTCCATGGTTAGAATGGTCCTAAGACATAGCAGGCTCTTCGTGTAAAATTATTGACTAATAAAATGCAGTCATTCCCAGATAGCCCTTAATATTATTTCTCTTGGAAAGAATGTTTCTAAGGAGGAGAATCACACTGTTACTCCAGGAGGCAGTCCCTGCGATTCTACACACGAGGCATCCTGATCATCTCTGACTGGAGGCCGCTGATGCTCACAGTTTAATGTATGGTCACAGGAGTGCCTGGGTGGCTCAGTCATTAAGTGTCTGCCTTCAGCTCAGGTCATGATCCCGGGGTCCTGGGATTGAGACACGCATTGTGCTCCCTGCCTGGTGGGAATCCTGCTTCTCCCTCTCCCATTCCCCCTGCTTGTGTTTTCTCTCTCTCTCTCTCTCTCTCTCTCACTCTCTGTCAAATAAATAAATAAATAATCTTAAAAAAAATAAATGTACAGTCACATATTTCGTCTACAATCAGTTGCACTGATTGTACTTTTTTTTTTTTAAGATTTATTTATTTATTTGACAGAGATCACAAGTAGGCAGAGAAGCAGGCAGAGAGGAAGCAAGCTCCCTGCTGAGCAGAGAGCCCGACGC
The DNA here is from genome assembly GCF_902655055.1 of Lutra lutra. Classification (NCBI taxonomy): domain Eukaryota; kingdom Metazoa; phylum Chordata; class Mammalia; order Carnivora; family Mustelidae; genus Lutra; species Lutra lutra. Next base: position 97,964,401 of record NC_062285.1, read on the forward strand.
GGGGCTCGATCCCAGGACCCCGGGATCATGACCTGAGCCGAAGGCAGAGGCTTTAACCCACTGAGCCATCCAGGTGCCCCCTGATTGTACTTTTTGGTGGCAAGAGCACTGACTTACAGTCAAGACAAACCTGTCCCTGAGTAGTGTACCACCTTGAAGAAGCTGGGGACAGACCCTTGGGTGACACAGTCCATGAACCTTGCTGACTATTCCTGGGAAGATGGGTGTCGAGTAGAAAAGCCAGCAAATGGAGTTCTGTCTCTGTGAGTCTGGAGATGCAGAGCAGGTACTGATGATGGCAGCTCCAAAGTTTCTAGGGGCTTCCTGCCCCAGGAGAGGTCCCCCCAAACCCAACACTGTTCTCCACGTAGTGATGACAGCTTTCTGCTGATCAGAAGCATGCCAGCATTTTGGGGCTGTTCTTCGATCACTTAGGAAATCATATTGTTTTCAGGCCTTTCCCATTCAGCGAAAGTGAATTCTCAAGAATCTGGCCCAATTCACCTGCTAAAGACTCACATGCAATTTTGATAAATGCTACAACAAAAAACATTTTGATAAATGCTACAACAAAAAACAGGGTGGCACTATATTATTTTCAGTTTATGAAAGAGACCTGGAATTCTTTTTTTTTTTTTTTCAAAACCTTGGAAAAACATCCTGCTGTTCAACTGAGCTTTGTACTTTTTTAAAGGGCAATCAATTTGTGAATTTCTGAAGGGTATTAAAGAGTTTTATGATTCTTTCTACTTTTATATATATGCCTATGTTTTTGTTTCTTCCAACTTGGTATATCCTTGTCTGATATGTGGAATTTGTAAAAACTGCTGAGCCAAGTGACTAGTCTATTTCACTACTTTATTTCCTCGACCATTTTCCAAATGAAAGCAACTTAGTGAACAAAAAACAAGCCAGCAAGAATGGTAAGAAGAGATAAACAGAGACATGGCTATAAAAGTAGGTCAGTTAGAAATCTAATACTGTGTTCTGCATTGAACAGACATAGCTGGTTCCAGTTTTGGCTTTTCCAGGAAAAATCTTCCTCCCATCCTGCAACTTCATTAGTGGCCTTCAAGCCAATAAAATGAAGGATGCTGGGCTATACGCATTTCTTCTTCTATTTCGTATATTTTATGTTGCTGAGGACATTGGTCACCTTGACAGAAAATAAATGTCCTTCATTTGGGTGAAATATTAAAATATCCCCACTACAAGTTCGATTTATATTCTCTTTTGCCATATAATGACAGACAAAGCCATTGACTTGGAAATATCTCTCTACTTTGATCTTAGCATCGAACCTCATTTTCTCAGCACTTCTTTACAAAATAAAAATACGAAAATTTCAAAATGCCAACAAAGCATCTTCGAAGTACCAAGAATAAGTTGTCATTGCTGGTGGTGGCCTCAGAAGTCCATCCATATCACTGCTTATCCAACATTAGGACTGATGTGTTTTTGTGAATGAGGTTGCGTGTTGACTATCTAACATAGATTTACCTCCAAAGCAATCCAATTTGTATAAGTGGGGCCACTATTCAGCATAAGCTTTAGCTACTCTAAAGGTCAGTAACACTAAAACATAAAACCTGCTGATGTCATTCTCTCTTAATGCACCCTGGCAAAGGGTAAAGCCCTTGGATGCTGTCAGCATAAAGATGATTTGTGTCACAGGTCATTGGTTGAGACTATTTTGGAGTAGAAGAGAAGAACCCAGGCTATTCGGGAGTCCAGATTATTTGGCTGGCTAGGAAGGTAACCACTGAAATACAGAATAGAGTGTAAACAGACAATCAGAAACAAAAATGGTATCACAGGAACACAGTGAAAGAAAGGGAGTATAAACTGGGAGCAACAACGAAGCTAGCACAGTGAAGTCAAAATGGGAAAACAGATAGAGAAGGAACTACAAAGACTGTGAGCAGGGAGCCAGAAACAAATCAAAATTGGGCAAATTACAGCAAGAGTAAATTGAGGATACATAGGCAAAGGTTTGGACAAATCTGGTGTCATCGGTAGGGAATGTTCTAGCTGTCTACACAGAGATTGATAATTATTCCCTCAATATCCAGTCTCCCTAATTTTCCTTTAACTAATAGACTGCTCCAAATTTTAGCTGAACGTGTGTCCACCTACCTACAGATTACATTTCCCAGCCTCCCTTGCTTCTTGGGATGGCTATATAACTCAGTTTGGGTTAATGAAGCATCTGTAGAGGTCATGTGTGTACCTTTCTGCATATCCTCAAAAAGAAGCACTGGCCCCCCACTTCTTTTCCTCATCTATGGACTAGAACGTGGATGTTGTCATGCCAATGCATGTGGACTAGAGTTGTCCCGTAAAGTAGGGTAGAGTGACAAGAAAGACACCACGTGGATCTGATAAATTCATGGACCAGAAATATCCCTCCCATATGGTCTGCCTGCCAGGTCACATTCCTGTAGAAAAGGGAAGTAAAGCCACTGAATTAATATCCTAAATTCAATCAATCTTTCTTATTCTCTTTATTCTGTGTATGTACGTGCCTGTGTATGTGGATATATGTGTCTTAAAGGCATCCAATACAACGTTGATATTTTTAACTTGGTTACCACAAGTCAGATGACATAAACGACTTAAGATTAAGGTAAAGAATCTTGGAAATACACAACCCCAACATATGCTTCATCTGTGAAGTTATACAGGCTATTTAAAAACCATTATTATAATCCAGGGTAACAGTATCAATATTGGTTCAGGGAATCCAAGTTAAGAGGACAAAATAGTCCATGAGACACAGTCTGTATGGTCTGCAAACACCTTCCTTTTAATGGTATAAGAATACCATACATATAGCTAGTAAGTCAAAGAAGCTATTATTAGATTATCAACCTTGTGACATGCACAAAGAACCTGGTTATGATACGGTTCTGGGCTCCCTTCTTGGTGACCATATGATTGTGTTCACATCAGATTTGCCGTGTGTAGAGCTTGGCTTCTCCCCACCTGTGGAACTGGGCCACTGGTTGGTACTCTCATTTGTGCCTAGAATTCCTCTCACAGAAGCAAGTTAGTTAACCACTGTTAGTTCAAAACCAAAGTGCCTACGCTAAGCTGTAATATTCTTTTTACAGATTTTATTTATTTATTTATTTGAGAGCACGTGCACGAGAAAGAGAACACGTGCGTGCGCGCGCGCGCGCACACACACACACACACACACACACAAGCAGGGGGAGGGGCAAAGGGAGCCAGAGAGAGATAAACAGACTCCCACTGAGTGCAGAGCTCCATGGGAGGGGTCGGGGGGTTGCACACTGGGCCAGCAATCCCAGGACCCTAGGCCCTGAGATCATGACCTAATCTGAAGTCCAAAGCTTAACTGACTGAGCCACCCAGGGGCTCCTGTGTTGTGATATTAATACCTTTTCTTGTATTGATTGCTATCCCATAAATATGACCATGTCTTTGGTTTTGAAATACGAATTAAGTAACTATAGGTCCTTGGATGCTGATTTTGTGTTTGTTCTTGAATGTCACTGTATTAATTTTCTACTGTTGTCATAGCAAATTACCTTAAACTTATTCCCTTAAATAACACAAATTTATCTTACAGTTCTGTAGATCAGAAGTCTAACATGGGTCTCATTGGGTCAAAATCAAAGTATCTGCCAGACCACAGTCCTTTTGGGGGCGAATCCATTTCTTTGCCTTTTCCAGCTTCTAGAAGCTGTCATGTTCCTTGTCTTGTCATATTAAGTCCTTCTTACACTGTATCACTCTGACTTCTTCTCTTGCCTCTCTTGTCAACTTTTAAAGACACGTGTGATTACTTTGGGTCAGAAATCCAGGAGAATCTCCCTATGTCAGGGTCAGCTAATTGGTAATCTTAATTCCATCTGCAACCTTACTTTCCCTTTGCCGTGTGAAGTGACACATTCACAGGTTCTGGGAATGAGGACATGGACAACTTTGGGGGACCATTAATCTGCCTACCACAACCACTTCTGAATTAAGTAAACTAATTTTTTGAATGTCTGATTTTAATTGGACCACTTCTTTAACTGTTCTCTTTCCAAAACAGAATAGAGACTGAAGTGACTCTGAACCACTGGGGGGAAAGCACAGGGGAGAATTAACATGGATCATCTTTGAAAACCCCAGGAAGCACTCACCGCAAATTCCTCACCCTTTCAGAAGGGCGGGGGCCCTATGGGAAGGAGCAGGAGTTGTCCTTGTGTTTTTATCTGAGCACATTAATACCTCCCCCAGTAGAACAGGAGATCAAGATTAAGGGAATCCCAGAGTAATCTCCACCACCAAAATCATTGCAATGGGGGTCAGGTTCACCAGATACCCCAAAGTCACCATGCATTCAAATATACTATAGTCAATGTGGTCAGACTATCTTTTCCTCTCTGTCTTGAGTTTTCACGGCTTTATTTTCTTAAACTGGACTTACTTCCGAGATAAGAGACCCTGGCAATTGAGTTCTTTTGCGCTCTCAGTAACAAAGTCTTCTTTGGTTGGTCCTAGAGAAATTCCTGCACTTAGCCTTTTCTCTGTTGGGTGGAAATTCCATTCCCTATCAACTCTCATCAGAATTGGACCCCACTGTGCGAATAAAATACCACAATGCATAAGTAAGCAGCTGCAGCCAGCTTTTTCCTGAACCACTTGTGAATCAACCTCAGACCAAACTAACTCTGTGTGCGACATGAGAAGATCTAATTTCACATTTACTAATATGGTGTGGGTCAGTCAATCTCTTTTAGAGGATTTCATAGTTTTCCAGATTTCTTATTTCTATCTCCATTTGCATCACGAACTAGATATCGGTCACTCCTTGGCTGGTTCTCTCAGTCCTGACTTTGGAGATCTTTCAAAACTGATTCATATTTCTAGAACTCAAGTCTTACAACTTGACTCCCTAACTCTGTGTACCAAAGTTTGTAGGAAATAGCTGAAATTATAACATAATTGCACAATATGATGCTTATGGTTGGGGAAAATAAGAAAACCTTTGTCATGGGAACTGAAAACCTACTGAAAATAATGTAAGGATTGAGTGTACATTAATTCCAATTTTACACAATACTTTAAAATATTCAGTATGTTCTAAATGTTTTTTTTTAAGTTGAAAAAAGTAAAGGCAACTTTCCCTCCAATTTAATAGAGATTTCTGATACCAGACAGACTTTATTTTTTCGTTATGGCATCATAATGGCATCAATTTTCACTCTCAATTCAAAATCCAATTAACATTTTATTAATGAGAATGTAGTATGGTCAACACAGTACTTATAAAACAATTTACTAATACTTGTGGGTAGTAAGGCTTTCTGTTAAATTAGCATTACTAATTTCCTTTATCAAGACTCAGGTCTCTTATTTTCAAATTTAATTTTAGTTTTTAAAATTAAAATTTAAAATTAAAATTTTAATTTTTAAAAACCAAATAGCAGTGTTAAAATCTTCCCTGAAGGAATTTAGCACTATGGTTCCTCTGAAAAGGCCCAATAAAGCAATTCCTATGGAAATGAAAGTGTACTGTATTTGTAACCAACTGCAATCACTTTTTAATGTATGACTTGTGAATTTTGGTTTTTTATATGAATATATTTTTACCTTTTCTTCATAATTCTCTATGAGCCACACAATAGATTAGTGTGAGTATAATCAGATCTATAAAATTATTGAATTGTGCAAACACTGTTGTTTTGCAAATCTTTGCCTAGTGAAGACCTAAATACCTATTTAATCCTGGGTTGTTCCCAGTATAGGGATTAGCTGACAGACACTTACTAGATTTATTTATGGGATATGTATTAGTTTCCTGTGGCTGCTGTAACAAGTTACCACAAAATTGGTAGCTTTAAACAACAGAAATGTGTTCTCATACAGTGTTGGAGGCCAGAAATCTGAAATCATGGTGTTGACAGGGCTGCTCTCCCTCTAAAAGCTCTATGCAAGAATTTGTTCTTTGCCTCTTTTGGCTTCTGGTGGCTGCTGGCATTCCTTGACTTGTGATTGTTTCGCTCTAACCTTGTCCTCTGGGGTCACACTGCCTCCTTTTCTCTGTCTTCTCTTCTGTCTGTCCCAATTCTACCTCCGTCTTTCTCTTGGAAGGACACTTGCCATTGGATTTAGGATCTGTCAGGACGGTCCAAGATTACCTCCTCAAGTCAAAATCCTCCACTTAATCACACTTGGAAAGACCTCTTTTCTCAATGTCATGTTCACAAATTCCAGGGATTTGTTGTGGATATCTTTGGAAGGCCACTACTGGGCCTACCCCAGTATTTTGCTTGAAACCTAGTTCTTTTGCTTTATCATTCAGTTTTTTCCCTCAGTTTATTTAAAACACTAGAGATGATCCTAGAAAGTTCTGTGCATGTATGTCCTACTTACATATCTTAAAAACTCATTCTGATCAAGTTTGGAAAAGTATGTTATTCCAGGAATGGAAAGAAATCACTCACATAATAAACAAAGAAATACTTGTACTAAAGAAAAAAAAAATGACAACTGTCTGTCTTTGTATAATTGTATAATTGTCTTTGTATAATTGACTTGTTACACTGGTAGCAGAGCCTGGCAAGGGCTAATTATTCAAAAAAGCATGTGTTGATGGTTAAATTAATGAATAGAAGCTGTGAACTTGACCTTTATTTGCTCTCTGGCCTCATCAAAACTGTGTCTTTATGCTCTTTGGTTATGGTTCCTCTTATTCCAAAAATGTAGATTATAAGCCAAAGAGTCTACAGTCTACAAAAGTCCTTATGAATGTGAAACATTTAAACTATTTAATTCTCTCATGATACGGTTGAATGGCTAACATTTATTGAGCCTTTACTGTGTGCTACGACTCTGGAAGTGAACAGGAATGCCTAAAATGGCTATATGAATATTATATAATCACAGAAGCTCTCAAACATATCTCCATAGTTAAATGTCCTTCAGTGAACTCCACAATTGCTCTGTGAAATATATGGAGTGAAGGTCAAGGCCTGCTGAATGCTGGTGACAAGCGGACTGACTTCTAGCAGGTCTGTGTCATTCTGCACTAACTTGTCATCAGCTTACTAACAGCCAGTTGGGGATGTTTCCAAACTTGCTTATGCCAATTATACTTACTCTAGTCACTGATAAAATTTAAGAACGTTTATGTAGGATGATGAATAGGAGTACAAAATACCAGGTGGCTGTTATTTCTATGAAAACTAAATTGAAACCTTTACAAGATTTGTCAAATAAAAGTTTGTGGAAGTGCTTTATAAATAATAGTTATGTCGATGTTTAAAAAAAAAAGAAAGAGTTGAGTCACATATATTGCTAAGAATTCCTATTGAATTAGGTTTAGGTTACACAATTATACCAGCCTAGGAAAAATCATAACATTTTAGAAGGATTTTGTACTCATTGTATCTTTTAGGTTCCAGCCCCTTTTTAAAGAAACCAGAAAATATGATATGATAAAACCTGAGCATGGTTTTTATAAGAAAAATAACATGACACTCTAATCAGTGCATTCATATGAAAAACATTATGTTTTTGAAGTTACATAAAATAAGACTAAAAGGTGTATCATTTTTATTATTCTCTACTATAACTGAAGTGAATTAATAAACCAATTATCAGTTTTGATTACATTACATAAGAAAGTTTATACTATATTTGCACTAATTTAATGGTTTCAGTTTTAAGATTAATAATTTTAAAAATTACATTAAATTTTCTTTTAAAAAATTTATTTATTTATTTATCTGACAGAGAGAGAGGGAGAGAATGCATGTAAACATACCAGTGGGGGAAAGGGGCAGAGGGAAAGGGACAAGCAGACTCCCCACTGAGCAGGGACCCAGGAGATGCAGGGCTCCATCCCACAATCCTGAGATCATGACCTGAGCTGAAATCAAGAGTCGGACACTTAACCGATTGGGACTAATCTAATTCTATTAGATTTTCAATTGGAAAATGTGGAAAGAGTAACCAGTAGATACATATTTACAGAAAATTTAAAAATCAATACAAATTATATATACGATATATAACTAGCGCTGTACTAGGGGTAGGAGGGAAATAGCAGGGAAATCTAAATCATGTTTCATGCTCTCAAAGAATTAGAATTTGGTTGATGGCAAGACCACAAAAACATCAAAAGGACAAGAATCAACACATAGAGGAAAAAAGTCTGAGGTCACTTTCGTATGTATAATAAAGAATATAAAAGGGGAGACATATGCGGGCTGATGGAATCAGACAAACCTTCAAGAAGGAGATTCCATCTGAGTTAACACAATGAAGAGAGAACAGTGGACAAGTTAGTATAAGGGAGGGAAGTTGGCTAAGCAAAGTCAAAGAGGTAAATATGAGGCATATAGCGCATGCTGGAGTGACTGCGGTTGGTTCAAGCTCTCAGAGAAGCTCTGAGCGTCATGAAAGCAGATGATAGAGGGAGTCCGCTGCCCGGTTCCTTCTAGGAAGGCTTCAGTGGCAGGTGGCAGGTGGGAGTTGAACGGACAGTTGAAGAGTAGAGGGAGAAAGAAGCTTATAGGTGTGCACAGAATATTTTCTCTAAAACAAATTTCACAAGCAAAAACAAGAGAAACTCTTTGGAAGCATTTATCTTGGTTGGAAAAACAAAAAAGAAAAAAGGGGGGCGGTCGGGAGAAAGAATACAGAACCATCCCAGGGGATTGCATTAGACAGAACCTTCATACATATTTACATCATCTAAGAGAAGAGGCAGCAAAGTCTGAATCACAATAGGATGCATTTAGAAAGGATTCATCTATGGGCTTAGAGCAGTGACATTTAGAGCGCATTTTTATATCCCTTTAGGAAGGCTTCTGTGCTCTTCCCGATTTAATCATCTTTACCATGAGCACGCGTGCACACACACACACACACACACACTCATATCACACACACTTTTTCATTAACCTAAAAAGTCTCTGATTCCCTTTAAGAAGTACTTCAATCACATCACTGGTTAAAACACACAAGGAAGGCCCGAAATCCAGAGCTGTGCTTTGTGCCCTGTAGTTCTATAAATGGCCACATGCATGTGGCCTAGGAAGTTAAGGAAAAACAAAAAAAGGAGCGGCTAGGAAAAAAGGAACAATTCATTTAATTCCTGCATCTTGCTCTGTGGAGTCACCATCACCAGGGGATTATTTGGTGATCTTGCTTTTCTGTGGTCTTCTGGAGTAAGTTCACAGACCTGTCCTCCCTGCACCCAAATGTCCCGAGTTTGGGTTTATGATCTGGTTGTTAGAGAGTGTTAATATGGACTATAGAGTTTCAATGTAAAGAAAGAAGAAAAGAAGTTTCAAGACATAACATATAACATATAACATATAACAAATAACAAAATGAAGTAACTATAGTGAAATACAGTATATGTAGCCCAACCAGGAAACAACCAAAGGACAAAGGTCAGCAATCTCCAACTATGTGAAGAATCTAAACAACAAAGTAGTAAAGAATTTACTTAGCTTGAGGCAATGTTATGGTTAGGTGAAATGGAAAGAAATGAGCAAAGTAGTTTTTTTTTTTTTTTTTTTTTTTTTTTTTTAAGTTTAAAAGCAGAAAAAGGTTTTTGGATCCACTCAAAGCCTAGATTATGAGATTACCTACAAGAGAAATTAATAGGAAGCTTTTTAGAAAGGCCTGTAAAAATGTAGCTTGTGAGCATCTTGGGGGTGCCCTAGTGTCTGTGCGGACAGGGCTTAAGGAAGTCTGGAGCCCCAGCAAATGTACCTGACACAGGCAGGCACTCCAGACTCACTCATTTGTGTTAAGCGGTGGTTATTTGGTTGCAAAGATAAAAGCCTACATGGTCATCTCCTCAATCTCCCCATGGTTCTCTCCATTTGTCCCAACACAGCCTTTCTCTGCAGCTTTTCTGTACCCTCTCCTGTCTTCCACTTTGACGTTAAGTCCTGGCCTGAGGATCTTTACTGATGTGTCTAGGCAACTTACACCCGGCCCCTAAGTGGAAGACTAATTTTCCTGCTTTGAAAGCTATGGAGCACAAAGACTTCATGTGAGACCTTTGTAATTAAGTGCAAACACTTTGGCAAGAGACCTTGTTCTGCCAGGGTTTACAGCCTTAAGATCAGGAGAGCAAAGATGGCTACATCAAAGGAGCACTGCAAGTATGAAATGCAACACAGGAAATGTGCTTAGCACTCTGCTTGGCTGGCTCATGATTATTTATTATCAGTGCATTAAAAGTATGTTCAAATCACAAACATAATTGAAATATTTGGTCCAACATGTCCTCTCTAAAGGTCCAAATGATACTGTGGTCAGTCTCATTGGCATTGATACTGCAGATGTCTGATGAATTTACATCTTAAAATATGAGGTCTTGGGGCTGTGATTGTATAATTTCCACCTCCTTCAATTTGCTTGGTGAGATTCTGGAAAGATCAGGCAAACAATAACCCCCTCCCTGCCCGCCCCTCTCCCCCACTCCTCCACTCCCGCCATTCTCCATTTTAACCAAGTTTAAGAATCATTCCTTGTTCTTGTCTCATCAAAAGATGAAATACCAATTAATGGGATTTGTCAATAATGGCCTTAGGTTTAATCCTCCCACAATCTTAATGCTAAGTGAGAGAGAATTTTTGAATTTCCAACTCTGATTTTAAGTACCAGATGGACACCTAGAGATTCCAGAAAGACTCAGCAGAACTGGGAAACTTGGCCGGATTTTCACTTTGAGAAGCATTCTATTTTTTGTAAAGAACAGTTTAGAAATAGTCGCAACATATAATTTGTGTTACTTGATTTGCATAAACATAATGATTTTCAGTGAAAATAATTTGCACTCAGTTGATTTTAGAGTACTCCCTTCATCTCACTGCTGAGATTCCAAAGAGAAAATTATTTCATATGGGCCTGATCATAATCTATTACTATCTAGAACTAAATGTGTCATAAGGGTCATCACAATGAGTTATAAGAAATGCCCACCCACTCATATTACATATAATGTGAGGAATGCCTTTAAAATTAACGCTGAATTCAGATGTTGACTCAGTACAAGCCTAAACCAACCATCAAATGAGTCTAAAAATAAAATATAATGTTTTAGTGTGTAGACAGCTGTACTGCCGCTGAGTAATCTCCATTTGCAATAATTACCCAGTTCTGTGACCAAATTTCATTGTCAGTACTATTCCCTCTGGATATTTATATGCTCATCTGTGTTCATGCAGATTAATGGATATTAAATTGTAATGATCAGATTAGAGGATTATCTGATAATTTAAGAATGGAAATGTACTTTGAATGCTATTTAGTTACTCTTAGATTTTGAATAATGTAAAATAACCATTTACAATTCGGATTACTTAGAGTTACACCAAAACACTAGGGCAGAGCCCTTGATAGGTGCTTAGAATTAAGAAATAAATCTGGGAAAATAACTCTCTAATACATTTCTGAGTCATATTCATTCAACCAAATAAAATTAACAAATAAATTAACCTTTATCTGGAATTCTTAAATAGGCATTTCACAAATATTTACTTAATAAAGGTAATTAGTTTCTAACTACTTCATATTGATATAAATTACATAAAATTTTGTGATCTAGTCCACAACCCTAGTCACCATTTATAATTTTGTATTTATATAAAAATATGTCCCTTATTCTAAACAACTGACTCATCAGTGATCTCTGGGGACACAACAGTTAGCCTGGAGAAGAGAATATATGGATAGAACTTAGGAGCTATTGAATTATTTGGATGACTATTATTGGAATGAATGTATTAGGTGTGTTTTATATAATTCCAAAGGCAGAAATTCAAACAGTGGGTGATAGGTGTATGGTGGAAAGTTTCTGATGAAAGTAAGAGAATCTCCCAATAGGCAGAGCTGACCCGAGATAGCCGAGCTGCTCTGGATAGGAGTAGCTTGTGGATTCTCCCAGATTCTTTTTATAAAGTATTTTCTGTTTCATGGGTACATGTCTGTGATTCATCAGTCTTACACAATTCACAGCACTCACCATAGCACATACATACCCTCCCCGGTGTCCATCACCCAGCCTTCCAGATTCTTAAGAATACACCAGACAGCCATTAGCAACGGTGGTATAGAGGAATCCCAGTCCCAGAAATCTTAGCTGCTAAGATTTTGTCCTTTTGTAGCTGCCAAAACAAACCTTTGGGATTGTCTATGTATTTTATTCAACTCAACTACCAGTTTCTTTCATTAACAAAACATGACACTTGCGTAGTAACACATCCCCAAGTTTGAGAAGAGGGACATCTGGTGGATAAAACAAGCAAAAGGAAAAGGGTTTTGTTTTCTTGTTCAGGTTTTAAGAGTTTGACATTTCCATTGATTTTTCTAGGAAGCATTTAATCAATCAATCTACCTAAATATGTATTTGAAAATGGCAATAATTATTTATGATCAAGTGATTTAGGTAAGATAATTATTTCATCTGGTCTTTTAATATATATTTAATGAATGCCTAGTTCATTATTTTTCTTTAATCAATTCAAATTTGGCTCTTAGAGGGTGAATTTATATAAAATATAACATAAAATTATTACATATTACATATTAAATAAGCATATTACATAAAATAAAATATAAGCATGTGCAAAATATAATTAATAGTAAATTGTTTCTTTTTTTAAAGATTTTATTTATTTGACACAAAGAGAACACAATCAGGAGAAGAGGAAGGCAGAAGGGGAGGGGGAAGCAGACTTCCCGCTGAGCAAGAAGCCAGATGTGGGGCTCAATCCCAGGACCCGGGATCATGACCTGAACCAAAGGCAGACGCTTAACTGACTGAGCCACCCAGGAGCCCCTACATTGTTTCTTTTTGTACTCTGATCACTATCAGAAGTACTCAGCACTCATCAAACAGAAGTTGAGTATCTCCTCAAAAGAAGCTGTTCTGTACCGAAGTCAAGCTAAGTCAAGCTAAGCTCCTCCATGGAACTTAAGTCAGCCCCAGGCGAGGTGCCAGATAGAGTGTGAAGATTTAGAAGAGGAAGCATTAGCGTGGTGTGGTGCAGCAGATATTAGACCAGGGATCCAAGTCACTGAATTCAAGAACCAGCTGTGTGACACTGTGTAAATTACCTTACCTTACCTTTCTGGGCTTCTGTGCCCTTATTCTTACAAAGCACAAATTGCATGTATGACTTTAAATTTCCTTCCACCTCATATTCTTTAATTTTCTGATATTACGTTCAGCAAGATGAGGGAGGTAGGAAAGGACACGCCATCAGATGCTAGGCTTGGAGTGCATGCTTTATGATTGTGGGTAGGATCTTAGGGCTTTCAAAAAAAGGTTGTATGCTCATGGGATATTACCTTAGCAAATTTCTACTCTATGCTCCTGGTAATAATTATGACTCCTATTCAGGAGCCAGATGCCTCCACATTTTATCTCATTTATTCTTCACTAGAAAACTCCGAGGTGAGTGTTACAACTTTGGTTTCATGGAGGAAGAACAGGAACACAAGAAAGATTATGAATCGTGATAGCAGCCATTACTTGTGCTTACTATCTGTAATCACTGTACCAAGGGCTTTTCATATATTAACTCACTCAATCCTCACATCTACTTTATGAAGAAGGTTCTGCTGTAATTCCCAGCCTCACAGCTGAAACATCCAACAATTAAATAATCTGCTCATGTCACATGCTTGGTAGTGGAGAAACAGGATTCGAAGCCCGACGATGCAACTGCAGAATTCTGGACCTAGCCGTTGCACCTTCTGGTTAAAAATTTGTACAAGATCACATCCCTAATCAGAAGGAAAACAGGAATCCAGATTTGACCCTAAACACAAACTTTTAGTGAATAAGCAGCATTGCCTTGGTTCCTTGCCTGACCACATCTCCACTCCTCCTAGGTTTGTCTGTGGTTTTTGGCCTTCCCACCCACTTGAACTCAGTCTTGGTCTCTGACCTGACATTTGACATTGCCCTTAAACTTAAATATGCTTTTGCTTCTTCCACAGGGCTCTGAGCTCCTATAGTGTTCACCCCAGGACAGGATGGCTCTCTATTCTGTTCCTGGGTTCACGTCTTCTAATTTGGCCCTGACAGCTCTAGGGCTGTAGGCTTGCCATAGGATCCAAGTCGGCCAGCAGTGCTCTAACAAAAAATGAAATATATTGGTCACAAATATTCATGAAAGAGTTTACTGTAGACCAACAAGAGGAAAAGATAAAAGGCATAAAATTCCAAGTCTGGGAATGTTTCTACCCTTCACTTCTATAAATACATGTATCTGATTCGACAACAAACCTCTGAGAATCCACTAGCTAAAATGTCATTATTTCAGACTTAGAGTAGTGTTCTAGCAAGTCTTAAAACTTAGAACACTTGAACTACGTCTCTTCTTTTCCATTCTCAAATTGCATGCAGGCAAGAAATGACATACTTATTTCGAAGCTTATTTGCTCTTTCTTTCCATTCCTTACCATGACCACATCCAATTCCCCAACCTGACGGCTCAGTGTTTCTGGGAATCCCGTTCGATGCCTGTGTGACACTGAGCAACATTAAAGACTTGAAGAGAGGAGTGGAATTGCTAAGAAGGAAAATGCAGAGGGACACCAGCTGCTCCTGACAATATAATCTAGTAATCGAGATTTTACAAAATCAGAGCAGCACAAGGAGATATGCTACATTCAGAAGATTTCATGGACCCCTCTATGTCATGTGCCCTTTTTCATCCTTTTGATTGAAGAACATATATATGTATATATATATGACTATATATAGCCTTCATCAGGCTCTCAGAGTCTTTAATGTCCCAAGAGGCACATGCCCAATGCTGCATTTACAAACATGGCAATCTCAGTTCATTTACTGAAAGGTTCCCTATAGGGCTCACTTTCCATTGAGAAGGATGGATTAGTTTTTGATGTCTTCTGATGCCTGCTGGCCAATGATCTGTCTTCTGTTTCTTTTTGTAAATCACACAAAAGCTGACATAGTATCTAAGCACTTGAGCCTAACACTTCAGAGTTCTGCTCTAGATCCAGACTGTCCAGTCTGAATTTCAGTTCTGCCACTGATAACTGCAGGTCTAGGCAAGTTATTGTATTATTGGTGATTCTCTTTTCTCATTTGCAAATGCAGATGATAAGATAGTACCTATGACTAAGAGTTTTATCTACCCGTTAATAGTCTATTTGTGATGATTCAGTGATTTAATATTTGTGAAACACTGCAAATAGTACTTAGGACATAGAGAGTGCTTGGTAAATATTAGCTGTTATTTTTACCCAGTGAGGTATATTAATATGCGCAAGGGTTGAAAACTCAGATTTCTGCTGGAGCCAGAAATGTGAGATAAATGACTTATGATGGGGCCTGGGGCAAATGGAAGAGAGCATTCTCTGTCTAAAACCTTCCAAATTCTAAGTGCTATTTGAAGTGCTGTGAAGTCCAAACAAAACACATCTGCTGAATTTAGCCTGGTGTAGAGAATCGGAGGTTAAGAAAATTCTTCCATAAATGGTACAAAAAATATTCTACCCCTCTTTGCAGAATTAAAGAATTTCCGTTTATCCTTTAAAAACATCATCAGGAATATGGAACCAGAAAACCACCAAATTCGGGACTAAAGTTCAGAACCAAGCCCAAGAGCAATAATCATTATGTGGGGTCAGTAAAAGGGCATGCTGCGGTCAGTAATTAGAGTTGGCAGCTCTGGCCACCACTAGGGCAGCGGGGACAGCTGCTGAGAGAAAGCACTTGTGAAATGAGGGACCTCCTGTAACATCTGAGGGTCTTGCCAGCGACTGGTAACCACAGGGCCATGGGAAGCCATGCAGGAATGCAAACTGAGCTGGGGAGCACGGACAGCCCACAGCTCCGTGAGCCCTGCAGACAGAAACCACCAAAGAGGGCAGGAGAATGGAGAGAAGCCATAGGAGGGTAGCTGCCGTCAGTCCTTCATTCCAGCTCCGGCTCCAGGAACCGAGGGAGCGTCAGCCTTGAGGGGGGCTCATCATGTCGAAGGGCCTATGTCGTATACAAACAGACGGATCGTTTTTGTCCTGATTACCTCACTGGGATACTCTGAATACCAGATTGGGAACTATTAAGTACTGTATGGATGAAGGTATTTTTTAAGGCTTTCAGGCCAAATTCCATTTAAACAACAACAAAGCCCTGCATATGAAAACCTTTAGAAAATATGTTTGACACCCACCCCTACCCGCCTACCGTTGGCCCATTTACACGGGGAATATTTGACACGATTGAAGCCATTACAGGTACTTGGAGATAATCTTCCAAATTTTCCTGTAATAGAATGAAATCTCTGTGCTTGAGTCACTAGAAGAACATTTTCATCCACAGCTCACAACACTTTTTACTGCCCAGTGTTCTTTCCTCTTGTATCTCTTCTGATAACTACTTTAAAATAACTTAGGAGAGGACATACTAACTTTAAAAAAAAAATTATTGTTGAGAATCAATTCTTTGGGGGCACCTGGGTGGCTCAGGTCTGTCTTCGGCTCAAGTCATGTTCTGGAGTCCTAGGATCGAGTCCCCACTGGGCTCCCTGCCCAGCGAGGAGCCTGCTTCTCCCTCTCCCACTCCCCCTGCTTCTGTTCCCTCTCTCGCTATGTCTCTCTCTCAAATATATAAAATCTTTAAAAAAAAAAGATTCAATTCTTTGAGCTCATTCTCATTCCTACTCATTCAAATAAAAATATTTCAGACACTTAAATGCCTAGGTTCTGGGAATATACTGATTAGAGATACAGGCTCTGCACTAATTAGGGTCACGTACAGGGGGGAGACAGACATGCCAACACTTACAGGACTATAGGAATGGCTCCAGTGAAGGTTCGTGAAAGAAAGAACAGGAACATGGAGGAGATGGCCTAAGCTGCCTGGCATGTGAGCAATGAGTAGGCGTCTTCCAGGTTGGCAGATGCAGCCACATATACACAAGGGCAGGTAAGAATGAGCATAGTGAATTCTCCCACGTTAAGTTCCCATGAGTACAGAGAAGATAAGCGAGGCTAGAGGCGATGGAATCAGATACCTTTTCAGGGGCAAGATGGTGGCGGACTGCATGTGGCATGGTAAGCAATATTTGGTGGTAGACTATTGAAGACTTCTGACAACATGAACAGATTTGCCTGTGAGAACAATCACTTCAGAGATAACAGAGATCACACGTGGAGTCTGGAATGCCAGCTCGGAAGCTGCTGCTCTAGACAAGGCAAGAAATTATATGCCCTTAATTATTAAAACTGCAGTTGGGATGGCAAAGATTATATAGATTAGAATTATTTAGGGTTGGTATCTGACTTGAGTCAGTAAGTGAAGTGGGGAGAGAGGATCTAGTGTCACTGTAGAGTTGTTCTGGGCAACTGCGTGGATAGATTTGCCAATATAGGGAATAACAGGCAGGAAGATGGGGGAAATATGTGTGATTTGATTTTAAAATGATTAAATTTTAATCAGGAGAGGGTCACGTAGAACATTCTCATAAGTTCCCAATCACCTAACCGACCTGTTCAAGAGTTGCTCACTGCTGTATGACAGTTCTCCTCTTCAGGACACTCTCCTCCTGATTTTCCCACTTCTTTGCTCTTTCTCAGCCTTCCAATCACCCTTTAAATGCCTGTGCTCCCCAGAGGTCTATCCCAAGTCCTCTTTTTTACTCTATGTATTTGCTCTAGTAGAGATCATTCTCACTCAAGATATCAAATGCCTATTTGCTAATGACACTCCAAATCTGCGTCTCCAGGACAGACTCTTCCATTGGTGAACGTGGATCCATAGGACGTAGGTGAATGGAAACTAGGAGGTAGAGTGAAGGTAGACTGCTCTTTCAAGATGTTTGACTTTGAGACTGTGAAGTGCAGCATATAGTATCCAGTAATTATTTCAGCTTGAATAAAATAAGCCAGGAAGCATAAAATCTATTAATGTTAACATATTTGGGAGGTAGATGTTGGCAGTGGAGGGAGAACAGCAAAGTGTTCCAAAAATAAGTTGGTTAAACTTTTGAAATCTATACACAATACATATGATTGGCCACTTGTGAAACTGTCTATGCATGTGTGAAAGGAGTCTGAGAATATGTAAACGCCTAATTAAGGTGACAAGATTTATCTCAGGAAGCTGGTGAAGACTCTATGCCAAACCCAGAAAGCAAGAACATAACTCAATTATATTTTTTCTTGACAACAGATTGCAAGATGAAATTCAGCCTGGGGACACAGAAGAGAAGCCAGGAAGGGCCAGATGTTATGGACATTTATCTAGGGATGCGGCAGCCAAAGGGGTGCGCTGCTCAGTTCCCCCTTTGAGGAAAACCTGTCGCTGGTGGTCTCCTGCTGCTGTACCTTCAGGACCCACCACCGTTTCGTGCTGAGGTCCTACCCTCTCCTCACCGCTCCAGCCAACCACTGAGCGCAGCAGGGGCCCTCAGAGCCAGGCCATTGCTGCCCAGTGGGAGACTGCTTATAGGCAATCTCTGCTCTCTGGTTTCCAATCAGCCTGACCGAGGCCTTCTCAACCTGCACGGCGGTCTGAGGCTCTCAGCCAGTGCTTCCTTCTTTCCCTCTCTCATGTCCTATGAACTGCCCTGTTCTTTCACTCTAGTTTCCTAGCCAATTCTCCCTCCAACTTTCCACAGGGACTATTTCCAACCTCCTTTATTCTTCTCAAGAGCGGTCCTCTATTCTTCTTCCTACCACTGACAATAAATCAGAGAGAACTCCCCCAGGATCCCATTAGCGTACATGCTGGTGTCTTGTTATCCATTTCCAGCTCTCCTTAATCTTTTATAGGATTTCTAATTGAAACCATGTCCTTTCTGCCATAGGGGAACAAACCTTCTGCCTCACAGCTTCTCAGGAATGCTGCCCTCGCCCCCTCTCTCAATTCAATCTTAATTTTTCCCTCTCTTGGTTGCTTTCCATCCTGCATCAGAACGTGTTTGAGTCTCTTTCAAACTTAAAAATGACACTGCTAGCCCGTTAGGAAGCTGATGTCCCTATTACTACCAGTATCTCTTGTCTTACAGTCTTAGCTTGATTTCCTGACATTCCCACTTTTCAGCTCTCCCTAAGATGGTCTTTGAGTAATGAACTCCAATGGATACTAAAGAACCTCTTGTCACTTAACTGTTCCTTTGCCTTAGCTTCCAAGACAACACTCTTTCCTGGTTTCCCTCCCACCTCTATTCCATATCTTCATTATTATTTGTGGCTTATCTTTCTCCACCTGTCACCTTGAGCTGACTAGAGGATACACACTGTTTTAGTGCTGAATAAGGCACCTGTAAACAATCAGATCAAATCTCTGTGGCCTAAAGATTGTTTTGTCTTTTTACACTTTCTGGGTGATGTGATCCACTCCTATTTTCCAATTATCACTGATATTAATGACCTCCTAAGTTAATTTTTTTAAAAGATTTTATTTATTTATTTGACAGAGATCATAAGTAGGCAGAGAGGCAGGCAGAGAGAGAGAGAGGAGGAAGCAGGCTCCCTGCTAAGCAGAGAGCCGGATGTGGGGCTCGATCCCAGGACCCTGAGATCATGACCCGAGCTGAAGGCAGAGGCTTAACCCACTGAGCCACCCAGGTGCCCCCCTCCTCAGTTAATTTTTTGAGGACAGATCTTCTCCTGAGCTTTAGGCTATATAAGTATTTTATACACACACACACACACACACACACACACACACACACACACACATATTTATATTATAAATATAATACCAGTATTACTGAATACTGGTAATTGCCTCCCTTACTTCACTATTTTTTCCCTACAAACCTGATTCTCCCCCCAGTATTTCTTACATCATTAATGGCACCAGTGGCTGAAGCATCACTTGTTCACATCAGTATATCTAAACTTTTACTAACTGCTGCCAGTTTCATCATCTAAATACGACTTTATCTTCCGACGGTAACATATTTGTTAATTCTCGGAATTTAATAGAAATAAAGAGTTATAGAAGACTGGATATTAAGGGGAGAGGAGAATGAGCTATAGGATCCTATAGGCCACAGTTTTTCAATTGGTTATACATTAAAATCAGCAGAGTGGTTTTAAAAAATAATAATACCTGGACAGGACCATGCAAGATTTTGATTGCTTTGACCTGATCTGGACCCCAGGTGTCAGCTGTTTGTTGATTTTTTTGTTTTTTGTTTTTTGTTTTTTCCCAGAGATCCCAGGGGATTCAATATATACCCAGGGTTGACATTAACGGGCATAGGGTCAAGAAAGAAGCCTTTTGTTTTGTTTTGTTTTTGTTAATGTTACCATTGTTCTACATTGTTTTATGATGGGAACCTGTGTTTATGTGCTGAAGGAGGCTGAAGTTTCCAGGGGGACGGCGGTGATGGATGGAGCAGTTCCTGAAAAGTGGAAGCGCATGGGTTCCAGGCCGCAGGAATTACCTTGGATAGGAGAACAGTGTTTTCTGTCAGACTTGGGGGAAAGAGGAAAGGAAATATACAGATCCAGAGATATTTATATACATGAGGAGCCAGACAGGAAGAAGAGTGAATTTCTCTGTAATGAGTTCTACTTTTTTCTGAAAAATAGGAAACAAATCCATCAGCTGAGAGTAAGGCTGAAAAGTCATTATGCCAAGACCCTGGCACTGAGTGAGTAGAGACTTATATGCAAGTCTTTTCCCCTAAATGATTCATCATCTCAATGGCAGAGGAACTCAGGATGTTTTGAGCCTCCCCAACCACCTGTTACGGGGAGAAGCACAAAACAAGTGCTCAAGAAGCATTCTGGTTGATCTCAATTCATAATTTCTTTTCTGTTTTCTTTCTTGTTATGGTAATAATCATTCTCTCTCTTTTTTTTTTCTTCCTAGTCCTGATGACATTTTATTACTTGCCAAATCCAAGTCATTGATTTTTTTTAATTTCATGGTTCATATTAAAACTCTTATCTTTCATAAAGTTTTCATAGATAATCCCTTCATAAAATCCATGCTGAAATAGCTTCTGGAAAAAGACTTAGGGAAAAAGACTGGAAAAAGACTTCGCTGTGTCCTTTTTCTGGAAAAAGGACACAACGAAACTTTTCAGGGCTCTGAATGCCACATGGCAGCATGCCATTTTGTGCAGGCAAATACTACTTCTAGAAAATGTAAACCAGAACTCGTACAGTTAAACGTAGGAAATGGAACATAAGTAAATATCTTCAATACAAAATATTTTTGCAATGCAATGCAAAATATTTGCATTGAAAAGCTCTGTCAGCTTTTAACAAAATGACAAGTACACATGAATAGATTCCTTTAAGTAACTTTTTTACATGGGATCCTATGTAACTTTATTTGATGCATAATAAGTTAGTACAACTGATTCCTAAAGAGCTCAGAGTTCCCACCAATTGAGGATGAGTCCAGAGGTTGATATGCATTTCTGAAATGACACAGGTACCTAGAAAGTCCATTGTCATGTATGGATATTTAATTACATGTTCTGGAAACTTCTACATTAATGTGAAGTAATTTATTGGGTGCTTCATGACACACATTTACTCCATGTTTGTAGGTTCCATATTTAAGTATGTTCATAAACCTCATGATCAGATTTGGGTTCACCACCCAGCAACATTTATTGTTCTTCTTCTAAGCTTAGTACTATGTAGTGTTTCACAGGAATTTAAAAATAAATGTTAGAACCTGTCTATTTTTCATGAGAAATATATAATGTGGGCTAGTCAGGAAAGTTAAGACACATGAGACACAAACCATCTGGTCAATAAGCACTCACTACATATTTAATGTAATGAATATTTATTGAGTCACTATTATGTGTAATGCATGTACCAGACACTGTGGAAAACTGAGGCCCCTTCCTTGACAAGTTTATGTAAACCAGGTCTTGTTACAACTGTATATTTCCTTTGCTGTTTTGTTTTTTTCTAGAACTTATCAGTGCTTGAAATAGTATGCATGTTTGTCTTCCACCACTAGAATAAAAGAGAGCTTTTTATTTTGCGTCCCCAGAATTGGAAGCAGTGCTTAACACATAAAAATGCTCAATAAATATTTGTTGAATAAATGAAGGACTCCTGTGTATTTAGAACAGGGAAAAACTGTAGAAACTTTGCAGAAACTGCAAAGTAAAGTGATCCAAGGATGAAGCTCCCCTTGGCCTATCAGGGAATGAAAGGTTAGATATCCACGTGGGGAGGAAATGCCAGCCAGCAAGTAAGACAAAGAGAGCACTCACAGCTGAGTCTCTGAGGGCGTTTGTTAGTGTTATGGTTAAACCATTTTCTTGCTGTAGGTTTCCATCAAATTAGTTTCACATGTGGTCTTTCCCATTCCTAGAATTGATAAGTATTAACTTTCAAATTCTTAAATATTTTGATATGGTGGCTATAAAGTTGAGCCTGAGAAACTGCTTGGCAAATGGGATAAATTTTTGTGGAGGTCATCAGTCAGATTATGAAATCTATAAAACTGTAAAAAGGCTGGTCTTTTCTGTTCTAAATATCCTTAATGGATATTGAATTCCAATGGCATCCATGCAAATTTCCCAAAGCCTTGTGGAATGACTGGGATTGATCTCAGTCAGGACTGTGTTCTGGGTTGCACTGAACTTATCCAGGTCACACGGAGACCTTTGTTTGGTCCTGGGGTTGGGTAAGCAGATATATCCATTCTCCCCATCCCAAGTCACGGTCATCTGCCTATAGGAGTTATGATCTTGTTGAAGGGCAATCAATCTCTTTCTTAATATGAAGACTTTTCCAAACAGCACTGTGGACATAAACAGGTGGTCTTCATTGGTTACTGCCTTCCTAATCTAGTTCTCAAGGAATAAAAGTTGGATTTCAAAACGAGACTGTGAACTTAAGTTCATATTGGAGTGATCTTCAGACTGTCATGCCTTTTTACAGAGGAATTTTAAACAAAATGACATCTGGCCAGAGGGTGAGGGCACAAGGCCAACGTATTAGTATTGCTCATGACCAGACCTTCCTTTCCCACACCCATCCATGACAAACTTTGTCAGCATGACAAAGTTTCTGATCAGCAGTGGAGAAAGTAGGGCAATTGTTCACAGTCCCTAGAGAAAAGTGAAGCAGCGCAAAAAGTTACAAGAGGTTGTTAATTCTTGATAATTCTCCAGGGCTTATTTAAGTGTACTTATTTAAGTATATCTCTGCAAGTTTGGATCCCATCTTCAGCACTGGCCAGCTTTGTAGCCCTGTGTAAGTTAATTAATGTGACATGCATACGCTTCAGTTTTCTCATCTGTACAATGAAGATAATTATTTTTATTTTTCACAGACTTGTAGGTATCATAATTACTGTTGTTAAATATTCAATAATTATTAGTAGTAGACCTAATTATTTGTACTAAAGGAGGGAATTAAGATGGTTAAAAAATTCAAAGTGTAAAAATATGTTACATAAATAATTTCAGAACAGAAAAAGTATACAAAAGTTCAAGTTTATCATAGTAACTGATGAGTAAGTAAACATAAAAGGAAGATGGAAACAGAATGCCATGAGGATTGGCCTAGTGTAAAAGTCACTACAGAATGTCTTCTTAAGGTACTTGGGATCTAACCCTACTTTTGGCTTTTATGTAAAATTATAGCCTACAATAACTTACACAGTATCTAACCAGCACTGATCAAAATCAAAATAAAAGATAAACAGTGTGCACTGTCCAGAAGATGACTGTAATTAAATAAAATCTCATGACTGGACATGACTGTTTAAGTATGTTCGATATACCAGACTCTCAGCTTCCCCAAATTAATTAACTCCCTAATGAAAGTTGTCAGCTATCAGAATAACCAATTTACTTTTTTCAACAATATAGCCACATTAGTTTTCAATTAAGATTCAAAAAGCCAAGTCCTGATGAGCAAGGCAGTCGTAAATGATTTATGAATGCCCTACTTTTATGTAATGTTACATCTATTATTCTGCTTCAATCCTCTAGCACGCTTCTTTACTTGTGAAAAATTAATGCTGAGGTTATTTTATGAAGATTATACCCACTTGGAAGGCAGCTATTCCAGGAAGCATAGTCTAAAACTGAGAATGCAGTCTCTTCAAATTTAGCAAGCTGACTCCTAAAATGCCCAATGAAATTTTCATAGTTTCTTTTTGTTTAATTGACAAATTTTCAGTCCAATAATTCTAATGAACCAATAGCTATCATTTCTTCTTCCTTCATAACAGGGTGAACTATTTCCCGGGTATTGTTTGTTTTTTTTTTTTTTCCTCCCCCATTCAGAATCGAAGGACTCAGGAACATTCCTATGTTGGAAAACATTCAAAGCTTAAAATTGCCGAGTCCCAATTCCATTCAGAACAACCTGCAGGGAGTTTGCAGCGCCCAAAGCCGTCAGGACTCTTGGTTTGCTTTGATCTTCCCTTTGGCCACACTGCTATTCCACAATCCCACCTTCATTCAAGTCCATGGTCATGCCAGCATCCTGAGTGAAGCAACATTCCAGGCGAGGGTTTTACTATGCAGCCGACATCTTCTTCGAGTCAAAGACAGGAGAAAAGTCATACAGATATAAAACGTAATTTCATAACCATCCCAAAACAGGCGAGCCTCATGTAAATTTCAACTGGGCACTATAAAATCAGACACTAAGATTCTCCTTCCTCTAGCAGTGGCTGCATCACTTCTGCATAATTCCCTGGCATGTGGCAGACTGGAAGCCAGTCCCTCATCCCTGGCGAAAGCCATGTGCTCAGACATCCACCACCAACTTTAGATGAACCATTTCTCTTGGTTTGAATTCTTGAAAGGAAAAAAATCCTAAAGGGCTAGGCTTGTTTCTTACGAGTGTTCTTCACAACAGGCCAAGTCACAGGCTATTCAGGGAAGGGTGGGGTGTCATTGGCTTAGGACACTTTCTGTGGTCCCATCAGCTATGGCCAGAAAGGGGGTCACATAATCAACAGGGTTGCCTTTTCAGGGTCTGTGGGAGGACTGGTAATCAGTGAGCTTGTCTCCATCAGGTTTGTAATTACTACCTCATTCAAAGATGCAACATTCATTCATAACTAAGTTCTCATAAATACTAGCTACCATTATCAATATTGTTGTCACTTCATCATTTATTCATTCATTCAACAAATATTTATTATCCATTTATTCAACAAATATTGATTAATCACCCATTGTATGCCAGCCACTCTGAGACCGTGGTCATAAAGAAGATGAAGGTCTTTATTTAGAATTAAGTAGATTCTAGGGACACCTGGGTGGCTCAGTCAGTTAAGCGTCTGACTCCTGATTTTGGCTTAGGTCATGGTCTTGGGGTTGTGAGACCAAGCCCTGTAATGAGCTAATGCACTGGGCATGGAGCCTGCTTGGAATTCTCTCTCTCTCTCTGCTCCTCCCCTCCATAAACATTTTTTAAAAAGTAGAATAAAGTAAATTCTAAATTTTAAGGAACTGATATACTTATGAAAAAGTCCTAGAAAGTGGGAAAGGATGCTTATTTTCCAAATGACAGGCAGAAAATTTTGCCTGCAGCGAAATGGAAGGACTGTCTCAGCATCTCCTGGGACACAGCATCCAGAGTGTTTTGCCTAGATATTTAGGGATTCACACAAAGTTTTCTACATGTATAGAGAAAGTTACTGTCCCTGCCCAAATTATCTGAACAAATATCCTCTAATATGCATAGTAATGCTATGTTTTTAGAATCACGATTATAAACTCAGATACTTAAACTACACAGAGTCCAAGCAGTTAAAATAAACGAGTGAACTAGGCCAGGTGTCATAATCATCATATGGTGACAAAGATGAAGGTGAATGGGAGAGCACATATTCTGACTGAAGGCAGGAGCAATTATGTAGCCATTTGGAAACATGGCACTGTGATACTAGAGCTCCCAATTCTTTTTTTTTTTTTTTAAGATTTTTTATTTATCTATTTGAGATAGAGAGACAGAGTGAGCAGGGAGAGGGGCAGAGAGAGAGAGGGAGAAGCAGTCTCCCTGCTGAGCCAGGAGCCCAACGTGGGGCTTAATCCCAGGACCCTGTGACCATGACCTGAGCTGAAGGCAGGTGCTTATGGACTGAGCCACCCAGGTGCCCCTAGATCTCCCAATTCTTAAAGAAATACCTCATATGGGGGCACCTGGGTGGCTCAGTGGGTTAAAGCCTCTGCCTTCGGCTCAGGTCATGATCTCAGGGTCCTGGGATGGAGCCCCACATCGGGCTCTCTGCTCAGTGGAGAGCCTGCTTCCTCCTCTCTCTCTCTCTGCCTGCCTCTCTGCCTACATGTGATCTCTGTCTGTCAAATAAATAAATAAAATCTTAAAAAAAAAAAAAAGAAATACCTCATATGCACATCTTTTGTGTGTAAAATTCCTGACTTAAGAAAAAAAAATGCACTGAGGACTATTCAAAGTGTATCTTGGGGCTGCATCCAGCTTGGGGGTCCACCAAAGCACAAGCCCCATCTGATAGCAAGGGCATAAGTTGGCCTGGCCAGTTATACTCTTGCCTTAAAGAGGTACACATGAGGGAACCTCTGAATTCAGTGTCCCAGGAGATGCTGGGCTATCCAAAGTCACGTCATTACCAGTGGAGAAATCACCAGGGTCAGTCAGTGACTGTGGTGGGTTGAACAACACGCACCCAAAGACATCGATATCTTAATCCTATGAATGCTACTTTACATAGGTACTTTACAGATGTGACTGAATATCTTGAGATAGAAAATTATCCCAGATTTTCCAGGTGGGCTCAATGTAACCGCAAGAGCTCTTACAAGGGGAGAGTCAAAGAGAGAGACAGGTCAAAAGGATGCCATTGCTAGAAGGGGGCCAGCAACCAAGGAACACAGGTGGCCTCTTGAAGCTAGATAAAGGCAAGGAACAAATTTCTCCCTAATAGCCTTCTAGGAGAAACTAGCCATGTGGACACCGTGACTTCAGCCCAGTGAGATAAATAAATAAAATGGACTTGGACTTCTGACCCCCAAAATTATGTGATAATAAATGTGTTGTGTTAAGCCATTATACTTATGGAAATTTGTTCCAACAGCCATAAGAAACTAATACAGCAACACAGAACTTTCCAAAAAGCTGAGCAACCTCTTCTGGTTGCTATGATTTAGAGCAGACCATGGGAGCATTACAGTGGAAACTATCACCAGACCCAGGCCATGAACTTCAGAGCTCTCTGGAGCCAAGGGAAACTACTATCTGTAAGAAGACCTTCGACCTTCCCTGTATGAATTAATTCTCTTGCTATGAGCCCAGGAGGACAGTTGCCAATTATCTCCAGTCCTGACCAGACCTTTCCCAAAGCCCGAAGATGAAAAGGGATGAAGAGCTACATGGTGGAAAGAATACTGTCTTTAAAATCAAACGAGGTACTTTTTTGTGTGACAACCACCAGGAGACTCCATATCATTATCTGTAAAATGAGAGTAATAATATCCCATAGCGTTATGAGATAGGGGAATGAAAGTCCATGCCATCGTGCTTTATGAAGAGTGGGAGCCTAAAAAATGGTAGAAATTGTTGTTTCTGTTATTCTTTTATTGTTACCCTACATTCTCTAGATTTGCAATGATCACAAGATTAAGTTTTCTATATATCCTCAGTAAATTAGCAGCTCCAAGGGAACAATGAACATCATTAAGTATAATTGTCATGCCCTATTGCCTCAAAGACAGTGAGGGAACAGATGCTTCCAACATTGTGAAAATGTTCCATTTATAGTACAACCTTCTGTCACCAGAATGTCAGAAGAGCGAGAGGCTTCTGGAAAAGCCCACTGTCCTTAAGCTATCCTGACAACCACCATGTCCAATACACACACTGTGTTACTAATCCTTGTTAAAGAAGGCCTCAATGATTGCAGTTTCAGAATATGGGCTTATGGCATTCAGCAGTCTTCTGATTCTACAAAGATGTACAACCATATTTCCACTAGTATTAGCACATTCACTGAGCAGAGGACATGTAAAGTGAGATCTTGAAAAACAGGCAAAGGACATGAACAAATTTTGGAATAGGTTAAAAATACCATCAACACTAGGGATATATAGGATCAGTGGACTCTGAAATTCAAAACCAATGCCACAAACTCAAAAGATCTCAGGAGCCAGGCAAGACACCCAAGGGGTGAAGGAGAAGAATGTGCCAGTAGTGGGGCCAGTGCAGAGTGGGTGGGAGGCCCTGCTTGACAGTGTTCCCCTTCAATTCCCTGCTCACTCTTAGGGCCAATAGACTCATCTGTGGGCTGACTTCAGCTCACAGATTATGAGCTTATGACCCCTCTGGCTATTGGATTGCCAAAAAATTCAACAGCAGCAAAGGCAACCTGAGAGAAGGCTGGATAGAGGAGCTATTTGTCTGTAGAACATCCCTCTACCAAATCCCTGTATGTTGCACTCTGACTGCTCAGATCTCTCCCAGCCCCTGGTCTCACTTGGCTCTTCTTAGAGGATTTTCCAAGCCTTGATCACTCTTTCTCTTTGAGGGCAAAATTATATATCTGAAGACTCATTCATTCCCTTAGGACAAGCTCCAGATCCACACAAGCCTATCATGTACAGCAATATACATTTTCATGCCAGTAGCATTAAGGCATGCTGTACACATAAATCCTTTGTTGGCAATATCTGGAAAAAGGAAAAATTATATGGGGAATCTCTCAGGAGCTGAGTGTTGTTGAATATAAAGACTTTATTCATCCCAGACATTGTAGAAATTTGGTGGCATTATTAGAGTAAATTATTCTATGCTAATGAAGTTTAGACCGTGACAAGCTGTTAGAGTATTTTCAAACAGGGAGGGCATCTCTTGTTACCTCCTATCATACTTTGGCCTCATTTCCATCAGGCCTCCTTTCCACAGTGGGGAAGGCTGGAAGAGTCTGGAGAGGTAACAATAATGGCTCTCAGAGTGGCTCTTTTGAACTTAACTTTTAAAAAGACAGACTTAGTCTTCATGAACAGAAAATAATGAAAATAAATTGAGTAATCTTAGTTTTTATTGCTGCACTCATGTTAATTTTTCATAGACTATGAACAGACTTACAGTGATACTTAATTTTTTTAAAAGTTCATTTTATTTTTTAAAGGTTATCCAAAATATGGATATAATAGAATTTAGGTTCAGATACAACTTTTATTTCATGTTTGTAAAATTAGTTACTCTTATTTCTACAGAACATCCTATAATGACACATTAAATAGGCTTCATAAAGACAGGCAAGTTCACTGCAAAGGGTCGGCCAGAGTTCAAAGCCTGACTCCAGAGCCTGGCATATCACTTACAGCCCATCTTAAAAGTCTTTCAAAGAAACAGTGGCAGAAACATCCTGATGTCTACCAAGTCAACTATTCCAGTATTTTGGGGGCCAGGGTAGAGGTATGATATGAAAATCTCTAAATGTGGGGTGCCTAGGTGGCTCAGTGGGTTAAGCCTCTGCCTTTGGATCAGGTCATGATCTCAGGGTCCTGGGATCGAGCCCCGCATCGGGCTCCCTGCTCAGCGGGAGCCTGCTTCCCCCTCTCTCTCCCCCTGCCTCTCTGCCTACTTGTGATCTCTATGTCAAATAAATAAATAAAATCTTAAAAAACAAGAAAAGAAAATACCTAAATGAGATAAATTTGGTAGAGGCCTGTTCATAGATAATAACTCAATAAATGGTAACTATTATAATCCATCCAGAGATTTCTGATGTTCCTACTGGAAGAAAAATAACACTGAACGTCCAAACAATTTTATGATACCTGCATTTATGCATAACAAATATTTCAAAGGATTTTTCACATACATTGATTCACTTCATCATTAAAATCCTCATGGGTGAAATGGAGCAGATGTTAATATCCTAATCTTTCATGCAAAAATTGAGATTCAGATCAGTATCTGATTCAAGACGCTTTGATTCCCAATGAACTTTCAGTCTCAAGGACGCCACCTCATATTTCTGAGCCTATGTGCACAATGAGTGAATTGGATAGGTGGTGGATCCGACCACTTCCTCTACGAGCACTCGTATGAATTTTGAGATCAATAGTTGCAAACTATTATCAGTGGTAAACTGATCAGGTTGCCAACTTTCCAGATTTGGAAATGAGCTTTGAGACTCACTCCCTCTCATCAGTGCCCAGGAATAATGGAACCCTGAGACAGCAACTCAGGCCAGCCAAAATGCCTGGAAAATCTGGATATGCGGTGATTTTATTTACAATGAGAAATGACTGCATAGGAACCAAGGTCTGTAAGACCCATTTCGGGGAGTTAAACAGGATGGAGGCCCAGGCATGAGAAGAAGTCAGTTTTATTGACTCTAAAATCAAAGCACAAGGAATTTAAATCACTGATGGGAAGTCTTTAATAAGAGAGCTGAATGATTTTCTCACTATGCTTGAACCTAGAGAACCAAAATACTTGAGATCCTTCGATGAGGATTTGATTTCCTGAGAGAGTGCTGGATGGACAGGACCACACTCATCGTATGTCCTCCCTCCCTCTGTGGGCTATCTCCACTGTCTTCTGCTGGAGTCATCTGTTTAGGCTATACTCTTCCCGTAAGAATATACCAGGGACATAGTCAGAAAAGAACATTTATTTTCCCAGATGCCAACATTTAAGACACTCTAAAGACCAGAGTCTTTGTAAATGTTAGTGATGCAGTGTCAGGATGTAGGGAGAGCTAGTGACAAAATAAAGAATCTGTCAGTCACTATGGAAATGATCTCCCTTTTCTAAGCTGATGATCTGAGGTTAGAAATTTTCCTTGTTATATGATAAGTGAGTTCTGAGGTTATTAATATCCCCAAATAGACTGACATCAATGGCCAATGGTTTTACAGGACAGAATCCTTTTAACTACCCCTTATTAACATAGTCACCTTTAAAAAAAAAAGATTTTATTTATTTATTTGACAGAGAGAGAGAGTACAAGCAGGGGGAGAGGCTGAAGCAGAGCAGGGGAAGCCTGATATGGGACTCAATCCCAGGACTCTGAGATCATGACCTGAGCCGAAGGCAGTGGCTTAACCAACTGAGCCACCCAGGTGCCCCAACAAAGTCACATTTTATAAAACAAATTTTTCTGAAGAACTGAATAATCACTAAAATACCAGGCTAAAATAATAAATGGTACTCGTTGGGCCTTCACTGAAAGTTCTATTGACTGATGATTAAATGTTTGGAGTAAGTGCAGTCTTCTGGTTTCCATGTCCAAACTTTTCAAACATAACAGTGACAACCAGGTAGGGAGGGCAGAGATATCACTTGGGAGGCCACTGGAGTCAAGCACAGACAGTGACACTGAGATACTCAGAAAGAAGGTCAGAAACTCACAAAGAAAGACAGACTGCCCAATGCGATCAAGGAAGAAAACCGATCTGGAATATTCAAAAAAGTCAAGTTATTCTTTTGAAAGAAACTAGAAGCTTAGTAAGTTTTTTTTAAAGCCTTAAAAAAAAAAAACTAGAAGCAATAATGAGATATAAATTTACACCTATCATCACACACACAAACAGAGTGATAACATTGTTGCTGATAGAGACGGAGGTTGGCTACATTAGCACTACTGGTAAAAAATGAAAGTTCCTACTACTGTTGAGAAACAAATCCAGTTATATATTATCTCAACATAGCAATCTTACTTTTGGGAATCCATTCCACAGAAATAAAAGCATTAGGATGTAGCAGCACATGTACCAAAATGTTTTTACAACATTATTCACAGGACAAAAAACAAGGGCGGAAACAATGTGAATTAGTATTAATGGAGGAGTGGTTGAATAAATTGTGGTGTAACAACACCATGAAGCTATATGCACCATTAGAAAGAATCAATCACGACCATCATGACCATTGATTAGAAGTTTTCCTCACTGGGAAAGAAAGGGGGGAAAAAGCAGGGAAGTATCTAGAATATTATATTATTTTTTGTGGAACACAAAATGAAAAAATCCTACTATAGGTATATGTGTGTATATATGCACATATTTGTATGTGAGTGTGCACACATGTGCTTATATATGTTTGTGTGATTATGTGAGTGTAAAGAGAATAAACCAAAGGATACACCTTAGATTCTAGTGTGAGTGCTCAGAGGATATGGGGCTTCAACAGAAGAAGATGAAGCAGGTAAAGGGAAGGAGGAGAGGGAAAGCCACAAAAAAAATTAAACAATAATGAATGCAATAAAAAAATGAAATTAATGATTTCTCACTTATGTAGAACTACACAAGCATAAGTTTATCCACGTGTGTGAAGAAACTAGGGAAAGACAAATGAGAAAGTTAAATCTGCCTTTGTAAGAATGACCATGATATATTGTTAAACAGAAAAAAAAGAGAGAGATACATTGTTAAACAGAAAAAAAAAAAAAGCCCTTCACAAAGGTTGTTTTTAAAAGGAGGCAAATGTAATCATCTGAACACAAACCAATTAAAGATTTGTATAGCAAAAGACACCACAAAAAAGGGAAATTACAGTCTGGGAAGAAATAAATGCAACCCAAATGGCAGACAAAGCAATTATGTCCCAATAAGCAAAGAGCTTCTACAAATTGTTAAGAAAAAAATAATTAACCTGATATGCAAGTTATGAATAAGAAACTGCATGAGAGGAAATCCAAATAACCAACACATGAGGGATGTTCAGTCCTTTATATCATTATGGAAATGCAAATGGAAGCAATAATGAAGTACAACTTTTACTCCCTTGGTCAGCAGAAATGAAGAACGACACCTGCTGCTGCTGGGCAGACTTTGAATCAGTCAGGCACTTTTATATGTTACTGGTAGGAAGGTGAATTGCTACAACTCTTCAGAAAATAATAATTTGGTGATATATTAATTAAAATAGTTTAAATAATCTCTGTTTTTAAAATCTTTTATTCATATATGTAAAATATATGAATGAACAAACAGTATACATTTATGTACATAAACACACATTATAGGTACATATATATGTTCCTTTTTCTCCAAGGGTATATATATACAAGATATTTATTGCGGCAGTTTTATTGTGGCAACTATGAAATATATACATAAAGCAAGAAAACTACAAACAACCTGGATGTAGTTTGTTTGATGAGTGTACAAACAACCTCAGATGTAATCTGAGGAGTAGTTTAAGAAAGTATGGTGTATATATAAACTTGAAAATTAGGCAACTACTTAAAAGAAATAAATCAAATTTATATATCTGAACACTCTGAGGTACAACATGAGGCAGGAATCCATAAGAATCCTAGAGGAGAACATAGGCAGTAACCTCTTCGACATTGGCCACTGCAACTTCTTTCAAGACATGTCTCCAAAGGCAAAGGAAACAAAAGCAAAAATGAACTTTTGGGACTTCATCAAGATCAAAACCTTCTGCACAGCAAAGGAAATACTCAACAAAACAAAGAGGCAACCCACGGAATGGGAGAAGATATTCGCAAATGACACTACAGACAAAGGGCTGATATCCAAGATCTACAAAGAACTCCTCAAACTCAACACACACAAGACAGATAATCACGTCAAAAAGTGGACGGAAGACATGAACAGACACTTCTCCAATGAAGACATACAAATGGCTAACAGACACATGAAAAAATGTTCATCATCACTAGCCATCAGAGAGATTCAAATCAAAACCACATTGAGATACCACCTTACACCAGTCAGAATGGCCAAAATTAACTAGACAGTAAACAACATGTGTTGGAGAGGATGTGGAGAAAGGGGAACCTCTTATGCTGTTGGTGGAAATGCAAGTTGGTGCAGTCACTTTGGAAAACAGTGTGGAGATTCCTTAAGAAATTAAAAATAGAGCTTCCCTATGACCCTGCAATTGCGCTACTGGGTATTTACCCCAAAAATACAGATGTAGTGAAAAGAAGGGCCATACATACCCCAATGTTCATAGCAGCAGTGGCCACGGTCACCAAACTGTGGAAAGAACCAAGATGCCCTTCAACGGACGAATGGATAAGGAAGAAGTGGTCCATATACACTATGGAGTTTTATGCCTCCATCAGAAAGGATGAATACCCAACTTTTGTAGCAACATGGACGGGACTGGAAGAGATTATGCTGAGTGAAATAAGTCAAGCAGAGAGAGTAAATTATCATATGGTTTCGCTTATTTGTAGAGCATAAGGAATAACACAGAGGACATGTGGAGATGGAGAGGAGAAGGGAGTTGGGGGAAATTGGAGGGGGAGATGAACCATGAGAGACTGTGGACTCTGAGGAACTAACAGAGGGTTTTGGAGGGGAGGGGGAGTGGGAGGTTGGGTGAGCCTGGTGGTGGGTATTGTGGAGGGCATGCATTGCATGCAGCACTAGGTGTGGTGTATATACAATGAATTCTGGAACACTGAAAAGAAATAAAATAAATACATAAAATATTTTTAAAAAAGACTCTGAGGTACATCTATGACTTTCTATTTTTTTTTTTTTTAAAGATTTTATTTATTTATTTGTCAGAGAGAGCGAGGGAGAGAGAGTGAGCACAGGCAGACAGAATGGCAGGCAGAGGCAGAGGGAGAGGCAGGTTCCCTGACGAGCAAGGAGCCCGATGCGGGACTCGATCCCAGGACGCTGGGATCATGACCTGAGCCGAAGGCAGCTGCTTAACCAACTGAGCCACCCAGGCGTCCCAATGACTTTCTATTTTTAAGGAAAGCCAGTTGTAGAGTAAGCATGACCAAGTTTTAAAACAACAAAATATATATGTATTTAAAATAGAGAAGTGTATAGTATAAATTAGAAAGATTTACATCCCTACACAATTATAAAGGTAACTTCAATTACCTGGAGTATGTGTTTATGTGTGTGGAATCCTTTTTACCTGATCTTCCCTAATAAATTGGGAATAAATTATTAGGTTATTAATAAATTATTGGGTTATCAATCAGTTATTCTGGATTTAGATTAATAACACCTTAAAAAAAAATCTTCTTTATAATAGAGTTTCCTGACAATACAGCTAATGCTAAGATCCTAAAGGCAATCAACACATTATTTTACTTCAGAAAATTTTATATTTATTTATTTATTTGAGAGAGAGAGAAAGCAAGCACAAGAGCAGGGGGAGGGGCAGAGGGAGAAGGAGAGACAACCTCAAGCAGACTCCTTGCTAAGCATGGAGACCAACGCAGGGTTCGATCCCAGAACCCTGAGATCATGACCTGAGTGGAAATCAAGAGTCAGATGCTTCACTGACTGATCCACCCAGGCGCCCCATACTTCAGAAAATTTTAGATGAAAACAAAGAGATGCATCTGGGAGCCCGTGACCAGAGGTGACCACAGAGCCGGTGTTAGCACATCTGGCTGATGGAAAAGATGGTCAGAGGTAGAGGTAGAGGTGAGGGCTGGCTGCAAGATCCGAGTTCAAAGACAAAACAAGTCATAAGGCAGATCTCCACGCTCAGAAGACCTGAAGTGCTAGTTGGTAGAACAAAGTAGGTACTCAGGAAGGGAAGATGTCAAGAACCCAGGTAATTAGCATATAAGGTAATTAGCATATAAGCGAGGTTCTAGTCAGGGCGACCATACGGTGCTGTGCAAGCCTCGTGATGTGCAGCTTCACAGGACGCTGCTGGCTTAAACTATGCGAAGGGTACCTCCTAGATTTCTACAACAGAGCAGGAGGCTGTTACAATGTGGAGATTCTATCCTAGGATCAGAGATTAAAATAGACAATTCTGCTGAGTATCATCACCATCATCATCACCACCACCACTACTGTGACAGCTGACATTATGACCATGTGTCATGCTTTCCGGAACAAATCCATTGTTCTAGAAAGAATCAAAGGAAGTAGCCCAGTCAGGTATGACAATCACCATTAACATGAAAAAAACAAAGACTCAGAAACATTACTGACTCGCCCAAGATCTCAACGGTAGTCAATGGCCAAACAGACATATGAACCCAGGAGGTCTCCTTCTAAAGCCATCTGTTCCCACTCTCTTAATCTGCTCAGGAAAAGAATAAACATTGGTCCTTTACACTGGGATTGGCCTGCAGAGCAGAGAGTCAACAGACCATTGTACACCTTGTTTTCCTTTCATATGAACTATATTTTCTTGTTTTCTTAAACCTCACGGGTAAGCACATTCTACCTTCAATGGATTTCCTGCTGTATGACATTCAGACTCAACCTGTCCAATACTGATGGCTATTTTGTCATAGTGACTGCTTAGGCAGATGCATTACAGACAGAATTTACAGCAGCTTATGAAAACACCTACAATACAAAATAAAACTGAATAAAAAGTAAGGAAATGAGGAAATTGAATTAGAAGGAAAATGACTGAAGAAAGCAAACATCCAGCCAAAAATGAAGTTAGTTCACAAAATAAATAAGGCACTCCATAAAGTTCTCTATATTTGCTAGAGGTGGACCGCAAATTTGGCTCTTGCAGGAAGAGAAAGAAGGAAACATGATTCACAGCATTTAAAAGATATAATTACAAGCCAACGAGTGGCTCAGGAGAAATACAAGTATTCTTGGTACTAAGACTCAGAAGCTATATTTTCCGTTGTTCCATATAACGCTAATAATAGCAGCCGATTTTTATAAGGATCTGACTATGTGTCAGGCCTGATGCTAAGTGCTTTGAATCCTTTATCTCAACCAGTTCCCACAAAAATTCCACAAGATGAGTTTTATTAGTATTACTTTTTTACAATTGAGGAAACTGAAATACAGAGATAGTAAGCAAGTCCCTGGGCAAAAAACATAATTTGTAAGTGCCAGATTTGAGATTCCAACACAGTTCTGCCAACTCCAAAGCTATTCTTCCACTACATGACTTCCATTTAGGAGCCATACCTTGACCCAATCCTTAAGTACCCTTGAATATCCAACAGAATCCCTCAAGATCCAACACTGTCTCGTTCCTGCCACGCTCTCTCTGCCACCTGAACTCTGTTTTCGTCATTGCACTTAGCATCACCTGAAATTATCGTGTTCAGTTGTTTACTTATTTTATTGTCTTTCTCCTATTAGCATGTGAACTACAGAGCTGCAGTGATCTTATCTTTTAATTTTCTATCCCAAGTCTGCTTTACTGTCTAAAACATAGAAGGTATTCAATAATATTTTTGAACAAATGAAAGTTGCAAGGA
Source organism: Lutra lutra (assembly GCF_902655055.1). Lineage (NCBI taxonomy): Eukaryota > Metazoa > Chordata > Mammalia > Carnivora > Mustelidae > Lutra > Lutra lutra. Next base: position 98,001,512 of record NC_062285.1, read on the forward strand.
GCAAGGAGTACCTAGGTGTCCATCCAACAAATCTGCACATCTGAAAATCCAGTTGTTCCTATTCTTAGCTCCTTACAGATATTAATCACATATTTTTCTCTAGTCTCTATGACTTATACCAAAACGCACCAAGTCCTATAACTTGGCTATTTCTCATAATCCAGCCTGGTGTAGACTTGATTTTATTCATTTGATCTTATAATTTCAAAAAAATTATGCTTAAGAATATAGTTGTCACCATCACTTGTCACACATGAGATTTTCTTTTTTATTCATTTGTCCATTAAAAAAAAGATTGCTGATTTTTAAAAAGCCTACATTCAAAGAATTTGCCTGATGGCCTGTTCAACATAGATTTTGCTATTTGCTGCTCAATATGTCCTATTTAAAAAACAGACCAGTTCTAAAAAAGAGAGAGAGAGAGAGAGCAACATGTGCTTAAAGCACAAAGAACCAACAGGAGCTTGTTCTGGTTAAATACCAATTCCAGCTGCCATGTTTTTAGGCAGGAAAAATTATCAAATTCTTAAACAAAGCAGCTTCACTAGGTTCAGACTAGGAACATGAGATAATTAAGGGGTTTTTTGAACTACAGACACACAAACACATGTAAAACCCCAAGACATTCAGAATAATTGATTGGATGATATTAATAAATGCAATTCAGGAAATGCAGAATAAGACAGATTCTTAGCCCTGATTGTTGGTTGCATATCCTTAGCACTCTCTAAATCTTTCAGGATTTCTTGGAATTCATGTCAGGTGGCTGTCATTTCCAGGGAGGGCAGCAAACAAATCTCACAAACACATCTCCTCCTGCAATCTTAGCGACTGTCCGTGAATAGGTGGCCTATCCCACAAAAATTGTTCTTCTTCTTCTTTCTTCTTTGAACTTATCTGTTGCTAACTTACTGTTTAAGTAAAAAAGACGAAATCATGTGAAAATGTAGGCTAAATGGACAAATGTGAAATAGATGGTGACCTCTTGACTTATTTTTCTGAACTCAAATGACCCAAATATGGCACACAGGTAATGAAAGAAATAATTTAGTACAAGAATAATGTCTGGATTATACTTTCATACCTTAAAAACAAAATTTGGAAAAGATTTAAAGCACAAGATTATGACCAACCTCATTATAAAAAGACAATGAGGGCGCCTGGGTGGCTCAGTGGGTTAAGCCACTGCCTTCGGCTCAGGTCATGATCTCAGGGTCCTGGGATCGAGTCCCGCATCGGGCTCTCTGCTCAGCAGGGAGCCTGCTTCCCTCTCTCTCTCTCTCTCTCTCTCTCTGCCTGCCTCTCCGTCTACTTGTGATCTCTCTCTGTCAAATAAATAAAATCTTAAAAAGACAATGATACGTGGCTTCGCTGACGTGATATTGTGATTTATAATTAAAAAAAATTTTTTTGTTTTGTCTTCATCCACAGTTCCTGGTACAAAGTTCCTATAACTCTTATAGTTTCCTATCCAACAGCAATAGGGACATCTTTAGTCATATTATTTCGTTTCCAGAGCCATAAAGTTGAACTAGGTCTCCTTCATTATTCATAACAAGCCCTTTCCATTGGTTTTATGTTAATAAGGTGACTTTTGGAAACACCCCAAAGGTGGGCAGTCAGGGGGCCAAGGGAAACAACCAAGTGATCAGAGCCTTCAGTCCCACCCCTCATCCTCTGGGAAGAGGAGGGGAGCTGGAGGGTGAAGAAAAGCCAATGACCAATGATTTAACCCATCATGTCTACATAAGGAAGCCTCCATAAAAACACAAAGAATGGAGTTTGGAGAGCTTCTGGGTTGGCGAACACAGGGTGGTGCTAACAGAACAGAGAAGACGGGGAAGCTCTGCACCCGTTCCCTCTGTCCCATGTCCTTCCTATTTGTCCGATGCCTCTCTTCCGCTTCCCTACGCCTGACTCGTAATAGGTTTTAGAATTCCCTGGCAGGGGCGCCTGGGTGGCTCAGTGGGTTAAAGCCTCCGCCTTTGGCGCTCAGGTCATGATCTCAGGGTCCTGGGATCGAGACCCTCATCGGGCTCTCTGCTCAGCAGGGAGCCTGCTTCCTCCTCTCTCTCTGCCTGCGTCTCTGCTTACTTGTGATCTCTGCCTGTCAAATAAATAAATAAAATCTTTAAAAAAAAAAAAAAAGAATTCCCTGGCAATCTAGTAAGTCAACAGATCTGATCTCCAAGTAGATAGTGTCAGAACTGAGTGAAATTGTAGGACACCTCCCCGCTCCGCTGCTGGTGGCCCAGAAGTACTTGGTGTGGGAAACATGCCCCACGTTCACATCCAATGGCCAGACATGTCATAAACGAAGTATGGAGAGTAAAGAGCAGAAGAGAGAGATACAGGAGGTATTTTCCCTTTACATTTGGTGTGAGGAGTGGGGCTTGCTAGAACAGGCTTGGCTCATGGAAACATGTGGTTTGGAAGAGAAAGGATGACAGGGCAGGGGGTGGCCTTGTGGTCACTCCTGGTATGAAACTGCAGCTATGCTATACTCAGTTACTAAAGGTAAAAGATGCCAATGAGGAAGCTTTGCAATTTTGCCTGGGAGAGAACCTTCCAAAGACTTTAAGCTCCTGTGTTTTCCTAAAACAAGACAAAGGAACAAATTGTTTCTGCCATCGGAGCTATAGTGATCAAGCTGAGGGAACTAAGGCATTTGCTAAAGGGCACCAAATCCATCACGCCCAGGCAGGGTCAGAAGCCCAGAAAGCCCAACATAATTATCCACTAGCAGTTAGATTTTAAAGTGGAACATTTTATAATCACAACAAAACAAACAAACAGAAACCCTAAGCACGCTTCATAGGATTTATAATTAGAAAGAAATAGAGAAAGAAAGAAGGAAAAGAAAGAAAAAGGGACAAAGTCACTCATAGAGGGTACAAGAGAACAGTTCTTAACAACCAGAAAACCCACAGCACCATTTTTAGAGAGAGATCTGACAAGAAAAAATTAGCTCCAAAGGAAAGATACCCTCTTTGTTCATCTGCAGACACCATTTCTTTTTCCACTATTGGGGAAATTTTAGATTACAACGAGTTTTTAGGTGCCCACATGAAGTCATACAGCACCTTCTAACTTCCTCAATGAAAAATCCTGAAATACAACATTTTGTGTGTTCTTAACAGAACATCCTCTTTTTTGTCCTACTAACTTCTTTGGCTGCCTGAAATACTTCCCTTGCTTTAGATTAAAGGTTGATGGAACATAAATAATTTGGCCAAGTGAAAAGAAAAAATAGAGCCCATATTATAACTACATATGGGTTTCATAAAAGGAATAGTTTCCCTTAGCTCTCTAAATTTCTCAATAATATTAATCAGGCAGTTGCAATGAAAAGAATACTACGTTTGTTGGTCACAGGCAACATTTATTTCTCCTCAGAATTAGCTGGTTTAAACCACTGAGTGTGTTTGGAATGTAAATCAATACATAAAATTGTAAAATCTATTATACAATGGAATTTTTAGCAGTTGTTAAAAATGATGCTTTTTAAAGATGTCCAAAATTTTATATTAATTAATTAATTAATTAATTAATTAATATGTTTAGGCCTCTGCCTTTGGCTCAGGTCATGATCCCAGGATCCTGGGGTCAACTCCTGCATTGAGCTCCCTGCTCAGCAGAGAGTCTGCTTCTCCCCCCCGCTGTCCCCCAGCTCAAGATCTATCTCTGTCTCATGCTTTCTCTAAAATAAAATAAATAAAATAAAATAAAATAAATGCTGCAAGCTTTATGTATGCAGATTCCATATATCTGTAATCTATATCTACATATATGAGACGATACAGATACAGGTATCAATATGACATTATTACCTAACAGCTAAGGGTTACTTTTATTCCTATTTTTCCTTCTCTATATTTCTAAATATTCTGAATCTCTATGAAAGTACATTAGTTTTGGAGTCAAAACAAAAATATTACTAAATATCCAATATCCAATTAGTATGATGATCAATCAAACCCAGTTCTCTTAAGACTCCAGTCATTCTAATGTTGAGTCTAAATGATCCAAAACAAGCAGATGCACTGAGTGGTCCAGTGTCAAAACTTCACACAGATATCGCCTCAGCTTGACCTCTAGCATTTCCAGAATGTGTTCCAGCATCCTCCTTGCTGCTTTAGTAGTGAGAAATGGAGAAAAGCAACAGATGGCGACAATTATGACTGTCGGGATGCCAAGCTCAAGAATGAAATTTCTACTTCAAGACAATTTGCAGGAGTATGATAATATCTGGAGACTCTAGGCACAAAGTTTTCCAAAATGCAAATGTTTGGGATAAAAAGAAAGGTGATAATATATAGAAGATCTGATAGATTAACATGAAGCTAATTTAGGTTACAAAAAGAGCAAAAACCTAGCCAAATTTCTAAGTAGATTACAGAATTTCTTTTTCTAGACTGTCTTAAAAACAAAATCTGATTTGATAGTGTAGTTCCTTTCTGATTATAATCTCTAGACTGGCCATCATGGATCTTATACCTCTTATTCTCAGCTTCAACATTAACTTGTAGGTATCAATGAGTATACTTTTAGAGGATGAAAATTAACATTATCATTAGCTTAAATAAAATGTAATCCATAAAGTTAAGTTGTCTATTGACAAAGAGTACAATACTTCCCCAAAGCAAAGGAGGGCTTATGGTAAAATTTTAAATGTTTGAGTTTTGAGGTCAGACAAATTGGAATTTGTATTCTGATGGTAGCACTTATAGAACCTAGAGAGAGTTATTGGTATAGGGCCTTAATTTCTTTATCTGAACACTGCAAGCTTATCATGAGCATTTTTTTTAAGATTTTATTTATTTATTTGACAGAGAGAGATCACAAGTAGATGGAGAGGCAGGCAGAGAGAGAGAGAGAGAGAGAGAGAGGGAACCAGGCTCCCTGCTGAGCAGAGAGACCAATGCAGGACTCGATCCAGGACCCTGAGATCAAGACCTGATCCGAAGGCAGCGGCTTAACCCACTGAGCCACCTAGGCGCCCCTATCATGAGCATTTTTGATGCTTGAAGCTTCTTCGTAAACATAGTTTCTTCCATCATGATTTATATGATGAAATTTCTGTAAATTTACCTTCGGTTTCAGCATATAGTTTCCCTTCCTAAAGTTCATATGTAAGAGTATGTAACAAGCAATGGCAGAATACAAAGATGCCCCAATTTTGCTTTGAAGATCGTGGTACCCAAACTCTAAGATAATCCCCAATGATGCTGGCCTCCTGATAATCATGTCCCTTGCTGTCCCCTCCCATGTGATCTGGAGACTAGGTCATCATGACAGTCTTCGCATGATTGGAGGAAGCCAACTTGTTGAGGAACTGAAGTCTCCCACCAACAGCCATGCGAGACTCCGAGTGGAGCCCTCAGCTCAGTCAAGTAGGCAGACGTAGCCCCCACTAACAGCTTGACTGCCCTAACCCCTGAGGCAGAAGAACTACACAGCTAATCTGCTCCCAGATTCCTGACCTTCAGAAACTCTGTGAAATCATAACTAGTTCTTGTTTCAAGCTGCTAAATGTTGAGGTAATATGTTATGCAGCAATAAACAACTAATAAACAGAACAAATCCAAAAATGACAGTTGATAGGATCTACAGACAAAATACCATTTTCAAGGAGGACAGAAAAGAAGTTTCTAAAATATAACTACATTTACTTGAAAATCAAGAAAAAGAGTTACACATTTTATTATTTAACAAACGCACCACCATAGTACATTTTTTCTCTCAGCTTTTTTATATTCATTTCCTCTAGGAACTTAGGACAGGTGTCCTAAGTCTGTATTGGAAGACATCTGAGTCACATTCTTCATTATAGTAGGCTTGTGTCTTACATCCATTTAGCATTTTGGGCTCAGTACTTAGTATTTGACCCCAATACCTTTCACGCAAAGTAACTTATAATTTTCCCAAAGCCTGCGTTTGAATCACACTTTCTGCGAGTTGCCCACCATGAGCCAGTCACTAAGTTCAGGAATGAGCCCATGCACCTGCCTCCACTATAGCTCAACACAGCATTCTTGTCCCCTTCCCCCTGCCCCCACCCTGCATATAAGCAGCATCAAAAACTGTACACGGGGGGTGCCTGGGTGGCTCAGTGGGTTAAGCCACTGCCTTCGGCTCAGGTCATGATCTCAGGGTCCTGGGATCGAGTCCCACATCGGGCTCTCTGCTCAGCGGGGAGCCTGCTTCCCTCTCTCTCTCTCTCTCTGCCTGCCTCTCTGTCTACTTGTGATCTCTCTCTGTCAAATTAAAAAAAAAAAAAAAATCTTAAAAAAAAAAAAATGTACACGGGCAACCATGGTTTTCATAAATTTGAGACATTCTTGAAACATAATATCGTCTATGTGCATCTAACAGATTGCACTAAATCACCATCCTAACTGGAAAATAGTCTGAGTGGTGGGACATATAGCCCAGGCACCTGAATTTTCTCCTCTGTCGGGAGTAAATTTGCTGCCTCCTTGGGCCACTGTAAGAATCACATTACTGAGGCCAACTTGTAAGTCCTCATATCCTCATTATTTCTGAAGGGGCTACTGTGTCTTAATAAAAATCGAAGTCAGATACTCTGCTTTAGCTTGCATTTAACTGGCATCTGACATCTATTCTATCTTTGCTTGTTAACAATGTCTCAATTTTTATTCAAGTAACCTCCCCTCCCAAAAACAGCTCGTGGGCTTTTATGGGTGCTCTAGGGGCGGCGCACGTAGTTAAGGTTTGAAATAAGTCGCCTAATTTTATCACCAGGATGCAAGTTGTTCAGGGATGAAGTGAGTAATTAACTCCAATTGCACTAGTCATAGAGATGCCCAGGATATTACTGACAGTTGTGAAAGGGTCATTTTTTCCCACTAAACATGAACCTGCAAGGATAAAACTCCAGGCGTTTCAGGAAACCATGTTGAGATGAAGAAAAGAGAATCGGTCTGAGAATAAAGTCACCCCAGGGAAAGCAGAGCTGGGAGATGGATCCTGGTCAATAATTTGCCTTTGATCAAACCATAGCTAAAGCTACATATACTACAGAAATGTTTGTTATTTGAACCACGAAATTTCCTCAAGTTTGGACTGGATTCTCGTCACTTGCCACAAAATATTCCTAACTAATAAACCTTCCTTGACATGGCAGAATTCCAATGGCAGATACATAGGCTAAATGACCTTTTGGGACATTCCTTACACAGATATAAAATTATGATTAAAACAATATGTCTTTGGAGGCACCTAGGTGACTCGGTGGAGTGACCAACTCTTGGTTTCACCTCAGGTCATGATGTCAGGGTCATGGGATCGAGCCCTATGTTGGGCACTGCACTCAGTGCAGAGTCTGCTGTTTCTCTCTTTCTAAAATAAATAAAATCTTTCCAAACAGAAACCAATGTCTTTTGAAAAGGCGTCCAACAATTACTTATCCACATAACACACTAAATGCTACAGAATTTATTTACTGTGTCAAAGCATGAGAAGGCTGGACCTTCTAAGCCCCTCAGATCACATCTCAGATTACATTTCCCTGTAAGATGAAACTCAAAAACTGGTCCACAGCAGAACCAAGCTGAAGAGAGGCATAACACAGAACGCAGGATGTAACTGAAACCCAGAGTTATCCAAAGCATTTGGTTTTAAAGGTCTTCTAAATCAACTGCCTGATAAAAATATTTTCAAAGAAAGTTTGTGTCAAAAAAACAGAGAACGTCAGCTGGTCTGGGTGAATGGTGAGCAAGACAAGACACTTTAGGAGTCTAGAAAACTTACAGAGACCATCTGAGGCTCCAGGAAACTCCCCATCATCTTCTTACATGCTTAGAGAAGTCTTCCCTCTGTCCTAAGACCTGCCACTCTATCCTCTCTTTTCTCCCCCTTCTTTCCTCCCTTCCCATTTCCTCCCCTCCATTTTCCTTTCTCATCATCCTCCCCTTCCTCTTATCCCTTCTTCTTTTTCTTCCTTTTATTTTCCTTCCTATGAAGACCATCCTATGAAGTAAGCCATAATCCCACTTTCAGATTCCAAAGCCTTCCTAGCCCCAGTTTTCTTAGATTTTTCCCAGGCTAGAACATTCTTCACTCAGCAACCTAGGCTGAACTTGCTGAACTGGAAAAGCCTACAGCTGCTTCCACGCTACCATTTTCATTCACACCTCTAGATTCTCTACTTCCAAATGTCATGGTCTTGAGGCCTTATGTATAACTATGGAATTTCCAGCACACATTTGTTTAAAGCCATTTTTTTTTACTCCTACCACAGCACTGACCTTGAGGACATTCGTATTCTCCCTATATTGCATTTGTACAAAAATCTGAATAACAGCTTCTTAATCGAGCTTCTGAAATGTAATTAGCATTCTTTGGGATAAACATTCTAATTATGCTGTTCTCTCCTTGGAATAAATGAACTGCAGATTTCCCTGATCATAAAAGAAAGGAGAAAAAGGGGAAAATTCGTTTGTGGACAAATGCTCTAACGAAATGCTTTGTGGAGACAACTGGGTATCAGGAAAGGAGGAGTGACACATACATCTCTCACGTCCCTGTTAAATTTCTCATTCTATAATTCATTGTCTGAATGATGTCAGAAACAAGAGGGAGGGAAAAAAATATAGGAAGAGGAAAAAAGTCGTCTCTCCTTCTCAATGGAAAACTTAGAAGTTACATATATAGAGGGAGATATAGATATACAGATATAATATAGATATAGACATAGAGTGGAAGTTGGCAATGGTGTTTTTACTCTGGCTGAAAAAAAATAAATCCTGGTAATTTCCCTAATTCAGGAAACTAATAGTCATAAACATTACTCATTTTGGTATAAATTGAGCCATAAAATAATTCTTTGGTTCCCCTGCAATATTCCTCAAGTAATACAGTCTGTGTGTGTACGTGTGTATATGTGTGTGTGTGACATCAACACCTTAGCTACACAGTCATCAATTACTCTATCAAAGTCACATTGTCACCAGAGTTAACTGCCTTTCATTATACTGCACTTCTAAACCTCTTTTCTGGATAGAATGAACCTTCCAACCAGCTGATGCTTGATCGAATGTTGACCGTCTGCTTTTTGAGTCAGCGGAACATTATTGACTTATTTAAAAATAACTTTACTTTCCTGGTTTTCCTATTAAATCACACATGCGTGAGTAATGTCAACAGATTACAGGAAACATTAACACTGGCAAGTGTTGCAAAGTACCATAGCCACAGCATGGTTAGAGACTAGATCAAGAGAGGATAGGGAAGCCTAACTCAGCAAAATCACCTATTTATTGCCTTCATGTAATCATCACCCATAAGAAAAAGCACAGCTTCTTCATGAGTTTCCAAACCACAAATAAGCTAAAAGTGAAAGGACCTGCCAGAATTCTTCACTGATGCCTTTTATCCTCCATAATATTAAATTAACTAGACAGTACATGACCTCACAAGACAGAACAAACCTCTTCAACAGTAATTCACAGTGACTTTAAGAGTTGACAACTATAGAAATATGACGGTCACCAGAGGAAATATCTTCCACGAGCCCTAGCATTAACACAGGCACATCCAGATACAGCCACATCATTAACATCATTTATCTTCAGCAAACAGACAGAGTACATGGCTTTCACCTTCAGAACATCTGTTACTCATGTAAATGCACAAAATTTGTTCAAGTATTTCAGGAGGCCAAGTGACCCACATAACTTGTAACAAGAGCTCATCTTGTGTTCTCAATTTATGATTTTTTTTGTTGAATTACTGATATTTTCTCTCAGACATTTCCCAAGCAAAGCCAGAGATTTCATTTCATTTGTCTCTGTTTCTGGATCCCCCAAATGACAACTGGATTGTAATAAATACTCAGTATATCCTAGTTGTAAACGTCAATGAATAGACCTTGGATTGTCAATACCAAGCAAAGCGTCCTATATATAGTAGATAAAAAATAGAAGAAAGGGAAAAATGTTTATTAGATTTAATTACATTTGTTCATAGAGAGATTGTCAAAATGCAAACATGGTTTACCTGAATGATCTTGGCCTAAAAAGTCAACATATTTGATTATATTTGGGGACAGAAATGCAACAACTACCATTTAGCTACTGACTTGTAGTTTTGATATGTATCCTCCTGTTGTGACTTAAAACTTACGAGGGACTGTAGTCTAAACAGGCCGTCAACTCAGCCTATATTTTAACTGTGATACCTCCATAAACTGGGAATCTCCGGCCTGGGTTACATACTCAAAGAATACAAGCAATGCAACCACTGTATCATCTTGATTAGTAAAGGGTGATGCCTGCTCAATGATATTAGGAATATCATTATCCTAAATATATTATCCTAAACCACCTTATTTATTCCAATGACAGAAAACTACCTCTCCCCCACACCCCTTCCTTTCATGGTCTCTTCACTTGTTACAATTTGAGACAAATGCCCAGAGATCTTCAGTAAGTACTACTTATTTATAAAAACTGAGCCTAAGTCCTATCTGCTTAGAACAGATTATCACAGAAGACAGAGGCTCAGTGCAGAATATTATCTACTATAACAGCAAGGCCGTCCTGAAGCCATTTTTTTATTCAAATATTTATTAAGTACCCATATGTGCCACGCACTGCGCTCTGCCCAGAGCACACAGACAAGGTTTCTTATTTCACAGGCTTACATTCAAGAGGAAGCCAACAGATAATAATCAAGTAACAGAAAAGAAATATCAAGGAATGAGAAGCGCTGGGATAAATAATCATTGAGATCCAATGATAAAGATTCATCTTCAGGTTTGTTTGTTTGTTTGTTTGTTTTCAAGCAGTAACCACAGAGGAAAGTATCAGCATCAGCGTAACACAGTACTTACCACCACAATTACATTTGCTGCAGGGATTGGAAGGTTTTCCACTTCAGGATCTTGACCAGCCACGGCCAGCAGATTGAGAGATGGGTCATATGCAGGTCTAGGAAAAGCTGAATTAACAATTTGATGCTGTTTGTTTATTTGTGCTTTGGAAGAGGAATGGTAGCTATGCTTATATATCTTTTGTGGAGCTATATCCAAGCTCTTCTCAATGTCTTGTGAATGGTGATAAATGAATGCCGGCTTCCCACTCTTCTTCTGATGAATTGCCAAGAACTGATCATGATTTCTGGAAAAGCACCCTGAAACAAGGAGAAGGCAAAAACAAAAATCAAAGACCTTCACTAACATGACCAGAAATATCTGATAAAGAGAATTACCCAGTAAGACTTGTGAAGAATTTATACCTTTTCCCCTACTTCATTATCCTAGAACACATTCTGTGGTACAGAGGCATCCCAGATATTTTGGGTGGACAGAAGTGGGTGTAGTTTGAAAAAGTCCAATTTATCAGAGATTCTTATATGTCTTTTAGTCTTGAATTTTATTTATTTATTTTTTTAAATTAACCTCCTTTTTTTTTTTTAAAGATTTTATTTATTTGACAGAGAGAGATCACAAGTGGACAGAGAGGCAAGCAGAGAGAGAGAGAGAGGAAGAAACAGGCTCCCTGCAGAGCAGAGAGCCCAATGCGGGACCCGATCCCAGGACCCCGAGATCATGACCTGAAAGCAGCGGCTTAACCCACTGAGCCACCCAGGCGCCCGCTTTTAGTCTTGAATTTCATCCTTTATCTACAGTCCCAGGTCTAACACCCAGTCGAGGGTCTATTCCTGAATGTCCTATCTGTTCCTCAAACAATAACCATTTGTCATAGTTAAGTTTTCCTCCCTTTAATCAATAGCCTTTCATACAATTCTTATTTTACTTATTTTATCTTGCTTAGAGTTAACAATGTATAATTTTTTTAAATGCTTGTAGAATATTTTAAGCAGAGGGCAGAAATCTGAAGAGACACATTATGGTGGCAACTTCCAATTCTGTAACAACATCCATTCTCTCCTTCTTACTCAGTAATACGGCCGTCCAGATAACAAAATACATTCACCTTTATTTCTTCCGTTAGGTAAACATCCATGGACTTAAGTAACTCTTTCTTCTATTTGTCATTGGCCATAGGAGGAAAGAGATGACATGTATATGTAAGCCAAAAGAATACCACTAGGTCAAGCATCAATTAGAAAAGCAAACTTAACGGACCCGCGTGGCTCAGTTGGTTAAGCGTCTGCCTTCAGCTTAGGCCATGATCCAGGAGTCCTGGGATCGAGCCCCACATTGGGCTCCCTGCTCAGCGAAGAGTCTGCTTCTCCCTCACCTTCTGTTCCTCTCTGCTCATGTTCTCTCTCTCTCCAATGTAAGTAAAAAATTGTAAAAAAAAAAAAAAAAAAAAGAAAGAAAGAAAGAAAGAAAGAAAAAAAGAAAAGCAAACTTAAGATCTTCTATATAAGATGATCAGCAGAGGAAACAGATCACAACACAGTAATGTCACCCACATGGTGTCTAGCTACCCTGGGCAGCCCAGGTTTTCCCTTGATATGTTGATGGCAATAATAAGCTGTACAAATACTGTCCTTGGAAAATTACTTACCTCTTTTTACAAGAATTCTGGGATGCCTAGAATGCTTACTGAATATTTATAGTAGAGGAATTGCTAGTTTTTACAGTTTTTGCCCTCCATCAAGCCTTTTGTGACCAGCATATATTTCTAGCATCTTCAGCAATTCTGCCCGAACTATGCTTTAAACTTTCGCTTAGGAATATAAAGACAGGTGATTTTTGGGTCAGCTTCAGTGCTTTCTTCCAAGATGGAACAGGCAGTTGGGGAATCATCTTTGGGTACCAGTGACTTTAGCCTTTCAGATCATTCAAATCAAAATGATATTTCATGTGAATTCTGAAATAGTAATAGAAACTATTCATCATATCAGTCCTGAGTTTGCCAAATAGACTATAACTTTCTAAAAAGCAATCAAGCTACCATAATTTGCCAAAGATGATGACTTGACAGTGATGACCTTGAAATACTACAAATTTTGTTTCTCTGATAGTTCCTCAGATATGGAAGTGAAACTGTCATCAGAAACATATATAATGTTATGAAATTCAGAACAGGGTACTCCAATGTCATTATTCTTGCAGTGTTCTATTAATGGAGAATGGTGCTAAGATGTTTGAGATGTATATTAACTTTCTGACCATGAGATGTTCATTTAGAACTTTACTAAAAGGAATTTACTCACTAATATTACAGTGTCTTGGAAGAGTTTCTCTATTTCTGAAAAGAGAGAGCTTTGTCCCCTCCTGTCTTAGAGAACTGAATCTGATATTGCAAACATCAACAAAGAAGTGATCGATTTGGGAGTTAAGAAATAGAATGGATGCAATATTTTATATCTTAGTTGGCTTTTTAAATACTCCTTGTTTAAATATGGTCTGTTGTTTTGGGAAAGGCATACTATGTGCTTGAGTGAATTTTGGTTTCTCACCCAAGGGACTGGCCCTTCTACCAAAAAGAGGAATATGAGAGAATGGTAACAGAATAGGAGAAAAACCAAGAAAGAGTGAGAAACTTAAGAAAGAAAATGTTTTAGAACCTGTATGTATTATAGGGTTTTAGACAGAGGCAACTGAAAAATCACTCTCATAGTGATGTCTCTAGAAATAAGTATATAAATGCAACTTCCATGTGTTGCTATGGAAGATAAGTCCCACTGAAGACACACTCATAGATTTTTCAAATTACAAAGCACACCGACACTGCTGTCATGAGAGACAGAAGATGGAGCAAGTGGTTAGATTCTCACCTAAGAAAGAATAAAGAAAGAAGAAAAACAAAGGAGGCTTTAAAATAAGTTGATTTAAAACACCCAAAGAGATAAAAGAAGAAAATAATAAGAATTTAAGAAAAAGGGAATGGGCCTGTTTCAATCCAGGTGGAAATCACAGAAACAAAAAATACAGCAATTGATGAAACTCAATGTGTAGGTTATATAGTAGACTAGACACCACAGAACAGAGATTTAGTAAATTGGAAAAGTTTAGGTAACAATACAGAAAGCAGCATAGAGAGATTAAGAGAGGAGATGTGAAAAAGAAGGTGAGAGATTATGGTAGATGGACTTTCCAGATGGCACTCTGTGATCCATGCCTACCAGCATTCACATCCTTATATAATTCCCTTCCACTGAGAGTGAGCTGGATCCCACTTGAGACTTACTTTAAACCAACAGATAATGGCAAAGGTGATGGGTTGTTACTTCCTTATTAGGTAAAAAAAGATGTGACTTCTGTGTTGTTAGGAGATCCTCTCCTGCTGACTTTGATGAAGCAAGTTGCCTTCCTGGAGAACTCCATATGAAGGAGGAGGCTTCTAGCCAAAAGCCAGGAGAGAACTGAGGCCCTCAGTGTCACTGAATCCTGCCAATGATCACGTAAATGAGCTTGGAAGCAAATCCCTCCTCTGATGAGTCTTCCTCTAAGAGCCCAGTCCAGGCCAACACTCTGACTGAATCCTTATGAGAGACCTTGAAGCAGAAGTCCCACTTCAGCCATGTCCAGATTTCTGACTCACCCGGAAACTGAGAAACAGTAAACGTGTATTGTTTTAATCAATTAAATTCTAGGATCATTTGTTATGCAGCAACAGGAGACTAATGCAGAGAGGTTGACAGAGACTAAGTTGTTAAATACCTTTACTTAAGAAAGGAAACATTAGAGAAATTGAACATTTTACAGAATTTAAGGAGGGAAATGACAAGATAAAATGTATATTTCTGAAGGAGTCCCTGGCTGTATAAGAAATAGGAAGATTGGAAGGAAGAAAGAGTAAGTGCAAAGATACCAGGTAAAATATTTTAGATAACAGAACGGCCCCAGACTAGGTGGCAGTAGAGGGATGGAGCAGAGATGAATCTAGTCAACAGATGATCCTTTCTGCTCAAGTTGATTCATATATGTTGTCTGCCTTGGATTCCGGGGCTTCCACCTTTCGTTAACTCCTATATATAAATAAATAAATATATATATAAATTCCCCAACTGACCAATGTTGACTCATGGGCAGGGACGTCTCTACATCCCTATTTAGCAGAAAAAATTTACAGAAGATAAGACCTTCCACTCTCAGCAACCTTAAAGATTTAAAGGTCAAAACTGCCATTTGCGACGACGTGGATGGAACTAGAGGGTATCATGCTTAGCGAAATAAGTCAATCGGAGAAAGACAACTATCATATGATCTCCCTGATATGAGGGAGAGGAGATGCAACATGGGGGGTTGAGGGGGTAGGAGAAGAGTAAATGAAACAAGATGGGATTGGGAGGGAGACAAACCACAAGTGACTCTTAATCTCACAAAACAAACTGAGGGTTGATGGGGGGAGGGGGTTGGGAGAGGGGGGTGGGGTTATGGATATTGGGGAGGGTATGTGCTATGGTGAGTGCTGTGAAGTGTGTAAACCTGGCGATTCGCAGACCTGTACCCCTGGGGATAAAAATATATGTTTATAAAGCTGTAAAAAAAAAAAAAAAGAAAAAAAAATAAAGGTCAAAACTATTCGGGGCGGGAAATGATAAGAACAAAAGCAAAAAAAAAAAAAAGTAGATAAAAACTTTCAGATCACTGATAAATATCCAAAACATTCAGAGTGTAACATTCCTCAAGGAACTCAAGGCTACCTTAATGTCAATGCTTTGTTAGAGGCAAAAAGCAATCTAAAGCAATCTTAGTTTGACAATAGCCAGGCCTTCAGGATCCAGCAAGTCTTCTTTAACATATGAAAAAGGCTTTAGAGACTTTATCTCTACCTACCACCCCTCCAACTAAAAAGTATATAATCAATTGCTCCTCAAAATCACAGTCAGCTCTTTCTGCTCCAGGGTCCTATCCCTGTGCTTTAATAAAAGCACCTTTGTGCACTGGGGGTAAAAAAAAGACACCAGAATTTGACAAAAAGAAGAAGGGGGTAGGGGGAGTAGGAGGAGAAGTATTAATTCAGTGATTGAGTTAAAGTTCTGGGATGGAACCAACAGAGGGGTTTCAAGGGTAATTTTGTTTCTAGTGGGTGGCTGACTCTATGGGGGTGCCTTTATTGAGATAAAGAAACGTGAGTTTGTGGTGCCTACAATATATGGAAGCAGAATGTCCAGAGAGCAGTTATATGTACAGGAACTCAAGAGGAAAAACTGGACTAGAGGTAAGTGTTTAAAAACCGTAAGCAAGCTGATGGGAAACTGAGGGATGAGACTGCCTAGGAGGAGTTGTGGGTGGAAAAGAACCAGAAGTCTGCAACCTAGACCCAGAGAAGTCCATAGTGAAGGAGCAGCTGGAGATTGTCGAAGTACAGAAGGCATGTTAAGAGTGCAACAGGGAAGGAGTCTGCAGGGCCGAACCCAGTGTCAGAGAAACTGAGAGTTCAAACAAGAGAACCCTGAACATTTGCATAGGGTTTATTTATGTAAAATTTATCGATGGGCATCTGAGCCTGGATATTCAGAAGACCAGATTCAACATGGAAAAGGCTTGGGGGTGGCATTCTAGAAGCACTAAGCTAACCATCTTCCCCTGTTGAGACTTTGAACAAAAATAAAATAATTTTAAAGGATTTGAAAGGGTAAGGAAGATTCGGAGTCTGGATATGATGGGGCAAACACAGCCTGCCTTGTTGTTTACACTGAATAAAACCTGGGAAAAAATGCATGAAACAGCTATTTGAGGACTCTGGAAAATAAGTAGTAGCAGGGGAACTTCAAAGTTCCACAGCATCAGCAGGGAGTTTACCTTCTGTCCCCCTCAGTACTCTCTAGTCAACCTGTAGTGGATGCAGACAAAGACGGTGTCGGGAAAAACACTCTAAACACTAGTTCTGAAAAAGGGAACTCATGAAGCTAAAAGAGGCTGCAGGAATCTTTCTCCATTTTTCCTCTCTTTTCTCCATCCTCTATGCTACACCCCAAGCAATGCCATGGCAGCAGAGGCCTTGGCCATGAATGAGAGCTTACAGGACTCAAAACTCCACAAGAGGGGAGGCTTTCTTTTCTTTTTCCTTTTTCTTTTCTTTTCTTTTTCTTTTTTTTTTTTTTGAGGGGAGCCTTTCTTTCTCTCAAGGAAGCTGCCATTCTAAGAGAGTGGAACCAATTGTCACAGCTTTTTCCTCTCTCCATGCTCCCCCCACTTGACCCTGGATTCAGATGTGGTTGTAGAAATACAAGAAGTTCACTTCAACTATAATGATACAGATAGGTTTAATGTGAAAGGATGGACAAAATATCATGCAAACTCTCATCAAAAGAAAGCCACTATCAGACAACACAGACTGCAGAGCAAAGAAAATTACCAAGGACAAAGAGACATATCACAAAGTAATGTAATGTACATAATGATATAATATATGTAAGAATATATAATAATCCTAAATGTGTATACACTCCCCCCAAAAAGCATAAAAAACATGAAGCAAAAACTGACCAAAATGAAAAGAGAAGCAGGCAAACCCGCAATTGTAGTTGGAGGTTTTAACATTCCTCTCTCAATAATAGAACTAGTAGACAGAAAATCAGCAAGCGCAAGGTTATAAAGGAACAGAACAACATCACCAACTAACTGGATTTAACAGTATTTATAGAATGCTCCAACCAAGAACACAGAATACACACATTCCTTTCCAGTGCACACGGGACATTCACCAAAATAGACCATATCCTGGGTCATAAAACAAACTTAGACATTTAAAAAAACTGAAATTATATAAAACATATTCTCTGACCATAATAAAATTAAATTAAGAATCAATAATAGAAAACAAGAATCTTTCCAAGCACTTGGAAATTAAACAGCATACTTCTAAATATCCTTGGGTCAAAAAACAATTACTAAGTTAGAACATGTTTTGAACTGAACTGAAATGAAAATATAACATCATAATTTGTGGGATGCAATTGAAGCAGCACTGTTTAGAGGAGAATCTACAGCATTAAATGACTTTAACAGAAAAGAAGAAAGCTCTCAAATCAATAATCTGAGCTTCCACTTTAAGAACTAAACAAAACAAAAACAAAAACAAAAACCTCAGAATAAATGCTAAACATGCAGAACAAAATTAAAAATTTTAAAGCAGAAATTATTACACTGAAAATAGGAAAATAAAGAAAAATCAGTGAAACAAAAGCTGATTCTCTGAGAAGAGAAAAATTGATAAAACTCTAGCAAGACTCACAAGAAATATAGAAAACACAAATTATTAATATCAGATAAAAGGAAGGCTATCACTACAGACCCTGTGGACATGAAAAGGATAAGGAAATACTATGAATCATTCTTTGCATGTAAATCCAACAACTTAGATGAAATGACCAATTCCTCAAAAACCACAAACTAATGAAACTCACACCCAAGATGAAATAAGATCTCAAACTGTCCTAACATTATAAAAGAAATTAAATTTCTACATAAAATTTTTTTTGGAAAAAAAAAAAATCTTCAGGATCAAATGGTTTTACTGGCAAGTTCTACCAGACATCTAAAGAAAAATATAACATCAATTTCACATAACCTCTGTCAGAAAATAGAAAAGGAACACTCCACAAATCATTTTTTGAGGCCAAAATTATACTGATAACAAAAACAGAGAAAGACAGTACTAAAAAGAAAACCATAGACCAATATTGCTCATGAACACAAATGCAAAAATTCTCTACAAAATATTAGGAAATTGAATGCAGAAATAATACAATGAATAAAATACCATAACCAAATGGGGTTTATCCTAGGAATGGAAGGCCTTTTCAATATTTGAAAAGCAATCAACATAATCTACCATGTTGAAGTCTAAAGAAGAAAAACAACATTGTCATATCAATTGATGCAGGCAAAGCCTTTGACAACATTCATATCTATTCATAGTTCAAAAGATAAAAAACAAAACAAAACAAAACAACAACAACAAAAAAAAAACAACAACCTAGGCAAACTAGAAATAGAAGAGAATTTCCTTCAAAAAGGCATCTATAATGAGATGCCTGGCTGGCTCAGCCAGGATAGCATGCGGCTCTTGATCTCAGGGTCATGAATTTGAGCTCCACGTTGGGTGGAGCGATTACTTAAAAAGTTTAGTAAAATAGGGGTGCCTGGGTGGCTCAGTGGGTTAAGCCTCTGCCTTTGTCTCAGGTCATGATCTCAGGGTCCTGGGATCAAGCGCCGCATCGGGCTCTCTGCTCAGCAGTGAGCCTGCTTCCCCCTCTCTCTGCCTGCCTCTCTGCCTACTTGTGATCTCTCTCTCTCTCTCTCTCTCTGTCAAATAAATAAATTAAAAATTAAAAATTAAAAAAAATAAAAAAGTTTAGTAAAATAAAATGTTTTATAAAATTCTTAAAAAATAAAAATAAAGAAAAAGGCACCTGCACTAAAACCCACAGCTAACATTGTGCTTAATAGTGAAAAACTGAATGCTTGCTTGCCATATCACAATAGAGGAGAAGGCAACTATGATCCCTTACCACTTCTATATGACATTGTATTAAAAGTCCTAGTCAGTGCAATAAGACAAAGAGAAGAAGTGAAAGGCATACATACTGGAAGAGAAGAAATAAAACTGTTCTAGTTGCAGAGGGCATGATTATCTATGTAGAAAATCCCAGAGAATCCACCAAAATCTTCCTAGAATTCATACGTGAATTTAGTGAGGTTATAGAATACAAAGTCATTCGGCAAAAGCCAATGGCGTTTCTATAAACTAGCAGCGTTCAACAGAAAATTGAAATTTTATAAAAATTTATAACCATTCCAAAAAAATAGAATACTTGGGTGTGAATCTAACAGATTATGTATAGGATATCCATACTAAAAACTATGAAATCCTGGAAAACAAATCAAAGGAGATCTAAATAAATAGAATGACATACCCTGTTCATGAATTGTAAGACTACATAATGGTGTCAACTATCCCCAATTAAAATAAAAATCCCAACAGAATGTTTAAATAGACATAGTTATGCTCATTCTAAAATTTAAAAAGAAAGTCAATATAAAGAGAATAGCTAAAACAATACTGAAAATGAAAGGAAGACTAATACTGCCCAATTCTAAGACTCACTATAAAGCTACAGCAATCAAGATAGTGTGTATGGGCAAGGAATAGATACAGATCAATGGAACAAAACAGAGATTCAAAAACAGATGAGACAAAATACCACCATTTGATTTTTGACAAATGCAAAAACAACAGAGAAAGAATTGTCTTTTCAAAATAACATTGGAACTGTTGTACATCCATATGCAACAAAATGAACCTTTATCTGAACTCACACCTTACATAAAAATTAACTCAAAAGAGATCACAGATTAAGTGTATTATTACAACTGAAGAAGGATAGTTGGAAGGCAAGCAGGCAGGGACAACATGTCCCTGCTCTAAGAGGAAACCACCCTTAAAAGGATTTTACAGCACCCTGGAAGGAGCTCTCCTACCTTTCCCATGTGATAGATTGGTGGCAAAAAAAAAAAAAAAAAAATTGGATGACAGGCACAGGGAGAATTAATCAGATTAAAACAGCCCTCCAAGGAGCCCCTAAAACCCATAGACTTAGGAACTCCAGTGGCAACCCTCTCCTGATCCCTCCCTTCTCAGTAGTTTTGTACTATGACTTTACCATCTCTCAACACACTTTACTCTGCCCACCACTCTGTCTGGTCTGCCTCTTCATTCTTCCAAGTGGCATGGCCAAGAACCATGGGCACCAATGGAAAAAAAAATCCTGTAACACAACTTTAAAACTTTTTGAAGATAGGAGAAAATCTTCATTACCTAGGGTTAGGCACAGAGTTCTTAGATAGGACACCAAAATCATAATTCATAAATGAAAATAAAATGATAAACTGGACTGGATCAAAATTTTGAAATTTTTACTCCATAAAATACAGTGGTAAAGAGAATGAAAAGGCAAGCTACAGAGTGGGAGAAAATAATTATAAACCACATATCCAGCAAAGACGTGTAATCAAGAAATATAAAGAACTCTCAAAACTCAATAGTAAGAAAATAAGCCAATTTAAAAATGGGCTAAAGTTGAACACTTTGTCAAAGAGAATACATAAATGACAAACAGGTACATGAAAATCTGCTCAATCCTATTAGTCAATAAAAAATATATATATTAAAATTGTAATGTGATACCACTACCCACCTCTAAGAATTGTTAAAATGAAAAAGACCAACAATTCTCAGTGCTGGAGAGTTTCTGTAGGAACTAGAATTTTCATTCTTTGTTGGTTGGAATGCAAAATGGCAAACCCACTATGGAAAGAGTCTGGCACTTTCTTCTAAAGTTAAACATACATTTACCAGCAATCCCACTTCTACATACTTACCCTAGAAAAATAAAAACTTATATTCACACAAAAATCTGCAAGCAAATTTGTGCCACTCTAGTCAAAATTGGCCCCAAATGGAAACAACTCAAATGTTCTTCAATGCGTAAGTGGGTCAACTTTGATACATCTATACATTGGAATATTACTCATCAATAAAAAGTAATGAACTATGTATCCATTCAACTTGGCTGAATCTCAAGGACATTAGGCTGAGTGAAAGAAGACAGTCACAAAACATCACATGGTGTATGATTCCATTATATGACATTCTTTTTTTTTTTTTTTTTTTAGATTTTATTTATTTATTTGACAGAGAGAGATCACAAGCAGGCAGAGAGGCAGGTAGAGAGAGAGGAGGAAGCAGGCTCCCTGCTGAGCAGAGCGCCCGATGCGGGGCTCGATCCCAGGACCCCGAGACCATGACCTGAGCCGAAGGCAGCGGCTTAACCCACTGAGCCACCCAGGCGCCCCCATTATATGACATTCTTGAAAAGATACAAACTATAGCGATGGAAAGCAAATCAATGGCTATCAGTATTTAGGGGCCAGGGGTGGGGGACATAGCATGAAGGATTTCCAGGGATGACTGACCTTTTATGTATTTTGGTAGTAATTACATGAATCTATATATGTGTTAAAATTCATACAACCATACACTCAAAGAAGTCAACAGATTATTACTATGTTTTGTAAGCTACTTCTTAACTGAAAACTGTATCAGAGCATCTTCTCTCTGACTGCAAATCTATATAGTTAAAAAATGATGGATAAATTTATAGAAGGTAATTTCAGTGTGTATTTGGGAGAAAGCTAGATTTAAATGGATTGGAAAGTGGGAGATAAAATGGAACAACAACGTGGACAACTCTTCAAACAGCTTTAGGTGTGGTAAGAGAATGACAAGGTCAGTGTGTGATCAGGAAAGGAGAGTACGGTTGAGGGATTTGGTTTTTTCAACATAGGAGAGATTTGAGCACTTTTATTCCTTAAAAGGAAGAGTCAGTTGAGGAGTGGCTGAATATATAGGGGAAAGCAGGTAAGATCTGCTCTCCCTCATGATTGGAGGAGTTGGGATCCACAGTACAGGCAGGGGGATGAACCTGGGGTTGGAGGAAGGTATTTCTTCAGCTACAACAGGAGGGAGCGGGTAAGGTGGGAAAATCTGGAATGTGAAGGGACCTGGTGGTAGAGGTTGAACAAATTTTCTTCTGACGGTTTCTCTTTTCTTCTTGTAGAAGGGAAGTCATCTCATAAGAGGGAGGACACGGGAGGAAAGATAGTAAGCTTCAGGCAAATGGAGAAAGACTGAAACAGTTAATATAAAGACCTGGCAGATAAAGTTGATATGTGTAGGAGGATTCCTCATCTCCACAGGGAACTCAGTCTGTCTCAGTCCAGAAGGGAGAGAGTGTCTCACAGAATGTTTAGTAAACAGCTTGTCAGAGATAGTCATCTGCATTTAAAATGTAAGTACTTTGACCACAGAAGCAACACTTAACATGCGAATAGCCAGTTTTGATGGTCATAAAATTCCATGATTTAAATTTCATTTTGGACAGACCTTGGTAATCTCTGAAGAAATCTTTAAGAGAGAGAAATGGATGAAATTACAACGTTAAGTTAGAGTATGTTATGATTCAATAGTACAGATTCAGTGTTGGTAATTCGTAAATGCACAGGGTAGAATGGCCTTGCCTGCACCATCTCAGGATAAACCCTTGTATAGCAAATGCTTAAATCAGAGTCAGTAACTTGTGAAAGGAACAAAAGGATGAAGCCATGTTCTCTAGAGACCTGAAAAGGTGAACAATCGAAAAAAGGCAACTTCGTTCTCTGATCATTCTGTGAAAGGATAATCATTGTTTCTAAAGCATTGCCAACACTTTTGTCTCTAGAAAGTAGATATAAATGGATAACATCAGGGATGTCCCCTGGGAATTTCTACAAGAGAAATGATGAGGCTCTCCTTTGATTTGTAAATGCCTCTCAGAAAAAGTTAAAAATACACAGAAGAAGTACTAGCAAAAGCTTATCTAGCAGATGCCTATTAATAGTAGTCAGAAAGAAAAGAAACACTTTTTAAAAAAAGCAATGGTCTAGGAAGTAAGGGACCTAGAGTCTAGTGCAAGACATCCCTCACCACCACCATCTATGTGAACTTGAGTAAGTCTCCTCACAGCTGAGCCTCAGTTTCTCATCAGAGAATCAAAGTGGTTCTTGTAGATCTACAGCTAGATTACCATGTGCTGGGCTTCAAGAAAAGAGAAGTCCCAATTCAATCGGATTTTGCCTGATGCTTATTTTTTTCTAAAGAGGTAAATTTTTCTATAACCACAATAAACAAGTACACTTATTTTTCCACATGGAAAATTAAAAAGTTACAGGTAAAGCTTCACAGTTATACTCACTTTTCTAATTTCTTCTGATTTAATGAAATATTATTATGATGATTTTGCTTCATGTAGGACAGCTAAGATTGCTAGTAGCAACCAGTTCCCCTTGATTGACTCTGCTTTCCTCCATATATCTTTTCAGCAAAGCTCTTGTTGCATCTTCAAAACCCTTCCTTACAAAGCACAACTTACATATTACACAATATAGAGACAGTGACCCTTTGTAATCTATTACTTTGTATCCTCTGAAATTCGTGATTTTTTTTTACCTTTCTTTTAAATTTAAGACAACAAATGTCCAGACTTTATGTAAGTTCCAGTTTATAATGTTTTATTATGATTTAGAATTTTTCCAAAAAGAACAAAATTGCATACATATAGCATAAACATTCATGTATCAGAAGGACTCAAAAGGTTGTTTTTCACTTTCTTCACGTTCTGTTTCCAGGCAGTAGGTGTGTCATTCAGCTCTCACCACCGTTCTTTCCAAATGTCCAATGTATACTATGACTAACAACTACTTTTCTCTGGGTCTAATCAATTAGATGAATAGACCAAGTACAATAAGAGACCCTTTGGGAACAATCCTTACAGGGGCAGGGATTTCCAGAAACAACATCCTTGGATATAAGGAGGTTAATATTAAAAATATTCTTGCAGTTGTTCTGTAATTCCAGTGGTAATGGTTAACACAAGATGTCACCATAGTACTCATCTCCAGCTATAAAGACCCACAGTAACAGCCCTGAATCTTCCTGAAGAATACTGCGGGCTTCCTGACATGTGACAACTGAGGTCGGTTAGGATAACCTCCCAGTTATAACATATGACCAACCCTACAGTCTTTTAATAGAAAGTTACATGGAAAGAGTCCATTTTGGCTGTATCTGTGCCACCAGTTTTATAAAATTCAGTTTGTGTGTCTTAGTTACATTCTAACGACATACATATATGTATGTATGTATATATTTATAGATACAAACATTTGTTTTGTTTTATATCCTGACAACAAACAACCAACTGGACTAAAAAAGAGGTCCATCTTCAAATGAGCAATTATAAAGAGCAAAAAAATACAAATAACGAGAAATGAGAGTTTCTGCAAGACAGTGATTGAATTTATAAAAACTGTAAACCATTATGGCCGTCTGCCCCCAGATGACTTGGAGGAGCCTGTCATGGAAGGAACAGCTCCTTCCAGGAATGGTTTTCCTAAAATCTAATCTGTGCACTGGTTTCTAGGATGTGAAAACATAACCCCACAAGGAGGTGCTGTGTCATTCTCTAAGACTATTTAAATGTTTCATATGTTTGGCCAGTGATGTATCTAGCATATCTATAATAAGAAAATTTTTTAAAATACCAAAGTCATTAGTCTATTTTCATAGGGTTGGCTCTATTCTTTTCTATATAGGAGAGGAATGGAACTGTACAAGAATAAGGAATGATTTTAATTAAAGCATCTTATAAACTTTTTCTGCATATTTATTGATATAAACACTCCTTCACATTTCTTCAAATATTCCATTAGAAAATGTAGTTCCTATTCCCACTTCCAACCCACTGTAACTACTTACTTCTTATTTATCTTATCCACCCAACATTGAGCTATGCAATGGCAAGCTCTATTTTGGGGTCACAGAAGTGACTGTCATTTTTTTTTTATTTTTTAAGATTTTTATTTATTTGACAGATAGAGCACAAGTAGGCAGAGTGGCAGGCAGAGGGAGAGGAAGAAGAAACAGGCTCCCCGCTGAGCAGGGACCCGATGTAGGACTCCATCCCAAGACCCCGGGATCATGACCGGAGCCCAAGGCAGCCGCTTAACCAACTGAGCCACCCAGGCGCCCCTAGAAGTGACTGTCATTTCAGGAAAAATCCATTGGGCGCCACGTGCTGGTGGCAAAATTACAATGAGGAGTTTCATGTTTCTTGATCTCTGCCCAGCTTTAATAAAGTTATTTTTCATCTGATAAGTATATGTTACAGAGTGGAACATAATACAATTAGGACAGTACCCTTTGGGACAATGTGACTAGACAGAAGTCATAAGGAAGGGACGGCGTCGAGAGCACTGGACTCAGACTCTGCCAGAGGAAGTGAGATTTATGTCGGTTCAGATAGATGCAGTCAGATGCCCCCCAGTTCCTGAAGAACTGAGCTCAAGGGTGTTTGCAGGAGAGGTCCACAGGAGTAAGTACCACTATCTCTTAAATTCTACACCGCCATTAAGAGAAGAACTTCATCAAGATATACTCTCTGGGGAAACGCTGAAGCAGAGACAAATGACTTGTGGCTGGAAAGCTGAGAAATACTAGCCTTTGCAGAAATCATAGGAATTGAGTTCCACATGCATTTGCTGAGTAATGAAGCAGGACATTTGTAAAACCTTTCCTACTTCACTTATTGTTATACAAACAACTAAAATGTTATTTATGTATAGTTATAGAGATTATAAACTATTTCATCATTTTTTTTTAAGATTTTATTTGTTTAGAGAGAGAGTGTGTGTGTGCTCATGAGAGCAGGAGAGGGGCAGAGGGAAAGGAAGAGGGAATCGCAAGCAGACTTCCCGCTGAGCAAGGAGCCCAAAGTATTCCACCTTGCAACCCTGAGATCATGACCTGAGCAAAAACCAGGAGTCCATACTTAACCGACTGAGCCGCCCCTGTGCCCCATTTCCATCATTTTTATAGTAGAGTTCTCCAGATGACTTGAAAACTGGGATCCAATAGCAAAACAAAGAAAAAGTAAGTATTTCAAGAATAATTTTCAAAGATTAAGAATTATGTTAAAACATAGCAAAATGAACATTAGAAAATACAAAAATTAAAATACTGTCATAGTAATGATATTACAGAGATGTAAAT
Source organism: Lutra lutra (assembly GCF_902655055.1). Classification (NCBI taxonomy): domain Eukaryota; kingdom Metazoa; phylum Chordata; class Mammalia; order Carnivora; family Mustelidae; genus Lutra; species Lutra lutra. Next base: position 98,028,052 of record NC_062285.1, read on the forward strand.
GCCTGGATATCGGGACAGGAGGTCGCCAGTGGCCGGCCACTTGAAGAGATCCCTGCCCTGGTCTCCTCTGCCTGCATTTAGGGATTTGGAGAGCACTTGGGAGGCCCATAAGTCCACAGTTCCATTCCGTTCTGTCTTAGTCCTTTCCTTCAGCATTTGAAATTAACATCACTGGTCTAATGTGCTGCTCTGTCATACTTCGTTGAAAAATGAACACCTTCTAGGGAAGGACCATGCAATTAACAGCTATTCTTATCTGGAGTAGAATGTGTTCCCAAATACCTGTTAGCCATTTGTCACCTGACCTCTCCTACCCCTAATCAAATAATACCTAGCTCTTAACATGGCACTTACTAAGACAGTGCAGTTTACATACATCGTCCTGTTTAACACATAGCAATAACTCTACGGTTGTATAGGATGTAACCTCCCTTTTAAAAAGAAGAAATTAAAAAAAATAAATAATAAAAATAAAGAGAAAGTTGAGGCTTAGAAGGATTAAGTAACTTGCCCTAAGTTTACAGAGCTGGAAAGTGATTGTGTGTGGATTGGAGACTTGTCACAACATCTGTGCTCTTAACTACTACGCTGTTCTGCAAAGGTTATCTAAAAATATGGCATTCCCCCCCGCCCTTATTTCAATTTTCTCTTAACTCCTCTCCTTAAGCTATTTCATTTTCTTCCAGGAAGAAAAAAAATACAGTCTTGACTCAACAAAGCCAAGAAAGCAAATTGCTTATAACTTAAAACCACACCTTCATATTGATGGATTGACGGCCTTTCAAACTAACACTCCATCTTATGTTCAGCCCTCTTTGTTTCGGGTATCTTTCCCAGTAACCCAGTGATGGGAGTTACGATAGTGTTTGATTTCCCCGCCAGGGTCCATCAGCAGTTGGGGCGTTACTACAGTGAAAGAGCGGCAGAGTCTTGCTCTGCACCCACCTCTCTATAGCCCCGTGATACACTCTCACTCCACGTTCATTTTGTGCTCCTTTCCAAGGAGAGTAGTTTAGAGCTGCCTTAATCCATTCTGCACATCTAAATCAGGATGTGGACACTGCTTCAGGTCTGAACTAGGGAAAAAATAGTTCATGTCCTCACTGAACTTGGCATTTACTTCAGTGCAATTAAACATACTGATCTAGATTGCTGAATCGTGTAAACAGTTACTTTTGCTTTGGTTTTGGTCCATGTGCCTGCAATTTTAACGGACACCAACATCTTCATAACTTGAAATCAAATGAAATTTGATTATGAGGAAAGTCTCAGTAGCCTTACAAGTAAAAAATTATTTAAATGGGAAGTGCTAATAATGTTTACGATATAAATTTGCTCATTGTCGTTCTGTGGCAAATATCATCGCTATAACAGACACTTTATGGTGATGTTATTTGAGAAAAAGGAATTAGGACATTTGATCTTAAAATAATAATTTACAATTAAGTATTTTTTTCAAAGCTATTAAAATCTTTTATGCTGGGAAATATCAATGTAACTCTGAGTGTGTCAGCATTCGTAAGTGCCTTGAAAATGACGAATGCACTTATAGGCCAAGTAGGATCTTTAAAAATCCCCTTTTAAAGGGAAAAATGGCTTTCTCTACCTTTTTAATTTGATTTTGTAAACAGATTTAAAAGATTTAACAATAAACTTACCATAAAACACGACATCCATGTAATCATTAGTACTAATGGCAACAAATGGGTTTTGATGTGTGATCCCATCATGTAATAAAACGTGACTTTTTATAATTCATAAACTAGTCTCCATCCTTCAGATGGAAGTATGTCTCCCTTTAGGTGTAGTGTTTTCCTATCAGAAAAAAAATGTGTCATATCCCAAAACTTTATGGTTCTATAAACACTTTGTCTACACCTAAAAAGAGAGAAAGAAAATATATACAACCATCTGAATACTCCCCAATTTTCTGTGATGGTTTGTTTTTTTGTTTGGGGGAGGGAAGGAAAATTGGATTACTGGGGGTCTTGATATATTGTACCCACTGATTCATACTCCCACCTGATTCTAAATGGGTAAGTGGCTCATATTTGCTGTTCCAAGAGAGATGATGACCAGTCAGTAATCAGAGGTCAGAGTTCTGGGTCTATTCCTTAGTCCACAGCTATCATGCTATGTATCCTATGTAATTCCTTGATCTAAAATAAAGACATTCACCTTATTCCCATCCCTCTAGTACTAGAAACTCATATAGCAATGTCTAACTAGGCGAAGGTTGATACACAACTCCACTACAACTATCGTCATGCCCATGGCGCACAAACTTATCCTAGAGACTATGTTTAAATGAAAGCTTTCCTGCCCCATTTTCATTTCTCTGTAACCAATACAAGTAAATTGGATTGAGGAAGCAGTAGCAAAATCAATTCTTCTCTTTACGGTTATGAAGATGAGCTGTAATCTCTTCATCAATGTAATTTAATTTGTTGGAATTTATTTTGCCTAATACATCCAGAATATATTTATTCATTCATTGAACATTTATTGATGGCATAAGAGGCAACAAGTACAGTTCCAGGAAATGGAATTAGGAAAGACCTGAGAGTAGAAGACTCCGCCCTGTTAATGAGTTTGGGTTTTATTTTAAGAAAGAAGGAAATAACTTTATTAAAGAATTTTATAAGGGAAGAATATGAGCAGGTCTTTTTTGTTTTTAGAGTTTTACTTCTGGCATTTTCATGAGGGATGGATTTGATAAGAGGATCATAACGTAAGTTACTATATGAGAAATAAGGCAGGGATGTGAACACGGAAAGTGGAGAAGACTTGGGGCCCCTAGGGATGAAAGCAGCAAAGAAGGGGTCCAAGATGAGTTAACAGTTTCAGGTTTGGGTGATTGTGAGGGAGCTTGGTATTATTCACAATAATAGGAAATATAGAAATAAGAGCAATTGTGATGGTTATGCTGAGTAGAACAGATAAATATAAGATGATCATGGGATATCCGGTAATCCCTAGGGAGATTGTACAGAGAGGGAAATAAAAGGTGGCGCATAACAATCTGAGGGTTTTGGAGGGGTTGGGGGGGGGGTGGGTGGGCCTGGTGGTGGGTATCATGGAGGGCAGGTATTGCACGGAGCACTGGGTGTGGTGCATAAACAATGAATTCTGGAACACTGAAAAGAAATTTAAAAAAATAATAAAAACTTTTTAAAAAGGCAGCGCATAAATTCTAGAAAGCACGAACCATTAAACACTACTCAGTGGAAGACCTAACAGTACAAACTGAGGGATGGCTGGAGAAGTAAGAGGGAAGCCAAGAAGCAGTGGTTATCCAGTGGAAATCAGTGAGGAGAACTTTCAAAATCAAAAAGAGATCAAATTGAATAAATGCTGTAAGAAAATATTCACTGGTAAGAAAAAGATATCTTAATTACGTTCAAAATCTCACAAATAGGGTGATAGGATGAGGACCGAGTTGGTAGAAAAACAGATGAGAAACAAAAAAGAGAAGGCCAAATGTGGACAATGCCTTCCAGAATTTTTACAAGGCACTACGCAGGGTATGGTCTCCAATAGAACATGTAATCTCCAAGGTGATAGGAGTGTGTGATATTCAGCATACATATATGTGTGCCTCCTATGTGCCAAAGAAGAAGACAGGTTTGTCCAAGGGCTTTAAATCCTTCTTGTGAATTAGGTCTATGAATCCTTTTATGTCACTACAGCCATTTCTATATGTACGCATAAGGCATTTCACTAAGAACTGAAAATATAATGAACCAGCCAGGCATATGAGCTGTACAGCATCTGGCAATCAATTCGAAAGACTCTACCACTGAGCTGATCTGTAGTTCTGGTCTCTTGCAAGCCCGTCCCATGTTGTCCTTAAGTTCACAATGGTAGAAAAGTCTGTTTGGGACAGTATGTTCCCTGGGCATGTGAGCTCCTAGGGAGAAACCTGAGTTTTAGATAAATGAGCTCTGTTGAAGTCCATTCTAGCAGTAGCTAAGTTGACTAAGTGTGTCTTGCATGGGTGCCAAGAAGAAATTAAATGTAAAAGAGGGAGAGTAGAAACGTCACTGTGTTGTTTCTATTTATCCAGTGTATCTTTTTAAATCTTTAGTAGCTTTTATACCAGGCACAGCCCCAGGTGCTAGGCTGGGCAAGATCTGCAACAGACACAGCAGTAAACAGAACAAAACAGACAAACATCTGTGCCCTTCAAGGAGCTTACATTTCAACGGGAAAAGGGGAAACCACAATAAACAGAGCAAGAAAGTTAAATACGTGAAATGGAAGTTGGTGAAAAACCTCTGGGAAAGAAGTAAAGCAGGGAAATGATATTGTAGTTTTTGGGGGGAAGAAGATGAAATATTAAATAGGATAGTCGGTGAGGGCCTCCCTGAGAAAGTTACATTTGAGTAAGAGCCTAAAATTAATGGATTAAGCCATGGAGATACTGGGGAAAGAGTGTTTCAGGCAAAGGAGAAAGCAAAACAGATGAGGGCAGCAAGTCCCTGGAATTTTCTTAGAATGCCAGGAGACCAATATGGCTGGAGAGAGACAAAAAAGAATAAAGTGATGAGAGATGATATCAGAAAGATAAAGGGGGAAGAGAATACGATAGAACCTGAGCTAGTGGAAGGATTGTGTTGAGTGATTTTGAACAGGAAAAATGGATTCTGTGGAATTCACTGAGAGAAGACATCTTGGAATCTTCAAGAACAACATATTATTTTCCTATCCATCAGTCTACCCTTCCTTTTGAGGGTGATGTTTCTGCAAATGACTTCCTTGATCCTCTTGGCCTCACCATAGGAATCCTTCTTTCTCGAAGGCTAGAAAACTTGGCTCTGCATTTCTCTGAGTGAGAAGGTGCATCTTCAGAAGATACAGCAAAGGCAGTCTTTGTGCCATCCAGAATGCTCAATAGGAAGAAAAATGTGAAAATTGGAAAGAACCTTCTCCAGAGATTAGGCAGAGAGTAATGCATTGAAATCACATTCTGTGTGTTTTAGCAAAACATCCACTAGAAAAAAATAAGGTTTTTACATGAGAATTTTCAAGATATTCCAAGACCTTCACTCCTTTGCAACTAAAATACTACCCAATAAATATCATCTCCTGAAACAGAATATCATTCTTCAGTTAAAGAAAGAGAAAAAACACTGAAGGAAAGAAACTTTCGGTGGATCTTGGGGTATCATCAATATTATTGGGGCACACCTTCTTGGATATTCCTGAAGCAGTCTTTGCAATTGAAGTTTATATATTACATTGGTTCACAGAAGGACTAAAGAATGAGGATAGCTAGGGGAGCATGGATAGCTCAGTAGGTTAGGTACCTAATTCATGATTCTGTCTCAAGTCATGATCTCGGGGTATGGGATTGAATCCTGCGTGGGGCTCTGTGCTCAGTGGGGGAGTCTGCTGGAGATTCTCTCTCTCTCACTCTTTCTCCCTCTGCCCCTCCCTCTTCCCCCCTTTCCTCTCAAATAAATAAATCTTTAAAAAAATAAAAAATGGGGACAGCTAGGTAAAAAGGCTTTGACACCACTAACTCAATGGTGGCCTTTCCTATTGGAACCAGTCTATGATTTCACATAGTATACAATCACAGGTCTGAAAACATGGGCTTTCATCCTGACTAGGCTGTTAACTGGCTCTTTACTATTTAAAGTAAATATTGTGTACATTTACTGGCACTTAGTTTTCTTTTTTCTTACCAGAATAGTAAGCATGTGGATGGACAGTAACTACAACTTTCCTTGTTAGGGAGATCTATGAAAATGAGCTGCCCTGGGAAGAGATGTGTTATTGAACAAGCTCTATGCTCAGTAATTTATTAGGATTACTGTACCCTGAGATGTTAATTACACAGTATTGTACCTCCCTTCTTCCTTTTGTTCTCACAGACATTACAAACAGACCACAGTTCTTTCCCTATCAAGACCGTTGATCAAGGCTGGTCACTATTTATTTATTTGCTTGATTGCTTGCTTATTTATTATTTTGCCCAGTATCTTGGGCAATCACAACCAAATAATTGGAGATGGCACTCAAGTTGAAAACAATCTGCCATCTCATCATTAGCGGAATGATCATCTGGAAGACAACCGTTCCTAGTATAATTGAGAAGAGCACTCACATCCTGTCAGCCAATTTCTCCCATCCCTAAAGGGTTCCAGCATGTCATCGGTTCCACCAGCACAAAGTAACTGCTGGCACCCTGAGCATAATAAAAATGGATCTATTAGTTTTTCAGTAAAGAGGACCAGAAAGATAGAAATCATTCCGCTTCTTTATGAAGCCCACTTCTATCCTGAGAGGAGTAAAAGAAGCAAACTCAGATATTCAACAAGCAGCAAAATCAATGACTTCTTGATCTTCGTCCTCCCACACACTCACTTTCTCATTACCCAAATCTACAGGAGCTTAGATCAAAAAGTATGTGTTTGTTTCAGTTCCAGTGAAAAGTCCTAACAATGTTATTAAATAGCTGTGATGAATTTTAATCTGATGACAGCTTGTGACCCACAAATTGCTGTTTAAAATTAAAATGCATTCAAAATGAAACTGGCAAGAAAACCACAATATTAAACTTGCAATCTGCTGTGAAAAAACACCTATCAAAAGCACGATATTAAATATGAATATGATTAATTTCCATAAAGCATCTTGTGATTGAAATCTGAAAATGATAGCCCATCACTGCACTGCCTTATTAAGTTCAAATTGGATGAACATTTTTTTTTCAAATTAAGAAGTCAAAGTCGAGATGCATTGGTTTGTCTTTGGTAATACACACTTTGGCAGAGCTCCAGGTATAATCTAGGGCTACAGACTTCTAGGTTTCTCCTTTGATGAACAAAAGTTCTCTATTTTCCTCATCCCAAATGTTCACCTACAGTAAATTTAGAAATGATTTCCACCTGCTCAGTTTTCAGTTTAATTATAACTTTTAAGCTATAATTACTCAAGATATATTAAATAGAATCTTTAGAATGTCTTATACATTAGTTTAAAAAAAAAAAAACGACACTGACATTTTTGACAGATCAGCTAAATCATTCCTAAACTTGTAAGAATCGAGGCTTTAATTTTTTTTTTTTTTTGGCAATGGGTGTTTGGTGCTACCAGTAAGCATACTAATGTAAATAAAATTCAACCTAATGTGTATTTTTTCATTCCAAATTGCAAAATTTAAAGAACTGCACATGGTAATAAAATGATGCATTACAGCTGTTTGCAAATAATTTAATGACCAAGTCATAGCTATTTGCTAGTTTTCAAAAGGTACCAAAGAACTATTGAAAATTTCACCATAAAACATCATAGTTATAAGAATTAACATGCGTACTTAATTATAGACTTAATATTTCTGTGCATGACTTGTTCAAGAGGTTCACAATCCACTAAAATAGCATGGGCTAGAAATAAGAAAGTACCATATTTCACTCTCATTACTGCACACATAGGAAAGGAACTCACCCACTCCTTTTGAAAAGAGACCACAAGAATTGTAATTTTGCAACCATTATTTTTATTCATTATCCCTGGGGCATAATACATGCTCAATAAATGTTAGCTGCAGGAATGAATGAATATGTGTGACTGGTTGACAAGCAAACTCGGATAAAATATCTAATCTTTGCTTGCTACCGGGCTACTGCACGGACAACTGCTGTCGCAGTAGGGTGCCTAAAATCTCTGCCATATTCTATTTTGGTACGTGTGTGTAAAAATGATAAAGGATTCCGTCCAGCAAGTCCTTGCATTACACAGAGGCTGCGTGTATCCAAAAAAGCAGGATCTGTAGTGACATTGCATATAAAATTCCCCAGGTTTGCTCCCATTCGAAATCTAATATCGGTTCTGATACCAAATATATTTATATTTGGGCGCAATCTCACTGTCACTCTTGGCTAGTCCTCACCAAATCTGTCCCAGGGACAGTGCCTACCCCAGGGGTTGCCAGCCTTAAAACTGTGACTGGGTTTTTATTTGGTGCCCTCGGACGCTGACCACGATGCTGAAAGCGAAGAGAGGGTCCTATTTTAAACCTTTCCTCCCTCTTATTGGCTTAGAAAATTCGAGTGACAAGAGCAGGGGCCAAAGGAGCCTGGAGCGGCATCATTAACGTGAACCATGTATTTCGATCTTTTGGGCGGAGATGTGGTCCTTCAGGTTGCAGCCAATGCATCTCTGTGAGCTCTCGCTAAACCCAAGGACCTTACGGATGTAGCCGCTGCAGTAGAAAAGGTTACATCCAGCAGGATGTCTTGTCTGTCTCCTGAAAAACTGGCAGTCAAGTGCATAGCCTAGAAACAGGATCAGGGAGTCTAGAAGCAGGGGAAAGGAGGGGGAAGCAAACCTGTGCTCCTATTGACAATGTTCACTATTATTCGTACCAGGTAAGGACAAATCAAGAGCCGGTTTTAGCTTAAGTTTTCAGCCTCAGTCTTCCAACAGGTGCACAACTCCCTCACCCCTTGCCCGTCAGTATTGTCCTGCTTTCTACGGCTTTCTTGGCGAGGCAAGCTTTTCCTAGAGTCCTCAAGCATGTGCAGTTTCCCAGCTCATCCACAGCTCCGGCTCTGCGCCCCGCAAGCCCTTACCTGCAGCGTGAAGATTAAGAAGCAGGCACAGCGCAGGGAAGCCGACTGCTGTCCGCATAGTGTTTGCACGGAGCGGTGGAGGAGGAACTCCGCCGCGACCCCACTTCAGGCAAAGTGTGACTAGAAAGAGCCACCACCGAGGGTCTTCTGGTCTCCGGGTTTCATTCTCGGGTTCTGGCTGGGTTGGCAGAGAGGTCTGTGGCGCTGGGCGCCGGCAGAAACCAGCACCAGCTTCGCCTCCCGAAGAGAGGGAGAGAGGAAGAGGAGGAGGAGGCGGCGGCGGCGGCTGGGAGGGGGGCGGAGCAGGGCAGGGGCGAGGCGCTCGGAGGCAGCTACTGCTCGGCCTTCTGCAAGCCCGCAGCCGCGGCGGCGAAGGCGGGGTGGACTCCCGCGCCAACCCTGGAGCCGTCTGCGCGGGGCCAGCACCGCGCCACCAGCCGCCAGACGCGCCGCGCCTACTGAGCATGCCCGGCGCTGGCCCTCGCGCCGCACGGAGTTTCGAAGTGAAATTCCACCTCTCCGGGTCTTCGCGGCGGCTGCGAGGGGGGGCAGGCTCCTCCGCGGGGGGCTGCCTCCTCGGCGGGGGAGGTCTAGCGGCGGTTATCGGGAAGACTCTGTCCACGACCTGGGGGTGGGTGGGGAGGGATCGAGGAAGGCCTGACCCGAGTAAGCAGAGGACCTCAAGACCCACCCTACCCTTTCCTCTCCACGTGGACAGAGCTCATGGCTGGCGAAGAGTGAGCCGCTTCCTGGGGCTGCCTGCAGGAGGAGTCGTCCGCGGTATCTTCCTGGGGCTGCCTGCAGGAGGAGTCGTCCGCGGTATCTTCCTGGGGCTGCCTGCAGGAGGAGTCGTCCGTGGCATGCTCCGCTTGCTGAGCTTGCTGAGCAGGAAGGTTGCCTGGGAAAGCGTTCCCAAAGCACCTGCTCAGCACCTGCCCTGAGGGGGGTGCGGGGTGGGGGATGGCGATGGGTGTCTTCTTACTAACAACTGTCCCCCTTTTCTTTTCTCCTTCCTCCCTCTCTAAATCAGTACCTGTATTTAAACTTTCTCCTGACTCCAGTCCAAAGTCTATGACCATAGTGACAGAAAGAAGTAAGGCCATACTTTTAGACTAGTAGGATATATCCGTGTAATTGATGTAATCATCTTGAGTCTCCATTTTCCTTTCTAAGGTTAAAGGTAATAGAATCACCCGTGTAACTGGGCTCCTCTGGTCCAGTCTGTGTCTCTAGGTAGACTACAGCAGTCTGTGTAATAGAGGTGGCCTCCACCTCCAAGACTTTGTAGTGTGGAGATCCTTATATTAGGCTAGTGGCTAATTACTCCTAATCATAAAGTGCCCGGGTCAGACCTCTCCCTTAAACACCCGAGGAGCACTGACCTTTCTGCTTCTGTGTCTTCATGGGATGCCCCCGCCCCCTTTGACTTGCATCACCAACACACTCAAGCCGACAAAGGTCTACTTTGGTCTCATTTTTCCAGAAAGCCTTGGCCCAATTCTGGATTACAGTGATAATTCCTTTCCACACATGAATGTATACACAACATTTGCTTAGCATTGCCTCTTTTTTTTTTTCAGATACTCATATAGTGTGGTTTGTTCTACAACACAGGTGAAAGCTCCAGAAGAACTTCTGCATCTTTGTATCACTTAAATTGAATAAAACCTTTCTAGGCAAATAAGAGGTACCAATAAAAGCTTGTTGAATTGAACTGCATATTTCACTTAAGCTTTCTTCCTCCTTCCACTCCGAATTAGAACAATTAATGGGAAATATGCTACCCATAGAGCTTAAATTAGGCAGATCTCAAGATCTGATCAGTCCAGCTGTGTCATTTCCTTTATGATTTCTTTCATCTCCAGCACTGGCAGACAAAGCCAGGAATTGCACTGAAGCAGGTGGGAGAAGGGAAGAAAGATATTTATTTTTAATATTAGATAGGTCTTCGTTGCTGAAAATAGAAATCTACGCAGCTTCATTTCCCCACCCCTTGACAGCCCTACTCTGGTGTGCCTCACGCCATATCTGTGGCACTACCACATCCCCAAACCACTCTGTGCTGCAACCTCTTCCCCTATTCCGGATTCATCTTGCCCTGGTCTCCTCTTCCCATAGTGTGCATCACTTTTAACATTCCCCAAGAATTACTTACTAAATCTGTCATATTTTGTCTGTTTCCCTATCCTTTCCCACTCCCTGCAGTGGAATCTGACCTAAAGTGGTAGAGATCTTTGGCAATTTCATTCACTGATGTGTCAAAACCGATGAGAACAGTGCCTCTCACAAAATAGGTGCTCAAAAAAAAAAAAAAAAAAAAAAACCCACATTAAAAGCAATTGGTTGATAAAGGTGACCATTGGCCCCGCTCTTTGGAATTCATACTAAATAGATATTGGAGATCGTTTATTTAGCTGTGTTTAAAGCTCACAGCAGTAACCTTTCTCATCTAACATCTGGCACTAGAGTTGCTGTATAGAGTTGGGGGAGACAACGGTAGCCCACTTACAATGGGTCTGCTTCTCTTCTTTCCTTCCTTCCAAAAAAAGAAAGCAAAACAAAACCAAAAAACAAACAAAAGCAAAACAAAACGAATTACCAAACGTACACAGGTCTCCAAGATGAAAACGCAGGTATGGTAATGAAACAATGCTACAGCTATGTCCTGAACCCCTTACTCTCCCACAGATAATTCCAATATTTTCAGGAGAAGGGGAGGAACATTTAAAGTTTCAAATAATGTAATGGGCTGTGACTTTGCCAACAAGCAATCAGCTAGCTATTTATTTTACCCAGGGGTACAGGTAACTGAATTATTAAACTGTGCTTAAAAATCCCCTTAACAGCCAATTTTTCCAATTTCCAGTTTGACTAGATATACTATGAAAATAGCTCAGCACAGTAAAAATAACCTCGAGCGAGTTATAATGTTGGTGACTGGACATTTATTATTAATTTACTTGAAGAGGATAAAGAAGGGAGAAAAATTCATATCCCTTGGTAAGTCAATCTAACATACTTCTAATGGATTTGATCCCCCGACATGTGAAGTCAAAGGACAGTAAGTGAATTAGCCAATTAGTGAAAAAGGCAACCCCTTAACTCTCTAAGAAATATTCCCTGTGAGTCCATAGATGCTGCTCACCATTGACTCTCTGATCTAACACTAGTGAAGGCAATTTGGTGTTCTAGTGAAGCTCAGTTAAAACACTGCACCAAGGTTTTAAAAATTAGTTCTAATTCAGAGAGGCGTGGAAATTAATACGAGAATATCACAGAAATTAGCACAGGCCCACAGAGCTGTATCCTAAAGGAAATAATTTACATTTTGAAAAATAAATGGAGAACTAGTAACACATGGACTTTTCTTCCTCAATAGATGTATAATCTCTGTTTCTTAAGACATGAGATTCAGGGAGAATTTATACAGAGGAGAAGCCTTCCAAAGCTTTTACTCAAAACAAATTTAACTGTTTTGAGCTTCCACATGAACTTGTCTATAAATGGATGATGATCCTTCATGCTGGCCATCTCTCCTTAGAACACTTTATAAATAGAGAAATTAGATCTACTGACTGTTGGTTTCCTAAGTTATTTAGATTACTATTATTATTAAATGTAATGGTATCTAACATTGATTGAATGTTTCCAATGTGACAAGCTCTATTCTAGCATATGGATGTCCCATTTAAACTTGAGAATATCCCCACCAGGAGGCATTGCCATCACCTCATGTTAGAGATGAGACAGTTCAGGCACAGAGAAGTAACTTGCTCAAAATCAAGTAATAAGTAATCAACCACAAGGTAAGTTGGTAAAGTTAGGATGCCTGATCACATCATTTGATTGCAAACCACGACACTATACTACCGCATATACAATAAGTATATATGGTGTCAGCTCTGGATGACTCTGTAGAATTAGATCGGGGCCAAAGCAGGAATTCCTGACCCTAGATCTGGCAGTAAAGCTCATGATGAGAAACACCCATAGGAGAAGGTCTCCAAGAGGATGAAACATTGCTCGTGACAGTAGTCTCTGGGATCTAGATATGGAAGGACGCTTAAGGCAAAAAGAGCAGAATAGAGGAAATGATGTCTTCTGGGGAGGGGGTAGCAGAGGTGCGGACATGTAGCAGGCAGAAAACTGAAGACTGACAAGTAGTAAATGAGTTGAGTCTGTTTAGATAGGTGGGTTCCAACGGTTCTACATGTAGAGAGAGAGTGTGAGACGCAAAATAGTGAAATGGATTCAAGGAACCTCTGAACGTGTAGAGGAACAATAGAGGACAGCGACCAACACAGTAGAGATTTGTAACGTGTTTCCCCTGCCCCATCCTTAACACAGTCACTTTATCAATCCCAAAGTCTTTTTCCTTTTGTCTGAGAGACATCTATGTATAAGAGAGAAAAAGAAGAATAACAAGTTAATTTTACATAGTAAGAAATTGATGTCAATTAAACTATAACTGAAGTGATGGGAACTAAACTATATTTTGCATGAAAAGGAGTGAGTTGGAAATTCATGGGTGAAGATACTGTGTTCAGGGGTCTGCAATCATCATTAATTTTTAAAAATATTCTTTCAACTGTAAGAGGGCAAAACAATATAGCCTTCTATTATGTATGAACATACAGTGAAGAAAGCAGTGAAAGAAAAAAAGGGCACTAAGAATGAGAAGAAAAAGCACTAATATTTACAAACTGTATGTTTTCCCATTGGACTCTCACAGAGAGTTCTATGGAGTCTTACTCCCCTTTCGTGATGAAGAAAGAAATGGAAACTCAGTGGGGCTAGTGATTTGCCCATGGCCATTTAGTTGGTAAATGGTGAACCTAGGATTAGAACTCCAGAGCCCTAGCAAGATGGGGTTAACGACTATATTGTACTACCTTCCTGATTATGAAAATTAATTTACTTAATGGCTTAAATAGAAAACATGGTTTTTTTAACCCAAGAAACAGACTTCAAGATGAATTGATGACAATCAAAATTTGTAGCCTAACAGAGCTTTAAGAGTTATTTATTTAAGTGTTTGATACACACATAGACACACACACAACAATGTCTATTCTAAGAAAAAAATGAGGTACCCAAAATAAGGTATATATTTTTCTATACATATGTGAAATATGCTATCCTAGTAAAACATAAAATAGCAAAGACAGAAAGCATACAGGTATCTACGGATTCTGCTATTGGTTCATCATTAAAATTTTATTCAAAATGAAGTATGAACTTTCCTTGGAGCTAGCCCTTGGTACCAATGTATTATATTGTCATCTTTTTCTTCTTTCCCTCTGGCACTGCAAAGGGCAGATTCATCCAAGATGTCGGTAATAGATTTACAAACTGCTGATTCTCCTGCATTAGCTCTTTGTCCATCCCAAGACACTAATTAGGCTGCACTTAAACCATCCATCATCCTGAGCAGCACACAGATGTGAGTCTTCTATTATGGCTTACTCTAGCTACTTTGGGCCAGTCAAACACATTTTCTACAGTGCTGGGTCATTGTTGTGGGTTTCCTTGAATGAGGCCACTTTGGAACAACTCATTCACCCAACCACCCAAAATACTTAGAGTATCCTGGGAATGTATCTATGACTTGATTAGATCATTTAATCCCAATCCACTCTCTTTCAATGTTTTCTCACATAACTATAAGATGATGTAAAAAGAACATCTCCTGAATATGGGACTTCATGTCTCTGTCACTGACACCTCACTCTTTGAAACCCGAAGTCATGCTTCCATGCTTCTTTCTGTCTCATACTTCCTTCTTCCCCTCATCCTTGCAGCTTCAGGTCTACAGTGGGGAAGGGGCTAATTTATCAGTTTACGGCTTGGTTTTGAGAAACATTTTTAGATTAAAACATTCCTTTGTGAAAGACCTTTACAACAGGGAAGGGAGTGTTAGAGGAATTCTTATTAAAAATGATCAGACTATAACACAGCCACTAATTTTCCTAAATAACTAAGCAGTCATTGTCTATGGCCATAATTTTGACTCATTCATCAGAATCCATGTGTTCTGGGACAATGCTAGTGTCTTTATTCATGAATATACCAGGAAAAATAATCTGAAGTCAAGTTACAATATGATATGCTATGTCCCATACATTCCAAAACCACTGGCATAATCTGCTGATGCATCATTTAATTTCACAGAATTAAATAAATATATGTATTGAGTACTCATGATGAGCCAGGAAGTGTTTTTAGTACTTGGGATATATTGGTGAATAAACTAGATAAAAATTCCTGCCCTCTTGGAGCTTACATTCTAGGAGGAAGCAATACACACTTAACAGTAAATTTAAGAAATAAGCAAATTATATAGTATGATAGGAGGTGATAAATGCTATAGGAAAATGTAAAAGTAAATCAAAGGAAGGGGAATTTGGGGAGTCATGCTCAGGGAGAAGATGTGAGGACAAACAGTTTGCCAAATAAAATAGGGTCTTGGAGGAAAGTCATGTGAAGAATGTGGGCATTGAACAGAAACTAGGAGTTGGTAAAGGAATTATCAAAGCAGATACCTTGTTAAAACAATTTCCCAGGAGGAGAGAAGAGCTACAGCAAAGCTTTCTTGGTACCATAGGGATATTAACCAATCTGAAAAAGCATACTGTGTTAGAAATAATTTCCAGCATACCTTTAAATATATTAAGTACATAAGAAGAAATGCAGTGGAAAAAATGCCAAATTAGACTAAATAAATAATTCTCTACCAGAGCATTTTATTAATTCAAGTTGTACTGATCTTAAATTACAATAATATAACTGTGCAAATAACAAAGCTATTTGGCTCAGAAATTATAACTGCTCAAGGCTAACCAAGAGAGCAACTCAGAATTCTACTTTTTTTTTTTTAATGTTTTTGGTAAACAACGTGTTAACTAAGTAAAAGAAACACCTGATTAATTTGGAAATATGGGTGCATAGTGTGACACTTTAAACATCTTAGGAACTTAGAGAAAAATTTTGTGAACGGCCTTTATAATCAACAACTTAAAAAAAAAATCAATCCAGGGCACCTGGGTGGCTCAGTGGGTTAAAGCCTCTGCCTTCAGCTCAGGTCATGATCCCAGGGTCCTGGGATCGAGCCCCGCATCGGGCTCTCTGCTCCGCAGGGAGCCTGCTTCCTCCTCTCTCTCTCTCTCTCTCTCTCTCTCTGCCTACTTGTGATCTCTGTCTGTCAAATAAATAAATAAAATCTTTTAAAAAAAATCAATCCAATGTATTTTGGATGAGAAATTTAAGCAAGGAAAGAATGAGAAAAATACCCTAGCAAGCACTGGTGTTCTCAGCTTCCTGCTTGGCAATTGGCATCACAATATTTGGGTTAGGTGTTGTCCAAATTCTGGAGAATAAAGATTTCCCAATTACTCTGTATCTTAAAATAACTTAAACAAATAATTTTGATATTTTTATTATTTGGGGATAGAACAGGTGGCCTCATTTTATATTTTAACAAAATATATTTTTTATTCAATTCCATGTGATAAATGCATACCAAAGTACTACTTTGTTATTAACAAATGGAGAGAAAATATAAACCATTCCTCTTGCAAGACTCATCTGGATCCCCTAGCCTTAGAAATACTCTAGGAGAAAAGGTAAGCAACTGGTCTAGATTTTGAGTGCAGAACTTAAAATCATATTTTGTATTAGGTCTATGCCAAACCCGATGATCACAAAGATTGAAAAACATACTCCTTTCAAAGCAAATTCATTTACAAATTCAGAAATAAAATCAAATTTAACTACTTTTGAATCAGCCATAAACACAATTAGGCAGCAGTCCAAATTTACCTCACTTTTTCTAGGAAGTGGGCAAAAACAGGCACGATATTTCTTTTTTTTTTTTTTTTAAAGATTTTATTTATTTATTTGACAGAGAGAGAGATCACAAGTAGGCAGAGAAGCAGGCAGAGAGAGGGAAACAGGCTCCCTGCTGAGCAGAGAGACCGATGCAGGACTCAATCCCAGGACCCTGAGATCATGACCTGAGCCGAAGGCAGCAGCTTAACCCACTGAGACACCCAGGCACCACAGGCACAATATTTCTAAAGTTTTCCTTTACCCAAATTAATTCTCCTCAGTCTGAAGTTGATTATTCTAAATTACAAAAGGGAAACCATCCATTGCACAACAGACAAAACAGAAAAAAAGACAATAAAGTGTGCCCACAGATGCTACTAAGTGGTGGTAAACATGGCTAGCATTTTGTTGCGTGTATTTGACTCCCACTTTGGGTTTATATGTGTTTATGCACTCATGTACTTATAATTATTGTTCATTTTAGCATAATTTTTACATCTCTGGGATCAAACTGTAGATTTGGAGGCTTTTCTTTACCTCATAGTATAGTAGGAACATACTTCCACGTCAATATTTTTCATTGTTAGCACTGCACTCTAGCATTCTATTTTTGACCTAGTTTTTAGAGACCTTCCTCAACTGCTGTTGAAAAACAAGAAAAGGCATTCCAATGATGTTCACTTACCCTCTAAAACATTTGAAAACATGTACAGGAGAATGAAAGGTATATTTCTAACATGGCTGTTCTAGGGCTGATGAAGCCATTGACTTGAAAAAATTCCAAAGTGTCAAAACCAGGTGTCAGGAATGGGACATCAGAAACTCTGAGTCACACCTCAACCTGTAACAAATTAGAAAGAACCTAAATGTGTGCATTCCAATTAGGGCTCCTGCCTTTTCTAAGAATGGTGTCTAAAAGCAGAAGGTAAATGAAAAGACTTTGTTTCCTTTTTCATTATCCCTGGATAACTCAGTTGACTAACACTGGAATTACCATCACAAGAAACACCTTTGGATAAAAAAAAGACTGTAAAGTGAACTGTATAAATGGAAATTATAAGTAATTGTGTTATCTCCTTTCCTTTTAAAAATTCCTTTTCTTTGCTTCTGATCTCTTTTTATTCAAAACAAACAAAAACCCTTAACAATATAGCTATCCTCTCCTGCTCCTCCTCAAATGTAACGACTACTATGATTTTTACAGTCTATCATTCCTAATCATGTTTTTGAATTTTATTGTAGGTATCCATAAACATCGTGCAATATTTTTTTTATTTTAAAATTTAGGAATTGGCATTATATCCCACAGAACTAAAAATTGTTTCCACTTTTTCCTCCATTACAGTTTTTTTTTTAATTTAATATATCCTTGGGGCACCTGTGTGGCTCAGTGGGTTAAAGCCTCTGCCTTCAGCTCAGGTCATGATCCCAGGATCCTGTGATCGAGCCCCGCATCGGGCTCTTTGCTCAGCGGGAAGCCTGCTTCTCCCTCCCTCTCTCTCTCTCTGCCTGCCTCTCTGCCTACTTGTGATCTCTGTCTGTCAAATAAATAAATAAAATCTTAAAAAAAAAAATTAAAAAAAAATATATATCCTTGCACGTTTTCCAAGCATATTTACCTTCGTTTCTCTAAGGCATCCATGTGAAAGTTATATTGCTCACTCATAGGCCATAAACATCTTTGCCTTTACCTCAAATCACTGGATTGCTCCTTATGGTACCAATTTGCATTCTTAATAGGGATGTATAGGAATACCAATTTTCCCAAAGACCCACACATAAGTATCAGACTTACTAATTATTTTGCCATATCAACACATATGAAAGGGTATCTCACTTTTAAAATTTGTCTTTTCCTGACTACAAATAAGAGCATGTTTAAAAATGTTTAATGAACAATAGTGTTTCTTATTCTGTAAATTGCCTTTTTGTATCCTTTGCCTATTTTTCTCCTACTAATTGATTTTTAGAAGTTCTCCATATATTCTAGAAATTACATAATAAGCTTTTGATTTTTATTATGTTGGAAAAATCTTCTGTCATTGTGTGACTTTTCATTTTTATAGTATGCTTTGGTCAATAGTTCTTAATTTTAATGTAGTCATACTTCATTATCAGTCAATCTGGATAGAGGTTTATCAATTTTATTGATATTTTTCACAAAACAGGGTTTTTGTTTCATGATTTTTCTCTTTTTTGTTTTTAATTTCAAAGATTTCTGCTTTTATCTTTATCCTCTCTTTTGCTTGCTTTGGAATTAATTTATTCCTTTATCTATTTTCATTGATTTGTGAAAATGTTTTTAGTAAGTCAGTAATCACTACTTTAGTGCTTTCCACCAATTTTCTTTTTTTTTTTTTTTAAGATTTTATTTAATTATTTGAGGCAGAGAGAGAGAGAGAAAGCAGAGCAACAGGCAGAAGGAGAGGGAGAAGCAGGCTCCTCACTGAACAGAGACCCTGGTGCAGGGCTCGATCCCAGGACCCTGGGATCATCACTTGAGCTGAAGGCAGATGCTTAACCAACTGAGTCACCCAGGTGCCACTCTACCTTGTATTTTCATCTTCACTCAATTAAAATTAATCTCAAATTTCTTACATAATTTTCTTTTCAATTCATAGGTGATTTAGAAGTGTGTTGTTTTATTTCCAAATATTTGGGAGATTTTCCAGTTATTTTTGTTATTATTATCTGAGTGAATTCCATTATGGCCTGAGAGTATGTGCTACATGATGTCAAGTATATATATATATATCTATATATATATCTATATCTATATATCTGTAGATATATAGATATATATATACACAGATATATATATGTATATATATATTTTTTTTTTTTTAAGGATTTTTAATTTATTTATTTGACAGAGAGAGACACAGTGAGAGAGCGAACACAGGCAGGGGGAGTGGGAGAGGGAGAAGCAGGCTTCCCTCTGAACAGGGAGCCCGATGTGGGGCTTGATCCCAGACTGAGCCACCCAGGCGCCCCAATGTCAAATTACTTGAACTTTGTTAGAGACTGTTTTATACCAAGAATATAGTCTATCATGATGAATGTTCCATGAGTACTTGAAAAAAAAATGTGTATTCTCTGTTGTATAGCATGTTCTAGAAATGTTAATCAGGTTAAGTTGGTTCATAGTGTTGCTCAGGTCTTCTATATCCTTATTGATTTTCTTTTTTTGTCTACTTGTTGTATCGATTACTGAGAGATGAGTATAGAATTCTCCAAGCACGCGTGTGGATTTCTTTATTTCTCCTCTGAGTTCAATCAATTTTTGCCTCATGTATTGGGAAGATTTCTTGTTAGGTGCATGTAGGATTGTTACATCTTGGTGAATTAATATTTTAATCATTAGACAGTATTTTCCAGAAGCATTTTTATCCTTGAAATATTTCTTGTCCTAAAGTCTACATTGCTGACACTGAAGCTGCTCCAACTCTTTTTTGATTAACATTTATAGAGCTTTATCTTTTGACCTTTTTACGTCTTTATTTTTAATGTGGGTTTCTTATAGACAGTATATAGTCAGGTCTTCTTGTTTTGTTTAAATATAAGCTAACAATTTCTGTTTTGATTGGTCTGTTCAGAGCACTTATATTTAATATAATTCTTGGTATATTAGACTTAGCGCTACTGTTTGTTTCCTGTTTCTCTCCTCTTTTTATGTTCATCTATGCCTCTTTCCTTTCTTTCTTTTGGATTATTGGAATATTTTCAATATTCCTTTTAAATTCATCCATTGCATTTTTTATGAGTTTTCTATGTATCATTTCTTTCTCTTCCTTCCTTCCTTCCTTTCTTTCTTGAGAGAGAAAATGTGCACATGCACCAGGAGGAGGCGGGAGGGCAAAGGGAAAGGGAGGTAAAGAAAATCTTAAACAGGTCCATGCCCATTGCATAGCCCCATGTGGGGCTCCATCTCATGACCCTGAGATCATGACCTGAGCCGAAATGAAGTGTGGGACACTTAATTGACTGAGCCGCTCAGGTGCCCCTCTTTGTATCATTTCCTTAGTGGTTGCTCTGCAGAGTACCTCCCTTTCATAATCTACTTTTCAGGTAAATCTGTCATTTCAAGTAAATGTAGATGATGTACAACCATATAGTTTCCTTGAGCCTGCCTCTTCTGTTCTATCATATCCACTTTAGATATACTGAAAACCCATCGGACAATGTGGTAATTTTTGCTTTTAACAGTCATACATATTTTGAAGCTCTTAAAAAATGTAGTCTTTTACAGATATCTACCATGTATCTTGCTCTTTCTTCTTTTTTTCCCCAGTTGAAGGATAACTGGTAGACCATAAAACTGTACATAGTCCATCTTCTAGATAATGTCTCTGCTTTCTCCAGCTTTTTTTCCCCCTTCCTTTTGATTTTAAGCAGTAATGGGTCTCGGCACAAAATTTTGGTTTTGCTTTCATTTACCCTGCTTGGGTTAGTGAGCTTCTTGAATATATTTATTTACAGTTTTGCCCAAATTTGGGTAAAGTTTAGCCACTATTTCTTAAGGTACACTTTCTGCACCAATGTCTTTCTCCTCTCCTTGTATGACTCCAGTGACATAACTGCTATCCCTTTGATACTGACCCACATTTCTCTGAGGCTCTGCTGATATTTTTCTATCTGTTTCTTTCCCCCTCTGTTCTTCAGATTGTACCTCTTTCATATTATTGTTAATTTCACTGACTCTTTTGCCATCTTGAATCTACAATTAAGCCCATCCAGTGAATTCTTAGAAAACTGTGTCTTCCAATTCTAAAATTTCCATTTGATTATTTTTTATAGTTTCTGTTTCTTGGCTAAGAACCCCTATCTTTCCACTCATTGCTAGTATGTTTAACTGTATTAGAAGTAGTAGCTGCCTTGAAAAGGCTGCTAGGAAGATGGCGGAGTAGGAGGACCCTGGGCTCAGCTCTTGCCGTGTTGTCACCTAGAGAACACCCACATAGGCATAAATAACTCAGAAAGCAACCAGATAGCTGGGAGAATGGACTTTCCACAGCCTGACATAGACAAGAGGCCACAGCAAAGCAGATCCACCCTGTCCAATCACTCTTGGTAAGATCCATCAAAGCACTGCCACAAGCCTGACAGTTTGTGAATGAATGTTGGGGTCCGTTATCAAAGGAATGAGACTGAGACAAAGTGAAAGTTATGCAAAGCTTTATTCTATGCCAAGCATTAGAAGTCAGACTGACTGGCCAGGGCCACCTCCGAAGACAGCGACGACTCCCAATCTTACAGGCTCAAGAATCAACTGACCAGTCAGGGCCACCTCTAAAGAGAGTGACTCCTCCCAGCCTCACAGACTAATTTTATAGAGCAAAGGCCATGTGGTTAAGCCTGGCCACACACAGATGGCCAATGAGATTGTAACATACACAGAAAGTTGCATAGTCATGTTAAGCCACACGCAGGTGGCCAATTGAATTACAATTTACCCCATAGTAACTGTTTGAACTAGCCTATCACTCTGGTCAGAATTGGCGCCCAAGTTTGGCACACAAAAGGCGGGGTTTACATTCTTTGGTGGTTAGGGAGATAGTATGTGTGCTTTTTACTGATTGGATGTCTCCCCTAGGCCTGACTCGTCCTTGTATTCTGGGCTCTGTTATTAGGAACTGGCCAACCATATTTTACTGGTTTCTTGGACTTGTTTTTAAGCAAGTTCCTTGAGGGGGGGGTGTCAATTTAAGTTTACTGCATAAACAATGAAATGGCTGTTTAACCTAGATGGAGTCACTCTAGCTAAGTAGGCCCTTACAGTGAGCAGCCCAGAGGAGGGCCAGCACCACTCCAGAAAGAGTCCTGCCCCAGGAGAGTTGGAGGACAACCACATGCCAGTCTGCCTGCAGGACCCACCCACCACCAAAATCTTATCAGGGTACAACACGGGAAATGCCTGCAGTTTGGGGCTACTTCATCTCTGGTAGATGCCTGGTATGATTCAACTCAAGCCCAAGGCAGCCTCCAACTGGCCCACTAACACCAGGAGGACCAGACCCTGCCCACAACAGGCAGAGAGCTAACACAGGCAGAACTGAAGGCAAACACAGCTCCACTACAACAGCAGGACACCCCTGGGCAACACACGTAGGAGACACCCCTGAGGTGCCAGGTTCTGGGGAACAGGGGATATTGCACTGCGGGACCTCATTGTCATAAAGCCACAACTTCCATGTGCAGGAGACGTCACTGACTTTCCTAACACAGAGAAACAGACACGGCAGTAGGCAGAATGAGGATACAGAAGAATATGTCCCCAATGAAAGAACAAAAACAAATCGCAGCAAGAGACCTAAGCAAAATGGAGATAAGAAACATGTCTGATACTGAATTTAAAGTAACGTTCATAAAGATCCTCCCTGGAATTGAGAAAGGAATGCAGAACCTCCAAGAGACCCTCCACCAAGAGATGGCAGCCTTAAAGAATGAATTAGAGCTACTGGACTTACCAAATGGAAATAAAAATAGACCACCTGGAATAAACAGCAAACAAGAGGAAGTAGAAGAATGGATCGGCCACCTGGAGGACAGTGTCTTGGAAAGTAATCAAGCTGAGCAGATGAGAGCAAGGAAAAAATACACAAAATGAGAACAGACCTAGGGAACTCAGCAACACTGTCATGCGTAACAGTCACATGATAGGGATCCCAGAAGGAGAAGAGTGAGAAAAGGGGGCAGATTTGTCTGAAGAAAGAATAGCTAAGAATTTCCTAAATCTGGGGAAGGAAAGAGAAATCCAGATCCAGGAAGCACAGAGAGCCCACCACAAAACCAACCCAAAGAGGTCTGCACCAAGACACAAAATAAGATGGCCAAAAGTAGTGATAAAGAGCATTTTAAAAAGCAACAAGAGAGAGGAAAGCAGTGACATACAAGAGAAACCCCATTTGGCTATCAGTGGTTTTTTCAGCAGAAACTCTGCAGGCCAGAAGAAAGCACCATGATAAATTCCAACGGCTAAAAGGAAAAAATCTAGAGCCAAGAATAATCTATCCAGCAAGGCTTTCATTTAGAATAGAAGGAGAGGTAGAGTTTCCCAGAAAAACGGAAGTTAAAAGCAAAACCAGCCACATCCCTGGCACCCAGGATGCCATCAGCCTATGGGTCCCAAATTCACAGTCTATCACCCTTCTGCCCGGGTGAGCATGCCACGGCCTGCCACCTGCTCCGTGCCAAGTCAACATGCCTTCACCACAGATTGACGAGGACTCAAACTGACACTCTTCCCCTCAAATTTCAGCCACTGTGCTCAAGTTTGTGTGTAAAAGTGGGCATAATATAATAGCAGAATGAAACATCCCAAACAGTGACACTAATTCTGTGGAATATATCATGGATAAACGGAGTGTGGTTGGCTGAGAACATCTCCAACAAGCCCATCAAAGAACAATACATACAGCATGAGGCTAATTACTAAAAGAAACAAACCCAGGAAAAAATAGAACAGGATGAAATCAGAGAGGGAGACAAACCATAAGAGACTCTTAATCATAGGAAACAAACTGTGGGTTGCTGGAGGAGAGGTGGGTGGGAGGATGGGGTACCTGGGGGATGGGCATTAAGGGTGGGGTACTTGATGGAATGAGCACTGAATGTTCTATGCAACTGATGAATCACTGAACTCTACCTATGAAACTAATAATACACTATATGTTAATTGAATTTAGATAAAAAGGAAAACCACACACACAAAGAAGAAAGAAAGAAAGAAAGAAAGAAAGAAAGAAAGAAAGAAATAGCAGCTGCCTTAAAGTCTGCTAGTAATTGCAACACCTGAGTCATCTTGGGGTTTGAGAAGAGAACCACATTTTCCTGGTTCTTGGTATATCAAGTAATTTCAGATTACATCCTGGCTATTTTGAATGTTGTGTTCTTCAGGCTCTGGGTCATGTTAAAAATCCTCTGGACAATGTAAGGTTAAGGGAGGTTCAGTTAAGACTACAAGTTCTGCCTTGTCTTCTGGTGCTGGTAGTAGTTCCAATGTCATTTCAGTTGTTGAATTCTTTGTTAAGCTTCTTTGATCTGTCCCATGCATTCTTGGCTCAAGAAATCTCATTTGTAATGGCTGGTGGTTTAAATTGTTGTGCATTTCTCAAAGTCTTTGCTATGTTGTGTTGAGCCTAATGCATGTGTATTTTAAGGTCACCGTGGGCCTTTCACAGGTTCATATCACAGAATTAGAGAGGTGCATTCTCCTTAGCTGACATCTGTTCTTACCCATACATGGTTTGAAGGTTAACCAGATTTGGGGGCAGAACTTATATACATGATTTGGGGCTCCTCCTTTCTTGTTCTCTTTTTTAATGGGGTTCTTCTCTGCTTTTTCAGCAGCAGAAGTTGCCCCAAACTCCATCACCTAGTTCTTTGTCCAGAAGAACTGCAAGTTTCCCAATAGACTTCCAGCTGCCCCACATGATGAATGCCTTCTAGCTAAGTGCCACAAGACTGAGCAACATGTCCTATGCCATTCCCTTCAAAGTTCTGCCTGTCCTCTCTAATCTCCTTAATTTTATCTTCTCTTCAGTGCCTTAAGTTTATCTTTTTTGTATCTTTTGTTCGGTATTTATTATCTGTGAGAGCATTGGCCTAAACCAGAATCATATTCAGAATTTTTTAATTCCCTATTTATAATAGTCCTTAATGGCTCCACATCTATGGAGAGTTCTCTCATTTTCCAACTGTCTGCGTTATTTAAGATTTATGATTTGTCTGTATTAGAAATTAAAACCTACTACCCAAGATATTAGAAAATATGATCACCTTCCTAATTTTTCCCTTCTCTGTACCACCACATCTACCACTATTTTAAAGTCTCCTTCCTGTTTCAATGTCAACTTTTGTGTTTAGTATCTTGACTTCCAAGTGATTTTTGTCACTTGGGGATATTCCTTCCATTTTTTTTTTGAATTTGGCTATACTTTAAATTTAATGGTCATAATTTATTCATCACTTCCAGGTATTTTCTAATAGAAGGTTTAAGAAGAAATTAGTTTGGTCCACAATTTTGTCAGAATGAGAGCACTATTTTGCCTTCTTTATTCCTTGGTTCTTCATTTTGGAACCTTCTGAAGTAGTACTATTATTGGTCATTGTCACTTAATTGGTCATTGTCACTTAATAGAAAAGATAATGATTTTAGTGATGATAATTTTTACTAAAAATAATCCCTATAATCACAAAAATGAGAGTATTTCTTTACCTCTTTCATATTTTGTTCTACAAACATGCAAGAATGTATAATGTGCAACTCAGTGAGATCACCATGACTTACCACTGGCCCACATTATCAGCAGGACGTTGTTACATAAGCACTAGCATGGAATCAAGTACAGTTTATTCAGTGTTGGGAAGCTGAATCGGGAACATGTTTTCCTTCTTGAATTGTTCTCAAGAGCTCTTTAAATACATTGAACAGATATGTGAAAGTTAATCTGCATAATCATTGTCTTCTGCTTACTTAATAGGCCTGGAATAGCTTCTAAAAATTTGTTATGACTGCAATCATAGTTATATCTGCTTGGCTGAAAAAGGACAAAGGCCTTTTCAAAATCTAGAGCATATACCTGTGAGAGTTTGAGAGCATAGAGAAGGTCAACAATAAAAAGTATTTCCTTGATCATTTTGTCATTTCTGCCTTATTTTTTAAAAGGAGAGTAGCATTCCATGCCTAGAAAATGTGCTAGAAGTGTTGCTCTCTGTCTTGGTAGATCAGAACGTGATTCACTGATGTTCTCTACTCAGTGTCTGCTCTAGTTCCTTTCTCTGTTTTACAATCACCAGAAACCTACCATTTACCTTGATCAGCTACTTCATAAATATGTGTGCTGCTTATCACTCAAAGACCAAATAAGCCAGAGGACACAGAACAACAGAAAATGTCACTCTGCTCTCAGAAGAAAAGGACTTTTCAAAGCAGCGTAATCTTTCTACATCAAAAGTAGCATTAGCGTTGCAGGTTATTGGACCTGGCCATTGGGAACCACCAGTGATCTGATGCCGGTCACACAGTAATTGGAAGGTCATTTGGGAAGGCTGCACAAGCAAGCATTTTCTCACCATTAGAGCATACATTGCTCGAGGAAGATTTCTGCTGAACGTTTTCTCTTGAATTTTGGTTAAATAACTTGCTAAATAAGTAAATGGATCATTTTCCACTTTGATATTTGGGGTTAATGCTTTTTGGCCCGATTTTTCAAATCCTTGAAACTGGAGATCCTCCCTACTTTGTTAGTTTCCTAGAGATTAAATTGCTGTGCTGACTGATTAGAGGGAAGAAGAGTGAATGCCCTGTAATACTTTGAGGTTTTCTGTTATAAAGTTTTACCAAGTCCTAGAAAGCCACAGTCCAGTAAAATTTGAACTAAAAAGTAGAAATACAAATGAATGTTGTTAATCTACCATTGATGTGTTGATTGTTCTCCTTCTCACCTCGTTTTATCCAAGTTATTGTCGGAGGAATGTAAAGGTATTGTCTTCCCAAAACTCAGGTAAATAGCACAAATTGTAACATAAAATTTGCTAGGGATGGGTTATAGTGCTTCCCAATAATGATTTTTAAATATTCCTTCAACTACTCTTTTAATATCACGTGTAATTTTCATAGATAAATTTTATTTATGAAACGACCATGAATGAAAGAACTGGTATTATAGCTAGAGCATAACAAGGAATTATTTAGGGTTCCCCCAGCCCTTCAAGATAAAGGAGAAGAAAGGAAAGTATATACTGCAATTCAATTATAATTATATCCTATCCTGCATGATTATTGATTTTGTCTAAGCCCATTTTACCTATCCCTTAATGTCAAATTCAGCTGCCATATCCTATATGAAATGTTTATCCACTTCTCAATGTATAGTCATCTCTCCCTTCCCTGGACTGCACGTATCATCCATTGCAGTAGTTCTTGTGTGAGTTCCTTAAGGAAAGGTGCATTCTCTTATTCCTGTATATTCCTAGTGCCCAGGACAGTGCCAGCACAAAAGCACTCATCACACCATAGTATAAATTCCAGATTGTTTCTCAGTCTACTCCCAGGCAGGACTGCAAAGTCCTTGAAAGTAAGGATTATGTTTTATAAACTGTCAAATCCTCAGGAACTGTCATAATGCCTGCTATACTATTGGTAACCATAAGTATCTTCTGAATGTCTAGGTAATAGTAATGCATATAAACTCATAAATTATGAGTTTATATTCTCTTATAAATTATGTATATTCTCTGAAACACACAATACTACAATTGAATAATGATCATGAGGTATCTTATACCCCTGATTACACTGGTAATTTTCTTGAGAAGAAACCATACCTTATCTTCCTCTTTTATCCTTGCCATCCTCAAATCAGAAATGAATTCATTAAATACTCTTAAAATTGAATAGAAACATATAATCACGAGGAATCTCAGATTTTAAGTCATGCCCAATGTAATGTTCAAAACACCCCTCAGTTCACATTAGGAAACACTTACTGAGCATTTGCAACATGTCAAGCATCACACGAGGCTCTAGGCATATAAAAATGGAGTAAACGAATAAAATAGGGAAGCAGCTCCCAAGAAGCTTATGTAGTAGATAAGACAGACACAAAATATGTTGTCATAAGTAATCAGGAAAATATGGCTATACACTGGGTATTTTGCAAGCACAGAGGAATACTTAGTCCAACCTTAAGTTCATGAATGACTCCCAGGAGAAAATAATGAGTAAGGATGAGTAAATGTTAGCCAAGAAAAGAAAATGTGTCTTTTTTAGAGGGATCAAGGTGAACGATGGCACAAAGTGCTAGAGGAACATGATGTGTACTTATTAGAGTGTAAAATATGAGGTTGAGAGTGAGGAGAAATTAAATGTGGAGGAAGACTGTATCAAGGGGTAGAAGTATTTATGTGCCACTCTAAGGAACTTAAACTTCATCCCATAGTCAATGCAGAGTTCAAGTGTTTTAAGAACAAGAATGATATGATTAAGTATACATTGTAGAGACCACTTTGGTTGTGTGCAGTTGACTGATTAAAGAGTTAGAGCAAGACAAGAGTAAAAGAAAACAGGAAGCTACTGAAATTGTGTAGGCAAGAGTTGGGGAGGGCCTTAACTTGGCGAGTAGAAGTAGGTAGACAGAGAAACAGAAGGGACAACACGCCAGACATTCTGAAAAAATAACTGGCGTGCCTTGGTGATAGAGTAAATGAGGGATATGTAGGATAGAGTTGAGTCAAGAATGACTTCCATGTTCCTGGAGAAGACTGGACCACCAACTAGGAGAACCAGAGTAGAGAGTATGGGAATAATGAGTACTGTTTTTGAGATTCTGACTCTGAAGTAGTGTCAAGTGCAGGTACACAGCCTATATTTGGATTTCTATGACTGAATCACAGGATAGAGGCTAGAACTGAAAGCAAAAGCATATATGTGGAAGATAAAGACATCAGACCAAATCAGATAACTCATCAGCAGTGTGTGAAGGGGAAAGAGCAATGGGATAAGATGTTGAAGTCTGATTAACTTCAGTATTAAATAGAGGGAGCAAATGAAGCAGACTTTTCTCACCATTAAAGGTAACAAGGGTGTTAAGTATTAGATAACATCAAAAGGCACCAGGGATCAACAATATCCAACAAAATCCAGGAGATATACTTTGTCCCTCTATATAAGCATTTTAGCAATGTTCTTCTGTTTTATACCTTGCCATCACACAGCACTTGTATCTCATGAATAGCTTTTTAAAAATGACATGAGACCATCCATAAGCCCCTGAGGGTGCACTAAATCATAATGCATCACAAAATGAAGAAGGGGTAGGAACATTTGTTCACAATTGTGACCTTCACAGTCATGCTGGGAAAACAGAGAGGAGGTCTAGGGAGGTAGGTACGCTTACCAAAGGGTTCATGCCAGCTCAGTATTAATGGAAAGCCACAGATGGTTAGCTGTACACGATGGGCGCACCCTCCCCGAGACACATTTTAAGCAAACTGATGCCCTTGTAGACAGCTACTTAGCTATTTGGACTCTACCTGTGAGTACTATAAAGTGTGTTTTGATGTATTTTTGATGTGGGTTTTTAATGTATCTTAGAATGAACTTCCTGCACAGCTATATTCTTTCCTGTGCCCCAAAGGGCTGTTGTTTGTGAATCTTATTAAAAATTAACAAGAATCTATTTCCCATCCTCTGTGTGTCACGGAGGAAGAATGGCATATTCTGATAAGCAGAAGGCATTCATTGATTTCTGAACCCAGAGGCACTGGAAAGCATCACAAATCATGTGGTAGGACTGGGTAAACTCAATGATTTATTTAAATGATGTTCAGAATTTCATGTGTCAATAAACCTCCCTGGTGACTATAAATCCAGAGAACTCTATTTCTTTTTGTAAGGGGGAAAGTACATTATCCCTTGAATTGGGTCCCAATTCATATAGTCCTGACTGCACCACTTTTAACTTAGGCCTTACAAGTTAGAACAAAACCACTCAAGTCAGCATCCCACCAGAGATGAATATAGAGCTTGAAAGAAGGCAGCTAAACTGAGAATTAACTTAAGAGAACCTTGCAAATACTACAGATGGTAGCCACAGACCCTTGTCAAAGGTATTCGAGTTCAATGCATATCTTGCTAACTTGCAAAAATGGAAAAAATAACCCTCCCCACTAAAACTAGAAATAAAACAAAAGTTTTATGGAACACCACCTGAAAATTTCTGGGTCAGTCTTTTTTATTACACAATAGCACAAAGAGATTTAATTGGAGTATTTCCCTCTGTCCACTTCAATACAGTTCTCAGAAAATACCTGAGGGCCAGGGAATGATGAAGAAGAAGTATAAACTTTAAGAGGCGTTAGACAAGTTATTTATCCTCTGTAACCTGTTTCCTCATTTGTAAAGCGAGACTAGAATCCTCTGGTGTTAGAGTACATTATATAATGTATATAAATAAAACTTTTAACAGTACTTAGTACATATAAAACAGATGATTAAGGGTGGTAATTATTACTATCATTATGGAGCTTGTGTAACACTCATTTACTACTTGCAAATTCACTTGTCCCCTACTAGTAGGTGACACAGAAAAAATAAAAAACTGAAGAAAAAGCATGAGAAAAAAAAACACGAAAAAATGAACCAAATAATATTCATTAACTTTACCTGTAAACGGAGGGGAAAATTTCTATTCTTCTCTTGAGTGGCTATGTGTGCATATGGGTTCTATAGAAATATATGTGTTCTACAGAAACAGTTTGACAAACCACTTCACAACATGTAATATAATTGCACACTCTGAAATACACAAACTCCCTTTTATCCAGGGAGCTGGCTCACCGTTAGAATTGAGTCCTCACAGAGGACTTTTCTTTATTATAAAATATTTCTACTCATTTTTATCCACAACAAATAGAAATCAAAAATACATGTCTGCAATCATTATGTCTAGTTCATCAACTTGCTTCTTTTCCAAAGATACGAGCATTCATTGCTGTGATTTTTTTTATATTGTCCACATATCATATAGCCATGTTTTCTGTAACTGAAATTACTTCTCCTTTAAATGAGAGTTCAATACATCAGCATGCATCATCCTTCCAGGCGTTTTGCCACCTGAACAAATTTGAGATGTCCCAAGCTAATGGATGAGAATGGCTAATTTCAGGAGAAGGCTATAAATCTCCAGCAATGAAGGACTGCACTGAGTTTGAAGGTCTCCAATGGAAGATATGATGAAATGAAGTGGTGGAAAGAAGGTATTGTCATAATAAATGGGAAGTTAAATAATCATGAGGCAGAACTCGTGGTACTTTTTAAATTACTTCCTACGTGTAAAAATGTGTTGACCAAATGAATACTGGTATCCCACCAGAAGAGAGAAATGTCATGACCGGTGTTTATAACAAAGAAACATCCCCAAAGCACCATGGGAAAATTTTCAAATATTCAATATCTGTTCTTAATGAAAAACTGAGAAAAGCAAACAGTGGCAGGGGAATACAGTAATTACAAATGAGAAAGATGGAACTATTTGTGAACCTGACACTAACCCATGAACAGCTCCAAGAATGGGACGTTTAGCCGCCAAGAAGCGTTTGTTACCAAACGTATCCACCCACTCAGTCCACACTTAATGAAGCATGTGTTTCATTCCAGGCTCTGTCCTGGGCACCAGGGATTCAGAGAAGAGTAAGAAGCTGCCTAAGACTCTCTAGAACTCTGAGAATATGTGAAAAACAGATGAGAATGTGGAACTATCGCTGACCAGCTAATTAACTAACACGGGGTCACGGATGAGGATCACCTCAGTGGGCGTGAAGATGCCAGAAAGCTTCCAAAAGGAAATTATACTTGAGGTGACTTTGAAGAACATGTAGGAACCCTAAAATGAGAAGAAAGTATCAGAAACTTTCTAACAGGGATGCTTGGGTGGCTCAGTGGGTTAAAGCCTCTGCCTTCGGCTCAGGTAATGATCTCAGGGTCCTGGGATGGAGCCCCGCATCAGGCTCTCTGCTCAGCGGGGAGCCTGCTTCCCTTCCTCTCTCTCTTTGCCTGCCTCTCTGCCTACTTGTGATCTCTGTCTGTCAAATAAATAAACAAAATCTTAAAAAAAAACAAAAACAAAACAAAACAAAAAAACCAAGAAACTTTCCAACATACAAAAAGCTCAGAAACACCAGGTATTTAGGGGCACAATGAGCCATGTTTCATTGAAGAGCGCCTTGTGCTGGGTAGGAGAATGTCTTTAGGAAGAGACGGGGACCCAGTCATGAAGCCTGGTGTAAAAAAGGGATTTTTGCCTGGTATTTAGCTGCTTCTGGAGATTTGGCTCCAGGGCTCCGTGTGTTTCTGAGGTGACAGCGATGTCAGTAGTGTTACCTACAAATGGCTTGCTATTCTTGGGTCACAGGGCAGATTTGAGAATCAGGTGGGAATGACCAGAAAATTTTGTCTAAAAGCCGCTAAGGATCTTGAGCCAAGATTGAGAAGCCAAAATCTGATGCCAAATGGGAATCTGAGAACTAGACAGATGAGTGCAGGGAGCAGGACCACAAAACAGGGAAATTGGTATAAATCTGGACTAAATCTGGAGGCGGCTGAAAAAGCCATGGTGGAATGTGTTGGCACTCCTGGCAGTTTGTTTATGTGGGTGGCTGGTCTGAGGATCCACGGTAGATCAGTTATGTCACCCAGTAGGATCTCAGCAGGGTGTGGGCATGACGCCATTTGCTTACTTTATATGTGCCTCTGTGCAATGATTCACCTTAGAGTCAAGAATCTCTCCCATGCAGAAGATCTTTTAGGAATATTTATTAGCCACGGGTATCTTATTCCTTCAGAATAATTCTCTGCTTGTTCATCACCACACACCAAGGCCTGTTAGAGCCCCCAGAGTAGATGTTATCTGAATTGAAAGGAAATGAAAGAGCCCTCTGATGCAGCCCCCCACCCCCACCATTAGAAGCCAGATTCAAATTGTGGCCGATCAGTGGTTCCTTTGCCTTCCTCAGTTTTAATTTTAAAACTGATAAGTTTTAAAAGTGATAATATAAACCTCAACTTTATATCAAAATTAAAACAAACAGGGTGCCTGGGTCGTTCAGGAGGTTAAGCGTCTGCCTTCAGGTCAGGTCATGATCCTGGAGTCCCAGGATCGACCGCACTTCAGGCTCCCTGCTCGATGGGGAGCCTGCTTCTCCCTCTCCCACACCTCCGGTTGTGCTCTTTCTCTCTCTGTCAAATAAATAAAAATCTTAAGAAAAACCCCAAATTAAAACAATTATAATACAAAACAGTAAACTAAAAGTTAAAATAATAATGATACAAATACCAGACTTTATAACAATATATTGGGGAATGTGTCACAAAGCATTATTTCTATGACATTGAAAAAGAGATTCTTTTAAAATTTAATTTAAAAAAAATTTTTTTTAAGATTTTATTTATTTGAGAGAGAGAGAGAGAGGAGAGAGAGAGAGCATGCATTGTGGTGGGGAGGAGCAGAGTGGGAGGGAAGGGGACAAGCAGACTTAGCCCTGAACGAGAAACCAGAGGTGAGCTGGATCCCATGACCATGAGATCATGACCTGAGCTGAAACCTAGAGTCGGAGGCTAACCAACTGAGCCACCCAGGTGCCTCAACATAAGTAATTTTAAAAATAATCAACAAATGGAACAAATAAATTTTATAATTGAATATCAGTTTATAGTTTTACAGATCATTTGTAGATGTATAACAAAATCATGACATTTCAAGAGCTAAAAAGAAAGACATAGATGATCTGATTCAATCCCTTCCTATTCTGGATGGGCTGAGCCTCATGAAATGATTTAATCCAGAGTTGTTTCTGTACAAATCTTCTCAGGACTTGGATGATACATGAAAAACAAATACGTTAGAATCTTTATTTTCCCTAACTCTGAATTCTTAAGCATAGGCACTGTACACAGGTGAATATATTTGCATCTCTATTCTGCAATACAGAGCAAGGCATTTGATAGGAAGTCAATGAATATTTGTTGGATGAATGAATAAATGAATGAATATTATGCCACCTATGTAGTCTGCCTACATAGGGGAAAAAAGTATCGCACATAGAATTGCTAATATTCATCCGTTCTGTTCATTATCTATACCAGACTTCACCCTGGAACTGTTTACTTATAATGGATACCAGGTTCCTGATTTTGTTCCATGTTAGTGAATGTAGGGTTTTTAAGACTTATGAGTTCCTGTAGTATCAAAGGTTTCCCATCCGTTATTCCTAGAAGCTTAACACAATTATCTACCCATGGGGATCTTACATTTTCCAGATCAACTCTGAGTACAGGTTGATTATGGGTTAATCTCATAATCTTTAGGATCTCAAGGGATTCTAAATTGTTTTACATATGATCCCTTTGTATTTTTATGGCAAAGATTAAGAATTTGGTTACAATGCATGAAATTGCTCTAAGGTGAGACATGTTATCAACACTAAATTAAACAATATCTCTTTCCAGTGGATGTGAAACTGATCAAGATGGTAAACTAAATTAACATGTTCTTTGATTTCAGTCCAACAGGAAGAGGCCAAGTTGAGCCATTAAGACATGTGAAATGATACTAAAACTTTCATTCAGAAAAACTCCTTGTCTAAAAGACATCATCTACTAGCCAGTGTTCCTTATAAACAGATGACTAGAGGGGCTGGCTTCATACTAAAAGAATAATCAATACTTTCTTTTTATTAGATTTTCTTCCAGAAGATCTTTTATGTGAGGAGTCAATAGAGGACTTGCTTACTTACTGCTCAGAGCTTATATATAAATAGGGATATGTGGGCTAAGTGTTACTGGGATTGTGATCTTTTTTTTTTTTTTAAGATTTTATTTATTTATTTGACAGAGATCACAAGTAGACGGAGAGGAAGGCAGAGAGAGAGAGAGAGGGAAGCAGACTTCTTGCTGAGCAGAGAGCCCGATGTGGGACTCGATCCCAGGACCCTGAGATCATGACCTGAGCCGAAGGCAGCGGCTTAACCCACTGAGCCACCCAGGCGCCCTGGGATTGTGATCTTTAGTGGGATTTCTGCTTGAGTTATACCCTCCTGCTAGTAAGAAAGGGACTAGTGGCAGTTGGTAACAGTGGGAGTCTTAAATGATGGGACAGTAATTTATTGCCATTCCCTTCCTTCTGGGTTCCTCAGAATTGAACCCATAGCATTCCACTCTGCAATGCTCTGACAATGTTGTTGAGCAAATGACATAGAGACAGAATTTTCAAAGAATTCTCTCTGTGGCAGAAGACACAATGACAGTTTTTTGATGTTTCATTTTTGTTCTTATATTCAATCGAAAATAAAGGTTGTAGTGGTACCATGCAACATCTCACAACTTGGATTTCTTTCCTTTCAGCGAAACTAATTTCTGTGCCTGTTGGTTATTCAAATTGTATCAGAATAATTACAGAAAAAAAATGCCCACCTGTCATTAAAGCAATGCTCCAGATGAAAAAAACCAAGCATCTCTCTTTTAATAGTGAAACATTGGAAATGTATTAGGAAGATATCCTATAAAAAATGACTTATGTTTCCTTTTAGGCACATGTTTTGTTCTCCTATGAGATTGTATTCATGTTTCAAAAGTCTTATTCTTTGGGATACTGAACAAATTGAGAAGTTGCTACCATTTAGAGTATGTATTAAATAAACATATTTGTAACCAATTGATTAAAGAACTTGAATTCGTTAGAATGTTATGATGAACTTTCTTTGTTCTAATGACTTTTATCCTATGTTGAATGTAACCTTCTTACTGGGTAGGTAAAGGTCTCCCCCTGACATCATGGCCAAATTCCATAACTTTCCTGATACTTATTGTCACTAGAATAGTCCCATTTTAGCATTTAAGGCTCCAAAGTGGTGTTTGTTTGTTTGTTTTTTAGGATTTTATTTATTTATTTATTTATTTATTTATTTATTTATTTATTTATTTATTACAGATAGAGAGAGAGAGAGCGCACAAGCAGGAGGGCAGCAGGCGAGGGAGAAGCAGGCTCCCCGCTGCGGAGCATATGTATATATATATATATATATCTCCAAACTCTTTATAAAGTTCATCTCCCTTCAGTGTTCAGTGCTAAGTAGACATGAGCTAGACACTGTGCATGTATTATTCCCTGATAGAACACTATAAAGTAAATACTTTTATCATCCACATTTTACAGATGAGGAACTTGAGATTCATAGAGGGTAAATTACTTGTACAATTGGCATAAGAACAAACAGCAAATAATCTTAGCTTCTTAATTCTACATTTTGAGCAATTTCCAGTAGACTACACCAGATACTATTAAAGAAAGTGTCATTATTGCCATTTGTATGACAGGTAGGCCACTATTTAAAGAAAGGTATTTGTAATCAGTGGCAACGACATTCTTTAAACATACATCTTGCTATTTCTCCTGAAGGACCCACAGGTTAAAAATTTATAAATCTGTTTTTTCCCTTAAGAAAAAAATTTCTGGGGCGCCTGGGTGGCTCAGTGGGTTAAGCCGCTGCCTTCGGCTCAGGTCATGATCTCAGGGTCCTGGGATCGAGTTCCACATCGGGCTCTCTGCTCAGCAGGGAGCCTGCTTCCCTCTCTCTCTCTCTCTCTCTCTGCCTGCCTCTCCGTCTACTTGTGATCTCTCTCTGTCAAATAAATAAATAAAATCCTTAAAAAAAAAAAAGAAAAAAGAAAAAAATTTCTTTTTGCAGTTTTCTTCATGGACCCTTGATGTGACTGATTTCTAACACCCCCCCATATATATATTCTCAATATATATATTATTATATACATATATAAATTTCCATATGTATATGGAAATTAGGAAAAAAACAAACGTGTAAAGGAAAAAAGAGAGAGAAAAAGAAACCAAGAAACAGACTCTTAACCAAAGAGAACAAACTGATGGTTACTAGAGGGGAGGTGGGAGTTTATATATATTTCCAATCGTTATATACATCAAGGGATCAGCAATGTTGTCAATATCACTATTAAGTGCTTTAGCATATGGACAGCATGAACCATAAAATCAAGTTCCCTTACTTACAAGTTATACCGCTGAATGTAATGAAGACCCTTGCGCCTTTATTGCTTCTTTTCTCATTCATTCAGAGAGGGGTGGCAGTTTTTGTGTAATAATTGTTCTGAGAGAAACATTCCCCATTTTGCCACATTGATTCTTCTCTTGTACCTATATTCTCCACTGCCTCTGATTTCTGCTTGACTTCTAAAGCAGAGCAACTGTTAGACATTGACTTAGTTTGCTGTTTGCCTAACCATTTTTTTTTTCCTCTTGGTCAGTATTTGATCTTCAAACCCATGTTACCAGGAATTGCTGATACGTATATTTTCTATTTTCCCAAGTACTCCCTCAGCTGTTTTGTAGTAACAATTACAATTTTCTGATGTGTTCCTTTTTAGACTGACCTAGAAGATGCTCTGTGTAATTTGCCCCAAATTCTCATGATTTATTCTTCCTCATCTTTTGAAAATATTTATTTGTTTTAGTGTTTTTCTTTCTTTCTTTCTTTTTTAAAGATTGTATTTATGGATTTGAGAGAGAGAGAGCACAAGCAGGGGGAGTGGCAGAGGGGAAGGGAGGAACAGACTCCCCACGGAGCAAGGAGCCCCATGTGGGGCTGGTCTTAGGACCCTGGAATCATGACCTGAGTGAAGGCAGATGCTTAACTGATTGAGCCACCCACAAACCCCTGTTTTAGTGTTTTTCTACTTTAAGGTACTTATGTAAGCTTTCTAAGTCTCCTTAGCAGTAAATCATTTTTCTTTGAAAAACACTAGATATTATGATTTGGAATTCGCCCAAAGCATTTAAAGAATCTTAGCAAACATGAAAATGTTTATGTTCACCTCAACCAAAATAGCTCACAGATATGTAATGAGATCCTTTCAACTGATGCCCAGATGGTCATGCGAAGTTCAACTTACCCTGGCAACCCAATTTTTTAGGGGAAGCAAACCTAATTGTTGCTCTAACTAGGAAAACAAGACCTCAAATTCAAGATTGAATTCATCTAAAATTTACCTAAAATTTTAGCGCTGTTGCTTACTTGCCCAACCAATTATCCAGATCATTTGATTCAAATGAAGTCTTCAGGGGTTTGACCATTATTCTCTACTTCATTTTCTAACCCCCTTCTGAATAATTGGCCTTCAAACAAAGATACACTGAAATAATTTGTAACAGATATTTTAAAAATCACTTCGTTTTATTTTTATTTTCCATAATGATAAGTGTACTCTTTAATCCCCATCTGTCATTTCCCCCATCCCCTCAACCCCACTTCCCTCTAGTAACCATTAGTTTGTTCTCTTTGTTTAAGAGTCTGTTTCTTGGTTTCT
Source organism: Lutra lutra (assembly GCF_902655055.1). NCBI lineage: Eukaryota > Metazoa > Chordata > Mammalia > Carnivora > Mustelidae > Lutra > Lutra lutra. The sequence goes on from NC_062285.1 coordinate 98,066,353, forward strand.
CTCTCCTTCTCTCTTTTTATCTTTGCTTGTTTGTTTTTTTCTTAATTTCCACATATGAGTGAAATCCTTTAGTGTGTGTCTTTCTCTGACTTATTTCACTTAGCATTATACTCTCTTGCTCCATCCATGTCATTGCAAATGGCACGATTTTATTCTTTTTTTATGACAGAGTGATATTATATTACTGTATAATAATATATATATATACCACTTCTTTACCCATTAACTTATCATTGGACACTCGGGCTGCTTCTCTAGTTTGGGTATGGTAAATAATGTCGCAATAAACATAGACGTGTACATATCCACTTGAATTAGTGTTTTTGTAGTTTGGGGGTAAACAGACAGTAGTGCAGTTATTGGATCATAGAGTAGTTCTAATTTTAATTTTTTGGGGAACCTCCACACTGTTTTCCACAGTGGCTGCACCAGTTTGCATTCCCACCAACAGCGCGTGAGGGTTCCTTTTTCTCCATATCCTCGCCAACACTTGTTGTTTCTTGTGTTTTTTATTTTAGCCATTCTGACAGGTGTGAGGTGATACCTCCTTGTGGTTCTGATTTGCATTTCCCTGATGCTCAGTGATGTTGAGCATCTTTTCATGTGTCTGTTGGCCATCTGGATGTCTTCTTTGCGGAAATATTGTTCATGTCTGCTCAGTTTTTACCTGGATTATTTGTTTTTTAGGTATTGAGTTGTATAAATTCTTTTTATATTTTGGACTCTAACCCTCTATCAAATATATCATTTGCAAATATCTTCTTCTGTGTAGTAGATTGCCTTTTAGTTTTGTTGATTGTTTCCTTTGCTGTGCGGAATATAACAGACATTTTTTAACTCCACAGTTTTAAATGTGTTTGGTGTATATATGGTTTGCCCTGCGGAAGATAGTGAAAAAGCAGATGGGGAAAGAAGGAAACAGGTCATTCATTGACTTTTTAAAAATAGACTATTTTTTAGAGCACTTTTAGGTTCACAGCAAAACTAAGAGGATGGTAGAGAGATTTTCTGCAAACCCCCTTCCCTGATACAGTCATAGAGTCCCCATTATTGTCTCCCACCCGAGTGAGATATTTTTTACAAATGCTGAACCTATACACATCATTACCACTTAAAAACTATAGCTTACACTAGGTTTCACTCTTGGTTCTGAGAATTCTAGGAGTTTATATGTTTATCTAGACATGTATCCACCATTTCAGTATCCTGGAGTGGTTTTAATGCCTGATTTTTCTTGGTGTTCCACCTACTCATCTCCCCTTCACTCCTAACCCCTGGGAACCACTGACCTGCTTATTGTCTCCATAGTTTTGCTTTTTCCAGAATGCCATATAACTGGAACCATAACCTATGCACCATTTTCAGATTGGCTTCTTTCACTTAGTAATATGCATTTAAGTTTCCTCCATGTCTTTTCATGGAATGGTAGCTCATTTCTTCTTAGTGCTGAATAATATCCCATTGCCTGGGTAAATACCACCCTTTATTTCCCCATTGACCTGCTGAAGGATGTTTTGGTTACTTCTAAGTCTTGGCAATTACACATGAAGCTGCTGTGAACATCCCTGTGCAGTTCTTTTGTGTAGGTGTAAGTTTTCATCTAATTTGGGTAAATACCAAGCAGTATGAATGCTGGATTGTATGGTAAGTGTATGTATAGTTTTGTAAGAAACAGCCTGTTTTCCAAAGTGACTGTACCATTTTGCATTTTAGCAACAGTGAGTGGGTTCCTGCTGCTCCACATCCTCTCCAGATCTGGTGGTGTCAGTGCTCGAGACTCTGGCTATCCTAATGGGTGTATAGTGGTATGTCATTGTTGTTTCTGTTTGCTTTTCCCTGATGTCTCATGATGTGAAATATCTGTTCACATGCTTATTTGTCCTTTATATGTCCTCCATGGTGAGGCATCTATTAAGGTCTTTGGCTCACTTTTTAATCCCACTGTGTCAAGTTGAGTACAGTTACCAGTTACCAGTCCCAGGGGAGGACTCCATGTCTATGGAGGGTGGAAAAGAACATCATCATGCCAACCACCAGGAAGGAAAGTCCAAACACTCCTTCCAATTGCTTCTTGGTTTCAGAGCCACCAAGGAGATCATAACATGGTCAAGCACTGGTTGGAACAACACATCACTTACATCGAAAAGAGCCAGAGCAAGATCAGCTTCAACTGTGGGTGTCAGTCCCCCATGCCAAAGTGTCTTTCTCCCTCTGTTGCCACAGTGGGAGGAACCTGTCCTCTCCCCTTGGAAGATGGATAATGTAGTGGAGTTGGCCATGTGCCTTACGACTCACATTCTTTACGAAGAGACAGAGAACTCATTGAGCCTGAAACAAGGAAAGATAGAACCACACAAGGTGGTAAGTCCAGCACAGGATTTGAGGGCTTTTTATCTCTTGGTAAAGAAATAGTCCAGGCCTGAGGCTCATCCATATGCAGCCAGCTGGGAGGAGAAAGACTGCATGTGTGAGAATGTCTTTCCCAACAGGTTGTTTGTGTTCTTACAGTTGAGTTTCAAGAATTATTCATATATTTTGGATAACAGTCCTTTATCAGAGATGTCACTTGCTAATATTTTCTCCCAGTCTGTGGCTGGTCTTTTCATTTTCCTGACCAAGTCTTTCACAGAGCAGAAATTTTTAGTTTTAATGGAGTCCAACTTATCAGTGTTTCCCTTTATGAATTCTGCCTTTGGTGTTGTATCTAAAAAGCCATTGCCATGCCCAAGGTCATCTAGGTTTTATCCTGTATTATCTTCTGCGGTTTTATAGCTTTGCATCTTTCATTTAGATTAGGATCTGTCTTGAGTTAATTTTTGTAAAGGGTTAACTTTTGTCAAGTCTTGTTCTAGATTCTTCTCTCCCTCCTCCTCCTCCTCCTCTTCCATGTGGATGTCTAGTTGTCTCTATACTATTTATTGAAAATACTATCTTTTCTCCATTGCACTGCTTTTACTCCTTTACCAAAGATTAGTTGACTGTTTTTACATGGGTCAGTTTCTGGACTCTGTATTCTATTCCTTTAATTTATTTGCCTTTTCTTTTACCAATACTACACTGTCTTGATTATTGTCACTTTATATTAAGTCTTGAAGTCTTTCTTTCCCATTAAAACTAGGAACAGGGGCACCTGGGTGACCTACTGGGTTAAAGCCTCTGCCTTTGGCTCAGGTCATGGTCTCAGGGTCCTGGGATCGAGCCCCACATCGGGCTCTCTGCTCGGCAGGGAGTCTGCCTCCTCCCTCTCTCTCTCTGCCTGCCTCTCTGCCTACTTGTGATCTCTGTCTGTCAAATAAATAAATAAAATCTTTAAAAAAAAACTAGGAAAAAATAAAGAATGTTTCCCATCACCACTGCTTTTCAACATTGCACCAGAAGTCCTAGCTAATGCAGTATGACAAGAAAAGGAAACAGAAGTATACAGATTAGGCAGGAATAAATAAAACTGTCTTTATGCACAGATGACATAAGAGTCTATGTAGAAAATCTGACATTTTGACATGTATGTCCTCTTTGAAAAAAGTTTTATACTATTTTTTAAATAGTAAGGCAATTCAGATTTTATGTTTAAAATAGTTGGAAAATAAAATTCGCTTTATAAATATCTACTTTCAATGATCCTCATAAGATTCTACCTATTTCATGAGTAATACATTTAACAGGATTTTCTTGATGATCCTAAACTGAGATTTAAGGTCTGGTTCTTTCTTAAAATAGTGACTTTGCTGGACATCTAGCTGCATGAGCTTATGTGTATGGAAACTTCTTTTTCAGGCTGAAGGAAAGTGGAGTTTAATATTTTTTCACTGGATAAAGATGAAAGAGTATAGCACAGATGGAAAGAGAATGGCTTCTACTCTAGAGTGTCCTAGGATATAGTATGTCTATGTATGGCTGGAGGGAGAAGCAAATCTCCTTCATGAAAGACTTGGGAGCAAGCAGCACTCCTACAGCTTCTTCAGCAAAGACCTAGCCATTCTTACCTCCACAGGGCATTCTTGGTACCCAGGAGATATCAAGGAGGCAGCCTCAGCTGACCTATACTTGTGTAGTGCAGCTATGGCAGTGACAAGGGACCTCCCTCAGGTAACTGGTAACAAACCACAAATATGATAGAGTGGAGGAATATGATTTGGCTTCATGTCAGGCATTCCTGGAACTAGCTGGAAAAAAAACAAAAACAAAAACAAAAACAAAAAACCTAGAAAGATGAAAGAAAAGGAAGGGGCTGGATATGTTTGTCCGTAGATGGGAGTGAGAAGCCAGCAGAATTTTAATATTAATTATTTGTTTTCACAGGCTGATGGTCCTAGACAATCAGAGTTATTCCCCTTTCACAAAGGTCCATTTTTTTATTACAGATAAGGAAATGGTGGATGTGGAATTTGGGGAATTTTTATGGTCAGTAACAAGCTTTCCTGTGTGTGTCAGTGTGTTAATCATTTCAGATCTGCTATGTATAATACCACACAATTAAACTGCCACATATCTGTCCAAAATAATCATTTTAGCAACTTTCATGATCAATATTGACTACTGCAGCAAATTGATTATATTGGAATCCACATCAGCTGTGAAAGCTGAACAATTATTTTCAGTATAGAGATCCATCCAGTATGTCTTTACTTAAGGTTTGTTTCTTAAAAGTAGACTATGGGTTATTTTTGTTAAAATGACTCATGGAAGAGCTATGAGATTAGACCTGAGTACGTGTGACCTCTTTTGATAGGCAGGAGTACATGCTTCTCCTCGCAAGAGACTAATAACGGGGCACACTATCAACCTGCATTGGCAAAGCGAGATTTTCAGGCCTTTTTCTTTTACTATTTCATATTATTCTCACGACAATCCTGTTACTTAGATGGCACAATTATTCCTCTCTTCATTATGCAAATGATGAGACCAAACAAAGAGAGGTACACTGAGAACACAGTGAAGAGGAAAACACAATTAATTCCTTTACCTAGGACGCCAGCATACCTCCCTAAGACCACTGAAGAGCTTTCATTCTTTCAGTGCCATGTCTTGAGCAATTGTATTATGAACAGTCTCCAAGTTCATTCAAACACATTCAAATTCCCCTATTTTCCTTTCTTTCTTTGGGCACTTTACCTGACTTATGGTAGAAATCATAACCCTCTAAAATTGGCAGACTTGAATCACATATAATGGAAAAATCATTTCATTGGTTATCAGGTATAATGGGAAACATCTGCTAGGCTGGTTTGACTACTACTGGCTGTACGATTCCTTCATCCTTTGTGTTTTTAGTGATCATTGTATGTGCCTTAATTATTTTCTTAGCTGTATTGTAAACTCCTCTAGGGAAGAAATGATCATTTATACTTTATATTCTTAGCCCCATGCTTAAAGATAGGTAGTCATTAAAAATGAATTTTTGCTGATGATGTTTATGTAGAAAAGGGTTTAAAATATGCACGCAATATGGACCCAACAGTTTCCAAATGAATAAAAATTGCTGAACAAGTAACCTCTTTCAGGTTCTTAAATGTACCATGCAACCTAGGCACGGCTCAACATCTGCTGTATTTGGGCTTTTTATATTGCATCACATTTCATATAGGAAATGTCCCTATAATACTAACTTTATGATGTTTTCCTCTATTGGTGTAGAGTATATTTTGATCTATATGAAGTTCATTCATCCAGAAAACACTTACTAATCTCCTTTTATATGCCAGACATTGGATATGAACTTGGCACATAGGATATGCATAAAATTGGCCCAGACTTTAAGAAACTTTACATTGTATAGTTAATATAAAACATGTTGTACATTCCTCTACTTTTTTTTTTTTCTATTTCCTCTACTGCTTCTTATTCCCCATGTCTCCTTAACTTTTCACATTTTTGTTTATCTAGCCCAGCAGCAGCTGGTTAGGAACAAGAGGGTTTCCATGTATTGAGTATTCACTGAATAGCTCTGAGGAACTGTGCTAAGTGCTCTTCACACAACAATGATTTGTGGACAGTGTTTAAGCCTTAGAGCAAACCTATTAGGTGGTGATTATTGTCCCATTCACGTTATAGCTGAGAAAACAAAGGTTTGGCATGATTGCATAGGACCTGTGGTTCATGGAGGGGAGCCAGGATTGACCCAGACCTTCCTTCCTCAAAGTCCACTCACTTAACCACTACATCGTTGTGCTGTTTCACTACAGTTAAGTCAATCATTTATATAATGAAAGACATTTCGTGGCGTGTACACTCTTATTTTTCTGCACCAACAGAACACATATAGAGAATAGGAAAGTTGTAGAGAATCACTTGAATGAATAGCCAGGAAGGCTGAAGGAAGTGAGACCATTTAGATTAAAAAAAAAAGAAAGAAAGAAAAGAAAATTCTGAGGAGATATAACCTCTCTCTGTCTCCAGGCCTGTGGTGTGGAAAGGAAATGTTACTTCTTAAGCACACTCCAGGGATACAGCTAAGAGAAAGTTACAGGTTAAAAAGAAACAACTTGGGGCTCAATGCCAAGAAATATTTTCTGGTAGAATTGATATAGAAGAATAAACTTACTCAGAAGGAAGAGAATCCAGTTTGTATAGAAGCTCAAACATGGTAGTGGTGTGGAGGGGCCTCTGCAGGATGGGGAAGGAGAAGAAATCGTGAGTGTGGTCCTGCCTCTGGCTACGAAAAGCTAAATGGCTGAAAGACGGTTGTTCCAGTCTTAGAACATCCCTCAGGATTAGCCCCACTGAGCAGTAGATGTCACTGTTTCATAGAAAGAGCCATAAAGAGGCACCTTTCTGACTGTAAATGAGATGCTCAGAAAAGACTAACTTTGTTCTCTGATTATTTTATCAGTTACTCAGAGAAATGTATTTAAAAAATCCTTTACTATTATTGTGGATTACCTATTTTTGTTCAGATAATTTTTGCTTAATATGCTTAAAGACTATTATAATAGGTTGTCTCAAATAATTTAGAATCGTTTTAACTTTCCAGTGAATTAAACTTGTTATCAAAATTAAATAGCTTTCTTTTTTTTTTTTTTTTTTTTTTTTTATTGGTCAATTTATCGCTCATTCTTTTTTTTTTTTTTTTTTTTTTTTAATTTTTTTATTTTTTTCAGCATAACAGTATTCATTATTTTTGCACCACACCCAGTGCTCCATGCAACCCACGCCCTCTACAATACCCACCACCTGGTGCCCCCAACCTCCCACCCCCCACCCCTTCAAAATTCCCAGATCGTTTTTCAGAGTCGATAGTCTCTCATGGTTTACCTCCCCTTCCAATTTCCCTCAACTCCCTTCTCCTCTCCATCTCCTCTTGTCCTCCATGCTATTTGTTATGCTCCACAAATAAGTGAAACCATGATAATTGACTCTCTCTGCTTGACTTATTTCACTCAGCATAATCTCTTCCAGTCCCGTCCATGTTGCTACAAAACTTGGGGATTCATCCTTTCTTTCTTTCTTTCTTTTTTTTTTTTTTTTTTTACAGCTTTATAAACATATATTTTTATCCCCAGGGGTACAGGTCTGCGAATCGCCAGGTTTACACACTTCACAACACTCACCATAGCACATACCCTCCCCGATATCCATAACCCCACCCCCTCTCCCAACCCCCTCCCCCCATCAACCCTCAGTTTGTTTTGTGAGATTAAGAGTCACTTATGGTTTGTCTCCCTCCCAATCCCATCTTCTTTCATTTACTCTTCTCCTACCCCCTCGACCCCCCATGTTGCATCTCCTCTCCCTCATATCAGGGAGATCATATGATAGTTGTCTTTCTCCGATTGACTTATTTCGCTAAGCATGATACCCTCTAGTTCCATCCACGTCGTTGCAAATGGCAAGATTTCATTTCTTTTGATGGCTGCATAGTATTCCATTGTGTATATATACCACATCTTCTTTATCCATTCGTCTGTAGATGGACATCTAGGTTCCTTCCATAGTTTGGCTATTGTAGACATTGCTGCTATAAACATTCGGGTGCACGTGCCCCTTCGGATCACTACGTTTGTATCTTTAGGGTAAATACCCAGCAGTGCAATTGCTGGGTCATAGGGTAGTTCTATTTTCAACATTTTGAGGAACCTCCATGCTGTTTTCCAGAGTGGTTGCACCAGCTTGCATTCCCACCAACAGTGTAGGAGGGTTCCCCTTTCTCCGCATCCTCGCCAGCATCTGTCATTTCCTGACTTGTTAATTTTAGCCATTCTGACTGGTGTGAGGTGATTATATCCAAAACAAAAGACTGATCTCCTTTCATTTTTATATACAGAAAAGTTTCTAAAATCTATTTATATTTAAGAAACACGCAATAAGAAATCTGATATTTTATAGCATTTTGCTCCAAGAACTCAGGCTTTATTTTTATTGGAAGATTTAGTTCAACATTATGGTGGAAGACTATACTGGTTCCAAAGGGTATAGGATGAGATCTAAAAAAAGAAAAAGTCCTGTTCCCTAGATGCTGCTGCTGCTGGTATAGAAGATGATATACACATCCTCAATATACATATATACACACATATGTAAGCCCCCCAGCATACATACACACGTGTGCGTGCGTACACACGCACACACACACACACACGCACACACACACCTGTGTGCGCATTTTGACCAAATGCTTATTTTATTCCTCTTTCTGGCCCTCTATTATTTCTGTGCTTAACGCAAGTTCTTTAAGAAAAAGGGCATGACATAGTACATATTGACTAACATTTGTGTTTCTCGGTTTGGGAGATATTTAAGCTGAGATCACTGCAAATCAAGTTCCAGGCAGAGGGAGCTTTTCTTGATCTGCAAAACCCAAAGTTTGGGAATGAAGGGACTTTTCAGCCACAGAGGAAGTTCAGGGTCCTTGACACTGTTTAGTAATAGGAGATAGCAAAGCCCTTTGGACCACATTTCAAGTGTATCCTCTTCCCTCTTCTTTGTCTTGTCAGTTCCAATGATCCCGACTAGAACACACAAGACCTGATCCTCATCTGACCTGTCTCTCTGGGGAGCTTTTCTCTGGGAAGAGGTTTCTTTCACTTCAAAGAGACTTCAAAGACTGAGAGAGGGAAGAGAGCAGATGGGGTCCTCTAAACCTGCCCTCTTCATTGGCTGTGAACTACTTTCAACAATGGCTTCCTAAGAATCTATAAACGTATGTAATTCCTGGTTGCATTCTTCTAAGGAGCTTATATTCACAGAGAAAGGATGAAATATAGACAAATGACATAATAAAAGGTGGAAATCACCCTACAATTAGAACAAAGAGCCATATGTTTTAAAATAGGAAAGCAAACTGTGGTAATCACAGAAGGTTTCCTGGAGCATATGAAGTTTTAATTAAGATGTTGAAGGATAGGCAGAATTTTGATACACAGAAAATGCAGGGGAATGACATTCTAATAGAAGAATGATCGTACAGATGCATAGGTGGGAAAGGAAGGGATTTGGGGTTCCTATGAAGATGGGTTGAAATGTAAGGTTCATAAAGGACGAATAAAGTTGAATCAAAATCATGATCATCATCTTGCTTTGCATGTGAGGATATAGAGACCAAATGGTTTTTGGGAGGGGAATGACAGTCTTACAAGGAACGCTTTAGAAAGATTACTGAGATATTTATTATGCTGCCATGGTCTTTTCTATAGGGTGGTATTCTTTATAACAGGAAGCCAGATCGTCTTTTGAACGTAAGGAAGGTGTGCCTGCAATTGAAGTCTTTAGCAGTGTGGGCATTTGGGGAAGTTATATAGGAATTCGATCGTAGGAGAAAAATAAAACATTGCGGTGAGGACCAACAGGCTGAGGTCAGAGGCACAGATTATGTATCATGAGTTAATAACTGTCAGCATCACTTTGTAATTAACAGTGTTGGAGTGGAAACATGGAAAGCAGATGGTGACAACCATGAAAGCCTGGAAATGTGCATTAGGAGCAGGACACAGAGTAGAGAAGGCTGGGAATTCTCTGGTACAGAAAGGACAGTTTCTAGAAGGGCTAAATACTATCTTCTGCTCAGGAGCAAAGGCAAATAAAGCATGAAAGTACATCTATAATTTCCAAGCACCAATGTGTGCCAAGTAAGGCTCTAAACAATATTGATAAACTCCCTGAATTAAATGTTATGTTGGCATATTCATTTTACAGATAAGGAAATGGAGAGTTAGTAAGGGACTGGTATGAGACAGAATTGGGATCCAACCCAGATCTGTCTAACCTAGACAGAAGAAAGTGTTTGGCAGTTGCCTTATGGATGGACGGCAGAGAGAAGATAATGAAAGGAGAGGTGTCTGGAGAGGCCTGGGTCAAGGCATGTCAGGTGGCTGCTGGGGTGCAAAAGGAGAATGATGCCATGCAGGCCACGGGGTGCTCAACTACTGTCTTGATATTCATTTCCGATCTTAGATGCTGTGATCATGGGATCCTCTGGAATTAATATAATATGGTAAGACAGTCTCAGCCACAGTAAAAAGAACAATAACAAATGAACAATAAAAAGAAGGAAGAAAATAGCAATAAGTCTGAGGATCAGAACGGCTTTCAGGAAGAACATGAGAGAATAGCATCTCTTATGATCCTATAAAAGAAATACTACTCTGGCCAGAAGGAGTGATCCGCAGTGGGTCACTCTGCTAGAGCCAGGGCCCAAGAGATAACCTCAGGCGGTGAGCACCGTAGCATCCCAGGGCATGTGGTTGAGGTGAGGGAAGGAGGAGGCGAAGGGAGAGGGCTAGAGCCAGGAAACAGGGACACTGAGGCCATGAGGACCAGGGCTAGACAGGGCCATCTGCCTGGTGACTCGGCCTGGTTGGCCAATTCTGGCCATTGGAGTGGGGTTTACAGAGGAAGGGGCTGGGGGCTTGGAAGAAGGAAACTGAGGCAAGATCCCCTGTGTGCCCTCACAGTTGCCCTGCTGGAAGTGCAGTATTGCTCCTAATAGACAGCGTGGTGTGGAGGAGCACGTGTTCTGCAGTCAGAGAGTTCTGCTTCCGGTTCCCACCCGTGTTAGTTACTCGCTCCGGAGTTTTGAGCAAATTGACTCCCCGCACTTCCAGCTGTCTCATTTCTGTAAGAGTGGGACTATGATATCTATTGTATTAGGGCCAAATATTTGCCCTCCCACTAATAGCTTGGTTAACTACGGCCACATTGCCTGAATTAATAGATGATAACTGCTACTAGCTGATAGTAGGTCATGAAAAAAAAAGGGGGAAAGAAACTAACTACTTAACAATAGGAGTTTGCTTAAAAAATTCAGACCATCTTGAAAAAAAAAATTAGGGCCGTTTTGTATAAAATCACTAAATTGTATTCATGGTGGGATCTCATTTTTGTGAATGAAAAAGAAAGGAGGCCTGGAATTGAATGAGAGACAGTGTGGGAAGGAATTATTGCCCTTTTTGTGTATATCTTTCCTACACATGTTGCTTTTGTAATTAAAAAAAAAAAAGGTGGGACGCCTGGGTGGCTCAGTTGGTTAAGCAGCTGCCTTCGGCTCAGGTCATGATCCTAGGTCCTGGGTTCGAGCCCCACGTCGGGCTTTCTGCTCAGCGGGGAGCCTGCTTCCTCCTCTCTCTCTGCCTGCCTCTCTGCTTACTTGTGATTTCTCTCTGTCAAATAAATAAATAAAATATTTAAAAAAAAAAGTCTGATTGCAGCAGTTGTATGGAGAAAGCATAAGTATAGTTATTGGGAATGTTTTTAGGTTTATGTTTCTCACTGTTTTCTAAGCTTAACTGCCCCAAGGCTAACAACAGAACATTTTTTAGTTCATTTAGTGTTATAACTACTTTACAGTATCTTACCTGGTGAATTCCAAAGAGATACATTTATGACTCAATAAGTATTACCCCCAATTTTACCTATTTAAATACAACTTTTTATTTCCTGTTCCACTTCATTTCTTGTCCATATGTAAGCCTCTACCAGGCATTGTAATCATAGGGAATATCAAGATTTTGTATGCCTCTTTCTTCACCTGACACTTTTCACATTTCTCAGTTGTCTCCATGTTTATGACTGTCACGGCTGCTAAATAATAGTTATCGAGCACTAGATCTTCTTCGTCATGTTCTCTAAGGTTTAGCATTTCAGATCCTCCCACATTTTCACAAGCACAACCAGCTCCATTGTCCTAAACTTTTTTTTTTTTTTTTTGGTAAATGTAACCTTTTTCTTCATGTGATCTCTTTCTTTAGGATAGAAGTTTTCTGAGCTAGGGTAATATTTTCTGGCTCTTAAAATTTGCCATCAGGTCGCTTTTCAAAACGACCCCACAGATTGACAATGCCCCGTTCCTGGCAACGTGCCCAGTGGCGAGATCTCCTGGCCCACTCTCACACTTATCATTTATTGTCATTGTACTTTGCATTTTCCTGATTATGAGCAAGTTTAAGCATTTGTATTGATATGTTTGCTTTTTATGTTTCCTCCTGTAGCCCTGATACTTGTAAATAAAGGCAACCCTTTGAAGTGTGATCGAAGCAAACCAAGTCCCTCTACTGTTGGCCTTTCTCTACTTGATTTAAATCTAACAGAAAGTATTCATTCTACTTTTGAAGTGTCTCCAAACTGCCAACTGCCATAGCTGGAGATCAGAAATAGGAGATTAACACAAAAGTTGTTTTTCTTTTGTGCCATTTCACACTCAGCGAGGAAACGGGGGGGCCTTACCGTGTCCTTTCTCAACATTCCAAAGCCTGACGGCACCAATCCAATAGTCTCCTGGTGGAATTAGTTTTGGGGACAGCCAGAACAGTCAGACTCTGAACAGCAGATTGGATTATGCACCAGGGTCAACCCTTAATGGGCCCGTTGTTTGGTTGTTATAGCAACAAAACTTAATTTAACATTCTGTTATTCAATCAATGGTTCAGCAATTGACCCGCAAGCAGTACATTCTGCTGAGATTGAAGGCTGCCTCTCTCTCCTCTATAAGCCTTATGCCAGTGTCCGTCTGACAATTTTCAGGGCTTAGTATTCCAGCTGAAAGTTTTCAGGGCTTAGTGTTTCGAGTCTGAAATGTGTGCCCCCCACCCCCACAGTCCCTGGGGAAAGGATCCAGGGATCCTTTGGATGTTCCTCTGGATGTTTGTGTCAACTTAAGTCAGGAATCCTAAAGGATGCGCACAGCTGTGCACAGCTGGTTAGAAGGCAGTGTCCATCATTAGATCTGGGCCTTGGAAAACTGAGGGAAGTGGATTTGCTTTACTCAGTTTTCTAGGAGAACCAGAGAAGATGCCTGGCCTGGAGGACCAAGCACTCTCTCTCCTTTCTAGAGCTTCCTGGGGTTGAACCTGTCCTTCATTAATCATGCTGAATGTGACTCTTCCTCTCGGGCCATTGAGCGCAACAAGATCAATCCCATTTTCAAAGTGCTGTGATTTCATACATATTTCAGCACAGATCTAAGAGGTTCCATACACTTTGACGATTTGGGGCAAACGTTTCATAGCCTGGCAACCCCTTAGGGAAGCAAATGTGGTAGTTTAACTCTAACTCTAAATCTTAAACCCTACCTGGAGAGATGTTTGTTCCACTTACAAGAAGTTTCACATTCTATCTTTAACTAAAAGTTACATATACATTTACACAAAAATGTATGACATTTCTCATCCAAGAACCTATTTTGAATTCAAATTAAAACTGTCTGTGTATTCATTTATGAAGTCTTAGAGTTTAAAAAAAAAAAAAAGAAGAAGAATTTTAGGGGTGGAGAGGATGCTTGATCGAAGCTAATTTATAAGGCTCCACTACCAGGAGAGAAGCTATAAATATTGTCTCCTGTTGCTCATGTGGAAACATTAAAAAATGTGTTGAACTGAATCAAATGTATCTTCCTGGGAGTTCTTCCACAGCCTATGATATGCATAATCTGGATGTGTATTCTATTTAAGAAAACAATGATCTAGATACATTTGATTTCAATTTCTAAGTTTTTTCCCAGAGGTCATTTTATTGTTGCTAATGTCCCTACCAAAAGACAATGCTACCAGCCAGCCATGAACCAATGTAAAATGTATATTTTGAGGGCATTTATTTGCTTTTCTAGTAGTAGGGATGGATTTGATTTTTTACAAATTATTCTACTTTCTGTCTCCAAACAACAGTATACATGGGGGAAATGGTTAGCCAGAATTTAGAGCACAACAAAACTAACTGACCTACAAAATGATTGAACCCAGAAAGCTGTCCTGTTGCATTTGCCAAGGCCGTTTTCTGTTACATGGTGTCCTTTTAAATACAGAGAATGGCAAGCTGGAGTTGGTTACTGGACCTTATTTCTTTAAATCAGGGAAGAACTAATAGTCTCTTGTAAGCAATGTCGCTTCTTTCTACTTGCTTTGTTACTGACCACATGCCTGAACAATTTAGCAAATCTAATGCAGCAGTTTTTAAAACGAAATTTCTTCCAACCTGTCATAATATCAAAAAGCTGAGAGGTTGGGTGATAGTTCCTGACTTTATTTTGATAAAGACATGACATTATTACCTCTCAAGCAAGAACTTTGTACCTTGCTTCAGACTGGAATAACTAACCATGTAAAATTCCTAGACAGAGAGAAATTCTCTATGTGTTCTGTTTTTTTTTTTTTAAAGAGCACGTTACTTCTATTTTTTATAAGTTAGTTTCAAACCAAGGTCACAATGTTTCAAGAGTCAAGGTCATCTGGGTTAGGGCTTTAATTTTTAAGGTTGACGAGTTGCACAGATAGGTATTCTCTTTCTCTTTCTTCCCCTTCCACCTTCCCTCCCCCCCCCTTTTTTTTTTACTACTCTTTCTCCTCTTCCTCCTCCTCTTCCTTCTTCCTTTCTCCCTATTCTTAAGTTTGCTTTCAGCACCAAAAATGTTTTTCTTTTTGTTGTTCTTGCTACATTTGGAATGAAAGGACTTCCATGCTGGACTTAGCACTGCCTCCGGGAATTCACATAGGGCTGGAGACCTCCCTAGACAGGATGATGAAAGCTCCCTGAAGCCTCTTTATTAGGCAGGATCTCCTGGGTACCCACCCCTCAAATTCCATCAAAGCACAATATGCAGATTCCCTGTCAAATGCTTGATTCTTTTCTTCATGTGTCCTACCTTTGTTCATTTTCTTCTGCTTTCCAGGGTAGACAGAACAAATTCATTTTCATTTAAATACTCTCATGACAATTCTTTTCAGTTCTACAGCCTTTCAAAAAACTCCCTTCTTTGGAACTGGAGCTCTAAAAAAGAAAAAAAAAAAAGTGGTCCCTAGGATTTTTTTTTTTTTTGTATGTATGATTTACATCATGAGCACTCAACCATGCCATTCAGCTACTTCTGTCAGCCATTAGTCTTATCAGTTTAGCTAATGTTACTTTGAAGCTTTCAAATCTTGTTTAGCATCAGTTTTAGCTAACATAAAGAGAGGATTTTGACAGACATGAAATTTAGGGCTACAGATAAATGGATTCATTTGAAAGCTGAGCAAAAGATGACTTTCCAGTAAACACTGTATGTGTCCTAAATTCCCAATGACTTACAGTGTGGCCATGTAAGCTTGCACACTCTAGCACAAGGGTTACCATTTAAAACAAATGCACGTGGGTGGTTCAGGATTAATAGTCAAACATGCCCAATTTCCGGTATCTCAGACCTTAGTAAGGAAAGAAATGGTTTACTCTGGAAAGAGACTTGACTTTTCTGCCCCATTCTCTTACTAGGGAAAGCACTTGATATTGACTCTGTTGCTTGGAAAAAAGAGCCCTTGTGCAGATTTGGATTTTAGTCCTGGCTCTGTCTCTAGTTGCATGAGCTTGAGCAGGTCACAACCTCTATTCTCTGTTTCTTCAACACTATATAAAGTAAATTAGATTTTCATAAATCAGCTTAAAACAGTCTAGAACACAAAAGTAAAAGGACCCATCAATTCAGAGACAATGAATCCATTTTATTTTTCATTGTGCATTTGTGAAGCAGTCACACAACATGAGTTAGATTGGCATTAAGTGGAAGACCCCGCCTGAATGAGGCTCGCCAGAACTGAGCTAGCCAGGACAGGGACAGTCAGGCAACTTCCTAAGAACTCACCAACCAGTGCCACTTCACTGTCCACAAATTTATCACTGTACGTTGTTGTTTTCATGAACCCATCAGTCAATCTAGGGTCTCCTAATAGTCATGGCCAAGTAAATATTAACTTTTATTTCTTCAGTCAAGAAAGAAAAGTTACAAGGTGCCTGGGTGACTTGGTTGGTTAAGTGCCTGCCTTTGGCTGGGGTCATGATCCTGGAGGCATGGGATCGAGCCCCGCATCAGGCTCCCTGTTCAGCTGGGAAGTTTGCTTCTCCCTCTCTCTCTCTGCCTGCTTCTCTGTCTGCTTGTGCTCTCTTGCTCTCTCAAATAAATAAATAAATAAAGTCTTAAAAAGAAAGAAAGAAAAGTTACTGCCTCCAAGACTTTGTTTGGGCCAGAGTGTGGGATGTATCTATTGTCTGCATTTTTAAAAATCAAACTTTGAAAGATCCTTGGCAATAAATCAGTCTACAGTGCACATGAAAAAAAATATATACTTTTAAATGACAGAGAAAAATCTCTGATTTCTTACAATAGGGGAGGTTTTTGAGTTAGATTCTTTGATTAAAATTCAATTCCCATGAAGCTTCTAATATTTCTTATCACTTAAAAAATCACAAAATATTTCTGTTCAAGAGGCATAACTCAAACTCCAATAAAACCTGCATATTTTCTGCATATTTGTCTCAACAACTATATCAAAGCAATAGTGTTAGGCAGCCTGGGAATAAATGATGTTCATTTTAAGCTTCACCATAGTCTTAAGCCAAATGAAATCTCCAACAGTTCGACAAAGATTAGCTCTAATAGAGAAGAAATGACAGCCCGCAGAATTTCTTCTCAAGTTTCTTCCAGTTGTCAGTGAGTCAAAACCACAGTCACGGGTGTAACAGCCCAGAAAGAAAAAGGGAGTTGAGAAACTTCCAATAACTGTCAAAGGAACTTCTAGTCTTTCTTAAGTTCTTAAATTAAGTTTTACTCATGTCAACCCCATCAGTGCAAAAGAGTAAACGAAGACTGTGTTTATATGACATGACAACAACCAGTCAGTTAAGTGGGCACTGAACCCAAATTCTTTGATTGACTCAATTTTTTACTTTCAGTTTGCAATTTCAGTGTCTTTAATTGGTCACAGTCTTAACATGCACATAGTCATTCAGCAAAATTCATGTGGCATTTGGCCACTGCCAACAACTTTCTGTCCAAATTAACTCGGGAGATCTCAGGAATATGTAATACAAAGGCTCTTAATCTCTATCAGTGCATATTAATTTCTGAAAAACATTTTTGCTTTGAGCTGTTGCTGAGAAATAGCACAGAGGAAAGCAATATAAAGCTGGTGATAAATACTGTATCCAAAAATATTAGACCCGGATTAATTTAAACAACACAAGGGAGGAGAGAGCAAAGCTAACTCCACTGTCATTCAAAGATAAAAACACTTGAAAAACTGTATTTCTATCACATAATGCTGTAATTGTCAAGTTGCACTTTGCATAATGAACCATAATGTTTTATTTATTTGTTTATTTATTTTATTTATTTTAAGATTTTATTTTTAGGTAATCTCTACACCCAATGTGGGTCTTGGACTTTCAATTCCAAGATCAAGAGTCACATGTTCTACCGACTGAGCCAGCCAGGGGTCCCACATCATAATATTTTCAATTGGCAAATATAATAAACAGAAACAATGTCTACTTATTTACTAAATAAATTATTAGATAGGAATCAAATTTTACCTACCCTGATGTTGTGCAGTTTATACATATAATAAACTCTAAATATTAGCTGTATTTGGTTTAAAATAATGTGTTACTAAGTATTTATTTAAAAGAAAATTGGGGCACCTGGGTGGCTCAGTCTTTAAGCATCTGCCTTCAGCTCAGGTCATGATCCCAGGGTCTTGAGATTGAGCCTTGCATTGGGGGAAGCCTGCTTCTGCCTCTCCTACTCCCCCTGCCTGTTTTCCCTCTCTCAAATAAATAAATAATCTTTTAAAAAAACATAGAAAATTAGTATAGCCTAATGAAAAGAAATTTGGACATGAGGTCAAAATACTTGGGGTCCCTACCAGGCTCATTTTTTCCTGGCTTCTTGATATTGGGAAAGTCATTGATCTGCCTGAACATGAGTTTCTTGATATAGAATGTGACAAAAAAAAAATCTGCCTCCCAAGGCTGGATGAAAATTAAATAATCATCATATGTAAAAATTTGTTACAAAATTATAAAGCACCACAAATTATTATTGATAATGGTATGGAGTCATTAATCTTTACATTATCTTGCAAGGTAGGTATCACTGTACATGTTGTATGTATGAAGATGCTGAGGTTCAAAGGGTTAGTAGTCAATCCAGGAAGGTATACCAGTAAGAAAGTAGAGCAAGGACTTAAATCCAAGACATCTAACTTCAAGGTCAAAGGCCTGTCCACAGTGCAGCATCCTACTTAGTATTAATGACCTTCTTTGAGATGCTTGTGATTATCTAGGGCACTGTATATCCTTAGTTATCCATTATATAGGTGTTTGTCAATATATAAATGATTAATCCTACGGCAATCCTTTATTTTAAGGATTTGATGAACACAAAGTAAGGTCATTTACAATATAAACTAATTTTGAAATGTAGTTAATTAGTATCTTATTTGAAGATTTGGGGCTTCTAATACTGACATTTTGATTTAGGATGATAGTTCATGGTTGACATAGAATTAGTGCAAGCAGCAATGTGCTCTCAACGCTTCTATTTACTCAGACTTGGAAATGGTCAAAAAGTGGGGCCACTGAAGTTTAATTTGCCTTCAAAGTGAAGTTTTAGAACCATTTGTGTGCCAAGACTTCTTCCTATACAAACAGAGCTCTACCATGCTTCACTGTTAAGTCTTTTAATTTGAGCCCTTTTCTTATAGGTACATTCTCTGTGGGGAGAGCTTGTGTCGCTAGCACATGAACATGACCCTTTCTGTGGGATGAGTATTCTTGCAAAACCCATGAAATTTGAAATGCTTTATGATCCAATAGGTTCCTTTCTGAGAGAAACATATTCAAATTGAACAGTTTAAAGGGAGAAGTAAATGCACTTCTCGGTGATAGTAGAACTTAAGATGCCTACCGTATTCTTTGTACACATTGAAAGGTTTTAAGACAATATGTTTCAAACTGTCCTTGAACCAGCTGTCTCAAAAACATTTGAAATGCTTTTTAAGAATTTGTGCTATTTGGCTTCATCTAGTCTTATATAATCAGAATATTAAGAAGGTATACTTAAATGCACGAAAAAGTTTGAGAATGACTGATTCCAGGACGCATCTCACTTCCAAGTGAAATAATTTCCCATTTTCAATGCTTTCCTTTTTGTGTAATAATACTAGGCATTTTTCTATTTATCCTTTAACTGTGCTTAATATTAAGCATAGTTTATAGTTACTTTATTCAGTTTCTAAACTGAATAAGATACTACTGACATTTATTGATTGACTTTTTTCGTTTGTTTATTTTAATATTGGAAGAGCTGCTTTTCTTTAGCACTGGGTCTGGTGAGGATTATAACCTTCTACAAAAGATATATGCACATGTACAAATGCAAAACATATAACTTCAGTGGGTTCATAGACACTGGAGCTGATTCATAGACCACAGTTAGTAACAATCACTTTAATAATGTAAAATTTTACCAGTATAATGGGAGATTTTAATAAACATTTTTAAGGAGCTGATATATTAAGCAGGCAAAAACAAAATAATCAAAATTCAAAAATATAGAAGAGAAAATATAGTAAGCTTTCTCCAGAGAAACAGAACCAATTGGATGGATAGATAGATAGATAGATAGATGATAGACAGGTAGATTTATTATAGGAATTAGCTCACATGGTTATGGAGGCTGAGAAGTCCACAACCTGCTGTCTGCCAGCTGGAAATCCAGGAAGTCTGGTGGTATAATTCAGTCCAAGTCCAAACAACTAAAAACCAAGGGGATCAATAACAGCATTAGGTGAGATTTTTTTTTAATATGGAAAATCTGAACAATAAATTATTAGAATTAATAGGATAGTTAACCAACTTTCTGGAATGAAACATAAAAGTAAAAAATTATTGTGTTTCTATGTATCAGCAACAATGAAAGAAGTAGATAATGAAATTTTTGAAGTACATCTGCCATGAAAACATTAAGTAACTACAAGTAAATTTAATATACATACACAGAGATCTTCTGGAAGAAAAATTTATAACTTTATTAAAAGACATTAAAGTAGGCCTAAAAAAATGGATTCCCCATGTTAATTGGTTAGGAGACTCAATAAAATAAAGATTTCAATTATTTCCAAATAGATCTGTAAGTTTTATGAAATTTAAATCGAAACCTCATTATGTATATATATTTTTGTAAAAGGAATAATATGATCCCAACATTTGTATGAAAGCAGTGTATAGTAAGTAAGATGACCTTGAAAGAGAAGAAGGTGTGACCACTTACTCTTCAGGTATCGAGATATTTTATAAAGCTATGATAATTAAAGCAGTGTGGCATGGAGCAGGGTTAGGTAAATAAACCATTATAACAGAATAGAATCTATTTTTCCAGGTAAACATGATATATGACAGGTGGTACTACAGATCTGTGAAGATGATCCATCAGTGAGTGATACAGGGGCAATTGGTTATCCACATAGGAGGAAAGAAAAAAAGAGACTGGATTCCTACCTTGTAGAGTAGACAAAACACAATTCCATTTTGATTAATGACCTACATGGGAAAACAAAAGTATAGAATTTAATAGAGGAGAATATTTTTGATTCTGAGATACGCAGGATTCCTCTCCAAAAGATAAAAAATACAAAAGATAAAGGAAAAACAAAACCCTGATAAAAGTGGCTCATATCTGAGCCATGTAATAACTCAGATCTTATCCTACAATGACCATATTTTGGTGAACTTTGGAAACAGGCATGGTGCCAGAAGCAACTCCCTCATGTCGACTCTTTCCCATTAGCCACGCCAGCGGTACTCTAGGACAAGCAATTGGCTAGAATAAAATACAGATGCTGAGGGAAGTTTGAGAAGAGACTGCAAAACATAAAGATGTGGACAAAGAAAGGGAGAAAGCCAGACCAGGGTTAAAAGGGAGAAGCTGCCCCTCTGTTCAACCCCTTTTACCTGTTCAGGAAGGTGCCAGGTCCTAAGGGTGGTTCACCAGTAGGGAAGTCTGCGGACAGAACAGCCGATGTGAATCTAGACAAGAAGATTTCAGAAAAAAATCATTGCTCTTTTGTTATTTGGAAAGGAAGTCATACAAACATCGATTTCAGTTTTTAATCTCTATTTTAATTGTGTGAATAAAAATCGATGCCTGCAATACAATATGAAAATGAAACACATGAATTTTGCTGAAAATTGTCTGTGTAATCTATTCAACCTAGAACGATCCAGGTTGAGAGTTGCATCCATAATCCTGACATCCAATCCACTCCGCTGAGGCAAGTTGATTCCTCTTTCCATGCTGGAAGAGATTGAGGAAAAACCAACTGAAATCTGGATATTTTGTCATTACTAGAGAATTAACCTTTGAAAAAAACTATAGAAATGTGTTCTCGAGGATAGTCATTAGGAATATGGAAGTAGCTGAATAATGTAAGAGATGACAGAAAGTAATTTGAAATGATCTCAAATATTTGAAGGTTAGTTGGAAAATATATAACCTTAAAGAACTTATTCAGGGAAAGCAAACTGCAATGGCTCTTAATTGCTACTGATCTTTATTAAATAATCTGTTTAGTAGAGGTTTCACACAGGTTTTGATTTTCAAGGTTAATATCTGCAGAGATGTCATTTGACCTGGCCCAGACCCCATCAGCCAAAGTACCACTTCTATCTAAAAGCAGCTCTCAACACCACAGTCATAATTACCAGTAGGAAATCATTATTCTATTGGGACTGGACTTTGTAGATCTTATTACCCTAAGTACAGTAAGCTTCTCATCACTGCATGAATATGTAAACTAAGGATGACACAGGCAGGACACAAAAAGAGAAGGACAAAGAATTCTGGGACAGGTTAATGGTCCGGTCACATTCTATTTCCTTTCCTTTTATGAAGCCAAAAGTCATACAACAGATACATCCTCACAGCAAATAAAATGTAGCCATGGATCCCATTCTTCGAGAAACAAGTTTCAAATGACCTCCTGTTATAGAGCAATATATCACCAGTAATGAAGGAAGCAGGGATTGCCAGCAATAGTTTAGACCTTCTGAAATGCCCAAAAGCATTATTGGATTATTGTAATATTTTGAGAAAATTCCTTTTAATTAAAATTGAAATATTGGCTCTCCACTTTAAAAAAAAAAAATGTATCACAAAGTATTTGGAAACAATGTTACAGGAAAGTGATCCCAGATGTTCTCTGAGAAGTCACGAAAGCCCATTTGAAAAATACTGATATACAGTAATGTATGTGTGGGTATAAATTAAATCTATGTGTATATACACTTTCACGTATATCTTTGCAGACACACACACACACACACACACGCATACTTATACATGATGACAAGAAAATAAACCAGAGTAAATGTGGAAATTTGGGGAAAGAAATTGATAACTCTCCATAAACAATTTGCTAAAGTAAATCACTGAACTTAATGGTTGAAATGAAACACAAGGGAACAATTAGGTAGAGTAAAGGCAAATAAATAAGACCAAACTTCATGCATATGTAATGCTTCTTCAGTGCTGCTGAAAAGTTTCAAGAAAAGTTAACTTGACTAGTTAAATCTCAGGAAGGAGAAGTATTAATACGATCCTCAGAACAAGCTCCGATTTTATGTTCAAAAAACAAAAGTAAATGGGGTGAAGGTGGAAATTTACAGAGTAGCTTTTTTTTTAAGTAGCTTTGAATAGACCATTAGAACAAATACTAGGTTTTAACATTTTTGTAAAAGAATTAATGAACAGAGGAACTAAAATATGACAATGATTATTTGAATAAAGTATTTGGGGACAGTGAATTAAAAATTTTTAATTAAGGGGCGCCTGGGTGGTTCAGTGGGTTAAATCCTTTGCTTTCATCTCGGGTCATGATCCCAGGGTCCTGGGATCAAGTCCCATATTGGGCTTTCTGCTCAGCAGGGAGCCTGCTTCCCTTCCTCTCTCTCTGCCTGCCTCTCTGCCTGCTTGTGATTTCTGTCTGTCAAATAAATAAATAAAATCTTTAAAAAAAATTTTTTTAATTAAATAATTATTCTGTCCAACATACATTTTTAAAAGTTAGGGATATTCAAGAAAAATAAAAAATTATCAGAGTACTTCCTTAAAAACAGTACTCATTGAATTGTTTATTGCAGAAAATTTAGATGAATAGAAAGAAATGAAATCTCAATTCAATCCTCTGTAGGTGGAAACATCCAAAGCAATAAACAAATTGTATACAAATTGAAATAAAAATAAGTATAGAAGTGTGTAGATTACAAAGGAACAAATAAAGTCATTTACTTAGAATTATGTAAACTAATGCAAAAGCTCAGCAACGTAGCCAGATAGAAAATAAGCATACAGAATTTATAGCTTTCAATCACACGAACAAAAAAAGTTAAGTATTTTTAAAAGATTCCATTTAAAAAGCAGTAACGACTTTATCAAGTTGAAAGTAAATAATTGAGTAATAAGTTATGACATAACCTATAAAACTTTACTGAAGTTTCTAAAACCAAAACTTACTAGATGGAAAATAAGCCGTATTTATAGATAGAAATGCTCAATATTGTAAATATTTTAATAATCCAATGTCGTCAGTAAATGAAATCCCAATCAGAATCTCCACAAGGTATTTCACGGAACTTGGTAAAGTGATTTGAAATTCATATAGAGGAACAAAGGCTTCAGAATAATCAGGTGGCACCTGGGTGACTTAACTGATTAAGCCTCAGACTCTTGGTTTCAGCTCAGGTCACGACGCCAGGGTGATGAGATCAAGCCCCATGATGGACTCTGCTCAGTGCAGGGTCCGCTGAAGTTTCTCTCTCCCTCTCTTTCTACCCCCCATCCGGCACACTCTCTCACTCTTCCTCTCTCAAACAAAAAAAAAAAAAATAAAACAACAACAAAAAGAGAAACAACCAGGAAAAATCTGGAAAACCAAGAAAGCAATTGAATGATGCATTCCCCTTAACATAAAAACAAAGTATAGAGTTAAAATTAATTACTAAATATTGTATATTGAATGTATAAATAAATAACTTTTAGAGCTAAACTTAATTATTAATCAAATAATTAATAATTAATATTATATTACATAATTAAATAATAGTGAATGCTCAGGCAGGATTGTACAAGACAAAATTTATTAATCATATACAGAGGGGAGTTCTGAACTTTCCCTTGTAAAAATGTGGAAAATGTGTGATGTAGGCCAGCATTTTAAACCAGTGGGAAAGGATGAGCTCAATCAATGATTTGGGAACATGAAAAGGTATAGAAGTAGAGCTCTACCTCAAATCATTACATTCCAGCTGGTCTACAAACCTAAATAAGGGTATTAAAGTATTAGTAATGAATGTGGTGGACTGTATTTATGGTTTTAGGGAGAGGAAGGCCTTGACTAGCAAAACACAAAAAGCAAATGCCAAAGGAAAAGACTGATAATCTTGTTTAAATTGAAACTAAAAGTAAAGTGAAAAAATGATCTTTACTTTGGGAGGTAATATTTACAACCCATATAACAGGATCAATTAATATGTAGGAAAATGTGAGTGTGTTATATAATTGCATAATGTCTATGCCCTTCAAACGTAATACACTAAAGACAAAACAACCCAGCAAGAAAATTGGTGGGAAGACTTAACTGACCAATAAACATAAAGTAGGTTCTACTTTGCTAACAGTCAGAAAAATGGATTAAAATAAAATGATATATCAGTTTTTGATCTCATAGATAAAATGTTAAAGTTTAATAATATCAACTATCAACAAGAAGGTAAATCGATATGTATTCTTTGCATTGCAAATGGGGATGTCAATTGGCAGAGCCCTTTTGGCGGACAACTTGGGGGGCTCTGTTAAAATTGAAAATGTGCAAACCCTAGCTTTGTTTACAGAATGAACAATTGGAAACAAGGTGAATGGCCACTAGAGTGGGCAGAGGAACTATGGAATTTAGTAGCGTTTTATATACTGGCATGACAAATGTCTTAAGTCATGACTAGGTAAACAAAAAGACAAAAGATCAAAACAAAACAGAAAGATTGCAAATTAGTACATTGTGATGTGTTATTTTGGGAAAAATCCAAGGAAAAACAAAACTGTATAATTTTACAAATGTAAATACAGAAGAAAAGTTCTAGATGGATGCCCATGAATTTCATAACAATGTTACTTCTATGGAGGGGGCAAAGGGGACCAGTACATGAGAGAAGGCAAAATATGGAAAAGCTATATCCTGGGATGTCTGGAACAGTTTTCTGGTTTTAATCACTAGTTGATTTGCCTATACTCAAATTGCTTTTCCTTCCATTCCATTAATCCTAGTTATATTTTGGAATAATAATAATAATACTAATAATCATTTAACTGTGCCAGGCATTATTCTAAAAAGTACTCCAGATTAATTTATGTATGATTCTTATGGAGATTGTTTTCCAAGATGGTTACAACAAGATATCTTATTCCATCTGTTCTTATAATGTAACATTTATATCCATTCCATTGAGAAGTGGGATCTATGGTCTTTTGCCTTGACTCTGAGTGAGTCTGTGACTACAGTGGCAGAGACACAATGCAGCTTCCAAGACCAGGTCAAAGGTGATCTGGATTTCACCTGGCACTCTTGGGATATGTGCCTTTGAAAACCAGCTTCCAAGCTGGGAGGAAGCCCAGGGGACACGAAGGGGCTACATCCATCTTTTCTGACTAAAACTCCAGCTGACCTGTATCAATTATGTATTGTTTCATAATAAATCACACCAAAATTTAGTGACTTAGAACAGCAACAAGAATTTTATTATAATCTCTCATGGTTTGGGGCACTGACTTGGATTACTCTGTGGTTCTTACTCAGGATCTCCCTCGCAGGTGCTGCCCAGGCAGTGCCCGAGCTGAAGACATCTCAAAGATTTCCTCACTTTCATTTCCAATACTTAATAGTGGCTCATTTAAAGCCATCTTATAGAACACCTACATGTCCAGGCTTCCTCATGGTGACAGGGTTATAGGAGTGAGCATCCCAAGGGAAAGCCAGGCAGAAGCTGTATCGCTGTTTATGACCCATTCTTGGAAGTCACATCGCTCCCATTGGATTGGACTTGAGGTAGTCACAGAGTTCTTCTAAAGGTCAAGGAGAAGAGATAAAGATCCCAACTCTTAGAGAGGGAGTGACAAAATCACACTGTAAGAACTTATGAGGTGGGAGATGTTCTTCCAGAGATCTTTGGAAAATACAATTTGCCAGAGTCCACAAAAATGCTGTTAGCATCTTCATTTTACAAATAAGAAAAATGAGGCACAAAAAATGTATTAACTTGTTCACCGACACCCGCACATAGCATGCATTAGAGCTAAGATCTGAATCCAGGCAGTCTGATTCCATAAATTCTTGACCTTTTAGTCTATGCCATGCTGCTTCTTTCTAACGAAAGTACATTCTTATCTGTGCTTTTGAGGCAACTTAGTTTTATCTTGTTTAATATCCTGAGATAATGTATATAAGACCTTTATAACTGGCCTTGGTACATATAGTTTTCAATGAATACTAGTGATTTCTTGGCTGGAAAATGGAGATTCTGGCTAAATCTGGGGAATATATGAGAGGTGGGAAGGCCATGAAGTGACAGAAGGGACATTCCAAGTAAAGAGGAAGGATATTAAATTGAATGCAAGAATAGATGAGCTTTGATTACTTCTTGCAACTTTTCAGTAGATTGAAACTCCACTTAGTACAGCCAGAACCAACCTTGGGCATACTGGCCAGAGAAGAGGAGATGGACATTTCTGAAACACCTGTGTTGTGTCAGGCACTGAGGTAGCTGTGAAACATTCATTATCTCAATCAAAAGGAGAAGTGCAAGGCTTCTAACTGGAAGACATTCTGATAATGTATTCACAAGTTAACTTCAAGAAAAAGAAAAATCAAGAGCACCTGGGTGGCTCAGTGGGGTAAGGCCTCTGCCTTCGGCTCAGGTCATGAGCCCAGGACCTGGGATCGAGCCCCGCATCAGGCTCTCTGCTCAGTAGGGAGCCTGCTTCCTCCTCTCTCTCTCTCTGCCTGCCTCTCTGCCTACTTGTGATCTCTATCTGTCAAATAAATAAATTTTTAAAAAAATCTTCAAAAGAAAAAAAGAAAAAGAAAATCAGGGGATTTTTATATTTCATCAGTAAAACTTTTCTTGCTCCCACCAGCAAGAATTAACATCTTTAAAAAATTATTTTTATTATTTTTATTGAAGTATAGTTGACATACAATGTACTATTAGTTTCAGGTACAACATGTGATTTGGTTACTCTGTACCTCACTCAATGCTCACTACGATAAATATAATCAATATCTGTTACAGTATAACATTATTACAATATTATTGACTATATTCCCTGTACTGTACTCTTCATCCCCATGACTTGTTTTATAACTTTGTTCCTCCTCATCATCTTCACCAATTTTCCCCTTCTTTCTCCACTCTTTTTCTCTTTTGGCAGTCACCATCTTGCTCTCTGTATTTATAGAAGTCTGTTCTGGTTTTGTTTTGTGTTTTAGATTTTGCATATAAATGAAATCACATAGTATTTGTTTTTCTCTGTCTGCTTCTGACTTATTTCACTTAATGTAATACCCTCTAGGTCCATCCGTGTTGTTACAAATGGCAAGATCTCATTCTTTTTCATGGCTGAGTGATATTCCATTATTTGTGTGTATGTATGTGTATGTGTGTATATACAACCACCATATATCTATATCTATATCACATTTTCTTTATCCATTCATCTATTGATGAACATATCCAATAAGAGGTTAATACCCAAATATATAAAAACTTATACAACTCAACACCCAAAAAACAATCTGATTAAAAATGGGCAGAGAACCTGAGTAGATATTTTTCCTAAGAACACTCATAGATGGCCAACAGACACATGAAAAGATGCTCAATGTCACTACTCACCAAGAAAATGTAAATCAAAACCGTAATGAGATGTCACCTCACACTAGTCAGAATGGCTAGTAGAAGACAAGAAATAGTTTAAGTGTTGAAGTGAAATTGGAGAAAAAAGAACCCCCATGCACTGTTGGTGGGAATGTAAATTGGTGCAACTACTGTAGAAAACACTATAGAGTTTCCTCAAAAAATAAAAATAGAATTACCCTATCACTCAGTAATTCTACTACTGGGAAAATGAAAACATTAATTGGAAAAGATGTATGTACCCCATGTTTATTGCAGCATTATTTAAAATAACCAAAATATGGAAAAATTAACATCTTTTAAAGGGTTTATAACACTTTATTTGTACCACTATAATTACGGTGTTTTTTTAAAACATTTATTATATAGCTTGATCTCTATAAGGACCAAAAAAAAAAAAAAAGCTGTATTCATTTTCACATTGCCTACTACATCTTGAAAATAGTTGGGGCTGGCTTGAAAGAAAAATTGAATAAAATTCTTGGTTTTGAGCATAAACTTGCATGTTCAAGTAATATATTGTTTCTGGTACAGAAGAGAAAATTACTGAGTTATATAATTGCATCCTGCCAATAACAAGCTTACTTAAAAAGACTTGTATCTCAATTCATAGCACTGGCTGGAGATTTATGGTACATTCTGTGCTACCAGATGTGCAAATGTGCCATCTGGTGATAATTTGCTCCAACTATAAAGACACAATTCTTGGCACACTAAAATCTTAATAATGCAATGTTAGATATGTTGGAATCTTTCTTTCTTTCTTTCTTTCTTTCTTTCTTTCTTTCTTTCTTTCTTTCTTTCCTTTCTCTTACACAAATCGCTACAGACAATGAGCATGAACTCCAGTCAAAAAATGAAAAAAATATTGAGGTGTCGCAACAAAGGCTGAGTCAGTAAAAGTCTTTCCATGGAATTTGTACAAACACTTAGCTAGACTGAGACAAGCTTCCATACTGCCAAAGCAAGTATCAGTACTAAATCTGGCACCTCTCTCTTTGGCCCTGAATTCAAACACAGTATGAAATCTAAGATGATTTCCTCATCTCTGTTACCAGTGAAATCGTATGTGGGCCATGTAAAACAATCATCTTCATCTTAGCCAACTATAATTAAGTAACAAATGTGCAGGATTATCTTATCCCCCAATTAGTTTTATGGTGTATTGCTTGTCTGAAATCATCAACAATAATTTTAAGCTATTTTTTGACAAGCAAGAGAAATGTGTTCGAGTGAAAATAGCACCAAATTGGAGATCCAGATACTTGACATTTCTGGCACTAGTCTACCAAGGACTCCCTATGTAGCCTTAATACATTGTTTAATTGTGCTATTTTCTAATTCGTAGAGGGAATACGTGCTTTCACAAATATTTTGAAATTATCTTTAATCCACTTTAATGAGGTAAATAAAGATTCACCAAACTTAACTGTACCAATCTGTGTTTTGACCAATGCATGTAATAGTCATTTAACAACCATCACAACCAAAATATGGAACATTTCCATGGTTCCAAAAAGTTCACTTGTGGCCCTTTGCAGTAAGTCCACTTCCAGCCCTAATGCAGGATTTTGCATATCAGTATTTTATTTAGAAGTTTTTGCATCTATGTTCTTGAAAGAGATTGGTTCATACTTTTGTCTCTTGTAATATTCTTGTTAAGTTTTGTATTTAGGCTATGCTGGGCTCCTTAAAATAGTTCAACTACACTAAAATTAAGAACTTATACTTTTCTTTTTTTTTAAAGATTTTATTTATTTATTTGTCAAGAGATAGAGAGCACAAGCAGGGAGAGCAGCAGACAGAGGGAGAAGCAGTCTCCCTGCTGAGCAAAGAGCCTGATGTGGGGCTCGATTCCAGGACCCTGGAATCATGACCCGAGCCAAAGGCAGATGCTTAACCACCTGACCCACCTAGGCATCTCAAGAACTTTTATCTTTTCAAAAGACATCAGAAAGAGAATGAAAAAGAAAAGCCACTGAATGGGAGAGAACACTTTCAACATATACAACTAATAAAGGATTTAAATCCTGAACAGAGAACTTCTGCAGATCAATGAAGTAAAATAAAATTGAACAGCATAATGGAGGGAAAATGGTAAGCACCCCACAAAATGGAAAATCCAATGACCAATAAACATATGATAAAATAATAAACCTCTTAAACTTTCTGGAAAACATGAAGTTGAAACTAAAATAAGATATAAGATATATATATATATATATATATATATATATATATATATACACATATGTGTGTGTGTGTGTGTGTGTGTGTGTGTGTGTGTGTGTGTGTATCTTAAATATATAAGATATACTGCATATATCCTCCAGGTAGGGAAAAATTTTAAAGAATTAGCAACATTGTCTATTAAATGTAAACAACCACAAGCTTTATGACAGACATTCTAATCCTGAGTGGGTAGCATAGAGAAATGGCATCATATGTGCGCCAGAAGGTATGTATCTGAATAATTATAACAGCATTGATTTTAATAGCAAAAAACTGAAAACAACACAAATATCCACCAACAGTAGAATGAATAAATAAACTTGTGGAAAGATGCTGAACAAATGAATATTATGAAGCAATATAAATCAGCAAGCTAGTGCAATACACAATAATGGAGATGAAATAAACCAATACAATGTTAAATGAAAGAAAAGACTCTCAAAAAGAGTGAGCCATGTGGAGGGGAGCACCTCCAAGAATGCAGTTATGGTTTATTTCCAAACTTGTTTGATCATTCTATGAAAGCTCACTTAATAATTATTCATTACCTTGTACCTTTGAATGGATTTGTCTGCATATATGCTATATTTCACATGTTTTTTAAATGTTTATAAGCATTTTGAAGTGAACTCAATTTCTACTCGACATGTCTTTATGAAAGCACATAATGACAATAACATTCTTAAATTCCAAGATTTCATAACAAATATAATTGTGTCTGAGAATTTACATTCTCAACTATTTGTAATTATCTTCAGTGATTTTTTTGAACAGTACACTGTTAGCTCACAGTTGAAGAGACAGTGAACTTCAAACAAAATACAAGCTAAAGTTCTTTAAAAGACTTGTACATTTAAAAGTTAAAGCCAGGGGCGCCTGGATGGCTCACTGGAGTGCCTTCGGCTCAGGTCATGATCTCAGGGTCCTGAGATCAAGCATGCCACATCGCCAGCCACGTCGGGCTATTTGCTCAGTAGGGAGCCTGCTTCCCGGCCCCCCACCATCACCTGCCTCTCTGCCTACTTGTGATCTCTGTCAAATAAATATAAAAAAAATATATTAAAAAAAAAGTGAAAGCCAGTGTACTGGGTAAAACTCCAAATGTATGAATATTAGTTTGTGATATCATTGCCATCTCAATTACAATTGATTTAGCTCCTCTATTATGAGAGAAATACTCATTATTATTCCATAAATATAAGTTAATAAGGACAAATTAACCATTAGGGAAAGGATGTTTCCTATAACTCAATAAAAATTGGGACAGATTAATCTTATTAGTCTGAGAGAGGCCACTATGTAATATAAGTCATGTATTCTAGAATATTTTGTATTTTGTTGGAACTAGATGATTAGGAATATAAATAAAGAAAGACATCTTTACAGTTCTGGTCAGTCAAAAGCAAGTTGTCTTTTCCCTCAGAATTCACAGAAATGATTAGTGATCTATATATATTGAGATATGTTTCTTTGTGGTTAAGTATTCTTTTCAGGAAAGATGAGAAATATCTTATATATTAGGAATCTTCCAGGCTTGCTGTGGGTATTTACACCGAAAAAAAAAAAATTACGGCCTATGGTAGACACACAGTGAACTTCAGGACCCACTTTCTAGTTAAGATCTTTTCCAAACTTATGACTATATCCCTAGTTTAAATGTAAAATTTATTTAATCTAGTATATTCATATCATGTAAAAATCTTTCACCCAACCTCATTTTGAACATATTAGAAATAAGGAATAACAACAACAACAAAAAAAAGAAATAAGGAATAACATATTGAAAAAAACTGATAGTGTTCCAGTCAGTAATTTTTACAAATATGGTGACATATTTTGATTACCATGTTCTTTGCTGAAGATATTTAGGAAAAAGGCAAAAATCTATCTTAAGAAAAATCCAGTGAGCCTTAATTCTAGGACCAACCATTATAGGTAGAATAAACAACAACAACAACAACAACAAACCCCAAACCCCCACAAAAACTCGACTAACTAGTTCTGTGACCTTGTACAGGTCATGCGCCCTCTTCGAGTATTAGATTCCTTAACTCTAAAATGGTATTAATACCTGTGTTGTCTCTTTCACAAGGTTCTTATAAGGACCTAAAGAGGAGAGACGAAAAACAACACCTGATTAAGAATCTAAATCCTTTGATTCAATTAAATGAATAAATGATGGGGTGTCTGGGTGGCTCAGTGGGATAATCCTCTCTCTTTGGCTCGGGTCATGATCTCAGGGTCCTGGAATCAAACCCCGCATTGGGCTCTCTGTTCAGTGGGGAGTCTGCTTCCCTCTCTCTCTCTGCCTGCCTCTCTGCCTGCTTGTGATCTCTCTCTCTCTCTCTCTGTCAAATAAATAAATAAAATCTTTTAAAAAATGATATTTGGTAATATTGGACAAAAGGAAAAAAAGGGGGAACTCAGTTTGAATATCCAGCGAATCTTCTTCTGAAAAGTCTTTTCTAAAATACGGGAATAATAAGGCTAATAAAAAAGATCAAACCCTTGACATTGGCAAAACTTCCAGTCTTCAGAGCTGAAGAGCAAGGCTGGCCCTAGGAAATCCACAAAGTCTCTCTGAACCTGAGTGTTTCATCTACGACATAAAAGGGCTAGAATAAAATTTCTCCAACGTTCTTTCCAACTCAAACTTTCTATGATTTCATTTGAGGAAAAGACTTAGTAATTGGATAATACCCTACACTTTACATCAGCATAATAAAGTCTCTTTGTGAACCAGAAGGCAGGATAAAATAAGTGAGTGAAACAGAACCTGAAATATTAAACTAGTTTAATCAGAATTAGTGATTTTAATGATTACAAATCCACAAAACATGTGTGCAATGCTTCTCTCAAAATGGAACAATCTACGTGAAAGCATTTTGGAAACCAGAAGATGCTATGCAAATGTAAACTATTATTAACATCATCATCCTCTTCTTGACTTGAGCCCAGAGACTTGGCAGAAGTATCCTGTATATTTCAGCCGTGACCAATCACCCCGGGTGGGCATGGTGGGGAGAGGGGAAGAGGACAGGGGAAGAGGATTTGGTTTCCTGCTTTCTAACATCCCCTTGTTCCCTGAGCATGTACGTCTGTGATAGAATACAAGCATTTCCCCCCGACCCAAGCTTTAAGAGATTGTTGCTTCCAGATAGATAGATGGATGGATGGATGGATGGATGGATGGATGGTCAGGTCTTTGGTGTGTTTAGGCAATAGTCACTTTAAGTTCTCATTTCTTGATTTGAGGCATTTTTAAACAAAGCAGGTGGTATGGCATGTATTTTGCCATTGTATCCAATATTTTCCATATACCAGTTTATTTCTTTTCTTTTCTAAAATGAGCTGTAATTTGTATAATTGGAAAGTGCTTTAAAATAAGAATTGCTAGTTATGAGTCACTGCAATGATGTTAGACAGCCAAGCAGTACTACTTGCATTTGATCGTGAGAGAAATCGAGGGGTTGAGTCAGAGGTAGGGCGAGAACTGGACCTCCCAGGCTGTCTGCAGAATGCCAGATCTCTGGGAAAGAGTAATAGAATGGTAATCTGGAAGATGCCTGAACATGGACAAACTTAGCACTATAGGCACCTAAAAAAATCTTAGTAGATGAGTTTGTGTTGTCTTAAAATCATCCGACCTGGCTCAGAGGCATATTAGAAGTTGCCTGTTTAAATTGAATGTTCATTTGCAAGGACCTTTTGGGAAATCATTGCGACCAATTATGAAGATTATTATGAAGCAAAGTGGGGCTAGCACTCGCCTGAGTTGTATTTTCATCAGCTCTCATCTTTCTCCTAAGAGGATAATTGGATAAACAGTCATCTTGGCCGGCGGATGGGGGGATCGAGCAGGGACTGCAGAAAACTGTGCCTTTACTTTTTTTCTTCTCTGATTCCTAGCCATTATAGCCCCTAAGCCGTTAGTCAAACTCCCTCATGGCACGAGAGGGATAATGTCAACATTAAAAGCTCCAGAGCAAATAAATAACGTTATTTATTTCCCTAAAGTTTTCCTAAAATTAACCATTCGTCTCAATTCAGGATAGAGAGTTTGCAGCTTGAAATGTTCAGTTTTTTTCAAACTCAGTTTGAGAATTTCTCCTGTACCCACTAATAATTATAAAAGGAAATCAATTGGTATGCTGGAATGCACATGATTAAACACTAATGAGCGGAGCTCCCGTGGCCTGGAGAGGTTTTTTTTGTTTTGTTTTTTTTTGTTTTTTAAAGATTTTATTTATTTATTTGACAAATAGAGATCACAAGTAGGCAGAGAGAGAGAGAGGAGGAAGCAGGCTCCCCGTGGAGCAGAGAGTCTGACATGGGGCCTGATTCCAGGACCCTGAGATCATGACCTGAGCCGAAGGCAGAGGCTTTAACCCACTGGGCCACCCAGGCACCCCCTGGAGAGGTTTTAATGGCATTACACAGCCAGTGCCATAGTCCGGCCCAAATGGGGGAAGGGAGATTAAATCCCTGAGTTGTGGGCTGGGGAGGGCTTGTTTTCATCCAGAGCTCTTCCTGCTGTAAGAACTTCAGTCCTTCATCAAGGCACAGGGAAGGAAGGAGAAGAGCAAACAACCAAGTTCAGTGGTAGCACAAAGAGTTCCATAGCCATTCCTGGGGTCAAGAAGAAAGGCCTAAGACATATCAGCAACAGGGCTTTGAAGAAAGCATGGACATTCACACACAGTATGAGGGAGAAAAGAGCATGGTGGGAACCTGAGAAGACTGAATCAAGACCATGAATAAGCAATGCTATCAGACCCCACTACGTTCTTCAGATAGCTCATTGGGCACCAACAGTACCTATGTCTCAGGGTAAAAAGAAAAAAAAAGTTTTTTAAATTATCTTAATAGTGAGAACCAAACCAAACCAAACCAAACCAAAAAAACAACTCAGGTTCCTCTTAGGGAGAGAACTGTTAAGAAAACAGCATGGTAGATCTCTTTGGACCTGGAAGGGGAATACTGCCAGCAGCTGGAAGAGGGCAACAGAGCACAGTCAGCCACTCTGCACAAGAAGCTTTAGGAGTTTGTGATCCCGGGAATAGGAAGACGGTAAAGAAAAGGCTTTTCAAGAAGAGCCGGAGAAGACCAAACTCCATGGTAGTAGTAGACTTGGATGGAAAGGGTCCAGTGAGAGCCCGTGCAGGGATGCGGGAGACCCATTTCCAAAGACCCACTGAGAAGAGAGATGCTAAGAATCCATGTTAAGCTGTTTGAGGCTCTCCAGGCTCTGTTATCTAGAACCTTTAGTAAAGTCGGTCACATACCTTGTGCAGCAGTTGTGTGTGTTGGGGGGAAGATACCAGTCTCCGTGCTGGGAAGTGGGGTCCAGCAGCGAGTGGAGCAGCGCCAAACTGTGACAGCAGGACCTCAGAGCCAGGAGGACCTTCTCCCTAGACTGCCAGCACCCCTAAGAATCTCTGGGGCAATGACAGCCTCCACCTCAAGTATCCCTGTTTGTCTTCCCTGCACAGCAAATGTAAGAAGTTAACGCTCTGGGGACAATTCTGAACTGTTGGGGAAGGAGCGTGGAAGTGGATGGATAAATGCCTCAATCTTCCTTTGTCTTCTCTGGAGAGAAAATTGTGAAGTGGGTTTCGTGTAGTTTCTGAATGGGTTCCCATTGGGACCTAGCCCTATTTGCCCACAGTGGTAATACGCTCCTTACCATGCTCTTCCGCTATCTTCTTTTCCTATCTCACTT
The DNA here is from genome assembly GCF_902655055.1 of Lutra lutra. Classification (NCBI taxonomy): domain Eukaryota; kingdom Metazoa; phylum Chordata; class Mammalia; order Carnivora; family Mustelidae; genus Lutra; species Lutra lutra. The sequence goes on from NC_062285.1 coordinate 98,102,501, forward strand.
TACCTACTTCTATACGTGTGCTTCCTGCCACCACCTGTCAGGAATTCCCTGCTCTCGAATTCTTAACTCAGCATCTGCTTTGGGGGAAAGACAAAGTAAGACTCCTTCCTACCCTTGTTCCCAGCCAGACTCTGCTGATCCCAGACACAACCACTCCTACCAGTTTCTTTCCTCCCCAAAGCATCCTTTGCTTAGGCAAGCATTTACATGTATATGTACAGATGTATATTCCATATCCTAGACAACAGTTTAAGACATGCAAGTCGCTTTTATTTTTATTTTATTTTTTCCAGTCTCTATTATTAAAAAGATACATTTGTACTTAAAAGAGAATAGATCTTATAACATCATTAATCACATTTAAAAATCATGCATAATGTATGCCGTTTAGTCCGAATTGTTGCCAAGGAGTGCTTATTAGCAGATTGTCATCCCATCAGACTCATATCGGCGCCTTTGTATTTTATCACATGTACACGAAATTCAGGAGCTCCCAGAAAAGTAGTTCTTATCCCTGAAGTAATAATTTCAAAATTTTGAAATATCTGTTGTGAAAAATTAACATAAAGTCTTAATAAATTTTGACTTTAATGGTGCTATGTCTTAAAAAATTATTTTAGCATTCAAATGTTCTATTTGTTGTGCTGGCTACCCATGTCCCAAACCAGCAACACTAAGTTAGTTCTTAGGAACTTACTATTCCTTCTGTTGGGACATGTGGTTTTCTCTAACATATGGCTGAGATATTAACTATTACACTTAATACTCCTTACTGTTAAATTAGAAGAGATTGGTCTTTTCTGACCAATTTGACCTATCAGTGCTTGCCTAGAGTTGAAGATAAATCTTTCTAGAGGCTCATACTATGATTACTATGCTGTGATGACTTACACACACACACACACACACACACACACACACACACACAATTCCATGGAAATTCAAAATGGAATGTGTATTAGTTGATCCAGGAATACAAAAATAGCAACTAGTGGATTTATCTTTTATCCTTCAGTTTTATATACCATTTATATTTGGTACAATTATATTCAGATAATTGAGTATCCCATAAACCACTTTTTCATCTTACAATGAGTCAACAACTTATTTTAGAGAGGGATGTACAAAATCAGCTATGTGATCATTAGTTCTCAGTTTCTTTGGGTTCTTGCAAAGTAGTTTTGTATTTTTAGTTGTATCTTCACATTATTTTCAAATGCCAAGCATAACATAATGGCTGCATTTAGAAACAAATATTAGGACCTCATTTTAGTGTCTTGCCTGTTATAGGCAAACATCTCAAACCATATATTCTTTTCCATGCAGAAGTGCTTTTGGGCTATGCTTCCCTAGTTAGCAAATTCAGTGGCATCCTTCCTTCACCATCCCGCTAATATATTCTGTGCACAGATTTCATCCCAGCCTTCCTTATCAAAACCGCTTTTGGGAAATGTATCTGGAACTAATTCACTCTGCTATATAACTTAGTGATATCATTTGTCTTTTGGAAAATTGGGAGTCATGGGGAAATAATTCTGTTTCCAACATATAAAAATTGGAAGCTTGCAGCAAATTTTAAATATATGTGTAATTTTTTCTACTGAGTAGCTTCAACAAGGATTTATAACATGAAATGTTTTTCTTTTTCTCCAGTCACTGTTTTCAATCATGCGCTGTCAAATGTCACTTTCCTAGTCTTTAAGGACATCTTGGAAATGTGCCAGATCTTTCACTAAAAGTCTAGGTCTGTTTAAGACTCTCATCTCATATGGGATTAAATTGCATTTGCTACTCCTTCTACCCACATCTCCTCTGTCTCCCATGTAGACCAGACTTGTGGCTGAAAGATTTGGAGTGGGGTGAAAGAATGATTTGATTCTGGTTAATTCCTTCCCTTTCCAGTTTCAAAGCTCAGTTCTCCTGAATTTGGAGACTGGGAGGAAAAACAAGGGAAGCAAAGATCTTTGGAGTAATTGGTCACCTGCTGGTGATGGGGAGGCAGCCGAAGTCTTAGTCAGGCTCAGGTCACTTTTGTGTGCTCTTCTTTTTTTTTTTTTTTTAAATTTAAAGATTTTATTTATTTATTTGACAGACAGAGATCACAAGTAGGCAGAGAGGCAGGCAGAGAGAGAGGGAAGAGCAGGCTCCCTGCTGAGCAGAGAGCCCAATGTGGGGCTTGATCCCAGGTCCTTGGGATCCTGACCTGAGCCAAAGGCAAAGGCTTTAACCCACTGAGCCACCCAGGTGCCCCTGTGTGCTCTTTTGATATAATGGTCTCCGTGGAGATTCCATTCCTGGCTTTCTTGGGAAGGATTTAATTTTTTTCAGCCTCATCAGCCACTGGGACCCTCAAAGAGGAACAGCCTTGTTTTCTTTTAGTCTCTCCTAAGTAGTTCATGTCCCAGTGCCCCTCAGAGTGGTGACCCCCCCCCCCACACAAGCCTTGGCAAACTGGGCTGGATTGACTCTCTCCTCTTTTAAGGCATACCACACAACCATCTGTGATTGCTTCTCAGCTGCCAAAAATTCTCTTGTCTTCTGCCTTTGCAGAAAATATGCTGGTACCAATAATGATTTTTACATATACCTACAAACTTCAGGGAATGTGCATCAAATCCTCCCAGGAACGCCTCCCCCCCGCCACGCCCCATGCTCTGCTGTTGTCCAATGGCACCACCAGGGTAGCACTATAGTAAGAAATGAGATTCTTGTCTTCCCATCTCAGACAACCCTTTGTGGTAGGCAGAATTCTCAGGCAGCCCCCAGGATTCCTGCTTCTTACATTCCTGTGTAATGCCTCTTCACTGAGTGGACAGAATTAGTAAGTGTAATGGGATATTACTCCATGGATAGGTTATTAATTTGTTGATTTTAAGGTCATCAAAAGGGAGATATCTGGATGGGTCTGATTCAAGTAGTCCTAGGAAGACAGCAAATGAGACAGCGAGACAACATGGATCTCAATTCTACAAGCATACAGAAATGAATTCTGCAAACTTTCTGAGGAAGCTTGAAAGCAAACCTTTCCATAGTTGAGACACCAGATGACAACACAGTCTGGCTGGCACCTTAATTTCAATCTCGTGAGACTGAGCAGAGGACTCAACTAACTCAACTAACTTATACCCGGGTAGAGATAGTGAGAGATAATAAATTTATGTTGTTTTAAGTCATTAAGTTTGTGATATTAAGCCACTTATTATGCCAAATAGAAACTCTTATGCCCTCTCTTTTCCCTTTCTATTTTTCTTATAGCATCTTGAATGATGTGGAGGGAGGGGGAAGGGAGAGGGGCATTAAATCTAAGAGATGGCAAGGCCATTTCAGCAATCTTATAGCAAGCCTAGAAATGTCTGGCTTAATTTCTTGAAGACTCGCTTCAGAATGGCAGAGATGCAGTATGTTAAATCCTTTTTTTCCTCAGATAGGATTCTTACAAATACAGCACATCAACATCTTAAGTGTATACTAATGTCTTATTATATAGGCATATTGGCAATTTTGGTAGCTTTCTTATACCGTTCAAATCACTTAAGGTATGTGTGCATGCACTCCTGTTTGCGAAACTTGGCTTATTCACAAAATTAATACATGGAAAAACATTCCTTTGCATTGCAGAGTACCATGCATTCGGGCAATTAAAATGTTGTGACATTGATTCAACATTTGTTGAGAAGCGCCTCTGTGCCAAGTCTTGGAATTTGCCCTTAAATATCTATCACTGTTGACAAATCGAGCCTCAGGTAACTGAACCCAAGGAACCAATTCATTCAATAAATATTTATTGAACAACCTGGAGATAAAACCTGAATAAGGGATAGTCCTCCTGTTCTAGGGGTTCACAGCATACTGGAGATGGCTCCATACATGAATAAATATTCAAAATGCAATGACAAGTGTAGGCACGCTATCAACTCTGGTTATTTAGGGACTACTTTGTAGGGAACTATGTGTAAGCCAGGCAATGTATGCAAAATTCCACACATGTGGATTTATTTACGAGAAAAGAATCTGTTACTTTATCATATTTTCTAACAAATCCATAACCAGGTTCACAAGGGAAGAGTGTCCTAACATATGCAGAGACAGAGAGGTAACATGATATGTTGTGTGGTCAGTAAATAAGTTGACATGGTTCTCTCATTGGGTATGTGCAGGGCATTCTGACATCTCCTCATCAGGACTGCTTTAGGAGAGGATCATAAACACTTAAAAACAGTAACACCCTGAGATAACAGCCAAATGAAAGACAGATTAAGCAAGGTTTCCTAAATTTAGGATGAGCAATATCACACAGGAAGAAAGACTACTCAATTTCAGAAAAGCAAGAGGAAAAAAGAGCAACTCTCTTGGTACAAATTGTGCCCAATGGAACCATGCTTAGACCAGTAGAAGTTCCCTTTGATGCATTATTTTGATTATTTTAATTTTAATTTCATTGAATTTTGAAAACTGGGCTTGTGCCCAACTTGAGTGACAGTTCTTCAGGTTTTCATATTTTCATTTGTTGAGTTGATACAAATGTATCCTGCAGAAAATAAAGGAATCTGAAACAGGAGAGGTCAAGAGGGTTGGATTCAGTCTGTTCAAATGTTCTATGCAGAACCCCAAACTGCAGTGTGGGGCCATTTGAAAGTATGTTTCTATCATTCATGCCAATGAGTGCTGCTTGTTTTATAATCCTGATACTACAGCAATGCTATTATCTCTGATCGTTTTGCATCAGATTCAGTTATTACTTTCTAGAGTCAAGTAATTTGCAACAGCATGGTTTTGTTTAATGATATAACAATTTAAAAAATTCTAAAGTTCTGCTTTACTTCTAAGCCCTGTTCTTTACTTGTAGCAGATATTATTTCAGCCAAGGATCTAATGTAATATTGCACATATTTCTATATTAGCAATTTTTAATGGTATAAAAATACTAGACTTCTGGGACGCCTGGGTGGCTCAGTTGGTTAAGCAGCTGCCTTCGGCTCAGGTCATGATCCCAGCGTCCTGGGATCGAGTCCCACATCGGGCTCCTTGTTTGGCGGGGAGCCTGCTTCTCCCTCTGCCTCTGCCTGACATTCTGTCTGCCTGTGCACGCTCGCTCTCCTCTCTCTCTGACAAATAAATAAAATCTTAAAAAAAAAAAAAACTAGACTTCATTGGAACCTAGGACCAAAAGCAATATGAGCACATTATCTTAAATATTTGATTTATCATTCTTAAAACACCATAATTATATATAATAAGAATATATTATATATAGAAATTTCCATCTGCATTTATAGATTTTTAAAATCATAATTATATGTAATAAATTATGTAATTTATATATAAACATATAATACATAGTACAGGATTTAAAATTTTACAAAGTTATCCTGACAAACTTATGAGATAATATGTACAAAGTGCCTAACATAGTGCAAAGCACATAACTGGTGCTCAATAAATAGATTGTATAAAATAGAATTATATTATATAAATTATTCTATATTCTATATTCTATAATTATAAATAAAATAAAATATAATATATAACTATAAAACTATGATTATAATTAAATAATATAGTTACATAATTAAAATTGCAAGTTATAGTTATCATTTCTAAAAATTATTTTAAAGTCCCACCCTCACATAGTTGTGAAACTAATTTCTCTCTCAATTACTAACTTCCCTTCAATGCTCAAAATATTTTGAACCTATGCATGTTACCTTTTCAGAGATTGTTTTCATTTAATAATGATCAGAGCATCAAAACAAAGTGAAGAAATATGTAATTTGAGGCATGAAATAATTTTTAAGAAATCAGCCTTCCTAAAGTCCTCAAAATATCTCCATGGTATGTATGATCAACAAGGCAGCTTCTTGAATCTTCTATTATAGGAGATCAGCTGCATAATCTATCAGAGAAATTCCATATACCACACTATTTTATATATATATTTGCATGGCCTAAGATTAGCAATCCTAGCACAGGACTCAGAGCTGCCCAATAACCACATAATCATGATTTCCAGAGTGAAGCCTTCTCTTCCCAGTCTGATTTAATTCCATCAAGTTTGCAGACCTGATTAAGACATAATTATGACACCACCTTCTCCTCCCAACAATTCTATTCTCATATGAAGGCAGCATTTTGAAAACACAGCTTTGGATCTGGTGTTGTCCCCCATTCAAATATCTCATTTACTCATGTGGAAATTCACTGATGAGGTCAATATTATCTTGGGTTTCGACAGCTTTCCATACCTCAACCCCAGGACAGTTCCCTTTCCTGTGAGGGCTTTACCAGTCAGCCCTTTGGGCTAAGGGGTGGTGAGCCAATGTTAGGCTCATTTACATGTTTCATAAAGTGCTCTCTACTGGCTAAAGATTTGGTTGTTCGTGAACTTAAATATTGGGGGAAAGAGCCATGTTTCCCTTTTTCTTCCACAAATTTCGTGCTTTCCACACCAGAGAAACTCCTAGATGTACATCTTATGAAGGAAGGTCTGCATCACCAAACCAGCTAATCTTACTTGCTGTTTGTCACCTGACTGTGGAAATGAGTGTCCCTTGCCATGTGTGGTACCTCTCAGAACACCACTGTGCTCTCTCCGGGGCCAAAGGGTGTTAACATTTTCCTGTGTAGTGTCTCAAAGCGCTTATTTTACAGAAGGAATTACTTGAAACACCCAGAGTTATTGTACCATAGAGCTATTGTGACAAGCTTTTCATACATACAAAGTGGCTAACACAGTACAAGACACAGAACAGGTGCTCAGTCAACAGATGCTTGGGCTGTCTTGGTCAGGCTGAGGCCTGTCTCATGGTAAGTCCGCCCTGGGGAGATTCCAGTAAACACCACATGCTGGTCCCTCTTCCATCACATGTGTTGTTTAAAAGCTATGGAAGTACAACTGAGGTATAACAAACTGACACATGGAAAGCGTACAGTCTGATGAATCTTAATACATGTATTCATTTAGCCCGTGAAACCATCCCGACAGTCAAGATAATCAACAAATCCGTTTATCCCCAGCCTACACCTTGTGGCTTCAAAATCCAACCTTTCTTAGGCCGCCTACTTTCCTGGGTAATCCCTGACTTGCTCCCGTCACTAAAAGTAGGTTCACGTCTCTCAGACCTGTACCTGAGTGGCCTCTAGAACTTGAGAACCTCAGTCCCACAGCTGCAACAAACCGAATTCTAGCAACACCTACAGGAGCTTGGAAGAGGGCCGCAGGCCTCAGCCGAGACTGCTCCTGGCAGCACTTTCGAAAGCAGTCGGTGAGAAGCTGACAAGAGGACCAGGCTGGCCCGTGCTCCGATGTCTGACCTGAATTCGGGAGCTATAAGGTAAGAAATGTGTATCACTTGAGGCTGCTTGATTTCCCGTAATTTGTTATACGGAGATGGAAACGAACACGCTGTCCCCACAGTGATTCTGTCCAGGCTATCAGTTCTGAATGTTTTAAGCAGTCCCATTACACCCGAATGAGTAGTTTTTCACTAACAGGTCTGAGAGCACTTTCATAAGAGCCTTCCTAATAAACTGCAGCCAGGAGCTTGAGCTGCAAATTTCTTCTCTGATGGCGTTGTTCTGCCGAGATACCGCAGCTGCCCTTTCATTGTTCACGTACCTTTCTTGGGCATTTGATCATTCCGACGACTGATCACATCTCTGCATGCGTTTGCCAAAGAAAGCTGAATGGGAAAACATTTTCTTTTGAACACTGGCCCTGGGAATAAAAGAATGATGGGTATCAGAACTCTCTTTTTCTTTGAATCTCCTTTTCCTCCTTTGTTCCCTCTCCCTTAGATCCAAATGAAACTGAAAGTGCAATGAAAGTATAATGAAGGTACAAAAAGCCAAAAACACTGGTAAGAGGTACTTGATGGATTTGATTGACATGTCCCATTGCAGGTGAATTCTAGAATTCTACATGGCTGCTTTGTCTGAGTGAGAACATAGCCGTGGATACCTGCTCTCAGGCTGGCCTAGAGGATAATGTTCTAAGATCATGGTCTTGATATAAGCACACTATTATGTAACTGTTCTGCTAGTTTCATGTACACCTTTTACCTCTTTTTGTTCATTATTTTGGCTAAAAGAATAGACTTTAGAGCCAAACGATCCACCCCTGAACTCCCAGTTACTTGTCGTCTGCTTCTACACAAGTCTGCTAACCTCCCTGAGCACCAGTTTTTTATCTGTAAAACAGAAATAAAAACTACCATCAAGTGAGATTGTGAAGATTAAAGGAGATAGTGTATGACATGCATTTAATAATGACTGGAACATGGCCGTTAATGTTATTAATATTAGTGGATTAATAGTAACAATTTCAAGGTAAATTTATTAAAAATCTGCACACTAGTAAATTTTCTTTAAGAAATATCAAACATTTAATAACAACTTACTTATTATTTGCAAAGTATTATGTAAAGGAATTATGTAAGCGAATGACAGAATTCTAGGCTGGACAGAGTAGTATTTCTGAATCATAAGTGCTTTTTAAAAAAAAAAAATTCTGGTGTGCCTCTGTGTTAATTTGAACAATTTTTATTGAAGTATCACACACTCACACACATACACAAACACACCTGTACCATTTCTTATGAAGTATATTATAGGTGGTATCTTGATTTGATTATTGATTTGATCATCCCACATAAGCATTATAATAACAGCTACATCTGATTATTAGGCACTGTCCTATGTAGTTTTACATTATCTCATTTAATTTTTTTTTTTTAAGATTTATTTATTTATTTATTTGACAGAGAGAGAGCACAAGCAGGCAGAGAGGCAGGCAGAGAGAGAGGAGGAAGCAGGGTCCCTGCTGAGCAGAGAGCCCGATGCGGGGCTCGATCCCAGGACCCTGAGATCATGACCTGAGCCGAAGGCAGTGGCTTAACCCACTGAGCCACCCAGGCACCCCACATTATCTCATTTAATCATAATAGACCTAGTAAGTTGAATTGTTATCCCTAACTGCCCAAGGGATTGAAAATACAGGGAAAAGAGACTTTGGAAAAGTTACAGAGCCAGAGATATATATTAAGAACAGATAATTGAGGAAATCATGAAAATAAGACTTCAAGATAAGGGACGCCTGGGTGGCTCAGTTGGCTAGGCATTCTGCTTTCGGCTAAGGTCATGATCCCAGGGCCCTGGGATCAAGCCCCACATGGGGCTCCCTGCTCAGCAGGGAGGCTGCTTCTCCCTCTGCCTACCACTCCCCCCTGATTGTGTGTGTCCTCTCTCTCTCTCTCTCTCTGACAAATAAATAAATAAATAATAAATAAATAAAATCTTAAAAAAAAATAAAACTACAAGATAAGAAAACTGACATCTCTTCTCCCATGTATAAAGCTAAGACATTTACCCCAGAGCCCCACTGGAACCACAGTCTGTCTAGTTCAAAGACTGTGCACTTACCCCTACCTTACACTCAGACTGAGTCCACAGCTAGGCTTGGGTCTATTGGCAGTGAAGTTAACAAGTTCTGGTGTTTCAATCCTACCCCTTAACCCACACTGTGAAAAGTGGATACAACCTGCAGAAGACTTGGACCTCCTCATGCATGTCCTGGTTAGGTCCAGTAGCACCTGCCTAGGGAGAAATAGCCACTGTAGTTTTGACTGTGGCAAGGATATTTGAATCTAGATTTAGATGCTCTGTTCTTTCTACCTGTGTGGATTTGATGAGAGACCATTGTAGAAAAGAGGGCTATTTCTAGAAAGCAATTCTAGAAGGAAGATTTAAAAATAAATGCCTATTTGGGAGACACTCTTTGGTTTTCTGTAGTTTCCAATATTCTGTTCACAGTTGTCCTCCTAGTTTTGTGGTCTAGGGAAATATTATAAAATCTTCAAGACCAAAAAATACATGCTAATCTTTCCAGTCAGCCAATTGCTTTGCCAAACAAAACAGAAGTTCTTCAAAATTATTTCTGCCACTTTGGAGTTTTTGAGTACCATTTAACTTCAGGCTTGGCTATTCCATTCTTGGGAAGGAAAGTAGGGGATAGTTACTGAGTTAATATGCAAGTTACCCAGTGTCTGTAAAGCTAATGAAGATCCATGCTTGTTTTCTTACTCCTCCCCATCTATACCTACAAGTGCTCACTCTGGCAAAGTATTGCTCATGGCTTCCCAATATCTGTTCACCCTTTTTTCTCCATTGTACTAACATTTTCATCTGGGGTCACAGCTACCCAACTAAAGGCCTCACTTTCCAACCCTCCTTGCAGTGAGGTGTGGTCCTATGATAAGGTTCCAGCTAACGAAAATATATGATGTGAGCCTTAGTACTGCAAAACTCCCAAGTCACACTTTTAAAAGGAAGGAGTGTGTCTTCTCCCATTTCAGTTCCTCCTCCCCAGCAGCTGTAATGTGGGTCTGATGACTGGAGCTGAAGAGGGCTTCTTGAACCAGGGAGTGGAAATTGTCACAGAGCTGCCTCCTTGCCCTTTGAGGGGGGCGCTTTCACCTGGGCTGCTATGGAAGACAGAAATTAACAGCCTTGCTTAAACTACTGTTATTTTGGGACTTTGGAACAACAAAGTATCTACAGGCTAATTGACTTAGAAGTGGAGACAGGAATTGGAGCTGCCACAGTAGAATCTAATTTATGTGGCATTGGCTTGAGGGCTGGGAAGGGGCATAGATATGAGATATGAGTAGTTGGAACATTGGTGATTCTTGTCATTTTGGGAAATACATTCATGAAAACTGTGACTTAAGCGGTGTTGGAAGACTGAACACGTATGAACATGGCCTATGAGTCCAGGAACTTGGGGAGAAAATTCAGAGTGCTAGTGTGTATTGGCTGCCTTTTGTGGGTTTGTCTAAAGCAAAGACCTAGAAAAAAGATGGTCTCAACCTGGACCTAGAACACTTGTGAGCATAGATGGAAGGGAATATATTGCATGTAGCCCTCAATCTGAATGGACAAACAGCCCAGTAATTTAGAAGATGCATCTAGAGGTTAATTACACCTGTACCCAGAACTGAAACAAGACTAAGAAGTGGCTCTAAGAAGTTCACTTCTTCGTGAACCTGAGACTGTGGCCCCAGGCCTGTCTCAAGCATCTCCCTGTAAGTCAGGGAGTCCAGCCTACAAGCAATGACCAGATTAATTTTGTGGCCTTCCCAATCAACCCTAGTATTTTGGATGGCCTCAAATAGGCTACTAATAATGTGGAGAGAATGGGCAAAGACACAGTTCCAGGAAATAAAATAAAAGGTCTCCAGATGTAAGAAGTACGACTAGTGAATATCTTTGACTACTTGTTTATGAAAACAGATTGCAGCCCATAGACGATAGTCCTACTAAGATTTTATGCATTGCTAAAGAAACCACATAGAGCATGAAAAAAGTCTGTGTCTGATCAACATATAAAGCAACCCCTGAATTTGCATCTCCCATGAGCAAGGTAGGCTCCAATGCTCACCTTAAGTTACCATGGAAGATGATCAGCAAGGAAGAATGTTCCAGAAGACACATTCAGGAATCCCAGAGTGTAATGGGGACTTTCTTCAGGAACAGAACCTAAGATTTCCACATGAACTAACCCAGGACTAACCGAACTGCCAGACAGCAAGGTGTTGCAATGTCCTCCTCAGTAAGATTAGGTGATTGCTGAAATCCAATGATGCCTCTAGAGTTTCCTATTCTTCCCTGATTTTGATTGAGCATTTTTACTATGGACATACTGTCCCTCCTCTGCCATTTTTATTCAGTTTGGGTGCAAGACCCTCAAAGACAGGGCCAGAGGCTGGGTCTATTCTTGTCCAGGCTGAAGGACCATACTGACCCTAAGCTAGGATACAGATCTCTGACGCTGATGATCCATTATGTCTGCTCTGTACTGCTTATCCTTAACAATTCCATGAAAGAGAAATACATTTTTATATCATTTCTACCACTGGTATTTCAGGTCTTTGTTACAGTAATTATACCCCTATCCTAACTGTAGTCTAACTATGTCTTCGTTGCCATAGAACATTGCACAAAGAAGGATCTGAATCTTTTCTCCAAAATCCATTCTCTTCTTCATAAGATATCTTCCTGGTGTGTTTCCTCCAAAATCATGAATAATTGCATTCTTCCAGCTAGCTTCTTACATGTACGGTTAACGTCAACCACATGAACTTTCCTTTTAGACTCTGCCTCTACTGTCATTTTCTACCAGGTAGGCCTGAACCTTGCCGACAAAATGGCAGGATTCCATTCAAGCTTGATCTAAACAACAATGACAAAATCAACATGTGTCTCAAATAATTGGACCCAAAAAACCACCCTATAATCCTGGATGTTTCCTGTGGTTAGCAGGCTTTTCTCACTTTTAAAACAATTTAAACACTTTTCTCTAAATATTTTTTTTCAGTATTTTGTTTAGTCTATTTATGAATGAATAGATGAATGTATATACCTATACTGAACATACTCCTTAGTATACATGTGTTTCCAATTCCAAACGCTGGTATTCATAGACAGTATGGATATTTTAGTCTCTCAGAATGCCCTATGATTTAATTTAGTCATTCTTTAGTGAGAATAAATGGTATTTACTCATTTATACTTTCTCACCTAATGACCCCAATGACCACATCTTGAAATCTTCAGACATCTGTCTTAAAAAGTTTATTGATCCTAAAAGAGAGAAAACCTATGTCCTTGGCTTCTCTGGATTGGAGCTAACTGAGGAAAGGGGAAGGTATTGAGCTGCTTCTGCAAGTCTTGCATTTTATCATATTCTTTGTATAAATTTTCCCATCAAAAAATCTAAACTACTTTGTGAAGTAAGTATAACAGGTAGGGAATTCAGACCACAAACTTGAGAGTGCAAGAAACATAATTTTTTTCTCTTTTTTCTTTTTGAAGATTTATTTATTGGGGTGCCTGGGTGGCTCAGTGTTAAAGTGACACAGTGCGTTAAGTGTTTTCCTTCAGCTCAGGTCATGATCCCAGAATCCTGGAATTGAGCCCTGCATAGGGCTCCCTGCTCAGCAGGGAACCTGCTTCTCCTTTTCTTCCTCGATTATGCTCACTGTCGCTATCTCTCTCTCAAATAAATAAATAAAATATTTAAAACAATTTTTAAAAAAGATTTAATTTAGAGAGACAGCATGAGCAGCAGGAGGGGCAGAGGGAGAGGGAGAGAAAATCCTTAAGCAGACTCTGTGCTGAGTGCACAGCCCAACATGGGGCTTGATCTTATGACCCCAAGATCACGACCTGAGCCAAAATCAAGCTTAACCAACTGAGCCACTCAGGTACCCCAAGAAACAAAATTTCTAATTCATTCATAACTAATCTTAATTTGTAATACAGGCTCCCATTCTGTGAAATGAAAGCAACTTAATCTCACCCATATTAAGGATGCTAACCTTAATTTTTCCCTGGCATCAAAGTCTGGAAGACTTTATGAGTGTCAAGGTAAGGGACATAGTGGGGGGCATCTGATTCTCGGTTTTCATCTTATAGCCACTCTGATATTACCTGAGGCAGCCACTTTCTTCAGGTGTTTGATCTGTGTTATCCAATATGGTAGCCAGTAGCCAAAAGTGGCTACTACCGCTTGAAGTGTATCTAGACAGATTTAAAATGGTCTGGAAGTGTGAAACACAGAATTTCAAAAATATAGTACCAAAACAAGTCTATCACTTATTATGTTTAATTGACATGTTGATGACATTTTGAATATACCCAGCTAAAGGAAATACATTATTAATATTAATTTCACCTATTTGTTTTTATTTACTATCTCTTTAAGAATCTGATTTTAATTATTTTAAACAAATACCCAGAAGTGGGATTGCTGGATCATGTGGTATTTGTTTGTTTGTTTGTTTGTTTTTAAAGATTTTATTTATTTATTTGACAGAGATCACAAGTAGGCAAAGAGGCAGACAGAGAGACAGGAGGAAGCAGGCTCCCTGCTGAGCAGAGAGCCGGATGTGGGGCTCGATTCCAAGACCCTGGGATCATGACCTGAGCTGAAGGAAGAGGCTTTAACCCACTGAGCTACCCAGGCACCCCATGTGGTATTTCTGTTTTTAATTTTTCTAAGGCTCACAAAAATCAACTCAAAATGGACCTAAGACTGAAATTTAGGGCCTAAAATTGAAAGCTCCTTGGGATGCCTGGGTGGCTCAGTGGGTTAAGTGTCGGCCTTGGGCTCAAGTCAAAATTCCAGTGTCCTGGGGGGAGGGGAGAGGGGGGAGGGGGGTTGGGGGGGTTGGGTTATGGACATTGGGGAGGGTATGTGCTATGGTGAGTGCTGTGAAGTGTGTAAACCTGGCAACTCACAGACCTGTACCCCTGGGGATAAAAATATATTATATGTTTATAAAAAAAAAAAAATTCCAGTGTCCTGGGACTGAGCCCCACAGGAATCCCCTTGCTAAGTGGGGAGCCTGCTTCTCCCTCTCCCTCTGCCTGCCATTCACCTGCTTGTGCTTTCTCTCTGACAAATAAATAAATTAAATCTTAAAAAAAATTTGAAAGCTCCTGTTAGAAAACAGAGGGGAAAGGCTTCATGACATCAGTCTCAGCAAGGTTTTCTCAATGTGACACCAGGAGCACAGATAACATAAGCAAAAATAGACAAGTGAGACCACATCAGACTAAAAAGTTTCTGTACAGCAAAAGAAAATAGTTTACAAAATGAAAAGACAGCCCTCATAAAATGGGAGAAAATAATCACAAACCATGTATCTGATAAAAGGTTAATATTGAAAATGAGTAAGGAATATGTAAGTCCTTCAATTCCATAGCGGGGAAAAAAAAAAAAAAAAAAACCAAAAAACCCAAACAAAACATAACAAAAAAACCCCTACAATTCCATTCCCATTAAAAATTCCCATTTTTAATAAAAATGGGCAAAGGACCCAAAATAGACATTTTTCCAAAGAAGACATACAAATGGCCAGCAAGTCCATTGAAAGATGCACAAAATCACTCTTGGGGAGGGCAAAACATTCCCAGGGAACAGGAAACAGAGACGAGAAACTAGACCCAAGGGAATAATTAAGTTGCTATCTTTTTATGGAGGAAAACCTTGGAGGTTTCGAAAAGATTTTGGGAACATATCCGTTTCTATGCTCTAAGTCAGAACTTGGAAATCGGAGAAGCAAGATGGAAGCTGTTGAGGAAGCAATTATGAAACGTTTCTCTCCGAGTCTTGTGAAGGCTTGAAAGGCCAGCGGAAGTTGCCCCGGAAGCTGCCAAGTACAGGCTTCCGGCTCACAGCGAATGGGCTACCGGAAGCAAAGGCAAAGTTCTTGGCAGAGCAAGTCACAGCCAGCCAGTAGGGAAAATGTGACTGATTGTGACGAATTCGGATGACAGTTATAGGCCCTAGCTGTCAGGAAGACAATCTCTTAAGTTTGCATAGTGTTACTATAGTAACAGGTAATCAAGACCAAAGGTCCAATCCCATCCCCCCATCCTCCATACAGACACAGGCGCAGAAGAGACCTGGTCTGGATTGGCAGTGTTGGGCTGAAAGCAGTCAGAAGAGAGAGGGCCAGAGGGCTGGTAATAGAACACATCCAAGAGAAAACAGCTGCCAAGATCAAAATAAGATGAACCAAACCGGTTGTCCGATTCTGTGGGATAATCACAGGTGGTATATAGGAGAGAAGCCAAAATGCCCATGAGCCAATGAGATATAAGGACAAAATCAGAAGTAAGGGTTAGTGGGCAAAAGGTAATTTCCATCTGACAAATATAAAACAAAATAAAAAATACAAATACATAAAATATATTTAATATATAAATATAAATATATAAACAGTATATATTATATATAATATATGTAATAAATATATAAACAAAAATATAGAAATTTCTAAAAAATTATTTTAAAATTTTATATTGTATTTTTTATTAAAAATTCATTTAAAAATGCAAATATAAGTAAGGAGCAACTCATGGTGCTTGCCTTCAAGGAACTTGGGGTCTAGTCAGGAAGAGTGATGTGTCTCCGGGGTGTGTACAAGTATGGCGCATCACTCAGTTTTGGGAGTCAGAGAAGATTTCCAGAGTGTATGACATCAAGGTTTATATCTAAATGAGTTCAGTTAGGCAGACAAGATGGCTCCTCAGGGAGGAGGGAGGAAAGGCAATGGAGGAAGCAGTGGGAGACTAGAGTTCTAGGCCATATACAGAGGCTTAGGATCAAGAAACAATACAAAGACCTACCAAGAAGCTGGAAGCTTGCAAGTGAGAGCTGAAGGTCGAGAGGGTAAAAATGACACCACATAGAGGAGTTTCCACTTTATCCCCGTGGCAAAAGTAAGCATCCCAAATATTTGGTTTCAGGCAATACCGAAATGCAGACAGTAGACTTCTGGGAGGTGAGACTGAAGCCCGAGGTAAGAAGAGCAGGGAGCTCCATCAGGAACACAGGAAAGAGTGACAGTGACCAGAACTAGGATGGTGGAAGTGGGTATGGGAGAAGTGGACGGGTTCTGAAATACAGAGGAAGAAATAGGAGGATGTGTTCAAGGATTCAATGCAAGACTCAGGGAGCTCCTAGGATTTGGAGCTGGGTAAGGGACTGAGGTTCTAGAACTTTTTCTGTCAGTAGGGTCAGACTCATCTTAGCGCCATCTTCCAGGGACCTGTGCCGGCCAGCCTCTTGCATAAAGACAAGGTCTCTGAGGACTCCTGGTTCTTTGAACAAAGCTGCTCTGAGAGTGAGGGAACATCAATGGAAAGTGAGGGCTTGTCTGTTCTGACCTGTGACAATAACTAACCTCTGAGAGATGAGTGACAGAGAAGCAATCACAAATATAATCCTCTCAAAGGCAGACAAGATCCTGGCCCAGTTGCAGGGGAAGAAACATCAAAAGCTTGCCATTTAAAAGGAACTCTGTGGAGCATGATTTTGTAAAATAAAGACTATTTTTGTATTTCAAGGACCATATATCAGATTAAGCTTCTAAAACCTAATAATGGCAGGGAATATAGAACCTGAAGTTTAAGAGTCTAAGAGGAAAAGACTGCTTGTCAACTCCACTATCAATGTCTTCATAGGCCTCAGTATATTTTATGAATAGCAAACGTGAAGCAATCATCTTGGAAATTGCCAGTTTACTAGAAGCATACTTACTGTCGGTAATATCCAGTCAAGATATCCAATCTGAGGTTATGATTTTCCGTTATTTTGATGAAATAAAAATTTAAAGAGTTTTTCCTCATCATACCTGTAAATTGAATTTGTAGGCTGTCAAATATCTATAAAACATCTAAAATATCTAAATCTAGTATCCCCCATAATAAAATATTACATTCTATCTGCTATTCGACATCACATTTAAATACATTGACTTTATACTTTCCATATAAAGATATCGTTAAGAATCTTGGAGTGGAATAACCTTACAGATTTTGGAAAGCACAATTTAAATGGAAAAGAAAAACTTGGTTTTAGGAGCTATTTGGCACTGCTTACTAATAGTAACAAGCCACATAAAAATTGAGAAGCTAACGTTAATAGTGTTTTTTTAATTTGAAAATTACATTTTGATATTTGATACATTTGTAACAATTTAATTGGTTCTCTCTGAGTACTTTTGGCATGCAATACAATCTATCCTTCCGTGAAATATTGTTTTTCTTCCTTCCCAAATCTTACCCTTCTAAAATAGATGTTCACTTTCTACTCGTTAAGATAAATACACAAAATTCATATTCAAGTAGTTTAATATATGTATTAAAATCCTAATTATTTTCTACACTAAGTATACGTGGAACTGTTTATAGGATAGCATCTATAGGATGCATATAAAAATTTATATAAATTTTGGTGAAACTCCCCAACTTACCCATATATGGATGTGGTCTAGTAAGTTAACTGTGTTTACCTATGTTCATAGGTGAGGTCATTATTTTATAAATTATAATTTTTTACAACATCTTTTAGGTCAAGTATAACCAATCAAAAGTCTAAAGAAAGACTCCATAAATTTTCTGTGAACAAAATTCTTACTTCTCTAAAGCCTTGAAATGATGCTTAGAAACAACAGCACCTTCAGGAAAAGCCTGAGCACCCAGTAAGGGGCAAAAGGGGCTGATCATGAGCGGTATGGAGGGAGAGGAGCCCCTTCCCTGTATTCCTGGAGGCTAGAAATGCTCTCCAGGGCAGTGGGAAAGTTGCTGCTCTATGCTAAATGAGTTGTTTTTTTTTTTTTTTTTTTTTTTTAAGATTTTATTTATTTATTTGACAGACCACAAGCAGGCAGAGAAGCAGGCAGAGAGAGAGGGGGGGAAGCAGGCTCCCTACTGAGCTCGATCCCAGGACCCTGGGATCATGACCTAAGCTGAAGGTAGAGGCTTTACCCCACTGAGCCACCCAGGTGCCCCGCTAAATGAGTTTTAACAGCAATCACTGAGCCATCAGGATTAGTCAGGGTAGAGAACCTTATAAGGCCAAACACTAAATTTTGGCTTTTCATGTTTAGAAGAAGCTATTTAACAAAAGAAACTATACCAATAAGACAACATGAATTTGAAGGTAATAAAAATTGCATTGCTTTTGAGAGAAGTGATATTTACTATGATGCAAAAACACTGAAAGAAAGGCTGAGCCATTCAACAGGCCCGAAGACCACCAGGAGGGTTAGTTGTCTAAACTAATCCTTCATTTATCTAGCTGAGTTACAAAGTTCCACCACTAAGAAAAATTTGGGAAAAAAGACAGGCCCAGGTGTCAGAAGTAAAGGGCCATTGGGAGAAAGCCGGAAACGTGCTGGAAGCATATGGGAGGAAACTGACTCAGCAGTGGGCTTGTTCTGATGGGAGCAGCCAGATGAGTGTCCAAATGGTTTAGCAAGGCCAGAGGGGAGGCAAGCAAATGCTAGGATCAAGAAATACAAATGTAATGTAAGCAGTGGGGATCAATACAGCAACAATTCCAGAAGAAAATTAGGCAGGGGATAATCAGATCACAGTAGGTTCTGAACTGGGATTGGCTGTTGAGGAGCAGAGACCAAACTTTCCAGCAGAGGTGACTGAGAAGGACTCCAGCTGGGGTATCAAGAACCAGGCAAGCAGACCAGGGTTTTGGAAAGAACTTTCATAGTAAATAATATTAGGACAGAAAATAAAAAATAAGAGCTAGGAACATTGGGGTATAGTCTCAGTTCTGTAAAATGGAAAATAGGAAAAATCTGATATGCATAAAAATGCATGCCTTAACTAGCCATGCCACAGGCAACACAGGTGATGGAAGACAACACTAATCCAGAATCTCACCTGATTCTCCCAGCTATCCCGAATCCCTTCCTCTCCATCACACCTTCCATGATCTTGCCATTTTCTATAGATTCTTCCTCTGCAGTGCTCTCAGTAAATCTCCTCCTTTCCATGCCTTGATACTGCTCTCTTCTAGTTGTCTCTCACCATTTTTTATTTGCCTTACATTTTTCCCCATTCAATCCAATTTCTACCCTGATCCTAAAGTTCCTTTTCTAAACCATGTATCTACATGTCCCACCCCCTTGATCAAAAACCTTCAACAATTCCCCATTGGTAATTTTCAACATTATTTTCCAGCCAACTGACACGATAGAGTTGAAATGTGTGACATGATTCCATGGATATAACATGACTTTGAAAAAATCCAAAAATATTTTTTAGAGAAGTGAAACCATTTTTATAGCATATTTGTGTTTGGATAGGTTTTGGGACTCTTAAGCATTCACAGGAACATTTTGCAAGCATTTGAGTAATAAATGTGGCCATCAGTCATCCATCCACGTATTCATCCAACAAATGTTTTTAAATGCCTACAGTGCCGTGTACTACTCTGGAGGTACCATGGTGACCCAAGCAGACAAACCTCACACTTAGGGAGCTCACAGTCGAGTGGAGGAAGCACATGCTGATACCCTGAACAAATAATTACTTATATTTAATATAATTTACATTATAGTTGTTAAAGTTGCTGCTAAGGGGAAGCAAGGTATGTTAGGACACGATCTAAAAAGGAAACCTCCCCCTCTCTATCTCAGGAGGGAGGCTGGGAAAAGTCACCTGATGAAGTGAGAGTTTAACTGTGATTTGAAGCATGTGTAGGAGTCAGTCCCAGAAGATGAAAGAAACTGGGTAAGAGTTTCCAGGAAGTCTGGCATTAAGACAAGCCTGGTTGCAGCCTTGTGAGCGGGAGAGAAAATGTGTTAAGATGTGAGCTGCAGAAGCAGGAAGGTTTCTGGAGTGAGCAATGGGTAAATTATAGTGTCTTAACGATTGACATAAGTAACTAGAGAAGAATCAGGTTTGGTGGTGGGAGGGGGATGGGGACACATCACACTCAGTACTGGAGCTCAGTTTAGGAGATGTTCTGTTTCAGGGAACACTGAGATATTCAACTAAGAAATGTCAAGTAGAGATGAAACTCAGAAGAGATAAAATTCAGTTTAGAGATAGATATTTAGGTTTCATTCGAATCAAGATGGTGTTAAAGTCATCTTAGGTTGATTTACGTAGGAAATGCATACAAAAGAAGAAGAGGGTCAATAACGGAGCCATTAGGAATTCTAACATTAAATCTTGAGGAGAGAGAGGACTAAAAATCTAAAGAGCCAGAAACTATGATGTCACAGAAGCCAAAGGAAATGAATGACTCAAGGCGTTGAGAGCAGTTTATTGGGTTGGAAGTGATGAGTGGCCAATGGGGTGAGGACTATCATATGTCCACTGAATTGATGATCTCTTCCTTCTATAACACTATTACTCAGAACAGTGCTGTCAAGGTAAAGGTGAACCAGAGGGAAATTCAACTGATCTCTGACTCTCAGGGGACAAGGAAACACTTTGGGTCTGAGAAGGAGGGATAAGATGGTAATTCATGGGAGATCGCAGTACTAAGCTGTGCACTATCCATCCCCACCCTCCCCCTGAAATTTCTTCATATAGCTGGTTATAAAAGTTATTTATGTGATTCCATGAGACCTAATATAAAGGTGAATTCCTCTAGAAAAAGTTTGCATTTGCTTTAGACTAGGGACTCGAGCATTACAATTTTAAAGCAAAAGTATGACTTGAGGTTTTTGGTTTCAGATTTTTGTGGGTTTTTTTTTTTTTTTTGGATCAGCTAGGACTAAAAGTAGCTTGAAGGGACAGATAAAGTAAATAAGATGACACTGTAAATCTAAAAAGAACAAAAGAGTTTTTAGGAATGGGAAACATAATACTTGGAGTCTTTTTTTTAAATGATGAAAGAGATTAACAGTAGATGAGATACAGCTGAAGAAAGGTTTGGCAAGCTGGAAGGAAGTTCAGCATGCCACAGAGAAAGACAAAGTAATGACCAAAAAAAATTTAAAAATTAAAAATACTGAGCCATGTAGCATAAATACAATGATAATTCTGGAAGGAGAGGACAGTGATAATTAAAAACTTGCAATATTTGAAGAGATCATGCCTGATTATTTCCCAAAATGGATAAAAGACAACAGTTCCCACATTTAAGATTCTCAAGCAGAATAAGTAAAAGAAAAGCCACATCTAGAGATGATGTAATGGACATTTAGAATATTAAAGCCAGACAGAGGATCTTAGAAGCCACCAGATTACTTTTAAAAGATAAACATGGCCTGAAATTTTCTACTGCAACAGTAGAAGCCTGAGGATCATGTAATAACATCATCAATACACTGAGAGAACACAATTGCTAAAATAAATGTTTGTGCTCAGAGACTAAAATAAAATCAAGACACTTCTAGACACACAAGAAGAGACAGCTTACCACTACAGGACCATTTTACTAGAGGAAATTCTAAAGCAAGAATTTCAGGAAGAAGGTGACCCCAGACAGAAAGCTGGGATGCAAGAAGAAATGAAAAACACATAAGACTGTAAATTTATGAGTAAACCTAAATGAACATCAATCATTTATAAGAAAACACTCTTGCAAGGCTAAACGCAAAAATTAAATGACACAAAAACAGTTACATATAACAATGTAGGGTAAGTTGAACTGTTCAAAGACTTTTAAAAATATTATTATCCCAGAGAAAGGTAAAGTCATTGATCAGACTTAGACTTTAGTTTTCTTCAGTTTCAAAGGTACTCTCTAAATAAAAGAAAGGATATATAACTTCTAAACTAATTGAGGGGAGAATGTACTGGGGAAAATCTTAATTGTAAAGAAGGCAAACAATGAGAGAGAAAAATAAAGGAAAAACTATGGGCAGATAGAATATATGACAAGATAGTAGATGTAAAGCCAGATACAGCACTAAACAACCAGACATAGAGTCAGTGCAATTGTTTCAGTGATAGAGTTTAAAAAGACTGTCGGGTAAAAAGAGGACATCTCAACATATGGATGTAGAAAAGTTGAAAGTAAAGACAGAGTGAAATATACCAGGCAACCTATTTTTTTCAGAGTTGTTATTTATCAAAGAAAAGATAAAAGCAAAAAGCATCACAAGATACAAACAACCGCTTCATAATAACAAGTGATACAATTCAACAGGGAGAGAAGCTCTTTTTGTATTTGCAGGCCATAGACTCAAAATACATGATAAAAAATCGACAAAACAAAACAAAAAAATTGACAAAACATTAAAAAAATTAAATATGTGATTTTAAAACATTTAAAAATTTTTTAAAAAAATTTTAAATGTGATAAAAATCACATTTTTAAATTAAAAATATAAAACATGTGACAGTACATAAAAAATTAATGATGTACTGTATGATTACTAACATAACATAATAAAAAAAAAGTGACAGTGGCATATTCCAAAGATGAATGCAACAATTGAATTATCCCACATCAAGAGGTAGAACCCATTTCTTCACGTGCTTAAGTCTAGGCAGGCCCTGTCACTGCTTTGATCAATAGATATGTGGAAGTTGGGGCATTGCCCTTAACTGGCTGAACAGTTCTACATCCTTCTTCTGAGTACACACACACACACACACACACACACGCATGTGTATGTGTGTGTGTGTGTGTGTGTATACACATATGTATATATATGTGGGAAAAAAAATGGAGACAGAGTGAGAAGAAAAAGTGTGCATAAGCAATCTTTCTAAAAGTCTGGCTATCATGGTGACAAAAGACAGAGCCATAGTCAGAGGGAGATGTGGAAATGCAGAGGAAGTTGAGATTTTTTCAGTTGAAGATGGCTGCTTTCGGACTTGCTTGAAATGTTTGAATACTGTCAGGAAGGATCCAGAAGTAACATAGAAGCTGAAGAGATAGGAATAGGCTTACCTAAGAATTGACACTACTCAGTGATGCCGGAGGAGTTAGGAGTTAGCACTCAAGGAGAGAGAATTCTTCCCCTCTGACAAGAGGGGCTTAGAGTTCTCCTTAGCTTGAACAAACTTTAGAGAAGTGTGTTCCTAAATGTAGGCTCGTGGCCTCCCTTTTCTGGGAATATTTAATTTATTAAACTTGCAGCTGTAAATCATTCCTGTAACCCCTTGAGATGTACATTTTCTACAACCTAGGCATGTCCAGGAGGCATCCTTCTGAAAAGTAATTATCAAGGAAGATAGGGCCCCTATCTCCCAGTCTCTGCAGGACGGTGGAACCTTCAATAAGTTAGACAATCCGCAGACACAGATGGTCTAATCGTACTGACCATCCTCTTTCCTAATGACTCCCAGAACCTTTCCACCAGCTCAGCTCAGTGCTTAAAAACTCTCCTACTTTTGTTTCAGGGGAGTTGAGTTCAATCTCTCCCCCATATTTCAATAGCCTTGAATAAATTCTCCCCTGCTGTTTTTAACAAGTGCAATTTCTCTTTGACACCTACAGTAAGAGAGGAGGAAGGATTGGTACAGAGGCTCTTGGATTTGCAGATATTGTGTCAGGAATTTGAAGGAGTTCCCTATGATGGCCTTGACTTGTCACATAAATATGAGGCAAGGTTACCCAAAGGAAAGGAAAAGAGAAGGAAGGAGTACAAAGGTGGTCAGTGGCTTGAGGAAATGGGAGATAGTCAGAAATTGTCAGGGAGTAAAATGTAGAAATGCAGTGAGAATGCTGGGAAATATTGAAGGCCCAGTTGAGGCCAGTAGTAGTGAATGTATGGTGATAGGTATCATGACATCTGTCTTTTCATAAGGGAAAAAAAAAGAAATGCAGCTGTTAACTTTGTATATTTAGACTTTATCACTAAATCTTATTCATAATTTTTTCCCTCATGCTTTGCCTCCTTATGTAATATTAGTGTAATTTAGGGAAGTAAAAATAAACCACATTTACCACAACACATGTTTTGAATCCCCTCTTGCTTTTTTAACAGGAAGTTCAATATCCTCAGGATCTCTCTTTTTGAGTATTCCACCAAATTCCTAAAGATGCTACATGTAACCTCATTGTGAGTCACTTTTCCTGATAATTCTAGGGGATGAGACTTGGGTTTTCTTTCTTTAATTACAGTCGCCGCCATCTTTCTGTTCAATTGACTGCAGTGGGTCTTCTTTCCCCAGGTTACCATGCCAGCTGCTGACAACTTCCTCTAGACAAAAACACATGTCCTTCTTCCTCCCCTCCTGGAAGTAGGAAGGTTGTCACTTCACATGACTAATTTTCCCACAAAGGTTTGCCCCCAGCAGAGCCTGAGCCCACGGGACTCATTAATTCTCTTACCACAGCCTTTTCTTCCTAGAACACAGGGAAACTCCAGGTGTGAGGGGAGTAACATGAAGGAGAATGAGTCATGTGCCTCACAGTATACCCTGAAGCCCTGGGGCTCAGTCAGGTCTTCTGTGACAGACTTCTTCTTCTTTTGTGATTATTGTCTCTTAAAGACCTCAGAGTCTCTCATCCTCTAGTCCAGCTTCTTTAAGAGATCCTTACACCCTAATCCTTGAGACAAATGTGTATATATATGATCTCAGTGGGCTCAAACATTTGATTAATGGGCTCATGGACTCCATGCATAAGAGGGAATATAACTGAATGTCTCTCTTCGTGTCATTGAACAATCTAAGATAGTAAGAAGCTTCTAGAATATCACTTGACCAAAGTCTGGTTGACTCAGAACATACAGATGACCTCTCAGAGACAGGTTTGCTTTGTTTCACATCCTCAAGTCTATCCCATCAGGCACAGTTTACTGATACTTGATTTACAGATGCTATGAAGTTTATATCCCACCAACATTCTTATGTTAAAGTCTTAATCCCCACTGTGACTATATTTGGAAATAGGGCTCTTCAGGAGGTGAAAAGCTTAAGTAAGGCTCTAGGGTGGGACTCTAATCTGATAAGGCTGGTGCACTTATGAGAAGAGGAAGAGATATTAGAGCTCTTTCTCCCTACCAAGTGACGAAACAGAGAAAGCAGCCATCTCCAACCAAAGGAAATTGTACTCACCAGACACCAACCCTGTTGATACCTTAATCTTGGACTTCCAGTCTCCAGAACTGTGAGAGAATATATTTCTATTGTTTGAGTCACCCTGTCTATGGCATCTTGTCATGGCAGTCTGAGCTGACTAAGACAATAGGATAAAATAAAAACTCTTTCATGTGATATTCAAGTCTGCCCCCAGCCAACTCCTCCCCAACTTTGATGTCTTTGTTATGCAAAATGTACTGTCCTGCTTGTTCCTCTACATGCCCCCCCATACTCCAACTTTTCTTCATCTTTTAAGACTCCACTCTCTGAGAGATAGATGACTATCATGACTGAATTGTGTTTCACCAGAGGATATGTTCAAGTCCTAACTCCCTGGGACCTGTAAACACCACCTTATCTTGGAAATAGGGCCTTTGTAGAGATAATCAAATTAATATAAGATTATACTGGTTTAGGGTTAGCCATAATCAAATGACTGATGCCCTTGTAAAAAGAGGAAAATTTGGACAGAGACACACAGGAAGAATGCCAGGCAATGATGGAGGTACAAATTGGAATTATGTACCTACAAGCCAAGGAACAGTGAGTATTGCCAGCAAATACCAGAAGCTGGGAGAGAGGCATGAACAGATTTTTCTTCTCAGTCCCTAAGAAGAACCAATCTTACAGACACCTTGATTTCAGACTCCCAGCTTCCAGAACAGTGAGAGAATAAATTCCTTTCTTCCTTCCCTCCTTCCCCTCTTTCTTTCTTTTTTTTTCTTTCTTTCAAGCAGGCTACATGTCCAACATGAGGCTTGAACTTATGACTCTGAGATCAAAAGTCTCATGCTCTACTGACTGAGCCAGCCTGGTGTCCCAAGGGAATAAATTTCTATTGTTTTAAGCCACCCAGTTTGTGGTACTTTATTTATGGCAGCCCTAGGAAACTAACACAATAACAGACCATCTTTCCCTTTTCTCTGATCTTGACAGATTTCATTGCTCCCTGTATTTGTCCTATAAGGCCTCATGACTCCCTCATTCTAAGAACAGTCTTAGAGGGACTCTTGAACATACAAAGCACCCTGCTAGATACCAAGACAAAGATGCTGATTTCATGAAATTGAATGGAAGAGACAGACAAATTCCAGGAAACTGACAAAAATAAGTGCACATGACAATAAAAATTAAAAGCAAGACAGATGAAGTTTAAAGTGGAGAATTTAAGGCAACCATTGTCCTTTGAAGGAGGTGACATTTAAGCTAGAGGAGAGGTTCTCTGTAGAGCAAAGAGTACACAGCAGCATTCTGAGTGAGGAAAGCATTTAGCTCCTCGTGGAGATTGACAGAGCCCACACTGGGAGGGCCAGTGCTATGAGAGGAGACAATGACCTACAGGGCTTTATGACTGTTTTCTAATTGCTCTGGTGGCTCTGAACTGGTTGGGGATGGTGGGGCCAGGTTGGAAGTGTGGGGAATAGGTTGGAGGTTGTGGCAGTAATCCAGTGTCTTAGACCCGGACAGTGGCATGGGAGAGATGTGGATAGATTCTAGATATACACTGGAGTAGAAGCAGCAGGCACTCTTGATGGAACAGGGCATACCATTACCCTAACCCGTAAAACCTTGCCTTTAGTTTGTCATTTATGTTTCTCTCTCCCCTCTGAGACTTCATGGTTTTGATGACAGATATTGTCAGAGTAATCTTTGAAATTCTAACACTGAGTGCAAAACTTAGTAATCATTTTCTGAAATAAAAAATATACAAATCCCTTACTTTGCCTCCTGTAGACAGGATTTATGCCTAAAAGATCCAGGTAAGCCAGAGGTACGACCATAACATTTAGATGATCCAGTTCACCGTGGGTTGATAGTAGTTGTACTCTGAAATAATGGTGTCCAGGTTCTAAAGGGATGGCTCTGGTACAATCACATGCTACAGAAACTCACTTGAAATGAGACTACTTTATTTGGGGGGAAGAGACCAATGTGGGTCTGAAATCACTGTGAACTTCATTTCTATTTATTTAGAAATCATTGTTAATTTTAGTCATCTCATAAGTACTTTGCGTTTCCCACAAGCCATGGTTTGTATTATGGGGACTTTAATTTGGCTGCTCTGTGGGTGGTCTCTTCTGGGAGTTCCTCCTGGTTGTTCATCAGCTGGTAGCGCCTCCTCCTTAAAGCAGGGTACAAGTTGCAAGGTCAATGTTAATAGCATCTGCAGCGAGCTCATGGCTAGAGAGCATAAAACCACATTAATTGATCAAACTCTCTCTCTTTCTTCTTGCCCACGGTGCGATGATCTCTAATGATCAAGAGTGGGCAAGAGCTCAAGACCATGGTGATAAATTACATACATTCAGCATGTAGCATTAGAATAGTCTCTAGGTGAACTGTTATGATGTCTCCTCCCGGTTTTGCTTCATTTAGTGCAGAAGTCACACCGGACAGCTCCTAGGCCAGATCCAGGCTGCCTCTGTATTGTTCCCATTTTCCAGAAAACTTTACTCATGACAATAGGATATTTTAAAAGTACAAAACTGCATCCAAAGGATATCCTATTTTTGTGTTTCTTGAGAAAAGACAAAATGGAACCTCTAACCCTGTGGGAGCTGCTTGTGGCCCGGTTGAGAGCTCAGGAGAAACCTGTCCTTTTCCTTGTTTACCAGCCATGCCCCCCGTACACTGTTGCCTTCTGGTCCTCCTCCCTCACATCTTTCACTTGGGACCTCTGTGCTTTTGTGCTCTGACCTCTTGGCCTAGGGACACTGAGCCACCTGGAGATTGGAAGCCTTGGTATGCAGTGTTGGGCACTCTGGAGTCATGAGTGAAAGACAGAGAGGACACCGCAAATAGCCTGAGCCAGAACATGGGACACCGAGGTCCTCAGTTTCCAAAGGTTAGGCTTTTCATTATTCCTGCTTGTTTTAAGGTGGGAAGCTGGGAATTACCTCTCCAGAGAGGCCACTGTAGGAGCCAAGACCAGCCCAGCTGTCGTACTGTCACTCTTTACAAAATCACCTGCCAACTTCTTGCTGACGGTGTGCTCAGAAAGGCAAAGAGATGGCCTCACCATCGTCTGCAGTATGATTCAGAGGACGAACATTCAGAAACACGAGAACAGACATGTTTAGTCACTTTCTACAGACACTGGCGTTTGATTTATTCGTTTGTTTTCTGAATAGGTAAAATAGTCACATGAGTGAGCGTATCTGAAACAAGAATTCTGATGAGGAAATTTCCCATGGGAACCCTTCTAAAATGAAACTTTCAGAACCTTCTCTGACATGATAGCTCAATAAATTGAGCAAGGTGATTTAGGAATATGTATTCTAGGGTCAATAGACAAGCAGATTTCATTTTAATATCGAGGATTAGCACCCTGCAATTCAACTGAAATCTCCCAAGGAACTCAAAGTGCTTTTACAGATTACATCACATTTTCACAGCATACAAACTAATCTCTAGTTGAAGTGGCTCTCAAAGTGAAATTTAAGAATTGTCATCACTGGGGTGCCTGGGTGGCTCAGTGGGTTAAAGCCTCTGCCTTCAGCTCAGGTCATGGTCTCAGGGTCCTGGGATTGAGCCCCACATCCGGCTCTCTGCACAGCAGGGGGCCTGCTTCCTCCTCTCTCTCTGCCTGACTTTCTGCCTACTTGTGATCTCTGTCTGTCAAATAGACAAACAAAATCTTTAAAAAAAAAAAAAAGAATTGTCATCACTGCTATATGAAGACTTTACTTTTATAAGGATACAGATGGTATAAAAAATAATTTCAGTAATATTTCCAAATCTCACTAAAGGATAGCAAATGTCCATTTCTTTCTTTTCCCATCCTTTTTAATTAATTAATTAATTAATTAGAGAACCAGAGGGGAGAGGCAGAGGGATAAAGAGAAGAAGACTCTCCACCGAGCAGGGAGCCTGACAGGGGATTCGATACCAGGACCCCGGGACCATGACCAGAGCTGAAGGCAGATGCTCAACTGACTGAGCCACCCAGGCGCCCCGCCCATCTTTTCTGAGTATGGGATAAAAGCAGACAGATAAACTAACGGATACGCAGTCACTCAAAGAAAGAATGACAATGAGCAATGGATGATTAGCTAGATACAGAGAGATGGGGTGAAGAATGTAATTGAGGACAGGTAGGGGAGGGAGGGAGAGAGCTGTCGTCAGAAGAACCAGAAAAACTAATGTTCTCTGGACAGTCCAAAATCCAGGACCAAAAAGAAACAAGTTCAAGCCAAGAAACACCCATCCTTCTATGTTAGGGTTATCACAATAGGTTTTAAATATTAGTTCTCTGGGTTGCCAAGTCTTCATGCAACTCTACCATTAGTAGAGTTAGGCAGAGGGATTACACGGATAAATTTAGAACATTAAACACCTCTCACCCTCCTCATGCATTCCATAGCAAGAACTATTAATGAGGAACAAAATTAACTAATTTTAGTTTTACTCCTACTCTGTCCTGATTTAGTCTTAACCTGGGCCAATTAGGTCAGTTACTTGAAATCAGATGTGAAGGCATTTGTTCCTCAGAGGGTAGATCTATCAGACCTGGCTTTCATGGAAAATTCCGACTTACCCAGGTAATCATTCTTCAGCGGCACAGGAGAACCATTCTTTGGTCAAGCATAAATATGTAGGTGGATTCTCTTTCTAGGTCTCCAGGTGGGTAATACCTGAAACTAGCAAAGCCCAAATGATTCTATTCTGCTACAGCTCCATGGAGGAACCTGAGCACAGTCCACGTACCAGTCACTTAGTGGGTGTGATCATAGACATGACCTGATGTCTCCGATGTCACAGTGAGCCTGCTTACGCATTGAGTGCTCCCGTAGGCTACGTGTAGCTGTACGCTTTCCCACGCTAACCAAGCACAGAGAGCACCTCCCATAGAACCAAGTCACGGTGAGGGCTGATGGCTGATGGTGAGGCAGCGATTCACATCACAGATTCGGCAATTTATAAGGAACAGAAAGGGTAGCATTCACCCTCCACCCGCCAAGCTCCCGCGCGCGGAAGTTGTTTCAAGTGGCGCATCAGAAAGGAGAGGATGATTGACAAACAGGAAAAGAAACAGGAAGCATCCGAATAATTCACAGACTGTTTACAGGCTCACAAGCCCTTGTCCCAAACCTTGGCCTTAAAATGTTTTAGAACTCAGAATTGTGTATATTTTAGAAAGGTATTAAAGTTCATAGATTGTATATTACATGACCTCCCACCTGGGTAAGGAGCAAGACTCTAATCAAAAACACCAGCATTTCTGCAGCAAAATATGTGACTATTTATACTAAGTGGGATAAATAAACAATATAAATTGCCTCTGTCAGATTAGGTTTGGATTTACCGTCAAATGAATTAGGGGAAAGCCTTTTGGTTTGGGGCTTCATGGATTTTGGAAATGGATGTAAAAGATTGCAGGCCATGTTTAAGGATAAGGATGCAGCAGATTCTCTACCCTTGGCAATTTTATTACTTGCTTCATTTCCACAATTTGCTTCCACACTACCTCTGCCACCCTAGGAGAGCCTCTGGGTGTGCTGTGTATTAATGCACTGGATTCAAGAATTCATTCATTCACTTGGTTAGCATGACTGACTTATTGAACACCTACTATGGGCTCGCAACGCATCATGCTAGAATGCACTAGGAACAGTGACTCAACTATTCTGTTAACTGACTCTTTAGGACCTAATACCACGATTTCCTAAATTCTAGAATTCATAGCTTACAAAGGTTACTGAAACTGGAAAAGGAAATATTTGTCTGTATTTCTTCTACTCAAAGGATTTTGATGATGGCATCTTCTTAAATTAGTATCTTTGAGTCATCTAAGAAAACACCACTGTTGAATGAGTTTATATGAAAATAATCTTGAGTAGCAAGTTAATATTTGACAAAAAGTGTGTTCTTGAATTATCCGGGTTTTTAAATTTGTTTAATTATTTTTATTGAGAGATTGAATCTCTCCTTATCACTCACTTTCTCTCCAGGAAAAATTGGTATTATAGAACACCAACACATTAACCTAAATAACCTTAAAGTTATTCATTGTCCAAACAAATGAAAACTATAGCACAATATTTATTATGCCACCCAAGTTAAAACTCAGTTTAATTAATTGAAAATGGAAAAACCACTACTTCATGAGGCACGGACTTAAATTGACACACTGGGACTAATGAATGCTATTTAAGAATCTGTTTGAATTATTTGGTTTTTATTCCAATGTGTTACTTCCAATATTCCACTCTTATAAAATGGCTGTATTTCACTTTCAAATATGAAAGTGGTCATCCAAAAGATTTTCAGCAGTCTTCCAGAGTTAGAATTCCTCTCGTTTGATAAAGACAAGCCAAAGAATAATTTGAATAGGAAATTTGAAAGATGGGACCATAACACAAGATCGTGTCAAGACAAAAATTACACTAGTGATATAATTTGGCATTAAGATAAAGGATATGAAAACCATGGCTTTGCACTTATGGAAAATACATCCAATATTTTTAGTTTTGTGCCAAAACCATATCTGGAACCAAGCTTTCAGCCATGCCAGAGTATGATTTACACCTTCATAATTTTCTGTGTCCTATGCCAACAGCCTACAGGAAAATCTACCCCGTGAATTACAAGCAGATAATCTACCTCTTCCACTTAGCATAGCAAATTTAATATATAAAAGCGCTGCTGATTTTTACTTTTTTTTTTTTTAAGATTTTATTTATTTGACAGAGACATAGCAAGAGAGGGAACAGAAGCAGGGGGAGTGGGAGAGGGAGAAGCAGGCTTCCCGCTGAGCAGGGAACCCAAGGGGGAGTGGGGGGGGCCTCCATCCCAGGATCCTGGGATCATGACCTGAGCCAAATGCAGACCCTTAGCAACTGAGCCACCCAGGCGCCCACCACCGCCCCCCCCGGTTTTTACCTTTCTTAAAAACATTGACCTAGTGAAAAAATAATAGTGCAAAGCTTTAAACCAGTTGCTAAAGCATGTATATGATTATAACAATCTGACATGTTGTACATTGTGGAGAAATAGGCCAAAAATTATGCATGCTAGGACAGAATCTTATCACCATATGAAAACTGAAACCGAATGCAGTTAAATTCACCAGCGATTTACAACTGATTGCAAGAATCACACAATGTTAGTGGCACACATTTGTAGCGCAGCCCTGTAGCCACAAATCAAATGTTACGTTTGTTGGATAGTTAGCTACACAGAGAAGTTAAGCTCCCAAAGGAAATAGATCATAATAAAAAAAAAAAAAACTCATAGTCCCTAGGAAAAAACTAAAAACTTTGGTCTGCTCTATCATTCACATCTGAATATAGAATATTAAATATTAAAATAGAACCTGATTTTAAGAGAGAATTCTGGTTGATTCAGACTATCCCCATATCTTAAACCATATTTTGGCTATCTCTCCCAAAATGTTAGAAAATTTTTAAATTGTTCCCTCAAAAATTCCGTCTGTTTCAGATATGCCTATTTCTTTCAGTATTTTTAGTATTGCTAATCATATTAGTGCAATGCTAGCCAGGCAATGAGTATAAGCTCACTTCTACGTTCTGTCAATGAATGCCTTGTTGAATATATTCATATGACGCCTTTAAGATATTTCATAAAATTTTCACTGGCATAATTCTTTCTAAAAGAATCTAATCAGTCCTGTAATCTTGTATCTCACCTGTAAGACATATAGTCAAAATAGCATATGTTCTACTCTTCCTAATTTTCAAAGTAATTCAAAATTTTCTATATAAAGAAAAGATTTATAAAAAATATAACACAATGATACAATATATTGTATTGTATATTGTATATATTGTATACCTGCTTCAGAATGAGATACTAAAAATAATATCTAGAATTCAATTCTTGAAGCGTTTAAGTCTCCAAATGCATTTTTGAGGCAGATTATTAGGAAGGAAAAGCAATCTAAATCCAATTCTTTCTATCTTGCTTCAGACCTTGAACAGACTAGAAAGCAAAACCTGCTCCCAAGTATGATGAAAGGTCACTTGACTCAATGGGTCCTGTTTTCTATTCCTTAGTGTTCTATATCCTCTGAACCAAAATGGCCCAGGACATTTTCTTACCAAAGTCATCCCTTTCTATCTGATCACTGCTGAAATCTGTGCATGTTTAGGAAGTGAACAAAAGAAATCAAGTAAAGATTAAACCTCTAATTCGAGTTCAATAAAGTGCCTTGTGAGAATTAGGCAAATAATTAATTCCAGCAGATATGTGGTTTTGGTTTTGCATAAGTCAGCAACCAAAAAGCCAGAGTGGAAAACAGAATTTAATTTTTCAAGTTTGAGGTTCAGCAGTGCTACAAATTCCAGCCCTGTGTTCCACCAGTCTGCCTGACGTTTATTACAGGACTGAAGAGGGGATATTCCTTTTTGTGGATTTCACTTTTTCTAGCCTCTTTTTAAAAAACTATTCCACTGTAATTCTTCAAAGCGTGGATTGTTTTTATGCACCCCAAATGCTGTCTGAACTGCTTTTCCTTGAGCAGTATTGACATCCAGTGGAGACTCAGAATAATTACAGGTGTGTCAAAAATCCCCAAGGACTATAGCCTGAAATGGATGTCAGCTTGGAGAAAGATATTGCACACTTGAACAACAAAAATAAGTTTTCCCATGCACACAATTGAAACAGAATGAAAGTAACAAGAGCTTTAAAAGTAGCAAATGCCTAGGAGAAAAGTTTTGTGACCTGGGGTTAGGAAAAGAGTTCTTTGAAATGACACCAAATTAAACACCAAAATTTTAAACTTTTTCTCTGCAAAAGAAACAGCTAAGAGAATAAAGAAACAAACTATTGAGTGGGAAAAAATATTTGCAAATCACATATTTGACAAAGGACTTGTGTCCAGAGTATATAAAGAACTCCCCAAAATCACCAATAGACATCTGCTTCCACCCAAGATGAACTAACGAGTTCTGGACTTACGTTCCTGGCTAAAACAACCCAGATGGAAAGAACAAAAGAAATGACACATTAGTTTTAGAGATACTGGACATCAGGCATGAAAGGGCAGTGATCCTAAGAGAAAAGAGACAAATAAGCGAGCCCACCCAGTTTACTGCCTTGGGAGAGTTTCCGGTTTGCAGTGCAGGGAGGAGAAACCCAGATGGAGCTCAGTGAACTCCATGTGTGGAGGGGCTTATCCCTGTCTGGGGAGCCAAAGAGAGCTAGATTTCACAAATCAGGGTCAAGAATAGAGTCTGCCTTATTCTTATTTTTCATTGACTTCCCAGCTGCCCACTGTGGATGGGCACATCGTAAATACTCAAAAGATATTGGATGGATCACTGAATTGAGGGCTAGGAAAGGAGTGCTAGCCTCCAAGGGACAGCAAGTTTTAAAGGTAAAATTTACAAATGAAATGAAGGAAGCAAAGACCAGTTAACTGTATCTTAATGATGAAAGTCTTCATCTAATGTCTTACAGGCTTCACTTGTTTTGGGGTGTGTTCAGCAACTGCCCATCACATGTTGTGCACTCACAATGCTCATCTGGTTCCCCACCCCAACAAGGATTTATTTACTTATTTTAGAGAGAGAGGGAGAGAGAGCAAGCACAGATGGGAGAGGCAGAGGGAGAGGGAGAGAGAATCTCAAGCAGACTCCACGCTGAGTGGGGAGCTGGATGTGGGGCTCAATCTCACGACTCCCAGATCACAACCTGAACTGAAATCAAGAGTCAGATGCTTAACTGACTGCACCACCCAGATGCCCCTCTGCTCATGTGTTTTGAAAATTCACCATAAAATAGAACTTTAGTAGAACACTCTGGAAGGAAAACATGCACTGGCTTTGAAAGGTTTGTTTCTGTCGTCCAGGAGATGCTGTGGTTCAGGGTTCCTTTTGTGTGTCTCACAATTCCTGAGGTTGTCTCTGCTGATTCAGAGCAGGCCTCAGAGCAATTTTTTGGCCCAGTAAAGCACATTCAAAGCTTCTTTGACTTTTATCTTAATACCTCTACCCTAACACATTAGCTTTTCTAAAGTTCCCTGACAAGTTATGCTTCATTTAAATGGCCAGTTTTCAAGTGGCATTGGTACTGGAAACCTAATATCATCTCTCAAAAGCCATCTCTCAAAAAGATGATCATGTTAAGGCCTTGGGAAGTCTAAAGTGACCTAATAATTTTATTCCACTTCCTCCTGGGCAGATTGCCATATCACATAAGCTTGGGCAACTAACACTTCTGTTTGCCATCTTATGCAAGCAGCTTACATCCGTGAATGCTAGATATCTAAAATTAATTCTAGTCTGTTCTGGAAGTGGGTGTTGGGAAAGTATATTTGTAGGATATTACACACAGCCATTGGAAGTTATTTTTTATATTCATATTTCTTCTGTGTCTTACAAAGATATACATCCTTGGATAAAATTTGGGAATTGACCAAAAATGGCAAAATGAATCAAAACTCCTGAGAACTCCTCCTTCTTTTCACTAAAATACCTATAGAATCAGCCAAGAGAGAAGCAACATTAGTAACTGCCAAAACAAATGGAAACGAGAACATTCCTCTCTGTGGTCCATGGGATCTCCGCGTCACTGGCAGCCAACCTGAGCTACAAATATTATCTCAGGAATGACTTGTGCCAGAAGCCACACCATCCCATTCCAGTCTTCTCCAGCATAAGCTTCAACAACAGGTGTGAGACAAGATTTCTTACCTGCCATGACTTGGCTTTTGTCTAAAGTGCCCTGTACACTTAGTAGCTCCTTATAGGGTCTCAGAGATTCAAGACTCAACCCTCTTTCCTCCATTCTAAATCCACTTACCTTGCTTTCCACCCTAGTGTTTTATACCAGGTCTCTGACTTCCTTCTTCACACTGCTGCTCTGTTTGGATTTTGTCCTCGATCTTGACTCAGGCTCTGTCACACAATGCTGCCTTTCAGATTTTGCTTTTTTTCCCTCAGTCTTTAACCCATAGGTCAATCTTAACCCCCTTCCATGTTCTTCCCAGAACCTCTGCCCAAGGCCAGCATCCTAGATACGTGAAATTATAAATAATGCAAACATACTACAAAAATACCCCATGGTAAGAGTGTAGAAACTGAACTCTCAAAGGAAATGCTTGAGTAAGAACTATGTAGATATTCTCAACAAGATGAAAAGAGCAATGCTAAGTATAGACTAAATTCTAGAACTATTCAGGTTGAAAGCAATGGCAGTAAAAAGTATAAGCATTCCCATGGAGATAGAAAACAATAGATTCCATGAACATACACAGGACACATAACAAGAAACAATAATGTAAGAGAAGATGACAGATGTGGAAGGTGATATAGCAATCTAACTAAAAATTGATACCATTTCTGAAGGAAAAGGTAGGATGAAATATCAGGACAGATATTCAAAGATATCAGTGAAAAAACTTTTCAGAATTAAAAACACAAAACAAAACTGAAATTAGATATTGAAAAGGTTTACTATTTCCTCATCGAAGTCAATAATAGTAAAGTAACCACAATCTGATAAAATCTTTAAGTTTTAAGAAAAATGAAAAAAATTTTCAAGCTTCCAAATATAACATTAAGATTATTTTAGAAGTAGCCCAAGTCAGGAAATTTTCAGACTTCTCTGCTGTATCACACAATGCCAGAAGATGATGGGGTGATTACTTCACAGCACTGACAGGGAAGGGTTTATGCAGGAATCCGTTATCAGTCAAACTGTCATTCAAATAGGAAGGTAAGTAGAGACATGTTCTTTGTTTAGTGCTCCTAAAAGCTCTGCCTTTGGGGATCACAGTGGGTATTATCCAGACCCCAGAGACCCTGAAAAAAAGAATTCTTGACTAAGAGACAAAATGATCATCGATAACATTAACTTTAGGGGTAAGCAAATGAGAGAAATGGGACATGAATTCACTGAAGGAAGAAGGGTGACACTAATAATTCAACACAATCAAATCTCGTAACTGAATTAGGACAAACATGCACACTTGCAAATGAGTCAAACCCTCATATGGAGATTGACAAAAGGGAGAAAGCAAAATGGTTATAATTCCTCTATAAGTTAAAGTAAAAAATTACTGTCTTTGATTAAGTAACTTTAAATTCATGATTTTAAAAGATTTATTTATTTATTTATTTGACGGGGGGTGGGGGAGAGAGAGAGAGATCACAAGTAGGCAGAGAGGCAGGCAGAGAGAGAGGGGGATGCAGGCTCCCCGCTGAGCAGAGAGCCCGATATGGGGCTCGATCCCAGGATCCTGAGATCATGACCTGAGCCGAAGGCAGTGGCTTAACCCACTGAGCCACCCAGGTGCCCCTAAATTCATGATTTTAATGTTGATAGGATTTGTGAAATGTCAGCTCTATTAGGCGCACGACTAACCAAAGTGGTTTTTGCCTCATATATCTTACCTAAATATTCATCTTTAATCCTTTCATTAATTTAGCAAGCATATATTGAATGTTGACTGTGTCAGACGCTGTTGTAGATTTCAGGGCACATTTGAGCTTTTACCTCTCCTCCTGACTCCAGACATGAGGAGGGGTACTAATTTGTTGGGTCAAGGTCAAGCACATCATCGCTTCCCAGAGTGAGTTAGGTGAAGCATTTGGTGTAATGAGTGAAGATGGTTAGCCTTCTTGTATCTGTGTGATGTAGCTGTTTTTAAATTGAGCCTTTCTTTGAAATGTTTATTGAAATGAAATCCATTGGTAAGGAAGATGGGACTGGGATGGACTATAATGGAGGAGGAAACCTCTGGCATGGGAAGGACCAGCAGGACCAGCAGGACCAGCATGGAGTCAGGGAGCAGGAGGAGGTTTTGGTGAGCCATTCTGAACATAAAGGAGAAAGATTGCATTTTGGATTTTGGATTCTTTTTTTTTTTTTTAAGATTTTATTTATTTATTTGAGAGAGAAACAGTGAGAGAGAGCATGAGCGAGGAGAAGGTCAGAGAGAGAAGCGGACTCCCCGCGGAGCCGGGAGCCCGACGTGGGACTCGATCCTGGGACTCCAGGATCATGACCTGAGCCGAAGGCAGTCGTCCAACCAACTGAGCCACCCAGGCGTCCCTTGGATTTTGGATTCTTTAATTAGAAGTGTTTCCTTGCCTCTTCTCCCATCAGAATGGTAAGTCTAGCGGATGATGAGTCTAGGGGAAAGAGGCCAAAGAGGTCACTTGTCTATTTCCTTGTAGGTTACCTAGGACTGAGTATTTATGTATTTATTTTTTAAAACTGTATCAGATGGATCTTTCTTTATTCAAGTATAATTAACATGCAGTGTTATATTAGGTTCAGGTGTATAATATCATGATTCAGTAATTCTATACATTTCTCAGTGCTCATCATAGTAAGTGTACTCTCAATTTCCTTTATCTATTTCACCCATCCCCCCTGAGTACTTTTTTAAAAAGCATATTACAGTTCCTCTGATCCAGTCCAGTTAAGAGGGCAAGGGATTTTTACATTAGGATTCAGGTCAAAATCCTCAGTGTGGCATTTCCATAAAAGTATTCTCAACAATTACAAACGTGTGATGGTAAAAGTCATTTTTTTCAACTTACTTAAAAAAAATCTTAGTGTTTTATGAAATATGCTTGCTTATCAATGCATCTAGCAGCCAACTTTATCTTGGTTAGTTCCAAGCCAAAATTGAGCACAGAACCTCTTCATGTGGAATGCCCATCTACACTGGGAAATAGTAGAATTGTTTACGTAACACTGCTTTGGTATAATAGAGTGACTTTTATCTGGAGCTGTTCTCACATCTGCATCAGGTAACAGTAGTAGTTAGAGCTAACATATATAAATTGGTTACTATATATGTCAGGTACCATTCACATGCTTTATATGTATTAAGTCATTTTATCATTGTATCATCACCACATGGTAGGTTCTATTATTATTTTTATTTAACAAATGAGAAAACTCATTTAGTTTAAGAGGTTAAATAACTTACCCAAGAGAGGTTAATTAACTTACCCAAGAACACCTGGTTTGTAAGGAAGAGAACCAGGACCTAAACTCAAGCAGACTAACTCCAGAATCCAGGCTCTCAGCAGAGTACTCTGGCCCAGGTATGAATGTCTTTCTATAGCACAGTTAATGGACAGTCAAATGACCAGTAATGTAGGTTATAGCTCCTGACCATCTCCCCACCTCTTTCCAGTTTGAAGACACTGTTCATATTGGACACTGAGAAAAAAATGACTAATACAACATAGTTTTAATCCTCATGTAAGTGATGATCAGGAAAGAAAAACAGACAAATAAACCAATAAATGCAACTCATTATGATCCATACAGCAACAGAAGCATATGTTTGGGTCGTTTTCATTATCTCACAACCAGATGGCAAAGCCACCAACCAATCAGAATGGAAGCTAGCCACACAGCCTCTGCAAGTCCCAGAGGCTCCCAGCTGTACT
Source organism: Lutra lutra (assembly GCF_902655055.1). Taxonomy (NCBI): domain Eukaryota; kingdom Metazoa; phylum Chordata; class Mammalia; order Carnivora; family Mustelidae; genus Lutra; species Lutra lutra. The sequence goes on from NC_062285.1 coordinate 98,142,241, forward strand.
GGCTTGTCTCCCTTTCCTTGCTGAGTCCTAAGGCGAAGCCAAGGTAAGCAGGCTGTTGGAACACTGTGGGCTCAGAGCAGTGGCTGTTTTTCCAGCTATCACAGAAGCATTTCGATGTTTAAATAATTGACATGGTGCATGGCAGCCATATTAAGTTTATATATGTCATGGTGGTTCCTGTCTATTGCACTCATTGTAGCCCTCACTGAGGCTGACATTGGAAGGCAGCAGAGCTGCTCTCGAGCTGGCTAAACTCAAAACATAGAATGCAGAAGCTGATCTTCCTCTCTCCTCCACCTCACCAATGCTTCTCCTCTAGCCTGCAGCAGACTCGATCCTCTAAGTATTCTCCAAAGTGTGATATTCACATCATTTGTAGCATACCCAGTGACTTTAGGAGATCCACAAATGAGCTTCAGAGAATTCTAACAGTTGCGTATATAAAACTTGCAAATCAATCATGATTTTGTGGACATTATTACTTAGAAAGAGGCTACATTTTTTTGAAGTTGTTGTTTTGTTTTGTTTTGTTTTTAATGTCATCGATGTGGGGTGCCTGGGAGGCCCAGTAGGTAAAGCATCAGCCTTCGGCTCAAGTCATGATCCTAGGGTCCTGGGATTGAGCCCCACATCAGGCTCCCTGCTCAGCAGGGCGTCTGCTTCTCCTTTTCCCTCTGCTGCTGCTCCCCCTGCTTGTGCTCTCTCTGTCTGTCCATCAAATGAAGAAATAAAATATTTTTTTAAATACCATAGATGTATAAGAAAAAGGTAAAAATGATGAAGCTTTTAAATGATTAGGTCTGGAGAGTATTGTCCTATCTTTCCTGAGATGACTTTCTTCATTCATTGACATTTTTCTATACTATCTTTGCCTGACATGCTTAAAAAACCTGTCTTTCACCTCATCCCACATTTCTAGTTCTCTTTTCTCCCTTCTTCAGCCCAAGGCTTACTGTAATCCTTTATTTTCAGGAATGAACTAATTGATTTCTATATTCATAGCAGCTGACTGCTTTTGAAAACCAGTAATAAAAACTCAACTCAAGCTATCTGAAGAAAATAAGAAAACTTATCAACCTAAGTATCCAAACCACAGAGATGTGGATCCAAATTCATTATGACTAGATGCAGTGACTAGGATGTTTTTAGAACTAACACTTTCTTTTGGAGTGTTTGCCTCTTTCTGTCCTACAGTGGACAGACTTTTTCCATATGACAGTCAACATGGCAACTTACAGCTTTAGGGTCACAACCTTACAAGGTTGAGACCAATTTAAACATGTCTAATATGTCCACTTAGAAAAATTTAGAACCGTATCATATATTCAGTACCAATACATGTTTAGCATGGGAGAAAAGCATTTCTCCAAAAGAAAGAAAACTTACCAGAAAAATGTGGGGTAAATTTTTTAAGATTTTCAACTATATGGAATAAAGAGTGTCCTATGTAATTTCATGCCAAAATTTGGGTGTTTGATAAGCTTTTCTCATATTAAGGAACTTCATGTCCTTGAAGGGCAAGAAATCCTGTAAGAGTCTCCATACAGGACTTATGGTTTCCTCATACAAATTGCTACCTTCTGACTTCTTAGGCAGAAGGAAGAGTCTAGAAAATTCAAGGAGGGATAAAATAACAAAACCTGAGGGAAAACAATGTTTATCATTGGTTGGTTTGATATCAGCTTATCAGCTGGTTGGTTTATCCTTCTTCACCCTTCCAGACAGAACTTGTGGTGGCTAAGACAAAAACAGAACATTGTTACATTCATCAAGAGTAATAATGGAAGAAGGAACAAGAAGCAGTATTAGTCAGGATAGGCTAACTACTGGAGAAAGCAACCAGAAATTCCAGGGCTTAATGCAATACAGAATTTGTTTTATAATACAGTCCAGTGAGGTGGGAAGGGGGACAGGAGAGGAGTCTCTGCTCCATGCAGTCACCCAGGGACCCAGGATTCTTTCAACCTGTCATCCTGTTATAATCTAGCACAGTCGTCCCCAAGTCTAGTGGGCATCAGAATCCCCTGGATTCTGGAGGGCTTCTTAAGCCCTCACACATTGCTCAGCCCCACCTCCAGAGTTTCTGATTTAGTAGGTCTTGGGTGTGTCCCCACAAAGAACTTTGAACAAGTTCCTGAGTGATGTGCATGCTAGTGGTCCAAGGAGCCCATTTTGAGAAGCACTGCTGGAGAGCCTCTAGAGACTGCCTTGAACATTCAGCTAGTGGATGGGGAAGACGACACTTAGGGAAGGCACAACTGCTCTCAAATACCTCCACTCAGAGGTGGTAAACATCACTTCTGCTCACACTCTTTTGGTAAGAACTAGCCTTTTAGACCCACCTGGATACAGGAACTCTGAGAAATGTAGTCTAGCAATTCTGTCAGAGAAAGGAGGAAGACACAATTTTGTGAGCACTAAGAGTGTTGCAGAGTATAACTGAACTTAAACAAATAGAACATGAACTGCCCTCCTAAGAGCAAAAAGTGGTGATTTGACCCCTGGACTATGACAGAGGGGAAAAAAATTAGTTTTGTAGAATCAGATTCAGAAAATATTTTGATATCGTTATTCAGTTCTTTTATTCTTTCATTAAGAAAGTAAAGATTTAGGGGGTGCCCAGGTGGCTCAGTTGGTTAAGTGTCAACTCTTGATTCTTGACTTTGGCTCACATCATGATCTCAGGGTCTTGAGATCAAGCCCCGTGTCAGGCTCCACACTCAGCAAGGAGACATGTGAGATTCTCTCTCCCTCCCCTTCTGCCCCTCCCTCTGCTCATGCTTGCTCTCTCTCTCTCTCAAATAAATAACTCTTTAAAAAAAATTCTCTCCCTCTCCCTCTGCTCCCCCTCTGAAAAATAACTACCTAAATGAAAAAATAAAGATTTAGGGTTCTTCTGGATACATTTTTACACGCACACACCAAACTTTAGTTTGCCTAGCATTCTAGTTTGCTCTTTCTCTTTAGAGTGGAATTAGGTTGCTTCGAATCCTTTCTGGAAGTAGGCAGACTATAAGTTATGAACAAAATACACATACGCTTAAATAAAATTTGTTTTCCATTGGGGGAGGGGTCAGCAAGTTTGCAAGCTTCATTTTGGTTTGGGGTTTACAATTCCGGTCACGTTTTTGCTAAAATCATCTTTGCCTTTCAGTGGTATAATGATAATCTAAAGAGTGAAAATATCTTCTGCTGCTTATTACAGAAACGCACTGCTACGTATTATGTGTTCCAATATGCTCTTCATCTGGCGCCTTATTCACAATGGACTAGAACGCATGTGGCCGTGACCTCCCATGTTGCAAGTTGCCTTCACCTGTGGTTTAATCCTTCCAGCTGCCTGTTGCTTGCTGAATTTTCTTTCAAATACAAAAGAACAGTAATTATGTCCTATTTTTAATTATGCATCCACTCTCAAGGGAAGAAAGGAATCTGATTGTTTCCATACAGACCGAAATTCTTCATCCTTTCTCGGCACTTGCCCTCACTTGGGCTAACATTGTGGTTGCTTATGCGGTTTGTACTTGGCTCATTGGAACTTTGGATTTTTCTGGGATTGCAGTTTCTTAAAATAGCACAAATTACAAAGATTTGTGAGCAACAGGCTTCTCAGTGTCTCTAATTAATTCATTGTCCTTTGCAGAGAGACTTGGTCAAAAGCCACAATATAGGGCTTATAAAATTTTACAAACACGCGGTAAAATATCTCGGGAAGCTTTGGTTAAATTTCAGACTCCTGAGATATAGTTAACCTCTATAACCAATATATCATATTAATCAGTATGAAATAATTACTAGGAAACGTATTTTTGAGGTGTAGTATTTACTCACAAACCAAGTCCATACTGCGGTGTTCCAGAGGCCATTTCAGTAATGGATTTATAAAGTAGCAAAATCAAGGGATAGTGTAGAATCCACTACTCGTGCACATACCCAATCCCACATTTCCTTTTCCTTTCCTATTCCAGTACACTGTACTCAGCAATAGCCTTTTGAGAGGCAGCCTCCCGACATGAAAAGAGCCCAGGGAGCCATCAAAAGACTACAGGGTCAAGCACTATCTTAGCAACTTACTCATGTGGTCCTGTGCTATGAATTTAATCTTTCCAAATTTCAATTTCGTCATCTGGAAAATGGAAATTAGGCAGTGGAAAACGGAGTTATCCTCACCACACATGGAAGCATGTTGTAAAGGTATCTTTTACAGCTGTAATACTGGGTTGCTGTTTCCATAGACTCAAAACTGGGCCTAAGACAAACATTACAAAGTAGGTGAAGGATGGTCACCTTTGACTGAGGCCTGCTTCCTTTGGCCAACCATCTCCTAATGCCAGCGTCTGCCCAGACTTACTCATCTGTTCCCTTTATGTATTTCACTGGGTCAATGCTCTGATTAAAGTTTTGTCCCCAAAACTGCTATCTTCTGGAAACAGACTTCCAAGGTGGACACTTAGAGTCATGACCATCGTCCACAGACTGTCTTTTGGACTGGCAGTGGCTTTCAAAACCTGGGATTTTATGGACATGAAGACTTACTTTAGCTCTACCCGCAATAGGTGGACCCATCCTGGGTAGTCAATGTTTGTAAAGATTGTGCCATCTTAACCATGCAACAGAGTGCAGAACAACCTTGGTGTAAAATAAACAAGCTCTCTTGCTAGTTTCTTTTTCTTGATCTAAGGCAAGTCACCTTGCTTTTCTTTCCAGTTTACTGATCTGTAAATAAGAATTTTTGAGAAGTTCTTGTGTGTTAGGAATTGTTCTAAGAATATTACATGCGGTCACTCATGTTCACTGTAACCTTATCGGGTAAGATGCTTAGCCCTCTCTGTAGATACAAACTAAGGGGTTTAAGTAATTTGCCCCAAATTATAAATTGCTGAAATGAAGACTTAACCCTAAACCACGTGGCTCCTGATTCCAAGAGCCTATCATACTTCTAAAGTGCCTGTTTAAATTAAGCTATAATCATCCACAACAGAGAATATCACAAATTCACTAATGGATGACATGACTTAGGAAATACTAACTTCAGTAGAAGGAGCATAAAACTCAGAACAGAAGAATTTAGATTTGGGTCCTGGTTGCATCTTATCACTACATGATCTTGGGAAGCCGCTTGTTCACTCCTAGGTTGTTTCCTTGTGTGGGCAAGAATAATCATCCCCTAATCACAGTATTGTTGGAGAAACAAATGAGATACTTTCTTAAAGAATGCCTGGTAGGTCATAGCTGAATAAATACAGGAGTATTTTTTAGAAGAACATTATTTCTATTTCTCAGTCTCCTCTCACACTTCTTTGTAGCAACTCTACGCTATATTCTTCCACAACAGGGCCCTAAAACACTCTTTGAGAAAAAATTCTTGCTATAAATATACCGTTTCTACAGACACGTTCTTTTACTCTTTTTTGAAGTGTGTGAAGAGAGAGATTGGTTAATCTAAAAATAATGACTCTGGAATTTCAAGCACGGTTCCATTCACACAAGTGAGCTAGTTAAGGCCAAAGAACTTTCTCAGTGTTCTAGAAATCATAAATTATACCATGTAGATCACCCCCAAAGCACTGGGTACAAAGTTGTCTAACTGGTATTGTTCACCACTTGGTGGTGTTTTTTTGGTTTTTGGTTTTTTGGTTTTTTTTTAAGTGACTATAAATGACCAGAGGTAAAATAGGGGCTCAAATGTGCTCCCATGAACTTAAATCACTTCAGTCTGGCCCCTTTCATAGCTTAATTTGCCACTTGTACAGATTAGCGCTTTGCTAGAGCTTTGGGGAAAGTTCCAGTTGTTTGGATGAGCCATAAAGAATTGAACGTTATCTGATGTTTTGATTCATTCAATTCTATAGATAAAGAGAAAAGACCTTAGCATTGACTATCAAGGGGAAAAATAGCAAACCCTTTCGGATCTTAACATTCATTCACTTTTAGCACACCCCAAATCATTCCAAAGTGCTTAGACATGTTGTATAGCACTGATTTACAGGGTAACAATATTTAAGCAGGCTATAACAAAAGCACCTATACAACAGACCCACACTCAAAGAAAACTATAGCAACAGGTTTATACTTATGAGATAATCCAGATGACTTTTATCACCAGTAAAACCTGTCTTGGTGTTCAATCAGCTATGTAAAAAGAATCAAATGGATCCCCACAGTAATATTTGCTTGAGTAGCTACCTTGGAGTTGACAAGCATTAAGATGGAATTCATAGGCAGGAATTTGAGGATTGAAGCTAGGATGTGAACATTTCCCATCCAGGTGAATCTCTGGAACACCAGACAATTACTATTTTGAGAGACAGTGTGTCTAAGTAACCTCAGTGAAATTCACTCAGTGGGCATCAGCCATCACACATGTGAAAACTATTGTTGGTTGAACACCATTAGCAGAGTATTTGACTCTAAGAAGCATAAAACACCAAAAAAGTGTTTTCAGCATAAATGAATTATACATATTTTGCATTGGTCTGGGTTTGCTGAAGGGAAGGAAAGAGGCTTTAGCGCTCGGAAGGAGGTCAAGGTAAATGCTTTGGGGCAAAGATACTATCTAACTTTCTCTTGTGCATTCATGCAAATTTGGTCGCTCGGTTCCATTTACATTTGTAGATCCCAGAGCAAGAATCCAAAAGAAGATCCAGATCTCATGTTCAACTCTTGAACAATTAGGCACTAAGCTAACAGTCTGTTAGATAAAACATGTTCTTTTTTTGCTACCTGACCAATGAATCTTCAAAATGATCTGGAAGATAAGGTTTAAATTTTGAATTCTCAGATTCCCCAAAGTTCCATGCTAGAACCTGGTCTCCACCCTGGAGTGGCTAACCCCATTCCTCTTACACCATGAGAGGTCATACCTGCATGTCTTAGAGCCAAATCACAGTACTTGACTGATACTTTCACCTGCAGCACAGGATAATGCCATAATTCTTGGTTCATGCAGAGAACTCACAGAAGCCTGTGTGCTTTTAAGCCACTCCAGGGATTTTATCTGGTCCAAATCTGAACTACTTTGCAGAGAATCTAAGGCCTATGAACAATCCCAGGCTAGGTGACACTCCCAGGGATGTTCTAGGCAAGTAATGTCCCAACAGCTGGTTGTCCCAGCCCAGCCCATCATCCTTTGTTCCACCTGGAGCCAACATTTGACTTGAATGTTGTTAAGTTCTGGGTCAGAACCAACCTGGTTTCTCAGGGTGTAAGTTCTATGTCTTGCCAGAGCCTCTCCTCTGCTTTTTTAAATTAAACCAACCAAGATGCTAAATAGTTGTTGTATCAATTGTTTCAGTTTTCCATTTGTCATATACACTTTCCCAGAGCTAAGTAATGTTTATTATTTTCTTCCTCACCATTTTAAATGTACTGCCTTTCTTAAAATATGCTATCAAAAAGGGTTAGCTGAATTACTCTTAAAGCACGAATTAAAATACATTACATTTGTCTAGTCTTCTTTTAAAAGTATTTTTTAAATCTGTCAAGGAATTTGGAGGTTTTCAATCTCAACTTCTCACCTCACGTGGTGGAAACTGAGACACAGAGAGGTTAAGATACCTGTGTGTTAGGTCACACAGCACAACCTGTAGTAGAACTGAATCAATTCTAAAATCCCATATACTTTGCTGGCTACAGTCAGTTATAACTTTTATGCATCACATGGCTTTACTTCAGAAGGAGAGAGAGAGAAAAATTAAGGAAATTGGCCAGGGGTGCTCTGGACAGTTGGGGTGTAGGCCACGGATCTTGGGCTCTCACGGTCTTACATTTTTTTGGTCTGTGACTCCTAAGATGGAGGTAGGGGGTGGGGAGGAAAGAGGAAACCATCAATAGTTTTGTTTAGACATTTGAAAAATCGAAGAAAATAGGATCACCAACAAAGGGTTAAGAGATTAGTATAGACAATAATTCATTATGACCAAATGAGATTACTAACTGCTGAAATAAACAAATTTTCATATTTCCATGTTCTAACACAACAAAAGTTTATTTCTTGCTCATGTCCCAGTTCCATGAGAATGTTCCTTATTGTGGGTGATGGTTAGAAAACCAGCTTCTTCAATTATGTGGAGTGGTCATCTTTCAGGGTCCTTGAGAGCTCTTTAGGACTCTCTCCATGCTCCATTCCATTGGTGAGGATATCCCAAGGCCACACCTGGAGGCTGGGAGATGTTGCCAAGGACAGGGTAGCTCTCTCCTGAGGTGACACCATGGAATGGAAAGGGAGCCTGTGTTTTTGGTAGACAAAGAGTCATCTCTGCCCCAATTAACAAACGTCATCTCAAGAAAGCAAAAGATGGCAAGACTTCAAATAGAAAAACTTGTAATTAATGACTATTCTTTAGAGCTCTAAACTTTCTACTTATGGGCTCATCCAAAAAATCAATTAATTATTGTAGGACCTGCCATGTAGAAGGAGGTATCCTTGATCTTAGGCGCAATATTCTCCCACTGTAGAAGTTAAAGGGAATGCTACTTTTGTTAAGGTTTTTTGTTTTTGTTTTTGTTTTTGTTTTTAAAGCATGGATTCTAGAAAGCAATTAAGGCCAAAAAATAATGAAATAAAGATGAAGATAATTGCAGTGCCTTAAATGTTCTTCAGGACATTTAGAACAATGGGATTCGAGAATAATTAGCTTCAATTCTGGCAATGACTTATTTTTAGTTTTTTATCTCTGAGTTTTATAGATATAAAATGATAATATTAATCACCACTCGAAGAAAAGTTTTCTAATGTCTTAACCATGTGGTTTCAATATGACAGACCCTACATAGAAAGTTTCAAGAAGGCAATGGTTGTCGATAAGATCAGATGATGCAGTAAATACAAACATGATACGGAGTGAGAAAAAGCCATTGGCTTTCAATATTGAGGTACCACTGAATGCTTGGATAGATTAGTGTTTGTGGAGGAAAGAGATCGAGAAGGAGAATGCCATATGAAAATGAATTAATGTCTGGTCAGAAGAAAAATTTGAGTATCTACCTGCAGATCTCCAGCCCAGGTGCTCATCAAAGAGACATGGAGGAGTGTCCCAAATACCATCTCCTGGCCCCACCCCTTGGAAAACCCGATTAAACAGATCTGAGGAAAAAAACTAGGAATCTGCCTTTTTACCTAACATATCAGGCGATTCTTTTGGCCTCTCTAAAAATGGCCCAGGGGGAACACAAGACAAGGAAGAGCTATTTGCTGAGAATAGTGAAGTCAGTAGAATGTTTTCAATAGAGGGAAAGAAGCAGTGAGTAATGAGAAAAAAAATAAAATTTGAAAGAAGAAGGCGGAAGATGACAGTCTAAGGCCAGCTCTTGGAAGACATGCAAAAGGATGACATCTGAAGTACAGGTGTCAGACAATGAAAGTACATTTGGAAAGGCTGCTGGATGTCCCCTTAAAGGCATAAAATGAAGAACTTATGAGCAAAGTTTCAGCCACTGTTTTGAGGCAAAGAAGTAGTGTCTGGTAGATGGCATTGATCTTTTGAGGAGAGTGATCATCTACCAAGGGGAATAGTGGCTCCGTTGGCATCTGCAGCTTAATGACTGTGGAGAGATTGGGAACAGCCACTGGGAAAACTGCCCTAAGGACCAATTAAGCCAATATGAGTTGAATGAAAAACAGTATTTATAAGCTGTGAGTTTTATGGTAAGAAAATTCTTCTATATTCGAAGGGCTTTAAATGTTGAACTTAGATTTAAAAGGAGTAAAACAGAAGAGAATCAAAGGTGACAGGTGACTTCAAGTCTAATAGTAGCCCTGACTTACTGTTGAGGAAGACTTTATGAGCTTCCAACTGTAGGCTGTTTTGTTCTTCCACACATTTTCCCACCGACATTTGCACTGAATGTTTCCTCTGCCCAAAACATTCTGCTCCCACCCCAGCCACCTGGGCTTCATTTTCCTGTCTCCAACTTTAGCAAGGTTCTTGCTGAATGGTAACTTATCACAGAAACCTTCCCTAACAAGCCATATAAAATAGGCCCTACCTTCCTATCACCTGGTCTCTCTTAAGCAGCTTTTTGTTTACAGATGAGTAACTTCCTGATACATTGAACATGTATTTATTCTCTGTTCTTCCCCACTGCAACCACAATATAAGCTGCATGAAAGTAAAACTTGATCTGTTTGATTCTTTTGCAACTACTGCCAGAACTTAACCCAGACACTTTTCTACATTAGACGCTCAGGGAGATTTGATCAATACACTAATCAGTGAATTAATAAGTCATTGTGGAAGTCAGCTTTCAAGATGACTCCCAGTGTATTCACTTATCTAGCCTCCTCCCACAATAAATAGGGCTGACTAGAGCAACCAGTAAAATAGTGTGGAAATGATGGTATGAGACTTTCAAGGTGGGCTCATAAAAGACATCATGGCTTCCATTTTGATTTCTTGGATCATTTGCTGTGATGTCTGGGAGAAGTTGTTTGCCATATATTACAGACAATCAGACAGCCTTGGAGAAAGGTCCGTATAGTGGAGACAAGGAACCTCCTGCCAGCAACCAGCACCAATATGCCTGCCATGTGAGTGAACCAACCTGGAAGTAGATCCACCAGCCTCAGTCAAACTTTCACATGACTGTAACCTGGCCAACATCTTGACTGGAGCATCAAGAGACATCCAGAGCCCAAACCACCGAGCTCCCAAAGTTCTGAATCACATAACATGTATAACATAATGTTTATCATTGTTTTAGCCAGTGAGTGTTGAGATAATGTATTGTACAGCTACAGATAACTAATATAGTGTCTGAGAAACAATTTTCAAAATATTGTCCCTCTTTCCATTTATGCATAATGTCAGAGACAGTTCTATCACTTATGAAGTATACATTTTCCCCAAGAACCAAATACCCGGTGAATCAGCATGCTGATTTTCAGAACAATTACTTGAATAGATCTGGAAGTATATTTCATGCCCTTTTACCAAGACTTTTAGCCATGTGAAAACCTAGCATGTCTATTTAGAGGGAAGATTTCCCTATAGAGGAGTTTCATATGGGACATAAATGATTAGTCTCTGTCCCACTGCTTTACTTAGTCATTAGTTAGGGCTTGTCTCCAGAAAATTATGACCTCCACTACCATCAGGTTGCTCACTTCTTGGCTGGAGTGCCCCAAGAATAGCATGGCCTCAGCTAGGAAAGTGGAGGCAGATGCTGATAATCAAGATGACATCAGAAGATAGTCAGCTACCACATGCCTTGCAGATGGGTATGAGTCCTTTCTCGAACTCAGATGGGTCTGTGTGACACATCTCTGTATCTGACAATAAATATTTTTTGTGAAATGGAATGAATGGTATGTTTGTTTAAAAATCATCGTTATTACTTTATAGTCATACCTAAAGGAATCAGAGTAAGAAGAGAGGGATGAGTAAGCCTTTAATCTCCGTGTACAGTGAGATCACAGTTAAGTTAACGTAAATATAGTAAGCAAGAACATACCCAGCATTTTCAGAATAACTGAAATGTAGCCAAATAGAGCAGGAAAATAAGAAGCCTGGGGGAGAGTCGAAAAAACACCAAGGAAGTAGGCACCATGAGGTTCTAAATAAGGTTATCACATGATCTGATTTACACTTTCAGAAAATCATTCCAGCTTCTTATGAAGAACAGGTAATAAAGTTGTGAGAGCCAAAGTAGGGAAATCAGTTAGCAAGCTAAGGTGACGGTATTGCCAAGAGATAATGGTGGCTGGGACTCTCTTGATATGGTGAAAATGGAGAGAGATGGACAGATTCAGGATATATTTTGGAAATAAAATCACAAGACTTCTAATACATTAGAGCTGGGAGATGAGGGAAAAGAGGACTCAAGGATGACATCTCGATGTTTGGCCGACGGTTGTGACATTTCCTAGGAAAGGGAAGAATAATTGAGGATCAAATTTGGGAAGGAAAATCTGCTTTGGATTTGTAATGTTTGAAACGCTTTATTATACGTCTTAATGAATATGTCAGACAGACAAATAGTTTTAGGACTCTACTGTTCACCAGAGATATCAAGAGCTAGAGAGAAAATCAAGTGTAATCAGCAAATAGACAGTAGTTAAAACATGGGAGTTTTCCAGAATTCATACATCTAAATGGGATGTATGGGACCTCCTTCAGATGCTTTCTTTCCTTGAGAAGCTTCACAATATACTTTACTCTAGTGATGTTGCCCATTTGCAAAATATTTCTGGACCTCAGATTCTTGATTAGTAAAAACAAAGAGGAAGAAAACAAGTCAGTGTCCTAAGAGTTGAATGAACTTAAAAACAAGCAAACAAAAAAAGCAGACTGTGATTGAGTGTATCTTACTGCCTTTCCAGACAACTGAGCCTAATAAAAGCATTGAGTAAATTGAGAGACGATGCTGTATAATAAAAAGAGCCCAGATTTTAGTATCAGGAAAGCCTGGGTTTGAATCATGGTTCAGACACAAATGAGCTTCATGGATTTCATAAACTTAAATCTGAGTCTCACTTCCCTCTAGTAGAAAATGGAAATTATAGCATAAATCTTTTATGTTTTTAGTGCAGGTTCAACATGATATATGTAAGTATCTAGTAACATAGTACAGGCTCAACACATTTTAACTACTTAATGTATTAATAAATTGGAAAGAAACAAGCCATCATAAAGTCATCAGTATGGATGGGTGCTTACCTAATTACCAGACTGAAAATTGTCCTCTCATTAGAGAGATCACAGGGAGATTTACTCCTTCCACGGAAAGAAAAAGGGAATGAAATATGAAAAAGCCATGGGGTACTTCTGCCCACTGTGAGCCTCCCTTTAGCTCTATAAAGTACGTACATTATAGAGTAGGCACTGGATAAATAATTCTCCAGGGCTCTAGGCAGTTAATAAGGAAAACCGTTTTTGTCAAGTCTCCTTGTGCATGGGTTTTTCTCCCCATTTCCAAAGGTCACTGAAACAATTCTTTTGTTCTCTAGTCTATAATCCCAATAATTCATGGAAAAATTAAAAACACATACGCTCCATTGAGGAAATGTTCTAGTTTGACACTGATAGAAGTTCAATCTCCCAATCCTTTAAACTAAGAAACAACGTTCAATTTTGTCCTTGCTTTCTGTAATATAATTGATCAGTAATAGAATCAAAATAAAATAGATACATGGCGTTTTAGAAATGCAGTTTCAGCTGGTCTTAGGTTACCCTGAAGACCTGCCGTGATTTTTTAATTTTGCTGAGAGACTAACATGAATCCCATGAGTTGTGAGGCTGTGTGCTGTAACTGGGGAGTCTGACAGAGCCAAGTTCTTGAAACTTCTATGATTGCTCGCACCTATTAATAGAACGTTTTGAGCTTGCTCTGTCCTCTCTCTCTCTCTCTCTCCCCATTTCTCCTTCTCTCTCCCTCTTTGGAGAACCCTGGTCAAGCAAACTGTCTAGCATAGCCTTCAATAGGGCTTGATTATGCTGTACTCAGGAGTTTACAAATTGGCACCTTCTGGAGTTAATCAGCCTGCTGACATATTTTGTTTGGTCTACACGGCATTTAAGAATCTAGCCAAGGTTTAAAAACTGAGAGAAGTTATGTATTTTTTAAAAAGAAAGTAAAAGAAAAAATTATTTATAGTTCCTCTTCTAAAAAATGCCTGTGGGGCAAGAATTAGCTGGACATACAGTCTTCCATTCACGGGACTCCTTAGCACTCGTTATTATTTCCCAGATGAGACCAAGGTAAGGTGACTTTTCTGATCACACTGGAATCATTATGTTTCTTATCGTATAAGAATAGTCATCTGAGGGGAGCCTGGGTGGCTCAGTGGGTTAAAGCCTCTGCTTTCGGCTCAGGTCATGATCCCAGGGTTCTGGGATCGAGCCCCACATCAGGCTCTCTGCTCAGCGGGGAGCCTGCTTCCTCCTCCTCTCTCTCTCTGCCTGCTTCTCTGCCTACTTGTGATCTCTGTCTGTCAAATGAATAAATAAAATCTTTAAAAAAAAAAAAGAATAGTCATCTGAATCCACAAGGTTTTTTAAAACGTTTCTCTTTTTCTTTTTCATTTATGTCAACTACCTGGGTTTTACAAACATTTAAATCTGTCTCTCCTGTACTACTACTTATGATTTAGTTAGCCTTTCTTGAGAAGTAATAGTTTTGTTTCTCGGAGGAATGGGGTCTTGAAAAGAAAGCCAATTGCTAGAGCTGGTTTAAAAAAAAAAAAAGGCGAATGGTTCCTTGCCAAAAATTATATAGAAGTTTAGAATGGAATGTTTAATTAAGTTCTGAAGAGATCACATTATAGTTTTCAATTATACTTTATTGCATATCTGAAAAATGAAGGAATCTAGTAATTTTTGCAAATTTGAATGTTTTTAAGTTTTGAGAACATGTCCCCAGATTTGCCTAAATCCTTTTCGCTACATAGGTCCCGTTCCTTACACCTGGATTTTTAAATTCAGTGTTTGGTCACATTCAAAACGAAGTTTATCAGTAGTCACTGGGATTGTATGACCTATCATATTATACTGTGTCTGGGAAAGCATTCATCAATATAAAATCATAACATTAAAGTTATTCCTCTTATCTCCCCAAGCTCATTGTCCCATTGTGCTCTTGTTCTGCTTGCCTGATTAAAGCACTTGATCAATTCATCAAAGGGAGTGAAATGAGCCATAAAGCATACCCTGCAGCCATGGAGCTTTCTTAGAACAAAAACACGGGTGAATTTTTCCTACGGGAAATGACCTGTGGAAATTCTTCACAAAGTAAGGAAGCTGTAATTTTCATCACACCTCCCAATTCACGAAAAGGACATCATCAATCAATAGTTCTCCTTAGTAAACTCTTGTTGAAATATGCTGTGGGAAACTATTTATTCCACATCACCTTATCAGCAGAAAGATTATTGAGAAAAAGCAGTACATTTAGCTTCCAGAATTACAGGACCATTCAATTCCTTCGAATAAAGCCCAATTTTCTTGATACAGTCTATCAGTTTCTTCATGCTATCGTGTCCTCTTATCTTCCCAGGCAAGTCATGTCTTCCAACTACGCTGTCACCTCACGGCCACCACCATCCCCACTGTCACCACCAGAGAAAGGCCAGAGAAAGGACACCACACACACACACACACACACACACACACACACACACGTCTTTCACCAAAACACACCAAAAAATCCCCCTTGACCTGTTCTCAGGCTTTAGGTAAAAGCAATCTTTTTAACATTTTGTTAGTAACCAGTCCTAGGGACACCTCTTCCCTAAATGGGAACTTCTTTTGAAGGATTGAAGCCCCTCCACTGTCAGGAACTGACTTTGACTTTTCTAATTCCTAAAGGAAATCAGCTGCTGACAATCCTCTTGACAATGTTGCATGTGTCAACTTCTCTACTTCTCTCTGTATCTTCTATGTTCGCTTGCAGCCTATATTGATATGTTCTTAGCCCACAATGAGAGTAAGAAGGATTTTAAAGCTAGAAGAAGAAGAAGAAGAAGAAAAAGAAGGAGAAGAAAGAGAAGGAGGAGGGGGAGGAGGAGGAGGAGAAGGAAGGTGGAGAAAGGCTTGTTTGGTATAAAGTGTATTTTTCACTACAGAATCCATGCATAAAAGAAATCATGTGTTTGTCCACCACTCTTTCCTGGGAAACATCCTGAGCACCTCTTGGGAAAGCTTGGACAACTCTGTTTCATCATTTCATGCCTTGTGTCCAGGCCTTGTTACATAATTTGCTGGGCCTAGTGCAAAAGGAAAATGAGAGACCCCTTGTTAAAAAAGCAGGAACAAAGTACAATTAAAAGAATAAAAATATAAAGTTTTTCCTCAAAAAAAATCTTAATTCTTAGAAACCTAGTAAGGATAATAGTGATATATGAGTCCCAGCATGAACTTAAAAATTGCAAAAAAAATCATTTTGGTATCATAATTTTATATAATAAAATAAAAAATATTATTTTATATCTTGATCAATCTTAGAAGTTTTCTGGCTTGGATGATGCTGAAAATTCATTAGGTCATTAAAATTTCATTTTAATAACTTTATTTTCATTGATACAATTAAAAATGATGTCCATTATTCTTGGCAAATGGAATGTCACAAATAATTGGGTAATTTTTAATTTTGAGAAAGATCTTTCGGCTGATGCCATGGCTACTAGAGCTGTTAAGAATAATTCATTCACTATGACAACTTGGGGATGCATTTCGAAGACATTATTCCAAAATGAATTTTATTACATCTAGAGCTAATGATTCTGGAGGAGTGCTTTTCCAAAAAGATAGAATTTGTCTCACAAATCAGTTTCGTTTAAGTCTGAATTTAACTGTAGATGTAAATTTATACAATGGCATGTTAATGGTTCACGTGACGTTTCTCGTAACTGGGGGGAGGGGTTGTATAAGAAACCAAAAGTGGCATCATGACTTTTACATAGTTCAAAATGCCTCTTTATGTGTTCTATCAGCGCATCTTCAATTACGAAGATTCTTTTTTATGTCTTCCTCTTAATAACTGGTTCATCTGAAGTTTTACCTGAGAAGTGTTGTTTCCCGGCAACTATGATAATCTTTAATTTCTACTTCTAAGTCTGTGACCACATTATTTGCTTTGCAACACTGCAGAAATTTTCAAAACCAGAGAATCTAAAATCTGACCCTCTGTTAGGCAACTCGTGTGAATGATTTCTGGGATATTAGGGAAGAGTTCATTTCTATGAGCACCAGCAAGGCCTATCTCAGCCTTCAGGGCTGAAAATTAGTATCTATCCACATGCCACAGGAAGGACACTGGGCAAGAGAATGGCAGGCAAGCCGGCTTTCCACCTGGGTCCCCCTGTTGTTCCCAGGCACAGCCCTGCTCTCTCCTGGGAGCTGCGGCCACTGCTGCTGAAGCATTGAAGGAAGCTATCAATGTGAACCCAAGTCCCAGCCCTCGCTGTCCCTGTGGAGCCCTTGCTGCCTGGGGCGACCCCGGCGAGCGTGGACGCCAGGGAGCGCCATCTAGTGGTCAGTGTGCAAACTGCTTCTCAGTGTAACAACACTAGGCGCGTGTCTCTTACGCTCCAATGTCTCTTTGGCTTTCACCTACAAAATCCAAGTTTGAAGACAGAAAGCACTTTAAAAAATTTTCAAGATGGTACCAGCAGAGCATTTAACCAGCCTCAAGCCTCCTTTTGAGAGCTGGGCCCTGCAGGGACGCACAAATCGCATACCCACGAAGCTGGCCCTGCCCTGTAAGTTATACCAACATCTCTCATGCCTCAGTCCATCAGCAATTCCCAAACCACTTTCTGCAGGAAAGAGGGGAATGGGAAAGGTGTTCCGTGGGAAGGGGGAATGGGAAATGCTGTATTCTGTGTCCTGGCCCAGGGGATTCAGTACACATTAGCAGATACAGGCTCTGGAAATCTTGAATTAAAGACACATAATTTCAAAGGCGCCTGGGTGGCTCCGTTGGTTAAGTCTCTGCCTTCGCCTCAGGTCATGATCTCAGGGTCCTGGAACTGAGCCTGCATAGGGCTCCCTGCTCAGACAGAAGCCTGCTACTCCCTCTTCCCCTGCTGCTCCCCCTGCTGCTCCCCCTGCTTATATGCTCTTTCTCTCTCTGTCAAATAAATAAATAAAATGTTTTAAAAAACAAAAAAGGACACATGATATCATTTATTTCATCCTTTCTGAAACTTATCAGGCACCAGAATTCCATTTACATAAAACACCTTTGAATGTCTTGGGAAACACTAGTAGTCCATAGAAAAAAATTTTAAAATGCTATGTGAGGTTGTAATCCAGACTCCATTCAAAAACCCCTAACAGCTTTGTGTTTAAGCTCTAACTCAGAATAGGCATTCTACTTCAATTACCAGCTCTCATAAGGACAAAAGGAAACTAAGTCTATCGAGGCTTAACATAACATATCCAAGAATAAAAAATATAGTTTCTTTGACAATAATGAAACTTTATTTTTAGGTAATGTTTTATTCTAAAAGCCATAGAGCAAATATTGCTCTTCTAAACTAAAAATTCTATAATACCAGGTTACTCTTCTCTATGGAGGGTTGTTTTGTTTTGTTTTGTTTTAATCTCACACATGTGATTTTTTTTTTTAAAGATTTTATTTATTTATTTGACAGAGAGAAATCACAAGTAAGCAGAGAGGCAGGCAGAGAGAGAGGAGGAAGCAGGCTCCCTGCTGAGCAGAAAGCCCGACGTGGGGCTCGAACCCAAGACCTGGGATCATGACCTGAGCCGAAGGCAGCGGCTCAACCCACTGAGCCACCCAGGCGCCCCACACATGTGATTTTTGATAAACACACTTTACAAAACGACTAAAAAGACATTCCCATGTAGCAGGTCCATTGAACCTATTCCTGGGGTCAAGAAAACATTCAAGCTCACAGTTTCATTAGGAAACTTTTAAAACGTAGGTCAGCTAGTATCACTATCTACTTAAAATCTTCAATGGCTTCTTAGTTCTTCCAGGAAAAAGCCCAAACTTCTTATGATGGCCTACGAGGCTCTGGGAGCTTCAGCCACTGCTGCTGATGCATTGAAGGATGCTATCAATGTGAACCCAAGTCCCTACATATTTAAAAAACCCCTCTTTCCCCGTGTCATTTTGTACCAGTGCTCTCTTCATTTACTCGTGCACCAGCCACGCTTGCTCTCATTGATCCTTCCCACAGGTAGAAAAATAAGCGAAAGAGAGCAGGACCATCCCCTCAATAAAACAAAGGAATGTGGATCTAGGATACCAGGTCAAGTACAGGTAAGCGCTACAAAGACAAGTAGCGCAGGCAAAGGGTGAGAGTGGCAGAGGGACAGTTTTAGTCGCAGTGCTCAAGCCTGACCTCTCTGAAAAGGATGCTTTTGAACAAATACCTAAGTGAAGAGGAGAAAAGCAAGCTGCGCATGGACCCAGGGAACAGCCTGCGGAGAAGAGCTTGCCGTGTGCACTACACCTTGAGAGGAACAAGATGACAGTTGGGGCCAGGTGAGGAAAGGGGAGAGTGGCAGGGGCCAGATAATGGAGGACGGTGTGAGGTGGCTGGAATTCAAATGTCATAGGAAGCCCTTGTAGGGTTCTGAACAGGGGAGTCCTGGGATCTGACAGAAGCTAGGAAGCTACCCTTGGGCGCCTGCTAGCAGAGGAGACGGAAGCAGTGCAGGGTGGAGGCGGAGAAGTTGTAATGCAGGTGCCATCACCGGAGTGAGAGATGGTGATAACTCAGACTGAGGCAGCCGTGGAAGACCTATGGAGGATCAGCGCCATTCAGGGCTATTCGGGAATGAATGTGGATAGGAGAGCGATAGAAGAGCCAATCACCCAGGGTCTTGGGGTCTGAGCAAGCAAGAAAATGGCAATGCTGGGACGCCTGCATGGCTCAGTCAGTTAAACGTGGGACTCTTGATGGGCTCAGGTTGTGGTCTCAGGGTCCTAAGATCAAGCCCCACCTGGGGCTCCCGGCTCTGCAGGGCGTCTGCTTCAGGCTCTCTCTCTCCCCCTCCGCCACTTCCCCTACCTCTCTCAATAAAATAAATAAATAAATCTTTAAAAAGAAAAGAAAATGACAATGCTAACATGGCCAAACTGGGGGAAGAGCAGGTTTTAGGAGAAAGGTAGAGAGCTCTGTTTCTCCTGGGTGAGGTTGAGCTGGGCAAGGTGAGTCAGATACCTACATGAAGACCAGAAATCGACTAGAAGAGGGGAGAATAGATGTCATGGGAAATCTTAAATCTAGAATCCTAGATCTGAGAGTTTTTTTGTTTTGTTTTGTTTTTTGTTTTTGTTTTTTTTTTAGATTTTATTTATTTATTTGTCAGAGAGAGAGAGAGGGAGAGCGAGCGAGCACAGGCAGACAGAATGGCAGGCAGAGGCAGAGGGAGAAGCAGGTTCCCTGACGAGCAAGGAGCCCTATGTGGGACTCGATCCCAGGACGCTGGGATCATGACCTGAGCCGAAGGCAGCTGCTCAACCAACTGAGCCACCCAGGCGTCCCTAGATCTGAGAGTTTTATCCACTCAGAAAGATTAGGCTTCTCTGTTAGGTGATCTAACATCTTGAGAATTCTCATCATATTGGGGATCGTAATTATTGCCAAATCAGTATTTGTGAGATTAATAATGGTTTTGCTTGAGTCTCAGTTCAGTTCAGTGGAGAGATCTATCTTACTCGCTTTAAAAATGCCAGCACCTAGGGCAGTGTTTGTCATGAGCAAGCACCAACAAATGTTTGTGGAATTGATTGATTGATTGATTGATTGATTCCAGACACACTTAATCTCATTACTACTTAATTGCCCCTCTACCTTCTCTTGTTTCTCCAACATAGGAAGACATAGTGCCGACTGCCAACCACACATGAAGGTTACCTTCAAATATTAAAAAAAACAATAAAATAAAATCTTATGAAGATGTAACTCATTGGGAGAAGGGAAGCCAGATGTGCAGAAATGTGTTGAGGTCCAGAACTGGATTTAGGGCCAAATTTTTTTAAATGACTGATAGGATTGTTTTTGAGAAAACAAAAGTCTCCACTGATGCCAAGAAATAATCAGGGAGACAGATTATACTGGTGTGTCTTTTGTACCATAAAAGTAAATTATGAAATTGGACCAATAACCTACAAAAGCTTTCTGACCAATGAAGTACAGATTTGTACTTTTCTGCTTCATCACAGTAAATTACAGCTAGAAAGTTCAAAGACCTATCAAGTACTGTATAATTTACTACCTTGCCTTAGCTCATGTTGGAGGAGAAATATTCAACTGGAAAACTAAAGCATTTTGAAGTCAAATTGGCTCTTTAAAATCTGCTTTAAAGTCTACCTTTTCCTAGCATCAAATTAGGAATGGATCCAGAAAAAACTAACCTTTTCCACCCAACTCAAATATAAGCCTATTTCGGGTGAGAGTGTTTGAGTAAATTCCCCTGTCATTCCACTTCACTTTCTCCATCCTTTCCCTGAATAAGCCTTTTATTTTCTTGGAATTTCAAATAAAACTCTGGGGAAATTTGACAAGTATCTCACAAAGTCAAGGACCATGAAAAAGTTTAAGTTGATATCTCTCCCACAGTGTTTGTTTCATTATAATAAATAGTTGAAACACCCCAAAGGGGGATGACAGAAGACATTTGTCTCTTGAGGAGAACATCTCCATAAGGACTTAAACTTGGAAATCCCAAACTTCTTGTTTCCCTTTTTCTAATTTAGGGTCAAAACGGAATTAGTCACCTAATATGACTGAAAGGAGAATAATTGAAGGGGAGGTAATTGTTGCTATATGGGATCTTGCAACCATCGCAAGTAGAAATAGCTTTACATGTCCCATTGCTTCAGAAAGATTGAAACAACAGCAGTAAGTCTGGGTACCCTGGAAACTAGAATTGCATGGCTTAAGATTGAACTTCTCACAATCATGAACCTGAAAACACAGATAGTACACATACTGTTTACATTGTCTTCAATAGTTGACATACACTGTTGAATGACTTAGACCTAGGCTGAAACCAGGATCCCACAAATGCCATGCTTATTGCTATGTAATTTGAGGCCTAGTACAGTGCCAGGTATTCAGTACGAGCTCAGTAAATAGCAATTATTCACACAAAGAAAAGCTGGAGAAAATACGAGCAATGGTTGGGGCGATTATAAAACCTCATACATTCTTTTTAACCAAGTAACTTGGATTCTGATCCCAGTATTTGTTTGTTTTGGATGAAATTTAAGAAAGTTACTTTCCTTCTCTTAGTTCCTAAAAATGACCAAGTTCTCTTATGGATCTAAAATACTATTAGATGCTACTTAATGCAAATGTCTTCCTTTATTTTATGGGGCTAAACTACGACAAAGATAATGCAAGTTGATTGCGTCAAGTTAAAGGATATTGTTGCATAGAGAAAAAATTGACCATCTCCCTCCTTTCTCCTTCCTGTCCTAACCTTTGATGTGACAGTGTTAACTCTTGGGTGTAAATCTTTCCACAACTGCCTGTATTTACATACAGAATTATCTCTGGATCACTGCCTCTCCAACCCAAAGCTGAAATACAAGACAACTTACCACCCGTCTCCTGGTTTAATTCCTACTCTTCCTCCAGACATCCCTGAATCATCACCTCCCCTGTGCATCCCTTCGAAACCTCTGTAACTAAATTTCTCCTTGTACGGGGAGCTGACAGCTGTTGTAAAATCTATTCCCTCCTCCTATTACAATGGCATAGCTAGGAAAAGCCCTGCCCAGTCATGACCATGTGACTCAACCTTTTCATATACAAGTGGGAGTATTGTAGAGAAGATGTTCTCTCCACCTCCAGTCCTCATCTCCACCCTTCAAGCCTACCCAGCTTTGGGGTCACAATTGTTCCTTCATAGATTGCCACCAACACTTTAGAGCACCATTGCTTTTATGTACCCAGCATTCCTTCCATCTTCTTCTGGTAACCATGGTATTCGTCTGGAAAAATGTCCCTCTCTAACTAAGAGTTCTGGAATTTGGAAGGACCTGAATCCTCCTTTTGGGCTCCAAGAAAGCAGTACATGACATAAACCTCACCGATATGTCTATTCCATCTGTCTGGCAACAATACCATGGATACCATGTACATGGATAGGCAATTTACCAAAGGTCCTCAAATAAGTTGAAGCCCCAGGAGTTTTGCTGGAATTTCTGGGGAGACGTATTCTTTTGCTGCTACTGTTATTCAGATGGCTTAGCCTAAAAATGGATCTGCCAACAGTTGTCTTTGCTATAACATGGAGAGAGCCTCTCTTATGATTGTCCCAACTCACATATAATAGTGCCAAACATTGGAGAAAGATAGACTCTTGGTAGGTCATTTGAGTATTTGCCAAGCCTAGTTCTAGTAATATCTTTTACTTTGCAATTGATGGAGCCAATAAATTCCTGCTTGTGTTTTAGGCCAGTTTGAGTGGGACATCTGTCACTTGGTACTGGGAACCCTGAGTCATATATATATTCCCCCCTACCAATTAGCCCCATGTCTCTTTGATTTTAGCTTATTGAAGTCAGATATCACATTCTATCTGGTTTTAACCTCTTCCCCAAAGTTTTAGCCTTCATTAGGACGAGGAAGCCTGATTTTTCTTTGGTATCTCCCAATGCCTTTGCACAATACCTAGTACTTAATAAATTTTGAAAGACTGGATGGACAAAACAGATTCTATGGCACCCAGAGGACAGGCTGAGGAAGGTGAAGACATAGTTCCTTTCCTTAAGGAGTTTATAAATTACTACTAATTATTCCCAGATGGAGGCGTGTTCATCCTAATTCATCAGCTCCAGCTATGAATTTGAGAAGCTATTAATTATGTGTTTCTATTGGATGATTCTTCTATACATGATACTAACTCCATTCGCCTTTAGAGTTTTCCATCATTTTATCTTTTAGGGGCTGGCTTGCCATCCTAGCTGAATTCTCTCCAAGTATCCTTCCAGTCACCTGATATTAATCTGTCAGTATCAGAGAAGGGCTTCAGGGGAAGGGAGGGAAGAGGGGAGGGAGGAGAGAAGACAGGGGAAAGTGAAACCACATGAAATGGGCACGGTACCAAACACATTTTTGAAGTCTCTGGTGAAACTTTTTCTGGCATCACCATGTAACGATAGCACATCATTTTCATTAACTTGAACAAACAAAACCAAACAGAGATTAAAAACCAGTACAGATGTCATATAGCTTTCCAGTCTTGCCTGGTCTAGGCAGCCGAATGGAGCCGCTTCCCTTAATAAGGCAGACGTGTCCTTTCAGCCTGTCCCAGGACAAACAGCCCATGGCACCAGGAGACAGCCACAAATACCCAACTCTGACCACGTCATTGCTCTCGCTCTGCTCCTCTGCGCTCTATCCCTTTCTGAGGACTGATGACTGATGTGATCCTGGTTTTCTCTCTACTTCCCACCTTTTTATTCCTTTCGCTGCTGACCTTCATGATGCTTTTTATACCTGGAAACAGGTCTTGCTGCTTTAGTGCCAAGCAACTTTTCCCCCTTTCTCTCCTATCAAACACTTCCTTGAGCTGCGCCTTCCAAGGCTGATCTCATCGCAAACCGTGTTTGCACACCCTGAGTAGCTGTATTGTTATCTTATGAATCATGACCATCTGAATTCCATTTCCGTTTCCTCTGGGGAAGGCCCTGTCTGGTGTGTGCTCCACACAGCCCTGCATTAAGGGATGGCACTCAATAAATAATATGTTGTGATGATAACAATACCATGAGCATACACTTCAGAAATAATTCACAAAGAATGAATGAATGGCGGACCCAGTCCTGACACTGAACTCATCGAGTCCCTTGGGGCTGAGGTCTGAGAGCACCTCTCAGCCTGCCCCACTGTGGCTTCCCACTTGTCAAAAGTAGCACTTGGGTCTTTGGGGTCCCAGGAACTAACAGGTGAACACAGTACCAAACAGCTGCAAGGAACCTTAGAGATATGACTTTCCTGGTGAGGACGGGGAGATTAAAGAGGCTGTGCTGTTCTTAAATGCCAGAAGGTCCCATGGACGCTCTACCCCAATATATGGGTTCCGGTACTGGTTCTGACGTTTGCCAGGTAGGACCAGTGAACTTGGGGAGTGCTGTTGCCTCTTTAAAACCTGTTTTATTCCTATGAAATGTGAATAACCTGTTCTTCCTCGTGTAGAGGGTTGGGTGAGAATCAAGTAAGATCACAGACACAGAAAAGCCACAGTGGAGCCTGGAAACTCCCAGTTCATTGCAGAGCCCACATGGGCCATGCATTCTTGGTGAAAGGTTTATGAACTATCTAACTGAATCTTCTTTTTTTTAAGACTTTTTAAAAAAGAGCTTATTTATTTATCTACTTGAGAAAGAGTAAGGGTGAGAGAGCACAAGTAGGGGAGCTGCAGAGGGAGAAGGAGAGGCAGACTCCCCACTGAGCAGGGAGCCCCATGTGGGCCTCGATCCCAGGACTCTGGGATCATGACCTGAGCTGAAGGCAGACGCTTAACTGACTGAGCCACCCAGGTGCCCCTACTTAAGCTTTATAACAACCTGAGTGAGACATTAGTGTTTTATTCCCACTTGAGAGATGATTAAAAAAAAAAAAACAAAAAACCTGAAGAGCAGAAAAGACAATGTTTCCAGTGTTTCACAGGTGGGAGATGGTAGACTGGTTACCGAGGCTGGGTGTCTTGAATGGCTTCCAGATTCAAGACACATTCCCTAGAATGTGGACATGGGACAGGGAACATGGGACAGGGAAGCAATAGAGCGATGTGAGCATAATTTTTAAGGAGCTGGGAAATATGAAGGATTATTATTAGAAATAATGGGTGGTATTATAAAGATAAAGAATTAATAATAGCAGAAATAGGAATCAATTCTTTCTTCATCTTGTAAGAGAACCTCCTACCAGGATGTAAGTAGGTGAGCGTGATCTGCCGCCGTGCCCTTAGCACATTCTCTACTTTCACCACCTGCAAGAGAAAGACAAAGAAGAGGAAAAAACGTCCTTGTGTTCAGAGAGCACACACTCTTGTAATGGGACACTGGGATCTATGGCTTCTCCATCTGCCTCCATGCCTGCCTTCTACCCACTCCTGGTGAGAGCATCTCACCACGCTGTGCGAGATCAAGATTTAGAGATTTATCATTTTCCTTTATTTTAAAGATTTTATTATTTATGTGAGAGAGAGAGACCGAGCTGGGAGGAGGGGCAGAAGGTGGGGGGAGAGAGAGAGAGAGAAGCAGATTCCCTGCTGAACAGGGACCCTGATGTGGGGCTCGATCCCAAGACCTGGAGATCATGACCTGAGCGAAGGCAGATATTTAACTGACTGAGCCACCCAGGCGCCCCGAGATTCATCATTTTCATACGCATGGCCCTTAAATATATGCCAATTCTGTTATCTGGTGCCCATCAAAAGAAACCATGACCTGCTCCTACTCTAACGGACGTTGGTAATTGCTTAAATTCCTGAGGGATGTTGTTATTCTGCAATGTGGCACCTGCCTAGGGAATCATCAGGGCATTCGGGTTATGCCCAATGATCACATTGCCAGGCATCAAACAACATTCCCTGTTATGTGCATGCACTGTCCCAAGTAAGAACAGTAGTGAACATGGCAGGCAAGGCACCTGCCTTCATTTGAGGAGTTAAATTCCATAGGAGGGCCCCCTGCGTGGCTCAGTCATTAGGCATCTGCCTTCAGCTCAGGTCATGATCCCAGGGTCCTGGGATCGAGCCAGGCATCAGGCTCCCTGCTCGGTGGGGAGCCTGCTTCTCCCTTTCCCACTTCCCCTGCTTGTCTTTCCTCTCTCACTGCGTCACTCTCTGTCAAATAAATAAATAAACAAATCTTTTAAAAAAATTCTATAGGAAAGAGACAGAAATGAGATGCAATAAATAAATAAGATCGAAATAAAATACTGTATTCTACAAATTTTGAAATGCAGTTTCTTCCTCCCTTCCTTCCTTCCTTCTATCCTCCCTCCCTCTCTCTCTTTCTTTCTCTTTCTTTCTTTCTTTCTTTCTTTGTATTTCACCATTTCTAAGATCTTGAAACATCGTACAATCTGCTAGTATGTCTGACTTTAAATTGGCAGCATTTCTCTTTTCTCTCTTTGTGGTACATAGAATAATGAATGACGTGTCCTACAACTAACGACAACTTAGGATTCACTGCAAATGAAAGGAACCGTGGCAGCCATGAACACCTTTGCACAATCACGTGACAAATCCATAACTTGACTATTTCCAACACTAAACAGCTAAGGTGTTTCAAATGACCTTGACAGCGAAGAAGCATATAATGAGTAGAATGAAAGGGAAACATTTCAAATTTTTACAGAAATTTTCACCTCTTTTTAGCCTAACTTCTTTTAACTGCTGATGTGCTTCTTTCTAGCCTGTGCTAAATTTCCCTTCATTTAATTTTTCCTTGAAATGTCTACATTTATCTCTTCCACATATGTCAAAACAGCTGCTCCAGCCAGAAGATTGTCTCTCCTTAAGTTGCTGCTTTTCATCTTAAAGGGTTCCCCTTTCATCTTCTGGTTTACTTTTTAAAAATAATCTCCGCCCCACTATCCTCTTTTCCCTCACTTCTGGGGGTAGTGGTCGTTTCGTCCAAACTTTCCTGAGTACCTGGCTTGTGTACAGATCTTCTCACCTGTCTGTCTTCTCAGTCTGCATTTAATTCTTCCCGGCTCTATGCTCTCCCTCCCTGCTACCTGTGTGCTCGGAGGCCTGACACCGACCGTGCACCGCGGAGTGCCTCTGTGTACTCCCTGACAGTGTCAGGTTTCTCTTGATGACTTATGTTAAGACGTGTCAGCACATGCCGGGCCTTCCCATCGCCCCTCAATGTTTCAGTCACATTTTATTTTTGGCAGCTGAAGTTACGATGAGGGAAAATCTTTCTGCTTTCTCCTGATGTATCCATGTGGAGAGTTCTCCTCCCAGGTGTGAATGGTGAAGTACTGTGTCAGCCGTCCTCCCCTCCTCTTCGCCCCCTCCCTTCTCACCAAGAGAGAAGAAATGATTTATCCCATAGACGAGTCTAGGAGAGAGAACTGAGCATTTCAGCTCTGCCCTCATGTCTTCTCTCTGCAGAGGGGGTACCGCTGATCTGTTTCTTGGGCAGCCTCTGCCCTCCCCACTCTGTGTGGGGAAAGGGTTCCTGCTGCACGCATGACCCAGGTAGGTAGGCCCAACGGAACACGGGTGCTAGCCACGTAGGCGCTATCTCAAGTCACTTTTGCCAATCCAGCTTCACCAGTGTAGCTGATGTTTTTATGCCCATGTAATTTGTGTACTTCATTTTTCAATTGGGTGAGAAGTAGAGTGGATAAGAGAAGGTTTTTTGGTTTTTTTGTTTGTTTTTTATCACCAAATACTCCTTCCCAGGAGATATTAAGAATGCAAATGACATAATCAGGAGAAGGGATTAGAAAAAACTCAGAGGTGTTCCAACCAGGACCTCAGAGTGTAGTGGGTCCTCATTTCTGGAGACTTCCAACCATAGGGAAGGGAAGGGTGAGATAACATTTGTTACGCTGATGTTATATATGAACAACTTTTATATGAATTTTTTTTCCATTTAATCCTTAAGCTTCCCTTGGAATTGAAAGTCATTAAACTATTTTCACAGTTGACAAAACTCTGGCTCAAAGACCTTGAGTCTTTGGACCTCACAACGGTGAAAGAAAACAAGATTGTACTAGTTAGCTTGGGTTGTCATAACAAAATCACCAAAGACTGAGCGGCTTAAATAATGGGAATTTATTTTCTTATGGTGTGGAGGCTAGAAGTCCAAGATGAAGGTTCTAGCCAATAGGTTTTCTGGTGAGAGCTCTCTTCCTGGCTTCAGATGACTGCCTTCTTGCTGTGCCCTCACATGGCCTTTTCTCACACAGGATTTTTGGTATCTCCTCTTATAAGAACATGAATCCTATTGAATCAGGCCCCATTCTTAGGACCTCGTTTAACCTTAATTTCTTCCTTGAAAGTTCTCATCTCCAAATACGGCCACACTGGGGATTAGAACTTTAACATGAATTTGGGGCGGGGATGACACAGCATTCAATCCATAAAGAAAATCAATCTATCAGATTCTGAAACTGAAGGAGAGGAGATGATTTGAGGAAAAAGCTCAGTAGGAATTCTAGAAATTGAAAAAAATACAAGACACTGGATGAGAATTTTAAGGTGGAAAAGGAAAGAGAAGTGGAATGGGTCTGATCAGCTTGAAGGTTCTGTTTTATAATAAGGAAGTCCAATGTCCACTATGTCTCACTAAGTGAATTCACACATTTCCTGGTTCTAGGAGCCCAAGGTGTTTGTGTCAAATGAACTGATGTTGCTTAATATGACTGTTAGTTGACATGACCTCCCACCCATATTTAATTCAATCTTGTCTCATTCCCTTGACTAGCTCCTTTCTCTCTTCAGGCAAACCCTTAGAATTTGAAAACTGATCATGCCTCTGCGTGTGCATTGGCCTTTTTCCAGAAAAGCTCTGTTCCCCCCTGCAAGAGAGAGTGCAAACTTTCCCTGGTGAGAATATTTTCCAACATTCATTTACCATCCAGGGTAACTGGTCTCAGACTCCAAGAGGTTGAGCTCAGGTGCTTTCTGTTTGTGGCTCCTTTCAGTCCCCTTCCCCCATTTTTGAAGCTGTATTTGCTGCTAAGCTCTTGAGTCCTGTCTTTCTTATTCCCCATGAATGAAAGGTCTCACTCTAAAGATTTTACTTGTAAATTTCCTCATCCCAGTGGTTTTGTATTTGCATTTTCACATCGAAGCACCAGTAAAGTAAAGCTATTAAGGAAGCACACTGAAAAGAACCAGTTGAAAGAAATTTAAAAAGACTTTGGGAAAGGTCTTCTTGTCTGAGATGGGGAGTAATCCAGCAGATGATGCAGATAACAGTGCAGAACCGTACATTCATTAACAAAAAGCTGTGGGAGTAAATAAAATGAGTTAGAAACTTGGGATAAAGGAGTTTCCCACAGCCTAAACCCATTGCTGACTAAGTCTCAGTGCCCGGCCTGCACCCCTTCCTGAAAGATACACACGTTCTTGTTAATTGTTAGTCATTGCTTGCTGGTATTGGACCTCTCGAGAGAGTCTACAATACTTTCCCCCTCCTCTCTTGTACTTTCGGTAGTCTAGGCAGATCTGGAAGCATATGAGGAGAGTCTGAATTCCACCTATCTCTCCCCTAGACCAGATACTTGCCTAAATCTATGTAAATCTATACAAACTCACGAACAATGAAATATACTCAGGTGGAGAGGTAGGAGAAATAGGTCCAGAGTTAAAAATGCAAAAGGGAGATGTGCCCTTGAAAATCTGGAAGACCAATGTTTTCTATAGTATTTATTAATATACTAACCTTCTGTGAAATTTTTATTTAAAAAGTCCTCATTTGGGGGCACCTGGGTGGCTCAGTTGGTTAAGTGTCTGCCTTCCACTCAAGTTATGAACCCAGGTTTCTCCTGAGCAGAGAGCCTGCTTCTCCCTCTCCCTCTGCCTCTCCACCCTGCTTGTGCTCTCTCGCTCTCTCTCTCTGTCGAATAAATACATTTTTTAAAGTCCCCCTTTGTCGTATCTGGCAAAAAATAAGGCATTCACTCATTGTCTTCAAGTCCAAATGTCTGGAGCTTCTCTGGCTAGAGTTAAATGGATGGGAAGGGTATCATTCACGATTTCAATCATTCAACACATTTGTGTTTCCAGGAAGGACAGCATGCAAAAGCACAGATTTCTTCAAAATCACCCAGCTAGACCCTGACCTCATATCGCATGGGTAGTACCATCTCCAACTTCCCATAGGACTTGGGTTTTAGTTGTAGTAATAGCATTATCTCACAATAATCCCTTTAGTTTTATTTTATGATTATTTACTTTTATGAATGAAAAGAAAAAAGGCTCAAAAGAAACCACCAGGGATGGTTTCATGGAGGAGGTTAGAACAGAGTTGAATCTTGACTGATGAAAAACAGAAAAGACATGCCAAGAGTGTTATGAGCCACCACCCAAAGAGAAAATCCAAGAAAGCATGTTGGAGACATCAAATCGTGTTTGTTGGTACAGAGAGCTCATGTCGAATATGGGATCTCAGCATCTAATGTGTATATGCGTTAACAAAGGGCTTGAGTTTTAATTTTAATAAGCATTTGGTTTTATTTTGGTATAGATGATCCAAGGACCATACTTTACAAACAACAACAACAACAAAAAGTAATAATGGGAAATAAGAATGGAGGCACAGATTACGGAGGCTCTTAAATGTCAGTCAGGCTAAGGAGTTGGGGCTTAATCGTGAAGAGAAAGAAAAATCAAGTAAATATTTTTGGGTAGGAGAATGACATGAACCAGGCATTCATTTTCACACGGGATGACTCTAGTGTGACACCGCTATGCTTCAGAGACAATATTGCCTGAAACCCTCTGAGCACAAAGAGAAGATCTGAAGTTAGTATTTTCCCCCATGAATGGTCAAATCTAGCTTCTCTAATTCTGTGGTAACCTTAAAGCTTACATATATAAAGTGCCTAAAACCTGATTAAAAATTGAATAGATCCCATGCTGTGAGCACAGCAGACAGGAGACATGATTAAAACAGTAAGTTCCAAGTAAACTATTCCCTCATTATTTTGCTTTTTTTTTTTAACTTTTTTTTTTTTTTTTGGAAGAGTTTTGAAGAGTTCTTTTTCAAGTAGAGTCAATAATGGTCTTTTGATCCTTCTTGTTCATATAGCCCTTATGTACAGACATTGAAAGTCATGCCCCCAAAAAACATGAGACATGATGAGAAGTCATGATATTGTTTCCATAAGCCCACTTAGGAACACCAGTCTCGTGACTTAAAGTATTGTCTTATAAAATGTAATGAAAAATATATCTGGAAAATATGTTTACTGCACTCACAAAAAAAAAGATGTAATACTGTAATATTTCACTTCATTGTTTATAAAACTTAAAGATGATGGTACTTCAGTTCTGACACAGAGCCTAAAATAAAGGACATCTGATTTACTCGTATCACTTAGAAGTTATCTTAGTCCTAGTTGAATCACATAAAAGCCCCACTGATCTCTTCTATATGATACTGTTTGTTAATTTGGATCTCGCTCCTCATTTCTTGATTTATTTGCTTTCTATAATAAGTCCCAGAGCAGTGATGCTGGGTCATGAGCCTTGATCTTAAATTGATGAACATCATAGGTCAAAAGTCCACAGAAGAAAGAAGGCAACGTTTGCTGATGAAATCACATGGGTTGATATAATCCATAAAGAGCAGCTGTTCTATTCAAGTTCACCAAAATTTCTTTGAGAGTCGCCCCCAATTTTTTATCCTATAGGATGGATAGTGGCCCAAGTTTTGTGCTTTGGTGTGTGTCTAAGAAGTTTCCTGTGTGAAGTTAGGCAAGATTTCAGAGAAATGAACTTAATAAGGTATTGATTACCTGGGTGAAATCTGTGATTTCTTCAGGAAAGTCTTGATGGAGAGAAAAACCTTTGTTTCTTCATTGCTTGTTTACATTGTGCTCTTATTTGCCCTTTATTATCAAAGTAAAATTTCTTTCTTTCTTTTTTATTTTTATTTTATTTTTTTTTTTACCTTTCTAGAAACCAGTAAAAACTTCTCTGCTATACAAGAAAGAAAAGGGATGGAGAGTAAAGACAGATACACAAAGACTGAACACATACTCATGAAGCCCTCTTTGGCCTTTTCTCTACAGAACAGACTTTTCTAAATGTCTCTGAGACACAGAGTCTTACCATCTCACACATAAGTTGTGCTCAATATTTCAGAATGATGTTCCTTCGTGGCTAAGAAAAGTAATGGACGGAAACTTCAACAGTAGTTTGTTCAGTCCCAAATGGATGAAAGTTGTACAATTTGTAAAGATTTTTGGAAGAATGCCCAAGTGGACTAGGGAGATTTCACTCCACTTAAGTCTCAACTTCAACTTTTTTTTTTTTAATCCACAGAATTTAAAGTAGTGTCAGTAAAAATGGCATAGAATTATTTATTAACTTCTTCAAGAAAGGGGAATATTATGACCCTTGAAACTCACCTAATTTTAAAAATAGAAAATCATTCAGCCTACGGTGTCTAGAAGAGACCATATGATGCCTTCTTCTTTCTTAAAAATGATTTAAGTGTGGGGATATTTGCACCTGGGAATGCTTTTCCAGCTAATCAGCCCGAAAAGACCATGAAGTTGGTGTTACCCATTTACTAGCCGACTCTGAACTGAAGTGGCATTTCACACATAATGTAACTGTCTTCCTAGATTCCAAACCTCCAAGCAGGGCTTGGACCCAAGCCAGCACATCTGCTATATATCCCTGGATATATCATCACCATCCAAATAGAGATACATTTTGAAACTCGAACATTTTTAGAATAATTTTTTCTTCATTTCTTCTTTAGAGAATTTAAAATTGTTTCCTTGTCATTTTATGTTCCTATTGCCAGAATGGAGAATTCGCACAATTTGATTTTTTTAAAAATGTTTCAACAAAAATGTCAGGATAAACATCACTGGTTTTGCACCCTGGTTCACGCACTCTGAAATTTTATAGTAAGCACGATTTTTAAAATTTTGTATTAGAATTAAAATATGCTCTCACATCTAAAATAAATCCTTTTGGTTCTCTTCACACAGTAGATACTGTTCATGCATATGTGAGTTCCAGGGACTATCTCTTCTTCTCCCTAGTGCTCAACCGAGTAAGTGTTTGTGCCTATCCTTAAAGTTTTAAAGAGGATCTTTAAACAAAATGTTTGGTTTCCTTCTACAAACCAAGAGGATAAAGACAACTCGTTAAAACATGGGCAAAGGACTACTGGGAATTTACCCCAAAGATAAGATGCAGTGAAAAGAAGGGCCATATGCACCCCAATGTTCATAGCAGTAATGGCCACAAATTGTAGCCAAATAGCCAAATTGTAGAAAGAGCCTAGAAAGATGCCCTTCAACAGACCAGTGGATAAGGAAGATGTGGTCCATATATACTGAGGAGTATTATGCCTCCATCAGAAAGGATGGATACCCAACTTTTGTATCAACATGGACGGGACCGGGGGAGATTACGCTGAGTGAAATAAGTCAGAGAGAGTTAATTATCATATGGTTTCACTTACTTGTGGGGCATAAGGAATAACACGGAGGACATTAGGAGAAGGAAAGGAAAAGTGAGTTGGGGGAAATCAGAGGGGGAGATGAACCATGAGAGACTGCGACTCCGAGAAACAAACTGAGGGTTTGGGAGGGGAGGGGATGGGAGGTTGGGTGAGCCAGGTGGTGGGTATTAAGGAGGGCACGTATTGCACGGAGCACTGGGTGTGGTGCATAAACAATGAATCTTGGAACACTGATAAAATTTAAAAAAAAAAATGGGCAAAGGACCTGAATAGATAGGTTCACAAAAGAGGACTTCTGAATGGCCAGTAACTTATAAACGTATGAAAAAGTGCTTATGGTAACCATCAGAAAAACAATATAAATTAAAACTACAATGAAGTATGGCTCAGAGTGACAATACAAGTATCTCAATGATGTGGAACACCCAGAACTCTCACTCTGAGAGGGGGAAGTTAAATAAATAAAACTACTTAAACAAAAGGTTAGGCAGTTTTCTGAAGCTGAATAATGCATTTCCTACACCCAACCACTTCCCACCTACGCCTGTACCTAACAGAAATTCCTGCTTATGGGGACCGAAAGAATGGCCCTAAAATGCTCCTACCAGTGCTATTTGCAGAGGTCAGAATCCAGAAACCATCCAAATGTTTTCCAATAAACAGAACGGATAAATTGTGGCATCGTTCTGAGATGGAATTCTATCAGTAATAGAAGAAACAATCCTCAACTACATGTCATGATAGGAGTGAACCTCAGAAATGAGGAACACTCTACGATCTCATTTATGCAAAATACAAAAGTTGGCGGAATAGCCTAAGCTACTAGAAGTCCAGGTAGTGGTCGCCCTTGGAGGGTCATGACCAAACAGAAGCACAAGGGCAAGTTGTATTTTTCCGGCAATACACAGTTTTTCTAGGTACTGCTTCGACAAGCTGTACATTTATGATTTGGGTGCTTTTTGGGAGTATGTTATAGTCCAAGAAGAACTTTTTTCAGTGCCCAGACTGTTTTCCCATCAAGTCTCATTCTAGGATTTAACCTAAGAAACAACAGATTACAATAAAATTCACATCTATATCCCTCAAGAATAGTCATTAGGACATTAACTTAAATTGATAATTTGAAAACACCCAAATGTCAAGTAGTAGGAAACTTGTTTCCAAGGGTGACATGTTAAAAAAATAAAATACTGCAAGCTGTTTTAAAATATATTTGAGATAATTACTTATTATACACAAATTATTTTGACATTAATCAGTGACAAGAGTTAGGCTCCATGAGTTTGCAGGATGTGTCCCAATGACAGGCATCAGGGCCACAGCCTCACACGCTCCGGGAGCTCTGCTGACATCCGTGTCCCCCGTGAAAGGCCATCCCCGCAGCCCTGAAAGGCATAACCAGCCCAATTGTGTATGGCCATCCTTCCAGCCATCTACCAAAATGTTCCCATTCATGTCTCTGAAAAGATTATAGGCCTTCTTATTTTCTTCATTGTAAATTTTCTGTGCTTTCCAAAATCTCTATAATGAAAACGTGTTGCTCCTTTTTTAAATACAAAGTAGTTAAGACAGCACAAATTCCAAAGCCCTCTTTTCAATTGTTATACAAGACAGCTAGGAGCTCCAATTCCATTATTTATTATTTTCATCAATTTTCTTCATTGGTGTTTATCAAAAAGAATGAAAGAAAATGTATTTTTTTTAAATCTCTTGAAACCTAGGATCAAAGTCAACCTACAATAATGCAATGGACGGATGAATGGATTTAAAGTAGAAGCATATTGGGGTGCCTGCTGGCTCAGTCCTTAAGCAGCTGCCTTTGGCTCAGGTCATGATTCCAGGGTCCTGGGATGGAGCCCTGCATCAGGCTCCTTGCAGTGGGAAGCCTGCTTCTCCCTCTGCCACTCCCCATGCTTGTGTTCCTTCTCTCGCTGTATCTCTCTGTCAAATAAATAAATAAAATCTTAAAAAAATAAATAAAGTAGAAGCATACAGGAAAAGGCACGTTCACACAGAAGCCGGGCCTAACAAATCCACTTTTACAAACATCTCTCCTCTTGGTGGAACCCTCCACATGCCTCAATGCCTGGTTTCATTTCCAAACTCTTTCATAAAGAACTTCTGGATCCTGCCCACCCAAGTGAGCTGCCCTCCCTTCTCCAACCTGTTCAGTTCTTAGCAAATTCTAGTAAGCTGGCTACCCCATTAGACCGTAAACTTTGTAAGAGGGGGAAGGGCCGAGGTACACTTCCGCTTGGGAGTCACTTCTTCCCTTCCCCATTGTACCTGTTGTAATTCTCCGTATTACAAATAAAATATTTGTTAGCGCTCAGTAAATACATAGTTCATTGGTGAATCACAGTGAAGCCTCCCATTAAACCTAAGTGGTTAAGCTGAACGTCATGAATGCCATAGGAAGGAATGGATGTAAAGAGATATTCAGGATCAGTTCTCACAACTTCTAAAATGAAAGCTTGAACAGAGAGGGACCAAGAACACAGGTCACCCACTTAATGAAACCATTTCAGAGTGAGTCCCATTTCTTCCCGGGGCAACGAGGGCCAAATATTGCGGCAAAGTCTTGAAAGACTTCTAGGACTGTGCGGGCAGCCCCATGCCCCACCACCCAGCCAGCAGGTGGAAGAGAGTGGCTTCGGATGGAGAGAGTCCATCCATGGCAACTAGCTCATTGCTTTTCTTTCTGAGCCATTCCAGACAGCTGAACCATCCAGTGATTATCCTAAAGAGGATCAAGGTTAGGGGCGACTGGGTGGCTCAGTGGGTTAAGCCTCTGCTTTTGGCTCAGGTCATGGTCTCAGGGTCCTGGGATGGAGCCCTACATCGGGCTCTCTGCTCAGCAGGGAGCCTGCTTCCCCCTTTCTCTCTGCCTGCCTCTCTGCCTGCTTGTGATCTCTCTCTGTCAAATAAATAAATAAATAAAATCTTTAAAAAAAAAAAAAAGAAGAGGATGAAGGCTAAATTCTCAAGTACAACCTGTATGCAGGAATTAAAGTTTGTGTGAAGCTACTGGTATTAAAAATTCTGAACATGGGCGCCTGGGTGGCTCAGTGGGTTAAGCCGCTGCCTTCGGCTCAGGTCATGATCTCAGGGTCCTGGGATCGAGTCCCGCATCGGGCTCTCTGCTCAGCAGGGAGCCTGCTTCCCTCTCTCTCTCTCTCTGCCTGCCTCTCCATCTACTTGTGATCTCTCTGTCAAATAAATAAATAAAAATAAAATCTTTAAAAAAAAAATTCTGAACATTATGATTAACAGAGAAAGGAAAAAAGATCCAAACCACTATGAAAACCTTGTGGACAAGTGGATTTCAGGGGAGGGGTTTTAAGAAAAGAAACCAGATCGGGTGCTCACTGGTCAGGAAAATCACATCCATAGTGGAGACATCATAGCAGGTTCCAATGCTGTAACTGGGCTCTAGGAGAAGAGGGTATGGCTCGGAGGTAGAGAAGGAGTCGGGAGTTTGGAAAGAGGGACCACATGACACCAGGCCTTCAGATCAGAAAGTTTCTGAACCTTAAATACAGGCTCTTCCAGTATCTTTTCTTTCTGAGTCAGCCTTCAGCTCACCTGCTCTGTTTCTTTCAAGTTCCGTCCATTGCTTTACGATTAAGACAATCAATTTGCATGTGTCAGATGAACCTGACCAGTGTGGGAAATCTAAGAGATAGAAAGAAAAGATTTTCTAATTTCCATGGCTCAAAGTCCCCCTCCTTATAGTTTCCTATGTTAGAAAATAGAATTTCAACATGATTTTGCTTGTATCTCTTCACTGAAACAGCTAGTTAACAAAAGAACCTCTTATGTTTCTTTTTCTTTTATGGTTGTTTCATTGATCAAAGTTTAGTTTCTATTCCACTAAAAACAAAGCCAGCTGTCCTTAAAATCTTTATCATTTGCAGTTCTGCAAGTGACCCCCAGTGAACCAGTTAGTGAGTACAGATGGAGAACTGGAAGAGAAAGGGTGTGGGTTTATAAAAGTGTCTCCTGGGTTTTAACTAGCCTCAGGCTACAATAAAATGTTAATGAAAATATATTAGAAGAAACAGTCAGGGACAACAATAATTAACCACATGAAACACCACTGAATTATTTAAAACAATGCCTCCCCACCCTCCATCGTTCCACCTGCAAGGGAGAACAGGTCAGATGGAAGAGATCTCACAGCATTGCCTGAAGGTCAAAGTTCTAGGGCAAACCACAGAAAGCAAAAAATATTCCAGAGGACAGGATGCAACATCTGCCCGAGGTCTGATTTGGGGAGGTTATAGTAAACATATTCCACAGGATCCTGTCTTCAAGTCCATGCTCAAATGCTTCCTGAACAAGAAGTGTTTTGAGAATGGTTAGAGCAATGCAGTCTAGGCTGAAGCTGTGGTGTAGACAGTTGACTCGTTTGTAAACTTAACCAAAATAAGAGGAGCCGGTTCACAGCTATTCCGGTTTTTCCACCAATACGCATTTCTGTGTTTAATGCCGTCATACTGAAGGCAACCTAACATGTCACATTTTGAGAAACTGAATTTTGAGGGAGTCTCCTTTGAATGAATGGACTGAGATGCTTTTGTAGTGCAGATGAGAAGAGGGCGATGCTCTTTCAAAGGCTCTCCTGCCCTGGTCTGTCACAATCACAGGCCTTAAATTCCACCAAACTCTTCATACAACAGAGCGACATTTGTTTTCCTAACCACAGGAGAAGAAATTCTAACGATGAGAAACTGTCCCCAAGGACACGAAGTACTGGTAAAGCAACATAGCAACAGGCATAATGCAAAAGAAAACAAAAAACAAAAAACAAAAAAAACAGGTTAAATTTAGTGATGGATGAACATCAAACAATTTCTAGCTCTGGTTCAATTTAGATACTTATTCCAAGCATGTCGAAATGATATAAACCTCGCGAGCCTACATAATCGAGGTTCAAATTTTTTCTTGAGCCGTTTGTCCTCACAACATCTGCCCCTGCTCCCACCTCTCCAGCCCTCCGCCCCTCCTCTCCCTGAACTTCTTTGCATTAGACTCTGGAAAATAAAAGCCAAGGACTACACAAATATGAAAACAAACCTTGCAAAGTTTATAAATATGGTTCTGTCTGTGAGGCAAAAGTGGGAGGCCATTTCTGTTCGCTTACTTTTCCTGCACCATCTAAACCTGTTTCTCCTCATGCCACAGAAGATGGGGAACCAACAGGTGAAAAAAATCCCCATGGCCTTCAAAGCATACTTGGTGGAGAATGAAAAAAATAGGTCACCATCTTGGATGTAATGGTACTTTTCTTTCAAGTGTTTTAATGGTTAATTATTTTATTTTTCTAATACTTCAACAATGTATGTAAGAATACGTATTTTTGTTCCTGTTAGGAGTAATGCAAAAGACAGAAAATTTGGTATCAGTAGGCCTCCCCTGAAATCCCAGATTTGCCACTTGATCTCTTTATAGGAAAGCATTCCAGTCCCTTCAATACTTCGGAAGAATATTAACCATCTGATGCCCTTGAAGTTAAACTAAGAAATTAGAAAGAGTCACACCTGAAAGTTCTAAAAAAGTTGTCATGCCAATTTTAAATATAAAGAACGAGGGAAAACAGAGGGGCTCCAGGATTTGTCCCAGAATCATACTCGCTAGAGGACCTAGACAAAGACCCAAAACTTTGGAATTCATGTCCTGTGCTCTCATTCAATTCCTGATCCAGTGTTTCGAAATGCACCAGGGGAAATCTTTACTCAATAACACTTTGATTGCCAAAAATGCTACGTATCAAGAACAGGATCAGAACCAGAAGGAAGAGCGGAGAATGAAAGATAAAAAACACTGTGTTGTACACCTGAAATTAATGTAATATTGTATGTCAACTTTACTTCAATTAAAAATAAAGAAAAAATAATAAAATAATAAAATGAAGTTTAAAAACAAACAAACAAACAAAAAAACCCAAGTCTCTGAATAATCTAAAGCAAGGACTCTAACCTCATATACTTTTCTTAAAAGAGAATCCTTAAACATTTAACCACTCTATTGATATTAGTATGATCAACCTGTGCTCGTTAGAAAAGGAGAAAGGGGACATTAGACATAGAGAGTAGAAGAGACATTTACTGTTCAATGCATATCATCGATGCCAGGGACAAAATCGAGGTTCAGACATACTTTGTATGAACTAAGGTGACATTACTACCAGTATCTAGCAGAATCTCAAGATTTTCATTGTGCAAAAATATGTCATGGGAAGAACAAGGGCTCCACCTAATTCAAGACTGGAATATGCAACCAACCACATTAGATAGCATGAGAGAGGGATGGCCACATCTTCAAGTTATATGGGGCCCTTGAATAAAAAATTTCCATTGTCTTACAAGGAGGTTCAGAAACAGGGCCAGGTGTGTAGAAAAACAGCAGTTGTCCTGGAGTAGAACACAAGGACTGGACATAAGTCCTTCCATCCCATCACTGAAAGGTTATAAATTTGGGAGTCCTACCAACTCTGCTATCAGGAACATCAAGAGATGGATCCTAGCCAAAGAGAAAAAGTTAAGAGCTTGAGACCCCTCCAGTAGAATATTCCAGGAGAGAAGGGGTTTTATCTATTTTATTTACTGATATAGCCCAAGATCATAGAAGAGCCTGGGAAATAGTTGGTGTTTAATAAATACTGATGGTTTTGATGGGTGAATGAATCAAGAGACCTGTGGAGCAAGTGCGGGCAATGAGTACATCCCCAGCAATCAGCAGGAGAGAAAGGACAAGAAGCTGGGACAGAGGAATGACAGGAAGTCAGCTCAGAAGGGTGTGAATGAGAAGTAAAACAACCTTTCCGTTGAGGGAAAGAGCTGAGATCCTGTCACTTGACAAGTGGGGGCTGTTGATTCAACAGAGTTGGACACAAATGGCTAGGAAGATCCCCTAACTCGTGGGAACCAGAGGGAGCTCAAGCTGTAAGTGCAAAACAGCTCTATGTATATCAGAAGTCCTTAAAGTCATTACTTCATAAAAATGAATTTTTAATGAAAATGTTCCTGATGCTACCTTAAGATACCAACAAAAGATCGATTCCATCCATTTCACTGTGGGAAATCCATGATATATTTTAGAACTAGTTTCATCAAAAGTCCCTAAAACGGAAAGATAGTGTGCCTAGGTATCCGTTACCTGGGAAACTACTCTCTGTGAAATGTCTCGACATTGAGCCAAGCAGAAACACAGGATTAGTGCTCTGCCTCAATTGTACAGGGGGTGACGCTTCCTGACTGGAGATGAACAGGGGTCAGGCATTGCAACTGTCAAGATCAAAGCAGTCAATTCATTTTTTCTAACTTTGAGTGCTTCATAGAAAAGTAACTTACAAATCCAGCTCAAATGATTCTGTTCCGTATCAGTCCAGAATTATTGCCCAAGCTCAGGTCAAATCCAGTTCCACTGACCAGTTACTTTATCTCTGTGATATTTACATAAACTTTATCAAAATCATCTCTAAGTGCTGCCAAAAGAATAATAATTTTTAAAAAGTAAAAACTTCATGTTAAATCCCATCTTTAGCAGCCCTAAAAAGAACCTTCAGTATGTTACCAGAATTTGACTTCTATTTTTTGAATTAAGAACCAGTTGACAGGGGCGCCTGGGTGGCTCAGTGGGTTAAGCCTCTGCCTTCGCCTAAGGTCATGATCTCAGGGTCCTGGGATCGGGCTCTCTGCTCAGTGGGAGACTGCTTCCTCCCTCTCTCTCTGCCTGCCTCTCTGCCTACTTGTGATCTCTCTCTCTGTCTAATAAATACATAAAATCTTAAAAAAAAAAAAGAACTAGTTTACATGTGAGTCTTCCTGTTCTCTGTCTTCCCACTATCTCAGAGGTGGGTTTTCCTGAGAACAGACATAGCTACCGCCACGTTTGGGCAACATAAAAACGAAAGTACTCGGTATGGCATCACTGATCCACCAACCCTAATGAGTGTTTTAATTCTTGC
The DNA here is from genome assembly GCF_902655055.1 of Lutra lutra. Lineage (NCBI taxonomy): Eukaryota > Metazoa > Chordata > Mammalia > Carnivora > Mustelidae > Lutra > Lutra lutra. Next base: position 98,183,819 of record NC_062285.1, read on the forward strand.
AAAATCACAAGATTGAGTAGGTATATTCTAACTAAGCCAGATGTAGTTTGCAGTTCAGATTTTTCAAGTTTGAAAAGGTAATCAGGTTTTTATACTGAGTACCATGTAGCATCCTTGGGAAAGTCTGAGGAAACACCCAAACATAGGATCATGTCAGTGAAACATGTGAATGAAGATTCTTCGGAACCTCACATCAATTTAGGACAAGTTTTGTGTTCAAATAAATCAAGAAAAATAAGTTCACTTTCAAGAACCCCTTCAGTTTGGGCGTTGAGGCCAATGGGGGATAGACCCGTAGTGGATCCAGTATTTGAGTGTGAGAGAGGAACAGGGAAAGAAAATTCTTGTGATTTCAATGCTCTGCTATCTAGACAAGAAACTATCTATTTGAAGTTCCAATAGTTGATAGAAACTTTTGAGGGTTGGTCCTTTCTTTTTTTTTTTTGGGTTGGTCCTTTCTAATTGAGACCTCACTGTCTTACCTTCAAAAGGATCATTTTAAGTGGATAGCATGTGTATGTGCTCCTGGGGTAGACTGTATAGTGATTTACTGCTTCCAAACTCTACCCACTTCCTCTTATAATGTTCACAGTTTCAGAATTCAGATCTGCTTAAGTCTGAAATTGCAGCCCACCTGGCTCCATTTATCCCCTTTTCATATTAAGGACCACGTAACCCAAAACCTTTATCTTCAACCTTTAAGCATTTCACACAGACCATTTGGGAAATTTATTGTCATCTTAAAAAGACTTGTCTTTTTCATTCAGTGTACCCCACTACAAAAACCAGCTCGGTACCTGTCGGCCATCTGGTCTCTTTGTATCTACTAGGCCAAAATTTCCAGATTTCCTCTTTGGAATTTGCTCTGTGGAAGACGAATCCGATTAGGAGAAAAATAATGCTGGAAGAGTTACAAGCCATTATTCTGAGCACAAATGACATTTTCTTTAACAAGTGTTCCCAGTCTAAATAAGCTTTGAACTTCATATCTGCCTGGCTGCTGGGGTTTGTTTGCAACAGTCATGTAGCCAACACGATGACACCTCTGGCTGAGACCCAGATATTTTTAATCAGCAAAGCTGTAATATGTGAAACAGCTTGAGATGGTCCTTCCTTTTCCATGTCAGAAATTTCCAGAAACCTAACTTAGTGATTCTAGCACAGAGCAAAGAAACTTGAGCCAAGCTTTATTGCGTCATAACAGCCAATATGTACCAGTAATTTGATATCGAACAGGATCTCGTAGCAAGAAATAGGAAAAGATTCACTTTTTGAGAATACATAGGATTGGATGGCCATGACAGTGTGCCATGGAGAGAGCACAGGGGTCAGAGCAAGGCATTTTCATCGTTTATTAATGACGGCCCTTTCCTTCCAGGTCATGGCTTCTCAGATCTACCTACACATTAGAACCAACTGAGGTGCTCTTTGTTTTTTTGTTTTTTTTTTTAAACATACCAATGTTCTACTCCATAGCAGATATGAAACCATGAAGTCTAGGAATGCATTTCAGACATCTTTAATTTTAGTAGCTCTCTAGATGATTCAAATGTGAGCCAAATTTGATAACGGCTGCTCTGAGGCATTCATCCATTCATTTATTCTTTTGATCAATCACTCAGCAAATACATACTGAGTAGCAGCTATGTCCTGGGACTATTCTAAGCACTGGAGATTCAGAAGAAAAATACCCAGAGTAGCTGGAAGATAGTCACCAAGGGTCACAGCTGATGGAAAATAGCACACAGGAGGTAGGCCATGCCTAACCTTGAAGGACTTTAGATTTCATTCTAAGCAATGGAGATACGTAGGAGCCAGGGTGGGGGTGGGTGTATTGGAGGGATAGAGGTTAAGTGGAGAAGTGACATGATCAGACTTATATTTTTAAAAGAACATTTGGCTGCTTCTTGGAGAATATCATTAAGATTAAATCAAGTCCGAGGACAGAACGAACCACAAGTTTAAGGAGCAGAACAATGGAAACTGTGGACACTTGCTTTATTATTGCCTTTGTCTCAGACCAATAGAGGGTATGCCTGGTGTTTAAAAAAGTCATCATTCTTCTGGGCCATGTTTGTATGACTTACTCTTGGCACCGGCCCACTTAGTGGCCCCCACAATGTTTGGAGGGGGACTGCACATGACTTCCTCTCCTACTAGACAGAACTCACTTTCAGAGCACAACACACATTTCTCAGCTTGATGATGCATGACTGACAGCTTCCCAGCCAAGGCGTTCACGTAGGAGGATAAAAGAGAATACAAGCGATGCCTCTTTCCAGCTGAGACACATACACACCATGCAGAAATAGCAATTTTACTATAGGCTGTCAAACAGGGGCTGACATCCACAACCAGTGAGAAACCTATGGTCTCTAACTTCGGCTATGGGCTCTCTCCTGTTTAGATGGTTATTGAAATACGGTCCCATGTCTTTCTCATAAATTATAATGCAAGCATCTTCCCTATGATGTGGATTTGTGAGTTATACAAACAGGATAAGTCAAGATTGGTGAATTAAGGAATCCAATTCATGTTGTCTTCTTAACCGGATCACAAAAGAGAGTCAGGGCCTCACCTAGAGAATAGGAAAAAAGTAGAGACAACAAAACCTAGAAAACAACCTGCTTCGTTAACATCTTTTATTTACTAATTGCCCTCTTTTTTCTTTAGCTGAAACTGTTCCAAAGCGTGTTTCATGCTAAATAGTGAAATCAAGGCTCTTGCATCGATGGGGACAAGCAGCAACACAGTTAGATTTGGTTTTCACTGTTTAGATCCATCGATTCATAGTTTATAGCCAGCATTTGTAAAACAGGCAAAGAGATTTTTGTAAGCTGATGTCATTGACATCTAGGCACAAAATAATTTTATTGTGAACCAGAAACACAATAACTGCTAAACCCCATTTCCCACTGAGTCATTGTTTTTACAATGCAACTTTTGAAGGCACAAATTTTCTGGGAAAGGCAATTAATTTTCTCTTAAAGCAGACTATGAGGAAAATGAAAAAGCACTTCCAGTGAGGCAAACTCCACTGCAAAGTTCTATTAAATTTAAGCCTATTTATTCCAGAAAATTCATACATTGCCATCTACTGACAGATAATAATAACTTTCGTTAGTAATTTACGTATATTTAAAACAATAGTCCCCATTGATATGTAAATGAATTATTCAACAATAATTCACTGGGCTCCTATTCTAGGCACAGGGATATAAAATGAATAAGATCCAAGTGTTTCTGCCCACCTAGCGCTCGTCGAGCTGCTGGTATCCTCCTTGCTCTCTTTGCCTCTGTTTCATGGCCCTTGTCACCAACAGTATTGCACATTCATCTGTTTATTGTCATACTCTTCTATAGCTTCGAGGAGGAACTGACTTTTTTATGTTCTCTCACCATCTCCAGATATCCAGCTCGTAATTGCCTTTCCATAAATATCTGCTTAATAACAAATGAATCTACAAAGTCAGAATCATATAACTTATATAAGGCAGACCCCAAACTCAAGCCCAGATCCACCCAACTGCAGAGTTTCCGCAAATGTTCATGAATTCTTTAATTAGGATGCCCCTAAGTTAGGAAGAGCTTACATTTTCTACAATAGGTTTGCCCACTTAAATCAATGATATAACCAATGGAAAAAAGTTTTCAAATTACCTTAAGTGATACTGGCATTGCTGATAATATAATTTCTAGAAGGAAAAAAAAAACCCACAAAAACCCAGGGTATGAAATTAAATACATATAGCATGAGAAAAATGACCGTGAGGTCGATGTAAAATCAAGGGCTGGAGGCAAAGGCATGAAAACGTTTGAACTAGTTAGCTCTGAATAATGGGATTATTATTATTATTATTATTATTATTATTATTATTGTAGTAACTTTAGCTTCCTCTTTGCTATTTTTCTCGATTTTGCAAATGCCCCAGTAAGGACGCAAAACCACTTATATAACCCTAAAAAGTTTATTTTGACACTTACGTAGATTTTTTCGTAGACTATAAGAGCAAAAAGGGTGTACTAGGTAGGGAAAATTTCAGTAGCAAAGAAACAAAGGAAGGGATTTCCAGAAAACTAGCTCAGTTGGCCCTGACTCACTGGAGGTGGCAGGGGGAGACTCTCCAAAGGCTGAGTTTGGACTCCATATCCAAGTAATAGGGAACCATGGACAGTATTGGAGCTGAAAGGAAAGGGCTATTGAATGTTCAAAGCCTAAGTAATTGTGAGGAAAGTAGCACAACCAAATTATCAATAAACCCCTTTGCCTATTATTCCCCCTTGCTGACATGTCTGTCTTTAGTTTTAACATTATATAATTCTATCTTAAAGTTTACACAAGAATGCATGTACTTGCCAAAAAGTGCTTTGCTAACAAATTTTGTGGCTGCAAATGTGACAGTGTCCCTTGGGCCAACACCTTTCAGAAGACTAATCATATTAAAAGTACAATAAACAAAATATATTTTTTTTCAATTTAGGGATTTAATCAGGCATTAGTTTTCTCTATTTCTATTTATTCTTTGTGAAATGAATTTAAAATATGGAACTGGGATATAATATAGAAATATATTTACTATTGAGTATTGAGAATTCTTATGAAAATTTTGTTTGTTAGATTTTTAGACCTGGGCAGTTTCAACTGTATTATTTTTGCCTGTGTGTGTGTGTGTGTGTGTGTGTGTGTGTGTATGAACTTTTTGGTTTCCTAGCACTATATCTGGAAGCCAATCAGCCAGCGATATCACAAGAGGCTAAAGTAATAGACCTACTCCTATTAATATAGATTCCTACAAAATCATCAGATTCATTAATCAAACTTTAACTTTTTTTTTTTTGCAGAGATAAACATCCATAAGAATTGCAAAATCCAAGCATATAATAATTCTCCTTTCTAAACAGGGATTCAGAAGCTTCATGAAAATAGCTCTATGTTTTTTTTTTTCGCTCTGCAAAGGAAATACATATATGTTTCAACCTATGTAAAAACTGCCTTTCTGCTTACTCTACCATGAAAACTCATACTTGTTCTTCCCTATCTGCTTTACATGTTACCTTTTCATGATGCCAACTCTGTGAGAATTTTTTGGCTTCAGGTCAAAGAAATCCAACTCAAACTGGCTGAAAAATAAACAGTGCGTATAATTAAGAAGTCAGAGAGAGTTTTGACTTCTGTTCTACAAAGCTTAGCAGCGTCCACAGAACAAGCACACCTTTTACCTACCAGCTCCATCAGGAACGCGAGATTCATCTTTCATGGGACTGGCTTGGCTATTTGCCTCGCTCTGAGCCCACCACTGAGACTGGGACATGGACCACCCTAATTGGTCGGAGAGAATCCTGGCAGGCACGTGGAAGATCTGTTCTAGGCAGAGAAAAATAACGGGAAAGAAGGACAGCGGCTTATAATCAAGGGACTGTGGAGTTTCTGGGGAATTACAAGGCACGGCATTCAGGAAAAATATTTGGAAAGGAGGAAACTGCCAGGGACAAGACTGGATCATGAAGGACCTGGAAAGTCACACTCAGGGTTTGGAGTTCATCCTGAAAACAGGAGGGTAGCAATTGAAGAATTTAAAGCAAGAAAGTATGAAGGATGATCATATTTGCATCATTAGTTAGCTCATTCTGAAAGCCAGGTGAAAGATGGATTGGAAGGGGAAAAATTCTACATAATTTTTTACCTATGTTAGAACACTTATGTTATTAAATTATAAGCCAATTTGTACAGCCACTATGGAAAAAAGGATGGAGTTTCCTCAAAAAATAAGAAATAGAGGGACCCCTGGGTGGCTCTTTTGGTTAAATGTCTGAATCTTGATTTTGGCTCAGGTCAGGATCTCAGGGTTATGAAATTGAGCCCCAGGTTTGGCTCTGCAGTGGGTATGAAACCTGTTTAAGATTCTCTCTCCCTCTGCCCCTCCCCCACTCTAAAAAAAAGGAAAAAAAGGAACTAGAACTACCACATGATCCAGCAATCCCACTTGTAGGATTATACTATAAATTATACCATAAATACCATAAAATTATACCATAAAATTATACCATTATACCATAAAAACATATATATAATAAATATTTATTTATATATATATGTGTATACACACACACACACATATATTGGACCATTATACAGCCACAAAAAGTAAGGAAATTCTATCATTTGTGATGCTATGGATGGACCTTGAAGGCATTATGCTAAGCAAAATAAGTCAGGCAGAGAAAGACAAGTACTGTTCGATCTCACTCATATATGGAATCTTAAAAAAAAAAATCAGAGCAAAAAAGATCAGCTCTGTGGTTACCAGAGACGTGAGCTGGGGGAGGAGAGAACTGGAAGAAAGGTGGTCAAAATGTACAAAACTTCAGTTATAAGATAACAAATACTAGGGAGGTCATGTAAAACATGATCACTGTAGGTAACGCTGTTATATGATATACAGAAAAGTTTTTAAGAGAGTAATAGATCCTACGAACTTATATCACCAGGAGTAATTTTTTTTCCTTTCTTTTTATTATATCTGTGAGATGATGAATGTTAACTAAACTTATTGTGGCAATGATTTCACAATATATATAAATTAAGTCACTATGCTATACACCTTAAACTTATATGGTGATGTATGTCATTAATTCTCAGTAAAATTGGGGGGGTGGATTATAAGCCTAAGTATTTATGTACTTTCTCTACTCTATCTACTTAACTGTCAGCTCCTCCAGGGCAGGGCCAATTTTTCATTCATCTTTATAGCCTTCATCTGTGACCGTAAATCCTTAATGAAACTCATTAAAATAAAAGAAAATTACTTTTCAATGAAATTACCGTAAGTTTTTCATATAAATTAGATCTGAAAGGAGAAGATATTACTGGAAATTCTACACTTCCAAAAAAAAAAAAGTCATGAAAATATTAATCTCAGATTAGTTTTCAGACATTTAGATGTACTGAAACTGAGCCTTTCTCAAAATTTTTTAGCTGGATTGAAAAGTTGTCTTTGGTCTAGAGTGTTGTAAATTTGGTAGCCTATGTTCTAGCTTATTTTTTCATTTTATGCTCTACACCAGGAATGGGCAATTTTTTCCTGTAAAAGATCAATTTATAAAATAAAAGATTAATTTAGTCTTTGTGTGTCAAATGGTCTCTCTTGGACCTACTCAGACCTGTCCTTTTGCAAAAACACAGCTGTAGATAAATCATAAATGGATATGGTTGTGTTCCAATAAAATTTTATTCATGAACACTGAAAGTTAAATTTTATAGGATTTCACATATCAGTTAAGCAATGTGGGCATATCCTCTTGCTCCCAAAACACCTCTCTTTATTCTAGCATGGGTGCTGAACATCCGAGACATTCATCTGGGTCTCAACCAAGTTTTCATTCCATTTTGTAGGACTTTCAGCTTTATTTTCTAACACCTTAAAAGATTTTTTTAAAAATAGCAGCCAATTAAAAGCAAAACAGACACATAAAGTTGAAACCCCAGATGTAGATTCCAAGTGTGTGGCTAGAGGGTAAGAAGAGGGTCAGAGGAGTAGTGGACAGGAGGGCCCTGGGAAAGATCCTGAAAGAGAAGGTAGGAAAGAACAAAAGAAGCGTATTTCTTCATAATTTCAGAGTTATGTCCAAGATGGTGCCCGTAGTCTTGGATTTCCTTTGTGAGTCAGAGCATAATGTTTCCATTTTTAAAAACATTAGCTTTTCTTTTCATCTGACGCTACCCACTGATAAGATTACTAAAGGAATAAATGGAATTATTCTTATTTCCTGAGCCTTTTATCCTCTTTCAAAAGGTCAAGTTCCTAGAGGATGGTAATAAATGAACCATGATAGAGCAGTTTGTGGAAATTTTTACTTGACCTGTAACTTAGTTTTAGAAGTAATTCTAAGCAGTTATAAAATGACCATGCTTGAAATATAATTGCTCATCATGGTAGCAAATAGATTCTATCTATGCAGTTCAGGAAGAATATCATATCCCAAAAAAGACTTTCATTCAAAATTGTGGTTTCTAGGTATCATTGTTCATATACTTGGCTAATAATGTAACTTTGTATTTTAGAAAATATACATTTTATATACTTTAAAGGGGAAAAAAGTACTTTAATGTCCCAGGATGTATCTTGTTTTGTTTTATTGATTTATTTTTTTACAAGGGAACGCAAAGATAGGACATAAGAGAGGAGACAGGGCTGGAGAAGACACGATTAATGTAAATGAAGAAAACAATCCATAAAGGAGAAAGACAAAAGGGCTGCAATCTCATAGTAGCTGAATAATGCTTTGATGTATGTTAGCAAAGGGAAGGAATAAAAACACAATATGCTCTAGGGACAGAGGGCTTTATTTGTCTTAGTTTCCCAGTAGGATTGTCTTCCTAATGTCTCTCTTCCATTCTCATATTCCAAAATAGTCACCCAATTTCTTTAATACCAATGATTTGTTACCTCCTCTACAAGATGTTTTAAATACTCAGACAAATAAGAGACAATCCCTGACCTCTTTTCAGTCTTTGACTATTATCAAGAAAGTTACTATGAGCATTCTTGCATATGTTGCTTGGTACACATATGATTTGCATCTGTTAGGTAAACATTCAGGAGTGAAATCTTTGTGCAATAGATAATTCTTATGTTTAGCTTTTCTCAGAACTGTCAGTTTTGCTAATGATTTTTCCAATTTTTACTTTGCATCAGTGTAAGAGACCTTCAACATCCTCACCAAAGCTTATTAATGTCAGTCTTTAAGTTTTAGCAATCCTAGGGGGTAAATTGTGGTGTTTTCACCAAGTTTCTTTGATAATTATTGATGCATATATTTATAGCATATTTTGATGGTCTTTCTTGTGGATTGCCTCTCAAGTCTTTGTCTGTTTTTAAGTTAAATTATCTGTCTTGTTCTTAATGATTCTTCTTTATATATACTAGATATAAGTCCCTTAAATTAAAGTCTAATCAAAGGCTGTTCCATTTCCCAGAATTTGAGGAAACGACAATATCTGGCCGGTGAAATCTCTATGATTTCAATAGACCAGTGACTCTTTCATATCTGTCATTCTGTCCTTTTTATAATTGCATTGTTTTTGTTCCATCATATGTCTATTTTGAATATTTTTTCCTAGCCTGTGGTTTACCTTTTCACTCTTTGAATAACAGCTTTTTATAAACAGAAGTTTATAATTTATTGAGGTATATTTTATCAGTTATTTTTTTGAGGTTAATGACTTTTGTGACTGTTGAAGAAATCTTTGCCTATCTCAAGGCTGTCAGAATAGCCTAGTGTCTTCTAAAAGTTTGATTTTTCTCACATTTAGGTCAATGGTCCATTTGAATTAATTTTACATATGGTTTGAAATAGTGGTTAAAGTTAATTTTTTATCACATGGAAATATAGTTATTCCAATACCATTTATTGCAAACATTACATGTGCCAGTTTTTTTATTAGTTACTGCTTTCCCCTCCAAACCCACCTACCTGTATGCCATTTTGTGATGCTGGGGCTGAGACTTTGCAAAGCACTTTTTCTGTTTTGCCAGCTGGCTTGTGGTTAAACACTACCAGTAGAAGTTACTAGAAAGAGCTTTCAAAGCTGGAAGAGAAGGAAAACTTATTTTTTCTGTTCCTTAGTTTGTTGGTTTTTTTCCCAAGGGCATTGATGGCTGGTGGTCTCTGAGAGTGACACCCGCCAATATTTTACCCCTGTTGAGGCAGAAGAATGTTCTGTCCTTCTACAGAAACAATACTCCTTTTCCCGAGACCTCAGACCCATCACACAGGTTCCTCCTCTGGCCCTCCAAAGCTTGTAAACACAAGCAGCCGCTGAGAATCAGCCCCACGAACCCTTCCTTTAACTTTTCAAGCTTTTCTCTTTGATCCTTCAACTGGAGGGATGGTAGCTGTGTTTGCTTTCTGTAGTTGTTACACTTAGACTCCCTGTTGCCCTCTTGGTTGTTCATAACATTTTACTCCATGAACAACGCTTTACATTATATTCTCTTTGCTCAAAGTAGTTGTGTGGTTTCTATCTCCTGACAGACTTCCACTAATGCAGCATCTGTTCACTCACTGAATTGCGATGGAATGTCACCGCGAACGGGGTGACTTCATATAAATGGGTATGTTCTTGGCCTCTACGCTAGGTCATGAGTTTATTTGCATGTCCTCGTGCCAGGACCACACTGTATTAATTACTGTTATTATTATAGTAAATCTTACTATCTAAGAGTCATGCGGTTTTGTTTTTCTATGAGCGTTGTATCTTCTAGATACTACATTTCCACCAGACTTTAGACCCAACTCACCAATTTCCATTAAAAAAGGGCTGAAAATCTGACTGAGATTGCTTTTATCTATAGATCAATTTGGAAAAAGTGGACATATTACAGTGGTGTTCTTTTTTTCACGGTAAACAAAGGGATATATTCAGTACATGGTATATCCTACTATGTATGTAAGACTTGCTTAATTTCTCACAAAACTGTTTTGTAACTTTCCTTATAGTATTTTTACACATCTTTCATTAGACTTAATCATATGTGTTTAACGTTTTTTGATGTTACTACAAAAGGTATTGTTCTTCATTTCATTTTCCACTTGCTTGCTGCTCGTATACAGAAAAACATTTTTTCTTTGATGTTGTATCCAGCAGCCTCGCTAAATTTACTTATTAGTTCTAATAATTTGTTTTATTTCCTTTTCTGTAGTTTTGATTAGTTGTGATTCCCAAGGAATTTATCCTTTTAAATGGAGTTCTCAAATTTATCAGCATCAAGTTGTCCATAGGATATTACACTTTTAATGACGGAAGGATCGGTAATAGTATTTTTTTTTCATTCTTCATATTGGAAAAATTTTCTTTGCCTCTACTTTGTCTTGATCAATACTGCTGTGGAGGGTGGTTATTCATTTTATTAGTATTTTCAAAGAACCAACTTCTCGCTTTGTTGATTTTAATGATTAAATATTTGGTTTTTACTTTGTGTTTTTTTTCTTTTATCTTTAGTATTTTTTTTTTTGCTTTCTACATTTTGAATTTAATTTGCTCTTTTTACACCTTCTTGAAAACGAAAGATCCCTCAAAACATTGCTATGAGGGGTGCCTAGGTGGCTCAGTCATTAAGTGTCTGACTTCTGCTCAGGTCATGATCCTAGTATCCTGGGATTGAGCCCACATCAGGCTCCTTGCTTGGCGAGTAGACTGCTTCTCCCTCTCCCACTCCCCCTGCTTGTGTTCCCTCTCTTGCTATGTTTCTATCTCTCTCAAATAAATAAACAAATAAATCTTTAAAAACAAAAAACAAAACACAAAACAAAACCATTGCTATGGCTGTACCTCTCTGATTTTGATATTTTATATTTTTATTTTCATTTAGTTCAAAACACTTGCTAATTTTATCTTGCTTTTTAAAAAAAAAATGATGAGTCATTTAGAACATGTTGCTTAATGTCCAGGCATTTGGGAATTTTCTTTTTTTTTTTAAAGATCTTATTTATTTATTTGACAGAGAGAGAGAGAGAGAGACAGTGAGAGAGGGAACACAAGCAGGGGGAGGGGGAGAGGGAGAAGCAGGCTTCCCATTGAGCAGGGAGCCTGATGCGGGGCTCCATGCGGGGCTTGATGCAGGGCTTCATCCCAGGACCCTGGGATCATGACCTGAGCTGAAGGCAGACACTTAACAATTGAGCCACCAGGCACCCCTGGGAATTTTCTAGGACTTCTGCTGTTATTGACTTCTAGTTGATTTTCACTGTGGTGACAGATCTGACAGTATGATTTTAGCCTTTTAAAATTTATTAATATTTACTATATATCATACAGTCTATTTTGGCTGATGTTCCATGTGTGCTGGAAAATAATGTGTATTTTGCAGTTGTTGGGTGTGATGTTGTAAGGTCAATTAAAGCAAGATAAGTAATAATGTTACCTGAGTTTTCTGTAAACTTTTTTTGTAGCTTTTTCTGTTAATTACTGAAAAAGATGTATTAAAGTATGCAATTTTGAATGGGTTTATCCATTTCTTTTTAAAGTTCTACCGAATTTTTCACTGTTATTTAGTTGCCAACATATTTTGAATCATTGTGTCTTGTTGGTGAATTTCATTGAAAGATATAAAATGGATTGAGAGAGAGAGGGGGATGGAAAGATTTCATATCATAATGATAGCAAGTCTTTCCAAAATAATCTGTAAGTTAAATGCAAGATCAATCAATAGCCTAACGATTTTCTTTTGTTGTAATTATCAAGTTCATTCTATAAATCATCCAGTAGAATTAAAACCTAAAAATAGAATAATTTCAATGAAATAATTTTAAAAGGGAGGTTTCACATTTTACTATTCTTATAAACATTCAGTAATTAAATCAGAATGAGACTCTACCAAGTTAGATAAGAAAATTAATGAATGGAAAAGAATGCTTAGGAACATATCCACATTTTTTTAATATATACAGGAATTTGGCATGTGACGGAGGTACATTACAAGTCCATGGGGAAAGAATGGTTTAATTATTAAATAGTGCAGGTACAACTGGCTATTCATTTGGGAAGGAAAAATATACCTCTCTACTTTCTACACACAAAAAACAAATTACAGGTTGATCGAAGACCTAACTGTGATCTCTGTTTTGGGCATATTACAGAGTAGATACTTTGAGTTAAAGTATTACATTTCTAAGATAATAAATATTAAAAATAATTTTGAATGTTTTGCTAAGCTGGCAAGAAAAAAATAACACACAGGAGCCAAAAATGATGGAATGCTTGAATTCTGCAATACAATGTGTACCACAGCCAGTTTTCGTCCTGGGCAATTTGGCTAGGTAGGTCCTGGAGACCTTGAACTTCTACTTTGATGGCTACATGGGCAAGGACAGAGGAAAAGCCTTAGGCCTAGCTAATGTGGGATACCTAACAAAAACTGATAAACCTCAAACCACTCAGCTGGGTTGTATCTCCAGGTAACTAGAAGCAGCAAACACAAACCATCTTGGAGAGACACAACTGCATTTGAAGCCTCAGAAAACTCAAACAAATGAAAGAATAAAATTCCAAAGAACCAATCATGCAAAAGTCAAAACACACAACCAATATTGGCTGGTGTGACAATTAATGAGTCGATTATTTTGGAAAGCAGTTTGTCAGTTTGGAGATGGGCATTCCTGTGCGTCCCCCCAGCGCCATTCCTGGCATCATCGCTGGAGAAACTGTATGTAGTATATGTGTGTAAGGAGAGGTGAGTGTGCACATGGATGCTGAGTAGAGCCTGTTGATAATTCCAAGCAGTAGAAATGAATGAGCTGTTTCTCGATAGGTGAATAAACTGAGGTCACAGAATGCAGCATCTCATAGAATGAATTCACTGCCTTTGAATAAGTCTCAGTATCACAGTGTTCAACTTTTTTTTTCCAGTCAGTTATGAAAAGTTGTGGGCAGGTTGACATCATTCCTCTAAAGTTTAAAACTTAAGTGGCACCTGGGTGGCACAGTCCGTTAAGTGTCTGCCTTCGGCTTGGGTCATGATCCCAGGACCCTGGGATGGGCTCCCTGTTCAGCAGGGAGTCTGCTTCTCCTTATGCCCTTCCCCCTGCTTGTGCTTACTTGCTCTCACTCTGTGTGTGTCCAAAATAATAAAGTCTTTAAAGAACTAAATAAAAATAAAAAGTAAATAAAATTGTAAAACTCAAGTTACATGGTTATTTTAAGAATAATAAATACAGGGCGCCTGGGTGGCTCAGGGGTTTAAAGCCTCTGCCTTTGGCTCAGGTCATGATCCCAGGGTCCTGGGATCAAGTCCCGCATCGGGTTCTCTGCTTAGCAGGGAGCCGGCTTCCTCCTCTCTCTCTCTGCCTGCTTCTCTGCCTACTTGTGATCTCTTTCTGTCAAATAAATAAATAAAATCTTTTTAAAAAAATGTTTTAAAAAAAAGAATAAGAAATACGTAAGAATTTTAAACATTAACTTCTAAGAACATATTTTTTCTGGGGAGGTAAGGAGAAAGGTTGTGTGAGGCAGAGGAAAATAAGACTTAAGCCATGTCTGTAAGATTTATACCTTTTCTTTTTTGTATGGGACAGATCTGAATCAAGCAATGCATTCAGTCATAGAGCACAGAACAATGCATTTGTTCTTTTCTTGTCTGTATGTTTTAAATGCTTTAAATTATAAAATTTGAAACAAAGCAAAAAGGATAGAAAATCAAAGCCAAACGCATTCTTGGTAAAGAGATTTCCATAATTATTTGCCTTGCTCCAATTTACTCTAAGTGTATAATTAATGCCAAATAATTCTTTAAAAATAAGTTTCAGTGAAAAATCTTAGTTGGGTGTGATCTGAAGCAGAAAACCTGAAATCTACTATTCAATAAATATCTCATTTACGACCATATTTCATTCAACATTGTATCAGTCTATAAGCTAGTATTATTATCCTTTTAAAAATGTTTTCGCCAGGGGCTCCTGGGTGCCTCAGTCAGTTAGGTGTCCGACTGTTGGTTTCACCTCAGGTCATGATCTCAGGCCCTGGGATCAAGCCCGCACTGGACTTCATGCTCACTGGGGAGTCAGCTTGAGATCTCTCTCTTCCTCTCCCTCTGACCCTCCCCCTACTCATGCTGTCTTTTTCTCTCTCTAAATAAATAAATATATAAATAAATAATCGCCCCCCCCCCCCCCCCCCCCCCAGTTTTCTCTATCCCGTGGTCTTCTTTCCCCCAGGGAAGAAAGAAGGATTCATCTGACGATAAGCAGGAGCCTGCCATAAACTGGGCCTGCCTGGCCTAATTCCTTCTTTTTCCCCCATGGGAAGCTGGTATATCTCTTGGGTAGCTCACTCTATGGTAGGATTTTATAGTTTGGAGAGTATTATCTCAAATCCAACATTTGGTGTACGTGCTTTGAACACTAGGAGTTGAATGATAGACCAAAGAAACCTGTCAAGAGGATTCTCACAGGGCTTGGATTATTGGACCACAGACTTGAATGTATGGGGAGGGAGGACCGCCCCCCCCGCCCCAGTGGTGCATAAAGTCTTACATAGAGCATAGCAAGCCAAGAGGGTTTTTACTGCTGTGAGAAGGGAATGTAACTGCTGTAGCCCGATCTTGGGAGGTGATTGATGCTCCTGGCCATTCTGTCGACAGGCCATTAAGCATCTCGTACAGGCGGGACGGTATATGTGGGCCACTACACACAGATCTTTGGACCACTTAGACCTCAGCAAAGGTACACGGGTGGTAAGACCTGAGGTAGGGTGCAGAGGTACAGTTTGAACCTCAGGAAAGGTGTGCATCTCTAGACCGTCCTGAGCCAAATGGCAGAGGCTCCATCACGTTGGCCACTGGATCTTACTCCACAGGCACATCTGAAGTGAAGATTCTGGTCCAAAGGAAAGACAACCAATCCACATTAGACAATGGAAGAAAAGAACAATGTTGGCTGCTTTCAATACAAGACCAGCTAGATATCAGGCATGCTACAGAACCCTGGGGAGATAATGGCTATATATTGAGAACGAGTCTCTAGAAAGGCAGCACTGCCTTAAATTCCACTTTGGATTTAGGGCCAAGATGGAATCCACAGAAGGCCCAAGGTTGAATTTATGTTTGTACCCAGGCTCGAGGATGGAAAATAGTTAATTACCTGATGTGTTCCAAGGTGATCTTGCTATGGTAAGGGGCATGCATGTTCTCTGAGGGAACATGCCTGAAAAAATGTATGGAATTCAACAGGACCAGAGAAAGAGCTACTGGGAAGCAAGAACAGTTCTCTCTGGACTCCTCTGAGGGTATGGTTCTCAACTGCAGGTGCACATTGTAACAACCAATCAATTAACAATCTAGAAAATAAATAAATAAATAAATAAATAAATAAATAAATGCCTCTAGAAATGAATGAATGAAAGAATGAATGAATACCTGTAGAAATGGGACCCAGGCATTGGTACTGAGACACTGAATTGGGGTGTCTAACCTCAAGGTTGACAAAGAGCTAGGATCTACCAAATAAATGTTGATGCCCTTCCCAAAATTATTAATACTTTTTTTTTCTTCACAATAGATAATCCAACATTGTAATTTAATCTGGCCATCTCAGAAAAGCTCATTGGAACAGTCATTTTTCTTTGGAGACTTAATGTCTCACAATCCCAACACCATTCCTTTTTTTCCCCTGCTCCCCTGAAGTGAAAAATGTAAGTTTCTCAGTTCTCTCACCAGACACACATTACTGCTACCATTTAACCGTAAAGATATAGGATAAATGCATATGAGAATAATCTGGGTAGTAGGGAAAATAGAATTTCTGCTTTATATTTCTCAAATATATGCCGTCCAAGATATTTTTAGACTCTTTATGGCTGGATGCTTCCCAGGAAAGAAAGTTGGTTCTTCCATCAGAAATTTGCTGTTTCTATCTATCTAAGGATTTTTAAATCTTTAGATCTTTGGAAAGTGTTTTTCAAAGTCCAGAATTTTAAGCCACTGAGGGATAATTAACAAGGATAAAAAAGGTATTGGGAGTTTAGCCAGCATTGCACAGAGCCAGGCCCACAGCCTGACTTACAACCCTGGGCTCCAGCTTCCAGACCCGTGGGACTCTGCTTTCCCCGAGTCAACAAGTCCTTACCACATCCTAGTGCTGATTATACACATTTGATTCTCGTTTTATTCCTGAGTACTTACTGGGCTGAGTTTTCTTGACTTGCCTATTTCTATATTAAGCATTTTTGGGGTTATTAAAAAAAAAGAAGTCCAATTGCCAGTTACTATGGCTTCCACTTATGAACTTATTAAAGATTTCTTGCTTGTTTATGACATTCTTGACTATTTCCATCTCAAAATTTGCCGTGAACCCTAATTTGTTTTCCAAAATCATAATTTCTGCAGAGAACAACATGTTCTATTGGACTCACTAGAAATAGCGTCGCAAATTGCTCTTGGAGATAGCATGATCCAGGTGCAACATTGTGTTCGCCTGGGTAAGCTATTACTCTTGGCTTTGCCACAATTGATGCTCAGATTGCGTTAAGTAGACATGACTTAATAGGGTCTCACCTTGCGGGGAACGCCAGCAGAGCTGTCTCTCTGCTCAGTTTGATGCATGCTGTTCAACATCACCATGATTCCCAGATTACATCCCTTTTCATTTACTGTCTGTCAATCCATGCAGCTCAGTTTCTGGCCCTGTCTCCCTTCCCTGCCTTTTTGGTTTCACTGCTCAACATGATTGCTGGAGAGCAGTCTTGGAAGAAGATTCTGAGAAGATTTATTGTTCTATGGGAGAGCTGGTGTCAAAATCCATTTCAAAAATTCAGATCTTTGAAGATAAAGTCTTTGATGGTCTGAAGCTTTCTTTGAAGTGCGAAGAAGCCTCATAATCAAAACCAAAACTTGATAAGTGAATATTTAAATACCAATGCCAAGTCTATTTATTCTTATAATACTGATATTATAGCTGCTAACACCTATTGACTACTAACTGTACTGTATGTTCAGAATATTTTGCATGTGTTGCCTTGTTTAATTTCTTAGCAGTCCTGTAAAGACATCCAGACAAATCTGATTCCAGATTCCATAGGTCTTAATCACCACCAATAGACAGAGGAGAACAAAGTCGTAGTGAACAAACTCCTCTCATTAAAAAGGACAGGATATTCTAATCTGCAGATATTTCTTGGAGATAAGTGAATTGGTTCTAAGTCATAGGACTTGTCAGCTCTCATTTAGGGATGTGGCCATTTTAATGTCTTTAAAATGCAAGCACTATTTCTTCTTCTTTCATTCAACAAACATTGGTTGAGCAAGTATCATCAGGTACCGTGCTATGTGTAGTTAGGACACTAAGTTTAAAAAGATACAGTTTTTGCCTCAAATTGTTCTAAGCTGGATTAAAGAGGCAGACATGGGGCGCCTGGGTGGCTCAGTGGGTTAAGCCGCTGCCTTCGGCTCAGGTCATGATCTCGGGGTCCTGGGATCGAGTCCCGCATCGGGCTCTCGGCTCGGCGGGGAGCCTGCTTCCCTCTCTCTCTCTCTCTCTCTCTGCCTGCCTCTCCGTCTACTTGTGATCTCTCTCTGTCAAATAAATAAATGAAATCTTTAAATAAATAAATAAATAAATAAATAAATAAAGAGGCAGACATGGAAACAAAGCCCTGAAATATAGTGTGATAGAGGTTCTGATGGAGGTGTACACACAGTATGAGGATGGGGAGAAGGAGACCAATGCATTTGGACTTAAAGCAATGTGTCAACATACGTTAATGTTCAGCTATTACCCTTAATGATTCAGCTACCCTAGGAAAAAAAAAAATCTAAACTTCTGTTCCTTAAACAAATCAGCTTTTTCCCCAAGAGATACACTATAGTGTTGTGGTTTCAAAACGCAAGCTGTGGAGCCAGGGTGGCTGGGTTTGAAGCTTGACTCTATTAATTTCTGGCAACTTACCTAACCTCTCTGTTTGTAAAACAAGGATAATAATTTTAATAATGGAGTCATTGTGAGAATTGAATGAGTTAATATATGTGAATTCCTTGGAGCAACACCTGATATATAATAAGCACTATATGCATTAGCCATTGTTATTATAATGTTAATAAAAATATTGACATTCAATGAAAGATTTTTATGAAGTAAGGATGGATATCTTTCTTCAAATGGACCAGGTGATATTAATGACAGCAACGTATACTTGAGCCTCTAATATATTCTAAGTACCATGCCTGGGCCTGGAGGACAAATACAATTCAAAACCTCAGGAATACTCAAGGAGCTTATAATAAAATGGAGGCAACCAAAAACTAGCTACAATACATTAGAATAAGTGATATTTAAGTATAATGTACTATGGGAAAATGCAGATGAATGGAAAAATTAATTCAGTCCCCACGGACCCATAAAACCTTTATTGAGGAGGTCACAGTTGAGCCAGACTTTGAAAGATCCAACCAAATAAGTATCAAGGCCATTCCAGTCGTAAAGAGCAATATGGCAAAGATATAAAGGGATAACATAAAAACAGAAGGTTGGTTTGTGAAGTGCTTATGCTTCGAAGAGTGTCTGGAGATGAGCAGGGAAAAACAGAATTAGTTTTTACAAAGAGCTTTGTAGTTAATTCTAAAGTTGGGAGAAATTAATGCAACTTGGTAACATCTGCATTTCAGAAATATTCCTGTGGCACATGGTGAGTAGATTTGAAGAGAAAATAAAGGTAGAGAAAAAAAAAAAACACCAAAAGATTATTGCAATGATCCTAAAAAGAAATGCAAATGGCCTGAGCCTGGGCCATGAGCAAGGATGAGGAAGAGAGAATACAGTAGAGGGGTCAACAAGAATGAGTGACCAGTTAGATACAGTAGATAAAGAGGTGGTTTGAAGATGACTCCAAGGTATCTGGCTTGGATGACTAACTATTTGTTAATCCTGATAACAAAAATCAAAAAGGCAGAAGGAGAAGCAGATTTGTCTAAACCATCTCCGTTTGCACCTAAAAAGTTCAACTCGGGGGCTTAGGAGAGCAGTCCTGATGCCGACAATGGATCCTGAAGTCCTGCTAGGAATTTGGAAATAGTTACCATCAGCAAGAAAGAGAAATGGAATGAAAAGAAGACTAAAACTAGAAGTCTGAGAAACTCCCAAATGAAAGGAGTGTCCAAAAGAAAGACGGTAAGTAATAGAATATAGAACAGACACAGAAAGAGCAACCGATGCGTGAGTATCTGACTGTGTCCATTGGAGGGATGGTGAGGGAGTTGGAAACAGAAAGAGTGAGGGAGAAAGAGCAGAGAGTAGGATTGTGGAAGCTACAAGACAATATTTCAAGAATATGTGGTGACCTGGGGGCAGAGTTTAAGAAGACTAGAAGTCAATCCTCTCAATTCATAGGAATGAATAGAAAGAAATGTAACTAAACTCAAAGTGCCTGCTGTGGGGAGGAGTATAGAAGGACATTTGGTGAGTGTATAGAGATAGAAACTTAATCTAAGCATGTTTCTGGAAGCCTCAGTGCCAGAGTATCATGGGAAAGCCCATCTGATGATTGCTCACCAGGCCCCAGAACTACACACAGAACACCCTGAGAAAGACCTTGTTTCAGTTCTCATGGCCATTTCAGAGACAAATCCATATCTGAGGTAGAGGACAAGACAAGATTTTTTCCATTAATTTGGTGCCACAATTGGTTGTGAGACTGTTCAGAACATTTATATCTACTACATACGCCATGCGGCCATTCCTTCTCAGCAGCAAGCCCTCCCTAGGTGCTTAGCCAAGTCTTACTTAGGTTCATGCACACACATACACACAGAGTCACACACGGTCACACTCACACACTTCTCCTCTCAATGTCTCTTGCCTACAGTTTGGGTCTGGGAGACACCTCTTCTAAGATGGTGAGGGGTCAACAGTTTCCTAATCTCTCTCCCTTGCTTCTCCCAAATACTTGCCTGTACTCCAAGTACATAAAATGTCCCAGGGAGGACACACAAACTTGACTGCTTACGACAACTGACAGGGTATGTAGATGAAAGGAGCAAGTCCATGACGGCTATCCCAAAGTGACGCTTGAGAAGCCCATCTCAACAGGCAGGCACTGTAGTGTTCTAGCAAATTCCTCCTTGTGAAGTTGCAGATCCAGCTGTGGCAGATCTTCCAGAGTTTTAGAGTAACTGTCCCAACTTTTAACTGCTAGGAGCTATTAAAAACATTTTAAACACTGAAGAAATACAAAACACATCTCAAGACAAAGAGGCCCAGCTCATGAATATAACCCATCTGTCTTAAAATGTTAAGCTTTTGAATACAAAAGCTAGAAGCAAGGCAGATTTTTCTGCTTTCCACTCTATCACTTCCTCCTCAAGGGTCCTATGTGACTGAACAGTGTGGACATTTAGGGGTGGTTTTGAGACAGGAAAAAGAGGAAGGCCAAGACAAAAGAATACAGTTCATGTAAGAAATAGTACACAACACAACAGAAAGAATTCAAACCTGGGGCGCCTGGGTGGCTCAGTGGGTTAAGCCGCTGCCTTCGGCTCAGGTCATGATCTCAGGGCCCTGGGATCGAGTCCCACATCGGGCTCTCTGCTCAGCAAGAAGCCTGCTTCCCTCTCTCTCTCTCTCTGCCTGCCTCTCCGTCTACTTGTGATCTCTCTCTGTCAAATAAATAAATAAAATCTTTAAAAAAAAAAAAAGAAAGAATTCAAACCAAAAAAAAGGGGGGGGGCAGAAAACTAACATTTCTCATACATTTTTGATATAACTGATGGCACATATGTATTATCTCATTTCCTCTTCACGGTGATCCCAGTAAGTATGAATCCCTGGTTTACAGGTGAGAACCTGAGCTTCAAAGGGATGAAGCAGCTTTCCTGTGGTTACACAATGGTGGAGCTGGAATTTAAACCCAGATTCTTTTTACTTGGATGTCATGCTCCTACTCAGACTGCTTTCCAAGTGGTTGAATGCTCATGTAACGACAAATGTGGGTGCTGCTAATGTAAAATATAAATGTGTTTAGGACCATGTGTCTAGTCCGACGCCCATTACCATCTTCCTTGGGGAAAAATAGATGTCTGGGGAGCTGGCCCTTGTCCCTAGTCCAATGTTATTAGTTTCTATTTTCCTCCATCCAAGTTCTTCCTCCAAATCTCTTTGTTCTTTCAGACTTTATGAACCATCTAATCAAGAATATGCTTAATATGGTTTTTTCTTTACATAAGTCCCTAGGGCTATGCTGAATTTTAACATAATTTTGGTTACTTACAAAACTAGCAGAAGTATACCCTACTTCTAGAATGTGTAAAAAGCCTATGTATCTACATTGCACACCCATGGAAGACATCAGTTTTATTTAACACTCCACTGGAGGTTTAGTCAATGTAATAAATTTTTTTTTTAAAAAAGAATAAAAATGAATAAATATTGGGAAGGAAGGAAGGGAGAAAGAAAGAGAGAAAAAGAGAGAAAGAAAGAAAGAGAAGGAAAGGGAAGGAGGAAGGGAGGAAGGAAGGAAAGAAGCTGTATATTACAAGCCAATGACATGTGGTATATATAGAAAATCCTTAAATAAAATAATCTACAGGTAAATTATTAAAATTAATTAGTAAGTTTAGCAAGATTATTGGATTGAAGATCAACACACAAAAATTTCTAATATACATTAATTTCTTTTAATAACGTTTTATGAATTTTCTGTTAGAAATCTTTCAATTATTTATTAGATTTAATCCTAGGTATTCGACATTTCACCATTCTTTTATAAATGATACCTTTTTAAAAATTTCCCAATGTGTAATTTTTATCATTGTTATACAGTGATACAATTTTGTGTGTCTTGACCTTAAATCCAACAACTTTGCTAATATTACTTATTAATTTAAATAACTGAATGATTTCTAGCAGAAAAATTCTAAGCATCTTTAAGAGAGATCAAAGAAAATCTAAATAAATGGATAGCCATGCCAAGGATGGGGAGACTTAATATTATAAATATGTCAATTCTCCCCAAACTAAGTTATAAATTCAAAACAATCTAAATAAAAATTCTAGTAGGGCTGTGTGTGTGTGTGTGTGTGTGTGTGTGTGTAAATTGGCAAGCTGATTCTAAAATTTCTACAGAAATGCAAAGCCAAAGAATAACCACAATATTTTAAAAGAACAACAAAGTAAGAGAGCTTCTTTTATTTTATATCAAGCCTTATAATATTCAACAGTATGGTATCAGTCCAAGGATAGAACAAAATGAAGAGTCCAGTCCAAATGAAAAGTCTCAAGAGTCTTGAGACAATTTGGAACAATATCCCACCTTTGCCAGCTGGCTATGTTTGTCTAGTATAGAGCCAGCTCTTAAGGAAAGGTGTTTGAGAAAGGCTTGCATTACTACCTAAGACATTCACCCTTTCTGGGATACAGAGGTTACTTTTCCAACAGTTCTCAGTTCAAATTATGTGACACTTGGTCAATTACAGGCATCAGACAGGCATCAGATTACAGACATCAGACAGATGGTATCGCTTTCATCAATATGATAAAACCCTACTTTAAAGCTCTATGTTGTGTCCAGGAAATTCAGTCTCTTAAAAGATGTTCTTACATTATTGTAAGAATAGTTAAAAATGGGATCTGCTTGCTACCAATGGGAATTGAGAAACACCCTCTAATTATGTGTGTTCTTAGTTTGTGTGTTTGCTAGGTGTGTTAAAGAGAAGATTCACTACAGCAGGAAGCAGGAAATAAAATATTTTAGTCAAAGAGCTGTGTCAGGGTTTGGATCATTGTATGCCAACAAAATCAGGGTATACCAGAGTAAGGCAGACAAAGAAACAAGGATGCTGAATAGAACATTAGTTGTTTCTACCTCAGGAGGGCCTAAGAAAGATCACACAGGATGGTGGTAACAGGGAAGTGGACATTTGTCAAAATCTAATATAATTACCTGTATCTAAATTAGTGCAACAGACCAGTCTTAAGCATCATGAACATAATTCCTACATTTCTCTTAATTGGAAGAAATATGTCCATCTATATTGAATTATCAATTTGACAACAGTTATCTTTTATTTTCTTTCACCTTTGTTAAGTAATTTAATGTTTTTGAATATTGTGGTTTGTTCTGGGAGAAATGAAGTTAAAGTATGAGCTTATTCTTAAAACTAATTTTACTATACTACAAGAGAATAAAAGCTTCCCTCAAAATCACCTTCAGTACCAAAGACCAAAATTAAAACTCTAGTGAACTATCACAAGCGGATAAATATCTTCTTCTAGATAAAATGTCTTTATTGCAATGGAGGAAACTTCAAGTTAAGTGATTTGCAAAAATCCCAAAGCCAGCAAGCAGCCTATTCCTTTGGGAGCCTGGTCTAGGATGACTCCTGACTCCTCTCCAGTTTGCTTTCCATGGTAACATGCAACTTACTGTGCCCTGGAAAGAGGATATTTTGTTATTCAGATGTGGTTCTCTAAAGCAGTTTTTCTCAATTAATCCCAGCCCCCAGGGCAGTTTGGTCTGGTAATTCTTCATTATGGGAGAACATTCCTGTGCCTTCTGAGATATTTAGCAGCATCCTTGGCCCCTGCCCACGAGATGCCAGTAACATTCCCCTTCTCCCCCTGTTGTGACAACCCAAACTGTTTTCAGACATTGCCACATAGTCCCTGAGGGTCAGATGGCCCCCAGTAAGGAACAACTGCTACGAAGTCCTCCCTATCCTCAAAATGCTTTGAAGGTTGATCAAAACAGAAAGAATCCAGGAAATTCTGTATAATTTCTCATGAAAAATTTAAATGTCAGTTATACTTTCAACAATTGTATCACCCTTTCATCAAAAAGTTCAGCTCTTTTGCTTGCTCTCTAAAGGTCCAGCTGTTAGAAGTCTTCTCCCTCTGCTCAATCCAGTCCTTGCCATTCTTAGCTTGGTTTTGTATCAGAGGAAACTACATTTCCCAAGCTCCCTTGTTCTCAGGCTTCTAGATGAGTTCAGCCAATGAGACCTATTGGCAAAAGATTGGAGTGGGCCAAAGGGAAGAAACCAGGACACTTCTCCCTTTCTCTGTTTGTGACAATAGCTGCTGCGTGACCTCCATGGCTCCAACTCCTGCTAACCAGCCCTTCTCCTGCTGTCCCTGCCATGGTTCCATCTTCCACCAGGTGGGTCTGGATCCTGGGATCTGAAAACACCATCTCTGTCCCTCCAGGTCTAAGGGTGGTAGTGATTCCCCAGTGTTGCTGATCTCCAGTTTACCTTGCTTCCCCATTTGACCACTTACTTTTTCCTTCATCTGTGTAAGCACTTGGTATGGGCTGAATTTTGTGCCCCCTCCATTCATATGTTTAGGCCCTAACCCTCAGTGTGGTTCTACTTGGAGTAAGAAAGTAATTAACGTTAAATTAGGTTATGAGGATGGATCCCTGATCTGATAGCATTAGCGTCTTAATGAGAGAAGATAATGGAGAGTTCTCACTCTCTCTCTAATGTTCTGTTCTTTAAGCCAATGAGTCTGTTGTGTTTTGTTTAGACAGTCCTAGCTGACTAATACTGCAACTCCCTGCATTGTATTTCCATTGTTTGAAATAGCTAAGAGGAATTTTGCTTTCCTGCTTACCCTGACACAGCTCTTTATATCACGGATACCATAAGAGATTTGCCATAAAATGTCCTAATATGTGCCTGACACTATGCAAAAATCACTTCCATATTCATTTCCTTATCTGTTTCTCTCAACAACAGTGGGCAAATGACATAAAGACCCCAGGTTTCCAGTCACTTCGACTAAATTACAACTCCTCCACTTGGTGACTGCACGACCTAAGAAGAGTTAGTTAATCTCATTCATCTCCGGTTTCCTTGTCTGCAAAGTGGGTCCAACAATACTACTAACCTAGGACGGTTGTTCTGGATTAAATGAATTACTCTATGCAAGGTGCTTAGATTATTTTTAGGCACAGAGCATGCTCTTGATAACTCTAAGTATTAGTTTTAGGTACAATGCATTGAGCATCTATTGCGTGTTGAGCACTGTGATAGATACAAGGGACATAAAGACAAATAAGAAACAATCGATGCCCTTAAAAAGTTGCAGTATACTAACAGAGAAACACATATGAACAGGGATTAAAATACAATGTGGCAAGTACGGTAATAGACATATGGGAAAGCCAAGTAGAACATGATCCATTTGGTAGGCAATTGTTTGAGAGGTTTGGAAGGCAACTGTCAAGGTCTGGATCCAGTTCTGCCTATCACTAATGGTTTTACCCTAGGCATGTTACCTAATTCACAGAAGTCTCTATTTTCTCACCTGCAAAATGAGGATAAATAGTATCTAGCTCGTAAGGATGTGGTAAGAAGAAATATGACAATAAAAGTATAGTTTCTGGTTTAGTTTCCAGGTGGTGACAGGTGCTCAGAAAAGGATAGTTCGTTATCTTTATCAGCAACAGGGGAGCACAGAATTAGGCTGCCCACCCCAGCCCAGTATGCATCCCCGCTCCCCATTTCCCATTCCTTCCCCACGCTGATCCATTTGATAATGACTGCCTTTCTTTCCTTCCTCCTCCTCAGATGAGGAGGCTGTCTATCCTACTTTTCTAGTATGACTATAGGTAAGCACAACCACTTCAGAAAATTTCTTGAATAGAATCTATTAAACCTGAATATATGAATCCAGAAATCAGTACCTTTAAGCACTAAGAGATGTAAAAGAATGTTTACAGCAACTTTATTCATACCAGCACCAAACTGGAAGCAAACCCAACACCCATCAACAGGAGAATGGGTAAATACATTGAAATAGGTTAGTATACAGTGGGATATTACAGAGCAACGAGAGTCAGCTAGAGTTGCATACAACAATATAGATGAATCTCACGAACAAAATGTTGAGCAAAAGAAGGCAGAGTACATACTTTACTATCCCATTTCTAGAAAGTTCAAGAATAGGCAAAATGAATCTATGGCCATAGAAATCAGAAGAGTGGTTACCTTTGGGAGGTATTTGCGGAGAGTGATGAGATACTGGTAAATGATTACCAACCAACTATCAAAAAAAAAAAAAGAAAAAAGAAAAAAATCCTGATTTTATAGCATTTGCCCATTTCCGTGGTATCAAGCACCAATGTGATGTCAGTGAGCCCATGTCATGCATACAGTCTGCCCCCGCGAGCTGGTGGGATCCAGCTCCAGCACATCAGAATGAAGGGACATTCTGGTGTGCTGAAAATGTTCTGTATCTTGATCTGGAAAGTGCTTACACAGGTGGAACCTTAAGATTTGTTCACTTCGTGTGGATGTTATACCTAAATGAAAAGTAAAATGTAAAAATACTCCTGAGAACTCGCAAGATAAAAGCACTTATATCCATGTCCCAGAGGAAAATCCAAAGAGGTCCCTGAGATTCAGAGCCTAAAAGGCAGCACTCAGACCTTCCTGCCCCACGCCCACCTCAACAGCTGGGAGGAAAAGAAGAGATGCCATTAGGAAACATTACCACACATAGAAAAGAAAAGCTGACTCTTTCAGCTGGGCCACGCTCAATTTTTTCAACCAGATGCTCAACTCAATCTTATCACCAATGGTTGACACACCACACAGAAGACAGTGTTGCTTCTGAAAAGCCCTGATCCCCTGCTTTAACTAACTATGGCCCTACCTGTCACTTAGCAATGAAAATTAATCCACCCGGGCTCTGGATGAACATTCTAAGCATGGTAGGACCTGAACACAATGATGAGACATGGAAATTCGTCAGCATGCACAAGGTCACTTTTATTTTGAGTAAAAATCACATTCATATCATTTTCCTTGTGTCACTCATATCTTAAATATGTTCAATATGTCTGGATGATACCTGTGATCTAGTTCAATGAGATATTTGAATCAGACAGCTGCTCCTAATGTGTACGGCACATGTATATTTAAAGTTACAAAACCAAAGCCAAATGTTAAAGGGGCCCAATGGAGGATAGCTGGACACATCCACAGATTCATTTGCTCCCAATCTGGCAGTACAGGACCATAGAAAATACAAGACCAAGTACCTAGAAAATACAATAACAAGATTAACATGGAACTTAAAATTCTGGAGACGTTATAAATAGACAGAATGGACATTACACATGAAAAGATGCTGGCTAATGACAGTTCTAATCTTATTTATCTAAGTCATCTCTCTGCTTGGGAAATTAGAGCCTCCAGTGGAACAAAAGAGTATTGAGAAAGCTCTCTGAGTAGTTTTGTGTTTTAATCAGAGTTTTTAGCTGGCCACTCCGCTTCTAACTGGCTCTGTTTCATTGGGTAGTATTGGCTGCCCCCAGAGCACCCCATCCTTCTCGAACACACACACCCCTCCGTGGGACATGTATCCTAGAGCTCTGGAGAACCTAGGCCTTGGGGGCTAGATATACCTACTGCTTCCACAGAAGGGTTATACAATCATCTGGTTTAGATCATCTGCATAAAATCAGGGAGCCTAGAATTTCTCTTGCTATATTTTTAGGCATTGCCAAGAGGAATGAAGAAAGTCACTTTTTTTTTTCTTAAAAAGCTTCTAAATCTATGGGGAATAGCTTAATTCAGGAATTTCCTTTGAAGTGAAAAAGTACAGCTGAAAATCTGAGGCATAATTTCCATCGCATTAAATGGCTCTCCCAAGAATGAGGGACCCCAAAATGTGCCCTCATTGACTCTGCAGTCAGTGCCTGGCCTGCTGTGTCTTCCATGCAGAAATGATGGAAAGGACCCATGTGTATTCAGACACCAGAGGCAGGAGAGGAGCGAGGGGCTATTTCTGCTGAGTCATCCCAAGTGTTCCTATTGTACTGAGGCATCCTGCTTACTAATTGTTCCTCGGAAATGCATTTCAAACAAGAATTGCTGCCCCATATTTCTTCCTTCTTAAAAACCAATTCTCTGCAAAAATAATGGTTTTCATCCATAATGTTTTTCTAGAATGGCCTGGAAAAGCCCTGGAATTTCATTTTTTTTTTTGCCATAGTCCCAAGCCTTCAGTCTGGGAGACAGGTATCAGGAAAGAGGAAAGAAAATGGGCAATAATCAATCAATCAATTAATTAAATAAAAAAAGAAAATGGGCAAAATATTGAGATAAAGCAACTGTCTATTGTTATTCATTGTCACATCCTTGAAATAGAAGTCCACTATTCATCAGCAGACTAAACAGTTAATATCACATTTTTTTGCATTGGAAAAGATACTGTATCACTGTTCATAAAAACAGAAATAATTAAAAGAGATTCATCAGATAGTGATGTGTGCTAAGACTCAGGATAAACGGTGCTAAGTAGTGTGCATGACTTCCCGTGTTCTGAAGCAGTCCAAAAAATGTTACAAATTCTAATTTCCTTCTCTCTTAACTGCTCTGTTTCTAGGATCTCATGTCAAGATAATGTCTATCCTACAAAGTGATGACGATCATTGCCAATGGCTCTTTTTCTCCCTAATTAAAATGAGGAGTGGAAGCGCTTCTCATTTTTTGTACTGGTCTCAAATAAGGAGACATAGGATGGTCTGGTTATTTGCGCTGAATAATGAGAATTCCAACATCTATAGATAAAATTTTCTTACAAAATAAAGCATTTTGCATAGATCCCTGACATCCTATCTGAGAAAAATCCCTCAGGAATGTGGTCTTAACAGAGCCTTGAAAATAACTATTGGCCCAGACCCTCACAGCCTCTGCCTAAGCAGATTATCATCAAAGGTCTAAAAGTCAGAGGGTGGTTTTTTCGTGTCATATTTGTCTATGGAAATAGTTGAATATATTTTCTGCAGGAAGATATTTGTTTCTATTTTCTTCTTAAAAATAGTTATCAGAGGGACTTTTCTCTCTCTGTTTGTGTTTTCTTGAATTTGAGTTTGAGAAACAGAACAGAGAAAGGCCTCAGTGTTAGGCAACTAGTATTATTGCCTATAAGCCAGGCTAATGCACATTTTTGGGATACAGTTTTACACACTGGGTAATTTCAAAGCTCCTTTTTGAATAAAAAGAGGGGGAATATAAAATGATTTTTTTTTCTCTTCAAATCCTAGACGTAAGGCAGGTTTTAGATTGTGGGAGTGAACAACACAAAATGGCAAAGAGTTCTTTGAACCAACTCTTTGCTATATCTACAGATAGTCTAGAAATCACAGTTAATTTAACTGGCATTAACTCAGAAAAAGGTATACTTTATGATACCACTGCATAAATTCCATACCTATAAATTACTCCATGGAAGTTTTCTATTAAGGTCTTTTCCTATCCATGTCTTTAGCACACCAGTAAAATATCTAAATATGCAACAACACATGGAATATACCAATTTCATAAAATACTGAAATACTATTCCTCTTGTAATCTTATTTTCCATTAGATGTACTTAGATTCTTGGCAAAGCCTTTGGCTATGATATGAGAGACATCAATCTTCCCAGTTCCCAGTTGACCATGTCCTTATTTTCTCTGGCTTTGCTTCCGAGAAGTTTCTTAAAAGCATCAGTGGTTTGTAGCCAGTCATAGTCAATTGTCTGAATTTGAGTCTAACATGGATTTGACACTTATATTGACAATTACACTGAATACCTCATTTGAAGCCTGATCTTTCAATCATTCATTTAAAGTCTACCAACACACATGTATGTGTGTTTTATGCTTATAAATGTATGAGTACATCTGTGTTGTGATTCCTTACTCATCTCTTCAACCATTAGCTCATATTTCTAAACTTGCATGAACCCCAAACACAGCAGCAAAAGAGATTTTACAAAAGACAGAATCAAAAGAGAAGCAGACCTGGTGACATCCATCATATGTCAGACAAACAGAAAGTTAGCCCTATCTACTGACATAGAATGTGTCATACTTAGGCCTATTAATTTGGACTACAAGGAAGTAATACTCAACAGCTCAACTTGCTGTTCAAACTCTACTAGTAACCTAGAAGACCACTTAGAACACCAAATTGCTTCAACCCCAACTAAAATTCCTCTCTGTTGGTAAAGTAGCAAAGTACGAGCTAGAAAGCTACCAGAAATCCCAGGGAGGACATTGTATAGCAAACTATGAGAGTGAAGCAGAAGTTACTACCTTGACCTAACCAGCCCTCTGAGGCAGGAAGCAGGAAGACACCTCACACATCATTAGGATTCTTGCCAATGTCCTCATGGGGGATCAAGAGTGAATTGACTCACGTGATATCTAAATTAACCAAGATCTGGAATGATTCCAAGAATGCTTCTCTGAAATAGTTTTATTTCATCTTATTAGCAAAGAATTTTAGGCCACGTAGAAAGTACCTTTGGGTTCTTAGAAAAAACCCATGCCAAGAAAATCCATCAAGATAAAAATCTTATACAGGATTTTTTTTTCAACACCAATAATCAAAATGATGAGTGTAAATATATAAATCTTAAATTTCCTTTAAAACTTCTTCAAGTGAATCCATAGTCTTTAAGATGCCTGTCTCTAGTTTTTAAAAATTATTAGATTTCTCTAGATGGAACAGCAGGAAAAGAGCTCCCCACACTCTTGAGTTTTTATTCTCTACTTCAAAATTGGGAAGAGAGGGGCGCCTAGGTGGCTCAGTGGGTTAAGCCGCTGCCTTCAGCTCAGGTCATGATCCCAGGTCCTGGGTTCAAGCCCCACATCAGGCTTTCTGCTCAGCAGGGAGCCTGCTTCCTCCTCTCTCTCTGCCTGACTCTCTGCCTACTTGTGATTTCTCTCTGTCAAATAAATAAATAAAATCTTTAAAAAAAAAATTGGGAAGAGAGATAAGAAATTGTAGAGGTCATGTTTTGGTTTTGTTTGGTACTTTTTCTTCTAACTTCAGGAAACTTTAACTCTTGGGCTAATTTTCAACAGGAAAAGGATCTGGGACTAAGAACTGTGTGGAAATTAATCAATTTTTGTTTCCCAGTGGAGAGATCGTTCATAAATAATGGTCTCAGCCCTGCTGAATTGATAAAATTGTAATCCTCTTCCCAGACCGAAGACCACTAGAAAAAGATGCTGGACCTTGGGCAGTTGGCACCCAGTGTTTTTCTCAAGCACCTGGTTTATACTTGGCTCACTATTCATATTTGTTGGAAGAATTAATGAATAAATAAGGCAATGAATGAAGAGTCAACAATGCAAGGTTATACTATACCTCAATAAACAGCAGTCCAAATGCTATTCCAATAACTATGAGAAAATGTTTTGCAACTGTTTCTTTTATGAAAGAAATGCATGGCTGTTAAAAACAAAAACAAAAACAAAAAAGTTACCTTTAATGAAAATGTTATTTTATTTATTTAATTTATTAAAATTTAATTTAATTTATTTTAATTAAGATTTTTTCCCCCATTAGGTTGGCTTTTTACATTGCTACAGAGGAACACAGTCAACAAAAAGGAGTTAGGTTACTCCACTCCGCCATTCCAACACACCACGCTCCAAAAGGTGGTTAATTGTGGTTTGTTCATACGTTAAAATGCACTGAGAAGTAAAATCAAACTATTAAATTCAAGTATCTCATTGCTAAATCTAGGGATCTCTAGGTATAAGTAATAATTTTATCCTAACTTTCAATTATTCATTTTAGAGCTGTTATCACTTTGTGTGTGTGGTTTTTTTTTAGGTTTATAATCTGCAACAGAGTTCCCTGGTTTTTGTTTTAGCTAACTGTAAAACAAGTTTTCATTTTTAAAACAAGGTTTTAAAAAAAAATCCCTTAGTAATTTATATCAGGATTATTTTTACTTTAAAAGGGAAAAAAATATTATGTCCACTCTTTTGTCTTTACTTCAGATAAAAATGAGAATTGAGAAAGTAGATTCTCTGCCACATTTGTTGAAATATATTCAAACTAGCATGCAATTTCAAGCTTATAACATTTCAGACCAGACCTAAAAATTCCAACAATTATAAATTACATGGGTAATTTTCAAAATGGAAAAATACTGCATAATGTAATAGTGGTATTATCTGTATTGCCAGAAAATATATCATCCCTGTGATAGTCTTATATGCACAGAGGGCTAACAAAATATTGCTACGGTTGATAAAATAAAAGTTCTCCATAAGCCTGAGTGAAACAGTCTCTTCCTTCTCATTTGCGAATGTAATGGGTTTCTCCATTCACATCTGATCCAAAGTGGTAAAACATTAGAGTAAATTATTATGTCATTTAGGGTTAACTATGAGATTAATAATCTTATCTACTGAGTCACATTCATTATATTTGAGGAGTTTTCTCCCCCTCTCCCCTGCAGATAACCAGGTTACCTTGGCAAAGGGAAGGGGGAAAAAAAGGAAATGTGAATTATGGCAATTCCAGATTTCTTATTTTTCCAGACATCTTCCAAATGACACAAGGCAGATGGAAGTATTTTATGGAATTTATGACCCTCCTTTTGGGAAACTGGTGCAGCTATCAGCCCATCTTCCGCTGAATTATGTGTGAATTTGGAGGGAATGTCTATTACTTTTTAGGATAAAGAAATCTATCCTGCAGAAAAACATCTTTGAATCGAATCTTTAACGGGCAACAGATAACAATCTACAACTGAATTTACTAATGCCCTCATCATCCTAAAAGTGGCAACTGCATTCATTTATACCATATTTATTTCACCTCTTCCTCGAGATACCACATCACTAAACTAGGTCGGAAGGAATATAAAAAGTAGGAATAAAACTGCTTAGGGATATTACTTTGACAATAAAAAAAACATGGTTGCTCTGTAGTCTGGTTGGGATAACTTTCCCTGTGAATTATGTTAAGTACTAGTAACAGCAATTCCCCTTTAGAACAGTCTCCTGATTTGTGATGAGATTAGCAAAAGGGATGTGACAGCCAGCAGGAGAGAAATGTCCCCCAAGATACTTTCTATTTCCTACTATATAATTAACCTTAATAGCCATTACTGCACCAATGCCAAAATGAAAATAATCTTCAGATGTTACAGAAATTAATTCATTGAATTATAATAGCTTTTATGCATCTTTCTCCCAACTAGATGATAATCTCCTCGAGGGTCCAGACGTATGTGATTTTAGCAAGGGCCTGTCTGATACGTGGTGGACACTGAAGAATAACAGCAAATAAATGAAACATTAATATCAATTATCATTGTCCTATGCATTCCTCCCAAGCAGAGGGAACAACTTATGTAAAGCCCCATGGTAAGGAACAGATATTATATTCTTGAACTCTGAAGACTATGTTAGATAAGTTCCCGTAATACCTTGCACCTGCCTCTATATAAGAAATATCAGGGGCGCCTGGGTGGCTCAGTGGGTTAAGCCGCTGCCTTCGGCTCAGGTCATGATCCCAGGTCCTGGGTTCGAGCCCCACATCGGGCTTTCTGCTCAGCAGGGAGCCTGCTTCCTCCTCTCTCTCTGCCTGCCTCTCTGCTTACTTGTGATTTCTCTCTGTCAAATAAATAAATAAAATCTTAAAAAAAAAAAAATCAATAATTCATTGAAATGAAGTTGCCTAGTTTTCACTCTCTCTTCATTATTTGAGCATCAGCTCCATGAGTGCAAACATTGT
The DNA here is from genome assembly GCF_902655055.1 of Lutra lutra. Lineage (NCBI taxonomy): Eukaryota > Metazoa > Chordata > Mammalia > Carnivora > Mustelidae > Lutra > Lutra lutra. The sequence goes on from NC_062285.1 coordinate 98,217,838, forward strand.
GCCTGTCAGGAATAGATTTTCAGTGGCTGGTAAAAGGCCTGGCCCCTAGGAGGTGGTCACTCAGTTTTGATGAATTAAAGAGTAATAAGAAATATAACACATACTGACATCTACAAGTGACATAAATATGACAACTACAGCTCATAAAAGACAAACCCAGCTTTTTCAATTGACTTTAAATGTCTGAGGCCACTTCTTAATTGGAGCACTAATTAGGTAAATGGATTGATGTACTTAACATCCAGAGCCAAACCCCTAAAGGCCAAGTCTTTATACCTACACAATTACTTGAGAAAAGGAATCTTTGATAAGAAAAAGAAATCTTTACTTCACAAACTAAAATGAAAATATAGTTTTCTAGGACTTATGTTAAAATAGAAAAAAATAAAGAAGAATAATGATTAGTCATTAATCATTATTAATGAAGATGAGATAACTTTCATCAGTTAGATTGTACTTTCCTTCTTGCAGTGGAATGTTTCTTTGATCTATTGATGTTGACTTTAAAAGACATCAGACTCACAGAAAAAAAAAAAGAAATACTTTCACTTTTTTATATCTGCTTTTATCTTTAAATAGGATTTATTTATTATTTGGGAAATTCCTGGGACTTTATATCATTATTCCCATTGTAATTTCTTGCAATTTAATTTTTTTTTGTAGAGATTCATTGTGAAAAAGAATTAACAGAACCACTTACTATGTCAAGTTTGATTTGTTCTTACCTGTTTGTAAACATTTCTGCCTTCATATATCACACAAGAATATGACAAACTTGTACATTCACATGACTTAAAATTTTGTTGAAAATTCTTTCCCCAGTCAGCAGCTCCATTGACCAAACCACAGCATTTAAACTGTTTAATGAAAAGTAGGTATAAGAAACAATCACCAAAGAAAATTTTTAAAAATTGTCAATACATTGAATCTCATTTTTCTGAAACTATTATTAAGATGTTTCCTATACCAAAATGTCATGTAAATCACCTCACCAATTACTCTGGATATAGAAGCAAAAATGAAGAAATCTTCCATTTTGGTCTTAATATTAATGAAGGAAAAATAGGGTTGCAGATGCACATGTCTGAGGAAATTGGAGAAAAGATGAAAAACTCACCTAGTTTTAAATGACAAAAGAGAGCGGGGGCAGAATCAGGTCTATGTATCCTGGATTTGGGGAAAGAAGCTTCCAAAGAGTTCATGAGGAAATCAAGTTCTCTTTAAATAACTTTTGCTCAAAAGAGATGAGAGGTTTTAAAAGATGATTTTAAAGAGGTTTTAAAAATGATCTTTGATCATTTTTGAAGGAGAGGAGGAAAAGAATGAGAGGCCTCTCAAAGGCCAAAAGATGATGCATGGTGAGCCTCCCGTAAAGCTGAATTTTACATGGACCTCTGCAAAATGGGGGGGGGAGGCAAATGAAGGAAGAAACTCTTAAAATAATGTCAAGGAAGGCCCAGAATATACTGAAACATGGGGAAACACTTAGGGAATCTGTGGTCGTGTTTTGGGAAGAGAAACAAGGAACAATAAACCCGATGACTCAGGGTCCATGGCCCATTGTATGATTAGATGAAAGAGAGATGTAACCGAACCTCATCTTGTTCTATTTTATCTATTAGAAAGACAACTCTTCATGAAGAAAAGGTAGAAAAAAATTGCTGGAGAAAATAGAACCAAGACTACATGATTTTCTAGGCTCAGATGCATTATAAATGCCAGGATATTGAGAAATCTTTCACTTCTGGCTGGGTGACCACACTACCCCCATTACTTAACCCCTCCATGCCACAGTTTCTTCATTTGTAAAATGCAGATAGCAGTAGTCGCTCACAGTATATGTAAGTCGTGGATTTGTTGTAAGGAAAAAAATAGGAATATTCCTGTGAAGGTAGAAAGTGGTTAGCCCAGTACCTGGCTTATAGAAAGTATCAGTATGTGGAGGCTATTGTTGCTGTTATTTTGTGGTGGGTGTTGCCATTTCCATTATGCTCTGTTCAACACTGATATGAATCATTTAGATAAATATTTGGAAAGTACCTTTTCAACTCTGTAGTTGCTATAGAGCTGGCAGTGATGATTAACATTTTGGGGAATGGACTCAAGTTCCAAAGTTAGTTGAAAAAAATAGACTCAAACCAACAAGTTCAGTTGAAGCAGATATAAAGTCTTGCCCTTTGGCTCAAAGCCTTAAATGAACAAATATATGACTCAGCAGACTTTCATATGACGAAGAGTGAAAGATTTCAGTTTGTCCCAAGGTCAATCAATATGAGCAAAGAAAACAATCTTTAAATAACTTCCTTTCCTGTTTTCATGATAGACATGATTAATTGCTCATGCTTTCTGATTAAATAATCTTGAATAATATTAATTGATATAGACAGCCAGATTTTTTTTAAAGTCCCATTATATGTACTCACAGATCAGTCCATATTTGGAGCACAATATACCTCAGGACTCCTTAAGGAGGCCTAGAAGCAGAAGACATGGTAGGAGGTAGAAAGGCTAAACTTGGTATGATATCTGGTCACCAGATCAGATGTGTGAGAAGCCAAGGAAGAAGTTGGCCAGGATTTGTTGGAAGCGTTATCACAGCTGGATGAACAAGACACAGCACAGTGAACAATACAACCACCTCTAGACAAAGAGTCGTCACCAAGAATCCGAGAGAAGCACTTTCCATTAGTATGTTAGCAGAGAAGTCATGGGGGGCATTTCTCCAAAATCCAAAGAGAAAAACCACTTTGTATCTACAACTTTTGTTCATGTGTGGTGGGGCCCCGAGTCATCCAGCAAGAGTTTGGTGTCGGATTCTTTTCCCCAAAAAAAGTGTTACTAAACCTTGGTGGAGAGAGGAAGAGGGAGGGAGGGAGGGAGGAAGGAAGGAAGGAAGGAACTCAAAATGGACATTAAAAAAGAACTGTAGTTCTATGAACACAGGAAGCTTCAGGCATAGGTTAGCGTACAAGAACGGAAGTAATTCAGAACTGTGCTAAAATAAACAGAACATTTAGAACCCCATGGTTGTTACTGGGACCTTGGATATCAGGGACAATGTGCAGCAAGTGCAATTGAGGACCCAATCCAGAGATCTGGTGTTTACCTAGAGCACCTTTTGTCTTAGTCAACCACCAGGGAGGATCAAAGATGATCAGTCCCACTCAGGGGAAGAACTGAGTTGCTTAAATTCTTCCTGCTTCCAACCTGGGTTGATCTGGGCTCCAGAGTAGGATGCTGGAGGGGAGAGGATCAAGAAATGCAGCTATTGGGGATGCTGGGAAAAGCACACCACAGAGGAAGTGAAACAGAGACTGACTCCTATCAGGTTTCAGCTCTTGGAAATGATGCTTTAAACAGAATTTTTACAAGCTGGAGTCTATTCAAACAGGAACTGGGGAATGCTCTGGAAAAAAAAAAAGTCATCTGATAAATAGTTCAAGAAACCAAGGATGTTTCAACTTAAAAAGCAAAGCTTTTAGAAGTCATATGATAGCCATTGTCAAAGTACAAGCTGCAATTTGCAGAAGCATCAGTAGATTTTCTTTTTCCTCTGAAACTCCAGAAGGAAGAACTAGGACTAAATGATGTAAATCCTAGGGAGGCAGGTTTTGTTTCAAATTAAGAAAGAACATATTAATCATCAGACTTAGATATAAATGGGGTGGGATGGGCAAAAACTAATGAACTTAAATTCTTCAATGCTTAGAGAGTGAATAAACATAAATAAAAAAAAATACTTCAATCAATGAGAAGTCAAGTTAAATACCCTACAAAGTCCAGCTGTCCTCTGAGATTCTGAAAATTTCCTTAACACGTGAACCAAATGCTACATGTGGTTAATACAGTGGGAATTCTGGAAAAAAAAAAAAAAAAAAAGAATGATTTGGGGCACCTGGGTGGCTCAGTGGGTTAAGCCTCTGCCTTTGGCTCAGGTCATGATCTCAGGGTCCTGGGATCGAGCCCCACATCGGGCTCTTTGCTCAGTGGTGAGCCTGCTTCCTCCTCCCTCTCTGCCTGTCTCTCTGTCTACTTGTGGTCTCTGTCTTTCAAATAAATAAATAAAATCTTAAAAAAAAAAGAGTGATTTGGAGTTTCACAGAATAAGTAACATTTTCGTCGAGCCTTGAAGCACATGTAGTATTTGGGAAAAAGAGAAAAGTATTAGTATTTTCCAAGATAGGGAATGATGCCAAGATAGGAAGGCAGAATTGTTTAAGGGATCCTGAGTAGACAAACCTGACTGGACGAGAGTGGAGGGGAGGGACTTCTTTTATGTTTTGTTGTTTGTTTTTGTTTGTTTTATGTTTACGGAGTAGTATTACGAATATTAAAATATTCGGTAAGAGCCAGAGAGTATAATACCTTCAATTCCTGTCCAAGTTTTGACTTTATCCTAAAGACAGAGAAGCAGCTCCAATAAGTAAATAAGGGAGAGGCTGGTATACCAATTAAAAAAAAATAACTAGTCAGACAACTGGGTTCAAATTCCAAGCTCATTACTCATTAGCCTTCAGACCTCTCCAACACCTAACCCCCTCATCTATAAAAGAGGGATAATAAAGATATAAGGATCCATCTCAAAGAGTTGTCATAAAAATTAAATGACCTGCTGAATGTAAGGCCCAGTACATACTAAGTAGCAAGAAATGATACATGTAATTATTTTTATGACAGAGGGGACAGACATGGAGACAGAGGGAGAGAGACTTTCCAAATGCCCCAAACACACTATCCTGGTTAATGGTAAGAAGTATGAAACAACTATTGATTTGGTCCATCGAGGCTTAATTGGTCATAAACATATCTTCTTAATCTGTCCTCCTAAACTGGGTCAGAACTTCATAAGAAGCTGGAAACAAAGTCAGAAATATTCTTGGATTTTTCTTACTGCATAGTGACAGAATAATCAGTCAAAATCTGCAAAACGGAGACATGTTTTTACTTTAAGGAATACTCTTGCTAAAAATTAAGTAAACGCAAAACCGACGCCCCCCTCCCCAAATGACCTATAAATGCTAATTACCTTGTCTTGAATTGTAGCCAGGACTTCCTGGAATGCTTGTGCCTTCTCATCTGTTTCACTTAAAAGCTTTATATTTTTATAGAGAGTCTCATTCAGAATGCGCTCGGACTGAAAATTGAAAAGCATTATTAAATTATTCATGCTGGAAAGTAGTATTTTGATATTTCAGACTTTTCTGGAATTATCAAATATCATGTATATATACATACATCAGATCTGAAGGTAGCTCCCAGGACACCTGCTGCCACCTGCAGGAGCAGGATCAGGAGTAAGCCTATGAAGAACTGAAAAAAAAGAAAACAAATAGAAGACGTATTATCCCCAGGGCCTTCAGTCACATCTTGGGACATTTGGGCTTGGCGCATTGTTCTGCAATCAGGATCACATTACCATTGGAAGAATAACCACGTTCCTCATTTATTCTACCCTTTGCCTCAAAAAGACAATTTTGGGCCATTAGTCGTCAAAAACCTTTGTTTCAAACACCGACTAAGCAAAGCGGTTAAACCAAAAATTTACTGAGAGGATTGTAGACGTCTGTGTGATATTGAACGGAAGGAAGTTTGAACATTTACATACATACAATTATTGGAATATTCTTACTCTTTTTTCTTCATAATGCAAATGCAAACTCGCACACACTTTAGGACAAACTTCAGAAGGGAGTTCAAAACAAGTTTTCTACCGTTAGCAGAACCACCTGGGATCTCATTATAAATGTATACTTCTGAAACCTGCCTCACATCTACCGAATTCTAACTTGAAAGAATGCAGCCCACAAATTAGTTTTTCTCTCTTTAAAACAAGCTCCTCAAGTAATTAAGTCTCCCAAATTGCGAATGAGGCCTTATTGATCAAAAGGCAACCACTAGGGATACTATTAAAATCCTGCTGAGTTCTGTGTCTCTGCCTTCCCTCATAATACACAAACTGTTACACGGTATCTTTCAGGGACTGACACAATACTTATTCTATGATAGAAACAAGCTGAAGTGATCTCTGTAAACACTAATGTTAGCTTTTATCTAATAAATATGTCAGGATCTTTTTCTAATATTTTTTCTACATCCGTTTATAATTTTCTACTGTACATGGTAAAAGTAAATGTCTGTGGATTATCCCAACCCAATCCATCCTCCCTGAAACTTTCTAAGCAACAAATCTGATTACCTCACTCTCTTACAATTTTGTCAGCATGGAATAGGATTTGGCGCTGTCCGCACTCAGACCCATCTCCTATCATGTACTAAAAACAGCCTCTGTCACACTCTAGCCGCACCCGAGGCCTTGTCATTCCCTAAACATGCCAGTACCATGCTGACAAACTCTCTCTCTGGAAAGCCCATCACCCCCTCACCCACACAAACACCACTTTCACTTCTGCTTCTAGCTTGAAAGTTCTCTCCTCTATCCTTGCCCTCCTCTTCTTGGGCCATACACACTATAGCTAATAATTGGCTTGTCTGTCTTCCCTAATGGGTTCTAATTGTCTTAATGTCTATGTATCTTTTAGCCCAGTATCTGGCACACAGCCATGTACTCAGTAAGAAGGGAGGAAAGGAAGGAGGGGGGAGAAGGAGAGAAGAACGAAGGACTATAATTTCTTAGGGTATCCTCTAATCTAAGCTAAAAAATATTAGCCTCTATTAATCAACCCCCTTAAACAACAGTTAGAGTTTCCTCAGTCTTGGCAAGTCTTTTTGACAGACAATGGAAATGGAAGACCATCCTCAGAAGTCCGAATGTTGGGTGTTGGGATCTATCTGGAGAACTCACCAAAAGAAGCAAGCAGCGGCTTTCTCTCACGGCACCACAGTATCCCAGGAAACCCAGAATCATGACGATAGATCCCACAGCGATCAAGATGTTCACAGAAATATAGGGGCTAGTAACAGAATTCCCAGTGTTGAGAATCTGAAAATAAAAAAGAGATGAATGACAGAAAAATCCCTTTCTTCCACGTTGGTTGTTCGACAAATATCCATTGGGTACTTAGTATGGACCAGGCCCTATTCTGGCACCTTGAGATACTTCAGTGATTTCCAGAAGCAAAAAAATCCCTGCTTTCAAGGAGCCTCCATTCTTTTGAGGTATTACTTACCTGAATAACATTTTCCAATTTATATTTTTCTAAGATGATATATTGGATGCCGTATTGAGGAAATGTCACAGACTTTTAAAATGGCAATTTTCTTTTAAAAAGATCTTATTTATTTATTTAACAGATAGAGATCACAAGTAGGCAGAGAGGCAGACAGAGAGAGGGAGGAGGAAGCAGGCTCCTGGCTGAGCAGAGAGCCCAATGTGGGGTTTGATCCCAGGACCCTGGGATCATGACCCAAGCCGAAGGCAGTGGCTTTAACCCACTGAGCCACCCAGGTGCCCCTAAAATGGTGATTATTTTTAAAAGCTTAGAGGGATAGGTACTTTCACCCATGATGCGACTTTTGGTTTTCATATTTTGTGTTTTATACCTAAGAGTCACATAGTAAACCATGCATATTTTATGGCAATCTAATTATTTAAATTCGAAAGGCAAGTTCCTCAAACTACCAAGAGACCCAACAGTATGAATGAGTCTTAAAAAAAATTAGGGTGAGGGGGCACCAGGTGGTGGGTATTGTAGAGGGCACAGATTGCATGGAGCACTGGGTGTGGTGCAAAAATAATGAATACTATTATGCTGAAAAAATAAAAAAAAAAAATTAAAAAAAAATAAAAATAAAAATAAAAAAAAAATTAGGGTGAGCCAAGTAAGCCATATTCAAAAGAGTGATTGCTGTATGATTCCATTTATATGACATACAAGAATAAGTAACTCAGAAATCAGACCAGTGCTTGACTTTGAATAAGACAGGAGGGAAAGACGGAACCAACTGCAAAGGGATATGGTGAACATGTATGGGTCGATAAAAACGCTTTGCATGTTGATTGTAATAGTGATCATGCAGATCTATACATTCGCCAAAACAAACAAAAATATTTAAACCAAGAAAATAAAGCTAGTTGCTGACATTCCATGTAATTCTGTCTCCTTGTTCCCAGAAGGTATGGTCTTTAGAGTCATCAGAAACTCTTTATTTTGCCTGTTAAGCAATGGTATATTGAGGAACACATCCTAGGGCTCCTTATATGGGCTTGGGCTACCCTCCCTGCATAATTCAGTTTTTCTCTCCAGTAATACAGATACCCCTTCATCAGCTTTCTGATACCTAGCCTCAATCTACCACTTGTTCTCCAGATAAATCATAAGCGAAAACTGAAGCCTTGAGCCGATTCTGTATGTGAGTGCTACTGAGATCTAATCCATTGGTATGATCTCTATCTACCGGGCTATTTCCAGGGCAAGTCCTAGCTGTTACACTAACTCAGAGACTCTGCCTTCTAGAAACTGCTGCACAGCATGTGGGCCAGCATGTGGACTCCCTTAATAGGAAATACATTAAAAAAAAAAAACCTGCTAATAATAATGTGTATGGTTTTTAAAGACTTTAAAAACCAGCTTATAACCTAAAGGAAAGCTTCATTCAACGTTAATAGAAAAGAATGCGCTGAAACTGTAAAAGCATTAAAACAAAGATTTATACTCTAGTCAGAGTCCTTATATATAACTAAGGTTCTAACCCCAGACTAGTCAACTAACCTTGTGGGGCCCTGGTTTCCCATTTATAAAGGAAACTGGGTCAGCCTCTGTGATCCCTGAGGCCTCCTTTGTCTCTAAGAGTCTATGCTTACAGATAATGTTTCAACCTCCATATTTTGAAAGCGTGGTTATGTCCTAAAGATTTTTTGTTTGCTTTTCAGTTTTTTTGTTTATTTAATTGTTGTTTGCTTGTTCATACTGGAGCTAAGAAATCGGTTTTGTTAATAAACACATAAGGCACCTGGGTCAGAGTAGATAATGACCCAAAAAAGCAGCAGAGGAAACCCCCTCTACCCACCTACCATCAAACATCGCTCCCCTAGAACATTGTGGTCAGTGCAGGTACACCTGAAGGCGTCTGAGAGGGATAACTCACTGTCTTGTCAGAATTCGGCTTATAGGCCAGACAGAAATAACAGGTCAAATACCTACAGGTGAGACCATAGAGGGCAGCCAGCATTGAAATGAAGCAGTTGTAGAAGACTGGTGTGGGCCGCATGACCCCTTGCCAGAGACTGGCCAGAAAGCAATGTGTTGGATGCCTGAGGGTTTGTTGTTCCCAGACCAGCCCAACAAGTGGCTCTTCTTTTTCAGGCAAGAAATGGAAATCTGAGTTCAGGTGTTCGTTCACTCCAGGAAAGGGAGAGCAGAGTTTCAAAGACTGTCTTGGATGAACAGTGTCTGTGTGGGTGAAGACAAAGGGAGAATGATTTCTAATGGCTGAACCTTGAAGAAGACTCAGAGTGTTCTTTGAATTCTAAGAGATCTCCTGAGACAGAATGGCTGCCCACAGGCTTTGCCTCAGGGTGCTGAGTTTCCCTGAGGGAAAACAAAGTGTCCTTAGCAGAGATACTTTGAGCATAAAGAGATATGCTAAAATTTGTGCACAAAGACTTCCCAAACATTCTTTCTTTCTGCCTTCATGCTCCAGCTTTTCCTTGTAAAACTGGTGCCTCTGTTTTTCCCCTACTAAAATTAGTTCTTTGCAGTCTTGATTCTTAGTCAGAGACTTTAGATAAAAATAAATCAAGGGCACCTGGGTGGCTCAGTGGGTTAAGCCTCTGCCTTCGGCTCAGGTCATGGTCTCAGGGTCCTGGGATCAAGACCCACATTGGGCTCTCTGCTCAGCCGGGAGCCTGCTTCCTACTCTCTCTGCCTGCCTCTCTGTCTTTTTGTGATCTCTTTCTCTCTGTCAAATGAATGAATAAAATCTTTAAAAAAAAAAAAAGAGAGAGAGAGAGAGAAAGATAAACCAAGCCAATTTCACAGAAGCCAAGCAGGTTCCTGGTGTCCGAGCAGATACGGACTTTCCATCTAGGGTTCGAGGAAGACAGAGCACAAGAGTCAAAACGTAACAGAAGATGCTGCCTCGCTCTACAAATTCATTCTGTGTCCCCAGATGTGGAGTCCCACTCTCTCAAGGACAACAGTTTTCCTTTAATAGGTTCAATGTGTGGAATTTCTTAACAGACTAAACACCAAAGTTGTTTACCAGAAGCACTTGGGGGAACGAAAATGTTCCCATATCAACCAGAAATAAAGTGAAATAAAAGACAGGCTGCACACACATCTTAGAAAGGCAAAAGCGTCCTATGAATAGGCAGCTGTCTAATATCTGGGCTTAATTATGCGTCCAAAAGTCAGACGTCAGCTTCTAGACAACAGAGGTTCCGCGTATCTTCAACTATCCTTCTCGAGTGCAAACCCAGGGCCCAAGGCCACCTGGAAGTCCCTATTAACATTTATCCATATAAAACCATAAATGAAATCCAGATGGACTAGGATGTTACCGACTAGTTTGCCACACCTGTCCCTCACCCAGTTTCCTCACTGTGGGAAGGCACCAAATGAGGAAGCTAACTGCCCCTGTGATTCCTTGGGTTCTCTAAGGTTAGAAAGCAAATTTGAAAAAGAGAAGAGGAGATAAGGAAGGAAGGGAGGAAGGGAGGGACGGGGGGAGAGAAGGAAAGAAGGCAGGCAGGCCAGCAGGAAGGGAGGAAGAGGCAGAAAAGCCACCCAGTTGAGGAAAGGAATCAGAACAGATGTTAATTTGCTTTTAGTCTCTCTTACAACAAGACTGTCTCCAAAGGCATTTAGCTTCATCACAGTATAATAAGAATACATTACTTTAATCGCTGGTTTAGTGTATCTTAATAATTATCAAATAAGGATCGAAATTTCTCTTACAGGCAGAAACTTTATTTGGGCAAATAAATACCTTGAAAGGGCTCTAGCAGTAGAAGATGGGATCCTGAATGGTGGCAAGAGCCCAGACCACAAAGAATAAGGGAACTGCCGTGCATGCGGTTAAGAATAATTCGGCGGGTGGAGGGCCCCTCAGAAGAAGGGGGAAAGAAGAATGGAAGCAGGGGAGTCAAGGAAATGATGCCAGCTATTCTGTTGGGTAGAACCAAAGGAAGAGCCCCACGCGCCTCCCTCCTCCTCTCTCCCTCATGCACTCTTTTGCAGTCACAAAGGGGATGTAGTACGGAACGGAAACCGCCCATGTGCGTGCGATCCAAAGACTGGAGCCAGAATTTAACTCTACGAACTAAACTTCATCCTGACCTGTGAAAATCTTGGTAAGCGCTTTGCCACGGAGCGTGGAATGGCGCCTGGTGAAGGATGGGCTTGCGCTAATCTTATCTAGATAGCAAGAGGTTGGACACCCCTGGCCCATGGCTCAGTTAACCCTAGTGGGACTGGTCTCTTACTATTCTAAGGAGTCACCCTCGATGCCAGTTGGCACAGGTAATTAATTACCAACCACCTTTGTACTTTGTTGCCTTTAGATTCAAATTCTTCTTCTCCAAAAGAACTTCTCCTCTTCTTTACTTTGGACCAACCTTCCACCTTGGGATCAGCCAAATGACGGTCAGTACCTTGTACTACAGACACTGTTGTTGCTGTGGAAGAATGGCAGTCTGTCTCCTCCAGCTACACTTCAGGCCGGCCTTCCGCCCATAACGAAGGAGCCTGATTTCCATTTTAGCCCCTTCCGATCTCCACGTTCATGGCAGTCTTCCTATCTTTGAAATAACACCCCTCCATTCTCCAAAAGGATTGACCCATGCCTGGCACAGTGCCAGGAACATAGTGAGTAATTAAATTTGATTAATTAAATTGAATTAAATTATAAGATCACATACCAGCACAAAGGACATCAAGCAGTTAAGGAAAAGGCTATAGAAATATTTATATTATTATTGTCATTATTTTCATCATTGGAAGAGAAATAACCTGTTTTGGGAGCGGAGAAGTTTGTATCTATTTATTTACCTCTTTATCTTTGTTAACTCGTATCCAAATTGCTGTTCCCAGGATCAGGATGCCACATAGCTGCAGAAAGAAAAAAAAAAAACGTGTTAGAGGACAACAGAGATAAGCTGCTACTCTGACTGAACACACCCCTAGATCATAATGGCTTATCACTAATCATACATTACCACCTAAAAGATGTAAATCCGGCATGTTCACGTGCAGGTAATTGCTAAAACGTTCCACTAAACTTGGTAAATTTGTTAAGAATAATTCTGTTTCCCATCCACAGTCCATTCATCGGTCTGCAGACGACAAGTCACTACCACTACAGGGGAGAGGAACAACAGTTTTTCATATTTCAACACTAACTCTGTGTTTTTGCTAGATTATAATAGCTGAAAGATAGGTCACAACAGTTTAAAGACAAAATATCCTTACTAGGTCCCTGGGTTTGTCTCAGAAGCTGTCTTGGACCAAAGGGGAAGAAAAAACTAAACATCAAAACATTCCTTCAAGATTCTAGAAGCAAGAAATTGGGATAGGCAGGGAACAGTAGTACATCTGACAAAATCTTCAGGTAAGCAACAAGGGTTTACACTTTTTGTACCCAAATAAACTTTTTAAAAAATAAGCTGTTTTAGGTCGTAAAACTTACCCAGAGAGGAGGAACAATGAGCAACAGTACTTAAACTCTTAAATGCATTTAATGACTTTCCCAGATTATTTCATTTGGACCAAAGCCAACACATAAAATGTGAAACACATTTTACTTTTGTGTAAGGAAAACCCTTGTCTTTCAGGGTTTGATTTTGTTTTGTTTCATTTCAGATATATATATATATATATATATATATATATATATATATATATATATGTTATAGCCTCAAAAAAATAAAATCAAAGCTCTATCATTAAAGAGAGATGTTGAGAACAAGTTTGGTAATATAGCAAACATAGCAGCGCTCACAAGATTTTCTAGACTGTTCTGGTCATGGGGTGCTCTGACAGAGAAATTCCTGAGTCTTCTGAAGCTCGCTGACCTTGTCCTACCATTGCTGATGTGCATGGTTGAGCCACGCCAGCAAACCCAAAACAACCAGTTCACTTTCAATGGCTTCTCATTAAGTCTACCCTGAATGTAGAGTCAAAGGCTTTGTTAAGGAATAGGGAGTACCATTAGCAGCTGAAGAATCGGAGAATATCTGTGTTGTCTAAAAGATCTCAAGAAAGTCATCTGGGTTCAAACCCTTCCTTTCACATCAAGGAGCTAGAACCCCAAGAAATAACAGTTCTGTCATGAAAATTCAGCCCCACTCCTAACCCAATCCGCCCCTCTACATGCTTTACTCTTACCAAATAAGGAAGGCAATGGAAAACCAAAGCCCCTTCTCAAATCGCCAAATAACCTGCACAATTTAATTATCTTACAGTCACACACTGGCATACACCATAAAATTCAAACCACTGAAAAGACAGCTTTAGAGCCTGACAACCCTCAGTTTTCACCCCCTTTCCACTAAATCCTAATTTCACTTGCAGATGGAGATAAATGCTTATTTTAGTAGTTCTGTGTTAATAAGTCTGTAAGGATTTATGTCGAATGATAATGAGACCCCCTGAGATTTTCAGTAATTTACAGCAGTTAGATTTTTGTTTGTTGTTTAATTTGTTCACGGATATTTTCTTTCTTTTTCTTCTCAAGTAGATTTACATTGATTGTCTTAATAGTTGCTCTGGCTTTTAGCTTTAACTGAACATAGCATTAATTATCCAACTAGCTATTATGATTATTATCCTTATCTGATATTAATTTATGAGACTATCAGTGAGAAAACCGTAGGAACTCCTAGAGACTAAGACTTTGGTTTTTCAAACCCTTAACTTTTGTCTCTGTGTGGCTCTAGTTTACTTTTTAAATCCTTTTACATATCAACTCATTGAGAAGTCAATGAAATCAACCATATTTTCCCTTCAAATGATAACTTTTAGTCTTCTCAACCACAAAGTGTTATCTGCAACACTAACTTTAAAAGAAGGAGTATGAAAACCACAAGATAGGGGTGCCTGGGTGGCTCAGTAGTTAAGTGGAGTCTGCCTTCCGCTCAGGTCATGATCCCAGGGCCCTGGTATTGAGCCCCGCATCCGGTTCCAGGCCCAGGAGGAAGCCTGCTTCTCCCTCTCCCACTCCCCCTGCTTGTGTTTCCTCTCTCGCTGTGTCTCTCTGTGTCAAATAAATACATAAAATCTTAAAAAAAAAAATACCACAAGACACCCTTACACACCTATTGAAATGGCCAAAACCTGAAACACTGACAATCCCAAATGCTGACAGGGATGTGGAGCAACAGAACTCTCAACCAATGCTGATAGAAATACAATCTGGTACAGTCACCTTCGAAGACAGTTTGGCAGTTACAAAACCCAACATACTCTTATCCTATCATCCAGCGTTCATGCTCCTTGGTATCTCTCTACATTTATGTCCACACAAAACCTGCCCAAGGATATTTATAGCAGCTTTATTCACAATAGCTAAAACTTGGAAGCAGCCAAGATGTTCTCCAGTAGAATAAATGGATAAATAAAGTGATACATCTAGACAAGCACTAAATGTTATTCAGCACTAAAATGAGCTATCACTCCATGCAAAAACATGGAAGAAACTTAAATGCAAATTATTAAGTAGAAGAAGCTAATCTGAAAAGGCTACATACTATAGGATTCCAACTATATGACACTCTGGAAGAGGTAAAATTATGGATTAGTTTTAGATCTTAAAAGATCGGGGGTTGGGGCGCCTGGGGGCCCAGGGGGTTAAGCCGCTGCCTTCGGCTCGGGTCGTGATCTCGGAGTCCTGGGATCGAGTCCCGCATCCGGCTCTCTGCTCAGCGGGGAGCCTGCTTCCTCCTGTCTCTCTGCCTGCCTCTCTGCCTACTTGTGTTCTCTCTCTCTCTGTCAAAAAAAAAAAGATCGGGGGTTGCCAAAGGGGATACAGCATGAATAGACAGAGCACAGATGATTTTTAAGGCAGTGATAATACTCTATAATTATGGATACATGTCAATGTCATTATACACGTGTCCAAACCCATAGAATGTACAAAACCAAGAGTGAGACCTAATGAAAACTATGGTCTTTGGGTGATTATGATATGTCAATAGAGGTTCATCAACTGTAATATGTGTACTGCTTTGGTGAGTGATACTGAAAACAAGGTAGGCTATGCATGTGTGGAGGTAAGGTGTATGGGAAATGTCTGTTTCATCTTTTCCATAGAATTGTACACCTAAAACTGCTCTTTAAAAAAATCCATTTATTTTTAAATTATTTTAAATAATTAAAAATTAATTTTTAAAAAGAAAAATAAAGAGGGGCACCTGGGTGGCTCAGTCAGTGAAGCATCCGACTCTTGATTTCAGTTCAGGTCATGATCTCAAGGTCGTGAGATCAAACCCCACACCAGGGTTTAAGATGTTTAAGCTTAAGATGCTCTCTCTTTCCCCCTCTGCTCCTCCCCACCCCACTCGCATGCTCTCTCTTTCTTTCTAAGAAAGAAAGCAAGAAAGAGAGAGAGAGAAGGAAAGAAAAAATAAAAAGAAAGAGAGTAAAAGAAAGAATATCCAATTATTTCAGAAGTCAAGAATATTTTGCCCAATTTCAATTTCTACAATTAGCTAAATTTTCTTAGAAATTTTGAAGTTGGATACATTGTCATTTCCATCGCTATCTATCTTTTCTTCTAGCTTAATCTTAAAAACAAAAGAAACACATGTTTAGAACATGCCAGTCTCATCTTATTGAAAAAACTTACATATAAAAATCAGACTAAATAATATAAAATTATTAAATTTTATACTGACTTTAAAACTAAATTTATTTTCTATCAAGAATAATAATTCTAGAGTCATGGTTGATATTAACCTATTTTATCCCAATTGTTACAAGACTAGCTATCATAATGGTTCTCTGAGCCCTTTTCCAATTTGGCTTTGGGTCTTTGTCCCCCAGCCTTCTTATACTGTCTAAATAATCAAGAATATAAATTAAGATATAAGTACCTAGCTCTGAAGGTAGTCATTGTGGTTATCACTCAGCTCCTATAACACATCTTTCTTTTTATGGAATTAGGATGCAGTTGGTTTGAGCCAACATTCTAAGAAATTAGGTAATAATTTTGTTGTTTGCTTAGGAGCATGCATGCTATGGACCGAACTATATCCCTCCTGAATTTACATGTTAAAGCCCTACCCTGCAATCTGACTGTATTTTTTTTTAATTTTTTTTTTCAGCATAACAGTATTCCTTGTTTTTGCACCACACCCAGTGCTCCATGCAATCCGTGCCCTCTCCAATACCCACCACCTGGTTCCCCCAACCTCCCACCCCCCGCTGAGATAGGGCTTTTAGGAGGTAATTAAGGTTAAATGAGGTCATCAGGGTGGCATGCTAATCCAAGATGATCGGTGACCTTATAACAGAGGAAGAGATCTCTTTGTCTCTTTCTCTCTCTCTATGCACCAGCAAAAACCATGTGAGGACAAGTCAAGAAGGCAGCCACCCGCAAGGCAGAAAGAGAGCTCTCACCAGGAACCAAATTGACTGGCGCCTTCATCTTGGACTTCCAGCTTCCAGAACTATGAGAAAATAAATTTCTGTCGTTTAATCCATCCAGCCCATGGTACTCTGGTATGGCAGCCCAAGCAGAAAACAGGGCACAAGCTGAAAACTACAAAGTGCCAGGAGGAAAAAGGGAGGTACCATCTAGAGCAAAGATAAATGGTACAGAACCAGCTGATTTGTCCTCTTCTTGGATACAGTGTCCGCCAATCATCCCTACTCCTTCCCTCTCAATTCTACCTTTTGATTTATGACAGTGTATTTAAGGGGCATTAAAAATGGAAGAAAGTGCACAGCACTCTGTTAGGGGAAAGTATGGATCATGAGCTCTATCATTATTGGCCCAGAATGGACACATTTTCGGTAAGCTTAAGGGAAAGCTTCCTATGGGGCTCCTGAAAGGCTATAAAAGAATAAGAAAATATCCAAATGGATAACCTGGATGACTCCAAGATCTGTTTGTTTTTTTTTAAAGATTTTACTTATTTATTTGACAGACAGAGATCACAAGTAGGCAGAGAGGCAGGCAGAGAGAGAGGAGGAAGCAGGTTCCCTGCCGAGCAGAGAGCCCAATGTGGGGCTCGATCCCAGGATCCTGGGATTGTGACCTGAGCCGAAGGCAGAGGCCTTAACCCGCTGACCCACCCAGGCGCCCCACCAAGATCTATTTTTATGGTAATCCAAAAACACCTCCGGCCATGAATGCAGGAGGCAAGGATTCCAAGAGCCCTAACATTTTAGGACAGAATTGCTTTTGTTGATTTTCAACTTTCTTTTTTAAGTAAAGATTTATTTAAAAGCCTAGTTCCATGGCATTGTGGTTAAGATGATGCAGAGTGCGCCATTGTTGCCTGTGAGAATTTTTTTTAAATATGAGATTATTTTTTTTTTCCCCATTTATTGTATCCTCTTCTTCAGGAGTACAAATTGTTCTGGTTTTCCATTCTCTCGTCTACCTTCTTCCACCTCATTTATCTCTTTCTGATTTTCCTCTGGGAGGGTTTCTCAATTTGGGATTCTCTCTCACTGTTTCCATTTAATGTTTCTGGAGTGGATTTTAACTCTGTCATTGGGTTTCTGGTTTACATGAGGTACTTCTTTAGTTTTAGTTTTTTCACCCCATTCTATGCTTTTCCAGTTGACCTTTTCTGCTCTCATGGCCTTCATCGTCTGTTTCATAGGGAGTTGTTTTCTGCCATTGCTCTGTGGATGCCAATTCCCAGGTCCTTTCTCCATGATGCTGGAGTATTTCTTTCAGGGATGTGTGCTTGTCCTCTAAGGTTTCAGAGTTTCCTGTCACTTGTTCAGCAGTCTTTATTAGGACCTACGCTGGATTTTCCCTTACTCATTTTTGAATAAGATGAGACCCATTCTGATATATTATTCAGTGAGAGTAGGCTTTGCACTTTGCCTTACTCTAGTGACATGGCTGACGGTAATTCTCAGACCTCCTGTTGGAGGAGAACTTGCTGGGCCTTCTCTTTCCAGGCATGGCCTAATGCAGCTCTGACTTAACTGACCGTGCCTCCTCTCACTCACACATTATCTGCTTTTCTGATGCTCTACACCAGTGGAGTTACTTAAAAACTTCAATTGTCAGCAGGCTCTGCCCTCATGGTTTTTCAGGCCCTAGTGACTGATTATTTGTTGTATCAAGGACTGGCAAGCACATAGCAAAGTGTCTCCAGAGTTGCCTTCATGTGTCTCTTCTCAACCCAGTAAATAAGCCAAACGCCCAGTACAACTGCTGAAAATTCTGATTTTAAGGAGCTCTAACTTTAGGAGAAAGAAATCAAATTTAGGAGGATGAAATCAATACTTCTTTGTGACATAAATAGGGTCTGGGTGAACACGCTTCAGGTTATCTTTGCTTCACTAAAGCATAAAATCACTAAAATGTACATAAATTCAAAAATAGGTAAAGAGAGCTGGATGTTGAGCATTTTATGAGCATGGTTACGAGTTAATGTTTCTGAATCATAAAACGGATGCAAATTCAGGGGCCACCTGGGTGGCTCAGTCAGTTCAGCATCTGTCTTCGGCTTAGATCATGGTTTCAGGGTACTGGGATCAAATCCCGAAATGGGCTCCTTGCTCAGCAGACAGCCTGCTTCTCCCTCTCCCTTTGCCCCTCCCCCTACTCATGCTCTCTTGCTCTTTCAAATTAAAAAAAAAAAAAAGAAATGATGCAAATTCAGGAATATTTTTATCACTTTGCATCAAAAGCACAACCTGCAGAACTGTACATACATTTGCAGGGCCTGGGGCAAGGACACCAAGAACAAACAGTCCACAGCCCACAGGTCTCTATATTGAGAAGTTATCATTCATGGTAATAAACATATATAAAATGTTTCCGATCATCCAACCTTGACAAATGTGCCCACTTAATCACCTGGAGGACAAGATTTGATTTTGAATTCTCTGACTCCTCGGAGTCTGCTATCAGCAGAGGGTGGCCTGGGGAGAAGTGCCCTGCCCCTGGCCCTCACTCCAGGCTCTGTCCTTGAACTCCAAGGGACAAAACAGGAATGACTGTGGATGCATCAGCCTGTAAGCCAGGCCTGTTCCAACCTGCTCCCATTCCAGCAAACAGAGCCCCACACCATGAAGAAGGGTCTAGACCCTTCTAAGGGACCCTAGAAACAGGTTTGGAGCCATTTGGGCAGGGAAAATGGGGGTCTCAGGTCCCCAGCTTGGAGGCCAGGCTCAGGGTGGTTCAACAACTCCTTGTCCCATGAGGCCAGAGGAGGGCCAGAGGAGGGCTAAAATCATATTTCAGTTTTTAAAGCCAATTATGTATAAAATATTACCATGCCAGACTCTAATACTTTTAAATTAAAAAGCAATATGATGGGTGGCATTGGGGGAAATTGCATTAATTGCACTATTACTGCATGTGAGTCCCTGGCATTAGGCTCTCAGAAGGTATCTTATTTAATCTTCACAATTAACTCTCCTGGATAAAATTATCATCTTCATTTTACAAACACAGAGACTGGGGCACAGGAAGTCAAGGAACGTGTTCCCGTCCACAGAAGAATATGGAGCAAAGTCAGGATTTGAATCTCAAGTCTATCTGCTTGCAACATATGCTTTCCTTCTTTCCATTCCCCTCATCTGTGCTAGAAGAATTTTCTGCCTCCATCATATTTCTTGCCATCTTATTTCTGCCTCTGTTTCAAAATCCAGCACTGGAACTGATTTCTTACTACGCAGCATAGTTGCATATTTTTGTCTCATAAAAATGTCCATACAATGTTGGTGGAAATGTCTGCTTCTTAAACATTTCTTTAACGTTCGTCTGAGTTTTTTTCTATGCCTTAACTCATTTAACCTTCCCAACAACTCTAGCTCAGTTTTAAAGATGAGGAATTCTAAAGCACACAGAGATCAACACATTTCCCCAAGGTCACACGGCTAGAGAGGAAGGAGCGGAGGTTCAGTCTGGCCTCTCAACCCCTGGGCTTGGCTGCTTCTTGTCAGGGTTACAGTTCCACACGACTGCGTAGTGGCAGGAAACCACTGCATTTACCAAGTTCACACATTCCAACCATAGTCATGTGTTTAACCTGGGAGATTTCATCAACTGACAGAATGAAATATCATCGGGCCTGATTTTTTTTCAGCTTCCTCCATCTCAGTTATCTCTGTCTTGACTCTCTTTTTTGCTGCTGGCCCAGCCAGCCAGGAGACCCAGGCACCACAAAAAATACAAGGAAAAACATCAAAATTCTGGTTCCTGGACTCCCTCCAAGTTCTGACTTCCTTCTGCTCTCTTCAGATGGCTTCAGGTCCCAGCACCCTGCATTTGTTGATATGTTTGGCTCTTACAACCTGGCTCCTCCTTCTCCCCTTACCTCAGTTGGGATTGGTCATGTGACCTCACTCCACTTTCCTTCACGCAGGGCTGGCCTCTCCATAGCTCCCTTTTCGGGCGTCCTGGAGTTTCCATGCGTCCCTGGGCTCTGTGTCCTGTGCTTACCCAGAACAACTACCATACCCCAGCATCTACACTACTCCCCAGCCTGACCTATTTGAGAGGACCATAAAGGAAAGTTGGGCGGCTCATCTCTTCTGACACAAGACTTGGAGAAATAGATTTTGTACCTGGAATTTATCCATTCTCTACAACACCTCCACTTCCTGTGACTTGCATCCAACACTAGCATCAGTGATTAAGAATGATTTCCACTTTTACATGTTTTTCTTCAATTGCTAATTCTGACAATTGGAAATTGCCCCATATTTACGTGACCTATCTCAAGTTCTCTCCCAAAAGAAACTGGTATGTTTTGCTTACATGACCATATGCATATCTCAGAGATATTTCAACATCTGGCCCTATTTTGCGAAGGCTTAGTTTTGCAAGCTACACCAGAAGGAATGCATTTGAACACATAAGGCCATGGATATCTATGAGAAAACCACATCAGTGGGACTGTTAAACTTGTTGTTTAAGTAAACATTAGGAATGTGACAAATTGCTAATTTCCTATGAAGGATCATAAAATTCCAATGGGGAATGCTGGGTTGGGGATAGAAGGGGGAGTAGAAATAGCAGTGGTTCCCTAACCTCAGGGACTCCTGCTATCTAAATTTTGAATGAAAATGTTGATGTCACCTGTTGGCTGAGAAGTTATCACTGGCCTTTACCTCCATTCCTCTTACTCGAAGACTCCTTTTCGAGATGTGTCATATAGAGATTGTAGATAACACCAATATGCAGATGGGAAGAACAAGGCCTTTTACCCGAGGGAAGATAGAAATATCTAACTGAAATCTAATGCATTGGAAAGACTTTTGTCTTCATTACCAGAAAAACAAGAGATAATGGGGACCATAAAATAATCAGAGAATCCGGGGAAAGCAGTGACAATATCTGGGTACAACACAGTAAAGATCTCTAATCTTAAATATATAATCCTGAACCTATAACATGCCCCTTGCCTAATCACTCTTTGTCATTTCAGCTTAAAATCCAGATTTCAAATTCCTGAGTAGCTCTTTAATGGAACACCGATCTCCAATGTATTCACAATCTTTGTGAATGCACTTTTATAATGCTGTTTTTAAACAATATAGATATATTTTAATGATTTCATAATTTGAAGACTTTTACTAGTTTAGGTACTTTAGAAGATCTTATTAAAATAAGAAGCATGTATTTATTGACATATTCATATTTTGGCTTGTTTAAATGGCCCAAATACATTTTGTGCCTTAGAAAGACAAGGTTTGTAGTTTTTTAAAAATAAATCTCAGGACTTCTGAAGAAAAAGCTGATTCCAGGTCTAGGGTAAGAACTAGGGAAACAAGCCTGGAACATCTTGTGATACCAACGTGAAAGAAGTTACGCTAAGATCGTGTCAAAAGGACTGAGGAGCCAACTTGAAGATGCTCCCCAATGGCCAAAGATAAAAGAGTTATAGAAATGCTTGCTAATTACTGTTGCATGATACCAGGAAATTAACTCATCATTTCGAAATTGGTTAAGTAAAGAGTAAGAAGCATTTATGCTGCCTTTTTTCTTTTTTTAATAAAAACTGGGTACTACTGGTAACCAGTCAATAAATGCTGGGTTTCTCTATATTGAAAGTATTCCCGCCCATACATGAGGTGATGGATACAGAAAATCACCAATTTGGAACTCTTAATGGACTGTTTCTTAGGTTCTTGAGCATCAGGTGGCAACCAGCATCACAAAAAGTGACCCAGTCAGACAGTATGACTGTATGGCCAATGAAAGAACTCAGTATCACTTTGAAAGTAGTTGTGCTCCCCTGCCCCCCGCCCCTCAAATAACCACCTGAATCCCTTCAAGGTGACAAATTCAATCACTAGATTAGAGATAATACAGAGGACATGGGAACATGATAAACTAGACCATGGGTATGCAAATAGCAAACTCCAGACTGTGGGAAATGTCGAAAGACCGACAACACACATTAATACATAAAATTTCAAGGGCCAGGGGGGAAGACATAAAGATGGAAGGAGAACCTAAAAGTGAAATTGACATACAGGATATATCAGCCAATGGCAAAGTGTGAACCTTATTTAGATTCTGAAACATCCCTAGATGGGTATTCGATAATTAAGGAATTCTTGTTAAGTTTTTAGTGTGATAATGACATTGTGGTTACGTTTTTCTCTCTCTTTTTTTTTTTTAAGAATTACTTCTCTTTTAGAGATATATACCAAAATGTTTACAGATGAAATGATGTATCTGGGATTTGCTTCAAATTCGTACAGGGTGAAGAAAGTGAATGAGAGCACACACACAGAATTGCCTTGATGTCCTCACTGTTGGGGCTCGATGATGGGGTTGATCACCTCTTTCTATTCTGTGCATGTTCAAAATTCTTCGTAACAAAAAGCTACAAACAAAACCAATCGAAGTACATAGGCATCCCTTTGTTTATATTCTACTCTCAAGGTTTAACCAGTTTTAAATATTTTAAGGGAAGAAATTTACCAGGACTAACTTTAAAAAACTGGCATATATTCATGATCTATACTTAATATTTGTAAAAACCAGTCTGTTTTTCTAGGGAAAAGAGGAAGTAAATGGACAGATCGTCTTTATTTTATTTGTTTATGTTCTCATTTATTTCACCAATATTTCATCTGTACTCATGAGGGTTGCTGACATTGAATGGAAAGTCATTCTGTACAAGACTGTATTCCTGTAGTTGTTTAATTAGGTACATCATTGTTTTAACAGGACAGAAGTTTACCAACATATAGATACCAGCTGCCTGTTTACTAAAGGTAACCAGGTAAAAAACAAAACCAGAACTCTCTCCTGCCTATACTACATAAGCCATTTTTTTTTTTTTTAAGATTTTATTTACTTATTTGTCAGAGAGAGAGAGAGAGGACAAGCAGAAGGAGCAGCAGGCAGAGGGTTCAGCAGGCTCCCTGCTGAACAAGGAAGGAGTCCTATGCTGAACTCGATCCCACACTCTGGGATAATGACCCAAGCCCAGGGCAGACACTTAACAAACTAAGCCACCCAGGCGTCCCACGCAGAAGCCATTTTTTTAAATCTAGTATGCAGGGGCACCTGGGTGGCTCAGAGGGTTAAGCCTCCGCCTTCGGCTCAGGTCACGGTCTTACGGTCCTGGGATCAAGCCCCACATCGGGCTCTCTGCTTAGCAAGGAGCCTGCTTCCCCACTCTCTCTCTGTCTGCCTCTCTGCCTACTTGTGATCTCTGTCTGTCAAATAAATAAATAAAATCTTAAATCTAGTATGCAAAATAAATTTTTCATTTAAGGACATTGGACTATTTCTACTGATTCACTTCTGAACAATCATTAATTACACCTACATTACTAAAAATGATGTCGATTGTCCAACATCCCAGCCTGCCTTTTACTTTTTGCCTTCCATATCTTACTTTTTCCATTTTCTAAGATTTAATGTGACTTATCAATTTATTTGCTGTCTTATGTCAACAGGCTTTCAAAAAAACCCATAAGACCTGCTAAAATACCAACCCTGTTGATTAAGAGGCAGGGTGATGACACATGGAAATACTAACTTTTTTTTAACCTAGTTTAACTAAGTTAAATTTTTCCATGATTAAATAATTGTATTATTTCCCTCTCAAGTTTTTTATGACCCACTGTTTCTTCTTTGGATCTCTGAAAATGATCCCTTCCTCACATCCCTAATTGAACACCGCACCATTCACCTGTTTCAGACCCAGATGTAAAGATTAAGATTCAGGGGCTGGGCGCCGGTGGAATCAGACCAAATTTTTCCCACAAGATCCTTAAACCAGGGAGGCCTGCATGATACACAACGCAGAATCGTTGTCCTTTAATTAAGGGATTTTTTTTCCCTCTGTGATTGTTTTACAACAATATCAAAACATTTATGAAATGTTTATCCTCACAGATCCTGAAGTCCACTTTTCTTGAGTCATTGGCTCATTTTCAATTACTGAAATAACCAAAGAAAGAACAAACAAAACCAAACAAGTAAATGGAAAATACATTTTCCTCCTCCTCTTATTTCTCTAGTGCAGAGTCTGTTCTCATTTATGATATTTGTATCAAGGTCCCCCTTTCTTGTCTAAAATTGATAATTAGAAAAAAAAAAAAAAACAACACTTACCCAGAACAAGAAGTTGAAGAGAAACATAGAATATTTTATACAGCCACTCACACCTGCCATGTCGGAAAACGATCAGGAATCCAGATGCCGTGAATGTAACTGTTCCTTGTAGGACTGTCCAGCGATATGCTCTGGAGTAATTTGCCTGCAGAGATTTCTGTGCCCACGGCTTCAGAGTAGAAATAGAAAGCAGAGGAGGAGTGGAGGGGAATAATTCAGTTATTAAAGTGGATAAAAAATTAACCCACACATTTAAATATCACAAGGGCTATCACTAGGCGAGTATGTTCTTTTGCTTGTCATGGCTCCTGGGGCAGCCGGCCAGGATATTTATGATCCTTTCTCAAAAAACTGCCTCCTCTAAAGTAAACAGATATCAAGTTAAGGAGTGGCGCTGGATCCGAGTGAGAGTGGCACGGCGATACGAGGTTGTTGGATTTCAGAAGCCACAACTTGACTTCCTGCCCTCTGTTTCTACTATAGGAAAGCAAGACTATTTTGCTCTGACATAAAGGGACAGAGTGTCTCAACTCGTTTTTGCATTGCATTTTCTCGACAATGCAAGATTTCTCCTGGGGGCAATAGAATGCATTTAGAAATGTGCAAAATCTGAAGTCTTACCCCCCAGTCTCCTTTCATCCTGAACCCCAGAGTCCTGGGAACAACCATGACATGCACCTGCCTTCCAAAGCTTCAAACTTCAAAACAAGTCCGTGGAGCTGCTATGAAGACAGCACAGATACGGGAAGTGGGGAGGGAGAGACTTCCCTGCCTATGACAAGACCATTCAGCTTTTACCTTTATTTCTTTACAGTGTAAAGAGTCACTTTCTGACTGCCTCATTGTGTTCATTTTATAATGTGTAGCCATTTTGATGTTCAGTTTATTGTTAAGGCTGAAGTACTTCCCTTCCCCTGGTAAGTTACATCCAGCAACAGCTCCTCTCCACAAACTCAGTTTCTGGATTCCTGGTCCTCTTAGACAAAGAAATTCAAAATGAGAAGGTGGTCACAGTTCAGTGACCATAGATTGTACAATTTGTTTCTAGTGCTAATAGAAGGCAGCTGTGGCAGGTAAAAGGCAAAATTCTCTGACCTAATCAGGGAGGTGTGGACTGCTTTTGTATAAACAATTTGGGTCATGCTAGTTTCCACATCCTGCCTCTAAAAGGGAGTTCTTGTCTCCCTAAAGAAAAGAACCCTATACTTCAAAATGTTCTGGCGGGGGGCGGGGGGGGGGGATAATTCTTTAAAATCTTTGTTAAGTTCTATATAATAAGCTAGCATGGACCTGTAAAAAACTGGGTCCGTTAAAAGAATCTTTTTCTACTTTTCACTGACATATAAAGGTGCTCTTGAAACAATCCCACTCCCTGAGTATGAACACAATGTATTTTTATTGTATTGGCATGAATAATATTTAGTGTGAAGGCCAAGTTCAGGATTAGTTCAAAAATAATGGCTTAATATTTAAATAATCATGAGAATTGTTGGAGTTCTATGCTGTTACATCTAGAAAATGGAAATAATTTCACAAACTTCTACTGAGGTATTAATGTGGATAGGATTATCAGAAGCTGAAAGAAGAAACTGGTTTTGATTGAGTGAAAAGCCAAAACGGATTTGAAGTCCTAGAAATGGTGATCAGCTGGAGGTAAAAATAAAAAACAAACCTATAGATAAAAATGCTGTTTTGTGGACAAGAATGTATTGAGTACTTACCAAATTTCAGTTTAGAATACATTTTTAAAAGAATATAATCTTTAATTAAATCACTAATGAACTCTGAAACACAAAAATCAATGGATGCGTTTTATAGAAAAATTCCTTTTTGTAGAAGATTCCGATGTCCAGTTCAAAATCTAAATGAGACAGTTCATTCCTCTGAATTCCTATCCCAGTAAATTTTGTAATCACATAACATTTACCAAAGTTAATACTGTGGAGTCCCTTTGTATTCCTCTTTCTTTATTGCCTGGTATCCAATCATTTCCCACAGTGTGCTGAGCTCCTAAATATCCTTCAAATCTTGTTCCTCCATCTCTCCTTTAGCTACTGTCATTATTCAACCTGTTCCCCTCTCTCATTCCATAAGAACCTTAGTTTCCCTGCCAGTCTCTTCCCCCTCCATCTGCCTTAGCACTCCAGAATTTTCTTTTTCATTCTGTAAATCTCTTCATAAATACTTATTGATTATGTAATTCCCCTGATTAAAAGCCAATCAAAGGATGGCTTCCTGTCACCTACAGGATATGTTCCAGACTTCTTAGAATGACTCTAATAGCACAGGATAGGTAGGCATGCCTCTGCCCACCTCCCAGAACTTTCTCCCATTCCTCTCTCCCTGGCAGCCTCTATCTATATCGGGTAACCAGTATCTATATCCATGAAATTGATTCACAGGACCAGAATATTTCTTGGGATTTTATGACTCTGTGTTGTGTCACCAAATTCTGGGAACTACCAACATGTTACCCTTCGCCCTTCTCAAAAGATCAATTGTCAAGTAAGGAAAAATAGTTTATTTCAGAACTTGTCAGAATCCTAAATTGTGGGGCACCTGGGTGGCTCAGTGGGTTAAAGCCTCTGCCTTCAGCTCAGGTCATGATCCCAGGGTCCTGGGATCGAGCCCCGCATCAGGCTTTCTGCTCGGCAGGGAGGCTGCCTCTCCCTCTCTCTGTGCCTGCCTCTCTGCCTACTTGTGATTTCTGTCAAATAAATAAATAAAATCTTTAAAAAAAAAATCCTAAATTGCTGATATTCTAGCAGGTGACAAAATACATAGCAATTCCCCAATGAATGGGACCCCGGAAAGTATTTTTGAAAGGCATATCTTTGAACCAGTGTTACAGCACTTACTTATAGAAAAGCTGATCTAGACGAACATCCACATTTTACACATAAAAAAAAGTGAACCCCAAGGAGATTCAGTAGCCCAACTCCACAAAACTGGCTAAGGGCGGAGCTCTTTAGCTCTAGACTGGAGGTCTCATGATGGATGATCAGATATCATGACAGACAGATATCATGGACAGACAGTATTCTGTCCACTTGCACCGACTATGTCTTATGTTATGTAATATGATTATAAGATGAGTCAGGTACCACCTTAGATCTTAAGAAGTTGTTCTATGCAGATATTTAACAGTGGGAGGGCGGAGGGAGGGAGGGTCTGGGGAGTGTCAGTAATATATCAGACCCAGGGAAATGCCAGGCTAAAAAGGAGAGGTGATGGAGGGTAGGATATCACAGGAAATGACACTGAAGAAAAGAGCTGAAGAAAAGTCTAATAAATTAGACAGAGGTTTTGTGCCAAGTATTATCACTTGTAATAATTCATTCAGATCCAGTTAATCATGAAAATTCTCCATAAGGCGGTAATAGTAAACTAGGTGTTGATAGCAGTATGGGGACCCTGGCATGGAGGAGAGAGAGAGAAATTCCTTGTGTTCAGAGTAAAGGGCCTAAATAAAGCCATCAGGTACCCTACATGAAATACAAAATTTTCTCTTGGTCATCAAACAAATCAGGCATACATTTGGGACTTGAACCAGCAAGCAAACATAAAAAGGAGGTTCATTTTTCACCATGATATCATGTTTCCCTCCACAAGATACTTCATATCTTCACAGATGTATTAAATACATTTGTGAGACACAGCAGTTTACAAAACAAGATTAAAAACCCCAGCCCTCATGGGAAATTATATACAACATATATACAGATATTTCGGGTATCTAGATTTTGGAAATGAAAATATAAAGAAGAAGTTATCGTCCCACTACAATGTGAATATAAACAGATGCTCTTTATTATTATTTAAAGATAAATTAGCATATCCAGATAACTTGCCATTTAGTCATTCATTCGACAAACATTTATTGAACACCTACTATATTCTGAGTCCTGGGGATATGGCAGTGAACAAACAGAAAATGCTCCTGATCTTCTGAAGTTTGTACTCCAGAAGGGAAGATGACTTCCTCTTTGTATTTTTGTTTCCAAAATCTAATTACCCAGTATATTTGTCTTTGGAGTAGGTACTGAAAAATCAAGTCATGTATTTTATTTTCAAGATTTTATTTATTTATTTGAGACAGAGAGCAGACCACATGTGAGAGAGCATCTGAAGAGGGGTGAGGGGTGGGAGAGGCAGAGAGGAAGAAGCAGAACTCCCCATTGAGCAGGGAGTCCGAAGCAGGGCTCAATCCCAGGACCCTGGGATCATGACCTGTGACCTGAGCCAAAGTGAGACACTAAACCCACTGAGCCACCCAGGTTCCCCTCAAGTCACATGTTTTAGAGAAAAGACTATATTCTATTTTATCGTATATAGTCTCCCATTATAACTGTCATT
The DNA here is from genome assembly GCF_902655055.1 of Lutra lutra. NCBI lineage: Eukaryota > Metazoa > Chordata > Mammalia > Carnivora > Mustelidae > Lutra > Lutra lutra. The sequence continues at coordinate 98,246,866 of NC_062285.1, forward strand.
GTATACTCTACGGGTTTTTTAATGGATCGTGGATATTCATTTCCTCAAAAGCCAATAGCAGTAGTAAGAGAAATGATGTTGAAGTTTCTCTGCCTTATGACTACTTAGGTGTGGGTGTGTAAGTGCATGAAGATATGAGGTCATACATTATAAACAATTAGAGTGAAGAGAAAGTTTTGGTACTTTAGCATTTCTCATTTTGAAAAACCCTTTTTCTTACTTTCAGAAAATGGAGGGTTGCTCATTTACTGGTTTTTATGATTCTCTTTACAGGAGTGGAGCCTTGGCTCTTGTCCTCTAGTCCAATTCCAGCATTCCCAAGACTAACATTTTTCTTCCACTTTCATTTGAACACAATGCTCTATGCTTCCTATCCTGTGTGCTTATGGAACCTAGCTCATAAAAACCTCTTGCATATTCCCACTGGGGATGGGAAGCATCTGGTATGAGAATGATCTGTCTCCTTCCTTTGTAGGACATTTTGAAACAATAATATCTATTTGTAGTATTAATTCCAGCTCAAAAAAAAAAAAAGTGTGACTTGGAATTGTCTTCGTGAAGTAGCAAGACAGTGCTCATGAACAATGGATATCCAATATTCTTTTTTTTTTTTTTAAAGATTTTTTTTTTTTTTTTTTTGACAGAGAGAGATCACAAGTAGACGGAGAGGAAGGCAGAGAGAGAGAGAGAGAGGGAAGCAGGCTTCTTGCTGAGCAGAGAGCCTGATGTGGGACTCGATCCCAGGACCCTGAGATCATGACCTGAGCCGAAGGCAGTGGCTTAACCCACTGAGCCACCCAGGCGCCCCGATATCCAATATTCTTCTTTTACAGATACTTTTCCTCTAAAGTAGTTATGATTTGTACCTAGATATAAAGTCACTAACCATATCGGTTACAAAAGGAAAAATATGAAAATATGCATCAGAAAACAGACTTTATTTTTTTATTTTTTATTTTATTTTATTTTTTTTTAGATTTTATTTATTTATTTGACAGAGAGAGATCACAAGTAGACGGAGAGGCAGGCAGAGAGAGAGAGAGAGAGGGAAGCAGGCACCCTGCTGAGCAGAGAGCCCGATGCGGGACTCGATCCCAGGACCCTGAGATCATGACCTGAGCCGAAGGCAGCAGCTTAATCCACTGAGCCACCCAGGCGCCCCAGAAAACAGACTTTAGATCACCAAAATCGATTTTTTAGAAAGATTTATTTATTTGAGAGAGAGAGAGAGAGAGAGAGAGAACATGAGCAGGGGGAGAACCAGAGGGAGAGAGAAACCTCAAGCAGACTCCTCACTGGCCATGGAACCTGACACAGAGCTTGATCCCAGGACCCCGAGATCATGACCTGAGCCAAAATCAAGAGCGAGATGTTTAACCAAATGAGCTACCCAGATGCCCCACCAAAATATATTTTCAAGTGTTTATTAGCAAAGACTGAGACAAAATGGTACAGTGATTAAAAAATGCACTTTTTGACTATGATGGATTAGAGATGCCCATGAGTTCTTAATAGATCTCACTGCAGTGTTTATACTTCTTTCATGCTTGCGGCAAGATGAGAAAGAAGCCAGAGCTGCTGGGTGTGGGCCAGGGTCAGGCTCTAGGTTGGGCAGCCCCTGAACCTCAGCTTTGCCAGCCTTTCCTGAAGTGATCTCCTTCTTAGGACAGATTCACTTTAGATGATATCACAGGAGCCAGAATGTCAATTTCATAGATTATCATGAGACACACACCCATGAAGTCATCCAGCATCAGAGAGTGGCTGATCAGACAATCTTCTCCCTGTAAGTAAGCAGCAGAATCCAGAGCACACAGAGATAGCTTCCTCAAGGGTAAATTCAGTAAAGGAGTCGGTGGATGCATGGCTGAGATTTGATAGTCCCTTGAGTCTAGAACCATATCACGGATCCAACAGCTCAGCCCACCAAATGACACTCAGTGAAGGCAGCAGCCTCTCCGTGGATATTGCTGTGACAAACCACGGATTTCTTTCCCCCCAGGGTGGCCCTCTCTGTACCCTGTTCAGTCTGTGCTTTCTCTGTGATCACAGTCTATCCCCAGGCAAGGGGATGTGAACATTGGGTATCCACTTACTGACCGTAATTACCATTCTGTCCTGCTTCCAAGACGGCATTTGACTTGCATTTTAGAGATTTCTAAAATTCCTCACTTAAAAATGACTGCTCTCTTGGTCCATGCCTATAGATTTTCCTAGTTGATGTCTCAGAGATCAATCTTATTTTTTCTTCTCTCCAAATCGGGACGTGTGCCCACATACAGACTAGAATACTCAATAGGAGAATGAAGAATACAAAACAGAGCTTTGTAATCCCCAGCCCAGGATCATTGGATACTCTATTTCTGTGCTGCATATTTGCCTGGCTGTTTGCTTTTTAAGTTTAAAGTGTAAATGCCAACCTGCTTCTCCCTGAGTTCCCTCTGAATCAGTCCTTTGTTTGGTTGGTTCACAAGGTACACATTCGCTGCCAGGCATGATTAGGCTCTGAGGTAACAGTGATTAAGAGGCAAGGAAATGAGTAGAGGCCACCAACACAGAGTTTAAAAAAAGAAAAAGAAAAAATAAGAGGGTGGGGATGTTTAATGCTTCTATCAGACACCAGCTTCTCAAACTGAAGGAGGCAACAAAATGTTACACTGAATTTAACACAGGCTTATCCCATGACTGGTGAGAAATAAACACAGACGTTTTACTCATAATGCTAATTAGGCTCTCACAAGTGACTGATTCTAAATTAGAAAGGTTTATTCAACCTCACACAGTGGGAATGTATGGCATGGCTATTCTGGTTCCCAGGAGAAAATAAAATAACAGAAAGTCACTGTAGAAGGTCATTTACGAGGAAATCCCAAACTTCCATTTCACACCTTTATAAAAAGCAACAAAATGGATCCCAAATTAAGCTCAGGTAGAAAACAACTCAGACTCTGTCTTGAATTTTTTTTTTTTTTTAAACCGTAGAGAGTCCTCCTTAGATTTTTCCTGAGCACTTGAAAGACTTGATTTTCCCTTACTGCAAGAAAGCAAAAGAACTGAGAGAACCAGAAAACCCATGGGGGAACACCTACCCGAGTGTTCCCAAAACAAGAGGGTCTGGCTGCATTCTTTTCACTATCATCCCGTATAAACGGATCACCCCAATTTCAATCCATAGCAAATAAAAGAACACATATTTAAGAATCTAATATCTAAATGCAATCTTACCACAAATGGAATATACCATTTCTCCTAGAATTCTCTTCTATTACTTTCTTCATTTATACTCAGGTATTAAAGCATCCTTCCCTAAACTTTCCCAGTAATTATTTTACTATTAACACACTGACTGATTCAGAAAATGGTCTGTCCATAAGCCAATTGCGTGAGGAAGTAAAAAAATAAATAAATAAAATAAAAAATTTAAATAAGCTACTCTTGGGGTCAATTCAAGTTCTTTACTTTATGCAGAATCATGTTGACCTCTAATTTAGCCTACACTAATCATTAAACCTTAAGAAAATATTCTAAAGGAGAACACACTGACTTTTTTTTGTGTGTGTGAAATGGACCCAGACTCTCTCTGCTTACTAATTTATTTATACCATTTTCATAGTTGAGGCTTCAGATAGCCAGAGGATTCCCGTAAGTGCTCTGCTTTCTTTCCTCCTCACTCTTCATGCTTTCTTGAATCCTTGAGTGTGAAGAAGTACCATAAAGCCAGGAAGACCGGCCGAGCCAAGGCCCCTCAAAAAGGAATGTGCAAATCTGGGAACACATTCCAGGATTTCTAGCTACCAGTTCAGGGCCTGATGTATAAGAAGTATCAGCCAGAAATTTCAAGTTTCTCGAGAATCACAGATTCTCAGCCAATTCCCTCAGGAGCTTTCTGCAAAGGAAATAGTTCATAAAGCAATTCTCTGTGCAGTAAAAGATTATGTCACTCCCATGCTTTGAACCCTCTAATGGATTCCCATCACAATTAGAATGAAATCCAAAGCCACACAAGATGGGTCCTTGGCTGCCTCACTGACCTCATTTCCTCCTTCTGTCTCCCTCACTCATGCTGCTCCAGCCACAGTGGTCTACTTGTAGATCTTTGGACTTGCCAAGTGTATCCCCAACTCAGGGCCTTCCCATTTCCTCTTCTTCTTCTGGAATCCTCTTCATCTACAAGAGCTGGATGGCTCATCATCTCCACTCATCGTATTACATATTTATTTATGTGTATTGTCTTTTTCCTTTCTGGAATGTAAATTTCAGGAGATGGGAGCATTTTCTGTGTTGTTCACTGCCACAGCCCTTGGGCTCAGAATATAGTAGGTGTTCAATAAATATTTATTGAACAAATGTGTAAATAGCAAGTTATCTCACTCACTTTCTAATTTATTTTTTGTAATTGCAAAGAAGACCTGTTCGTGTTCCCTGTTACATTCTTACTGACTAGCACAGGGGCTGGCAATTAATATAAGCGCATGTGCAAGGATACAGCATTGCAAAAGGAAACCAGTCCACACACTCTTATGAACTTTATACTCCATCCGCGTGAGACAACACACACACAAATACACACATAAGCGTGCAAGAAAACACCCAGAGGAGAAAGATGGCAGGAACCTTGTTACAAAGTAACTGAGGCAATTACCTTCCGTTAGATGGAACCCTGAGGACTTGACATTCAAACTGAGTCCTGACCTGGGTCAAATCCCAAGCAAGTACCAAACAAGCCCAAAACAAGGCTATCCTACAAAATAACTGGCCTAAGTCATTTAAATGCTAAGACAATGAACGTTAGGAAAGACTGAAGAATTATTCCGTATTCAAAGAGGCTGGAGAAAGACATGCCAACTTGGGGAAATATTGGATCTGTTGCTGTATAAAAGATGATACTGGCAAAATCTATCAACCCTAAATGGGGTCTCTTGGCAAGGTGATGCGGGAATTCTTTCTATCATTCTTATAACTTTTCTGTAGGTTTGAGATCATTTGGAATAAAAATAAATGGTCTCTTGAGGGGAAAATAACTGAAGCACAGGTAAGTTAAATAACTTTCCCGAATTCCTATAGTTTGTAATAAAGCCTGGATGTGGACCCAGACAATCTAGCTCCAAACGCTATGTTTTCAACTACTATGCCTGTTGGGACATAGATGTGTTTAGCAGGATGCCTCATGCAAAGTAAGCTCTTGAGTGATATCTTTATCATTAAAAATGAATACACTGTAAACAGAGTCCTGCATGAGAAAAAGGCACAAGCCATTCTAAGAAGAATTCCAGACAAAGGCAACAGACAGGGCAAAGACCCTAAGGGGAGCACAGACTTGGCATGCTAGAGAAAAAAGGCTGGTGTGTATGTAGCACAGAGAGTTATGGGGAGCATGGTTAAAGATGAGATCAGAGGAAGCTCTTTTTGTCAGATCTTGTAGAGAGCTGTGAGACAGAGAAAAGAGAACGGATATATTTAGTGTTAATGGAAGTGTAAGATGTTATAGGCTGAATGATGCCCAATATCTTAGAATGTGATTATATTAGTGACATCAGCAAAATGTTGGAGTAGAAAGCCTGGACCATCCTTCTGCCCAATATCTTAGAATGTGATTATATTAGTGACATCAGCAAAATGTTGGAGTAGAAAGCCTGGACCATCCTTCTGCCCACAAACAGACCAGCTAAACAATTCATAATCAAATAAATGTCCTTTATGGGAAATCTAGAAACTAAGTGAAAGGCTCTTGAATGCTTGCCAATCACAAAAACAGATGTATTGAAGCCAGTAAGGAAATTCAGGACATCTCTTCCTGGAGTCACTTCCCCTGGTTCCATGCCACATGATCAGAAAGAGACCTCCTGGCTCCCAACTTCTCCCAGGGTAAAGGAAGGGTTGGTTTGCCTATCCAGTGCTCCAACTTTTTAGAGGGGCTTCCCCAGCTGATGGACTCTGATCCTGCCAGTGTTGGAGCTTAGACCCAATTTAGAAATGTGGTAAGGACCTGAGTAGACATTTTTCCAAAGAAGATATACAAATGGTATATGAAAAAATGCACAGGGTCACTAATCACGGGAAATGTAAATCAAGACCACAGTGAGATTATACCGGTCAGGACAGTTATTATCAAAATAAAAATCCCACAAACAAACAAGTTTCAGAAGGATGTGGAAAAACTAGAACAGTTACACACTGTTAGTGGGAATGCAAAAATGGAGCAGCCACTATGGAAAACAGTGTGGGGGTTCTTCAAAAAAATAAAAATAGGGGCGCCTGGGTGGCTCAGTGGGTTAAGCTGCTGCCTTCGGCTCAGGTCATGATCCCAGGTCCTGGGTTCGAGCCCCGCATCGGGCTTTCTGCTCAGCAGGGAGCCTGCTTCCTCCTCTCTCTCTGCCTGCCTCTCTGCCTACTTGTGATTTCTCTCTGTCAAATAAATAAATAAAATCTTTAAAAAAAAATAAAAATAAATAAAAATAGAGCTACTACATGATCCAACCATCCCACTTCTGGGCATATAACCAAATGCACTGAAATTGAGTTTTCACTGAGGTATCTGCCTTCCCATATTCACTGAAGCACTATCCACATTTTTAAAAAAATTTTTTTAAAGATCTTATTTATTTATTTGACAGAGAGAGAGAGACCACAAGTAGGCAGAGAGGCAGGCAGAGAGAGAGGGGGAAGTAGGCTCCCCGCTGAGCAGAAAGCCCAATGCAGGGCTCCATCCCAGGACCCTGAGACCATGACCTGAGCCAAAGGCAGAGGCTTAACCCACTAAGCCACCCAGGCGCCCCTAAGCACTATCCACATTAACTAAGATGAAGAAATGCCTAAAATTTGATCAGCAAATGAATATATAAAGAAAATGTGATATAAACATAAAATGAAATATTATTCAGCTTAAAAAAAAAGGAAATTGTGCACAATGTGACAACATGGATGGACTTGAAGACATTATGCTAAACGAAAATAAGCCAGACATGGGAAAAAAAAGCAAGTACTGCATGATTCCACTTAGAGGAGGTATCTAAAATAGTCAAATTCAGGATGCCTGGGGGGCTCAGTCAGTTAAGCATCTGACTCTTGATTTCAGTTCAGGTCATGACCTCAGGGTCATGGGATCCACCATGCCAGCTTTGTGTTCAGCAGTGGAGGGCAGTCTGCTTGGGATTCTCTCCCTCTCCCCCTGCTTCTCTCCCCACTTATGCTTTCTCTCTCAAATAAATAAGTAAATCTTTTAAAAAAAATTAAAATGGTCAAATTCATAAATTAGAAACAAGAATGGTGATTATCAGGGGCTGGGGGTAGGGGGAAATGGGGAATTATTTATCAACAAAGGTAAAGTTTCAGTGAAGTAAGATAATTAAGCTTTAGAGATCTGTTTTACAATATTGTGCCTATCTACAGTAATAATGTTTTTTACCACAGTAAGACAATAAATAAATAAATAGGATGTAGCTATGTTTGGACATAAAGTTTTCAAAGGGGCAATGAAGGTAAAATGAAGTCATTAAGGTGGGTCTTCATCCGATATGATTAATGTCCTTATAATAAGAGGAAATTAGGACTCAGACACACAGGGAGAAAAGACGGTGTGAAGAACCAAAGATAGGACAGCCTCCAAGCCAAGAAGAGGGACCTCAGAAGAACACTGCTGGAGCCTTGATCTCAGACTTCTAACCTCCAAAACTGCAAGATTAATTTCTTATTTAAAGTGACACAATGCAGTGATCCAGGTAGAAGATGATGGTGGCTAGTCAAGGGTGATAGCAGTATAGAGGAAGAGAAGAACTGGATTCAAGATATATTGTAGAAGGGAGATGAACTTTTGTGGGGGGAGCAAGAAAAAATAATTACTTAAAGGAGAAATGGCACAGATGCCAAGCGCTGCTGAGAGGTCTGGAAAGATGAGAACTTCCCTCACCACTGGTTCGGGCAGCATGGATATTAATTACTGCTGTCTTTGAAAGAAGACCTGTCTCAGTCACATAGTAAAGACAGAGTCCAAATAGAAAGGGTTGAAGAAGGAATGAGAAGTATGAACAAGCAAAATCATTCCATTTAGACAATTATTTCAAGTTTCAAGGGAAGCACTCAAAATATGGAAGCCTGAGTAACATAGGCTCATATAGTTCCACTGATCACTGGGAATTTCAGAGGGATGTGAAAATATGTTCCCATGTAAATTAAATTGGAGGGTTTCTTATCATATATATCATTAAAATTATAACATTGTATCATGTAGAATTAAACTCTTCATTGATTCTGTAAAAGTCTGGAGGAAATCATAAATGCAGAGCACTTCTCATGATATATCTTTTTATTTTCTTTTGATTTTTGAACTATACAAATGTATTAGCTATCCAGAAAATTAAATTTTTTAATTTAAATTTAAGTTTCCGGGCACCTGGATGGCTTAGTTGGTTAAGTGTCTGACTCAGTTTCAGCTCAGATCATGGTCTCAGGGTTCTCAGATGGAACCCCATGTCAGGGTCCATGCTCAGCACAGAGTCTGCTTGTCCTTCTCCCTCTACTCCTCCCCCTGTTCACTCTCGCTTTCTCTCTCTCTCTCTCATAAATTAAAAAAAATTTTTTTTTAATCTGAGTTTCAATTCAAAGCCAAGGAGACAGATAACTGAACAGATCTCAGCAGACAGGCTGGCGAAGGTGTTTAAGATCTGCTTTGGTTCATATCAGAGGGGAACCTGAAAGGTATAATTGCCAGGTGGTTATGGACAGAGCCCCAGTACATAAGGGGAACTCAGGGATCAGGGACCAATCAGATATTTAGGAAATTTTTCAGGGTAGGGAAAGGGAGCATAATTACATCAGGATATGATGCAAACAGACAGATATGTATAAAAGAACAATGTTCTATGAGCATCTACAATGTTCTATGAGCTACTTTGCTCCCTATTTTGAATTCAGTGCTCTTCTCAGAGAATAAAGACCAATTTGGTACATGTTAGATTACTCTCCAGAAGAAAAATAAAGTGGATTCTATGGAAGCTGGAAGCTAATGATGACCACAGAGAGAGGGCTCAATCCTCTCCAGGATGCTGGGGGCTTGAGCCCTAGATCTTTGGTCTTTCAAGAGGGGTTTCAGCCAGATACAAGCTGTTTTCTGAATGTGGTGGTCCCTCTATTCTCACCACCAGGATAAATTACTGTTACCAATTTTCTTGCTGTCTTACCCAATATTTTGTTGGCCTTCCTTGGTGAGTAACTTTCCCCCCAGCTGTTTAATTGTTTTATGTACCATACAGATATCCTTATGTATCTCAGGACCTCAAACTCAAAATCATCAAGTTAAACTAATATATTTTCCCAATCATCTTCATCTTTATTACTTTTTTAAATTAATATACTTTTTTGGGGCGCCTGGGTGGCTCAGTGGGTTAAAGCCTCTGCCTTCGGCTCAGGTCATGATCCCAGGGTCCTGGGATAGAGCCCCGCATAGGGTTCTCTGCTCAGCAGGGAGCCTGCTTTCTCCTCTCTCTGCCTGCCTCTCTGCCTACTTGTGATCTCTGCCAAATAAATAAATAAAATCTTTAAAATATATATATATATATATATATATATATACTTTTTTTTTAAGAGGAGTTGTAGGCTTACAGAAATGGAGCAGAAAGTAGAGTTCCTCTACACTCCTTCCCTTGCCCCCACAGAGCTTCTTATCAGCATCTTGCATTAGTAGGGTGCATTTGTTACAATTGATGGGCCAATATTAATGCATTATTCATAACTAAAGTACATAGTTCACATTAGGGTGCATTCTTGGTGATGTACATTCTATGGATATTAACAAATGTATGATGACATGCACCTACCATGACAGCACCGTACAGAACAGTTTCATTGCACTAAAAATTCCCTGTACTTCACCAACTCATTCCTCTCTCTCTCCACTCCAACTCCTGGCAACCACTGTTTGTTTTTACTATCTCTATAGCTTTGCCTTCTTCAGGGTGTCACATACTTGGAATCATGCTTTGTCCCTTCTGGGTGGGTTCCTGAAACCCTTGGAATCTCAGGAGGAATAATAATGTCATTTGTATGCTAATGAGGTGATTAGTAGCTAGGGGTCCCTAAAACAACTTCTGGGAAGCGGCTGATTCCCACAAAGACAAAGGCTTAACTGCAACTTTCAACCCCCTTGGCCTCTAAGGAGGAGAGAGGGGCTGGAGATTAAGTTAATTACCAATGGCCGGTGACTTAATCAATCTTGAAAACTCCATAATGAAAGTAATGAAAACTCCAAAATAATCCCTAAGCAATGGTGCTCAGAGAGCTTCCAAGTTGGTAAACACACTGACATGCTAGGAGGGTGGCACACCAAGAGAGGTCATGGAAGCTCTGCATGGCAAACTACCCCCACCCGCCAATGTACCTTCTCCTGTGTGTCCTCCATTTGGCCGTTCCTCATGTGTATCTTTTATAATAAGCCAATAATAATAATAATAATAATAATAATAATAATAATAATAATAATAGTAAAGCACTTTCCCAAGTTTTGTGACTCATTCTAGCAAATTATCAAAACTGATGGGGGAATGCGGAAACCCCCAAATTTACAGCCAGAATTTATATACACGCATACCTTGGAGATATGGTGGGTTTGGTTCCAGACCACTGCAATAAAGGTAATATTGTAATAATGCAAATCAAATTAATTTTTTGGTTTCCCAGTGTGGATAAAAGTTCTACTTACATTATCCTGGAGTCTATTAAGTATGATAGTATTATGTCTTAAAAAAAACATGCGTACCATAATTTAAAAATTATTGCTCAAAGATGTTAACAATTATCTGAACTTTCAGCAGGTCCAAGTCTTTTTGCTGGTGGAGCGTCTTGCCTTGATGTTGATGGCTGCTGAATGATCTGGGTGTTGGTTGCTAAAGTTTGAGTTGGCTATGGAAGTTTCTTTTTTATTGTTGTCATTTTTTAAAATTGAAATATAGTTGACATACAGTGTTATGTAAGTTTCAGGTGTACAACATAGTGATTCAACAATTTTACACATTATGCTATGCTCACTGATGTATGGTCACCATCTGTCACCACATGATGTTGATATAATCTTAATGACTATATTCCATATGCCATAATTTTTATTCTGTGATTTATACATTTCATAACTGGAAGTTTGTACCTCTTAATCCCTTTTGCCTAGTTCACTTACCTCCCCAAACCCCTTCCTCTCTGGCAATCACCTGTTTGTTCTCTGTATTTGTGATTACATTTTGAGTTTTATTTATTTTATTTTGTATTGGATTCCTCATAAAAATGAAATCATATGGTATTTATCTTCCTCTGCCTGACTTATTTTACTCATTATAATACCCTCTAGTCCACCCATGTTGTCTACTCCAAATGGCAAGATCTCATTCTTTTTTATGACTGAGTAATATTCCATTGAGTGTGTGCATCACATTGTGTGTGTGTATATGTGTATCATATTATCATGATCCATTCATCTACTGATGAACACTTAGGTTGCTTCCATAGCTTGGCTATTGTATTTTGTAAATAATGCTGCAACAAACATAGGGATGCATATATCTTCTCCAATTAGCGTTATCATTTTTTTTTGCATAAACACCCAGTAATGGAATTACTGGATCATGTAGTATTTCCATTTTTAATTTTTTGAGGAACTTCCATACTATTTTCCACAGTGGTTGCATGGATTTATATCCCCACTAACAGAGCACAAGCGTTCCCTTTTCTCCACGTCCTGGCCAATACTTGCTATTTGTCTTGGATAAGGTGATATCTCATTATAGCTTTGATTTGCATTTCTCTGATGTTTAGTAATACTGAGCATCTTTTCATGTATCTGTTGGCCATCTGTGTCTTCTCTGGAAAAATGTCTACATAGGTCCTCTGCCCATTTTTTAACAAGATTGTTTTTTAGTGTTGAGTTTTGTAAGTTCTTCATATATTTTGGGTATTAACTCCTTATTGGATATATCATTTGCAAATATCCTCTCTTCTTCAGTAGGTTGCCTTTTTATTTTGCTGATGATTCCTTCTCTGTGCAAAAAAATTTTATTTTAGTATAGTCACAATAGTTTATTTTTGCTTTTGTTTCTCTTGTCTAAGGAGACTGTCCAGGAAAATGTTAAGGTTGATATCCAAGAGATTACTGCTTATATCTTCTTTAAAGATTTTTATGCTTTCAGGTCTCCGATTTTGGTGTGTAATCCACTTTGAATCTGTTTTTGTGTATGGTGTAAGAGAGTGATCCAATCTCATTCTTTTGCATGCAGTTGTCCAGTTTTCTCAATACCATTTATTGAAGAAGCTCTCTTCTCCCCACTGTATATTCTTGCCTCCTTTGTTGTAAATTAATTGACCACACACGTGTGGGCTTATTTCTAGGTTCTCTGTTCTGTGTCACTCATTTTGGCATCTATTTTTTGTCAGTACCATACTGTTTTGATTACTATGGCTTTGTAGTACATCTTAAAATCTGGGATTGTGATACCTCCAGTTTGTTCTTCTTCCTCAAGATGGCTTTGGTTATTCAGTGACTGTATGGTTTGTGGCTAATTTTGTAACTAGTCTTCTGAAGTGGATGCACGGTTTTATATTCCCACTAGCAATGAATTAGAGTTCATGATTCTCCACATCCTCATCAACATTGGAAGTGCTGGTGTTCTGAATTTGGGTCGTTTTAACAGGTGTGTAGCCATATCTTATTCTTGGCTTAAGATGCAAGTCCCTAATGATATATGATCTGAGTATTTTTCATATGTTTATTTACCATCCGTATATCTTCTTCTGTGAGATGTTTTCAGATCTTTTGCCCAATTTTTAATTGGATTATTTTCCTATTGCTAAGTTTCCAGAGATCAGTCTTTTATCAGATAGATGTTTCCCAAGTATTTTCTCCCATTTTGTGGTGTGCTTTTTCATTCTCTTAATCCTTTTTGTTTTTAATGAGATAAGCATTGTCCCATGGGAAACTGAGGCTCAAAAACCATTATTCTTGATGAATTATTTTCTCAATTTACAGACATATTTTGTTAATTCTATCTCTGGAAAACTCAAGACTTATGTCCACTACCAATACCTTCTTGTGCCTTATTTGAATTGTTATTACTCTCTGCTGGAACTTCAAGACTTAAGTCTATCAAGAACTTGGAAGGCTATGAGAGATTATCCCACTTTCAAACTAACAAGTTAAGTTGCTACAGTTTAATGGTTGCTGTCAAAAGACATGAGACTCCCAGGCCAGAGATAAATGACTTTATAACTCACAGCACAGCAAGTTCTATGAGCTTCTTATTTATATTAGGTTTTTTGGTTCCCTATGTCCCATTGTGGAAATGCCCAGCAGCCCAGATGGATGCCGAGTACATAGTAAGCTTGTATCACACTGAGGAACTCTGAGTTTAAGAAACTCCAACCTCTTAAATTTCAATCTCCCTTAAAATCTTCCCTCTGCCTCTATCTTCCAAGGACATTCTTGAAAATATATTTGAAACAAAAGTTTTAATGTCTTAATGTCTTTGTTCAGAAGTTGCACAGAAATGTGAGACCCATGAAGAAATTTCTCCCAAAATAATCTTTCATCTCTCATGATGGACAGTCAGAATAAGAATTCAGTTTCAAAAAGCTCCTTATGTCTTAACAAAAATGTCTTTAATATAAGTACTTCATATAAACTCCTTACCAGAGCATTCAAGGCCCTTCAACACCAATCTCCCTTTCTCTTATATTATCTTATATAATCTTATATTCCTAAGATTTCCCAACTGGTACCATTTATGCCAACCAAGTTGGACTTTTTGCCTTTTTTCCTGTTATTACCAGCTCTATCCTTTTATTCTTCCATTCTTCCTGTCTCAAATTTTCTCCCCATGTCAACAACTTCAAAGATAGAATCAGATCTGTTCAATTCTTAATTCAAATGATACCTCTCATGTGAGAGGTTTTCTTAAAATAGATCTCTTCCTTCTCCTGAACTCCTAGAGCACGTTTCCCCCATAATTCAATTTAAACATTCTCTAGTAGACTCAGTTATCTATTTGTATTTTTCTCTCTACTAGCATGCAGGTAACCAAGGTCTTTACTTCTTCAACTATGTATCTGTCATACCATGAACTGTGTCTAGCATATACTGAATGAGTAAAATAATAAATGTTTTGATTTTTCTTTTTTCTGAGGGATTTCTAAGGAGATAAGAAGGTATGATTTTTAAAAACAACCATCTTTGATCAATGAAACTATTCCCAAATTCACCAACTTTTTCTCATCATCACCATAATTAGAGATATTTTTTGGACTTTCTAGTTTTTTGGCACAAAACCCAGTGCTTCCTTTTATTAAACCTGCTATAATATTTTAACCTAATGTGAAAGTAACAAAGCAAAACCAAAAACTGCATTCTGACTTGTCAACATCCCTCTTTTTAATCCTTTTATCTCTTAACTAAAATCCTTCTCCAACTTTCCTATTTGACATTCTCTAAGCTTTCATGTTAACATTGCTCATCATGAAGTCACCTTGCACAACCCAGGCCTCCCACGAGGAGAGCAGGTTCCAATTAAGCTAACAGACAGCAGGTTGAAAACAGTGTCCACTGACATCAGAATACCACAATGTTTTCAAGAATGAAAGGTTCACAACTTTTTTTCCAGAAACAGTAACATACAAGGCAGCTCAGCTTGCAAGGAAGACAAGAGGTCTCCATCAGAGACTGTGAAGTAAATCATCAAAAAAAAAAAAAAAAAAAAAGGCGGGGGCTGGGGTGGGATGATGAGCTATCCAAACGTTCTTGGCAGAAGCCGGAGCTTTTCTTTACAGAGTCCTGAGTTGAAAAGTAAGAATCTGCTTCTTACCAGCTCAGAGAACTTTGTTGCTTTGTCTAGTCAACAAAATTTTTTTTAAGTGCCCACAAATTACTAGATTTCGGGTACATGATAGTAAATAGAGCAAATATAGTCTCAGCCCTGGTAAAGTTTACAATCTAGCAAGGCATAAACATAAAGCAAATAAACTAGCAAATCAATTTGTACTTACAAATGATGATGAGTACTATGAAGGAAAAGAAAGGATGGGTGTCAGAGCATTAATGACAGTAAGAACCTACTATGAAGAAACCTCTGGGGAGGTAATGAGTTAGTTGATACAAAAAATAAGGATCCAACTATACAAAGAGTGTGGGTGAAATACTTAATCAGAGAGAGGAAAAGGTATTTTGCTTCACTCACAAGATGGACGCTCTTGTGAGAGTTGATAGACGAACTTCTTGGCACACAACTGCCCTTCATAAATTCTCAGCAAATGATCATTCTTGTTATTGCTATGGCTGTTGATTGTATACGCCTGGTAGCCACCTATAAAAGCCTACAGATCGTTGAGGGGTCTTTTAAACTCTAGCAGACTCTCAAACAATATGCATCAGTAGTTACATCTTTAATCCAGAAGCAGATATATTGAAAAATTTGTAAAGCATAGTGAAAAATCTAATGAGAAATTTAGCATCTTTTCCCTCTCCTTTCCTTGATTAGTTCTTCATCTGGATTTCTGTATTATCACAAAACCTCACTAATTCATATGCTGATAATTAGGGATTTTGCATTTGTTCTGTGAAGCAAATAAATAATGTAATCAAAATGTGAGGCAAAAACCCTTAGTTTAATTAAGGAAACCTGTCGTTTCTGGGCGGATTTGACCACATGCATTTGCATACAATTAATGTGCTGATTACAAATGAATATTCTCATTAAAGCAAGCCAAGTTAAGATCTTACTCTGTAACACTTGACCTCTGTAAACTTATATTTCTTGTCAGAGTTTGCCATAAATAAGGTATGCCATTAACTCTGATTCTTTTCTTCAGTTAATCTAAATTAGAGTTTTCTGTATGGCCAGTCCTAAATTAACCTGCTTTCCTTTAGTAGTGTTTCATATATGTTGCATTTCCCAAGTCAGTGGATCCAATTAAGGTGGACTCCTTTATGGTTAAATAATCTTTGTAATAGTTACAATTTGATAAAGATTGAAAGGGTGTTCAAGACGTAATTTTCCTTTCTTTATTATTCTGCCAAATCTTCCTTTCTATAATCCTCAAGACTATTCGCACATCTCTGATTCCATATGCCCAGAGCCCCATAAGGGCCCCATATGATTCTCTACATCCTTAAAAAAAATTGTCTTTGTTCTCTGCCTCATGGGATGAGATAAGTTGTCAGAAAAGTAGTACACGTTTTAGCACAGAGGTCCTGAAGTCAGGCCTCCCATTGGACAAAAGGCTTCAAAAATGACCCTGTATAACTAATATGTTTTATTAATCTTCAACGATAATTTTGATGTCCCATAGGAAAGATGGTTTCAGATCATCTTAGGATGTGTTTTATTCAGACCATCTCAAAAAATATTTTAAAATAGCCAAGATCATCATTAGACAGGTTTGAGGCACAATGAAAGGACTTGAAAGAAAGAAAAAATGAAAGAAAGTCATAATGTCCATACAGATATAAATTGAATATATGTTAAAGATTTTAATTCATCATTAGTGAAGGAGTTGATAAGAAGTTATAAGTGATTTAAAGAAGACTCCAAAGACAATCTGTAGGTCTAGAATATTGAAATGATTGTGCAAATGGAGGCATAGTTAGCTATTTCCACAGTAAGGGAGAGAAGTCAATTGAATCTCTACCATGCTGAATTTATTTGCATGCCCAAAGCAAGAATTATTATTCATTACTATCAATTATCTACAGTTTCCAGAATTGTAGAGTAGCTCAAAGGCAATAAAAGACCCAGAGCTTCCATAAAATCAGAACTGAATAACACAGAAGGGAATGCTCTAACCAAAGCAGAATTTTCCATTGAAGCACTGAAGTTTTTCCACTGTAGGAAAATTTTTTCTCTGCAGTGCAAATGGCACATATGCTTTCCACTGTTATTCCCATACCTATTCATCCACAAATGTATATTGAAATATTTCTGTATGCCAGATGGAAAGCTAATCTCTGGAGACCCAGGCGTGAATCATACATTTACTATCCTCGAAAAGCTTAAAATATATGTGCAAACAAATGAGGTCAACAAAAGTGCCAAAGGGGTTATAATAAAGGTTTATACAGAACACAGTGGGGATAGAAATAATGAGGAATCTTCAGACTAAAAGAATCCTCTCCAAAGACTCTAGCCAGCCTAAAAGAAGAGACATGGAGGATTCTCCAAAGAAGCAAGCCAACCTGATCTCCATCACCACTCACTTGGTCCACAGTCAGAATGTACCCTCCTCTCTGAGAATTTCCCATCAGCTTTTTAGTGCTGCTACCCTAAACATGAGCAGATAGTCAAGAATCCCCAAACAACTAAAGAAAACCTCTAACATGAAAGACCGAAAACAAGACAAACAATAAATAACCAATGATGCAGGGAAGTGAAAACCTTAAAAAACTACCATTAATATAGTCAGAAAGTGGATTGCCTGCAAAATACGAACAGAATGTTGCAAATAAAGGGAACAATGGAAGAATAAGAAAAAATAAAAATGTTTGCAGAAACAAAATAGGAAAAAGGTAAGAAGACATTCAGGAAATCTCCTATAAAGTAGAGCAAAAGATAAAGAGATAGATAAGAGAGAAAAGAAAATTGGAGAACTGATCAATGAAGCCCAACATTCAAACAGCAGATGTTTCAAAAAGAATGAATAGAGACGACAGAGGAGAGAAAATTATCAAATAAGTTTAAGAACATTTCCTACATTGACAGGGCAACTGGGTAGCTCAGTTGGTTGAGCATCTGCCTTCAGCTCAGGTCATGACCTCACGGTCCTGGGATTGAGCCCGCATCACATTTCCTGCTCTGTGGGGAGTATGCGTCTCCCTATCTCTGCTCTCCCCCCCGACTCATGCTCACTCTCTCAAATAAATAAATGAAATCTTAAAAAAAAAATCTTAAAAATAAAAAAGAACACTTCCTACATTGAAAGCATCCCCCAGGCACAAATATATCCATGTCAGGCACACCCTGAAAAACTGCAGAATACTGTGGACAAATCTATATCCCTAGAAAACAACCAGAGAGAAAAAAAAAGTTTTAATTAAATTATAAATAAGATTAAACCACCTGCAAAAGATCAGGAATTAGCATGGTTTTGGGTTTCTTAGCTTCAAAATTCTGAAAGAAAGTGGTTTCTGACTCCGAATTCTATACATAGCCATACTACCAATTAAATGTGATGATAGACTACACACATTTTTAGACATGCAAGGACCCAAAATATTTACACTCTTCCACCCACGTGCATCCCTTCCCCAGAAATTACTGGGAGTAATCTACCAAAATGAGGGTATGGAGACAGGGAATCCACCACACGGGCGAGGCAGAGGAAGTCCCGGCTGATAAAGAGCGATTCCAGGACGGCTGTGCACCAGGTGTGGGTCACAGCCAGCCCAAACCCGAGCAGGTCAGAAAGCTCCAGGAGAGAAGTCTGCAAAAGGTAAAATGGATAAACCTCCTTGATGGGTTGGAACACACGAGAAGAGATTTAGACAACTGGGGAAGGGTTAAATAAATACAGAGAAGAATAAGCAAACGAGGGAAAGAAAAATTGTTAACTTCAGGAAATAGAAAAAAGGTGTGTGGCAAAGGAAAGACTATCATGTAATTCATCTAGGAACGACATTTAACAGTTATAGTCATATGACATCAAAATTAAAATATAACTATACAGGAAAGGGAGTTCTTGGAAGTATATATGGGAAGGACAGTGTTAGTAAGAGAGAAATCCTCATCTTTCACAGAATGGAAATGATCGATGGGTATTGTCGACAACGGAAGAATCAAGAAGTAGCATGTTTTAAGGTCTATGAGGAATATAAAGATAAAGAAAATGAAAGGATACTGACCATTTAAACCGAAATTTTTATCAAATTTTGGTAAAAGTAGAAACTAAATTTTTTAAAACCGAATAGTAAGAATGGAGAGGTGAGCACAGATGATTTTTGGATGAATTTAGTGAGAAAGGAAAGGTAAAAGACAAAGAGGTAGGCAAAGAAAGACTAGTTTTCTGTGTTTTAACCAACTATGAGAAGCTTGAGCACGTAGAACCAGGGGCAACACCAGGGTTAGAAGATCAAGAGAGGTTGAAAACACAGATGTGACCAGGTGGTGGGTATTAGGGAGGGCACGTATTGCATGGAGAACTGGGTGTGGTGCAAAAACAATGAATACTGGGGGGGCACCTGGGTGGCTCAGTGGGTTAAGCCTCTGCCTTCAGCTCAGGTCATGACCTCAGGGTCCTGGGATCGAGTCCCGCATCTGGCTCTCTGCTTGGCAGGGAGCCTGCTTCCTCCTCTCTCTCTCTCTGCTTGCCTCTCTGCCTACTTGTGATCCCTCTCTGTCAAATAAATAAAATCTTAAAAAAAAAAAAAACAATAAATACTGTTACGCTGCAAAGAAATTAAAACAAACAAACAAACAAACACAGATGTGAGAAGAAACAATGAGAGAACAGGGTCCTGCCTTGGCAGGGGCAAAGAACTGACCGGGAGAGCACAGCCTCTGCCAGGAGAGGGGACATCTCTTCTTCTGAAACTCCAGTAAAGGAGAGGAAAGTGCACTTAGAGACAAACAAAAATGAAGTGATCTTGGCATCGAGGAGAACGGAACACACAACGTTCTACCTCGACTGCTCAAAACCCAGTGAATGAAGGCATGTGAGTCTTACTAAACATTTGCAATATTCTACCTAATTTTCAAAATCAGTCTCCACTACTTTAGTTTTTAAATTTCATGGGGTCAACGCCCTCCCTGATCCGGGGTTGATTTTCTTTCTCATTTTTCAAGTCCTGCAACAGCTTGTACTCATGTATACACACACACACACACACACACACACACACACACACACACACACACACACATCTCTTCCTCACTGACAGGCATCTGCTGACTGAGAATATCCCTTCAGGAAAGACTATGCTGATAACATAGCAAAGAGGGCTTTGGTATTCTCTTATAAGTAAGATTTTTCTTCCTACTTGCATCTCTCAAGGAGACGAAGTCAACAGCTGTATCTTGTGGTAGCTATCAGCGCAGCCCTTAGAAACTCTCCACTTAACTTACGGACTGCAGTTCAACAATAGGTTCACCACATTACATTTTCTATGCATTTCTAGTGCTGCATGGATCTGTCCTGTAAGGACAATGTCCTGTAAGGTAAGGTAACAATGTCCTGTAAGGTCACATCTTCCAAATGACAAATCATAGCCCTAATGACTGGAGCAATCTGTAATATGTAATCAATTGCCTCCATCCTCTTCAATTTCACTTCTTTCACATTAACGTGTCCTTTCTTAGAAGCCACTCCTCTTTGCATTTGAAACACAAATAACTAACCTTGCTAGACAATGTACAACATGTCTGACCCTGTGCTGAGCTTTCCCCACCCACGTCTATGTTTCCATTCATTAACCTGTTCTTTTTGTAAGAGCTACCTTAGAAGAGAAGTAGGATACTTGCTACACCTTAAGGAATTTGAAGTGCCTGGTCCTTGTAAAAGACAAAGGCATCGCCCTGAACAACTTTAGTTCTTTCCTGCAAAAGTAGTGGTGCTAACCATGAGCTTCCCTGTCTTGCAAGGTCCAGAATGCAAACCCAAGTTAATTTTCCCTCCAGAGTCCTAGGGTATCAGGTGCTCCTGCCACTCTGACTCGCAGAGCATCTGGCTACTGCCACTCTTGGTCCAGGAGCAAAAGAAAGGGCTTAAACCTGCAAATGGTCCCCTGGAAGATGTGGCATAGATGCCTTCTTTTCACTCCGCAGCACGTTTGCCGCCAACTCCTCACTACAACTGGCATCCACTACGAAGTCATGTAAACAACCCCTCCTGTGATAAAGATCTTCCCTGAATTCTTTAGGGTTTGGAGAGGAGCGTGTGTATGTGTCTATTGTGTGTACACATTTGTGTGTGTGTGTGCCAGAAACTACTTACAGGTCACTTTATCAAATCTGACGATAACACTGTGAGTTAGATATTGTGATCCTTGTTTATGGAAAAGAAAATGGAGGCTCAGAATGGCTAAGTGACATGCTTGAGACTGGGGGGCCAGATAATTTGGGAGAAAGTGCACCAACAGAACAAGATTTTGAGCCAAGCTTTGAATACTGTAGCTGGGAATAACACTGGGAGGGGCTGTGTTCCTCCTGCCTGTTGTTCTTCTGTACATGGCCCAAAGGTGATGGTCATATGTAAATATTTTGTATTTTTATTTTATTTTTAAATTTAGTTTATTTTAACTTAAATTCAATTAATTAACATGTGTATTATTTGTTCAGGGGTACAGGTCTGTGATTCAGTCTTCTCTAACACCCAGTGCTCATTACAACACATGACCTCCCCGATGTCCATCACCCACTTACCTCATTGCCTCACCCCCCACCCCAATATTTTTATTTTTAAGCAAGAGACCGTCCGACCATACCCACTTAGGAAATCTTATATGCATAACATTAAAAAGAGATACACAAAGTGCATGCTATTTTCCATATGATTTAAATGTAGGAATTGATAGGTTAAACCAGCTTATTGGTTTTTATAAGAACAGACCATCAACATTGATGTTAATTACATATCAATATAAGATCATACAACAGTTATTCCCTTGTAAGACTTATGTTGTACAACACAAGGTTTAATAATCCCATGTGGATTCTGCAAACAGATGTGTCCGGTCCTTGTAAAAGACAAAGGCATCGCCCTGAACAACTTCAGTTCTTTCCTGCAAAAGCAGTCGAGCTAACCATGAGCTTCCCTGTCTTGCAAGATTCAAAGGACAATCTTTTCCCATGGAGGATCGGGAAACAATACTCTGTTTTCTAAGGAAAATTTGCCCCAGAAAGTTATCCTGACCTTGAGACATTTTTGAAGTAGAATTAATGTGAAAACTGTCCTTGGGCACTCCCTCCTAAAAGAAAAAAAAAAATCAAAAATCGTGAGAAATTTCCATTACCTGGACTGTTTAGTGATGGTTTTGACTTTCCTTGCATCTTATTCTTTGGCTGTTGAAAGGGCCCTTGTTTATTTCAGTTGGAGCAGACAGGACTGGTAGCACAGGACCGTTTTAATAATAAACCCTGCCCTTGGGTGTTAGAAAAGAATAATTTATTTCTCTTAAAATTGTACAAAACTGTATTTTCTAAGTAAGGCTATCTTGCTGTAGATTCCAAATCCAGATATGTTAAGGACATCAAAAAAACAGAGAATGTATATCTATGCTATATGAGCCATCTTCAGAGAGTTATGCCTACATTAACAGACGTTTTTCTTTCTACAAGGAAAATTCTAGAAACCAAGTTTATCTTGTTAGAAAATAAAAAAGAGTGATGTTGTACATAGATACCATCTGAACCCACAACAGACTTCAAAATACAAAACAGTTCCACATTCATAATTATGCAAAACATTCCAAATATGAGGCCGTCACACCCAAGGGAAGCACACAAATTTAAAAATCTCATCACTTGTGTGACTTTTGGAGACTTGTGCTCTTCTCCCATTTCATGCTACATCATGTGTTACAATTTCATCAAAGCCAACAGTTTGTTTCATTTAAAATATCTTCAATGAGCTTAGTGAGAACAGCTGCAGTGCAGGTCTCTCCTTTCACATTAATACTACGGAGTATTCCTTTTTGTTCCGTTTCCAGTCTAGACTTAATTAACCAGATCTGCAGAAAGTCTGCTCAGCCACCTGTCTCCATGTTCAAAGTTAATTGCTGTTTCTCCCAGGTGAGTATAAGAGTAAATGAACAACATTAGAGCACTCTTTATAGAGAGAATAAACAAGCTATTAACAGTTAAAGAGGAAAGAAGGAAGAGAGAGAGGATGACAGATGGAACCGAGGAAAAAAGGGGAGAAAAGGACTTTTTATAAGGGTTTGCCCTGGTAATTCTTTCTTTTCGTTTTGTTTTGTTTTATTTTGTTTTGCATGACTAATCAACATACTAGTTGTATTATCATCAGCATAAATCAGTTACCCTGGGACAGGAATCAGGGCAGAGGCAAAAAGTATCCATTTACCCTGCTGGCTTCGGGAAATGAAACATAGTAATGACTCTTACACCCATTATCTATCATGACATCATTGGGCCAATAAGTAGATATTCCCCAAATCAAAAGGGTTAAAGAGCACCCCCGTTTCCCATTATTTGAATAATCTGACTTCACTACACTATGTTTCAAACTGGTTACAATTCAACAAACTTTTTTCCACAAGAAATGAAGACATATGGACAAAAGTCAAAGAACAAATTAAAACATTTTAGCTGTTAAGATGAACATAAATCTACTCTGCTTTAATAAACTAATCAGATGTTCATCCCTACGATGCACATAGAATCACCATCAATGAAATAAAACTGCCAAAACTAAGCCTGGAAATCAATTAAAGGAAATGCTGACACTAAATTTACACACATTTTGGATGTACAGCATTAATTCTTTAATTCTCTTTAATTTCACACATCTGGTCCTCTTTCCACCCCCCGCCCCCATAGATTTCCATATATAAGCTTTTCATTGTTCTCTAAAGCAGCATGGTGCCTTTGGGGTTGCCTAGGATGCAACCTTGCAAACACATGCCTCTTTGTTGGCAACATATTCAGAAGAGTGGAAGCTCATCACCTCCAGGAAGTATGGTTATCGTTATAAAAACCTAGCAGTGCAAAAATTCCAATGTTAAAAGCCATTCATTCTAACTCACACTAACAAACAGCTGCTAGCAGAGTATATGTACATGGCACCCCAAATTACAGGTGTATCACTACCTCAGTCTATCCTATATTGTAAGAAGGTCTTGTCTGTGTGTGTGGGGGGGGGGGGGGGCGGGGAATCTGTAGACAACCTAAGTGTATGCATCTGTGATCCACTGAAGGGGCATGAGACTCTTGGGGTCATAGATGGATTGAGTATTAATTCCAAGCTTCATCTAGCAACAATCCCATCCCTTCAAGTGAAAAAGTTAGAAAAACAATCTCCCCAGGATCCTGTTAATTTCATCACCTGCTAATGAAAAAAAGTGGATAGATTAGGCCTAATTCAAATTAGCTAAATGTCCTTCCATTGCTTTCTCAGGGAAATGAGTAAAAAGAAGAGCCCCAGTCTGACATCTGTAAGGGTAGTCTTCACAATTTTGTACCTATGGCCGTTTCATTAACAAGAAACAGCACAGTGCAAGGTGGTGTCTGGATACATGGTTTCTAGCCCTGATTTTACCATTTGGTAGCTAGATGGTGTTAGGAAGCTTGTTTAACTTCTCTGGGCCTTCATTTGTTCACATTTTTCCAAATAGAGAAAAGCTATGTTTGTTTGTCTTGCTTTGTTTTGTTCCCATATGGTCTTAAAACTCAGTTACAGAAATGTATCCAAGGCAGAAAAATTATATTATAAAACGAATAATGTTAACTTGCAGTTACAGCTACTCCTATTTCTATCCAATTATTTCCATGTAGGGCACTGGTAACAGACAACCATTACTACGCAACCTAGATAGCTTAGCCATGCAGGCAAATATGAGCTTGATTGTCCGGTATTAATATCCACTGATGCAATTAATCAAGCTGGCAAAGTTTCCTGGGAACATAAATGGCTGCAAGGGAAAAATAGCATGGGTTGGCTTAACAGTGGTTTCCAGGCTGCCCTCTTAGTTGATGCCAGATGACTGACTAAAAGGCTCCTGCAAACTTTTCCTATAAAAGGCCAGATAATGAATATCTTGGGATTTACAAGGCGCTGTCAAAGCTACTCAATCCTGACATGAGTATTCCAAAGTAGGCATAGACAATATGTAAGTAAATGAGTATGGTTGTGTCCCAAGGAAACTTTATGATCGCTGATATGTGAATTTCATATAATTTTTACATATCACAGAATATGATTCTTCTTTTGATTTTTAATTATTTCAAAATGAAAAAAACATTGTTAGCTCTTGAGTATAAAAGAGCAAATGTTGGCTCGAATTTGGCCCAAGACCTTTAGTTTGCCAATTCCCACAATGAATGTTAGGAAATTATGCAGGTTTTTCATCTGGACCTGTTGAGACGTCCTATCTCAACAGGTCCTATTGTGTGATTATTAATTGTCCTCAGCACCAGTAACCCTCCCTAATGTATGGTGATTACGTCCATGGACCGGGCACACTAATGCCAAGTAAATACATGTGAGTGAAACAAAAAAATGCATCACTGAAAGAAAGAGAAACAGTGGAGTGCAACAAGTCCTAAGCTAGATGGCAGGTGCTCTGGTCTCTGATCCTGCCATTGGCTCAGAATCGTCATGAGACTAGAGGAAAGATAAACGCAAGAGCCCAGGCTCAGTAAAGGCAAGGCCACACTAAGACCTACCTGCAAAGGAAGTGCAGTGTTCTCTTGTCTTAAAGAGCTCCTCTGGTACATAACAGTCACCTGATCCCAAAACTGGTTTAACTGGCCTTGGAGGCCTGCCTGCTCACTGTGGATAGTAAAATTCTACCCAGTACACTCAGTCTTATCTTTAACCTCCTTTGGAAATTGTAAATACTTATCAAAAAATAAATAAATAAAATAAAACCTCAATAAGTCACCACTGTTAACTGTTGATCAGGTTATCTCACTCAAGGCTTGGGGCAAACAGCAACAGCAGGTAGGGAATATGGATGACCAGACATTCGAGAAGGAGAAAGGAGGTCAACAAGCCGGAAGCATTCAAACTATGCCAGTTCCGTAGTCCAGGCTAAGTGAATCCTTGTCATTCATTCCCTAGCATTTATTGGGTTCTTGTTCAATTCAAAGTGCTTGGCAACCAGAACCTTAACCTTCATGATGCTCACAAATATAGAAATGAGATTGAGGCATTCTTCCTGTGTTAACAATGGCTAACATTAAGCTAAAAGGTCCATTGGACTTTAGTAAGAAAGCCCAGGTTTATGGATAATTTCAGATATATCCATTTTCATTCAGAATAAACCATAGTGAAATCCGCAGTATAATGACATACTGAGCTCACTGCCTAGCAGATTCTCTTGCTCATATTTTTTCCCACATTTGTAACCAGAATACATTGGTTATTCAATACAAACATAATGGTTTTTTTTTTTTTAAAGATTTTATTTATTTGCCAGAGATAGAGAGAGAGAGTACACCCAAGCAGGCAGAGAGGCAGGCAGAGGCAGCGAGAGAAGCAGGCTCCCTGCTGAGCAAGGAGCCCGATGCGGGACTTGATCCCAGGACCTTGGGATCATGACCTGAACCGAAGGCAGCGGCTTAACCAACTGAGCCACCCAGGCGTTCCCAAACATAATGGTTTTAATGGTTAATCAAGCACGTGCAAGAAAAACACAGGAGGAATAATCCCTATTTGAGTCTGGCAAGAACTTCTATCATTTGCTTCGCTAATATTTTGTGGTAAGAGAAAAGCTCCAGAAATTCTCTGATGAGCATTCAGCTCATTCAAACATACATCGGTTACCATATTGCCAGTAACGGTGCTGGAAAGACAGATCAATTGGAAATGCCTAAAAAAATAAAGGATAAACATCAGAGTCAGATGGGCCCAGATTTGAGTCCTCGCTCAGATGTCTAACAACAGTGTCACCTCAGGCAAGTGATGTCCACTTCCCAAGCCTCAGCTATGTGTGTGTCCACGTAGCTCAGTAACAGTACTAATCCTACGTGAGTTCATAAGTATTAGACATTACCATTAACATTAAGATTCTGAACTTTAGAAAAAAGAGTGAAGCCCAAAGATTGAGAAGATGTCTAGGGGTGGCAGCTAAATGGATCAAGAGAGTAAGATTTACTCACTTAAGAAATTATAATTGATTACTATAATGTTCCAGGCACTGTACTATTTTTTGTTACTCTCCTTCTCGGTCAAAGAGACACATATAAGCTGTACTTTCAAAGTTATTTGATTGTTTTCTAAAATTTAAATAAATCTCTGTTGTAAAATTTTCCTATGGCCATTTGCCTCTTTCTCCTAAAATCTAAAGGGAGAGAAAAACAATTTACTCTGCTGGAATTTTTTTTCTTAGTTGTGGTCCCATGATAGGTGTGTGCCTTTGGTTAGTTCTGTAAGCGGCCTCTCACCTCTCCCCTTAAAGACTAAATGGAGGCTGTACCGTCCTTACGATGTCATATACAATGAAGCCCAGTCAAGGAATTCCTACACTTGGAAGCTGCACTCAGATGTCCTTTCTATGAAGGATCGGCCACCCTATTTAAAGCTAGAGGTAGCTCTGAGCCAAGAAGGAACTCAGTTTTTAACCCAAAGCCTAACTTATTAGGACAGACTCACCATGTTGGGAGTATAAACTCCTGCTTATACTAACAGCTGGAGAGTAAGTCTTTAAAGAAGCCGTCACTTTGGTTATTGGTTTTTGTTCTTTTTAAGAGTGGGGAGAAGTAGAGATGAGGGGACTTATAATACATTTAACTCAAATTAGTATTCAAGACTTAAAATACTTCTTTTTGCTAGAGATGATGAATCAAAAAAAGTGAAATATGGAAATGAATGTTCTGGGGTCAAGATGGATCCTGATTTCCCAAAAATAGAACTCTCTGGATTTGGACTTCTTTGGATGTAGGTTCTGGAGACTCTAAGAGCCATCCTCTAAGGTTCTGGTGAAGGACCCCTTCATCCTCATCTGTCCCATGGTAGTAGTGGGGGGCAGGGGTCTCACCCTCCCGGATGACCTCCTGCTTGCTTTCTGGTGACCTGCAATGTCATTCGCCAGAGCACTGCTCCTTCCTTTCCCACAGAAAGCATCCAGGACCCCGTCCAACACTACCTTCTCCCCCAGGCCGGAGAAAGTTTCCTAGATCTCTTCCATCAGGAGAATGATTTTTATTTTCTTATGCTTACATATGGATTAAACCAGTTAAATGTCTTCCACAGAATAAGAAATATTTGTCTGGTTTTCTTTCCTGCAAATAACAATCAAACTAGCTGAGAGAAAAAAAAAAAATTAAAGAGTCATTTTTGGAGATCTCTGGTTAGGCATCTGCTCACAACAACCAAAAAGGGCCTCCTGCTGACCTGGAAGAATTCAATGTGGGGAAATTCTAACCACATACTAGCTATCATGATTTCAGAATACACTTGAGCGTACTTGTTTTCAAAAAGAGAAAAAGCCTGTTTTTTCCTTTATCATTTCTCCTTGAAAAGGTTGATTAAATCAAAAGAGTACCTTAACATCCATGACATCCTTACATTGAACAAAAACAGCCATAGACTCTTCCTTAAAGTCCCAACAGAAACCAGATTGTGACTATTCATTTATGTGCAAAGGGCTCCGTCCGGAAAGTAAAGGAGAAGTATGGTGCAGGTATCTTAATAAGTGAGTGGATCGGGTTGGTTTTACTACAGTAACTAGTCAATCCCAGTAGAGGAAGGACTGGAAAAAAACAATAGGAGGCGATAAGCAAGGTCAGCATTTTAAAGGCTGTTTCTCTGGGACAGAAAAAATTCAGAGCAAATCCAAGAAACATTTCAGCAACAAAACCTGTGTCATGCAGTTGTCATTTTTTTTTTTTTTAAGATTTTGTTTATTTATTTGACAGAGAGAGAGCACAAGCAAGGGGCGCTGCAGGCTCCCCCACTGAGCAGGAAGACTGATGTGGACTCGATCCAAGGACCCTGGAATTATGACCTGAGATGAAGGCAGATGCTTAATCCACTGAGCCACCCAGACGCCTCTGTAGTTACCATTCTAATATAGGTCATGGTTGAGGGGAAAGGGGCAGACAGGTGAAGAAAATCACACTGATCCTATGTTGTGGGGGGGGGGGGGGGAAACTGTCCCCTTCTTCCCTTGTAGGTTCTTGGACTGACCTAATCATTCAATTGACATACTACAGATTACCAGGAAAAACATAAATTCAATATTGTATGCACAGGAGCCCCAAAGATAGCTGAATCCAAAAAGTGGCCAAAGCAGGCAGCTTTTCTGTCATTTAGACAAAGAAATAATTATTCCCGAAGATTTTGACAAAACAAAGGAGTTTGGGTGTGGGGTAGCAAACTAAAAAAGAAGGAATAAAGTTTGTTTATAGTGCCTTCTTGTCCTTGAATTCTCTATCTCTGGTGATAAGGATGACTTCTACCTTCCCAAGATAGGAAGGATATCTTCACGTGAGAGATTATTTAATTCAAAATAATCAATATGCCAAAGTGGCATATTTTGAGGTGGCGTATTTTTGTTCCCCTCAATATTCTCTCCAAAAATAAGAAAAGAATAACAGTCGGCTCTTAATATTGTTACATATATATACACGGGATGCTACTGGATCGGGGAGGGGAAAGGCTCTAAGTACATGAAAAGAGGGCAGGGAGGGCCTCACCAAAGAAAGGCCTAGGCCAACCACTGAAGGAATAGGAATTCTTTAGGCAGGGAAGAAAGAAAGACTTTTCTGACAGGAGGCCATGGGAAAGTATATCCCATTTTCAGAACCTAAATCAGAAGATGGGATCTGGCAAACTAGACAGGCCAGATCGTAAAAGAATTTTGTGTTAGTTTTGTTTGGTTAGCAGTTTTCTTCAGTCAGGAGAAACAAAATTTTGCCAACTCACGCCAAAGAGAACAGGGTAAAGGGGAAGACAATTAAAAGAATACAGAAGCAAAGGAAACACTGAATATGCATGCTTTTGAAAGAAACCAGGAGAGCTGAGGGGACCCAGGTAACAGCTGCAAAAGGACAATCTTCTTAGAGTGCCTTAAATCTATACCTGTCAGCAATGGCTTGAAACAAACCACTTCCAACTACTTTCAATCTTTCCTTCTCTTTATTGAAAATTTCTGGGAGGCACTGGAATCTGCTCAGATTCCCCCAAACTAATATCAATTGTATGGCGCCCAGGAGGACTGAAGGTAGATATTCCACAGGTAAAAAAGAGACCACGAGAGTTGTGCATGCTCTGTCAAGGGTTTTGAACTTTATCCTATAGGTAGAGGGAAGCCAATGGAAGGTGTAAGGATGGGATGATCTATGCTTATGTTCTCTTTGGGAACACAAGACACTACGGGACTGTAACAAATAAGACCATAAAATGAATGTCACAGGGTTTTGTGTCTAGGTTACAAATGATATGTAAAACCCTCGTGACACTTATTGGCAGACAGTATCATGGGATGTTAGAAAGAGGAGTAAATTTTGTAATCATTTAGTGAATCCAATTTCATTTTACAGGTTACCTACAAAGAGGCTCAGCCTCTGTGTCCTTCCTTGGGTCACGAGTCTACTTATCAGCATTCAGGACTTGGGATGAAATTCTTTAATCATCAACACCATCCTGTCAAGCTACTATGAAAAAAGCCCATTTTAAAACCTCTTTCTTCGTGAAAGTATTGGGCTCCAACACAGATTCTGTGGTGCCTTTGATTATGTCTGTACTATACACACAGTATAGGGCATTCTTCTCATCATTACGTAAAATTCTTACAAAATGTGTCTTCTACTCTCTCCCACTGTTTCATTTATTCAGCAAGAAACTAGTAAGTATCAGTCATTGTACTGGCTGAGGGCACAGAGTAGCAACGATATTGTTAATAATAATAGCAATATAGCGGCCATCATTTACATAACACTTACTAGGTGCCAGATAATATTCTGAGTGTTTTTCATATAGTAATTCACTTAATCCTCATAACAACTGGTAGGCTGGAATGGGGACTGATTGTTTGTGGCTTCAGTGTTTCTTTGGGAGGCAATAAAGATGTTCTAGAATTAGATTGTGGGAATGCTTTCCCCAACTGTAGATATACTAGAAAACACTGACTTGTACACACATTAAATGGAATTTTATGATATGTGAATTATATTTCAATAAAGTTGTTTAAAAAAAAAGAAGTAAGGGCACCTGGGTGGCTCATTTGGTTAAGCATCTGCCTTTGGCTCAAGTCATGATCCTGGGGTCCTGGGACTGAGTCCCATGTCGGGCTCCCTGCTCAACACAGAGCCTGCTTCTCCTTCTCCTCCGTGCTCATGCTGTCTGTCACTATTTCTGTCTCTCTCAAATAAATAAATAAAATCTTTAAGAAATAAAAATTTAAAAATTAAAAATAAAAAAAAAGAACAAAACCCAAGATGTCGATTATACAGAGAAGCCATTTGAGGCACAGAGAGGTTACAACAGTTGCCCAAGGTCATAAAGCTACAAAGTGTCAGAGCTGGGGTTCAAATACAGGCGGTCAGATGCAGAATCTCTAATATTAAGACACAGTCCCTGATCTGGAAGAACTCACAATCTGGAGCATATTTACAAGCATGAGGCGAAAACATCTTGCTCTTGTATCTAAATTACTCAGATGTATTAAACACACAGTCAGAGGAAAAAAGGAGAAATACACAAAGGAAAACTGATGGATGGCAGAGTCCCAGATATCTGTAGATGCGTCAGCATGTCTAAAGCCTGATTCTGCTCCTGATGGCGTCATCAGGAAAAAGTATCCTAAAATAAGCTATCATCAGAAAAGAAGACAAAGAGGGAGCTTTCTCACCATCCATTAACAGAACAAGCTGAAGTCACCTTGTGTGTGTGCGTGGACGTGCCTGTGCACATGTGAGCTTGTGATGATTTGGGTGTATGTGTGTCTGCTGGAAAATTGCCCTCCCGGAAGTCATGCCTGTTCTTCATTGTATGCCCAGAACCTGGCAGGGCACATGGGAGATAATGGATGATGATGAATGAATGACTCTCAGCTAGTTAAAGAATAGCTTAAATTGATTTTTGAATTCCTGGACTTTAGAATGGCTCAAATCTAGATCATAAGGAAAAAGGGCTGCTGGTGACTGGAGGTATATGGGCATTACATGACTATTAGTCATTTGGGGAGTGTCTGGTGTTCATGAGATCACAGCTCCAAGCCTGTAAAGGTCTAGTTCTCACACTCAGTCCTTCTCAAGACCCCAAGCTCTGGTTGTCTTGAAAATGTGTTTAACTGGTTATGAAAAGGACTGGGTAGGAGAAAAATCTATTCTGCCTCGGGGCACCTGGATGGCTCAGTCGGTTGGGCTTCTGCCTTTGGCTCAGATCATGATCCCAGTGTCCTGGGATCAAGTCCCACATTGGGTGAGTCTGCTTCTCCCTCTGCCTGCCACTCCCCCTGCTTGTGTTCTCTCTCTCTCTCTTTCTCTGACAAATAAACAAAGAAATAAAATCTTTTTTAAAAAATCTGTTTTGCTGCAGAAAAAACTCACAGTGCATTCCCAGTGATGGTGAGCTAAGGACAATGCATTTCCTTAAACAGTATATATTCAATCTCATCTTACATCCCAAATACAGCAAGCAGAGTAGAATATACTTAAACCAGAATGCAGGGCCTGCATGTCAGTTTCACAAGCTGTCAGGGGCTGCTCAAAATCCTTCTCAACGGCATTAATGCTCAAGCACTAGGTTAACTGCTGGATGACTAAGCTATCTCCTCTTATGCTGAAGGAGTTCACAGAATTGGTGCCCCTACCTCCTCAAAATTTTTAGAATTTCTGTATCATTACTCAGCTAAATATTCTTCATCTTGGGTAACAAATTATGAACGTGACATTCATCAGGCCCCAAATGGGACCACTCTGGAGAGTCTGTGAAAAACCTAGAGAGCTACATGAAAATTACAAAGGTTAAGATTTTCTTCCTCAAGTTCAAACAAGAAATTCTACTTGTCACCAAAATAACAAAAAAGATAAAATTTAAATAAGGTAATAAGTACCAGGCAATTTATATTTAGCTTTTCAACATTTTAAGAAAAAAGATACACTCTCTACCCAGATCTAATTCCTCCATCTGCCACAAACTTGAGACATTCTTCCATTAGCTTACTTATTGTATGTATTACAGGCAGGAGAACCAAGTGGCTAAGAGCTAGCATGTCTCTATAATCTATTATCCAAACCAGAGCCTTCTGAGAGTGAATAAAGTCACAATAATTACACTGGGACAACAGACGTAACCTGGGACAATCCCAGACAAACTGAGAAATACTGCCACCCTCGTAAAAGCTTGTGCTCAGGTGTTAGAATTGGATGATGGGCAGGGAGAAACAACTGAAGGCTTTTGAATAGTGTTGTTAAGTGACCAAAACTTCAGGAAACTTAGACAGAAGTGGGCTTTGGCCAGAATGGACCAGAAAGACATCAAGGATAGGAAAGCCCAAGAAAACGTTCTTATGGCACTAGGAAGAAGCCACAAGAGGCCAAGCTGGGACGGTGGCAATAAAAAGAGAAAGCCTACATAAGAGAACAGGCTGTTAAAGAGGTCGGATAGGTTGTAATACTAGTCTAAGTAGTTAGAAAATATTAAACACACTTCAAGGGACTTGACAGGTAAATGCGTAGCAGAGGACATGCTGATTGGAAAAACCAAGGGAGCTCAGATTCTAGGGCAAAAGCCGCCTGCTCCCCTATCTCTTCTCATACTTCTGATCATGTCGCCAGGCTCGTAGGGATGTGCTTCATTCCAAGGAGAACTGGAGCTCTCCACAGACCGCTTACTACGATGCAAGGCACAGGTAAGCCAAGAGTTTCCTTCACCAGGAGGGTAATAAAACGCCACCAACAATTGCTCCAGACACCACTTGGTGGCACCAGTACCCTGAAATGATTGAAATGCAACCTGCTATTCTTGATCTTAAAGTGGAAACCGTGGACTCCTAAAAGATCTGGCCAACCCTCAAGTTCAATTTCTTCCATGATTATCTGACTTCTTCCAGAACTTTCACATCCTCCTTTATCTCAGTCTATGGAAATCCTGAAAACTAGAAGATGATAACGTTTTATTTCAATGATCTCTTATCATTTCAAAAATTCCTTTTTTGCATATACACATATAATTTGCATAAATGTGACCACCTCTTTCAACCACATTTTTCTTACATTAGCCTTTTCCTTTTTTGTTTCTTTTCCTCACCTACCACCACCTTCTAGACAATCCATCTTAACAGCCTAGAATATATCCATTCATGTTTGTTTCCATCACCATCTAACCTTATACAAATGTATGTATAGGCAAAAGAGAAATGTAGAGAGAGAATGTATAAAAGTTTTTTTGATCAATGATTTAGAAAAGGACTCATATAATATACTGTTTTACACATCTTGCTTTTCTCCCTCAACAGTATCTGGTGGTAATCCTTCTAAGCAACTAGTATTGCTCTAATTCATTTGGGGGGGGATGTTGTCATGTAATATTCCATGGTATAGACATACAATAATTTATCCGACAACAGTTCCTTATTAAAGGGTATTCACTTGCTTTCAGTTTTTTGTTGTTATTTTGCCACAATAAACAATCCTGCTGTAGAAATCCTGTGTTTATATCCTGTAAGGTAGTGCTCCTGTCTCCATGAGTTAAATTCCCAACAGGAGAATGCCAGATTAAAGGGTAAGTATATACTTTTAACTTAAGAAATGTTTTTCTTAATTTCACAAAATTTTAAGAAATGTTGCTAGATTTACATCCCCCAAAAAAGCTCTTTAAAATCCCCATTTCCACCAGCGAAATATGAATGACAGTGCCCTTTTTCTCACATCTCCACTAGCAATGTGTATTGTTGCTTTTTTCTTTTGCCAGTCTAATGGATGTAAAGTGACAACTTATCATTAACTAACTTCTTGTTTTTCCCAAATGGTTGTGATTTGGAGCATCTTTTCAGTTTGGTTTTTTTTTTTTTTTTTTAGCCATTTTGATCTGATTCTTCACAGCTTTTGCCCAAAGCAAGAATTTTTTTAAAGGGATTTTTGCTTAGTAATGAAGGTAGAAAAATATTGCTGAACATTAAAGAAAATGGAAAAAAATAGGTTTTATTATGGTCACTATTACCTATATTTGGTATCTAACACTAAAAGCACTTGGGTGTTCAATTCAGCAGCACATACACTAAAATTAGAACAATACAGAGAAGATTAGCATGCCCTCTGCATATGGATGACATGCAAATCTGTAAAGCATTTCATAGTTTAAAAATACATGCAAACATACATGCATGCATATATACATATATAAAAACACTGGGGAGCCAGAAAATAATCTGTGAGTACTATTCAATTCTGAAATGTCGACTCTAAGGGCAGAAGATGGTTATTTCTCTCTTCATAAGGAATTATCTCACTGTTAGTGCTTTGTTTCTGACTGGACATTGTATTGCTATATATGCTTAAGTAGGACTTGGTATTAAATCGAACCAGTTGCATTTATTTGAGTGTCATTCAAAATACTTGTTTAAACAAAAAAAAGAACAAAAATCAGTAGGGAAAGAAATTGTATTTTTAAGCTTCTAAGAAGATTTTATAAACAATGGAGCCCAGAGAACAAAAAAAGTCATAAAATGACTTGACAGTGTCCTTTTAAGTGAACATATGTGAGTTTATGCCTCCATATGTGTTCACATATGTCCTACATATGCACAACCAGCTGCTAACCAACCAAATTGTTCAATGTGTATGTTTACTGTAAAACAAGCCGAAAGTGTTTGGTCTCTTTGTTAGAGAAACAGCTCATAATTTCAAGTATACAAACGTCAGTTGTTTCTCATTTCTTTTTTTTTTCCAAGCCAAATGAGCTGTTGATGCCCAATTTGGCAGGATCCTAACTGAGGCTGACTCTTGGCCAGCTGCAGAAACCTGGCCCTGAAAGTTTGGGAAAATTTTTACAAGAATAAGGAGCTTTTCCTAATGGCTCCCTAAACCAGAGGAAGTTTTCTTAGAGCCTCCGCCAGTTTTTTCCTACTCAATATCCCAAAGGATAATCACTAACATTGCTTGAATACTAATGGATGGAGTTAGGGTGTGAAATGAGGGTCCTCCCCGACTTTGGTCAAATACTTTCAAAACCCACTGTTAACAGAAAACGTTATAGGGAGGTAGAGATTATATCTGTGATAACAACTTTATCTTTGAGTCCTCAGTATCTCATCTTTCATTCAACCTTTAGACAGTGCTCCGCAGCTTAAAATGGTGAATGAAATTTGGACCAATTTCCAGTTGAAGGGGCAGCCTTTGGACGGATTAGACCCCTACTTCTACAATCACAGCATTGAACCCAATCATCACGATCGGTATCCTCTACTACTCACATTAATATTCTCTGAAGAACAGTCTGTTGTGAAAAGAGCCCATGCTCTGGAGTGGAAGAGTCTCTCCAGTCCTGGCTGTGTCGTTCGTTGCCTGGCTGTGTGGCTGTAGTAGCTTCACGCTTCCAACTTCAGTTTCCTTATGAGCTATATGGAAATAGTAATACAGACTTCCTAAGTTTCTGATGAAGATGAAATGAGATAACCTATATAAAAGATGATGCGCAGTACTGGGGACACATTAAGGGCTTAGTAAATGTGAATGCCCTCCCTCTCCAATTCTCTTTTCTTCTCTCTAGTCCCTGCAAAGAGAGAGAGACATAAGAACCAGGAATATTTCTTGGTCAAGGGGATAATCCAAAAGTCCCCAATCCCAAAGATGGCGGGGATGGGTAAAGGAGAGGCTGAATTCAAGAGAAAAAAATCATTTAAAATGTTCTCTTTTTTTTCATATTTTTTATTAATTATTTTTATTAACATATAATGTATTATTTGCCCCAGGGGTACAGGTCTGTGAATTATCAGGCTAAAATGTTCTCTTTTGACAAAAAAATAAAAATAACAGAAATAAAATGTTCTCTTTCAATATCACTGAAACCAGACAGATAAATATGCATGTGTTCATAAATGCATGCCCATTTATTGAACACCTCCTGTGTGCCTTGAGTAGTGCTTGACAGAAGAAATATTTCTTAAATGAATGAAAACCAAACCTTTAAAGCACCATCATAATTTCTTCTCTGATGCTCAGTTTCCTGGGATTTATTTATTAGTGATGATTCTCTGCTTTTCAAAGTGAATGCCATCATAAGGAAGAAGTATGAGTATCGTTGTCACTGTCTTACTCAGCCTCTGTAAAACAACCAGAAGCATCCCACCCATCTTTCTGTCTGCCCACACAGGCTCTTTCTACATCAAACCACCTCTCATTCCTTCTTTCCCTTCCTCCATTCAACCTTCTGAAGGCTGTCTAGTATTTGGCACAGCTGAAGAACACAATTCCTCTTGTTGCAGGTGTCCGTGTGTTTGGAGCAAAATGAGCCACTGTTGACAATTGTAAAGGAAGGAAGAACGGCTGTTTGCATCTGGGTGTGGGGTAAGAAAGAGAGAACAGCTGGTGGCAGCTGTGGCAGACAAGAAAGTAACCCAGTGAGCAGCTGCTGGTAGTTCAGAATCTACTAGACTGCCTGGAATAACTGAAATCCAGAAGAAGCATGTGAGACTCGACTTAACTACTTTACTGTACCCTGCTCTTCATTAGATCTGACTTGTCCTTCATTAGGGACATTCCCATGATAGCCGCATAAGGACTCCCAGTGGGAATATCAGACCCCTCCTTCCCATCCATAACCCTTTGGAAAATCACACCAAGAAAAGTAAAACGGCACAGACGTTACTTCCAGTAAGCCCATGCTTATTTTTTACAAGAGGAAGCAGTCTATGGTTGACAAGGGAAGGAATGTTACCAGTGATGGATCTATCATAAGAATGGGCATAAAGAATTCTTTCTATATTACAAGAGATTGTGGTCATTTTGATGATGATCCCACACTTCAGAATTCAGTAGGCTAACATAATGTGATAACTTAAGTGTAATAGAAGCCTAGAAAAATAACATTTTAAATCCCTGTCAGGGGTTTCAATGTTTGTTTTCTCATATGTATGTAATCCTGTGAATGTGTATACATAGAAATATTTCCCTCTACTTTCTTTTTTATTCTTAATAAAAAGAAGATAAAGATGTCTTTATATCATGCATCTGGTGACAAAATATTTGGTTGGTTGTCATGCTTCCCACTGGTTCTTTTACTCATCTGGAATTCTAAGGTAAACTGAGAGGCCCCAAAATGTGTCATCTACTTCTCATCTTGTTCATCACAGAAGAAAAGCATCTCATCACTCCAATTTATAGAATTTCAGCTCTTTAGTTTCTAAGGTAAAGTTCAAGAGAAGAAAAAAGAAACTACCACAATGTTATATATTAGTAAATTATATACAACTAATGCCCCCAAATAAAAGAATCATTAAGGAAATTATATGGCAAGCTATCTGTATTTACAGAAATGATAATTTTGCAGATAGTAAGAGGGAAAATGCTTGTGATGTAGCATTTGTGGAGAAGTCTGCTAAGATCATTCACACATGAAAAGTTAATGCAGGGTGCCTGGGTGGCTCAGTTGGTTAAACAATTGCCTTCAGCTCAGGTCATAATCCTGGAGTCCCGGGATTGAGTCCCACATCAGGCTCCCTGCTCAGCAGGGAGTCTGCTTCTCCTGCTAACCTCTCTCCTCTCATGCTCTCTCTCTCTCAAATAAAGAAATAAAATATATTTTTTTAAAAGTTAATGCAAAACATACATCATGATTAAAACTAAGGTAAAAGGATAAGCATAGGACAATGATATAAAAGGAATTTGTTAAAATAGAAAAAGCCAAAGAAGACAGCAGAGGAATCTTAAATTTTATTTCTTTTATATATTCTTTCTGTTGATAAATTATATTAGTATAAAAGATATAAATAATAATAATTAAACTATTATGAAAATTACTAATAAAATCACTAAACTATAAGCTCCGTAAGGACTGGGTCCTTCCCTGTTTCTGATCACCTTTATCTCCAATGCCTGTCACAGTGCCTTATTACCAATAAATATTTGTTGAAAGAAGAAGTCAATGAAATGAGTCATCATTTTAAAATGAAATTTATAAAAGAGAGAATGAAACCACTTCCATCAATGGCATACGTGTGACTGAGAAATGAAGGCTGGCTCTACTCTAGAGATCAAATTAGAAAGATCCCCGAAGATATGCTAATGGTATTTTGAAATCAGCTCTGTCCTGCCTGGTGAGATATGTGGCCCAGGCCTAAATGACCCCCCACATTCTGAATTGGAAGGGTGAGAAACTAGACAGTGCAAATATGCTTCCAGCTCTAAGATAGGATTCTGTGACTTGGATTAAGAGGAAAGGGAGGGGCGCCTGGGTGGCTCAGTGGGTTAAGCTGCTGCCTTCAGCTCAGGTCATGATCTCAGGGTCCTGGGATCGAGTCCCACATCGGGCTCTCTGCTCAGCAGGGAGCCTGCTTCCTCCTCTCTCTCTCTCTCTCTCTGCCTGCCTCTCCGTCTACTTGTGATCTCTCTCTGTCAAATAAATAAATAAAATCTTTAAAAAAAAAAAAAAAGAGGAAAGGGAGTGGGAGTAGTTGCCAAAATACTAATGTCACAAGCACTTGGCCCTTAATTTACTTACCAGAATCGCCCATGACAAAGTTCTCAGATGTCTTGTGCTCTAG
The DNA here is from genome assembly GCF_902655055.1 of Lutra lutra. Taxonomy (NCBI): domain Eukaryota; kingdom Metazoa; phylum Chordata; class Mammalia; order Carnivora; family Mustelidae; genus Lutra; species Lutra lutra. Next base: position 98,286,206 of record NC_062285.1, read on the forward strand.
GTGAGTAGCTTTGCTCAAAGCAAATTTGATTAATGTTTCTATCCACAGCTCCCCTCTCAAGTCCAGGCTTGGTTACCCAGTCTGGCATTGAAAGCTTGAGTTCTAAATCAGCTAGTAAGAATATGAGATTTTTTTCATTCTTGATTTTACTGTCCCATTTTCCTGCAACAATAAGGTCCACAGTTGAAAGAATTTTCACTATGTCAAAGGCTGCCTTTGAATCAGCCTTGTTTACTAAATTCCTCCCTGGGGAAGTTGGGATAGACTCATCATTCCAATATGAACATCCTTATACAAAGTCTGTTTTCCAGATATCTTGAACCTTCCCCAGGCACAGCTTATATAAAGTGTGAATGTTCCATGTTAATGTAAAGTACTCCTACACTCTAAATATGAAGTAACTCAAGACCCTGACAAATTTGTATGTTATCCAAAATATGTTTGCAGATTTTTCCCTCTTGCCTATAAAATAGTATTAAAGGAAATGTCTTGCTCCATAAATATAACTGTCAAGAGTTTAAATGACTTACACTTCATCATCATCATCATCACCAAAATCATAAACTGCCTTTTTTTGTCCAGGGCTGGGATTGTAGTATACTCAGCATATTCAACAGATATTTGAGTAACATGATGAAAAGATGCAATCTTCTCAGATAAAAACTAGGTTTTTATCAACCTTCCCTAAAGGGACCACAGCATATAGTTATTTCCAGATATAATTTCTATATTAGAAGTGTGAAGGCTAATTTTATGTTTCAACTTGACTGGGCTATGGGATACCCAGATATCTGGTCAAACATTATTTGTTGTTTCTATGAGAGTGTTTTGGGATGAGTTTAACATTTAAATTGGTAGACTGAACAAAAGCAGATTGCTCTCCATATGTGAGTGGGCCTCATCCAATCAGTTGACAGCCTGAATAAAACAAAATATCTGACTCTTCACCGAGTAAGAAGGGATTCTTCTGGCCTGAAGGCCTTCATACTGGTACCTTGGCTTTATCCTGTCTTTGAAGTTGAACTGAAACACTGGCTTTTCCTGAGTCTTTAGTCGACCAGCCTTCAGACTGGAACTACACCATCCATTTGCTCTTTTGGGTCTCCAGCTTCACCAGCTCACCCTACAGATCTTGAAACTTAATCAACCTCCATAATCATATGAGCCACTTCCTTAACTAAATCTCTTTATATACACATCCTATTGGTTCTGCTCCTCTCAAAAATCCTGAGTAAAACAACACATAAGGTTTAACATACTATTCAGCACATGAGATTCTATTCACTAAAAGAGGACTCTGGAAAGATGGCAGAGTAGAAAGCACCAGGGATCTGTCTCTCCACCCAGATAACAATTGCATTGACAGAGTCTCTCTGATATAACTATTTTGAAACTCTGGAGTCCTTGAAGGCTTGTAATTTCCAAGGGAAGACTTGGATGGTAAATTGCAGTTAATTTTAGTCAATTTCAGTTCTTGGCAGAGTAGTAACTAACCGTTCCCTACCTCAGTCCTATGGTAGGCAGCTCTGCCAGTGTTCCTGGAGCAGCCTGCACATACTTTGATGGAGCCAGGCTAGGCAAAAAGGATGTTGTCCTCTAAACATTGGATATCTATGCTCTGCTCATTGATTGCTGCTTCTGATCAAAGAGGTACAGACAAAGAGGTGGACAGCCATTATTGTTTCACTTCCCCTCTGTTGTTGCTAGCCCCTCCCCTGCCAGCTAAAGTGAATTTAGGGGATTTAAACTTTTCAGTTTTTCTCTTTTCAGAAGCCAGACGTTAAAGTCTAAAACATACAAGAACACCTGCATATTTGGAGAAAATTAGAAAGTAACTGCACATGCCCAGGAAAAAGCTCAGAAAAGACGTTAGAAGACCTTAGGTTTATACCTCAGCTGATCCTTAGTGTAGAGACCTACAGTAATAAAAAACAAACAAAGAGGAGCGCCTGGGTGGCTCAGTGGGTTAAAGCCTCTGCCTTCGCTCAGGTCATGATCCCAGGGTCCTGGGATCAAGCCCCGCATTGGGCTCTCTGTTCAGAAGGGAGCCTGCTTCCTCCTCTCTCTCTGCCTGCCTCTCTGCATACTTGTGATCTCTGTCTGTTAAATGAATAAATAAAATCTTAAAAAAAAAAAACAAAGTAAAAACAAAGACAATAATAAAAACCAGTAAACCTTGGGGAAGAGTGAGGATCTGATTTCCAGAGTCACCCTGGTATGTTCAGTGTAAAACAAAAAAGCACAAAGTATACAAAAAATAGGAAACTGTGGCTCATTTATAGGAAAAAAAAAAATAATAAACCAACAGAAACTCTCCCTGTAGACTTAATAGCAGATCTCCTAGACAAAGACTTTAAAGCTCTTATCTTAAAAATGCTCAAAGAACTAAAATAAGATGTGGAGAAAGTCGAAAAAGTGATATTTGAACAAAATGGAAATATCAATTGATAGAAAGTCTAAAAAGAAACAACAACAAAAAAATCTGGAGCTGAAAAGTACAGTAACTGAAGTGGGAAAAAAAAAAAGATCACTGTAGGGATTCAAAGGCAGATTTGAACAGGCAAAAGAAAGTATCAGTGAACCTGAAGACAGAACAAGGAAACCTATCCAGTGTGAGGAACAGAAAGAAATAAACTGAAGGAAGGCAAACAGAATTTAAGAGATCTGTGGAACACCATAGCTAATCCAGTAGAACTAAGATGTGCAAAGAAAATGTAGCATCTTTTTTTATCCTTATAAATTCAGTCTCTTCCACATTGTGTCTGATAAATGCTCAGTCTTTAAAGCTCTCCCCTTCTCTCTTGCTCCTACAGAATATATCATCTTAGAGTACACAGGCACTGATATGACCTCATGGTGGCCGGGGGTAGGGAATGGGGCATCTTGGATCCCATTCACCATCTGAGTTCTTGTTGGTTCTTCCTGTGGGATTGCTGTCTAATTTCTGAACTGACCTGCTAAAGTGAAAGTGAACCTGTCTTTAGGGCACTGTACTGGCATTCACTACTGAAGTCAGTAACAGTAGCCAATTATCTCTGGTCTTGAACTCTTTCAGATCTCCCATTATACTCTTTGTCCAGTCCCCAGGCCCCCAAACAATCTGGTCCCACCCCCTTATTTCTCTGACTTCTTTTCTGTCATTCTTCCCCTTGCCCACCCTTCCCCAGCCACACTGACTTTCTCTCTGTTCCTTGAACACACCTGGTATGTTCCTATCTCAGGGTCTTTATACTCTAGCCCTCTGTCTGGGATCATGGTTTGTTCCTTCACTATATTTGAGACTTTGCTCTGATGTCACCTTCCATATAATATATTCTTTGACCATCTTATTTAAAACTGAACACCATTCCTGAGATCCCATAGTCCCTTGTTTATTTATTTCTGTGGCACTTATCACCATCCAATATAACATATGATTTACTTACTTTTATTGTCTGTCTCCCTCCTCAAGAATATAGGCTCACTGTAGTGATTAGGGCTGGCAAATGGTATAGAGAATTCAGAATTAATGTGGTACTTGCTGCATGACCATGAGATTCAATGATGTGAATCAATCCCTTAAGAAAAGTTGAGCCATGGGGGCTCCTCGAGTTAAGCCTCTGCCTTCAGCTCAGGTCATGATCCCAGGTTCCTGGGATCGAGCCCCGCATCGGGCTCTCTGTTCACCGGGGAGCCTGGTTCCTCCTCTCTCTCTGCCTGCCTCTCTGTCTACTTGTGATCTCTCTCTCTGTCGAATGAATAAATAAAATATTAAAAAAAAAAAGAAGAAGTTGAGCCATGAATGATTGAATAAACAATAAAATTTTGTATTGAGTCAGTAACATGCTTCCCCCACCCATTCCAGTCCTTCACCTTTCAGATTTCCACATTTTCCTCATCTCTGTCTCTACTGGCTTTCGTTTTTAAACTCCAAAGGTACTAGCCAATGACAAAAATGTCTTAATTTTTTTCAAAAACTTATTGAAGTCCTACTTAAACTTTTGTATTAGTGAAGGTAAACACTGGCTGCTGTAATGAAAACATTTTAACCTAATAGAAACTTTTTCTTCACTGACATTATCAACCCAAAGTGTTATATGCAGCTGGCAGGTAGATTTTCCCCACATAGGGGTTTTTAAGGATCAGGCATCTCCCAGATTAAGACTCCAGATGCCCTATCAGTCACTCAGCAACCAGGCAGGAAAGGAAACAGGGGATGAGATAGATATTGGCTGCCTAACTACCTTGACCGCACACATCACTTCTGCTTACATATCACTGGTCAAAACTAGATCATGGCATAACTGGATGCAAGGAGCCATGGAAATTGTAGTCTCTGCTTGGGCAACTGTTTCCCTGTGCTGATTCTATGCCATGGAAGGAAGCACAGATCTTATTTCCCATTTAGCTTTTTCTACCATCGCTTGTCCTATGGTGTATAGGCATTCTCACATACATTACTTCATAAATTCCTGCAACTTCTTTATCAGGTATTAATATCATTCCCATTACATAGAGGAAAACACACCCAGAGATTAAAACTGGCCTCTCAAGTTTTTAAGATGTGACTTCATTCATGGAGATTTACATTTTTAATACAGTCTTTCCTGAGTTATAACTTAGATACTACACCATTCACAATTTAAATTATATACTTCAGTGGTTTTTAGTATGTTCACAGAGCTGTGCAACCACCACCACGGTCAATTTTGGAACATTTTTATCACCTGCAAAAGAAATGTGTGCTCAGGGGCACCTGGGTGGCACAGTTGGTTAAGCATTCAACTTTTGGTTTTGGCTCAGGTCATGATCTTGAGGTCATGAGATGGAGCTCTGGAGTCAGACTCCATGCTCAGTGCAGAGCCTGCTTAAGACTTTCTCTCCCCTCCCTCTACCTCTCCTTCCCAATCTGTCTCTTTCTCTATCGCTCTCTCAAACAAATAAATATTTTTTTAAAAGCAAAAAGTAGAAATAAATTCAAAAAGAAATATACATTAGCATTTCCTTCTCATTTCCTCTTTAGCCCCTTTTTAGCCCTAAGCAACCACTAACCTACTTCCTGTCTCTATAGATTTGCCTTTTCTGGACATGTACTATATGTTGGTTAATTGAACGTAATAAAATAAATATCCAGATATAAGTGGAATCATACAATACATGGCCTTTTGTGACTGCCCTCTTTTGCTCAGCCTAGTGTTTCCAAGGTTCACCCATGTTGTAGCAGGCATCAGTATTTTATCTCTTTTTATTGCCCAACAATATTCCCTTGTATGGATATACCACAAATCTGTTTATCCATTTATTGGGTGATAAACACTTGGACTCTTTCCAATTTTGTTTAGTATGAATAATTCTTCTATAAACATTTGTGAACCAGCTTTTATGTGAACATACGTTTTAATTTTCTTGGCTCTATACTTAGAACTGAAACTGCTGGGTCCTATGGTAACCTGTGTGTTATCTTTTTTTTTTTAAGAACTGCCAGGCTGTTTTCCAAAGTGGCTACGCCATTTTACGATTTTCTTATCAGTGTAGAGTTAGAGTGTTTTAATTTCTCCACATCCCTCCCAAAGCTTATTTTTTAAATCTTTTCTATTATAGTGGGGTTTGCATTTTGAAGGATGACTGTTTCTGTCAACTTCAAGAATTATGAGTTATGGATCAATTCCTCTAGTAAAAAGCTAAGAAAGAATGGAGAGGCTTAAGAAAAATTTTAAAGGATTTGTCTTCTGTGCTTTTTCTTCCAGGTATACCTTGCCTTAATCTGCCATTTGGATGCCCAGAAATCCGAAGCTGTGTTGTGGGATTCCATGAATGCTTGCCCTTGTTGGGTTTATCCCATATTGCAGACTCTTCCTAATCATTCCTTTCTTGACACTTTCTTGCAGACTCTTCCTAATCATTCCTTTCTTGACACTCACAATAAATAATTGGATGCAGGAAATTTTGAGCCTTTTGTTTTAACCCATCTATTTAGATACTGTTGACTTTCAGATATGAGAATCTTTTAACTCCTGTATTTAGGAGTAGAAAGCTTTACATCAAAATTATGCTTACCTGGATGAATACTCATTCATTAGGAAAGTATTTTTTAGAACTAATTTCTATTAAGCTACTTTAATAGATAAAAATACTTGATAAAAATTTTTTCTAAGGCATTAAGACATTTCTAATTTTCTTCTCTTTTGGTTTTTAATTTACTGAAATTCTTTTCATTGGAATCAGTTATTTTCCACATAAGGTTTAAATGAAAATGTTATTGAACATTTTTTTTCCCTTACTGTTCATATCAAATTTTTCTTGATTATAGTTTCTACAATTGCATGTGTTCTTTTATGGTCATTATTTGTACTAAGTCCAATGGTCTCAGGTCAAATTATTCACACCCAAACTTAGTAAAAAAATTGGATTCTTACATCAATTTTTAGGCAATAATAAGTTTCAACATATGCCAATTTAGCTGTTGGCAGTTTTATTTAGTGTTGATTACTTTTGCCAAGTCTAATTTTTCCCTGTTCAATATTTGTGTGTTTCAATGTGAGCATCAAGACATGATTTGTCATCAGATCTTTATCTCTAACAAATTTTACCATGTGTAATTTCAACTATTGTCTTTTGTTTTGTGGTGATCATTCCTAACAGTAATATTTAGTATGAGTTGGATAAAAGACTGACTGTTTGGATTTTTTTTTAACTAATACATGAGAAAACTGTAAGAAAGTTCCCTCAGCTATGTCAAAGTTATTCTGCTGTCTGGATTTCTCTGTCTTATGACCTTTCTTTAACGTATTTCCAATCATTTTGTGTATTCTCTACCAACCACCCACACTGATGGCACAGCAACAGCAAATGATGGGATCAGAATATCCTTGGGGTTAAATGTTCCTGTGTCATGAAGGCTAGGGGTTTAAACAACCCAGTGTCACAACTAAGATATCCAGTTCAATATGCTGTTATGTCTGATTCATCACTGGGATCAGCTGGGGAGCTTTACCTCTAAACATACAGATTCCTAACTGATCTCTTTCCATCCCTGCCTATCCCTGAAGCAAATTATCACTTCACAGATCTGGAATAGTCTCTCAGCATCTGCAATTTTTTAAAAAGTTCCTTTAGTGATTCTTATGTCTATCCACAGAAGTTTGGCTGTCTTCTGGGCTAAGCCGTACCCAGAAAAGGGCTATCTGTATGGGTCATGCCTATGTTACAATACTTCCATACCTTAAACTTACCAAAAAAAGAGAAATAAGATATTAGGAGGAAAAAGGACACTGCTGGTGGCTAAAGAAGAATGGATGGGTTCCCTAACCAGAAGGGCCTAGCAAAGACGTAAGAGGTGACCTTCAATTTGGAGGTCAAGAGAAGGAAGTGGAAGCAAAACAGCACAGTTCAGAATCTATGTGCTCAAACTGTAGGCACTATGGGGTCTTGCCTTTTTCACAGCCCTTGTTCTACTTTGACTGGTCCCGGGCAGACTTTTAAGGGTGGACAAAACGGTGCCTTGCTTAGTAACTAAATCATCCGGTAACCTGATACAGCAGATATAAATCTCAGTCTACAACTCAAAATGGGGTGGGGGGGTAGACATTTATTTCCTGTGATTCAAGTTATTTTCTATTTTTGAGATGCCTGTTCCCTATAGAAAGAAAAATAAGTTCAGTCAGTTTAAAGTTTGCCCTAAAGTGGGTCTGAAATAGGATGGCGGGACTGTGGTTTCAGTGCCAACATATTTTGAAGGGAAGCCTGTTATGTCACCTGTAGAGGCAGATGGACCCTCGCCCAAAGTCTGGTTTGGATGTTGCTACTGATGCCATCACGCATCTACCAAACAGTTAGGAAAAGGCTTATTATTTACATAACTGAGATGTCTGGGAGGGCAGGGAAGGCCTCTCAACCAAGTCCAAAGTGAAAAAGCAAGGGAGAGAGACTGGTATATATTTTTAGCTGGGTTGAGGGGTTGGGGCTGAGGATGTGAGTCCCCATGTGGCAGGAACTTGTGGTTTTGCTGGTGCCAAAATGGTGAGCACTCGGGCCTTACAAGATCAGCTGGTCCAGATGTGGTACGGAAGGAGAAGAGGAAGAGGTGAAATTTAACAGCTGTCAGCAGTCAAATATCAGAGTCCAGATCTTCATTATAAAGTCATTCATCTTTGATTTCACTTGTCTACACAGAAATCTTCTGAAGCAACCAGCATCTTCCCTGATACTTGATCTGTAATAATAATTATTATTATGGCTATTTTTGTTAATTACAAAGTCTCCCAAGAACTGCCCTGTTTTACATGGATATTTCATTTAACCCTGACTGCACTCTGAGGACACAGGTATTATTATTAATTACCCCACTTTACAGTTGAGGAAAGTGAGGCACAGAGTTAATGGCATCTGCTTCTCGCTGTTAAGAGTGAGAGCCAGGATTCCAACTCAGACTGTCTGGTTCTTTACCTCTATTTCCTGTCTTCCTCATTCTTCTCATCCTACCTCAGCATGGTATAACCGAGCTGCTTTGGTGCATGAGCAGTTGTACAAGTCTGTCCCGACCTCTAGAGCTTGCTGTTTCCATGTGACTCTAATCCTGGAAGCAAGGCTCTGAGCCCCACTCTGTGAAAAAGACCAGCCAAGATCCTGGCAGAAATCAGATGCACTTCCTAACTGGATAATTAAAGATTTTGTAAAGGAACTGTTTACAAAAATGTGAGCAGAGGTTAGGAAAAGCAACAAAGGAGGTGACAGGGAGCCATCACCACCCTACATCCAGCCAGAATAAATGAGGGGAGGAAGTGGCCACAGGAACCAAAAAGTGACCAGTGCAGAGAGGGCCATCTGACAGAAGCTGCAGCCTTCAGTTAAAGGGCACTGCTGGGATGGCAAAGGAATAAATACCCCATTCTTCTTTTAATCCTGTTCTCCAGATCTCTTGCTAATGTCTTCTACTGGCCAATGAAAGAATGGAGGGCAAGGAAACTGTTCATATAGTCTATACAGATAGTCACCCAGGGCACCAGGTAGGATGAAGGGTGGGAAGTGGCTCTGTGGAGTAAAGCAGGTAATCATCATGGTAGGCTTTTTCACTGCTTTTATCATTCCTCCTTATTATACTTTTATCACTCCTCTTCCCTTCTCTTCTCTCCCCAGACTAGGTAAATAACAAACTGACAAACACACACACACACACACACACACACACACAGGGACAGGGACAGGGACAGGAAGCTGTCAGGGACAGGAAAGGAGTGCTCACTCTCTCTCTCTCTTCACTCTGCCTCCCCATTTCTTAGTGATCTGGTCAACTGCAAATACTACAGTGTCTGCCATATATTGGCTTAAATACAAAAGAGGTTTATCTGGCTCACATAACTAGTTTTATGACCCAGTGGGCCATCAAGGGCCCCAAGTTTCTCCATCTTTCAGCTCTACCATCCTTGATATTTCGGCTTTCATCCTCACTCTGGTTGTCTTATGGTTTCTAAGATGGTTGCTCCTCCTCCAAACATCACATCTATGCAACTGTGTAATAGGCAAAAAAAAGGATAAAGGAAAAGACTCAGAAATGCATCATTTACATCTCTTTGCCTAGATTGAGTCCCATGACCACTTTGGACTACAAGAGAATATGCCCAGCAAGTGGTGTGAGTTGAGAGAACTGGAGTTCCCTTGAAAAGGGTAGAGGGGCAGCTGGGTGGGTCAGTCGGTTAAGTGTCTGACTCTTGGTTTCATCTCAGGTCATGATCTCAGGGTTGTGGGGATCAAGCTCCCTGTCTGGCTCTGTACACAGCTGAGAGTCTGCTTGAGAGTCTCTCCCTCTCCCGCTGCCCACCCCCCATGCTCTCTCATTTTCTCTCCCTCCCTCCCTCCCTCTCTTTCAAAGAAATAAATAAATCTTAAAGAAAAGGGTGGAAAGGAAATAGACACTGTGTAGGAAACTATCAGTGCCTGACATTCCATTTTTATGTGTATCACAAATCTGCTCTGCTCTCATAACTCCTTAGGCCTTTGGAAATCAAATCCAGAAAGAGACTTACAGACTTAGAAAGAGAGAATATACACTGAAGCACATGACTGCTCCAAAGTACAGGTTTATCACATCTTCTTGCAGGTGGTGTGAACATGTGACCATCTTCTCAACAACTGAATGTGAGCAGAACTGTGTACCCCTTGAAGTTAGGTCTTAAGACACAAGACCTTTGTTTAATGTACATCTTCCTCCCCTCTCTACAGTCTAAAAGCTAGTGCCTCTGACCAGCTTCTGCTATGCTCTAAAGGATAATGGACTAACGAGATAGCATACCTCTAAAGGTCTACATCAATCAGGAACATATGCAAATCTGGACTATTAAATCCAGGACTGTTACAGAAAGAAAAAAGAACTTTATTGTATAAGCTACTGCCTTTTGGGGTCTCTATATTACAGTTTTTATCCTACCTAATGTAGTTTCTATCCCAAACATGATTCTCCAGGATGGTTACAATCTCATGCAGGGCTGTGCTTGGGTTTATTTGTGATATTTTCCTAGGTTTCCCCAAATCAGTGGTTGAATTCTTGCCCTCCTCATTTGCTTGTCATTACTTATTTTCCCAGGGCTCTTTCTCTTTTCCAAACACTATTCCATCCTTCCCACTTCCCCATCCAGAGTTCAAACTAGAAGGGAGTAAATTATTTTTGTGGATTAGTAGCCATTGTTTGGGCAGTGTGGATTTTGTCAAGGATAAAGATTCAGAGTTAGGAACTAAAGTCATGGGCAAGAGGGGTATGGAGCAGCACCTGAAGGAGACAAGAACATACGAAAGCCACACTGGGAAATTCTCACTGTCCCTCCTCTAGGTCAATGGGCAGACAGAGTCTCATCATTAAACCTAGTCTAGGCTCATTCAGTGCTCTAGATCTATGCCGCTTGAGACAATTAGTCTCTGACTCTTTGGTATGACTGCCATCAGGGCTTTTCTTAAAATTATACCTCTTCTCTCTGACCTCCTATGGAATCTTGCCTTTGTAATTCAATTTAATTATTTATCAAGTGAGTGCCTGAGGTATTTAAAATTCTGAAGAGAATATAGTAAATGACTGTGGAGACAAGCATGGACATAAGAATTATGAGAAGGCTTTGGACAATGCCTCTTAGCCAAGATCCTACCCATCTGCAATTATCCCAGAAAAAATCCTCTCTCCACCCAGAGTCTATAAAGATGACTTCTGTCTTGATGTCTTATTGACATCAAAGGGGTGTGTAACAATTTTGATTCTCCTCATTTACCCAGAAAAAAAATAATACAGTTGAAGTATTAAAAAAAAAAAACTATAGAAACTTTAAGAATCTCAAAGATGGCTATGACAAATAGGAGAAAGAGATGAAGAGCTATATTGTCAGTTACTCTTAGAGTGCAGAGGTCTTGAGCTGAAGATCTTGGATAAAAGGATCACTCCAGCAGCCCACTGCTTAGTCCAAATATCAGAATAGCTATCACCTTTGTGATGTCACACTCTGGAAGATTCCAAGGGATTCTCAGTTTTAGATCTCCTGTTGACACAGAAGTCCAAGAGGTAGATGTATAATAACTTTCTAACTGGGAGACAGGGATCCAAGGATTGATTCCCTGGACTTTTACTGCAGTGTATGTAGTTAGCAACACTTGATATGGTCCTTTCTAATGAAGTTTGAAAATAGTCTTATGTTCTTGTCATTTTCTCTAATCCAAGACCCAAGTGTGAAGGTCATGTAAGAGTTCCTGTAGATTAACATTTGGAAAGCTGCTTGGACCTGTTGATTATAAACTTGAGTATGCTGTGTTAATCCCCTATAGTATTTTGCCATGTTGGAAGGTGAAAGAACAGTTAGGATGGGGGTGAGATCTCTACATGCACTGAGTATCCAGTGACCATCTCATATGGAGATTAGGGCCATGAAGTTTAAGTATAAAAACCTTTGGCCTCAGCAACTAAAGTTCCTCAGATAGTTTTACAAGTCTCAGTTGGTACCTCTATCACCAAACAAATAGGTGGGTATTGCCAAATGGAAAACACAAAGTCTTAGAGTTTTTTCGCTACTATCAAAGCAGTTGCTTTATGGCAATGAAAATCTTCTAGAAGTCCAAGAAATAGAAACACAATAGTAAGTACATACTCATAACTACATGAGGTGAGTGACTGAATGAAATCCATCTGTAAATAGATGTCCAAAAGATCCGAAAGGTTTTGTGTTGTGTTTTTACCGCAGCTTTACAATTTTCTCAAGATAGTAGATTTGACAGATGGGAAACACACCACAGATAGCCTCTACAATCTTACTGAAGTGTCCACAACAATGCTTATTGATGATGTTTTTAAGATTTCCTTTCCGTAATGGGTCATAGCATGTAACACTTTTTGAGAAAATCCACTTCAGTATCTTGATGCAGGTCAAGAGAATATCTTGGTATCACCATAGCTACTGGGAGGATAAAAAATTTAATCTTTTCCAATATACTTATTTATAATCAAATGTGGATAGTAAAATTAACTCAAGACCTAATGCCGATACTTAGGAGCTAGTTTTGGCTTTGACTCTTAGACTTGTTGGAAAGCCTGAAGGTGTTAAAGCAACTCATTTAGTATAGTAATCTGCTATTACTCTTTGTTGCTTGAGTCTGCTTTTTACTATGGGGCCCAACCTTAATATAGTCAATTCCTTTGGAAAAACAAAGCATCTAATAGGAATTTTATGTGACTACCATGTTTAAATGAAATACCAGATGCAGTTAAACCACATTGCTTCCAAAGCACACCAAAATCATGAGCTATCCCAAAAGCATATTTACTATCTGTATAGATAGTTCCTCTCTTATCTCTACCTAATTGGCAGGCTGTAGTAACTGCTACAATTTCAGTAACTTGTACAGATCTGGCCCCTGGGAAAGGATATTTGAGTGAGTTGCCGTCACATACTAAGCTAAACAACCTCCTTGCTCCGTTCTCTTAATAGGCTCCATCCATAAGCATTTCTAAATCTGGATTGTCAAAGAGTTTCAAAGAGATCAGAGTGAGGTAAGGAAAATTCCTGAATAAGTGCATGACAGTCATTAGGTTTGTTTCCTCCTCTGGGAGAGAAAGAAAGGTGGGGGAAGAAGAGTCTAGGAGCTACAGCAATGGACAGAAATATGTGTGAGTGAGAAGAGAAGGATTTCATAGAAGGTTAATCTAAAGCAGAAAAGCATTGAGTGTTTTCAGTCAAGAGTAAGGTCTGAATGACATGAGGGACCATAATGTTAAGAGGAGATCCTAAAACTAAGTCAATAGAAACCTCAATTAACTATGCAGCTGTTGCCACTGAAGACAAACAAAGAGGGTAGACTTTTGTTATAGGTAAAGTGAGAGGCTATTATGAGTGGTGGATGTCAGAAGCCCTTTGGGCTATTGAGTTAGAACCCTCAGAGCTTGTCTTTGGATGCTTCATTTACAATAGAAGGAAAGGTCTATGATTATCGGAGAGTACAAGCATAGGAGCTTTTGAAGAACACTTTTTAAATTACAGAAGGCACTAGGTGAGTCTGTCCTAGCAAAGGTTCTGGTACTGAGAAGTTTATCTGTACAAAAATAAAGTAATCTTCTCTTCCATGGAGTTTCAGAAAGAGTTTGCCCAGCCCACATTAGAGTAGCACTCCATTTGCAAGGTAGATTTCACTCCAACAGATCTACAGAGTGGAATCATTGTGTAGAAAGCATGTTGACTAATGATAGGAGATTCCTACCATTGAAATGTTTTAGCTACTCCAAGGAAGGAATGATGGAAAGGTGGGTTTATGGTAGAATATGTAGATCTGGTATCAACAAAAAAGGAACATCCTTGGTTTGGGTTTTTTTTTTTTTTTTTTTGTAATTGTATGGAAATTTCTTCCTTTTATCTTAAGGGCAATTTTAGACAAACTGAAAGATCTACTTACTCAAAAGGAAGTAATTCTGTCGCAAAAATTTGGTCCTTTATTATTCTAGATTCTGTCTTTTAATTCAAGGCAGAGCAAGCATTTTTCCAGTATCCCTTTTCCTTATCATATCTACACATATCTTTGTATAGTTTGGCTATAGAGATGTTTTTGTTCCAGGTTTATCTAATTGCTTAATTGTGAAGAGTTGATAATTGAATCTTTTTTTTTTTTTTTCTGAGCCAAAGTATCTTCAAAGTGCTCAAGTTCTTGTAGTCCAGAGAGAAGGTCATCTACCATTCAATTGTCTGTTTCCTAACTAAATCTGCCACCTCTGTATTGATGGTTTTAAGACCATCAATATAGAGGTGGTTAGGATGATTGTGGTTATCTTTGTTCCCACTGAGAAAAGAGTGTTGTGGAAAATAGTAGTTAACCTGTCTCTGAAATCAAGGATGGATCTGAGTTTTTCCCCTCCTTATGTAACTGGATTTTTGACCCATCGATTTTGACAGGAAAGGTCTCAGGAATAGCTGCTAAGAAAGCTTGTCTGGTTTTTACACTTTTTATATCCACCTGCAGTTAAATTTCATCCCACTTTTTTTCTATCATTTTAGTAATCAGTCCATCATGCTTTTCAAATCAAGTTCAGCATCTCTGCTTAGATGAACTAATTGAAAGAGATCAAGGACTCCCTGACTATAAATTCCTAAGACAATGCTTAAATTCTCAAACTAACTTTTGTCTTTCCTAAGAAGGGATTAGAAAGTTCTTAGCTACACTATGGAAATCTGATCTTGACCAAGGTTTAAAGCTGTGAAACAATTTCCATCTACATTAAAAGATATTGAAGGGATATTCTCCAGTGAGAGGACTGTATTTAGGAAGGGACAGTGGAGAATAGGAAAGGGGGTTGAGACAATGTGCAGGGAGATGAGGAGGAGGAACAAAACATGGGGAAGAGGAAGTGAGAGGGGGCCAGGAGGAAAGTCAATCCAAAGATGGGGCAGAAGAGAAAAAAGAGAATTTAAGTTTGGATTTTTAGATGATCCATATTTTTATTAGCTTTTTCTAAGGAGTCCGTAAGTAATTTTATAATTTTGCTGTCTTTTAGAAGATTTTTGTCTTTAAGAGGCCTCTTTTTACCAGTTAAAACTTGTTGACCATTAAATATTTGGAATCTTTGAATCCTTTGATGGGAAGGTACCAATCAAATGGATTGTCTCAATCATATCCCAAGTTCCCCAAGGTGGTCAGTAAAGTTCTAGAACACTCACAGAGCTTCTACAATTTAGTGCTATTGGCTTTATAATGTTAAAGCTATATGCAAGTGGCCTGAACAAACTAACAAAATCTCCTTGGCATTATGGCCCCACTGTGATTATGAACACCTCTATTAGTAGAAAAATCAAACCTAGAGATGTATACAAGATGTAAACAAGACAATAAAGATGAAGAATAAAGGGTTAGACAGTGCTTTAAGGCCAGGAGAGCCAAGCACTGGTCTAGTCCATAGAAGGAACTGGTCCTTTAACAAAGTGGTCTGGGCTGAACAGCAAAGTGACCAATCCTGCCTGAATCTCAGCAGCGAAACTATGGAATAAAATCAGCTGGAGAGTCATTACCATAAGGCTCTGAAAGGAAGGCTCCAAAGGAGCATTTTAACTTGGAGAAGGACAGCGGAAAATTTTGCATGGCTTTAGCAGGAGGGGGTTGGCCGAAATTCAGCTAGACTTAGCAGGACAGGGTTTGGCGGCAGTCCAGCTAGTTTCGGAAATGGGAATACAGGGATTGTTCTTGTGGAATAAGAGTCATTGTTTGGGCAGTCTGGATTTTACTGAGAGAGGTGAGGAGGAAGAATTAGGGGTTAAAGTCATATGCAAGAGGGGAGGGGAAGGAAAGGCAATGGGGGTCCAAGAGATTTGAGAGTCGGGGTTACAAGGATTTGTGAAAGCCACAGTGGAAAATTCTCCCATCTTAAGTCACTCGGGGTCTCTTACACACAAAACCTATAAAACTTGTTTTCACAGGGACCTTCAATGCCTTCATTCAAAGTGATTTCTAACAGTGACCATGTTGGTGGGAGCAATGTCTTGTAGCAGAACTCCCTTAAGCCTCGTTAAACTGCTGGACTAAGCTGTGGATTGGGGGAATTCTGGGAGAACAGGAGGAACTTTTCTCTTGATTGCCTCTTCTTTATATAGATGATAATTCAAATCTGTCAGGAAGTCTGCAGGGTAAGATTCAAATGGAAAAAGGTAAATCCAATGGATAAATTCCTCCATATTACTGCATGTCCAGACAAATGTGAAAACCCTTTAGAATTCAGCAGTGGTCTTTTATTCTGTCAAGATCCCAGGATAATGAAGCATAATTTTGAGGAAGAGAATTCAAAGTACTTGGATGTTTGCTTATTTTGGTTCAGGGGAATGCTGGCACCCTTAGAAGACCAGCCCTTAAGTATGCGACATTGGAATGGAAGTCAAGTAGGAAAAAGCGTTGGTTCGTCTTACATAAACTTCAGTTGAATATAACTTTCTCACGACATTTCAGATCCCCACCCCAATCTTGGATAGAAATAAGTGAAAAGATAGGACCAAAAGAAGAGACAATGTTGAAAGATTTTCCAGATGCTTTAAAACACTGGAAAGTATTCAGTTCTGGTTTGATCTGGGGTATGTTAGTCCACTCGTTTTTCTTCTCTGGATCATACAGCTGGTTCCTGAACTGAATGTTCATCCATGCTCTTGTGAACAAGTTCCACAGCAGTTAGAGGTGAAATTACTGGAGAGGCTTCCATAAATCTGAGTCATTGCAGGGAAATTGTGTTACTTTTATCCTTTCTCCTCCTCATGATTAAAAAAATTTTAATAAAAGCATTGTTTTTGCCATAATTTCAAAGAAGGTCATAACATTTATGGATCTTGGCAAAAGCATCATTTAAGCAACGACTTATTCCAACTTTGAGACAGATATAGTGTAACATGCTGTAGGTGTTACTTGTCTGTACTTAAGAGTCTCATGAAATACAAAACCCATTCATTATTAAATTTTAGTCTTGTTTGAGGCTTATTTGAACTTGTTTTTTCAATGTGCATGGAACGTATAAAAATTGGCTTTGTCCAGAACATTCATTTAATTGCTTTTGACTGCTTGGTGAGTGTACTACGTACCAGGCATGACAGTGTTTTGTGTTAAGAGAGTGTAGTTCTGAAATAGCAGAAAAACAAGGATAATATTATTACAATTTAATACAAAATTCATTAGGTCTGGGATACTGATGATCATTATTTTATTCGTGTATCCCTGAAAAGGCTTAATGATTAATTATGTACTTTTCTGCACCAGATGGTTCTTTTGGAATATATATTTCTTCTTGTCCATTTGCCATTCAGCTACTACATTCCACCAAGTCAGTATTCAGAACATTTTTCAACTGTCTCAAGAACATAAACTGTAGAAGTTCTGTAATTTTTAGTGCTATGCTTTAAAAATTATACAGAGATAGATTTTTTTCCTGTATCTAAAAGGGTCTACTTAGAGGAACTCCATTTAACAAACTTGTATCAAGTTAAGTGACTAGAACTGTGATACGTACTATAGATACATCTTTTTTTCCCCATGAAAGTAAGATTAGCGTGTTTGCTTATACATACAGGGATATTTAGGATAAAGATATAAGAAAAATTAGAAAACAAAACAAGACTTTACAAACATGTCAAATTGGAGGTTCAGGTAAGCCTTCAGTTAAAATTGTTACATAGGTAAGAAAAATAGATTTTTATCTTCCTTTGCTCTCCCCATCCTTCTTAATGACATTTTGTCTCAGCTATAGACACACTTATTCAGTTAGTTGTATAAACTAATTCACACTAAGGTCATCTTGAAAAAAATCACTAAATATTTGCTGAACATCTCCCATGGACCAGACTCTGTATTTGGGACTCTAAACTTTCTTTCTTTAACCTTCAAATCATCCCCCAAAACATCAGCATTAACTGTAAGCTTATTAAAAATGCAGACTCTCAGACCTACTAAATTGGAATCTGCACTTTAACATAATCCTCAAGTGATTCATAAACATATTTAAAAATCTGAGATACAATCATCTAGAGTAGTGGTTCAACTTAATCAGAATCACTGAGGTGGTTTGTTATCAGGTCTACGTTTGGGGAAACTCAGGTCCAGAAGTTATAAAAGAGCCAAGACTGATTTTTGCTTTTAAGCTTTTTATAACATAGCTGGGGATCAAATCAATCACACATCAAGTACAGAACAGTTAAGTGTCAATCTGGGTGATTTTGCCTTTAATGCAGTCGTTCTGAGAAAGAGTAGTGTGGAGTTGAGTTGTCAGGAAAAGTTCTGTTGCCTGGGAAGATGATGGTACCACTGATTAAATTAAGAAAGATGGAAAGTAAGGCTGATTTGTAAGAAAAGATGATATGTTTCATCTCAGATATATTGACTTAGAGAGGTGATAGATTATCAAAGAAAGTTTGTTCCACTGATACTGGACATGCATGATCCTACTGCGCTAAAGCTAAAAATTAAAAGACTATCTTCCCCTTGAGGACAGGATCCCTCCATTACTCACTCTTCTATCATAGGTGCTACTGGTATACCTGACACACAGGAGACATTCCATAGCTTTTCGTTGGCTTTTGAATAAATGAATTTAGATTTGTTCCTTAAAACCACGACTCTTCACAAATTTTCCCACTTCAATGCATTTAGTCTTTGAAAGAAGACAATAGGAATAACCAAAAAGCTTAACCCAAACTATAAAACTTTAATAGTGGATTTTCAGGGCCTGAGGAAGCCAGAAGAAAAATATTTTTGATAGGAGACATTTAATTTACTGTATCACCTGTTGATAAGGCTAGTATATGGGGAACTCTACACACATCTCTTCTATTTTTTTTAATGTTTGTCATGTGTTCTGTTAGAAGGAAAGTTGTTAGTAATCTTTAACACTCCCAGAAAGCTTTTAAAATGCAGTCGAACAGGGCACATGGGTGGTGTAGTCAGTTAAACGTCTGACTTGATTTCAGCTCAGGTCATGATTTCAGGGTCCTGGGATCAAGTCCCATGATGGGCTCTGCGCTCGCTCGGCGTGGAGTCTCTCCCTCTGCTCCTCCCCCTCTGCTCGAGTTCTCTCTCTCTCTCTCTCTTTATAAAGAAATAAATCTTTTTAAAAAATGAAGTCGAACTTTATGATTTTCCCATTACTGTTATTGAATAGCACTAGGTGCTACCGCATGCAAAGTCTCCTCCTCTAAGCCAAGAAAAACCTACATATTGTGGGAAGAGAGAAATGTGGTTGCTAGCCAATTCTTCTATAACCATCCATCACATCTTTTGATTTCCAGTCTTCCTTGGAGCCCAGTTTATATACATAATGTTGAGTTTGCTTTACTGCTACCATACACCACAAAGAGAATTCTTCTACAATAAACTCAAGTCAGTGTCAGGGTCCATATATTCCATCTTTGATCTTAAGGTAATATTTACTGACTTGGGGGAATCCCATGATATGATGTGACATTACATCCGGGTCATTCAAAATAACGAAAAAATTATTAAATATATGATCTCCCTTTCAACAGAGTAGAAAAGGTGTAAAGAAAAGAAAGAATCATAGCCCATTCTCTTCCCCACTGGAACAGGATGGGTGAAATCACAGTTTCAAAAAACCAGCTTTTATGTCTGAGCTCCAATCCAATGTATCATGGTTTATTAATTTACAAGCAGCCTATAGTATATAAACAATCTGTGTAAAAAATCAATTAAGCTAATCCTCTTTGTAGAGGTTCCTAATTTGTTATGCAGCTTTCTTCTTTATTGTTATAATCAGACAGCTTTCAGACTTAAAAACACATACCGTATACTCTACCCATACCTAGAAATGACTATCCCACTGATATCCTACCTTCTGAGCCAAAATCACCCACTCCTATTGCTTTAGGAGCCACTATAAGAGAAGCACCAGCAACTCTTGACTACCTCATTGGAACAAGGTGGAGAAAAAAAATACCTGGAAAATAAAAACAGTTTAGGAGAGCTGACCCTAACCAGTTTCCTCATTGGAATGACATTAATCCTAGATTCATTTAGGTTAGAAAAGCATCTTCTCTTTAAAGTAAATACCATTTTGTAAGTTATGTGACTATTTTCCAATTACATTTTAGTACAATTTGCTTGACCTGGTTGCTTTCCTTGTCATGATGGGTGGAGATGAATAGCACCCTGGGTTGGGAGTTTTGACTGGATTATGGAAGGCAGGTACCTTGGCATAGGGAGCCATGGGAGTGGCGGCGGGGGGATCAGAGGTTAAAAGTTTGCTTGGAGCACTTAGGGGAGTACAGCTGTTCTAAGAATTGAGGCTAAATGGCAGGAGTGAATTATGGAAAGTAAGGTGAGGCAATGCCAAAATTAAATTTCATGTGTTTCAAATTTTGTTCTACTAATCCAAAAATAGAAAAATAAACTCTTTTTGCTCTTCTTCACACCCCTTCACACATCCTTTCTTTTGGATTCCAGAATTCTTAAAAAAAAAAAAAAGAGAGAGAGAGAGAGAGAGAGAGAGAGAGACTTTGTCTTGCCTTGGATTCGGTTGGTAAGCTCTTAAATGCACAATGATCTCAAGCTCGTATTTCTCAACGATATGCCTATTCTCTATCTAAACTACCTGACAATCCAAAAACTTCTTTTCCATAGGATTTACAAGTTACAGTATTATGAAATAATGTACACGGAGGCTGGGAATATAATGGCTCCAATGTACATACCTAAATTTAGGCAGTTTAAAATATTAATGATACTCTAAAGGATTTCAGCTCCAAAGTTGGTAAGATTCACTCTCCAGAAGGTCACCAAAATAGTGTGCTTTTTCAGTTTAAGCCCTGGAGTAATACGAAGTTGCAAAATTCCAAGAAGATTAAATTCCGTTGCATTGCTAAATTGAAAACTAATTCAACAAGAGCCAATGGCACATGAGACAAAGTTCTCCATCACACCCTAATCCACCGAAACATATTGAACAAATCATTTGGCTAAAGAAGTGGGAACACTATTCACAATTATGTTATCATCAAGGGACAACTAGGGACAAACTATGTTCTAAAAATTGGAAACCAATTTTGAACCGTGTTGGAAGTCTTCACTATACTGGGCAGAATGTCTTGCCTATGGCTTGTTGCCTATTGTCTATTGAATTGAGTGAAGTTGAAAAAAAAGAAAAAAGGAAAATCCATTGTTGCTGTTTCAGCAGTAAATAGAAAGCAAAGAAGAGCTTTAGTTCAAAGAGGCTTAGGGTTTAGAAACAAGTTGATAAATACATATATTTATGTATATTTATTTGCATATTCTTATGTTTATTTCAGGATTTTTTTCATATTATATGTTCATATAGTTCATATGAAATCAGATTAATAAATACAACTTAAAATTCCCTATCTTAGAGACATGATTGCTGGTTTGATCAAGTAGCCTTCAAACTGAATGTGTAAGTTACATAATTATTTTAGCCAGCCCGCCATTTGGGCTGTCCATGTGATGGAAAACAAATGTGTTGTATGTGAGTCCCCTCTCGTTTTGACAGCATAGAACAAACCATGTTTTTGAGACATGTTTTACTGTGGGCTCTGGTTAGATCATAAGGAACCTGCCATCCATCCACATTCACGGGCACACTCAAAGTCCTTTCCAAAGCCATTTGTTTGCTTCCATGAAAGCACAAACTGCATAGTAAATCCAAGTAATGTTAGGTTATTAATTGGTATGGAACTTTGCAGAGCATAAAGTTAAACTGTAGAAGTATTCTTCAAGACTACATGATTACAGAGAGAGAAAAAGAGGGAGGGTGTGCTATTTTACCTCTGTTGGGGTTTTGAGTTATCATAGCCAGTTTCAGAAGCATACATTATGCTCAAGAGTCTAGTATACCTGAGAACATGATACTCTCAACAGGAATTTATTTAGCTTCCAAATGATCCATTAAGAAAGTTATAAAGTACAAGACATGTTCTCAACTACTGTTTAGCAAACAAATTTTTTAGTGCTTGTAGGTGAGCCCAAAAGACACCAGTGTATAACTATAATAAAACTTACGTGTCCCAGGGCCTTTTGCCAAGACCATTTATATCTTATTTACTTAGCCATACTTTTGAGGATTACCCAAGCTCTTTGCTGTTTGTACTTACTTTCCCTCCTCCAGGAAATGGAGGAAAGCATCCCCCCTGGAGAAGAAGTTTTCTTCCCTCCAAGAAAGAGGCTAACATCTCCTATATCCATATATCACTTCTCACCTAATTCTAAAGATGTGTAAAAATAGGCCATAAATTCATTTACCTGCTAGGAGTCACTATGTGTAAAAGATAGCAAAGATGTTTCAAACTGGCAAGATTTTAAATTGTCTCTGGATCTTTATTTATGTGTATTCTTTGGAGATAAGTAATTCCTTGTTCCTTTAAAACATCTTTGTCTTACATTAATTAAAAAAGATATACATACCCCATATTTATTGCAGCATTATTTACAACAGCCAAATTATGGAAGCAACCCAAGTGCCCATTGATAGATGAACACACACACACACACACACACACACACACACACACACACACACGGAATATTACTCAGCCATAAAAAAGGGAATGAAACCTTGCCATTTGCAACAACATGGATGGATCTAGACAGTACAATGCTTAAGTGAAATAAGTTAGAGAAAGACAAATACCATATCATTTCACTCATGTGGAATTTAAGAAACAAAATAAATGAACAAAGGAAAAAAGAGACAAGCCAAAAACAACCTCTTAACTGTAGAGAACAAACAGACGGTTACCAGAGGGGAGGTGGGTGGGGGGATGGGTGAAATAGATGAAAGGGATTAAGAGTACACATGAGAAGCGCTGAGTAATGTGTAGAGCTATTGAATCACTATTTTGTATGCCTGAAACAATATAACACTGTATGTTAGCTATAGTGAAATTAAAACAAATTTTAATGGAAAAAAATCTTTGTTTTATTATCAACTAAATCTTGAACCTCACTTCAGGATTACTAGATTTGTGTAATCAGGCCCAGTGGTTTCTCTTCAGTCTGGGGAATCCCAATAAATAATGAGATTATTATTTATTATAATATTATCATGTAGATTGATTAGAAATTCTCTCCTAAAGCAAATTATAAATCTCTATTTAACTAAGGCCACAAGAAATCCAATGTTATTTACTTAAAATAAAGATAGGGGTGCCTGGGTGGCTCAGTGGGTTAAAGCCTCTGCCTTCAGCTCAGGTCATGATCTCAGGGTCCTGTGATCGAGCCCCACATTGGGCTCTCTGCTCAGCGGGAGCCTGCTTCCTCCTCTCTCTCTCTCTCTCTGCCTGCCTCTCTGCCTACTTGTGATCTCTGTCTGTCAAATAAATAAATAAAATCTTTAAAAAAATTTTTTTAAATAAATAAATAAGGATGACAAGGAATTAATTAATCCTTTTCTGATAACAAATTGCCAAGAATGTTACATGCTTTAAAAATCTATAGCTGACCCCTTTCTGCCCAACTTGTTCCTGCAGAGAACGGCACCCCCACTCCAGTGACTCTGGTCTTCTAGAAGCCTGTGAATCTGCGAACACCCTTTGCTGCCCACTTTCCATCCCCAGGTCGTTTGGACTCCATCCCCTAAATATTTCTGGAATGTATCCACAAACACATGCCCATTTAGGACATCATTGACTGCCACCTGTGTTACTCCACCAGATCTATCTCCAGGCTGGCTCTCCTCGTAACTATTCTCCAAATAGCAGCCAAAATAATCTTTCTAATATAAGTATCATTTTTTTCCTCCTGCTAACCAACCATTAAATTACCTCCCTTAATCCTTATGATAAAAGCCAAACTCCTCAGAGCACCTGGGTGGCTCAGTCGGTTAAGCGTCTGACTCTTGATTTTGGCTCAGGTCATGATCTCGGGGTCATGAGATCGAGCGTGGAGACTGCTTGACATTCTTTCTCTGTCCCTCTGCAACTCCCACCCCCCAAAAAGCCAAACTCTTTAACGTGACCTAAGTCCCTCCCACTTTGCCACCTGCTGCTCCCTCCAGTCTCATCTGTTGATCATCACCCATTCTCATTCCTTCGCCCAACTGCCATTTCCTCAGTCCCTCAAGTATATAAACTTAGTATATAAACTAAGTTAGATATAAACTTAGTATACAAACTAAGTTAGATGGCCTACAAAGAATACCAACAGCTTCCTGTACCTAGTTCCCTAACCTAGCACAGAGCGTATGTTTTTGATAACTGCTTGTTTATGCTTTTCCTAATATACTCTGGAGGCAACAAGAGAGTAGGGATTGGTCTATCTTTGTTCAGAACTGTATCCTCAGCTCCTAGCACTGAACCTGACAAAACTTAAGTGCTCAGTAGATGCGAGCTGAACACCAAATCACAAAGAAATAAAAAGAAAGATAGAGTCATTGGGGGAAAATACCTCATGCCAATACCAGAGACCAAGAGTGATTTCCTTTTTAGCTAATGACTGATACAAAAAAGGAAAACAAAAATAAATGTGTATAGGACAAGAAAAAATAGTTCACAAAAGTGTAAAAATAGGACTCTACAGTAGACATAAAGGCAATTTCAGCCACACTTCAGTGAAATACCCTCTTTCCATGTAAAATGACTGGTAGATTTTGTTTTCTAATAGAACGCAATGCAAGCAGTTTGGCAAGGGTACAGTGAAAGGAATAATGCCATATAATTTAAGTTTAAATTGGTCCAAAGGTTTTTGAAACAATTAATGCATAATCTTAATGGGTATACCCCTCAGGAACTCATCCTATACAAGCAATTCTAAATGTGAGAGATTTATAAAACTACACAAAGCAGCCTTACTTTCAGCAGTAAAAAATCGGAAACAATCTAAAAATTCAATAGGATAGACAATGGAAGACATGATGTACCTTTTTTTGGATTATTATGTAATTTTTATGAGAATGATTAAGAAGCAATAGGAAAATGTGTTTATGATATAGCTAAAAATAATATAAAATTTTAAGCACAGTATGATTAAGTATATAAAAGCTAGGAATAAAAAAAGGCTGAAAATAGTTTTGGTTAACAGTCACAATTTTTCTGTTAATTCAGTGAAAACAGAACTTGTGCCTAAATTACCCTAAAATTTCCACTTTACTTTGTTCCTGTGAGCTATCTTTGTTATGAAGAAATAAAAATACTTTCCATTGGCTCTGATTTTGCTATTTTGATAAGTGTTTTGGGGAAAATGAGAGAAAGAATCACAATGACTCAAAACCATGTCATGTATGCATGTTTCCTTTGTTTGCATGTTACCATTATTCTTAAGACGATAGTTACTCAAGTTCTTTCGAAATAGTATCATAAAAAGCACCCAATGTGTTTCTTACAATCCACTCCTATATTCATAAAGAAAAAATGTAATGGTTGGAAATGTCTGTGTTGTAACATGGTATAAAATAGGTTATTGCTTATCCTCGTGTAAATGGATACTACAGATTGATGGGAAACTTAGCTACCAAATTACAAAATCCCAGAAAAATGTCACCATACAATTTCTAGAGGATCCTTCTTCAAACAGGGATTGTGTAAAATCAGACAGCCAGATAGGATTAGTCATGAGAGATTTACTGGAGGAAATACCTGTGAGGGAAGATAAGGAAAAGAGTCGGAGGAGGCTGGACGACCTATGAGACCATGATGCAAGTCTGAGCCCCATGAAGGGAAGAGGGAAGAATGGAAGGATGGATAGGAAGCATCTTAGACTGCAGTGCAATTCTGAGAAAGTGCAGCAAGATTGTTGGAAAGTCTCTGAGAAAAGTCTCCCACCAGAGAAAGAGGAATCCTTTCTCTCCCAGGAATGGCCCTGCCTTAAGTATTTCTGCCATTGTTCCACCCCGGGCTTGAAGGGGTTCATTTTAAGTACGGCTTCCATGCGAATGCAGTGATACATTGAGAGCACAGCAGCTGGGCCCATCAGGTAATTATGCCCTCTGCAACAGGAGCTCGAAGAGGCTCTTTCTCGTGGCTGCCCAGGCATCAATATTTAATCACATTCAGAACAGAGCATCTCACTTTATAAAAGAGCATCTATTCCAGTGATTGCCTCAAAGGAGCTACCCAGTTATTTGATGGCATTTTTTGATGTAAGATGACCTTGTGTTTCTCACGACAACAGCTCCTGGCAATAATTAGGAAAGCATAGATCTCCATTGTTTGGGTGGGGAAATGGAGATAAGGAGAAGCTAAGGGATCTACAGAAGCTAAAAATAAATACCAAACTAGAACCCAAATCACTGTTGTTTTAGTATAAGAAGGTTCCTTCCCCTTTACATCCATTTACATAGAAATATAATAGAAATTTCAGGATGTTAGCAGAGATAACACGTAAACAACCAAGACCAAATGGCTCTCGAGATCACTGTTGCATATTTATAAGAAAGGAGAGTTCACAGTTAAATACATTTATTTCTGAATAAAACCAAAAGACTCAGCTGTTTATTCATAAACTTTCCTGAGAGACATTGATTTTTCATCAATTATTTCATTTTCCGACTAAGGTTTTCTTCAACAAATCTTAACAGCACATGCTCAATTTTGAGGTACAACCAAAAAAAGAAATCGAATGTCTTTCTGGTCACTGGACACAAAGAAATTACTACTTTTGAAGGTTTTAAAATGTTCTCCCTTCTTTTAAAGACTTTATTTAGTTATTTGAGGGTAAGGAAAACAAGCAAGATAGCACAAGCAGGGAGAGAAGCAAAGGGACAAGGAGAAGCAGACTCCTCGCTGAGCAGGGAGCCCAGGACTCTGGGATCAGGAATTGAGTCGAAGGCAGACATTTAACCAACTGAGACACACAGACGCCCCAAAGAACTTACTTAATGGCTTTAAAATAACTATTAGTGTTAGGTTGCTCCCGCCGGGGACAGTGAGAAAAAGGCTACGAGGCAAATGGATCCGATTCCGCGACTGAGGGAGAGAGTGTGTGAGAGTCGGGGAAGTTGCGCTGGGAGGGAGTTGGCGAGGTCCTTTTATCGGGTTGAGGTAGGACATAGCCTTGCGTCCATATAAGGCAAGGTATGCGG
Source organism: Lutra lutra (assembly GCF_902655055.1). Taxonomy (NCBI): domain Eukaryota; kingdom Metazoa; phylum Chordata; class Mammalia; order Carnivora; family Mustelidae; genus Lutra; species Lutra lutra. The sequence goes on from NC_062285.1 coordinate 98,313,201, forward strand.
TGATCGGAGAGTATGGGGCGGGGAGAGTGTATCGGACCAAGGTAAGGCATGGGCTTGAGGCCATGTATGGCAAGGTATGTGGTGATCGGAGGGTATGCGGCGGGGGACGTCCATGATGGACAGTTCCCGATTGGGAAGTTCCAGGGTGGAGAGTTTCAGTTTCCTGACGGTGACATGGAGGCCGCAGTGAGGGTGGCAGGAAAGTCCGCCATCTTGGAGAGGGTTGGCGGGAAGATCCGCCATTTTGGAGCCCCAGTTTCCCAGCCGGCCCATCACTTAGTTTGAAATACTCTGATCTGACCCACATAGAAAGTAGGTTCCTCCTTCAATTCTATACATGTAATGATGTGTTCTTAGATAGTTCCCACCTTAAAAACGGCTGTTCTGTTCTGCCCAACTATTAGGAGAGTGGTCTCCTATACTTTATTAAGCCAAATTTTAAAGTGAAAAAATCAGGGACATTTGAAAGTTAAGTGCTTAAGGCAAAATAGCTGTAACTTTCTTTATGATGAACTATTGATGTAAAAAAATTTGTTTATGCACAAGGAGTAGTTTATTGTCATGAGATACTTATACCACTTCAGATCCCGTAAACATCATGAAGGATTTTATTTTCCAAAACTCAAGCACATGTCTGTCTCAACATCAAAACCACCTCTCACCTTATCATCTCTACCGGTGGGTGTTGTTAGTTCTAAATTTTGGGTTTAAAAATTTTCCAGGATCTTATGAATATTATATAACAAGTTTGGGCAGAGGGGGGACGGATGCTAAACTTACTAAAAACATCATTTCCAAGGTACCCTTTGAATGACATCCAAAATTGGTTTGTCTTGGATTTCTTTTCTGATCTTGAGAAAAATGCATGAATTTTCTTAGGCAGGACATGTATTCGAAATGATGAGCTGCATTAGTCATCTCCACTAAGGTACATTATTCTTAAAACAAAGTAAAATAAAACTCATTGCCATAGAAAATTTGTTTCCTCAGACTTCAAAGAACTAAATTCTCTATTTCTTTATAACAGTTACAGCAGTACAAGTTTTAGGGACCATCATCGCCAGATTTTAAATTGAGCCTGAAACAACCTACCTCAAAGACCTCTCTTGGACAGTTTAGTAACTTTATCTTTTTCTGCTCAAGCCATCTAAACAGAACAAACTCACATCATTTATTTTGCACATTTGACTCCACTCCATTGGGACAAAATCATTTTCTGGATGAAACGGAACTGCAAAAGGGTGGCCATAACACTTGATCATTTAGAAGGAAATAGAACATACACTCCCTATTCTACATACATGAGGTCACTGGCATTTTTGCATAATGATTTCATAAAAATATAACCATGTGCATCACTGGAAATGAATTTATTTAAGTTCCACTCAGAAAAAAAAAAGCATTCAAGGAAGTAATTTATAAAGTTTAAAAACCATGTTTTGTCTTTTTTCAGTTAAAATTACTCCGATGTATTTAAACTTAAAATCAACCAGGGATAAAATTATCAGAGAATCTTGGAACTTGAAAGACTCTCAGAGGTTGTTTTAATTGAGATACAGTTTTAGAACTATATAATAGAGATCAAAATTAACATTGACTTACCCAGGATGAAAATTAATTTTTCTCTCATATAACATGGCAGACTTGGGCAAACATTGCTAGTAGGATGATTCTGGTCTGTGAAGTCATGTAGGGACCCAGGATCCATCTATCATGCTGCCTTGCCATCACTAGTGTGATACATTGTCCACCTGGTTAAGATTGATCATTACTGAATCCTTAAACTGTCCAAAAGCCTGTCACGTAGCCATACCTAGACACAAAGGAGGCTGGGAATCAGTCACACCTAGATGCAAAGGAGGCTGGGAGTGTTTATTCTAAACATTCATATGCCTAGCTGAAATTCAATTAATATGGGAAAACAGAAGAAATTTCAGAAGATTAACTAAAAGTCTGGACCTCAGAGGTCATTTTAAATCCTAATATATGGACACATATAAAAACTGAACTCTGAAGATTGAAGAGAGGTTGGACCTCTGTCCATGTCCTCTTGATTCCTTATGGTTTCCTAGGGCTTTGTAAGACACATTTAGAAGCCATTGCTGTGGACAAAAGATGAAAAACTGAAATTTCTAAAAGGGTCAGGCAGCTAAAGTAAATAAGTGCAGCAAGTCAACTGGGTCCTATGGCTGGCAATGGAGCAACGTTAAGAAAGCTTTCCCAATTATATCAAAATGGGTCTGCTGCACTCCATACCAACATCAAGTTATGGGCCCCAAGTTACCAGACATTCCAATTTTTCAAGAGAAGTCAGAAATCTGTATTTTAGTGAAATCTCCTGCTTTTCAAATATTGGTTACTAGTTAACACATCTTGTATATTGTGAAGGCCAGAAACACATCTGCAAGCCAGATTTACTTAAGGGTCTCTCAGTACAATCTCTACTCGTCTAGACCAATTATTTAATTTTCTAGACAAGGAAACAGAGGCCTAGAGTGACAAAGTGATTAGACTATGGTCACCCAGCTAGCCACACCTGGTTAAGTCTTTTTTGTCTTTCAGTTTAGGACTCCTTATGCTACACCATCATAAAATGCCACTGTGAATGTCAGAATAAGCAAGGGAGAAAAACATGGAAAATAATTCCTTATAAGTAATCTAATTCTATGCTTCAATTTAGCGTTCAGCTTTGAAATAAAATATTTAACAGCAGCTCAAGTATGTGTCCTATGCCCCATTCTTTCTGAACCCCATAATTGAAAGTAAGAGCTGTTCTGTTTTCTGCCTGCCTGGCCTGGATTTGCCAGAGCCTTGGCTGCCTGATCAGGAACACATGAGGCCGGGAAGTGTCAAAGGATATCACTGGCACCCACCCAGTAGCCAATCGTGCCTCTCTCCGGCATGGCCCATTTAATTGCACACTCATATCATATCAGTGGCAGATTTATTGCAAAACACATTTTTCACTTTTATGTGTATTTTTTTTCTGTGTGCTGTAAAGTTATATGGTTAAAATATTTTTGGCTTAAAATTTTAAATCTATGGAAATGGATAACATTTATCTTCTAAATGCCTGAGTGGAATTAAATTGTTCATGGATTCGTTATACGGTACTTGCATAAGCTGCTTTATGAATATTTCTTTTCTTTAGAAGACCCTTGTTGGGTCTTCTTATACTAAAATTGTGTGTCAAGCATGAAGAAGTACCTCACACCTTATTTCTACCTTATGGTGGGGTATTTTCAGTCCAAAACTTAGGTGAACGGATGTGCTTACTTTTTGCTTTTTCACCCTAAAACTTTTGCTTTCATCAGTCTTCCTAATACTTAAGTTAAAAAAATTTTTTGGTCCAGGGAATGTTATCCTAAATGTATAGTAAGAAAACTCTGGAAATGTAAGTAGTCTATACCCACATAGTAATTCAAAAAGATATTTAGTTTTCAAACTTGAATTTTTTTCTAATCTAAAATCATTAGAGCTCTTTTTTTTTCATCTGAGGTTTTGGTGGTTTCTGTGATACTAGCAGTTGGCAAAAGTAATGTCTATGGGGGGCCAACCTCAGAAAATAAGAGTCAAGGGGTGGATTTGGTTTGGCTGGGACAACACAGTATTTTTCCATTCCCTATTTCTTATGTCTTAAATCATCAGATTTTATTAATAGAATAAATTGAACCACATGGAACACGTCCAACATCACTGTTAGAAAAGCACAGACACGAATGTACAAACAAAGCTTCTCTATTTCCTGGTCACTTTCTATAGTCTTACCTCTTTTTATCTTCTGTTTTTCTTTACTATTCATTCTCTTCCTCTCTCCTATTTATTGCCATCACACTTCACTTGTTTCTTCTTTTAACTTTCCTCAACATTCTATCCTGTCCTGCTTCATTTTGTCACTGCATGTCTAAAAGGATTGGTAAATTATTTATAAATTAAAATTTAATTATTTATTTGTAAATTTAATATATTTAAATATAATTAATTGTAAATGATAAATTATTTATAAATCTTGTTATCTATTACATATACATTCTATCTTCTTATAGATTTGCCTGATACTTTTATAAATGTGTCCCCAGACAAAAAAAATAATGGCATAAATATTTTTATGGGCTGAATTGGGCCCCCATCCCCCACCAACACCACCACCAAATTAATATGTTGAAGTCCTAACCCCTATTACCTCAGAAGGTGACTATTTGAATATAAGGTATTTAAAGAGGTAATTAAGGTTCAATGATATCATTAGGGTGGATCTTAATCCAATATGGCCTATCTTTATAAGAGATTAGGACATAGAGAAGGAAGGCCATGTGAGGACAAAGAAAAAAGATGGCCTTCTACAAGCCATGGAGAGAGGCCTCAGAAGAAAACAACCCTACTAGTACACTGATTTTAGATTTCTAGCCTCCAGGACTTGAAGAAAATAAATTATTATAGTTTGAGTCACCTAGTCTATACTTTCTCATGGAAGCCCTAACAAACTCATTCCAGTAACATTCAAAAATCCAGTTTAAAATAACAAACCTTTGTGGGGACCTGGTGGCTCAGTTGTTTAAGCACCTGCCTTCGGCTCAGGCCATGATCCCAGAGTCCTGGGACTGAGTACCTCATTGGGCTCCCTGCTCAGTGGGGAGTCTGCTTCTCCTTCTGTCTTCTCCCCTGTGCTCATGTTCTTTCTCGCTCTCAAATAAATAAAATCTTAAAAAACCCTCAGAAAATACATTTTTTAAAAAAAGATAACAGACCTTTGCAAGTTACATATTTTTTTTAAAAGATTTTATTTATTTATTTGACAGAGAGAAATCACAAGTAAGCAGAGAGGCAGGCAGAGAGAGAGGAGGAAGCAGGCTCCCTGCTGAGCAGAAAGCCCGATGTGGGGCTCGAACCCAGTACCTGGGATCATGACCTGAGCCGAAGGCAGCGGCTTAACCCACTGAGCCACCCAGGCGCCCCAGCAAGTTACATATTTTTAATTGAAAGTTACATTTTACTACACCATTCATAATATCCACTATATGAGATGTAGTATGATAATACAAATTCTCCCACTTTCTAGTATATCTGAAAGAGTAATTGTCTCAGATCCACAGTAATTCACTTAACTTTTCTTTCCTTCACCTTTTTAATCTATGGAACAGAGAAATCCAAGTAAAGCAAATTTCTGTTTCTCTAGCTCTAACAATCTGATTCTGTCGATCTCCCTGATGACAGTGTGAAGCATTGTTTTTGAACCCCCCACCCACCACTCACACAAAAAGATGCTTAAATATGGTGAATGTTGCTGATCTTTTTCCAGGCACTTTTTAACTCCAACCTAAATATGAATGTTGCATTTTCACTACATCTATGGTAAACATTTGTTGTCTTAAAAAAAAAAAAAAAGAGGGGGAGGAGTCAAGATGGCAGAGAAGTAGCAGGCTGAGACTACTTTGGGTAGCGGGAGATCAGCTAAATAGCTTATCTAAAGATTGCAAACACCTACAAATCCAACGGGAGATTGAAGAAGAACAGCAATTCTAGAAACAGAAAATCAACCACTATCTGAAAGGTAGGACTGGCGGAGAAGTGAATCCAAAGCAACGGGAAGATAGACCGCGGGGGGAGGGGCCGGCTCCCGGCGAGCGGCAGAGCAACGGAGCAAAATCAGGACTTTTAAAAAGTCTGTTCCGCTGAGGGACATCGCTCCAGAGGCTTAACTGGAAGCCCAGGCGGGGTCAGCGCGGCCTCAGGTCCCGCAGGGTCGCAGAAGGATCGGGGGTGTCTGACTGTCGCAGAGCTTACCGGTATTAGAACGGGGAAGCCGGCTGCAGAGACAGAGCCGAGGAGTGACTCTCAGCTCAGGGTTGCCTTGAACCGGTCGCAGGCTCGGTCAGCTCGGAGCGCGGCCGGAGGCCAGGGTGACGGGAGTCATTGGGCGCTGTTCTCTGAGGGCGCACTGAGGAGTGGGGCCCCGGGCTCTCGGCTCCTCCGGGCCGGAGATCAGGAGGCCGCCATCTTCATTCCCGCCCTCCGGACTCTACGGAAAGCACTCAGGGAACAAAAGCTCCCGAAAGCAAACCCGAGCGGATTACTCAGCTACTCAGCGCGGCCCCGGGTAAGGGCGGTGCAACTCCGCCTGGGGCAAAGACGCTTGAGAATCACTACAACAGGCCCCTCCCCCAGAAGATCAACGGGAAACCCAGCCAGGACCAAGTTCACCTACCGAGCAGTGCAGTTTCAATACCAAGGAGAGCGGCGGAATTCCAGAGAAGAAAGCAAAGCACGGAACTCATGGCTTTCTCCCCATGATTTTTTAGCCTTGCAGTTAATTTAATTTTTTTTTCTTTTTCAATTTTTTTTTCTTTTTCTCTTCTTCTGCTAATTTTTTTTAACCTTTACCGTTTTCTTTTTTAACATTTTTTAAATAGTTTATCTAATATATATATATTTTTTCCTCTTTTTATATTCTTTCTTTATTGGCTTTCTTTTTTTAAATAGTTTCTTTTTTTTTTTTTCTTTTTGAACCCCTTTTTATCCCCTTTCTCCCCCCTCACAATTTGGGATCTCTTCTGATTTGGCTAAAGCACATTTTCCTGGGGTTGTTACCACCCCTTTTAGTATTTTACTTGCTCCTTCATAAACTCTTATCTGGACAAAATGACAAGGCGGAAAAATTCACAACAAAAAAAAAGAACAAGAGGCAGTACCAAAGGCTAGGGACCTAATCAATACAGACATTGGTAATATGTCAGATATAGAGTTCAGAATGACGATTCTCAAGGTTCTAGCCGGGCTTGAAAAAGGCATGGAAGATATTAAAGCAACCCTCTCGGGAGATATAAAAGCCCTTTCTGGAGAAATAAAAGAACTAAAATCTAGCCAAGTTGAAATAAAAAAAGCTATTAATGAGGTGCAATCAAAAATGGAGGCTCTCACTGCTAGGATAAATGAGGCAGAAGAAAGAATTAGCGATATAGAAGACCAAATGACAGAGAATAAAGAAGCTGAGCAAAAGAGGGACAAACAGCTACTGGACCACGAGGGGAGAATTCGAGAGATAAGTGACACCATAAGACGAAACAACATTAGAATAATTGGGATTCCAGAAGAAGAGGAAACAGAGAGGGGAGCAGAAGGTATATTGGAGAGAATTATTGGAGAGAATTTCCCCAATATGGCAAAGGGAACAAGCATCAAAATCCAGGAGGTTCAGAGAACCCCCCTCAAAATCAATAAGAATAGGTCCACACCCCGTCACCTAATAGTAAAATTTACAAGTCTTAGTGACAAAGAAAAGATCCTGAAAGCAGCCCGGGAAAAGAAGTCTGTAACGTACAATGGTAAAAATATTCGATTGGTAGCAGACTTATCCACAGAGACCTGGCAGGCCAGAAAGAGCTGGCATGATATATTCAGAGTACTAAATGAGAAAAACATGCAGCCAAGAATACTATATCCAGCTAGGCTATCATTGAAAATAGAAGGAGAGATTAAAAGCTTCCAGGACAAACAAAAACTGAAAGAATTTGCAAATACCAAACCAGCTCTACAGGAAATATTGAAAGGGGTCCTCTAAGCAAAGAGAGACCCTAAAAGTAGTAGATCAGAAAGAAACAGAGACAATATACAATAACAGTCACCTTACAGGCAATACAATGGCACTAAATTCATATCTCTCAATACTTACCCTGAATGTTAATGGGCTAAATGCCCCAATCAAAAGACACAGGGTATCAGAATGGATAAAAAAACAAAACCCATCTATATGTTGCCTACAAGAAACTCATCTTAAACCCGAAGACACCTCCAGGTTTAAAGTGAGGGGGTGGAAAAGAATTTACCATGCTAATGGACATCAGAAGAAAGCAGGAGTGGCAATCCTTATAGCAGATCAATTAGATTTTAAGCCAAAGACTATAATAAGAGATGAGGAAGGACACTATATCATACTCAAAGGAACTGTCCAACAAGAAGATCTAACAATTTTAAATATCTATGCCCCTAACGTGGGAGCAGCCAACTATATAAACCAATTAATAACAAAATCAAAGAAACACATCGACAAGAATACAATAATAGTAGGGGATTTTAACACTCCCCTCACTGAAATGGACAGATCATCCAAGCAAAAGATCAACAAGGAAATCAAGGCCTTAAATGACACACTGGACCAGATGGACATCACAGATATATTCAGAACATTTCATCCCAAAGCAACAGAATACACATTCTTCTCTAGTGCACATGGAACATTCTCCAGAATAGATCACATTCTTGGTCCTAAATCAAGTCTCAACCAGTATCAAAAGATTGGGATCATTCCCTGCATATTTTCAGACCACAATGCTCTAAAGCTAGAACTCAATAACAAGAGGAAATTTGGAAAGAACCCAAATACATGGAGACTAAACAGCATCCTTCTAAAGAATGAATGGGTCAACCAGGAAATTAAAGAAGAATTGAAAAAATTTATGGAAACAAATGATAATGAAAATACAATGGTTCAGAATCTGTGGGACACAACAAAGGCAGTCCTGAGAGGAAAATATATAGCGGTACAAGCCTTTCTCAAGAAACAAGAAAGGTCTCAGGTACACAACCTAACCCTACACCTAAAGGAGCTGGAGAAAGAACAAGAAAGAAACCCTAAACCCAGCAGGAGAAGAGAAATCATAAAGATCAGAGCAGAAATCAATGAAATAGAAACCAAAAAAACAATAGAACAAATCAACGAAACTAGGAGCTGGTTCTTTGAAAGAATTAATAAGATTGATAAACCCCTGGCCAGACTTATCAAAAAGAAAAGAGAAAGGACCCAAATAAATAAAATCATGAATGAAAGAGGAGAGATCACAATGAACACCAAAGAAATACAGACAATTATAAGAACATACTATGAGCAACTCTACGCCAACAAATTTGACAATCTGGAAGAAATGGATGCATTCCTAGAGACATATAAACTACCACAACTGAACCAGGAAGAAATAGAAAGCCTGAACAGACCCATAACCAGTAAGGAGATTGAAACAGTCATCAAAAATCTCCAAACAAACAAAAGCCCAGGGCCAGACGGCTTCCCGGGGGAATTCTACCAAACATTTAAAGAAGAACTAATTCCTATTCTCCTGAAACTGTTCCAAAAAATAGAAATAGAAGGAAAACTTCCAAACTCATTTTATGAGGCCAGCATCACCTTGATCCCAAAACCAGACAAGGATCCCAACAAAAAAGAGAACTACAGACCAATATCCTTGATGAACACAGATGCAAAAATTCTCGCCAAAATACTAGCCAATAGGATTCAACAGTACATTAAAAGGATTATTCACCACGACCAAGTGGGATTTATTCCAGGGCTGCAAGGTTGGTTCAACATCCGCAAATCAATCAATGTGATACAACACATTAATAAAAGAAAGAACAAGAACCATATGATACTCTCCATAGATGCTGAAAAAGCATTTGACAAAGTACAGCATCCCTTCCTGATCAAAACTCTTCAAAGTGTAGGGATAGACGGCACATACCTCAATATTATCAAAGCCATCTATGAAAAACCCACCGCAAATATCATTCTCAATGGAGAAAAACTGAAAGCTTTTCCGCTAAGGTCAGGAACACGGCAGGGATGTCCGTTATCACCACTGCTATTCAACATAGTACTAGAAGTCCTAGCCTCAGCAATCAGACAACAAAAGGAAATTAAAGGCATCCAAATCGGCAAAGAAGAAGTCAAACTATCACTCTTTGCAGATGATATGATACTCTATGTGGAAAACCCAAAAGACTCCACTCCAAAACTGCTAGAACTTGTACAGGAATTCAGTAAAGTGTCAGGATATAAAATCAATGCACAGAAATCAGTTGCATTTCTCTACACCAACAACAAGACAGAAGAAAGAGAAATGAAGGAGTCCATCCCATTTACAATTGCACCCAAAACTATAAGATACCTAGGAATAAACCTAACCAAAGAGACTAAGAATCTATACTCAGAAAACTATAAAGTACTCATGAAAGAAATTGAGGAAGACACAAAGAAATGGAAAAATGTTCCATGCTCCTGGATTGGAAGAATAAATATTGTGAAAATGTCTATGCTACCTAAAGCAATCTACACATTTAATGCAATTCCGATCAAAGTACCATCCATTTTTTTCAAAGAAATGGAACAAATAATCCTAAAATTTATATGGAACCAGAAAAGACCTCGAATAGCCAGAGGAATGTTGAAAAAGAAAGCCAAAGTTGGTGGCATCACAATTCCGGACTTCAAGCTCTATTACAAAGCTGTCATCATCAAGACAGCATGGTACTGGCACAAAAACAGACACATAGATCAATGGAACAGAATAGAGAGCCCAGAAATGGACCCTCAACTCTATGGTCAACTCATCTTCGACAAAGCAGGAAAGAATGTCCACTGGAAAAAAGACAGCCTCTTCAATAAATGGTGTTGGGAAAATTGGACAGCCACATGCAGAAAAATGAAATTGGATCATTTCCTTACACCACACACGAAAATAGACTCAAAATGGATGAAGGATCTCAATGTGAGAAAGGAATCCATCAAGATCCTCGAGGAGAACACAGGCAGCAACCTCTTCGACGTCAGCCGCAGCAACATCTTCCTAGGAACATCACCAAAGGCAAGGGAAGTAAGGGCAAAAATGAACTTTTGGGATTTTATCAAGATCAAAAGCTTTTGCACAGCAAAGGAAACAGTGAACAAAACCAAAAGACAACTGACAGAATGGGAGAAGATATTTGCAAATGACATATCAGATAAAGGGCTAGTGTCCAAAATCTATAAAAAACTTAGCAAACTCAACACCCAAAGAACAAATAATCCAATCAAGAAATGGGCAGAGGACATGAACAGACATTTCTGCAAAGAAGACATCCAGATGGCCAACAGACACATGAAAAAGTGCTCCATATCACTCGGCATCAGGGAAATACAAATCAAAACCACCATGAGATATCACCTCACACCAGTCAGAATGGCTAAAATTAACAAGTCAGGAAATGACAGATGCTGGCGAGGATGCGGAGAAAGGGGAACCCTCCTACACTGTTGGTGGGAATGCAAGCTGGTGCAACCACTCTGGAAAACAGCATGGAGGTTCCTCAAAATGTTGAAAATAGAACTACCCTATGACCCTGAAATTGCACTGCTGGGTATTTACCCTAAAGATACAAACGTAGTGATCCAAAGGGGCACGTGCACCCAAATGTTTATAGCAGCAATGTCTACAATAGCCAAACTATGGAAAGAACCTAGATGTCCATCAACAGACGAATGGATAAAGAAGAAGTGGTATATATACACAATGGAATATGCAGCCATCAAAAGAAATGAAATCTTGCCATTTGCGACGACATGGATGGAACTAGAGGGTATCATGCTTAGCGAAATAAGTCAATCGGAGAAAGACAACTATCATATGATCTCCCTGATATGAGGGAGAGGAGATGCAACATGGGGGGTTGAGGGGGTAGGAGAAGAGTAAATGAAACAAGATGGGATTGGGAGGGAGACAAACCATAAGTGACTCTTAATCTCACAAAACAAACTGAGGGTTGATGGGGGGAGGGGGTTGGGAGAGGGGGGGTGGGGTTATGGATATTGGGGAGGGTATGTGCTATGGTGAGTGCTGTGAAGTGTGTAAACCTGGCGATTCGCAGACCTGTACCCCTAGGGATAAAAATATATGTTTATAAAGCTGTAAAAAAAAAAAAAAAGAAAAAGAAAAAAGAAAGGCTGAATACCCAAGTTTTGTAGCAACATGGACGGGACTGGAAGAGATGATGCTGAGTGAAATAAGTCAAGCAGAGAGAGTCAATTATCATATGGTTTCACTTATTTGTGGAGCATAACAAATAGCATGGAGGTCAAGGGGAGATGGAGAGGAGAAGGGAGTTGAGGGAAATTGGAAGGGGAGGTGAACCATGAGAGACTATGGACTCTGAAAAACGATCTGAGAATTTTGAAGGGGTGGGGGGTGGGAGGTTGGGGGCACCAGGTGGTGGGTATTGTAGAGGGCACGGATTGCATGGAGCACTGGGTGTGGTGCAAAAATAATGAATACTGTTATGCTTAAAAAATAAAAAATTAATTAAAAAAAAAAAGATTATTTTCCTTCCTCTGCTAAAGAAAACAGCCTGGCTAGTATACAGGTGGCAGCTTTTGTTACACTGAACACAGAGCTAAGGTGAGAATGTGACAGAAAGATAAAATCTTAAGCAGTGAGAGTCAGAGAAGAGAATTTAACTAGCAATGCTGATGAGGCAAGAAGGAAGATTATTCAAGAAGCACAGTGAAGAGCAAAAGCAGTTTCAGAGGGTGCCTGGGTGGCTCAGTGGGTTAAAACCTCTACCTTCAGCTCAGGTGATGATCTCAGGGTCCTCGGATCAAGCCCCTCATCAGGCTCTCTGCTCAGCGGGGAGCCTGCTTCCTCCTCTCTCTCTGCTTGCCTCTCTGCCTACTTGTGACTTCTGTCTGTCAAATAAATAAATAAAATATATATTTTTTTAAAAAGTGGTTTCAGCCTGATTCAGTGTGAATTACTTCATATACATGACATTGAATCAATTATAAGGTAATGGGTTTAAATGAATAATTAGTCATTGCTAATTCACCTGCTGAAATGTGTCTTTCCTTCCCCTAACCTCAATTTCCCTTATCACCCTTCTCCAAGACAGCAGGACACCAAACCTCAGAGTAGAGAAGATAGATGAAAAGAGGTTGTCAACAAGCCCACAACTCAGTGGAGACGTTACTGGTTTGATCTTGTCTTGCTTCCCCTTTTAAGAGCACAGATAAAATGAGGTAATTGCATTTACCATGTGAAAGGAGAGAAGGAAGCAAAGGGGGAAATGTTGAGAATAGTTGCAGGGGTTGACAACTGGGCAAAGAAAACAAAAGATAGATCAAAGATGGGATCTCGCTCTCTCCCTCCCTCACCTCTGTCTCTCTCTTTCTCGGCAACCCTTCCACTCTTTTTCCCTATTTCTCTCCCTTCCTTTCTCTCATCTTCCAAATTCTTGATCTCCGTGGCTCCTTTGAAACTTCCAAGCTGTCTCTCCTACCCAATAACCTAGTTCCTTAGGGTACCATTCCTCTTGTTCTGCTCTTTTCAGTCTTTATTTATGACCCTTAGTGCTTTGGAAGGAAGGAAGGTGGGTCATTTCTCAGGAGAGTATCTTCTCATCTAAATTCCTATTATGCCTAATCTAGTCATGCCCAGTTGTCACAGTTTTGTTCAAAAGTGGAAAAATTCTAGCTATCGCCCCTCCTTACATTAGTATCCTCCACTGACTTGCAGATCTACCAGAAATGTCTTCTACTTGACCAGCCATAGAGATCCTTCAAAGACTACATTTCCTTGAAAGTTAGGCTAAGGAAATCAAGTTCTGTAGTTAAAAAGCATTATCTCTGGGGCACCTAGGTGGCTCAGTCAGTTAACTGTCTGCCTTCGGCTCAGGTCATGATGATCCCAGGATCCTGGGATCAAGTCCCACCTGGGCTCCTTGCTCAGTGGGGCGTCTGCTTCTCCCTTTGTCTCTCCCTCTCCCTACCTTTAGTGTGCACGCTTTCTCTCTCTGTTTTCTTTCTCCCTTAAATGAACAAATAAGATCTGGAAAAAAAAAAAAAAAAAACAAGCACATTATCTTTACCATACCTGTCAGGCTGTCCTCCTCAGACCACAAGGATACTGAGAATTGTAGCCTTCAATCATTTGCAAGGAGGGAAGCTTTCTACCCCAGAATTTCTAATGGAATTAATGCCAGTTGAATTTACATGATAATAAAAGGTGTGCATACAGTCAGAATAAAATGCTTCTCAAGGATAATATGGTCTTGGAGTGGAGCATTTTTTAACTTCACAAGGAAGTTTAGAGCTATGGAATCTAGAGCAGTGAGTAGCTATTGGTTTTTATTCCACGATTTCCTACACATTAAGACAGAGCTGTAGTGGTCCAGTTGGGGCTTAACTAGGAAATTCTAGCATTAATAAAGACTGTCCTTAGAGGTTTACTTATCTTTGTCTATTTACTGAACCCATACAAAACATCTGAAAAACACAGTGGCATGTAGGGTGGGGTGTGGGGGCAGTGGAAGAGTTGAGTAATAATGAATAAACCCAAGTACAACTAATAATAATAGCTAGCATACACTTAGCACTTACTACAGGTATTGGTAAACCATTTAATTCCACCTCCACTCTGAAACTGAAGCAGAATCTATGTCTAAAACAATTGCTTTGCAGTACAGCAAAGTTTGACAGACAAAGGGCATACAAAGAAGCACATCACGAAAGGTTTTTATTCTGCTTCGAAGTAAACAACATGTCAGGTCCTGCTGTATACAACCAAGTCTTGTGTAATAAATTTTCACTATCCTGAAACCAAGACCAGGAGGGTATAGTAGTTAAGAGATGACATAAAAGACTTACCAATAGCCCCAGTCAATAATCAGAGGTTTAAATTTCAAAATAGAATCAACAATTAAAGGAAGGAATTTTTGTTTATATCCCAGTGCGTCTGTGTCAAAAGTACACTTTGGGGGATGTAGGTCTTCGATGAGTCCTACTTAAGGTGTCAGTGTCCAGACTACTCACTAGTGGTCTATTATGGTCAATACCGGTCCTTTACGAGGTAAAGAGCTTTTACCGCAATGGAATCAACATACTTCTCCTTTCGCTGAGAACATCTCACAACTCCCTAAAAAGAAGAAAAATGTCCAGTTGAAGTAGAGTGTGTGTAGTCAAGAAATTGGTCTAGATTCTGGTGCTAGCTTCTGAGTCTGTTGTAACTGATAGCAAAGTTTGTGGACGGACAGTAGCTTACACAGTAGAGTTTGAATGGCAGTGTTGTAAAACATCCAGCCTCTGTCAGCTGGAAATTATATTCAGCTGCTAATAGCAGAGACCCAACTCCAAGCGAATTAAGGGACTCTTCTCTCACAGAACAGATGTGAGAGCGTATATGGGACTTGTATGCCTATCGCAAGCTGAGCTCTCCCAGATCCACTAAACCGTACAGCTGGGTGGGCCCACAGCATTCCCTTAGAGGGAAATGGTGCATCTGGGATCAGTTGCTGGTAGGGCTGCAAGCAAGTGGCCCAGCAGGTGCCCTTGTGTTATCTCCACTGTCTGCACCTGCACATATCCCCTAGCTACTCCCCGTGGCTTCCTGAAGTCCATTATGATCAAGTGGTGGAGGAGAAAAATGGCCAAGCTTGTTTCCACAGACTGATCAGTTCAATAAGTAAGTGTAAGCCAAAAACGGGTGGTTGCCCCTCCACAGCCCCACACAGGCTGGCCCTGAATGTAAGTGGGGAAGGAAAACCTCCCAATAAATAGGGCTTCGGGTTGTCCACCCAGTCACCTACTTTGTATAGAAAGAGAAGATGCTTAACACAAGAATGTGGCCTAAAGAATAAATAATAAGATTAAAGACAAAGGTCTGGGAAAGGGAGTGGGGCAAGTACTGCATGTTATCCAATAGAAGCTTCCACCACCGAGAAACTAATAAATAAATTTTAATAAATAAATAATAAACAAAGAAGCAGACAATGAATGCCAGCAGCCCGTATCCTAAACCACCATATTCTTGGAGCAGTGGGCCCATGAACAGGATAATGGTGGCAGGATTGGAAGCATGAGCCTGACTCCCTGGGTTCCCACTCACCAAAGCTGATTAAATGTTGCTTCTGTTGAAAGTCCAAACCTGCCAGCAATTGAGACCAATGCTGAGACCCCCAGAATGGCACCAATTCTCCAGACCAACTTGGGGCCAAGTTGACTACTTTAGATTCCTTTCATCCTGAAAAAATGCAGTCATTTACCTTGACTGAAATCAACACATATTCCCAGTATGGGTTTGCCTTCTTTGCCTCCAGGACCTCAGCCAGCACCATTACCCAAGTGCTTATAGAATGTGTGACCTACTACTTTGCATCCCATATGACATGCAGGGTACAAAGGGACCCACTTAAAAGCAAAGGAAGTTAGCCTGTGGGCAGCTGATCATGGGATCTTCAGTCTAAATATAAAGGTGCTTTAACTTTCTACCGCACACTGGACTACTACAGTAGGGATATCAAACAGGACATGACCCATCATTCTATTTGAATCCCCTGGTTTTCTAAAGCCTTTCTCTGACGATTTAGGCCTCAGTCAGACTGCTTTCCCTAGCACTCCTTTTAACTTTTATTGCCCCCTTCAGGAGATAATTAAGGTGTCCAATATCACTATTTCTCTCTTCTTTTTATATCTTATCTTATTCTTATGGAGTCTTGCCCTTGCAATATATAATACAATTCTTGGAATCTATCTCCGAACATGATGGTGCCATCCAACCCGAGTTATAGCAATGTCTTTTTGGTTCTTGTAACATAAAAAATAAAAACCATATTAAAGCAGATAGTACCTTCTAGCAGGCTAGTGGTTACAAAATAAGAATCATATTGCTACATCAAACTGGGGAATTATGTCCTCCAATCTCTAAATAAGTGTTCTCTCTTTAAACCGATAAAAAATTTGTTTTTATTTTTCCCTTTAAGAGAACCTTCATCTGCTTCTACAAAATACAGGCAGGATCAAATTTTGTTACCTCTGATTTTTCCATTTTCCCTTTATCTTGTGTTTTCTAGTTAAATCTGTAAAAGGCTTAAAATAAATATGTTCCTCCTCAAGATGAAGATTTTTTAAGCCTGCAGTAGACACAATTTTCCCAATATGCCAACCACGTGAGCACAAGCCAAATAATTCCTCAGTATTCACAAAACCTCTTAAAAAGCAGTTTCACAGTAGTTTCCTTTATCAACATTAACTTCTATCTGCTCCCAGGGAAAAAAAAAGAATTCTACATCTGTTTTTCTCTAGTCCCCATTTCTGTGCCTTTTATTCATATTTCCATTGCCATGTTCTATTTTATCCAGCCAGCTTAAAATATCACAGTGCTCCTTTATCCACGTAACATTGTCTTCTCATTTCTGTAATATGCACTTTTTTTCTTTTAATAAAATCTTGGCCTGCTTAGCTGTATTCCTGACACATCAAGCCAGAAGTTCTTATTTTTTTCCAGTTATTTCTTCCAAAATTTATCACACATTGCTTTACTCTTGAAGCTTACATCATCCTCTTTCATCCCTCACAAGGAATGACTACAAATATGCCTCTTGGAGAAACTCTTAGTTATTTGATGGTCCAAACTCCCATAACATAATCCCCAGGCAGCTCAGGCTGATTTATCTTTTGAATCTTTCTGACAATAAAATGTTGTTGAAACAATTCTATGATGTCTGTGTTTCATGGCTTTGAACAGATTTTCCCTCTCCCATTTTGGCCTTCCCTTTGTTTACTTAGATCTTGAAGAACACGAGAGATCTGAAAGAAAATACACCCTCATATCTCCATAACACATAAACATTAAATAGTCCTCTTTGCACATCGCTGACCTTATTCTTTCCTTTGTTCTCTCTCTCTCTTTCTCTCTCTCTCTCTCTCTTTTTTTTTTTCCCCAAGCATCAATTCCCCCTCTTCTGGATAGTTCCTGGGGATCTGAAGTGTTTCCTGACTAAGGGCACCATGAGCTATATTTCTATTTTGAAGTCCCCTAGCATTTACATCAAAAAGAATGGAATCAACTGCTGTGTATTCATTGTAAACATATTGCTAGCTCTGTGTGTGTGTGTGTGTGTTTGCACAAGCGCATGTGCACATGCCAGGGCAGATAATTGCCTCAACTCATCAGCCGAAGGTCTCTTTCTTCTTTTGCATCATGATTTCTGTCTATACAAATGCTGCAAATGCAGCTGTGAATAGATGCTTGACGTGTTATATTATCTTGGTCCTTATTTCATTCATCTAGAATTTATTGAGCATCTATTCAGTGTCTCTCACCATGCCAGCTGCTCAATCAAGTGGTCTCAGCTTCCAACAGCTCATAGTCTGCAGAAAAAAAGAAAAACAAGAAAATAGGCATTGACAACAGAGTATAAAATCTACAGGAGGAAATGGAATTGACAAAGAAAACCCCTAAATCAGTGTAAGAAGAGGGGGAGGAAGGAGAGAGTGGAAAGAGGAGGACCAGTAGAAGTTCCCTGGGCAGAGGAAAGGCGGGCAGAATGTCCCAGGCAGAAGGCAAAGCAAAGCAGAGTAGGGCACTGAGGTTTTAATGGCATGGTTGGGGTGACGCACATGGTGCCATATGGCTACAGAGACAAATTCAGGAAGATGGTGGGAGATGGAACTAACAAAGCAGCAAGAGCCAGTTTTGAAGGGCCTTTGTAGGACATGTTGAAGAGTTTGCCCTTTGTCCCACCCCATTACTTTGTGGCTCTAGTCACCAGACTTCTGACTAGCATTGGGAAGGCGGTTCTGGATTCCATCTGCTGTCTGATTTCTGCTGCTCAGTATTTAAAGCACCTGTAATTTCAGGCCATACTCCCAATCTCATGATCTACCTCTCCAAATTATCCCAAACGCAACTGCCAGATTAACTGTGTTATTGCATTTTTATCTCTCACATCCAAAAACCTTCAGTGTTTTATTGCATACCAAACGCAGCAGAAATCCCTACACAGCATGACTCCCCATGAATCTCCACTACCATTTCCTGTTTTCCTGTAAACACACCTTTTACACATGGGTGCTGTGGTTTCCCAAATCTACGCCCTTCCTCAAAATGGCCTTTCTGTGTTTCATCTACTCAAGCCTTTCCAGTCTTCCAGACTCACGTCCGATGTAATTTGTCTCCTTGGAATCAATAAGGAACTTCATTTCTATTATCTTTTAGCCCTTATTGTACTGCGTCTGTAGGTTTATGTATTCATTTTAGTCATCTGACTAAAACAATTGCTCCTTGAGGGTCAGAACTGTGTCTTGGTCACCTTTTTAAAATTTTCAACAGTACATAACACCATCTCTTGAGCAGAGATGTCAGGTAAATATTAAACTAGACTGTATTAAACTGATGAGATATTAGTGAAGGGCAATCAATTTACTCTTCTCCTCCTCAATGATCACAGTAGTTCATCACCTCAACTCCCTTTATTATGTTATTTACAAGGTAGGTAGAGGCTGATGTTTTATCTCTATTTTATAGAAAAAAAAATTTGGATGTTAAGGACTTAAGAAGTGTAAGCATAAATGTAACTGATACCTACTCAGAGTTTGTTTAGATTATGCTAGATCCAGGATTCCTTTCCTGGAAAGGATTAAAAGGGAAGCTTTAAAAAAATATATTAAGGGTTATTTTTACTACTGTTTATCATCAGTGCTGGGGAAAACACATAACGGAAAAGTTGTTAAATCACTAAAAAAAAAAAACAAGTTAGGGACTTCGAATTTTATAATTCAGGGACATGAAGACTTCACGTGCAGAGATAGAAAGTTAAGAGGTAGTCGGGAGTGCTCTGGGTTCATTTAAACTGCTTTGGGTTAATTTGTTGAAAGTCAATTGATTCAAAGCCATTTCAGCACATGGCAAACCCACCAAAAGACCATCTGGAGGAAACTGTCAGCTTCATATCCTGAGGCTACAGGAAACTTGGTTACAACCATTTGCAGGCAGTTTCAGGGATGGGACGTGAGCCCACCAAAAGAGAAAAGGCTATAAACTGGATTTAAGAAAAAGACTGCCCATTCACAGATAAAGCATCAAGCATAGAGCAAAACCAGCATCCAAATTATAAAATACGCATAAAATTAACGTCCAGCTAAGTTGAGCAGATAAATCCTTACTAAAATAGCTGAAGTGTAAAGGCTATATAGCAAAACTAAAACTTTGAAAAAAATCTTCCATAATTCATCAATCCTGACAAATTGACTTTTTGGAAATTGATTTTCAGTGAATTGTCCTGATTCTAGTTGGGATAAATATTTAGCCTCAATTGCCCACACATTCTTCTATAAAATTTCGAGGTTTGTGTCTGAGCATGATGTCTCTGATCCAAGACCTTCGTCTGTACCTTAACCGTATCCTACCTATTATTGCCTTTCCTTATGTCCTTCTTTCAAGATTTTAAGTGTTATGAAAGTTGGGACCAGACACCACATCTTATGACTCTTCAAGTCCTTAGTACTTTTTTGGTAGACAGAGCACCACCGGACTGCCTCGCCTTTGAGGGAATAGTTAAGGGAACCCTCAAAAGATGATTCCCTCCTTACTGTGGTTCAGTATTTTCACCCTCACTATGAAAGTGTTACTATTTGCAACTATGGAAGTGTTACACTATGACAGTGTTACTGTTACAACTAAATCAAGAGTATTCTGGAGCTGAATGAGGTTTTCCTGCCTGATTCTGACCCCACTCAACTTGACCAAGTCTTTTCCTTTTCTTGAGTAGAAACTGGAAATGGAACCATATCTCATCCTTCTAAGTCCTACTAATTATTGGGTAGTTTTCATGTAATAAACTTGGAATTTCAAGAAGTTTCTTTTATTGATAATGCTTGCTTTTACCAAGAATTTGAATTGCTTTAACAACTTCTTCTTTCTGTTTTGCAATGACACAAAGCCTACCCAGAAAACAGAACTTCTCAACCTATGAAACTGAGCTTCTGGCTATTTTTATTATTTTAGATAAATAATAATGGTCATTGTTGGTGGTTCCCCCTCCCCCTTGATATTATGACCCTTGTACGACCCGCCTTTATCTCTCACCCTGAGGGAGGAGGTCCTTCCATGTCTGATGTCTGAGAATCCTGGATATCTCCTGGATTTCCAGCTCTGGAAGACTATAGTCTGGTCCAGTCTTGTGCTGTTTGAAACTCATTGATTAGCTTGTCATTAAAGCCTAAGTTTATCGTCTTGTGAAATCTGATTAATACCCACTCTTCTAACCATACTTTGTTTATATGCTATCACAGCATTTGTCGTATTTTATGTTAGCTATACCCACAACTGAATTCCCCACTGGATTGTGAACATATTTTTGCTCTTATGCTTTCACTCTAGGGATATCCATCTTGTCTGGATGTGGAATGACTAGATTCCCAAAAACTCTAAAGTTTAACCACATGTAACCAAATCCTAAAACTACTAGAACATGAACTCCATGACATGCCAGCTTATAGAGCAGTGCCTGGCAAGAGTCAGTACTAGTCTCCATCATGTTTGTGATACAGAAAAATACTTTGTTAATATGCAACAATATGAAGGGAACAGCTTACATCAGTCTTTTTCAATATTTGTAAACTGTAAAGACTCAAATACTCCTTTCATATCTTAGAGACAAAACACAGTCTAAGATTTTTGTGTAACAGTGATTTCTAAATTTTTCAGCATGGATATTTTTCATTCATGTGGTTTCACAAGAACACCCTTATTTGAATACTTAAATAATTGTCATTTTTAAGCTTTACAGGTTCTAGGGTTTTCTGCTTCCAAAGTAACTGCTATAACCACATTGGAACTCAAGGAACTGATGTTAACTTAGGTAGAAAGAGCAGTCCATTAGGATAACTTGAAGAGTCAAGACACTATACCCCAGAGTTCTCCCGGGTGCCCTGAACAATCTAGACTGTTTCCTGGTGTGGCATGTCCAGATGGGGTCCAAGAGTTCTGTAGAGAAGAACTTAAACCTGACCAGCAACTGTGGCTGGGATATGCTCCCATTACCTGAACCCCTTAGGGACTCAGGTTCCCTAAGACAGCAGACTGGAGGAAAGGAAGGCAGAGCATCGAAAGAAAAACTGGCAAAATGGAGACAAAGCTTGGCCAAGCTGGGCAGAGTGAGCTTCAAGAGAGCCAGAGTCCAGGAACAGGGTCTGATTGCCGGCTCTGCGCCTGGTGTGAGCACAGGTGGAGGGGAGCAGGAGACACGTGGACCACCAACAAATGGGCAATGAAGCAGATTAGTGGAACAGAGGAATCGCGGCACAGCAGATACAAGAGCAGAAATTGTCAGATGGAGCAGCCCCAGCTCGAATCATGTGTGAGACCCTCCCGGAGTTGGTGAAAACTCAAGTGAGGTGAGAAGGGCTGGCTCTCCTACCAAACAATGCTCAGAACATGGGTTCCCACCCACCGCCTCTAGCTAGAAAAAATACAAGTTGCCTCAGGGAGAAGCATTCAGCTGAACAGAAAGAAACAAATCTTTAAAATTCAAGTCATGTTACCAGCTCAGCGGCTAGCAGCTTTTTCAACAAAAATGTATACCCCTGTCAAAAGAAAACAGCATGTTGGAAAGTCTCCGTGTCATGACACTTAGGAGCCAAGGGGAAGGGATGCAGATGGTCTTCCCTAGATGGGAAATAGATGTGCAGTGCCCCTCAAGCCATGCCAGGAAGACACGCTCCCCCTCAGGACATATTTCAGGCTCATTCAGCAGGAGTGGGTTCAAGGGAAATATCATGGAAAGGAATGACTCATCAACTCACTAGTGCCTTGGCAAGAGTTGGTGCATCTAGGTTCCAAGACTGCAGAGAATGTGGGGTCCAAAGAGCAAGAGGCCTGGAGCAAG
This sequence comes from Lutra lutra, assembly GCF_902655055.1. NCBI lineage: Eukaryota > Metazoa > Chordata > Mammalia > Carnivora > Mustelidae > Lutra > Lutra lutra. Next base: position 98,335,662 of record NC_062285.1, read on the forward strand.
AGCCCAAGGAACCTGAAATAACACACACGACAACTTACTACTGGCTGGGTAACAGACGTTCCTTGCCTATTTTCATTTACTCATTTAATCCTTAAAAAAACAGCCTTATGAGGTAGGGACTGCTGTTATGCTCTCATTTTATAGATGAGACACCTGTGGCACAGAAAGGCTGAGAAACTTGCCCAAAGTCACACAGGTACTAAGTAGCACATCTGAGCTTCAAACCCAGACAGGCTGGCTCCTTCCCCTAATGACCCCATGTCCCCATGTCCTTCAGACAATGCTTCTTTATTGTGGACTCTGTGCCGTGCCACGTTCCCTTCCAAGTATTTTGCATAGATTAGGACATTAAAGGTTGAAAAGGGAAGGTAAGGATAGAGGAAAATAAATTTTATCTAAGGTTTCCTCTGTCTTGGGGTAATTTTTTTTTTAAGATTTTATTTATTTATTTGACAGACAGAGATCACAAGTAGGCAGAGAGGCAAGCAGAGAGAGTGGAGAGAGCAGGCTCTCCACGGAGCGGAGAGCCCGATGTAGGGCTCAATCCCAGGACCCTGGGATCATGACCTGAGCCGAAGGCAGAGGCTTTAACCCACTGAGCCACTCAGGCGCCCCTTGGGGTAATTTAAAAAAAAAAAAGAAAAGAAAAGAATTAGGATTCACTCCTCTCTACTACTGCAGCATGAAATCTGATTGGGAAACTAGTAAAAAGAAAACTATGGCTACAATGAAGATCCAGATTTTTAAAATCATAGGATTCTAATGAAAAAACAGTAAGTGGGCTTGCATTACTAAGTCATAGAATAGTACAGGAGAATGAAAGTGAATCAAAAACAAATAATGCTAAATATGTCAACCTGAGTAGATGCCCCAAAATAAAAATGTTGAGTGAAAAATATCAAGCTGCAGAATGACACATGAAGTGTGAAATCATTTACATAAGCTTTCTTTTAACAGCTTTATTGAAGTAAAATTTAATGTATGCATTTTAATGAGTTTGGACATATGCTTATACCTATGAAACCATCACCACAATCCAAAAGCTGATGAACTAAGTCTGTGTGCTTAAGGATGTAGTTGATTTACATTTTTTTTTTTTATAGATTTTATTTACTTATTTGACAGACAGAGATCACAAGTAGGCAGAGAAACAGGCAGAGAGAGGGGGAGGAAACAGGCTCCCCGCAGAGCAGAGAGCCCGATTCGCGGCTCGATCCCAGGATCCAGGGATCATGACCAGAGCTGAAGGCAGAGGCCTTAACCCACTGAGCCACCCAGGTGCCCTGATTTACATTCTGAAACAGGTGTCTTGTCCTCTAGTAGACCTGTAACACTTTTAGGCCAGGAATGAACCATTTATTTCATAAAACACAACAAAAATGAAAAATGTGAAATAAACATGTCTTAAGAGCGTATCAATAACTTCTTATGTACACATAGATTTTACAAAGTAGTTGACAATCCTTCTACACAATAATTTTGATGGGTTCCTGTAATAAGACAGATGGGCACAAAAGGTACAAATTAGTATTGTTCTCCACAGTCTCTTTCCCCCTCTTCTTTATTCTTCAAATAAGGAGAAAAAGAAGTCCATATTAGTATTGTTCTCCATGGTCCTTTCCCCCCTCAACTGTACTGCCCTTCAGATAAGGAAAAAGAAGTCCATATTTGTATGGTATCAAAGATTTTCCCAGTTGCTGAAGGTTCAACCCAAGTACATGCTGACAGAGTGTGACACCGGCATTCGTACAGAGACGGCACAGGAAGACTGTGATTCTCATCACTTTAGGTTTACAGTCATTTGCTTTGGCTTGTCCGTTATGCCATAAATATCTCCAATGGCATAAAAATGTGACACCATCCAGTCTGGATACCACCATCTTAAAGGGAATAAGGTCTAGTTTAGAGACATGAGAGAAACTTCCATAAACTCTACCAGTCAAGGTCCAACAAGGAAAACAGAAACCACTCTGGTCATTTCAAACAGAGAGAATTTAATACAAGAAACTCATCACAGAGATATTGGAAGAACTACATGAGCCAGAAGACAGAAGTACACCCAAGGATCAGTAACTGCAGAGAATCATTATCGTGCTTAGAAACAGAGAAGCAAAAGGGGAAACACTATGACCCAGAAGCCACAGTGTGAGTCTCCGAGGCTGCTGAGAATCCCGTATTGCCAATGCTGCTGTTGGGGCCCCTGGCCCCAGCGCCTGCTCAGACACCCACTACCACTGACATTGGAGCTGCACCGACTGAGAGAGAACCCAGAGCTCATGCTGACCAGTGGCCTCTACTCCCCAAATCACCTGCCAGAAGACAAGAGGAAAAAAAAAAGGTTTCTTCCCTCTTCCCTGTTCCCAGTTACCTGCCAATGTTGCCAATGTCTCCCACTAACAGAACTCTCGCAGTTGAGAGAGAACCTGGGGGAAATAGCTTGCAGGCTGTCAGCCCCAAATGTGCAGAGGAGTATTGAGAAGGGGAGAGGTAGAACTCAGAGGTCAGATACTCTCAGCCATTCATTAAAGCATCTTTTATACTTCCAAGAGGAGTCCATTTGCCTTCTTAGAAACAAAGAAATAGGACAATTACTTCAAAACTCTAGTCAATTTTTTGAGGCTTTTTCTTCTAGAATTATCTATAATCTTTATTTCTATCTATATAGAAATATCTGTATATCTATATAGAAATACATAGACATATATAGATATTTACAGATATATATTTTCTACATAGAAATAGATATATTTCTAGCTTTATAGGATATAATTGAAGCATAACATTATATAAGTTGAAGGAGTACAACGTGTTGATTGGATACATTTATAATTTTCAGTGTGATCAGCACCACACTGTTAGCTAGTACTTCCATCCTGTCACCTAGTTACTATTTCTTGAGAACATTGAAGCATACAGTATTATTAGCTCTAATCACCATGTTGTACATTGGATCCCCAAACTTGTTAATCTTATAGCTGGAAGTTTACAGCCTTTGACCAGTATCTCCCTATTTCTCCTACCCCCCAACCCCTAGTAATTACCACTCTTCTGTTTCTCTGAGGTTTTGTTTGTTTGTTTGTTTGTTTGTTTGTTTTTTAGATTCTACCTGTAAGTGATATCACACAGTATCTATCTTTCTCTGACTTACTTCTCTTAGCATACTGGCCACAAAGTCCAATCATGTTGTTACAAATGGCAACATTTCCTTATTTCTCATGGCTGAATAGTATTCCATTGTTTATATATACCATACCTCCTATATTCACTCATCTGTTGATGGACATTAAGTTGTTTCTGTATGTTGACTATTGTGAGAAATGCTGCAAGGAACATGGAAGTCCAGATATCTCCATGGAATCCTGATTTCAATTTCCTTAGATACATACTCAGAAGTGGGATTGCTGGATCATATGGCAGTTCTATTTTTAATATTTTGAGGAACCTCCATACCATTTTCCAAGATGACTGCTCAAATTTACATTCCACCAACAGTGCATGAAAGTTTCCTTTTCTCCACATCCTCATCAATACTTGTTCTCACTTTTGTCTTTTTGATGATAGCCATTCTACCTGGTATAAGATTATATCTCATTGTGGTTTTGATTTGCATTTCCATGATGATTTGTGATGTTGAGCAATTTTTAATTACTAGTTAACATATGGTTTCATTGATAACTGTATTTTATACTTTCCTCTACCATCCACCTAATAATGTAAATTTTAAAGATATCAGTATATGCTATATTCATTCATATAATCTTCTTTATCTGTTCAAATTAAATCAGAGCCAGAAGTAGTGTAATTTATTTTCCTCCTTATTATCTGAATTCTCAAGGCCAGGCAAAAAAGTTGATGTATAGTGTCAAAAACTTTACTCTCACAAATAAATATTGCCTAAGTAATTATGTGAATAATAAAGTATAAATGGTTAAGAATGCCATAAAGATTTCCTCCCATTAAATAAATCTTAAAAGTAATGTATTTCCAAATTTTGAAATCCTTAGCTTTAATAGAGACTGTTCAAATTTTTAACATTATTATTAACTGGTAGAACATTTTCAAGAACTTTTGCTGACACCTTAATCTTTTATTCAAGCGCTTTTTTTGTCAAGTCTGAACTGATGTATTACATACCATTTCTTTTCCTAAATGATTTTGGAAATGATACATTTTCTTTTCTTTGTTCTGCTTTTATTTAAAAGTCTAAAATACACATAATGGGGGGTAATTTAGGTGTGGCTCTTCAAAGACTATAGTTCCTTGCATCGACAGCAGGAGGCATGAGGTTGAAAAAAAAAATGAGGATGAGGGCTGAGAATTGTTAGATTTAAAGACAAGAAGGCCATTGGTGGCCTTCCCAGTTTAGGTGGAGCAGATGGTTGATTAGAAAAATGCAGGTTCTGAGGTCAGACCACCAGGATTTGAATCTTAGCTCTACTACTTATAATATCTTTGACAACTGTGCAAGTGATTTATTTCTCTGAGTCTCATTTTCCTTGAGTGTACAATAGAGATAATTATACGTATTTCATCCCACGGAGTAAAAACAATAATGCATTTAAGCTCTTAGAACAATATATGGCAAATAGCAAGTAATCATTAAATGTTTATTGTCATCAGTATTAATATATGGATTAAAGAATAGTCATACACTTCAACTGGAAGCCCCCAAATGGTAGCGCTCAATGGAGTTCACTTCGGCATTCTCTTGTTCACTTGTTCACTTAGCAATTCTGTGTTGGGGAACTTGTCCCACAGATAAACCTATTCATGCACAACACGGTATGCACTATACTGGTAATGGGACCATTGTTGGAAATCTATAAAGAGTAGAAACAACACAGAGGGCCAATTACACACCCCAGTCTATATCACCAAAAGAATATTATGCTACTTATTAAAAAACTGAGGAGGACTTCAGTGTTCTGACATAGAACACCTCCAAGACATATCATGATGTGCAATAAGAAAGGGCAGATAACTGTATATTATGTGCTACATTTCCGTTTAATGAAGAGAATGGTTTCTCAAATGATGTGTTATCCCATCATGTCCACCATTCAATGATCAAATAAATTCTACCACATCTGTAATTTAAACCATGGCATCGGAATCTGCCTGAGACAAGTTAATGATTCCCACCAGGGAGACAACTTTCTTCTCTCAATCTCCTTTTATTCCAAGTCTTACATCCTCCCTGGTCTCTCTTCCTCTTCCATTCTACCATCTTCTGCTCTGCTCTCTCAATCCTTTTGTTATTCTCTTGCTTTTTCCTTGGACCCACAAGCACTTCCAAGCCCTGTCCTAGGTGGCACTGAGGACAAGATCCCTGTACTAGAGCACATCATCCTATAAATAGTACAGCAGCAACAACAACAACAACAACAAAACCCTGGTTTTAACTTTCTACTTTATTACATTCACATCAAGTCTCTAAACAACTATTCAGTCATGAAACATTTTTATCTTAAAAGCCAAAACCTGGAGGATGTGTTGGCCAACAGCAATACCATTTTGTCCACCATCTGAAGTTCAATAACTGTGTTTTCAATCCAGCTTCATTAGTTCTCACTTCTCATTAGCTGAGAACTCACTCCCAAGACAAGGTGCCACAGGAAAGGGCCTAGTCTGCATGTTGTGCTCATTTCTGTGCTGAACAGAATTTTCTGTCTCCAAAGTTAGTAGAACAACTAGTTTGAAAGAACAAGTTTTACAGATGAAACAGACCAAAGCTTAAAAGGAAAGCTAGTACCAGCCTTGCGTTTGCTGAAACCTATTAGTACACCCACAGAGTAATAGGAGGCAGAGAAAATAACAACACTCAACCGGATTCTTCTTGGCCCAGGGGACAGTTGCCAGGAACAGGCTTTGCTCATCTTTATCTTATTCAATACTATTTTTCATACTCTCATTCTAGAGGGTTAGAAAAAGAACTATCTTCAAATTAGTAGGAAACGAATATCAAATGTGGTGGCTGAAATTTCAGGTTTTAGAATCAGACTTAGTAGTTGCAACATTGTCTAAAAGCCACTTAACTTCCCTGAGACTAAGTTCATCTTAATATGGTGAAGATGACTTTTATCTCATTAGTGTTGCAAAGATTATATGAAGAAGAGGTCAAGTACTTAGCTTAGAACCTAGCGCGTAATAAACACTTAAATTAGCTGCCATATAATCACTTCCTTTTATAGCCCCAATTGATGATTATGTCCTTATTACTGGTGATCTGCAAAATCTAAACTACACGGTCCCACACAACTCATCTCTAGCATTGAACTGGATGCTTCTGGCCACTTGTTTTTTGTTTTTTGTTTTTTTAAGATTTTATTTATTTATTTGACAGAGAGAGACACAGCAAGAGAGGGAACACAAGCAGGAGGAGAGGAAGAGGGAGAAGCAGGCTTCCTCTGAGCAGGGAGCCTGATCTCAGGACCCTGGAATTATGACCTGAGGCAAAAGCACATGCTTAAGGATTGAGCCACTCAGGGACCCCACCCCTAACCACTTGTAAGTACCCATTTCACCATGGCTTCCATCAAGCCTCCTGTCTTATTCTGTGTGCTCACTGATGGCAGTCTGCCACCTCGAGCCATGCAAGAAACAAAAAAGTCCTCCTTTCGAAAGAAGTGTTTTTTTTTTAAATTAAATTTGTAATATACCATTCACTAAGAAAAATAATGATCATCTCTGGTGTCATCATTAAATCTTGTTCCTTATTGTCCACAGGCTGTCAGACTAGTTCTTTGGTAAAAGTTTAAATGATAAATTTGTAACAATCAAAGAAAGGGCGGGGGGAGAGGTGAGAAGGGTGCAAAACACAGTTTTAGGAGAGAAAAGAAACAATGCCAGAGAGGAGTAAAAGCAGAAGAATGAGAGCACAAGAGTAAATCAATTCAAAATGTCAAAACCGGAAAATAAAAGGAAAAGCAGCTCTGCTGAATATAATCCAGACCTATACATGCATTCTAGGAAGGAGGAAAAGATAAACCCCTCAATCAAGCTCAAACCATGCTCTAGCCCTGGCCAGATCCTCTGGTCGGCTGATGTGTTTATAAGAAATGTTCAAGTCTGCGTTAGTTCCTAATTAAGTTAGGATGACTGCCAAAGAAAGTAGTAGTATTTTTAAAGGAAAGGTTATGGTTACAAATGGGTATCAAAAGCCTTGACACTTAAGTGGCCATGAGAATGGCTGCATAATCGGTCCCCCAAGGTTGAACCCACAAGTAATGTTTCATTCCCATGAGGGCCATCCCTGAAAGAATCTAGGAAATGGCACAACGTCGACTCATTCAGTTCATTGACTTTATTCACTTGGATTGGGACAAAGGCAAAAAAGAAAAAAAAATTGTTTTTAAATAACTGTGGATTTTTTATTATGCTGTTTTCCTCCAGCACTCACCTGGTAAGATGGTCCCTGGAGAGCGGTTTCTTCACAAATCCCTGAAGGGTATTCAGGGAGAAAAAGATTAACTGCCTCTATCCAGAACGTGGACCCCTCTTTGTTCCACACAAGCCATTCTAAGAAATAAAATAATCGACTTGAAGTCTCCTCATCAAATTGGCCTTTCAGTTTAATTTGCTGTTATTAAGTAGGTAAATAAATAATAACAATAGACCGTTTGGAATCATCATCAGTGGCATCATCTCTACTGAATGGTGCAGATGGAATGCTTGCAGATCACAAATCTAAACACAGTATGTCTTATATGCCAACAAAATGTCATCAAGAGGCTCAGAGAATCCATTTCCATTTTTACACCGTACTGCCAAGGAGAAAATGGGCAAAGCTCAAAGTGTCCGGAGAGCGGAGAAGTCCTTTTGAACCACTCTTGCCAATTAGCACATTTATTTTATATGAATAACATTTTTTGCCATTTATTTATTTATTTTTGCCTTTAATGAGCCCTAAGAATATTTATTGGAAATAGCATTTATTGTTAATGAGAATTCCTTCTTTCCTCCTTCAGAATTCAGTGCTGGATCAAAAGTAACAAATGAAATAGCATGCAAATACAACGCACCCTTATGCTTCACTCCAGAATTACACCAGAGAACCCCCTGGAATGCTGCACTGTCAGCAAAAAGAAAGCATTCGTCTCCTTTCTAAAGAACACGCCGACCTAAATGTTATAGGGATCCACTCCATCAAAGCCAAGGGGATTCCTTTAAACCCACTTGCATAGTTTTCAGGAAAGATAAGGGGAACTGAGTGATTCTAGGCCTGAAGAAAGTGACTTATGATTCTTCTTGGCCCACAAGGGGTTATTTGTCCCCCAGGTGTCACTTGGCAATGTCTGAAAACACTGCTGGTTTTAACAACCACATAGCTGTGTAGTCACATAACTACAGAGGAATGGGATACAAACACAGGTTGCTTCTGACTCCGGAAGTAAACCCTTAAGCCCCAGCGTCCTCCGCAACACCAAGAAATGAGAAACCAGGGGAGAAAAGTTAAGGGCAAGTCCCCAAAAAGGAAAGAATAAGGTTTAGTAAGTTGTATGAGACTCAGTTGTACTTAACCAGCTCTCACCCCCTCAGTACCAATGCTCAATCCTGAGGACCCCAGCCTCTTTTTTTTAACACACAACAATGACTAAAAATCGCTCAAGTTGTACATACTGAATTAGCCCAATTTTCATCTGGTGGTTCTCCAAATTTCCCTACCTTCATTTTATGGCTTAAAAAAAAAGAAAATTCTGTTTCTAAACTAATTCAGAACTGACTTATACATATAAAAATAACTAATATTTCCCATGGAAACTTGAAGCCACGTTCTTGGCCTAAATGATGTTAAGTGGGTGAGAAGCAGCAGCTAACTGTTTCTTCAACTATTTTGCCTTGTGTGGGAGACCTGATGAGAAATCCTCTAAACTCGCTTTGGCATTGTACCCAACTTAAGCTAAACAAGACTGAAGGGTGGGACCCTAGAGCCACCTGCATTTAAAAAATACACATACAAACACACTGTAATTTGAAATGGAAACAGACCTAATTGTTGCCATCTGTGATAAAGTCAAGCCTTCTTAATCATTGGGTATGGGGCAGAATTGGCGAGGTGGGGAGGAGCATAGATAAGTTATGTAAAAGGAAAAGGATAAAAAATATTCTTCACAAGAGGGCAGTAAGTGGTCATTCTCATCTAGCTGGTAAGAGCATCCAGACAAGATAAAGAATACAGTTAACAGTACCATACCATAGCTGGGCCTTCAACTTACTGGTTAACAAAAACTCAGTGGTGGTAGTTTTTTTTATTTTTTAATTTGAGTATAGTTGATGCACAATGTTACATTAGTTTCAGGTGTATAACATATTGATTCAATAATTCTAGTTAACGCTATGATGGTCACAAATGTTGCTACCATCTGTCACCTAACAACACTATTTTAATACCACTGACTATATTCTCTATGTTGTAACTTTTATTTCCATGATTTATTCATTCCATAACTGGAAGCCTGTATCTCCCAATTCCCTACACCCATTTTGCCTCCCCTTCCCTCAGTTTGGTCTCTGTAAGTCTGATTCTGCTTTTTGTTTGTTTGTTCATTCATTTGCTTTGCTTTTTAGATTCCACATGTAAGTGAAATCATATGTTATTTGTCTTTCTCTGATTTATTTCACTGAGCATAATACCCTCTAGGTCCACCCATGTTGTTACATATGGCAAGAGCTCATCCTTTTTATGGCTATATAATATTCCAGTATCTATATATATCATATCTTCTTTACCCATTCATCAATTGATGGACACTTGGGTTCCTTCCATATCTTGACTATTGTAAATAATGCTGCAATAAACATAGAGGTGCATATATCTTTCCAAATTAATGTTTTTGTTTTCCTTGGGTAAATATTTAGCAGTAGAACCCACTGAATGAAAGAAGATATTTATAAATGATATATTCAATAAAGGGTTTATACTCAAAATATATTAAAAACTTATACAACTCAACAACAACAACAAAAAAGTCCAAATAATCCATTAAAAAAAAAGGCCAGAGGACCTAAATATTTTTCCAAAGAAAACATACAGATGACAAACAGTCATGTGAAAAGATGCTCAATATCAACTCATCATCAAGGAAATGCAAATCAAAACCACAATGGGATATTACCTTACACCTGTCAGAATGGCTAGAATCAAAAAGACAATAAATAACAAGTGTTGGAAAAGATGTGAGGAAAAAGGAACTCTCATGTACTGTTGGTGGGAATGCAAATTGATGCAGTCAGTGTGGAAAACAATATGGATGTTCCTCAAAAAAAAAAAAAAAAAAGAAAGAAAGAAAGAAAGAAAGAAACACGATCATATGACCCAATAATTCCACTACTGCGTGGAATTTACCCAAAGAAAAAGTGGTGGTAATTTTTAAAGTATTGCATAAAGAATGATAGAAAGAGTTCCTAGACTGGAACTACATGAGAAAATTATTTCTAAGTTATAGAGACCTACTCAATCCCAAATGGATTTCCATCATTCTATGATTATTCTACCAAAATCCTGATTTACCATTACCCTCTGTTACATCCCTCATCACAAAGTATTGCATTTGTCTACAAACTTGTTACTCTTCTTCATTCGATTGTGAATCTCTTGAGACCAGGGTCTAGACCATGTTGATACACTTATCCCCAGGACATAACATGGCATTTGGCACTAATAGGTGCCTAAGAGAATATTGACAAGTGAAAAATTATCATCCTGAAGGGAGATCCTAGGAAAACCCAGCAAGCCTATAACTGTGAAATGCTTTTAATTAGTGACTTAGACGAGGGTATAGAAAGTTTGGTGATTTTTAAAATGACACAAGAATGAAGCGTTAGCTAAATATGTTGAAAGGTAGAAAGAGAGTTTTAAAATATCTCCATGGGCATGACCATCAGGCCAAAACCAACAAGATGCAATTTAACAGAGGTAGATGTAAAATCCTGAACTTAGGTTCAAACACTCAATTGCGCAAACACAAACCAAATTTGTCTTAGTTTAGTAGTGTTTTATGTGACAACGAACTTCAGGGATTTCACTGACAGAGGTTTTAATGTGAGCCAAGTGCGTGATTTGGCTGCTAGAAAAGCTAGTGTGATCTTAGGCTGCCTTAGCAGAAGTGAGTTATTTATGATACATACTGCCCATTTAATTAGGAAGTAGTTTGGTGTGGCCATTAGTGGTGATGTACACATTGATCAAGACAGGTGAGGACCTGCAGCTCTCCATATGGTCATGCCACATCGGGACCCTGCATTCAGTTCCGAGGACCACATTTTAAGAAGGATATTGACAAACCCAAGTGTCTGAAGATGCCTGCCAACTGGAAAAAGCTCCAGAAACCAGATCCTATGCTCCTACGCTGGACAGCGGAAAAAAAAACTCAGAAACTTTTAAGCTGGAGAAAAAAAAGGTTTTCCTTGAATATTTTGATGATTGAATGTGGAAAATGTGTTCTGATCCCTGCCTTGCAATCTCCATGGCTAGGGCCACCTGGTTGCCATTTTTTCCACTCAGTAAATATCTCTAATGTGCACGAGGTGGAAACATGAATCCTGTCCCTCCTAAGGGAAAACTTAAAGAACCCTGATTTAGTGACTCAGTGTCTCAGTGTCTCAGTGTCAAGTGAAGTTGTTGGTGACCCCACGATAACCTTATGGACTCCTATCCCCGTAACCTAACTATAGCCCCATTCCCCATGTCAGCATTTGAGTCCTTGTTTGTTTGTCATGCTTTGATCATCTTCCTGATGATGTTATCTCCTGTCCGCCTCCCTATCTGGATTTCTGTATTTGATCCATTCACAGGCTCCCTGTCACTGTACTGGGACAGTCATCACCTTGAGGACCTTAGGTAACTGTTGAAAACTGTTCTACCTGCTAGGCTCATAACCATATCTCCAGTCCCATACATTCCCACAATGGCTTTCCCGTTGCCTCCCTACGATGATAATCTGTGTGATTCAGAAGACTGAACAGGTCATATGGAGAGAAAATAAGGTGGAGGTGATTTTTGTCTTTCAATTACAAAGATGATGTTTCTTACAATACAAGTTTAAAAAACAGAAACAGGGGCGCCTGGGTGGCTCAGAAGAGGGTTAAGTTTCTGCCTTTGGCTCAGGTCATGGTCTTGGGGTCCTGGGATCAAGCCCCACAGCAGACTCTCTGCTCACTGGGGAGCCTGCTTTCCCCCCTCTCTCTCTCTGCCTGCCTCTCTACCTACTTGTGATCTCTCTCTGTCAAATAAATAAATAAAATCTTAAAAAATAACAACAAACAAAAACAAAAGAAAACAAGATGAACTGCCTTGTGAGAGAGCAAGCTCACCATCACCAAGAACTCCCAAGAAACCTGGGAGAAATTGGAGCAATGCCACGAAAGGATTTCTGCATTGTTAGCGAGCTGGGTTGGATTGATTCTAAGGTAGTCTCCCAAGCTTTGGTGTATCAAAAGTCATCCAGGAAGCATGTTTTAAAAACGTAGAATTCCCAGAATCCAGTAGGTCCAGGTTGGAGTCCAAGAATCAGCATTTCTGACAAATAACATCCCTCAAAACACGTGATTCTAGTGCAAGTGAATGTGAGTCACACTTTTCAAAATAGTTCTTGAAAGAAAGTTACTAATATATTTACTGAAAACTCACCCTACATGGAGGGCTTTACATACTTTTTTCCTTTTTTTTCTTAATTAAACTCAACACAGTTCTGTGGGAGTTGTGACATAATCATTAAGAACTTGGACTCAAAAATCAGGCTGCTAAGTTTCAAATCCTGTCTTCTTCACCTTCTAGACTTTTTCCACATCTCAACTTTCTTTTCTGCAAAGTGGGGGGTCATATTAGCAACTTCACAGGGTTGTTATGAGAATTAAATCATTCAGTTCAGATCAAGTGCTTAGAACAGCACCTGGCACACAATAAGCATTCGAGATTATGATGACTATAAGGTAGTACTATCATTCCCTAATTTCCACATAAGGTAATTGAAACTCAAGGAAAAGAAATCAGTTAGTCTCAGATCCTTCAATTAGTAATAACTCCAGTCTATCTGTCTTCAAAGATTATACATTGTAGGGGCACCTGGTTGGCTGAGTCAGTTAAGGGTTCAACTCCTGATGTGAGCTCAGGTCATCTGAGGGTCATGAGATCTGCCCTGCATCAGGCTCCACGCTCAGCACTAAGTCTGCTTGAGATTCTCCCTCTCCCTCTGCCCCTTATCTCTTTCTCCCCACCAAAAATAAATAATAATAACTAAAAAAACATTAAAGGGGCACCTGGGTGGCTCAGTCCTTAAGTGTCTGCCTTTGGCTCAGGTCATGATTCAGGGTCCTGGGATCGAGCCCCTCATCGGGCTGTCTGCTCAGCAGGGAGCCTGCTTCTCCCTCTCCCACTCCCCCTGCTTGTGTTCCCTCTCTCGCTGTGTCTCTCTCTGTCAAATAAATAAATAGATCTTTTTTAAAAAACAAAAAAAGATTATATATTGTACTACACATCCCAGCTCTACGATTCTATGATCCTACCAGCCAGAGATCACTATTGACAGGATTGAGTAGGAAACTAGTTCTAAAGATGGTCATATGGATATAGGGAATAGACAGACGCTTATCTCAAATTCCACCATGAATAATTTCACAAGTGAAGAAACTGAGACTCAGATAATGAAGTAATATTGACAAGGGCTGGCATCAAGAAAAGAGTATAAATTCAAACCCATGCTTCTTCTGCCACTTACCCTGTACTCCAACCGAGAGTGAGTCACAACTGCCTGGAAAACTCTTCTCATTCAAGTAAACAGACATGTTTTAGAAACAAAGGTAGGAAATGAAAGTGGGATTCAGGGTGAATTCGTTCTTGTATAAAGACACTGCTACCCGCAAACATGGAAACGGTATATATACTGAAAATATTTATTTTCTATCACATAGCCACAGCTGGAAAGACTTAGGCTAACAATCGATGTCTCAAGAGTAACCGAAGACAGCAAGGTATGGCGAGAATTTGAGGTTTTTTTTTTTTTAAGATTTTATTTACTTATTTGACACAGAAAGAGAGAGAGCATGAACAAGCAGGGGGAGCAGGAAAGAGAGAAGCAGGCTCCCCGCTGAGCAGGGAGCCCAATGTGGGCCTCGATCCCAGGACCCCAAGACCATGACCTGAGCCAAAGGCAGATACTTAACCGACTGAGCCGCCCATGCACTCCAAGAATTTGAGTCTTAAGAACAGGCCAACTTAATAAACTGCCGTTAAAAGGTTTAGCTTTGGAAACAGGAAAACAGGTTTGAAGCATTGCCCCTACCACATACTTTGACTTTTCTGAAATTCTCTTGTTTACCTTGCAAAGTGTGAGGTTTTAGTGATGTCATTTCAAGCCAAGCTCCTAGCATGGTACTTGTCACACGGAAAATGCTCAGTGATAGTGGCTGCTAAACCGGACCTCTACAACTGTCCTGAGGCACAGTGCTCATCTCTTGAGAGCAGGGGACTCTTGTATCCCCAAAGGCAGGGAAAAGGAAGTTCAAGGTGGAGGTGTAAAGGATACAAAGAAAACTTCATAATCTGCATGTATGGCACCAAATCTTGGGATTGAGCTCTTCTTAGCAAAGAATTTGGAAGACCTAAAACTACTATGGTCCTCTGCCCAAGGCGGCACTTATTTGTAGAAATTCTTAGTACAACTGTCTCATTAACATGCAATCATTTCATATAATCTCTAGGACAAAGAGCTTGTCCTACATTTCCCTCTACTCCTAATGCTGGTTCAGTGTCAATATTCAAGTAAGCTTTTATTGAGTGAAAGAATAAAAGGTTGAGTAAACGAAGTACTTAATATCATTCAGCCCACCACAAAGGAAACATTACATACAAACTCCTCACAGCACATATACTCAGGGGTTTTCTAATCCAAAGGTCAGCAAACTTTTTTCTGTAAAGGGCCATACAGTCAATATTTTAAACTTCGAGGGACATATAGTGTCTGTGATTATGCTCCACTTTGCCATTACATGTACCAAGAACATAGCCATAAACAATGCAAAAAAAAAAAAAAATGGATGAACGTTTGTGTGATTTATGGACAATGAAATTTGAAATTCTTATCATCCCCATGTGTCATAAAATATTCTGTTTTTTTCAACCATTTAAAAATATGAAGTTCACTGTTAGCTCATGGGCCATAGAAAAACAAGTGAGCTGTCCTAGACTCTAGTCCAGGCAACAAGCATCAGTGAATGTTTCCATGCAAAGCTGTTTCCAATTATTTCCAGTAGGAAGGAATCTAAAGTGATTTCTTCAAAGCTCCTAAATATTTTTTTTACATGGGACCAAACTCAAAATACATACAAATGGTAAACTTATTCTGGTTTTCAACTTTCAGTGGATGACCTAATAATACCTGTCTTATGACATAGACACATGAGGGTCTTGATTGGGAACATAAGTAGAAAAATATATTATGTTAAGAGATATATTCCCTCAGAGATACACATTTCATCTAAACGATCGGAACCATTGGGAAAATCCATGGTTATTCTGTGAATATAAGAGAAATCAGGGACCCATCAGGATCTTCCTACAGGAGCATAAACTTCATGATATATTTGTGTGTGTGTGCATTTTAAACTTACACACAGAATCTAAATGAATTAACTATATATGTTTACAAAGTTCAGATAAGCATCCACATTGTTATTTATACTGCATTTCTGTTATCTCTGGGTCTGTCTCCTGTAAAATGTCAACGCAGGAAAAAACAGGAACAGGATATCTGTGAGATTTAAATCTCTGCTAATCTAGTCAGTTTATACGTTGGCTATAGAAAGCAAACTGAAAACCAAAACTATGAATAATGAGACAGTCTTTATATATTTAAAAAAATCAAACAACAAGTACAGTCTTATCACATGTGTTCATTTTTATTTTAAACAGCATTATTTATGGTTTGCTGGGGGGAAAGCAATTATCTTAGAAGACCTGATCTTAGTGCCCAAATTTAGAAGGAGAGGGAGGCTTCTATTTAAAACGATTGTCCAGGGCCCATCTCAACCTCACCACTGACTCACCTGGACTTTAGCAAGTCAGAATCCTCTGAGTCACAAATTTCCTATTAACTTCTTGTAATAACTATTTTGGTCAAGTTCTGGTGATTCAGAGAATACTTTAATGCCACATCTGTATGCAGACAGCAAAGCTGGATGAGAACCAAGAGAACCAGAGGTTGTGTTTTTGACGTAAGTGTCAGTACTGATAATTCCAGATCCCCACCATTAGATAAATCTGAGTCAGTCTTTGAGGTTCTTGTTTGCCTGTTGCTTGCTTGTTGTTGTATTTTTTTTTATATTAATTCAAGTCGGCCACGAATACATAGATGTAGGATATGGTAACTAACATCTGATAGCACTAGTTATCACATTGCAATGATTTTAGACCTATGGTTTACAGGAACTCCAAAAATTCATAGGATTTTTATTTCTCTCTCTTCCTTCCCTTAATTCCCTTGGTTTAGTGTACCTGTTCGGTTTATAGCATTTATTCTTTTAGATTTCCTGACTTCCTAAGAGGTCTAACATCTTAAAATGTTTTACATGATCTATTGGTCTATGAATAAATATCTACTTTGGTTTTTACTGCAATAATTGTTTGAAGTAGTAGGTGCTTATTATAAAAATTTAAAAAATAGGTAGAAAAATAAAATTTAACAATATCCCCTAACCCCAACCAACCCCATCTCAAGAAATTACCAGTGTAACCTGTGTGGTATCTAATCTCCCACACCTGTTTCTATACTCACCAATGCACTTATCAACATATATATCCACATATTGATTTCTGTTCACTTCGTTTTATTAAAAAACAGATAATTCACTGTATATTACTCACAACTTGTTTTATTTCACTAAAAAATGTATCTTGGAAATGCTTGTAGGTGACTATATACATATGTGTGTGTGTGTATATATATATATATATATATATATATATATATATATATGAATTTATCTTATTCTGTTTTGATACCTGCATAATATTTCATAGTTTTGTTAAATAAATATTTTCAGTACTTCTCTAAATTGATGGGCATTCAGATTTTTCTTCCAGCTGTTTCCACTTCAAATCCCCATATATGTATTTTCTTATGCACTTGTGCAAGTGTTTTTCTAGAACATAGTTCCAAAAGAGGTATTTGCTGTGAAATGACTTTCCTGAAGAGTTAAAAGAGTTTAGGTATCTATGAGTGTTGATGTTATGAAGCTCTTCAATGTTTTCCAATATGATGGGTGAAATATCACATTCTTTTTTTTTAAAAAGATTTTATTTATTTCTTTGACAGACAGAGATTACAAGTAGGCAGAGAGGCAGGCAGAGAGAGAGGAAGGGAAGCAGACTCCCTGCTGAGCAGAGAGCCTGATGCAGGGCTCCATCCCAGGACCCTGAGATCATGACCTGAGCCGAAGGCAGAGACTTAATCCAGTGAGCCACCCAGGCGCCCAAAATATCATATTCTATTATTGCTTTATTAGATATTTCCTGAGTACTAGTGAAATTGATCATACTTCCAAAATTTATTGGACATTTAACTTCACTATTCTTTTTCTATTAAGTTTGCCTTTTAGTTAATCAGTGTCCAGCAATACTTTAAATGTTTGTGATAAAAACCATTGCCATTATTATTGGAAAAATTTTCTCTGGATTTATCATTTGACTTTTTTGTGATATAGCTCAACATACAGAGAAATGTAATTATTTTCTGTAATCATCTGCCTACCTATTTCTTAATTTAAGGTCTCTGGTGTTTCTTCCTTTTTAAGTTTCTTCTTCCTTTTTTTTTTTGTTCACTTATTGATAGCTTAAACCTTTAATATACCTAAAATTTTTTTGTATATGACATCAAATGAGAATCTAGGTTTCTGTTTCCCGATAAAATTGTCGATTCTGCCAGCACCATTTATTATATATACCATGTATTTTCCCCGCTGAATTGAAATGTCATCTTCATGCTATATTAGGCTCCACTATATATGCAGACTCTCTATTTGGTTCTCTTATACTCATCTATTTTTGTGCCAAACAGTACAGGTTTGATTATAGCAACTTCTTGGTAACTTTTGATATCTAGTAATGCAAGAATCCCATCATCATCATTGTTCCATCGTCATCATTGTTCCTAGAATTGTTATTAATTCTACAACATATGTTCTTCCATATAAACTTCAGAGTTGTTTTGTCTAATTTTAAAAAGCACATGTGGAAATTCTGATTGAATAAAAATAAATTGGTTTTATATATTCATTTTTGAATGACTGATTTTTCCATAATACTAACTCTTTCAAATCAAGAACAGAGCATGTCTCTTCATTTTAGAAACTTCAATAACATTTTGTCCACACATAGTCTGAAATCTTTTAAATGCATCCTTTTTGGGGAGTCTGGGTGGCTTAGTTGGTTAAGCATCTGCCTTCAGTTCAGGTCATGATCCCAAGGTCCTGGGATCCAGCCCTGCATTGGGCTCCCTGCTCTACAGGAAGCCTGTTTCTCCCTCTCCCATTGCCCCTGCCTGTGTCCCCTCTCTCACTGTGTCTCTGTGTCAAATAAATAAATAAATAAATAAAATCTTAAAAATATATAAAAATAAATGTATCCTTTTTGTTCTGATTACTAATGCAGAGAAGACAAATTGATCTATATTATGCTAATCTTATATCCAGTTTCTCTACCAAATTCTAATATCTTTATTAGAATCATTGCTATTACATGCAAATAATATTTGCCTTTTTTTATATTTATGCTATTTTTTTTGTTTTCTTGTCTTAAGACTTGATCTAGAACCTCCAAAATAGCATTTAATAATGAGGAAAGCTGTGAGTGTCCTAGTGTTAATCTCACTTTTAATGGGAATAACACTAATATTTTACTAAGAAGCATGTGATTGAACTTTTTGATTAGGGGTCCTTATTCTGTTGTGATAGTTTTCTCTGTCACTATTTTTCTTAGCATTTTTATTAGGAATGTAGTTAATAAGCTTGATTTAATTTTCTCTTTTTAGACAGAATTGATAGAATGATAATGCTTTTTCTTCTTTCATTTGATAATGAAATGGATTATGTTGCTGGCTTTTTTTAGTTGAACTATCCTTGCATTCCTGGAACAAAACTTACTTCGTATATTATTCTTTTAATACACTGACAAATTTTACTTGCCATATAGGTCTAAGTCTGTAATTTTTATACTTTCAGTATTGAGATTGATATTAAGGTTATGCTAGCTTTATAAATGGTGTGTGTAGTTTTCCCATAATCTTGAATAATTGTATTATGTGTGGATTACCTCTTTTTAAATATTACCTCAAAAGACCCTGAATGTTTCCTAGAACACAGATATGAAACAATCTGGGTCTCATGTGTTTTAAAATACTGCATGTTCTGCAACAACCTTTTATAACAACATTTCTAATTTTTTCTACAGCAATTGGTCCATTTAGGTTTTTTATCTTTTCTGATAAAATCTGGTATTTATATTTTGCTTGATATATTATCTAACAAATTATGTGACAAAATTTCTAATTTAAGCATCAAATAATGTACAGAATTGTTGAATTATTATGTTGTATACTTGAAACTAATGTAACATTGTACATCAACTATACTCAAAAGAAGTTCTAATTTATAACCAAGCAGTTGTACATAACATTCTTAAAATTTCATTAATCTCAATATCATCTATAGTTATTTTCTTTTATCATATCTAATATATATTTTTTTCTCTTTTTGTTTTAAATCAGACTAGTAAATCTATTTAGTCTCCATTGTATTTTTAATAAACATATAGCAAATAATAACAGAGAAAATAAATAATAACTCCCCTGATAATGACTCAACAACAGCTAGACAAGTTGGTGTAGCCACCAAAAATATTTTTTTCCTCGCTTCCATAGTAACGAATAAGCCCAGACAAGGAGGACACAATAAACCAATTTGATTCCTTAACTCAATGCAACAGCCTTGGATCTTACTTATTATGTGTGTTTTATTGATTTATTTACTTATTTATGTTGGTCAACTGGGGGGATGCTACATCATTGTTTCTACTTCCTGTTATACCTGGATTAATGCTACAGCTGAAATGGAACAATCTATATCTAAGCTAAAAGACAAAGTATCCCGATTTTCTGAAATTAGCCTTCCTCACCAGATCTAAGAAATCTTATGTCATGGTTCCACGGTGTCTTTTTGGGCTTTTTTAATAACACTTCCAGTTATACTAGTTTGTGTCACAGTTATTCAATATTTGTTGTCCATTGTCTTGAATGATTCTGTACAGCCACTATCCAAAGAGATGATTTAACAAATGATTCAAAAAAAGGAAACAGGATGGGGCCGCCTGGGTGGCTCAGTTGTTGGGTGTCTGCCTTCAGCTCGGGTCATGATCCCAACATCCTGGGATCGAGCCCCACATTGGGCTCCCTGCTGAGCAGGGAGCCTGCTTCTCCATCTCCTACACCCCCTGCTTGTGTTCCCTCTCTTGCTGTGTGTCTCTCTGTCAAATCAATTAAAAACTTAAAAATACAAAAACAAACAAAAAAACAAAAACAAAAAAAATGAAAACATGCTGAGCAAAGATGAAATCTCGCCTTCATGAGAATAAACAACAGTAGTGAGTATCTTGGCAATCTTCCTGCAGCTTTGTCTGGGTAAGGACCAAAATGTGCGTGTACAAATAAAAATGTTTACATGATCTTAGGGAAAAGAATGAGTGTTCTTTAGCCATGGTAGCAAGTAGCCATCAGAACCATTCTTAAATCTACTCAATTGATCACTGACAATTTTGCCTCAGTTAGCTTTCACAAGCTAACCAGTCAATCACGGTTCCTCACTTCTGAAAGTCAGCCAATGAGACACAGATTTGCTCTAAGAAACAAGCCTCTGAATGCCAACCAATCAACAACCATCTCACCTGAATAATCATGCTGAAACAGATATGTAACCCACTTAAGCCTCTCAAAGTATGCCAATCCCTGAACCCCCTGGTGTTCAAAAACCCTACATAAGATCAGCCATCTACTCTTTTCAGAGCCACTATGTGCAATTGATATAGAACTCCCTTATAATAAGAAATAAATTCAGTATTGCATTTTTATTTCAGATATTAAGTAGTGATCTCACCACTCTTTGACGTTCAATAAAGATTTATTTAATGCTAACTCCTGGTATTTTAAAAAATAGTAAGACAAGTTTGTTGCTCATTTATGAATTCCACAAAGTAAAATGCACACTATTTTCAAATGTGTTTAACATCCCTAAATATCCTGAAGAACAGTGCAGATAAGCATAGTAAAGACAGAGAAATATATAGAAGAAAAAATTTTGACTTGATGCATGACCCAATGAAATAATTCTAATTTATCATCAGCACAAATTACTCATTCTTCATGATACCTATGATTCTTTTTTTTTTTTTTAAAGATTTTATTTATTTATTTGACAGAGATCACAAGTAGGTAGAGAGGCAGGCAGTGGGGGGGAAGCAGGCTCCCTGCTGAGCAGACAGCCTGATTCGGGGCTTAATTCCAGGACCCCAGGATCATGATCTGTGCCAAAGGCAGAGGCTTTAACCCACTGAGCCACCCAGGTGCCCTGATACCTATGATTCTAATAATGTTTTTGTACAACTTTAAATCCATTTTGGGAGGAGACAGATGAGAAAGAAAAGGAAAGGAGAAGGAGGATCTGAAAAGAAAAAATCAGTAAATGAGGAAGAATAAAATGAAGAGAAAGTAAGTTCTGGCAAATTATTTATGGGAAAGACAAAGCCTCAGTGGTATAAACTAAGCAAAGTTTTTTGTATGCTCTTTTTTCATTTTCCTTTTCCTCACTCCTGGCATCTGAAGTACTCTCTATTTGCTCCCCTTGTCTTAACTGAGGACCTAATTTAACCTCACTTGGATGTCAACTAATCCCCATAAGAAGGTAATAAAGTTTCCATTTAAAAACATTTATTGGACACTCACTATGTGTCATACTGGGTGTTATTACTCCCAGAGAGATTCTCAATGACCCAAAGATATCTTAAAGCACAAAGTGATAAATCTATTGTGAAATTTTAAGCCCTTGGGTATCTAGTAGAGTGTGTATTTGGGGGTAGGGAACCACACAAATAGTCACAAAAGTATTTTGAACTTCGGAAAAATCCCATAAGCCTCATTAAATTTCAACTTCCTTTACTTTTTCCCATAACAAGTTTTCAGAATAAGGCAAATGATTCCTTTTAAACTTATCTATCTATATCTGTATATGGAGAGAGAGGTTAAGGAAGTGGTAGTGTGTGGAAGCTTCCATTTAAAACTTTACCACAGTTGTTGCTTAAAACAATGGATTTTGTGAATATATCCCTTGGTCACTATCAGAAATAGAAACATAGGCTGAATGGATTTCCGTGGTCTCATATTATTTTGTGTTTTATGACTGTCATTATTCTCTGTGCATAAAAAGAGCAGTTATATCATATCCCTTTTGATTTCAACTTTCTTTGCATAAAGATCATAAACTTCATAATTATGTTAATACAGAAATGGTTTTCTAATTTTATTTGTTAAGTTATTGCAAATTTAATATCCATTTGATGGTGAAGTTTTCTTCACCATGAAAATGTCAGTTGCCATTATATTTAGTACTAGACCAGCCTTAAAGTTTGTTTATATTTAAACTGGAAAGGGAAGTAATTCAAAATTGTATGGACTAGAATCAAATTTGTTTTAATGTATCTACTTGTCTCCTGAGTAGTTAAAATTGATCTTATTAAAACCATTTGCTTTCTTAGACTACATTTATTAAGTGAACAAATTCTTAAAGTTTATCCCATAATTTTACAACAAAATAGAATGTGTAATTTCTTAAAATAAAGTCGCTGTTTGAATCCTAAATCTTCCAGCAGTTCTGATCCTATTCTGAGGTTATCATAAGCCAGAAGGTAAGGTCCAAAAAGAATCTGAGGCATTGCCTGGCATCCTTTCTTCCTTTAATTTTCTTTCTTCCTTCATTTCTGTAGCATTGGCGAAATTGGTCTAATTCAAAATTGAGCTACAGAAAACTGTGTGTGTGTGTGAACATTATTGATGTTGTTGTTTACCCATATGTTTTTCTTAATTTTTTAATGGAGAGAGTTCCATTATCATGGTAATCTAAACTAGAAATTCCCATCCCACCAAGTAAATAAGCTGTTTACATAATTATGTTGTTTCAGGAAGAATCAAATCGGTATTTTTTGACAATCCATTGTTCTGTGCTCTCACTGGTTATCCGGCTCTAGACAATCACTGAATTTTCACTGTCTGTTTCTCCATCTGTAAAAAGTATAACAATTCTTCTATGCAAAGTGTAATAGTTAGGACTAAATGGGGCCAAACATAGCAATGTATACAAAAGAACATGGTAAAACTTTCATTTTCATTTTCATTTTCATTTTAATCCCTCTTCACTACACTCCCTATGCCAATGCTTGCCATATGTATGCTGGAAAATTGGTATTAAATTTTTTTTACGTTTTAATTAAATGCACAATAGCTTTTCTCCCAGGCAGCCTGGAGAATTAGTTTTCCAGCTACTAATTTAACACTATTAATGAGGAAGAATTCAGACAGGAGGTCCAAAAATTCAAAGACAGTTTGCATTAAGGTCAATTAGTAACTCCAGACACATATGCACCAAGCATTTCAAGAAATATATGCCATGTATTCCTGAATTTCTGGTTAAGAGACATTTTAATTCATTTTATACATTATTCCCACCAACAATAATTATTTTCTTACTTTTACTACATCTTGCTACTGCTTCAAATTTATTATTATACCAAATTCACCTTTATCAAATTTTTCCTGCAAAAAAATCTATGATATTTATTTCAGCTTCCACTGCATGTTTTTAATAGTCAAATCTGTTTCTACGTCAGCACTTCTATTATACATTTGTTTTTTAGGAGTTTAAAACTCATCCATAAAAATTAACTAAGGCTGAAATTTGGCAGACAGCTTAGAAACACATTTTGTTTTTACCAACCTTCAAGAAAATCCATATGGCTAAATTCCTATGTATCAGGCTTAAATAAAATAAATCCTGGCCAACATGAGACACTTATTTAGGCTAATTCACTTCGAAAACAGGATTTTTTTTTTTTAATGCAATTACTCCATGACTGGCTCTCATTTCTCCTCCAAGTGGCTCCCCTCCCCACCCCACCCCGGGTGGATGTCTGGTCACCCTGCTAGCCTGCCTGGTTGACACCTGCAGCCCAACACTTCTAACCATGAGATGCGTAGCTAATGTTTCATGTTGTCATAGGACTGTGAAGGTTTCTAGGAGCTGCCAACTGAATTCTCACATCAGAGATTTCCTTGGCTCAGCCCTGCTCCTCCTCTATCCACCTGAAAAAATGTCCTTTTTAGTACTGCGGTCACATCCATAAGCCCCAGAAGGCAGCATGTGAAAAAAATTACTTCTCACTCCTGTAGGCAGTGCTGTCTCTACTCTGACAAATCAAGTCATTGCTTTGAACTGTTGGGAAAGAATTTTCCATGGATCTCTCCTGTTTCTGCATGTCTTGCAAATGAGGTACTGGCTGCTCTTCGTTCCAGACCACTTTCTCAAGGATGTTTGTGTAATGAGCAGTCATGAAAGACAGATAGGGTCTCCCTCTGCAGGAAAGGACAGGCATGTTAACTGTCCAGCAAAATAAAAATAATGTCTCTCCCCAAAACAAAGCACAGGTGGGCTTGCTGCCCATTATTATGGATTCAGGCTCCTAAACCCCTAAACAGGAGCATTCCTTTTCTGCACAGGCAGGTATCATCTCACTCTCTTCACACTCACGGTATGGGAACTGGGGCTTGGAGAACTTGCGTGTAAACTCTGACTCTCTGGCACCTGCTACTACTGCTGTTACTATGAGTAATAAACTGCCCTTCATCTCAGATCCGAGCATCTCAACTCTTCTACGAGCATTTGTGAAACTGTGTCATGTAGGGTGAAACTTAGAACACACAGACTGTCTCTTCCACTAGTACATAACTTCTTGCAAGTTGACACCATAGCTGCTTCATTTATCACTGTATCTGTCCCCAACACTTAGACCAGTAGCTGGTAAACAGATGGTGTTCGATAAATATTTTTTGAAGAAGCGTGAGGTAGAGTTCTAAATTCAAAAAGGGAAAGGTGGTAATCCCTGGGGGCTCTCTAGTGACAAAAGTTGCAAGGAAAGAAGTGAGATTTAAGGGGAACTCTGATTGCTCTCCTTCTCCAGGCTCCCCTCTACTCTGCTAGGAGAATTTGAAAATGTCATTTAGAGACCAACCGTTCCCAAAAACACTTTCATCTTTTAGATTTCTGGTAGAAACACACTTTATATCTTTACTTATTTGCTTGTAGTAGATCACAGAATATAGCCCTCAGAGATTCTGTATCCTTTAAGTTAGAATGTGTGGGGGTTTTTTCCTCTTTAATCTTGGCTTCTTAAATATTTTCACTCTCCCTTCCAAATGGCAGAATTGGAGCAGCACAGTGAATGACAGGTCATTTACACCTCACTTTAAAAACCTGTCTGTCAAGGGACAATCACGTAGTATTACTTTAAAATGCTGAAATTAATTTTTTCCAAAATTTAAAAAGGTTTCTTCATCACTGGCTCTTTGGTCTGACTTCATGACAATGTATAATTTGCTACACCATTTTCAGAAAAAGATTTTAAATTGCTATAAAGCATTTGGAGGTTTGAGACTAATTTGAAGACCCTTTTAAAACTGAAAGGGCCACTGTGCTCATGCCTGACAGCAGCCGCCAGGCTGGGCAGAGGCAAGAGAGGAGGGTGTGTCTGATGGTGGCCATGAGCTGTCAGAAAGTGAGGAACTGCTCGACTTGTGAGGGGCTCTGTCATGGAGTAGCAGAAAAGCCCACTCAGGAACTTTCTACTCAAATCTAAAACATTGCTAGATTCATACTGTTTTCAGATCAAGAAGTTCTTTGGCATTTGTGGTACAGAAAGGACAGAACTTGTCACTGTCTCTCCATCCTATAGAACCAATAACCCTGTTTTCCCTTAAGGCAATTACAAAACACTTGTCCTTTTCCCAATATTTTTAAAGTCTCAGATGGAAAACCTTAAACACCCACACCTTACTTTCAGTCCACCAAAAAGGAATTACAGTAACGCACTAAGAAGTCCATGAATACCCTGGTGAGATGAAAACAAAATGTTTTCAAAAATGGAACCCTGTCCCAGTCAATAGTTTCATCAGTCAGTTCTCACCCATCCACCTCGTGTTTTAAACCTTTACTAATTCCAACTTCTGAAGAGCAAACGCTGAATGAATTAGTTTTAAGATAAAACAGAAGTTTAACATGGATGTAATGTTCATGAGAAAGAAGAATTAATAGCATTTGGTCTGAAGGAAGCTGAAGCCCAGGCAGGTGGCAGGCAGAATTCCTCTCAGAAGAGCCAGCACACCTCACCAGGGCCTGTTTACCCAACCCCTGGCCTCCTCTTCCACAGACACTGCCAGTTGGAACAAACCGAGCCACATGGTGTGGTGGTTTTCTAATGAGGCTAAGCAGGGAAAGAATGAACCAAGTAAATGTTTTCTTGTGGCCAGAGCAAGGCTAAGTTATGGACTCAGACCTCCAGAAGTGAGAGGCTTATGTCCTCACCAGCTGTTGCTCCGCTGCCCTTCACACGAAGCCTCGTGGTATGGCCAGGCACAACGTGCTCTTAAAAGTGATGCCAGGAGTTCCCTTGAAAATGGCTTTTCATTCTGGGCAGTGAAGCAATCTCTGGGTGTGAAGTCATGTCTGAGGTTTACAAGCTATTGCTGACATCAATAAAGTGCAGCATTTGTTCTTCTCCCCTCAGTGTCCTGTAGGCATTCTGGCACTCACTAAATGCTTCCTAAAAATATCATTTGGCAACTATTCGTATTTTGTTCATAAAGGCTTATGTACATCATTGAGAGGCTCATTTTAAAAGGTTGTTATGAAAATGTAACACGTGCGCTCACTGAATCAAGTTGTTCCTTCCCTGTGCCTCTAGGTGACTCCACAACTCTCTCTAACTGAGCCAAGGTTGAAAGTCTGCGTGTCAGGTTTCCTCAGATGATGTTTGAGACATAAAAAGCAGGCCATTTAAGAATTCTTCAGCAGGACGTTTCACCAATTAATTGGTCAGTTAGGTGTTTTTGCCTACATTCCCATCTGGGTGCCATGAGAACCCAAAGCTATCTTCTCTAGGTATAAGTAGAGAATGAGAATTGACCAGAACTGTCATTTGAACCAGGCTAAAAGGTAACCTAATGACCACCTTACTTGACTGGGGCCAAAAGTGTACTAACGAACATTGGTCATACAACCCTGGACATTCACAAGAGAAGACATCATCGCTGAGCTCTCCCCACCCTATCCCAATCCAGGCAGTAGACAAAGAGAGAGAAGTAAGAAGAGACAGAGAGGGGGCACCTGGGTGGCTCAGTGAGTTAAGCCTCTGCCTTCAGCTCAGGTCAAGATCCCAGGACCTGGGATTGAGCCCCACATTAGGCTCTCTGCTCAGCGGGGAGCCTGCTTCCTCCTCTCTCTCTCTCTCTCTGCCTGCCTCTCTGCCTACTTGTGATCTCTCTGTCAAATAAATAAATAAAATCTTTAAAAAAAAAAAAAAAGAAGAGACAGAATAAGAAGAAAGAAAGAGAGAAAACTGGGCAACTGATTGAAGATCTCTTTGCTGAATACCTGCATTGGCTGACTTTCCCACACCTTCATGTGCAAGAGGGTCATATGTACCCAAACTAAAGCAGGAAATTATGTTGTGAAGAAAGTGAACTATCTACCTTGAAGGATTAGGGCTTCCAAGTAAGGGACTAGACTACAGCCACATAGTACGGCCTTCATTGTTTTGGCAAGTCTTCTGTGAGGCTGGAAGGGGAAGAATTCTGCCTTCCTATCCCAAGCTATACAACCCAGAGTGAGATAGAGCAGCCAATAAGCTGTCCATGTTACACAGAACACAGTCAACTATCATTCAGGACAAGGGCTGGTAAAGTCAGGTGAACAACAAAACATTTATTTATATAAATCAACCTTATTCTTCATTCACAAATATGTATAGTAAACCAAGGTCATCAGATATTTGACGAAGACTGGCAATATCAAAGAGAAGGGTGAAGCTGAACACATAGAACTGACCCCAGAAGAAACAAAAATAATTCTGATCCAATCAAGAGAAATTTGAATTAATATCATCAAACATATTAAGGAAGGTTTTCTTAATACATAAAGAAAATCTTTAAAAAATAAGGAGAAAGAAAGAGCTCTTGGAAAATAACAATAAAAAACCCAAAATAAATTTTCAATAGAAAGTTGGAAGAAAAAGTTTACATAATGTACAAGTAAAGAAAAAAGGTATAGTTTTAAAAATATGAGAGAAAAGTGACAAAAAATAATCAATCAGGGATATCCAATTTCTTGTTAAAAACTCCAGAAACTGGGGCACCTGGGTGGCTCAGTGGGTTGGGCCGCTGCCTTCGGCTCAGGTCATGATCTCAGAGTCCTGGGATCGAGCCCCGCATCAGGCTCTCTGCTCAGCGGGGAGCCTGCTTCCTCCTCTCTCTCTGCCTGCCTCTCTGCCTGCTTGTGATCTCTCTGTCAAATAAATAAATAAAATCTTTAAAAAAAAAATAAAAATAAATTTAAAAAATAAATAAATAAATAAAAACTTCAGAAACAGAAAAAAGTAAAATTGAGAAGGGAAATAATAACAATAATAATAAGAAGAACAGAATAATATGCTTTTTTAATTTTATTTATTTGATAAAGGGAATGAAAGAGAGAGAGCAAAAGAGCAAGCATGAATGGTGGGAGGCAGGGAGCAGAGGGAGAGGAAGAAGCAGACTCCCTGCTGAGCAGGGAGCCTCACTTGGGGCTCAGTCCCCGGACTCCAGGATCATGATGTGAGCTGAAGGCAGATGCTTGACTGACTGAGCCACCCAGGGACCCCAAAACAGAATAATATTTACCAGAACTGAAAAGAGAAGTTTTCACATTAAAATGCCAAAGCAAGATAAACAAAATCACAACCACACCTGAGCATATACTCATAAAACTTAAGAATGGAAGACAAGGGGCGCCTGGGTGGCTCAGTGGGTTAAGCCGCTGCCTTCGGCTCAGGTCATGATCTCAGGGTCCTGGGATCGAGTCCCGCATCGGGCTCTCTGCTCAGCAGGGAGCCTGCTTCCCTCTCTCTCTCTCTCTCTGCCTGCCTTTCTGTCTACTTGTGATCTCTCTCTGTCAAATAAATAAATAAAAAATCTTTAAAAAAAAAAAAAAAAAAAAAAAAAAGAATGGAAGACAAAACTACCAGAAAGTATTCACAGGAACAAAGAAGTTATCCACAAATAAGAAAAATCTGACCAGTGTCACATTTCTCATCAGCCACACTGAATACTGGAAACTAATGAAACAATGTCTTCATAGATAGCACAGGAAATTGTTTCAACTCAGAATTCTGCACCTAACCAAATTTTCAATCAAGTGAAGAAATTATAGATATTTTTTTAAAAGATTTTATTTATTTATTTGACAGCGATCACAAGTAGGCAGAAAGGCAGGCAGAGAGAGAGAGGGAAGAAGCAGACTCCCTGCTGAGCAGAGAGCCCAATGCAGGGCTCGATCCCAGGACCCTGAGATCATGACCTGAGCCGAAGGCAGAGGCTTTAAATCACTGAGCCACCCAGGCGCCCCTAGATATTTTTGTGCATACAGATAATCAGTGTGTTTATCTCCCTTTAGGTTAAAAAAAAAAAGTTACTGGAAGATGCACTACAGTTAAATTAAAAAGGAAATAACAAAAAGAAAGAATAAGATCCAAGAGAACCCATAATTATGTCTCTGCAGCAGGTCTAGGACACAAACTGGTTCATCCGGCACGTAGTATAATTAAGAAACTGAATTATCTTAGGAACATAATTTTTTGTTTTTCATTTTTTTTAAGGTACACAAGTTCCTTCTGGAGGAAAAAAACCCACAAGAGGTAATTAAAAACTCAAAGAAGAATTTAAAAAACTGTACAAGAAATATATGGCCCAAATAAGAAGCATATTGCAATGTCATTGTTTTGGGCAATAAGCATGTAAGAAAAGAACTTATTTGACTTTTATGCTGGAACATCTTCTTCTAAACATTATAGATTTAGAGATGTAAGATTCTATTTCTTTTTCTATGGATTTTTACACATAGAAATATTTACACAGTTATCACATTTTATTTTCCATTTTAAATCCAATTTACAGAAATGGAAAGTCTTCATTTATAGCAAGGAATCTCTATTTATAGCAATGGCAAAGAATCCAAATGCTGGAAAACTTAATTGTATAAAGGCTGGTAGAGTTGGCAGGTTTTGAAAGGAGAAAGGGAGAAGAAGAGATGGAGGTGAGGGACACAGAAGCCCACAAAAGTGTTCACTCAGGTAGCTAGAAGGAAAGAGGGATGTCCAAAATTTATTAGGAAACAGCCTACAGAGTAGGGAGAAGTTAGATAGAAATTTAGGTAGAAAGTAAACAAGAGGTATAAGCATAATAATTAACACTACCGTTGTAATCATCAGAAAATACAAGCCTGGAAATGACCCAAAATTATTTTGTCTGAGGCAGCAATGCTCCGAATACGTCCCAGGACCCCCAGGAACCCACACTTTTAGGGGAGCTACAAGGTCAAAATTCCTTTCATAATAACACCAAAATATTACTGGCCCTTTTCAGTTTCCCTTTGTCTTCACTGTACAGTGAAGTTTTCTAGAAGCTACATGATTTATAATAGTGCAATAGTTTGAACACAGAATGAGAGATGAGAATCCTCCTGTCGTGTGCTAATCCAGGCATTAAAGAGAGTTACAAAAAACATAGAACAAAGCCACTATTCTCATTACCACAGAAAATCTCTTTCAACATTTTTAATTAAGTGGCATTTTAATTTATTTTTTAAAATTTAGGTATTTATTCATTGGTTTCATTCCACTAGGATAGGAGGAGTGGAATAGTAGTGTTGGTTTTGTCCATTTGTGTACCTCCAGTGTTTAGCACCATGCCTCATGTCTGAGGAACATGATGCCTATTGGTTGAATGAAAGAATATCAGCTTTTCACAATCAGCGTTCATATTATTGGTTTGAAGGCTGCTATTGGCTTAACTGGGTGAGAATAACATGAGGCTCTGGATAGAAACCAGAGGAGTTACAGCTATGAGTTGAAGGAAAAATCAAGATATGGGAAGACATATTCCAGCCTGACAGTCATTTGAAATATACTCTTCTTGGGCAAACTGTGTTTGATTATCTTCTTGGGCCTTAGAATAAAAGCTTTTAGGGCAAATATTTATTGTCAAGAATTACTGAATAATTACTATGTTGTAGGCAAGTGCTAGGTTCTGTGGACACATCTGCTGGTAAATGGCATTCTTAAATGTGAATATGTGATGGGTTTATTATTGTTTCTAAATGAACTACAAATATTTCAAAATTTTCTTAGTTTAAGTTTCTAATATGATGAATATTAAGAGGTTAGCAAATACTCTTTGGGTTCTTCAAAAACTTTTAAGAATCTAAAGGGTCCTAAGACCAAAAAGCTTTCTCTGCAGGGTCCGATGAGGATGAGGAAAGGAAACACTTTCCTTTCCCATGTGTGCATCTCCATACTCTTTTAAATATTTGTATTTGCGTATGTTACTTTTTATTGAGATATGATGGACACATTATATTAGTTTTGGGTATAACAGACAATGATTCAATATTTGTGTATATTGTGAAATGATCACCACGATAAGTCTGGTTACTTTTTAACAGCAATTGTTAAATGTGTCCACAAATAACACAGTGGTGTTCCGATGAGAGAGGTACAAAAATAGCAGCTATGCACAGATGATGACTAAAAGAGGGCTAGAATTTTCATGAGGTGGAAGCAATTTTCCCTGCAAAGACTATTATACACTGAAATCAACCAACGGGTTTTACCTGTGGGAAGCCTTTAAATAAACCAAATTAGCAATCTCCTCACAGACTTTAGGTATACTCCTGGGCAGAAGGGAGGACTTGGCTAGACAACTCTGAGAGTTCCTTAGAACCTCCAGGATGCAGTGCTCTCAGCGTGTTCATCTGATTACCCTTCCTGTTCAATAACATCCATTTAATATCTCTTCCTAATTTTTTTTACAGCATATTGATAGATGCCACATAAACACATATGCAGATAATAACACTATGCTTATAATGCCAGTTTTCTTTCATGAAGCTTAAATCGCCTCACAAACAACACCTCAGTCCAAATTCTTATTCAAAAATTATACTTGTCTTAAGCCAAAATATATACTTCTCTCATTCTTCCCTCCCTCCCTCTCTATCTCTCTTGCTCTTTCCTAAGTTTAAATTTTTTCTTTAAGAGACCGCTAAAAAACAAATCAGGATTCTTTTGAAAATGTCAGAATTTCCTAAGTAAATCTATCATACTATCCATTGCCAAAGTCAGGGAAGCCAATTAAACTGTGATTTTACTTTTGGCTTTAAGATGCCATAAACTGTAGCCAAGATTATATTTCAGCCATCTAAATTAATTTAGCTTCAAATGGTTGTTCAAAATGAAAGTGAAGAGGACAACATTTGTGACTTTAGTGGGTTATCTTTGTAATCCACATCAGGTTACACTTGTTTTGTTTTCATATCATTAACAAGTATTGTCTGTGTCACAATTAATGTTTATACTTATTGTCTTGCTTCTTCAAAAGACTGAAGACAAAACTGACAACAGGCATTTTGAGGAATTATATAACCAAAGACTTTATATCATGAGATGTATCTAATCTATTTTCAAACACAGAAAGGAGTTACATGGAAAGCTTGCTCTCCAGCTAATATTTAATATGAAGAGATCTTAGGACTAGACATGACTACTTAGAGGCTTGGAATAACAACAAACGTAAATAGCTTTAATTACAACCTACTATGTGCAAGATACTGTGCTAAGCACTTTCATTCATATTTCATCAATCTTCACAACCATCTTATATTAGATAAGGAATATTAAGCCCAATTTATATAGAAATAAGTTGAGGCTTAGATAAAGTTAGTAACTTGTCTATCCTTCATAACTAGTACCCTAACCTGTATCTGCTAAATTCCACAGTCCAGATCTTAACCACCTTGCTAAACATGAAGAGCTTATAAATGACATCCTACAAACACAAGAAGGGTGAATATCCCATTGTTTATCATCTATCACTTAGAATGAGCTCTTTACTCTCAACCTAAAACATACAACATATGTCATTTAAGAAATATTTATTGAGTGTCTTCTATAGTCAAGACACTACAATACATGCTAATGAGGGCTATAATGAGAGACAAGTAAAGCAGCTGATCTCAATGGGTTTATAGTTCAGAGAGGGAGAAAGAATGAAATAAATGGAGAAAGAGTCATGGGCTGTCAAAGGAAGAGAGAAGCTTCATCGTAGATTTTTAAGTGGGGTCTCAAACAGTGAATGGGATTTCTTAGTGTGAAAAATCAAGGAAAGAGACACAGACCAAGAGAAGGGCATGATTAAAGGCACAGAGGAAATAAGCCCATGGAGTGTTCAAAGGGTCCAAATCATCTAATGGGGCTGGCTGTATGGAGAGTGTAGAGGCAAATGAGGCTAGAAAGATATTCTGGGGCCAGATTTTTGGAGTATTTCTATGCCTTCCTAAAGAAACTGGACATTATTTCTAGGGGAGTAAATGGAGAAAGTTTACAGAAGGAAATGAATTGATGACACCAGCAACATGAGGAGAGAAGACATGCTAGTTACTGTACTACCCAGTGTAGGAAATGATGAAAGTCTGAACTGAGCAGTGACCCAGAAAAAAGGGAGGAGGAGAATAACAAGAAGATAGATGGCAAGATGTGGGACAAGACAGCTCCTCAGATGACTAGAACCTAAAATGAGAAAAGCAGGAGAAAAAAAAAATGATATAACAGATTGGGTTTGAAACGTACGAATTTTGAGGTGCCTAAAGGAAAATCAATACAAAGATTATCTTGTAACTGCGGGAAATTTGGGCCTGGGAATTGAAAGAAAGAAATGTCACAAGCATTTATTTAATTTATTTGATAGACAGAGATTACAAGTAGGCAGAGAGGCAGGCAGAGAGAGGAGGAAGCAGGCTCCCTGCTGAGCATAGAGCCGGATGCGGGACTCGATCCTGCGGGACTCGATCCTGCGGGACTCGATCCTGCGGGACTCGATCCTGCGGGACTCGATCCTGCGGGACTCGATCCTGCGGGACTCGATCCTGCGGGACTCGATCCCAGGATGCTGGGATCATGACCTGGGCTGAAGGCAGAGGCTTTAACCCACTGAGCCACCCAGGCGCCCCCTTGTCACAAGCATTATGTTAAGGAATCAGCAGCAGCACCTTGAGTCGCCTCCCCTAGGTAGACACTGAATGAGAAGAGGACAAAGGGTAGAATTCTAGTGAACATCAATTTTTACAAGGAAGACAGAGGAAGAGGAGCTAGTTTTTAAAAAGAGCTCAGGTGGGAGCCTGTGCTCAGTGGGTTAAGCCTCTGCCTTCGGCTCAGGTCATGATCTCCAGGTCCTCGGATCAAGTCCCGCATCGGGCTCTCTGCTCAGCAGGGAGCCTGCTTCCTCCTCTCTCTCTGCCTGCCTCTCTGCCTAGTTGTGGTCTCCATCTGTCAAATAAATAAAGAATAAATAAATAAATAAATAAATAAATAAATAAATAATAAAAAGAGCTCAGGAGACAAATAATAGGAAACTTCAGTATTTTAATAGAAATCAAGAGGGAGGAGTATTTTCAAGAGGTAATGAGAGATTACATATGCTTGGGGAGACTAAAATGAGACTGTTTGAAGAGGGTTAGAGCCAAGAGGTCCCTGTAATCTTCAGGCGGTTTCTCATGCTCATTTTCTTTTGCAGGCACCGCCTGTTGCTTCCTTGTTGCCTGTAGGTATCCTCAGAAGAGAGGTACACCTCACTGTTCAATAAGCATATGTTCGTGTGATGCTGATGACGATGTTGACTGCCAGCCTAGGAAGCCTCAGGTCCAGGGTATGCTTCTGATTTAGATTTTTGGAGTTTAAGAAGATTCATCTTTTTTCCCTAGTTGGGGCTTTATTCCAATACAACTCCCCATGAGGTGTCTATTATAGCAATTTGCATTTCTCACCTGATCTTATTCGTATATGTTAAAGCCAGAAGTAGATTATTTGTGCTTCTAACTTGAACAGTAAGTATCTCCTTCTTATAGTAAAAGAGCTATATAACATTTTTGGCTTTACTCTAAATTCAATCATTCATTCACGAACAAGCATTTAACAAGCACCTGGTGTGGACAAGGCTGGGTGTGTGGCAGTAAGATGGACAAAGCCGCTGTCTCTAGAGCTCACATTCAGTGGCAGAGACAAATATTTGTTAATATAGATGTGCAACCTCAGACTCTAGTCTCTGGGGTCTCTAACGCTCTAGTGAAAATATCAAGCAGACGGTGTGACCTGTTAGGCAAGGCCTCTCTGAGAAGACTTCTGAGCTGAGACTGGAATGAAGAGAGTGACAGACCCAGTCTGGGATTTGGGGAAAGAGCATTCCTGGCAGAAAGGACAGCAAAAGCCAAGTCCCGGAAGCTTAGCACAGGATCTTGGCATGATCAAAGATTAGCAATTTCATTTCTTTTGCATCGATACCCAGAAATGCTGGATCAAATGGAATTTCTATTTTTAATATTTTGAGGAATTGCCATATTGGTCTCCAGAGTGGCTGCACCATTTTACATTGCCACCAATAGTGGTACCAGGGTTTCCATTTCTCCACATCCTCATCAACCCTCGTTATTTCTTCTCTTTTTGAGAATAGCCATCTTAACAGGTGTGAGGAGATGTCTCCTTGTGGGTTTGATTTGCATTTCCCTCATGATTAGTGATGCTGACCACCTTCTCATATACCTCTAGGCCATTTGTATATCTTCATTGGAAAAATATCTATTCATGTCCTTTGACCATTTTTTAATTGGTCTATTTGGAAGTTTTGTTGCTATTGAGTTGTAAGAGTTGCTTATATATTTTGTCAGATGTATGTTTTGCAAATATTCTCTCTCATTCCATAGGTGACTATGGTATACTTGACATCTGTTAAGAGAGTAGATCTTAAGTATTCTTGCCACATGCATGAGAGAGAGAAAGAAAGAAAGACAGACAGACTATGGGAGGTAATGGGTGTGTTCATTAATTTGATTGTGGCAACCATTTCACAATGTATATATAAATTAAATCTTCACATTCTACAGCTTCTAAAAAACCATGTTGTACAACCTGAATATATACAATTTTTAATTGTCATTCATACCCCCAATAAAGCTGGAGGGAGGGAGGACTGAAGTACAGCAAATTCTTCCACAGCCTCAAAGAGAAGCTGAGAAGACCTGAAGGACTGACAGCATATTGGATCACAAAGCACACTATCTAGACCACTTCCCGCAGCTTTGCTTTCATTTGACATTTCACAAATGTCAAATTTCTCAGATCTTCTCTCCACTAGAAATTATGAACAACTGGAATTCTTAGAGGACTCTCCTGTCTAGTTCATTGATTTGAATAAAACAATGGGGAAAGATTCAGAATCCTTTTCCTTGGGCTGTACAAATAAAAGATGGTTCAATTGCTTTAGTGTTAGAGTCTGTAATCCTAACCCTCACCTTAACCCTGTTCCTTGAAATGGTATGTCCGAAAAAAAGATGTCTTCAGAAGGACAGGCAATGTTTACTTATTGCTTTTTTAGACCCCCATCTTACGTTTGCACAGCCCTAATTTCTTCTGGCACTATGTACCTAATTCCACACACTGTATATTCATGATGGTTCAGAGAACAGCTAACCATTGACCACATAAGGATTGCTCCATAGTTCCATTTGCCAACCTGCTGATAGGTGGGAGTGAATAATTTAGCACATAAGGTTAAGGCATAATTCACTGTAGGGAGAAACCCAGAAGATGTTCTAATTCTGAATAAACATAATGTGTGATTTACATTTCTTAGGGTATAGATGCCTTGCTATACATTGTTTAGGATGGTAGGGAAGAACATCAACCATTTAAAAAAAAGGGGGGGGCTAGAAGTGAAACCTTAAGGATGGTCATTAGGGATAAAAATTCACATTCCTTAATTTTCTGATTACCATTCAAAGAGAAAAACAAATTCAGACTTCAAAAGTCAAAAACAAACATTTCTTGTGCAGCTCTCAGATATGGGCTTAGACAACTGAATTATTTTGAGTACAGAAAGACAGTATGCAACACTGCTAAGAGTTAGTATCCAGCTTTATTCCCTCATAGAAGGTTATCTATGTATCTACACATAGATATCTATGTATAGTATCTATAAATAGTATAGTATAGTACCTATAAATAGATACATAGATAGATATAAAGATATATATACATATATATGTGTATATATATATTTCATGCTCAAGGAATAGCTGTATATCCAGAAGATCTATAAATATAATGTCATGAAAAGCTATTTGTGATATAATTAAAATGGTCTTTTCCCAATGGAAAAAAAGGATAAATATAAATGAATATTAAAAATACTAAATATACTAAGTACCCAAAATACTAAGATATTTAAATGTAATCAAATAATAACTAAATAATTTTTAAATATAGATATAGAGATACTACGGAAGTCCTACAAAGAAATGGTTCTTCTTGAAAGCAGGACTCACCTGATATTAGACATGACATGCTTTTAACTCTTCACCCTTCTTTATATAAGGATCTGTTCACTGTTAAAGAATGAAAAAGAGGTAAAGAATGAGAAGGAGTAGGAGACCACAGATAGTATCTGAGGCCCTGAAAATGTGCAATATGGCAAAACAGTCCATAAAGTACACCAAGAAAGGAAAAACAGGTACAATAAATTATATCACTTAATATGGCCACCTATTGGCATCTCCTGCCATGTAATATTAGAACCTCCATTTCCAAAAGTTCCCAGACAGTGGAATCAAACTGACCTTCTATTTCCTCTCACTTCCTTCAAAAATGAAATGGGCATTCAACACATTTGCCATTCTATGTTCCATCAGCAGGAGTAAATGCACCACGTAGGTACGTCTACAATGCAACAATTAGTTACCACCAGAGTGAATAAATGTGCTCTGGTTACCTTGTCCAATATTAAGACCCACTTTACTCTTCTAAAATGAAATTGACTCTTTGCATCTCTGAAAAAATGCCCTTCTTATTAAAGTTTAAGAAGGAAGAGTGTTTGGAGGCACTTGGGTGGCTCAGTCAGTTAAAGCATCCAACTCTTGGTTTTGGTTCAGGTCATGATCTCAGGGTTGTAGAATCAAGTCCCGCATCTGGCTCCACACTCAGCATGGAGTCTGCCTGTCCTTCTCCCTCTACTCCTCACCTCCCTCTCCCTGCTCTTTCTCGTTCTCTCTTTCAAATAAATAAATAAATAAATAAAATCTTAAAAAAAGAAAAATGAAAGGAGACTCTTTTTCTTAGATTGTTCCTTCAAACTCAAAATTCTTCAGAAATCTAATAGGTATTCTTTGTCCTTTATGTTATGTCTCACTAGTAAAAATCTTAAGATACCTAATACTGGATAATTCGAGCTCTTTGGAGCTTTGGATCACAACATTTCATGAAAAGGAACAAAGTCGTCTTATAAGAGAAAGCCAACACACACCAGGCTTGTTTTACAAACCAAAGCTCCGGGAAAATAAAAAGAAGTAAGGAGTGTTGACAAGATATTTATTTTGCAGACATGTAAAACTTAACTGACTGATTTTCAGCAAAAACAATACATGGGGAACTTTGTAATTATTCTGCTCAAATTCATAGAGAAGTAGAAATATGCTTAATGATCTCTAAAAGTAAATATCTTGGCATAAAAAATAAGCAGCTAGAAAATAAACCATTAAAAAATGTTTCTTAAATGAAGTTCTTGGCCTGTAATTTCTTATGTCTTACAAAATTAAAACTAAGAAAGAATATAGGAAAGTTACAACAAATTCTATATTTTGAACATAATAAAGTCAATCTAAATGCAAAAATAAATACCTTATATCATCTAAAAGTCAGAAACCCCCAAAGATCTCTTTGTTAAAATGATCAGTAATTAAGTAAGTAATATTTCAAAGAATAAGTTCAAAGCCAAAGCAAGTCCTAGAAAAATGAAGACCTGTTGGGGACATATACTTCATAATTAATGGTGGGTTGTTGGGTTGGGTATCCTTCATATAATGTTTAATGTATATATTATTAACTCACTGGGATGACTAACTGTTCCAGTCTGCGGAGAGCTGTGTTGTGTCCCAGGAAACCTCGCATTCCTGTGAAAACAAGGATGGCTGTTTACCTACAACTAAGATCCATATCATAGAATCTCTATATAATCTCAACAACAAACTTGATAAGGCCCCATCAGAAAATGAAGTTAACCAAATATTTAGGGCCTATATCTCCCTCACGATAAATATATAGACTTTATCTTGATTGGATAACAGAACTAATTTAGCTCGACAGAAGTTAAAGGTAAACTTGAAGAGTAAGAAGATAGATAATGCAGACTAAGAGACACACATGAATTTCCACAGTAACATTCTTTCCATCAGTATTCATAAACTATACTTTAAACCAAGAAAATGTTAGTCCCAAGATTCTTTAGCATAAAATCACTAGTCTTAATAATAAGGAGGGGGGAGGAAAGCAATGAAAGAATGGAAATTTCCATAGGAATATCAAATTTTCTTCAATCATATTGATTTATTGAAACGCTTCACAATGGACTTCTAAAATATATTCTTACCACAGGCGATTCCCTAAAGGGAATTACTCAGAGATCAAGGTTATCCATTTTAAGTGAATTTGACAATAATAAACTGTTTAGTAGTTTTATGGTTAACATAGACAATAATTTCCAGAGAATTTCTGGACCCCCAGCTAACAAGCATAGCCAATTTTTTGAGAAGTCTAAATAATGTGCAATTCCTTCAGTACCTGGTGCCAGTGAATCTATTATTTCTCAGTCAAAGCCTTTGTTGTATCTGCTTTTCATTTAAGCTCAAGAGAAAACATTTTGTTTCTGGAATTGTTTCTTGGAAAAGAGGAGTAAGCTATTCGGTACATTACCAGAACCTAAGGGCTTTATTTCCTTCCCTTGCTGCCGTACCATATACTGCTGCCTGAAAACAGTCCACACATGTGGCCCTGTCATTTGGCAATAAAAATATCTGCTCCAACAGAGACGAAAGATCAATGTTTGAAAGAAAGCAATCTAAGATAATTTCACTGCTAACACTTCGAGAGGGTCCAAATAAACTCGACAACACATCAAATATACAAAGTACATTAGCAGGGAGTATACTCAGTACCATAGGACACATGTCATCCAAGTACTTTTCAAAATGAGAAGTCTATGCCAATGAAAGTAATGAGCCCTCTCTTATATAGAAGCAAGGGGAAATCAGGGGTTGATGTGAAGGGTACTTGCTCAAACACTAATCTGTTTTTTATTATTAATGTGTTGCTCATTCTAAGACAAACAGACATGGCAAAACTCAAAGGAAGAAAAAAGGTTTCCAAACTTGAATTAGTATTCCCAGATAAATAATCTAAATTATGTGGTTATAAATTATTAATTTAGGGGCACCTGGGTGGCTCAGTGGGTTAAAGCCTCTGCCTTCCGCTCAGGTCATGATCCCAGGGTCCTGGGATCAAGCCCCACATCGGGCTCTCTGCTCTGCAGGGAGCCTGCTTCCTCCTGTCTCTCTCTCTGCCTGCCTCTCTGCTTACTTGTGATCTCTGTCTGTCAAATAAATAAATAAAATCTTAAAAAAAATTATTAATTTATTTATAAATTATTCATTATATGGTTTTTAACTAACTTTTTTCTTTTTCTTTTCTTTCTTTTTTTTTTTTTTTTGGCTCTTCTGGAGTTCTTTATAGCCTTCTTTCAAACCCTTGCTAAATGCATTTCCACGTGACTCTCTGGGACGCCCAAAAACAGGAATGGCCCTAGCTTCCAAGCAAAGATGCACACATAAGTTTTACTGGTTTTTCAACTTCCCTCATGTTCCATAAGGAAGAGACATATGATTCCATTTTTTCAACTAAAGGTATAAAGTCTGTACCAAAGCCTAAAAATATATGCTTTAAATAAAGTCTACAAAACACTAAGTATTTAATTCTAATAGTAATACTAAGATGTTGCATTACAGTTTTACAAAGTGCTCAGACTTAGATTATTCTATTTGATCATCACAGAATCCTTTCAAGTCATTGGAGTAATATCATTATCCTTATTTTATAAATGAGGACGTTAAGGCTCACAGATTCCACACTAAGGACACTTTTCAACACCTAATTCAACATTCGTTGCTCTATACCATGCTCCCTCTTTAACTACATTAGCACACATTTTCTGAGTGCCTACTGTGCACTAGGTCCTGTGCCAAGGAGCTGTGAATACAGTGGGGAACAAGAAAACCTCAGACCCCGACCTCGAAAGAGTTATAATAAAAATTATTATTTAATAACATACAAAATAAGTTGTATGGAAATTAAGTCCTTTGAATGGATACAAAATTCACTGACTAGACTGGAAAATATACCACTAGAAAATCATTAAAAATTGTTTCTTTATAAGTGTAATTTGAAATGTATTCGCCAGCCTTCAGAAAGAATATGGCCCTATACAAAGTAACACACTTTTATAGAAACATGATTCAACGTCGTTAGAATTGTACAGTGTCAGTGTCATAGAGAGCTATCAAAACTGCACATGACACTTTTTAGAGATTCACAATCCATACCCACATGGCTCCAAGAAGTCTTACATCACAAAACTTACTCAAATAAGTGTTTCCCAAACTTCTCTCACCATGAAAACCTTTATTCAATATACTACCCGTTAACTTTAAGAAATGCTAGTTAAGGGTGCCTGGGTAACTCAGTGTGTTAAGCCCCTGCCTTCGACTCAGGTCATGATCTCAGGGTCCTGGGATCGAGTCGTGCATCAGGCTGTCTGTTCAGCAGGGAGCCTGCTTCCCCCTCTCTCTCTCTGCCTGCCTCTCTGCCTACTTGTAATCTCTGTCTGTCAAATAAATAAATAAAATCTTTAAAAAAAAAAAAAGAAATGCTAGTTAAGAAGACAGGTTTTGGAATTTGAATGACAAGGTCTGAATTCTAGTTCTACTGATGCATTTGTTAAGGTAGGAGAATCTATTCGGAACAAATGAACCCCAAAATTTCTATGGTTTAACACAATATACATTTATCTCTCATTCATGGAAAGTCAATCAGTAGATTAGAGAAAGTGGGGAAAGGAAACAGCTCTGCTCCACATAGTCCTGCATGAATCAAATCGGTAAAAGTTCAGCCACCTTCAGCAGGTGGCTCCCAAGGTCACTGTGGCCATGAGCATCCAGCTAGTCGCTGGGAAAAGAGAAAGTGGAGAAAAACACGTGGTTTCTACAGTTCCAGTTACGCATCTATCGCTGTGTCTCATGCCATATGTAACAGCAAGGGAGGTTGGAAAATGTAGACCGGCTCTGCACGGGATGAAAGAGAAACGGATTCTCCCAACAATTAGCCATCACATGTCACTGCCAATCCCCAGCTGGGTAACTAGAAGAAATCATTTAACCTCCAAAGTTGCCTCCATAAACCAGAGATACTGTATCTCATTATATCCAAAACACCATCATCTTTTAAAGCTGCACTATTATTTTTTGTGCCGCTAAGAAAAAAAGAGTACTGCCAATTAAACTAGATACACACACACCATCAATTGCAAGAGACATCCTGACCTAGCAGTATTAGAATATGGACAGGAGGGGGCCAGAATGCGCGACTTCAAATTCATAATATAGAATAATAATAGCTGCCTTCTTGGATTACTGTAAAATTAAATAAAGCAAAGCCATAAATAATAGGTCATACTGCAGTGTCACCACAGGGCTCGAAGTCATCAGTCAACTAAAAATACAGTCACATGCCAACCAAAGCCATGCAAAATGTACACAGAGGGGTGCCTGCGTGGCTCAGTCGGTTAAGCATCTGCTTTCGGATCAGGTCATGATCTCAGGGTCCTGGGATCAAGTCCCGCATCAAGCTCCCTG
Organism: Lutra lutra; assembly: GCF_902655055.1. Taxonomy (NCBI): domain Eukaryota; kingdom Metazoa; phylum Chordata; class Mammalia; order Carnivora; family Mustelidae; genus Lutra; species Lutra lutra. The sequence goes on from NC_062285.1 coordinate 98,378,835, forward strand.
CTCAGCGGGGAGTCTGCTTCTTCCTCTCCCTATGCTTCTGCCTCTCCTACTAGTGCTCTGTCCGTCTCTCTCTCTCTCAAATGAATAAATAAAATATTAAAAAAAAAAACTACACAAAAACAAACTTTGGTTTGGAAATACAGAGCAGGTATGGAAACATTCTTGCAACTGTTGAGCAGAATCAAGACAGGTCAAACCCTGAGTACCACCCACCCCCTTTCCAATCTTTCCTACAACCATCACTCCTTTTTGAACAACCAAAGTGCAAGGAGAGGAAAGGAACAGCAGACTACTGCAGATATCAGTTTCCCTTCCAGTAATGTTTGCTGCAAGAATGTTCCCTGACATTGATAATGGAACTTTCAAGGTCCTCATTAAAATGGTGATGAACACCTTTGCTTCATTATGCAATGAGGATAGTGTTTAAACTTCAAGAGAACAATGCAATAGCCCAGAAAAGGTTGCCTCTCAAGTCAAAATATCCAGATTTGAATCAATGATCCTTCAAATCTCCTAACTTCCCTAAACCTCTGCTAGCCTCATGCATGGAATGGGGATAGGGATGTTAAATGGGATAATCTGTGTGAAGTCCTTAGCACTTATAAATCCCTGGTTTATAGTAAGTACCTAGTAAGCATCACAGTTATTTGGACCTTTGCTTCCTGCTCTACCCTCCTGTGCCTTTAGGCTTCTTGGTTATGAGTCATTACCCAGGCTTACAAGGAAACACAGAAAACTAAACCCTCACCGTATTCTTCCAGACCCTTTCTCTTTGAACTCAGCAGCTAGAACAATAGTACTGCTTTCTCTGTAGTACTGGGTCCACCATTACTTTACTCTGTAGCCTTTTCCCAGAACTGCTGGAAAAGAGATCCTATGTTCCTGTATTTTGTCTCATCAGCATCCTGAAAAACATGACAATATTGTCTCATTACTTAGACCAAAGCCAAGTCCTTGAAAATAACCCTCAAGTAAAACAAAACAAAACAAAACAAAAAAACAACCACAGTAATTGCTGGCCAATCACTAGAATTTTTCATTTTTGTTTGTTTTCCATTTTAAAACCATTACTGACACCATTTATGAGCCAAGAAAATAGATTTAGATGTAGGTGCTACAGACATGGATATAAGCATGTAGATAGAATGTTGTGTAAGGTCACCATAAAGTTCTAAACAGTCATTCAACCTAAACAGATGAAGTCATCCATCAACTAAAACCACAGGTATAATCACTTCTTGGCCTTTTGGCCGAGATCAAGTGTAAACCATGCATATCCATGTACATTCTATAGGTAGAGAATAATAATATACAATCAAGTGATCAGTAGATGGAATGTAGAAGGAAGGAACACGTGGGAATGTAGTTCTGCTGACCAGTATCATTTAGGTGGGTCAATAGGTACCTGATTTCACGGAATATAGTTTAGCAAGATTAGGTCAGGGTCTCCTGGGGTAAATAAATTACATCCCGTAACTGCTGATGACATGCATTATAAGTAGGTTGCTAACTAGTTTATTGGTGCTTTCCTTAGTAACCAACCTCACAGTGAACTAGTCCACCTCTTAATTCATCAAAGTGGTGAATTCTACTGCAGGTAAAGGGAAAGATCACTTAAAAGGCAGGTGATCACCATTACTTCATATTCATGTTGGTGGATCAGTGTTAGACCTTATTTGGCACAACCAGCAATGCTACAAATAGGCAATCCTATCCCCTCATGAACTATCTGGATATTTTTTCTCCATAGGGCAAATTCACAAAATAGTTGCTGCCAGTACTTCATCACTAGCGAACCTACCACAGAAGAAGGATTTCTTCAAAACACAGTACTGTTCTATTACAAACATTCTATCTCAATTTTTCTGATGATTAAAGGGGATTTTAATTATACAATCAATGAGAAAATAGATAGAAACCATCTGGACGTTCCTGTGTTTTCTGCCAAAGAATTTTCTTTTGTTTTACATGTCAATGACTTAAGTTAACAAAGGAATTTCAGTGCCAGTCATCTGTCCTTGGCAGGGCTGGATCTTTTTTATGTTATGAAAGATCTTTTAAATTTACTGATTGAGAGTCAAATTATCCCACATGGTCAGCGAATTAACCTCAACATTTTCCTACACATAAAACTAAGAACAAAGGGTATTTTTTAATTACTTGATCGTTAAAGCATACAAACTTTAAATCATTTTGTGCTTCAACGTTTTGACTAATCAGGGTGGTCAAAAACTCAAAAACTCTCTTTTTTTGAGGAACTGATGGAAAATGCTTAACCAGTAAGGTACTGAAACAATACTATTGGTTTTAAATTACATAAAAGAACAGAGAAAGCGATGGCATCAGAAAAACAAAGAAAGCCTTGCAGAAGTTATATTGCTACACTGCTGGGCGGCCAGTCTGTATGAACTAAATTTTTAAGGGACTCTAGCAGAGAAGAACCTTTAGGAAGGACTGACCAGGAGACTAGCTCCAAATGTGAGGAATGAGTGAACCACCTGACAAAGAAAATCACGTACCGATCGGAAACCAATCCTTAGTGCTGCCATTGTCCTAGATGTTAGGAAAAGTGGCGTATGGGTGTGGACTTTGCCTAAGAATTTTGTCACATTTGTCCGTTGAGCACCATGACCTTGACTTTGAAAAGGTGGTTTTTGTTTCTTAAATCCATTCTTTGTAAGGAAATGTACAAAACAAGAAAACAGCTCCTTCCATGAAGGCAAAGAAACAGTAAGATCTTCTCAACCGTCTATGGAGGTGTCTCTGTAATACGCAGGATTTGTCGAGGTGGTAGACAGGTGTAGAACTTCTGGGACTTGGAGATTTAGTAGCCAAGAATACTAGAGAATTACATTACTTTTCATGGTGGGGTTGGGGGGAGGCACTGGTATGAAAATTGGATTCACAGCAATATATTTTAGAGATAATTTATAGGGCTAACACACAAGAGCTTTTTCATATTTCATAAAATATTTCAGTGAAAGTAAGGAAAGAACCAGAAATTGGTTTAAAATTCATTGAACTGTCAGTAGTGCTGGAGGGCATAAATTGGACCAAGAAACATGGTCCCCTTTTGGCACTTTTTTTTTTTTAAAGATTCTATTTATTTATTTGACAGAGATCACAAGTAGGCAGAGAAGCAGGCAGAGAGAGAGGAGGAAGCAGGCTCCCAGCTGAGCAGAGAGCCCGATGCAGGGCTCGATCCCAGGACTCTGGGATCGTGACCTGAGCCTAAGGCAGAGGCTTTAACCCACTGAGCCACCCAGGCGCCCCTTGGCACTTCTTTTTAAAGGGAAAAAACCCAACTATGATCTGTTTTAGGCTAGAAACTACTGTAAGAATTCATAGGGAGATGATATCAAGAAGAGAAAATCACCTTTTATCTGTGACTAAGTTGACATCACCTTAATATCCTCATTTTAAAAAATAATAAACTTTAAAAAATTAAAAATTAAAAATAATAAACTCTCCAATTGACCATAGTCTAATAAATTTCTTTGGTTACATGACTACTTTCCCAAGTCCTTACCGAAAATGAGGGAGGACAGAATTTAGTGACTCATGCCAGGTCTAAGAAACTAATCCCAATCTAAAAATATATTTTTATCATATTCCAAGGATTTTTGATGAAAAGATTCAAAATTAAATTAGCGAGCTCCTGGTGAACATAACAAAATTATTTTGTCTTCACCTTGATATTTATAGATCCTTGATGATCACCAGCTTTTAAACTGTAAAACTCCCTGCAAATGAAATACAGTATATTAAAAAGGAAGATGCAGGTATTTTTAAATAAAATATACACATTTCCAAAAAGCTATGTGGTAAGACATATTTTTGAGATATCTGCTGAAGGATTACCAGAAGTAGTAATATTGGAAACCTTGGGTAAATTGGGGGGTGATGGGCAAAGAAGTAGCCATGTTACAGGAGAAACATGGCCTTTGACGATGAACTGCTTTGCATTGAAAACCTGGCTCTGGCTCTTGCCACTCTGGCCAAGTTACTCTATAAACTTTCGTTTCCTCCCACTTCTGAGAACTGTCTGGGGGTTAAACAGGATGATATATGTCACATGCGTACCATGGTGCTAGGCACACAAAAGATTACGCAGTCATTCTGAATGCTCCTCCCTTACACTGAAGGGCTGAGGTAGGAGAAGGAAGCAATGAAGAAGGTTGGCAGAGGCACTTCTCCTGGCTGCCAAGGATGCTGCCAGCTGACAGCTCACAGCTGAGTCCCTTTTGAAGAATGGCCTCTAGCTAAAGATAGGTGTCTGCCCAAAGTCATGCCCTGTCCTTGGAGGCAGGTGCATTCAATGACTGGAGGACAAAGGTACAAAGGCTCAATTCAGGGCACTTCTGAAGTGTCATCTCAGCTTTTGAGTAAGGAAGGGGATCAATGTAAATGTTGTAAGAATGTATCACAGATCAACTTGTCTCACTGCCCCCCTCTGGTTTCCCTCTTTCCTTTCTTACAGGTGATGTTCCTGAGGTCACTTCCAAATAAATCTCCTACATGCAAATTTCCACTTCATAGTCTATTTCCCTAGGACCTAAGAACAATCAGGGATGAAGAGGGATTAGTATCACTGTGATAAAGCAGGGGGTTTTGGAGATTACAAATCATTACTGTTATAATTATACTCGGATGTTTGCAGTTTTTCTTTTCAATTACACATGAGATTATCCCCATTCAACAGATTAAGAGAGGTTAAGCGATTTGCCTAGCATCACAGAGCCAGCAACTGCGTAGCGTAGCCGAGATTTCAGTCAGAGTTTATCCAGCACTGAAGTCTGGGCTTTTTCCAGGACATCACAGTATCTCCCATCACGTCACCATAAGTGAGAGGCACGTCCGATGCAGTAGGAAGAAAGATGAAAAGCACAGTGGCTCTGGCTGCTTCCCATTCACAAATCCCAATTTTGGTTAATATGGCTCTGTCTCCCCTTTAAGTTTCTTGTGCTTTAGGGTTTTTCTTTGAGGCTCCTTCTCAATCCCCAAATACCAGGTATTTAGCCTATGAATTTTCTCTCTGTGTGTTTGTTTCTTTTTGTCTGCACATCCTATTTTAAAGGTAGGCGGTATTTTAGAATTAAAAAATAAAATAACAAGGACATGAACTGTAGAGTCTGAGGACTGAATTTTCATCCCAGTCCTGCCATTTACTTGTAATGAGGTCTCAAGAGAACTGCTTAACTTCTCTCGGCCTCTACTTAATCATCTATGAACTAAACCCCTGGTACAGTTGTGTGATGCTCACTGAGATAACCTACCTAAAGCACACAGTGAGGCAGCCTCCCAGATATCCTCAACCGTACAACCTCTTTTCTAAAGAGCTCCCTGGTGGTTACCACTCATCCAACCAGTCCACTGTCAACAAATCAAGTTACAGTAGGTGAACAGCTACCTTCCCAAACGGTGTCATATCTCCTTTATAATATACCCATTCTGATTCACAATATACATACTCATTGCAATAGCCATCCCTCGCCTCACCCGGTCTTTATCATCACGTGTGTTACTTGTGTCCTAGACATAATGCAAAAACTTTCTTGAATGGTTAGAACTTCTAAACCACCATCTCTTTTCCTAAGAAGATAAGGCCTCTCTATTTCCTCTCTGCTCAGCCCTGACAAGACAAAGCATATCGCACCCACACCCAAGGGATCTGAGACTTCAGAAGAAATTATTCCAGCTCAGGAAAATAGGCTGATTCTGGAAAACAGTATGGAGGCTTCTCAAAAACTAAAACTGAAAGCAATTTCACCACTAGATATTTACCCAAAGGATACAAATAGTGATCCCAAGGGACACCTGCACCCTTCTGTGCTTATAGCAGCAATGTCCACAATAACCAAACTATGGAAGGAGCCCAGATGTCCATCGACAGATGAATGGATAAAGAAGATGTGGTGTGTACACACACACACACACACATACACATAATACACACACAATGGAATATTACTCAACCCTCAAAAAATGAAATCTTACCATTGCAATGAGGTGGATGGAAGTAAAGGGGATTATGCGAAGTGAAATAAGTCAATCAGGGGCGCCTGGGTGGCTCAGTGGGTTAAGCCGCTGCCTTCGGCTCAGGTCATGATCTCAGGGTCCTGGGATCGAGTCCCGCATCGGGCTCTCTGCTCAGCAGGGAGCCTGCTTCCCTCTCTCTCTCTCTCTCTCTGCCTGCCTCTCCGTCTACTTGTGATCTCTCTCTGTCAAATAAATAAATAAAATCTTAAAAAAAAAAAAAGAAATAAGTCAATCAGAGAAAACCAATTATATGATTTCACTCATGTGTGGAATTTAAGAAACAAAACAAAGGATCATAAGGGAAGAGAGGGAAAAATAAAGTAAGATGAAATCAGAGAGGGAGGCAAACCATAAGAGACTCTTAACTATAGGAAACAAACGGAGGATTGGTGGAGGGGTGGTGGGTGGGAGGATGGGGTAACTGGATGATGGGCATTAAGGAGGGCACATCATGTAATGAGCACTGGGCATTGTATAAAACTGGTGAATCACTAAACTTTACCTCTGAAACTAATAATACACTATATGTAAATTAATTGAATTTTAATTAAAATAAAATAAAATTTATACCAGAAGGGATAAAAGGGAAAGAAAAATAGGCTGGATTCCTCTGAATTAAACATTTAGAATCCTATTTTGAGATTTAAACTCACAAACTCTGATTTCTGGCAAAGGGCACATGCCCTTCAATTCACAATCACTGCTTGGGTAAGGAAATGTTTGGCATGCTTAATTTTGGACTTTAAATACTATTAATTAATATTTATTTAACACTTACTATATGCCAGGGAATTTGGTAAGTGTTTTACATGCACTGTGTTGTTCATCCTCATGAGAAACCTAGTTAGGTATTATAATAACCCAGACTTTATAAAAGAAGGAAAACAGTAACAGAGCAAATGTCCTTCCCCTTTTCCCAGGAGAGATGGAAAGTTGGGGCAACTCTAGCTGCCAACCCAACCATATTAGACAGAGATCTGAAGGACTTAAGAACTCAAAAGAAGGGGCGCCTGGGTGGCTCAGTGGGTTAAAGCCTCTGCCTTCGGCTCAGGTCCTGATCCTGGGCTCCTGGGATGGAGCTCCACATCGGGCTCTCTGCTCAGCAGGGAGCCTGCTTCCCTTCATCTCTCTCTGCCTGCCTCTCTGCCTACTTGTGATCTCTGTCTGTCAAATAAATAAATAAAATCTTAAAAAAAAAAAGCTCAAAAGAACTACCAATAAGAATAAGCTTATAAGAAGAAGAGGGGGGAAAACCCTCTTAGTATTTTTATACATGAGCATATATTTGCCCTTCTCAACTACCTACTAATTTAACCATTAGTTTACCATTTTATTATTGAGATTTTATTCTAAGAAAAAAATTGAATTTCCTAAAATCATAGTTCCTTTTTTAAGTAGAAGAAAATGAAGAGAGCTATATATTTCGTCAATCAGGATGTTTGATTATGTTAAAACAATTTTTTTTTTTCAAGACAAAGCAAAGGCAGGAAGCTAACTTACAGTGAAATAGCAGTGAGCTCATAATACCCAGATGGAAGGCCAAAGTCCTGAAACCAGATAGTTTGCCTAATTCACAAAGCTTCATCATTTTAAGTGAATTTACTCTACTAAGATGGTGTTTCTCTTCTCTAGACCTTTTACTGAGATTTTGACTTGATTTTTCCTGGATCAAGTGAAGTCATTTGCTTGAGTTGGTCATCCCTATTTATTGAAAACCAGACAACTTCATGTTTCAACAAGTTTGATATCATAAATCAAATTACAAACAAATAAAACTAATTTAATTTTTTTAAAAATGAGATCTTGCATTCTTTGATGACTCAATGAAATTAAGAGTTGTTCATTTTCTCACTCAGGGGCAATAGTGGAAATACTTAAACTAGCAGGTTAGTGACACAGCAGTGGCAACATGTCCCTGTCCATTAATTTTGTCTGATAAGATGAGACTCTTGGCTTTTTTTAACGAAAACATCTTCCAGGTGGATAATGATCCCGCTGTGACATCAGCCACTCCCACTGAGCAGAAAGACTAGCGGGGTGGGCACCTCGTTGCCATGCCATTACTCCTCCCCAAAATTTCTTTCTCAGCTTAACCCACAAAGGCCCTATGAGCCCAGCATCAAAAGGGCTACATTTTAAGTTATTTCGCCATGTTAAAAAATTTGCATTGATTAAATCACATGTTTTTCAACCTGTCACCCTTCTAACCAACACCATGATTTTGCACCATAGTCCGCAGTCATTGATATTTTAAGTCTGTGTTCACAGACTTGATTGTAATAACCAGAGAGAGGATGATCTGTCATGTGAGGATCGCGTGCATGCGTGGTCTTGGGTTTGTTAATGTGGTGTTATAACAGTTTGATTTCGAGCTAGCCAACAAGATATTTTCTATCTGGTTAAAAGATTTTTCGGTATCTACTATATGTATGGCATTGTGTTTTGTTTTGTTTTTTAGTATGTCTTTACCTTCTCTATCCTAGATTTCCTGCTTCAGAAAGAACCCAGGCCAGGGTGAGCAATCTTTTTCTGTGAAGGGTCAGAAAGCAGTTTAGGCAAAAGCCACCCAGTCTGTAACTACTGCTCACTCTGTCGCTGTAACTGTGAAAGCAGCCCTGACCCGTATGTAAACAAATGAATTGTGGCTGTCTCCCAATAAAACTTTATTCACAAAACAGAAAACAGGCCAGACTTAGCCATTGGTTTATCTAAACCAAAAGGCTGCTGAGAGCAAAAAACTATCTCTTCCTGTATCCCTACCACCTAGCATATACTGGGTACTCAAATCTGTCAACTAAATGAATAAAAATAAATTTCAAAGGACCAAGAAAGGATACTGCATCAGTCATAATAGCAAATACATTATCTCACACCTATTGGTGTGGACCATAGTAACTTGCCAGTAGAGAAGCATTTGCTGAATAACTAAAACTCAACTTGATTTCATACCCAACATCCATCTCTAACTTTTATTCTCAACTTTTAGGAATTTATTCTTGGTCCAAAATATCATTGAAAGATGCATTAAACCAAGGCTGTGGCCCTGTATATATTGGCTCCTTTAAAAAGTGCTCCAGGAAGAAACAGGCATATTGGAGAACTGTTGCTTTTTTGTGTGCTCCCACTCACATGTGTTTTAATATTACAGCTTTATCAGGACAGTTGAGCTGCCATCTAGTTGATTCCTGACAATTCTCTGTGGCTTTAGCTAAAACTTCGGCAGTTGATTTTTTTTTTTTTTTTTAATGAAGGCAGCCAATCTTTTGACAAAATTCAACCCATCGTCAACCCATCATCCCTAGGGAAATTCTTGAGTTTTTAGAACTTGTTTTCAGACCAACATTTCCCAGGAAGGTTTCATATCTTCCTTCCTTTTTCAGGAATTCTCTTTTTTGCAGTCAACTGTCACAGCTGATAACTTACTGGCTTAGAGGGAGCTTTTAACTTCCAGTACAAAATAAACATGACACTGCAAATAAGCCTTATGAAAGGATAAGCATAATGTTTTTTAAAGGCATTTCCACAATATCCCCTAAGATGCCCAGATGACAAAATAAAGGAAGTAAGGATTGTAATCATGCAAAATAAATGATTTTCTCTTCTGGTTAAATAGAGAAATTCGGTTTTAAAGGTTTATAACCAAAACTTGTCATAAGCAGACATGACCTACCTAATTTCTTTTTTTTAATAATCTTAGTTTTTTAAAATGTTTTTTTCCACCTTTACTGGAGGTATGACTGACAAATAAAAATTGTATATATTTAAGGTGTACAACATAATAATTTGATAGAGATATACATTATCAAGCTTATTAACACACCCTTCACCTCATATAGTTACCCTTTTTGTGTGTGTGGTAAGGACATTTAGAATCTACTCTCAGCAAAATTAAGTATACATTAATAACTATAGCCACCATGCTATACATTAGATCTCCAGAACTTTCTCATCTTATCACTGGAAGTTTGTACTCTTGACTAACTTCTCCCTATTTCCCTCACTCCCAGCTCTCAGTAGCACCATTCCATCCCTGTTTCTATGACTCTGACACTTTTAGATTCTACAACAGAGGTCTATATAATTTCTTAACAACACCCCCCCCCCCAGAAAAAAGTAAGTTTCAGGGGAGAAAAAAAGTTCCTTTTTCTTACATATCTTTTGAGAAAAGTAGTACTATAATGTCTTTCTTTTCCTCAAAAAAAAATTTATCTTGAGACTTCAGAAAATTAGCACTGGGAAAACTATCACTGCCCTTCAAAAAAACAGTATATAGCTTCCTATCCCACACTCAAGCCTGACTATTGAAATCACCTGGTCAGCTTTTGGAGCATGCAGATGACTGGGCCACACTACAAGGTCAAGCTGAGGAATCTATTGATTTACTGAGACATTCTCCAGGTGGCCCAAATGGCATTTCAGATTTGGGAACCCCTGCACTAGAAGACTCTTTCCCAGCAAAAGTGCTGCATCTGGTCAATGCTTTAATGATGATTCAAAAGACCCCAGATTCCTTTTCTCAGCAGTGAATAGATTTTCTTTCTATCCTTTTGATCTTCACCAAAAATCAGGTGCCAGCCACAAAATCCTATTTACTTTTACTGTAACCCCAGCATCTGTCTTAACAACCACAGACCCTGTTTTCATTTTGTAGCTGTTCCAGTCTTTGAAAACAGAGGCTGATGTTCACACACAGAAGTGTACTTTTCAAAAAGCCACAAAATAAAGTGACTGTTTCTAGTTCTGATTGAAGAAAATCCATGTGTCAGTTTAAATATCTCCTGCCTTGATTACACTCATTGGTATGTGAAAATATTTATGGAACCTAAGTATAGCATTCAATGCAACAATGTGAAATCCACCATCCTCATGCAATTCAAACAGATAAGCACTAATGATTAAAATGAAGCAAAACAACAACAACAAATATTTGCTGAGTGTGTCTGTATGTGCCAGGCAGTGCAAAGATAAATGAAAACTTTTATTTAAAAAAAAAATAGCATTTTAGTCAGTACTTTCAGTGCAATGATTAATGAATTTGTTCATTAAATTTCCCATCAAGTATTTAAGTTCCCCTGAAGAAATAATATTTTAGCAAAGCCAATTATTTAGATATAGTCATGGTTGGTTTTTCTTTTCTATACTACAGAAATTTTAAAGATTTTTTTTTTAATTGTAGGAGATTCAACAAAACAGTTGACCCGGATTCTTTACTGTATATAGCTGATTTTGTGTACTTCTGAGAGGGTTTCCAACAATGATACATTTCTCTATGGAAAGTGTAGCATGTGCCCTTGTGTTTCCAGGCTCCCAGCCTTAGCTATGGAGAGTTCATATGCAAAGAGCAGTCAGTTAGAAAGTTGATGCAACTATTCTGAAGCAAGAGACTAAGACTAAAACTAAGAAAACAGCAATGAAAGGGGCGAAAGGAGGCACTGGAGAAGAAAAAGAAGTATTAGGTATGTCTCCAATATTGTTTCTGGTTGGAAGAAACCTGAGAGAGTTTTGATACTATGTTTACCAAGATAAGAAATACACAAGGAGCAGTTCTGGTGTGACAGAGAGGGGAGAAATGAAGACTTCAATCATAAAAATCATGCAAAATGCCTCCAGGACAAAATGCTTTTGGGCGAGATACTGGAGCAGTAGGAAAAAATGATCCCTGCACTTGAAAATCTCAAGAATAAGGTCAAATGCAAGATATGGGAAAAGATCTAGAGGATGATGTACCAGTTATCTATTTGCCACAATGATGTTGTGTAACAAACATCTACATCACTCAATGGCTTTAAATGATACTTAGTTCAGGATTCTGCTGGTGATTGGGTGGTTCTTTTGGTCAGAGCTAGACTCACTCCTGCTTTTGTAGTCAGGTCCAAGGCTGTGACAACTAGGCTGACCCATCCAACAGGCTCATGCTCAAGGCAGTGAGAGATTTAGTGAGGGAGAGTGAAATCTCACAAGGCCTAGTGAGGCCTGGCTCAGAACTGTGTACGGCTTCACTTCTGGAAATTCTACCAGCCAAAGCAAGTTATAAGACCAACACAGGTTTAAAGAGTAGGGAAATAGACTCTACCTTTTGGTGAGGAGAAATTCAAGGTCATATTGTAATGGGTATGTATACCGGAGAATTAAAGCCATTTCTGCAATTAGTGTATCATATCATGAATCATAATCTATTCTCCTCTGATACAGCTTGTTTCTGTTTCCTCATCTTAGAAAAAGAGAAGCAGAGATCCATAAAGTTTAAGAGCTAAAAGTGAATTGAGTGGTTATGCTCTCAAATCTTTTCATTTACCAATATGAAACCTAAAGCTCAAAGGGGTTTACTGACTCACAATCTAACAGCGAAGCAGTTACAAAACCAAGATAAAAAGATTTTTTGAGTTCTGGAACCATGCCCTTCCAGCACACCATGCCCTGGCTCCACAGCGTGCTCAAACTCTTTAAATAATGTGTAGTAATAACTTTTCACTCAGGATGAATTTTTTTCAGAACAAAATTTGGAAATGTGTAGTTTTTTAATCCAAATAATTAAATATTCATTTGTAGGAAATATTGTGAATGCAAAGGAACTTTTTACAAATGGTTCTTTCTATCCATCATTATCGATCATTATTTAGTGAGAAATAAAAGAATAATAGTGACTAAATAGGATGATATGCCTTTGAAAGACAAGTTTAGAAATCCATTTGTTACTTTATGTAACTTGGTGCCACTTCAACTTATAATTCTTTTTTTAAAAAGATTTTATTTATTTGAGAGAGAGTGAGAGAGCACAAGCAGGGGGAGAGGGAGAAGCAGACTCCCTCCTGAGCAAGAAAGCCCATGGACATGGGGCTCAGTCCCAGGAACCCAAAATCATGACCTGTGCTGAAAGGCAGATGTTAGCCCACTGAGCTACCCAGGTGCCCCTCAATTAATAATTTCTTAAAAGAATAAAACATAAATTCTTCTATCCACTTATTTAAAAGGTTTCTAGACTCATAAAAGGTGCTCTCATGTTATTTGACTTTTCCAATTTATTTTGTTTTAGTAGTAATTAAGGCATTTTTAATTAAGAGTAAAATGTAAGTTATCAATGATGATAAATGTCAACCTGACTTGTCATATTTAGAAAACTAACTTAGGAATATGGAATTTTAGTCTTTTCTACTTGAAGTGCACTTTATAATATTTCATGATCAGCTTTTATAAACAGAACCTGAGGGGAATGATACCTATTTAGAGTAGGTTTTTTCTAACTAAAAATGTGAAAATAATTAAATAACTAAACTAATCTTAGAGAAAGACTTAAATAAACTCTGGATCTTCGTACAAAGGAATATCAAATCAATGACAAGGGGAAATGCTCTAAAAATAATATTAAAATCAAAAAGAAATAAGGAAGGAAAGAAAAAGAGAATATATTTATAGGCAGTACAATTGAATATATAATTAAAATACTGAAGGAATCTATGACAAAATATGAACAGTGATTTCTTTCTTTTGGTGAAGGACTATAGTAATTTAGTCTTTCTTCTACATACTTTTATGTATATCTAAATCAAATCAAAATAAGTAATTTTAAGTAAAAATAAGTAAAATAGTTTACATTATTTAAAAGATAATTTAAAAACAAGACAAGAAAGTGAGCCCCAAGATTGTGATTGTAAATACTTAAAATACCACAAATCTTTTAAAAAATAATATATTTGAGTAAAATAATTACTAGACAAAACATTTTAAATTGAACATCATATTCTTTAACCATCCTGCATCCAAAATGAGTCATTAAACCATGATATTAGAATGAGTGATCAACAATCTCATTTCACAAATAAGAAAGTTTCATGATCAGAAAACTTAAGTGCCCAGTAACTTACCCAATAATATATAGGCAGTCCATTTTAGAATAAAGACACACAATCCAGCTATGCTCTATTTTATCATTCTGCCTCTCTAAAAATTTTCTCTTTTAGTTGATTAACATTGGTATAATACCAGGTTTTTCAAATACATGAGTGTCCTGCTCACCTTTTCTCATTTATTAATCCATCTTTAGAAATAGTAGTAGCCATTCTATTTTAAAATGTGATTTTTTTCCCCCAGATTTGCATATGGGCAAGACTTGGATACATTTTAACTTTTTTATCATTATATTTCAGACATTTTTCCTCTTGACAACAAATCAGAGTCTGTTTCAGTAGTCTTAGTTTAGGGAGAGAAAGTAACACACACAGCTAAGAATTGAAAATCTATTCCTCACTTACTACTAGTAGATGAAAGATAGCACCTTGAGAGCAGAAGTCAAGCCTTATCAATGCGGAATTACTGGGCTATTGAGATAAAAAGATGCATTTGCTATAGTGTCTATTTCAAAGAGTTTAAGGTAGAGTAGAGAGAAACAGATATAAAGCAACTTAGAGCAATACCACTTTGTAGTTACCACAGAAAATGTTTTTATAAACTTAAAAGAAAGGCTTGTTATTTCTGCTTTGGGGATTATGAGGTAAGACTGTCAGGAAACTTGTAAAGTCAAAGTTGGTCTGGAAACTCTTCAATAAAATTTGTTATTAAAAAACAACAACAACAGGGGCGCCTGGGTGGCTCAGTGGGTTAAAGCCTCTGCCTTCGGCTCAGGTCATGATCCCAGGGTCCTGGGATCGAGCCCCACATCGGGCTCTCTGCTCCACGGGGAGCCTGCTTCCTCCTCTCTCTCTCTCTGCCTGCCTCTCTGCCTACTTGTGATCTCTGTCTGTCAAATAAATAAATAAAATCTTTAAAAAAAAACAACAACAACAACAACAACAATAACAACTAGCAATCAAGTCAGATGATTTACCATCCAAACTACTGTTGAATGTATTAAGAAAACAGCAAGAGATACTTCATAGAAGATGGTTTCAATCATCTGATATCCATGTTTTTATAAACATAAAAAGCCATGTTATGAATTGAAAAGAGCATGTTCAGCCCTGTATTAATTATTACGGTGGGTATAAAAATTTATGAGACACATTGCCAACCTGTGGGACATGCAATATTACTTTAATGTCAATATATGTACACACAGGAATAGGATAATGTATCAGAGAAATACTAGCAACTATAACAAATACACACCACAATTCTGGTAGTCTAACATAATAAAAGTCTATTTCATGTTCAAGTAAGAGTCCATTGCACATATTCCTGGTGTGAAGGTGGTTTTCCTCCATTGATGATTACTGAAAGTTTGGCTCAACTGCTCCATAACATAGCTGCCTCAGCATCCATTTTGTGTGGCTAAGCAGCCTGCAGAGAACTTGAGCTGATGTTAGCCTCTCCTTCGAGTGCATGCCCTAGATAGCAGCCCAGTGTCACAAATAAATGTGAGTTCCTGATATGATTCCCCCAACCACTGTAGGATAAGCACTCTCCCCCATCTTTTTCATTTGAAATGACCAATCCGGCCTTACTTAGCCTGAGAACCCCAAGGCCTTCCAACCATAGACCCTAGTAAAGACAAGTGTTTCAAGCGTTGTTTCATTTGCCAGCACCTGCCTTTACCTCCCCTCAGGCCCTTGAGACATGCATGCTGTGTACCTCCTCAGGACCTCTGAGTCATAAACTTCTCTATTTCAATTCCTTTGTGGTCTTCTGTTTAATCTGGGCTCACTATTAAACACCCTAGCCTCTACTGAACAAATACTAATTTAACAAAGGCTCTTTCCACCTTGTTTCTCTGTCACTTGCTAGAAGTCTTATAGTCCTCTGATGTCAGCTGCTAGATGGAGAAAGATAGAATAGAGAAGGCATACCACTTTTTAACCTTCTTAGTCCAGAGGTAAAGTTACTCACATCCCCTGTCATCCACTGGTGAGAACTAATGACATCACACTGCCAACACCTGGAAGGGCTGTCTGCACATCTATCTCCTAGAAACAGCTCAACATGTGGAGGGTGGAGCAAAGATCCCTGGTAGACTGCTGGCCATTCCTGCCTTAGATTTGGGTGGGTGGGGTACTGGAGGAGAATGGGCTCTTATTCCTATTGCATTAAAAAAAAAAAAAACCTCATTGGGGATCTAAATGATTACTGTCTAAATGTTAGAAAAACTCAGACTTCACTAACACTTCTCTTCAAATCTTAGATTTCCTAAGATATGAATGCTTTTGAAACTAGAATCCTCCCTAGCCATTAATTCAATTAAATTATGTTTACATTTTGTTTCTCAGAACTAGTTCATAATTGAAACCACCTTGTATAAAAATTGATTAAAAGAAAAAGAAAGAAAACCACCTTGTGTGAAGCCATTTTGGCATATGAGTAAATTTGCACCCTTTTGGGGGCTCATTCATTCAATCAACAAATTCATGGAGCATCTCCCATGTTCCAGGACACACACTACTCAGGAAATGAAAGGACAGTCTCTTGGGTTGTTAGAAAGAAATGCTGATTTCTGTAATTAAACTGAGATTCTAGAAGAAACTAAAAGAATACATTAAAACAATCTTATTGCAGAATTTTAGATTTGAGATGCAGAACCATAAAAGTACCTAGAGTATCCAACATGGCCAAGCATAAACTGTAGGGCAAAGAGTGGCAGAGGGTGAAGCTGGCTGTAGGAATGAAAGAGACTTCACAGTTTTTCCAGATGTAGATTTAACAAGAGTCTATGATCAAAACAATGACTCAACGGTATCCAAGATGGAAAAGTAGGTGAATGATGGTGCTCTTAGTGGAACTACAGGAGCCCCACAAATGAGAGTTTTAAGAAAGAATGTTTCATTATTGTATTAAATTGAGGTAACTGTAGATATCCATATGAAAACTCACCTAGGGGTGCCTGGGTGGCTCACTCAGTTGAACGTCCAACTCTTGATTTCGGCTCAGATCATGATCTCAGCTCAAGTCATGACCTCAGGGTCGTGAGATTGAGCTTGGCATTGGGCTCTGTGCTGAGTATGAAGCCTGCTTGGATACCCCTCTTCCTCTATGCCTTCTCCTGCTTGCACATGCGCATTCTCTCTCACTCTCTTTCAATAAAGAGAGACGAGAAGAGGAGAAAAGAAGAAGAAAATTCATCTAGATGTAAGGGAAAGTTATCTACCCACATGCAATTAAAGGCAGTCTAAATTCAGCTCTTACTCTACTTTTCAAGCTTTTTTTCTTGAATTAGTGTGCAGTGAGAAAAAAGAAAAGACAAACAAAGGCACATCATATCATTGTGTCTTTATGATATTAGATTTGGCAAGATTTAGTGCTCTTTTTCAGAGATTGTACAAATCAAGCCTCTTTTTATAACAAAATCACGTGGCCTGGTCTTATGTTCAAATGTTGAATCTTCATCAGACATTTTGAAATACTTAGCAAAGGGCATACTGGTTTTTAGGGACCACCTATGCTTTAAAACCAAACCAAACAAAACAGGTGCCAGTATAAAGCAAACCTGGATTCATTTTAGGGTTGGTGTGAAAACCATAAATATAGTGGTTCTGCTCTATTTCATCTCCTGGAATTTACACTCTGGTTTCAACTATGCATTGTTTCCCGTTTTTCACACCCACACACCAGGATCAAAATTTAAGGTGCAGAGGGAAACAACCTATATTAATAATGTTTTTTAACGAGTCTAATTTACACTTTCTTAACTTAGGCAGTCACCTTGGCGTTGTTTTATTTTGTAATCATTAATAATAGCAGTAAACACCTTGCAGCGCTTATAACATTTTAGGCTCCGTTCTAATATTTTACACATATTAACTTATGGAAACTTCACAACAGCCCATGAGGTAAGGACTACAATAATCATCACATTGAAGATGAAGAAACTGAGGCACAGAAAGATTAAGTAAGGTGCAAATGGTTCCAGAGCTGGCAAGTGGAACCTGTCCTCACAATCCATATCCTGTATTGCCTGTCTGCCTTACAAACCGTATTCTCTTTTGCTGTCCTTTGTGTTTGAAGAATTGCCCTGAGACCCCTAGGGCATAATGTAGAAAACCCTTGATTCCCAACATATGTTATTCCAAACTGCTCTTGCCAGCTGATTCAGTGCCAGCCAGCAGTCCCCCTGCTCCTCTTCCTCTTCCAGTCTTCTTATTAAACAGTAGGGACTGTTGAGCATTAAAAGAACCCACCTGCCCGAGAGGAAGAGCTGAAGAGAATGCAGAGTTGGGAAGACTCCATCTCATCACTGTTCCCTTCCTTCTTTCTTGTGGCACTAACGGGTTAATGCCGGCCTGTCAGAGTAATGTGAAGAGGACGAAGAATGGCCACGCGGTCACCATGCTTGTAATTTCATTAATCTGGCTCAGAGAGGATAACTTGCCCCAAATAATGGAGTCGGAACTTAAACCCAGCTCTGTTTAACTCCAAAGCCAAGGCATGCTCTTTCCATGCTGTAGAACCAAGCTCAGAAGGGAGAGGAAGGTTCTCCTGATGCTATCTGTCCATCCCATCAAGTCTTACCTTTTCCTCTGTAAAAATGACACCATGAGTAATTTTCAGTATTGTTTCCTGATTGGTGCTACAGCTAAATACTGTTCATTAGTACAATTCCTAGCATGCCATATATTGAGAAATGGCTTTATGAAGTCATCTCTAAGAAACACCATCAAAAATTAGGTAGTGATATAGCAATAATAGCTGTATATAATGTTGACAGCCTGGAATCCTTTGTTTTTTTTAATTGTCTCTCAATGTGAACACGTGTACTTGACTGACAAGTATTTTCATTTTGTGTGGTTACTTGAAATTTTAAGTAGCTGTGCTTAATTTTTTCCAAATTAATATATAGTGGGAAAGAGTTTGAGACATTTTCTAAGAAAAAACAAGCAAATAAAAGTTATCAATTTTTAAATTTAACAAAAGCTCTGCATAGGGTTGTTGTGAAAATAAATGGGATCATATGTTTAAAGAATATTTAGCACGATGCCCAGCAGGTTATAAATGACCAGTAAGTGGCAGAGATTTTTATTAGGAAAACCATAAAATTCAAATACTAAAAAATTCAAAGCATTACTGACCACCAATTTTATTGTTTCTTAAAATATTGTTATAATATTTAAGCCAATATAAATTTTAAATTTTAACTATTCCATGTAAATGGCAAACTAACAATACTTTCTCATTTATTTTTGTACACAAATGAATTATTTTTCAAATATTTTCATTGCCTATATCTCTAAAATAAGTGTTTCATTTGTCACTGGGACATTGATTTACTCAGATTCCAAAAGCGATAGCAAGTAATTCCAATGGTTCTCCTCAGAATAATATGATCTCACTTTCTGCATTAAAAAAAAAAAAGCTTGCAGAGGTTCCAAAAAAAAAGTCTTTCTGTTGTTTTTTCCTGTTCTCCAAAGCTATGAATACTCAGAAAATGCTGGTATAAAAAGTAAAGTTTTGGACATATTTGTAAGCAAACTTATTCTTGTAATGCAATCATTAGACTCGTAAGAATTATGGTGACCACACACATGCATCAAGACCATAGCGGTTTGTGGGCTGTCAAAAACACTCTTGGAGAAAAGAGAAGGGAAAAAGATTCTGTTGCATTTGTGACCTCTAGAGGCCAACATGAACGTAATCTATTTTATTCATTTAACAGTGCCTCCAAGTACAATCTTCAAGAGTTTGAGATTTATAGTCTTTAGAAAATAGAGCAAATTCAAGAGAAGAGAGGTTCCATTTTAGGTGAATATGTTGCCTTGAATTAACAACCACAAACCACAAATTGAAGTTTTAAATAATAATTTGAAAAAGCCTCAGACTCCTGGAGAATCTTTATGGAAAATGAAAACCTTGCCTATTTCACAGTGGAGCTGTCCAGACTAATTACTTATTGGGAGTAATCATCAGATTGAGGATGAACAGGGTGAAATGCATCCTTTGGGGCCCTGGAGTCAAAACTCGATTCTAACGTTTGCTGGTTTCCTGTCCTGGAAAAATCATCAACCTCTCTGAGCCTCAATGTCCTCATTTGTAAGTTAAGTCATCACAATAAAAACCACCTTACAGTGTTGTTTATAGATTAAATGAGGTAACATATATATTCAGAATGTATCTTGAAAACTGCCAAGTTCTAAAACCAGTAACAAATTTCATTCCAACCCTATCACTCTTTGTTGAGATGCTGCCTTTTCTTTCTGAATGATAAACTTTTTCCCCACGGTGATAGATCCAAGACAAAATATTGGTCTGGCAAAGCCTTCTTTAAGTTAAAAAGCAGGGCTTGGTGCACTCTCATCCTGTGCCATGCTATTGTACAACGGCCCTCGTCACTCTGAGAAGAGTTAGTAGAAATTGGAGCAGCAGTGAGTCAGCTGCCCAGGTACATTTATTTCCCTTTGTCCTCAAGATGGTGATCACGATACGCCCCGTGAAACGTTAGGACATTTCTTCATTTCTCAACATGCTCAGAAATGGCATCTACCCACCTCCCCACATACTGCACCATTAGGTTCAGAAGCTTTCCTCAAGGGCCAAACTTTCCAAACTGGCTCCTTTTATAGCTGGAGTGAAGTCTGTATTGTTCATTTTGCACGTTCATGCAGCCTGTCTACTATATGGGGAGTGTCGAATAGAAGGTGGGTAAAGTGTTTCTGCAAAACCCCTTTGTCCTTTCTTTGTTCCCATAAAGCAAAAGTCTAATCGTGGATACCTGTTATGAGCCTTCTTTCTCCCACTGAATACTACAAAGAAATTCACTTGACCCTCCTAATTACATAGTCTCTAACTTCAATGTCCCCTTGCTTGTCAGCTCTCTCTCATGCCTCACAATAACTTCTTTTATTTTATTTTTTTTCTTGATTAATTTTTTATTTTTTCAGCATAACAGTATTCATTATTTTTGCACCACACCCAGTGCTCCATGCAATCCGTGCCCTCTACCATACCCACCACCTGGTGCCCCCAACCTCCCACCCCCCACCCCTTCAAAATTCTCAGATCGTTTTTCAGAGTCCATAGTCTCTCATGGTTCACCTCCCCTTCCAATTTCCCTCAACTCCCTTCTCCTCTCCATCTCCCCTTGTCCTCCATGCTATTTGTTATGCTCCACAAATAAGTGAAACCATATGATAATTGACTCTCTCTGCTTGACTTATTTCACTCAGCATCATCTCTTCCAGTCCCGTCCATGTTGCTACAAAACTTGGGTATTCAGCCTTTCTTTTTTCTTTTTCTTTTTTTTTTTTTTACAGCTTTATAAACATATATTTTTATCCCTAGGGGTACAGGTCTGCGAATCGCCAGGTTTACACACTTCACAGCACTCACCATAGCACATACCCTCCCCAATATCCATAACCCCACCCCCCTCTCCCAACCCCCTCCCCCCATCAACCCTCAGTTTGTTTTGTGAATTAAGAGTCACTTATGGTTTGTCTCCCTCCCAATCCCATCTTGTTTCATTTACTCTTCTCCTACCCCCTCAACCCCCCATGTTGCATCTCCTCTCCCTTATATCAGGGAGATCATATGATAGTTGTCTTTCTCCGATTGACTTATTTCGCTAAGCATGATACCCTCTAGTTCCATCCACGTCGTCGCAAATGGCAAGATTTCATTTCTTTTGATGGCTGCATAGTATTCCATTGTGTATATATACCACATCTTCTTTATCCATTCGTCTGTAGATGGACATCTAGGTTGTTTCCATAGTTTGGCTATTGTAGACATTGCTGCTATAAACATTCGGGTGCATGTGCCCCTTCGGATCACTACGTTTGTATCTTTAGGGTAAATACCCAGCAGTGCAATTGCAGGGTCATAGGGTAGTTCTATTTTCAACATTTTGAGGAACCTCCATGCTGTTTTCCAGAGTGGTTGCACCAGCTTGCATTCCCTTTTATTTTATTTTTTAAAGATTTTATTCATTTATTTGTCAGAGAGAGAGAGAAAGAGCAAGCAAGTACAAGCAGGGGGAGCAGCAGGCAGAGGGAGATGCAGGCTCCCCATCAAGAAGGGAGCCTGACATGGGGCTCCATCCCAGGACCCAGGGATCATGATCTGAGCTGAAGGCAGACACTTATCAACTGAGGCACCCAGGGGTCCCACAATAACTTCTTCTAAATCATCACCATTAAACCTGCTCTACTAAAATTTCTTCTGTTATTCTCAACAAACTAGTTCTACTTTTATTTTACAGAGAAAACCAATGCCTTCCACACAAACTCTTTAAACCTTCCCACCATCTACTTACCAGTGCATCTATATCCACAATCATTAAACCATCCTCCCTCCTGCCTCAGTGAATTAGGTTACCTTCTGCTTGAACAGAACCTAATCTACACATCACACTTAGATCAACCTATGTTCAGTCACAATTAAGTTCAGCAGAAAGTGAAGGAAAATACAAAATGATAGTGGCTTCAGCAGAAAAATTTATTTCTCTTTTGCAAAAATTAAGAATCTACATAAGCAAATCAGGGCTATCATGATATTTCTGCAATCATCAAAGATTTGGCTCCTTTTTTAACACACGTCTTCATTATTCTCAACATGTGGCTTCCACCTCATGGGCCAAGATAACTACTGAAGCTCCAGCCAACGTGTATACACTCCAGTAAACACACAAGATGTCAACCTTCCTCCCATTGGCCAGAATCTAATCACAAGGCCCACCCACCCAGATACAAAGGAAGTTAGGAAATGTATCCTTAATGTGGACAATTATGAGCCCAGCTAAAATTGAAGGGAAGCAGAGCAAGGAAGAAGGGATATTGAGGCAGAAGTAACAGTGTCTACCTCTGCTGCTTTCTCATCCTCCTTATTATGTTCACATTTTCCATCCCCCATGTCTTTTAGCTTCCCTTCTCCAGTGAATCTTCCCCTTGGCCATTCGAACACCTTCTTAAACCTCGTGTCTCTCTAACTACTGCCCTGTTTCTCTTCTCTTCACTACCAAGTGTTTTGAAGACTTTACTCATTGTCTTTACTTCCTTGCAGCATTCACTTCTCAACACATGGCAATCTGACTTCTGCTCTTGTTGTTGGTTCATCGTGTCCCCAAATATGTTGAAATCTTAACCCCAGTACCTGTGAATGTGACCTCATTAGGACATCAGGTCTTTGAGGATGAAATCAAGATGCTACAAAGGTCATACTGGATTAGAGTGGACCCGAAGCCCAGTAACTGATGCCCTTCTAAGAAAGTCATGTGAAGACACAATGAAACTGAGACAAACGTGAAGAAAACCACCGTGTGCAGATGGAAGCAGAGACTGGAGTCATGCAACAACAAGCCAAGGAGCGCCAAGGTTTGCTGGCAAGCACCGAAAGCTAGAAAACGACAGGGAGGACCTAGTGTCTACATGGCCCTGCCGACACCTCGATTTCAGACTCCTAGCCTCTAGACTTCTGGTTTTTTCTTTTCGGTGAGAGGATAAATTTCAGTCCTTGGGGGCCACCGAGTGTGTGGTATTTTGTTATAGCTACCCTAGCAAACTAATACAGCCCCAAATGCTCCACAGAAAGAGCCTTTGCCAACGTCAAAAGGTCTCTGTTGCTAAAACCTGGGACAATTTTCCAGACTTGATTATTTGATCTCTCTCTAATGCACTTGATGAAATTGATTACTCCCTGCCCTTGAAATCCTTCTGCCTTTGACCTTTGGGCACACTCTCTACTGGTTTCTTCCTATCTCTCAGGCTACTCTAACCCAACCTTCTCTTCTAAATCTGAGCTTCAGACCCTATTTAGAATATTTATTTTTGTCACCTACTTCCAATGCAGTATGTTGACTGAGCCAAAATACACTTAATTCTCCCCCATACGCTCCCAAATTCCCAGTGAAATAAGTAGAATAATCTAACACTTTGATATCTATCTAATTCATTTATATATTCAGCAGACATTATGGGTCTGTTCCATTCCAAACACTGTACCGATTACCGGAGGTACAGGGATGCGCAAGGCAGACTGAGGACCTCATGGAGCTCGCATTCTTATGGGGCTGTGAAAATAAACAGCCAAAGAAATAATAAGACAATTATAAACATGATACATGGCACAAAGGAAACAAACAGGACGATGAACAGAGCAGGAGTCAGCAAGCCTTTCTGTTAAGGGCCACACAGTGAATGGTTTGGCAATCCATACGGCCTCCTCCACTCCGATCCTGCCTTACAAAAACAGATATAGGCAATACATAAGTGAATGGGTGCGGCTGTGTTTCAGTAAAATTTCCCTTAAGAAAGCAGGCAGCAGGCCAGAGTTAGCCTGGGGGCCGTAGTTTTGTTGCCAACCCTTGAAAGAAGAAAATCAGGGTCAGTCGCTTTAGATTTCTGGTTCAACCAAAAGCCTCGCTGAAGAGACAGCACTTAAACTGAGACCTGAAAGAGAGAAGGAGCCACACCTACCTCCCTTGGCCCAGAACAGCAAACAAACGTTTTATTATTGTGTTTTTAGGATCTGAAAGATTTGAATGATAATCTACAGAATCTACAAAATGTGTAACTCCAAATGCTGGAGAAGCATCAACGCAGGCATCCCCAGTGTGAGAATTTGTAAAAAGAGAAAGACTGCTCAACTTACGGCATTGTTTAGCTGTTTTTAAAAAAAATGAGGGCTACAAATCTGAAACGCTAGATAAAAATTTCCCTTTAAGCAGACTTACTGAAAGAAATGGAAGAAAGCATTACCAAAATCTTTTATCTGTATTCTAAGTAAGAATTGAAAATCTATTATGTCTATGAAAGAGGAATAATCTAAGGGGTGCAAATATTGATTTATTCAAAATCATTATTATCATAGAAGCACCGCATTTTATAAGAGATTACTATAGAAAAAACTGAATCAGTGAATTTGTTTCAAAAATGCAAAAAATAGGGCACCTGGGTGGCTCAGATGGTTAAGCATTTGCCTTTGCTCGGGTCATGGTCCTGGGGTCCTGGGATCAAGTCCCGCATTGGGCTCCCTGCTCAATGGGGAGCCTGCTTCTCCCTCTACTTCTCTCTCTCTCTCTCTTTCTCTATCTCTCATGAATAAATAAATATAATCTTTTTTAAAAATGCAAAAAATAAGAGATATGGAGAACAAATCCAAGAGATACAATTTGCTTATAATAGGGACTCTATAGAGAAATGGAACGTGTAAAGCTAAAGCAGAATTCATTAATAATTATAAAATAAGTTTTCCTCTTACTGAGAAAGCTTGTTTCATTAGCCCAAACATATTAATGAGCACCAGGTCAAACTTCTGTGGAAAGAAACAAACCTGGACATTCACTGATGAAATCCCTGAATCTGAAGGCTTTAGGAAAGTAAAACTACATATATCCAAACCAGAATAGGAGAAGGGAGGAGGCAAACAAGAGAAAATGCACAAAGAGAAAAACATTTGGAAACAGACATCTCTACAACACTAAGTGCTCCAGATGCTTTTAAAGACAAAGATTGTAGTCCAGGATTCCTGTATGTATTCAAATGATCACTTACATCTAAGGGCAAAGATTCCTGTGAAATAATTTCTCTAAGAAGTACTCCAGCCAAATGAGACTTGCATGAAAGTATTTTTTTTAATGGAAAAAGCATAATAAAAAAAGATGAATGAGCAACAGGTTTTCAAATACACAACGTTATCTCCCTTCTCCCAAACTCTTCGGTAATGCAGACTTGCTGCTCTGTGATGAGGAAGTACAATCTACCTCTCCACCCGCTCGTGTCTGGGTTAGACCTGTGACGGCGTGGACCCGTGGAATGCTGCAAATACAACACTCTGCTAGTTAGGACGTAGCCCTTAGCTGACCCTACAACTTCTGCTCCCTTCTCTCCAAGTTCTGCGTGGCATGTTGGAAAGACTAGCGTTCTGCTGGAGAGAAGCCACATAGAGGAGCATGGAGCATCTTAGACACTTTGGCAGTACCACCTATTATCTAACTTTCTAATTGTTACCATTCTCATGTGTAAAGTTTCAATTTTCAATTTTCCAAGTTGAGCTTCCTTTCATATGCTTTTTAGTTATTTTAGTTGCCCCTCTGTGATTTGTCTCTATAGAGTTTTTGCTCATTCTTCCATTGGATGACCTGACTTTTTAATGTTGGTTTGGAGGATTTTCTTACAGTTTAACCCTTTCTTGGTTGTTCACATCCCAAATATCTTCTCCTATTCTACTGCATTCCCCACAGATCAGGAATCTATCATTTTGATGTCATCAATGATGGCAATTTTTTTCTTTATGGTCTGTTCACCTATTTTAAGAAATACTCTCCCATTCTATTGTTACAAAGATATTCTCCAATATTTTTTATAAAAGCTTTATAGCTTTGTCTTTTTACTTTCAGGTCTCTATTCCAAGGGGAGATTATTTTTGTATTATTCTGTGGTATAAGTTTTGGGGCTGTTTTTTCTTCAAATATTTTGTCAATTTTCACAATACTGTTTATCAAATAATCTTTTGTTTATCAAATAAATTGTTTCCTCAATTACCTACCAACAATTCACCAAATTCCCATATACACATGGATTTATTTTAGAGTCTATGCTATTTTATATCTACTTGGAATCTTTAGTATTGACATCATAGTATTACTACAGCTTGCTAACATATTTTAGTATTTGAAAAGATATTTCCCCACATCGCTTTTATTTTTAAGAATCGTTTTAGGTATGTACGTGCCCATTTCACTTCCTTTTGGTTCCTTATTTTAGCTTCATTAAACTTATGTTTTAATTGAGAAAGAATTGACAACTTTACACGTTAAATCTTTCCTCCACAAGTATTATATTTCTTCCTAGTCAGTTCTACTTTTATGCCTTCCAATAATGTCTTAAAATGTTCTCCATAATAACTTTTGCATTTTTAAGTCAATTCCTAGATACTTATAGATTTCCTTCTGGCTACTGTAAATACCATATTATGTTCTGTTACATTTTCTAACGTGTATTGGTGTAAAAGAATTCATTGATTGTTACTTACTGATCTGTGCTCAAGTAACCACATTGGTCTTTTCTCTTTTCAGCCTTAAAAGCTTGTCTGTTGATTCTCTCAGGGTTTGTGTGTAAATAATTAAATCATCTACACATACTGATAGTTTTGTCTCTTCCCTTATGGTCTTATCCCTTATTTCTTTTATTTCTCATATTTCATTGGCCAGGACATCCAGTTCTTTGTTGAACAGAAAGGGTCATTGCAGATACCCCTGTTTGTTATTGACCTTAAAGGGAAGGCTTCTAAGGTTTCTCCATTAAGTATGACGCTTGAACATTTTTACCGTATCTCCCATTTAGGCAACTCAATGTCTCATGGTGTGTTTATTAATAAAGAAATTGAAAACCTCATTTTGAGAGACAGAATTTCTTGCCAATATAACACTGAGCTCCAAACTAAACTCAAATTTGAGCACATTTTCCCAACTTCACATAGTTTTAATTGTGCTTTTACCTCCTATGTTCTCTCATTTCCCTTCATCAAATTTTGACCAGGGTGATAGAGTGTAAGTATTAATCTGAAAGGAACTAAAGTGATTTATGGTTGGAATCCTGACAGATAAATTCCATACCACTGTATATGTAGTGTGTGATCAATGAAACTGATTTTTACTATCATATATTAAGTTTTACTTTCATCTCTTTAATGAGGATCAGTGTTTGAGTCCTATCTCTACCCAGGAACTAGCTAGCTAGCTATATGATTTCAGGCACATTATCCAATCTCTGAATTCATTTCCTCCTTGTATAAAATGTGGATTATAAACATGTTGGCTCAAGAGTTGTCCTAATGGGAATAATAATAATCACCTTGTAAACTCCTTGTGAGAACTGCATGCTATAGAGAAGACAGCACTTCCAATGGTGCTTGACATAAGCTATTGTTACTATTTTACAAACACTCTATTTGAATCTCGCAAAAACTCTATGAGGCAGCATGGCCTCTATGAGCATGTAGTTTTTACTTATTTTACAGATGAAGAAAGTGAAATTAAATTTATAGACAGAGTTCATATTCAGTGAGCACACAGTAGTAGATTCTTGTCAGGTATTAAAACGTTGAATAATTTCCACAGATTCACTATGAAAGTACCCCACGTTCCACTAACCCCCTTCCTCACTGTTGTCCATCTTCTCCCCTTGGACCCATGGACCTCTCCATGATCCAACAACTGTAAGACTAGCTGAACCATAAGTTCCAGATTATTAAATATTTTAAATATCTTCTTTGTTTATTGTAAACATCAAACCTAAGATTCAAATGCAGGTTATTTGTTACACCAAGTTCTAATAAACATAATGGACTAAATAAGGAGGTAAACAATGGATCACAGTTTCAGTGCATAAGCTTCTTTTAAGTAAAAAAATGTTAAAAAATAAAAATCCTGAAGAAGGAAAAGAATGTCAGTAGTGCCTTCCTACTGATACTGATAGAATTAAATTAACCAAATGATTTTTTTAAGATTTTATTTATTTATTTGACAGAGAGAGAGATCACAAGTAGGCAAAGAGGCAGGCAGAGAGAGGAGGAAGCAGGCTCCCCGCTGAGCAGAGAGCCCGATGCGGGGTTCGATCCCAGGACCTTAAGATCATGACCTGAGCCGAAGGCAGTGGCTTAACCCACTGAGCCACCCAGGCACCCCAACCAAATGATGTTTTAAAGTACAATATAGCAAAGGCTGAACATTAATAGAAGTATACATATGTCATATTTATTATAAAATTCTTATGTTTTTAATAGAATTAAATGTTTTACAATAAAATATGAAGGTATTATTGCTTTTTTAGTTGCTGTTATATCAAAGCCTTGGCAATACCCTGCAAAGGCAGTGAGGATCATAGTAACAACCACCAATTTATTTGTACATCTCAACTTTGAAAAGTATGCATTTCTCAGATTCCACAGAGAAACAAACTGAGGGTTTTGGAGGGGAGGGGGGTAGGATGTTAGGTGAGCTGGGGGGTTGGGAGGGCCTGGTAGTGGGTATTAAGGAGGGCACATATTGCATGGTGCACTGGGGGTGGTGTATAAACAATGAATCTTGGAACACTGAAAAAATAAAGTTTAAAAAAAAGTGTGCATTTTCAGCATGAAATTTACAAGAAATACTGCAATTGGAAAAAAAAATATTGCTGTGTTTAAAATCTCCAATACTAAAAAGTTTTAAGGAATAATTTACCATAAGAGAAAGTAGGCAGAGCTCATTCAGAGACCCTGTTACTACGAGACAATAGGCAGCATAGGCCAACCTCTTGTGAGTTTCATGTCAATTTTATTAGACATTCTAGCCTTTGTATTATGAAAGTTAAATTTAAAACTACGTTGTCCCATTAAATAAAAATTCCTATTAGATAATTTTAAAGTGTTTATAACGGGTAAATAAAGATAAACAATATTCACAGTATTCACAGGTGGCCCTGAACTTACCACAATTTGGGGTTCCAAAATTCCAGAGCTTGGAACTTATAAACTTAGAACTCAGTGTATCTTTTCCCATTGTAATAATTTTTTACATTCTTTTCTAGCTCCTCACATATATATCATCTCCCACTTGAAATTGTAAATCCTTTGAAATCAAAACCCACATCATATTCCTCATATTTCTTTATGAGACCCAGCATAATCTATTATAGATGGCAGATATTAACTATAAAATAAATTAATAGTTGTATTAATAAGCAAACTAGCAAAGAAACTGATCAATGATGAGATTTCTTGGCCAGCCCAATTTCATTCCCCAATAAAATTCAAAAAACATTTATTGACATTTACTTTGAGTCAGGCACTTTAACATTATAACAGTACAAGAACTACAATACCAAATATAATACCAATATAATACCAGATCATCTAATCAGCATTCACTATAAGTTGGGTTTTTTTTTTAAGATTTTATTTATTTATTTGACAGAGAGAGAGAGATCCCAAGTAGGCAGAGAGGCAGGCAGAGAGAAAGAGAGAGAGGAGGAAGCAGGCTCCCCACTGAGCAGAGAGCCCGATGTGGGGGCTCCATCCCAGGACCCTGGGATCATGACCTGAGCCAAAGGCAGAGGCTTTAACCCACTGAGCCTCCCAGGCGCCCCTAAGTTGGGTTTTTTTTTAATGCATTTTGAGTCCCTGCATCTTTGAAGTGGAAAAACATATCCTTGTTAGTTCCTTATTCAATATTTCCATAAAAGAAAGCAACTCTCTACATTTTCAGAGCCACTTTTTAGGAAACACTCATACATACCACATACGTGCGCGCACACACACACACACACACACACACACACCACTGAAAACTAAGGAAAAAAAGGTACAAAACAAAAGGCACCTACTGGTTAATCGTACCTAAATATGATGCTGATTAATTTACTGCTCAGATCTTTGTAAATTTGGCCACACTTCACTCCCTCAATAAATAAAAGATAGTTTTCAATTATATTTAAAAACAGAAGAGAAAACTCTTTCAGAGAATTTAATGCCTTCTTTCACCTACCTCCCAAAACCAAGTTAAAATACCAAGCATTAAAAAAACTAATAATGGGAAAGCCTGGGTGGCTCAGCTGGTTAAGCACCCAACTCATGATTTCAGCTCAGGTCATGATCTCAGGGTCGTGAGATGGAGCCCCGCTATGGTTCTATGCTCAGCAGAGTCTGTTTAAGATGCTCTCTTTCTCCCTCTCTCCACCCCACTGCTCCTGCACATGTTCTCTGTTTCTCTCTCTCTCTCAAAAAATAAAATAAAATAAAATATTTTAAAATACTAATAAATAAAATAAAATAGCAAGCATTTGAGAACCAACTCAATCAAGAACTGTAATTAAGACCACCACAGCACATAATCAGCCATTCGAAATGCTGCTGACAAATCTACCATTAGAACAGGTTACACTGCCATCATTAACAAGTCATTAGTCAATCTGCTGAGAGTAATTCTTTATATAATTTCCTCCCTGGGGGCGCCTGGGTGGCTCAGTGTGTTAAAGTCTCTGCCTTCGGCTCAGGTCATGATCCCAGGGTCCTGGGATCAAGCCCCACTTCGGACTCTCTGCTCAGAAGGGGGCCTGCTTCCCTTCTTCTCTCTCTGCCTATTTGTGAGATCTGTCAAATTAAAAAAAAAAAAAAAATTCCTCCCTGAAGGCATGAAGGTCACATAGCACTCCTATGTTAAGCAGCTCTGGGATATCTGAAAAATGTTTAAGATGAAGACTATGCATGGTGTGTAATTTCCCATTTGCAGTTTTATACTATCAGACTAGCTTACATGGTATTCTCATCATTAGCATCAGAAGTTCCATAAATGTTATCTAAGTAACATAAGGGTCTATGGTTGCAATTTGCTTACAGTCCCATTAGAAAGAATTTCATGGTAGCTGCCTAGTTCATTCAGGAGTCATTCATTCTCATTAGAGAACTAAAGTCAGCAATGATATGGGTAGAGTTGACAATCTCTGCTTGGAAGAAACTCTGAATGACTGGGGTATCACTTGGCTGAATGCTAGTGGATATCTGGGTGGAAATTAGCCTGGACCTGGCTTATCCAAGTGCATCTTTTGAGGTTATTCCAGTAAAGCCTAATTTTTAGGGTGATATTTAAAGATAAACTCCCTATTCTCTCTAAAAGTTGGAATTTGCATGGAATTACAAGGCTCTTTAACAACCTCTACTTAACATTATATGGATTTGAGATATTTTTCTTGGTCTCTTTTTCTGTAATCTGTTTCCTGTGAAGTTTACCAAGGTCAATTTTCTTTTCCTTTTTCTTTTTTTTTTAAGAATTTACTTCTTTATTTAGAGAGAGAGAGAAGCACAAGCAGATGGAAGGGCAGAGGGAGAGAGAGAGAGAGAGGGAATCTCAAGCAGACTCCATACTCCAGCACAGAGCCTGACTGAGGACTTGATTTCACAACCCTGAGATCATGCCCTGAGCCAAAATCAAGAATCAGAGGCTTAACTGACTGAGCCACCCAGGTGTTCAGTTTTAAGGAACAACAAAGCCCAAGTATCAAAGTGAAGTCCAAAATAAGCAATCACCATAAAAGAGTATCAGTTAATCGATGCCTAGTCATTTCAAAAGTACAGCTGAAACCATTTTTGTCTACTTTTGTAATAGCCGCCAGTTCATTATTTGTATTTCTGGAAAATATTACTAATGCAGTGGTTCATATACTTTTTAAGAACCATAAAAATGATTTTTATGTTGAATATTTAGCAAAAAGGACTCTGAGATGGCTTTCAGGGTAGCAATGCCACCGGTTTTCCCCTTCTCAGATTGTTCCTATTTGATCTGCTCCGCTGGTTCCTCTCAACTTCCTGATCTCTTGACACTCACTTAGATTATTGCAGCACTCCATCTTCTCTACCATGGATCACTCCAACTTTCAGGGCTTAAAAGACCATCAAAATGCTGACAATGCCCAAATTTATGTCATTAGTTCTAAACTTCAAATGCACATAAACAACTGCTTACTCAGTACCACCACTTGGACATCTAGTGTATATCTTGGACTGATATGTCCAAAATTGAGTGTCCGATATTCTTTTTTTTTTTTAAGATTTTATTTATTTATTTGACAGAGAGAGAGATCACAAGTAGGCAGAGAGGCAGGCAGAGAGAGAGGGGGAAGCAGGCTCCGTGCTGAGCAGAGAGCCCGATGCGGGGCTTGATCCCAGGACCCTGGGATCATGACCTGAGCCGAAGACAGAGGCTTTAACCCACTGAGCCACCCAGGCGTCCCGAGTGTCCGATATTCTAACCTCCCTGCCTCATAACCTATTTCCCTCACAGCCTTCCCCACCTCCGGTAATAGCAACATCTAGTAGTTCTGGCCAAAAACCTTGGGGTCATCTTTTATTTTCTTTCCCTAATATCCTGCATCCTAACCATCAGAAAATGATAGCTCCACAAACTTACTGGCCTAATCTACAGTGTAGAGATTAGAATAGTCATTACCCCTGGGAAGTTGCTGAGGATATTGACTAAAAAGTCACACACACACACACACACACACACACACACACACACACACACACAAATGTTAGGAGAAGTGAAATGTTCTATAGTTCGATCTAGATCGTGGTTACAAGGATAAACAAACATGTTAAAATCCATCAATTTTAACATGTTTACTTAAAATTTATGAAGTTTATGTATACAGATCATACCTCAAATATTTACTCATATATTGGTAATATATATTACTAGTGCTTTGGAAGGGTCAAAAAGACTAGAGTATTTGATCACAAAAAGGATTCAGAAAAGATTAAACAGGTAACTCATAGATGCCCCCTGGACCACCTCAACAAAATATTGCAATGGGATTATCTAGGAAAGACCTATGGAAGAGCCTCTTGTCCAGTGGAATAAATACCAAAACATACACAAGAGATGCACAAGACTCAAAAATTTTATAAAAGTGGAACCAGTTTGGATTGAAAAAGACAGAGGACACGTGAAAAAGGCTTCCAGACTTCCAAAATTCTACAAGCAGAAAACAGACTGATAAAACTTCTCAGGTAGAAGTCCATACTACATTTCATGGAAAAGTAAGGACGGCTTCAAAGGCGGAGCCATAAACCCAAAAACCTGGAAACATATTCTTGTTTGCCCACCTCGATTCAAAATTACTTGGGACTGATGACTTCTTTTTCCTTACATTTTCTCTATTTTTGAATGGGAATGTTTACAATTTTTATCCTATATGCATTCCACCACTGTATTTTTGGAGCAGCTAACTTATTTCTTGAGTTTCATAGGTTCACAGATGGACAGGAATTGTGCCTTAGAATGGATAACACCTAGAGCCTCTACTCTATCTGGTTAGGTGATGAGATCTGTGACTTTTGAGCTAGTGAGATTTAGAAGAGATTGTCTGGACTTTGAGAGTTGCTGCTGTAATTAGTCAAGACTTGGGGGTGTGGGGACTGGAAGAATGCATTATTTATGTAGGACAGATCTGAATCTTTGGGGCCAGAGGTGGACTGTGGTAGGCAAAATAAAGTCCCTCCAAAAATGTCCATGTCTTAACCCAAAATCTGTGAATATGTTATCTTAAATGACAAAAGTGACCTTGCAGGTATGATTAAGTTAAAGACCTTCAGACAGAAAAATTATCCTGGATTGTCCATGAGGGCCCAATGTAACAATGAGCGTCCTTAAAAGTGGAGGAAAGAGATGAGAAAGAGTAAGAAAGAGAAGAATTTAAAGATGGAGAAAGGAACAAAGCAATACAGGTGGCCTCTGAAAGCTGAAAACAGCAAGGAAATAGATTATCCCCTAGAGTTTCCAAAAGGAATGCAATCCTGCTCACCCCCTGAATTTAACCCACTGAGATTTCTGACCTCCAGAACCGTAAGATAATAAATTTGTATTGGTTTAAACTAGTAAATTTGTAGAAATTCATTATAGCACAAATAGGAAACTAATGTACCCACCTACAGTTTATTTATAATCTGACGGAGTGATCCTATTAAAACCTAAGTCAGATCATATCACTTCTCTCTGAAGACCCTCCAGTCCAGTAGCTGCCTTCTGTCTCACACAGAGCAAAAACCCGGAGTTCTCATACCCGTATTCTATATTAAACAAGCTACTCCTCACCCTGCATGCCATACCCTCCTGACTTTTCCCCTTCCTCACTGCCCCCCATCATGTGCACTGTAGAGTCCTTCTCACTTCTAGACTCATCAGAGCCCATCTGTTTGGAATACTTCAACCCCCACCCCCGCCAGATATTCTCATGTCTTTTCTTCTCAACTCCTTCAGGTCTTAGCTCAAATGTCACTTCTGGGTGGACTTATCTGTGCCATTTTATTTAGAAGTAGACATTCACTACCCCAACCACTGTTATAATCTACTCTCCTTTTCAGCTTTATTTTTTTTCATAGTACTATTCCTCCTCCCCCTGCATACTCTATTTTACTTATTTTGTTCCCTCTCTCTCCTCTCCCACAAGAACTAAAGCTCCCTCAGAACCAAACACCACCTGGTACCTAGCAAGCACTCAATACATGACTGTGACATAAATGAATCAAGGCATTATCTTTATTAACTACGGCAGAACTTCCGGAGAAATTTCTAAGCTCCTTGTGAGCAAAAGCCAGGTCTTACATTGCTTATGGAAATGTCTCTTCCCCTAGCTCAGGAATATACATGGAACAGACATTAAATACATACTTACAGCATTTATTATTCTTTGTGATAAAATACACATGACAGAAAATTTATCATCTTAACCATTTTTAAGTGTATAGTTCTATGGAATTAGTACATTCATATTATTGTATAACTGTCACCACTATCCATATCCAGAATTTTTTCATCTTCCTGAACTGAAACTGGGTACCCATTAAACAATAACTCCCATACCCCACTTCTCCCAGTCCCTAGTGACCAACATTTTGTTTTCTATCTCTATGAATTTGACTATTCTAGGTACCTCATATAAGTGGAATCAAACAATGTTTGTCCTTTGAGACTAGCTTATTTCACTAAGCATAATTTCTTCAAGGTCTGTTCATGTTGAAGCATCTGTCAGAATTTCCTTCCTTTTTATGGCTGAATAATACTCCATCACATGTATACATCACAGCTTGCTTCTTCATTCTGCTATTGATGAACATTTGGTTTGCTTCTACCTTTTGGCTATTGTAATAATGTTGCTATTAACATGGGTGTAAAAATATCTGTACCAGTTCCTGTTTTTCATTTCTTTGGGGTATATACATGGAAGTAAAATTGCTGAATCACATAATTCTATGTTCGATTATTTGAGGAAGTACCATACTGCTTTCCACAGTAACTGTACCATTTTACATCCCCACCCACACTGCACAAGGGTTCCAATTTCTCTACATCATTGCCAATACTTATTATTTCTGTTTCTTTGGATTTTTTAATAGTAACCATCCTAATGTGTGTGAAGATCTATCTCATTATGGTTTTGACTTGCATTTCCCAAATGGTTAGTTATGTTGAACATCTTTTCATGTGCTTATTGGTCATTTATATACTTTCTTTGGAGAAATGACTATTTAAGCCCTTGGACCACTTTCAATTAGGTTGTTTAGTGGTTGCTGAGTAGTAGGAGTTCTTCACATATTCTAGATATCATCCCTTGTCAGATAAGTGATTTGCAAAAATTTCCTCCCATTCCATGGATTGCCTTTTTACTCTCTTGATAATATCCTTTGATGTGCAAAAGTTTTTAATTTTTTTTTAAAGATTTTATTTATTTATTTGACAGAGAGATCACAAGCAGGCAGAGAGGCAGGCAGAGAGAGGAGGAAGCAGGCTCCCCGCTGAGCAGAGAGCCCGATGCGGGGCTCGATCCCAGGACTCGGAGATCATGACCTGAGCCGAAGGCAGCGGCTTAACCCACTGAGCCACCCAGGCGCCCCAAAAGTTTTTAATTTTGATGAAATCTAACTTTTTTTTTTTGTCTCCTGGGACTTTAGTGTCATATTCAAGAAATCTCTGCCAATCCAATGTCATAAAGGTTTTGCCCTATATTTTCTTCTATGAGTTTTATAGGTTTAGTTCTATGTTTAGGTCTTTGATCCATTTCAAGTTAATTTTTATATATGGTGTAACCAGGAGGGTCCAAACTTCATTCTTTTGCATGTGGATATCCAGTTTTCCCAGCACCATTTGTTGAAAAAAAAAAAACTGCCCCTTACTCATTGAATGGTCTTGGCACTCAGGGCATTTTCATTAAGTCACTTTATAGTGAAATCCTCTGTGTTGTCTAAGGAAATTACAGTTTATTACATAAATAATCAATTAATTTCTTCCTTTGAATGAATACAATACACCTCTGCGAACAAAGCAGAAAATCACTACACTTGATGCCTTATATACCTTCTTCTAAAATTATTAAAGCTCCTGGTTGGCTCAGTCAATAGAACATGTGACTCTTGATCTTGGAGTTGTGAGTTTGAGCCCCACATTAGGTGTAGAGATTACTTAAAAATAAAATCTTTAAAAAAATAAATAAATAAAATTTAATTATTTGACTCTAAAAGGTATGGTACACTTCATTATATATCGTCTATACCTAATAGATATAGAAAATTTTTGAAGAACATAATAAAGTAGAATACAGATGAAATAAAATCTACCTAGAATGGGGAAAATGAAGAGTATTAAGTCAATGGCTCTGAATTCCTAGTTTAGTTGGACTCTTAGTTTTTCGTGGTCAACTCAAGAGTTATATTGATTTTGTGTTTTTCTTCTCAAATTTCCTTTGCTCACCAATCACCTTCATATTTTACTCTTATTATTTCCAGAAATCTCATCAACCTTATCAATCATAATTCAATACCTTTTAGTCACTAGTTATCTAAAAGGAAGTAGAGGATCTTATTAAAGTACTCATAAAAATAAAGCTATGGTAATGAAACTAGATCTGCATTATCTGTAATTTTTAGTTTCTAATCAACATTTGTACATGATAAACCGAAAACATAGACAAAAGTAGTAGTGCTAATAGAAACAGTAGAAGTAGAGGAAGCTGACATTCACTGAATGCTTACAATGTGCTAAGGACTTAATATTAAATTTCATTTAATCCTCAAAATAGCCATATGAGACAGGTCCTATTATTACTACATTTTAGAGTTGAGAAGACTGAAGCTTAGAAAGGATTTTAAGTCCAAGTGATGGACTAAATGGAAAAGACAGTCTTTAAGTCCAAGTCTGTGCCCTTACCAGTAACACCAGTACTCTACAAGCCTTAATCAGTCAAGTACAATTTTCACTTATTTGAAATATCTGTTTACAAAATGTATTTCTCTTATTATTTACTTAAATGTTTCTTTGAAATCAATGTTTTTTTTTAAAACTTTATTTTTAAAGATACAAAAAAGAATAAGAAAAAAGTCTGTAATGCTACATAAATACCTACCAAGACTGAGTATGAATCCTATTCCTTTAAAATGAAAGACTCAAAGTGTTCAAAAGATATTATTAATATAATTAATGGCAAACTAAGATTATCTTTTAAATTAATCAGAAGAATTGAAAGAAAATTCAAAGCAGTGATTTCACCCACTATCTAATTGAATGTTCTTTAAAGCCTAGCATGTCAAACAGACTGAGGAATCATTTCCTATTCCTTCATGGTATCTGCCCCTCACAAGGGGAAAGCAATACATGGCTCTCTGTTGTGCCTGGATGTGATGCTTACACCAACAGCAAAATTAACTTTCCTACCAAACAACTATATAAGTGAGGAATCTACAACAAGAAGATTCTCAAGATCCTTGGGTATACTGTAAATGAAAACAGTGGAGGGAAGAGACAAGTCAAGTTGCCAAGTCACTGATAAGAGGTGATAAATAGGTGTTATAGAAGTTTCAGGCCTCCTTAAAAAACAAATAGAATTAAGAATTAAGGAATAATAATGTCCTATTTAATATGTAAGTTTAAAAGAAAAGATATATAAGATATACTGTAATAAGATCTCATCAATTATAAATATTTTTAAATCTATACTTTTATCTTCACAAAATGTCCCAGTTACTAATTTCATAGACACCATATCTTCACTCCATCTAAGCACAAAACTATGTTAAAATTTTTAACAAAAAGAAAGTAATTTATTTTTAAAATTTAGGTTAGTATTGACATAAATACCTGTGAATTTCTTCCCTTGAGGCTGAGCCAGGTGCCCCCCTGAGAACCCTATGAGGGCTCTGCATCTGCCCTCAGGGCACCTCGCGTCTCCTTCTCCCCTGGCTGAAATGACCCACCAAGAGTTCTATGGTCACTCTGCCTTTCTATACCCTATGAACAAAGGCAAGTATATTTGTGAACCTATATTTTTGTATTTTGTATTTCTTATTTATAATGTGTATTTCTTATTTATAATGTGTTGAATTTCAAGTATGAATGTTAATCCGCTTCATGATTAAATGGCATTTTAAGCACTTGTATGTGTTGGAGACTATTTTAAAAAAATACAGAAAAAAAATACTAGCTAATCCTAAAATTTTTTTAATAGTTACGTGATTATGATTACTCAAGAGCAGGATTTGAGGAATAAATGCAAATAAGAATTCAATTATCTAAATTTGGAACATAGGCAGTTACCTGACACTGATGGGCCAATGGAGAGTTGAGGTATATTTAGCCTAAGTAAAAAGTATAATATCTGGAACATTCCCCACAAGACAGGTGTCTTGGGTGAAAGGGGGAAGGTCCTAAAGGGTTGAGGAAGCCCGTACTGAGTTTTGGAAGACAACACCAACACTGAGTCACCCTAAGACAAAGGCAGAACCCCAACATAGATAATAGGAGTCTGTGATATGACACAGAGCTTTAGCAAAAGCTAGACAAACCCTTCTGAGACCGTGAAACAGTACTTCCGGAAGACCAAACAGTATTGCCGGAAGACGTAAGCATAGGGAAGGCTGTTGCTTTGTCCTGAGGATGTATTCCGCAAAGTGTCCTCTAGTATCTGAAAGTTTTTTATTGTATGTATTGTATGTATTCTCATCTTCCTATCATGCTACCCAGTTTTATTTTATCACAGTACTAATTACTTCTTGCCATTGTCATTTTTTACTGTTTTTTGCACTTATTTCTTCCCATCTCTTCCCACTAAAATGCATGCTGTTAGATGCCCTGACTGTCACAGTTAGCCTTGTAACTCCAGCACCAAAAACAGTGCCCAAGATGGTAGAAGGACTCAAAAATATGTTAGTTAAGCAGTGCTTAAGCTTACACTGTTAGTTCCAGAGCCAAGACTAAAAGTCAGGTGTCTGTCCACAAATTCTTTTTTTTTTTTTTAAGATTTTATTTATTTGACAGAGAAAGAGAATGAGAGGGCACAATCAGGGGGAGTGGTAGAGGTAGAAGCAGGTTTCCCACTGAGCAGGGAGCCCGATGCAGGGCTTGATCCCAGGACCCTGGGATCATGACCTGAACTGTAGACTGATGCTTAATTCTTTTCCTACATTCTGACTCCTACCTGCATTTACCTTGGAATATGATACATTTTAAATTTTACTACTTATTTTACATATATGATGTTTACCACCTCCTTAACATTAAAATTATGCTTATCCTTCAAGGCCCATTTTATTTTCACCATGGTGCTTTTTTTTCATCCCCCAATCAAGTTTCATATTCCTTCTCAGTATCAGTAAAACATCTTTATTATAGTACATTTTTGAAACAGCTTACCTTGTTTTTTATCTATCTCCTTGCCTGAACTATATAAGTTATCTGAGAATAAGAATCATGTCTGATTGTTTTTCATTTTTCCCAACCCCTATAAGACTACCTAGAACATAGACATGATTCAATAAATTCTCGCTGAATTATTTTCTCTCCCTACAAAGATCCTGTTGATTTCCAAAATATAGGGTGATCATCATACAATAAAAATCACTCAAGGAGGCAGAACAACCTGTTTATTGACAATAATTATACTTCCAGGGAATATGTCGGAATGACTAAGGTTCAAGGCAATATTCCACACATTCTCAAATGAATTCTCTGGAGGAATAAATTGTATCTCACTGACTCAGAACCTATAAATATTTTTCAAGTAATATCTGCACAGAATGTTGAATTCCAAACAATTTTGAAAACCACTAATCATGTACATTCTTCCCCAAATGTCACACAGTGTAAAACTGATGGATCTTTTGTGACCTGATGACATCTGTCTCCATTCCTAAAGGCATCATAATGGAAATGTGGTCTTCTATTATCCTGCTACAGTGGGTAAAAATCCACCAGATACTTTTTAAAATATTTTGGGAACACACAGTCATGCAAACCAATGTCTGCCTATCCCAGCAGGGGATAGTAAAAGACTTTACAAACACCAGATGGGATTTAACAACAATGTTAGTAAAACATAAAATGCTCCAAGAGTGCTAAGTCACTTCACCAGCAACTCAAAGCAAATATATTTTATTTCCATTATACATATTTTTCTTTCTTAGGAAATTCTAAAATTTTCCAATAAAAGTTGTATCATTTAATTTCTCGTGAAATGAAATTATAATTATTTACCCTTTGGGTAGTAGGCATAGGTTATTATTTGTGGGTATATTAAAACTTTCTAATTTTACCACAAGTCTAGAACATATGGAGTTCTCAATAACTATTTACTTGATTTCAATATGTTAATTCTTGCATCCCCAGGAAGCCAAACAATCCAATGTGACTTTTTAAATTTTTTTGTCCTACCTAACTTTTAACCTTATAACTATGAAAGTATTGACATTTTAATACACATTTTATAAAATAGTAATTGCTAATCATTTAATAAAATATGCCCTAGAAAGCATTGCCATCTAATTTTGTTTTAAAGATTTTTTTAGACTTTTGGGGGAATGTAAGATTGTGATAATAAAATAGAATCAATTTTCTATTCAGAGTAAGCAGAGACACAGATAACCCTTCCATCCCCTCCACCCCAAAAATCATATAGGCAATTGGATTTCACTGTGTATTTCACTCAAATAACAAGCAGCCAGGTTGGGAGTAAGAAGAGACAAAGTGTCTACAAACGTTCCTTACTATTGTTTTACTTAGACAAACATTAGAAAATGGTTTCCTCTGCCTAACCAACTCTCAGTAAATGGTTGCAATCAAAAAGAAAGCAGTTGAAACTCAATCTGAAGACTACATTTTAGCTATATTTAAAATATTAAGTATAGGCAATAAGGCAACTCAAGAAAAAATGTACTTGTGTGGTCCACACCATGGGCCACAACCTTATCTGTAAGTAGAAATTCCCCTTTCCCGCCCTCTGAACTACCCAACTTTGAGAAGGAAATTATTCAGAGCCGTAAGAGGTAAAACAGAAATCTGAGCAGCAGGAGTCATATACCTGCTTGATGATACTTCTTGTCACCTGACAACAGTCCTAAAACCAAAAAGGCCAAAGTCATAGGTTTGCTCTACTGTGGGGTCAAGAAAGGGTCTCTGTTCACACAGTATCTTTCATCTCAAAGAAAGTGAGTATCACTGAAAGCACATCTAATTATGTCACTCTCCCACTTAAAACTCTTCACCAGCTCCCCTCTGACCTCAGGAGAAAGTTCAAAGTCCCTAGAATGTTCTCCAAACTCCTGTAGAAAAAGGAATTGCTTACTTTTCCCAACCTGCCCACTCCACACCCTTGCAGCTGGACAGCCACAAGTAACTCTCCAAGAAAATGCAAATCCTCCAATCTAGAACACCCTCCCCTGCGTTTCTCCTGACTTGTTCCCATCCATAACCCAAGCTTCCACTGAGAGGGCAACTCCTGGAGGGAGTCCTGCATCCCCAAAGACCTGGGAGAGCAGAAAATCCTCCTGCAAGCTATTCCCAGTGCTCTCCACCTACATCCCAAGGATCTCACTGGATTCGAACTGCAGGGTTGTCTGTCTCTGCTGTTGGCCTGTATTATTTAATCTTCACAAAAACCAAGGAGGTAAGCTTTATTGTGCTATTTCACAGATTAAGAAACTAAGACTCAGAGAGTAACTTACTTAAAGGTCACTAAATTAGTGCTAGAAGAACAAGAAAAACCCTATACCTCCCCTTAACCATCATACTATGTAGCTATCCAGGATTGAGGTGTCTAAACATTATGAACTGTTATTATATTAAATAAGATCATATGTACATATGTGTGTATATCATATATATATATGTGTGTGTGTGTGTATATATATATGTGCTTAGCAAAGGACCTGTGACATACACTGTGCTCAACAAATACTAACCATGGGTACCTGGGTGGCTCAGTTGGTTAAGCAACTGCCTTTGGCTCAGGTCATGATCCTGGAGTCCCAGGATCAAGTCCCACATTGGGCCCTCTGCTCAGCAGGGAGTCAGCTTCTCCCTCTGCCCCTCACCCCTCTCATGCTCTCTCTCTCAAATAAATAAAATCTAAAAAAAAAAAAAAAAAAAAAGCATTAGCCATCATCATCATCATCACCATCATTAGCACTAGCATTAATGTTGTTTGGTCAGAGTTCACCTCTGTCAAGGCAAAATTCCAAGAATCCTGCCAAACCCAGGATCTCTCCAAATGGTGGGAACCATTATAGCTGATAGTTTTCTCAATCTATTTCCCCTCTTTTCTTTCCCCAGAAATTGTTAAGACCAACCTCTGTTTCGCTTCTAAAACACAAAACAGATTACCCCCAGTTGAAAATCCTGTTCACGTCCATCCACCAGCAAACCACTCCTTGCTTACTGAGGACTATATTAAAAAGTCTAGAAAAGTGTAGGTCTCACATCTTTGGTGGTGTTATTCTATCACTGTTTTAGCATGATATCTATCTTGATCCTTCAGGCTTGACTTAGGCTCATTATACGTGAGGCCGAGGTACAATGGGTTTTTACAAAACTCTTTATTTCTTTAGGGATGTGAAACTAAACCTTGTTCCAATAGCAGCAGCATCTATTTAAAGACAATCTGATTTTGTAGGAACTTAGATGGAAAACAATGAAAACAGGAACTGTCTGCTATTAAATATGTTTCCTGTAACCCAAGCTCAGTAAATTGAGTCTCTTGGTTTTGCTGTCGTTCCACCTCTGGGAGTCCTGTTTAAATCAACAGGGTTTTGTGAGCACAGATCAATGGCAGGATTTTTGGTTTCACAGGGAAACAAAGCTTTCCAGGAGAAAGAATCAGCCAGCCTACAGCAAAGGCGGTGTCTTAATTGCAAATACACTTTAGAGCGCTGAAGAATTTTGTTAATTCATTGACTCTGGAATGCATTCTTCCACATTAAAAACTAAGTGCACAATTTAACATACGCGGCATTTTCTTTTTAAGGGCAATCCTAAATTTGAAATGTCTCTTGCATTACAGGTCCAAAGAGCCCTCATGGAAAAAAAAAATACACAATAAAATCTTTGATTATCATCTTATTCACAGTAGCAAACTGGAGTTGCAGTTTATAACCTTCAAGTTCCTAAGAGTAAATGTAACATATTTGAAGCCATAAAAATAATCCAATTTATATATGTCAGTACAATTTTTTCGATTGGCTCCCATATTGGAGATTGAGCTTCTTGATTTAGAATTCAGAGTTTCATTTTAGATGTATGGGTAAGAATGAAGGGCTAAAATTTGACCTCATCTCTGTAGTACAACACCAGATCATGAATCCAACCAGACCTCATAGGCATAGGAAGAGTATATCTCACATCATACCGATGGGGCTGGGTATTTGAGGGGGTGGGAAGCAACCAGAGAGGAATTGAGCAGATAAGAGAATGTAGCTGATGAAGAGGGCAGAACTCAGGGGAAATCTTGAGGCAGCATCCTCAATTATGAACACCCCCATAAAAATGAAACAACTACCCTTATTTCACATCTGATCCCAACTCTATCTTGCAAGTTCTAGAGCTCAAGTGGGAACTCCTCAGCCAGGAGGGCATGAACCTCAAAGCACGAGCCACTTTCTACCTCCTCTGTCTTCATAGTCTTGGAGAAGCTGATAGAGCTCCAAATCTAGAAGATTTTGGACTATTCACAGATCTCAAGGTTCCTGGAAATATCAGAAGGGACTACAGCCCTCCCCCAGGGCTGCCTCCCTTGTCCATTCTAGCCTGGAGAAAAGGTCATCACATTCTCCATTCCCCTCTCCTACTTCTGTGTACAAAAAGTTCCAGGCTTTCACAAACAGGGACCTTGTCTCCTCACAGTTATGATAAAGAATCTTTACATACTTGGGAGCTATGACATTGTTCTCTGAGTTTGGTTTGGGTTTTGGTTTTTTTTGGTTTTTTTTTTTGGTCTCTTAAGCTTAGGCTCATATTATCTTTCCCTAAATTCAAT
The DNA here is from genome assembly GCF_902655055.1 of Lutra lutra. Classification (NCBI taxonomy): domain Eukaryota; kingdom Metazoa; phylum Chordata; class Mammalia; order Carnivora; family Mustelidae; genus Lutra; species Lutra lutra. Next base: position 98,423,552 of record NC_062285.1, read on the forward strand.
GAGTATAATCTTTTTTAAAAAACTATAGGGAAAAATTGGGGCGCCTGGGTGGCTCAGTGGTTAAAGCCTCTGCCTTCGGCTCAGGTCACCATCTCAGGGTCTTGGGATGGAGTCCTGCATTGGGCTCTCTGCTCAGCAGGGAGCCTGCCTCCTACTCCTCTCTCTCTCTGCCTGCCTCTCTGCCTACTTGTGATCTGTCAAATAAAAAAAAAAAAAAATCTTTAAAATAAAAAAAAAAGAAAACTATAGAGAAAAATGAATTGAACATTTTAATGGTTCAAGCACAGATAATTTTACATTCATCTTCCAAGTTCTCTAAGGAAAATGAAAGTGCAATTTTTTAATGTAAAAATAAAGAATTTCACAATGCCTAACAGGGAGCTACATAAATAATCTTTCATGCTTAATGCAGCACTTATTTACAATGGACTTCTGCAGTCTTTGGTGCCTCCGTTCATGAATACCCTGAAAATTTATGCAAATTTTGGGTATATACATACATAAGCATCTTTTGTAGACCAGGCTCATTGCTTTAGTAAGATCTTAAATAGAAAAAATGGACCCAAAAAAGTTTTAGAGGAGCTAAATTAATAAGAAGTTTGAAATTTCTGTTTCATCCTACTTTTCAGCCCTTTGATTCCACAAAATTTTCACCAAGGTTAAGCATTTTGCTTCCAAAGGTGCAGATACAGACTCAAGATCCCACGTATGTACACGTTCAAACAACAGCACCCATCCTGTTGGTTTATTCTTTTCCTCTTCCTGCTTTCTCGAAGAACCCTTACTTAATGGAGCACCTGTCCTTTTCCAGGAGCGATCTCTACATCCGTTGACCTACTCGTAGTTCCACTTCCAGATCCAAAGAGCTCAGAGGAAGTAAGGTAGACTCAGAAGAACAGCCAGCATTTACTGAGAGCTGCAGGCACACGTGCGAAGCACTTTGTCTCATTTAGTCTCCATGACAGTCCCAATAGATTATCACTAAATATTATTTTCATTTTACACATACGACTTAGAAAATTAAGTCTTTAGAGTGCCTGGATGGTTCACTTGTTGAAGCATCTGATCTCAGCTCGGGTCTTGATCTTGGGGTCCTGGGATTGGGCCCCACGTGGGGTTCCCTTCTCAGCGGGGCATCTGCTTGTCCTTCTCCCTCTGTCCCTCCCGCCACTTCTGCATGTTCTCTCTCTCTCTCTTAAATATATAAAATCTTAAAAAAAAAAAAAAAAAAGGAAAAGAAAATTAAGTCTTTGCCCAGTGAGAAAGCGGTGGACCAAGGATCTAAATTCAGATAGTCTGATTCTAGAGTCAATACTCGAAGCCATTTCCCAGAAGGAGTTTTACAGCAATGTCACTGAGGAAGCTAGCAATCAAGACAATATTTTGGTTTTCCATTCTCGCTTAATATTTTTGAGCTGAGTGGAAGCTTAGGCATCATTTCATCACCCATCTTTACAGAAGGGAAAACTAAAGGGATTTCACAGTAGTAATGGAGACAGAGATATAAAGTGAGCAAAAGTGAAAAAGGAAATGAAGGTAAAGTTAAAGGACTTGAGTAAAACAGAAGAATGAGGGTAAGCCGTTTTATTAAATTTGTTTTCTTTCGCTAAAGTACTACTTTTCAAAATAATAATAATAATAATAATAATAAAGTACTTTTCAAATCTATCCGAAAGAGCATGTGTGTGAGAATGTAAAACAGAGCACCCACTTTGGAAAGTAATTTGGCAGTTCCTCAAATGTTAAATATAGATACAGTCCAGCAATTCTACTCTTAAGTATATGCACAATAGAATTGAAAACATGTGTCCATATGAAAACTACTTGTACACGAATGTTCACAGTACCATCGTTTATAATTGCAAAAAAAAAAAAAAAGTGCAGACAGCAACCCAAATGCCCACCAATCAACCAAAAGATCAATGAAATGTGGTATGTCTACAAAATGGAATACTGTTTAGCAATAAAAAGCAATTTAGTAGTGACCCAGGCATGCTATAATACGATGAACCTCAAAACAGCACGCTAACTGAAATAAGGAATTGCAAAAGACCACATAATAATATGATCCCGTCTATACAAAATGTCCAAAATAGGTAAATTTATGGAGAAAGAAACGTTAGTGGTTGCTAGGATGCTAGGGGCAGGAGGGAATGGAGTGAAAAACGAGGAGTGTTGGGTCATGGATGGAAGGTTTATTTGGGAGGAGGTGAATATTTTAAAAGTAGATTATGATGATGGTTGTGCAATTGTACAAACATGCTAAAAAACTACCAAATGACACACTTTAAACAGGTGAGTTTTGTGCCATGCAAACTATATCTCAACATGGCTGTTAAAAATTGTTTTAAAAAGAGCACGTGTGCTTCCTCCCTTTACCACAGGGAGCGCAGCAGCAATGGTAAAGGAGTTCCAACCCTTTTAGCAATACTTGCACTCTCTACATGCCTTCCCCTAAAAGCATCACTCACCACCAGCAGAGGGAGCTAAAACAATAGCTTTACCAAGTCTCTGCTCCCAGTCACGCTTCCTGGGAGGACAGAAAAAGAATATTTACAAACTTAGAGAAAATAGAGGATAGTTGACTTTTATCTTTACTTACTCCCATCAAAGTGACATAAAAGTTGATATGAATATTCATTTCTTTAAAAGGAACCCACACTGATACATATCCCAGCTTCTTGATTGCACGATGTTCTCCATAACAGAGAATGTCTAGATATAACAGAATAGATTAGGATGTCTAACCCTATCCTTCTGCACTCTTTCCCTATCACTTGCTTTTAAGACGGTCAATGAAATCCAACAGGAAAATAGAGTTAGCATAACTATCCATAAAACGACTTTATTATTACTGACTATACACGTGTACCTCCTGTCTTTGCTCCAGTTGTAATATCATCATGGTGCTCAGGCTATTAATGAAAAATAAATTTTACCATTTTTGTTGCACTCCAGGCTGAGAGGTTTGTGAAAGGGCATTCATTTATTCAAGATATTATATTGCATAGCTACGATAAGCCAGACAGTATGGATAAAAAGCAGGTATAGAAACTGGGCTCATGCTGCTTGCATTCATGGGCGGGGGGGGGGGGGGGGGAATGTGATAGTAAACAAACATACAAATAAAATGTAATCCTAAATTGTTATAAGTACTTCAGAGGAAAGCACAAGGTAATTAGAGAAATGATAACGGGGGGTCTAATTCAGATTGGGTGGTGGAGGAGGATCTCGAAAACAGTAGCATCTACACTGACAATAAAGGAGAGAATGTTCTAGGCAGATGAAATAGTATTCTGTGAGTCTTGAGTTTAGAAAAAAAAACTTGAAGGAGCTTCAGGAAGGCCTGGAGCACGATGCGCTGAGGGAGACAGTGCTGTCTGAGGCTGGAGAGTAGGACAAGGGCCTACACTCATGTCGGCCCCTGTAGCCTACAGAAAGGGATCTGTATTTTGTATTAAATATAATGGAGAGTTACTGAAGAATTGTAAGCACACAAGTGGGTTATCGGAGTTGCATTTTTAATAGACCATTCTGGTCCTAAAATGGAAGCTTGACTAAGGAAGCTCAAAAATAGAAGTGGGAAGAGCGTGCTCATTGAAAGAAACCAAACCTTTGTGGTGAATGCAGTGTGAGGCTGAGGCGGCAGGGGTGATGGGAAGTTGTTTAAGACTCATTCTAGAGGGGCGCCTGGGTGGCTCAGTGGGTTAAGCCGCTGCCTTCGGCTCAGGTCATGATCTCAGGGTCCTGGGATCGAGCCCCGCATCGGGCTCTCTGCTCAGCGGGGAGCCTGCTTCCTCCTCTCTCTCTGCCTGCCTCTCTGCCTGCTTGTGATCTCTCTCTGTCAAATAAATAAATAAAATCTTTAAAAAAAAAAAAAAAAAGACTCATTCTAGAAAAACCATATGTACTCTCTGGCCCATTTCACAACAGGCTCCAGAATCCGTGGCATATTTCTGTGTTCAAGGCAGTTCTCTACCAAACCCAATCCAGCTACATCCTCAAAAAAGATCAGCAACTATGAAAAGGATAGCCAACCAAACAGTAATACTGTGTGTTTCCTTTGTAGGGCTGGGTAGAACCAATCCTAATAAAGAAAAAAAGAAATCAACCCACTGCCATATTTCCCGAACAAAATCTGTCTAATTAAAAAAGGTATACGTGCCTCCTAAAATTTCGGGCCCTGGTTGCACCAGCTGTTAGTGTCACTATGGTGCATCAAATGAGGGTAATCAATTTTACACAGATGAGGAGAGATAATATTTCAAGCCGTTCTTTGGAATTAACTAAATTTGTATGCATGTTGTAGTGGAAAGAGCATGGAATGTAATTTCAGAGGACGTGGGGTCAGTCCTTACTCCACCACTTACCAGCCCTGAGACCGGGCAATTTACTCAACTTCTCCAAACCTCTGGTTCCCCATCTGCCAAATAGATATGATGACAACACCCACCTCGCAGAGCACTTGTGAACATGAAATAAGCACAATAAAAGCTCGAGGACTCATTATTTTAAGAATCATTATTTTAAGAATTTACTTTCAAAAATTTAATCAAGTTCCTCCAAATAAACTTCTATATACAGCACACTTCTATAAAAATCATTCTAGAAAACTGCATTCTCTTTAATGACATCTTAACATGATTGACTATGTAAATCTAATTCCATAAGCTGGAACATTTTGGAGTAATTTTCTGCATCAAAGAAAATAAAAAAACAACTATTAAAGCAGTTAGTTGGCTGTAAATTTTCAGTATTGTAGAAGTGCTGCATATTTGGAAAATAAAGGCATGTGAATTACACAGAATGACCAAAATGAAGGAATGACACTTAGTTCCTAAAGAATGAGACCATTAATTTCTTTCTTTTTTTTTTTTGAGGCCATTAATTTCTAAAAGCAAGTTATATCTGAGAAACAAATAATTGTTCGCCTTAAGAGAAATATGAACATACTTTCAACACTCCAGCTCCATCATTTACTTGTTATATGACTTTGGAAAAAGCCCCTTAACCTTTGCAAACTTCAATTTCCTCACATAAAATGGAGATAATGGCACCGAATTCATAACTTATTGTGAAAGTGAGATAAATTCAGGTCTCTCAAGCACTTCTGCACAGTGCCTGGGGTAGATGGGTACTAAATAAAAGCCACTTGTTTTTTGTCTAGGTATGTTTTTGGTCTGTTGCAAAGAGAATAATTTTTGAGTGTGCTATTTATCTCAGATATTTTCCAGCAGATTAAATGACTTCTATTGTTATTTCAAAAAGGTTAAATGAATCATTCCAAGTAGACTCTGTTCCCGTCACTCCATCAAAATTGTTCATTAGAATTATTAATGACCTGCCCCATGCTGAACCCAATGGACACTTCTCCCTCTTTTTCTTAAGTCTATCAGGAGCATATTTTACTGTTAATCATTCATCCCCCTCTGAAATGTCTTCTTCCCTTGGCTCCCAGTGTACATCTTTATCCTGAGTTTCCTCCTCCTCACTGACCACTTTTTCCTAGGCTTTTTCCTGGTACTGATAATGTTTCTGTGCCCCATCTTTGACAGTCAACCTGTTATAGGGTAGATTTGAGAGTATTTCAAGCTCAGGCCATGGATCTCTTCTCTTTTCTATCTGCAAGCCAAATCTCAAAAAGCCTTGTGGCTTGTAATACCTCCTATATTCTGACTACTATCAATTTTAAGTTTCCAGCCCAGAGTCTCTGAATGCCCGACATAATATATTCAATTACATATTCAGTATTTCCATTTAGACATATAATATGCTCTCAAAATTAACACATTCAACTCCAATTTCCTCCGTCCCCTCAAACCTTTTCTTCCCACAGCCTCCCCATCTCAATCAATGGCAACCTCAATCCGTCCAGTTGCTCAGGTCAAAAACCTTACATTCTTCCTGGATTTCTCCCTCCTCCTCACAAACCCCACATCCAATCCATCAGTAAATTCTGTCAGCTCTGTTCTCAGAACATACCCAGAATCCAGCCCGTAATCCTGTCACTTGTCATCACCTCTCAGCGACCACGCTGGTCCAAGCCATCACCTGGATTACAACAGCCTTGCCTTTTCACTTAGCCCTCTTCATAAATCATCTATTCCCCACCTAACCGACAGAATCATTCTTCTAAATGTAAATGACACCAAGGTGCTCCTCTGCTCAAACCCTCCCGTGGCTTCCACCTCATTCCGGGTAAAATCCAGAGTCCTTGCAATGACCCGTCCCCTCTCAGTGTACTTCGCTGCCCTGGCCTCCTTGCTGCCCCTAAACATCGCAGGTGTGCTCCTGCCCACTCAGGGGCCTTGGCCTTTGTTGCTTCTTCTGCCTGGAAAGATTCCTCCATGTGGATATCCGCAAATCCCACTCTTATACCTCCTTCGGCTAGTCGCTCAGATGTCACCTCTCAGGGAGTCCTGCCCTGGTCATTCTGCCTGAAAGCTGCATTCACCCTCCTGGCTCACAGGCTTCCTAGCTTGCTGTCCCTGCTTCTTTTTAGCTAATTACCTCCTGCTAGCTTATACGTTTTAGTTATCTTATTTGTTAATTGTCTGTCTTTCTGGTAAACACTCTGGAATGTAAAGGGCAAGAATTTTTGTCTGTTGTGTTTGCTTGTTGTGTCTCCAGAACCAAGAACAACATCTTGCCTTAGCAGGCACTCAGTAACTATTGGTTGAATAAGTGAAAATGATGAAGGGGTAGTTTTCCTAGGCCCAGGAAAGATGGTAATTAACCTCCTAAATATAATTAAAGCCTTAAGGCTTTTGGCACTTATGTAGATCAATTTTAAATTTTAAAAACTTGCTTATGAAACAAAATCTATTATAGCACGCATTAACAGTTGGTCCCTTAGCATCCAATAGTCTGTATGGGGTGTGTGTGTGTGTGTCTGCATCAGTATTTGTGTGTGTGTGTATACATATACATACATAAATATATGTAACCCACTAGGCAAACACATTCCTTTTATAGTTCCTCACTAAGTTTAAGTTTATACATCAAACTAGAATTTAAGCCTTAGCAATACACTCCCGCTCTTTTTCCTCTAAGCATTACCATTCTTGCTCCTCTTTGGAGGTAACAATGAATCTTCACCAAGCAGCCCCTTTTTGGAATGATTATATGTAGAAGAACCTAAGTTAGAAATCAGGGAGCAGGGGCGCCTGGGTGGCTCAGTGGATTAAGCTGCTGCCTTTGGCTCAGGTCATGATCTCAGAGTCCTGGGATCGAGCCCCACATCGGGCTCTCTGCTCTCTGCTCAGCAGGGAGCCTGCTTCCTCCTCTCTCTCTGCCTGCCTCTCTGCCTACTTGTGATCTCTCTCTCTGTTGAATAAATAAATAAAATCTTTAAAAAAAAAAAAAAAGAAAAGAAAAGAAATCAGGGAGCAGCTTCCCTTCGTTCAGTGGAGTTTTCAACAGAATGAAAACAATCTTGTTCTTCTTTCTAGAACCTTGGCAGGAAAGAAGTCACAGGATATGTGAAATTCCCTCACAAGTTCCTTATTAATGACATTTGGGGGGATTTTCATGTTTGGTTTTTGTTTTTATTATCCTGTAGTACTTCAAAAAATTCTGATCCTTATAAAAAAGCTATCCTAGAGCTCTGGCCAATAAATTGGCATAAGAGTCTATGTTCTACTAGTAAGAAATATTAACTAAATATTATTAGAATAAATGTTTTCTTGCACCATTCTAAATTGACCAGTTAAGGACGTGCTCTTTTTAACACTCTTCTGCCAGACACCTTTTAAATTATTTCTGTTGTCTTATTCACATTATGTAAAATAAATAAAAATTTTACATTTTAAACATATTTTAGTGAAAATTTTTACCTATTTCAACAGGAAATTGGAGGAAAGAAATTAATTTTAGAAATTATATTAATCTATTTCCCATTTACACTTCATAGTAAAGTAAACTTTTTTTTTTTCTTTCCAAAGTGGTCTCTTCTTTTGGATTTCTCTCCATTTCCAAGGTCTGTGGATATTCACATTTTTTTTTCCTTTGTAACTAATACATCTATTCCTCTGAAAGAAGACTTGCCAGCTTTTTGACACATATTCTGTTTTGGGCTGTGAGCACAGGCTCTCAGTGTGAAGGCTGAAAAGCATTTGGAAACAGAATAAAAGCATGTTGTCAAATGTTTTGAATTTCACGAAAAATATAACCTTTTCTGATATTTTATATATAGACAAATCCACAGTACAAAACATTAGAAGTCAACATTTGTGTCAATTCACAATTGACTGTCCAAGGTGAAAGGGGGCTAGAGTGTTCGGTCACTCAAGACTTTTTAACACTATAGCAAACACTGTTCTTGTTCTTGAAAGATTTCAACTTAATATGTATCTAAGGAAGTTCAGTTACTCAATATAGCTACCTATTTCCATACTGAAGACAGCATACCTTTTACAACTCTCAAGCAGCCTCAGAATTAAGGTATATAAACCCCATGTATCAATATGATTCCTTGCTCCCTTTTCTTTGTCCATTTGCCACTAGAATGAACTAGCAACCAATAAGCCACCACCACAATCATACGGCATCATGAGCAATGGAAAAATAGAGAGAAAGAAAGGGGTGCCTTGGTGGCTCAGTGGATTAAAGCCTCTGCCTTCAGCTCAGGTCATGATCCTCGGGTCCTGGGATTGAGCCCTGCATCTGACTCTCTGCTCAGCAGGGAGCCTGCTTCCCCCTCCCCCTCTGCCTGTTTCTCTACCTACTTGTGATCTCTCTGTCTCTGTCAAATAAATAAATAAAATCTTTTAAAAAAGAGAGAGAAAGAGAAAAAAATGCCTAAATAAAAAAGGCAGATGAAAAGTAAAACTCTATCCCCACTAATTGAGAAGCATAATTGTATTCATGTTTGGTGTTCACTTCATCTATCCATGAGAAGAAGGACGGCTAAGCAAATTAATGACATGAAAACCATTCTGAGGAGTGTAGCTCATTTTTGCATGTGATTTTATTTTATTCTTTCACTGGTAAATCTTGCTTCCCAAAAAGACCATTCATGGCACTCAGGTCAGTTTGTAAATAAATATCTGTTTGTGTCTGTTTTTAATCATTGTCTGTGACTTCCACTAGACCACTAGCTTCAAGACGCCAGATTTCTGGTCTACTCTGCATTGTATGTTCAGTGCCAAACACAGTGCCAAGCCCAGAGTAAGTTCTCAATAAATATTTATTCAACAAATAAATAATCACCCCCTTTATAGCACTCCATGCCTAGCATACTTGAGTCCATAATAGTGGTTAATAAATTCTTATTGAATTGCATTAAGAAGATAGTCTTGAGGGAGGTGGTTTGGAATTACAAATTTATTCATTAAAACACTAAAATAATAATTGGAAGTCGTGTGTAACTTTCCTTCAGGCATGTGCTTAATTTGACATAATTTTGTTAAACCCTATCCCTGTTTTAGTTTTCTTTACTGTTCGTGCCCTAAATTATTAAATGCATTTCTTTTCAACAAAACACATGACTCAGACTTTTCTCTCCCTCAAATAAATTATTCCTTCAGGTATTCAAAATTATTAGAGAGTATACTTATATCAAATTTCCATTGATTAGTAACTAGTCTTGGTGTTGAAAAACTAGGAGTATTTAAATGTAGCTACAGACTATTATCAACCAACCAGGTACTAGCTGCTCAATAGACATATTTCTTCTGAATATCCTTCCTGGTTAAGTAACTGAAGAAAACCTTGTTTCAAACCACGGAGATGAACCCCGAGCGGTCCACTGACACCCACTTCACGCCAACTATGCTGTACCTTTCAACAGACACAAAATGCCCATAGTGTGTGACACGGTGCCTCCCCACCATCCTGGCCACAAGCTCTCTGGACTTCCTTCCCATGCCCTCTTTTAACTGCTCCTTTTTGGTTTCTGCCAACTCCTCTTCAGGACTTCTCCTCTAAGGGTTGCTAGTCCTCAGATTTGTTTTCTCTTTCCCTTCCATCTGGGAAGCAACAGAAAGTAGTAGCCTGCTTCCAGTCCAATCCCAGATCTAACACTTTCCAGCTGTGTGATCTTGGGCCTCGGTTTCTTCATCTGTGAAATGGGGGTTTCTATAAAGCAGGGATGGTAACAGTACCTCTCTCATTGGGTTGTTGTGAGAATTAAATGAGAGAATATCTCTAAAATGCTTAGAAGAGTTCCTGACGAGTAGTTAGTACTCAAAGAATGTTAGATATTTACCTACGGTCTCTTCCTCCATCATTTCATCAGTCTCTATCATCTTTCATCTTTCAATATCAGTATCAACCATGACCACCTCATGAACTGAATTCCCAAACATGAGACATCTACTCCTGCCTTCTCTCTAAAGCACCAGCCTGAATACCCAACTGAGTCTTGGCCCACTCAAGCTCAACACATCCAAATCTGGCCTCTACTTCTCCAAATCTGCCCATTTTCAAATAGTACCACTTTTCTCCCAAACAGACAGCTTGGAAACTTTTCTATTTGTTGCATTCTAGTTGGTATACTGGCCCATGTGAGTGCTCAGTGAGTAAACACTGAGCCAGTGGTCTTTCCACCACCTTCTTCCTTTAATGAGCCTCCCACCCGGCTGCCTGAGTAAGCCTCCTAGGAATAACTTCTTCACCACACATCTTTGATTCCTCCTGTAACCGACTCATCAAACAAACATTTATAGAATGCCTTTGAAAACTATCTTATGGACCAATAATATAAAAAGGATTAAGAAGTAAGACGTTTTATAAGAATAAATATTAAAACAGATTCCTAGGGTAATTTATGAAGCTCAGTACCATCAAAAAAAAAAAAAAATCAGGAGGAGGGTATAACTGTACCTTCAAAATGCATCAAATTTCAGTCACAGTGTGACCGGAAAAGCTCAAGTAAAACAAAGAACTTCAGAAAAAAAATTACTAAAAATATTTGCCACCATAATTGGTCAGGACACCAATGGGGCTCCTGAGTTTTTGGTACTTAGAGCCCTGTATCTGCTCTACCATGGGGAGAAAGCAATATGGAGAGGCCACTGCATCAAGCCTATGATCAAGAATTTATGTCTGGCTCAAATCAGAGTCCACATCAAGAAAGATTTGAACCTTCAAAGCAACATGTTATGGTCAGCACCTCTCATGATTTGGGCAACTTTTCTCAACTGCAAACTCAAAGTTTGAGTTTAAATTTATACCCAAATATTTAATTTTAGTTAATTTAATTTAATTATTTTAACTTAATTTTAATTTAACTTTATACTCAAAGTTAAATTTGAGATTTTCTTTTCAAAGCCCGCTCCCTTTCCAGGGCTCGGAAGCATGGCTTCAGAGTCCCAACAGGCCACAAATTCAATGTCAACTCTGCCACTTACCAGCCCAGTGACTCTGGAAAGTTATTTCACTTCTCTGAGCCTCATTTTCCTTATTTGTTTAAGTGGGTAATAATATTTACCCTACAGGTTGAGAGAAATAAATGAGAAAAAGAATGTGTTTAAGTCACTTAGCACAGCACCTGGCACAAATAAAGACTCAAGAACGGTAATGATATTTTGCAGTAAATAATCACCATCTACCCAATATCCCAGGCTAGTGACAACAGAGATGTTACCACTGTTCTGTTCCCTGGAGTTACCACAATCACCAAGTTCTGCCAATTCTGCCCCAGATATATCCCACTCGTCTTTGACTTCTCCAACAGTGCCCTGTGTAGATACTATCATTCTCTCTTCTCGAAGATGAAATATGACTGTGTCATTTCCATGCAGCAAGGTGCTTGGGTCCCTAGTGGTGCCAAGATCAAGCCTGAGCTTACTAAGATGGCATTTAGCACCCCCTCTCTCATAATCCCCCTGCCTTGGGGGATCTCTCCAGCCTTGCCTTATGCTAGTCTCCCAAGCCTCACATGTGTTCACCCTAAACTAGAGCCACTCTAATCATCATCTAAAGATTACATGTTGTCCCCATCCAACTCCCCAGGATATCCTTCTGCTCTTCACTTAACAAAGTCCTGGTGCCTTTGTCTACAAAGCTTTCCTCCAAGGCAGACTTAGTTGCCCCTCCTTTTTACCCCAACTGCATTTTTTTCATCCCTGGATTTCACATCGTGCATCCTGTTTTCCATGTCTGTCTTCTCAACTTAATGGTAAATTACTTGAAAGCAGGCACCATATGTATTTATCCTCCATTCCCAATGCTGGGCATCTATCCCATATGCAAGCATTGCTTTTGATTAAATACAATCTAATTAAAACTAGGAACAAAAGCTTTATGAAAACTGAAAACTGAGGTACGCTAAATGTAACTCAGACTGTTTCACTAGCAAATATTCCCAACCAAGGTGAACTTAAAATTCCATGATATGTTCTACTCTCATGGGAAACCACAGTAAATGTTCAAAATACTCATGTCATTAGCAAAAGAAAAAAAAAAGGTGAAAGACCTATTTGCCACTTTCTATCCTACCATCTCTATAGGGTTCAATAGACTTTCTTAAGGAGGAAATTCTTAAGAATTCAGAAACTCTCACTTTCCAATTATGGAAAGTCCTTTACTGTTACCATATATTAAGTGCTTACTGCATACAAAGTCCTGTACTGAATTAGCCCCCATTCTACTAACAATTCCACAAACTTCGTAGATATTTTTTTTGTCCTCACCTTGCAGAAGAAGAAACTGGGCCTCAGAGATGAACTTCTCCAAGTCCCACAGGTTGTAAATGACAAAGCAGAGATTTGAACACTGGTCTCTGAGAATCCAAAACCCACACTGCCCTTCTCGTAGGTGACCCAACCAAGAACCCTCATGTTATTCCACCCACTCCCAGCAATCCTGGCTGGAAGTTAGGGAGAAAACGGGAGTGGGAAAATCAGAGACTGTAAACAAAGGAGAGTGAAGGTTAATAAGGATATGAAGGAGATCATCCTCTAGAAAATATATATTTCTTGAAAGTGCAGTGAGATTTCTTTCTGCCAAGTACCGGCCTAAAATCTATGCAAAAGAAGAAAAATCTATGAAACTTAAAATCAAACTGTTAGTCCTAGTTAAAGAAAAATTAAAACAAACAGGCTCATTTTATTAATCCACAAACCTAACAACACTCAACAAAAGGTTTCTGTAAATTTTAATTGCAGCAATCTGGACAATGTTTTATTATGACTCATTTAGTTGAACCACAATGTTTGTGCAATATATTTTGCCCTGCTTTATGAGATTGTAATTGCAGTGAAATGCTACTATGCATACTCAATTAAAATACACCAGACTTATCAAAATAAAGCATTTTGGGGAAACAGCATGCTCTGTATTTATTTTACTTTATAAATCCTGCAAATCCATAAATTTGTTCTTCTAGCTAAGTTCTACAATTTCTTCTCTTTTTACTATTTCATTTTTTTGTTTAAGATTTTATTTATTTATTTGACAGAGAGAGAGGGAACACAAGCAAGGGGAGTGGGAGAGGGAGAAGCAGGCTTCCCACCAAGCAGGGAGCCCAACGTGGGCCTCGAACCCAGGACCCTGGGATCCTGACCTGAGCCGAAGGCAGACGCTCAATGACTGAGACACCCAGGCACCCTCTTTTTACTATTTCTGCCTAACATCTCAGTTTTTGCTTTTCTGAAATATACTTACCAATTCCATTCTGAAATATACTTATTCCCCAGTGTTTGAGAGAGCTAACTCCTAATGTATAGAATGTTTTCTCCTAGCCATTTCCCAAATATGTGCCCAGAGCAGAGACACGAGGTTCTGCCCTGTGCTCTGCAAGGGGCAACTTGTTCAGTGAGGGCCACTCACTCACCTGAGCCACTTCCTTTCTCCTCTGAGTCTCTCTCTTAATGGTACAGGTTGTCATACTGTCTTTTTTTTTTTTCCTGTCATTCTTTTCTGTCTTTCTTTTTCCTCTGAAAATTGTTTATAAAGTAAATATTCCAAATATAAATATATACAGGTCCATAATCCCTTTGCCAAAAACGTCAGGGTCACAGATGTTGCCAAATGCAGGATTTGGGAAGATTTAAAAACTAAACCCCATATACTACATAAAACTCCCAGTGGAAACTGGGCTAGTGCTCTGCAATCAAGGACTCCAATATTTCTACAGCAAAGTGAGTGAAGAGTAACAGGAAATGTAAGAAAGACAGACTTGCATCTATTCCGTTCAGATCGTGCCACCAAACTTGTTTCAGAGAACCTTTCCCTTTGCAGAGCTCTTAGGATGTCAGAATTGCAGATCAGGGGCTGTAGATATGTATATACCCTAGCAACAGGTCTTGGGGGAAGCAGTTTTGGGAATAGGAACCTGTTAGCACCTCATCATTTTGTAGTAAGGTCTATGTTCTGTCTGAGCCCTGCCTTTTAAATACAAGCATGTGGACACGGTAGATGGTTAAAAATCTGAAGTATATACTTCTAAAAAGACCAGTAAAGGATCCATCATATTGGGCATATGGAAGAGTTTGTCTGGATACTAAGGTAGTATTTGGCAGAATTAAATAAATGTGTGAATAAGCAGTAAGATCATTTAATTTGCAGGATTTTATTATATTTTTCTCATTTGTTTTACTCTTAGTTTGAAAAGAAAATCATCCCCTGGTTCACATGTGAGTGTGGTTGGACATATGTTCTCAGGAAGCCTGCCACATACCAGTAGAACCATGTTCATTATCATACATGAAATAAGACAAGAGGATCAAAATGAACTAAAGAATTGATAATATCATATAGCACTGTCCTTTCTTTTAGCATGTTGTGAACATGTGGATATATTTAAAGGTCTCCTTTACGTTGGATAATATCAAAGACAGATCCAATTGATTTTATGTAACAGGCTATTTCAAAGTACTGAACTAGCTGAACTAATGCTTTCTTGCAAAATAAATAATTCGGAAAGAAAATAGATCTTTATTCTTAAATCCTCCTCCCTTCTCAATTAATTAGATTTTGTTGCTGAAAGGAAGTTAAGAAATTCAGCATAAGCCTGATTATATCATGAATGTAAAATGAGCAGGGCAAATAATGCGCTCTATACTCTTTCAAACAAGTTAAATAAGTCCATAATAGCCCACCAGTTGTGTAAACACTATTTCACTATACTTGTAAAAGAAATATTGACTTACCTGTTAACTAAAATTATCCTGGCATGCTTCAGCTAAGCTTATTAGTAATTCTTGTGGTGTACATGAATGTTTTTAGTTGTGGACTTTTACCAAAGATTAAAGAATTAGGAAATCATCCATTTAGCAAACCCAGAAAGCAGACATGTACCAGATTGCGCTTTACCAGAATCGATTTTAGGAACTTGGAATCAAAGACTCTGAGAAGCAATAAGTGACTTAAATTCTGGCATGAGAGCTTCCATTACATACCAGCTCGTTAACACTGACATACTTCCAAAGTCATAAATAAGAACATTTCACCCCGACAAAATACTGAATGAATCTGCTTTAGACTATCTATTACAAGTAAAGGTACTGTTGTTTGCTTTGACATCTCACTAGTATGTGTTCCTGTGAGTTATCAAGAGAAAACAGAAATGTATATATTTAAGAGGAAAAAGCTTGAATATATACTTGCCTACTCTTCACACAACAAGCCACCATTCTCTGTTCCAACTGGCTCCATTGCAATCCAAAAGACTATACTTTTCCTTTAAAAAAAATATGTGATGGGGTCCCTGGCTGGCTAAGTCAGCAGAGCATGCCAACTCTTGATCTCGGGGTTGTAAGTTCAAGGCCCACACTGAATATAGAGATTACTTAAAAATAAAATCTTTAAAAAATAAAAATTTTTGAAAATATGTGAATTTCTTTCTCAATGAAATGACAGTAACCCCAAGATCTTATCCAGCTTAAGAGTGTGTATGTGTGTGTGTGTGTGTGTGTGTATGTGTTTGAGGGTGGGGAGTGGTAGTGTTTAGAATTCTCAAGGGATTTGGAAAAGAAAGTCAAATGACTCTAGTTAGAATTTTAGCTCTATCACCTTCTTGTTGGTCTCCATTAGGAAAACCATTTGCATTTCCTATCCTTAAAACTGGTGTAAGAATAATATCTATCTCATAAAGTTGTTAAGAGGACCCGGTGAGGATATGAATGTATAAAGGCTGAGTCAATGCTGATGGTCATTACAATGCAATTTGAGAACGTGATCTTACAAATTAAATGGTATTTGCCACAAAACAGACAGACTACTCTTCAGTATCCTTACTGGAAATTTTTTTCTTTTTTTTTTTTTTTAGTGTGTAAGGAATCTGATGTACTGTATTCTCATCTTTACTAGCTCAGTTAAAGTAACAAACATACGTGCACTCAGGCAATAAAATTATAATTAGCCAAATCATTCCTATTTTCAATGTATATGATTTTTCTATCTTGTAAGGTCTACGAGACCTTGGGGATTCATCAGGTCACTCTTAAATATCCACACTTCCTGTGCCTTCAGGTTTTTAACTGAGCATTCTTGCTTGTAAGTAATCACAAACAAATTCCCACTCCCCACCTCAAACAAAACAAAATTCATTAGTTCACCAATGTGGAGGTGATGAGTAGAAAAACTCTTAGATCCAGGTGTTTAAAAGATGACCCTAGGATTTTACTTCTCCCTTTACTAATGCTGATAAAGTCCAGGGTGTTTTCTCTACAGCAGAATAACAGTGCGCCTGACTCTAATTTTCCTTGTCCTTACAATTCAAAAAGCCAGAGAAGATCTTCTCACTCTAGAGTCTATGATGATCTCCCAGATTCAGATTGTTTTGCTTGGGTCATATACCTGCGCAGGGGCAGAGAGGTAGAGCCATACAATAGACAGCCCCATCAGAATCACTTAAAGGTTCCCAAGAAGTGTGGAGTGTTCCTACCAAGAGGAGAGAGGAGAAACATTGGCAGGAAAATAGACAGGTAGATAGATAGATGATAGATAGATAGATAGATAGATAGATAACAGATGCTCAGTATACCTGGCTTCATTGAGGACAGCTGTCTACCCCCATTTTACTGAATCAGAAATCCCTCTACTCTCCATGAATTTATTAACAAGCTTTAATTCCTGAAAAGAAGAGGAAAGGCACTAACATAGGATGAAAATCTACTCTGCTCTAGGCCAAGTTCAAGACATTTTCACATTTAGAACAACTTAGGTGAATAATTACCCCCCACCCCTTTTACAGTGAGGGTAACTGAGACAGGTGGGCTCATTCTGTGCCTCTGATCAAATAACCTGAAACCAGCAGAACCTACATTCAAATCTGGTTCTGCCTGATTCATTCCACAACTAGAGTGTTATGCTCTTTTCAACAACCCTGAAGTCAAGAAAGTATTGCCAAAAGTTTCTAGGCAGACGGTGGACACAACCATATTTGGATGCCTGTGTTGATAAATCGATCAGTCAGTAAATATTTGTTAGGTTTGGGGTCACTACCAGGAGCTTCAGTTCTACAGGTAGAGATAAGACAAATGGCCTAGTCCCTGCCTCCAAAGTTGTCCCAATAAGGTTGGAAAAACAAAACAAATACGCTTTCAAGTAAAACTTCACAACTAAATTTTGTGGTATTTACAACATACCGTTCAGTGAGATTCATCTTCTGGGGGAGTCTCCTTTAGACTGCAAGCTCCACGCAGAGAGCTAACTTGCCCCTCGGGTCACTGCTACATGGTGATCCTCGTTCTACAAATATTGGTCGCTTGATGATGAAGGCAGACTGTGGTCACGGGAGGTTTCGTAAAAAGAATAAATCTTGAGTTGCACTTACAAAGTAAGTCATCTGGGGAAAGAAAAAAGGTGGGAAGGAAAATAGGCAATTTGTTGGCATTCTATACATGTGGAAGCAATGGCTGGGAGAAACAGTAATGTAGAAATGAACAAAGTGATGGTAGGGGATGTGGTGGACATAGGGATAAGTGGAGAACAGTCCAGCGCCGGGAATTGCCCTCATGTCCAGAAACCAGGCTTAACTCACAGTGTTCAGCAGCCACTGTCAAATTTTCCGATATCTTTGGGCCACAGCCCCTTTATTTGCAAAATGAGGAGGATGGAGTTTCTAATTCTCAGCCACTCCACCCCTCCATCTAATCCAGAGAATCACAAACTTGCAAATGATGGGATTCACCCAAGAAAAGGACATGATCAGAATATTGATTTAGGTCCAGGTACCTATATTAACCATAAAAGCTCCACAGGTGATCAGCCAGGTGCGGGGATCACTCCTTCAATGAAGGATGGCAAATATACCTAACAAAAAAGAAAGAGAACTTCCCAACTGTAAAATTCTGAAGTTTGTACAGGGAATTCCGTGGGAACAGCAAAGTGGAAGAAGACTGAGAGAGGCCTCGAGAGCCAAAAGTTTTCTCCACCTTCATAACAAGGAGGCATTGTGCCCCAGAGAGAAAATTGTGCATTTTTGTGAGTTGATGTGACAGGCTTGGGCCGTCACCTCCTTAAGACCCTCTCTCGGGGCCTGGAGACTTTGATTTGTTCCCACTGAGGCCTTCTCTCCAAGAAAGCCCCAAGTCCTTCTTTCTTCCCTAGTTACACCGTAGGGCACTTGCCGAAGCGCGTGAGAAGACACATTCTGCCCTGGTACTCTGCAAGTTTTCCCAGAACCCAGCGCCTGCCGCCTGGGCACTGGGGGAGGGGAGCGGGGTTGGAGAGGGGGGACACTGCACTTACAGAACACTGGGGGCACTTGGCAAGAAAAGGCCCCTCCCTGAACAAAAGCAAATGGCCATCTGTCTGTCTGTCTGGCATTGTTCTTCTAAAGGTGACTTTCCAGGGGATCCTGAAACACTTAAAAAAAAAAAAATAGCCATTTCTTCTTTTCACCCCAAGAGTTAGGAAGGCAGAATTGCAGTACTTGCTCACGAGCCGTATTTACTTAGCCATTAACCAGGCACTTTGATTTTAGGGCAAAAGCGAGCTAGACAGTGTGCTGTGAGGTAAGGATCAAAAAGGCCACCCATCGTTCGCCCGGGAATACCTGTTTCCTTACCCTGATAACTTTAACTATTTTTCTGGACTGAATTTTAGTCTTTTTTTTTTTTCCTCCAAATCACTCCATGTATTCCATCCGTTATTTGAAGTGGGCTTGGAGGAAGCGTGCTGCACATCCTTCGGTCCCTGCGCAGCTGTGTGTGTCCCTCAGACCGGTCCCTTTCGGCTCTCGGATCTGGGTCGCCACAACGCAAAGGGGAAAGGGGGGGGGTTGCCCCAGCCCTCACACGGTGCTGAGCGCCGGAATCCGCCCGGCAGCCGCCAAGCCCGAGCGCCGAGAACTTGCCTGCACCTCTTGCCGCCAGCCGCCTCCCAGCCGGCGCTCGGGAAAGGAGGGAGGGGGCGGGAGGAGGGAAAGCGCGGCGGGGCGGGGGGGTGCCTGGGAAGCCGGGCTGCGCTGACGTCACTGGGCGCGCAATTCGGGCTGGAGCGCTTTAAAAAACAAGCGTGCGAGCGGAGATGCTGCTCCACACCGAGCAGGCGGCCTGCAGCAGCAACGCTCTCTGCCCCTGCGGCGGCTGCAGCCAGGGCCGCTCCGGAGGCCCGCGTGGCGGCAGCGGGCACGGCCGGGACCCGCGGCGCTTCTCCTCGGCGCCCCCGCCGTGGGGCAGGAGCCCAGTGCCCAGCGTTGCAGGCGCGCGCTAAGCAGCAGAGGCCCGCGGCAACCCGGACGCTGCCCTCCGACCGCGGCTCGCTCCCGGCCCCCTGCCCGGGCACCATGGACACCTCCCCGGTCGGCGTGCTCCTGTCCTTGCCGGTCCTGTTGCAGCTGGCGGCCGTGGGCGGTTCGCCCAGGCCCGGCGCGCTGCTGCGGGGGTGCCCCGCGCACTGTCAGTGCGAGCCCGACGGCAGGATGCTGCTCAGGGTGGACTGCTCAGATCTGGGGCTCTCGGAGCTGCCTTCCAACCTCAGCGTCTTCACCTCCTACCTGTAAGTGCGCCCCGCTCCGCTCCGGGAAGGGGACAGATCGGGGGAGAGCAGCCTGGGGGTCTGGAAGGGACCGGGCGAGTTTGCGGAGGGCATCTTGGACAGACGTGTTTGGGCCCCCGGGGAAATGCATGTGTCTCGGGGGGAGCACGGGCGCACTTTGGGGGCCCGCAGAGAAACGGCTTCAAGTGCAAGCCCCAGAAAGCGCTCGTGCGTCGCAGCTTCCCGATGCAGCTCTAGGCAGGTCGCAGGGCTCCCGGTGTAGGCATCTGCTTGCAGTGCAGGCATATGCGCCCCTGAGCCTGGGTAAGGGCGGGCGGCCCATTTGATCCCTGCTGCAACCTCCCCTCCGCGTCCAGACGCGTTCCACGAAGACACGGGCTGTAAAAAGTTTCCCCAAAGGAGAACTCCAACTTGCTCAGCCGGGAAGGAACTTACTTTGCATCCCTAGCACGGACGTGTGATGTAACCTTTTTCTTTTCTTTTCTTTCTCCCCCCCCCCCTTTTTTTTTCTTTTAATGAAGTAATTAAAATGTGGCAACCACAAACCCTGATTAGAGCTGCCAGAACGTTATCTTTACCTTTGGCTGCCCGAGCCGCCCTTTGAAGTGCCCGCGGCCACGGTGTAATCTTTAACCATCTCCTCCTCCCGGGGAGGAAAAGGGAAGTGGGCTGAAGGCGGCGGGCGGGTAAACAGCGGCGCCGACAACCCAGAGGAGACCCGAAGCTCTGTCATCCCTCGGGGATCCTCCCCCTTTCACCCCCACCACAGCCTCCAAAGACCCCAAAGCCCCAACCGCGAAGACCAGGCAGGGGTTCATTTCATAATTTTGTCTCTGGAAAACCGAGACCCGAAGGATAACAGGTGTTTGGGTGGATGAGGTGACCCAGGAGGAACCCAATTCTCGGGAACCAAGGCGACTACTTCCCCCAAACCCATGGAGTGTCTGCGGCTCGGTTCCTTCGGGCAGAGGGAGACTAGAGTCAGAGCCACTCTGAGAAAGGGGTCACGAGGTGGTCACAAGGTGACCCGTTAAAGTTTTAATTCGAGTCACCGCAGTGAGCCCACCCCAAGCCCACGCCATGCCAGTTTCGGCTTCTCTGATGTACCTTGGCAGGAGGGAGTTGGGATGTTTGTGTGAACTGGTTCTTTCCTCTGTTTAGCTGTTTTCTGGAGAAAAGGAACATGAAGAGGCTTGCATAAGGCCTTCCACTAGATAGTGATCCTTTTTCTGGAGACAGAATGAGAAAGAAAAAATTTATTTGCTTTAATATTTGCATTGAAAAGAGGACACGATCCTGCTAGATTTTAGTGTTAGCAGATGGCAGTCTCCTTCTCATCTACCATAAAACTGTTTTGCGTGCTTTTTTCTTTACTTGAAAAAATTATAAAATTATGTATTTCCCCACCAGGTTTTCCTCCAGTTGCACTCAATGCAGGTGGTATGTTTACAGTGGTGGAAATGACCATTCTCTAAGAATTCGCATTTCTTCCTCCTCAGCAGCAGTCTGTTGTACTACTAAGTGAAAGGCTCATCCCCAGCCTCCGGTTTAAACGCTAAACTCACTGTTTCAAGAATCATAGGGTCTTCTGTATAGTGAATTTTTGAGAGCAGTTTGGCAACTACGCTCAAGAGCCTGGAACTATTCTTCCCCATTGCCCTGAAGAAATTGATTAGTTACAAGGGAGGTGTGCAGTCCCCCCAAACACGGATGGATTGCAATCATACACTTGTCATAAGAATACAGAAAATAAATTTATGACTGGTGTCAGGATGCTTTTTTTCCTCCCACTTGAAAGAGTGAACATTTGTTAGGCTTCTGTTACTAAAAGTTGGCATCAAATGCTGTTTCAGATGATTTCCGACATACCTCAAATGCATCTAACTGTGTCCTCCATGGGTGAGGAGATCTTCCTGCCACCGTTCCTTATCTATCTATCATTATAGATAACTCCTTGGAGTTAAGATAGCGTTGGGAAGTTAATTGTCATCTCTTTTCTCCGTGCGGTTTGATGACAGCCTGTACTCCGGCCTAATGGGAAATTTTCTCAGTGCGCTATAAAATATTAATTTCAAAGTGTCTGAAAAGTGTCCCAGTGAATGTTAAAAACTTGTTTCTCGCTGCTAACATGTCAGGCACCATCAGTGCTAAATGTAGAAATCAGTCCTGAAGTAAATAACCAAACCCATGTTCCTCATAAGGTGTGGTTTCAGAATTTAGTCTCCTTATAGAATACAAAATGTCAGGAGCCACCGGATGCCCTTTCTTGGAGGGGGATGGGGTGGTGGGTGAGGGGCTTAGAGAGTTTTGGGTTTTGTTTTCACAACCACAGGAACTCTGTGTAGACATTAAGGGCAGATGGTGCCCTCTTTTGGTTACACCTAGAATTATCTGACCATTTCTGCCTTCACTTGTACGCTCCTAACCTGAAAGAGAAATTTTTATTTACTCATAATCAAAGAAATAAGCATGTATTGGTTTCCTTAGTTTAAGAAATAACTTCCCTTTGCTCTTGAAAGAGACCATGAAGTTATAGCCGGGTACCGCTGGGGCCCCACCATAATTAAGCTTTGGCGAGAACATCAAACCATGCCCAGGGTTGTCGTGGATAAAAAGCCAGACTGCTATCTTTAATTGTTTGTAGTAGGTTATCACCATTTATTTGAGTCAAAATATTATCTTTTAATCTTCCTTCCCTCCCCACAGAAGAATAAGCGTTTAATTTTCTTCAAACAGATTGATGATGGCAAGTTGCAGCTGGACACATTTGGCAAACGGATTTGCCATCATCTGATAGCTGGCTAGCCAGACTCGTAGGTAAAGAAAGTTTCCTGAGCCTCTTCATAGAAGGCAACAGCTATTTATGTGCAGTTTTGTAATCTTTGTTCCCCCAGAAAAGCTCAGTGTTAAGCCAGTCTAAACATTAATACTGATTCTCTTTTCTTACTGAACTGCATTCCCCAGTAGATCTGTATTTGGACCACTAAACATGGTGGAAACACTGGAAAATCTCAATCTTAATCTTCTCTTTCTCTCTCTCTCTCCCCCAGTCGTTTTGGGCTCTGATTTCACAAAATAATAAATAGGCTGATAAAGCTCCCTCTGCATTAAAATAAGGGAAACACTAAGGTTGAGACCTAAAAGCAGGCAATAACTGGTTACAGTGTTTAATACATTTCAGTCTACCAGGAATGATCTATCAGAAATAAGCAGATGATCTTATTATAGATAAATTATTTTAATGCATGAAACATGGACATTTTTTGCTAATTGGGTCTCAAAAATAATTCCCCCTATGCTACTTAGATGTGTCTTTCCCCCAGTTAGTGTGGCATCCAGACAGAAAACTAAATCCTTATGAACATCCTAATATAGTTTCAGTATAGAAAATATACTTTTCTTTATTGATCTAGAACAGCCACTTTATTTTTAAATGAACGCTGAGTTTTTCCCTGCTGTTGCTTAAACACACGAATATTTTATCCACAAGCAAATTCATGTCACATGAACCAAAGGAACGGGGAAAATGAATTTTTAAAAAAATTTTTGTGTAGCTTGCTTACTTTTCCATATGCAACTTTATAACAAAATTTAATTTTACACATAGTTAGCAAAACTGGTATTAATAAAAACTGATCAAAACCACCAATTATAACCAATTAAGTATGGCCCTGGTGTCATGCATATGTTTTAAGCATTTAAGATGCAGTTTCAAAATTAAAGAATATTTTTAGAATCTTCTTTGAAATGGTTTAATATATTTCTGCTTCCCTGCAAGCAAAGAAAAGTATTTTAAATCAAAGAAAATGTTTGTAGTTTAGAAACGGTTACAAAAGGCTTTAGCTGTTATAACAGTCTTAAAATTTAGGTCGATTGCAGAATTTATGCAGTTTGCTCTACAGACTGCTTTCAAAATTCGTTGAAAATAGAAAGATGTCAATGACTTTCCTTCATTTTAATGAAGCTCTTTCTTTTTCTCCAGGATTCCCAGCATTGTTTTAGTAGTGTTTTTGTTAATGGGGGCAATTACTGAAACTCATTGACTAAATTATTCCGAGTGATTTTTTTTTTAAAGCAGTGGTTCTGATTCAATTTTGTGATGTAGATTTAAAATAAATATTTTCCTGAATATGATCAATATGTGTATGACAGTTTGTGTGATGAGAATGAAGTTTTACATAAAAGAAATATGATCTTCAATCAGATCTTCAATCTTTTTTTGTCCTTACGCGTTTTCTTCAAAGTAAAGGAGTTCTGATAGCAATCACAAACGAATTAGAAGATTGGAATTAAAAAGAAGAACCTTTGTAGTTAAATGAAATGTGTTTTGATAATGGAACCATTCCCATTGGATGTGTTTGAAGTTCAAAAACACTAAGCTGGTCTATGATTTCTCGAAGTTAAGTTTTTTAACTGAACTATTTGATTTTTTTAATTTCCAAGGCATCTGTCAAAGGCATAGAGATAGTATCCATGTAAGCAATTAACTCCAAAAAGCTGTCATATAATAAACATTGCAGAATATTTGTAGTTTTATAACTGATACCTAATAACTACTGACCTTAGTAGAACACTTTTTATATTTTTTCTATAAAATTCATACATTTAAGTCATTTTAGCTATAAACTGAAGTATGTTTCCAATTAATCCAAATCACATGCCATAAGATAGAAATGGAAAACAGTAGTGAGCTCTGCATTGAGCAGTTCTGTGAGTAATTTTTTGTTTTTGTTCAGTTACTTATATAAATTTAGAATAATGCTAAATGGTATATTTCCTCGTAAACACTCCACAAGTGGATATTTCTGGCAAATTAAATTCTTCATGAGAAGGCAAATTCTTTCCTATGAGATTCAACCTCTTCACTCCTGTTGCAATGTTTTCCTTTATATAGTCTCACTTTATAGCACAAAGATGAATCAGACTTGCATCAGAACCACAACTGATATATTACATACCAAAGAAAACAAGCTGATCATCTAGTCCTGTCGCTGTTTTTGATGTCTCTTAGCAGAATTTCATTTGTCAAATGTATCCATGAGTTCTAACGTCCTGCAACTTTTTTATTCCCGTATCTGTCAGCTTCAATCCACATTTTTATTCAGTCGTTATAGACGCCAACTACAACACTCCATCTCACCCAGGGAACAACCTTTTCTATGGGAAAAGGAGATATTTCATCGGCTGTAGGGTGGATTTTTTCATAAAATTTTTCATAATTCAAAGTTAATTTTGTTATCCAGAGGTGGGAGGCAGGCCCATTCTTGAAATCCCTGGCATTTTCTCCTACCTCTCCCAGTGAATTTTTTTTTTTTTTTTATTACATTGATCAAGCCCAATGAAAATGCCTTCTTTGAAACCGGTAGGTAGAAGAACATTAGTCATTTGATTTCAAGCAATGAAATTGCATTGTCTAGGGATAATAGTAAAAGACTGTTAACAGGGTGTCCGCAGTAGGAAAAGAGCTGTTTTAAAACTGCTTCACAAGCCGGACTCTTTCCTCATACCTTCATCTATTTATGACCCCTGTTCTCAGTGTTGAAGACTGGGAATGGAAAAACAGCAGTTCACACTGAGAGGACGCAGAGGCATGGACCATGTCTGTGAAAGGGTCTTCTTTTAAGGTCAAGTGGAATAACACTCCAGGATGTGATGATGAGCTCTCTTCCCTTCAGGGTTTCTCCTCCTCACTAGACTGTGAGCTCCTCCAGGGTAGGAAATTGTCCACTTTATAACCCAAGTGCCTACGCCAGTGCCTGACACTTAAGCTGGCGTTTGGTAAACAGTGACGATGTGGGAGTGAAGAGAGTTGAAATCCCAGCGGCTAAAAGAGGCCCCTCTGCTCTTAACAGAACCACACAAGGCTCTCCGCAGCTCTGTATGGCCCAGCCCCACTTGAAATACAATTAAATTGTATGCAGCTTAAAGGATGCAAGGAGTGCTTTATTTTAACAAATGCACCAGAATTTACATATCTAAATGACTTTATTAGAATAACAGCTGACATTTATATTGTTCCTCCTGAGTACTAGGCATTATGCTAAGTACTTTACTCCTTCATAGGTCCTGCAAACACTCTGTGACACAGATACTATCATCATCCCTAGCTTGCAGGCCTGTCTGCTTATTCAAGGATATTTCTATTCATGATGTGTTTGGGGACCTCTCTGAAATTATCTTCAGAGCCAGTTTACCAGAAACACAAGAAAACCAGCCTTCTAATTTATAGCTCTGCCTCCCCATGATTGTAATTAGTGCTGAAATATTTCAGCACATTTTTTTTTTCCAGCAACACAATTTACGAAGCTCTAATACCAGAAGTATTTCTTCAGCTAACTGGGAAATGCAGTTTTAAATTTTCAGTAAAGTGAGAGTAACATTATATAGCCGAGGGCTGATATTTGAAGTTTAGTAGATATTTTTTTTTCATATATCCATTTTTTACTACCACAGGAATAATTTTTCTTGCCCCCAAGTCAGAGATAAATTGTGGTAGCTGCCTCAGTATCCTAAAAAGTGATCAGTTGACTAATAACTTCCAAGTCAAGAATAAAACTCTTTTTTTTTTTTTTTTCTATGACCAGATCCATGTGTCAAATAAAGCAGCTGAATTCTTTGGAACTATTTCTCGAGTCAAAGAGACATGCACTTTCTTAATGGGCAGATTTTATTTGAGTTTGTATTCACCTTTAAAGCTGACAAGATGAACTGAAGTCATAAAGGCCATACTACCATTTGATTCAGAATGGAAATTTTTTCAAGTTTTGTCTACTTTGCTATCTGTAAAGCGTGCACAGTTTAACAGTTAGGGCAGTGATACCGACTTCTGCGTAAATTAGAAATCCGGATGCATCAGAGAAAAGTTTCCCCCTTCAGACAGAAAAACTCTTCCTGAACCATCCATCTTGTTTCATCAGTCTTATTTCATTTGCTGCTGCAAATCTAATGTGTGTTAATCATTTACGGCATTACGAAGCCAATGATATGAAAAACCAATAGCTAGCGAATTAATTATAAATTATATTCAGTATAAAGAGCATCTCATCCAGTAAGAATCAATGTTTAGAAAATGTACGATACACGTGGATAAAATCTCTAAAATCCCCTAGAACACCACTCTCAACTCCAGTTTTGTTTTAACATTAATAATTTAAAATTGCGCAGCAGTCCTTTCAAATGTCCCCTTTGTGAAGTATACGCATTTTTTTCTGTATTCGTTTTATCCTCCTTGCCTTCAGAAGGAGTTTGGTTTCCTCTTCGAACAAGGACTGTGGCTGGCAGGAGGGAGGAAAGCAGTCTCTGTCCTGCACACACGAACACCCACGGCACTGACATACCAGTAAGAAACGGTTTCCTTTCTGCCACTCGCTCCGTGGAAATGACACGTAACCTTGACATGGCGTGGCAGCGGAGAGCCAGCTCTTTC
Organism: Lutra lutra; assembly: GCF_902655055.1. Lineage (NCBI taxonomy): Eukaryota > Metazoa > Chordata > Mammalia > Carnivora > Mustelidae > Lutra > Lutra lutra. The sequence continues at coordinate 98,450,868 of NC_062285.1, forward strand.
AAGGCGACAGGCTGAGGAGCTGGCTGCGGGAAGGCACCTTCGGTTTAGTTCAGAAGCTGAAATGCAGAAGACAATCGTCCTGGCATAGGGAGCCCACCTCCAGCTGAGAACGCGTGCACTGAGCTGACCTTCCTGTCAGCCTGCCAGCTGAGATTAAGCTTTCTTCAAGTGGTCCCTTGTCAGCCCGGCCTTTTCCCCAGTATTGCTCATCTTTCACAACTGGAAGCCAAGTGTTTCAAACTGTTACTCAATTTTGTAGCCAAATTCCTTTATTTCCTCCTTCCTCCTCCTTGTCTCCCTCTCTCTCTCTCTCTCTCACACACACACACACACACACACAGGGATGGCTAACCTTACATTTGTGCCTTCCTTTCCAAAGTCGACACTCAGAAGAGGACCTAAGAATTTTTATGTTTCACTGAAAAACTGCTAAATATTTCTGTGCTTCTTTTTTCTTGAGACCTTAATTAAGTAGAACCAGGACATCTACAAAAGATGTCTATTTGCAAAAATAACCTGCCTTTGATCCAAAAAGCCGCAAAAGTGTACTTCTCAGGAAAGTAGAAAACCACACATGATCTCAAGTGGAAAAAATATAAAGAATTTGCTGAATTTTTAACCTTAGTACATAACAAAGATATTATTTTAAAGTTGGTTGGTTAATGTGGGCTGTGTTAGAAATTTCATTGTGTTGTGTTTGGGTTTACCCAGTGTTATTTTAATGAGTTTATTGGTTCAACACACAAAACACCACATGGCACTTAAGTTTTCAGGTTATAAATTTTCTTGGGAGGCACTTACTTGAAGGAACTCTGTTACATAATCAACTGGTCTTTCAATCTATCAGCACGAAATAACCTTTCACTTTTTGTATACATATACAGTGAGGATTATTTGGTTATAAAAACCAAATAAAATTTTCCATGGAAGAAGTCACATTTCTAAATCATCTATTTTTGTATATATATTGAGACTTTGGTAATAAACATTTATTCCACAGTTTTGTTGAATGCATCTACAGAATGAGTTTGGCATCTTCTAGGGAAGACAGAAATAAGACATCTTCTTCCTTATTTTCCCTTCAAACTTCCTGTCCTGAAGGGACCCTTAGCAGACATGCCTGCATTTGCCCATAGAACTACTCTATGACCATTGGAGTATCAACTACCCAATAAAGTAAAGCCTAGAAAAAAAAAAAAAAAAGTGCCAACAGAGTTGGAAAGATGAAGTAAGGAAATCTGCTACCCAAGAGGCTGTACAGGCAGAACTCAGACAGTGAGACCTCTACTAGGCCCCCTGCATCTCTCTCAATCCTTCTCTATCCCTGGCTTCTAGATAGTATCAGAGGACTGGAAACCTGCCTTTTCCTTATCTCAGATACTTTCCCCCAGGGCTTCAAACTAGAGATGGAGGGAAGTTTAGAGAGAAGAGTCTTTGGGATTAAAGTATCTGCTCTAAATGCACTGAAATTGGGGTCTTTCATTTTAACCTGGGGACGCCACATCACTGTCCCTCTGGTGGGAGGCCCGCATCACAGCAGCCCCTTCCCTCAGCAGCTGTTGTTCTCTGGGGGCTCTGCGCAACAGAGGAAGTTCAAGATCTTTTTTCACTGAGTCTTCAAGCTCTGGTAGCAAAAGGAAATCCTAGTTAAACCAGATTCTCCCAGGGTGTAAGCATATCTCATTTGAAGATCTCAGAAGTTCTAGCAATGTGATTCACTGACAGCAAGAATGCACCTTCCGCCTTACAGCTGCTGGTCACCCAGCCTAGAGTCTGCTTCCCCAGGGTCTTACAATCCTAAGAAGTGTTAGGTAGATACAGTCTGGTCCTGAATGACTAGAAGGTAGTAATTTGAGGCCCCCTTTGCCTTAGCTGTAGAAAGGCCTCAAAGCAGAGTTAATTGCATATTGGGAAAGGAAAGGCTAATTTTGATAGATTGATGTTAAAGATAATACCAATTCAAAGCTTGTGCTAGTAGCTATTTGCATGGAGAGTACATTCTACTATAAAGAACTAAGGATAATCTTTTATACACAGATTACCAGCAGGACTAAGCTGTATACCTAAGGTCACATTACAGAGTACAAAACTGAAATTTAATCATGATTGCTAGACCATTAGCCTAATTTCCCAAATAAACAGAATGAGAATCACTTAGGTGGGTTGCAGAGGTCTCTGATGAGTCAAACGCTATGTCCACCCGTGGGATTTAGAATGTGAAGGACCTTGGAGGTCACCTAATCCAACACCTTCATTTCACAGATGATGAAATTCATGTTCCTAAGAGGTAAATGACATTCACGAAAGCACATGGCTGGCAAAAATAGAATTCAAACCCCGCTCTCCTGAGAACCCCAGTTGAGTGTTCCTTCTTGTCACTTTTTTGCTCCAATGCCAGACACTCAAGTGAATTCTAAAGTTCCCAGTTACTTTTCTAGGTGTTGCCAAAGAGTCCTGCTGTTTATGTGTGCTATATACATAAATTTATGTGCCTGGATTTTAACCGTATCATCTTTTTTTTTTTTTTTAAGCCCATGGTAGATACAGAGAAAGTGTCTCTGTATCACCTAAAAATCTTCAAAAGAGAAGGAAACAACCAGATTTAGTTTGAGAAATAAATAAATAATTTCCCAAATGTCTATTCATAGTAGTTAAACATGTGTTCATTATAATTTTTTTAAAGATTTTTATTTATTTATTTGACAGACAAAGATCACAAGTAGGCAGAGAGAGAGGAGGAAGCAGGCTCCCCGCCGAGCAGACAGCCCAATGCGGGGCTCTATCCCAGGACCCTGGGATCATGACCTGAGCCGAAGGCAGAGGCCTCAACCCACTGAGCCACCCAGGGGCCCCTCATAATTTGAATTTCATTTGTGGCCTTAACTTGACCAAGTTGAGATTGTCTTCATGTCTCTTGAATGTGCTCCCTTTCTCATCCAGCACTGAAATTGCCTTAGTTCATGTTCTCCTTGCTTTTTGCCTGGATTGCTGTGACAGCCTCCTGTCTTGGTTTACATAGACCCTCAGCACACACATTCCCTACCCCCATGCTTGTTTGTCTAACATGCACCTCGAGTCATGTCTCTCTTGTTCAGTCCTTCAGTGGTTTCCTGTGGCTTTCATGATAAAGTTTAAATTCTCAGTTTGACCCACAAAGTAAGCTTCTCTTGCTTCATTCCTCCCCTGCTGCCAGCTCTACCACCCAGCCCCTCCTCTCTTGACTCTCTGACTCCCTTGACTCTCTCTTGACTCCAGCATATCGAACTCCATCTGCAATTTCCATGTTTCCTCCCTCCAGGTGTTCACGTATGTTGGTGTGTGCATGGAATGCCTCTCTTCTTTTTCATTTTTTGGACTTGTAGGAGGAATCTTTCCATACTCAGTTCAAGCATCCACCTCTTCTGGAAAGCCTCCTGTGACCCACACCTCTAGAACCCAGTCTTTGATGCCTCCACATCAAGCTGAGCCCACCTCTGTCCTAGAACTCCCCATACTTGACCACCATATTTGTCTGCTTGTCTGTTTTCATTACTAGACTATGTATACTCCTTGAGTTATGGGTTTTCTTGGACCAAAGAAGAGTCTCCCTGGGATTGAGATCAGAACACAGAATCCCTGTGTTTTTTTCTTTCAGAATCCCTGTGTATTAATCATGTTTTTCATTTTCTGCATTTTGTGATGCTTTGCTCTCTTGGGGACTTGCGGACCCAGGAGACACTGCCTCTCTCAGGGCTATCTAAAATTCCTAGAGATAGAGAGTACTCCTCTGCAAGTGTGACTTTCACATGCAAACCAACCAATCCAAAGCCCACAACCCTGCTATCTTCATTATTAGGCTCTTACGAGGCACTCTCGTAACATTGCCTCTCCAAAAGACGCCAGCTCCAGGTACCAGACCACTCTTGGACAGCCCCTGTGCCCCCGAGCCTGCTGAAATTATTCTGACTAGCCAGTTCCTAGTCTGCTTTCCCTACCTATTCCTGCACATGGAAACCACCATGAATGCTCATGCCCAAGTTTTCTTTCCTCCCTCTCCTCCTTCTTCCTGACTCTGGTGCTCACCCATGTGACCTTGTGTGACCTTGCACGGCCTGATATGCCCCCGACTCTTGGGAACTGTGAGTAACAAACTATCTTTTCACTAACAGTTGTCACCTGATCCATAGGCCATCCCATACCTAAACAACACTAAAACCTATATTTTAAAATACCCTCTTGTCCTTGCGCAGGCCTTTCCCAGGGTATGCTCCAGTGAGAGTCAGTACCATTGTCTCTCTCTAGGGGGCACTCTCCTATTCCCCTAAACTCTGGGAAACGCACTTTTCTACATCTAAGATACAAGGCCCCATTTCTCTGGCCCTCAAGCATGTCACAAAAAGGGAGACAAGCTGATACAATCGCTGGTATAATCTTATATTCTGAAAGCAGAGAGGTCCTTGCCTCTACACTTGGCAGACTGCAGTGTTTGTAAACTCCCTAGAAAGAGAAAACCACTCAGAAAGTGCTTTTTGTCCCCAATTTCTCATTTGCCCCACATAACAGGCAGTAAAAGTTATAATTATCCCTACTTTGGAAATGAGAACAGCTTGGCAAAGATCTCAGACCAATCTCGAGTAACCTTGGCAAGTTACTCTGTGTCTCAGTTTCCTCATGTGTAAAATGTCAATAATTATGATAACCTCCCTCACGGGATTGTTGTGAAGATTGGTAAGATCATTCATGTAAAGCACTTTGCATAGTGCCTCATGTGTGGAGTGAGCATTATATGTTGGGTGCTATGGTCTTTGTTGCTGATGAAGTTACAGCTGTTAAAACACTGAACCCATGCTTTTCTTTTTTAAGAAAAGATTTATTTATTTGTTTGTTTAGAGAGAGCATGAGCACAGGGAGGGGCAGAGGGAAGGGGAGAATCTCACGCAGACTCCGCACTGAGCACAGAGCCTGACATGGGGCTCGATCTCAGGACCCTGAGATCGTGACCTGAGCCGAAATCAAGAGTCCGATGCCCGATGGACTGATCCACCCAGGCGCCCTTAAACCCATGCTTTTCAAATACAGAGTTGCCTCTTATTGCCGTTCCCTAAAATAGTTAAATCCATTGCCCTAAAACTTTATAACATTCATTAAACAAGAATTTTTACCTACTAGGTAAAAGACTAGGGGAAGCAAAAAGGGACAGCTTCCCATGAGTGGTGTATCACCCAGCACCTGTTCAAGTTTAAAAGATTCTTTCATCTTTGATCCTTGGTATCAAATAGATAGAAATTTCTGTGTATTGAATGACATCTCATATTTTCACATGAGTGCATAATGTTGTGTAGACACTGCACAGACCTCCAGGGTGACTGATGACGGAGTAGACACTTTGTCATGGATAGTGAGCCCGTGGCCGGATGATAAAAGCCCACTCTTCAGACAGGAGTCAATGGATGGGCCACAACTTGTGGTCCTGGGCTGAAATTGTTTTTCTCCTCTCATTTTCATCTCACCAGCCCCCATGACTTCTCCGGAGTATGTAGGAAAAAAGCAGTTAGGTGTCTCGTTGGGCTCTCAGAAGCCCAATCTCAGCGGCTGACTCGCTGTAAGTAGCAGCAGGCAAGAGAGGACGGATTGCGTTGGGGGTGGAGAGGACATAGGGAAAACAGCCTTTTCTCAGAGCCAGAGATGCACCCCGGAACACTATGTTTTCAACACAACAAAAATGTGTTTGATTTTTTTCAACGTATTAACAGCTGAAAAAAAAAATAACTCTAGGGGGAGAAAAACATGTAAGGAATAGGTTTATGTCTATCTGAAAATACCTTCAAAAGAGTTTAATTTTCGTGAGGAATTACGGCAGCTGTCTTTAAAAAGAAGCAGTTCAGTGCAATCGCAGGAAGGGTCTTTGCAGTCAGTGATGACAATGAGGCTGAAATGATTTCCTGGACAATAATAGATACCAATGACTTGAGTCTTTGAGGGGGAAGGGATTCAAAGTTAAATAGAGGGTCAAAGCGCCACTCAGGCTTGTCTTTGAGCTGGGGGCCTTGGAATTAGGCCCAGTGATCCCCAGCAGAGAGGAGAGATGGGTGGGCGGTTATTGGACCAGACAGCCTTTTAATTCTGCTGGATGAGCCCTGTGTAACCATCTCCCCATCTTCTCCACACCTTCCTGCAGAAGAGGCGAGCTGCTTCACACATGACCAATGAGATCAAGAGAGCAGGTCTGAAAAGGACAAGGGAACTCTCCCCTCTCGGAACACTTTCATTTCTTACTGTGTGTGAAAGGATGATTCTGGAATTCTCGAGTGCCCACTGAATCACTAAAGTAAGAAGCGGATTTATTTTTACAACCCTAAAGCCAAAACTGAAGGAACATTCAGGCAGACGTCTATCAGTGTTCCCCAGCAGCTTAGAATGGACAAGTGGAATCTATCAGCCTCGCTCTGTTAGGCAGTTTGGAACAGTCACCAACCCAGGCTGGATAGCAAGGCAGCAAAAGTCACACAATTTCAAGTGAAGAGTCAGAAGGATCTTCCTTAGGCAAAGCACAGTTCTCCAGGTGGTGAGAGGGTAAGAGAAAAGCGGCAGCCCAAAGGAAACAGGGGCAGATGAGAAAAGAATAAAAAAGCAAAGGTGAGATCAACTGCAGGACAGAGAGAAGAAGCGAGGCATGAGCTCAAGGGGCCAAAAGGGCACAGACGCTGGTGACCGTCTCCACTATGGGGTGGGCTCACCCATCAGGTCAATGTCCATCCTTCAGGGGGTCTACACACACACTCGCACATACTACACACCCACGGTGGGGGCACATCTCTGCATTTACACATGGGAGAAATGGAACTCATTTGGCAAACAACCTGAAAATCTCCCAACACATGTATCTACTCTCCCTAGGATGCTAAGGCGCCCGGCATAGTCCTAGGAGCTGGGAAATAGTTAACATTGTGATGCAGCGAGACAGAACCAGCTGCAGGTGCGGAGGAGCAGTGTGCTAGATTAGAGGTCTAGTCCATGGTTCCCACATTGTCTGCCCATGAGCTCCACCTGGAACCTAACATTAACCATCTTGAGGCCTAGATCCCACACCAGACCAGCTCGGTCAGAATCTCTGCGGGGGGGCGCCTGGGTGGCTCAGTGGGTTAAGCCTCTGCCTTCAGCTCAGGTCATGATCTCAGGGTCCTAGGATCAAGCCCCGAATTGGGCTCTCTGCTCGGCAGGGAGCATGCCTCCCCCTGCTCTCTCTCTGCCTGCTTCTCTGCCTACTTGTCATTTCTATCAAATAAATAAATAAAATTAAAAAAAAAAAAAAAGAATCTCTGCGGGAAGAAGCGAGGCATCAGAATGACTCTTTTACTCCCCAGGGCAAATTCAGTGTGCGGTCACATTTTGAGGACCACTGAACTAGATCTAGCTCTCTCTCACCCCCATCCGCCATGGGATCTCTGGCAGGATGTGCATACCCTCCCGGCCTCAGTTTTCATATCTGTAAAGTCTGAGAGGTGAGCATATGCTCTGAGGTCTCTCCAGGTCTCTGTGAATCTGTCAGTTTGACATTTGTGTGTATCGTACAACAGGACAGGTGTAGCAAGATTGTAAAAAGGGGAGGTGTCCACGCATCCACACCCACCATCCATTTTGTACAGCAAATCTGGGAGCATTGTTGACTCTCCTGCAGTGAGCATTACTTAAAATGACTTTATTTGTTTTGCAGTTTAGAGGGTCTCTGTAGGTAGCCTCAGGAGCCCATTCATTCATTAACATTAAATCAACAAGGAGACCTTCTTTCTGCCTCTCTCAAGCAGGATTAATGGATTTTGGCATGATGTGTGCATCTAGCAGCAAAACCTCTTGCTGAGAAAGCTAGCAGGCTTGACTAATTCCCAGCAGTGTTAACTTCATAAACTTACCATAAGCTTTTAACTTTGACTGAAGATTAAAGGTAATGACTTCACGCTGTTACATCTGAATGCGTGATACTCGAGATGCCTAAAAAACTGTATAAAAATGACACACTATCTGAAAAGTTAACATTATATGGATGTTTGCATGTGTGCGTGTATATATCTGGGTTTTACGCTTATGAAGATATTCAATTCTGTGTATGTAAAAAAGGATCCTCTTATAAGACTGGAAAAGATTTCTGCAATAAATAATCTACCCCAAATAGAGTATTGACAGATGTTTATGTAAAGGGCATGTGCGAGAACCTGTGGTTAAAATACGGTAAATATGCTAATAGAAGGCCCAGTTTTGTGTGAACGTGTAACATGACGCACCGTTGAATGTGAGCAGTTTTCTAAGAAACAAAATGACTCCGCTGTATGAGACCAGCTTCCGCCTATAAGTAATAACCCGGCATATGACTATGCTTATATTTTTTTTCTACCAGTCTTTAAATTCAAAATTCCGAGAAGTCTACATGAAGAAGGGAGAGAAAGGGGAAAAATACAATATTTCCAGCCCATCTGACAGGACGACATAAAAAGCTTTTGATCAAAGGGTCTTAAGTACACTTTACTGGTGTGACAAACAACATTTTTATCCCTTTATTAGATTTATTTTCTTCTGAAAACTGCAGTGACCAGGGTATGGTTTGTGAAAGAAAGCTGGCAGGGTTGTGTTCTTTGATTCCTAATTAACACCTTCAATCTCAAAAGAGAACCAACAGAAATACCATAAAATGTTGCAGCTGCATTGTGATTCCGCTTGGTTGGTTTGTTAAAAGTCGGCTGGGCATTGGCAGCTGCAATAAAGGGAAAGCTCAATGGATGTTTTGTATTGTGCCCACTGAAGTGAAAGAAGGCAACCATTTTATTTTTCAAATGGGCAGCTGCAGAGGGAGGTTTAAATGGAGCTAAATACAAGATTTACTGTTAATTTATAGTAAATAAATAAAGAAGAGTAAATTTAACTTACCAGTTTTTACATTCGATGGAAATTTTAGCGAGAAATTATTGAGGACAACCGTTTTGGAGGTTTTTAGCAACTGATCTGGGGAATCTGGCAACCAGGAATAACATTCATTATGAAAATCAAAATAGCCTTTTTGAAAGAGCTGAGTAAGCCGGATCTTTGGAAATGGACGTTTCCTCTTTGAAAGGTAAAGGTATATCTTTCCTGTGTTTGGTAATGTGACTCCCTCGTCCCACTTTTTTGAAGCCTTCAAATTTATTCAGATCGGAATTAAGTAAGATTCCACACATACCCCCACCTCACTTTTATTTATTTATTTATTTAATTTTTTTAGAGCATCGAGTTGAATTTTGCCTTGGGTAAGGGAATAAAAGAGGCATTTAACTCTGGTCTGATAAATCTCGCTCACATTCAAAAATGCAATTAAGGAAATATGTAAATCTAGATGTTTCATCAAATGCTAGCTAAGGGGTTACTAGTTCTTCTCGAACACAATGACTGAACTAAAGAACTTTAGTGTCTGTGTAAGAACCATTGTCCAAGCTGCAGTCCCTGTTGGAAACAGAGTCCGGCCCGGCCGTGGGAAATACCTACATATTTGACACAGGCCCTATTTCTGAGAGAAAGGGGATGGAAGGGAAAGTATGGCGATTTTACTGTTGCATTCTAATCAGCCATGATCTGCCTAATTTGCTTTGATCAGGAAGATAAACTAATTTTTCTATGGGCTGGATAAAAGTAATTAGCAAGCCAAAGCTTTCATGTTATTTCAAAAGAGCTAAAGTAAAGAGGATCAGAAATTGTAATGGTGGGAGCTAAATACATCTTTTCGGCTCATCTGAGAGCATTGTTAGTTCAAAATAGCATACTGACACAGAAGAGGAACTCCAGCTAAAGATGGTTTCATGGGCTGCACAACCATTGTAAGCCCCGGGGTCTACAATGCTATGTAACTAAACAGAATCACCAAGGGGTGATTTATAATTGGTGTCTGTGTCACAGAGCCCCGTTCTTTGGTGGGGACACCTTTACCTTGATGTGAAAGGGCCCGATTATTACGCAGTCCTAAAACATGGTTGGTTTTTCCAATAGCTCTGCGTTCGGGTTGTTGTATTTAAGTTGGGATAGTTGGATGTGTTTGTTCAAACCCTAAGCCTCCGCTCCTGTAAGACACACAGACACAGCCCGCTTGGGATTCTACAATAAGGCACCTACTAGAGTGGGATCTGAGATCAAACTGAAAAAGTTAATCAGGAACCCGATGCTCCAGATGCTTGAATTTCACAGCCTGGTTCCCTGGGGTTTGGGCCAGTTACCAGCTTCGGTAATGCCGCGACCTCTTCTCTTATTTTTTCCAAACACCCAAACACATGTAGTTATTAGATGAGATGGAAAGATTTTGGAATATGGGATTTTGTTTCTTCAAAAACAAAACAAAACAAAGCTCTACTATTTAATGTTACTTTTTTTTCTTGTTGATATGACCTTTGCTTTACTTCCTTTTCCAAGCTTTGTATTAGATATGGTATCTGTTACCCTACTGTAAACTTAATTGCTTTTTTGGCTACTAATCTCCTTTGCTGGGGTTCCTAGATACAAAAGTGTACATTTCGTGTCAGACTTAATGTGGCTTATAAAATAAGTGGATCTTTTCAAAGGATCTCTCTGTGAGGTTGGAGCTCACCAAACTTCAGGGTTATATAGGAACTGTTGTTACAGAATAATTCCAAAGGACCCAGAAAATAAAACCAGTCTTCTACCCTGCCTTTAAAATTATTCAAAATCATTTGACTTGCCTTTTCTCATGTTTTTCTCCCTTTTTTCGGAAAGCTGCCATCAACAAACATTTTAACTCCTTAACATTGTTTTAAAGTTCTTGGCCGTTAAGGGTTTAAAAATGCAAATAAATCTATTTTCATTTTGTTGCTAACTGTCATAAGGTCTAGAAAAGAGGGCAATATTTAGGAATCTAGAATTCAATCCTTCGCTGAGAGAGCAAATCCTCAGTAGTGTTAACATCATGTTCCTGCATATGCATTAATTCATTCACAAGATTAATGCTTATCTATTACCGACTCTGTTCTGGATGCTAAGAGTATAGCGGTATAGCCTTTACAGGGGAGAGAGACATTAAGTAACTGCTTAGTTAAATTTATGTTCTTAGAATTATGCAAAGACTCTGATGGAGAATGGAAATGCACTACAAGAGAACCTGCCTAGTCTTGGTAGTCAGGGAAGACTTCCATTGACATTTATTTAATGTGGAATCTTGGAGGACAAGTTGGCGTTGGCCAGAAGGAGAGGGAAAGAATGTTCTAGACACTGGCTGGATTCTCCTCTGTATATTCTGTGACTCTAACATCCAGCATGATGCCAGGGACCTCTAAGTACCTCCTAATGCAAGAGGTCTGAACACGGTTACCCTTAGGGGGCAGGATCCTCATTGGATATCAGACCTAGCATTGCTAGGAGACTTCCCATAGGAATATGGTACAAAGATCTGTGTGGCAAGGGGCTCTGCAGCTGTGTTCAAGTCTCCCAAGTGTGCCTTTTACTTTACTAGCTTATAGTTTTACGGGCATACTGAATTAATTTTCTTTGAAGCATAATTACGAACTTATTTATTTGCACCCCTAATCACAACCTGAAAAGAAGTGGTAATCGCGTTGTACAGACGTGTGTGTTTTCCCTGCTTTAGATGAAGAGCCAAGAAGCAGAAGGCAAGCTTTTCCCTCTGTCCTCCTCTGATTCGCAGTAAACTCTTCCAATTTCTGTTCACAAGGGGGAGCCGGTCAGACCTAAGTGCGCACATTTATTAATTCTTTAAATTATTCACCTAACACGTAGCACTTATTATCTAGACTAAGCCCAAGAAACAAAGATGAATCACACAAGAACCTCTGCTCCCTGGAGTACACTATCTAGTTGAGGGAGACAGACAAGTAAACCAAAGCAGTACAATAGTGAAGAGCCTCGTTCTGGAGTCAGTCACTCTCTGTTGGAATCCTGGCACTGCTCTTACCACCTTGAGCAAATTACTTAACTCCTCTCTGGCTTCAGTTTCCCCATCTGTAAAACAAAATGTTTCTCATAGGGTTGTTCATGAGGGTTCTTATTTGCAAAGCACTTACAGCAGTGCCTGACAGGTAGTAAATACAAGGCAAGGTGAGCTGGGATTATTACTAGGGGGTCAGTATGAAGTCCTGTGGAGCCTGAGAAGGAAACCATTCACTCCGCCTGGGGTTGAAAATACTTGCCAGAGAGGGTTGGGTTTGCTCTACTTTTAAAGGATGGGGGTGGAGGGGGCGGGGATTCCACCACAGGGATGGGCGTGTCCTACAGAAGCCATCAGCTGGGGCGCCTGGGTGGCTCAGTGGGTTAAAGCCTATGCCTTTGGCTCAGGTCATGATCTCAGGGTCGAAGGATAGAGCCCCGCATCGGGCTCTCTGCTCAGCGGGGAGCCTGCTTCCCCCGCCCCTCTGCCTGCCTCTGCCTACTTGTGATCTCTCTCTCTCTCTCTGTCAAATAAATACATAAAATCTTTAAAGAAAAAAAAGAAGGAGAAAGCTATCAGCATCAGTGGAGGCAGCAGAGCAGGAAAGCATGAGGAAGGAAATTCTCAGATTTGCTGAACTGAGGCAGTAGTCACTGCAGATGAGAGAGCTTAGAAGAGCGAGAACCCAGAAAGCATCAGAATGGGGGCAAGGACGCATGTCTCAAAGGGCACCTGTCCCGCCTTCTCACCAGAGCTGCCCTTCATTTTGGGTTTTCCTATTCTCTCCTCCGTGACCCGTGGTTTATTCCTTCAGCGAATTTTATTGAGTGCGCGATGCAGGGTGCTAAGGGAGGACATATCCTTTCATTGTCTTCTGGAAGTTTGAGATCTAAGAGATTGATACCATTTTATATATTAAATTCGGTCACCTGCAAAAGGGATTTCCATTTAGAGATGGTTGTTTCCAGGACATCCTCTGTGTCTCCCTCCTACATCTCTTTTATCATTGTGGGACCCACTACCTAGCATAGTGTCTGGAACACATGCACGTTACACAAATGTTTTCCGTGGGTGGAATGAGGCATTCCTCCCTCTGTTCTGCTATTTCCCCAAACTGTTGCCCCTCTTTCTCCTTCCTCTCAACTGCCAGAATTCTGGAAAGAGGAGGCTACATTCCTGGCTGCCTTTCCACCCACTCGTTCTTTCATTCCTCCTGCGATCAGTCTGCCAATTCCATCATTCAGTGGAGATCGCTCTCTCTTCAACACACCGCCACTGACCTCCTACTGCCAAATCCAAAGGATCTTCTCTCAGTCCACAGTCTTCCCAGACCGCTCTGCCGCATTAGCCTCTGCCCAGGAGCCCCTCCTCCTGCCCTACACACTTGCCGCCTTCACATGCATGTGTTTTGGAGCCCGCCATGCCTGCGTTTGGCCACAGTCCAAAGCTCAGTTTCCTTATCCGTGAAATGGGGCTAATAAAGCCGATTATCTGTGTCTGGCCCACACGTACTCAGCTTCCTAATGACTGTCCTTTCCTCGCTCTCCTCTCACACATGCACTGCTGCCTAATTGACCTTCCTAAATTTCATAATGATCAGGTCACTTCCCGGTTCAGAAAGCTTCAGCAGCACTGGACCCTGGAAAGTTCCAGATCCACTGCCCCACACACAGGGTCTCCACAGCCAGCTCCAACCACGTGCAGCTGTGCTCCAACGACAGGAATCCTGGAGGTGGTTCCACTTGGCTTCTACTTGCCATTTAATATCTCTTTATCACTAGTGTCTCCATTAGCAAATTGAAGTATTAGATTCACTTCGAGCTAATGCTCCACTTGGCTGGACAATTCAGTGATTTTACATTTTGGCCTCATGTTTCCATACTTGCCCTTCAAATTTTCTGTTCTTCTGGTAAATAGGAAGGGACCCCATTTCCCTAACATGCTCCTGCTTTCCTGCCTCTATACTTCCGCTCTTACTCATCTGTGTGGCTGCACTGGCTGCTTTCCCATCTCCACGTAAAGGCTCTTCTCAAGCGTCATCTCCTCTTCCATGGTCAAGAGTCGTTGGCCTGCCTGGGGGCTGTCAATCATCCTCCTTGTGGTAGATTCACGTTAGGGAAGTCCCATTCAGACCACAGCAATTTTCTCCTCACTCTTCCTCCTGCCCCACTGGCTTTACCTTTGCAGGCTGGTCAATTCTGTCTTCTCAGGTCAGCTTTGGTTGTGCCCACCCCTTACGTGAAGATCTACCATGCCTTAACATTGCCCAGTGCCTCGAATCCAACACCTCTTACCCAAAGCTTCAGAAAACTTCACCGAAATGTCCCAAACAGCCTTTGTTCTCTCATCTGTGAACCACTCTTCAGAGTGAACATAAGCCCATGTAGCTGAAGTCACACAGGGAAGAGCCATGAGCTGTAAGGAGCCTGAATTTTTAGTATTTAATTGTGTCATGACTAGAATAATGCATTTACAAACTAGTATAAAATCAGCAAATAAGAAAAAAATGTGCTTAAAAAGACTTCAACTGTGATTATATTTTATTAAAAATTTGGTTACAATATTATGGTTGTAGCACATGTAGGCACTTAACAATAGATTTTAGGTAAAATCCATAAACATTTTAATGTATTTATACTCTAGTTCAAGAGCGCAGACTGGGGGCAAAGTCAGAATCATTTATGGAGGGTTTTTTGTTTTTTTTTTCTTTGAAAGTCCACATTCCTGATTCTGGTTTGGTGGATCGTGTCCATGCGTGGACATGAACCCAGGCATCTGTTTTTGAAGAGTGCCACGGGGATCAAGCTCGCCGGATCACATGACTCTCGGAATTGTGCAGTGCACTGCTCTGGGCAGCAGCCTGGCACTGATTCCGATGGCTCCGTCTCTTAGCCTCAGTTAAGAGCTTTACACGGACTTTAGCACCAAAAACATTTGCATTAGAATCTTAGCTTGGACAATTATTAGTTGTGTCACTTGGAGGAAATTACTTCCTCTCGCTAAACCTTGGTTTCCCCATTTGTAAAATGGGACAATGGTAGTACTTACTGTACAGAAAGATAAAAATCAGATTGAATCTACACAGTATTCAAGACAGCACCTAACACGTAGCAAGTAATCAATTAATATTAACTATGATGATGACAAAGATGATTATTGAAGTCCCTCTCTTCAACTCTCGAATTGGCCATATAGCTTCAAGACCAATTTATCTAGTACTGAAGGAATTATTAACATAAGCTAATTGATCACTCTACCGGTAAAGATTATATCTCTTACATTTCTTATTTATGTCCCTGAAGGTTATTAGAATAAGTTTTAGCATATACAAATTATATTTTGTATATGTAATATATTTCCATGTGTGCATATCTGTGTCTATGTATATGTATATAATCTCTAATATTTCAAGTGGCCACATAGAAGTCCTTGACCTTGTATGGCTTTTAAGCCAGATGTGTTTGGGTGTCTTTTTTTGGTGTAGGTAAAAACAAAGCACTATCTAAGAGGTTTGCTTGTTTTTTTTAAGATTTTATTTATTTATTTGATAGAGAAAGAGAGCATACAAGAACATGAAGGGGGAAGGGGCAGGGAGAGAGAGGGAGAAGCAGACTCCCTGATGAGCAGGGATCCTGATGCAGGCTTAATCCCAGGACCCCAGAATTTGACCTGAACCAAAGGTAGATGCTTGATCAACTGAGCCACCCAGACACCCCATCCTCAGAGGTTACTTCATAGCCCTTTGATGTGTCCACCTTTGTTCCAAGTGAACAGAAGCCTCTGCCAGAATATATTATTATATAGTGGACTTACATGTTAGTTTAACAAAGACTGCTTAAATCATTTTTGTATCAAAATATCTTATTTTTCTTCACAACACTTACAGTGATGATTAAATAATTATTTGCCTTACAGTTAGTTTGATGTCTGTTTCCATGACAAGTATCTCGGTGTGAGCCTTTAGAAAGACAGGAACTATGTGTGTGTTGTTTACTGTAGAATCGCCTGAACCTAGCACAGTGCCTGCCACATAGTAAGTACCAAGAAAATATTTGTTGAGTGAGAACAGGAAAGGAAGATGAGAAAAAGGAAGTTGGCAGGGGGGACAGTACTCCCACATATTTATCCCAGAACCAGGAGCAGAATAAACTTGGAACTACATGTGAAATATAAAGGAGACTATGGCAGCCTCAACTCACCAGAGTTTACAGTCTAGCTAGTGGTACCAGACATATTCAGAGATATGTACCATCCAGTATGCTTACAAATGTTTTTAGGAAGATAATGACTGTCGAGAGGGGTTAACAAATAGAGGAGAGATAGGACTCCAGACTAATCCTGGAGGAGGAAAGAAAGAGACTGAAAAATGAACAACCAGTTAAGAAAAATCAGAATTATACCACAGAAGCTCCAATTAGAGCCCCCAAATAGATACAAGGGAAATAGTCCTAAGTCTATATTAAAGTGAGTTTCAGCAAGCTAGGCTATGTGAGGACATGTATGTCGTTTGAATAAGGTACATTCAGTATCATCATTGTTTGATCTATTCTAGTAGTGATGCTTCATTTGAATTCTTTAAACATTAAAAATTGTCATGAGATTTCTATGTTCAAAAAAGAAAAAGAATTGGAGGTTAGAAAAGAAAAGTTTTCCTGGAAAGCAGGCTCAGAGTTGGGAGTTGAGTACAGAAAGTTTCCTGGGACATGCCCTCAAGATGACAGCTGAAAGGGAAGAGGGGAGTGAAGGGGGCAGGATTGCCCAGAGGGAGAAGTAGAGCTGAGATGAGGTTGCAGCAGAGTCCTCAGGCAGTCCTCCAGGGAGCTCTAACATTGGGGTGGCCCTCCAGAAGCATTCCTTCATACTTCAGACTGACGGGTTATTAGATGTAGGTCTTTTTCTCCCATCCTCCTTCCTGAGTGTGACCTTGAGCAAGGAGGCACCCTTCAATTGCTCAGCAGAGTGACTCAGCTGGACCCCTCTCTGAGGAGATGAAGTGATTCAGTCCCGAAGGTGGGGCATCTGGACAGCATACCATAACGTTCCCTACAACTGGCCAAGAAAGATTTGGTCCGGAAGAGGGAGGGAACAGGCAAGGCTGCCATGTTTCTTAGGAGAGTAACTGGACTTGACTTACCACACTGAAGCATTGCTACTCTGGGAATGGCCAGCCCTCCCCAGAGGATCCTGAAAATTATTTCAGACTTTAATTCTCCTCCTCCTCCCTTTTTTCTCTCTTCTGTTCCATGGGCTCTAGCCTTCTGTCGCATAGGTTCTAGCCTGTTTCTTTCCCATTTTAGTCATATGTGTATATATATGTTTGTGCCTTTCTGTTGTCCCAAAGAATGTTTATGCTCCTTGGCTTTCCTCCACTGTCTTTCACACGAAACTCTGTCTCTTAGGACTCCTCAGGGAGTTACAGAAGAGCCTCAGAATGCTACCACACTAGCACAACTCATCTCCCAAGCAACTGCATACACTTCTTCCCCTCCTATATTTCTATTTTCCCGTTCCATCGGGTAAGCCTCCTGCCTTTCAACACCTGGCAAAAGTCCTCTAGTAGAAACTCACCTCAAAACTCCCTTTTTAGGTGATGTAAACTGATTAGCTGGAAATAAGAAAACAGGCAGTCTCTGGTCATTCACACAGTGCAGAGGTTATCAAATGCCACTTCCTAACCACTCAGAAAAAAATCTAAGTAAAAATAAGTCATTGAAACAGCAGCAGCAGAGATGTTTTGTTGGTCTTCAACCATGAACTCCTGAAAGGCAGTAATTGTTGCACCTGTTCTGTGCGCCTTTCCATTGCACAATGTCTAGCACACTGTTAGAACTCAATAGAATGAGATAATTTTTTATCCAACACTGCACCTGGGAAGACTGGCAGGCTGCCACTGACTAGATGGTTGGTGTACTTGAGTGATTCCTGTGCCTTTTTGTAGAAGTAGAAAGTCATGAATTACAGACAGACTGCTATGAGGATTAGCCATTGAATAGAACAGTTTTTTGTTTGTATTTTTTTAATGACGACAAAATATCCTGGTATAATCTTTCTTTATGAATCAAGAGGAGAATTAAAGGAGCGAGGAGGATTATGAAATTATGTTACTTCTGTAATATCAATCCTGGAAGGGCTTAACATTCCTTCATTTTAGCAAAGATTCCCTTTTATTAGATAGAGTTCAAAAAATCTGAGGTGCTCTTACTAAGCTTGCAGTAATTCAGGACTTCTTGCTTAGCAAAATATTAAGTGATGTGGAACTGAGGGCATCATACAGAGAAAAATCATCTTGCATCCATACCTTTAAACTGGGAAGATGATGAAAAAATGCAATGTAAATGTAGTAGGTTAAATAAAAGTCATCCATTTATTGGGGGGGATAAAAAGAAAGTAATACAGTAATGATGATACTATTTTGCATTTAAGTTACCTACCAAAAAAATCAAAATAGAATCTACATGTGATTAATGATTGCCTCTGTCTGTTCTGGCCTTTTATGAATAGTATCTAAGGAAATCTGGCAAATTAAAAGGGGTTATGGGGTGTATTTAAGGTCTGGTTGTCATTTTCACATTTTCCAAATTTAAGGCAACTGAGGAAGTAGGGACATAACCATTGTTCTTTCAGGAGCTATTATTAAATGAAATTGGCAACATGTCTTGACTGGAAATAAGGAGAATGGGACTGATTTTAACATTGCAGTGGATCCTGAGTGATAATGAGAGTTACCAAAAATAGTTGTGTGAGGCAGGGTCTGAATACTTGGAGAATGAGGAAGGCAAAAAAGAAAATAACGTAGACCAGATTTTTTTTTTTTCAACCAAAATATCCACCGTTTATGATGTGCCAGACTTCCCATATGTTATCTTATTCACCGCTGATGCCAAGCCAGTGAGATTTGTTATTTCTATTCTATAAATAAAGAAATCAAAGTAGTTGAAGAATTTTCCAAGGTCACAAACCTTGGAAAGAGAGAGTGGAGAGAGAGGATTTGAAAATAGGTCTGCCTGAGTCCTACTCTTTCCCAGGACTACACAAAGAATGTCCAAATAGGAACTTTGCCTTAATGTTCACTGTGATGATTATTTTAACTTGCTTCTAGAAGGTTGAAGTTTTCATTAATGAAAAGTTACTTTAAAAGGTGGTAAACGGGGACGCCTGGGTGGCTCAGTGGGTTAAGCCGCTGCCTTCGGCTCAGGTCATGATCCCAGTGTCCTGGGATCGAGTCCCACATCGGGCTCCTTGTTCTGTGGGGAGCCTGCTTCTCCCTCTGCCTCTGCCTGCCACTCTGTCTGCCTGTGCTCGCTCTCTCTCTCTCTCTCTCTGACAAATAAATAAATAAAATCTTAAAAAAAAAAAAAAGGTGGTAAACGTAATTGTACAATTACTAAAGAATTGTTCGAGCTTTCGCTGGCATGGAAGTACCCTTGGGGTGAATTAGGCCTGAAGAGTTGGGGGCATGATAAATGCCAGGGGACTGGGGACAGAAGATACTATGGAGGCTCCGTTGTTGTCATTGTTAACATCTGCAGCAGGACTGGCTGGCTGTCCTTCCAACTATGTCTCTGATTATCATGGTCTTTCTTGGCATATTCAAAGTGGGTTTGTTTGTTGGTTGGTTAATTAATAGTGTCGTTTCCTAAGGACGGTGTTATCTGCATGTAACTTCAGTGATCACGAGTACCTTCAAAAGTTATCTTGGAATAATGGTAGAGATCAAAATTGATACTTTCCATTGGACCTGAAAGACTGGGATAATTGAGGCCAAATTGGCAGCTGGCATGAAAACAACACGGACAGTAATTTTAGTTGCCGTAATCCTGAACACTAGAAACTACTGGTTGTGTTCATATCATTTCCATGAAAATGCTGGAAGTTCTAGGGATGAACCTCAGGTGAAATCTCTAGACAGGCTTGCCTTTACCTCATGAAAATCCTAAGTATTGTATTGTTGAAACTTGTATAGCATCACTACATCCAAAAAGGGCCTAGGATCTTATCCGAATTCTTACTAATTCCCATGATATTTCTATAAAATTGATAACAAATGCTTTTTAAAATATTTTTACTTTTAAAGAGAGCAGGGAACATTATGTTATATTATTGTGTGATAAGAGGGTTAATTTTCACCAGACATTGTGAAAGTTAAAAATTATAATTGAATATTGTGCATGTGTCAGACCTCATCTGCTTTGTTTCTGTATTCCATCGCTACAAATAATGAACTGGTAAGCAAGACATCACCCAAGACAGGTAGGTATAGTTTGAGCAGGACTACTGGCGCACTTGGAGAAATAAAATAAAATGTTGCCTCTTTTAAATAGTAACAGTTGTAAAGTTGCCAAACTAAGGGTCTTATTTGAACTGATTGCACTTGATAAAAAAAAATAATAATAATAACAAGCTGTGACAAATAGAAAGGGCGAGATTTCAGTAATTCACTAAAGAATGTCTCTACTCAAAGCTTTGCAGGGGAAAAAATGTCTTGTTTGGGGCACAATTGCAGAGTTGAAATAACAGCCCATGAATACCCTGGAGAAATGACTATGTACCCAAGGTGAATGCTAAAGCCTTCCCTCTTGAATGAGCCTTTTAATCAAGGCATTCTCTAGGCTCTCAAAAAGTCTTCAGTGGTCCTACCTAAAGATTAATGGGGAAAGCCGAAACTGAGTTGGCCTATTTGCAGAAACAATTTTAAAGATTTACTGATGGTTGACAAATGCCATTTAAGCTTTCAAAGCCAGCCATATGCTTTTGAAAAGGATTTAAAGGAAATCCTCCCACTATAGAAGACGACTTTGAAGGATCTCTGTGGTAGCCTCTGGTTTTTAGGTGTGTGGATATGTTGTTGAGTTTTCTCTTTCCTGCCTTTTTTTTTCCTCCCACATCTTTGCTGAATTCCTAAAATATGTGGCTCAGAAAAAGAAGATGATGAGCCTTCGTCTAACATATTTCCATATTCAGAAGGCCCACACATACTTCTATCAGGGAGAATTAGATAAATCCTTGCCAGACAAGTGTGCATACGGAGTGTCTCTCTCAAATACCTTTCTACCAAAATAGAAGCTATAATAAGCCCCCCAGAACTGGAAGTTTAGAATAACATTGTTCAAGTATACAATTAAGCTTTTTAAAGGTGTTTGGACTTTTTTTTTTTTAGGTTTTTTTTTCTTTTGTCAATATGTATATTACTTTAGACTTCTGGAATGTCATGGCCACTTATACATTATAAATCAGATGTTAATAAATATCGGCATTGTTTTCTTTGCCAGTAAGTCTTGTGTGCATCTTGCCATTGGTTTTTGGCGCAAGGAAAATTTATTCAGCCCGAAGAGGAACATTCCCAAAAAGATTATATTCAAAATGTTTCTTCATAGGATAAAAATCTGAATGCAGTTTTCAAGTAT
Source organism: Lutra lutra (assembly GCF_902655055.1). NCBI lineage: Eukaryota > Metazoa > Chordata > Mammalia > Carnivora > Mustelidae > Lutra > Lutra lutra. The sequence goes on from NC_062285.1 coordinate 98,472,162, forward strand.
TATGCAATTATAAAATACCCAGTCACAATGTGGATTAGAACTGGCCCCACTTCATACTTTGTCATCACCTTCTTCTGCTCACTTCAGTGAACTCTCAAGGGGATTTCACAAACAAGATGACACCTCCCATCTTCTTGACTGATCCTCAGAGAACTGGATGAATCACTTTTGTGCTGGGTGCGGCCCGTCAGACTCCAGCTGCCCTCTTGGTGCCCCAGGTGCCGGCGCGTTCGGGAGCAGCGTGCTCTGGCCTTGTTTGCCCATTTCCCTGGGTCGCTGACAGTGATCTGACAGAAAGCGACACTGACACAAAGAAGCCGAAAGGGGCAGGAATTGGGGATGAGGTCAAAGCAGAGAAACTGAGAAAATCCAGTGAAGTGGAAGCAGAAAGGATAAACACATGAGGGCTTAGGGCAGGTTTCTGGGCTCACATCAGTTGGCCACACCCCTCCCCCAAACCAAGGAAGAAATGTTCCCTCTTAACTGCCTTGGTAACGATTAAAGGCCCAGTACCATGAAGGAAGGATTTGTACACAGGAGCCTCCAGTCCCTCCCCACAGCAGCTAGAAAGCCTAGTAGTCAGTTTCCTGCTCTTTTAAAAGCTAGCTCCCAATGAAGACTCACCCATAACCAGGGTAGCATCACACACACATACATACAGTAAAGACAACCCACGTTTTTCTGTAACTCTTTTCTCACCTGGATTATTGGAATGACACTCTCTGGGCTGACTGGCTCCAATTCCTTCTCCAGGCCACACCTGGACGGTCTTTCTAGGAATGTCATCCTAATATCATACATGTTTCTCCCCAAAACTCTTCAGTGACTCCTTGGGTGCCCATACCCAGCAGTATCTGAGTGTTGGCGCTTGGTCAGGAATCTAGAACAATGCATCACGTGGTGGGAAAGTTACTCCCTTTTCGATTCTCTTTCACCCTCCTGGCTTCATCAATGCGAAAGTCTCATCTAGGGCTGGTTTGTCTTCAACATCTCTTTTAAGCCCACTACATTCCAATCTTATCAAAGGGAAGACAGTTTTCAGGGTCTGTCTGACTTGGCAAGTATAGGTAGGAATCTAACTAGAATTTAATAACATCATTTGGTTTTCAGTGTATATACTTTTAATGATTTCCTTCTACTTATGAGAAGTGATACTGGTTTTCTACTTACAGGTAGTGATAGAAACCTTCCATTCTTATTAAACTTACCTAGGCAGTTTAAGTCAATTAATATACCTCTACATACTGTAGATACATCAACGCATATGTATCTACCTATATATGCATATGTATGTATGTATATGTAGATATATACATATGCATATACACATGTGTATATATGTATACACATGCACATATGTAATACACATAAATTATATGTGTATATATAGATATATATGTATGCAGATATATAAAATAAGAGTTCAGCTACTGTCCTTATATGGCAAAATAATGACTGAGTAGTTTAGGAAACACAGAGCTATGAAATACAGCCCAAACTCCTTCCATGGCCTATAAATCCCTCTATAATCTTTCACTCACTCCTGTCTCCAGACAGGCTCAACTTCCTCCACTGCCTCATAAATATCTTGTAACAAATCATGACAAATCCTCCATGGCCAAACTATGCATGTACCATGTACCATGCATAGTACCCACTGGGCTCCCTTGTAGAGCATGGGCTGTCTCTGTTTCTAGATTGTCTTCCTCATTCTTCTCTACTTAGATAATCCCTACTCATCCCCTCACTCCAGTTGGAACACTAGGGCACCCCACAAGAAAGTCTTTCTGCCTCATTATTTTAAATGCTCCCCTTGGCTGAACTAGGGTCCCCCTCCATTGAGCTCCCATAATATCTTGGTTACATCTTTATTAGAGCATGTATCACTTTTATAATTTTTTTAAAGATTTTATGTATTTATTTCACAGATTGAGAGCACTAGCAGGCAGAACGGCAGGCAGAAGGAGAAGGAAAAGCAGGCTCTCCACAGAGCAGGGGAGGGAGCCCAATGCAGGGCTCGATGCCAGGACCCTGAGATCATGACCTGAGCCAAAGGCAGAGGCTTAACTGAACCACCAAGGCGCCCTCAGTTTTGTAATTCTTTTTTTTTTTTTTAAAGATTTTATTTATTTATTTGACAGAGAGAGATCACAAGTAGACAGAAAGGCAGGCAGAGAGAGAGAGAGAGGGAAGCAGGCTCCCTGCTGAGCAGAGAGCCCGATGCGGGACTCGATCCCAGGACCCTGAGATCATGACCTGAGCCGAAGGCAGCAGCTTAACCCACTGAGCCACCCAGGCGCCCCAGTTTTGTAATTCTTAAGTTGTTTGTCTCTCCTCCTATTCAGTAAACCCCATGAGACCAGGAATTTCCTTTAGGTCTCTGACACACCTGTCTGGAATATAATGTTTGGTCAATAAGTGTTTGATCAATTAACACCTTATTTTTATCTGGAAGGCATATGAGCAGGATAGTTAATAAATAAACCTTAATAATAGTAGAGTAGATGATTTATAAATAATGCAGCCTACCTTAACTGGTGAGAATGAGGGCTCTACCAAAATATGGGAACAACCCAAATGTCCGTCAACTAAAAGATGGAGAAATACAGTGTGGTATACCCCACACAATGGAATATTACTTGGCAATGAAAAAGAAACAGTGCTGATATGTGTTACAGCACAAATAAACTTTGTGTAGGAAGTGTCCAGAATAGCAAATGAGAGAAGGTAGATTGGTAGTTGCTCAGGGTTAAGAGAGGAGGACGGTATTGGTTAGTGACTGCTCGTGGGCACAGGATTTCTTTTGGGGCCGAGAAAAATGTTCTAAAATTAGATTTTGGTCATAGTTGCACAACTCTGTGGATATACTAAAAAAACAATTGAATTGTGCACTTTTCATGGATGACTTGTATGGTGTGTGAATTATAGCTCAGTAAAGCTGTTAGAGTGAAGGCTCCATGTCAGATCGTCAGATCCTCCACAGTTTACCAGGTAGTGATCATGGGCAAGGTAGTTAGCTTCTCTGTGACTCAGTTTCTCTTCCATAAAACAGAAGTAATCACAGTACCCATCACAGAAGATCATTATGAACACTGAAAATGCCTCGCATAGTGCCTGCAAAATAATAACACTCAAGGGGTGTCTGGCTGGCTCAGTTGGTTCAGCAACTGCCTTTGGCTCAGGTCATGATCCTGGAGTTCTGGGATCAAGGCCCACATGGGGCTTCCTGCTCAGCAAGGAGTCTGCTTCTCCCTCGGACCTTTCCCCTCTCATGCTCTCTCTCTATAAATAAAATCTTTCCAAAAATAATAGCACTCAAAAAATATCATCTATCATGATTGCAAAAAGATGATGTAGTATATTCTGAATCATGGGGGGGAAAGGTGACCTATTTTAACATACTTGTAATATTAACTGTCTTGGTTCTTTCATGAATGGTGGCATGTTTACAGCATATATAATATTCATGGTTAGTAGCTATCCTGTATACACCATGAACAACTCATAATAAAATGCACACATATATGCCCACTATGTTCTGGTTTAATCTGCAGAACTATTGTTACCCCGACTTACAAGTGAAGGTGTGCACGGAGAGGGTAACTTGCTCAGCTCCCTGAACCTTGTCGGTGGAGAATGGAAGGCCTCCAACCCCTTGGTCGGTACCGTTTCTGGTACCCGAGGCTGTCCCACAGGCCGACGTGCTCATATACACATACCCAACGAATAGGCCAATTGCCCATCAAGAGAACAGTCCCAATGGAGGTGATAGGCTTTACCATGCTTTCCTTATCTAAACACACCTCCCACGTGAAATTGCCACCACAGGCCGCCCTGTCCTGTCTGAGATTGTATGGTAAGAAATCTTCTTTCAAAATGGGAAATAGGCAGAGTCTTTTGTCTCGAGAATGCTGTTAAACAAATAAAACCTCGGAAAAGATAGGCCTGGGGGGTCTGGAGCAGAAAAGTGTGATCCTCTTCTCTCAACACCAACATTATGACACCGTGAAGAATTGTGCTTACAACATCTGACTTCAATCATTGCAGTCAGTAGCAAAGAATGTGTTACACATGGCATGTGCATACGGCAGCACAAGTGGGTTGTAGGAAGCGCGTCGTCTGATCAAAAAGGACAGTGCAAAACTAATCCCAAGTGGAGAACGGAATTCACTTGGAACATCTGGGAACACAGCTTATGGGGCTTCAGATTAAATTCTCTCTCTCTGAGAGTATTCAATGAATCCATAGGTCAGAGCTTCAGCCCATATACTAGATTATAAATTGTAAATAATTCATATGTGAGCGGAGCCATATTTTAGTATTGAATTCTCACTAAATCTCTGCTGTCAAAGAGATGACAATCTTGCCTGACAGATTTTTAACAGTGTCCGTGTCTTGTTGGATTTTGCATTCCCTGTGTTTCCTGTGGATTTGGCATACAGAAGGCTCTCAATAAATGTTGGTGGGGTCAGTAAATGAGTGAGTGAGTGAATTATCACTTGGGGAGAAATTGCTTTGGGTATTTATAAATTAACATCTACTCAACACTTTCAGGAATGTTCATTATTAGTTAGTTGAATGATAAATGAATGGACATGAATGGATCTCGTAATTCATTTCATAATATATGTAATTGTCGAATCACTGTGTTGTACACCTGAAGCCAATATAATACTGTACATCAATTATAATTCAGTTTTTTTAATTAAATAAATAATTTGCCGAATGATGGACGAATGGACTTTAAATGAATTAATATGACAAGGTGAGTTGTTCAGAAGGAGACTGAAAGATGAATAAGGTTTTCATTAATTTCCAGTGTCCTGTCTGTTTAATTCATTTTTAAAAACTTTTAAAATTTGCTTTAAAAAGAGAGGTAAATTTGGGGTGCTAGCCTAAGTCATCCTTAATTTTGAGAATAGGATTTTTTAATGAAATTGAAGTATGATTTCAGAATATGGCATTCAATTATGAAACAGTTATCTATAGCTTCTGTATATATATCTCTTCTATACACTTTGTGTTCATCAGGAGCCATTAGAGTTGGGGTCATACAGGGCAGATGAGCAATACCTCGCTTTCCCAGAGGTCAGTTTTCCAGCAACTTTCCCCTCTTTACACAGAGCCAGGAAATGTAATAGGACTCTGAGCATCAACTATTACTGTACAAATCCCATACACTTAAGTCTCTTTGAAAAGGAGGCTTTGACTCTCTTTCACACTCCATTCGGGGTTTTTTACGTATAATCTTCATAAGGTTGATTATTTTGTTTCTGAATGTATGTTGAGTATAAATAGCAACTACATAAAAAGCTGAACACTAAGAAGTCTTTCACTTTTCACTGATAACTGTGAGATTTATCAACGGATAACCCAATCAATAACAAAGGAGGAAGAATTCCTAAACTAGGCACTCCAAATAAAACAACCCTATTTACCATCATTTGGTTTACAGTTGAGCAAACTTTTGAATAGTTTCAAAATAAGTTTCTGTGTGGGTACTGACTGGTGTTTTTATGATGGGAACCATGAATAATTAAGAAAAGTTTTAATCTGGGGCACCTGGGTGGCTCAGTCGTTAAGCGTCTGCCTTCGGCTCAGGTTGTCATCCCAGGGTCCTAGAATGGAGCCCCACATCAGACTCCCTGCTCAGCCGGCAACCTGCTTCTCCCTCTCCCACTTCCCCTTCTGCTGTTCCCTCTTTCGCTGTGTCTCTCTCTAGCAAATAAATAAAATCTTAAAAAAAAATAAAGTTTTAGTTTGTTTAAGATGGCTTTAAAGTATAGAATCAAAATTTTAAAGCCTTCTATATGTAATTTTAACACTAAAAAAAAATGGACATTTTGAAGGATAAGTTTCAATTTAAGTAGGAAACCCACATGTATGGACTATCTATTCTAAGATAGATCCAGTAAAGTAGGAGAAATTGTTTTCACATTTAAAGTTTATACATGAATGTTCTTTACTTCCAAAATCTTTGAAAATCCTAGATTAGTAAAAATAATTTAAAGTAACACAGGTTAATACACTCTAGATTATGTCCTCGCCTATCTTCCGTTTCACATGACAATATGTGGAAAATCAATTTACTTAACTTTAAGCTTGTAAGGTTTCTTTTAGATGGTGTTAAAAGCTATAAACAATGTGGCCACTGACCATTTACAAGAAAGAGGCTGATAAAAAAGGGAATTATATAATGCTTCAACTTGGGAAAGGAGGAAAAACATATCATAGCATAGAGTTACTTTAAAGCTGTAATGTTGGCCAAGGGAGATTAAATTGCCTTTGGGGTGTACAGATGCAGAAGATTCCATTGGTGTGCTTTTCAAAGCAAAGACAGATGATATTAGGAAATAAAGCATGAGGACTTCTGCTTTAATCTGTCCACATTAATGTTTTGATCTATGACTGATTGGAATTGCAAGTAGGGTTTGGAGGATTCTTACAGTCAGTTTGAGGCTAGCAGACATGTAAATTCTCCTAAAAATGCAGCTAGAAAGATGGCCTGACCACAAAGGAAAGAACGTGTGAAGAACTGTTCTAATTTAAACCCCTTAGTGCGTCTAATTCAAAATTAATAAGGAATGTGAACAAAAGTGACAAAACATTCAATTCTTGCTCTCAACAGAGAATAGAAAGTAAAATATACTCCACGATCCCCCCAAAATAAAACATCACTCCCTTTTTACGTCTTTAAATAAAAGAAAAAGAACTACCACTGAAGAGATTTACTAAATCCAAAGATGATTTCTCCGCTCCAACTCAGTCCTGCAGTGGTTCTCAGAGCCTCCAGGATGGTCTGAGCTTCTGTGCATGGCATATGAGGCCAGCTTGGTTTGGCTCTGGCCCTTGATGCTCTTGGGGCCTTGTGTTGGGTCATATTGCAACATAAGTACTTCCATTCAACCCTGACAACCCATTTGCAGCTTCTGGAGAACAGCCTACTTTCTCATGTCCCTATGCTTCTGTGCATGCTCTTCTCCTACCGGAAATGCCGGCCGTCTCTCACCCCTCCCTTCAATTGAGCCCATACGTCTCTCAAAGCCTCGATTTAAATGTTGGTGCTTCTTAGAACTGTGATATTAGGAACATTGTGATTAACTGTTTTACATAAGTTTAAGAAATAAAAAGTTCTCTGAGGGTTTGGTGGCAGAAGAGATTAATTCCTAACCAGCTAAAATCTTGGAGGGATTTCATGGGGAGATTGGTTTTGTATTGGAGTTTATAGGACTAAGAAACTTTTACCATTTTTTATCTTACTTATTAGAAAATGAAGACTTTTATTCTGTACACATCATTTCCTCTTTGGTCATTTTACTCCCACCTTGGGATCTTGAGATTTAGCTTGGAGATGCTAATAGGATAGAAAAATCACCAATATATCAATGATTAAAACATAGCTTTCCTTTGTTTAGGATCGTTCTCTTTGAGCAGGTCAAATGGGAGTCACATATCAATGAGGGGAGATTAGGACACTTGTCTGCCAGCCAGATGAGTAGGTGGACAGCAAAGTTACCCAAACCTACCAACTGGAACTCGAGCCACTCCATTTGTTGTTTGTAAGATTTTGTTTATTTATTTATTTATTTATTTATTTGAGGGAGAGAGAGAGAGAGAGCAGGAGGAGGAGCAGAGGAGAGAGAGACTCTCAAGCAGACTCTGCACTGAGCACAGAGCCTCTTGCAGGGCTCGATCCCACGACCTTGAGATCCTGACCTGAGCTGAAATCAAGAGTCAGCCGCTAAACCGACTGAGCCATCCGGGGACCCCAGCACCTACTCCCTTTAAATACCCACTTTACCTTACTATTCTTCTGACAAGAAAACCACTGCTGAAAACTCAGCTCCTTCAAGAAGCCCTCCCTAACTAATGGGAAATGTATTGACATCTTTCTGGACCTGCAAAGAATCAAGGACATGTTCTTAGAGGTGTACAGACTTATAAGTGGAATCAGTCTGGGTAAATTGCTTAACTTGCACTTACTTTGGGATTCAAGCATGATGGAGGATGAGTTTATTTGCATGGGGGAACCTCCTAGGAAGTATCAAAAAGAAATGGTGCCTAGCTGCAGAGGTTTGGGTCAGGACCTGGGCAATGGCAATGGCGGTACCAACGTAGCCCTGGGTACTTTTCAGGTGGAACATGCCTGGGATAAGTACCAGGGCACAGTTAACTGGTCATTGATAGCATTTTGATACAATGGTGGCAACTCAGGGCAGAAGAAGTGGTCAACAGCAGTTACCATAATGTGGTCTCAAACACTAGTTCTTGCATTGCAGATGAGTCATCCCAGCTAAGGCTGGAACTTCCAGAATGACTGGGGAAGGAAATCTGTTGGAGACTAAAGTTCCTAAGTGTGACTGGGAGCAATACCTTATAAATGATATATTGTGGCTATTTTTAATCAGGCTGGCATGGGTTGGAGTAATGAGACGTTATACCTAAAACAAGTAGATATTTGAATAATGGGCATGTGGTTTCACCTTAAGAAAAATGTCAGAAACACATAGAAGATTAAACATATGTTAATCTTGAGTGGCAGCAAAGTAATTTAGAAAGGATAAACCCACAAAGACAAAAAGACGAGGAGAGAAAATTATAATAGAGGAGATGTGTTAAAAATTTGTGAAAAGACTTAGCAGAGAAACTGCATAGTGTTAGTCAAAAACCAACCCAATTCCTAAAAAAAGAGTACTTTTGAGGGTCCTACTACTGTTAAAAATAGGGAGATTCATTGAAAGCCTTAATTATAAGCAGCTAAATGTCTCCCTTAGCTCACCCAGCCAGACAGCTATTTCCTCACCACCCAAACTTCAGCACAAACAATAAGCCTGGTCAAAGACTGGAAGGTTCCAGTCTGAAGAGAGTGAGCCCTGAGAGACTCTGGGCTAAGATGTACGAATGGCTGCCTCTGGAAAGTGGGAATCAGGGCTGGGAGGGGTCTGGTGACTTTATTTTTGTATTTGTTTTTTCATTCTAAGGCTTGTAGTTGTTTAAACTATATACATAACATGGATGGTATAATGCCTATGTATCTAGGTGCAAATATATAATCACTTCAACCTAAAATAAAACTGAAATTTAATTTTAATTTAAAGAAGTAAAAATAAAAAAGTAAAAAGCTTCATGTTCATGAAAACACAATTTAAAATACACAGCATGGTATCAATGAAGGAAATTCTTATCACCAAGACTTTATTCTAGTAGCTACCCAGGGAATTTTTCTTTTTAATGATGACCTCCTCTCTTGACACTGAACTGCGCGTGCCATAGTAGGAAGGACTGTCACATAAAACCACACAGTTGCAGTGCCTGGGTGGCTCAGTTGGTGAAGTGGCTGCCTTCGGCTCAGGTCATGATCCTAGGGTCCTGGGATCGAGTCCTGTATCTGGCTCCCTGCTCAGTAGGGAGCCTGCTTCTTCCCCCTTCTCTGCCCCTTCCCCTGCTTATGCTCTCTCTCTCTCCCCCTCTCTCTCAAATAAATAAATAAAATCTTTAAAAAAAAATAAATAAAACCACACAGTTGTGCATGTCCCAACTCCAGGGCAGCTGGACTGGGCAATGGGACAGGAGATGGCAAGTATCCGTGAGTGTTAGAGCTTGCTTTCTTACTGTTGAATTTGTAGTAAGATTTGTGAACTCACTTCCTTACGGCTGGTAGAACTCCTTGCCTTTTTGCTTGTTTAGCTTAATCATCAGTAGGCGTTTGTTGAATTCCCACGTAGGATTCAGTGCCTTTGACAAGATTCATTGTAAAAATACAAGCATGGGTTTTCTCTTTTTGAAGTTTTCCCACTTTTTTCTCTTCCTTCTTCTCTCACTTAATAATTATACCTTTGATGTACCTTATACTGACATTTTGCATCTCTAATGATATAGGTAGTCACACTTGGTCTAAAATGTTATATTTATTTTTACATTTCCTTAAGCTTTGCAACTCATTAACCCATAACAACAAATAATTATGCCTTTGGTTGTTTTAAAAGTTCATCAGTGACTTATTGGCTCTCGAGGCACTCTGAGCATACAAATGAATGTTCCACAGCAAATGTTTAAGAAAGTCAGGCATTTGCCTTTATGACAGGTCCTGGGGAGGGTAAATAGCTAAACCACGTGATTGGTAGCAAAAATGAAGTCTTTCAGTTTTCTCAAATTGATTTAGCATTTGATCTGGTCACCATCAAGTGCAGTTTTAAAGTCTCTCTTCTCTAATCGTTGACTCTGCCTCCACTCCTGGAATCTTGGTTGAGTGGGAAAACAGTTTATCTGATATGGAATAGTGTCTCTTTAGAGTTGGCCTAGCTGCCCCAGAGAGAAAGGAAGACAAACAGTAAGCTAGAAGATGGCTCCCATCGAATAATTGCAAAGTGCCGCCACATGACGATACATGTTGTCTTTCATCTTTTGAATGCAAGTGGCAGTCTGATGTGGGGTTCAGAGGGTTATTTTAGTTTAAAGAAAAGGAATGCTTAAATCAAGCTCTTGGGCAGTTGAATTCAATTCAGTCTATCTTGTAGCACTTGTTCTTTTGGAGAATTACATTTCTGTTTTGACTACTTTGTTTTGAGTTTAAAATGCTTAAAAGCATTGCAAAAATAACAGGAGTTCATTAAGTATTAAGTAGGCACTTCAAAGGATCTCAGAATATGCTTTATAAATATTTCATTCACATTCCCCACATCACTGAGGTAAGAACGAGAAAGATTTTTCCATTTAGTGGGAGGAAAAATCCAATTTAGGGTGAAGTGGGTCTATGCAGGTTCACATACTGCTCAATAGCAAAATAAAAATACAATCTGTGCTCTATTTAAAATGCAATCATGTTTCTACATCTCCCACACTCAGCTAGTAACTAACTCAAAAATTAGCGAGACTTACTGAGTTCCTTTTATTTTTTCCTAGCTGTCATTCATTAATATCTTTTCAATAAAATAGATCAGCATTTATAGTAATGTTATTTTTTAAAGTTATTTTTAAAACATTGTGGCCAACTGTTTATAGGAAACGCGAAGTAGACCCAGTATCCTTTAATCTGCTTGCTGTACTCTCCTCGGAGACCCACAAAAACATACTTAGTAAAAATAATTCTCCCAGAAATAAGAAAGGAGGGGAATAATGCCAGAGAATGAAACATTCATTCAGCTGGTCAGTCACTCAACAAGACTATTTATTGATTGTCAGCCATGTCCCAGATGCTGTGCTAAAAGCTGGTGATTGAACACACCCTGCCTTCATTGCATTCAAGAAAGGAAGACAGGAAAGTAAATAAAGATGTGACCACAAACTATTCTAAATGGAAAGAATGGTGGTGGGAGGTAGGGAGAGGGGGGAGGAGGACAGGGTGGGCCGGAGGAAGAGCAGGGAAAGGTGGGAAAGGACTTATTCTGGATTGGAAGACCAAGAGGAACATCTGAAAATGTGATAGTTTAAGAATGAAGAGGAGCCAGCCTTTGGAAGGGTGGGTGACATGCCAATGAGCTTCGTGGTGCCAGGTGAATGGACAGGACAGGCCCACAGAAGAAAGTCCTTGGGATATGGGGGAACCTCACAGTGGCAGCTGCATCCTGAGTGCAGGGAGCCAGAGGACAGTGAGTCAGGATGAGAATGGGGGGTGAGGCGCTCGGGGCCTGTCAGCCATGCCAAGGCATTTGGGTTTAATCTAAAAGCGAGCAGGAATCCATTGGAAGATTTCAGGCAGTGACGGGGAATTATCTAATTCTGTTTTGAAAAGCTAAGTTTGGCCTCCATGTGGAGCATCTGTGGAGGGGGCCAGGAATAGAAGCAAGAAAGGGAAGAGCGGTTAGGAACAAGCACTGAGTAGGACCTAGGCCTAGGTGACTAGGAGGTGATGGCTGCTTCCCCTGGACCAGGCTTGGGCCAGGCCCTTGCCATGAAGACTCTCTAGTCTTCACAACCCTAGCAAAGCCCGGGCGTAGGAAACCACAGGATAAGATTCTCCCAAAGCCCTTCCCCTAAACAGAAAATTCACTGGAAATATACTGCCTGTGTCAGTCTAAAAAGCAAAACCTCAGGACACACCAGGAAAATAGTCTGTTATGACTGGAATAGAGTTGACCGTTGGTCCCCAACTTACAATGGTTGGACGTAGCGATTTTTCAACTTTATGACGGGGCAAAAGCAACACATGTTTAGTGGAAACCACCCTTGGAATTTTGAATTTTGCTCCTCTCTGTGCTGGCAACATGGGATACAATCCTCTCTTGTAATGCTGGGCAGTGGCAACCCGCCATTCAGCCCTGTGATCACAAGGGTCGGCAGCCCATACACTCAACAACCATTCTGTTTCCCACTTTCAGTGCAGTATTCAATAAATCACATGAGATGGTCAACACTTGGTTGTAAAATAGGGTTTGTGTGAGATGATTTTGCCCAACCGTAGGCTATGTAAGTGTTCTGAGCACATTTAAGATAGGCTAGGCCAAGCTGTGATGTTCAGTAGGCTAGGTGTATTAAATGCATTTTTGACTTACAGTATACAGTATTTTCAACTTACGATGGGTTTATCAGGATGTAACACCATCATAAGGGAAGGAAGATCTGTATTTGGAAAGGTTTAGAGAGGGAAACGTAACCCAGAGGATTAGGACTGGACCATGGAGACTTCAACCCATAGCCGGGAAACCCTTTCCAGTGCTAGACACTGAGCCCAGCAAGGCCCAGCAAGCTTACCTCATTTAATCCTCACCACAGCAGCATGAAAGAGGTGTTAAAATACAACATTAAGAAATTAAGGTCACAAAAGAAAACACAGACACATACACACACACAATCTGATAGCAGGGTGACAGAACCATCATTTGAGACCCTGACCTCTTTCCCAAATCTGTAACCCATTTTCCTTTCCACATAGCGCAGCTAGATAATAGTAGTTAGGCTCCATTTTGCAAATGGTGGATGACCAGCAAAGGCTTTTTGATCCCATGGGCTAAGGTAGGATGATGGCTCAGATCATCAACCCAGATTGTTTGCATGTGCTCCAGGACAGTAGATGGAATATGGGTGGAAAAGAAAGATTTCATTCTGTTGGAAAGGAAGGATCCCTTAGTCATACCATGTTCATTGCAAGATATTTCGGCAACTTGCTTACTGCACAGAATAAATACATAAAAAATTAATAAATAAATAAATAAATAACAATGGGAATTTCTGCCTGGGTGAAATAAAATAGATCTAGTTCCTTTAACCAAAGCTTTTGAAAGATTTTCTTTGAAACATTGCCTTGAGAGTCTTTTCAATGTAGTGATTATGGAACCATCAGGCACAACCATAGGCCCAGAATTTTATATATGTACAGTGTATGTATATAATGTATATATATTGTGTATATATATATACACACTTGTATCTTACAGCTTTTCACTTGACTTTTTCGTATTTTTGTTGTCCAATAATTAAGTAATGAAGTTATCTGCTAAAAGACGTTTATGATGTGAAAGAGGAGTAGGGAGGGAAGGTTTTTCTAAATTTCCTCTTCTGAAGAAAAAAGTCATTACATGAAAAAAGACTTACATTACATGACTTTTTCTGTCATCGCAAAAGGCAAAATGAATAGTCTGTGTGTGATTCATGTGTGCCAGTTCAGTGATTCTCAGCCAGGGGCGTTCTGACCCTAGGGATCATTTATTTGGCAACGTTTATATGTTCGTTTTTCAAGGCCGCCATAACAAAGCACCACTGACCGGGTGGCTTCAAGAGCAGAATTTATGTTCTCACACTTCTGGAGGCTGGGAAATACGAGATCAAGGTGTCAGTAGCGTTGTTTTCTTCTGAGGCCTTTCTCCTTGACTTGTGGTTCATCGTCTTTTCCCCGTGTCTTCATCTGGTTTTCCCTCTGTCCCTTTGTGCAGATGCCCTCTTCTCATCAGGACACCAGTCATAGCAGAACAGGATCCACCGTAATGACCTCATTTTAACTTAATTGCCTCTTTAAAGACCCTGTCTCCAAATCAGTCACATTCTGAGTTACGGAGCACTAAAAGTTCCATACAAATGGGGGGAGAGGGTGCGGAATAGAATTCACCCAGCGTTCTCTGCAAGTTCTTGGTGGTTACAGCTGGCGGAGTTGAGGAGCTCCTGGCATCTGGTGGGTAGAGCCAGGAACGCTGCCCAGCACCTTACAATGCACAGGAGAGCCCCCCACAGCAAAAAGAATCGTCAAGCCCCAAATGTCAGTATTGAATGTCAAGATTGAAAAACCCTGTTCTAATTCCAAAATGGGTTGTTTGATTTTTTTTTCTAAACATAAGGAAAAACAGAATCTATTACTCACATGAACATTATTATTGTGAATGATAGCACAGTCTTCAGTAGGACTCTACTCATATTCATATTCAACTGTCTCACACAGAGACCAATTTGTGGCATAAACAAGCTTTGTAAACTGTTTAGACAAACAAATAGAGTTATTGTTAAAAGAAAAAAGGAAGCACAATATAAGATATTAGCTCCTTTATCCTTCAGGGAAAAAAAATATCAAGATGACTCCAGATGGACTGGGAAGGGGGAAAGAATGAAAGCAGAGAGGACCGTTAAGATCTTATTGCATTGCTTGACCACTCGCCCCGGATGTGTGGAAGGCCCAGGGTTCCAACTGGAATTCTGAGATCTGGGGCTGGGAGAGTAATGGGCCAGAGGCTACACACCCTGGAGCCAAGAAGGACCCAAGAGATGATATCCAAAAGCTAAATGAAAGCAGAGTCGATGGGCTGGAGAAGTGTTCTCAAATAGTCACTCCCAGGGGCTGGCAAGAGGTAAAAGCAGCCAGAGATACCACACAAAGGTGTGAACAGTAGAGAAGAGACTTTCCCTGAGGTCTCTTCTTACATACATGGTACTTAAAAGTCAAAAAGGTCAATCAAATATTAGGACCTGAAGTTAATTAGATTAAGGAATATAAGGGAATTAGATCATGGATTCCAGTATACGGTGCAGCTGCAAAGGGCTGATCCCACAAGCTATAGAGTCAGATGGACCGGCTTCAGACCATGCTTGGCTCTGCCACTTTACTGCTAGCGTCATCCTAGAAAAGCTAAATCTCTGTGTGCCTCTGTTTCTTCATCTGTAAAATGGGTTATTATCCGAAGATTCATTAGATTGTGTCTGTGTGTATGCATGTGTGTATGTGAAAGAAAGAGAGGGAAAGAGAGAAAAAAGCTAGTTATTGTGATTAGGCACAGACAACCGTTAGAGAGAGAGAGAGCACCAGCAGTGGGGAGAGGCAAAGGGAGAAGGAAAAGCAGACTCCCTGCTGAGCCGGGCACTCAACATGGGGCTCGATCCCAGGACTCTGAGATCATGACCTGAGCAGACGCTTAGCCATCTGAGACACCCAGGTGTCCCAACATTCCAGTTCTTAAATATGCTTTCCCACCTCATTGCCAACCTTGTCACGTTTGCTTCCCACGGGTAATTTGCTGCAGTAGATTTCAAAACAAAGCAAAACAGAAACCCCACCATGAATGCCCAAATAAAGAATACTTTGCTTCTGATTGAGACCTCTTCCTCTGAGAGACGTGCACAAACGTTCATGACTAACTTTGTGGGCTTCTACTTTTGACAGCTGTAGAAAGATTTGGTTTGTTGTCATTTCTTTCTTTGTCCACTTATTTTTGTTTCATTTTGTCTGCTTGTTTATCTATTTGGGGTGTGTTCCGAGGACACGAGTTTTTGGATAAGTGGTCCACTCACAGACAACTACACCTATTGTGGTGTCTAAATGGGGTGTCTGTCCGATCAGATGGGGGCCCCAAATGCGGTGCTACTGACTATTGGGTGAAAGGATTCACCTGAGGCAGGACAAGGGAGATAGAAGTGTATTGACTATACCACAAGGGAGCAGACGGTAGGATAGCAGAGGAGAGAGGCTGTCTGCCAGGAGGCCATGGGAGAAGGCTGTTTTTAAAGAAGGAAGGTGAGGAGGTATGGTGAGGTATGGAATTCTCCCTTTTCTGGTAACCATGCCTGGTTGTAAGCGGCCCATTGGTCACTGGGGGCCTCTGGATATTTTGAGGAGGGTCCCCTGATGGGCCTGTGTTATTCAGTCAGGGGGTGCTGTGGGTCCCTTCTATATTCCATCACTCAAGCCTGCGTGCCTAAAAGTGGCCTCTACATCTGTCTCTTCTCTTGTTTTTCACAGAATATAAATAAGGTTTATGACTACCCAGTCACATTAACTATGTCTGTTGGATCAGGGTGACAATGTAAAATTTTCAAATGAGTTTGCTTTGAGGCTCTGTCTTTTCAAAGTTTCCATTAAAAATTTAATAAAGCAAAGGGACCCATACATAAGTACATAAGCCAGCTATCTCCAAAGATTTTTAAAATTATACTGTAATTTTTAAAAGATTTTTCAAGGTAACCCAATATCAATAAGCAAACATTTCTCCATTCCTATTACATCTCTATGGGTAAAAGTTTTCATGTGCAAAAACACTAAGAGGTTCTATGTTATAATAATAATCATAGCAAACTGTGCAGTGCTTATAACATCCCAGATACTACTCAAGTACCTTCCGTCTGTTAGCTCAATTATTTCTCATAAGAATTCTGTAAGGCAGATAGTATCATTATTGCTGTTTCGCAGATTAGGTAACTGAAGCACAAAGATGTTAAATAACTTGCTCAAGTTTGTTCAGCTTAGAAATAGCAAAGCCAGGACTCAGACTAAGTCAGGATAGCTCTAGAATACCATCTCCTAATTATTACACTGCCAGTTATTTCAAAGAATACCGTTGAAACCTCAGGAAAAAATAATAGTATTAGAAAAGAAATGAAAAAATTGTTAGTCTTTCTTTACATATAAACAAATCATTTCACTTACAACCTGTAAGTTTTATTTTTAACTTGAAGGTCATCAAATAAAATAAAACATTCTTCTGATGCTTTGCACAAAAGAGTATCCTGATGGCTGAAGGTCACATGAAAAGGTATTCAGTTCTCCCAGAATGCGGGAAATGCAAATTAAAACCACAATGAAATGCCATTGTACATTTAGTGAAAATGACTAAAATTTTAAAGAGAACTAATGCCAATTTTGATGATAATAAATGGAGAAAAAGAGGTATGAAACAATTGGAATGCTCATCCATTGCTGGTGGACTTATGACCCAGCATAACCACTTTAGAAATCTGCTTGGCAGGATCTATTAAAGCTGAATATATGCATACCCCAAGACCTGCAGTTCCACTCCTAGATATATACCCAACAGAAATTGCAACCATTTCTCATACATACCCAACAAGATATATGTGTATGTATATATATGTATATATATATGTATACATATATGTATATATGTATATATATGTATATATGTGTATGTATACCCATGTGTATGTATATATATGTGTATATATATATGTATATATATATATGGGTATATATATTCACATATATACCCAACAGATATGCACATACTTCATATATGCTCAACAAAAGACATATTTAAGAATGTTTATAACAGGGATGCCTGGGTGGCTCAGTCGGTTAAGCATCTGCCTTCAGCTTAGGTCAAAAACTGGGGGTCCTACGATCGAGTCCAGCATCCCTGCTCACTGGGGAGTCTGCTTCTGCCTCTGCCTGCTGCTCCCCCTGCTTGTGCTCTCTGTCTCTCTGACAAATAAATAAATAAAATCCTTTAAAAAATAGAATGTTTATAGCGACACTACTCATCATAGACACAAACTGACCCAAATGTCCATCAACAGCTGAGTTGTGGTATAATAATAAAATGAGATAGTATATTGGATTGAGAAGGAATAAACTATTGCTACATGCAACACATGGATAACTATAAACACAGTGATCGAAAGAAGCTTGGAAAACACAAAAAACTCTGCTCCTTATTACTAAGTGAAAGAAGCCAGTCTGAAAAGGCTACATCATAGCCTACAATCAATAGTATGATTTCAACTATATAACATTCTGGAAAAGGCAACACTGTGGAGACAATAGAAGATTCAGGATTGCCAGGATTGGGGATGGGGAGTGGAAGGATGAACAGACGGAAAACAGAGGATTTGTAGGTAGTGACAATGCTCTGTCTGATGCTATAATGGTGGATACATTTGTCCAAACCCATAGACTGTACAACAGCATGTGTATCTCATGTAAACTACCAAGTTTGGGTGATCATGAAACGTCAGTAGGTTCATCGGTTATAATAAATATACCACTCTGGTGGGGAATGTGGATAACGGGGGAGGCTGGGCATGTAGGTCGGCAAGAGGTATATGGGCAATCTTTATGGCTTCCTCTTAATTTGCTGTGAACCTAAAACTGCTCTAAAAAATAAAATGTGTTAAAAAAAAAAAAGAACTATGCACTATACGATTCCATTTATAGAAAGATCGAAACCAAGCAAAACTAATATAAGGTGTTAGAAGTCAGCAGACTGGTTCCCTCTGGGGAGAAGTGGGTAGAAGGGAACATAAGGGAGCTTCTGAGGCAATGATTATGTTCCATTTCTGGATTTGTGCTGATTTGTGAAGGTATGTTCACACAGGAAATTCACTGGGCTGGACACTTAAGATTTGTTCATTTTCCCATATAACACTTCAATAAAAAATGTTCTTCAAAGATACATTGTTTTGGAGTTAATAATATAAGAAAAGTATGTGGAAATAATATTATTCATACTATCATAAAATGCTACTCCAGCCTGCACCTTTCCTTTTGAAGTTCACAGGACAGCTTATCTCTAGAAGTATATTTGAAAAGTGATCAATTAAAAAGTGCTGGAATGGCTCCAGCCTGGATCCATTGTTAACAAAGGTATCTGGCAGAAAGCTAAATGCTACTGGATCTCCCAAGACAAATTTTAAATGATTGTACTTAGAAGAAATGGGAATTGCACTATGCTGCTAAAGAAGAAAATATTTGTCTTCAACTGTGGCCGAGATTAAAGAACCATTTGGGGGGGTTGTTTTCTTAATTTGCTTAATAGTCACACTATAAGGAATGGCCTCTTTGTTCACTGATTCCTGTACCGGGTCTCAAATATTAACCATACCTGGATTTTAAGATGGTGGAGTAAGTACCTGATGCAAGCATTCCTCCCGCAAGAAATCCATAAAAATGATAGGAAGGGTGTTTCAGCAAGAGAAAGAGGAGAAAAGGAAAAGTAGAAGGAACAAAGAGGGAAAGAAGGGGAGAAAGAAAAAGGAGGAGGAGGGGAAGAGGGGGAAGTAGAAACACTAGCAGCAGCTCAAGTAGAGATGCTTGAGTATGGAGGTAGATGGGGAACTTTCAATGGACAAGAATCTTTGAAGAATCTCTAGGACAGAATGCAAATAAGGCTGACTGAAGAGAGAAACCATAACACTAATTCTGAGCAAAAATCATTGTGAGAGGTGGTATACACAAAGTGGGTTTTGTTCCCAATAGTGTTTCATAGTAGAAGAGTTTTATGCATCACACTTAGAAGCAATGTAGCTATTTGATGAGAAACGTGATTTTTTTAAAAAAATGGATTGAGTAAGTTCATCTGCTTGCTTATAGGAAGGCTGCAGTAGAAAAGAGTTCAAGTCAGCATTCATTGAGTATCTTCTATAAGGCACGACTTCTCTAGACACTAGAAGTATACTGTAAAACAAACAAATAAACAAACAAACAACAAAAAAAGACCATGAGGAGTCAGAGCCTACTGTAGAAGATAGACACATAAACATATCACTTCAGTATGATGCCATTAAATGTGTGGGGTGATATGGGAAGACAGAGAACAAATCACCTCCCCTAACCTTATAGCTGGGCGAAGGCTTCCTGGAGGAGATGACACCCTACCTGAGTCTTGAACAATGAATGAAAATCAATATGGCAAGAGTAGTAAAGCTTCTGTGTGCTGCACAATGGAGCTTGCAGTGCCATAGTAACAAGCGTGGATTTCATTTGGAAAATGATACTCATTGAAAGGTTTTAAGGGTGCGTGGGTGGCTCAGTCATTAGGCGTCTGCCTTCGGCTTGGGTCATCCCTGGGATCGAGTCCCACATCAGGCTCCTTGCTCACCTCTCCACCTGCTGCTCCCCCTGCTTGTGCACTCTCTCTAGCTCTCTCTCTGTCAAGTAAATAAATAAACAATAAAGTCTTAAAAAAAAGAAGAAGAGGTTTTAGGTAGGGTGGTGTTTTGTCTAATTCTGCATTTTTTTAAATGGATCTCTCTAACCATTAGAGGGTAGGCCTAAAAGAATAAGACTGATAGCAGGCAACCGTGTAGTGGGGAGGCAATTTCAGATGACTGGGGCAGAGATGGTGAACACCTGCAGCAGGGAAGAGTAAAGAGAGAGAAAAAGAGATAGGCAGAGAAGATGCAAGAAAGAAGACTTGAATGGTATCTAAGATTTGGGCTTTCCTGGAAGGAAGATGGCAATGGCACTAACTAGAAACTGGCACTACAGAAAAAGAAACAAATACGGAATAGGAAGTAATTATTTCCATTTTGAACACGGTGCATGGTCACGCGTGGCGCATTCCTGCAAGATTGCTAACTGGACGTATGCAGAAGAAAGTTAGATACATGGTTCTGAAATTTAGGGGAGAGGGATTAAGACTAGGAAATTAGATATATGGGTCCAAAGTTTAGGAGACAGGAATTAAAACTATGGTTCTGAAATTTAGGAGAGAGGGATTAAGATTTAGGAGAGAGGGATTAAGGCTAGGATCAGGGAGTTATGGGCATCTAAGAGATACTTAAACCAAGGGAAGTAAGTAACAGTCTCCAAGAAGAAAGGGCAGAGATTGAAGAGCACTAGGCCAAGGGCAGAACTCCAGAGAACACTGACATTTAAGGAATAAATAGAATAAAATCCCACAAAGGAGCCTATAAAGTAGAAAGTTCGAAAACTATGGAAAGAATCCTGAGAGAATGATGACTTGGAAACCAATGGAGTAGTTTCCAGGAAGAGTAAATCTAATGCAGGAGAGAGGCTCACTAAGTCCTGTGTTCCATATTTGACAATATGGAAGTCCCTGTTTCTTTGGCAAGAGCAATTTCATTGGAGTGTAGGGATGGAAGTCTGTGTATTGTGGGTTAGAAAGGGAATGGGAAGTGGGGACTACAACTGTAGACTATAAACAACCCCAAAGGGATTGAGAAAGACTGAGCAGCAAGTAAAGGAAGACATGGGATTGAAAGATCCTGCTTCCTCTCTGTTTTAGTAGAGGAAAAGACTTGGCTCTGTTTATACATTGAAGGGGAAGAATAGGTTAAAAAAAAAATAGAGGAAGTAGAAGGAATTATTCAGGGGCACCTGGGTGACTCAGTCTTTAAGCGTCTGCCTTTGGCTCAGGTCATGATCCCAGGGTCCTGGGATAGAGCCCCACATCAGGCTCCCTGCTTAGCAGGGAGCCTGCTTCTCCCTCTCCCACTCCCACTGCTGTGTTCCCTCTCTCCCTGTGTCTCTCTCTGTCAAATAAATAAATAAAATCTTTTTTAAAAAAAGGGGGGGAGTATTATTCATGAGTAACGAGCTATGGCATCCTAGAGGGGATGGGACCCATCAGCAAGGCTAAGCAAGTAGAAAAGTATGGGTATAGTAAGCAGGGGACAAAAAAGTGTGGTGGTCTAAAGAATCTCAGTTGTTTTCGTGAAGTGAGAAGGAAGGTGTACCATGATGGGAGTCGTTGATTAAGAGGTTTGAAGCTAGTGGTCAAGATTGGCCACAGTTCATGAGGGAGTACATTGAGCAATCACAAATAACAGGATTGTGCAGCAGTGTTGAGAACCCACAAAGACCATGAATTTATAGTCCCCAGTCTGCACATTTGTGAGTTTCTCTTTTCTAGTAGCACTCAGTACCCTGGGATAGGAACAGAGAAAATGAATTATGGTGTTTTTCCAGAGCTGGGATTTTGCCAAGAGAATGAAACAAAAGACAAGGGACCAGGAGGTTGAGGGTGTTGGTGAGGTAGTGATCCAGGTGACCAATGCATGAGGTAAGCTAGGTTCTTAGGCTAAGACAAAGCTCTAATACTGGAAGTATCAAAGGACCAGAGATTGAAATAGAAGACTAAGCTGGAAGGACAAAAGACTGTGTCAGGAACACAAGGGTCTATAAAGCTAGATCTTAAATGGGGGTGAGGGGAGGGTGGGGGAGCTCAGGAGTAGGAATTTGGAAATAGAGAAGCTAATGCATTCTAGGGAAAGAGAATCACATGTGTAAAAACAGATGCAAAGGGGAACAGCAAGAATTTCAAGTATATAAGTGGACCACAAATTGCATAGAGGAAAGTGACATAAAATCAAGGTGGAAACACACATTAGGCCAAATCATGAAAAGCCTAAATAGTTTAGGTATTTGTTCCTCTAAGAGGCTTGGAGCCAGACAAAGTTCTCAGATGGAGGAGGTCCATATGGCTAGAGCTGGGAGGTTTGCCCTGCACAGGGACTCCTCTGAAGGGGCTGAACTCCAGGCCAAGCTCTGCTTGCAAACTAGTCACCTTGTTCGGCTGATTCAGTGCAAAGATCTTTTCTATAATTCATCTTGCCCAACTCCAGAGGAGGCCCCTTTTCCTGGGGATGCACCTGAGGGTTTGCCTTTCTTATTGGCTAACAGTGGGTCTGAGTGGAGTGACGATCAGATAGATGGGCTTTTTGGGGTGACCCGTCTGGCCATGGTACAGAAGGTGACCTAGACACAGTATGAGGAGACACAGTAAGCACGAAGAGCAAAAGGGTTATTCATGTAACAGGGACTTGACCAAGGGTAGAAGCCAAGAAGAAGGAAGGGAGGCCAGATCCAGAAGAAAGTTCTATAGAATTAATACTGGGTATCTTTATGGATGTAGGGACAGGAGGAAAGGGAAAATTTAAAGCTGACTTGGATTGATTCTCCATTGTGTCCCTAGACCTACCCACAATTAATGCTCAACTTAGATTTGTCAAATGAAGAAAAACAATAGAGTTGCAAATAACAAAGACATTTGCAAGAGAGAGAGACTGTCTGCTTGGACAGAACTCTATTTCTAGGAAACAATTAGGCCTCCTAAACTCTGAGTGAGTTGTAGAGCTCAAAGCTCTCATCTGGGAATTCAGGGTTCCTCCTGTGCTGTGGTTCTAAGCCTTGCTTGAACATTCCAATCACTACGGCAGGTTTTAAACATCCCAGTGTCCATACTGGACCCATCAACTCAGGCACTCTGGGGATGGGACCCAGACATCAATATTCCGTAATATATATAGATATTATATAATATATGTAGATATTATATAATAATATAGAGTCGACTGCTCCCACTGAACTCTCCAACCCCTATTCTAGATTTCCAGACATGGCCATTAACACAGCATCAGCAAGAGTAGGGTCAGAGACAGGGAAGAATGGTCAAACATATTTGACCATCTTGTCACAATGAATCTTCCATGTCTTATGAAATCTTTGTCCATAGTGACCGCTTCTTCAAAATTAATTCCAACATTTTGGCAAAAGATGAAAAAATTAGAGAAATCCATTACATTGTTTCACAAATGTTAGGAAACTGAATCATAGACAAAAATGTGGTGCAACATGAGGCCACCTTTTAAAATCCTAGTTTAAAAAATCAATAATGTACAGGTTTGGAAATTATCTTACAATCTCCTGATTTGGTGCTAAAGTTATATGCATTCCCGGGGTCAGAAGGACCAAATACTAAAAAGAAAAGTTTACAAATAATTTAAGTAAGAAAGAGAATATTTTTGTACAGAGTTTTAATGTTCTTATTCTATCATTTTTAACTCAAAATTGACATAAAGGCAAGAAGAGCATTGCTAATCAAAGAGCAGTCCAGGGAAGTGTCCTTCTCAGGACATGGTTGTTTTTTATGATCCACAACAGATAAGAATTCGAGAGTAAAAGCGGCGCCTTGGTGACTCAGTCTTTAAGCATCTGCCTTCGGCTCGAGTCTTGATCCCAGCGTCCTGGGATCGAGCACCACATTGGGCTCCCAGCTTAGCGGGAGGCCTGCTTCTCCCTCTCCCACTTCCCCTGCTTGTGTTCCCTTTCTTGTTGTGTCTCTCCCTGTCAGATAAATAAATAAAATCTTAAAAAAAAAAAAAGAATTCGAGAGTAAAGTTTAGAAACTTTTATAGTAATTGAAAAATCACTACTGAATCACATAACAAAATATTGAGCTCCTGTTTCATGCATTCTGGTGTTTTTATTTCCCTTTTCTAGTAATTTATTTTATTTTATTTTACATTTTTAAATTATAAACCCACAGCAAATTCAAAATTTTAAAAAATCAGTCTTTCACCATGGATAGTTTAGTTTGGGAAACTAGAGGACCACTGTTCCATTTGAACATCAATGCAAAGGTGAACACAGAACGAAAAAAGTAAATACAGACAAATTCCTTTTTACCTTATCTGCTTGGAATTTATATTTTAGAGGTCTATTTCATTTTACCTTAGATGGTTGTATGAAAAGTTGTTTTCTGCTATAGGCTTATATGCATTGCTTAGAAGTTCTTTAAAAGAAAACATAAGAGGCCCCTGGGTAGCTCAGTTGGTTAAGCATCCAGCTCTTGGTTTCAGCTCAGGTCATGCTCTCCTGGTCATGGGATTGAGCCCCACATTGGACTCTGCACTCAGCATGCAGTCTGCCTCAGATTCTCTCTCCCTCTCCCTCCCACACTTTCTCTCTCTCTCAAATAAATAAATAAAATCTTTAAAAAAAACAAACTTACTAGAAAACAGGTGGTAAAGAAATGGATTAGCAGGATTTGCTCATTTTCTAAGAGGAATCCCAATATCAGGTAACACAGAGAAGTTATTAATTCCTTTTGGGAAAGGGAGATTCCTCTTTTTAAGAAATAAGTCACTCTCTTTCGATTGGAAACAGCTAGCAAAAGTTTAATAGCATAAACTATTAAGGTAGAGACACCCTAGTTTAACTACAGGGAAACCTGCCACGAGGAGATGATTTCTCCCGAGATCATGCAGCTGATGAATGAGATCAGGATTCAAACCCAAGACTCTGTATGCTGACAGTGCCTTGCTCTCTCCGCCATTCCTCCATCCCAAGTGTTCCAGGGGGACCCTGAGAGTAGAGGCTTATATAAGCTTCACTTCCAGGAAACTGAGATAGGATAGTGAATATTAAAGTCATGTGGAATGTGTATGAATCTCCTTAAATGTAAATGTCCTCATTCTGTTTAGAGCTTTCGGCATATAGACAAGAGTGATGTATGTCCCATACTGTTTTGCACATCACCCAGAAAAATATAACAGGAGAGGAAACTTAGTGCTCTCCATACCAGCTGTCTCATGTTGAAACTGGTTGGATCTTGGTTGCTAATAAACATGCTCCGAAAGCAAACCATCTTGATTCTTTTAAGAAATAAGTGGGATATCAATGAGAAAATAAGTGAGTACCTAAGAAATATCAAATCTTTGCCTGGATTATATAGTCCCTGTGAGGAATCCAGAAACTTCATTGATTAATTTTATACATGTCTGTTCAGTGAACTGAACTAAACAACTTTGCTACTTCAGAGAAGTAACTGCACAACAGATTTAAATTGCTGATCAGTTATTTGCCACTGTTACCTGGACAGCACAAGAAAACCATCCAGATATTCAATATATGGAAACCCCAAAAATTTTAGTGCATATTTTTGACATCGTTTAGTTTTAGCTTAAGAATATAGCATGTTACTCAGCTATATAAGTGTTCAGTGGCAGATATTAAAATGTATAATTGTCTTTTTACCATACTCTGAAATATTTAACTGAATATTTTAATCTTCCTGTTCATGCTAGTGACTTTTCAGTCACTTTTTAAAGAGTAAATGATCAATCCCTGCATTCTTAACCGTCAGTGATTAACAGTTAATATTTGATAAAGAAACAAAGCAATCTATACTGACAACAGCCGGTTAGATGCTATGGGTGTGACCACTTAAATAACAGGAATAATCCGGATTTTTTAAAAAGTTCATGGGTGAAATAGATGAAGGTGGTCAAAAGATACAAACTTCCAGTTATACAATAAAAAAGTCCTGGGGAAGTAATGTAAGCAGGGCGAATATAGTTAATAATTCTGTATTGTTTATCCAAAAGTTGCTAGGAGAGTAAATCTTAAGAGTTCTCTTAACAAGAAAAAAAATGTAAATGCAATGAATGTTAGCTAACCTTATCATGGTAATCATTTTGCAATATATATATATCACATCATTATGTTGTACACCTAAAATTACTACAGTGTCATATGCCAATTAGGTCAGTTCTAAAAATAATAAATAAAAAGAAAGCTCACTGTCTTATCTTGAGATAAATTTTAAGTATGTACACCCGATCTGAGATTATAATGAATTTTGAATAGAATCTGAACCTTCAGGTTTGAGCAAGCAGTCATGTTTTAAGTCAATCTTCAGCCGACTATCACATAAAGTTTTAGCTGGTCTTGGTAACAGTCTGTCCTGCCGCCAGTCTTTTGTCCTCTGAGATACAGATGGCATCTATCAGTGACGCTGTAGGGTTATGTGGGAGACCGTCAAGAAATAGAAAAGTAAAAACAGAATAAAATCACATTACACGGAGTTTCCCTTAAAACAAAAATTGATTGAGTTCTGCCCGAAGTGGCTTGTTGTTTCCTGTGCCAGGAACTACTGTGCGGGCCCAGCAGGAAGTGTGCTCCGAAGCGGGATCACATTACACCCTTGTTTTATGGTTCATTTCACTTATTTAATGCAATCTGAGAACCTGCAAAGGGAACATGTTAGAAGGAGGGAATGGGCTTTTTGTCTTGTTTTGTTTTGTTTTTTTAAGTTTCTTTGAATCCAAACATTTGTTTTTACAAGGTGCTTACAGCCCCCAGAAGTGGGACTTGCAGAGAGTTGCAAGGGGAAGGCATTTCTCTTTGTCACAAAATTCAAAGCAAGACCTGAAGTTGGGTTATGTCTAGGGTTGAGTTATGTCTGTTTCCTTTGCGGTCCTACTTCCATAATTTTAAACGTGAAGTACTGCCATCATGCCCATGAATGGTCTAAATCATTCTGAATTCATAGGAGCCCCTCTTAGGGGCTCTCATTTGACAGAGAGCCCGAGATGGGCTGGGGCTGGGGTAGGAGCGGTAAGGAATATCTTTAAGATTCAAAACAGCGGTTCATTGGTCAAGTGAAAGAACGTATTGCTTGAAAATGTGTGGAGGGAACACTGGATTCCCTGGTGGTGGCGGACTCTGCTTCTCACGTGCTGTCTGTTTTCCTCTCCAGAGACCTCAGTATGAACAACATCAGTCAGCTGCCCCCGAATCCCCTGTACAGCCTCCGCTTCCTAGAGGAGTTGTAAGTATTGCGTAGTAGTGATGCGTCCAGTCAACACTGAGCACATTCCTGGGTTTGCCCCTCACACTCACTGTGGGAACCAGATAAAACAAGGCAAAAAAGCTGTCAGCACCAACAATTTTGGCACATGAGGAAACACTTAGTTGGGAGGGGAGAAAAAAAGAAATTGCCTAAGATTCTGGAAATCAACTTATAAAGGAGTTGACCATGAGGCTACAACTTTCTAAGGTGAGACTTGAGCCAAACAAATTAAAATTTTAAAACAAAGGCAGTTTAAGAGGCCAGGATGTCTCTTTGGAAATAGTTAAGCGGCAGGATATTAAAAGTTTGAATACCGGTTCATGTTTATTAAAATAGCAAGTAAAGCTATAATCAAAACCAAAAACTGCTGCTTGGTTCGGGTTGTGACGGGGAGAATGAAGTCCACATTCCGTAGCACCAAAACTTCTTGTCCTAATCACTTTTAATTACTATTTTCCTACTTCTTAATTTAGCTTCCCTCAAGGCTTGAACAGAAAAACATGAAATCCACAGAGGACTTCAAACTGGGCTATCCAAACTCCCTGTAAAAAAAAATAAAAAAGGAGGAAGCTAAAATTAGCTAATGATACACAGAGGAGTCTTGATTAAGTCTCGTAATCACTTTCCAGAAGATGAAAAAGAACTGTATAATCCAAAAATTTGTATTTAAAAATTCATTTGATCCTCTTACCCTTTGGAATGATGGAGACAAAGGGAGCCATGTGCCATCGCAGTCCTCATGAAGAAAGTTTGGCACCATCCCTTGAGTACATCTTCTGACTGTTGATTAAAGGAATTGTGTAGGCAATGACCTCTTTTGAAAATACTTCCTTTATAAATCCGAAAGTCAGGGTCCAATCTGGGGAGTAATTTAAATGGTTGATGCACTGCGTGATCCACCCCGGGAAGTGGGAAGAATGTTCCATCATACCCAGATTACACTGCATCAATCTTTTCCCTTTGCAAGAGGATGACATTCTCAAATTTCTCCCCTTAGGGTTTTATCTATATTTTTGATAGCCTTATATTTTTAGCAAATGCTATTGTCTAACCACTGAAATCAGTTGACCATATGCCCAGGTTGTTATCCAGGAATATGTTGGGGAAGCTCAGATGACAAGACTCTGAAGCAAGTTTTGATCAATCAGAGTTTTTCACTCTGGGTTGTCCACGCTCCTCTTTTCCCCTTTTCTCTCTAGCCATTTCCGTGGCTAAAAAGTAACCTTGATCAGGGCTGAGTCCTTGTCTATCTTAGTCGTGGCTTGTATGTGATAATAATCAATACATTTTTGATGAACAAATGAATCCTGAGAAAGCAAAACATGTAAAAGGAGCTTCTCATCCAAGTTAGCTGCCTTAGGAAAAAGCAACAGACATGGTAGACATTCGCCAAAATTTCTATTGACTACCTTTAGCAACTTTCAGTTAGGGTTTTTTCCTGATTTCCATCCTTCTCATCTTCCCTTCCTCACCATAATTAATACACGATGCTTGGTCCTATGTACACCCCCAACCCCGCATTTTGAAAGTGTGTATTTGCTATGCTTTCTTCTGTCATTTCCTTACACTACGCGATGGTACAAGGCTTCCGTTCTGTGTCAACATGCACCTCCACTTTAGACCCCAAACTGAATCAATAAAGTCCTTCCCCAAGGACTTTGTTTAATAGAATTCCTCCCTCAGTGACCCCAACTCATTCTAAATAACTCCTCTTTCTTCAGGAGATAAATGTTAATTCTGTTCCCAGGCCAGTTTTTCAAAAGACCATTGAAAAAAGTCAAGGAAAAAAAAGAGGGAGGGAACTACCATTTGAAAAAGATATTTTTCTGCATTGTCTTATATTTATATCTGGAAATGCCATTAAGTGTCTTGACCGTGAAATCATAGAATTTCAGAAATAGAGGAGACCCTTAAAGGGCTATTCATTCTAGTTTTTCTGGAATTCCCTCTGCTGAGCTGGCCGAGCATAATTCAAAAGCTAGACCACTTTCTCATATATAATTCTGTGTTGCATCTGACTGATGTTTTGAAGATATCATTATTCATTTCGCAGCAAAAGGGGATAGTATTTATAGAATCTGGAAAAATGATCAACTCTGCTTGGTTTATTCTTTTGTTCCCAAGGCTAATTTGGGGGTGTTGTGTTTAAAACAAAACAAACCATAACAAAAAAGCAAATGTTTTGTAGAGCATTGCAATTATGCCTCTGTTATGCTGTGGATAGTTTCTACTAGATTTAGCTACGTGTAACTCTATATTCTCTTCTAGAGTATAAGGTCTTCAAAATAATATTATATTATAATGACAACAATCATAGTTTAGTCTGTGCCATGCAGTGTTCAAAATGTTTTATACACTTTTTCCCACGAATCCTCCTAACAGCCCCATAAAGGTAAATATTCTTATGATTCCCATTTCATAGATTAAAAAAAAAAAAAAAAAAGATGAAGTACAGAGAAAATTAAGGAACTGGTTCAAGATCATGCAGTGACAAGAGGCAAGGCTAAGATTCAATCTCACCTTCCAAGCCACACTCAGAAAGTAGAGGGAACATTAGGAATTGTGCATAGTTCTTCTGTGCTTTTATTTTCCCTAATAGTACCTGGAACAGTGGTTTGCACAGTTGAATCCTTGAAAGTGTTGTTTAGGGGTGCCTGGGTGGCTCAGTGGGTTAAGCCTCTGCCTTTGGCTCAGGTCGTGATCTCGGGGTCCTGGGATCAAGCCCCACATCGGGCTCTCTGCTCAGCAGGGAGCCTGCTTCCCCCTCTCTCTCTGCCTGCCTCTCTGCCTACTTGTGATCTCTCTCTCTCTGTCAAATAAATAAATTAAAAATCTTAAAAAAAAAAAAAGAAAGAAAGAAAAAAAAAGAAAGTGTTGTTTAAACCAAGTTTTGTAATGATAGTTCTGTCATATATCTTTGTCAGTCTGTGCATGTGTGGAGGGATGAAAAAGAGAGAGTAAGAGAGAGAGCTGTCTACCCAGTGGATGAGATTAGATATTCAGGTTATTAATTTACTACCATCACCTATTGTTGACAATGGAGAAGTATCATCAGAATTTTCAGTTGTAACATATCGCCAATTTAGCATTGCTCAACAGATAGAAAACTTTAGTGAATATTTTACAACTGCATGCATACACTTAAGCCATTTGTTTTATATAGTATACTATCAGAACTAGCAAATGACAGCCATACAGCTAGAGACGGACATTATTTTCCCCAAAATTTTTTTAAAATTCTAGTTAGTTAATCTATAGTGTAAAATTGATTTCAGGCGTAGAATTTATTGACTCATCACTTACATAAAATACTCAAGTGCTCATCCCAATTGCCCTCCTTAATGCCCATGTAACCCATCCCCCTGCCCACCTCCCTTCCAGCAACCCTCAGTTTGTTCTCTTTGGTTAAAAGTCTGTTTCCTGGTTTGTTTTCCCCTCTCTCTCTGTTTTCCCCTTCCCATATGTTCTAGATACAGACATTTAGAGATCTGTCATTGTGTGTATGTGTATGTATCTTTTGTTATGACTATAGAGCACTATTCTAGAAGTATTCTTTCATTCAGTTTATTCAGCTCATCTCTATGCTTTATTTAATAGTCATAAAATAGGAAATTGCTACTGATACTATTAATGATATTAATAAAACTCCTACCACAAAACTCAATTTTTTAAAAATCATTATTAATAAAGGCAAGTTACTACTCTTCCCATTCGCACAAATCACCCCCACTTAATCATTTCCCTGATTTAATCATTTAACTATGTTACAAACTGTAGACAGCCATGATTCATCCCTCATCCATCCCTGGAGCTAGACAAAGGTGTCAGGTTTTAAAATCCTCTAAGAATCCATAAAGCCCTACAGGTACTCACTGAGTCAGTGTTTAGAAATATATGTATATTATAGCCCTGGAGAAAGTGTTTGCCTGAGGCAAATATTTAGAAGGAATAAGGGGCATCACCTTGAATGGTCTCCTCTCCCTCCTGAGGTGACAGAATGCTTACTACCTGGGCCATGTATGTTGGCACATTCAAGTCATGTTTATCCTCTGTTACTTACTTTTTTTAATCTACATGGTGACCAGATGAGCATAGGCCAAATGTCCTATTGCTGCAAGGGGAAGGAAAGCCTTTTCCTCTTGGAAAAAAAACAAAAACCATAATTGAGTGTGGTAAGGCTGCGCTATACAGAGAGAAAAGCGCAGTGTCTGGACGCCAAGCCCAGGACTCTCGTCCCGTCCCTGCCATTTACTAGCTGATAATCCACTTGACCTCCCTGGGCCTCAGGGGATAATGGTAAGAGCTGCCCTGGCTGCCTTTGGAGATGTTTCTGAGAATCGAATGAAAGGATGATGAGAGAACTTTGCTAAATTCTAATCCACGTACCGAGTTCCATTAATAAACTGAGAACACCTTCGAGAAGATTCTGACCTCTTCTTTCCTATTTCCTGAGCCTGATTTTGCGGTAACCCGGGGATTCAGGTCTTAGGAAAGAAAAGCTCTTTCGAACTGTGAGCTTTAATGGATGTATACGATCAACGCAGAAGAGTTCTTTACCGAATTTGAGCATCCTGAGCGCTAATTGCATTTCTCTCAACAGTGTCTCTCTCGGTTCTGTTGATTCAGTTCTACCAGGGACTCACGTTAATGTTCGCTATTTAGACAAACAGAAGAGCCTACATTTGGTCCCTAAGAGTGTGTTCAGATGTTAGGAGCTAATGGCAGAGCGTGCCTAATGCTGACATCTACAGGCCCCATTAAACTTAGATTCGTAGTCTGATTAAACCAGAGGGGGAAATGAACTGTTACCATTTTAAACAGTGTGAGTTGGAGGCCTTTGTTTCCGAGTAGTATTTTAAAATCTTTGCAGATTCTGATGCTATTGGAATCAAATATTCGATTTAGCCGTCAAGGATACATGAGAAGCTCTAGGGAGGTCTGTTTTTAAGTTACTATTGTTCCCTGAAACTATTTGCTCATATTATGGTTGGCCTTGAGGAATCTCTATATAAATAGTAATACCGATCATTGCAGATGAAATTTGTAATGAGAAATACCACCAAACTTCCTGAGAGCAGAATCTATGCTTGTTACTTCTACTTCCTCATCATGTTGCTGAAAATGGTGAGAGCTGTCCTGCCTGTCCTTTGAGATGTTTTTCCCAAGGATCAAATGAAATGATGATGAAAGAACTTTGGTAAACTATAAGTCACATATTGGATGTGTTAGCAAAGTGAAAACACCTTCATGCCCATGAACGCTCTTCCTGCCCTTTGGCTTTGTCACAGTGTTTGGTCTCTCGTCTTCGTTGATCTGACAAATGATGAAAAACACTGCCTCTTGGAAACTCTTTTTCTCCAGTGTTATTTCATGGCAGTTATTTTAGTTCTCTCCCGAATATCTGTCTGTATAGCTGGAGATAGACATTTAGATATCTGTCCTTGCATGTGCGTGCACACGTGTATGTAACTTTCATTATGACGTTTTGGGCAGTGTTCTGAACGTGCCCTATCTTTCTGGCTCCTCTTCTTTTTCTCTTTGGCATCCATTCTCCTCCACTCACAACTCCTGTAAAATGTAGACATTCCCCAGATTATTGCACGTCATTTTATTGCCTCTTTTCTCAGATACTTTCAGTTCATTCATTGAATACATATTTACTGAGCCACTGGGAACATGGGACCTACTGTGGTTCACTAGCTCATTCAACAGGTCCCTGCTCTAGTCGGAGAGACATAGTAAGTGAGGAAACTAGCGCCGTGATATTTGATGATTGTAATGAGAGTGATGACGGACACAAACACAGGTGGAGAATAAATAACAAGAGAGGACAAGGAGGGAAAGTCTCTCTAAGAAGATAACATCTAAACTGAGATCAGGAGAATGAAGGGAAGTTGGTGGTCCTAAAAGCTGGGGTAGAATGTTTCTGGCAAAAGAATAGTGTGAGTGGAGGTCCTGAGGTAGGAAAGAATGTGACACATTTGTAGACATGGAAGAAGATCATTGTGGCTGAAATTGAGTGAGAGGGAGAGGGACCCACATGGGGTGAGTTGGTGAGGAAGGCAAGGACCCTAACCAGTCAGGCTACATAGAGAGTTCAAATAAGAGCAATGGAAAGCCATTGGAGGGTTGTGTACAGCTGGTGAAATAATGGGACTTACGACTTTAAAAGATTTTAGTATG
Organism: Lutra lutra; assembly: GCF_902655055.1. Taxonomy (NCBI): domain Eukaryota; kingdom Metazoa; phylum Chordata; class Mammalia; order Carnivora; family Mustelidae; genus Lutra; species Lutra lutra. The sequence goes on from NC_062285.1 coordinate 98,505,650, forward strand.
CCAAAGAGACCGGGGACTTACAGAAGCAGAGGAGCCTGATAGGAGGCTACAGACCAATTAGAAAACACCTGCAGTCATCTGGGAAAGAAACCCAAAAGTTGAATTATTTTTGTTAAGATAGATGACCACCAAATCAATATTTCTAGCTCAGAGTTCTTTTGTCTTTTACTGCTAGACCAGTGGTTCTCAAAGTGTGGTCCCTGGACCCACAGTATTGGCACCACCTGTGTACTTGTTAGAAATGCTACTTCTGTGCCCCATTCTAACCTAGTGAGTCAGAAATTTACTGAGCTCTTCGGGTGATTTTGATGCATGATACATTTGAGGACCACTACTCTAGGCGAGTGGTTCTCGACTTCTGGTGAGATCGGGATCATCTGGAGTGCTTGCTAAACCACCACTGCTGAGCCCTACCACAGCTGCTTCAGCAGGTTAGAAGTGGGGCGGAGTGAGGAAGAAGTCAAGAATTCGCATTTGTATCACATGCTCAGGGACGCCGATACTGAGAGTCTAGGGACCACTCTTGGAGAATCATCTGCCAAGTGGCATTTCGACCTACCCCACCAATACTTTAAAACTTAACAAGTGCAGAACCAGATTGCCTCGTCCAGCCCCTCACCATGCTTTTTCTCTCCCCTCTCCTACTTGCCCTAGGCATTCATATCCAAACCTGTGATCACTGTGTCCGTCACTCACTTCCTTTGTTCTGTAGTTCTTCCTCTCTCACCCCCTGGTATCTGCCAGTTTCCCAGATCCAGAGCTGATGATTCCACACTGTCTTTCCCAAATGTTGACCCTAGTTCATCACCATGTAGGTCAGGTTCTTACTGTCTTTTTTGGGTAACTGTTAAAACCCTTTAACTAATCTCTTCTCCTAATTCTCCCAACAAGTAACAAATGAATCATCCTTTCTAGGGATGGAGACCATAAAGGCTTCTGGCGGAGCTTATCCCATCCTTGCATATGCACTGGTATCACCTGGAGCATTTTTAAAACTATTAATTACTAGGGCTTATTCCCAGAGATTCTGATTTAATGGGTCTCAGTGGGGACCCAGACAGTATTTTGTGAAGCCCTACAGGTGGGCTGAGACCCACTGGGATATACAGAAGCGTCCTATCCAGGAAGACAGATAAGGACTCATAAGCTGATTGAATATGGGGACCAAAAGGGAAGTTTGAAGGTGAGAGATGACTGTGAGTCATGAGATTAGATGCCAGGAGACCCATGAGGCACAGTCGGTGAAACAGGGAATTCAAGGGGAACAACTGATATTTTAGAGGCAGAGGATGTCTGGTTCTGGATATACAGGTGTGAGGTGTCAATAGGACATCCAAATAGAGATGTCACTAACAGTTGGAATGGGGGTCTGGGGTACAATAAGTCTGTTCTAGAAATGATAACTACAGAGTTGTCTACAAAGAGGTGATTTTGGGGGCACCTGGGTGTCTTAGTTGGTTAAGCATCTGACTATTGATTTCGGCTCAGGTCATGACATTAGGGTTGTGAGATCAAGCCCTGCACTGGGTGTGGAGCCTGCCTGAGATTCTCTCTCTCCTAAAAAACAAAACAAAACAAAAAGAGGTGATTTTTGAAGGTGCTGGAACAGATAAAGACCTTGAAAAAAGCTACAGGCTCTGTGTTTCCCAGTGTGGCTCTCTACCCTTATTAAAATCACCGGGGCTGTTATTTTAAAATACAGATTCCTGAATCCTTCCCTCCTAGAAATTCTGATTCACTAAATCTGGGTTGGGGCCTGGGAATCGGAATTTTTGTGGCTTCTCGGGAGATGACAAAGTTGGAGACCTACTAGAGGAAAAATGAAAAGGTGTGAGGACAAAAAGTTGAGTCACATCTCTGTTTAGAGGATGAGAATTAAGATGGGGGCTCGCAGGAAAGAAAGATCACTAGTTATAGTGGTGAGAGCAATACCATTGCACGGGGTCTGGAGGACAGTGGAGGAATCTGAGTTAGAAGCAGTGAGGACAATTCTGTTGTGGCCTTAACCCCAGTGGTACAGCCATTTGTGTCCTTATGTTCTTCCTGTTTTAGACTGATTTTTCCTGACCATCTAAGCTCCAGATGAATCTACTTTTATCCAAAGTAATGGTTAAAAACTCAAATTTTTGAGCCAAAATGCTATGTTGAATCAAATTCTCTTGTGTAAACTTTTCTACGTACGTGTGAGCAAATAACCTCTCTTAGGCTCAGTTTCCCCTCTGTATGAGGGGAATAATCAATCATGTTGTTTAAAGTGATTTTATAATAAATAGCACAATGTATGTAAAGTACTTAACATTGTACCTGGCACTTACAAATTGTCTAATAAAAGGTAGATACTGTTTGTATGCTTCAGAGTACTGTGCTTGGCCTAGTGAAAGCACCCAAAGAAGGGGATGCCTGGGTAGCTCAGGTTCTTGGGATCAGGCCCTGGGTCAGTCTCCCTGCTCAGCGGTGAGCCTGCTTCTCCCTCTGCCCCTCCCCCTGCTGATGCTCTCTTGCTCTCTCCCAAATAAATGAAATCTTTGGGGGTAAGGGAGGTACTCAAAGAAATGGCTGGATTTAAATTTTATTTATTTATTTATTTATTTATAGAAAGAGAGGGGGTAGCAGTGGGAGAGGGAGAGAGGAAATCTCAAGCGGACTCTCCGCACGGAGCCCGACTCAGAGCTCCATCTCACAATCCTGAGATCATGACCTGAGCCGAAACTCAAGTCTGACGCCCCCCAAGCGCCCCCAGAAATGTCTTCTTTTAACTTCTTTTAAGGGTTATGTTATTCAAGTTCATCCTGCTCTGATTATTTAAGCAGCCCTGCTGTTACATAACTTCTATGCCCCCTGACAGAAGACTAGATTACGTTTAAATAAAACTGGGAAAGGGACAATGTTTTTCATTTACATAAAACCTTTCTGAGCTTTGGTGTCCTTACCTACAAAATATGGACTGAATAATCTCTGATCTATCTCCTGATACAAAGTATGGGAAAATGCTTTTTAAAATGTCACGTGGCGGGTAGGGGTTGGTTGCGCGCCTGCGTGTCTCATTCGGTTAAGGGTTTGACTCAGTTTCAGCTCAGATCATGATCTCTGGGTCATGGGATTGAGCCCACATTCAGCTCTGTGCTCAATGGGGAGTCTGCTTAAAGATTCTCTCCCTTTGCCCCTCCCCCAATGCACCCCCCTCCCTCTCTCTCTCTCTCTCTTTCAAATAAATAAATAAATCTTTTTAAGAGACGTTACATAGGGCATCTGGGTGGCTCTTGATTCTGACTCTTGATTCTGGCCCAGTTCATGATCTAGGAGTGGTGAGATCCAGCCTCATGCTGGGCTCCGTGCTCAGCAGGGAGTCTACTTGAGATTCTCTCTCTTCCTCTCCTTCTGCCCCTCCATCCCCCCAAATTAAAATAAGTAAATCTTTTTAGAAGTGTTATGTAAAAAAATCATAATAAAATAAAATAAAATGTTAGTGGGGTGTAATAAAGAAATCTTATCATAAACAAGAAGAAAACAGCAGGGTAGAGGGAAGAGGAGGGAGGAAAGAGAAGTTAAGTAGGAAATGTCTGTGTAACAGAAAAACAGTTTGAGGGCAGAAAAAACTTGTGTGAAAGTACCTTATCATGTTAAAAGAATAAGTGAAATGAGGCCCAGGGAAGTTTAGGGACTTTTATAAGCTTTATTGCATGCTAATGATGAGAAGGAAGAAAATCAAAAAGGGAAGAGGTGAAACAAATAACCCACCCTAAGAATTACAAGGCAAAAGTTTCTCAGAAGAACTGACCCAGGAGGCCTGGTAGAACTTGCCAGTCCCTCTCACTTAGCTCCGCAAATGCTCCTCTGCCTTTGGAACTCAGCCAGGGAAACCCACATCGGGTTCCCCACATGGTAATTTCCCTGCGGCTCTCAGCCGGACAGCAGGGTCGAGCACCCCTTCCTCTCCTGGTACATACCCCATTTACCCAGATGCCTCTCCCTGTCCAAGCCAACATCCAAAGAGAAGAAATAATCAGAGATCACATCTGATTGCTTTGCTCTGGTCCCTCTATTTTTTACAAAATAAGGCTACCAAAAAAAAAAAAAATCCTTTGGATTTCTTTATTTTAGAGATTCAAACTACTACAGAGATTCAAAGAAACATAGACTCTCAAAGATATTTTAATTGGTTGTTAAACACCAAAATATCTACTTATTTGATTTAGTTGAAGAGGCATGTGTCAACTATAACTTGATTTTTTTTTTCTTTTTATGGCAGTTGATCAGTAACACTAACAATAGTGGGACGATATGAGTCTTATATATGTAGTAGTATCTTTAAGAATAAAAACATTTTTATATAAAAATATCAGAGTTTTCCTTATTAAGTTGTATCTTATTATAGAAAAAAGATGATGGAAGAGATATTCCCATGAAATAATTTTAGAAACAGGAAAAAAATCCTGTCAGACAAATGGTATGTAGGTCTCTGGGGTTTGGAATACAGTTGCCAAAAATTTGTTAGTTCAGATCATTACAGGAAAGATTTGTGTGCAGTTCTAATTATTCATGTATTCATTTGAAAGCCTTTCACACCCCCCCATAGTTTATATGTATTTAATTTTAGAATTCCTAAAACCATCCCACATGGTAAAAAAATGAGAAGGATCCAGTGATTTCCTTAAACTGTTGTTTTTGTCAATGAGATAGATCCTCCACCAGCCCAGCAAATAGCTAAGAGCACATCAGAAATTCCTTTAAGACAAACTCCCCTAATAACAAAGGTTCGTGGTTCCACAGGTTCGTTCTAAATACAGACTCAAGGGCTCTGAAAGTCCTTGCCCAGAAAAGAAAAACAGTGCATGAGAAATAAGCTATACTTCAGGAAATGTAACAGGAAAGTATCTGCCCTAACAATAATTTCAACTAATAAAATACATTCAAAGTTTTTGCTCCCTCCTTTTCATTTCTAAAGTCAAGAAAAGTCTCAGGGACCCTCGAAGCTATGTGAGGACACTGGACACATGAGCAGCAGTAAGAGTTAAAGTCATTCGTCTGAAAGCTCTGCCCTAGGACTCTGAAATGTACCGTGAAGTTAGGACCGTGAACCGGGATAGTTAGGGACTTTCGGTGAAATTTACCCTTCTTAGTCAGCCCAGTCTGATAATTAAGTCATATGTAATCATCAACCAAGCCTGAGTCTGCACTAATTCGATAAGCAGCTCTTAGTCACACACTGTTCCTTACTTCAGTGTTACACGTAGTACTTTGGGGAACTAGGCAAATGACTGCAAGTTATATACGCTATAACCATAAATGTAAGATGTTGCTCTCTTAAGCTGCCTCCGTGGCGCCCAACCCCAGTAGGTTGCCAGGTTGTATTTTTCTTTCTTCTGCACCAGAGCCCACCACATCTGGCCACCTGTGCCCCAGGGCACCCCCACAGCTTCTCCCACCTGAGCTGCTCCGGTCACCCCTGGTGCTGCCCTTTAAAATCTCCCATCAGAAAGACCACTTTATTTTTTTTTTTAAGATTTTATTTCTTTATTTGTCAGAGAGAGAGAGAGAGAGAGCAAGAGAGCGTGCGAGCACAAGAAGGGGGAAGGGGCAGAGGGAGAGGGAGAAGCAGACTCCCTGCTAAGCAAGGACCCCAGTGCATGACTCAATCCCAGGACCCTGGGATCATGACCTGAACCAAAGGCAGATGCTTAACCGACTGAGCCACCCAGGCATCCCCAGAAGGACCACTTTAAAACACAGGTCTGATCGCATCCCCTCTCCCGGCCAGAGCCCTTTCTGTGGCCTCCAGAGCCCTGCGTGAAGTGGCCCTGGACGCCTCTCCACACTGCCCCCCCCCCCCCCGCGCTCCTCCCCCCCCCCGCTGCTCCCTCCGTCATTCCATGCCAGCCCTGCTGGCCTCCTTGCAGCTTCTGGACCCCACCAGGCCCACTCCCACCATAGGGCCCTTGCTCGGCTCCTCCCTTCACATGCATACCCACATGTCTCAGGCCTCTGCTGAAACGCCCTCTCAGCAGACAGGCTTCTCTGCCCATCTGATCTTGAAGAATAGCCCACTGCCCTCCACGTTGCTCTCATCCCCTCGCCTTGATTATTTTTCAGTCTGTTTTGTGTGGTGGTCTTCCTTTGTGTTTCTGTTAATGACCGTCTCTCCACATTAGAAAGGGAGCTCCGTGCAGTCAGGGGCTCACTGCTGCATCTCTGCACAGACAGTGGTGTCCACACTGAGCAGGCCCTCTATAAATTCTTGTCGAGCTGCAAAGATTGCTTGGAGGAATGGTAAAGTAAAAGTCTTCCGACTTTAGCATGACTGTTCTAAACAGCAACAGGCAAAGATTGTGAGCATTCAGGGGTGCCAAGTGCAACCTCATGATATGAGGACAAAAGGGAGATAAGGAGAGGAGAGTGGATGCTGCTGTTTGGAACAGTTTTGCAAGCATGGCTTCTTGAGCCTGACATCTAGAAAAGTCTCCAACAGTGAAGGTTTCCTGGTCTCGCCAGGTAATAATCCTTCAGTCACAGAGTTATTTGCAGATGGCAACAAGGGGTCATAGTGATTCTATAATTCACCGAAAGTGGACGCCAGCATGCGGCGACAGCTCTGCTCCTTAAAGTCATCCAGGGGCTCGGGCTCCTTCTGGCTCTTTCGCTGCTCTTGTTCTGCCTTCTTTGATGTGTTCTCCACACCAGAATCATTAGTTCTGTCTCACCAGTACCACTTCTACAGGAATTTCCTGTAATAGACAAAACTGGGGGTGAGTGGTCCTTCTAAGGTGATGACACAGGAGTTTTCACACTTTCACTTTGCTCACAGCCAGAGTGGGTTGCATTACCGTGTTCAGATGCAAAGAAGACCGGGAAGTGTAGTCTCTAGCTGGGGGACCATATACTCTGCTAAAACTCTGGATAGGGGAAGTATTCTAGAAGGAGGGGGCAATGGGTGCTGGGGACAGTTAGTGGTCTCTACTCAGATAATTAGCTGGACACTACTGGGACAGCATATTCTGTTTCAGACACTATGCAAAACCCTATAATAGAGACAGAAAGAATTCCCACTTTGGTGGGGGAATGTGTGCGGCAGGACAGGTAGTCAGCAAACCCACAGAGAGACAAAGTGCTACCAGAGTGGTTCAAAATAGACAGATTGCCCATCCATCTATTTTGACGGATGAGATGAGAAATGAAATTGTTTTGAGAGACAGGAAAGGAGAGGAGAGAGAACATTTTAGATAGAGCAAAGGGCCGGAAGGGAGATTGTGGACGGCACGTCTTAGAAAAGCAAGCCCTATAGTTTCGTGGAGCTAAAGCATAAAGAGGGATCAGGAAATTGTGGAGAGGGAGTTGAGCACTTCGCATTTCTTTTCATTTGGTTGCAAACTGGTGAAGGATTTTGAAGAGGGTCGTGATATAATCAGAGTTGGCTTCACAAAGACGATCAGCGACACAGAGTGAGTGGATGTAGGGAGTCAGTGTGGAAGACTCGATGGAAGGGCAGTTGTGAGAGTCTAAAGAAGGTTTTCTAGTGAGACAACTTAATAGGAAACAAACAAAACACCTCTGAAACCACCCTGGTTTAATATTAGCCGAATTATATGTTATTGGCGTACGTCTGTTGGATGTCTTCTTGTGCTCTAGGCTAGTGGCCTTCAAACTTGTCTGACCATATGCAGGAAGACATCCATTTCTTCCCCTCAGTCCAGTTTCACAAACGTGTTTCGAAACAAGGCTTTCCTAAAATGAAAATTTAAAAAATTTTTTCATTAAAAAAAAAAAAAAAGCTTTTCCTAAAGTGGTATTTTGCTACTAGAGTAGAAAATGCAGTCTGTTGTTTTTCTGCTCTCTTTTTCTTAATTCTGTTCCAAGCCTCTAAATTTATTTAGAGTTTGAGAAAGACATCTTTAGGCACCGTGAGGAAAGCAGGAGGAGTACAACATAAGAGCTATCTGAATCTCATTTGTTAAGAGAAGGAAAATAGGCACAAACACAAACACAAGATGAGACCGAGAAGTCCTAGAGCTTAGGAGCCAGAAGGCACCTGAGTAGCTCCTTTATCTTACCGTTCCGTGTCATTAGTGAGAAAACGAAGCTCAGAAGTATAAACTTACTTCACGGCTCATAGCAAGTTGGTGCTGCACACCCAGAACGGGCAGACCTTCTTGGCAGTTTCTTGTTACATATTTTTTAATTAAAAAAAATAACAATAGTGAAACTGAGATTACAAAAATTGTGATACATTTTCATTTTGTCAATTTAATTTGGATTGAGAAAATCATGCTCTCTAATACACATACCAAAAATGCTATTCAGAGGTTCTGCTTATGAGATAATACTTATTTCGATGCTCACAGCTGATTGTTGGTGGGGGCGGACTAGCCTGGGACACAGATTTTGAAGTCATATGCTGAATGGCTTAGTTCAGTCCCGTCAGTGGGACTCCGTGGAACTGAATTACCTCTCATTTGGAGATAATATCAAAATATAAATTCGAAGCTGTTCAGCCCCTCGGGAATAAACCCTGGCCAAGTGGGCCTTTCCACCCTTTTACTCCCACCTCCATCTCCGTCAAGAAAACACGGGAGTGTCTTGATTGCCGGTTTTACCCACCCTTCTACAATGTGATTAGCTCCTTAAAAGGTCCTGTGCTCTTCTGAGTCTCTGTGCTGTTCTTGGATTTTCCATTTTCCCTTTTGGATTTTCCATCTAACACCTGAGGTTATGGCTTTGATGTGACTGCCAAAAAAGTACTGAACCAGATGCTTCCAGTGCCACACCTTGTCGATCTTTTTAGGTACATTCTCACTTTGATTGTTTCCCAGTTAGAAAAATATTATACACTCTTTAAATTTTACCAGTTAATGATGTCAAAACTTTCCACTAAATAAGCCGTATTAATGTCTTTGACCCTAGCTACTCTCTGTTTTTAGTTTTTTAAGGCTTTGCTCAATAAAACCATTGATTAAAAGTACTTTACCCTTTTCCGATAGAGTTTAGAAGAAACGGACTGTGATAGTCTCATTCTTATTTGCCAGATTTAGCAACAAAGTTGGGTATTTTGTGGGATAATGGCAACAGAAATACTCTTATGTTTGATTATCTGATTTATTTAGGCTTCTAAAGAAAAATTATAAAAATCATATAACAATCACAGTTTGACATTACAATTTCTGAAGATTATCATACAATGTTAACATTTGTCAAAAAATTTTTAGAAAGGAGAGCTAATAGTTGAAGCTATTAAATGATTTATGGTAAAATAGGTAATTTATTATATTTCTTGGTAGGCATTTCTTTCGCCAGCCTTTTGATTAGAAATTTACAGAAGCTTTTCACAAAATATAACAAGACAAGGCTCCTTACACAGTTGTTTTTGGCATTTGTGGTTTGAACAAAATTCTGTTGCATTTCTTAACAACTAAATGAATTCCACATGAAGAGAACTTTGCTCACTGTCTCTCCTCTCCCTTGAAACCCGCAGACGTCTTGCCGGAAACGCTTTGACATACATTCCCAATGGAGCATTCGCTGGCCTTTACAGTCTTAAAGTTCTGTAAGTAAACAGGGTCTTATTTATTATATTTCTTTTTTATTTGTTATATTTCAGATTTTAGTGTCAAGTGGATGCTAATTAACTCCTAAAGACTGAATCCCTCTAATAAGCTATTCAGAACCATAGGCTAATTCATTTAAATTCAAGTCCACCTTCACTGGTGCTGCAGTACCGCATTATACCTGGCTGGGTCCATGTGTGAAAAAAGTCCCTCTCTCCTGTCCTAATTTAAAATCTAAAATTGCCTCTAAAGAAGCAACTTATCAACTCAGACTTCTAAGACAGTATTTCCCTTTCCTTTTATGTAATGAAGTTGGGGACACTTCCTTGAATCATTTTGATCACCAAGTGAATAAATCATTATGATGCTGACATAATGAGACCGCAGCCTCAAACCATTTGTCAAGCTCATTTCCGTTTAATGCACTGAATAAGGACTAACTAAAACACTACCAAGTTTATGTTCCACTTGTGAATAGAGAAAAGCCAAGTGCGTAACAGATTCAGTGAGTAGTTATTTAATTGAGAATTGTTCATTCATCGGGACTTGTAAGAGTGGTTTTCTTATTATTTAATATCCAACTTCCCAGCTGGTTCATCAGAAAACTGATTATTACTGAATACCTCCTTCTTCTAATTCTCATTGCTCAATTTTCTTTCACTTTATTCTGTGCGGGAAAAAAAAGTCACCTAGTTAGAGAAAATAGGTAACATAAGTTGAAAGTCATACCAGGAAAATTTTATCGGAGAGAATATCCTGATTTTACTCCCTTTCTTTGAGATAAAAGTTATAAACTCTAAGAAGGCATTTGATATATTTCTCCATAATGGAAATTGCATTTTATTGACCTAAGGGATACATAGGCTCTTAGAAAAGCAGTTCTATTTAAATTGAACCTTTTGCTAAAAATTGAACTTAACAGCCAAACCATCGTTTGGTCTGCTTGAGTGGTTGATTTGGTCCCCCTTACCCTTAACTTGTTTTGGCTATTAGGCAGAAATATATTTTTTAAAGATTTTATTTAATTATTTGACAGAGAGGGAGGGAGATCACAAGTAGACAGAGAGGCAGGCAGAGAGGGGGAAACAGGCTCCCTGCTGAGCAGAGAGCCTGATGCAGGCCTCAATTCCAGAACCTTGAGATCATGACCTGAGCCGAAGGCAGAGGCTTTAACCCACTGAGCCACCCAGGCGCTCCTAGGCAGAAATATTTTTAAGTAGTCATATTACTGAATACTAATGTGAATTCATTGTGTGGTAAAATCATGAGTCGTAGCACGAACTCTTTCATGCACCTGTACCTCCATGAACTCAGCAAAATACTTGGAACCATTTAAAATGCATCATAAATAAATCAAGTTTAGATAAGACAAGTAAGGTAATGTTTTTTCAATGTTGAGATATGTGCCACAAAGCATTTCGGATACTTGTTAAATAAATTATACTAGAATCAATTATTTTAATTCACTTAAAAATGTATTTTGGGTGTACTGAGCTACAGAGAGAGAAAAAAAAAGTGTGTGTGTGTGTGTGTGTGTGTGTGTGTGTGTGGCATTGAACAGATTATTGCTAAAAATACAAGGATCAATGAGTATGACCCATGCCCTTGAAGAGTTTATTTGTAGTGCAGGTTGTGGGATCAGGATAGTAGGACAAAGACAAACAGATCTCTGACTCATCTAAAAAGTATGATAGAGATATTTGCAGGACACTGTGAAACTCCCGAGGGTGGGGAACATTTAATCTGGTCGGATGGTTTAGAGTTGGCTTCTGTAAGACATAGAAAGGGGCCTGGTCCCAGAGATCCTTTATGTCACGTCAGAAATGCATGGGCATGATCATGTTCTGGGCACGCTGAGGAACCAGGGGAAAGTTGTAAGCATGGCAATGGCAGTTTCGGACTTGGCAGTTTAGCTAGATTGCTGTGCATGTGAAGAGGGATCTAGAGGAGCAAGACCCCTACTGAATTCATGCTTCCATTTACTTTGCTGACTTAAACACTAATATTCAATGAGCAAATTCAATCGTCAAATATTCTGAAAGTATTTTGGTAAGAGAATAATGGTTCTCAACCAGTCATTCCACCTGCCACACAGTGTTTTGGAAATTTGGGGGGACATCTTTGGTTTTCCAGATGACCAGCATGAAGTAAATTGTCCTGTGATGTGCTACTCAGCCTGGTATAAAAGATTCTTCCACATCTGACCTGACTTCTGTCTGTCCCTCCAGGCCAAGTGTAAATCAATAATATTTTCATGCATAAGAATACTAAAAGGTTTTACAAGAAGTTCTGCATAAGCCTTATGATTTGTACAGGAAAAGTTAAATGGAATAAATATATTCTGTTAAAATCATTGAACAATTCAGTTTATGTATCCTGTCTATTTCAGTATTATATGATTTCTAACCACATTTTTTTAAATTTTTAAATGTTTTTATTAACATATAATGTATTATTAGCCCCAGGGGTACAGGTCTGTGAATTGCCAGGTTTACACTTCACAGCACTCATCATATCACATACCTTCCCCTCTCCCTACCCCCCTACCCCTGGCAACCCTCAGTTTGTTTTATGAGATTAAGAGTCTCTTACGGCTTGTCTCCCTCCCAATCCCATCTTGTTTCATTTATTCCTTTCCTACCCCCCAAAGCCTCTCAACTTCCTCATATCAGGGAGATCATATGATAGTTGCTTTCTCTGATTGACTTATTTCGCTAAGCATAATACCCTCTAGTTCCATCCATGTCATCACAAATGGCAAGATTTCATTTCTTTTGATGGCTGCATAGTATTCCATTGTATATATTTACCACATCTTCTCTATCCATTCATCTCTTGATGGACATCTAGGTTCTTTCCATAGTTTGGCTATTGTGGACATTGCTGCTATAAACATTTGGGTGCATGAGCCCCTTTGGATCACTACATTTGTATCTTTAGGATAAATACCCAGTAGTGCAATTACTGGGTCATAGGGTAGCTCTATTTTCAACTTTTTGAGCAAACTCCATACTGTTTTCCAGAGTGTCTGCACCAGCTTGCATTCCCACCAACAGTGTAGGAGGGTTCCCCTTTTTCTGCATCCTCGCCAGCATCTGTCATTCCCCGACTTGTTAATTTTAGCCATTCTGACTGGTGTGAAGTGGTATCTCATTGTGTCTAACAACATATTTTGTTGAAAATTGTGTTAATGCAGTAGAATTACTTCCAAAGCCACACACACACACACACACACACACACACACACACACACACACAAAGAATTAAAGATATGGGGCGCCTGGGTGGCTCAATTGTTAAGCATCTGCCTTTGGCTTGGGTCGAGATCCTGGGATCCTACAATCAAGCCCTGGGTTGGGCTCCTTGCTCAGCAAGAAGCTTGCTTCTCCCTCTTCCACTCCCCCTGCTTGTATTCCTGCTCTCAGTGTCTCTCTCTCTCTGTCAAATAAATAAATAAAATCTTTAAAAAAATTAAAGATATAGGGGGCCTGGGTGGCTCAGTTGGTTAAGCGACTGCCTTCGGCTCAGGTCATGATCCTGGAGTCCCGGGATCGAGTCCCGCATCAGGCTCCCAGCTCCACCGGGAGTCTGCTTCTCCCTCTGACCTTCTCCTCGCTCATGCTCTCTCTCACTGTCTCTCTCTCTCTCTCAAATAAATAATAAAATGTTTAAAAAAAATTAAAGATATATAATTGTGGAAGCATAAGACTTCTTAAAAATAATTGCCATGAAATTAGCAGAGAAACATGAAACGTCAGGATAAGGCTCTCTTGAATTTCATTAACAAGTGTTGCTTAATAAATATATTTTGGCCTTTAAAAATTTTTGGAGAGTGGTCATAAAAATCTATCCTATGATGATTATGTAATGATTTATTTATTTGGGGGTGACCCAATGCTTTTTAATCTTGCTCTTCCATTATCCAGCAGTGTCTACCACCCGACTGCTATGAAGGCAATATTGTGCTATTTCTTTTTCCAATTTGGCTTCAATTCGCTGTTGTCTATATGCTCTCCAGGACCTCTTGAAGTCCTGGAGAATGAATGCTTGCCTCAGCGTATGATGGAGCTTTAAGACAGGATGAGTGTTCACTGTGATACTTCAACCCTATCTTGTCCTAGGGGAGAATTATTTCAACACTACTCTTCTCTATAAGGAAGTCATTTGTGAAAATATCCATGCTCATCTGCGAGAGTATAACACTTCCTGATTTTCTCTCTTATGACATCTAAAATTTGTCATAGCATGTTATCTTTATTTTAATAAAGGTTGTTTCCTTCTGTCCCATATAAGTACAGTCTGTTATCTATCTTAACTCTGGTTCTTCTTTTAGTATGCATCTAGCCCTCTAATCTCATTTCCCTGTTCTTGTCCAACATAGTTTCTGATCATGGGGTTTCTCTCATGCCCAACCTTATTCATTAAAAGGAGAGGCAAGCATCTGATTCTCTCATAAAGATGTCTCCTATCTGAACATCATGTGTGTAATGACACGTGTATCACTTTATTATACATTTCTTTTATTTGTCCTTCATAATATAGTTAGGGCAGTATCTTATATTGATTTTTTTTCCTTCAAAATGATGTGTGTAAATAGGCTATATTTTTATGAATGTTATCTAAATAAAAGAGATAAGGCATTATAAAATATTGGGATTAAAGGGAGAATTGGGTCCAGTAGTGTTGAGACCACAGGGCTAGAGGTAAAATGCAAAACAAGACAACCCTATTTCTGTGTTCATGGCAACTCTTCCAAATGTTTTGTAAAGTCCCAAAGCCATTGGAAGAAAGAAATAACTGATTACAGTATAGAATGGTAAGAAAGGTATTATAAAAGTTATATCCATCTGGGTCCATGACCAGCATAGAGAGGGTAAGGAGGGCATTTGACAAAAAAAAAAAAAAAAAAGAGAGAGAGAGTGAGAGAGAGACAGACAGACAGACAGACAGAAGAGTAATCCAGTCCACTGAGAAAATTAAGACAGCAACAGCTCTCATTGGCTAGGACTCCGTTATATCTGAAATCCTGCTACTGTGAACTCTGGAAGTTCACTAATATTTAAGATTACCCCTGTATACTGGCCTCATAAAAAAAATAATAGTAAGTTATTGGTTCTGCATTGCAAAATACCTAGTCCAGTGGAATTCTGAACGAGGCTTTCTTCAACCAAGGTTTATTTTCTCGTGTAAGCCATTCAGTCAAGGAACAGCTTCTCATCCTACCCCCCAGCACCAGAACCAAAGCCATGTGGAGGTGATGGGTAAAACTAACTGGGGAGAAGTACAAGGAGCCCAAATTCTCTCATTCCCATGTAGACTTACAACAGAGTCTCAGCGGCTATTTGATCTCTAAACACAAAACAATTAGGCAGAAGGAATACCAAAGGATCAAGCCATCAACTGTGTTGAAGTCCCCTTGTAACATATAATTTCATCTCCCAGTGCTGCGTTATACCTGTTCTCAATTAGTCCTGTTGGCAAAAAAGATAACCAAACATTGTATTATTAAGAAGCTCGGGATGCTGTTGGAAATAGTGAATATTTTAAATTTTTAATACTTTAAATATATTTAGACTTTTAAATACATTTTAAAATAAATTTTAAATTTTTAAACATTTTTAATTTTTTAAATTTTTAATATTTTAAGATCAGGGAAAGAAATTAAGAAAATGCGCAACCATTCTTTGTCTCTAAAGAAAGTGTTTTCTTTTCTTGCCCATATGCGAATGATAAATATGAAGCTAAAATTGCCTAAACCCATATCCATGAAAATATAAGCTTTCTGCTTATATTCAATGCACTGAATAAAGGAATATTTGCAAAAGAAATCAGCAGCCATGTTGTGAATGCTTTCTGTTTTAATTGCACTCCATAGTGCTATAAACCCTTTAATTGTTTTGTCTCCCACTAGGATATCTTAAACAAAAACAGAATTTTCTAATTAACTCACTGGAGACTTATAAGGATATAATGGAGATAACTTGCTCTTATTTTGTCATTTAAAAGTAATTAAACAGAAGTTATTTTAGGAAGAGAATCAGGACTTAAGTGATTTTTTTTTAAATTATATTTTTGGTATTTTACTGGTAGAAGTAATCCAAAAATTAAATTGCCAAGAGGTAGTTCAGGAGTAGTTTAAAAATTATCATCAGCAAAGCTCACTTAAATTCTGTTTTCTGAATGTATAAAACTTCGGAGATGTTTTAAAACTTGTATAAAGATGTATAAAACTTTGGAGACAGTTTGCAACTACTTAATGAAGGAAAACCACCTGAATATCTCTTATCCTCTACTCCAATTTTCCAATTTTCCCAATTCCTTGACAGGTATGTGAAGTGTGAAGTCTTCCTAAAACTTGACTTTGTTCATAAAGAAGCAATACATTTGACACTCTTGATTTATGAAATGTTAGTTGAATTCAAGTTCAATAATGAAATTCTTTCAGCAAACTACTGGACTAGAAGTGACATAATTCTGTTCTTTCTTTTTTTTTTTTTAAAAAAGCTCATGTTTTACTTCTTTTTTTTTTAAGATTTTATTTATTTATTTGACAGAGAGAGATCACAAGTAGGCAGAGAGAGAGAGAGGAGGAAGCAGGCTTCCTGCCAAGCAGAGAGCCCGATGCGGGACTCGATCCCAGGACCCTGGGATCATGACCTGAGCCGAAGGCAGAGGCTTAACCCACTGAGCCACGCAGGAGCCCCCAATTCTATTCTTTCTTAAACAGAATCTCAGACATGATAAGAAAAGTGTAAATTTTATGACCTTTAAGTATTTTTTTGTGTCTCATTTGTATACGAACTCACATTTCATATTTTAATCCTCAAGCACCTTATCAGTCAGATGATCTTATTATATTCCCATTATACAGATAAGTGACCAAAGGTCAAAGAGATTAAATGGTTTTAAATTAAAAGACGTAAAACTTAGGCCTTATCTCCAAGCTCAATGTAGCCCCAAGTTCAGATGAAAATATTCTACCAGAAATCACTTGGTCTAGCTTAGAGTAATTCTCAGTGTGTGGCCCTCTTGCCCTTCAGCACCAGAATCACCTGGAAGTTGGTTAGAAATGCACATTCTCTGGCTCCTACCCAGATGTACTGAACCAGAAACTTTGAGGGTGGGCCCAGCACTCTGGGTTTTAATAAGTCTCCCGGTGGATTCTGATAAACCCCGAAGTCTGAGAACCACTGGCACAGATTTTTTTTTTTGCTCATTTTATTTTGTGGTTAATTAAAATGTCACATCCAATATGATCTCTGATGATGATGTTAGTTTTGACAAGGAGTCTATCAATTCATAGAAAAAAGGGCTGACCTTGGTGGAATGCTTACTGTACAGCACGGATTGTTCCGTATATATTCACTCATCAGATCATCTCAGTAAGCCCTCGGGTGGGTATTATTATTGGTCACTGAGATGTGGAGAAATTGGATGATTCCCCCGAGGCCACACCACTGGTGGCAGGGAAAAGGCAGACCGATTCGAGAACCCATACTCTTACCCATACTGTAATCATTCCGTACACTATCCAACCGAGAATCTGGACATTCAGCCAATATGCCTCAAGAGACTGCTTGCAGTGCAGTGGAGCGTACACCAAGTTCAGAGTCAGACATACACGTGGGGTTGGTTTCCCAGTGAGTCATCTCATGAAAAGAAACTTCTGCAGTGGATAGGAGAGAAACAGGCACATTTTTTTCAGAGATCCAAATGTAAAGCGGGCGACCTCCTCAGCAGAAATATTTCTGTAGAATATCTACCTTCCTAAAATAGTCTTCTGCCTCTGGCTTACCTAGACCATGAAATACAGGCGGAATGGCTGCGAAATTATGGTGTTATAAACATTTATGAATAAGCTAGCAAAGTACAAGGAATCTAATGGGAATTTTTTCCCTTGCTATTTCCCTACTAACAGTGATATATTTTTATTTCATTGTTACCAGGTGTTACTGTTCCGTAGTCCTCATGTTCTGAGAACTGTTGAATCCAGGCGAGCAAAAGCGCAATACTTCACAAAAAGAATTTAATTGTTATTAAAATATGACCACACACAAGAAGAGAGAAGATCTTTAATAGCTTCCTACTGTAGCCACATTTCCATTTTGTCTAATTTATATAGTCATCAGAGGGATCCTTTAAACCATACATAAAACAAGTGTTGGTGAAGGTGTGAGGAAAGTAGATCCCTTGTACACTGTTGGTGGGAATGTCGATCAGAACAGCCTCTAGGAAAAACAGTATGGAGGTTCCTCAAAAAATTAAAAATAGAAATACCATATGTTCCAATAATCCCTCTATTGGGTATTTACCCAAAGAAAACAAAAACACTAATTTGAAAAGATATATGTATCCCTGTCTTTATTGCAGCATTATTTACAATACAAGATATGAAAGCAATCCAAGTGTCCATCCATAGATGAATGGATAAGGAAAATGTGTGTGTGTGTGTGCATGCATATGTGTATGAATATTATGCAGCATGAAAAAGATGAGATCATGCCATTTGAGACCACATGGATGGACTTAGAGAGTATTATGCTAAGTGAAATAAATCAGACTGAGAAAGACAAATGCCACATGATTCACTCATAAGTGGCATCTGAAAAAATGAACAAACAAAAAGCAGAATCAGACCTATCAATACAGAAGAAAAACTGATGGTTGCCGGAGGGAGGTGGTGGGTGGAGATGGTTAGCAAAATCAGTGAAAGGAGGTAGGAGATAGCGGCTTCCAGTTACAGGGTGAATAAGTCACAGGAATAAAAAGCAGAGCATAATAGTCAATGATACTGTAATCGTGATGTATGGAAACAGTTGGTTGCTACACTTGTGATGAACATAGCATAATGTAGAAACTTGTACATCAGTAAGTTGTACCCTGAAACTAATGATACATTGTATACCAACTATACTCAAATTTTTAAAAAGGATAAAAACATAAATTAGAGCATATCATTTCCCTACATAAACCCTCCAATAGGAGTTTCTCACCACACTTAAAAAAAAGCCTCATTGTGGCCTGCAAGTCCTCCGTGAGATAGCCTCAGTTTCTCTCAACCTCTTGGTCTCACTCACTCCTCTCCCATGATCCTTGGCTGCTCCTTGAACGAGTCAAACAAGCTCTGGCCTCTGGGCCTTTGCACTTACTCCTCCCTCTTCTCAGAAATTCTTCCCAGATGTCCACAGGATTTGCTCCATGACTCCATTCTAGTTTCCACTTAAGTATCACCTCCTAAGAAAGATCTTCCCTGACCACCTTTAAAATAAAAATCTCACCCCTGTAGCCATCCATCCCAAATCCGTGTTTTGTTCTTTTTTCATGGTACCTATCACTTGTCTGATGTTATAGACTCATCCATCAATTTTTACTTATCATTCACTCCACACAGGAACGTTAAGCTCCCCAAGAGCCAAGACTTGGTCTTATGCTCTGCTGTTTCTCTAATGCCTGGAACAGTGCCTGGCATGGGTATGGCCAATTATTATTCGTTATCGTGAGCCTTCTTTAACGTTTTTCTTCATTTGTTTTCATGGGCAGTATGCTGCAGAATAATCACCTGAGACAGGTACCGACGGAAGCTCTGCAGAATTTGCGAAGCCTTCAGTCCCTGTAAGTATCGCTCGCGAATGTTCTCAGGATCAGTGTGAGAAGGGGCACTGAAATGTCAAAGTGGCCACTTTAATCAGTGCCTCGTTTGGGGACCATACCTAAATAAGTTGTGAAGGAGACTTTTCATTAGAGCAACAATGCTTCGAGCCTCATAGAACAATACATGTGGGAGGGATGAGTGTTGGAGTTTGGACACTGACTCAGGTCAGACACTCAGGCTCGGCACCTGCAGTGACAAGCTCTTAGATATACTGGTATCACAGGACAGAACGTCCAGGATCTCGCCCTACCTTCCCCTGTAATATTTTCATTCCAGAGTTCAAATCAGAGAGAATGTTTTCTCTTTTTATCTAGAAAAAGGGGTATCACAATCTAGACATCTTGGCATCTTCAGTTTATTCTGTTTTTAGATGATCTGAGCTGCCTTATAGTAAAATGTTTTCTGGGTCAAATAAAGATTTAATTTTTAGGGGCGCCTGAGTGGCTCAGTGGGTTAAGCCACTGCCTTCGGCTCGGGTCATGATCTCAGGGTCCTGGGATCGAGCCCCACATCGGGCTCTCTGCTCAGCCGGGAGCCTGCTTTCCCCTCTCTCTCTCTGCCTGCCTCTCTGCCTACTTGTGATCTCTCTCTCTGTCACATAAAAAAAATAAAAATAAAAAAAATAAAAAGATTTAATTTTTAAAGTTCCATATGGACATCAGGAGTCCTCAAATCCATACACCGAGATCTAACAGTATGTCTTAAAGCCTTCCTGCATAACTTCCCCATCCCCACACAGACATACAAACATACCAGCAATCCCCAGATAGACTCACACATACCTCGGATTCACACACAGACACACCCATAGACATAACACAACGGCGGTGTTATTGTTCCTTATTCTGAATACACAAGTTTTCTGTCAGGAGTTTCCACTCTCCATTGATTTAGACTCTCTGAATAAATAAAAATCAGTTATTTCTCACAAAAAGAACTTTCTTACCATCTGGATGTTTTAGAGCTTGGGGTATAAGCAATTGTTTACAGTGATTATTTGTCAAGGTTATGCCACAAGCAGTTGGCTAGTAGATCTTCCTCTCGTCAGAATGTATCAGTGTTTACAATCTGTTGCATGATTTCCAATATATGCGTGTGTAATCTCTGCTTTTATCTTACTTACACATGTCAAGCAAAATACTGGTTTCTGGTCTAGACTGCTGAGGGAGATAAATGCATAAAAAGGCCAAATAAATATTGCAGACTCTAGATGAAAAGGATTAAAAAGATTCCGATAATTGGGGCGCCTGGGTGACTCAGTCAGTCGAGCGTTGGACTCGATTTCAGCTCGGGTCATGATCTCAAGGTTGTGAGATCCAGCCCCATGTCGGGCTCCACCCTCAGAAGGGAGTCTGCTTAGGATTCTCTCTTTCTCCCTCTGCCCTTCCCCCTCTCCCTCTTTAAAAAAAAAAAAAGGAGAAGAAGAAGAAAGAATCCATTAGTTAATAATTACATATGGTTTGCTTAATGCCTTTTACTGAGATGATTCAAGAGAAGGAGGAATGTGAGATTGAAGATGATACTTTCCTCCTTTGATCTTTCTTTTTTTTTAATGAAAGCAAATCTGTGCTTGAGAGCATTTTAAGCTTTTTAGTCCAGTCAAACAAAGTGACTTCCTAGGTTTTCACGGGCCTATAGATAAACAAGCCCACAAGGGCCCCTTTGTGGCCTGGGACTGGTCTGTTGCATTTTCAAGGGCTCCCTAAAACCATCCAAGTATCACTCCTCCTTTGTTGCACCAGCATTTTCCTGAAGGAAAGGAGCGGTCAGAGCGGCCACACGCTCTCAAGTGGGGCTGTCTGTGTAAGGGCACAGGGTCTAGGGGCTGCATCGAAAAATGAGATAATGGCAGTGGCCAATGGGAACTTTAAACAGCTGTGAGGCAGAAGATACAAGGATAAGAGTTTGTAACCAAAAGCCACTATCAGCTGAAAGAAGATCACAAACAGAACACACACAGAAGTGAACTCTTTGAGAAAGAGAAAACCAGGAATCTTTTGTTCACTCAAACTGGGTGGTGCCTCCCTGATAAAGGTGTCCGGATTTGGTTTCTTACCGTTTCCATATTTACTGTTCACCAGGTGTCTCTTGCATGATGGTTTCTGATTCACCAAAAAACAATTGTGTTTGAAACCTTATAAGTATGTGTTCCCTGTGAAAAAGCCAAGGGTTAACTTTCTATTATGATGGTTATCGCATCTAGATAGACCGCTGGGCCCGCAGTGCTTGCTGAATTTTATCGGGCGGCTGTGTGATGTCTGTCCCGCAGTCCCTTTGCCTGGAGTGCACAGACCCATGTGAGGTGCGGGCTACCACGCCACGTCTACTCACATTCTTTGTGCTGCTTTGATACAAGAATTAGATTTGGCAAAAAGTATCATAGACAGAGCCACCAACCACACAGACACTGTATTGTACCCGACCCGGTTTGCAGGGGGGTGGGGGTGGGGCACAGCGAGCCCTTATTAAAGTTTTACTGTTGTCCCAGATCCAGAGTGTGGAATAGTCCCTCTCCTGTTTCCTTGAAGCAGATCTGAAAATGAAAGCGCCAGTTTTGAGAGGAGTGGTTATTACACACATAACATTCCTCATCCGCTCTCCATTCATTGCCCTTCGAGCTGCTTCCGTATTGATGTCAGCAACAAAGAGAGTGACAGCTGTCTCCTGCCTTCTGCCAGCAACCAGGAGGCCTCCACTCAGACCCCCGGCTCTTCTTGTGCTGCAGTCCAGCCCTTAGCCTGTCCCTCGGCCCTTCTGGTCACGGTTCCTCTTCTTTCTTTCTCTGGAAGTTACTCTGGTTCTCCTCACTTGCTCATTTTCCTTGTGTTATACCTTCATGCTCTACGGGGCGCTGGGCTGTGAGCGTATCAGCCCTGTGTGAGCGCCGCCTGGTCATTTCCAAGGGGAGCTCCTCAACCCCAACTGCAAAGAAGAATCACGGGGGGGGGGGGGGGGGGGGGGGGGAGCGTGGTGGCAGTTGGTGACTCCTGAGGCTGCACTCTCCGAGTGTTTTTCTAACTGGTGCAATTATATAACGTGAAGGGCTTTTTAAAGGAGGAATGGGAAGACGGGTGTCCCTACGTTCCTACAGGTGTTGGGCAGATACTCTTCCTGAAACATTTTCAAACCTGAAATCATAACCTTATGCATTCCAGGATGAACACATGATGTCCTTAGACCATGCACTAAAAGTCAGGGGTTGCATTGTTTGTGTTTAATTGAAATAGCTCACATCTGCCTATTAATTCTACCGACAGACTACGGCCAATAAAGATAGGAGGCCACATACTGTGTATTACACCCCCCCATTCGAACGCGTTGATCATAGCACGGGCACCTCCAAGATCCACAGAGCGGTGGCCCCCATCTCAGTCTTACTTACTCAAAAACTTCATTTTAACAGAATCCTCCGGGGACTGGTGTGGCCACTGCTTTTTGAGAAATGAACATTTTTGTTGTTCTATGACACTAACAAGTGGTCTACAAACCAAAACCGGCTGATAACGACCCAAGTAGATCTTTGGTATGCTTTGCTTCACCGTATCGAGTCAGCTGCATTGAAGATAGTTTAAGAAACCTGACAGGCTAAAATTGGTAACATTGCTGAGCAAAAAACAAATTGGACTCATGTTTCAGGAGATGTAGTTTTCATTTCTTTTACCTACTTATTATTTCTATTACCTATTTATTTGGCTTTGTTCGTAACGAAAACACATAGGTACGTTTGTGTTCTTGTAACTCTGTCCTGATGCTTGCAAATTGCTTGCATAAAGAACAAGAGGTCAAGCCCACGTGCCAGAACTCAGTAGCCTAGAGCTTGCCCCTGTACAGTATGGCCATTTCCCTCAGACATGGTAACGACTGCCCAGACACCAGTTGGCTTTTTTGTAATGTAATCAAATATAACTTAATTTCCTTTCTGTTTTTTTGGAAGGGAATAGGAAATGTAATCAGAATTCACAATGAGTTGTATTTCACCAAGAAACTTTGGGCATAATAGTCATTTGAGGACCAGGTTCAGATTACAGTGATTTGATGGAAACTCAAACCTTAACCCTCCCATGCCCTCACACCTTTGTATTTGTAGTTAAGAAATCGGTCTTGGGGGGAAAAAATCACTGCTTCATTTATGGACAGTCCTTAATGACGTTCATTCATCTCCCTGTCATCAAGTCCAAGATGATCAAAGAGAATGTCGTATTCATGTTTGTCCTGTATTGCATTTAATACATGTTAGTTTTCATTCCAGGTTTGCACTAGAGAAACTAATTGGGTTGGTACATAGGAAATAAGAGATTTAGACATATCTTTAGTATTGTCTCTATTCTCCAATCAGCTGATGTTCATCTTCAGAGTGTAAGACGTTATTTTAAAACCAAAAGAAGGAAAACTCCTGCCTGGAACAGGATCTGCTCCAGCATCTCCTGGTGATCGTACCTTCAGGGCTTCCTACTCCATCCCTGAACCCTTTGAATTGTTAATAACTTCCCCCACTCTCTTGCTTATAACAGTGGGGTTTTGCTTATAACAGTCCTAAAACAGAGTAAGCCAGAGGAGGAGACGAGGAGACAGAGGAAGAGGGGGAAGAGGGGGCGCTCACCGCACTGAGCCAAAAGTCAGGCAAGCCTAGAACTAGCCACATTTTTCTCCCAATACACAGGAGCCTATTCGGTTTCAGACCCTGGATAAAGAATGGGAAGGAAGTAACAAAAGACAAGGTGGTGTCTGCAGACAAAAAAAGCAGAGTGAGGTAACCAAGAGGCTAAGTTTAAAAGATCAAAGGGGTTTAAAAAAAATGGTTTTAGTATTAGTGACATTATTCCTTCCACTAAAATAGTCTCCAGAAAGAGAAATGACAAGCATACACGATAAAAATGCATGTCCAATAAATAAAAATTTGATTTAGTTTTGCACCAAATGCCAGCGTGTCGGGTCGGTCTTGGGATGGGGGTGGACTTAGACGTTCTAGAGGCCAAGTGTTTTGCTGTAGCAGTCTTGGGCACTCACTTCATAGAACCATGTGCAAACCTGCACCCAATGAATTATTATGAAAATTTCATTGTCTCCCTCCCCCCATTTAAACAGGAGACGAAAACTATTTTTAAAGATAAAGCCCTTGCCATGAAATGTTTATAGCCAGTTGGAACACAGTCCTCAGAATCATATATGAAAAAAATGTGAATACTTAATGCAAGACCCCATGCGCGAGGCTTTCTTACATCAGGTTACCCTCCAGCGCCCTGATCAAGTCCCGTATAGGACAGTCCTAGCAGATCAGTAAATAAGCGAGAACACAGATGTTATCAACGAGAAGTCAAGTACCACTTTTCTCAGTCTTGTGATGAGAAACGAAGGTTCCATTTGGGAAGCAGATTAAACTCTTTGGAGAAGCTAAAGGGATAGCACCAATGGGAAGGTGCCTTGTGAAGGGGGAGAAATGTGTCCCCCTCTCCAGAGTAGGTGAAGTTTGTGAGGAGTTGTAAAAAGGCACATGAAGAAGCAGTAAAGCATGTCATGTACCAGGACAAAATCAGAAACACTCAGGGAATTTAAACCTCTGTGGTTATAAAAGCAACAACCCCCTCCCTCCTATTTATGAAGCACTTTTACCTGCAATGTTCCCCTCATCCTCATCCTCGAAGCAGTCTCCCGAGAAAGGAGCTGAAGTGATCCCCTCCTTAGTGAGGAAGAGGCAAAAGTTCAAAGAGGTTCAATGACTTCCTCAAGGTCTTATGGCTTGTAATGGAGTCAGGCTAGAGATGAGTCTGGGATAAGAATTCTGGTCTCGGGGCACCTGGGTGGCTCAGTGGGTTAAGCCCCTGCCTTTGGCTCAGGTCATGATCCCGGGCCTGCTTCCTCCTTTCTCTCTGCCTGTCTCTCTGCCTACTGGTGATCTCTGTCAAATAAATAAATAAATAAATAAATAAATAAATAAATAAATCTTTTTAAAATTAAAAAAAAAAAAAAGAACTCTGGTCTCTTCGACTCCAAAATCTGCCCATTTTAGTGTAGTGACGCTCTCTTGCCCCCCGCTCCAAAGCCACTGTGGAGAATGGGCACACAACAGATAACACTGATATGAAGGAAAGGAGCCTGACAGAATCACATCTTCCCTCTAGACCTATGTTGTGAAGCTTTACAAAAAGAAAGAAACTAGTAATGATGCAGGACAGAAGTAAATAAGTTGAAGCAGGAAAGAGAACACTATTATTAAAGATGGGCCAGTCAGCCTTTCGTAGTGTTTCCCTTGCATTCGGTTGTCTGTTCCCTCATCACCTGTGAGGTAGAATTTGTCTCCGTTTTCTTGATAAGGAAACTGTAAGAAAAGGGTATCTTGTCTCTATTGCAAAGGTGAAAGTTGATTAGACAAAGACAAGAGGGAAGAACATTTCAGACAGAGGGAACTATGCATGCACTACCTTGTTGTGGACAGGGGAGGGAGGCAAGGGGCTAGTACATCAGGGAACAGATACAAGGTCCATGTGGCTGAAGCAGGAAGAGTGAGGTGGAAGAAATATAAGAACAGTTTAGCGAGGCAGTGGGTAGGGAGGGTCACACACCTTGAAAGCCATTTGGGACGTGTCAAGGATTTTGGTCTTCATTGTGAAAGCAATGGGAATCCACTGGAGGAAAGGGCATGATCAGATCTGTGTTATTGGAACAGCCTAGGGGAGAAAGGAGAAATTTGTCAGGATTGGGACAGTGGGAGATGGTGAAAAGGAAATGGATTTGAGAAATCTTTAGATGAAATTACCAGTATTTGGTAATGAATTGGCAATGGAGAATGAAGAAGGAAGAGGTGTCAGGGATGATCACATTTCTGGTTTATATAACCGTGTGCTTAATGAAGCCCATCCCAAAGAAAAGAAACACAGGTAGAGGGCTGCATTTGAGGAAAATAGTGTAGGAAATAATGAGTTTGGTCTTGAACATGTATATTTATGAAGGAATGACTAAGTAGAAATGTCACATGAACAACTTGAAATCCAGATCTGAATCTCAAAGAAAAGTGAAATTTAGGTCAGGTCCTCCTACCATACATTTCCCTTCACCTAACACCTCATGGCAATGATTTGATTGTCTGACTACACTTGAGAAAACATGCTCCATAAATGTTGGATCAACATATTTAGAAAACATGTTCCATGTCTGCCTGGTTTGCTGTTAGCTCTCCAGCACCAGGAGCAGGACCTGCAGAAAACACATTCAAGAAACATTTATTGAATTTATTGAACTAAAGCCTCAGACCCTAAGTGTTGTTCCAAACATCTGCTCAGGATCAACTCATCTCCTCTGGTTTGTCGCCCACATTCACTGATCTCCCTGGCTCCAAACTCTTTATCTCTGGGCCTGGCTTTTTCTCCCTGCCCTTCCTGAGCTGAGTTGGACCCAGTGGTTCCTTCAGGGATTTTGGTGTCTGCAAGATTTAGCTTTCCATTGTCTTAGCTAAGGACTCTGCTCTAAGAATTCAATGGTTCAGGGCAAACTGGTGGTTGCCAGAGGGCCGGGGGTAGGGGAGGGGCTGGTGGGGGCAAGGATGTGTAAAATAGGTGAAAGGGATTAATAGGTACAAATTTCCAGCTATAAAATAAATAAGTGACATGGGACGCCTGGGTGGCTCATTGGGTTAAGCCTCTGCCTTTGGCTCAGGTCATGATCCCAGGGTCTTAGGATCGAGCCACACATCGGGCTCTCTGCTCAGCGGGGAGCCTGCTTCCCCATCTCTCTCTCTGCCTGCCTCTCTGCCTACCTGTGATCTGTCTGTCAAATAAATAAATAAAATCTTTAAAAAAAATTTTTTTAAATAAATAGTGACAGAAGTAACAAGTACAATATAGGGAATGTAGTCAGAAATATTGTAATAACGTGGTGTTGTGACTACAACTTACAGTGGTAAGCATTGAGTAATGTGTAGAACTGTTGAATCACTATGTCATACACCTGAAACTAATATAATATCAACTCTACTGCAATAATAATTTAAAAAAAAAAAGGAGTAGGTTTCAGGGAAGAACCATAATGTTAAGTGTTGTAGGGTTCATGAGATTCAGACGGGCAGGAAGTAGGAGATGGCCCAGGAGTACCATGGGAGGGAGCTAAAAAGGGACAATTTGACCGGGACAGAGAAATAAGAGAAAACTGTGGCTAGATAAGGTGGATGGTTAGCTTTGAATATCAGATGGGAGGTTTGGGTTTGAAGGGACGGTAATGTAGCAGAACCATGGATTCCTAACAGGGGAATGACATAGAGCACAGTCTGAGGGAGATTAATCTGGCAGCAGTCTACAGGATTAATTGAAGAGATAAGAGATCAAAGGCAAAAGGACCAGCTCAGAGACTGTTGCAGTAATGCAGGTGTTAAGAGATAAGAGACTTAACTAGACAGTGGAAGTGGAGAGTGTGGGAGATAAAGATAAATCAAGAGGACTTGATGAATGATTGGCCTGAAGCCTATGGAAGATTCAAAAAATGACCCCCAGATTTCAAACCCTGATGGTAACTGGGAGACAAATGGTGCCCTTGACCAAAAAAAAAAAAAAGTCTTTGTTTTCTGTGGAGAAAAATGGAACTGAAGAAGTCAATGCTTGTATTACTCATGACTCATCTCCCTGTTACAAAATTCACAGCAGCAATGACCTCTGAGAAACAGCAACATCGTGTAAACTGATTTTAAAAAAATATATTTCTCATTGAAGTCTCGCACTCTCCAAAGATGCTGGAGAGACAGAGGTTTGGTTCATGTAGCCATTGGTCAAGCCAACTGACTAGGTTCTAGCTTACTGTTCTTTGGTGAGCCTATGGACTTCATGTCTCCCCACACTGCAGAGATGAGAAAACTTTTTTACCTTTTCAGAGGTAAGTTTAAAGCAATAATTTTTCTTCCTGGTTTAAATTAAGTTTACCAATGAATAAGATGGAGAACAGAAAGGTAGAAGCAGAAATTCTCATATAAACAATCATGCTGCTTCTATGAACTCTTACACTTCATGTCTTCCAAAGATATGGATGGGAAGTTTGATTAAAAGGTAGAATCCCACACTGTGGTCACTCCATAAATATTAAATAACAGTAGTAACAATAAAAATGACTCGTGATTATGAAGAATTCATATAAATCAACATGAATCCAATCTATGAGAGTTCATATAGATAAAGTCTATCCCAATAGTATTATTATAATGATCTGATGAATTTGATTTCCAGTGATCCTCTGGTTCCCCTGCAATGAAATTTCCATGCAGTAAAATTTCACCATAACAAATGCTTCAGATACATCATCAAATTGTATTACATAGAAGCTTGGAAGTATGTGGGTTTCATTTCATAGCCAAAGCAGGATAATAATTGAAAATGCTTTCATTTTTTAAAGTTTTATAAATGAACTAAATAATTACACTCTTCTGACTATTCATGATTTGTTCGAAATGGTCTTACAAGACGTACAAATGTATGTACAAGTGAATTGGCCATTTCTTTAAAACTTATAAAGAAAAAATGCTCGTCCAAATATAAAATAGAAATGATAGTGTTGAAAATGCTATGCTTCGTAATCCTGTTTATTGAAAGAATCCCCATAAACTGTATCATACCTGCAGCTGCAACATTCTTCACACCTTTGACTTTTTTTTTCCCCTCAAGTCATCTATGTTAATAATTGACATCAGTATAGTCATCTGAGATATGGAATTGGCCAAGATCTATGGCTTATCTTTTGACTAACGCTTTCTTCCTTGTAGTTAATGGCTTATCAAAGACATTCTCAAACAAAGATATAAGTCTGTGTGATACATTGGCAAGGTATCATATATGAGATATATGTAAAGGGCCTTTTTCTGGAAAAACAATAGCAAGAATGATCTCATAGCTTCTCTAATCCCTGCAATCATGCCGCTTTTAAATCAAAAATTCCTTTCCAGAGTATGGAAGAGATTGGCAAAATACTCCTTTTAAAAGAGGAAACTTATAAAATTAAGCTTTTATACATGAAGACATTATGGGAAAATCCTTAGAGATAAGAAAGTGAGCTTTCTAAGTTTGCTTTTTGTGTATTTTGTTTCACCATTGCCTGACATAAAAGATTGATTTTTTTTTTTTTTTTTTTTTTTGCCTGTTACCTTCTCAGTCTTCGTTACATGGGACTCACTGATACTGTAGAACTGTGGTCACAGTAAACATGCAGTTTTATTTTGTTTTTAGTTTACAGAATATCGGGTAACATTTAACCCAGCTCTTGCCCGGTCCCCATCTGCCCAGGATGGAACATGGAGTCACCACCATAGGTTCCTTGCCTCCCACTGTGGCCACAGCTGACAAGTCACCGCAGTCTGTTGGACCCACTTATTTAGTAATCCTTGTGTCGAGCCTTCCTGTCCATCTCCACGCCTCTTTCAGGCTCTCGTCTTTTCTCACCCTGCTGACTGCAACTGCCCCGGTCACTTACTTTCCCACCAATCCTCCTACGTGTTGCTCAGAGAGATCTTTGTAGAGCACAGCTGTTATCAGGGTACCCAGCCAGGGGGTTGTACAACCCCCCACCCCAGAGAAACAATTGGATGCAGATTTTGAAGATGATTTGGAGGAGAATGGGACATTACTCATAGGTAGATAACCCAGAGATCTGAGCGCAATTATCCAGACTCTAGATGCCTACCTTGGATACTCAAAAGTACTAAAGCTTGTCAGGGTGACCTGGATGGCCCTGACAAGTTCCCAGTGGTGAGGAGAGACATCCCCAGGTCCATGAGGGACAGTCCCACTGGCCAAGCAGTTTGTGCCGTAGAATCCCTTTGGTAATTATGGAGTTCTCCAACCTCAAGCCCTCCCTCCAGAGAGGGAATTATGCCAACATATGCCCCAAAGTCATGACAGCACCATTTCTCACCATTGGTAGTCCTCTAGGTAACACTGCCCGGACTCCTACTTGATGAGAATTCCCTTCTTGCACCAAGTGATGTCGTAGTTTTCCTCAACCATGTGAGCCTTTTGGGCCTTTTTGGACCTTTGTTGGCCTAACCCCCAAAATATGTGGCTGTTTAGAGGCTTCCCAGGACTCTAATCAAAACATGTAGGGTAGCTACTAAACTTCCATACGAAGGATTTCAGTGCATAGAAAATCAGCAGTCCTGTCAGCCCATATGTCCCCCTCAAAAAATGTCAATCTCCATTAGAGAGATTTGAAATTGCCAAGTGTTAATAAACTTCAGGAAAAATGAAAGAAACTTTTGTTGGGGAGGGGAATGATATCACTTCCTAAATGTGAGGGTTTTTCTCAAGTAGTAACACCTGTCACTTGTAGAGTGCTTTACTGTTTACAAATACTTGCATATATGTTTTCTTGTTTAATTCCCATAGTAATTCTGTGACCTGTTACGATTCTGCTTTACAGATATGAAAACAGACCCTCAGAGAAATTAATCCGTGTGCCTCCAAATCTCAGAATGTGTCTTGATTTTTCTAATTCAGTGCACTTTCCAGTTACCCTATGCTCATGACGTAAGTGGTTGTAAGACATAGAAAGTAGGGTAAAGTCTGTATCTATCAGTTTGCTATAAATTACAAGTAACAGAAGGAATATAAGATGGGTGCCATGTCCCATATAGTAATTACTTTTCAGAACTCTTTTCAAGATCATAATTAAGAGGTTTTATTTGTCTAAAAGACGAGGGGGCCTCTCCCATTGTTAGTGCTTTATTTTGCTGTGACATTAAGGTTAGATACTTAAATGCCAAGATTACCAGTAAGAATGGTCTCTGAGAATGTGCTGTCTATCCCATGTCACTGCTTCTCCTTTGCCTTTGGATTACAGACGGCATACCCGCACACGCATGTAGTTGTGATGCTGGAGGCTGAAAGGGTGACTTCTAGTCAGTCTAATTGCAGACACCTCTTAGTTATTTCTGTTGTGAAGGATGAAAGAAGTAGCATTTTTCAGAACCGAAATTGACCGACAACACGGTACTTCTTTTAACCAAGTTTTGACTCAGGAAGTTTGAGGTTACCTCTTTTTTTTTTTCCCCTGAATGGTTTCCATGGTCAAAAAACAAGAATACAAACTGTTAACCAGCCTCAAGTAATAATAATGTAAAATCATGAAGGTGATTTATAATTGGTTGTATTCATTCCTTTAGTTGTAAAGCAAGCTTATAAAACAGAGAGGTGTTACTCCCATTTTACAGGTGGGAAGTCTGACGTCTGTTGACTTGGCCATAGTCACACAGCTACTGTATACTGAGTTTTGGACCTGAGATTTCTTATCCCAGATGTCTGCACTGATTCAGATTCTAAACTGCCTACACACACACACACACACACACACACACACACACACACATACCTTTACACCCTTTGTGACTTGGCATGGAAAAGAAATGATAACAAAGAAACCCTTAAAAAGTGGAGCCCTATAACCGAGTTATTTTTGTTGTTCCTGATAATATTCTAGACCCGCACTTTTCTGTGTTTTTGGTGTACTCTGTAGTGATGTTTTTCTTACACACCCCTACTTAAACATTGCGTTTTCCAAGCATATGAATAGAAAATGCCCAGCTGCCCCAAAGGACCGGATTGACATAATATGAGCTCTTTGTTTACCCACTGAATAGGCACAACTTGTCCCCTGCCAGCTGCTTTGTCCACAGTCTTAACCTTGTTCTGTGGGAACCACCTGTATGAGTGGCTGGGTAATTAACTCCATACTCCGGTGTTGCCTTCCGATCTTCCGTTAGGAATAAATCAGATAATGCCTCTACATGTGAACAATATACCGCTCTCTGAATTAGGTTTGGACCACTGAGGCAGGTGGACATGGACTGAAGAATACTGCATTTAAGAAGAAGTACAGTTTATTGGGAGCTTCTTAGATGAAGGAACTATTGAGGCAAAGACACATTTTAGTGCTGTACTCAGGATACCCGAGTGTGGGGTCTGGGAGTATCAGGACAGGAAGTGATAGAACTGGGCTGAATTGCCCTGTCTTACTCATTTCATTTCAGACAGTGAATTGCCCTAAGATTACAGTGTGGATTATATTCTTCTTTCCTGGGGGAAAAAAAGTGATTCCAAAATCATAAATCATAAGTTACTTTTTTCATAAATTCATTTATCCTGAGAAATGGGTTTCTTAACATTGAAAACTGAGACCAAGGTAACTTCAAGACCCAGCAGTGACATCAGCGGGAACTTAAGTATAGAAGAAGACAAGCCTCCCACTCAGGGCTGACAGAGCCTTTACTGTAAATCTACCCCAACACGTGTACCCAGCTTAAGATGAATCACCTTCAGGACTCTTAGAAGCCACTTGTTATTACATAAGCAACTGGCAATAATCAGACAATATGTCACCAAAAACGGGGAAGTTCATATTATTTAAATAAAGTCTTCATTCTTTAATCAGTGCGGTCATTAAGGAGAGTTTACGTACATACTTCACTTCCAGTCAGAGGAAAACCATCACCTCCTCGTTTCTGATGAAGTTATGCCTTATTGAAACCTGGGCCAAGCATGTTGTCACCAGAACAAGGGGGAAGAGTCAGTCCTGAGTTTTCCTAAACGTTTCCGGTTCTGTTTATTGATGAAACCTTTAGACATTTGGAATCTGTGTTTCTGCTGCCTACAATCATCATCGCCCTACTGGAATTTTTTTTTTTATTTTCTTTATCTTAACCAGAAAACTGTTTTTGTTTTTTTAATATTTTATTTATTTGTCAGAGAGAGAGAGAGAGAGAGAGAGAGAGCGCGAGCACACAAGCAGGGGAGGAGCAGAAAGAGAGGGCGAGGCAGGCGCCCCGCTGAGCAAGGAGCCCGTGTGGACTCGATGCCAGGACCCGGAGATCATGACCTGAGCAGAAGGCAGACACTTAACCAACTGAGCCACCCAGATGCCCCTGACCTAGAAATTTAGTTGTGAGTGGGCTCTGATACCAAACTCTTAAAATTCATTCCAGGTGACCTTATCTCAGTTATTATCAAAACCTGGTCTGGTCCGGGGCCTTGAAGGCATCACTTGTCCCCATTCCGTCAATAGAAACAGGAGCCAAGGAACAAGTGAAGTGACGTATTGTGACCAAAAGTGAGGAAGCTGCTTTCCAAAGAGATCAGCTCCCTGCCACAGAGAAGTCTATTTCTAAATTGTTTAAATTTGCTTGGAAAGGGATTATTGCATGACCCTGGTGTACTTCCTGGATCTGTTTCGTCTTCAGTGCTTCCTAAAACATTTTTCAAAATCCACTCGTGATTTTCTAATCCTTCCTAATACATGGACGCTTAAAATGCAACTCTTCTTTCTTTTTTTAATCCTAGCTTTGAAAACGCAAACAAATGCCCGAGCCTTGAGAACTGATTGGAAAAGTGAGCAAGGGCCCTTGGAAGTAGAGCTGGGTGCCGGTGGTTCTGTCATTTACACACCTTACAGAAAATTGCAGTTTCCACTAAGAAAAGTTCAAGCATCCTCACTGCAGCTGCTGCTTCTGTTGGACAGGGGCGACGTAATGCACTGCACTCCCTCTGCTGGCTCTGAAATTGCAACAGCTCATTACCCACACCTACATTTAGATGTATTTCTGCACTTTAAAAAAAAGAAGAAAAAAATATATATGTACATATACATACACACACACACACACACACACACACGTACATATATATATGGAGCAAACGCCGGGAACCATGCTGATTCTATTATTCGTTTAAAATGTCAGGAAAAACAAATTATCTGCCCGATACAAATGGTTGGATGAGCCCGAAAGCTGGCAGTTTTTAGGCTTTCTATCCGCACTGGACTGAGAAAAGGGGAGGGGCTGCCTCTCCTCTCCCTGAGGCGGATCTCTAACAGCCTTTAAAAATGACTCAGTTCCTTTCAAACACCAAGATCTTTTCCCAGAGCTCAGGGAGCCAGTTATTAGAGTAGTAGGTTTTGTACATTCAGAACAGTCCAGAGAAAGCATGGGGCGGTGGGGGACACCTGGGTGGCTCAGTCGGTTAAGTGTCTGCCTTCTGCTCAGGTCATGATCTCAGGGTCCTGGGATCAAGCCCCGTGACTGATTCAGACCTCGGTGGGTGATGGGGGCTTTGCGGGGGATGACTGCTCTCCCTCTGCCCCTTCCCCTGCTTGTGCTCTCTCTCTCCATCCCTCTCTCAAATAAGTAAATAAATAAAATCTTTAAAAAAAAAAAAAAAGGAAAAGAAAGCAAAAGCATGTATTTGGCTTGGGGTGAGGGGGAAGAGAAAGGGTGTCAGAGAGGAAAACTGAACATCATCACGCTGAGGCTTCAGACCTCCGGGGAGGCCACTTCTGTGCACGGAGGCATGTTACCCACAAGCCTGGAAGGGAATCATAGCTCTGTGGAATTTTAATGGCCAACTGGACCTAAGAAGCCATGGTTCAACTCACAAGGGAGGAAAACCTCCCAGGAGAGCAGAATGTTCCAGATGCCTGGGCATCCTGAGAGCCCTGAGCCCTGTTTCCCTCCTGCTCATCAGTACACTGAGAGTTTTCCTGCAAGGCTGATCTTCTGCTGGGGCTTTGCCCCCTTTACCATCCTTGCTTGTTTGCTTCCACAGGCGTCTGGATGCCAACCACATCAGCTACGTTCCCCCCAGCTGTTTCAGCGGCCTGCACTCCCTGAGGCACTTGTGGCTGGACGACAATGCCTTGACAGAAATCCCTGTCCAGGCCTTCAGAAGTTTATCAGCGCTGCAGGCCATGACCTTGGCCCTGAACAAAATACACCATATACCAGACTATGCCTTTGGAAACCTCTCCAGCTTGGTAGTTCTGTAAGTTTTATTGATTTTCTTTCTGTCTCTCTTTTTACACTTGCTACAAGTGCTGGCTCTTCAAGCCTTGAATGGGGACATTTTCAGAGAGGAAACTCCCCTGGACTTCTCTCCCAAATGACTCACGAATGTAGAATTCAGCCACGTTCAGCAAGCACCTGCTAAGTGCCAAGCACTGAGAGGCACTCCAAGATAAACTATGACCTCTGTTTCAGGGAAGCCCACATGTATTTTTCAGGCAATCGCCAGACTGGACAAAGTTAGTCCAGTGACTCAAATAAATAAATTTGAACAAAGTTAGTCCAGCGAATAAAAATTCCTTATTTCTGGTAATAATTTATAATTCAGGTCAAATTGAAATATGACCTTCTTACTATTTAATAAATTTTTTGATCCCCTACCGAGGGAGGAGAAGTAAGGACAAACCATTGACCGGGACCTGTGCATTCGTGTGGCTTTTTTCCCAATGGGTCGAGATTTAATTATCTGAAGTAAACCAAAATGATTCTCAAGTAATAGTTTGAAACGTAATCAGTCTCCTTTAAGGCTGTGGCTATGTGCCCCACGTGTATAATATAACGGTCAACCAAGGCAGATAAAGGAAGAGAGCCCCTGCTTGAAAGGCTGGAAGG
The DNA here is from genome assembly GCF_902655055.1 of Lutra lutra. NCBI lineage: Eukaryota > Metazoa > Chordata > Mammalia > Carnivora > Mustelidae > Lutra > Lutra lutra. The sequence goes on from NC_062285.1 coordinate 98,541,243, forward strand.
TCGGTTTGCAGAGGAACTCTGAGGAAGGCTTCTTCGGCTCGATTGCTCCCTTTGCTCCAGGCCCGCCCACAGGCCCACCACTGCCTTCAGCTATTACAGTTTTCTTGATTTCCTGTCTCTCTCTCTCTCTCTCTCTCTCTCTCTCGTGTTACAGTTTATCTTCCTTGAGGGCTGGCCAACATCTTATCCATCTTTTTAGGTTCCCCTCAATTTCCTTCCCCCCATGGGCTGCATGTACAAGATCATCAATAAATGTCACCAAGATCTCCCATGAAACCAACATAGATTTATTAGAATAAACACCTTCGTTGCAGTGCCGGGGTGGCTCCGTCAGTTGGGTGGCCAACTCTTGGTTTCGGCTCAGGTCGTGATCTCAGAGTTGTGGGATCAAGCCCCAGGCCCGGGTTGGCATTCAGTGCTCTGTACAGAGTCTGCTTGAGATTCTCCCCCCGCCCTTCTCCTTGCCCCTCTCCTCCTCCTCCCCTCACTCTCATGCTCTCTCAAATATAATTAATTAATTAATTAGTTAATTAATTAATTAAAATCTTTGAAAAAACACACAAAACTTAGTCTAAATAAGAAGTTTCGGGTGATATTGACAAATTCCTATACTGACTCACAGATACAAAGAGGATGCCACTGACCCACCGGAAGCTGGTGTGTGCATTAATTTTTCCTCCACCTGAGGGAATGGATTGACGGAGAGCCACCTGTTCGTCTTCACCCTCTTCTCCTTACGCCCATTTTCCAAAAATCCCTTGGGACTTGGTCCAGTTTTCAGTTATGTGTACAGCTGTTCCCATGGACCTGGACTTAACTGACCTGCCATTCAGCCACAGATGATAATTATACACGTTAATACTACGTCAAGATAACGAATCTCCTGGGGCAGCCAAAAAAATCGGATCACTGTTCTCTGTGGCTAAATTGTGGTTGCCTGTTAACCCATGGTCCCGCCCTGGGAACGGAGCCATTGTAAGCCAGCAGCTTTAATAGAAAATATGTGTAGTTCACTAGGACCTTCCCTCCATCCTTCATTGGTCACTGATGGCCAGAATCTCTGATTAACCCCCTACATCCAAAAGCCAGGTTAACAACCTGAATTTACTTTTATCAGTCACATTGCCTATATTATGATACACTCCCGGATATCTCAAACCCTAAAAGTAAAACCGTCTCTGCCTATTCAATTCTATAGTCTAGGACCATCTATGGTAAGAGTGGATGGGTCAGTTAGCCTTGGGAGGGGGGGGAAGTTAAACAAAACATTTCTTAACCCACTGAGCCACCCAGGCGCCCCAAACAAAACATTTCTTATATACAATTAGTGCATTCTTTTCTCTAAGTTTCTTTGGATGTAAGCAATTAGAATGCTGTGCCTAAGTTTCCAGGAGCAGCGTGCCTTCATGACTGTGTCTGTAATGTTCTCCTGCAGGCATCTCCATAACAATAGAATTCACTCCCTGGGAAAGAAATGCTTTGATGGGCTCCACAGCCTAGAGACTTTGTGAGTTGACCTTTTATTTGTTTCCCTTTTTTCAGTGTTTTCATGAGTATTCTGAAGGAATCAAAATAGCCTTAAAGTCAAACTTGCTGTTTGGTTTGGTTAATTGCCTGAGCTTTAAACAGATATTTACAGTGGCTTTATCTTAAACACACACACACACAGCTAATAAAACTGCGATTTTATTTTAATCTAACAAGAGTGGTAAATTAGAATCATTATAAGCTAAATGAGATGTTCTCTACTGAGCAGCGACTGTTTGCTTAGGAATGTGTACCCTGTGTCAGGGATCAATTCTAATCTGTCACTCAGGCTCACTATTCATGAGTCTAGTCTGCACCACCCCTCCGCCCCCCTCCCCCTGCCCATTGAGAGGATAAGGACCAGGCAAATGCTACACTCTCCAATCTGAGATGAACAGGCATCCCATTAGCAAACAACAAAGTGATTCGAAAAACTAAAAAGTAGTAATAGTTACCATTTACTGGGTACATGTTTATCTAAATACTGGTCCATTCGGCGTACGTGGTTTCAGTTACTCCTACACCCATCCTATGAGAGCAACCATCACCATCCCGCTGTGCTGTAAGCCCTAGTCAGGTTGAAGTTATTTTACCAACATGAGTAGCATACCTGGGATTTGCTTCTTCTCTAGTTTGACTCTGAAATCCGTGTTTACCAGCGCATGCGACTTCCAAAAAAAATAGGTCAAAAGCTCAGGTCTGAACTGGTACCTATAATAAAAATCGAGTCCAGCCAGCTGACTGCCTAGAGCCTTTCCCAGAGCCAAGAAGAGAAGAGCTGTCACGTTCTCGGCACCACCACCACCACCTTCCCCCCTCCCCACCCGCCCCCTGACCAGGCCCCAGCCCTTTCAGGGGAGGAGTCGCTCTTCACTGCCCTCCATGAGTGAGAGGGGTAGACTGAGGGTGAGGTGACAGGCAGTGGGGGTCCCGAGTGTTCTGGAGGAGAGGTGCTGGTTCCTGCTGGGCCCCCCCTCACCCCCATATTTGTAATACTCAAGTACAATAAGCCACACAGGGCCACTGAACCTGCAGGGGTGGCTCTGCAGAAGGAAAGACCATAGACCACCTCTCCTATGGCTTTGGAGCTCCATTACACCTATGCATCTGGAGCTTAGCGTTTGTACTGTTTAGCTTCTAATCAGGTGTGGCTGTGAGGATTTCCTGACCTGCTGTCTGTGGCTGGTGGCTCAGGTCAGTGAGCGCTCCCAGCTCTCCTTCCCGGCTTACTTAAGTCACTCTGTGTTTCCTCATAGAAGGGAGGCATCATACTTACGAGGAGATGCCAAAGATGAATTTCTCCAGGCGGAACTTTGAAGTCGACTTAATGGCATAGGCAAAGCATTCTTATGAGGTGTTGGAAGAATGAGAACTTCTCCCTTATCTACACAGGGCTGGACTTGAGATCTCAGTAATGGAAAGCACCTTCCAGTCCCTTCCAACACAAGAGGAACAAAAAAAAGTATTGGCTTTGAAGGGTATTTCCCCAAACAGTCTTTCTTTCTTTCTTTCTTTCTTTCTTTTCCCATGTCTGAGATGAGAACCCAGTATTTCATGTAAATACCGTAGAGTCAAACGTTTCAGGGCAAATTCGTGTTAGTCTCGTTGTCCCCCACCCTTCCCTCGCTTTGCCCAGGGCTACAGAGGATCAGTAAATTGGTTACTCCCAACCTCTTCCTTTCCCTCACTAGAAACCCAAGTAATTTATAAGGACCCAATCCTCTGTTTAATCAAAACAGAGCATCTGGAGAGATTTACAAACAGGAAGAAAATTTATGTCCACAAAAGACATGAGTTTCCTGCCTGCAGTATAGCTTAAGGATGGTCTGTGCCAGACAAGTAGGAATCTTGATTCATGTTTAACTCGGTCAAATTATCTCTCTTAAAATTAAAAAACAATTCTTCTCCATAGAGGAAGATCTAACCACATCGGATTGCCTGACCAAAAGGTTTTTCTGCGTCATCTGGGAAATCTGCCATTCCCTGAGACTAGGAGGCAATTACTTTTTCATGCAAAGTTGTAGCTCTAAGGTGGAGTTAGTCTGAGTAATGGAATTGAAAAGCCATTTGTGTCATAACAGAGAAATTAATGAGTTGAAATTGTTCGGCCATGCCATCTCTGGGCATGAAGGATAATGTAAAGCTTTGCCTCACAGACCGAGGAAAGCATACTCTTGGTCTGAATCATTATTTGTGACCCTGAAGAAATTCTAGACCCGAGGCCCTTCCTGAGGGAACCCTGTACCACACACACCTCTCCAGAAGCAGGCCATCATCCTGGAGCTCAGGCTGGGAGAATTGCAGGCAGACTACAGGAGTCAGGGATAAAGCAACTCTCCAAGACGCCCTCTCAGGCGAGGCTCTGAAGAGCAGGGGGAGACGTCAGAGTGTGAAGGTGGGGACAAGAGAGGGGATGTGATTCAGGAGCCAGGAGGAACGCCCACACGCCAGCTGACCCCATGGTGAGCCAGGTTCAGGTGAAGAGTTATATGGTCAAGCCACCAACAACCTAGCCAAGTGTCTCTCCTACTTGGACATTAACACGGCTCTGTGTCCCCCTCCCTGTTTTTAAATACCTCAGTGCCATTGAGACTTGACTCTTACATTTCCCATGAGCAGTCTAATGACCACGTTAACGCAGATACTGGTGGAATAATGGTGGTCAGCAAACCTAGAAATCTCTCTCCATGAAAAGAAGGAAGAAGAATTTTGGTCAGTGATCCTGGCCCATTGGAATAGGATGTTAACTTTCTCTGTAAATGTAATATATAGGAATTTTTAAATGAAAAACTGAAAATACTATTTACTCCTTTTCAGAGATTTAAATTATAATAATCTTGATGAATTCCCTACTGCCATCAGGACCCTCTCCAACCTTAAAGAACTGTAAGTATTTAGGACAAATTTAATAGAAGAACTCTCTTCTTCGTGAAGTCACTTTAAAATATGTTTGACTATTGTACATAGTATGACCGACTGGAAAAATTTAAAAGTTTGTATAAATAATGGCTAAGTACACTTGAAATATATTTTCATTTATTCTGTCACCAACAGACATTAGATAATCTTTTTTAAATTTAGAATGGATTTCTCTAAAATATGTATATTTGAAAAAAATTTACATAGTTCTCTAAATCATACTCCTTTCCTAAGCTATATTCCCCCCAACATCTACACACTTCATACATTTATAGAGAATTATCACAGAATTCCTTTATTTGCTGAGCATTTTGAAGAACAAACTTTCCTACATCGTGTAAGTCTAGGACTAGAGAAATAAAATGCATGTGCCTAGTACCGTGCTAGATGTTTTCATGCACATCATTTCATATTCTTTAAATACCTTGTGCATCATATTTGATTTTTTAAAACCCACAATTATACTAAAGTAAAGCTGACTTTCAGCTCGTAGGTTGCATCCATTGTCTTTTACATACTATAATTCAATTAGCTTTTCTTTGTACCTAAAAATATGAATGAAGTATGTAAGAAATGTTCCAAGAATCGGAAAGGGAAATAAACATAGAGCCAGGAGAAATGAGACACACAGCTAAAGGAGATAGACAACAGGGCTTGTTTGGAAGCAAAAGACCTGAGGAGGGGTCTCCCTCAGGAGCCCCCACGTGTGGCTTAGCTGGGAAATCCTCTCGGTCTATGGTCTGGCAGACCTAAGGCACCTCATCCAGCCGCCGACCCACATGGGACCCATTCCGCCAGTCAGACGCCACGTTAGCACCAGCAGAGGGGAATCAGTTTTTTATTACAGACTCACTGAGTACCTTCTTCAGCTCAGGCAATCTTGTCCTCCTAAGGAGATTACGTAAATCTCTCCTTTACAGCAGCTTAAGTCAATTTTCTCTTCTCCTCGCTTCAAATGGGGTCAGGAGGAGTGACCATAATCCTCTCTCCAAAGATGGTTTCCTCTGTGTCAAGTTGTTATACAGTGGTGTTCTACTGGATATTAACAGATGGATTTTCTTTTTATAACATCAGATTGTAAGCTTCCATAAAGCACGACTGTTACTTTTCAATTTTTTTACTCCTCTTTCAAGAAGCCAGCTTGTGATTTCTTTTTCTCCTAAAGAGCACGTAAGCTTCAAAACGCATAGAGGAATTTAATCTTACCCTCTAGCTATCAAAGATGTTGACCACTGCCACAGGAGGGGAGTACTATTATATAATGTTACCCTACAGGTTATTTTCCTTTAAAAATGTTTCCCTCTCTTTCTAGAGGATTTCACAGCAACAATATCAAGTCAATACCTGAGAAAGCATTTGTAGGCAATCCTTCCCTTATTACAATGTAAGTGGCCATAGTTCTTTTTGATTTTTCCATCCTGAGATATAATATGTATTGCACTTTTAAATATAATAAAATGAATGCCCTATAGATTCCCAAGTTTTGTCTTTGTCAATTTAAGATTCTTTACAGAGAACCATATATGGAGATGTTTTGCCAGCTTTCAGCTGAATGCTGAAATGACATAAAAGATTCTTTTTTTCTAGAACCTACAAGTGTGCATTGCCTCATGCTTCATATCTTCAGAGACCTTGTCTCACTTCACAGTACTCTTGTGACATACTTTTGCCTATCTATTTTCTAAGGAATAAAACTGATTTTTTAGAGAATCATTGTCAAAGTCACAGTCACTCAGAACTTGAACCCAGGTATACTAGAAATATAAATTTTTTTTTAAGATTTATTTATGTCAGTGGGAGAGAGAGAGCGCACACGCAGGGGTGGATGGGCAAAGGAAGAGAAAGAGAGGGGAACTCAGGCAGACTCCGCGCTGAGTGCAGAGCCTGATGCAGGGCTTCATCTCAAGAACCTGCGATCGGGACCTGAGCTGATTCTAAGAGTCAGACGCTGAACTGACTGCGCCACCCAGGTGCCCCTATAAATTATTATAACCAAATAGGAGTCCTTTACAGCAATCCACTCCATTGATGGTGGGCGTTTGGGGGCTTTACCGTTTTATGTGAGGTTTCTGTATCTGTTTGTTATCAAGGCCAAGCATGGAGTCACATTTACATAATTACAAGCTCAGTTGTAATTCTAGAAATATGCTTATATTCTAAAAAGATGTATGTGAGGGTTTACATACCCTAAAAGTGCACAATAGAGTTACAACTAAGGCATATAATTAATGAGTTATATGTTTCACATTTAGCATAAACAGAAAATCAATCCCATGTAGATGCACCGGAAGATGAAAACAGGTGTTAGGATGGTTCTTCGATAAAAGACTTGGCAGACTGGGAGAACAGTACTGGCCTGAGGTCTTGCAGGAGGGGTTTCGAATCTGCAGGAGAGGAAGAATAACTGTTGAACTTGACCCTGGGGGCATTTCTTGGCAGATATTCATCCTGTGCCAACTTGATTAAGAGGCCTTCTGGAACCTGTAGTAGTGTCACAAATGAGCTGGAATCCCAATCAGCCCTGACAACTGGAAAAAAAAAAACAAACAAACAAACCATTCATTGTTTCTGAAATAGATTGACAGTATGTTGGCAAACTAAGGGTTTTAAAGTTTATTGCCAATAAACATTAGGCCTCATTAGAGAGTATTTACATACTAAAAGTTGGCAAATTGCTTTGCCTTTGCTTCTTTTTCCTTATAGCCACAAGACTGGGGTTGGTTTTGTTTTCTTTCTTTTTTTTTTTTTTAATCACGCTTTTGATATGCTAATACCACTTGAGAAAGGACTAACAGCCCCCAAAATTTATTAGTGCTTCTATCCAGTATTTTATTGCTATTTGCTATTTTCTCCCTGAAACTCTCCTCTTCTTGCTTCTGCCTGTTTCTCTCTCGTCAGTCACTGCCACCCCCTGGCAGATCCCCAGTTCCCAGCTTCTGTGAATGCTTCCCCTGTCCCACTGGCCACCCAACCTCCATTTCTCCCTCTGTGGTCCCCGTCCTCCTCTTTAACTGCTTCTTCTCAAGCCCACTGCCACCCGCCTCTGCTAGTCACTGCCTCAGCATTCCTGCCGATGGAAGGCTTATCCCCCGCCTCTGTCACGGGAGGATGGAGGCAGAACATCCAACTCGTCAACATCTTGCTGTGAAACATACGGAGATGCAGGGTTGCCTCTCGCCTCATCTCCTGACCAGTTCTCCACAGCTCTCCTCGGTCACCCGATGCCATAACCCAGATTGACTAAGCTGTATTCATAGAACAAAACTTTGTTTTGCCTTTGCTCCTACAAGTCCATCTCTCACGATGCTTATTGAAATTCTGTCTCCCAGGACCTGTTTCCAATGACATTACATGAAGTTTTTCTTGATCTCACAAGAAAACTTCCTGAAAGCCCTATAACTCTCTTATTTGTGAAACTTACATACACAAGCATGGGTATTCCTATCTGCCCAGTGTACATACGTACATATATGTATGTGAACACAATTATATATATATACAGGCATATGACATAGATAAGGGACAGTGTGATATTATGGGAAAACTCTCCATTTTTTAATCACAAGACCTATATTCTAGCTCTAGCTCTTTCTCTTATCAGTGTTCTAATCCAAGGGAAGAGGGCAGGAGGACAGAAGGGGACTTAGGTTTTTATGGGTGATGGATCTAATCCAGGTCCCAGCCAGATGTTACACAAGCATGAGCTCTTTTAATTTGTACATGAAACCTACAACTCAGATTTATTATCCCAATTTAACAAATTAGAAAAGAAAAGCTCTGGGAGGTACTGAATTTACCAAAATATCAGAGCCTTACTTTCCTCCCCCCAAAATGAGATAAATGTATCTAAGTATCTGTGCTGTGGATAATTTAAAATTTAAAAGCTGTGGAGCTTTTCAAGTTGTTAAGTGGATCCATTGAGCTGCATACGTGAAAGAGCTTTATCAACTAGAAAGTGTTAGGCTGTTACTTACTTGTTCTATCCCAACTGATTCTAAGCTTCTTTAGGGAGGGGACATTGTATCCATCTTCTTCAAACTCCCAGAATCTAGCATAATGTCAGGCATGTAAGAGATCTTAATGATGGCTTCCTTAATGACTGTCTATGAATTCCCACAGTACCTAGTCTCATACTTTGAGTGCAATGACACCAATAAATATTTGTTGAGTTTTAGGGAACTGGGATGTCTTCTCCACTAAGAACTATTTGTAGGGCTTCATTGACCAGACAGTTCAAATACCATTCCATTGAAAACATCTGTAAAACAAAGTATTTAAGTTCTTATAATGTCTCATCATTTAAAGCAGTATTTAAGTCTTTTAGAAATCTAATGTTACCAAAAAAGCAGAATAGCAAATTTCCTCTCAAATAATTGGAAGAGTCCTTCATGTATGTTATGATAAGATTTGACACAAGGATCTAACCTTCATGTGTGTCTATAGAACTTCATCTTTCTTTATTTATTTAATGATGCAATTGCCAGGACCTTGAATTACCTTTTTGCCACTTGATGGATATGCCACAGATGTTGGAGGCAGAGAAAGCTTTTTAGGTATACCTACAATCTGTTCACTTGCTTTTATCCTTAGTATCTGTCACTTATATCTGCCTTGCTGTCAAAAAAATTTTCATTTTTATATAGTATGGATTTCTTACTGGAAGTCTCCTTTTGGGGCACCTGGGTGGCTCAGTTCGTTAGGCGTCTGCCTTTGGCTCAGGTCAGGATCCCACGGTCCTGGGATGAAGTCCCATGTTGGACTCCTTGCTCAGCGAGGAGCCTGCTTCTCCCTCTGCCTGCCGTCCCTCCACCCCGCCCCCCTCTCTCTCTCTGACAAAAAAATAAATAAAATCTTTTTTCAAAAAAGTCTCCTCAGGAGTCAAAACATTTCTTTTGTGTTTTACCAAGTGACCAGGAATGTTACACAATATAGTACAATCAGGATTACATACATTTAATATATTTGTTGGAATTTTGAACAGGTATTCATTTGTCCTCGAGCTTTTATACTAAGACATTGGTGTTTGGATTTTTTTCAGACATTTCTATGACAACCCCATCCAGTTTGTTGGAAGATCTGCTTTTCAACATTTACCTGAACTAAGGACGCTGTAGGTTTTTCTCTTACAGATCCCTTTCCCCTTGCAGGGGTACTGTAAAAAACAAATGAATATTTTAAGTTAAGGTGCTTTGAAAATGGCACTAAAATGACCCCTTTCTGGAATCTTCTTCCAATAGTACTCATGTACCCCTCCTTCTAGGACTCTGAATGGTGCCTCACAAATAACTGTATTTCCTGATTTAACTGGAACTGCGAGCCTGGAGAGTCTGTAAGTACTTGAATAGGCTCTTGACTTTGCCCAGAACATGCACTGCCCTTGAAGCCTGACCAATCTTTAAAGCTAGTGAATAAAAATATGTCACCGTATGATGCCTGAATAAAAGAATTATGTCTGATTTGTATTTCAACAGGACTTTAACTGGAGCCCAGATCTCATCTCTTCCTCAAACTGCCTGTGATCAGTTACCTAATCTGCAAGTGCTGTGCGTATCAGGAAGGCAGTGACGTTGTGTAAACAGGCAACTTCCATTTAGGAGCGAAATGGCAGGCGTTCTTGAAAAGGGGAGAAAGTTTTTTCCTTGTAGGGCTACAAAAGGTCGGTGCTCCCTCGCCCCCGTGGGCCGGGGAAGTGGCTCTCTGATGTGACCCTGGTAATGGTGGCGGCGCACCCTTTGTTCCCAAGGTTTAATCAGTCTCCCGTTAGAGTTTCAACTGGCACACGTTTCCTGTCAGAAAAGGGATATGAACAAGCCTAGATAACTTCGTTTCCCCCCTCAAAGCTTTGCAGAGCAGAAAAAAATTATGTAATGAATCAAAAACCCAATATGGATGCCAAAATAAAAAATTAAGTTATCAGACCCATACAAATCTTGACAAAGGTGACCCTTCTTCGGTATAGTTGGTGGGTGCCATGTTGTAATGTTTCCAACTAGTGGTTAAAACGCTTGCATATGTGAATTCTAGTGACTTGGAGCTTTTTTTTTTTCCCTCTGCCTTTCCCTTTCTGAAAAGTAGTTTATAGGGATTTGAAGAGCAGAGCCTTGTTTTGACCTTCCATTTGCAGCCTTCTCCCTCAACTCCCAACCCTATTATCATCCTCTCATGCATTGTGGAAACTTAATGAATGAACCCTTAGTCTCTGGCCATGGCTCTATTCTCTCATGGGAGACATCTGTGTCAGTTGAATGCCTATAATTTCACCACAGGCTTAACCTCATAGCAGAACTACAAGCAGCACTACGAATGTTAAGTGGAAGGATGGGAATGTCTGCCACAATAATTCTGCTTCCTCCCATTTCCAGCACCCTGGCCACTTCAGACTTCAGTTGTTCAGTATATGGGGTTGTATGAACACCCCATGACAGCCTTGGAGTCAGTCATTCGTGCATAGAGGGGGGGAATATGGAGTAAGTCTCTTCTTCACTCCACATTGCCCTCTGAGGTGTGGATACAGATGAGAAAACTGAGAATTAGGGAAGTGAAGTACATTTGTCGAAGTCACACTGCAAGGAAGTAGCAGAGTCCAAATTCAAATACAGGCAGTTTGATTGGATAACCGGGAGAAAGTGCATGTATACCAGGTGGTGGAAATCTTGGGCGCCATCTTAGAATTCCACCTACCACGCCCAGGTGTAATTATCTTCATTCTTCAAGGAAACTGGCTTGATGACATGACTAGGATTTCACATGCTGTGACCAGTACATAAGAAGCCAGTATTTAAACTGCATCTGTCTCCAATATGTGACATGGAAAATGGTAAACCAGCCAGAGCTAGAACTGCATAAATGGAGGCTGACTGGCAAATTGGTTAAGAGCAAAGGTTCTGGGGGTCTGTGTTTCTGGTTCAAATCCAGTCTCCCTATATACCACCAAGATACCTTGAGCAAGTTATTTATCCCCTCTGGGGCTCCATCTCCCAATCTATAAAATAGAGATACAGCCACTTCCTTCAGAGGATCATCATGAGAATTAAAGTGAGTTACTACATGTCAAATGCTTATACACACACCTGGAACATTGTAAACTCTCAGGCACTGTTAGCTCTTATCAACTTCTTTCTCACTTCCCTTGGACCATTACTCTTTCTCAAGCTCTTCTTTTCTCCATTTGAAACTTGAAAGGTCTGAAAGAACACAGATACATTAACCACAGGAGCTTGTCAGTTTCAAAGCCCTTCAACCTCTAACTTTGATTTGTTCTTCATGACACCATGCCAGTTCAGCAGAACGAGTATCTTCTCCTTTAAGGAGAGAACTGAAAAAAGGCATAATGTTTGGCCAGTGTATCAACCAAGATAAAGAATCAGTTGAAGTTGAGAGTAGAACTCGGAGTGCCAAGCTCTACTACAATCTACTTTATGTTCTGGATGCACAGATCTGTGAGCTCCCCGCCCCCGCTTTGACTGAATCATCCACGGAGTGCCTGTTACATGGGGAAACTACACTGTTGAAATTGTGCCCCAGGTTCTTCACTTTCATGGGAATTACTGGACTGTGTGTGGCTCTCCCCACTAAGTAGCTGGTGATCTGAAGGGAATTATTTCACATCGTATGATGATAATCAGTGTCTTCCTCATAAGGTGACCACAAGCATTCAGTGAGATAATTTAGGGAAAGCTGTAAACATGGTGTCTATATCTAAGAAGTGCTTGATGAATGTTAGCAATGAAAATAACTAGGTAGAAAGTAGGCACAAGTGCCCGTGTCTTTGTATCAAAGGTGTTCTGTATCTTCTACTAAGAGGTACACAGAAGGATTTGTCCCCTTGCAGTCTGTGAGAACAAGTGAACCAAATTATTATCAGCTGTGACGATATGTATGTCCATTTTCTCACATACACTCTTTTTAAAAAATTTACACCATTTTGTTGACCAGGTATATTTGTGCCCAGGTGTGGGGTATGGTTTGGGGTTTTTTCGTTTTTTGTTTGGTTTGGTTTGGTTTAGTCTTTCAAACCTCTAGTATAAACTACAAATTTGTGTTTGCAAACAGCTTCATCTGCATTATGTTTGTGTAGTAAATGAACTGTCTTTCTATATAAATTCCATTCATTCGGGACGCCTGGGTGGCTCAGTTGGTTAAGCGGCTGCCTTCGGCTCAGGTCATGATCCCAGCATCCTGGGATCGAGTCCCACATCGGGCTCCTTGCTTGGCAGCGAGCCTGCTTCTCCCTCTGCCTCTGCCTGCCACTCTGTCTGCCTGTGCTCACTCTCGCTTCTCTCTCTATGACAAATAAATAAATAAAATCTTTAAAAAAAAAATAAATAAATAAATTCCATTCATTCAAAAAATGTAGAATGGAGTGCTCAATGACAAGAACAAAATAATTTAAAAGCCTCTTAGAAAGCAGTATGGATTTTCCAGTTGCATAGTAGTGATCTGGTTTTAAGAATTAGAATCAGGCATGAAAGTGTGTTGTTAGTTGATTAGCTGATAACTTTTTAAACATGAGACAAGATTTTTTTTTAAGTATCAATGTTACTTTATCTACCAGCTTTCTTTTTTTAAGCTTTCTGCAAATTACCATGGCTTGTTTTAGATTAGTTATATTATACTATAAATATGTCCAGATGTTTTTGTTATTCTGTAATTTGTTGAGCTTTGGCTGAAGACTTTCTTAGATTTTTTTTTTCCCTCTTGCCGTGATTGATTTCAAAATTAGTGCTATGTTTTGAATTGTTGTTGGGTTTTTTTTTTAGTTGATTAGAAAAGAACCAACAATGATTCTCTTAGCTATAGAGATATAGCAGCTCTTAGAGAGGAACAATTATTTAATTTAATTTGTACTCATTTCAGTAAGATAATAGCTAGGACATTGTAGATCATCACTAACAAAATATAAATAAATTCACTAAATAAATTATTTAAATCAATTAAAGAAGTACAACAGCTACATTTCAGTAAATGTTTGGATCTATGCTTAATCCAATAATGCCTGTGACTACCTGCTCCATGTCAGGGCTCAGGAAACATTCAGAGTCTGCCTTTGGGAAATATATCATCTTGGAGGGGAAAGGAGAGCAAAGCATGTTTCCTTAGGATTAATATGTAACAGATTTTTCTCTTTTGTATCTTCTGTTTTCCAGAGATCTATCTTACAACCTGCTAGAAGATTTACCCAGTTTTTCAGTCTGCCAAAAGCTTCAGAAAATGTATGTCTATCAGAGTCTCTAAGTCACTTAACAAAAAGCAAGAGCCAAAACTCACATTTCCAGGGGTCACTGGTTTGCTTGCCCCCGTGGTTCACTGGGGAGACATTTGGTGCTTTCCCTTCTCATACACACAAAGTGTGACTGTGTAGGATGGCTATTGAGCTGGGAAAAATAGATAATATTATTTTACCATGCACTGTACTGTCACTAAAGCATTTATTGTGCTTTTCCCACCCCAAACTTGGTGTTGTAATAGAACTTCAGTGTTATTGGAACTTTGGGATTTTTCTAAACTTACATATCCAATGAGGGGTGTTACTTGTAAATATGGGAGGGGCTTTGTCGGGTGTTTGTTTCACAGCAGCCATCCTTAGAGGAGGTGCCATGTTCTTCATATTCAAGATACCGTTGATGACACTTAGGCAGGAAACATTTGAACATTCCTTTCTTAAAATTGCCTCCACAAAACATGAGTCTTATTGCTTTAAAGTCATACTTTGGTTTTGATCAAAATGATATTAACCATCTATCTTTTCCCACTTTGTTTTTCTTTGAATGCCTTTGGGCAATTAAGAGAGAAAAAGAAAGGCAAATCTGTTTTTAAAAGGTAAGGATTTGACACTCTTGAACACCCTCAAAGAATTCTAGAAGGGCCCGGAAGGCAGAGCCAGGTGACTGAACGAGGCCAGCATTCGGAATACAGCCTTACGCCCACCCAGAGGAACTTGTTGCTTCAAAAGAGAGGCAACACTCCAGTATATAAATTGGAATGTTCTTCTTTAAGCAAAAAAAAAAAATTTTTTCATCAGTCACTTGGTAGTCACACTTCCTGTGTTCTTTGATTGAGGGCAGGTAATCCCTCTGTACACGATCTCTGAAGACTAATCTTTGAAACCAATCTTTGGAACTCTGTCGTTTCAGAGACCTGCGACATAATGAAATCTATGAAATTAAAGTTGACACTTTCCAGCAGTTGCTTAGCCTCCGAACTCTGTGAGTACTGCCTCCCAGCGCCTTCCCCCGCACAAAGCACTCTCTTCCCTAGTATTTTCTTTCCACTGTATACGGGTACTGTTGGACCTGTGTGCTTGTTTTTGCTGTGAAAAGGCAAATCTCTCGCTCATGGTGATTTTCAGGAATATATTCAAAAGTAGTAAATTTGCCATCTGCTCTCTGACACGGAACTTGGATAAAGAAGAAGGAGGCCAAGCTGTTGACTTGCCTATGAAACATGTTTCTGTCAGCAGCCTGGAATGGGTAGGGATCGTTTTCCACACAGAAATGGGACGACTGCACAATTCTTCCTGCCTGTTCATTTTTTTCTGGGTCAACGGTTCTCAGTCTGTGTCTCAGAGTGCTTACAAATCCTCTGGGGGTCACTGTAAAGAATGCTGGCTTCAGGTCCTCACGGGCTTCATGAGTTAGAATCTCTGAGTTGGATCCTAACGATTGCCATTTTAACAAGTACACTAAAGCTTGAGCACAGACGCCCTGAAAAAGGCTTCTGTCGATCAGATGACTAAGAATTGTAAATATGGTATCTAGTTCCATTTTATGAGTGAAAACACCATGTACCAGCCATAAATTAAAAAAAAAAAAAAACACTTGATAACAGATTGTTTTCTGTGACAGATCTTTTTCATCTTGAAACCAAATTTCAATGTAATTTTGATGAATAACGACAGTATGTAATGCTTAAACTCTGGTATATGTTGTTAAATACTCCTTTTTTCCTAACGTTTTTCTTTTCTTTTCTTTTTTTAAGATTTATTTATTTATTTGAGAGACAGAGGGGCGGGAGGGGCAGAGGGAGAGGGAGAAAGAATCTCAAGCAGACTCCCCACTGAGTGTAGAGCCCAAGGCAGGGCTCAGTGTCACGACCCTGAGATCATGACCTGAGCCAGAATCAAGCATTGGTGCTTAACTGACTGAGCCACGCAGGCACTCCCTAAAGTTTTTCTTAATACTTAAGAGACTATATCATAGTAAAATAATGCCACTCTTCAAAACATTTTAAATTGACACATAAGAATCATCTCCTCCTAAAAATTTACCTTGAAAACTATCTTGTTCTGAATTTAAATATATTGCCCTTTCCTTATTTTTGGTATCAGCTTGTGAAGTTCTTCTACTTTTTTTTAGTAAATGTAAAACAAAAATACATTACCTGACTTTTTCACCCAGGTGGAGTTCTGGCTGTTTCCAAAAGTCAGTTTCCCTGTAAAAGGCTGACATAGTTGATAACGCTCTATTATGTCACTGAAATTTGCTAACAGAGTAGAACTTAAATGTTCTCACCAAAAATATCCATATATTTTTTTCATATACACACAAAATGAAAGACTGACCTCTAACGACACCAGAAGAATGAGACACAGACCCAGAAGGCTCCATGTCTGAGTCTCCCTGAATTCCTCCTGCCCCTTAGACTTCACGTCTGTCACCCACCAAACTCTGCCACCTCCAGTTCATCCACTCTTCTGCCACAGGCCCATGGAATGACTCCTGTGGATCGCCACCATCATCGTCCTAACCAGCCTTTCCACCCTCCGCCTCCACTCACTCATCCCATTCTCTGAAGAGAATCTTTCTCAAACAGAAATCTAATCATGGTGCTTCTCTGCTTCAAGAATCTCGTTAGTCTCCTATTGTCTTTAAGATTGAGTCTAGACTTCCCAGCACCGAGCTTCAAAATCTGACTCCAACCTCCTATATAACCTCTTGACTCTCAGCCACGCATTCCTAGGCCTCTGACACGTGGTGGCTAGCTCCCGTGTTCTTGCTGCCCATTGGGTTCCTCCCCACTCTCAACTTCCCCCTGCCTGAGCCCTTATAAGAACAAGATCTGCCATGAGCCCATGCCACTCTGATGCATTTTGCACACTCCCTGCCACAGGACTCAACCCTCGGCAATGCCATGCGTAGACTGTGCCCTACCCAAAGATGACAAGAACTTTTTTATCATCCACCCCACCCCCCGAGGGTCTAGTGCAGTGGCTCTCTTGTTATTTACTTAAGAATTTTGAACATGTTTTGAACAAAAGATAGGGACTCTGATGTCAGTCAGCTCAAGTTGGAATCCCAGCTCCTGAGATGATTCTGTGACTTGGAGCAAGTCCCTTACTGCTCTGTGCGTCACTCCTCACCAGTAAAATGGGCCTAATGACAACACCCACCTCTTAGAGTTGTGCTGACGGTTATGAGAGCAAGCGAGGCATGGGTAGGCAGAAACCAACCATGTGGCCAAGGCTGAGGCTACAGAAACACAGAGAAGGGAGGCCGCGGTTGAGAAAGTGTGCACCTGCCACCAGAGACAAGATTCCCAAGCAGAGAAGGAGGACCAGTGCCCAAGTTCTCTCTCCTGGGCTTCCACTGGGAATCTAGCTGCGACCAGTAGGGAGCCACCTGCAGTGTCAGCCCCAGGCACGGAACAGGGCTGGAGAGCACAAATGGGTCCTCGGGGGCTGCTGGGAGGACTCCAGCACACAGGTGTACAAACAGGAGAGGAATTACAGTCCTTTGAACATACAAATTCTCCCATATTTACTCGAAAACCCGCCAAAGTGCTATAGGGACCCATGACCGGACTCAGCCTGCATTCCTGATATTCTGTTCTGTGAGGCTTACTGGGGGGCACTCTTGTTCCAGCTGAAGCCACCGGGGACTTGGACAGGTGGTAGGACCTGCTCCCCTCGAAGGACAGAGACATTAGGAGCAGCTCAGGAGGAGACAGCCTCCTCATTCAATTTACCGAATCCCCATTTGGAGCGTCCCCACTCCTTCCCTGCCATTTCCTCCCCTTGTTAGCCAAAACTGTTTCTGTTCTGGGATCCGTGAGGGATCAAAATAAAAAGCCTTCCAGTTTCATCCAGCGTAGGGAGCCTTTCAAATGAGAATATAAATATGCTGTAAAGACCATTTATCCAAGATAACTCAGGAGGCCCTGTATCCTAAATAAATCACTCCTCTGAGCTAGAGAAAAGGTGACCCGAATCCCTTTCAATTTCCTCAGTTGTCTACACTTCCATTACATTTATTAGTCAGGCATTCTGAAAGGACAAATTTTAAGTTCATTGTTCCTTTTGTGAAATGTGGAAGTCCTTATTCCTGCTGAATCATCTACATTTCAGCGTGTGTGTGTGTGTGTGTGTGTGTTGAGTGAATTTTATTTCTCCATAGATTATAGGTTTTCTTTGTTATTAAAGGATTTTATTTTCGACACATTAGCCCCTTTTTTATTTATTTTGCAGTTAAGAATTTAAATGTGCATCTCCTTTACTGGGGATTTTTTTTTTTTTAAGATTTTTATTTATTTATTTGACAGAGATCACAAGTAGGCAGAGAGGCAGGCAGAGAGAGAGGAGGAAGCAGGCTCCCCGCCCAGCAGAGAGCCCGACTCGGGGCTCGATCCCAGGACCCTGGGATCACGACCCAAGCCGAAGGCAGAGGCTTCGACCCACTGAGCCACCCAGGCGCCCCTGGGGATTTTTTTTTTTTTAATACTTCTCAGTGTTTCTCTTGCGGCCTGACCTACCCTACAATGTACAGAAAGCGTTTTTGAGTTTCATTACATGTGCAGGACATTTTATCCACTTCCAATTCGCCAGAGGAAGACCCTCGGAAGTCCTGCGTCTTAACTCCTCCTCCACCTCTGCTCATCTCAGAAGTGCCCCCATAAAATTTCACGGCCATGTTTTAGTCAACATTTTAGCAGAGAGTAAAATCTAAAATATCCACTTGCATGATTTTTCCTTGATTGTTTTAAAACAAGTTTGATTTAAAGTCCCCTCTTGAGTCACTTGATACTACTAATACCTTTCTCTGAAAGCTGATTTGATAAACTTATTGCTATGTCCTGAATGGAATTTAAGTTTTGGCAGAAGAACGAATATATGTGGTAAAACTTCACACGATCTTTTTTTTTTTTTTTTAATATATAATCCTCTCACTTGCCTCATTTTTTTTTTTTAAATAGGAATTTAGCCTGGAACAAAATTGCCATCATTCATCCCAATGCGTTTTCCACTTTGCCATCTCTAAGAAAGCTGTGAGTATTTTCGTGACTTGTTTATGGCATGTTTTAAATAATTGGGGGGCCACCTAAATTCATCAAAAATGTTGGTTTTGCCGAAGAGGCCACGTGCTCGGATTGCCGGGCCGTTAGTGCTCTGGACATTGGAGCTGAGTCAGACCAGAGAGGAGCCCCCCACAACTCCGCCCTTCCATGGCCACGGGGGGCGGGGGGGCAGCGGGTTGGGGGTGGCCTGACATGTGTAATTGAAGATCTGGGTGACAGCTGGTTCTGGTTATTGAGGTGAAATTTTCCATTTTAGCTGAGCAATCAGGTGGAATAGAATAAGATGTCATTTCAGTTCCAAAGTGTTTTCATTTCATATTTGCCATCCTGAGAGAAAACTTTGCTGTCCTGTCCCCCACCCCCACGCCACCTCCCCTTTGCTTCTTACACCTTCCTCTCCCCTCTCCCTTGTCGAAAGGAGAAGTTGCTGGTCAGACAGAGTTAAGGGGAGGAAAGAGAATAAACCCGACAGCATCTTGCCCCTCCTGCCCAACTTAATCCATTCAATATCACTTTTCAAATTAGCTTTAGCACCTCCTTCCACTGATTTTTGATGTCCCCACCCGACAAAATGAAGCTGAATATGGAAATTACAATTCGGATGTGATTGAAACAAGTCCCCCCTGCAATTCTGATTTTAAGTCATAAAATGATCAGAAGCTAAACCTAAAAGTTTGCCTTTTTTTTTTTTTAAAAAACATCGATGCTTTCTGCAAACACAGACCAAAAGCCAATTGTTGTTTGATGTTTTACAGGGACCTATCCTCCAACCGCCTGTCGTCTTTTCCTGTAACGGGGTTACATGGTTTAACTCACTTAAAATTAACAGGAAATCATGCCTTACAGAGCTTGATATCATCTGAAAACTTTCCAGAACTCAAGTGAGTTTGTCATTAAAACTAATAAGATACATTTGTGGTCATGAGAAATAATAGACGTGTTATAGTAGTTTTCAAAATTTATGAGGTCATGGGACTCTTTTGAATTACATTTCATGCCCTCAAGTCCCCCACCCCTAGGGCATTGTTAGGACAAACCCTGAAGGGGGAGACTTCGTCTTCCTGATCACATTTCCTTTCTTCCTCAAAGATGCCTCCCAGAATCCTAGTGTTCACGGGAAGAGTTTGGAAACCATCGATCCATGAGATATAAACTAGGACACGTAATTAAATAACATGATAACATTATTGTAGTTAAAAACTGCTTACGTTTTTAATTTTATCTAGCTTGTTATATGTTCTAATAAAATGTACTAAATTCATATTTCTTTGAGGAAGTAATGCTCTTTAAAATCTGTTATGCTTATTACTGTTAAAAAATCCCTTGAAAGACTATATATATATATATATATATATATATATGTGCGTATATATATATATATACATATATATGTGTGTGTGTGTGTGTATATATATATATATATATATATATATATGCATGTAGGTACGTGTATGGGTATATACATATGTATACGTATTTTTTAAACCACAGGACATTCCATATACTTTTAAAACCATAACCCCAAAGAGAGTTTGGAAAGTAGAAGAGAGTAAAAATCTAAAAATACCCCCTAAACAACTTTTTATTTTATTTCCTTTCAGACTTTGTTTCCAATGTATTTTTAATCGTTAGAACTACAGTACATATACGAACTTACATCATGTTTTCATTACTTTACATTATGTCATACCATAAGCACTTTTTAATGGTGCTACAATTTTCCTAGCAGTCATTTTTTTAACTTCCCTATTATGGAAATTTTCAAGCACCAAAGTAGAGAAAATAATATAATATATGCATCACTCAACCTCAGCAATTATCAGCATTTCATGGCAACTCCGTTGTTATTATAAATAGTACAGTAATGAACATCTTTGTACACAGTTAATACTTTAGTTTCTTAATTAAGGCTAAGATCCAAAGACAGAATTATTGAGTGAAAGAACATGAACACTACCTTCAACAACCTGTGTCTTTAAGTATGTGTTTTTTGTTTGATTTCGTTCATTTAAAGGGTTATAGAAATGCCTTATGCTTACCAGTGTTGTGCATTTGGAGTGTGTGAGAATGTCTATAAAATATCTAATCAATGGAATAAAGAGGACAACAGCAGTACAGATGACCTTCATAAGAAAGATGCTGGAATGTTTCAAGTTCAAGGTAAGACTTGCTATGTCACAGTGATGAAATTGTATCTAGAAGGGTCTTGAAAAGTCATCAAACAAGTCATCTGAACTCCAGACAAGTCCCTATGTAACCAGCCCCAGCAAGTTGGCCATCAATCTCACTACTTAAAGACTCCCAAAGAAAGAGAAATATCCCTTGGGATTCGTTCTAAAAGTTCATCTTTTCCATAAGTGATTTCTTCATACTTTTATTTACAATTCAATCCCCCATGGCATAGACTGTCCTCGGGGGTAATTCTTAATATTGATGTTAATATTTCCATAAGCTTTTAAAAGGGCCTCATCCTTATGGATACCTTTTTTTAAAAAACATGTTTCTGAGTGGTTTTCTCCAGAAGACAAAATCCTCTTTTATTCTTAGGACCTGAGAGAAGTAGCCAGTACAGGCATTTAGATGCCCCCATAGGTCAGCAGAAGGGCTGAAGAATCCCAATTCTCATCCAACTAATTCTAAAACATTCTCTCCTCCCCCGCACCCCCATAGAGGTATCTGTCAGGAAGGTGAAATGAGATCATGTCTGTAAAGCACTTGGCTTTCCTTGAAGTAAGACCTTACTTAAACCGACAGCAATGCCCCTGAAACCACACCTGTGGTAACGAGGAGACGCCATGGCAGCCCCCACTTGCCTTTCCCTGCCAACCCTGCAAGTTTGCACAAAGTCTAAGCAGATTGGCTTCTCTTCCTTTGGGCCCTAATGATTTGTTGATTCCCAGGCAAGTGTGATTCCGTCTGTCTGACTGTTAACTTACCATCTCTGTATGTACACACATCAGTTTAAAGAGCTGATATTTTAGCTTTGGCTTTTTTGTTTGAGGCCACAGCATGTATCTGGCTCCTGTTTTTCCCTTAGTTTTTGCTCTCGCTGCTTCATCCATGTTAATTTCTACTATATTCATTCACTCAGGAAAAAAAAAAAATTAGTGCCTACTGTGGACCAGGAGGAATATAATGGACAAGAAAGACAAAGTTCTTCGGGGAGTTCATGTTTACGGGCAGTGATTCTGTATGTTAGGTCACTAAACTCCTGTTTCATAAATAGGTGCTAAACTAAGCACTAAGCAGTAACTTGATTTGTGCTTTGTTAAGCAGAATCTCCCGGAAAGATAGAAACTTATCTACCTGATTCTTCTTCTCGTGCTCAGAGAACACAGCCCAGATAGCTTAGCTATCTAAGCACTGGAAAATTGGATAAAGAGAGGCCCACAGCCTCTCTCCAACTTAGGTCAGTGCAATTTGGGACCATCCTGAGCTGCAGGGAACAAGGACAGAATGAGAGACCTAAAGTGTTATGGCCCAGAGCCTGGGGTTACCCTCCCTCACCCCCACTTCATCTGGAATACTATGTCATATAGTGGCTCAAGTAGAACATCCAAAAGCAACTTTATAAAAGATTGCCAGAAAGCCAGAGCTCAGGAAAAAGTGGCATGTCTGGGCTTCAGTTCCCTTTGTGACCTTTCATGTCTTAAGGATGTGGTCCTGGGATGTGGTCCCCAGGAAGGAGAGACAGAACCTCATTCCAGGGCCTCTCATTCCTGCAGATGAGCGGGATCTTGAAGATTTCCTGCTGGACTTTGAGGAAGACCTGAAAGTCCTTCATTCGGCGCAATGCTCACCTTCCCCAGGTGAGAAGGGTCCACAACTGGGCTGTCCATGCGCACGCTGACTCTGAGGCCATCAGTGACATACTGGCCACCCTTCAAACCAAAATCTGTGCTGCCTTTGAGGCATCCATCCCTGTGGGGACCTTTAAAATAGAAATGTCCATTCCCTAGACTTGGTCCTCCCTCATAGACAGGGTTTCTGTGAAAGACTTAAGATTAATGAAAACTGAAGAACCAATCAAGCACATGCAGTTTTTTAAAAGATTTTATTTATTTATGTGTTTATGTATTTAATTTTAATTTTTTATTTACCTGAGTGGGGGAGCGTGCACAGGCTGTGGGTGGGGGGATGGGGAGTTCTCGAGGAACAGATGGGGAGGGAAAGATTCTCAAGCAGACTCCCTGCTGAGAGACGTTGATGACTCAGGGCTCTATCCCATGACCTTGATTGAGATCATGACTTGAGCCAAAACCAAGAGTCCAATTAACCAACGGGGCCACCCAGATGCCCTATATAGGCAATTTTTTTTTTAAAGATTTTATTTATTTATTTGACAGAGAGATCACAAGTAGATGGAGAGGCAGAGAGAGAGAGAGAGAGAGAGAGGGAAGCAGGCTCCCCGCTGAGCAGAGAGCCCGATGCGGGACTCGATCCCAGGACCCTGAGATCATGACCTGAGCCGAAGGCAGCGGCTTAACCCACTGAGCCACCCAGGCGCCCTAGGCAATTTTTTTTAAAGATTTTATTTATTTATTAGACAGAGATCACAAGTAGGCAGAGAGGCAGGCAGAGAGAGGGAAGCAGGCTCCCTGCTGAGCAGAAAGCCCGATTCGGAGCTCGATCCCAGGACCCCGGGATCATGACCTGAGCCGAAGGAAGAGGCTTTTACCCACTGAGCCACTCAGGAGCCCCTATATAGGCAATTTTTAAATGATATCAGCAGTCTAGTCTTAACTAGTACATAGCAGTCTTGCTTCATGTAATCATTTATTTTTTAAAATTTCCGGGGCGCCTGGGTGGCTCAGTGGGTTAAGGCCTCTGCCTTCAGCTCAGGTCATGATCTCAGGGTCTTGGGATCGAGCCCCACATCAGGCTCTCTGCTCAGCAGCGAGCCGGCTTCCTCTTCTCTCCCTCTCTGCCTGCCTCTCTGCCTACTTGTGATCTCTGTCAAATAAATAAATAAAATCTTAAAATAAAATAAAATTTCCTCTTTCCTAAATAGCTATTTGATTAAAGCAAATAATAGTTTATACAGACAAGTAAAAAGGTGTAGATTGACTTCATGTAATTGTCCCATTCTCAGGAACAGGATGGGCCAGCTCGGGTCATGGAGGGTGGGTGTGGGGTGGAAAGCAGCTGGGAAGGGTTGATACTTTATTTTCAACAATAGGATTCTGTTACTCTCAAACATCAAACCTAAGATGAAATTTCCATGAAATGCACTCTCATCATACCCATACTTCCCCTTCTAATATTATGGAGTATTTCCCTGGGATTTTCTTTTTCTGCTTCCAGAACATTTTTGAAGCATTCTGAAAAACTACATAATGAAAAGCCCAGGAGATCTGGCTTTTCACTGGCCCCAACTCCACTGTATTTGGGGGAACATAATCAAGTGATTGAAACTCCCCATCTCCATTTCTGTGTGTTTAGGTTCAAAACATGAGCACCTGCTGTTCATGTTTTCACAGTAGTTAAAGAAAGTAGAACACGCCACAGGGGAACTGTGTGCTACTCTGGCTGTTACTGGCCTCTCTCTCGGCATCCTAAGAAGAGAAACAAAAAGGTAATGTGGCAGAAGTTGTGAACCCTAGTTTGATACCCAGTCTTTTTCTTCCTTGGACTTCTAGGCCCCTTCAAACTCTGCGAGTACCTGTTTGGTAGTTGGCTGATCAGAATTGGAGTGTGGACCATTGCCATTTTGGCGCTTACTTGCAATGCCTTGGTGACCTCGACCGTGTTCAGAGCCCCTCTGTACATTTCCTCCATAAAACTGTTAATTGGGTTAATAGCAGCTGTGAACATGCTCATGGGGGTCTCCAGCGCTGTGCTGGCGGGTGTGGATGCGTTCACTTTTGGCAGCTTTGCCCAGCATGGGGCGTGGTGGGAACAAGGGGTCGGTTGTCAAGTCGTCGGGTTTTTGTCCATTTTTGCTTCGGAATCATCTGTTTTCCTGCTCACTCTGGCGGCCCTGGAGCGTGGCTTCTCTGTTAGGTGCTCGGCAAAATTTGAAAGGAAAACTCCTTTCTCCTGTCTGAAAGCTGTCATTCTGCTCTGCGCTGTGCTGGCCTTGACCATCGCCACAGTTCCGCTGCTAGGGGGCAGTGAGTTCAGCGCCTCCCCACTCTGCCTCCCCCTGCCCTTTGGCGATCCCAGCACCACGGGCTACATGGTTGCGCTTGTCTTGCTCAACTCTCTTTGCTTCCTGGTGATGACCATTGCCTACACCAAGCTCTACTGCAATTTGGAAAAGGGAGACCTAGAGAACATGTGGGACTGTTCTATGGTGAAGCACATTGCTCTCTTGCTCTTCACCAACTGTATCCTTTACTGTCCCGTGGCCTTCCTGTCCTTCTCCTCATTACTAAACCTCACCTTTATCAGTCCTGAAGTAATTAAGTTTATCCTCCTGGTGATTGTCCCGCTTCCTGCCTGCCTCAATCCCCTTCTCTACATCCTCTTCAATCCCCATTTTAAGGAGGATCTGGGGAGCCTGGGAAAACAACCCCACTTCTGGACCAGATCGAGAAACCCAAGCCTGATGTCTATTAACTCTGATGATGTCGAGAAGCAGTCCTGTGACTCAACCCAAGCCTTGGTAACCTTCACCAGTGCCAGCATTGCTTACAACCTGCCTTCCAATTCCGTGTCACCACCAGCTTACCCAGTGACCGAAAGCTGTCACCTTTCATCTGTGGCATTTGTCCCATGTCTCTAATTCACCTGTGGGAGAAAAAGTTTTTAAACATTGAAAACCCAAAAACATGAGAGTGGGTACATCAGAGCAGTAACTAAGAATAGCTGGTGGAAACTTTGTTTTTGGTATCTCTCAGTGTGGAAAAAGCTGAAAACCTGTTGATACTGGAGAGTGAAAAGTAAGTCTAACTGCTGCTTGTATAACTCATTCAGATATAAGAGATAGATCAGTCACACTATTTAGGTATGCCCAGATTTTTAAAAAACAGATCTGAAATGTTCAAAAGAGATTCTCCATGATTTCAACCAGATTCTTTTTCAACTCACCAATCTAGTTATTTGGGGAGAGAGGCAGAACTACTCACTTACAAAAGAGGTTTTAAACCTGAAAAACCCCTCAAAAGATGGTGAGAGGTGTTTGGAAAATAGGGTTTTAAATGGCCTACGTGACGAAGTCGAGGCTGTGACCAGTAGGATTTCGTTTTAATGACCATGTGGATGTTTTAGCCCTCCTTCACGTTTCCTCACAAAGGATCCTTCCAGTCACCAGTCCCCTCCTGAATGGATAATGTAGGGCATTCCTAGTTAGATTCATATCCTTTCTAGATATGCCAGATTTTTATGTATCAGCATGAGATGGTTCCACCTCAGTGAAGTAAAACTGCCTACAAGTATTTTTGAAAGGAAAATAAACTTAAATTCTTAAATTGGCATGAAGGCAATCATGTAGAAGTGAAGTTTGCTTTGTCTGATTCATTGTTAACTCCTTGCTGTCCAGCACTCAGAAGAAAAGTCCGTTGCTGGCGATGGATATACCTAGAAAAGACGGTGAGCAGCCTGGGAGGTTTTGGGGGGTTTTTGTTTGTTTTGTTGTTGTTGTTGTTTTCAGGTGAGTGCACACTTCTTGCAGGAGGTCTTTTCAGTTGATTCAAACTAATGTGCATCTTTAGGAAATGACCAAATGCAGACCGACATAAATTAAATGCACAGGCATCATCACTTCACACATGTGTATCTCTAGTAGTTCTAGCAACGGTGTCTGAAACCACTTTGGGCTCAACAGGGATTTGGTAACATATCCTGTTTATTTAGCTTGGTTTTAGCTGTGTTGTCTCTGGACCAACCCACGTGATGTAAGGAACATGACTTCTGTGCTTATTCCATATGTAATACATGTGTTAAGTATTTTAAGAAGCAAAATTATTAAATACTAAAGGTCAAAGGATTAATTTGTAACTTCTATTATACTACATTAGCTTCAGTACATCCAAATCAAAAGACTGTTAGGTAGATTTATTTTTATATAAGCATGTTTATTTTGATCAGATGTTTTAACTTGGAATTGAAAAAAAAACATTTATGAGATGTTTTATAAGATGTGTAAATATAGAACTGTATTTATTACTACAATAAAGATTCAGTAACACTAAGGACCATGATAATAAACTATGTACAGTGGCATATTCTTCCATATATATTGTGTTTCTCTGCCCGTTTTCTTTAAATTCATTAACTGTATATAATATGTGTAAATGTATAGTACTTGTAAATAGATTCCAAACTTGCTTTTCTATTGGGTACAAAATAAAAGAAATTTGTAATAAAATGTGTGACTATAAAACAAAGTATCTTCAGCTCTTTTTGAGCCCACAGGCAAATATATGGTCTCCTAAGTGTTTTTTATTTCTAATGTATAAGTACATTTGCTATTGAAGTATTTTCACCTCAATATTTTAGGTACTTTGGACTTACCATAAGAAGTAAACACTTCACAAGAACAACCCAAAATATCTTTTACCAACTCCTGGATTGTGTTAAGTAGGACTAATAAGCCATTTTGTCAAGGCAAATGACTTGGTAAAGGTTATTGTCCTCAGTGAGGGTTTGGATTTCATAGCCAGAACCTATTTCTTTTGCAACATAAAAAGAAAAAAAAACTCCACAACTAGAAAGAAATATATAAATAACAAATCAATCTTAAAATTATTCAACATGAACATGAGTTTTCTATAAATTCTTCCTTTAAAAAACCATATTTCATGACTATGTCAAGGCCAAAACGTTTTCTAAGGACACGCAATTCTCAGGGCACAAAGAAATGCACTGTTCCCCTTCAGTTCCCATCCCCCAAAACATAAGAAAAGAAGTGACTTTCCTAACATCTTGTGCCAAACCCTTGCAGCTTCAGCAGTGATTCCTGCTGTCCCCATACAGGTCACAAAATGAAACTGTCAAGTCTGGTTGGAGGCCCAGCATTATTGCTAAGAGGACCCATACTTACTGAGCACCCTCAGGGTAGCTGGCACTGAGATCATCACCCACTCATCAGCTAGAACCATATGCTTCAACCTAACCGAGTTAACAGGCATCCCAGGATGTCTACTGTGCTGCCCGCACTTGGTTTGTCTTCAGCTGAAACAAGGGCTCTAAAACGATCTCATTCCTCTGACCCCAGATAGTGGATACAAAAGTTGCTTCTAGAACAATGGATCTCAGTCCTCCTTCTCAACATACTTGCTTTTGGGTACCTAAAGTTAGGAACAAGTCCTGACAGCCCACCTCTTTCTGTCCCACTCAGGAAAGCACAAGTCAGTGATGTAACTTTTTTAAAGGGGGAAAAAATCCACTCTAGTCCATTTCTTTAAAAATCCACAAACTCTATTGCTTTATTAGCAAAACTTAATTATAATACACCTCACAGCAAACACTGCTTTGTTAAGTGTCTGATCAATGCTCTGCACTGTATTACAGTAAGTCAGAACGGCTGGAATTACATCCACAAATAAACAAACCTACAGCGAGAAGAAGAAAGGCTATAATAAGCTCGACAGACGGAACAACAACGAAAACAAAAACCAAAAGACTGTAAACGGGTGGGCTAGCCTAGAGTAAGTGGTTAACTTTACGTTTTCAAAATGGATTCATTCATTCAACAAATACTATGTGCCTCGTATACAGGCAGTGTTCTATGCTTGGGGGTTTCTATGCAAAACATGGTCTGGAATTTGCACTCTAATGAAGGAGAGAGAGACAATAAGCAAATCTAAACAAGGAAATACATGACAGAAACATGAATGGAGGAAAGGAAGCTTGAAGAGCGTGGCAGGAGTGACTGGCATGTTATTTGCGATGCAGAGCTTGAGAAAGGTTCTCTCTGGAAAGGCGCCTTTTAAACTAAAATACTATTCAAAAAGGAGCTACCCTTGCTTTAGCATTCAACTAGTTCCATCAGAAATACTCATCATTTTTAGTTTTCCTCTTCCTATGTTGCCCACAACAAATCATGTTAGATGACATTTTAATATAAAAATATATTAGGTGGCTGTTATTGCACATAATTTTTTCTTAGAATGGTTACTAGAGAGAATCATTCTCATACAAAACAGAAAACATCATTTTGTTTTGGCCAAAAGTGGAAAAACAAGGTAGTAAAAAGTAATAAAATTAGCAACAGCCTGCTTATTTAGAACCGGAAAAGCTTCAACATCTGAAAAAATAACAGTGTTTTGCTTTTTTTCTCTATCTTGTCACTACATGTAGCTCAGGGGCCCATTCGCCAACAAAAGAATAAGTCCCCGAGAAAGAGATGGGGCTCCCTGTGATCCCACTAGCTCCATTCACGCTCTTCAACATTTGGAAATTGTATTTTACAGCTGAACTATGTAGATGAAAGAGACCATTCCCCTCCAAGCCACTAAACACTGACAATTTTCTTTCTTAGGCCTCAGAGGCCCGAAAATATAGTTAGGTTTGGGTGGCATTTCCTTACAAGTGAAGTCGTCACAGGCTCTGTAACCATACCCCACTTTAGTGACCCTGTTATGAACATTTCTAAAGATGCTGGACTCAGATTTGACACTGACTCATTCATCTCAAACCCAAGTTCCAGCATGTCTGATCCTCGAAGCTTGTCGGGGAGGTTGATAACAAAGCTTTAGCTTGTCTGGATGAAGAAACTAGAAAAAATGAATGTGATATGCTGGAGAAGCTCTGTGCAACCTGGGTTTTCCAACTCTAGCCACATTTAGACATGATTTCCCTTTCTGGTTACTACATTTTAAATAGAATGTTAAAAACCTGCAGTCAGTAGTACCTCTCATTTTCACAAAAAAGAAAGAAAGAAAGAAAACAAAACAAAAAACCATCTTAATCCATGAGGACAGGAAATCTAATGATATGGGATAGGGAAATGATAGCTCATCAAATTAAGAATAGGGGTGCCCAGCCAGTTCAGTAGGTAGAGCATGCAACTTTTAACCTTGGTTGGGCTTGTAAGTTTGAGCCCCACATTGTACTGTGTAGAGAGAACTTAAAAATAAAATCTTTAAAAAGAAAAGCCTGAGAATGTTTCCCCAGAGAAAAGAAAGCTCAAGAAGAACACTTGAAAAATTTGAATAATTGAAATTTATTAAGTGCTTTCTTAAGTACCAGCTCATAGCAGTCCAAATAGAATGGTTAAGCCCAGGGATTTGCCACTAGTCAAACCTGCATTCAAATCCTACTTCTATTACTACCTGTATTATAACTGGGCAAAATATTTAATTTTTCTTAGCCTCTACTTTGTCCCCACTCAAATGAGAAAATATCATCAGCCTCATATGACTGGAAGTATTAATAGCTCAGTGTATTAAATCTCTCATCGCAGCACCTGGAATGGAGCAGATGTTTAATAAATGATTGCTGTCTTTTTCCCCTTTCCTAATGGCCCTATGACATAAGCAAAGCAGGACTTGCTATTTTGTAGATAAACTGAGAGTCAGAGTGAGAAGTAAATCCCTAAGATCAAAAATGAGGAGCTATGATTAAAACTTGGGTTTTACTTTTTTTTTTTTTAAAGATTTTATTTATTTATTTGACAGAGAGAAATCACAAGTAGGCAGAGAGGCAGGCAGAGAGAGAGGAGGAAGCAGGCTCCCTGCTGAGCAGAAAGCCCGATGCGGGGCTTGAACCCAGGACCTGGGATCATAACCTGAGCCGAAGGCAGCGGCTTAACCCACTGAGCCACCCAGGCGCCCCAAAACTTGGGTTTTACTTAATAGCAATTGAAAGGCAGTTACAGGATGAGCCAAATTACTTTTTTAGAGAAGAAAAACCAATTGGCAGATTATTCAGGGAGACAGAATTGGGCTTAACCTAAGGAAGATTCACTTCATCAGATGTCTTGGGTACCAAAGAAAGTCTATTACATTAAATGAGAAGCTAGATTAAATAATGGTTAACTAATCAACTCTCAATGTTTTAGATGAATGAATTCTTGGAAAGTGTGGTATTATGATTTATAATAAGAAAATGTATTTGGTCTTGTTCCCCATTCCCGACAGAGTTCTTGAAACCCTTGGAATTTCCTAAGTGATGAAAACCATGTAGATGTGAGTTTTTATGTTAATGAATGACTTTGGGGAGATCCCTAGGTCACCTAAGGATGGAAGCTGATTGCCAGGGGAGCCAACCCTGTGATTAGAGGGTTGGAACTTTCTGTGTACTCCCCCCACCCTCCCATCCGCTTCTATCCCCCACCCCAAGCCCTAACCCTGCCCTTGATCTCCTGGGAGGGGAGGGGACTAGAGATTGAGTTCAACCACCAATGGCCAATGATTTAATCAATCGTGTCTATGTAAAGAAGCCTCCATGAAAATCCAAAAGGATGGGATTCAGAGAGCTTCCAGGTTGGTGAACACATGGAGATTTGGGGAGAGTGGCTCCCATGGAGAAGGCATGGAAGAAGTGCCTTTCCCCATATTTTGCTGTATGCATCTCTTCCATCTGGCTGCTACCGAGTTATATCCTTTTATAATAAACTGGTAACCTAGGTAAAATGTTCTTCTATGTCCCATGAACTGCTCTAGCAAATTAATTGAACTCTAGGAGGGTGTCTTTGAAACATCCCATTTGTAGGAATTTTGTCAGAAGGTAACAACCTGGGATTTGCAACTGGCATCTGAACCAAGGGGGCAGCGGGTGGGGGAGGGTTGAATTGTGGTTGTTGGAAGGAAACCCACACATGGGAATTGGTGTCAGGACTGTAGAGGAAATTTGGGAGACAGGAATTTGTTGGGGGAAGGCAGTGAGATCCTAAATCAACATCGTGAAACCTAGAGTACATAGCTCTACGTCATGAGTGATGGACATTCAGACCATTCATTTAGTGACGATGAAGAGTAAAGACTTGGGATTTAAAGCCCCTTCTTAGGGGCTATGGAATCCTGGGCAAGTCTCTTAATTTCTCCAGCCCTTCACTGTCTCTCATTCTTCCTCAAACTACTGATGAAACAGTATCAACTCCCTAAGGTTAAAGTAGGTCTGAAGCCTGTGAGAGGGGCCAGTAAAGGCCAAATAAGCCAGAGAGCCACAGCACAAAGTCCCAGAATGTACCAGCCCGAAGATCAAGGGTCACCAAGTTGAAGCATCACATATCAAATTCTCTCTGTAGTTAGTTCAAGTCCTTATATTTCCCTTTTTGTCTTTCTTCTTCCTTCCCTGTATTTTCGCCCTAAGCTGTACATATGAAAATACTGGGGTGACAGAGTCAGCGATAGTGGTAAATTAGGCTCTTTCAATCATAAGTAATGAGGGAGAATAGAGAGTAGTTGGGAGGACACCTGTGACCATAAGGAAAGCAGGAGTCTTGGGGCTCCTGGGTGACTCAGTCAGCTGAGTGTTCAACTCTTGATTTCAGCTTGGGTCATGATCTCAGGATTGTGAGGCTCGCATTGGGCTCCACACTCAGCAGAGAGTCTGCTTGAGATTTTTTCTTCCCCTCCCCCGCAGTCCCTGATCCTTCCGTGCACCCACACTATTTCTCTCTTTCTCTCTCTCTCAAATAAATAAATATATTTTTTAAAAAAAACGGAATCTCATAGGAGCACAGGGACAATAAAAATGGGCTTTAGAACCTTAGTGTGGTGTTGGAGAACTAGAAACCTTCAACTCAGTTCTAGGAATGGAAATTCTTGTTACTCTTTAAATTTATGGATCTCTCACCTTCAAAGTGACCCAGTCTTTGTGCTTCAACTACTTCTATTGCTACCAACTGACCATCTCTAGTCTGTAAGTTCTCTTTAATTTGGTTATTTATAACTTGGGATCATTTGTGACCTTCAGCCTAGTATCTCCCAAGAGGACCCCACCATCCCCTAGGTCTCACTTCAGGACTCTCACTTGCTCTCCTTGCCTTGGCTCATTCTGTATCTTCCATTCCTACTCGACAAGGTAAAGATTGATCATGTCATCCCTGTGGAGCAGAGCTTTGAGGGCTAGGCAATCTCAGAGATCACTACCCAGATGAAGGAAATGCTGCCTCTGGGTCATGTAACCCTTTCTGATCCAATTAATCATGGTATTGATAAGGAAAAGTCAGGGTCACATGTTCAAAACCCTGACCATCAGCACTTAAGGAACAAGCCAGAGTCACCTCCCTCTCAGGCAGCCATGGGCAAATGGGTCTTTTAGGAGAGTCTGGGGGCTGTTGATTGGCCAGTTCTATAGATGTGACAAATTTTTATTTTCCTTACAAAGGGAGAGAGATTGGAGATACTTGTCTAGCCCATGCACCATGTTTGCAGTTGCTTCCCAGTCACCACACCTATCACATTCTCCTTGACTCAAGACAGATCAATCAGATGCTCTTTTCAAAGAATTTAGAATTAGGACATTAAGACAGTCTAACTAAGTCAGATGATGATGGCATGGGTGCTTGAACTGAAAGCTCAAACAGAATTTTGGCTAGCATTGGACACCCCAAGAAGTCAAAACCATGTGTAAGGTTAAGTTTTGGAAAGCAGAAAAAGGCACTTTGCAGAGAAAAACAAAAGACTGGTATAGGAAGCAGAAAGGAAAAGAAGTGGCTCGGTCATTAAGCATCTGCCTTCGGGGGCACCTGGGTGGCTCAGTAGGTTAAAGTGGGTTAAAGTGGTTCAGTGGGTTAAAGCCTCTGCCTTCGGCTCAGGTCATGATCCCAGTGTCCTGGGATCAAGACCCATATCGGGCTCTCTGCTCAGCAGGAAGCCTGCTTCACCCTCTCCCGCTCCCCCTGCTTGTGTTCCCTCTCTCCCTGTCTTGTTGTCAAATAAATAAATAATCTTTTAAAAATGATTAAAAAAAAACTCTATTAGATTTTATACCTTGAGACCAAGAATTAATTAAAAAAAAAAAAAGATTGACTTTCTGGAAAGTTCCATTCCCTGGGTGGCCTGATTGTGCCTTTTGTCCTGCTCTTAGATGTCCACGAAATTGTAGTATCCTCTCAATTAACCTCCTTTTTCACTTGAGCTAGTTTCCCACCTCTCACAAACAAGCCCTCCCCAACTAAAATGCTTACCTTCGCTATCCAAAATGTTTTTAAATACAGCTGAATTGTCTTTCCTAAGTTCCTAGCTAAGATCTTCCCCCACCTCCCCCAGGTTCCACTGACACAGGGGGAAATACAGCAGTGAACCACCAACCCTTCCACAGATCCATATTTTCTGCTTCGTTTGGTTACTCACTGGTTTATTGGTTCTGTTTATATAACTTCCAAAATGAAGCCTGCATTTACAGAAAACATATATATATTACATAGAGGGGGTTTTTTTGGTTTGTTTTTTGCCTAACACTCTAAACCGTATTTTTTAAACTGCCTTTCTGTTCTCAAATAGGAAATCTGGACAAAGGGAATGGCAGGACCCCTGGCCAGACAGTCCCACCCCTGAGTGCCAGTGCTGCCATTTTACCAGCCAAAGTGGCATATTACTTCATCCTGGATGGGCATATTCTTTAATTAATCACGAGCATATTCCTTAATTCTTCTAAGCAGCCATTTCTTCATCTCTAAAATGGGGATAATAATAGCATCTACCTCACAGCTTACTCTGAGGAATTGCTATTGCATAAAGTGTTTGGTACTTCATAAGGGCTCAATAAATGCTTAACTATTGTTTGGTGTTTGGGAAGTTTCAATAAATAGAAGCCTTTTTCCTGGCCTTTGTTTGGAACCTGTTGAAAACCAGGACAAGGAGTAAGGCAGCTGAAGGTCAAACATCACCTTTATTGCTGATAAAGCTGAGGAAAGACAGCAGGGCTTGCATCTGCAGACAAGGAGGCTTCCTAATACCTAAGGCTCCCTAATACTTCCTAATACCTGCCTAGTTCAGACATGTCCACGGAGTCACAGGCCACACTGGCCCGACACCGATCTCCCCACGTGAGGGTGTGAAATAAAAGCACGGAAGAGCAGAACCTTCTTGAGGGCACTAGCTGAGGGAAGAAAAGACTGAGTTCTCATAAGTTCTAATAGTAATTCATTTACCCTCCCTCCAAGACAAGGCAGTGAGAGGATGGAAGGCTGCCAGGAGTATGTTCTGTTCCTGCCACTCACTATCTGCATGTGGAAGGAAAGGGCAGGAGGGGGCTTAGGATATGATCCTCCACCAGCCCAACCCCAGCCTTCACCATTTCTTTTAACTCAGTCCTTTTGGCTTCACCAGCAGGGCTGTGACCAACAACACCGTGTGTGGCTGTCCCCTCAGGAGAGGGTATCAGCTATGTGTATCTGGGCAGTTTTATTCCACCTTTGCAAAGCTGTTCCCCTACGGCAAGCACAGCTTCTGGAAATAGTCCCAGGACCAACAGGAAGAGAACCAGAAACCAGAAGGCTCTGTGATGCCATGATTCCAAAAGTCCAGGCTTTCCTCAGCCTTCGAACGTCCCATCTTGCTTAATATCAGTGCAGCCTGCATAAAAACATTTACTCGTCTGTAGACACAGACTCGATGAACCTTGGTAATGGGCCATGGCCAAAACACTATGTAGCTAAAGGCCCAGCCCTCATACTGCATTTGAAGAGTTCCAAGGAGTGGCACATTTTCTCTCAGCTTGAGTTCTAAGGAAGTGAGAAATAAGAAAAAATAAAGCAGATACAGATCAATCTGTCACATTTTTTAAAAATAAACTTAATATTGCAGAATGTGTCTTAAGAATCTCAGCAAGCGAGCTTTCTAGAATTAGCGTATTCTTTTCCCAGATACAGGCAGCGCTGGATGACCACAGCCTCGCCACATGGAGAACAGGTTTTCTATTACTTCAGGGAGCAGCAGAACTGATGGTTCCTCTGGACAGACTAGTTCCAAATTTTTTAAAAAGAGAGGAAAGGGATTACACAAGCTGGCCAAATGCCTCTCCTGGACTTTCCAGTAAGATTTATCTCTCCTACTCTCCTGAGAGAAGTAGGCTGAGAGGCCAGGATCATGACAGAAGAAAAAACTTCCCTACTGAGAATATCAAGAAATACTTTTTTTTTTAATTGCTAACAACTATTATTTTAGTATTAAATGTGTTTTAAGGGTGAGTACATCTGGAAAAGCCAGCTTGTAACAATAGTTAACTATTTTTGGAGACCCGACTATGCCAGGCAGCATCTGGTACTTTTAAGTACAATACCTCATTTAATTAGGAGATAAGCCTATGAGATGGGTCTTGTTGTCATCCCCATTTTATAGATGAGGAAGCTGTAGTACAAAGTCGTTGGGTTTTTTAAATTTTATTTTATAAGTAATCTACACTCAACATAGGGCTTGAACCTACAGCCCTGAGAAACACTCCCATGCTTCTACCAGCTGAGCCAGTCAGGCGCCCACAAAGTTCTGACCAAACAAAGGTTTGATCACTTGCCTAATATATAGTAAAGATGAGTCTCAGAGGTATTTCTTTGAATAGCTACACTAGTGATTTTCAAAGTA
This sequence comes from Lutra lutra, assembly GCF_902655055.1. Lineage (NCBI taxonomy): Eukaryota > Metazoa > Chordata > Mammalia > Carnivora > Mustelidae > Lutra > Lutra lutra. The sequence continues at coordinate 98,577,395 of NC_062285.1, forward strand.
TGGTCTCTAGGAACTTTGAAATTAATATTCTCAGGCCTCACCCCAGACCAAGTGAATGAGAAACTCTGGGCCTGGAGTCCGTCCATCTGTGTTTTAACTGGCCTTCCAGGTGATTCTGATGCAGGCTCACAAGCCACGTTTGAGAACCACCACCCGCTCCTGCCCACGGGAGCTAGGTCTTTAGGGGGAATCGAACTATCACTGCTAGGGCAAGGGAGAATGGGAAACAAAAGGAAAAGGAAAGTAGCTATCCTGAGTGTAGAGAAAGGGGGGGTAATAGAGGCAGACAGGAGAAAATTTATTTCAAATTAAAGAAAAGTGACTGAAAATGTTGGCTAACGCATTGACTAAGAGAAATATTTATAAAACTCTAAGAACATCTTCATCCTTTGTTTAGCATTTGTCTACAAAGAATTTGTGTAGCACGCATTAACTTAAGTCAATTATTTAGCGAACATGCATTGAGTGGCCACATGGAGGAGTGTAACAAAGTGAGCATGCAGATCCTGAAGCCGGGGGGGCCTGGGTGCAAGTCCCAGACCTAATGCTTAATAGTGGGCAAGTTTCTTCACTTTCCTTTCAAGACTACTCACTAAAAAATGGGGTTAATAAAATACTCACAGTATAGTGCATCTGTCAACAAAGTGCATTTTCTAATTAACTGTAAAAATCGAGAGTAAAATGGGGCACAAAGCTATATTCGTTATTGGAAAAGTTGTTTTCACTGGAGGGATTTGCAGCTCAAGTTGATCTGATACCTATCTGATTAAGTCCTCAAAGTTTAAATCTCCATTCCACAGTAGAAAAAGACCTTGCTTGACATTTTGGTCAAAACTTGCTAACCACTGAGAGGTTTATTGGAAGCCACAATAAGGAAATGATCCACAAAAAAGAAGAAAAAAATACTCTCATATTTTTTACCCAAGGCTTTTGTCTTAACAAGAGTAGAATTGGCCCTCTGGGTTATGGAGGGGACTTTGATCTAAAGTAGACCAAATTGTCATTGTTTCTGATTAACGTAACTTTATTTTCCAATGGAAAAATGAGAATAATGAGAATTATTTTTATTTATTTATTTTTTATTTGACAGAGAGAAAGCGCATACGCAGGCAGAGCAGCAGGCAGAGAGAGACGGAGAAGCAGGCTCCCTGCCAAGCAAGGAGTCCGAGGTGGGGCCTGATCCCAGGATCCTGGGATCATGACCCGAGCTGAAGGCAGCCGCTTAACAACCAAGCCACCCAGGTGTCCAGTGGAAAATGAAAATTCCTGATGTGTTGCTTTGTTATAATAATTAGAAAAAGGTTGTGCAGCGGATTTTGCCTGCTACAATCTCTGGAATATCCAGTTTTTCTTCTGAACATCTTTGTAATGAAAAATAAAGTTTAAATATTTAAATATTTGTCATGTGTGTCTAGAGGCATGTATCCTGATCAAAATTTAGTGGAGATGGACAATAGCTCCTCTATAAAGCTTTTTTTAATTTTTATAGTTTATGGACAATGGGATATAAAGTAAGTTGGGTTGATCATATGCTTGGTCCAATGCAGGAGATTGCAGAAAGAGACACAGAGCTGCTTAAGAAGGAGGTGGCATCACCTGAAGCAAAAGGATATAGTCTCATTTTAAAGGGAAATGACACCAAAGTGACAATTTTTTTTCTCATCTGCTGGCCTGCTGGTAAGAGGAGTTGCAGAAGTTTCTCCATTTGGTTATACTCATCATTCACTGCTTCTTTGGCTCTAGATCAAAAAGGCCAACCTTTGATGTGGGAAGGTCATTATGCATGATGAGTATGGCCTATTTGGAGGAATCAGTTTGGCTATTTTCAGGTAAAATATTCCTCCCCACTTTTTGATACAATTATGAGTTAAAGAACTGCTGGGACCACTCTGGATCCAAATTTTTTGCAATGTAAAGGCTGTCTCAACTGAATAGGTGTTCTCTGCTTCTAGAGACCCCTCTTTTCCCCGTCCAATTAGAACTAAAATCCATTTGTGCTTGAATCAGTAGCCCTTGAAGTAGTTCAAACACGGGTGTGAGATCTGCAGGTCATTTATTGTTTGTGCTCCCTCCTATCCATGGAGACTGCAGAGGCTCCTAGCTGTGTAAGCTGTACCCAGAGCTACTGATGGGTTTCACTACTCATATGGAAGAACTTCCTTCACCACTGTAGTCGCCAGGCTCCAAGATGGCCCCTCAATGATCTTCACCTGCTGATATTTACACCCTTGGATAATCTCCTCCCGTACTGCACCAAGGTTGGTCTGTGGTACTAAAGAGATTGCAATCTCTTTAGTACCAATAGCATATGGCGGAAGTGATGGCACGTCATCTCCAGTGTTAGGTTATCAAAGACTTCAACTTCCATGTTTTGATCCTGTCTGTCTCTGTCTCTGTGGGTCACTCTCTTCCCTGGCTCATTCATCCTGGGGAAGCCGGCTGCCATGCATGAAGCCACTCAGGCAGTGTATGGAGACATTCAAGTGGTAAGAAACCTAGGCCTGCAAACAACTATGTGAGCAAGCTTGGAAGTAGATCCTTTAGCCCTAGTTAGGCCTCAGATGACTGACTGCAGCCCCAGCCAACAGCTCAGTTCAACTTCTTACGAGACCCTGAGCCAAACCACCTAACCACTCAGCTAGGTCCTGATGGATTCCTGACCCAGAGACACCATGATACAAAAGTCTGTTGTTATAAACTGCTTGCTTTGGGGGTAACTTGTTGCATAGCAATACATCACTAATACAATGTTCCTGTGAATAAACAAGGAATTCTCTTTCACTTACATTTCTAGAGTACTTAAAGATTTAAGTACTCTAGAGAGCGGAGCCAGAATTATTCCTTAGCAAGTTCTAGAAAAGAGCACTGATGACGATGTACATCCATGGTCAGTACTATTTTCTGAAACCTGGTAGGTACACACCTCATAATGACAGAGCCTGAAGAAAACTATGCAACTTGCAGCCACCATATTCCAGATATTTAAATAGATACTCCAATGATTTCAGACTACATTTCTTATTCTTTTGTATTTTAAAAGATAAAAATCCGTGTATTTCTCTCTACCCTAGAGCAGGGCTTCTCAAATTTTCATATACATAAAATCACCCTGGTTTCTTATTAAAATACGGATTCTGGGATGCCTGGGTGGCTCAGTTGGTTAAGCAGCTGCCTTCGGCTCAGGTCATGATCCCAGCGTCCTGGGATCGAGTCCCACATCGGGCTCCTTGCTTGGCGGGGAGCCTGCTTCTCCCTCTGCCTCTGCCTGCCACTCTGTCTGCCTGTGCTCACTCTCGCTTCTCTCTCTATGACAAATAAATAAATAAAATCTTTTTAAAAAAAATAAAAAAAAATACGGATTCTAATTCAGTAGGTCTGGGGTGGGGCCAGAGATCCTGCATTTCTAACAAGTTCCCAGATGTTCCTGATGGTCTAGATCTAGAACCACACTGAGGATCACTGCAATCTCTTTAGTGCCTTCCCCATGCTGGGGAATCTCCAACTGAAAAAGCCGTGCTTTCTTTTCATCTCTTTGCAAGTGCCAGCCCCATCTGTCAGCACGTTTTTGTTTCCAAGCCTTCATTAGAACTTTATTTTGCCAAATAAATATAGGTCCAAACTAACCTAACAACAATAATATAGATAATAGTAATTTACTTCATTATTCCACTTTCTTTGTCCCAATTTGTTCTTCGCATCTTCTTCTTAGGAAGTTTTATCAAGTAATTAGACACCCCCCCCAACACACACATACACATAAGCCTTCTTCTTGTTATGCTGAACTGCTGCCCTACCCCACATTGCTGAGGCTTCCTCTTCAAACTGCCTCTAAAAATCACATCTGCTCTAGCTAATGCTATTATTCTGTGTTCTAGGCACTGTTCTAAGCTCTTAACCTGTATGATCTTATTATCTTTATGAGCCAAGATCACTACTAATATCAATCTCATCTCACAAATGAAGAAATGCTGGCCTAGAGGAGTTAAGTGAACTTTCCCAAGGTCATGTAGCTGGGTGTTGAATTCGGAGCACCGAGATCTTAAGCACTAAGACATAATTTTCTCTCTGAAAAGTCTGTCTTCTCACCCTCAGTCCCTTCATCTCCAAATATGCAACTCTCCGGCTCTCCATTCTTCCAGCGCCCTCAACTTCAACAAAAAGTTACTGCTTAAGTTGCTTCATTCATGTGGCTGTAAACCTACTCTATTTTCTGTCCTCAGTGTTTTTAATCAGTGATGCTACTTATGTTTTCCAGGAACAGGTTCCTGTGAATTTGGTTCGCCGAATTTGGTTAACCTGCTGTGTTGTCAGAGGACTGGAACCTCTATTGAATTTCAGAAGTTCATTTTTAAAAGGTGTGGGGAGTGGGGGAGGGAAGGAGAAAAAACTTTTAAATACCTGAAAAATCCAGGGGTATCCGGTTTCAGGCACAGTGAATCCTGTTGCCACTTCGAATAGCTCTCTTTCCATCCTCAGCTCGGACTTCCTCTGGGGCCTCACTCCCCGTGGGCCCTCACAGTGCTGTGCTGAGGTAGCTATCACAGCTCCAGGCTTACTTTCTACTAGCTTAGCAGCAAGAAGAAAGATCTCTTCCCAATAATTCCCTCAAAGGCTCCAACCAAGACTGCTTCTCAGGGGACAAACTAAATTCACATTATCGCTTTCAGTTGCAAGTTAAGGACACGCACTCAGGAGCTAACTTCCTGGGTTCGTCATTTACTGTGTTGGTGACTTATTTAACCTCTCTTGTCTTTATTTATCATCTGTAAAATGGGGATTTTAACAGTATTTCATAGGGTTGTGAGAGTTTTAAAAAGTTCATAAACCTCAAGCTTTTAACAAAGTAAGGCCTCAGTTAAGCATTAGCTCTCATTGCATGCCCAGCCCTGAACCTACATTGACCAGCTAAGTCTGGGAAACATACTTTCTGCTTTTCTATACCAAACTGAAGATTTATAGAGTAGGACTGTAGAACTGGAAGGGATTTTAGTGGTTTGCCACTAGATAGTTTTTGCCATTAGAAAGTCACTAACCTCATCCTATAGTCTGTTTACTCTTTCATGGTGGTGTGGCAGAGATGTTTAGCTGTCCCCAAATATGTATTCTGTTATTTATGCTTGAATATCTCAGCCTCCCTTGAAGTGGCCAAGCGTCTATGTTCTAAACAATGAGACAGAAGCAGATGTGGTTATGTTCAACTTCTGGGAAGTAGCCTGAAGAGAGGAAGTTTGTTCTCCTCGTTCTTCTTTCCTGCTAAATATAATGTGAACAAAAGGGCTGGGACTGGAAAAGCCATCTTGAATTAAGACCACCACCTGGAGTGCTGCTACCCAGTTTAGAGAAAGGCCCAACTTCCCACAGAACTTCGGGTCCAGCTGATCCCTTTGTGCGAGTTAGAAAAAGGTCCTCCTTTCTCCAGGCTGACTCTGCCAGTGCCCTAGGATGCTTGGTAAGCTGACCATGGGCTTAATTCCGACCCCTATTATTTCAGCCTTTTGGCCATGTGCAGGAAATGACCAGAAGAATTACATGTGGCAGCCCTCTTGAGAATGCAGGTCACACAGGACAGAGCAGCAAGAAGGAAGGTGTCTAAGATTCTATCACCACGGTGTGCCACGCCAGTCAGCCTATCTCCTTGGATTTTTACCGAAGAAATTTCTACATGTTTAAGTCGCCGTTATTTTCATTTTTGTCAGTCCTGACGCAGAAGGCTCATTTGCAACATACTGAAAGTCCTAGATTTTGTTCTTGGCTACTTTGATTCATACTTTTTATTCCCCCACTACATCACATTGCTTTTATTTGGTAGCGCATTAATCAATGGCCTAAAGTGAATGCTACCAATTACCCTCTGTTACACATTCTCGGATTTTTTTTTTCCTCTTTCCACTACTGGGACCAGAGCTTCCACCGGGATTGGGTTCATTACAGTAGAGGGTAAAATTATGGTCAAAGAAAAAAGACAATTCCCTTCTCTTTAAAGTATGTTCCTGGAGGGTTGTCTTCCAGCTTGGGGATCATGCAGACTCTCGCCTGATTAGGTCGTTTTATTACTCCTGGCCTGCAAGAATAAGTAAGCTGGAACTGGTCACTAGTTCCATGCCCTTCATAGGCAATTCCAGTAAAAAGTGGAAGGTGGCTAGGATTATTAGCTAACTATACCTAAATTAGCAGTGAATGCTCTTTCTACACCGATCAAGAAGTGAAAACAGGGTCTTGAGTTAAGTAGTCTTTATCCCCCATTACACCACCAAAAAAGCCCACTAGCATGCTGAGAAACCTCAAAACCGAAAAGGACAGGACCTTCATATTGATCTCTTCTGACTTAACCTGAAGTAAAGACCATTTGCTAATGGATAGTTTTTTTACCTGTTATTTTGGGCAGTAGCACCACTGAATTTAAATGGCAGTGCTTTCTATTGTGTTGCTTGGAGACAACTAACTCATGCTTGAGTATTTGTATGGTCACATGCTCCAACGGACAGTAATGAAATTATGTCCCAAAAAAAGCAAACTTATTTTGCAGCATCTGTGCCCTCAGAATTTTGGATAATGATCCCAAACTCAAAATATTACTTGCTTTTAAAAGATAATTTCTACTATGTAATCTCTCAACACCCCTGAAGTAAATGCACATACTTCCATATTTTGTATATGTGGAGACAGACAAGAAATGAAATGACCTGTCATGATTACACAGCTAGTTAATGGTAGAGCTAAATCACATCCAGATCTTTTAGATATGTGCTTATGTGCTTTTTTTTCATTACTCACATTGGTTCATACTCTTGAAACTATTTCTTTGTAACTCCATTTTGACCAGTACGAAATGCCAAATCTATCCACAGGCAGTCATAATTTTGAGTGTATGATGTGCTAAGTTTAGTGTTTGTTTTGGCCTTGGCAACAGATGTCCTGATTATCTCCATTAATGCAAACAGCTCCCAGTCCTCTCACTCTTCCTAATTGGTTCAGCTCCCTTAGGCTACTGGCTACCATTCTCTTTCATAATGCTTATATCACTAGGTAAGAAGAACATTTGCAAGATTTAATTTGCTTGAAAGACCAAACAATATTGTGAACCCACTTTTGATTTTGGCTGCAGTTGATAATCCTGAAGTTTTTAAATTACCAAGGGCAAATGCAGCATTTTCTTTTAGAAGAGCTGTGCAAACAGTTTTCTTATTGGGAGTTAGGCCTTTACTTAATTCATAGAAGATGGCCCTTTGAAGAGTCGCATTCATCTATATTTTGGGTGGCCCCTCAAATTTATTAACATCTTCCATAAAAGTGAAGTATTTGTTATTCTATGGTGTTTGTGAAACTGACACACATTCTTAATATTCTCTCCATTTTTTTTTTTTGAAGATTCTATTTATTTATTTGACAGACAGAGATCACAAGTAGGCCGAGAGGCAGGCAGAGAGAGGAGGAAGAAGGCTCCCTGCAGAGCAGAGACCCCAATGCAGGGCTCTATCCCAGGACACTGGGATCATGACTTAAGCCAAAGGCAGAGGCTTTAAACCCAGAGCCATCCAGGCGCCCCTCTCTCCACGGTCTTCTATGCAGTAAGTTGTACCTTTAAACTGGAGGAAAAAAAATTCCGGCCCACCAGCACTCATATCGAAGTCACAACACTTAAGACCAATTAAATTTGCTTCCAGTAGTACAGATCTTCTGCTTTCTTGAAGAAAACCAGGGAGCACGTATTTCTTCTAAGCTCATGTAAAATTTTTTGCTCCCCAGCTGAACTATTTCATTCCTGGCATTACTGAGTTCCACACTGACTGAAACAGTTCTTGTGTTGGGCTAAAATGTGTCATTTGGAAAAATCAGTTTAAAGCATTAAAAGCTGGGTTATCTCCAGGTAGTTCTTTTATAGATAGAAAAACAGCAGTAAGTCTTAAAGACAGTCATGGAACAGAGCTTTGTAGCCTTGACTGGGATTGAACAGAGCTCTGCAGTATTTGCAGATACTAGTCTTTGTTCAGAGTAACATTTCATTCATGCATTACTGAAGGAGTTAAGGAAAAAAAGAGTAAAGAAAGCCAGTAGCAGCAGTTGTAATTCCAATCAGACTTCCCACATCGAGGCTGTTTAAATTGGGCCCTGATAAGCCTGACTTCTATTCAGCATGTTCACGTGGACTTGGAAGCACAACATGCTCCAAGATGGACAGATGTGGTTAGTATGGAGTTTTACATGTCCTACCTGTTGTCATGTCTAACAAATAGTCTGTTGTGAATAAATTAGTACAAAGTTGAAGCAGCTTTTTAGGAAGTTTTAAAAAAAATGGTACAGGTTTTGGGGCACCTGGATGGTTCAGCGGTTAAGCATCTGCCTTCAGCTCGTCCTGGACTAGAGCCCAGCATTGGGCTCCTTGCTCAGAGGGGAGTCTGCTTCTCCCTCTCCCTCTGCTGCTCCCCCTGCTTATACTCGTGTCAAATAAATAAATAAATAAATAAATAAATAAATAAATAAATAAATAAATAAAATCTTAAAAAATAATGCACAGGTTTCTAAACATGTGCAAATCCTATAATATTTAGGTGTAAGTACCATGTAATTTTCAAAAAATATTGGCCTTAACTTTTCCTATTTTATGATTTCACCGGTAATTTACCTCCAGGAAGACTTTCCCAACCTTTCCCAGCCCAAACTTGGAGCCCCTTTGAAATGCTTCCCTAGGGGGTCACCTGGGTGGCTCAGTTGATTAAGCATCTGCCTTTGGCTCAGGTCATGACCTCAGGTTCCTGGGATTAAGGTCTACATCAGGCTCCCTGCTCAGTGGGGAGCCTGCTTCTCCCTCCCCCTCTGCCCCACCTCCTCCACCATATCTTATACAAATAAGTCAAATCTTTTAAAAAGATGCTTCCTTAGCACATACTCTTGTTAGATTTAGTGGCCTCTTTTTTCATCTTTATATATCTAACACAAAGTTCAAATTGATTTTTTTAGGACTTTTTTGGGGGGCAGGGAGAGCACAGAGGGAGAGTAGGGAGAAGCAAACTCCCCGCTGAGCAGGGAGCCTGATGCGGGGCTCAATCCCAGGACACTGAGATCATGACCTGAGCTGAAGGCAGACGTTTAAACGGACTGTGCCATCCAGGCACCTTTTTTTTTTTTTTTTTTTTAAGATTTTATTTATTTGAGAGAAGGCACGAGGCAGAGGCAGGGAGGGGCAGAGAGGGAGGGAGAAGCAGGCTCCTTGCTGAGCACAGAGCCCAACACAGGGCTCAATCCCAGGACCCAGGGACCATGACTTGAGCAGAAGGCAGACAACCGAGCCACCCAGGTGCCCCTCAAATTGATTCTGAAATGAAAAAAGTGTGATTCTGTTCTGTGAGGTCTCTGAAAACTTGTATGGTCCCTCATGTAAGGATTGAATGAAATGAAGAGTGGAGACAAATTCTACAACCATTTTACTATCATGAAAGACAGACACGGCGATCATCTACCTCAAAGACACCAGAGAAATAAAAAAGAAACTCTTTTCACACTGACTGCAGACACCTCAGTCAAGTCGGACTCAAAAAGTACAGCATAACTGTTACTGAGGAGGCTGAGTGAGTGGTGGCAGGCCATGGGAATGAAGGCAGGGCAGCAACGTCCTTACATGGCTGTCCACTGGCCCCCAAAATAATAAATGCACAACTGAAGAATACCTGCAGAAAGTGAGGAAGACTTCTTGGTGGTAAATGGGATACAGCCCTAAAAAAAATAAATAAAAGAAAAACTGTTTTCCAGCTCAGGTCTACCACCTACATTAGGCACCACAGCTTGGGAAGACAAAGGTAAGAGACCCAACTGTGAAACTGTGACAAAAAAGAAACGATGTCAAAAGTGCTCCTTGGAAGTCTGCCTTCTTAACAGTTTTTATTCCAAAATGCTCTGTATAATTACTATTAATTTGTACTGAGGGGCCAGGATACATTTGCAGGCCTAATACCCAAATCTAAAAGGTTCTAAAATTGCATTTCTCCATTCTTCCCTCACACTGATGTGAACACACAGATATGGAAGCGGACTAAGGAAATTATGATTTTTCTGTGAACACGTGACAGCTTTAAGCAAGAGTGGCCCTGCTTTGTAGTACAACCACATGTTCCTACTTTTTCAACAACCTTGAAAAATAAATATTTGAACTACAATCTTCAATAAAGTCTCTCTACATTTGTTGTCAGTCTTAATCACCTTTTGCTTGTCTGCTTAGTGCCTTTATCTCTTAGATGTTGCACCTGGAGATTCTTGCTTGCTTTATGATGTAGGTTTACATGCCCTTTAATTGAAAGCAAACCGCCTTAGATAATCCAGTGACAACAATGTTACAAGGTCCACTTTCCGTTAAAAGGCAAATAGAAATATTAGGCTGTTCTCTAAAATGAAGGAAAACACATAAAAATACACCGCAATATGCCACACCACTTTCTTTACCAGAGATAAAACCCCAAAGTCTAAAATGCCTCTTTTGTATTTTGTTCCCACCCCGCCGGTGGGAGTAAGGAAATGCAAAGAACTGCAGTTGTCAATGACAATTTTTCCTCACTGTATGCCACTTCTCTGCCCAAAGACTTTAAGTCATACAGCATGCTAAATATCATATTTATCCTACCACAGTACCTTCATCAACTTTAACCCCAAGTTTTAATATTCTAATTATTTAATGTTGAAAGCACTTAATTAAAAAGGATAAAAATGAATATGGAAGGATGACCAAAACATATACATATACCTCACCTATAAGCAGTGCTTACTTTTTTTTTTTTTGACGTGAAAGTGGATTTGTAAGATAACAGGTAGGGTGACATAAGAGGGTATCTTAAAAGGAATAGAATTTCTATAAAATAGCTTCTTGATTTATTTATGTAAAATACTTTTTTTTTTTTTTTTTTTTTTTTAGTAAACGCCACCCCCAATGTGGGGATTGAACTCACAACCCTGAGATCAAGCATGCTGTACTGACTGAGCCAGCCAGGTACCCCAAGCTTCTTGATTTTAAATATCAGTATAACATATGCTAGGTCCTCTGGCTGCATGACTAAGCACAGTATGTGATGGTGACCCCTGGAGTTGTTATAGTGTATAGCCTGCATGGCGGGACCTTAGATGTGATGCACCAAAGCATTCTTCACCACCACTCCCGCCCCCCAGGGAGAGAGAGCTAGAGAGAGGGGGGCAAAAGGAGAGGGAGAAAGAGAATAATAAGCAGGCTATTGGCCCACGGCAGAGCCTGACACAGGGCTTGATACAATGATCCTGAGATCATGACCTGAGCCAAAATCAAGAGTTGGTCACTGGGGCGCCTGGGTGGCTCAGTGGGTTAAGCCGCTGCCTTCGGCTCAGGTCATGATCTCAGGGTCCTGGGATCAAGTCCCGCATCGGGCTCCTGCTCAGCAGGGAGCCTGCTCCCTCCTCTCTCTCCGCCTGCCTCTCTCTCTACTTGTGATCTCTCTCTGTCAAATAAATAAATAAAATCTTTAAAAAAAAAAAAAAAAAAAAAAGAGTTGGTCACTCAACTGACTGAGCTACCCAGGTGCCCCCAAAGTATACTTTTCTTTTTCTTTTTTAGACAGAGAGAGAGAGAGAGAGAGAGAGAGAATGAGCATGAGCAGGGGGGAAGAAGAGAGGGAGAGGGAGAAGCAGACTCCCCACTGAGCAGGGAGCACAACACGGGGCTCAATCCCAGAACCCGGAGATCATGACCTGAGCTGAAGGAAGATGCTTACCCAACTGAGTCACCCAGGTACCCGCAAAGTATTCTTTTTAAAAAGATGTAAAAGTTACTGCTGATGAGCTGTTAATGCAACAAATGGTAGTTTAAGAATATATAAAAGTTCAAAACTCAGCACTGTCTCAATAAAAAAAACCCCAAAACCAAAAAACTATTAAGATACTTCAGCTACTAACATCGAAACTCTTACACTATGAGGGAACAGACTGGAAAAATTTTTCTAATCACCTAACAATGGTTTTCAAATAATAGAGCAGGAAAAGCTTTCAAGCTTAAATAGTTAAATGCATAAAATGGAAGAATATAATCTTCTACCCAACTTTCTTTGGTTTTAGAGAAAAATCAATCAGCCTCTTTTTGATTTAATGAAAAACACTAGACAAGTAGGTTTTGTTCCTGACCGCACCCAACAGCACTAACTCGCCAAATATGCACCATCTGGTAGGCACACAGTGGGGCCTCAAAACATGGTTTTATTTTGACTAAGCATTATACGAATGTACAAGATGTACAAATTTGCCTGCTATTTCAAGGGGGTTGTTGCTCTGCCTCAAACAGTTAGATTGAATTGTGGCTATAACAGATTTGTGAAAGTTTATATGTGTGTGTGTTTGTGTTTGTGTGTGATTAACCCATTTTCTACCAAGTGCAAACCATGGACAAGAGACGAGGGAAAAAAAAAAGTGCAAGGTCTCCTTTGTATTTGGTCACACTGATAGTGAGTATAAGAAAGCCCGTCACTAAGCAAATCATTCAAACTACAATTGGGAAATACTTTCTAAACACTGGGTCTTGAGAATGAGGAAACAGTAATGCAAATCTATGTGTTCACTATCCTCAAAACAGAACAGAACCTATCCTGTCATGAATGAGAAAGTCACAAGACTATTTTTATAGGAAAGCAGGTTAGGATATAGTTACAGTGAAAATCCGGATCTCCTACTTCAACCCTTTCCCACCACAGTGTGAAAAGTGAATAAAGACAGCAACATTTTTTAGAAAGTTAACTTATATTAAAAATATTTTGTTTATAAACAATTTTAATACTACAAAGTAGTATTTCAATACAAAGCAGTTCAAATATTAACTGTTCTTTAAACTGTTAAACTTTATTATAAATTAAAATTTCTTTACAAAAAAATTGCACATAATATTTGACCACTCTTAGGTTCTGATGCACTGGCATTTGCAATAGTTTCTTTAATCTTCAAGTTAAACAGTCTCGGCAAGGAGTCCAGAACGTAGAAAGGGCAATTAACAACCCTGTTAGAGCATTCAAGTGCAACTAGCAGACTTGTGGCCATGGCAGTTACACTTTCCTTAAGATGGACTGCTTAAGTTTTAAATCCTGAAATGAAGAATCTCAAAAGGTTTAAAGAAGAACTAAAAGGGACTGCCTGCATTTTACTGTAAACACAGCCCTGGAAATTAAATCCCAAACAAGAATCTCTCAGGCATCAGAGAGTGTCAAGTGAATCAGGAATAGCACAACGTAAAGAAAGGGGAAAAGTAAAAAATAAAAACAAAAACAAAGCAAAATTAAAATAAATGTCAGTCACTTTGAGGAACTATACTTACGTACATGATGTTATGAGAATCTGGCAGGGCCCAGAAGTAGGCCAAACAGGAAGTTCATTTATCCAACCGAAGAGGGTCATGTTCATTGCTTCCGGTTTTGAGGATAGTATATTGTAGGGGACTTGATATGATCAGTAATGCTTGTCTGCCTTACGCAGACCTTAGCCAGGGATCAGCCTAATCTTGAAGGATCATTCAAATAATTTTGGCAATTATTATAAGGACTTAGAACTGACTGCACCCAGTGTTCAGTGATTCTTGCTTTCTGTTTTGTAACTGTTTAAATTTAAGAGCTCATTTAGGCTGACTCCAATCTCTTGGCACTTGGAAACTAGTTTTCTCAGGTTATCAGTTTTACCTCCTTCTGATGCTTCAAACAAGAGTTGCTGTAAAAGACAGGGAAGCACAGAAGTAAGACTTAGCTAGATTTTGAGCATCACCACATCAATGGATATGGCACATGCAGAAAATTTATAGGAAAACTTCAAGATGAAATAAAAGATAAAAAGCATTACATCTTTCCACAGTGATGCACAAAGAGGTAACTTCTGTAAGGCTCTCTGATATAAACGGTGGACCTATAAGATAGATATACACACAATTCCATCAGGAAACATGATGAAAAACACCTTTATAATCCTAATTATTTAACTGGGACCTCATAATATACAAAACAGGTTTTCAAGTTTCCAAATATTTAGAGTTCTTAGCATGTAAATGTTTTTGTTTTAATCCTTTCAAACTGAGAAGTCAACAAAAGGGGCCAAACAGCGTAAAAATAAAATGACCCATCTGATAAATCAATCATAGCTTACCTCTCTTTGTCCCTTTAGAACAATCTCAGCAGCAATGGCTCTAAGAAGAAAAAAGGAATATAGAAAAGGGAAAAGAAAAATTTATATATCTTTGAATGAAATGAGATACTACCACTGGCAGAATACTGACTGTGGGAATCTGAGTACAAAACTTCCTGAAAGTAACAGGCTAAACTTCCAAGGAGGGTAACCTATAGTGAAAAGAAAAATTCAACAATTTTTATCAACTTTACAAGAATTAAGCAGACCAGTGTTTTGAACATAGATAACGTTCATGAAAAATACTCAAAATTACTAGTAAAAACACCTGACACTAATAATACCTTTGAAAGAAAGAAGACATCAGACTATAAGAGGGGGAAAACCCCCACATTTAAGAAAAAAGATGGTCTTAAAATGTGCATAATGATTTGATAACGATACTGTTATCTAAATGTTGTGCTTCAAAAAAATTAAAACTCCATCCACTCTGCTTTTAGAAGCAACTGTTAATGAGCATGCCCTTACTCTTAGGAGAAAAGCTCAGCAAGTGCCAAAAATAAATCTAAATTAGAGTAGAGATCCATCCAGGAAAAAAAAAAAAAGATGTCATTTCAGATTTACCTGTCTGGAGCAAACCTTACAAATAAAAGCAAAAGCTATAAAAACATGTACATGATTGCTGCATTACATTTTCCAGGTGGCCAGGCATGTTGGAATATTATATGTAAACATCTTGGCTTGAAGTTTCAGAATCTGAACATTGCTCTCTTCCCATTCATGTTGAAGTAGCCTGCAAAGTACATTCAGGAAAATGAACAAAGCATTGCAAGTGTAGGGAACCCCAAATGTGCTCTATGAGCAGAATGTCTGCTGAGGTTTAAGTTTTGAACAGTTTAATTCCCTCAAGGTCATTCAGAAAGGGACTGTAGAGTGCCTCTTACAGAAACTGCCCTGGGACAGGAATAGGCAAACTATCAACACGCCCAGGCCAGGCCCATGCCACATTCAACAAACTAAAATAGGTCCGTATATTCCCATTAAAGCACTCACTCCATGTTTTTCCCGCCCACAAATTTTTGAAAATGATGACTTGATATGTTAATACAATTTCCTTGTATTTTTATTTACTCAACAGAGTAAATATGAAATGTTTCTTGGGTTAAAATGTAAGAATATTGACTAGTTATTATTAAGTTCTCTATTCTGGGGATGGGGGGGAAGAAAAAGAGAAGAGTGACCACAAGGAAATAACTATCAGAACACAGAAAGAGAGCTGTACCATCAAAACCAACAATTAAACAACTTGTATTCCTAAATGCCTATCCTAGTCATAATAGTCAAAATACGACATTTTCAGTTTTTCATGTTTTACCAAAAGTGATGCTTTATTTATTTATTTTTAAAGATTTTATTTATTTACTTGACAGGGAGAGAGCATGCTAGAGCATGAGCCGGGGGAGAGGCCGAGAGAGAGGAAGAAGTAGACTCCCTGCTCACAGGGCTCAATCCCAGAACCCTGAGATCATGACCTGAGCCAAAGGTAGATGTTTAACTGACTAAGCCACCCAGGGGCCCCAAAGGTGATGCTCTGTAATAGAAATTTCCACATTAGTTTCTGCAGACTGGAATGCTTACTAAGAATTTTTATTATGAAACACTATTTTTGCCATAGCCTTAAGCCTTTCAATTTTTTTAATCTCATACCATTTTCCAACATACATGCTAAGCAGGATGTAAATAAAACACAAGGAAATACTTGATATTTTAGGTACCTTATGATCCACAAAACAAACTTAGAAACATAAGACACAACTGATACAGTGGGATGACTGCACAATTAGAAGCCAAAGCATTAGCATGGAGGGTACTGTTTTGAATTAAAATGCTCAATTCTTGAGGGTGCTCTGTCAGAGCAAAGAAATGCTCAGAAATCTCCCTCTAATTCAATGTATGAAATCCCTAGATAAGTGTTTCTCAAATATATTTGAGGGTTCAAGCTCAGGAATCTGTATTTTACTTAATTAATTAACTGACTTTTAAAGTAGGCTCAATGCCCAACATAGGGCTTGAACTCTTGATCTCTGAGGATCAAGAGTCACACACTCTACCAACTGAGCCAGCCAGGTGCCCCCGGGTATCTGTATTTTAAATGGGCATCCCAGGAGACTGAGATGCATAATAATACTCGAGCGTGACTGATCTACATGAAAACAAGTCACAGTAACCAAAATATAATAGTTAGCTGCTATCTCCACGAACACTTCATAAACCTTTTAAGTAACACTCCTTTGCTATATAAAACATGATCACTGCTTATAATGCATGTGCTAAGGACAGATGGTGTGTGCTTAGTGAATGCAGATGAACTTTACTTGAATTACATGCCCCTTATAACCTGCAGTTTTCTAAAGTGACCACATACTTATACTCTTACGTGAACAGCTGTGTACTGCTCAACAACTCTGAAACTGAAGTAGTATGTATCAATGAGAAAAGGCTAAAGAACAGACAACTCTTACCAAGTTCAAGAATAATTTTATATGAGGAGCTATATACTATTAGGCTGAGACCAAAAATAATTTTATTTTTTCTTACCTCAGTGCAAGTCCAGAATTAGTTGGCATAATTGAGCAAAACCGTTCCAAGGTTTTGGAATGCTGAGTCTTTGGAACACAGCTCAAATAAAAGAAAATAACCTGTAAAGGTTGGGGGGGGGGAAATGAATGCAACAAAATGTGAAATCCAATTACCTATGTGTTTTAATGAGAAAACCAAAATGGTCTTTAAGACATGAATGTATAAATTATAACAATGTATGATGCTGTGAGTTACAGTTCCTACCATTAATTTATATTAGTGACTTTCCAAATATGAATTAGGTAATATGATCTAGTGATGACAGCCATGGACTGAGAACACTGGCAAGAAGCCAGGAGTCCGGGTTTACATTCCTGAGTCTACCTTTACTTGCTGTATAGCTGGGCAAGTCATAGGACTAATACCTGCCACATCTTGCTCATGGAATGCCCGTGTGTAAATGACTTAATGTCCATAATGTGGTTTGAGATCCTGGGATAAAGAATGGCATAGAAGTACAAAGCATAATTGGTTATCCCATATAGCAACAAAACCATCCCACCAAAAAAGAAAATAAAATACATTTATGTTTTAGTCTACATGGAGCTTTAATAGGAGCTCTTAGCCTACACCGCACTGAATGAAAAGTGTCTCTGAAAATAAACAAAACCAAACCTGTGCTTCCCTTCCTGTAAGAAAATAACCTTATAAATACATTAGTCATATTCTACTATTAAAAATCTAAACTGTGTAATTTCAGTGTATAGCTAATATTCACTTGACAAAACAGTAACCAAAAGAAGTAGCTACACTGTACATTATGGAATTTTTCATTGAGTAAAATTTCCATCTAATCAAGAAAAACATTACTGATACTATAATTACTTCTTTCGATCTTTCTTCTTTAATATGTCTTAAACCTTAACATCTCTTCAATTTTACTTTAACATTAATGTTCTTAAATATAATAATCAATATGCACATTTTATCTTAACTTAAAGGGTTCTGTTCCTAGATTTAAGTGCTAAGTAAGAAACACAGTCAAGAATTACATTAGATGCTACAAAAGTGGTCCTAAGAAAAGCTCTTTTGATATAAAACAATAATTTTGCTGTCATTTTTAAGTCCCTTTCTTTTGCAAATATCAAAAGAAAAAAAGTTTAGGTTCTTACCCTATTATGAAATTCATAGTTGGACCAGTAATCAGCACTGCTAAAAGGAATGGGGTATCGGGCAGGGACTGTAACCAAACATCTATTCACTAAATCAGTAAAAAATTTGAATTCCTGGACTTTGTTTCTGGATCCAGCAGCTCTATTATTGGCAAAGACAAGATAACTGCCAAAAGAAAAATATTGTAATTTAGAATAATTAAGGCAGTGTTTTTCTCTGAAAGTTGATCACCCCTTTCCCCACCATATCCCTTTATTCCCAAATCCCATTCTTATTAAGAGGAACTAAACTTACTCCATCCAAATCTTCTGCACTATATCAGATCTCATGGCCACCCCTAATGCTGCCTCATATGCCTCCACTGTCTCTTTAATACTTGATTGAAGAGGATGACAAAGGCTGTTTAAAAAATGAAGGAAAACATTGTATGTCTACAGCTCAATTCAATTAGGTAAAGGAATGACAAAGTATTACTTTAAACATTACAGATATCATTACAATGGAATCCTTCTTTTGAGGTTTCTTCTTTAATAATGTATAAACCTTAGCATCCCTTCAATTTTG
Source organism: Lutra lutra (assembly GCF_902655055.1). Lineage (NCBI taxonomy): Eukaryota > Metazoa > Chordata > Mammalia > Carnivora > Mustelidae > Lutra > Lutra lutra. Next base: position 98,595,815 of record NC_062285.1, read on the forward strand.
CTTCAATGACTTTTAACATCAATTAGTTTTAATATAGTGTAACTCAGTAATAAATAATAAATACAAGTCTAATATGCAGTATTTCTCTCCACAGTAGATAATGTCTCACCAGTAAATCAGCCACAAATAAGGAACCTGGTAGTTGAACATCTCATCATCAAAATTCCCTTTACATAAACGGGCTGGAATGTCAAGTGGTCCTGGTATATTTAAAAGATACCTGAAAACAAAACAAAACAAGAAACCCCCTCTGTTTGGAATTATGTCTATGCACACATGGATTACTAATACTTAAGAAAAACAAAAACAAAACAAAACAAAAACACCTCTGCTTCAACTTAAATGTTTTTTTAAATATTTTGAGTCTTGAGACTTTGTGTTCACATGTATACCATACTGCTTTGGTCACATCTCTAGCATCACTATTCTTTTATACCTACATGAGTAACTCCTTTTCAAAAATGAATTTATTCTATCCCCCAAATTAAACAAACCCTATAATCATCTAATTAAATCTAATTAAAAACAGAGAGCACCAAATGGGATTACCATGTCTCTAAAACTTTCCCACAACATCTATACTTTCTTGCAAAAAAAAAATTGTTCTTTAAGAGCTTGACGAAACTTGACATCTGAAAACAATCTCTTTCTCATATACATACATACACATACATACCGTTATAGTTTTCATTTTAGATATGATATCAAAGTATATTCTGTAACATACTGGTCCACAGGCACTTGTCAGAAGAGGTCCATGATCAAATAAGATTGAGAAATACTGAAAATTACAGCCCGCTTTTAAAAAGCCACAGTAGGATATTTAATAGGATATTAAAGGCTCTATGAAGTCAATCAGTAAAGAAATCTATTTGACTCTCACTAATTAAGATTTCTCCCTAATATATCTGATTTTGTGTGTCAACATTACTAACATCTGCAGGAACCATGAGTTAATCACTTAACTTCTAAAGATACTAGATTTGCCACCTGCAAAATGATGTAAGAGATGACTTCAAATCTAATCTATAAAGGACTCCATCCCTAGGCTAACTTCAGTAAAATGAATAAAATCCCAAAGTGAACTTTTGTAGCTATCTACTAAAATTCGAATTGACTTGAAATGCATGAAAATTACCTTATCTAGTTTTTTTTTTTTAAAGATATATTTATTTATTTGACAGAGAGAGAATACAAGGGGGCAAGCAGGAACAGTAGAGGAAGGGAGAGAAGTAGACTCTACCCTACATGTAGAGCTTGACGCAGGACTCCATCTCACAACCCAGAGTCAGACGCTCTAACCACTGACACACCCATACGCCTCCTCTCTGTCTTTGCAGTAAATGTTACACGGGAAATGACAGAATCCAACTCTAGGTAAATATTACAATACATACAAGGTTCTAACCATTTAGCTTTACAGTTTCTACTTATGAAGTTGAAAAAAAAATTTTTTTTTGACCCTAGTAACAGCACTGACCAGCACCATTAATAAACTTTGGCTATATTTATAAATTTTTAAAAATTATGTATCAATAAGAAATATGACAATGCTAAAAACTCTCTCACCTATCGCCGTTCTTCTAATAATGGACTCAAAAAATATTTCCTAAATTAACAGAAAAAGCACACTCTGTATGAATAAGGTCTTCAGTACTGTCTAAATAAACTAAGCACAAGATACTCTCTTTTTGTCAACTCTTAGTACACTGTGAATTATGACTATTCCCATGAAAATTTGAATAAAGCAGTGACTTAGTAAACAATGAGAAGATTATATGGAAGCACCCCATTTCCAAATTTTGACTGACAGTTATTTAGTCTGCTTCATTAAGCTGACATCAAGAAGATCTGAAGATCTTTGATTAGTTACCACAGTAGAAACTGGCAGCATCTTTTAAGCTAAACCAATTACCTCCATGCCCAAGGGATGATCAGAACCAGCAAGTCTGTAAAAAGGTCAGCTTTGGATCTGTCCTGTGCCTAGGTTTGGGACATTAAAGCACTCTAATTTAAACAGGGACAAAGTCAGCATGGGGAAGCTGAACAATCTCTAAGTTTCTTATAGAATAGTTTAATTCTTCTCCATTAATTTGTATTTTAAATTGTTCTTTTGTAATTAACTTTAAGGTATTAACCAAGATGATAGAGAGCAGAAAGAATTTCAGAAACTACTAAAATCACTATGTCAATAAACTGGTTATCATTAAGGACAGACATAAAGACTCAAGTCTAGGAAAAAACAGTGACCCCAACTTTTGCCAAATCTAAACTAAAACTGGAATGTTTGTAAAATATTCTAGGGTAGATGGATTGCCAAATTAACAAAATGTGAATTACTTCTGCTTTTATGTAACACTGCTACACTGTGGGTAGGCAGATGGAGCACCTAAATTAAGAAAAATATTTCTAAATAGTAGACTTGCATATATAAAACCAAAATGTTATCTGTACTATTTTCTACAGTAAAAATTTTTGGGAGATATTCAGCCTAGGCCATTCTTTTTTTTTTTTCTTCAATTTTTAAAAAAAGATTTTATTTACTTATTTGAGAGAGAATCAACGACCAAGAGAGAGCATCAGCAGGGGGAGGAGCAGAGGGAGAGGCAGAATGCCCACCGAGCAGGGGAGCAGGGAACCAGGGAACCACAGGGAATCTGAGGTGGGGCTCGATCCCCTCCAGGGTCATGACTTGAGCCAAAGGCAGACACTTAACATAGACTGAGTCACCCAGGTGCCCCAGGACCTTCTTTCTACTAGTTCTTCCTAACATAAAAAAGTAAAGTATATAATGATGAAGTATTTTCCTTTTGATGCTGTTTTACTTGGAATCAGCAGACTATGCCTATTTTTATAAATAAGGTTTGTGGGGTTTTTTTTTGTTTTGTTTTGAATAAATAAGGTTTTATTAGAATACAGCCATGCTCATTCATTTATATGTTGTCTCTGGCTGCTTTCTTCCTAAAACAGCATAGGTGATGGTTGGTTAGTGATAGACCATATGGCTTGCAAGCCTGAAAGATTTACTATCTGGCCCTTAAGTGAAAAACTTTGCTGATGCCTACAGAGAGATGGGAAGAAGGAAAGAGAACCCTCCCCCCTCCCCAAATAATTCTTTACGACTTCCTGTGGCCTCTTATTGTTGTTCTCTTGTTAGAGTAAGAACTCACAACCAAACAAAGGCAGTAAACACAGAGCTTTACATAAGTTACTGAGAAAATGATGCCTGAGAAAAGATTCCTTGAAAACTTCTCACTCTGTATTTCAGAGGCTAGAGTGGTTCTCTTTAGACTTAAAAAAGGTAAAAGGTGTATTATTTACATCCATTTGAGGTCAATAATCAAATTAAAATTCATTTTTTTCAAAACTCACTTGAGATTGTCTCAGGTAATTCATTGCTATAGTATTAAGTGCTAAAATTAACAATAACAATGAATTAAAAGCAGAATGAGTCACCATGATGTTAATATAAGCCTTCCTTTGTCAGTGCCTTTAATCCAAAGAATGCAAAGCACATTACATTTTTTCTCTGTTTTTATTCAGTTCTACTGCCCTCATAACAGTTCTGTTAAGAGTGTTCAAGTATTTTTTTTTTTACATTAGTCTAAGATGTAATCATCCCACAAAAAAAAAATCTATAATCTTTCCACTAAACTATATTGTCCCTTTCTTCTATAAAATCAAGAGTTCAGGGGCGCCTGGGTGGCTCAATCGTTGGGCGTCTGCCTTCAGCTCAGGTCAGGATCCCAGGGTCTTAGGATGGAGCCCCACATCAGGCTCCCTGCTTGGCAGGAAGCCTGCTTCTCCCTCTCCCACTCCCCCTGCTTGTGTTCCCTTTCTCGCTGTGTCTCTCTCTGTCAAATAAATAAATAAAATCTTAAAGAAAAAAAAAATCAAGAGTTCAACAAACTTACCGAAACAGATCCAAGTTACTATACTTCTCAAACCCAGGTTTAAAGAAGGATGCAATAAATTTCCGCAAAAATGGAAGAAGATTATCTCCTTGATTCTATTTCAAAAAGAGAAAGGAAGGATACACATTAATGTGACTTACAATGTTTAATTAAATCTTTCAAGGGAGGAAAAAGCCCTTACCTGCCCCCTACTGATTAAATTAAGTTTCTCAAATAGATGGGGGTAGAGATAACTCCTATATTCTGATCTCCAATTAAATCCAATCAACCATTAAACAGCTTAACACCCAATAAGCCACATCTAACAACTGTCTAATAAGCTTCTATTACATGTTTAGCACTGGTGCTAGGTGTGTTGCGGGCTCTAAATCTGATTAAGACATGGTCCTAGCCCTCATAAAGTCCTTATTACAGTATATAAAGCAGCTACAAATAAAACTACGAAGCCCCAGAATAAGTATGATGGTAGAACTATGCACAGAGTATTTCTAGCAAAGAGAGAAGGAATACCTAACACAGTCTCCAAAGGGAAAAAGACTAGGAAAAGCTTCCTAGAGAGGCTAATGCCTGAAACATCATGAAGAATGAATAAGAAAATGTGAAACACGAAAAAATATTTAAGAATTATGAGGCTTTTTTACCTGTAAGATGAAGAATTTGCACATATGATAAAAAACCTCTGCATTCTGAGGATTTCTTTCAAATGCAGTAAGCCACACTGCCCTGGCTTTGTCATGCTGATTTGTTTGCAAATATAAAGCAACAAGGGCTTCCAACAATTGGCAGTTCATGGGACAGGTTTCCAATAAACATTTACAAAGCTCCACTGCAGCCTCGTACCTTAGTAAGAAAAAAGCATGTCTAAACGCATGAGAAAAAAATCATTTTTAACACAAGGTTTTAACTGCTTGCTGATTAAGTTTTACCTCTCTAGAAGCTGGTGCAGAGCAATCATGTTTGTGTAAAGTGGAACGCAGACCTCTACTCTCTCCTCAACAGTAAGGCTCTCATCTGTGCAAGCTTTCACGGCATCTATCGAAAAACATCACAATAACAGAAATCAAACATAAAACGAATTATGTGACTATGTTATTTCACTCTAAGAGACCAATGAAATATGGTGGCCTACCCTTTTCTTTTGCCTGACCATCATCTTACTGTCTTTACTGAACTCCTGGCTTATTACCCGAAGGAGGTATTTTCAGGTATCTCCAAACTCTCTAAAACTCACTCAATCTCTTACTTTCACATTCCCAGTAATAAAACCATGCTATTTAAGCTCTCGCATGGATCAACATTTTCACTTAAAAAGTGTCTCTGCATTTACCTAAATGCCTTAAAAATGATCTCAAAAAAGAAAATCAATGAATTCTCTTCATCTTTTTTTGACCCAATTCAAGAGGCCCTTTCTGTTCTACAGCCATTTAAATGTCTCCCCCTAAACAAGATCTTTCATTACTCCTTCATAACACTCTTTTCCCCTTGTAAAATCCCCACTCTGCATCTCAGAAAGTGGGCCACTGTTTCACCAAACAACTGTCACCATGTTCTCCTTGCTCAGTGGTATCAAGATTGCCCAGATTTACAGAGTTTAAAAGTGAATGTCATTCTGAAACTGCACTTCTGACGTTCACTGATAAAAATCATCTAAATAAACCTAAAGGCCCAGCTCTCCATTTATTTGATTAGCATTTGATAATGTTCTTCTTCTTCATTTACATGTCCTCTTGGTCTCATTCATTGACTCCTCTCTTTCAACTTCTTACTGCTATATTCTTAAATGTCTGTTTCCTCAGAGAAAATATCTCACTGCTTCAACTATGGAATAATTTCTTGCAAAAGCATATTAAAAACTGTAAGGCATTTTTTAATACAAAAACTCCTATGTTAGTAATTTTCCAATCATTTCTCTATACATAATCACCCACTTAAGGTCCAAGGTCCACTTATCTCCTCTGCAAACAAGCATTTCCACATGACCAATTACCACAAATACTACTCCTACTACCAAAATCAATCTTCTCAAATTTACTTGTGTTCTATCCATACACTTTCTTTTTCCAAGTCTCAAAACCCTGAAATAATCTTTGAGTATTTCTTCTCTTCTTCCCTGACATTTAATCAGTCCCCACATCTCTATATGATAAACTCCAAATAGCTCCAATAAATAGTCCCTCTTTCCTGGTTACTCTTTTTGTGCTTCACTTTTGGCCATCAGCTTCTGGCTGTTTTCATACCTTTGCGATATTCCTCTTCAGCACATTCTCCCTTTCTTCAAGAACCACCATCAACAAGTCTATCACACTTACGAAGTTCTTGAAAATCTGGTATCATTCTACTTAACAAGCTTAATTCCTATTATTCTCCAGAATAAACTCTAACTTTGTTAAGGACTCTCCCTTCTCCTAATCTCCCTTCAAGTCCACTGCACCAATTTCTATGTTGCTTTTTGTTTACTTAGCTCCTCTATCAGGAATATCCTTCTTTTCCTTCCTTTCTTCACTGGTTTATTCAATACATATTTACTAAGCACTTGGTATGCTGCCAGACATTATAGGTCCTTGGGACATACAGACGTAAGTAAGACAAGGATTCCATCTTTAAGCAAGCCAAATATGTCACATCAGAGTCAAGCTTCAAAGTCCAGCTCCAAGTCCCAATTCTTCTATGAAGAATTCCTTCATCATGCCAACCTACAATAACCTCTTTCCTTTGAGTTTATGACCTGTACAATATAATTCTACAAATCACAGATATTTGTTTCTTCTGTAAGCACAGAATTTAGACTATATACCAATACAGGTACATGGTCTCATAATTTAATAATTGTATCAAATGTATAGATTTTATCTTTTTTTTTTTTTTATTTTTTTTTTTATTTTTTTTAAAAATTTTTTTTTTTTTTTTAAATATTTTATTTATTTATTTGACAGACAGAGATCATAAGCAGGCAGAGAGGCAGGCAGAGAGAGAGGAGGAAGCAGGCTCCCCGCTGAGCAGAGAGCCCGATGCGGGGCTCGATCCCAGGACCCTGGGATCATGACCTGAGCCGAAGGCCGAGGCTTTAACCCACTGAGCCACCCAGGCGCCCTAGATTTTATCTTTTGACTAGGCTATATACTTCCTACTAGGAGAAAACAGGCTTTACACCTTACTGTTTTCTAGTTACTAGAAAAGATAAGATACAATCTTTTAATGTTCAGCTTGATAGACTGCTTTAAAAAAACTACCTGGTTCTCTAATTCAGTCAACTCATTAAACCTATATATAATCTCTTGCTACCTACATATTTAGCTAGTATCTTTTACCATAATCAGAAAAATTATGTAATGCAGCACAGTTCCTGGCTTTCATATATACCAAATGTCTAATAATTTACATGACTCAATTCCTAATCATCATCTTTTCTGATCCTTAATCTTCTAAGCACTTACATAATAATGTGTCAAACTACAACTTGCAATATATACATACAGATCTGTTTCATTTAATTATGAAGACTCATAGTAAGGGATAAGCTGATGATCTAAATAACTTATAAACATTTACACTTACCTTCAAAAACTGCTAACAACATATCAGGATTAGTCTTTACATCTTGAACTGCTTGCCATGGCATTACAAATGATTCTGTGTTAACAATTCTTGAAGGATTGGCATTAGATGGATCATAAAATTTTGAAGGGAGAACGTTGAATTCAATAAGATGTATGTAGGCCAGCCATGCCAAACATCGATCACTTGTTTTAAGGTATTCAGCTACTATTCCACTATTAGCTGATTTCAAAGCATTCTAGGTAAAATGAAAAAATAATCTGTCTTTTTAAAAATAATAACTACTTTTTCTCATAAGATTCAAATGTGAAGGCAAAGAAGAATACAAACTTCCTATTTCTTTGGAGTGGTTCTTAAATACCTAAGTCAAAATAGTGACAGTCAACAACTCGACATGTCAATACCAGATTTTTACTGTGCTAAGATTTATAATAAAATTTGTGAAAAAAATTCAACTTATTTGTACGTTTTAAGTGTCCTGACATTCAAAATCTAGTAAGATAAAAAGAAAAGAGTGAAACAAACAAAAAAAGGCCCCGATACCCTCAGAGGAGATTTTCAGTATGGATTAATTATTTTCCCAAATGTCTGAATATCAAAGATTATTCTGGTGGGTACTTAACAGACGTTATTTTCATTTAAACCTCATGAACACTCTTAAAAACACATTATCTCCACTAAGCAAATAAAAAACAGTCATAAACTGACCCAACTTACTAGTAAATGGCAAAACAAGGATTCAAATCTAAAGTCTGGGTTCTTATTAAACAATGCTAACCTATAGTTTTTTAGACCTCTAAAAAACTCTCAAAGTATAGCTAAATGCTGTAACAAATGTTTACCTGTAAAACTGCAAGTGCACTCTGGCATCTTCCAGTAAATATGTGGAGCTGAACTCTAAACAAGAGGGCCTCTAAGAGCTGAAAGGACAGAATATCTGATGCTTCCCGCTTGGCTGCTCCCATCAGAAACTCCACCATTCTTTCACATACGTAATCCTTTTCTTCAAAGGTGCTTTCTAGGTGGAGAAACTGCCCAAAGAGGTTTCATATAATTATATTTCATAAAAATAAACTGTAAAGCTACAGATTTTCCACATTTCATTAAATGTTTTATTAAATCTTCAATTTCTGCAAAAAGGATAATTATAAATATGTATAAACCCATCTTCCTGGGGCATCTGTCTGGTGCCTCAGTCCGTAGAGCATGAGACTCTTATCTTGGGGTCATGAGTTCAAACCCCATGTTGGGCACAGAGCTCACTTAAAACAACAACACACACCTTCCAGTACTATAACCCGTATTTCCCTTTCTACAAGTTGGAAAATAGACTCCAATGAAACTAAAATAATACAGATGTATTCTTAGAATAACCCTGAAGCAATTTCATCTCTCCTTTCCTTGAATCATCAAATAAATGGCAGTAAGACCACGAAAGATTTTCTAAAGTTCAGGTTTATGATCACATACAATTTATACTGCTTAGGGTACGAACATATACAAATTAGATATATGTGGCAAAACAAAAGGGCCTAAGAAATTAAGAGGTCCTTTACAGACCAAACAACTTTGAGGAAAAACATTATACCCTATAAAATCTTATGAGGATCACTGGCATTAACAATGGCACAAGGTTCCAGGTCAAAAATCAAGCACCTTTCACTTCCATACCTGAGTTAGGAGAGTAAGAGAGTGGCAAGTTCATTCAGTAAGGAGTACCATGTTATCCAAATCTATCTGTTCTGAATTTCAGTTAGCAAGTAAATGATGGATCCGACAGTAACAGATTAGCTAAATCTTATGGTTGTTGAGTTTGGCTGGCAAAAATTCAGATATTAATGAATACTTTTACAAGTGGATTAATTATAATTTTATGTTTAAGCATGGGTAGGAAACACCCCATTATCTCAGAAAATAAAGAAGAAACTATTTTTTTCACTAAATCTTTGTATCTTGGCAAGTTCTGTATTAGTATGAATTATAGATTATTTTCATAAGTAATGAGAACAGGTAATAAAAACAAAATGTTTCTCAACATTCATGAAAATGTTATATAAACATAAGAAACTTTAAAAAAAAATTCTTTTTTTCATGTGCTTTACAAGAAACAATTCACTTAACTTTCGCCCAAACTTTAAAACTGCCTCTGAGTAGGTAAGTATAGAATGTTTTAAAATGTTTATAAGGTTAACAAGAAAAGTTACTTCTTCACTAAATATTTTCTTCTTGTTTATTCTGAATTTAATCCTGACCCAGGAGTGGTTTTGAGGTTATGGGACAATGAAAAATTATTATATCTATGTACAGATTAAGCATATGACTTCAGCTACGTATCAATATTTAAGATGATCCAAAGAATTATAAACACACACATAGACACACACAGAACTATGTTCTCTTTTCTACTCACAGTCCAAAAACTTTGATAATCGGGAGCATATTCAACAGCTGTTTCACACATTTCCTGCACCTCTTCCTTGGTTCCTCTTTTTGAAAATAATCTGAGGTAATGGCACCAAATCTCTGGATTGTCTTTGTTGTTTTCCAAAGCTCGAGCCAGAACATTTAAAGCAGAATCCAAGGACTCTGAACAAAGCCTATATGTTTAAAAGAGGAAACAAGAACATTTTTTTTAATGTTTTAAAATACTCTTAAATCAGGCTGATCTAATGGGTCCATTTTTTTTTTAATTAATTTTTTATTTTTTCAGCATAACAGTATTCATTATTTTTGCACCACACCCAGTGCTCCATGCAATCCGTGCCCTCTACCATACCCACCACCTGGTGCCCCCAACCTCCCACCCCCCACCCCTTCAAAATTCTCAGATCGCTTTTCAGAGTCCATAGTCTCTCATGGTTCACCTCCCCTTCCAATTTCCCTCAACTCCCTTCTCTCCATCTCCCCTTGTCCTCCATGCTATTTGTTATGCTCCACAAATAAGTGAAACCATATGATAATTGACTCTCTCTGCTTGACTTATTTCACTCAGCATCATCTCTTCCAGTCCCGTCCATGTTGCTACAAAACTTGGGTATTCATCTTTTCTTTTTTCTTTTTCTTTTTTTTTTTTTACAGCTTTATAAACATATATTTTTATCCCCAGGGGTACAGGTCTGCGAATCGCCAGGTTTACACACTTCACAGCACTCACCATAGCACATACCCTCCCCAATATCCATAACCCCACCCCCCCATTTTTTTTTTTAAAGATTTTATTTGTTTATTTGACAGAGAGAGATCACAAGTAGACAGAGAGGCAGGCAGAGAGAGAGAGAGAGAGAGAGAGGGAAGCAGGCTCCCTGCTGAGCAGAGAGCCCGATGCGGGACTCGATCCCAGGACCCTGAGATCATGACCTGAGCCGAAGGCAGCGGCCTAACCCACTGAGCCACCCAGGTGCCCCTAATGAGTCCATTTTAAAGTTCTATTTCTACTGGAACCTAATGAGGAGCTAGAATCGCCTATGACAAAAATAGATTAGGATTTTAAATCACATCAGTCCATAAAGGGTCCTAATTTCCCACAGACCTAACAATTCCTTTTTAAGCTGATATTCAGTGAGCATTTACCAGATAAAAACACAATGTTATAAAACCCTAGATTATCAACTTCAAATGCACTTTATGTCCATATTCAGCAATACCTTTTATGAGTTACACTTGTCTGGGAATGGGAAAAGTTAAACAATTCCCCCTCAAGGCCAGCTACTGCCAGCACAAAATATCAAAGCTTTCAATGTAACAGTTTTTTCAACGGTCAAAAGCTTGCTATCTCTTGAAGAAGATAATTGTCTCTCATGATCCTATTCATAAAATAATACAGTTCTTTTGGCCTTCACTCAGTAAGTGAGTCAGAAAACAGTGTAACTTATCCCACATGGAAATAAATGACACACAAAGCAAGTTAAACGAGCACTATACTCAGGTATGTGTGATATATTAGCATTCTGTATGCTGCCTTACTGAAAAAGCTTTTATACCAAGTTTTAAGACAGACATTCAGGAGGCCTTTTTTCAAAGATTAAATTATAATTTTATGTCATAGTAATAAAAGGTTATTCCTAGTAATAAAAGATTATTCCTGCTAATACTGTCAAAAAGTAGGAGTCAGAAAATGCAATAGGTTAGTGAGAAAAATTACTATTTACCTTATTTGAAGGCACATAATACCACCCACAGAAGAAAAGTCAATCAGAATTTAATGTTCCTATACAAGCTTTAAATCTCTAAATAAAAAAACTAACATATAATTTAAGTTGTTCTATTGTGATTTTATCATAATTTTAAGAGACTATCACTACTGGGGCACTTGGGTGGCACAGCCGGTTGAGTAGATGACTCTTGGTTTCAGCTCAGGTCATGATCTTGGTGTTATGAGATCAAGCCTTGTGTGGGGCTCTGTGCTCAGCTCGGAGTCTGCTTAGGACTCTCTCTCCCTCTCCCTTTGCTCCTTCCCCAGGTGTGCTTGCACACATGTGTCCTCTCTCTAAGAATAAATAAATAAATCTTAAAAAAAAAATGCTACTATCAAAACCTGCCTTTTAAAAAGAAAAACCAGGGGCGCCTGGGTGGCTCAGTGGGTTAAGCCTCTGCCTTCGGCTCGGGTCATGATCTCAGGGTCCTGGGATCGAGCCCCGCATCGGGCTCTCTGCTCAGCAGTGAGCCTGCTTCCTCCTCTCTCTGCCTTCCTCTCTGCCTACTTGTGATCTCTCTCTCTCTGTCAAATAAATAAATAAAATCTTTAAAAAAAAATAAATTAAATAAAATAAAAAGAAAAACCAATAATCAATCTTTATACCACCAGAATTTACTGTTTTAACTAATCCTACTTTGAAATAAGAGCCTACTAGAGTTAAAAACTGGGGATAATGTATTACTCTCACACTGAGCCATGCAAACAAGTCAAGATTTAGAGTTTTCTACTAGCTTTTAAACAATAAAGTGCTACTGGCTTTGTCAAAAACAAAGACTTCACTGATACCATGATGGAAACGTGATTACCATAGATGAAACAAACTTCAAACATAAAAATATAAATGTGCAACAGATGACACAAAGTTTTGAAGTGGACTTACCCCTCATTTTGATTCAAGTACTTGTACGCAAGCTTGAGCCAAAGTTGTACATGAGAAGGATTTTCAAGCACGCTTGCTTCTAAATTAGCAATATCATCAGTCTCATTTGTAAAGTATCTAACATCGTCTGGAGTGACAACCGTATCTAAAGCTGGAACATTTATTCGGTTCTCTGGCTGGAAGGCTGGAAGGAAAAGTATCATTAGCTTTATACTTTCTCTTACCCACAGACCAAGAAAAAAAACTGGCTTTGTCTTTAAAATAATCTAAATATCTAAAGATTCAAAATAAACACATCAGCTCATAGTTTTAAAGTAGACTGTAATATAATTTACAAACTGGACACTTCTAAAAGTGAAAGGGGTGTTATTAAAAACTACACCAGGATAACAAATATAAACCAGGATTCTGCTGGGCAAACCAGAAATATGGTCTCCCTACTTCAAGGTAAGCGGCTTCACCTAATAATTCACATTCACTAAACAGTAAAACAAACAAAATTATCATTTATGAAGATAATTTGTTCCATTATACTTAGAGAAAAAGTACTATATTACTGTAAATAAGCTCATGAGATCATGTATCTATTAGATATCAAATCCACAAATAGTGAACAAATTTTGCAAATTTTAGTAAGTAACACAAATTTACAATAATATAAGATGTGCTTGACAATACAGAACTCATTCATATTCACTTTGTTCATTATTTATTCATTCTGTGAGCCTATTGCATGTTAGAAAGCACAGATTCAAAAACAAAATAAAATACTACACCTGCCCTCAAGGACACAGGCCAGGCAATGGGCAATCCTGCACAATGAGGAACAGCATTAAATGCCAAAAGGCATCACTGTTCTAAGAAAAAAAAAAAAGAAAACAAAACAGAACAAAAAACAAAACAAAAAGCCCAAGCTAGCAGATACACCAAAAAATTAGTACTGTGTTAGACAAAGATAGAACACCACAATGTAATGATTCAAGGTCTTAAATTACTTCTTACCATACTTAATTGGTCCTGTAGACTGTTCCTCATCACTACTGAAGCTATTCTCTGAAACAGGTTTCCTCCAAAACTTTGGCTTCCACTTTCTTTTATCTTTGTAGGTTGTAAAAGGAGGTGCTAAAGTAGATAGGAGAAGATTATTACCTGATATAACTAGTTTTTTATAGCTTTAAAGGGTACCCAAACAATACTCAAAATGAGCTAAAATTATTCTGTTAGTCAGAAATGACATACATATGTATTTTCTGCCCTATAGAAAGAGATGGTTATTCTACTCTGTGAGCATGTTACATACATATATACACATATATATTTATTTTGGAAAACATAACATCAGAAAATTTGCTATCATAAAGAAATTACAAAGTCCTTGTGTGTCTGTGTGTGTGTGTGTGTGTGCGCGCGCGCGCGAGAGAGAGAGAGAGAGAGAGAGAGAGATAAAGAGAGAGACTCACTATGGCCTTTACTCTCGTTGATATTGCTAACAAGGAGAACAGCCATCTGGTCCATTGACATTCGATCTTTATTTACTCCAAAAAGTTTCTCAACATATTTTTCTGAAATTAGAAGAATATTATCTTCATTTATAAAAAGGATAAAAAACATGGATTACAGAGACAAAGCCAATTAAAAAATCTAAAGAGAAGAGTAATTTAAAAATTAAAAGAAAGTATATGTTACCAGTCAAAAACATATATGCCTCCTAAAAGGCAAGGCTTCCATTACCTTAACTACTATGGCAAATCTTACCACATCATGCACCCAAGTTGGGCTCAAAAAAAAAAAAAAAAAAAGTATTTACTGAAACAAACCAAACAAGTGAAAGTTAAAGTCCCAAATTGAGAAGAACTACATAGATTCAGTGACTTCATGATCACTCTGGGTTGTGGTTAACACTAAATTTAATAAACACCAATTCCTTTACTTCTAAAATACTTGCAGTTTAAGGTTGAATATTTGGTAACAAATCTAAAGAAAACCTTATCAGTATTTACTTACAATGCCACAGAAATCTATGCTTTTTATAATATCAAGGTGTATAAAGTCTTTTTTATTTCTTTGAATTTGAAACCACAATTTCCAATCCTTCTCTATTTATTAAAATAATAATGAATAAAAATAGGGCTCTACTTAAAAATCATTAATAAAATTGTTACTTAATAATAGTTATTAAAATAAAATAAATAATTAAAATTAATATTAAATATTAATAATAATAATAGTTAACAAGTATGTTACTATATTCCTTAAATAAACTGAACTATTTAGATGAATTCTGTCCAAAGAACTTCACACAACAATGGAATACCTTCTATCTGCACTATCCTATTGGTAAGCACTTAACCACTAATGAGCTACTGAGCTCAAAAGCAGCTATCAAGCACCTAAAATGTGGCTACAGCAACTAAGGAAGAAATTTTAATTAATTTGTATTTGAACAGCAAGATATGGCTAGTGACTACTGTATCAGAGCAAATCTGGATAAAATGCCATAGGTGAATGTATTGAATTATTATTACAACTCCTTAAAGATGTCAACAACTAAACAAATTTAATTGCCTACATTCAAATTTTCTCTTGGAGAACAGTAAGAGTCTTTCAATACCTGCTGCAGCAGCAATTTCGTCATCAGTGCTCGTCTCTGAACAACCAATCAGAGACAGATTATATGACAAGATGTCCTGGAATAGCTGTTTTCGGCTAAGTGTATAGTCTTGTGTATGCTGCCTAAAACAAAACGACAACACACAAAAGATAATCATGTAATATGAAACCAAAACTGTCTTTTAAATTATAAAATATTCACAAATAAAAGCTACTCACCACTGACAATCATCATCATTACATGTTCCTGTTAAATCAAAACGGCAGAAACACTGATCCGGTTCAATCATATTACTGTACGATACTGAGCTTAAGGGAAGTTTCTCCTTGGTTCGATAGTATGGACTAAATCTAAGGAGAAGAAAGGTAGACAGGGACATTATGTTCAACAAACATTCCCTAGAAAATTGGGAAATTTTTCATTTTTCTTAATTAAAATTTCTATGCTTTTGGTTTACTATTAATCTAACAATATCAAAATGAACTCTAAAAAACCAGAATATCAATGACAGGGACAACTTTTTTATATCTAGAACACAAAAGATCTAAAACAGAAAACAACAACAAAAAACCCTGTATTTCAAAAGCTCAGTTGGTTAAGTGTTTGACTGTTGGTTTCAGCTCAGGTCATGATCTCAGGGTTGTGGGACTGAGCCCTGCTGCAGGCTCCCTCTGCTTGAGATTCTCACCCTCTCTCTTTGCCCCTCCCCGTGCTCGTACTCTCTCTCTCTCTCACTCCCTAATAAAATCCTTAAAAATAGTGTTTTGTATCATAATAAAAATGATATATAACACTGGTTTTGTGGGGTTTTTTTTTTTTTTTTTTTTAAGATTTTATTTGACAGAGAGAAAAAGAAAAAGAGTGAGCATACAAGCAGGGGAGCAGCTGCAGGCAGAGGGAGAGGGAGAAGCAGGCTCCCCACTGAGCAGGGAGCCCAATGCGGGGCTGGATCCCAGGACTCCGAGATTCACAACCTGAGCTAAAAGCAGACGCTCAAAACACTGAGCCACCCAGGTGCCCCAACACGAGTATTTCTTGCACGTTACCAGCCACAAAAAAAACTAGGGGAAAAGCCTATAGTACCTGTTATGTGTTTTACAATTTTATGATTAAATCCTACCACTTACAGTCTCACAACTTCCAGAAGTCTTTTTAAAAAGACAACCTCAGGGGCGCCTGGGTGGCTCAGTGGGTTAATTTTTAAGCCGCTGCCTTCGGCTCAGGTCATGATCCCAGAGTCCTGGGATCAAGCCCCGCATCGGGCTCTCTGCTCAGCGGGGAGCCTGCTTCCTTCTCTCTCTCTGCCTGCCTCTCTGCCTACTTGTGATCTCTCTGTCAAATAAATAAATAAAATCTTTAAAAAAAAAAAAAAAAGAGACAACCTCAATAAAGTTACCATCTTTATCAATCAATTCAACCATATCAACCATAAAATCAATTTTATGGAAGCTGGCCAAAGCATTACTTAGAATAATGGTAAAATTATTTTTAAAACTTAAAAATTCTTTTTTTTTTTTTTTTTTTATAAGATTTTATTTATTTGGGCACCTGGGTGGCTCAGTGGGTTAAGCCGCTGCCTTCGGCTCAGGTCATGATCTCAGGGTCCTGGGATCGAGTCCCGCATCGGGCTCTCTGCTCAGCAGGGAGCCTGCTTCCCTTCCCCTCTCTCTGCCTGCCTCTCTGTCTACTTGTGATCTCTCTCTCTGTCAAATAAATAAATAAAATCTTTAAAAAAAAAAAAATTTTATTTATTTATTTGACAGAAAGATAGAGAGCACAAGTAAGCAGAGCGGCAGGCAGAGGGAGAGAGAGAAGCAGGCTCCCCACTAAGCAGGGAGTCCGACGCGGGGCTCAATCCCAGGACCCTGGAATCATGACCCGAGCTGAAGGCAGCTGCTTAACCAACTGAGCCACCCAGGCACCCCTAAAACTTAAAAATTCTTATTTGACTCTAATTATTTTTCCTAAAATCCCTACCAGAGATAATTCAGAGCTCTCCACAATTCCCCCCAATAACCAGAAATTAGAACTTGGTAAGAATAAACCTAGTACGAGCTAAACCTTACTTCCTGATAAGGTTCAAATCTGACAATAAGACAATTTCATTTTCCCTAAAAGGACAATTCATTTTTTAGTCACCATGATGCCTATTATTTTTTTCATTATCATGAACTAGCCAAGGTTATACTGTCATTAAGATCAAGGAGCAGTACTGAAATTCAAGCTTGTCGAATCTTTCTTTCATACCTGTAGGACTTAAAAACTAGAAGAGGACTATGGTAGGGTCTAAAAGGACACGGCTTCACTTCTACTGTTTTACTCTGTGCTGTCACAAAATCCACATCCACAGAAATCTCCTGCAAAAGAAAACAGTAATTGCACAAAGCAAAGACAGCTAGGGTGAATCCTAGACTTTATAAAGCATATGAAATGTTCAGTTACCTGACCATGCAAAGTCTTTTCTGTAATGCCTGTGGTGGTCTTTAAAATCAACTGTTTTAAGCTATCAGCTTTTGAATATAATTTCTGTAATTCACCGATTTTTAACCCTAGAAAAAGTTCTGGTTTTTCTACTGTATTCTTAGTAGGTTTGTTGATGCATTCTTTGTTAGGTGTATCAGTGTGCTTAAGGTTAGGTTTAGTAAAAGAATTCGATTCTAAAAATGATCTTCTTCGTTCCCTGTTCGAACCCGACAAAATCTCATCATCAGCATCATTTTCCTCAGTGTCCAGACTTAATTTATCTTGAGTCAAATCGTGAAGTGACGGTTGAGGTAAAGAAAATTCAGGTTCCTCTTCCACAACTGGAGCAATATTTAGTTGTTCCTTTGCTTTAAGGGCCCGGGCTTCTTTTAGTTTCTGAATTTTCAGGGCATATTCATATTCTAGCTTTTGTAATCGTCTTTTTTCCATAGCAATCAGTTCTGCTGAATGTTTTCTGGGACTTGATATTGGAGAATTGTCCAGTCTCATCATTTTGTTTGGCTGGAGGAAAAAATGATATATATATTTTACATCACTATAATTTCATAAAAAATTTTTTGGTTAAGATAAATGTGTTATCCCTACAATACAGTGCCAATATTAAAAAACTAAATCACTGACAAGAATATAATAGCTTGACAAAACTCCCCAATAGTTATGCCAGTTAATCTATAATCTATGAAAAACAAAAACTATAAAATAAAGCTTCCAAAAATGTGGACATCATTTAAAAACAAAGCTTTAGTCTGTCTGAATATGCAGGAAAAAACCCGAGTTATTTTATACATCTCTTACCCTTGGAAGTATCATGAAAACGTTTTCCTTTACAAAAATAAAATATTTCTACAAACAACTTACTCCAAGGCGATCCTGTTCCAGTTTACGTTTTCCTATTTCTTTACTAGCCACTGCCTTTGCCCGCGCAAGCTCTTCCCCATACTTTAGAGTCAAAGCTTTCTTAATGGTAACACGTTGCTGAACTTTGTGAATCTGAAAATACAGGATATTTCTGGAAATGTAAATGTAAACCTTAGGAGAGAGGAAATACCTTCTTAAACACAGAGCAGCTTTAGGGTATGCACCTGAAAATAAAAATATGCCAATATTATGTCACAATGGAAAACAGTACAAAGGTTATACATTTTGAGGTCTTTGGTTTATGGTTTTGTTTAAAAAAAAATCTGTACCATAAAAATATAAACATGAGACTACAATAACTTAATGTAAAAAAAAAAAAAAAACCAAAAACCACCAATATCTAATGTAAAAAAAGAACATTACTTGTTCCTGAAGCTTCTTTAAAAACATTCTGTTGACACTGAGAATTTTCTCTGTTGCCTGAAGTTGTTCTGTAAGTTTTGTAATCTTTGTTTCAGCATTTCGAACAGATTCTTTCTTCTTAGCTTCTTGCTGTACGAGATTCTTTAAAACAGATTCGTCTTTCATCAAGAGAATCCTAATTGGAGAAATAACAAAATTCTTATTAATGTCTTTCTAAACTAGTAGGCTAACACCATCAGAATAAAAAATTTACAAAGCAGTAGCTTGTTTTACAAAATATACTGACAGGGCGCCTGGGTGGAACAGTAGGTTAGGCATCCAACTCTTGGCTTCTCCTCAGGTCATGATCTCTGGGTGGTGAGATAGGAGCCCCACGATGGACTCTGTGCTCAGCAAGAAGTCTGCTTAGACTCTCTTCCTCTCCCTCTACCCCTACCCACTGCATGTGTACATACATTCTCTCAGATAATCTTAAAAACACATATATTGATATTAAAAGGATGGCTATTTTCATATGCACTAATCACACAGATATTCAAATAAGCATTATTCCATTTTATGAAAGCAACTATGAGTCTGATCTTTTTCTTAAAAAAAAAAAATCATTTAAGTCTGACTAATGTGAATTACAGTTGAAAAACCACTACTAGATTTGACTGAATCTGACCATACAGGACTCCTAAAAGATGAGGACTTAGGACAGAAAACTGCGATGTTTAACATCATTTATAATGCTCCTAATATACACACAAATAAACATCTGATTAACATAATCAAGCACACTTCAAATCTCTAACTCATTTTATCTAAAGCAAGGCAAGCAAGGGGAAAAGGAAGTCTAAATTTTTAAACAATATACAGATGTAAAGTTTGGAAATGAGAATAAAAACAGGACAAAAAATAAATTTATAGATACAGATTTTCATTTTCTCAACTACTAAATATTATAGTTAAGAAAATGAAGGATCTTTCCCTGAAGATATATTTCAACAATCACAACAACTGATATCTAGAAGGAATCATAAAGACAGAGAATATGTGATAGAATGGGGAACAGAAAGACAAAGAATTTTTAAAAACCTTTTCACTTTTTTTTTTTTAAGATTTTATTTATTTGACAGAGAGAGAGAGAGATCACAAGTAGGCAGAGAGGCAGACAGAGAGAGAGAGAGAGGGAAGCAGACTCCCTGCCAAGCAGAGAGCCCGATGTGAGGCTTGATCCCAGGATCCTGGGGATCATGACCTGAGCCAAAGGCAGAGGCTCAACCCACTGAGCCACCCAGGCGCCCCTACCTTATTTCACTTTTTATTGAAGCTACTAAATAAATGGAACTTAAGTGAATTTATTTTAATCTCCTTTAAAACACACACAATATCATTTCATATTGATAACGCTGGAGATTTACAGTCACCACAGCATTTCATTTATGAAGCACATTTTTCAGATCTTCAGTATCAGTAATGTCTAAGCATCACTGTGTATCATAGTTTGGCTAGCAGCAGGTTTTCTTAGTGCATAAAATAATGGCATACTTTAGATATAATAAAATGCTGAAGACATTTATAAAGACTATTTTTAAATGTATTTTATTTTGTTCAGAATACTTAATCTCCAATGTCTTGTAATGAAATGAAAAACAGATCATATTTCTGTTTACTTATAAAAAATTTACAGTCACTAAGTCCTTGAGCTATCTATGGTGCCTTACCAAAACATTTCATATTACATTGTTTTTCATGATTTAAAAAAATAAAGAGTACCAAGATGGTTATAAATTTCTACCTTTTTCCATTAACTGTGGGTAGATGAACTTTTGAAGCTTATTTTAAAAATCATTAAATTATTTATACATTGCTAACTCATCACTGCGATCAACTTTTACAATCTAACTTTGAAGTTTAAGTCAGTTAGTTAATAACAAGAGAATAAGGAACGTCTTACTTGAACAGAAACTCCCCGCCTTATGTATGTAAACCTACAGGGGGACTAGTGGAACAAAACTCACAAGTATTGATGTTAACACTTTGTTCTTCACCAACTAATGATTTCAAGGTGTGTGGAGTGAAAAAGATGTATAGCCACAATCAAATATAATCATTTCTATCAAATATATGCTAATGGTCCTCATCACAAAAAAATCTTTAACTATATATGGGGACAGATGTTACTATACTGTGGGGATCATTTCATATAGTAGTACATAAATACCATATCATTATGTAGTACACCTGAAACTAATATAATAATATATGTCAATTATACCTCAACAGAATAAATAAATTCCCCAAATATGTGAATGAATTCTAGGATTCATTATGTTCATCTTGTGAGGTACTATTTTTTTTTTAAGATTTTATTTATTTGACAGAGATCACAAGTAGGCAAAGAGGAAGGCAGAGAAAGAGGAGGGGAAAGAGGTCAAGCAGAGAGCGAGACGTGGGGCTCGATCCCAGAACCCTGGGATCATGACCTGAGCTGAAGGCAGAGGCTTTTAACCCACTGAGCCACCCAGGCGCCCTGAGGTTGTATGTCTTCAAAATTTTGAAACACCACTCAAAACACAGTGATTTCACAAAACATGTTAAGTTTAGGATTGTAACTTAATATTCACACATTCATAACAACACCATATTTGACTATGTGTATTATTGAACAGACTGGGTAATGACTCTTTTTAACAAAGCAGCCCACCTTTAACAACAACAATACGGTTCCAATGAAGGTATTTCAAAGATGTCAAAGTTTTAAAGAAAATTCCAAAACAAAGAGTTTCATCCATGTTTTTAGCAATGAATAAGCCATGTGTATATCTGAAGGGAAACAAATCTCCTTTGAAGTCTTGAAATTTTCATTTAAACATTAGTACTATTACTTTATGTAAATGTACAATTCAATAAAGTGATAGTCTTCTATAGTTTTACCAAGTATGAAAGAATCTATAATCATATAGTATACTTTTTATGACATACAGCCACAAAAATGCACCAATATAATACAGGAACATTTAAATACATACCAATATTTAATCAGATAAAGAGGCTCACCTATGTTTTTTAAGTTTTGCTTCTGCATCTGTAACCTGCTTAGTAACCATTGCTATTCTGCCAATCCCATCAATTTCCACATCAGAGTTTCCTGGGGATGATGAACTTGTCTTCAGCTGATCTGATTTAATCAAACGCTGTTTCTCTCTACTAAAATAACCAATGAAGGCAGATGAATTATACAAGAAATAAACTAAAATTATTTATCTTTAAAGCTCTATTCTATTTCATAAAATAAAAATATTAATCATATTGACTAATAATGATGACCAATATGCATGACCAAGCTGGCATTCGAAGTTGATAGTCTGCGTAGCCTAAGTATAGAGTTGTCAAATCACTTTGTTGTACACCCAAACTAGTGCAACATTATGTGTCAACTACACTTTAATTTAAAAAAAGAATATTGCTGATTCTCCTAAGTATTTTTTCAGCTTTACTGAGGTATAACTGACAAAATGATATATTTAAAGTGTAAAAATGACTTAGTGTAGTTCTCTTTTATAACAGCTGTCATTTTTCTCTAAGCTGTTTATATCTCAGTGCACCACTGTATTCAAGTCTATAAATGATTATCTGGCTCCCCCTTCTGTGAGTTATAAAAACATTAAGTCTGGATCTTGGATAAAATCAGCACCACTCATCTCCCAATGTCAATAAACTGTATAAAGACTAAGTTAAGTACTGAAATAGCACATACCTTTAAAGCTAATTACAAAAAATGCTACTCACTTGGCAATCTCTTCCTTTAACAATCTATATTCAATCTTCTTTTCTTCAGGCAAAGCTTCAGGTGTTCGCATGGGATCATTTTCTTTTTCAGATTTTGGAGGTACTTTCGGTTTTGAAGCTTGCTAGAAAATAGTTAAAGTCAACCAGATCAACAGCTTCCAATAAAACCACTGAAATTTATATTTCACATCACAACCCAGTGCACATTTATGTAGTTAGAAATAACTGAATAACTTCATAATTATTTTCTATTTGTTTTCTTAAAACAATGCAGCCTGTTAGCCACAACTTAACTGTATGATCCACTACGTCTACAGTTTTAAAATAATCAAACTAAATCATATGTAACCTACATACGTATAGTAAAAATAGGGGTAAAAGTTATATTTAGATTTTATGTTTAATAAAAACTGTTTATTGGTAATGTGATACAATTTTCAAAGCAATACATTTCCTTAGTACAGAGGACAATTATCCACTCAATTTTTACTAGTTTGAAAAAGGGACTAGTCAGTTGGAAAAAAAATGGATTTTTGATAGTTAAATCTAATTAAATTTATACATTCTTCACTCCGTAAAGTCCTAAATAACACAAATACTTAAAATATTTCCACAATTCAATATATTAAAAATCTAGACCTCTAAGGTCTAATTTTTGGGGGAGGGAAAAAAAACCTTTAATGACTATCAATAAATCATCTTTTTATCTTTCATTATTGCACTGACCTCAGCAGTTCGTCTCGCTTCTTTAATCATGGACTCCAATCCACCAAAAACACTATTTGTTGACTTGGAAGCCTCTCCATCAGACTCACTGTCATCTGAATCATTCAGTGTTACAACTACTGACTTATGCTTTGGAAGCTGCAAAAATAATATATTTGTTTCTTCTGATGACAAAAGTAACTATTTTTTCTTGGTTCTACCCCCAATTAGATGTGTTGCCTTGGACAAGTCATTTAATCTCTTGAATTTCAATTCCTAAAAATAATGGACTCCAAGTAGACAGTCTATGGTTTCTTATGGTTATGCTGAATATCTAACTTTGTCCCACTTCACCAATACTGGTGTTTTGCCCACCACATAAAATACTCTTTATTTTCTGTAGTTCTAGAAACTACTATGATCATCTTTCCATTAAGTTTTATTTTCCCCAACTTTCTTTTTTTTCTTTAATTATTTTGGGCAGGGGGAAGGGCCGAGGGAGACAGAGAAAGAATCTTAAGCAGGCGCTCTATCCCACAACCTTGAGATTACAACCTGAGCTGAAACTAAGAGTCGGATGCCTAACCGACTAACCATCCAGGCGCCCTATTTTCTCCAACTTTCTATAAAGAACTATAATGCCACCTAAATTAGCTATCTTATCAACCAAACAAAAACTTAGCAATTCTATATAGTTACTGACAAAACTTTTTGGCTTTTGTGGTTATATAGAGAGGGTAAGTGGCCAAAATTGGTTTACCTGAGGTAAGATTTCAACTTGGCTTTGGCTCCAGTTATTTTATTTCAAAGCCATTGGAAAACAAGGTAAAAAGAAACTATCATTTCAATTTATTTAATGGATATCAGTAAACATCATAAATAAATCCTGCCATTACGGTATAATCAATAATTGAAAAAAATACTAGCAAACATAAACAAAGGTGGGAGAAATAAAAAACATACATACAACTTGCTAAAAGTAACTCTAGAACAAAGAAAATCTGAATGGATTAATTTATATAGAAAAAAATGACAAAAAAAAATAATGCTTCTCCAAAAACATTATCAACTAACTACTAGTTTTCAAGCAAAGAAACTGCTCCCATTTCACTATTAATAAATAAAAATTGTTTTTACTTATATATGAATATATGTAACATATTTAAATGAACTAGGAGTTAGGGAATAAGACAGCAGCAAAATTTCATAAAAATTTCTCAGAAACTGTTTAACAGAATTAATTATGTTGCTTTGTTTTTACCGAGATCACAGTTCGTGGAAGACGAGGTCCTCTGTGAAACTTTGGATTCTGTATCCTAGGCTGAGATACTGTATTAATACTGACTATCGATAGATTGCTTCTTGGCACAGGCTGTGAATTGTTCAGAACTGGAGGTGAAGGTGGGTCACTGTTACTGGATGTTTCCTAAATAAGGAAAAAAGAAATATGAAACATTTCTAAATAAAGAAATTTCTGTCATCTTGAAAAGTCCTGCTAAATTAGCTTCAGACTTATCATTACTCTGAAAGGTTCAATGAATCCCAGAGAAAAGCAAAGCTAAAACTAGGGTCAAGAGCACCACCTAGAGGTTCAGGCACCTAAATTACCTCTGGCTTAAAAGCTCTTTTATTTGCAAGAGATTTAAGGAGCTCTTCTCTAAGCAGCATTTCTTCCTCCTCTTCCTCATCTGCAAAAGGTGGTTTTGGAGGCTGTTCTGGATCTTCAGGTGGGAGAGGTGGTAAAGGTGGTAGAGGAGGTAGAGGTTCAAGAGAAACACACAAGCCTTCCACATAAGGCTGGCTCAAAGGTGGCATAGACTAGTTATTTTTAAAAGAGAAAAAAATAGTAATTACAGCACAAATTTTACAAATTTCAAATATTTATCTCTGGAGCAACATTAAATTTAAAAAAGATAAACTTTAGGTTATTACTTTAATTGTAAGCATAAGTGAACTGTCACTTAGTAGATCTTAAAACTAAACCAAATTCAATATTCAACCATAAAAAGTATAATTTTTACAAGTAAAAAAACATTTTTTGAAACATCAAATTTTTGAAACATCTAATTTATGAACTTCAGGGTAATTATACAAACTTCTCCATTCCCCTTCTTATATTCACTCAGCTTTCCAAAAGACAGAAATCAAAGTTTACAGGGTCTCTTCTCTAGATGATTACCTGAAAACAAGTGAGGATACTGAAAACCAAAACATATGATAGATATTTAAGTAAAAAAAAAAAAAATTAGGCACCAAAGGAATTCTGGAAATAGTCCAGAGTATCTCAAGAACTATCCAGAAGAATCTCTTAGATGTTTGGGCGATGGCTTCTTAGAAAGTACTTATGCAGAAAACTAAATTTATACAAATATCGGAGTTTAGATATATTTTTGTTTCAAAGAACTACCAGAATTTCTCTCGGCATTTAGTTCATCCATTCTCCATTTCCCAAAAGGAAACATTTCAAGGAAGAAGGGGAAAAAAAAGTTTTTTTTTTTTACTCTGTGCTCTCATATCCCCTCACCTTAAGCTTCCAAGGAGGACACCAGATGTCCACCTAGGAAATGTGAAATGACAAAGAACCCATTAACCTACTGAGAGATCCGACTTGGTCTGTAGGTTCTTTCTAACTAAAAATAACCTCAGAACTTTTACTTTATGATTCTCCCACTTACTTTTTTCTTTCTTCCTTTCTTTTTTTTTTTTTTTAAATGAGGGCCTGGCAGTTCTTTTAAAAAGAAGCTGGGAAAAAAGAAACTAACTTCTACATACAATGTAACATTCTTTAGATGCAATTTCAAATTAAAAATAACTACTCATCAAAAGAGGAAAAAGGAAAAGAATTCATTTCTGAAAGTATCCTAATGCACTTAAGCCCAACTGCCAAAGAAGATAATGCAAAACAGCAGATAATCTTATTCTGCTTTAGAATAAATTTTTGGAGTAGCTACCAGCTGAGAAGTAAAATGGAAACATGCTAAGTACTGAAAGAAAATACACATAAGATTAAAAATTAGCTATGAAAAAAATCTCCAAATGGACAGCCTGCCAATATATAATTAACTATTTATTCTATAGGTTTCAGAGCTATTAATTTTGGTAAACAATTCTACTTTAAGCTCTCTTTAAACATTAACTACTTTTAGTTACGTACCAGTTTTTCAAAACAAATTAGGAAAGACACAAAACAACAGGATAATTTTCTTAAAAATCACACCAATTCACACTTACAGAAACCTGAGGTGGTGGAGGCAAAGAAATAGACGGTGCTGGAGAAAAATACCCCAGTGAACATTCAGAGAAGAATGGTGGCTGCACCGGTGAAGGGGCTGTAAAAAATTTTAAGAGTTTACAAACAAATATACTTTGAAAGGAATAAATTAAGATTATGATATGCCTGAAGAAATACAAATACACATATCTAAGCAGAGTGCAAATTAGTATCTTTAACCTCCATGAGACCTCCCTACCCATTCAATAGTGTCCTTTGTCATCAGAAAGCCAGCCTTCCAACTTAAGTTGACAATTAGTGCCTTAAAACATTCTGTTCCACTTTCACTCATCTACAGGAAAGAGAACAAGAAACGCAAGAAAAACACTTTTTCTTTTTTACAAACTATTTTTAAGGAATAATAAAACAAAAAATTCCTGAATTTGCTGAAGTGTCCTAACCAAAGGACAAACAAAAAACAAACCACTAATGTGGTAATTCCATTCCTCCCTTTATGTGGAATGAAAAAATGAACTACTTAAGTTGTATAGAAAGCAAGTAGGAGGAATGAAAAGAACTACTTCCTGCTGTATTTATCAATTAAATGCACACTCTGTCACATTTAATAATTCTGAAATAGTTAGAATCAATGCATCTCAATGAAACTGTTAGCATTTTTCTCTTCCCTGGTAGCAGATAAAAATAATAATGCATTTTACCTTCAGTGGTTTCTTAAGCCAGTGAAATACGGCAGATTTGAAGACTACTCTTGCTACCCAGTAACTATTTACCTCAGGTAAAGAAACTAACGCTTCTTTATCCCAGCTGTCTCACAAGTCAATATGGCCATTACCCACATGATTTATATGGTTAACTTGTGCCTATATGATACTATTTGAAAATTCAATTGGCCTTTAGAACATTTTACTTCTTAAAAATAAATACCGGTAGTGAATATAGCAAAAAGCTATAATTTGACAAAGGTGAGTAAAGAGTACATTCTCAACTAATTTTTTACAAAAGTTTTTGAAAGCATAGTATATAAAATTATTTTATAGAAACAGAAAGTATTAATAATATTGTTAATACTTGGGAATACAGTGAAATATCTTGAAGAACCTGGAAGCAAGAAAACTTAATACTGACCAAAGAGAGTTAAATTCTGAAATCAAAACATAATATTCTGAAACAAAACATAATATGAAACAAACATAAGCCTAAAGAGTAACCAAAAAATAAGCACTTTTGGTAAACATAACCAAAATCATATAGATTTTTCTGTTTCTGTCTAGACACAACTAAAGTAAGATTCTCATTTTGTTTTGTTCTGACAATATGACCACAGGGAGAAAAACACTGATGATATGATCTTTCAAGTAAGTGTTCCAGTTCCTAGAATGCCAACTGCATTCAGTTATCTGCTTCAGTTTTACATGTTTTAATTAGTGAGAAAATAGGTCTCCCACAGAATCACCCCTGAATAGCAACTAAAGCAAGTCTCCAGCCCTCAAGAAGAATCACATCCTAGAATATGCAATCTAACTGAACATTGCCCTGAGCAGTTCTAACCAGCCTCTACTGAGATGCCACTAGTAGTACCACTTACCATCTCCAAATTCCTACAAAGTAACATCACTGGAAGGAGAAAGGAACCCAAGAACACGAAAGATTTTTTTTTTCCCACTAAAGCAGAAATTGTCTATGATATAAAGATAACTTAAGAGATGAAAAATTTATTTTTTTTAATTTAAAAGCAGTGTTCTCCTCTTTCCCACAATCTTCATTTTTAAGATCAAACAGTTAATAGCAGACTTTAAACACTGCCTTTTTATTTAAATGCTATCTAGAAAGAAACACCTGAAAGAAAGGTTAGTATCATATATTTGAGGTTTGCTCTCAAAGTATCTCCACTAAATGTCTACGGTTTCCCAATTCACCAGCTAACATCTCTTTCATTACACATTTCTTTTAAGCTTTTGGGCAGCTTTATGATCATTGTCCATTTATGAAAATTTGTGAATATGTGAATGTTTCCAGTTTGGGCTCATACCTGGAGAATTGGTTTCACTGTCTGTATCCATAGCAACTTCTTCATAGTTATCGTACTGATAAATGCCGCCTCCACTATCAGTAGGTTGCTTATCTAAGGATCGTCTTAGGTCAGGATCTGAAGACTAATAACACAAGATATTTTTCAGTTTCAAAGCATTTTCTGTCTTAGTCTATTCTTAGGCTAGAAATTATAAAACAATTGACAGTTATCCTCTAGGGAACAGCATCAAAAATCATATTCCTCTGTAAAATAAGATGACACTAAGTTCCTGAACACTTATAGCCTCTCTGTATGAGAAACTGGATGAATAAATTCAAGTTTTATGCCATCAAGACTGTATTTTAGAGGCTCCTTGGTGGCTCCGTTGGTTGAGCATGTGACTCTTGGTTTCAGGTCATGATCTCATGATTGTGGGATCAAGCCCTGCACTGGGCTCTGTACTCAGTGCAGAGTCTGCTTCAGATTCTCTGTCCCTTTCCCTTACTTTCTCTCTCTAATGAATAAAAATCTTTTTTAAAAACCCTATATTTTAAAGTATTTTGAAAAAATACAGTAACATCTTAGTTATGAATACACTGATGACAGCTGAAAACTAGAAACTCTTAGGTGATATGTCTGTGTGTAGTTTTCTTTTTGTATTTCTTACATTTCACTCAGAGATAGTTTATAGCTAACAAAACCTATCCAGATTGGTAAGAGTAATGTACAAATACATACTTTTCTCTTTAAAAAGATTCTAACAAAGTACTCTTTAGCAGTTCCAAGTATTATAAATTCCTTGCTTAAGCAAACCTAATTTCTGACTCCTTAAAATTAAAGAGTTCTTATTCTTTAATATCCCTCTCTTCTTCAACAATTCATTCACAAGCATAATTTCAAATCTCAAAATCCTGAAATTTGTCACTGGTAATACATCACAAGATTAATTATTAAATCTCCAGTTTACTGCCTGACACCATCCATAATAAACAATGACAATTATCAATGACATTACTTGGTAAAAGTTTGCAAATGCTAAATAAGTAACTAAAAGTAAGCACAAGCACTAATGCTATGATGATTTAACTTTCTTTAAAATAGTCCATACCAATTAGTTGTGACACACTTTTAATTCTACAATACTAAACAAATGCTAAAAAAAAAAAATTAAGGAAGTTCTGCCCCTATATTTAGGGTATGGCTATTTTCCAGATAAGTCCTCACTACAATTTAGTAATCCTACTTTTTTTTTTTTTTTAAGATTTTATTTATTTATTTGACAGAGAAAGACACAGCAAGAAAGGAAACACAAGGAGGGGGAGTGGGAGAGGGAGAAGCAGGCTCCCATGCCAAGCAGGGATCCTGATGCAGGGCTCGATCCCAGAACCCTGAGATCACAACCCGTGCCAAAGGCAGCTGCTTAATGACTAAGCCACCCAGGTGCCCCAGTAATCCTACTTTCATCTAAATAGAGAAAGATGAAAAAGCCATAAGGAGACTTTGCTAACCATACTTTTTATTTTTCATTTCTTCTATTTCTAATATCTACAACAACAGAAAACTCATTCTTAATTATAACCAAACCTCCCTCCTCCCCCTAAAAGTTATAACAAGTTCTATTAAACACAAAAACTCTATACTTTTTCTTAGTTGATTGTATTTATGAAGATAATAAGGACACTTAAATTTGAATAATGTTTTGATTTTATATTTTTACACTCTTTACCTTACTTCTTGATCTCCTCTTCCCACCAACCAATTTCATGAATCGATTGTACTGCTCTTCCTGATTTGAGAGATCTCGAATTTTTCTGATTTCTTCTTCTCTTTTCCTTCTCTCTTCTTCTTCAGCTTGTTTCCGCTGATCCTCTTCTTTCTGTCTTTCCTGTTCTTTTTGTTGTTGTAGTTTCTTCCATGCTTTTGTTTGCTGCTTCCTTAATGCTTGTTTAGCTTTATATAAAAATACAGAAACATTGGTATCAGTTATAATTTTCTAGATAAAAGAAAATAAGAGCTTTATAATTTATTTTCATTGTCATTAAATCAAATATACAAATGCTCCTTCAAGTTCTGTTTATATAGGACTGTCTCCCATTCGGGGCCCTAAAGTTCCCAAACTCCAAACTTTCTGAATTAAAATCTTAAAACTGTATTGATATATGAAATCAAAAGAATTTAACAGAAATGATCACCTGTAGTGCTAACTTTTTTGGCTGAATGTGTTTTCGTACTGGTTTTAACTTTTTGCTGTACAGTTTTCGTCTTAGTCAACTTTTCTTTGCTTTCCTTCATCACCTGCTGTTCTTTTTGTTGCCATTTTTTACTGGCTGACTGAAGAGCCAAAAGACGAAGTTGTAGTTCTGACAGTTCCTCTTCATCTTCACCAAGTTTCTTTGAAAAAAGAAATAGTTGTAACTTTTTAGTTTAGTTTTATTATTTGACTTTAAACATTTCACCAAGTCAAACCTTTCCAAGGATCAGAATTTAGTTGTAAAGCAAATACTTAACGGCAATATAAGTAAAATAAGAAAACTGAACTATTTACCACAGCCCTACACCTCCAATCCCTATGATACAGACAGATCAACCTGTGGAGGGTGTGTGTGTATATCTAAGTTGAAGAGTTAGAGGGGATGAATACAACCGATGGAATAGTATGATGCAAAAGGGAAGTGTCAGAGATCAGCATTTAATTGAGCCTCCCAAGCAAGAAAGTAAAAATCTGATGACAGCAAATGCAAAATATAATTGAAAATGTCAGGTAAACAAAGCACAGATTCTTTTTTTTTTAAAGATTTTATTTATTTGACAGAGAGAGAGAGAGAGAGACACCTCACAAGTAGGCAGAGAGGTAAGCAGAAGGAGAGGGGGAAGCAGGCTCCCTGCTGAGCAGAAAGCCTGAGGCGAGGATGTGGGACTCTTGATCCTAGGACCCTGAGACCTCGACCACACGCTTAACACACTGAGCCACCCAGGCGCCCCTAAGCACAGATTCTTAATTGAAGTACATGGATATAGTGGGGATAGATGTATTTGGGAGTCCTCTGGCTTCCCTATCCTTTGAAATTAAATGCAAAACTGTTTTTCTTTTATGCATATGTATAAAAAAGGAGGGAATCAAAAGAGACTAAGAAACTAAGACTCAAAACGTCAAGGCTCATTTACCTAATAATCTTTGCTTACACATGAATTATAATCACATTTGTCTAATATCCAATTAAATTATTTAACTTCTTAAGATACTTTAACCACAAAGAAAACAGTGGGTACTTCCTACTGGTTTCACTCTACTATGAACTATTATAAATGCCTAACTGAATTGCCACCACATATTTCAGTACTTCAGTTTATCCAACAGGCTATAAGTACCCTTTCCACTGTTGGGAAATATATGTAACAAAGGAGTTGAAAAAATTATCTTTTTTTTAACTCTAAGTCACTTAAACATACCAAATTCTACTACTTGGTCCTGTAGTTCTAGAACTATGCTATCCAGTATGGTGGCAATGAGCCCCATGTGGCTATTTAAATTTAAATTAACTAAAACTGAGTAAGAAATTTAGTTCCTCAGCCACGCTAATCACATTTCAAGTGCTTAAAAGCCACATGTGGTTAATAGCTACCATATTGGAAAGTGCAAATAAAGAACATTTCCCATTATTGTAGAAAATTCTATTGGATAGTGCTGATCGAAAGCATTTAAAATAAAGCTATCGTCACTGTTCCATGGAGACTTAAGAGTCTTTGATTACTTTTTGCAACCACTCCTTTTGGAATAAAAAAAAGAAGTTACTCGTTTAGTCATACAACTATATGCTACATAAACCAGCTACCTGATGAGCAAGATTACTGAACCCCATTTAGCTCCTGGCTCTAACATTTAAGTCCTACATAACTTCAGGTAACTCACTTAATCTATCCATATAAATCTTACCTCATTTGTAAACCAAATAATGTCCCCCTAATTTATGAAGTTATTTTAAGGACATTAAAAATATATATATACATGCACACACATATGCATGCGTGTGTGTGTGTGTGTGTGTGTGTTTGTGTGTACATGGGTATATGTTGTATTATCAATCTTAAATTCAGGATCATCTCTTTTCTAAAGCTTCTAGGCTCTTTGCTTCATTTTAATTTACTCATAAAAACTAATTGAAATCTTAAAAGAAGGAACTGAAGGTATTTCAGATCTCTAATTCAACAAAGAAAAGGCTTGGGCTATTGAGAGCTACTACATGTCAAACACAGTGCCAGGTGCCTCTGTACTTTATCCTGCTCAACCTGGCCACAATCCAGAGAACAGGTGATATCACACTCATTCTGTAGAAAAGGAAATCAAGGCAAGCAAAGGCAAAGAGCTTACACAAGAACACTCAGCTAGTAAGAGGAGCTAGAACCGAATAGCAGGTTAAGGTCTAACTCCAAAGATTTCCCACACAGGATAATCCCCCAAAAGCAGGAAAACAAACTCTCTGGGTGAAAATTAAAAGTTTCAAAAAACTAACTAACAAAAAGATCATCTATGGATATATATAAAAAACACTTCAATTAAATTCAATTTAACTGAACCCAGCACAAAGATACTGAAGGACATCTCTCCAGATTTTATCTTTAAGATTTATGTCCAAATGGAAGTAATGATAAAAGAAATGACATAAAGGAAATGAGTAGAAAGCAAGACAGAACCTTCTTTCAAAAGAAAAGAGTAAAGCAGTATAAGAATCAGTCTTACAGAGACACCCAATTCCAGAAAGCAGAATCTTACCTTTTCAGATAGAATGTCTGAGGCACTAATTCTTCTTGTTAAATTTTGTTCTTTATCTTCTAATCCTTTAAAATAAAACAGCATACTTTGAATACTCCAAAAAACAGCTACCATCAATTTAAAATAAAATGCTGTATGATATTTAGTAGTAATTATTTTAAGAAGTCCCTCGTTTTCACAATCACTGACTAAGAAGGAAAGAATTCTATTAGAATGAAAATCTGACCAAACTTTTCATATCAGCCTCATTTCTGAAGTTATCAGGCAAAATGATTCAAAATATTAAATAAGTTAAAACCGTACTTTGATAAAAGGACTATGAATTAAAAGTAATTATTTCAATAACAATATTTACATTAAGTTGGCAGCACCTTATGAGCACAAAGCTACCTTAAAAACAAGTACAAACCATAAATTTCAAACTATAAATCTAACTTTACACAAAGTCTATAAAAGCAGATAATTGTTTAATTCACCAAACATGTAGTTAGACACTGTCCTACCACGGTTATGGGTCTCTACAGTACAGTTATTTCAATTCTGACTCAATACTTCCAAGATGAAAATTGGTCTTTTGCAGTCATGCTGTATTTTTTAAATTATTATCCAGAATTCCAAACTGAGCTAAAGACAATTATCAGGACATAGGTGGTAGTTAAAGCCATATAATTAAGAACACCCTTGGAGAATGGAATAGAGGGCATTCGACAGTTGAGGAAACAAAGGAAAACTTCAAAAAAAAAAAAAAAAAAAAAGGAAAGAAAATCAGAAGGTTTTAAGAAATTCTAGATGTGTATGGTATTATCAAAACCCCCAAATTTCATATTTATCAAGAACATCATCACTAAATATAGTAGATATGTCTACTCCCTTTAGAATATTCTCAACATTGTGGCCTGAATGGTCCTTTGGGAATATAAATTAATTATACCAGTCTTTTGCTCAAGATCCTTCAGTAGTTCACATTTCATTTGGAATAAAAACCAAAGTTCTTATGAGGCTCTACATGATCTATCCCAACCCATCATCTCTGACTTCTTGTCTTCCACTACTCAGCACCCGCCCCCTCTTTTTTAGGGGCAAGGCCTGTTATTCCTCAAATATGGCAGGTACCCTTCTGCCTTAACAGTAGTTATTCTAGTTTGTTGATTCTCAAACTTTACCAGGTATTAGAATCAACAAGAAGGTTTGTTAAATACAGATTCTTGGGCCCCATTTCCAGGGTTTCCAATTCAGTAGACCTAGGATAGGGCCTGGGCATTTGCATTTTTTTCTTTTCATGTTTTTTAAAATTTTAAACAATTTTTATTTATTTGAGAGAGATCGCACATGCGCTAGAAAGAGAGGGAGAGAGAGCACGCATGAGAGCGAGCTAGCGCAAGTGGGGTCAGGGGCTGAGTAGAGGGAAGGATGAGAGGCTAATCCCTGGACTCTGGGATCAGGATATGAGCCCAAGGCAGCCTTAACGGACTGCTTAACCAACTGAGCCATCCAGGCACCCCAGCATTTGCATTTTTATCAAGTTTCCTGGTAATCCTGGTCCAAGGGCCAAAGTTAGAAAATCAATACTCTAGGGGTACCTGGGTAGCTCAGTTGTTAGGCGTCTGCCTTGGCTCAGGTCATGATCCCAGAGTCCTTGGACTAAGGGCTGCATTGGGCTCCCTGCTTAGCAGGAAGCCTGCTTCTCCCTCTCCCCCTGCTTGTGTTCCCTCTCTCACTCTCTCTCTCTGTCAAATAAATAAATAAAATCTTAAAAAAAAAATCATTGCTCTAGCTATTTATTATCTGCCTAGAAAGCTCTTCTCTCGCATATCCATTTGGCTATTCCCTCATGGTCTTCAAAGCCTTGAATTTGAAGGCTTCAAATTCAGGCCTCTCCTGATCACTTATTAATACTGCAATCTGTATCTGCCACCCCCCCTACTTACCCTGCTATACTTTTTCCATAACTGTTTTTTTACTAATCATATTTATTCTCCCCCCTTTCTGAAACGCAAGTCCATGAAGGCACAAATTATTAATCTGTTCATGGACAGATTTCCCAAAGCCTGAAATAAAGTGCTCAATTTCTAAATCACTGGAAGAATGAAATAAAAAAATGAAGGAAAATTAAAATTAATTTTGTAATTACATCAAAGTATCTCTGCCCTGACTAGTTTCAGTGAAGAGCAGAAAAGCAGATGGCACTGGATTGAGAGGTAAAGTGGACAGTCAGCATGGACCAGCCTTTCAAGGAGTCTGGTTGAAAAAACAGAGGTTAAGGGAGACTACAGACTGGGAGAAATCCAAGAAAGGGAGAAATCCCTTTCCTTTGGGAAGGAAAATGCAAATAGTTCATACTAAGAACCTCTTAAGAGAAAGTGGTTAAAGATGAATCAAAATAAACAACAGACGGAGCAAGGTTCCAGAGAAGGTAGAGGTCAGAGCCAGGAATACAGATTAATACAAAGTGGCCATAAACAAAAATGAAATGAAGTGAAATGAAGTGAAAATCAATACAGTTATATGTTTACAGTAAGAAAGTGAGAAGCTGAAAGTTGAGTCAGATCACCTGAAATAGGAGGCACACCCATAGGCTGAACAATAGGAATAAAGATGAGTAAAAGCCTGAAAAAAATAATAAGGTTTAGAAGAGTTGTTGAAAGAAATGGAAAAGCATTTCTTAAAAATGTTTAAAAGCTTAAATGCTTGATGGCAGAGCTGAGAGTCTTGCTGAGGACTAGGGAAGGCAGACAGTAGGGGGTGGAGAGGATGCATATGAAGAAACTAACCAATATAATTTATTCAGATAAAATTTTAGCTTTTTTGGTTTTCCTCCAACTCCTCTTCCTTACTGCTGTCAGTTACATTTCCAAAACAGATACCTGATAACATCATTTTCCTATTTAAAAATATCTGATGGCCCACCTGACATTTAAGAAAATCTATATTCCCTAGCCAAGACATTCAAGGCCCTCTGCAATCTGATTTCAATCTACCCTTTTATAAATTTATATCCAACTCCTCCAAGAAACATACCATATATCCCACACTGTCCCCATTTCAGATCAATCTCAATTAGCCTTTAAAAGTTCTCTGTGCTTTTTATCTGCTCGTTTGGTTCCTTCATACTTCCCAAGTCGAAAAGACTAATTTTTTGAGCCACAAACCAAACATTTCCATCACTATGAAAACTTTCTAAACCCAGGGAGACATATTTGATCCTTTCCCTGTATTACTGCAGGCTTTCATACATAACTCTTATTATACTCTGTAATAGTTATTTGCGTTTTTTTTTTTCTATCCCACTGAGTTACACTTTTTGAAATTTCCTACCTGGAATCATGGTGCTAAACTGAAGAAGAAAAAAACATGTTCCTGAGAGTATGTAACCAAAACCAGTCACCACTCAGGTTTGCAATACAATGTACACATGGCTGGCCTTGAAAACTTCAAATATAAAGCGGTCCCAGAGCAAAAGTCTACTCAGGTGCCTAGCAGTGGCAAAAGAAACCCCTCTCTTGGAAATTCATCTTTGTCCCAGGCCTCAAAAAATTCCCACCAAAAAAACTGAAACTAAAATGAGCACCTTAAGAAACAAAAAAGAAGGAAGAGAAAAAGAAAAGAAAAAAACCACTAAGCATTCAAGGAAAGGTATAAAAAATGGGAACCAGAAATGAGACCCATAAAAAACTTAGGTACTGAAAATTAGCAAACAAGGGAAAGAAACAACTAAAGCAAACCTATGGTTAACATGCTTAAAGAAATAAAGATAAATTTGAAAAAATAAGCAGAAAAATCTAAAAAGAATGACCAAAGTAATTTGAAAAAAAAAAAAAAAAAAACTAAAATAAAAACTGTAACTGAATTTAAAATTCAATAGGTGAAATTAAGACAAATCAGACACAGCTAAAAAGAGAATCCATGAACTGAGAGATGCATCAGAAGAAATTATTTAGAATGTAGCAGATTTACAGAGAGATGGAAACTTAAAGGAAATTAAGAGAAATGGAAGATAAAGTAAATGATTTGATATACATATACACAGAATTCTAGAAAAGAGAATGAGAAAACATTTAAAAGATGACAATTTTTCAGAATGAAAATAAGAAGCACAACAAACTGCAAGCTATTCTGAATAAAAAGAAATCACAATCAACACATCATAAACTACAGAATATCAGAAACAAAAATTAGATTTTTAAAGCAAGCAGAGAAAGAAGATAAATTAACTTCACATTAGAAACTATTAAGCCTGATAGCTGACTTTTCACCAAAATCAATAATGGAAGCCAGACAATATCTTTAATATGTTGAGAATATAATTAGCCAATCTAGAATTCCAAACCTAGATCGCCTCTCGGCCTTTTGGCTAAGATCAAATGTAGAATTCCAAACCTAGAAAATTATCTTTAAAGAAAGGGCAAACAGATAAGTTTTCTATCCAGCAGACACATCTAAATTCTAAAAAATGTCTTTTAAGGATAAAAATTTTAGCCACAGAAAAGTGAGTGAAGAAAGTGTTAAATTATGAGCAAAGATAGGCAAATTACTAGCCTTTGTACAGGAGAGGATAAAGACCTTGATTAATTTTAAGCGCTGATAAGAAAAATTCATGTTACAATTCTGAAAGGAAACAATATGAGACAAGAACTTAATATCTAACTTCCAAACCAGTAAAAGGAAAAAAAAAATTGTAATGGGAGGGAAAAACACAAAAGAAGCATGAAAGAAAAAGAAAACAAAATCCAAGTATCAGTAATAATGATAAATGCAAATGAGCTATATTCTAATAAAGGACAAAGACTGTCAGACTAAGTTACAAAAGAAATCTAGTTCTATACTATGTACAATTGACATTTGAGACTTGAGAATATAGAAGGACTGAAAGAATGGAAAATTATATACAAGGCATTTATACTTATCGAAAGAAAGATGGTGTTAACTATTGGCACAAGATAAATCTTTCAGTCAGAAACATGACTAGAGATGAAGAAGGCCACCACACAACAACAAGAATGAGTCAATCCTCAGCCTCAAAGTATTTAAAACAAAAACTGAAAACCATAAATCCACCATCATAGTGGCTGATGTTAACAAATCTTTCAGAAATAAATCAATCAGATCAAAAAATGAATAAAGATGTGAACATAAAAAGCTTGATCTAACAATCCATGTATTCCTTTCAAACACACACAAAACACTTATAAAAAATCAACTGCAAAGTTGTAAAGCAAGTCTCTACAAATAAATATGACAATATCTATATTCTCATTCTTTCTCTAATAGCTCCTTCTCTGACAGTATGGTTGACTTAGAAACCAGTAACAAAAACTATAAAGAAGCTTCATGTTTGGAAGTTAAGAAACATACTTTCAAATAGTCTACAGGTCAAAGAAAAACAAAAATTAAAAAATATTTAGAAATGTGTGGGAAAAAATTATATATCACAAACAGCTAAAGTAAAAACTTCAAAACCCAAACCGATCTTAACAGGAGAGAGACTGAAAACTAACAAGTTTTTTGTTTTGTTTTTTTTTTTTAAGGTTTTATGTATTTATTTAATTGAGAGAGAGAGAGAGAGAATGAGAATACAAGTGGGGGGTGGGGGCGGGAGACAGAGAAGCAGGCCTCCTGCTGAATAGGGAGCCAGCCCAATGTGGGGATCAATCCCAGGACCCTATGATCATGACCTGAGCCAAAGGCTTATGCTTAAGGGCTGAGCTATCCAGGCACCACCAGTTTTAAAAGCTATGGACTTATTTCTAGGGAAATCTAAAAACTGGGGGATATAACTTACAAATGCTACAAGTAATAGAAAAGTGAGATTCTTTTTTTCTTTTTTTTAAAGATTTTATTTATTTGAGAGAGAGAGAAGCCAGGGTACAGGGAGAGGGAGAAACACACCCTGCTGAGCAGGGACCCAGGATCCTGAGATCATGACCTGAGCCAAAAGCAGACACTTAACCAACTGAGCCACCCAGGCACCCCAAAAAGTGAGATTCTTAAGAATTTTTTTTATAGAGGCGCCTGGGTGGCTCAGTGGGTTAAAGCCTCTGCCTTCAGCTCAGGTCATGATCCCAGAGTCCTGGGATCGAGGTCCGCATTGGGCTCTCTGCTCCCCGAGGAGCCTGCTTCCTCCTCTCTCTGCCTGCCTCTCTGCCTACTTGTGATCTCTGTCTGTCAAATAAACAAACAAAATCTTAAAAAAAAAAAAAAAAAAGAATTTTTTTAAATAAATTTCACAACTTATAGGAAATGGACACATTACTAGAAAAATACAGTTTATCTAAACTGCCTTAACCAGAAATAGAATGCATGAACAGTCAATAGTATAAAACCTCCTCAGAAAAATTCCATCCAGACCCAGACACTTCTACCAATAATACCTACCAAATATTCCAGGACCAATTCTTAACTTTACTCTTGAGAATAAAGAAGAAACCACTCCCCAAAACTCATTTTGACCATTATCATAACCTTATACTAAAACTTGGCAAGGAAAAAGGAATAAAAATTACAGGCTCTTAACCCAGATAAAAAAATTCTAAATAAAACATTAGCAAACCTTTATTTGTGAAGACTTTTTATTGCCCCAAACTGGAAGAACTCAAATATCCTCAAATGGAAATGGGTAAACAAACTGTACCATAACTATACAATGGCACATTCAATAATAATGAACTAGTGATATATACAACTACATGATGAATCTCAAATACATTAAGCTAACTAAATGAAGGAAGCTAGAATCAAAAGGCAATATACTGCATGACTCCATTTATACGACATTTTGGAAAAGGCAAAACTATAGAGAAAGAAAACAATCAGTAATTATATAGTGGGGTAAGGGAGGAAGGAACGGATTACAAAGGGGCATGGGACAATCTGTGAGAGTTAACAAAACTGTTCTATTATCTTAATTGAGGTGCCTGGCAATGGTTACCCAACTGCTTGCATTTGTTAAGACTTAAAGCACTACACGCTAAAAAAGGTAAATTTTACTGCATATAAATTATACCTTCATAAAAAAAAAGAAAAAATTTAACGAATCAAATCCATGATGTACAAAAATGACATAACAACTACCTGGATTTATCCTAAATATACAAGAGTAGCTTAACACTACAAAATTAACTAATATAATCTATTACACTAATACATTAAAAGATGAAAAATCAGATGTTTTTCTCAATGAAGAAAAAAGATGTGAAAAACTTCAACATCCATTCATCCTGAAAATCTCAAACAAGGAAAAGGGGGGATAAAAGCTTTCTACCCAATAAAGGATACCTCCAAAAAATCTAACATCGTGTTAAATGCAAATAATCCAAAGCATTTTGTAAGTTAGGAAACGAAAGGTCCACTGATACACTTATGTTAAAAATTGTACTAGAAGGACAAAAAGAAAGATCAGATTGAAACTAAATCTATCATTACTGAATAATATGACTGTCAATGTAGAAAGTGCAAAAAGAACTCACAGATAAAGTATTAAAATCATTTCAATGAAGCACACTACCAAAATAACTAGTTACCCCATAGAGAAAGAAGAATCTTAGCACTAATTGAAAATTTTAATTCTATTACCTTGACTAGGTTCAGTAGTGTCAGATTTCAGGGAAAGCTGTTTTGTTCCATCTTTAACTTTTTTCAACCGGTTCTTATCCCCTGGTAAAGTCAATTTTTGCCTGAGTGGTTTTAATTCAAATGCCTGAAAAGTTTTGACCTGTGTTTTCTCCTCAGGAGCTACTTCTTTACTTGGGTCTTTTGTAATACTGATATTATCAGTGCTTGTTTGGTCCTCAAAGTTCAATGTTTTAGTATCTTCCTGCATGTTCTCTTCTTTGCTACTCAAAGCTAGTTTTTCATCTTTATTGATGCATTCTAATTCCAACTGTATTTGCTTATACTTCAAAAGTAAGTCTTCAAAAGTTTCTTCTCCACAGTTTTCACTTTTTGATGAATAATTTTGTTTTCTTGATGGAGATCTTCCAAAACTTTTGGCTGAAGAGCATATTAAGGAAACAAGCTTCCGAAGTTTTTCCAGTAAATTTAATAAAAACACATTAGGTTATAGATTACTTATCTCCCTTTTTAGCGTGTTTTTCGAAAAAGATGAGTTAGTATTTTTAACTACTAAATTACATTTACTGTATGCCCAATTTCTTAATGTGCCTGTATTTCAAATTTAACAAGTAACCATACAGAACAATCCACTTAGAAAATCACTGGTATCAGTTATTACGGACAGTACCTACAGGTATTCCATCTACTTAGATTAGGGCAGCATTCCTTCTATAGTTATCAGAAAAGCCTATATAAGCTATATCTTAAAAGATTCCTTTCTAAAGGAAGAGAGGAGAAATAGAATGGTTTGTCAGATATGCATAATTTACACTCCAGATAATGAGAAGGAAACATTTCCTCTTAATTCGTTTCTTCTCTTGTCTCAAATTTTTAAAAAGATAAAAAACACTGACAACTAATAGTTAAAACTAGTTTATAAATAGGAAGCATTTTCTTAAAAACTAAATACATAAGAATCTTGAAGCTCAAGTATACTAATATGCAACATACGCACAACAAACAAGGGAATTACATTTTTTTTTAAAAGATTTAATTTATTTATTTGACAGAGAGAGAGATATCACAAGAAGGCAGAGAGTCAGGGAGAGAGAGAGGAGGAAGCAGGCTCTCTGCTGAGCAGAAAGCCAGATTCGGGGCTCGATCCCAGGACCCTGGGATCACGACCTGAGCCGAAGGCAGAGGCTTAACCCACTGAGCCACCCAGGCACCCCGGGAATTACATTATTTAAAAAAAAAATAACTTCCATAGTATTCACAATGTGTATCTTATAAATTAATTTGTCTCTGAAGATAGGGAATAATGCTACCAAAAAATGTTTTCCTCCTCTAACACAGTGATACATAGAACATAACTTTTTCCTTAGAAACAAATGGCTACAAAATTCCAAACTATAATTTTTACTCAAAATAATTCACACTGGCAAAAATTGTTACACCTCACTTCTCCAGCCTAGAAATTAACAAGATTTAAAGTACTTTATGTGACAATATGTCATTTATGGATCATTTAAAACTGGCTAGGATATAACTTTACAGTTCCCTAAAGATGGTTCCTCTGTTTAACAACCTACAGTACCAATCAACCTTCAGATATTTTAAAATTTCCCTGATGACTAATACAAGAATGGGAATCACCACCAAATTTTTTTTCACCACCATTAATTTCAGAAACTAAACTAGCATTACAACTGAAAATCTTAACAGTTCTGCAACAAAACTGTTTTAGTAAACCTCTGGTTCTGTGACCTAAGCTCTTCAGAGCCAAGTTTCTTTAAACAATATTAATCTCTCATAACCTGTCTTAACTCTTCAACCAAACAGAATCTGGCTTCTGCTAGCTGAGTTTGTTTATCCACCATGTTTTCAAACTATTTTACCTGACTTCTCCACAGCTTTGGACACTGCAAACAACTTCTCTCTTGGCTTTTCTAAGTCCACT
Organism: Lutra lutra; assembly: GCF_902655055.1. Lineage (NCBI taxonomy): Eukaryota > Metazoa > Chordata > Mammalia > Carnivora > Mustelidae > Lutra > Lutra lutra. Next base: position 98,638,739 of record NC_062285.1, read on the forward strand.
CTCCTTTTTTCCCCTACATTCTATCTTCCTTTAAGTCTTCATGACTCCTTTCCAACTCCTATAATAATGGTGTTCTCACTATTTTAGCCTCTTTCACTTTTCCTTTTGAACATTCTAGTGCACTCCTGTATTTTATGTACTACAAGGAGAAATTTGGCCTCATGATAGATATTCTAGGTCTTATCTTCCACAAGCCATCTCCTATTCTGCTGCTGAACTAATGTATCTAGAAGACAAATCTGATCAGATCTGTCCCCTTGTTTAAATCTCATTAAGAACAGAATCCGAGGGCGCCTGGGTGGCTCAGTGGGTTGGGCCACTGCCTTCGGCTCAGGTCATGATCTCAGGGTCCTGGGATCGAGGCCCGCATCGGGCTCTCTGCTCGGCAGGGAGCCTGCTTCCTCCTCTCTCTCTACCTGCCTCTCTGCCTGCTTGTGATCTCTCTCTGTCAAATAAATAAATAAAATCTTAAGAAAAAAAATAAAAATAAAAAATAAAAAATAAAAAAAAATTAAAAAAAAAAGAACAGAATCCGAAATACTTACAATGGCATACAATGCCTTCATTTGACCTGTACTTCCTTTCCAATCTCACATTTCCCCTGTTCATCACAATTTATGCACAGCTTTGTATTTAGGTTCTTCTGTTCTTCAAATTGACCCCAATCTAAAACTCAAATGAACCTCCTATCTGAAGCCAGAGCATTACTTGCTCCCCCCACCATGATATACTTTGTACATAAATTCTGTAATTATCCTCATCTACACATCACTTTTCAATGGAGCCATCCAAAGGCATAACCACAGTGATTAAAAAAAATAAAACTGAAGACTTTGGGAAGATTTGTAGAGAGAAAAGATTCAATACACTAACAGAAAAGACAGAAAAATGAGGAAAAGCAACGGAGTTACAACTGTAACTAATCTCTGTCAAGGCTAAATAAGATCTCCTACTTCTGTCTAATACAGGACAACTGGGATGAAACCAACACTTAGAGAAGATTTAATTTTAAACTAGTTAAGATGCAATTTCTAAGTGAAATCTGGTTTAAAAAAAAAAACGCTTTCCAACTGCAAGTGAAAATGACTTTCCACTAAAAAAAAAAAAGAAAATGACTTTCTACTGATGAGAGACACTGGCCTAATTATGTTACCTCTCATATTAGAAAGTTTAAAACAGTAGTCAACCAAAGGAAACATATGCTAAGAGGGACTAACAAAGTGTCTATCACTAAGAAAAATTTTAAATGAATGATAATGAAAATAAGTGCCACATTGGAATCTGTTGTTTTTTTTTTTTTTTTTTTAAGATTTTATTTATTTGTCAGAGAGCGAACGCAAGCACAAGCAGGCAGAGTGGCAGGCAGAGGCAGAGAGAGAAGCCGGCTCCCCACTGAGCAAGAAGGCTCCATGTGGGCGGGGATCCCAGGATCCTGGGATCATGACCTGAGCAGAAGGCAGCAGCTTAACCAACTGAACCACCCAGGTGTCCTGAGTGGTTCATTTCATTTCTTTAAAGCTGCACCTAGCTTACCTTAATCATTACAGAAAAATAAGTCAAAAACAAAAAAACAAACAAAAACTACAACCCATGTTACTTCACTTCTAGATTATGGAAATGAGCCACAGTATATCCCTTATTCTTTCTTACCTTTTTTTTTTTTTTTTTTTGAAAACTCCACCCCCAATATGAGGCTTGAACTCACAACCCCAAGATCAAGAGTCACATCCTCCTCTATTGACTCATCTAGCCAGGTGCCCCACAACTCTTATTCTTTCTTAAAGTAATTATTTATAAAATAAAACTGTCATTATTATAACTGCACAGTGGATATACGAATAAGCCTGAATACAGTCTTGGTATTAAGGAATTTAAATTAATAAAATTTTGTATTACAAATTTTGTTTGCTCACATTATATAAGAGTAGCTGAAAACTATGTTTTCCTTCACAAATTCTTACAAAGAATACCACCTCTAGGATGGATTAATGATACTTCATAAGGAAAACAATGAGCAGAGGATCAAAACAAGCATCCTCTTCTTAAGTGCAGCATCTATGGAAAAGAAAGAGCAAGAGAGCTCATTTCTGCTAAGTTACTACGGAAATCGGACTGGATATATCCCTGTACTTTTTTCACATCATATGCCTGTTTATTAAAAGGAACATATAAGCTTAACAATTAATAAATATACATATGGCAAAGACCAAACTGGTATTGAATGAACGGACAGAAAGAAGGCAAAGGCAGGAGCTAAGCAAATTCCCTCATCACCACCTTCTCTAATACAGATTAAATAAAGAAAAAACTGCGCTCCCAGAGTACCTTTTACATATCTCATTTTGAAGTTTTTACATTAAACTATATATTACATTAAACTGTATTTATTCACATCTGTCTCTCCAACACAAATTCTAAGCTTCCTCTTTTATATTCTTAAAAAATATATATGTGAAGCAGCCTCTTTTTAGAATCAGAATCAACAACTAACAAATCCTTCATTTAAAAAAATATCTTGGGCAGAGTTCTTCTTTTTTTGAAAGAACATCATTTATCTTTTTAAAAGTTAAATCCCTACTTGATTTTCTTTGAAACAATACGAGGTGCTCCTAATCCAACTTTTGGTTGCAGAATTAAGTTTTTTCAGGGCACTAGCACCAGAAACTGCCACTTTGTACCTAAACTTACATTTCTTGCTCATTTATTATTCCGTCGTCTGGAAAAGATCATTTGATCCTAAGTATTCTGTAAAAATAATGTTGAATGTCTTCCAAACAAATGTCATTACATGTAAGTTTCATATAAAATATGTTAATCAATACACCATAGAAATTACAACCAATAATAACTCTACTTATAATAATTTTTATGCAGTTATCATGAAATAAAACCTAGGTCTACAAAACCCATCACAACCTAGCAAACCTTCAGATGACTGATTCCCCAGTATAAATCTTAAGTAAACTTAAGAATTACAGATAATGGGATTAGAGACAACAAAAATCAGATATTTTTGCTATTTTCCTTTCAACCTCCCCATAATCTCCCCCTTCCAGACACTCCATGGCTTTCAATATATTAAAATAGCGTTTATCTTTCTCTAACCTACATTTGAGTTATAAAATGTTCAAAACTGAACATAAGAAATAAAGAAGGTGAAGTTTTGCAGAAGGTTGTATGAATTCAATAGAGTTGGTAAAGATACGGGTCTTTCTCCCCTCCCCCACTTTAAAAGGCAGCATGTGTAAAAATTAATCAGGAAAGGTAAAAGCAGAATCACAAATAAAAACTATAGCATTACGTAGAATGGAACTTCACAATTTTCAATGTCAAAGTTCAATACAAGCAACAGTATTCCCCAAATCGTTTATGATTCCTTTTTCTCCTTCTAACAATCTAAGTCAACCTTTTATAAAAACAAAGTTCTTGTACCGGTGAAAGTAAATACTATTGAAACCTGGGTTAGCGATGTACAATTGCAAATGTGATCTCACTAACCTGTCCCCAATCCATAATACCTTAATGTTAAAAAGCAATATACCCAAAAAAACAACCTTAAGAAACAGGTCTATATAGTGTGACACACGGAGACTACCAAAGAACAACTTAAAGTATACTGACACAGTGACAAATAAGCGGTTCTGATGGTTCAGAAAAGTTACTCATCTCATAGACCTAATAATGACGCTAAAGGGAACTTTAGTAAGTGACACACCCAGGGAGGACCGCCACGTTAAGGATACAACTCTTCCGAGGTGGAGAGGGCTCTCGCCAGCTCTGACTGCTGCTGAATCCGGATCCTGCTCCTCCCAGAGGAGGTCTGCCCCCCGGCTTTCCTCCTCGCTCACCCCCTCCTCGCCCCCGACTCCAGCGACTTCCACCCCGGTAAGGCCTGCCTCGAAAGCGGAAACGGTCCAAGGCGATGTGGCTCCGTTCCCAAAAGGACGGCCGGGGGCTGCTTTCGGACAGTGAGCTCGAAGGCATCCGTACGGAGGGCGGGTGAGACCGGAACGGCTCTTTGGGTCGGTAGCTGCTGTGTCCCCTGAGGTGGCCCCGCTCCGACGCGTGCCGCGAGCGTGAGAAATTCCTCAACTGCTGCTGAGAAGAGGACGACGACGAGGAGGAGCCACCGCCTCCGCCAGATCCACCGCCCCGGGCCGGGTGAGGAGGCCTTCGCCGCGGATATGGCAACAGCCCGCCGCCACTGCTGCTGCTGCTGCTCCGGCTCCGTATCTGGCTGTTGTTATCGTCGTCGCTGATTTCCCCATCTTCTAGCTCCCCTTCTTCCTTGGGCGAGAGGCCACTGGAGGCCGGGGCCGAAATATCTGCGGTCGCCATCCCGGGAGCAGCGCCTTCCCCTCAACCTTAGCCCTCTGTCCGGGGATCCGCCCGACAATTGCTTTCCTCCCCGGTTCCCTTCTTTTCTAACGGACCCGGTCGGTGCGGCCTTACTCTACTCGGACACCTAGCGGGCTTTGCTCCCCAACTTCCCCGCACCCCAGCTCTTTCTCGCCGGACCGTCGCAACCCAGTTCCCTTCCCTAGCGCCCCCTTGCTCCTCCGCGATCGGGGCTCTTCCGCCTCGCGAGAAAGGGCCTCTGGAAGTGGCTCTGCCCGTGACGTCACTTCCTGCGGCACGCAGGAAACAAGCGTCCAGTTCACGCGATAATAATTAGGACAACGCGATGCTTAGTGGGACTTGTAGTCTTTTTTTCCTCTGTCTTCGGGTTTGTCGTTCCAACCTCTATCTCACACCCACCCCCGACTCCAGATTGGGATATCTGGGTGCGTGGCGGGGTGGGCGGTCCCATTTTTAATCTTGGCTGCAAGAGTTTCATAGTGACGGAGGGGTGGGGGAGAGACGCTTTTTTCATTGCTCCGAGGACCGCTGCCAAAGAGACGCAGTAGTCCCACTCCCGTTTTGGAAGCCGGGAGAGGGCGGCTTGTGTCCGCCATGTTGGTGAAGGTAAACGTAGGCGACCGGAGCTCCAGGACTGTCTGCTTTGCTGGCTGAAGTCTGCCATATTAATAAAGAGACAGGGAGGACTGACACCCCCCCACCCCCCCACCCCATTCACAAACCCGTTTTTCCCACTCGGCTTTTACGACTCCTCTCGGTGGGCCCGTCCCCAGCCTCGCTTGCCTAGCGTTTGCCCGAAGGAAGCGTAGCAGCCAGCGCCTCAGAACAGGCTTAAGGCAGCGCCGAATGAGGGGGAAAGGGAAATGCCGACCAATTGCGCCGCGGCGGGCTGTGCTACTACCTACAACAAGCACATTAACATCAGCTTCCACAGGTAACCTGGGCAGGGAGTGGGGGTAACGGAAACGGGAGTTCCTAGATTGGGTGTCGCTTGTGTGGAAGGAGTAAGAGGATCCTACTAATTCTAATGACTTCACTACCTAGCTAGTAGCAAGGAAGCATCAATTCTGCCCTTTGTGTGTATTTCTTAAATCTGTCCAATTTTTTTCTTCGGGGAGAGTTAATTCACTTTGTCAAAGAAATCCAAGTTCTGTATGGTGGTTACTCCTTAGAGAAAAAGTAAAAGAATATCTTAATTTTCTATTCTTTTGTGTTAGGCTGGGTCTTGACATGAATGATGCCTTAAAAGGAAGCGAAACCTTCCTGTTCCAAGTCAGCAGTCACCTTAAAAGCCTGCTGTGCTCCCATCAATATTAGGAAATTCTCACTAGCTAAATTGACATGGGAAGCATTTAGATTTCTAATAGTCACATACAGTTACTGCGGAGGAGTTGAGTCATCATTGATATCCATGGAATGAAGAGATGGTAATGAAAGTGCAGAAGATGAGCCTTCTGTTCTTACCAGAATAGAGTAATGAAAAGAACTTAGGTTTTGTTTTTCCTCCGTTTGTTGGAAGAACAGTCAAAAGTCTTTAGTTCTGTCAAATCAGAACTTTTGAAAACATTGTGAACACTGCATGAAATATAGTAAGTACTCGGTAAATGTTTACCTTCTGTGCAAGTGCCTGCCCTGTGCCTGAAGAAAAGAAGCATTGAAAAAAAAAAGCTATGTGCAAATAGTTCTGAATTTATATATCTCGCAACTTAGTACGATCTTAGAATGTGGGGAAAAAATTATATCCTTAACTATTTCCTTGCCTAATTATGACTAAATGATCCCTTATTAAAAACCGCTACCTTAAAAAAAAAATCCTTGTGATGTTTGTTTTTCAGGTATTTCATGGAAATGTAGTGCTTCATTCATTCATCCATCAAATGTGTACAGGGTTCTTATTTGCCTGAAGTTGTGCCAGCGATCCAGAAAATTTTTTTTCTTTTTTTTTTTTTTTTAAGATTTATTTGAGAGAGCTCGAGCACGCAGGCGCGGGGGAGGGGCAGAGGGAGAAGACGACTGAGCCTATCCAACAAGTGGGGAGGGCCACTGGCTGTTAGTGGCCACTGGCCACTCACTTCCCTGAGATCATGACCTGAGTCAAAATCAAGAGTTGGGGGCCTAACCGACTGAGCCACACAGGCGCCCTCCCACCCCCAACCCCCAGAAAATTCTTATACTTCTTGAATTTAGTAGGTAGTGAGAAAGAAGGATAATTATGGTTAAGTGCTACAGAAGAGACACCTCGGATACCTAACCAATAGCCTCGTAAAGTCAAAGAACATTTCTCAAAAGGATGTGAAATTTCAGATGATACTAAAGGATGACATAGATTTAGTCCTGTATGCTACTTTACTGATTTTCTCTTTTATCCAGTGAGTATTTGAGAAGACACAAAGGTTTTTAAAAGAACGGCATGATTAGATTTTCATATTAAGAAGCCTTCTGGCAGCAGTGTGGAGAATTATGGTGTACTTAAAGTGTTCAAAATGAGCTTATTACACAATTTACCTACTAATTCTTTCACAGAGAAATTCTCCTACAGTGTCAACTAAGCTAAACTATGTACTTCATTGCTGGCACAACCAGCACTAGATTGGAAGAGGTGAGAGTTAGTAGGGAAAAAACTGGAACTTAGAGTAAAACAAGGGAGCATCTACCAGTAACCTGGACTAGAGTGATACTGACAGAGATAGAAAGACATGAACAGATTTAAGAAATGTTTGAGTAGAAACTACTGTATGGTCATTTGATATGGAAGATGAGGGAGAGGGAGGAGTCGAAGGCACCAATAATCTTGAATGTTTAAGAGATACACAGTGATACAGTAACATGCATACTTGACCATTTGCCTCCTATGAAATTAACCTTTTCATGGAAACTTAGATCTTAACATTATAATAAATTACATTCCTATTTCATAAATACAATGTTTGACTAATTTCTTTCCTAGGATGTTGATAGACTTCTTTATCCCTGTGTACAAGTTATGTTCTCTAAACTCACTATCCATTTTTCTTATCTCTTTTCCCACTCCAGTCTAAATCCCCCAATAATCTTCTGAAACTGCTGTTGCTATGAATTATCACTCTTGTATTTCTTTTCATGGCATGTCCTCATTTCCTCCTTGAAATACTCTCTACTTTTGAATTATTTGACACTAATTTTGTGATTTTCATCTTCTTTGACCTGTCTTCAGTTTTCTCTGCCAGCCTCTTCCCTTCTCAGTCCTCTGACTTAGGTCTTACTATTCTTGCCAAAATGATTTCAACTGTTCCTGTGGTCTCAGTTTAACTCGTTGGTGTCTCAGTATTTCCCTTGTCTCTCTTTAGTTGCTCAGGCTCAACGTATCAAAATTTTATATTAATGAATTTGCTCTTACCACCACCCCAACCCCTGTATTCCCTTTTTCAGTAAATGAAAACATCATCCACCCAAAAGTGGGAGGTCATCCTCCCTTGACTTCTCCCCTATTCCCTCTTCTTTTTTTTTTTTTTTTAAGATTTTATTTATTTATTTGACAGAGAGAGATCACAGGTAGGCAGAGAGGCAGGCAGAGGGAGAGGGAAAGTAGGCTCCCGCTGAGCAGAGAGCCCAGATGTGGGCTGGATTCCAGGACCCTGAGATCTTGACCTGAGCAGAAGGCAGAGGCTTAACCCACTGAGCCACCCAGGTGCCTCTCCCATATTTCCTCTTGATTGGATTATTACAATAGCCTCTGAAGGGATTCACTGCTTCTATTGATGCACTCCTAGCCTCTCTTCTATAATCAATGGTATGTTCTTACAGGTTTAACAGCAGGATCTCCAGGGAAAGGGGAAAGCACTGATCTGTAGCATTTGCCCAATTTCCACAATATAAATACTCTACCATGGCTAGTTTCAAGCTATCAGTATGACATCACTAATCATACAATCAGGAAGAAATGTGCAGTACCACACACAAAACAGACAAATAATTTTCAGACTATAGATAATAGTAAAGTAATTAAGAAATGATGGGTTTCAGTATTTATTATCTTTGGTCTTCATTTCAAATGTATATTATTTTTAATAATAGCTGTGCTTAACAGCTTGTTAAAAAATTTTATGTTAATCAGCTCTCTAAATTAGGCCTTTTAATGGCCTTCTGATGCCATTTTGGATGAGTTCAAAATTACTCTTTAACTTAAAAGCCCCTCCAGCATCATTTCATGTCATAACACTCTTCACTGTCCCCGTGATACTTAACACTCTTTGACAACCCCATCCTACCTTCTCTATCTAATGCCTACTCTCTTAAAACCTCCTGACTAGATTAGCTCTTCTTATTTTATGATTCCCTGCCACCCTATACTTAACCCTTTGATAACACTCATGGCATCTGTAATTACTTTTATATTAATAAATAGCCTTTATTTAGTATTTACTGTGTACTGTGCACTGGGTGATTTACTTACATTATCTCATTTAATCCCTGGAATCATACTAGGTACAATTATTACTCCACTGAATAACTGATAAAACTGAACCCTAAAAAAGCTAAACAGTTTGCCTAATGTCACTCAGGTATTACACTGAGGGAACCAGGACTGGCACCTTGATTTGACTCCAAAGACAATGTTCTCAGCCATCCTTTCTAACTGCACCAAGCCATTTGATTCTCTATCCTTCCCATTACAATATATCCTCATGTAAAAAGTAGATACCCTAAAGCATAAAGGTAGGTAAGTTTTGTTCACCACTATGTCTTCTGCACCTAGGACAGTCTTGGAATATAAAAGGCATTCAGCTATTAATAAAGACTCAGGCAAAGTAGCATTATTTAAAACACTGATTTTCCAAAACATCTAATGTTTCTGAAAACTTGGTTCTATTATTGGTAGACAAATCCATCAATTAACCACCATGTTAATTTTTTAATACTTAGAGGAGGATTTATTATTACTTAAATTCAGCTTATGGGCTACATCACTTACCCATTGAATATGCTGAGAAAAATCCAAACTCATGAAAAAATTAAGGTAAATGCTGTATAAAAGCATTGCTTCAAATCAAATCTAAAATGATTATTTTTATTCTATTTCAACACAGGTAAACATTAGTAATGCCAAACTAATCTCATTAGTTTGTTCATTCATTGATTCACTGAGAAAGTTCATTGAGTGCTTACTTCACAGGATAAAGTAGTGAAAACCATAGCTCCTACACAGGAGAAACTTAGGATCTAGGGGTGGAAATAGAAAAGTAAACAATTAGAATATAATGGTATTCTATATGATATGGGAACATCTAGTCCAGTCCATGGAATTTCCTTAGGAATATGGGATTCCTAAATTGAATCTTAAAATAAGCAAGGAAAATTGGCTCGTTAAGGTTCAATTAGGCAATGGTTTCATAATTAGTTTTAAAAAGAGCTAGGGACACCTGGCTGGCTCAATTGGAAGAATATGCCACTCTTGATTTTGGGGTCGAGTTCAAGCCCCACACTGGGCATGGAACCTACTTTAAAAAAATTAATTTTCAATAGACATTGGGGAGGGTATGTGTTGTGGTGAGTGCTGGGTATTGTGTAAGACTGAAGAATCAGAGGCCTATACCCCTGAAACAAATAGTACATTTTTGTTAATTAAATAAAAAATAATCCAAAAAATAAAAAAGTTTCTGCAAAGGAAAAAAACAAGTTTTCTACAAAGAGCTAAAAAAATTAAAAAGTTGGGGTGCTGGGTGGCTCAGTGGGTTAAGCCTCTGCCTTCAGCTCAGGTCATGATCTTGGAGTCTCGGGATCAAGCCCCACATCGGGCTCCCTGCTCGGCGGGGAGCCTGCTTCCCCCTCTCTCTGCCTGCCTCTATGCTTACTTGTGATCTCTGTCTGTCAAATAAATAAATAAAATCTTAAAAAAAAATTAAAAAGTTAAAAAACAGTATCTGACAGTTTTCATATATTTGAAGGTTCTTATAACAATGATAATGACAATGATACTTATTTGTTCTGCATCTTTATTGAGGCCCAAACAAGAAATGTGCTGGTAAAAAGCTTGACTTTTAGCTGAGGCCACAGGAAATATTTCCAAACCATTAAATATTGGAACAGAGATCTTTGAAATGAGAATACATTATTATTAACAAGTAAGGGCTAGGCAGAGTAGATAAATCCTCCATCAGAAGTTTCTAGTGAAATAGAAAAAACTTACATATATGAAAACATGAACTGTAGAGTGACATACAGATATACTATTTTCAGATTAGGGTTTGTTTAGGTAGGGTAATAGGGACAAGAAATGGGGTTACTTACCAGTTAATCTGGTTTTTCATTTGTGCCCCTCACTACTGGTAATTTGAGCAAACCTACTATACGTAGTCTAGCAAAAGCTGTTGTTACCTAGTAAAGCTTCACTTGGGTTTCAGAGCCACATGATCTTTTAACATGATTTGAATAGTTCTTTTTAAATCTGAGTTAGTTCATAATATGTGAAGGATGAAGTAATCAAAGAAGAGCTCAACTCTAATACCTATGAATGTTGATTTCTTATGTTTTCAAGTCAGCAGACTTAACCACTAGAATTTTGGGGCAGTCCCTTATATTTTTCTCTTCCTTAACAGGTATATACTTGTTCATACCAGTATATTTTGTATTTAAAATAAATATGAAAGAAATAACATTCCTACTTGCCTTGTCAGCAGCATTTTACTTTTTGAAATAATTATGCTTTCTAGTGTACTACATAACGAGTTCATTTTTTTTCAAGATTTTATTTATTTATTTGACAGAGATCACAAGTAGGCAGAGAGGCAGGCAGAGAGAGAGGAGGAAGCAGGCTCCCCGCTGAGCAGAGAGCCCAATGCGGGTCTCGATCCCAGGACCCTGGGATCATGACCTGAGCTGAAGGCAGAGGCCTTAACCCACTGAGCCACCCAGGCGCCCCTTGAGTTCATTTTTTAAAAATATATGCAGTTTACATGGAATTAATACAGTGAGTTGTTAATTTATATACTTTTATATCGATTAAGCAAATATTTGTTGAGCCCCTACTGTTTGAAAGGCACTGTGCAAAGTGTTAAAGATAAACAGATGATATAATGAGCCCTGTCCTCAAGAAACTTATACTATACTTTTATTTCACTGGAAATTTATTAAAATGGAAAAATTATAAAAGAATGTGTTAAGTGTCGCAGTGAAAGAACACAGAGGAAGGAATACAAGACTGTGTCTAGGCTTTCCTTGATAAAATTTAATCTGCAGATATTTGAGTTTTCTTGACCATGTACATACATCAGTAGATTATAGCACTGGGAATTACTTGTGCTTGTAATGGTTCTACGTAACCTTGATCTAGATCAGTGTAGTCTTGTTTATTTTTACTGCCCATGTTAAGAACCAGGTTGAGAAGAAAGATCTCTTTAAAACCCTGAAAAATAAAAACACTTAAGTCAGTTTTTCATTAATTTTTTTGCAACTTATAAAAAATAGCATGAATTGCTTTTTGTTCCAGTGTCTGGATATTATAATTTTTTATGTAGATGGAAGACACTTTAAATCATCATCTTTTAAAATTTCTTTTAACCAGGGGCGCCTGGGTGGCTCAGTGGGTTAAAGCCTCTGCCTTCGGCTCAGGTCATGATCCCAGAGTCCTGGGATCGAGCCCCACATCGGGCTCTCTGCTCAGCGGGGAGCCTGCTTCCTCCTCTCTCTCTGTCTGCCTCTCTGCCTACTTGTGATCTCTGTCTGTCAAATAAATAAATAAAATCTTTTAAAAAAAAAATTTCTTTTAACCATTAAGGTGCAACCAGAAGTGTAATTGTTGGAATATGAGTAGCCTTTTCTTTTTTTTTTTTTTCTTAAAGGTTTCCTTTGGATCCTAAAAGAAGAAAAGAATGGATTCGCCTGCTTAGGCGCAAAAATTTTGTGCCAGGAAAACACACTTTTCTTTGTTCAAAGCACTTTGAAGCCTCCTGTTTTGACTTAACAGGACAAACTCGACGACTTAAAATGGATGCTGTTCCAACCATTTTTGATTTTTGTACCCATTTAAAGTCTATGGTAGGTAACATTTCTTTTATCCGTTTTTACCATTTTTGGTACCCATTCTTTTTTGTTTACAAATTAGAACAATTCAGAATATATCAAAATTCATATATAATACTGTGCCTCAAGAAAATCACAAAACTTCTCTTGTGCAGTAAAGGTACAGACTACAATTAGAGCTCAGGTCTCCTGACTCCGGTATTCTTTCTGCAATCCAAACTGATTTTACTTACTATATTGGAATTTTACATTACTTCGAGTTATTATCAGTAACTGAACCAATGGTAAAACAGAAATCATGAGCAATGATACCTCTAGCATCATTCTGCTCTTGATTTTAAGATAATATTCAAAATATGTGTGATGAGCTTTAAGAACAGCACATCCAGAGAATACCAGAGTTACAACAAAGAATATAAGTTCAGAGGAAGGCATCACAGAAAACTTCATCAAGCTAAGGCATTTAGCTTAGAGTTTGTGCTGGAGTTTGCGCTTAGAGTTTAGAACCTAGGAGAGGGTTCTTAACCTTGCACAGGACAATTACAACAACATGAGGAGAACAGAAGCCAATGGGTTCAGGGTAAGTGGAAAATAATCAAATGTTAGCAAGTAATACATAAAAGAAAGGAGAGAATTAAGGTAGATAATGAATGTATTAAAACAATATTTTATCTAGTTGGGAATCTAGATAAAAATCTGATCAGAGAGGAAAATTTATTTGTCCAAAAATGAATTCCTATGTTTTTAATAATATTTGTTGAATCAATAAAAGAAACAAATTTAGGAAGTTAAGACATAATCTGGGAATGGAAAGTGATTTAATATTATGGGAGTATGAATCAAGATGGTGAATGGCAGAATGGGGTGAGATCCTGTATTGTAAGTTTGCTATGTAAAGATTTTTTTGTCTTTAGATAATAAAGCAAAGAGAAAGTTAGCCAGTTACAGAAACATCAGATCTGTTAGAAAAATTATTTTGGTGGCAGAATATGAATTAGGATCAGAATGAGGTGGACATCATTAAAGAATTTTTTAATATATTCAAGCCAGGTATGATACAGGCCTGATGTGGGCAGTAGCCTTAAGCATAATGGACATGATGGTGAGCACTGTGAATTGTGTAAGACTGATGAATCACAGAAACAAATAATAAATTATATGTTAGTTTAAAAAAAAGAAAAAGAAACACACCTTAACCAAAAAGAAAAAAAAAAAAAGAGTGATGGAGAAGAAAGGATTCATGATAGAGATATTTAAGAGGTAGAATTAACTGGACTTGAGGACAATTGAGTAAAAGAGATAAAGGGGGTCCTCAGATTTGGGTATAAAGTTCCTGGCCAGATTTTAAATCTTAGAATGGAAGATGTAATTGTGAACATTTAATAAGTAAATCTATTCAGGAGCTTGATAACTTGGGGATAATTTTTTATTAAATAGAACCCCAGGTTTGAAATATCAAATTGAAAGAATAGTGTTTACCTAAAAAAGAGATTAAATCAGGATCAGAGATAAACCAACTGTCTAAATACATTACATTGGCCTTAGTGAGAAAATTGCAAATGATTTTTAAAATCTCCCTAAACTCACACTTAATAACTTGAAAGAGACCTTGCAAGTCCGTTGTCTGTTTTTAAACAATGTTTGTATCCCTCTGAAGAGAAATGACAAAATGAAATAAGGTGGCAGGAGCTACTGCAACAAGTTGAACTTGAATCCACGACTACATGAGATGGGCAGCTGATGTTTCCTATCAAACTTTTAAAATCAGTTTTTAAAAGAGCAGTTTAATTACTTTTATAAAAAACTGGACAAAATTTACTTATTTGTGATATTCCATAATTCATGTTCGACTCTCTGATTTTATTTGGCTTAGAAACTCAAGTCAAGGAATCTTTTGAAGAAAAACAACAGTTGTACCCCAACAGGACCATCTAATTTAAAATCAAACATTAGTAGTCAGCAAGTACTACTTGAACACAGTTATGCTTTTAGGAATCCTATGGAGGCAAAAAAGAGGATAATTAAACTGGAAAAAGAAATAGCAAGTTTAAGAAAGAAAATGAAAACTTGCTTACAAAAAGAACGCAGAGCAACACGAAGATGGATCAAAGCCACATGCTTGGTGAAGAATCTGGAAGCGAATAACATATTACCTAAGGGCACATCAGAACACATTTTACCAACTGCCTTAAGCAGTCTTCCTTTGGAAGATTTCAAGATTCTTGAACCTGATCAACAAGATAAAACATTACCAATTCTATAAAACATTCCTTTAAGAGTAGCTCACGAAGAACTTGATGCCCATCCTTCATTCTATTCAAAGGTAAAAATATTTAAAGAAATTATGCCAAAATTGGGTATTTAATAAAGTTTTACTTGAAGTACCATTATTACTGTATAATTTATGAAGACTTGATTATAAAAAAATGGAAACTTTCTATGAAACATATATTTGAAAAAGAATGGAAGTGCCTTACATGAGAATTATGTACTTAAAAATTTTGCTAGGAAATTGTATGTTTAACCACTGAGCCACCCAGGCGCCCGGAAATTGTATGTTTACAAGGTGTTTTGTGTTTTTGTCTTTTAAAACTACTTTTAAAGAACTGTCTATGACAATATGTTTAATTTCTATTAGAAAGAAAAATTTTTTTCCTGTATCAATGTTGAGATATTACATTCTAAATAGGATGGTAAGTAAGAATTAGCCAACATTAAATATGACTTTAAAACTGCTGGCTTTTGTATTAATTGAACTATTACTGGCACTGTGATTTGGAAATTTTATAAGGAAAAAGTCTGAGGTACAAGAAGAATTCTGTTATTTAAACTTTCTGTGTCTGCTCACTAACAAAAGCGACAAAAGTCATGGCCTCCTTCATAAAAATATTAGCTTTTAAAATAGATTATAAAATATTTTGAAAATATTTTGAATGTGAAGTGCTCTTGAGTCATCTTTGAGTTACTTTGAGGCAAAGTAAGGCCTCAAGTAACTGAGACTAGAAAAACTGATAGCCAGTTGTATGTTGTGAAATAATGTAGACATTGTGATCTAACTTTTACCTTAGTTAAACAAAAAGATATATTTATATTACTTTTTTCTCATAATAAAAATTCTACATTTTCAATTCTAAAGTTGGTCCACTAATTAGGCAATGTGATGCAAAGTTCCATGTTAGGAATACCTCCTCTACCCCCACTAATATTGTATGTATCAATATACATACCAAAACTCGTAAGCTTTTTTTTAACCCCAAAAGTCCACATTAGGATTTTATAACAGAAAAGCACTTACCATATTTTATCTTCACAATTTATAACTTAAAATGGGATCAATTTATTGTACCTATCAGCTTGTTTTTATCTCCCTTTTTAACAAGTCAAATAGAGCAACTGTGTCTCATAAGGGAAGGGAAATGTATTTTCTATAAAAATTCATGTGTCTGATAACACTATGAAAATGCTAATTATTTTACAAAATAGAATATGAGAACTATGATAGTTGCCACTTGAACTAATTAAAGAGTTCACCTTATTTCACCAGATAAATTTTTAATTTTAGTAAGAATCCTTTCCTTTAAATAGCTTTGGGCAAATCACATTAAACTTATTAATGCGTAACCAAGTTATTCATTCTTAGTTCAAGCTTCTGATACTACCATATGAAAGCAGCATGTATATGCTGAACCAAAATTGTTAGAAATTTTTTCCTTTAAGGTAATGGTCATTTTATTTTATAAAGAATGGGGGTGGGGAGATTGGGTTGTGTTTGTTTTGTTTTGTTTTTGCTGACATTTGCTTCAAGCCTAGCAGTAGTCTTTTTACAATATTAGCAACCAACCTTTCTTTCTTTCTTTTTCTTTCTTCCTTTCTTTCTTTTTTAAGATTTCACCTATTTATTTGATAGAGAGAGAGATCACAAGTAGGCAGAGAGAGGGTGGGAAGCAGGCTCTCCACTGAGCAGAGAGCCCCATGTGGGGCTCAATCCCAGGACCCTGAGATCATGACCAAGCCAAAGGCAGAGGCTCAACCCACTGAGCCACCCAGGTGCCCCAGCACCCTTTCTTTTAATAACAAATGCCTCCCAAGCAACTAGATTTCACAAAGGCAAAGGTAAGAAAAGTCTGTGTGGTTATCCTGGGGCACTTTAAAAAAATATTTATGAAAATCCTCTTGTGAGTATTATAAACCTTCTTAGTCATTTTTTCTCAAATATTGGACATAGCTCCTTGAAATTGTCATTCTGTCTTTTTTTTCTAATATGGTTTCAAATATCTCTTCACTTACTGACCATAGCTTTTATACCTCAAAATAAGCTGAGCAAATAATCATCTAAACCTAAACTGTGTTTTCCAAGTATAAATTCTCATGTGGTTCATCACCCCTACCCTATATAAAACAAAATACTAATTAATGCAGGCTTGTTCCCATCTACAATAGTATCTTGATATCTTAATATAACATTTTAAAAATCACAAAAATAAGACATAAAATACAAGCTTTTAGCAAAGTTAACTAGACTTCATTGTTATTTGAGACTACTGAATAAACTACCACTCAGTAATGTTAAAGTACATTTTTTTGGTGTTTTCTCCATGTCATTTTCATGTTACCGTCCTGATAACATGCTCCAAATTCTCCCTGAATCAAATTATTTCATTAACAAACATACATCTGTCTACCTTAAAACTAGTCTCATTCATAGAGAAAAACCTAAGTCTTTTTAAATCCTGTTTTCTGTTGTTGATAAACTTATCAGTTTGACCACCTACCATAAAAATAAAGCAGCTCTTTTTCTTCTGCTGGACCCAACACATATCCTCTGTTCATTTTATATGTTATTCATTCTATGCCTGCTAGGCGCTAACCTCTATGAAGAACCAGCCAAGGGCTAATGACTTGACTCAAAGATGACATGATTATCTGCCCTTAAGTTCCTCAAAAGTCTTCTGAGAGAAAAATATATATATTTGTAATACAATATGATAAATGCTATTAAAGAAATCTACATGAAGTGCTTTGGTAAATGCTGTTGAATTAGAATTTTAAAAGCATATAAACTTCAGACCTTTTTCCAAAAAACTTTTCCCTTGAAACAAAACTGATTTCTTCTTATGACTTACCAAAGGAGACGGAAGGATATCCGAATTGACCTGAATTATATACAGTGTTCTTTTAATGAGTTGTAAGACATTTTTCTCCTTGAAAATGAACACTGAACAAATTAGTTGTTAATGGTATCATTTTAACAGGAAAATACAACTAAATAAACTACTGTATCAGCCAAGTACTCAAGTTTATTTGACATTTGATATTTTTATAAAATAACAAACTTTGCTAAAAGATCTTTACAAATAATTTAGTTCAGAGTCTCAAGGTCAACAAATCACTACGGCATCCATTTGATGTCTTATTCTTTACAAATATTCTGTGCGGTAAGTAGCATTATCTCCAATTTACAAATGAAGAAATCCTTGTTAATGTTATTTATTTATTTAGATGTTTAAAATGTGCCAAGTGGCACAAAGGATAGAAGTGCCAGCAATCTAGGAAGTGCAATCCTAGATTGAGCAATGGTCTCCAGCCTTCAAATCCTCTACTTTGCCCTCCACATTATAACTCCCATCCAACATATGAATCATGTTACTAAAGTAGGACAAGTCATGTGTCTCAAAAAACTAAAATAAAAAAATTTATATATGTAGTTAAGATCATCTATGAAATCACTGTAGATCTTTTCTAGGTAGATTTTATAATGTTGGTATATTATCTCAGTTCTCAATGTTAGAATACGGGTAAATTTTAATTTTGGTATAATAGAGAAAATAGTTCATCTTTATGCCAGAATATGGGATTCTGTAGGTATTTAGACAGTTGAAAACTTCCTAAAATTAATGATTTTATAATGTATATTAAACAATTACTATTGTATTCTGAGAATGTTATTAAAAAATTTTTTACAAGGAAATTACTGTCATGACTTTTTTTTTTTTTTTAACAAAATACACATGAATAGCTCTGTGGAAGTCTTTCCCTTACATGGACCCACTAAAATATTTCTGTAAAAATCCTTTACCCTAAATTGAAGCAAACTGTAAACAGAATAGGGATTATGTAAAAACTAGAAGAGGAATTATCATTTTTATTTTCATGGCTCAAGTTATATCTAAGCATGCATTATAGTTTATTTGCAGTGGTTTTTTCGGGGGGTTTTTTTGTTGCTTTTGCTGTTCTTTTTTAAGATTTTATTTATTTATTTGGGAGAGAGAGCACAAGAGCACGAGCCAGGGTGGGAATGTGAGAGCAGAGGGAGAAGGCCAAGCGCGGAGCACAGAGCCCAACACGATGAGCGCAGAGGACCTGGAGATCATGACCTGAACCGAAATCAAGAGTTGGACAACTAACTGAGCCACCCTGTGCCACTGCACTGTTTCATACTGGTTATGCAATCTAAACCAGATATACAAAGGGCTATAAAAATTCTGTCTCTCCCAACAATAATTCAGAAGCTCACACAAAGATTTATTTGTAAATACAATTACCAAAGCATGATTTTAATAACAAAACAGGAAATAAGATGTGATTTTTTTTAGTTTTATTTTTCTTTAAGACTATTTGACAGAGCACAAGCAGGGGGAGCAGTAGAGGGAGAGGGAGAAGCATGCTCCTGGCTGAGCAGGGAGCTCGACGCAGGGCTCAATCCTAGGACTCGAATCATGACCTGAGCCAAAGGCAGACCCTTAACAACTGAGCTACCCAGGTGCCCCATAAGATGTGATTTTTTTTAATTCATTTTTTAATTTGATACTTTAATTCAAAAAATACTATATTAATATTCACTAAAAGACACTGAGCAAACTAGGATGAACCAAACAAGGTCTCTGTCCTCAAGACTACTGGAAGGAAATATTCCATTTGTTTACTCCTGCTCCCTACACTCTTCCTAATGTCCTTTACAATGAGTCAAATCTAATATAAGAAATCAGTCTTCAGATTGCTGCCTAGGCTTTTAAAACTTGTGCTCCAAAGGTTGAAAAAGAAAAACTTTTGAGTTTAATATCAAGAAAGGTATGTAGGATGCCTGGATGGCTCTGTTAGTTAAGCAACTGTCTTCAGGTCTGGTCATGATATTAAGGTCCTGAGATTGAGCCCTGAGTTGGATTTCCTGCTCAGTAGAGAGTCTGCTTCTCTCTCCTGCCCCTATTCTCAACTCGTGCTTGCTCACTCTCATAAATGAATGGATAAAATCCTTAAAAAAAAAAAAAAAAGAAAAAAGAAAGCAGGTACGTGCCTATCTCTTAGGTGAACTTTCAGCTTGTTTAGATACAATATTTCAAACCTTATCTCTAACTCTTCTCCATTCTCTTGGACTTCCTATTTTCATGCTCTCCTTAACCAACTACAAGTGCCCTTCCCTCAGCTTGGTCACTTAAATTTGTCATCTTTCATGTCTTAGCCCTGACAATCCCTCTTTCTATGACACTTCCCTTAACATACTGAAGTGACATTAACCCTACCCAATTATCTGGTGTGACTGATACTGGCCAGTCAACTTGCTGAGGTAATTCAATTATTTATCTGTACCAAACAGAATGAGACAAAAATAAAGTGAGCACATAATTTCTTCAGGAAGACCATATATAAATTTAGTCAAGTAAGATGGACACTACTATTTAATCCCACTTCACAGTTATTTAGATTTCTTACCAAAGAAAAGGATGTTAAGTTGTCTTGGCATGTTACTTAAATTTAGAATTGTGTGTTTTTAAAAAGTACTCAGTAGTTAAAAAACAAACAAACAAAAACTACTTTTCAAAGAAAAAGTACTCTGGACTAAAAAACATTTGGGTACTACACCTGAAACTCATTTGCCTCCTCCTCTTACATTGTCAGCAATCGAATGAAAAAGTTCAGATATGTCATAATTATCACTTAATTTTAACCCAGGCACACAAGTTAATTTCAAATGCGACATAAGCCACAAGGTTCAAACTTGATGTTAACAAGACATTCTGTTTTCTAAATGAATTGACTGAAGGCACACACTTAAAATGAGAGGTGTAGGAACAGAGTTCCACAATGTAAGTGGTGTCACGACAATAAATTTGAGCTCAAGAGCAGGAACTATGCCCCACTTTATCTTTACATCTCCAGCAACCAGCCGTGTCCCTCACATTATAGGTGCTAAACAGTGTCATTTTAAATAATGTTCTCAGTCATGAAACTGCTCCTCCAAAACAATATATCCCCTTTCCCCTTAAAAAAAAAAAAAAAAAAAAATCCATAATATTAGGTGCCCCTGGGTGGCTCAGTGGGTTAAGCCTCTGACTCTTGGTTTCAGCCCAGGTCATGATCTCAGGATCCTTAGAGCAAGCTCCGGGCTCATCAGGGAGTCTGCTTGAGGTTCTCTCTGTCCCTCCCTCCACTGTGCTCTCTCTCTAAAACAAATCAATAAATCTTTTAAAACCATATTATTATATGGCATGAACTTTTTATAGATGAAAAAGCATTTAATTACGGTTGAAATGGACTTACTGGGTTTAAATTCACTTGCACTCCTGTTTTCTATTCCTACCCTAGTGGTAGTTTCAATCTTCCCTGAGTATGTTCTCAAATGCAAGATTCTAAGACTCCAGATCACTATTCAGAGGAGAAATTCAAACCCGGGGGCCCTTGGGTGCTTCTGCTAAGCCGCAGTCCTTGGAGCCGCCTTTTAATGCTCACGTGAGTGAAGCCACGCCCTTAGATGGCGGCAGCGCATGCGCGCAGGAAAAGGAGACGCGATTCGGCATGTGGGTGAGCTTCAGGGTCCTCCGCCTGGCGGTCTGGACCTGAACTTTGGGGCGGTTCCCGCGGCTGTTGCGACGGGACCGCACCCCACCGCCCAGGGCTCACCCTCGGAACCCACCTGGTTCTGGCTGCGCGCCTTGTCTCTGTGCGACCGACGGCCCCCCCCACCCTCGACCCCGCGTCAGCGCGTGGGCGTGTGGTGGAGGCGGAGCCCGCTGTCCAGCTCCGGCGATTGGCTGATTCCGCTTTCCTTTCGCCTTCCTGGCAGCGGAGCTCAGGTGTGAAGTGACGGTGGGTGTAGGACCCAGCGCTCGTAAGGAATGAGCTTTGCTTTTCCAGTGAGACCTTAACATCGCCCACAGGAGTTTGAGCTAACCGTCAGCCGCAGTTTCCAGAAATAGTTAGGATTTATGTTATTTTTGCGGTCGGTGGAAGATGTTGGCATTTATGTTTGCCTCCGGGAATTTTTTACTGGCAACTTAAACGACTTATTTTTCCCTAGAAACACTATTCTGTCCCTCAAGGGCTCATGTTATTTTCCATGACAGGTCCTGACGACAATATTTGCAAAAAGTATATAAAGATGATAACCAATATAGTTATATTGAGCCTGATCATTTGCATTTCTTTAGCTTTCTGGATTATGTCTATGACTGCAAGCACCTATTATGGTAAGTATGAATGTTCTGAGTTGTTTTCCTCTAATCTAATTGGTGGAATTGAACATTGTATCATTAATGAAATCCAAAACTTGTGTCTTATGAGTGGTTATAAATTATGTTTTCCTAACTTCCACAGCCTGAATTTAATTTACCAACATTAAAATATAAACACTGCTTTGAAGATTTAAAAACCTTTAATAAAGGCTGCCTCTGATAATACTGGTTAAACATTTCAAAATACATTTCTACGTTGTGTGTAGTTATTACATCTACATGAGAAATAAGTGAAATGAAATACAGTTTTGTAAAACAATTGCAGTGATGCTTTTAGTAAGAATGTCTGTAAGTAGTTTATCAGTTTTAAATATCCTGTAAAAATAGCAATAAAAATAAAAGGTGGTATAATGTTTACATTTGGAGTTTTGGAGGATTTGTCTGGTCTTTGGTCACTTCAAAAGAACAGACATCTTTTTAAAATCTGAAGCCCAACTTTATAAGATATTCTGGACTCAAGCCTAGACAGTTTTGAATACTCCTTAGAGTTTAAGTATGCCTTTACAGAAATTTCCTTGGTAGTCCTATAAAAATGGAATTCTGTTCAGCTGAAAGGAAAAAGTGAGAGTGAGAAAGGGATTGCCATTTCAGACCTTAGCCTTCTTCAGAGACATGTGAATAATCGAATGAGTGGTGTTCAGGTTCAGAGGCTTTCAGACTTATTCATTCATAATGATTCACAGTAGAGCATGAGGGTTTGAAGAGAAGAGGTATGAGAGGAAATTCTTGTGTGTGCTATTATTTTGTGTTTGTTTGTGCTATTATTAAGTCTGACTTGAACTCAATGGAATAAACCTGGATTTATAGACCAAAGTGTCCCTCTGGAACCAGGCACCTGATTTTTGCATCTTAAACCACAAGAATTGTGTTCATTTTCAGAAGAAGAATTTTTGTTTTTGAACATTTGGCCTGCTTTGCCTTCCATTTTCCCATTTTTGATAGAAATGTGGGCCAAAGCAATAGTTCACATTTTTCGTCACTGTACTTAACTTAGTCTTGGTGTGTAGGAGTCTGTCAGGAACTGTGGGGATTTTAAACGAGAAAGCTCTGACCTGTCTAAAGACGGTGGTCTCTCTCCACTGTGGTCAATTCTGCCATGTGGGCCTGAGCATCCAGTTTTTAAAACAGAAGCCAAGGTTCTGGGTTTTTATATGAAATCTCCTAATCTTTAAATATTGACTCCCAACTCTTTGAAAACATTATGCTAGCCAAACAAACAAACAAACAAAAACATCTGTGAGGTGAATGCGACCTTTGGAAAAATCAGTTGCTAATTGTTGAATAGAGGTGTGTAGCCTGTAAGAATGTTACTTTAAAAAATAAATCTCTCTAAAAAGCAGAAAGAGGAATAATTGAATCCTGATAAGAAAGTAGTTTGTTCTGTACAATTCTTTTTTTTTTTTTTTTTAAGATTTTATTTATTTGACAAAGACCTAGTGAGAGGGGGAACACAAGCAAGGGAAGTGGAAGCAGGGAGCCTGATGTGGGGCTCAATCCCAGGACCCTGGGATCACAAACCCAAAGGTAGACACTTAACAACTGAGCCACCCAGGCGCCCCATGCTCTGTACAATCCTTGAGATTTAATACATGTCTCCTTTTCAAAACAGTGGGGAACAAGATATATATTTCAAATCTCCAAATATGTATGAAGTACCAAAACTTAGTACTTACTTGGTCATTTCCCAAAAGAACTGTCTCTCTGGAAATACACAAATCTTAACATATTTTACTTTGGTGACTTCATCTCGGTTTCTCTGCTTATGATAGTATTTTAATCCAGAATGCAGTTATCAAAGCTTATAGCCAAGACTTACCTGTAAATTTAATTTTTTAGGTAATTTACAGCCTGTTTCTCCTTGGCGTTGGCTGTTTTCTGTTGTTGTTCCTGTTTTGATCGTCTCTAATGGCTTTAAAAAAAAAAGTCTAGACCACAGTGGGGCTTTAGGAGGTATGTTTTTCTTTTAACTGTTTATGTAATAAGTGCTTGCTTATATAATTTAAACTCATGTTTTCTAAATTCTGAACTTAAGAGACTATAAATCCCATTATGCATTTTAGACAATGATAAAGTTGTTCCTCAGCATTCCTATTCTGTCAGAATTTCAGATACTGACATACTCAGTGCAATGTACATATTTAACTTTCAATTGATATCAAGTGGATTAATAGGATAGATTTTTTAGTTCCTTGATTATTTTGCTCTTTCAGTTGTATTAAATTACCTGCTGTCAGAAACATTGGAGCACTCCTGGTAGGTGTACAGTAGAGGAGCTGTTGGAAAGAATCATTCTAGGAAATTGCTATTAGTAGCCTCAAACAAAGCAGTCCAAACTAAGTATCCTAGATTTATTTTTCATAACTGAGTTAGGGATAGGCCAGATTTTTGTTCTTTTAGTACATATTTATTGAGTACTTACTATATGCCCCTCTTTTGGAAACTGGGGATATGGCTGTGAACAAGGCCAAGATTTCAAGTTCTGGTGGAACTTTTATTCTTTATAACAGGTAACAAAATACATAAAACTTTTTATATAATGATAAATTTTATGAGAAAAATTAAGATAATAAAGTGTGTATGTTAGGGAATGTGGGCGTTCTTTTGTATATAGGGTCAAGCATAACCCTTTACTCTAAGGAGGTAGTTTTGAACCAAAACTTGAAGAAGCTAGCAGTGAGAAGGTCAGACAAGCATGTTCCAAGCTGACAGAATAACATGTGTAAATACCCTGACATATACTCTGGCTTATTTAGGTATGAGAATAGACTCATTTGACTGGAAAATACTTAAAAAACAACAACAACAAAAAAAGGGAACATAGAAAATTAAAGAAATAGGCAAGGACCAGGTAGGTAATAAGGAGTCTTGGACACAGTAAAGATTTTTTTTTTAAGATTTATTCATTTTAGCAAAGAGAGCGTGTGTGTATGAGTAAGAGCTCAAACGAGGGAGGGGCAGCGGGAGAGAGAGAGTCCCAAGCAGACTCCCCACTGAGTACAAAGCTTGATGCAGGGCTGACCCCAGGACTCTGAGGTGATGACCTGAGCTGAAACTGATGCTCAACCAACTGAACTACTCAGGCGCTCCATAGTAAAGATTTTATTCCAAACTAGGTGGAATCTCCCCTGCCTCAAATCAAGGGGGTGACATGATCTGATGTGACATCAGGACTCTCATATAATGCTAGTGTTATAAGCCCCAAGCCATGAGGATTCCCCCTCAAATACGACATGCAGGATGAGATCACTACAGAATGACATTTATTTATTTGTTTGTTTATTTATTTTTAAATATTTTACCCATTTGACAGAGAGACACAGTGAAAGGGGAGTTGGAGTGGGAGAAGCAGACCTCCCACCAAGCAGGGAACCTGACTCGAGGCTTGATCCCAGGATCCCAGGATCATGACCTGAGCCAAAGGCAGACACTAAATGACTGAGCCACCCAGGTGCCCCCAGAATGACAATTATTTAGAACTGGGAGGTCTTTTTTTTTTTAAAGATTTTATTTATTTATTTAGAGAGAGCATGCGCTTGGGGACAGAGGGACAGAGGGAGGGGGGAAAGAGAATCTTAAGCAGACTCTGTGCTGAGTGCGCAGAGCCCAACACAGGGATCCATCTCACAACCCTGAGATCTTGACCTGACTGGAAATCAAGAGTCGGTCACTTAACTAACTGAGCCATCCAGGTGCCTCTCCTAGAAGCGTGCCTTCATGTTGAAGCCATCTACCCAACCTTCAAAATACTGCTACTGGTCATTAGTCCTAATTTAGCACTGTAAACACACTCTGCTGCCTCTGATCTCATTGAGAGATTATTTTGAGAATAAGGAGGATCACATGAGGGGACATATGGGAATGTGACTATAAACTGTAAAGCACTGAGTAGATGATTTGTTCGAAGGAGGTATTATATAGTCCACTTATTCATTGTGTTCCTTTGAACTCAGTATGGACAGTCTGTCATTGGATTTTTGGCTTGACAAGTTTTATTATTTTTTAAAGAATATATTTACTTATTTGTCATCAAGCAAAAGCAGAGGGAGCAGCACGCTGAGGGAGCAGCAGGCTCCCTGCTGAGCAAAGAGCCCAATGTGGGCCTCGATCCCAGAACCCTGAGATCATGACCTGAGCCAAAGGTCATGCTTAGGAGCCAAGGAGATGCTTAACCAACTGAGCCACACAGGCATCGCTTGACTTGACAAGTTTAAATTTAATTTCACTTACCAGGACTATTCAGCTTGGTGGCTTACTGGTTTTTTTCCCAGTCATCCATTCAACAAGCGTATTGTTAGGGTCTCCTATATGCCACATACTTTTCTCGGCACCTAGGATTTAGTGATAAACAAAATGGATAAAAATCCCATTGTCAGAGAGCTTACTGTTTTAGTCAGGGGACACAGATGATAAAAGAGATGGGTTTGAGGCATTTAATCCCCAGAGCTATATGCTGTAAGTGTAGTGGAAATGCACGCAAATGGAGAATTGTCTAGAAAGGCCA
Organism: Lutra lutra; assembly: GCF_902655055.1. Lineage (NCBI taxonomy): Eukaryota > Metazoa > Chordata > Mammalia > Carnivora > Mustelidae > Lutra > Lutra lutra. The sequence goes on from NC_062285.1 coordinate 98,665,103, forward strand.
GTGGTTGTGCTTCGTGTGATTTCATAAGAGTGGCCTTGCTTTTTTTAAGTCACCAAATTGTGTCTGGTGTTCAGTCTTTCTGAAATAAAAGCGTCATTTTGTCAGATAGCCAGAGCTGATCAGACCTAATAAAACCAGTTTCTGTTGCTCATTGTCTCATGGGACTGGTATATGAGTCAGAGTTCAGACATAGTTAGGAGTTGCAGAAAGTACCAAGGTATTTTTAGACTACATGAAAGAAATCATTCTTTAAAAGTACATTGCCTTAAGATTATTTCTTCATTCTGAACCTGTCATCACCATGAACATTGATCATTTCATGTGGTATTTCAAGGTGATTGAAGTAAAAAGGATGTAGATGATTTGTAGCAGATGCTTAACTGACTGAGACGCCAACAGAAAGACTTTCTACAGAAATAGAAAGCTGGTCCCCTGTTCTATTATTTAAGAAAATACTATTTAATACTAAACACCTGTTGAATGTCTGTTCCATTAATAGTTTTGTTTAACATGTTAACAAAAATCTTTATATAACAAAACAATATATTTATCTTAAGAGTTATAGAGAATGGAAGTTATTTTTTTTGTTTTGTTTGTTTGTTTCCATTTTAACCAGGCTTCACGTTCAACACATGGCTTGAACTCACGACCAGAAGATTAAGAGTTGCGTGCTCTACTGACTGAGCTAGCCAGGCCTGAGAATGGAAATTGTTAATGATAAAGTTAGTCAGGGATGGAAGAATTTGTACTTAGAAATACAAGCAGGCAGCCTGGACAGGGCCGCACAAGATAACAGTGGCTTAGTGTGGTTGTCTCATTTTAGGAAGCCGGTCCCCAGCCCTGCAGGGCCAGAGGTGGATTCTCTTCAGACTCCCTACCCCAAACTGGAAGTTTAGTCTTAAAGCACCCAAACTTGTAAGAGACTAATTAACAAAGAATGTAAATTTCTTGAGTGCCACTGATCCGTGTGCTCAACAGCAGAGTTAGCACATTCTCTCCCCAAAAGGAGGTCTATAAAATTATTATTTAAAAAGTGCTTATAAAAGGGCACCTGAGTGGCTCAGTTAGTTAAGTGTCTGCTTTCAGCTCAGGGCATGATCCCTGGGTCCTGGGATCGGGCCCCATGTTGGGCTCCCTGCTCCAGGGAGCCTGCTTCTCTCTCTCCCTCTGCCCTTCCCCCTGCTTGTGCTCTCTTTCTCGTTCTCTCTGTGTGTCAAATAAATAAATAAAAGCTTAAAAAAAAGTGCTTATGGGGTGCCTGGCTGGCCTAGTAGAGTATGTGACTCTTGCTCTTGGGGTTGAATTCAAGCCCCACTTTGGGCAAAGAACTTTAAAAAAAAAATGTGCTTATCAGTTGGAAAGAACACTTAGAGAATGCTACCTGTTATGTAAAGAAGAAAGGAAGATAAGAAAACATGCATTATATATACTTTATAAAAAGAAACACAGTAATGATATGCTAAGAAACAATAAAGTTTGTTATCTACAAAGAATGGAGGGAGAGCAAAATGTGGAGGGAGAGGGGCAAAGGGACCTGGGAGGAAGTGACCCTTTTCTTAGTATACGTTTTTGTGTAAGTTTGACCTTTGAAAGCATGCTAGTGTTCTACATATTTAAGAAAGAAAATAGTAAGGATGGGAAAAGGGGGAATCTAAAATTGAAAGCAAACTAAAACAAATGAACCCAATTGTATTTTGAATCAATACTATAAGCATACTGGAGGGAAAAAAAGAAAACTTAGGAACATAGCATTTAACTATATTCCTTCAGTCTTAGATTAAGGGGAGGGGAGAATGCCAAACAAATCTAAATTATTTTAGTGTGGTTCTAAAAGTTTTAAATGTGATAGGGGATTGAGAAAAATGAGTGAAATTAGCATTGTTGTTTGAAACCAGGTTCTTACCATGGAAAGAGGCATTCAAATGTGGAATGGGGAAAAGCAAGAGAAAACCTGTAGAGATGGATTGTAGTTGGAGTTATTGGTGTGATCTTGTGATTTCTAAAATACGTGTGTGTGTGTGTATATATATACATGTATATATGCATATTTATATGCATGTGTGTATACCTTGTGTTCATGTGTGTGTGTGTGTGTGTGTGTGTATTCACTTGCCCTGTCCACAAAAATCAAATATACCCCAGTAGCAAAGAACACACTGTGAGCCTAGATCTTGACCCTCAATATCCTTCCCCACTAAAATGTACCAAAACTCCTTAGAGAGATGACCGGTTCCAGGACTGGGGAAAACTGGGTTTGGGAAGAGGTTAGAGCGTCTTGTTACACCAGAAAGAAAGAAAATGTGAGAAAGAAGAAAAAATGTGGGTTTATGTCATATGGTTCAGAAGTGAGCTTATCTATTTTGTCTGGTATTAGTGTAGCCACTTCTGCTCTCTTTTGGTTACTGTTTGCATGGAATATCTTTTTCAGTCCTTTTACTTTAAACCTTTAAGTCTCTATAGAGTTAAAGTGAGTTCTCTATAGACAGCATTGGACTATGTGTTTTTATTTCATTTTGTCATTCTGTGTCTTTTGATTGAAGGATTTCATCCCCTTACATTTACTTTTTTTTTTTAAGACTTTTTTTTAAAGTAATCTCTGCATCCAATGTGGGGCTTGAATTTACAGCCCCAAGATCAAGAGTTACATGCTCTACCAACTGAGCCAGCCAGGCACCCTTATTCCTTAGAATTAAAATAATTACTAAGGAGAAACTTATTTCTGTCATTTTGCTATTTGTTTCTCTTTATCTGCTTCTCTCACAGTTTTTTTTGTTGTTGTTCATTTCTTATATTACTGTCTTGTTTAGTGTTTAATTTTTTGTAGTTAAATGTTTGAATTCCTTTTTTCATTTCCTTTTGTGTATATTTTACAACTGTTTTCTTTGTGGTTCCCATGACAATTACATATAACATCCTAAAGTTAGAACATTCTTATTTGAATTTTTGCCAGCATAACATCAATAACAAACTCTCTTAATTTCTTCTGTACTTTTTTTTAAGATTTTATTTATTGGGACACCTGGGTGGCTCAGTCAGTTAAGTGTCTGCCTTCAGCTCAGGTGGTGATCCCAGGGTTCAGGGATCAAGTTCCACATTGGGTTCACTGCTTAGCGGGAAGCCTGGTTCTCCCTTTTCCTCTGACACTCCCCCTGCTTGTGCTTTCTCTCAAATAAATAAATACAAAATCTTAATTAAAAAAAAAAGATTTTTTGAAAATAGAGCTACCCTATGACCCAGCAATTGCGCTACTGGGTATTTACCCTAAAGATACAAATGTAGTGATCCGAAGGGGTACGTGCACCCGAATGTTTATAGCAGCAATGTCCACAATAGCCAAACTATGGAAAGAACCTAAACGTCCATCAACAAATGAATGGATAAAGAAGATGTGGTGTGTATATACAATGGAATACTATGCAGCCATCAAAAGAAATGAAATCTTGCCATTTGTGACAACATGGATGGAACTAGAGGGTATTATGCTTAGCGAAATAAGTCAATCAGAGAAAGACAACTATCATATGATCTCCCTGATATGAGGAAGTCAAGAAGCAACATGGGGGGTTTGGGGGATAGGAAAAGAATAAATGAAACAAGATGGGAGGGAGACAAACCATAAGAGACTCTTAATCTCACAAAACAAACTGAGGGTTGCGGGGGTGGGGGGAGAGGGTGGTTGGGTTATGGACATCGGGGAGGGCATGTGCTATGGTGAGTGCTGCGAAGTATGTAAACCTGGTGATTCACAGACCTGTACCCCTGGGACTAATAACACATTATATGTTATTTTTTTAAAAGATTTTATTTATTTATTATTTATTTATTTTTAGATTTTATTTATTTTTTGAGAGAGAGAGAGCACAAACAGGAGATGGAGAGAGAAAATCTCTCTCTTTTTTTTTAAGATTTATTTGAGAGAGAGAGTACAAGTGTATGTCGGTTGGGGAAGAGACAGAGGGAGAGGAAGAAGCAGACTACTCTGGTGAGCAGGGGAGCTTGATGCAGGCTTGAACCCAGGACTCTGGGATAATGACCTGAACTGAAAGCAGGCATTTAACTGACTGAGACACCCAGGTGTCCTGGAGAGAGCGAATCTCAGGCAAACTCCTTGCAGAGTGTAGAGCCCGTTGCGGGGCTTGATCCCAGGACCCTGAGATCATGACCTGAGCTGAAACCAAGAGTTGGATGCTTAACTGACTGCACCACCCAGACACCCCTCTCCTTTACTTTTGAAAAATGATTTGGCTGGATATAAGCTTCTTTGTTTGACAGATTTTTTTCCTTTTCTTTTCACACTTTGAGTATATCAGCCCAGTACCTTCTGGCCTCTGGCCTTCTGGCCTCCAGCTTTCTGGCCTCCAGAGTTTCTGATAAGAAACCTGTTGATAATCTTATTGAGGATCCCTCATATGTGATAAGTTGCTTACCTCTCTGTTTTCAAGATTGTCTTTGTCTTTGAACAGTTTGGTTATAACGTGTCTCAGTGTGGCTCTCTTTGAATTCATTCTACTTGGAGTTTGCTAGGCTTCTTTCTTGTATGTTTATATGTATGTCTTTCATCAAACTTTGGAATAAAAAAAAAACTTGGTAAGGTTTCAGCCATTATTTCTTCAAATAATTTCTCTGCCCCCTTTTCCTTCTCTTTTCTCCTTCTGGGCTCTCCCACATGTGTGTTGTTCTCCTTAATGGTGTCCTATATATCCCACAGGCTCTGTTCTCCTTTCTTCATTATTTTTTCTTTCTGTTTTTCATATGGGATCATTTCCATTGCCTGTCTTCAAGTTTGTTGATTCTTTCTTCTCCCTGCTCTAATGTGCCTTTGAATCTCTACTGAGTTGTTTTCAACTCCAGTATTCCCTTTCAGTTTCTCTTTAGATTTCTATCTCTTTATTAGTATTTCTATATTGTCCCATATTGTTCTCTTGACTTTCTTCATGTCTGCTTTTAGTTCTCTGAGCATCTTTAAAACGGTTGAAGTCTTTGCTTAGTAGGTCCACCATCTGGCCTTCCAGTCTCCATTCATTTTTTTTTTCCCTTTGAGTGGGCCATACTTGTCTGTTTCTTCATATGCTTCATGATATTTTTGTTGAAAACTGGACATTTAAATCTAACAGTGTGGCAGCTCTGGAAATCAGAATTTCCTCTGTCCCCAGGGTTTGCTCTTTTTCATTTTGTTTTGTCTTGCTTTTGATTGTCGCAGCTGTCTTTGTGCCAGGGATTACCTTGATGTGTAAACCTAAGATCTTCCCAGTCTTTTCTGAGCCTATACCTTTCCCTGGGTATGCACTATCACCTTCTAATTTTCCCCATAAATGGAGTTTCTTTTGAATGTCCTAGTCTTTAATGTCTGGCTTTCCAAAGGAGGAAAAACAGAAAAATGAAGGGGGGTTAGCATCAGTCTTTTAAATCCTTTGGAAGTCTCTTCAGCCAGAAAAGAAAGGGCTTGTAACAGTTGGGGGGTGAAGTGTAATAACGGCTGCCAGCCTCTATGTCTATACCTCCATAATCAGAAGCAGCAATCATTGACCAGAATACAAATCCTGAGACGTGCCTGGGTGACTTAGTTGTTAAGCATCTGTCTTTGGCTCAGGTAATGATCCCAGGGTCCTGGGATCAAGCCCTACACTGGGCTCCCTGCTTGGTGGGAAGTCTGCTTCTCCCTCTCCCACTCCCCCTGCTTGTGTTCCCTCTTTTACTGTGTTTCTCTGTCATATAAATAAATGAAATCTTTAAAAAATATCAAATCCTGGTATGTGGACGATAAGTCTTTCCTGCCCAACCTGGCTCCCACAAGCTGTGTGCAGACTGCACCTGCAGTTCCTGCCCTGCCTGCCATGGGACTGGGAGTGGGAGATGGGTAGGAGGCTACACTGTTAAGAAGTGAAATTTACCAAAAAAAAAAAAAAAAGGGGGCGCCTGGGTGGCTCAGTGGGTTAAGCCGCTGCCTTCGGCTCAGGTCATGATCTCAGAGTCCTGGGATCGAGCCCCGCATCAGGCTATCTGCTCAGCAGGGAGCCTGCTTCCTCCTCTCTCTGCCTGCCTCTCTGCCTGCCTCTCTGCCTGCTTGTGATCTCTCTGTCAAATAAATAAATAAAATCTTTAAAAAAAAAAAAAAAAGAAGTGAAATTGACCAAAGTTAAGTGCAGTTTCCCTTCCAAGCCTTCCTTTGAAAGTTACAAGCCTTCAGTAGACTCCAAAGTTCCAAAACAGTTTTGTTAGATTCTTCCAGTGCAATTGTTGTCTAGGTGGGAAGACAGATTTCCTGGTGCTTCCTACTCTTCTGTCTTCCCCAAATCCTCTGTTCCATTCATTTTTGTAGTATTAACTAACCATTGTGGTAATAGAAACAAGAGTACTCTGCTGCTTAACCACCAATTTTACTCTAAGAACATTTTCAAAATTTGTAACAAAGGCCTTTAAAGATTATCTGAGTCATTCCAGTGGGGGGTTGGGAGGCACAGAGGGAGAGGGAAAGAATCCCAATCAGGCTCCATGCCCAGAGCCTGACATCCAGGGCTCGATCTAACCACCTGAAATCATGACCTGAACCCAAATCAAGACTCTTGTCACTTAACCAATTAAGCCACCTAGGTGCTCCTATCTGAGTAATTTAAGAAGCTAATTCCAGGGTGCCTGGGTGGCTCAGTCATTAAGTGTCTGCCTTCAGCTCAGGTCATGATCCCAGGACCCTGGGATCGAGCCCCACATTGGGTTCCCTGCTTGGCAGGAAGCCTGCTTCTCCCTCTCCCACTCCCCCTGCTCATGTTCCCTCTCACTTTGTCTCATTCTGTCAAATAAATAAAATCTTAAAAAAAAAAAAAGAAGCTAATTCAGATATGCATCTTTTCTATATAATAACCTATAGGGGAGCACATGGCTGGCTCAGGTGGTTGAACATCCAACTCAATTTTGGTTCAGGTCATGATCTCAGGGTTGTGAGATCAAGCCCTGTGTCACGCTCCACACTCAGCTAGGAGTCTGCTCCTCTCCTTTACCCTCTGCCTCTACCCCCACCCCACCCACTTGCACATGCAATCATGCATGTGCACAATCTTGTTTGTTCTTCTGATTAGACTGTAGGTATTATAAGCCTTCCTTGAAATTGTTCACTCATGGAAAAATGAAGGATGTCCCCTTTCTTCTTTGTCCAAATAAAAGAAACAAAAAAAAGTCTAAAAATCTGAAATCACATTTACAGAAAGTATTCCATTTTTGATTCCACATAAAATCCAGGATTATTTTGGTAGATTTACATATTAAAACATAACTAAGAAACACTATCTCCATCTTCTCACATAGTTTATGAGGCTCAACAAAACGGCATGTGAAAGTTTTTTGAAAAGCTAGCCTGTAAGTGGAAAAAAAAGATCCAGGCTATGAAGGGAAAATATAAAAATTAGAAGCTAGAAAGACTATACAATCTAAACCTCCCTGGGAGATCCACAGTTAATTTGGAAAGTTAGCTATCTATCCAAATATTATATATAAATCACTACTATTTATTGTGTTCTACAATTTGATTATAAAAAGTATGTCTATAATGATAACATACATTCATATATTTATAGTTTGTTTGAAAGGAGGTAAAAATGTAAAAAAATTTTATCTCAATTTAATCAAACCAGTTTTTTTATTTTTTTTTTTTTTTTAAGATTTTATTTATTTATTTGAGAGAGAGACAGTGAGAGAGAGCATGAGTGAGGAGAAGGTCAGAGAGAGAAGCGGACTCCCTGTGGAGCTGGGAGCCCGATGCGGGACTCGATCCCGGGACTCCAGGATCATGACCTGAGCCGAAGGCAGTCGTCCAACCAACTGAGCCACCCAGGCGTCCCTCAAACCAGTTTTTAGTTTACTATTTGGTAATACCTGAATTGGTAAAAATGAAAATGTTTTGGAAATGTACATTTCAGGTCATAATGTAAAAAATAACTGAAAAAAGTTCCATTCTTTTTTTCACTGCATTAATGTATGGAATGAGTATAATTCTGTGTATGTATGTGTTTCTTTCAGGGCTTGTGGTTGGATTTATCCTAACCATTGCAAATTTCAGCTTTTTTACCTCTTTGCTGATGTTTTTCCTTTCTTCTTCAAAACTCACTAAATGGAAGGGAGAAATAAAGAAGCATCTAGATTCAGAATACAAAGAAGGTAAAATGAATTATGTTTGACATCACTTGTAATTTACTTTACTTATAATTTATCACTTTATTTCATCCCAAGATACTATAAGCTTATAATCAGAACATGTTTAGACTGTTGAAATAAATAAATTTTGCATGAGATTAATTTTTTTTTAAAGATTTTATTTATTTATTTGACAGATAGAGATCACAAGTAGGCAGAGAAGCAGGCAGAGAGAGAGGAGGAAGCAGGCTCCCCGCTGAGCAGAGAGCCCGATGCGGGGCTCGATCCCAGGACCCTGGGATCATGACCTGAGCCGAAGGCAGAGGCTTTAACCCACTGAGCCACCCAGGCGCCCCACATGAGATTAATTTTAAGTAGTGGCCTAATTTAGTTTATCTTACTTCAGCACAATAGTAACTGCAGAATTTTAGAAGCATTAAAATCTATCATTATTCTAAAACAATATAGAATGTAAGCAAAGGTACCATTTGATTTGTAGTCATTATTAAAATTGTAGTAATTTTTCTTTCTTTAAACTTTAAGTTCCTGTAACTGCATGATTTTCCTTCTGAAGAGAAAACATTTCTTGTCCTTTTTATCCACTTGTTTGTTTGTAGGTGGGCAGAGGAATTGGGTTCAGGTGTTCTGTAATGGAGCTGTGCCCACTGAGCTGGCCCTGCTCTACATGATAGAAAATGGCCCCGGGGAAATCCCAATAGATTTTTCCAAGCAGTATACTGCTTCCTGGATGTGTTTGTCTCTCCTGGCTGCACTGGCCTGCTCTGCTGGAGACACATGGGCTTCAGAAGTTGGTCCGGTTCTGAGTAAAAGCCCGCCAAGGCTAATAACAACCTGGGAAAAAGTTCCAGTTGGTGAGTATTTAAGTTTTTTTAAGTTCATTTCATTAAAAAATGAAATGAACAAAAAAAATCTGACTTATTGTGTTTCTGACTTAAGAGACTGTTAAGAATTTTAGTCTCCTTAACTGGAAAATTGCTGTCGGCTATTAAATTGATGATAAATAATATTTGCAGGAAATGATAGCAAGTCCTAGATAAACAATACAGAAACACAGAGACGTATCAGGAGGAGAGGAAAAAGAAGAGAATGTTAGAGTGTTTCATGAGGACCTGGTATGTGGTTAGTGCTTTAACATAGATCTCAGTTCCCTGTTACTGTTAACTACTACTACTACTATATTGTTATCTTCGTCATCACCTCCCCTCCCTTTTTTCTTCCCTTCTCCTCCTTGTCTTTTTTCTCCCCTACTTTCTCTTCTTTTTCTTCCTCATGTCCTTTTCATTTTTTTCTCTTAATCATTATCATCATCCTCTTTCATACCCTTAATATTCATGTGAATCGGTTCTTTTATTATTTCCATCTTACTAACAAGGATATTAAGAGAAGTTAAGTAACTTCACTACAGTCACATAACTTAGAAATGGCAAAACTATGATTGAAATCAGGCAGTTTGGCTTCATGGAACCATTCCCTTGCATTGCTTAGAATGTCAGGAGTTAATGAGAAAAGACTTCTTTTTAAGTAGACTGTGGTCTTTGGATTGTATGAAAGAGAACCTTTTCTTCGATTGGTCTTGATAAGATAGGTACCAATTTTGTTTGTTTGTTTCCTTGATTTTATGTGTTTGTTGATTGTTAACCGGATTATTTTATGTTTTGTTTTTTTTTTCTTCAGGGACCAATGGAGGGGTCACAATGGTGGGCCTTGCTTCCAGTCTACTTGGTGGCACCTTTGTGGGCATCACGTACTTCCTTACACAGTTGGTTTTTGTTAATGATTTAGACATTTCTGCTCCCCAGTGGCCAATTATTGCATTTGGGGGTCTGGCTGGATTACTAGGATCAATTGTAGACTCATATTTAGGAGCTACAATGCAGTTTACTGGTAAGTATATCACTTTATTATTGCAACTTGTTGGTGTAGTAAATGGGAAAGAAATATGGGGGAGAAAAACATGGCAATGAAAACAGTCCCAAAGACAGAGGAATCAAGAGGCCAGGAATGACAAGACAGAGTCTTTTCTACAATTCTGATTTAAAAAAAATTTTTTTTTTGTTAAATTAATTGAAAGAGAACTAATTCCACAGAGCAATGAGTAGAAGCTGTTTGGGGTGGATAATAGTGCAGGAAACAGATACTTTTGCTTTGGGGACTTCACCTAATCCCAAGGAAAGCAGAACATTTGGGATCAGATCATTTTAATGCTCCACCTTCCATTTGTTTTCCAAATCCCTTTGAGAGAGAATTGTTGTACTACTCTGTACACATATGACCTGTTTTTCTACTGTGACATAATGCTTTCTGTCCCCACTGAATTTTTAGCCCCAACTCAAGGTATATGGGAGAGTTGGTTTTCCCCAGAATTTTCTATGCTTTGCTTCTAAGCTTTTACTTTATGCTTTTTGCTTTATGCTTTTGCTTCTGAGGCATTGTCATTTCACTGTACTGACATAATCTGTTAGGTGTGATTTCCTCCACATTCTGACCAACCATGTTTTCTCCTTTGATTCATACAGGTAAGAGGCTGGGAGTTTGGGGAGTTTCCTTGTGTACAGTCCTTCCAGTTCTCTTCATGTACCAAGATACTGTTCCTACCCTTCTGCTTTGCTCCCCACCTATCAGAATGTTTTTTTCTTTCAGATTCATTTCTCTTATCTAAATACCAAGGAGGAAGCAGTCTGATTTTAGTTCAAGATCAAGGTCACTAACTCTACACACACACACACACACACACACTCTCTCTCTCTCTCTCTCTCTCTCTCTCTCCCCTTCCCTCTATGTTTTTGGGTCTTTCTGTTTGTTTGTTTATTTAGGAGCCTAGGTTTTATTCTACACTGGGCCCTAACTGGGGAAGTTTCTGATCATGTTGAGTGGATTGAAAAAATTAATATGGGCTGTAGGAAAGGTTAATTCCTTCAGTAAATTCTTTGTATGCCTCCTTTGTGCTGGCACCACGTTGGGTCCTGGGTTTCCATTGCGGAGGCTAAATACATGATTCCTATTCTCAAAGATCTCGCAGGTTGGTCTTGGAGACCTAGTCTTCTAGTTTCATGCTATCTCTGCTTTTAATGTTCTTCCTTCTTCCAGTGAAGGAATTCCAGCAGTGTTGAGAAAACGGTATTGAGGTGTACTAAAACTCACATTTCAAAAAAAGTCCTTGGTAATCAAGGGTTCCATATCTCTCACCTTATAATTATCCACTGAAGTCAATTTATAAGTAGTTGAGACTTTTTCAAAGATTATATTCTTTGGAGGAGAAAAGCTAATTTGTTTTAAATCAAGTCATTTGGATTTTCCACCTCACTTGCTTCTTTTCCACTCCAGGTTTAGATGAAAGCACTGGCATGGTGGTCAGTAGCCCAGCGAATGACGTGAAGTACATAGCAGGGAAACCGATTCTTGATAACAACGCGGTGAATCTGTTTTCTTCTGTCCTCATTGCCCTCTTACTCCCAACTGCTGCTTGGGGGTTTTGGCCCAGGGAGTGAACTTCTTTTCATTTACAAAGGTTGAAACTGTGGTAAATTCAGCTACACTTGCAATCCCAAGTTTCATCCCTAAGAAGAATAATTGTAATTGGCAAAGAGAAAATACTGGCTCTTCCCATATTCGTTGTGATGAGATTCCACATTTTTCCTCTCATTAATTGCCTTGAAACAGCCAACCTCTTTGTAGTGAAAGATAAGTGTACATAGAACTTACTTTTATTTTTCTTCTGCTGAATAGAGCTTCTTGAGCAATGAAGCTCTGATGTCCCTAAATATTGCTGTATGTTGGCCTAAAAGTGTAATGCCACTTATGCCAGTTGCCCAAATTTTAGTTTTGGGTGGTTTAAATTGATGTGTGTGGAAGCCTGAATAAATATACTCCTCATTTCCTCCATTATTTGCCATTTCCAGTTGTGAAAAGTGTGGAGTATGGTTCTTAGGGAGCTACTCCACATGTGTTCTTCCTTCCTCAGGGTTAGTAATGAAAAAAAAAGTAAATGTCCATTTCAGATGACCATTAGAATGCATGAAAAAAATTATTTTTAAGTAAAAGCAAAAGAGATTTATCTTCTGTCCATAAAATGTGCACCTTACTTATATTTTAGTTGATTTTTGAGCAGACATTATCTTGAATTTAATATTTTTTAATGGATTTTCTAGTTGTCTTTGAAATTTATATAGAAATCTGTTTTACTTTGGCACCCTGAACAGTTAGAGTCACTGGAAAACTATCGTAATTATTTTTTTATTTGCTACCTAGAATTGATTGGAAGATGCTATGATTTCCTATTCTGTGCTGAAGTTATGTTCTCCTGTACAATAATAGACTCAACTAAAATGAATTCTACTTTTCTGTTTTATCCTTCACTATGATTTACTGTATGCTAAAGGAGTTTGAAATGGTGTGGATTATTTTGCTGAAAGTATTTAAAAATATTTCTCATGTGATTTCCATACACCCCCCCCCATACTTTTTTGCATTGAAATTGAAACTGAAGAGAGATTCCATGAATAAGCCACCATTATTAAGAGTGGATAAAGCTTAGATTTCTTTACTGGTGACTCTACTACAGTGATAATTGAGAACTGAGTTGATTCCGGAAGAAAGAAAGAAAAAAACAAACAGTTGACACACTTAATCCTTAATCCAGGCAACAGAGAGGGTCTCAATCATTGGTTTTCACCTTTGGGTATACTTTGGAATCACCTGAGTATCTTGTCCTGGGCTTCACTTCGAAGGATTCCAATTTACCTGTTCTGGGTTAGAGCCTGGGTATTAGCACTTTTTAATAAGAGTTCTTGCTGCTGCACATGAGAATCATCTAGAGTGTTTTTTGTTTTTTTAAGATTTTTTTTTTTTTAAGTAATCTATACATTCAGCGTGAGGCTTGAACTTACAACCTCAAGATCAAGAGTTGCATGCTCTACTGACTAAGCCAGCCAGGGTAGGGCATTTTTTTTTTTTTTTCGCTTTTCCAGACAGCTTTATTGAGACACAATTGACACACAATAAGTCGTTCATAGTTAACACGCGTGTTCTGAAGAGTTTTGACACATGGCTACATTTATGAAACCATCAATGCAGTCGAGATAACATTCCTTATTAGCCACTGTCCAAAGTTTCTCCAAGAAAAATATGGAACGCTTCACGAATTTGTGTGTCATCCTTGCGCAGGGGCCATGCTAATCTTCTCTGTATCGTTCCAATTTTAGTATATGTGCTGCCGAAGCGAGCACCAGGGTAGGGCATTTTTAAAAACACTTGCCAAGGCCCCTCCCTAGATCAAGTAAATCAGAGTATCTGAAGGTGAGGCTCATGCATAGGTTATTTCTAGAAAGCTCTCCAGGAGATTCAAATTTTAAACAGGTTGAGAACTACTAAATCAGAATGGCCTAAAGCACTATGCATAAAAGAAGCTTCAAGAGTGGGACTTTGCATTTTATGCAGGCAGTATTAGTAGCAGTGCTGTATGCTGTCTTTATACAGTAATATCTTCTAATAATTATACCGTGTCTTATAGCTACATCACTTACCAGCTCATTCCTGTGTTAGTTTTCGATGCAGCCTGTTTATTCCTATAGCTGTTCCAATATGCCTTTTCTCTTTTCCTGGTGACGCATCCTCATGACATATCATGGAATAAAAATATTTTTTGCAAACATCTTTGGGTTTGATAAAATCACCATATCATTAACAGGTTAGGGAAATACTGCTTGACAAGCCTTTATTTGAAAACCTAGGGCTAATTGTGTTTTGAAATCAAAATTTTCAGATTTTATTTTATTTTTTTAAAATATTTTATTTATTTATTGGACAGTGAGAGATCACGAGTAGGCAGAGAGGCAGGCAGAGAGAGAGAGGAGGAAGCAGGCTCCCCCCCGATGTGGGGCTCGATCCCAGGACCCTGGGATCATGACCTGAGCCGAAGGCAGAGGCTTTAACCCTCTGAGCCACCCAGGCGCCCCAAAATTTTCAGGTTTTAGAACACTAATAGAGTACATATATTTTCCTCAAATTCTCAAAAGAGTCTAAGATAGCAGCCATTCTCAAATACACTAATATTTCTATGGTGAATGTATGAAGAGCACCACTAAGTGTGATAACTGAAGACTATAAAGAGCCTCAGGTCAGGTCAGTTTTGTCACCAAATTTAGGAAGAAACTTTCTGTTTGCAGAGCTTTTTTTGGATATGAGAATTATAGATAAGGAATTGTGGCTCTTTTTGCTTTTAATCTTAGCTGTATTTTATTGTAACATTCTTTGTAAGTGGATATTTAACTAGTTCATTCTATTCTTCCTCTTTACTGAGTGAACAGTTTATTTTAAAAACACTTTCATAGGGGCGCCTGGGTGGCTCAGTGGGTTAAGCCTCTGCCTTGGGCTCAGGTCACGATCTCAGGGTCCTAGGATCAAGCCCCACATTGGGCTCTCTGCTCAGCAGGGAGCCTGCTTTCCCTTCTCTCTCTGCCTGCCTCTCTGCCTACTTGTGATCTCTCTGTCAAATAAATAAATAAAATCTGTAAAAAAAAAAAAACCACTTTCATAGAATTCCATATAAAAGTATAATAAAAAAATATGTACTGCCTACCTCGGAAGCTTAAAGGTGTACATACCATTTCTTAAAACACTATTATGCAGTAGAGGAGAGGAAGGTGTATGTGGCCCAAGGCTTTTGAAGCTTTTGAAGGAGACCCGAAAATTTAAAGGAGTGGCATTTGAGGACTCATCAGTGGATGTACCAGGAGAACAATGAATTGATACAATCGGTCATTCCATTCTTCGCTTTTCTCATTACTTGGGTTATGTATGCCTCAGCCAAGCTGAATATATCTTTCTTGTTTCTTTTTTTTTTTTTTTAAGATTTTATTTATTTATTTGACAGACAGAGATCACAAGTAGGCAGAGAGGCAGGCAGAGAGAGAGGAAGGGAAGCAGGCTCCCCGCCGAGCAGAGAACCCGATGCGGGGCTCGATCCCAGGACCCTGAGATCATGACCTGAGCCGAAGGCAGCGGCTTTAATCCACTGAGCCACCCAGGCGCCCCAATCTTTCTTGTTTCTAACTCCTACCTATGTAGGGTGCTGGCTTCAGAAATGCCAACCCCATCCCAATTAGATAAAGACCTAGTATAGAGAAAAATCATGCAAAAATCATAAACTTTGCCTCATTCCTGTAGCATTAACAGATGCTCCCTGTTATGCAGTGGGTATACTGGAGCCCAATCATCTGATGTCCCTGGTGTTTCATCTGCTGTTCTGATGTCATCACAATGAGAAAAAAAGTGTTGTAGCCATCAAGTTTCAGGTGAATTATATATGCTTTAAAGATGAAAACAAAATTATGCAACTAAATTATTTAATCTCCTAATGGAGTATCTGTTGCTGTAATTCCAAATGGTCCTGAATATTTTAAAAATATGTAGATGTCCAATATATGTTTGTTAAATTAAGTTGTTTGACTGTAAACAGTGTTTTCTTTAAGAATCACTCAAAGTGGGGCGCCTGGGTGGCTCAGTGGGTTAAGCCGCTGCCTTCGGCTCGGGTCATGATCCCAGGTCCTGGGTTCGAGCCCCGAATCGGGCTTTCTGCTCGGCAGGGAGCCTGCTTCCTCCTCTCTCTCTGCCTGCCTCTCTGCCTACTTGTGATTTCTCTCTGTCAAATAAATAAATAAAATCTTAAAAAAAAAAAAGAATCACTCAAAGTTAATAATCAGGAACATTTTTCTGGAGGAAAATAAAAAAATAAAAAAAAATAAAAAAAGTTTGGCTACCTGAATTTCTGAGGACTGATGATTCCAACATTTCTCAATCATGTGATACACTATTAATGGTTCCAGAACTAATAAGTCAGGAAATGATAGTAAGGGCAAGGCTCCTAAAATTGTTTTCTCTGCCAAACTAGACATGTTAACTGTCATTCATCACCCCCTTCAAAATTTTATACATGTGGTAACCCTTTTATGTTTGGATTTTTTTTCTGGTTTTTTTTTTTTTTTTTTTGCATTTTTTATTTTTTTAAGGCATCTCTACTCCCATTGTTGGGCTTGCACTCACAACCCCAAGATCAAGAGTCACATGCTCCATTGACTGAGCCAATTTATTTGGCTTTATTTCTTTTCTTTTTCTTTTCTTTTTAATTGCTATTTAATTACTTATGTAACACACTGAATCTATTCTTTTAATTTTTTAAAGATTTTTTAAATTTTTATTTGAGAGAGAGAATGCGTCAGTGCGCAAGTAGGGGAGGGCGGAGGGAATGGGAGAGGGAGAAGCAGACTGACACAGCTCCATCCCGGGACTCAGAGGTGGAGGCCAAGAAAAACAAGGCTGTACCCACCTTGAGTCTAGCCCAATTTCCAGAGACAAATAACTCAGTTCCTTAAGCCCTAATGTCACCCTCCCCTCCATAAACAAAACTGAAGGAGGCTGAGGTAGAAGGAAAAGTAAATAAAGTTAAATTTCTTCTAAACCCAAATCTCACTAACAAGGACGCTTGATAGCAAGAATGTAACATTCCACCAGGAAAGTCCCAATTGTCTTCATGCTAGTGCCTCAAAGGGGAAAATGGCCTTGGCTTGATAGTAGCCAGGCCTTCAATATCCTGACAGTCTTCTTTACCCTGATAGCCCTTCTGAACACCCGCTTTGTCCTCACCCACCGCCGGGTCCATCCCTACTCTGCTTTTAAAAACTCTGACTGTAATCTGGCTCGGGGTCCAAGTCCTTACTCCGCTGTGTCGGGTATACTTGGGCCCAGGCTTAAGCTTTGTCAAATAAACCCTCATGCGATTGCATCGGTGCTTGGCTCCTTGATGGTCTCTTAGATGCGAAAACTTGGGTACAACAAGAGATCATGACCTGAACCAAAATCAGGCACTTAACCAAGTGAGCCATGGAGGTACCCTACACTGAATCTATTTTTTAAATATTAGAATATTAGAGATAAAGCGAAAATATCCTTTTGCCTCCACAACTCCCTCAATAAACCAAACCTTCTATCTTCACCAGAATAACTACTGTTAGAAATTTGAGATATTTTCTACACAATAATTGTTCGGGTGTATTTTTAAATCTTTTTAATTTTTAAGATTTTATTTATTTGACAGAGCACACAAGCAGCGGGAGGGGCAAGCAGAGGGAGAGGGAGAAGGAAGCTCCCCACTGAGCAAGGAGCCAGATGTGGGGGCTTCATCCCAGTAACCTGGGATCAAGACCTGAGCTGAAGGCAGATGCTGAACTGACTGAGCCACCTAGGCATCCCTGTTTTGGGTGTGTTTTAATACTTTTTTTTAATCAGTGAAATTTTGTTATAATTAATACCATCATTCTGCCGCTTTTAAGTTGGATGCCTACCTTCAAGAAAAATCTATTAAGGAAAAAAGGTTAGAAAGGTATATACCAAAATATTAATGTGTTCTTTCTAAAATTTCTACAGTCAAATGTGTTTCTTCTACCAATCAAAATATTCAAACAAAATAATCTCCGGAAATTACTCCTCTTCCCCATCTACCCCTCCCCATCATTGTTTTAAATGGTATTCCTTGGGGCACCTGGGTGGCTCAGTGGGTTAAGCCTCTGCCTTCGGCTCAGGTCATGATCTCAGGGTCCTGGAATCGAGTCCTGCATCGGGCTCTCCGCTCAGCGGAGAACCTGCTTCCTCCTCTATCTCTCTCTCTGCCTGCCTCTCTGCCTGCTTGTGATCTCTCTCTCTCTGAAATAAATAAATAAAATCTTTTTAAAAAAATAAATAAATGGTATTCCTTTTCTTTATAAACTATCTTATTAGCAATCAATTAAAAGAATAAAATGGGGGTGCCTGGGTGGCTCAGTCAGTTAAGTATCTGCCTTCAGCTCAGATCATGATCCCAGGGTTCTCGGACTGAGTCCTCATCAGGCTTGCTGTTTGGTGGGGAGCCTGCTTCTCCCTCTCCGTATGTCCCTCCCCCTGCTTATGTACTCTCTCTTAAGTAAATGAATAAAATCTTAAAAAAAAAAAAAAAAAGAAAGAAACACAACTTTGTTTGTTTGAGATTCCCTATCTTGAAGCCTGAAGCACCAGTCTAATCCAAGTTGTAAAGCTTTAACTTTAGGGGCTCCTGGCTGGCTCAGTCGGTTAAGCGTCTGCTTTCAGTCCAGGTCATGATCCCAGGGTCCTGGGATTAAGCCCCACATCTGGCTCTCTGCTTACCGGGGAGCCTGCTTCTCCTTCTCCCTCTGCCTGCTGCTCTTTCTGCCTTTGCACGCTCTTGAAAGGGTCCATAGACAAAAGGACGAGACTGATACAAAGCGAAGGTAAAGCAAAGCTTTATTTTGCGCCAAGCATGGAGAATCAAACTGACTGGCCAGGGCCGTCTCTTGCAGAGGTGACCCCCCCCCCCCCCAGCCTCACAGACTAACTTTTATAGAGTAAAGGCCATGTGATTGAGCCTGGCTACACACAGGTGGCCAATTGAATTACATTCTACCCCATAGTAGTTATTTAAACTAGCCTATCACCCTGGTCAGAATTGGCGCCCAAAAGGCAGGGCCCACATTCTTGGGTGGTTAGGGAGGTGCTTTCCTGATTGGATGTCTCCACCTGGCTGAACATGTCCTTGGCGGGTAGGGAGGTAATACATGCACTTTCCCTTGATTGGACATTTCCATCTGGCCGGACACGTCCTTGAATCTGGACTCCATTATCGGGGGCTATTTGGCCGTATTTCACCAATTCTGTTTCTAAGTGCTTTCCTCTTGGGGGAAGGGGCAGGTTCAATCTAAGTTTACTGCATAAACAACAAAATGGCTCGCTCTGGCTAAGTAGGCCCTTACAGCTCTCTCTCTCTCTCAAATAAAATCTTTTTTTTAAGACTTTATTTATTTGAGAGAGAGACAGTGAGAGAGAGCATGAGCGAGGAGAAGGTCAGAGGGAGAAGCAGACTCCCCATGGAGCTGGAAGCCCAATGTGGGACTTGATCCAGGGACTCCGGGATCATGACCTGAGCCGAAGGCAGTTGTTCAACCAACTGAGCCACCCAGGCGTCCCTCAAATAAAATCTTCTTACAAAAAAAAGAATAAAATGGGAGTTGAATATAACATAATGAAAAGTAACAGTGGATACTCAAAGCAATACTTTAATACTTTGCACTTTTGGATTGTTGCAAAAATTAATACAAGTATCACAAATTTCTACCTGAATGGTGTATTTTGAGTGTGGGGTTTTTTTTTTTCACTTTTTTCAAATTCTGATCTTAGCTGTTTGCATTTGAAATTATACATGACAAATACCGTGGCAAAATTCTCAACATGTTGTCATAGAATTCTAGAACAAAGAACCTTAAGGAATATTCTTAGCTCATTGCCCAGACTTGAAACTAAAAAATATGTATACCATCTTACATGAATGAATGTATTGTTTTCTAACATGAATGCCTCCCAACCTTTGCATACCCTGTCCTTCCTGCCTGGAATTCCTATCCTCTCTCTTCCCTTAATGACACTTCAAACATGGCTTAACGGTTTAATGGCTTAACAGTGCTTCCTTCAAGAATCTTCTCAGGTAGGGACGCCTGGGTGGCTCAGTCATCAGGTGTCTGTCTTCGGCTCAGTTTATGATCCCAGAATCCTGGGATCAAGCCCCGAGTGGAGCTCCTTGCTCAGTGGGAAGCCTGCTTCTCCCTCTCCCACTCCCCCTGCTTGTGTTTTCTCTCTTGCTGTGTCTCCGTCAAATAAATAAAGTCTTTAAAAAAAAAAAAATCTTCTCAGGGTCAATTAGGTATCCCCACACACATTCTACGCTGTAACTACAGCAGTTACCACACAATGAACATTTACTGATTCAGCATATTAATACTTAACCTTTTTCTTCAAACTACTGGTCTCCCTATTGCTAAGAACGGTGTACACGTTCTTAGAAATGCACATGTAGAAAGGGCTCTAAACATTTCCTTAGGACTAAATATAGTTTTTAAGTCCATTTGTGGGGCTAGACTAATGATAGGGATTCTATTATTTTTCTCTTAATCTCATCAGGCTACAGTGTTTTAAATAGCAATATCATATAGGATTAGCAGCACCTGGGTGGCTCAAGTGGTTAAGCATCTGACTCGATTTCAGCTCAGTCATGATCTCAGGGTCTGCCTGTCTTCCTCTCCTCCTGCCCCTCCCTCTGCTTGCATGCCCTCTCTCTCTCTCTCTCTCAAATAAATACATCTTAAAATAAAAATAAATGGTGTTACCATATAGGATTACCAGAGAATAAACTCATTAGAACTGGATGTGGTAGATACAGGTCCCCATATTTCTATTGTGATAATCTGTGTAATGCTGCATATAATAACTCAGTTATAATTCTAATAAAATTTGATCCTAAAGTTGATCTTTATAATGGACTAATATATTATTCAACAAGATTAATTCAGTTTTTTCCATAAAGTAGGGCACCAAATTGTGTCCAAGCACTAACCATTCTCAAGTGTGTTTCCTCAGTGATTAACAAGCAGCTTCTCTGTCAGTTACACAACTTGTACCCTGGCATATATTGAAATATATTTTGAAATAACCGTTTTTTTTCTCAATTTTAAGGTAATATATTCATTACACAAAATTTAAAAAAAGAAAAAGGTGTAGAAGGGAAAAAGATTTATAATCCTTCTCAAAGACAGGATTATTATTTTAGTACATTTAATATTTTAGGAAGGAAAGAAAATATCTAAATCCTTTTGTGTGTCCTGGTGCAGAAGAAATCATGATTGTTAAGTGGGTCTGGTCCCAGGCATAACATTCTGTTTTAAAGAAAAGAGCTGTTAAGCCCAGACCTTTTTTTTTTTTTTAAAGATTTTATTTATTTATTTGACAGAGAGAGACCACAAGTAGACAGAGAGGCAGGCAGAGAGAGAGGGAAGCAGGCTCCCCACTGAGCAGAGAGCCCAATGCGGGACTCGATCCCAGGACCCTGAGATCATGATCTGAGCCAGAGGCAGCAGCTCAACCCACTGAGCCACCCAGGCACCCCATAACATTCTGTTTTGATTCTCACTATATGATGTCCCGTCTCACACCTGAGCAGTGAAGTAGTGTGATAAAGGGCTTAAGGGGCACCTGGGTGGCTCAGTTGGTTAAGCATCTACCTTCAGCTCAGGTCATGATCACAGGGCCCTGGCATTGAGCCCCACCTCAGGCTCCTTGCTCAGTGGGGAGCCTCCTTCTCTCTCTCCCTCTGCTACTCCCTCTGCTTGTGCTATCTCTCTCTTTCTCTCTCTGTGTCAAATAAATAAATAAAATCTTAAAAAAGAGAGAGTTTAATCTTGAGGTAAGGAAACCTGAGTTTCAGCCTCCAGTAACCCAAAAACATTTGTGTGGTGCTTCTATGCTTTAGGTACAGTGTTTTGAAGTTGGTGAATCAAAGATGTATAGGACAAGAATCGGGCACTTCTGATAAATATGGGGGAGAGAAATGTGTGTGACTACCATGAACAAATATGTGTCTACTGTGATTTTTTTTTTTTAAATAAAGATTTTATGTATTTATTTGACAGAGAGAGAGGAGACTGCACAAGCAGAGGGAGATGGGGAGCAGCAGATGGAGAGGGAGAAGCAGGCTCTCTGAGACAGCCTGATACAGGGCTCCATCCTAGGACCCTGGTCTCATGACCTAAGCCAAAGACAGATGCTTAGCCCACTGAGCCATCCAGGCACCCCTACTGTAATTTTTTTTAAGTATTTTTATTTTTGCCTTCTGTTGCCCCTTGAATCAACTTCCCATAACCTTATATAAGAACTCCAAAAAGCCCTTGATATTTCTCTTGTTCTTAGAAACTAGAGGTAGAGTAGGTCGATGAACTGAGAGAACAGAGAACCATGTTCCTCTTTCCCACTGCAGGCTTCCAGCCTAAACCAGGTTCAAGCTGAGGGTGGGTGGGGAGACTAGGTCAAATCTGAATTAATTAATTAATTAATTAATTAATTTTTTGCTTTTTAAAAAAAAATTTATTTATTTGAGATGGAGAGAGCATGAACAGAAGAAGGGGCAGAGGGAGAGGGAGAAGAAGACTCCCTACTGAGCAGGGAGCCCGATATGGGGCTTGGTCCCAGGACCCTGAGATCACGACCTGAGCCGTAGGCAGATACTTAACTGACTAAGCCACCTAGGTGCCCCTGCTTTTGCTTTTTTAATCCAGGTTTGGCTATTCTAAGTGCTGAATTGAGACTGTTGTTAAATTGAATTTTTGCTGATACTGGTTGATATGTTGTTAAAATTCACATTTTAAAATCCTAATCCCCAATGTGATGACATTAGGAGATGGGGATTTAGGGAGGTGATTAGGTCAGGAAAAGGGCATGCACGTAAATGGAACCTGCATTGGGCTCCTGTTCAGTGGGGAGCCTGCTTCTCCCTCTCTCACTCCCCCTGCTCTTCCTCTCTCTCTGTCAAAATAAATAAAATCTTTAAAAATAAATAAGATAAAATGCATTTCAATGCTATAAATTTCCATCTAACCACTACTTTCACTGCAAGGCACAACGTTGGATAGGTTGTATTTTAATTTTTACTGATTATAAAACACCTTCTAAAATATTTTTTTATTATGAAGTAAGTTCTATTCCCTATGTGGGGCTTGAAATCATGACCCTGAGATTCAGAGTTGCATGTTCTACCAACTGAGCCAGCCAGGCGCCCCTTAAAATATTTTCTAATTCCTGTCGAGACTTATTTTTTGACCCATGTACAATTTAGAAGTGTATCGTTTAATTTCCAAATACATTGGGATTTTCCAGCTATCTTTGTCATTGACTTATAGTTTAATTACCTTGTGGCCTAAGGGCAAACTTTGTACGAAGTTTATTCTTTTAAATTTGTTAAGGTGTGTTTTATGGCCCAGAATGTGGTCTATCTTGGTGAATGTTTCATGTGATCTTGAGAAGAATGTGTATTTAGGGGCGCCTGGGTGGCTCAGTTGGTTAAGCAGCTGCCTTCAGCTCAGGTCATGATCCCAGCGTCCTGGGATCGAGTCCCACATCGGGCTCCTTGCTTGGCGGGGAGCCTGCTTCTCCCTCTGCCTCTGCCTGCCATTCTGTCCGCCTGTGCTCGCTCTCTCTCCCTCTCTCTCTGACAAATTAAAAAAAAAAAAAAAAAAAGAATGTGTATTTAACTTTTGTTGGATGAAGTATTCTATAAATGTTAATCATATTCAGTTGATTGATGTTGCTCTTCAGTTCTGCTCTATCCTTACTGATTTTTTGCTTGTCGGATCTGTCAATTACTCATAGGTATTGAAGTCTCTAACTCTAAGAGTGGATATATCTGTTTCTCCTTACAGTTCTATCAGTCTTTGCCTCACATACCTTCAAGCTCACTAATTCTTCCTTCAGCAACTGATGAGAACATCAAAGCATTCTTCATTTCTGTTTATATCTAGCATTGCCTTCTGATTCTTTCTTAGGATAGCCATCTGTCTGCTTACATTACTCATCTGTTTTTCCATATTGTCCACTTTTTTCTTTAGAGCCCTTAGTATATTAATTAATTATTTTAACTTCCTTGTCTTATAATTCCAAAATCTTTACCATATCTGAATCTGGTTCTGATGCTTGCTTTGTCTCTTAAGACTGGTTTTTTTCCTGTTAGCATGCCTTGTAATTTTTTGTTGGAAGCTGGACATGATATACCAGGTGTAGGCCTTAGTATGTGGTTTTATAATTACCTGCAAGGAGTTGCACTATGTTTAATGTTTGCTTTGCTGTGGTGTCAGAGGCTAAAATTTCCTCTAGGGTCCTTGTTTTTATCTCCCCAATTGTCTTTGGGTATTACTAGAAGAGGAATGTAAGACTGGAATCTGAAGTTTGTAGTTCTTTTAGCTTTAATCTCCTGTTATTATGCAGGAGCCCTATTGATGGGGTGGCCGAGTGTGGGAGAAGAAGTGTTCTATAATCCTAAAATTAAGTCTCAGTCTTTTAGTGAGCCTGCGTTAGGTATTCCCTTTTCCTCCATGTCAAAGGCTAGAGGAGGCTGGAGTTGGGTATTTCCTTTCCCCCAGGTAGGTTTAGGCTTTGGTTAAACGCCAGTCAGTTAGGCTCTGGTCTGGTAAAGCAGTTTTCCTTGAGGGAGAACTTTGTTAAGGATAACTGAGAGCTCTTTAACACTTTAAAAATAAATACTTTTGGGCACCTGGGTGCCTCAGTTGGTTGAGTGGCTGCCTTCAGCTCAGGTCATGAACCCAAGGTCCTGGGATCTAGCCATGGGTCGGGCTCCCTGCTCAGCAGAGCACTGCTTCTCCCTCTCCCTCTGCCTGCTTGTGCTCTCTCTCTCTCTGTGTCAAATAAATTTTAAAATCTTAAAAAATAAATAAATAAAAATGATTACTTTCCCCCCTCTCCCTGGAGGATTTTTCTTTGGTCCTTACAGTGAAAACTAGGTATAGCTCTTAGAGGTAAAATTCAGGAAAGTGTAGGGCCCCCCCTAATCCCGGACCCCTTAGGAATTTTTAACTCTCGGCCTAGTCTGCAGTGAGTTTTCCAGCAATTTGTTAGTTACAGTTTAAAGATTTCCTGCTAATTAGTGGCTCTAGCTGCTGGCTTTTGCTCCTGGGCTTCTGCTCCTATAAACTGTGTTCTGTTTGTCTCTCAGTTTTCAGGAAAGCAGTTTGCCCTGGGACTTCATTTCTCAGCTACATCTAAGAATTGTTGATTTCAATTTGTTCAGCTTTTTTCTTGTTGTGAGGTTGGAAGTGACGAGTTCCAAGCTCTTTTTGTGTTAGATGAGAATCAGAAGTCACCGGTGTGGTTTCAATGTTAACCATTTATGAACTGTGTGATAATGAGCCTCATTTTCTCATCTGTGAATAATAATACCCACTTGGCAAAGTTGCAGAGTATTTGGGTTGTATGCATGCAAATCACTTAGCATGGTATAGGAATTTAATGAGTGGTTGCTTTACTATTTGTAGATGGCATACTTTTCTGAGGAACTGGGCACATTCCAAATAGTAATCTAATCTGGATTAAGGATTAGCAACCTTTCACAATGATTAACAAAGCCTTTATTCACTTCTGCTTCCACTTGAAAACTGAAACTCACTTAGTTTTCAGTATCTTCTAGCACTCACTTTGTATTATTCAGTAAAAATTGTTTTTCTGAATGATGAGTGCATTAAATCTTCATTCATTCCATATATAAAAATAACTTTCAGGGCACCTGGGTGGCTCAGTGGGTTAAGCCTCTGTCTTCGGCTCAGGTCATGATTTCAGTGTCCTGGGATCGAGCCCCATATTGGGCTCTCTGCTCAGCAGGGAGTCTGTTTCCCCTCTCTGCCTGTTCTCTGCCTGCTTGTGATCTCTCTCTCTCTGCATCAAATAAATAAAATAAAATCTTTAAAAACATTTACTTTCTTGATCCTCTTGTTTTATATCTACAGTAGCAAATCACTTAGTACTGGAAAGTTCACTGGACTTAGAAATGGAAGAAATGAGACAGAGTCCCAATCCATCACCAACCAGTTAGCTGAATGATTTTGGGCAAGTAATTTACATACTTGAGTATCAGTTTCTTCAAACCACAAACTATTTGAAATAGACAATTAAAAACCCCTTCCAGGACTAAATTTCAATCTTTCTCCCTCTCTCTCTCTTAGGAATCTCTAACCCAACGTCAGGCCCAAAATTATGACCTCAAGATCAAGAGTCACACAGTCTTCCAACGGAGCCACCCAAGTGCCCATAAATTTCAATCTTTTAATCACTGATCAAAATTAAGAACAAACACTTTCCATTTATTAACTTATTAAATATTTATTCATGAGCTCTTGGGTATATTGCACAGTGTTAGCCATAAGGCATTAAGATAAGTAGAACAAAATAAACATAAAGCTTATAGTCTAGCTAGGAGTTAGGCATTATGCCAATAATCACACAAGCAAATAATTACACATTGTGGTAGGTTCTGTGAAGGAAACTACAGTGTTGGTGAATAGTGAGCCCTAGAGGGACTGATTTTATTGGAAGCTCAAGGAATATTTTTCTGAGCGAGTGACATCAAGCAATGGCCAGGTAAAGAAAGGGTAGGGAGTAGAGAGCATTCCTGGAACAGAAAAGCCCCGAGACAGAAAGAGTTTGACACAAAAGTAGCTGGCGAGGCTGGAGCCTGGTGAGCAGGGGGGAAATGCTGTGAGGAGTACTGGAGGAGCAAGCAGACAGGGACTGGATCCCCAAAGAGCCTTGCCTTGTCAGATTTGGGGTTCTTTCTTAGTCTGGTGGAAAATAACTGCAGCATTTTTCCAAAGTTTCTTGAATACAAGATTTAGCCTCACTCTATAGACCTCTCTTTAAAATCTGCATTCCGAAGAGCAAAAGAACCTGTCTGAAAAAAACTCATATCTACCATGACTAATACACGAGTAGATCAATAGGCAACCAGTGAATTTTCTTTGGTATAGGGTTTAAGGCAATGGTTCTCAGTCTTGGCTACAGAGTGGAATCCCTTGGGAAGTTTTTAAAAACTCCCACTGCTTTGTTCCCCCTTTTGAGAAATTTCACCTAATTAGTCTGCGGTGCAGCAAGAGAATTTCTAAAGATTTCTCAGTGATTGAAATGTCCAGCCAAAATTGGGAACAATAGTGAGGGAAAGCTAGAAAGCTCAAAGTTTTTGTTCCACCACATATGCATCTGTTTTCAGAAGGAATTTAAAAAAATAGCCCATATGCTTGCCAGGAACTGTTCTAAGTATTTCACAAAAGTAGACTCTTATAATTCTCACAATAACCGCACAAGAATGCTCTGATTATTTCCTCCCACTGGATTAATAAGGAAATTGAGACATAGAGTTTGAATAATTTGCCCAAGGCCACATCACTAGTAAACAGAGCTGGTATTTGAAATGAGGCAATCTGGCTCTAAAGTCTTCATTCTTATCTACTTTAAGATCTCTATTTTTGGAATCAGAAGACAGGTGATAACCTGCCTGTTTCCTGCAGTGCCAGTAAACTTTAATAACTGCTTGTTAGACTTCAAATTCTCCAAAAATCCAGACATGATCCCTAATAAGAAAAAAAAAAAAAAAGAAAAGCTTGATGTCAGGGCTGTGAGTTCAAGCCCCACATTGGGCATAGAGCTTATGAAAGAAAGGAGAGGAGGGGAGAGGAGAAGAGGGGGAGGGGGGATAGAAGGGAGGGGAAGAGTAAAGGAAAGAGGAAGGGGAAGGGAAAAGAAAAGGACCCTATATAGGTAAGACCAAGAAAAAAGTCATAAATAGAAAATAATCTCTGACCCCAAAGAAAACAACTCAACGTGGTTTTTTTTAAAACTACTTAATGAAATTCGAGTGCAGTACAATTACTAGAAACATAAAAAATAGAAATCTCCAACTAAATATAGATAGTAGATAAACTGAAAAAAGATTGGTCACTACAGTGGCCTAGAAGGTAAAGTTTAAGAGCCTTTCAAAGAGCAAAATAAAAGCAGACAAGGAAATCAAGAGGGAAAACAAGCAACCAGAACAGAAAGGCAAGAGACGTAACATATAAACAATGGGCACTCTGGACAGACAAGAAGAAGTATTCATGAGAGCTAAAAGACCTAATTTTGCATATTAAAAAGGCTTTCAGAATCCAGAGTAGACTAAATTGAAGAGAAAACACACATACACAATCTGAAAAAAATTCCTGAACTCTAAGACTAAAGAGCAAATACTATTCGCTACCGTTTAGAAAGAACAAATCGTTGAGAAAGAAAAAAAGAGCCAGATTGGCATTGGACTTACTGGTAATTCTAGAAGCTTGAAGGCAATAGAATAGCATCTTTAGAATGAGAAAAGGCAAGATTCTTTACATTAGCCTGTCATGTGAAAGAACAGTCTTTGAGAATGTGCGGCAATTCAGAGAATAGATCATTTACACAACTCATCTAGAAAAATATTAAAGAAGGGATAACAAATAGATAAACTCACGGGTCTGATAAGTGAAAAGAAAGCCAAAATAGATACAAGTGGGCATGAGAAAGAAGACATACAACATATTCAGCAGATATTCACAAAAATTATGAGAATACAACTAAGCAATTTTATAATAACAAATTTTGAAAGCCTTTGATGAAATGGATAATTTTCTAGCAAAATACAAATAATCAAATATGTGCACTCTGTATAAAATTGCCATCTTTATAAGAGATATAGTAAAGATGATTTTTTTTTTAATTTACTACTTGAAAAAGGTTCCAGTACCAGATGGGAGTCACAACTTTTAAAGAACAGATAATTCTGTTCTTTCTAAAGAAAGTTATTGTTTAAATTAGAAAACTTCTTCATTTACTTTAAGAAATCAGAATAAATTTTTAAAAATATATATTTTTAAATCTTTTTTAAAAAACATTTTATTTATTTATTTATTAGAGAGAGAGAACAAGCAGGGGGAGGGGCAAAGGGAGAGGACAAACAGACTCCCTACTGAACAAGGAGCCCCATGTGGGGCTCAATCCCAGGACGCTGGGATCATGACCTGAGCCAAAGGCAGACACTTAACCAACTGAGCCACCCAGATGCCCCAAAATATATATTTTTTATGAAGGCAAAATTATAGTCCTATCTTACTGATATAGTTACACAATTCTCATCCAAAATTCAGCAAATAGAATGCATATATACATGTACATATATTGAAAAATTAAAAATTAGGTTCTAGAAGGATTTGTTGTTTCAGGAATGCAATGGTGTTTGAATAACAGGAAATCTATCAACATAATCTATTACTGTAACAATAAAGAGTTAAGAGTATACATTGACATCAGTAAATGCCAAAAAGTTATTTGATGAAATTAACAGCCACCTTAATAAAAACTCAAAGTATAATAGAAAATAGAAGGAAACTACCTAAATATAACAAAGACCATTTATTTAAGAAAAGAACACCTGCTGACTCAGCTGGTAGAGCATATGACCCTTGATCTCAGGGTTGTGAGTTCAAGCCCCCACACTGGAGGTGAAGATTGTTAGGGTACGAAGTCGACCACCCCTCAATTAGACAGAGAACACTCTCGATAATGCAAGTCACACAGCGAGGTTTATTTCCAGCTAGCTGGGGTCCAAGTATCCGCCCAGTGCAGAGGGTTTCAACAAGGACCCCGAGCACTCAAAGCCAAGGGTTTATATAGCATTTTTTTTTTTAGTTTTATTTATTTATTTATTTATTTATTTGACAGAGAGAGAGAGAGAGAGAGAGAGATCACAAGTAGGCAGAGAGAGAGAGAGGAGGAAGCAGGCTCCCTGCCAAGCAGAGAGCCCGATGTGGGACTTGATCCCAGGACCCTGGGGTCATGACCTGAGCCAAAGGCAGAGGCTTAACCCACTGAGCCACCCAGGTGCCCCTATATATATAGCATTTTTTTAAAACATCCAACTCACAGTAACTTTCCATCACTTCAGAGACCATACATACTTTAGGCTTGCGCCCCCCTGGTGGTTTAGTAAGATAAGGTCCCCATGGCGCATCCCTGCCCTGGTGGTTTAAGCTGATTAGCTGCTGCCAGGGTGTTGCAGTGTGGGTACTTTCTTGGAACTAAAGCAGGGAGGGGGTCCCTGGGACTAAAGCAGGGAGGGGGTCCCTGGAACTAAAGTAAAGTAGGGGAAAGTTTAGCCCTTGGGCCTGAGATGGCTGCCCACGCTAAGATGGCTGTACTTATGCTAACCCACTCTTACAAGATTACTTAAAAATAAAATCTTAAAAAAAAACCCCTCTAAAAACAGCACAGCTAGTATTCTAAATGGCAAGCCAGGTAAGCAATTTAAATTAAAATCAGAAACTAGGCGTAGAATCACCATATTTATTATTTATTTAAGATAAAAATTTTAAAAGAGCAGTTTAAATATTCTTTCTGTTGGTGATATTATATACCTAAGTTATTCAATAAAATATTAACAGAATTAATAAGAGATTAGTAATGTATCTATGTATCAAAGCAATATACTAAATTCATTAGGTTTCTCAATTTAAATATTCTGACAGCAAGCACCTAGAAATAAAAAATGAGAAAAATATTCCACATTTTATTCATAATAGTAGAAAAACTATAAAATTCTTAGGAGTAAGTTGATTAAATATATGAAGAAAAATCTCTAAAATTTTATTGATAGGAATAATATAAAAACATTAGACCTGAAGAAATGGGAAGACACACTAGATTCTTAGATGCAAAGTTAGCTTAAAAATAATATTTCTTGGTCCCCTCTCCCCCTCAGCGCTGCCTGCAGAGCTGGCAGCCATTTGTTACTGGGCATCATGGCTGCCCTCAGACCTAGGTGAAGCCCAAGATTGTTAAAAAGAGGACCAAGGAGTTCACCCGGAACCAGTCAGACCGATATGTCAAAATAAAGCGTAAATGGCGGAAGCCGAGAGGCATTGACAATAGGGTATGCAGAAGATTCAAGGGCCAGATCTTGATGCCCAAGATTGGTTACAGGAGCAACAAGAAGACAAAGCACATGTTGCCCAGTGGCTTCAGGAAGTTCCTAGTCCACAATATCAAGGAGCTGATATCAAGTGCTGAAATCAAGCTGATATCAAGGAGTGATATCAAGTGCACAATATCAAGTGCTGCTGATGTGCAACAAATCCTACCATGCAGAGATAGCTCACAACGTCTCCTCTGAGAACTGCAAAGCTATTGTGGAAAGAACAGCCCAGCTGGCAATCAGAGTCACCAATCCCAACGCCAGGCTACGCAGCGAAGAAAATGAATAGACAGCTTGTTGTGCATGTCATATTTGTGTTAATAAAACCATAAAACTACAAAAAAAAATTTCTCCCAAAAGTAATTACTAATTTTTTTTAAAGTAAGCTCTATGCCCAATGTGGGGCTTGAACTCATGATACCAAGATCAAGAGTCACATGTTGTATGGACTGAGCCAGCCAGGAGCTCCAGTAATACATTAATTAGTTGTTACCCAAATTATGTGTATTACAGAATTGGATAAAATATAACTAACATTTATGTGGAAGGTTAAGTTCTACAGAACAGTCAAGAAAATTATGAGAGAGGGCGCCTGGGTGGCTCAGTGGGTTAAGCCGCTGCCTTCGGCTCAGGTCATGATCTCAGGGTCCTGGGATCGAGTCCCGCATCAGGTTCTCTGCTCGGCAGAAATCCTGCTTCCCTCTCTCTCTCTCTCTGCCTGCCTCTCCGCCTACTTGTGATCTCTCTCTGTCAAATAAATAAATAAAATCTTTAAAAAAAAAAGATTTAAAAAAAAAAAAGAAAATTATGAGAGAGAAGTGAGTACAGTGCATTGAGATTTGTCTTATGACATTTTGAGCATTTACTACAAATATTCTATCAAATCAATATGATACTATAAAAAGACAAATATTTGATGGATTAGAATAGGGAAAAAACTTTTATACATATACATATGTAAATATATGATACTACAGAGGTGACAGATTAACTGGAAAGATAGATTTTGTGTGTTAAAAGGCATATAACATTAAATTTACCATCTTAGCTATTTTTAAGTATACAGTTCAGTAGTGTTAAGTATATTCATATTGTAATAGATCTCTAGAACCTTTCACCTTGCAAAACTGAAACTACACGCTTCTTCCCTCCCTTCACCCCCTTCCTGTAACCCTTAACAACCACCTTCCTACTTTGTCTCTATGATTTTGACTACTTTAGAAGCTTTATATGAGTGCAATCATATGGTATTTGTCCTTTTGTGACTAGTTTATTTAGCATAATGTCTTCAGGGTTCATCCATGCTGTATGTAGCATGTGACAGGATATCCTTTCTTTAAAGCTGCATAATATTCTAGTGTGTGTGTGTGTGTGTGTGTGTGTGTGTGTGTGTGTACTACATTTTCAATTATTAATTTGTCAATGGATACTCCAGTTACTTCCATTTCTTGGCTATTGTGAATAATAATATTCAATGAACACAGATGTACAAATATCTCTGAGATCTGGCCTTGAATTAGTTTGGGTATGTACCTATGAGTGGGATTGCTGGATCATATGATTTTTTATTATTTTTTTTAGGAAACTGCATACTGTTTTCCATAGTGGTTGTACCATTTTGCATTCCCACTAACAGTACACAAGTTTTTATCCTTTTGAAGAGTATTGATTGTGGGGGCACCTGGGTGGCTCACTTGGTTAAGCATCTGCCTTCAGCTCAGGTCATGATCCCAGGGTCCTGGGATCGAGCCCCGCATCCAGCTCCTAGCTCAGCGAGAAGCCTGACTCTCTCTCTCCCTCTGCTTGCTGCTCCTCCTGCTTTGTGTTTCTCTCTGTCAAATAAGCAAATAAAATCTTTAAAAAGAGAGAGAGAGTATTGATTTTGTTAAATCTACTTGAGGATCACCTTGATCCATTTCAGGCTTATTATCGAAATTTATTATGGTAGATCAGGTCCAACAAAGACTTTACTCTGTGCTTCTTATCCCTACTAAGTCCTGGCTCTTCTGAGGGCTGTGCCCAATGCCCTGTGTAGAATGAAGTCTCTCTACCATGACTGGTGGGAACATAAACTATTCCCTATCCTGTGGGAACTCCAGGAATTGTCTGCTTACTCCTTTCCAGTGGCTATTTCCAAGATTCCTCTCACTTATATGTATATCAATTCTTAGTCATATATTTGAGGGACTCCTCTACAGTTCTCTGGAAGTTTCTCTGGGCAATGCCCTACTCTCCAGTTCTCTGTCTCAGAAGTTGTAGCCTTAACTCCGATTTCTGCCTTTTGAACTTTATTGGTAATATTCCTTTTAAATGCTGTACAGTATTGAACTGTGTTCTGGCAGGTAGTTGAACTTACTTTTGGATCAAATTCATTTTTTCGAGGTTTGATTTGAAGTGTTTTAGGTGCATGTGTGTATAGGTAGTCTTTCTTCTAGAACCAGTTCAGCTCTACCACTAAGGTGGGACCTCTGAGATCTCTACTGAATGACCCATTTATTCAATGAGATCTCTGCTTTCAGTCAGATGGGCACTAGAAAAATCTCAAGACTTGTTTGAGCTTCAGGAATTTTCTGCATTATAGCTCCTCTGTAAATGTTCCTTCCTCAGCAGTTGATCTTTGCCTGCCCTCATGGAGTTTCACCTTTCACACATCAGATCAAAAGCTTCAAAGGAAGGACACCTATGCAAATTTCTAGAGTTCTTTTTCTGGCATCTTTCCCTTCTCTTCCCTGTCCCACCAATGTTAGCTGTCTTGGCACCCCTGAACTTTAATCATTATCTTCTCATCTCAATGAAACCTTCCTGCATTGTGACCAAAAATGGTCCACAGAAAGCGGGGGCAATTTTACTGCTTTACCTAGTTGGTTTCTCCTTTGCTCAAAGATCACAGTTCTGTGCTTCCTATGTCCATTTGTTTCATTCCCCCCCTCTCCTTTTCTAGTTGTTCATAGTTAGGGAAGAGGAATCCCAGAGCAGCAGAAAGATCTAGCCTTAACTTAATCAAACTGATTCTTTGTAGCAGTCCCTGATGTTCTTGAACTTAACAGATAAAGCATCTGAAAATGGCTGATAAAAGTGTCTTTGTTCCTAAATGCAGAGAAAACACATGAGGGTGGAAGCAGTAAAATGTTATCAATGCTGCCAAGTCCATAGTTCACTGGACGTTTTTTTGTTTGTTTGTTTGTTTGTTTGTTTAAGATTTTATTTATTTATTTGACAGAGATCACAAGTAGGCAGAGAGGCAGGCAGAGAGAGAGGTGGAGGCAGGCTCCCTGCTGAGCAGAGAGCCCGATGTGGGGCTCAATCCCAGGGCCCTGGGATCATGACCTGAGCTGAAAGCAGAGGCTTAACCCACTGAGCCACCCAGGCACCCCTGTTTTGTTTTGTTTTTAATGAAAACCACACTAGGGGTGTATCATGGGGACATAAAGAAGACAAATCTCGTTAATTTCTTTTTTTTTCCACAGAGCATCCTAAGGGATTTCATTGGGAAAGAGAAGAATGGTTGAGTTTCAGCCAAGCTTCACCTCCTTTCTATTCAATTTTAATAAATAATGTAGCTCATAAAATCTGTGACTTTGAGAGGTTTTTCTGTTTGCTTGTATAAAAGTGACAACAAATAGTATAGTCATCAGTAAATGACTTTCAAGTATTCATTGATTTAACAAAATATTTTTAAATGCCTATAATGTGCCAGGCACTATAGTAGGTACTGGGCATACAAAAACAAAAAACAAGTCTCTAATGTCAGGGGGCTTATGAGATAGTAAGAAAACAAGCTCTAGAACATTTAATTATGATGCATTATATAACTGCATAAATAAGAATATATATAAGGTGGAGGAGTAAGGAGACCCTAGGCTTGCCTCATCCCTTGAAAACAGTTGGATAAGTATCAGATCATTTTGAACACCCAGGAAATTGATCTGAGAAGTGAGAGAGCAAAACTGCACAACTACGGACTGAAAAATCTGCCACATCATGGAAGGTAGGAGCTTCAGAAAGTTGATTTGGGGGAGATAAGACCTGCAGATGGGGCAAATGGGAGGGAGCCTAATCACAGAGAGAGGAGTGAGAGAGAAAGAGAGAAAAAAAGAAAGAAAGTATGCAAGGAACTGCACAAGAAAAATTCCTCGAAACCATTGACTGGGAAAGAGATTGAATACAAGTTTTTATAAACAGTGAAGCACAGAGTCTGAAGTTTGGTGGTCTACACCATCGCCAGGGTCATGCCTGGTGGGTTTAGCGGTGCTCCAGTGGGGGAGGAGGGTGGAGACCTGGGAGCTGGCAGCATGGTCTTATGATCCCCTGGGTTGCATGGGGAGAAGCAGTTCCCTTGCTTGGTGTGCATTTGGGAGTGGCAGTGTGGGGACAAAAGACCCACCGGTGCCATTGACCTGCCCCACTCCCTAGAGCAGGAACAAAGGGACAGGCTGAGGGCAGCAAACTTTGGTGCTAGCTTTTAGCTCTGCTTTACCATAAACTCTGAACTGCTGCACAGTCACACAACTGATTTCTGGAAAAAGCCAGTACTGGCCACAGAGTACCAAGATCCTCCCCCAGACGACCAGCACTGGTCTGTATCAAGCCTATCGCTAAAATCTGGAGTTTTGAACCCAGCTGTGTGCCTGAGATTAAACACAGGTGTGCTATAGCGCCTAACAGCGGGACAGCTTGGATGCAGGCAGGGTGAAGGTGAGGATCTGGCAGAAGCCAGGGACACAGGAGAGGCTATTGCTCTTCTGTGAATGCTTCATGAAGAGTGGAGGGAGCGAGCGCCTCACTCCAGGGACAAGAGAGTGGGGCGACACCATTCCCTCTCTCCCCTCATCAGCACTGACCGATTTCACGGAGAAAACAGCGCCACCCAGTGGAGGCCAGAGCTGCTTACACCAAGCCCCGCAGCCCTCTGCCCTGCAGGTACATCTCCACTAGGGCAAGTCCCCCCTGAGAATCATAGGGGCAGGCCCTCCCCCAGAAGACCAGCACAAACCCCTTGCACACACCAAGTCTACTGATCATGGAGTGCTACAAAGCTTCAGCTCTGGGGGAAATAGAATATAGCTTTATTTTATTTTATCTTACTTTATTTTATTTTATATCTAGGTTTTTAAAAAATAATTATTTTTATTAACATATAAGGTATTATTTGTCCCAGGGTTACAGGTTTGTGAATCGTCAGGCTTACACACTTTACAGCACTCACCATATCACATACCCTCCCCAATGTCCATAACCCAACCATCCTCTCCACACCCCCTTTCCCCCAGCAACCCTCAGTTTGTTTTATAAGATTAAGAGTCTCTTATGGTTTGTCTCCCTCCCAATCCCATCTTGTTTCATTTTTTACTTCCCTACCCCCCAAGCCCCTGACTCTGCCTCTCAAATTCCTCATATCAGGGAGATCATAGGACAATTGTCTTTCTCTGATTGACTTATTTCCCTCAGCATAATACCCTCTAGTTCTATCCATGTCATTGCAAATAGCAAGATTCCATTTCTCTTGATGGCTGCACTGTATTTGGATCTAGTTGTTTTTTTTTTTTTAAGGTTTTATTTATTTATTTGACAGAGAGAGATCACAAGCAGGCAGAGAGGCAGGCAGAGAGACAGGAGGAAGCAGGGTCCCTGCTGAGCAGAGAGCCCGATGCGGGACTCGATCCCAGGACTCCGAGATCATGACCTGAGCCGAAGGCAGCGGCTTAACCCACTGAGCCACCCAGGCGCCCCTGGATCTAGTTTTTAATGAGCAGACCAATACACACTGAGGTTCCTTTTTTGTTTTTGTAAGGTGTTTTGTTTTGCTTTGATCTAGCTTCTTTTTAACAACCAGACCAAAATACACCTAGGATCTAGCTTTCTGTCTGTCTGTTTGTCTGTCTGTCTTTTTCTGTCTTTCTTTCTTTCTTTTTTCCCCCTCTTCTTAATGTAGCCATTACTCTCAGGAGCAGGAATACAACAGGCTTTCCTAACAATCACATAGGTACACACAAAAATCATTGACTCAGACATAATGACAAGATGGAAGAATTCACTCCAACATAAAGAATAGGAAGAATTCACAGCCAGGGATTTAATCAATACAGATGTATTGATTAAATCAAGTAAGATGTCTGAAACCATAATTTAAAACAATAATCATAAGGATACTTGAAAAAAAAGCATTGAAGACATTAGAGAATCCCTTACTGCAGAAATAAAAGAACCTAAAACTAGTCAGGCCGAAATGAAAAATGCTATAACCAAGATGCAAAATCAAATGGATGCAATGACACTGAGAACAGATGGATTAGACAAATGAATCAGTGATACAGAAAATAAAATTATGGAAAATAATGAAGCTAAAAAAATAAGAGGGAAAGAAAGGGACTTAGGGGCTCAGTGATTCTTTAAAGTGTAAGAACATTTGTATCATAGGAGTCCCAGAAGAAGAAGAGAAAGAAAAAGAAGCAGTTTTATTTGAATATATTATAGCTGAAAACTTCCCTAATCTGGGGATGGAAACAGACACTGAAATCCAAGAAGCAGAGAGAACCCCCATTAAATCCAACAAAAGCTGCCATCACCAAGACATACTATAGTCAAATTCACAAAATACAAGGAACATAAATAAAAGGACAGGGAAAGAATCCTGAAAGCAGCAAGGGAAAAAGAGTCCTTAACCTACAAGGGAAGAGAGATTATGTTTGCAGCAGTTATGTCTATAGAAACTTCACAAGGCCAGAAGTGAGTGGCATGATATATTCAATGTGCTGAATGGGAAAAATATGCAGCCAAGAATACTTTATCCAACAAGGCTGTCACTCAGAATAGAAGGAGAGATAAAGAATTTCCCAGACAAAAACTGAAGGAATTCATGACCACTAAACCAGCCCCGCAAGAAATATTAAAGGGGATTTTTGTGGGGGAGGGGAAGACCAAAAGCAATAAAGACTAGAAAGGAACAGAGAGCATCATCAGAAATGCCAACTTAACAGGTAACACAATGTCACTAAATTCATACTTTTTAATAATCACTCTGAATATAAATGGAATAAATGCTCCAGTCAAGGGGTGCCTGAGTGGCTCAGTCATTAAGCATCTGCCTTCAGCTAAGGTCAGGATCCTAGAGTCCTGGGATCAAGCCCTGCATAGGGCTCCTTGCTCAGCGGGAAGCCTGCATCTCCCTCTCCCACTCCTGCTTGTTTTCCTTCTCTCGCTGTCTCTCTCTCTGTTAAATAAATTAATAAAATCTTTAAATAAATAAATACTCCAGTCAAAAGATATAGGGTATCAGAATGGATGAAAAAAACAAAACAGAAACAAGACCCATCTATATGCTGCCTATAAGAGATTCATTTTAGACCTAAAGACACCTGCAGATTGAAAGTGTGGGGATGGAGAATCATCTATCATGGTAATGAATGCCAAAAGAAAGCTGGAGTAGTGATATTTATATCATATGAACTAGATTTTAAAACAAACACTATAACAAGAGATGAAGAAGGGCATTATATCATAATTAGGGGGTCTACCCATCAAGATCTACCAATTGTAAATGTTTATGCCCCCAATTCGGGAGCACCCAAATATATAAATCAATTAATAACAAATATAAAGAAACTTATTGGTAATAATACAATAGTAGGGGACTTTAGCACCCCACTTACAGCAACAGAAAGATCATCTAAGCAGAAAATCAACAAGAAAAGGCTTTGAATGACACACTGGACCATACTGGACTTGTCAGATATATTCAGCTAAAGCAGAATATATCTGCTATCTGCTGCTAAAGCAGCAGAATACCATTCTTTTTGAATGCACATGGAACATTCTACATCACAACAGGTCACATACTGGGGCACATGTCAGCCCTCAACAAGTACAAAATGATTGAGAGCATATCATGCATATTTTTCATGCCACAACACTATGAATCTCAAAGTCAACTGTAAGAAAAAAATTGAAAAGGCCACAAATACAAGGAGATTAAAGAACGTATTCATTCTAATTAAGAAAAATATACATGGAAGCAAATGAAAATGAAAACACAACAGTCCAAAACCTTTGGGACACAGCAAAAGTGATCATAAGAGGGAAATACATAGCAAAACAGGCACACTGCAAGAAGCCAGAGTCTCAAATACACAACATAACCTTACACCTAAAGGAACTAGAAAAGGAAGAGCAAATAATGCCTAAAACCAGCAGACGAAGTGAAATAATAAATTTTAGTGCAGAAATAAATGATACAGAGACAAATAAAAAAACCAGTAGAGCAGGTCAACAAAACTAAGAGCTGGTTCTTTGCAAGAATTGATAAAATTGATAAACTCCTAGAAAGACATATCAAAAAGAAAAGAGAAAGAACCCAATGAATAAAATCATGAATGCAAGGGGAGATCACAACCAACACCACAGAAATATAAACAAAAGAGAATATTATGAAAAATTATCTGTCAACAAACTGGGCAATCTGGAAGAAATGGACAAATCCATAGAAACATACAAACTACCAAAACTGAATCAGGAAGAAACAGAAAATTTGAACAGAACCACAACCAGCAAGGAAATTGAATCAGTAATCAAAAATCTGCCAACGAACAAAAGTCCAGGGCCAGATGACATCCCATGGGAATTCTACCATACATGTAAAGAAGAGTTAATAACTAGTCTTCTCAAACTATTCCAAAAAACAGAAATGGAAGAAAAACTTCCAAACTCATTCTATGAGGCCAACATTATCTTGATTCTAAAAGCAAAAATCCCATTAAAAAGGAGAATTACAGAGCAACATCCCTGATGAACAGCACCCCTGATGAATGCAAAAATTTCTCAACAAGAGACTAGTAAAATGAATCCAACAGTACATTAAAAGAATGATTCACCATGATCACATGGGATTTATTCCTGGGCTGCAAAGGTGATATTAAGCAACATAATATACCACATTAATAAAAGAAAGGATAAGAACCATATGGTCTCTCTATAGATGCAGAAAAAGCATTTGACAAAATACAGCATCCTTTCTTGATAAAAATCCTCAAGAAAGTAGGTATAAATTGAACATATGTCAACATCATAAAAGCCATATATGAAAGACCCACAACTAATATTCTCAGTGGGGAAAACTGACAGCTTTTCTTCTACAATCAGGAGCAAGATAGGGATGTCCACTCTCACCATTACTATTTAACATAGTACTGGAAGTCTTAGCCTCAGCAATCAGACAACAAAAAGCAATAAAAGGCACCCAAATCAACAAGAAAGAAATCAAAGTTTCACTATTTGCAGACAACTGTGCTTTATGTAGAAAAATCCAAAAGACTCCACCAAAAATTGCTAGAACTAATACAGGAATTCAGGAAAGTCACAGGATATAAAATCAATGTACAGAAATCTGTTGCATTTCTATAAGCCAGTAATGAAGCTACAGAAAAAGAAATCAAGGAATCAATCTCATTTACAATTGCACCAAAAACAATATGATACCCAGGAATAAATCCAACCAAAGAAATAAAAGATTTGTACTCTGAAAACTATAGAACACTTATGAAAGAAATTGAAAAGGACACAAAGAAATGTGAAAAAATTCCATGCTCACGGATTGGAAGAGCAAACATTGTTAAAATGTCTATACTATCCAAAGCAATCTATACATTTAATGCAATCCCTATCAAAATACCACTAGCATTTTTCAGAGAGCTAGAATAAACAATCCTAAAATTTGTATGGAACCACAAAAGACCCTGAATAGTCAAAGCAATCCTGAAAAAAGAAATGCAAAGCAGGAGGCATCACAATTCCAGACTTCAAGCTGTAATCATCAAGACAGTATGGTATTGGCACAAAAACAGACAGATAGATCAATGGAACAGAACAAGAACCCAGAAATAGACGCACAACCATGTGGTCAACTAATCTTTGACAAAGCAAGAAAGAATACCCAATGGGAAGAAAAGATATTCTCTTCAATAAATGGTGTTGGGAAAACTGGACAGCAATATGCAGAGGAATGAAACTGGACCACTTTTCTACACCATACACAAAAATAAATTCAAAATGGATGAAAGACCTAAATGTGAGATAGGAAACCAAAAAAATCCTAGAAAACATAGTCAGCAACCTTTTTGACTTTAGCTGTAGCAACTTCTTACTAGACACATCACTGGAGGCAAGAGAAACAAAAACAAAAATGAACTACTGGGACTTCATCAAGGTAAAAAGCTTCTGCACAGTTAGGGAATAATCAATAAAACTAAAAGGCAGCCTACAGAATGGGAGAAGATATTTGAAAATGACATATCCAATAAAGGTTAGTATCCACATATATAAAGAAATTATGCAACTCAATACCAAAAAAATAAATAATCTGATTAAGAAATGGGCAGAAAACATGATAGACATTTTTCCAAAGAAGACATCCAGATAGTTAACAGACACATGGAAAGATGCTCAACATCACTCATCATCATGGAAATACAAACTATGACGAGATACCACCTTATACCTGTTAGAATGAATAAAATTAACAACACAGGAAACAAC
Source organism: Lutra lutra (assembly GCF_902655055.1). Classification (NCBI taxonomy): domain Eukaryota; kingdom Metazoa; phylum Chordata; class Mammalia; order Carnivora; family Mustelidae; genus Lutra; species Lutra lutra. The sequence continues at coordinate 98,706,174 of NC_062285.1, forward strand.
AGATGTTGGTGAGAATGTAGAGAAAGAGGAACCCTCTTACATTGTTCGTGGCAATGCAAACTGGTGCAGCCACTCTGGAAAACAGTATGGAGGTTCCTCAGAATGAAAAAAACTAGAACTACCCTATGATCCAGACATTTGTACTATGAGGCATTTACCCAGAGGATACAAAAATACAAATCTGAAGGGGTACGTGCACCCCTGATGTTTATAGTGAATTATCAACAATAGCCAAACTATGGAAAGAACCCAAGTGTCCATCAACTGAAGGACAGATAAGGAGGATGTGGTATATATACACACTGGAATATTACTCAGCTGTAAAAAAAAAAATGAAATCTTGACATTTGCAATGATGTGGATGGATCTAGAGAGTATTATACTAAGCAAAATAAGTCAACCAGAGAAAGACAAATACCATATGATTTCACCCATATCTGGGATTTAGGAAACAAAACATACGTACATGTGGGAAAGGAAAAAAAAGAGAGAGAGAGGAAAGAGGGGGAGGCAAACTATAAGAGACTCTCCCTCTCTCTCTCTTTAACCATAAGAGACTCTTAATGATAGAGAAGAAACTGAGGGTTGATGGAGGGAGGTGGGTAGGGGGTGGACTAAATGGGGGTGGGTATTAAGGAGAGCAATGCTTATGATGAGCACTGTGTTGATGTGTAAGTGATGAATCACTAAATTCTATTCCTGAAACCAATATTACACTACATGTTAACAATAACAACAAGAAAAAGTCCTCAATAATTAAAAAAAGAAAGAAAAAGAATATATATTGTGCATTATGGGAGCACAAAAAAGAGATACCTAATCCAGTTTAGATAGGAGTGGTTAATAAAGTCAAATGCAGTAGAAGGAGCGAGACGGATAATTAAGACACATCTACTGGATTTTGTAAGATAAAGATTTTTTTTTTAAAGATTTTATTTATTCATTTGACAGAGAGATCACAAGTAGGCAGAGAGGCAGGTAGAGAGAGAGGAGGAAGCAGGCTCCCTGCCGAGCAGAGAGCCCGATGTGGGACTCGATCCCAGGACCCTGAGATCATGACCTGAGCCGAAGGCAGTGGCTTAATCCACTGAGCCACCCGGGCGCCCCGAGATAAAGATTATTTTTAATCATACCCGAAGAATGCTATAGAAACAGATGGAATGGTTTTTTTAACTGAAAAAGTAGAGATAATGCAATATAACATCTTATTTAAAACACGAATTTGAAATGGAAGACTCCTTTAAAGATAGAGAGATCTAGGGGCACCTGGGTGACTCAGTCATTTAAATGCCTGCTTTTGGCTCAGTTCATGATCTCAGGGTCCTGGGATTGAGCTCTGTGTTGGGATCCCTGCTCAGTGGGGTGTCTGCTTCTCCTTCTCCCTCTCCCTTTCCCTCTCTCCCTGCTTGTGATTTCTCTCTCTGTCAAATAAGTAAAATCCTTAAAAATATGAAGATGGGTCATACAATGTGAGATTAATATCTGGAGCCATACTGTTTCCGTTTGGAAGCTGCCTTTAATATTTCCTAATGTGATTTAGTCAAGTTACTTAACCTTAACCTCTCTGTACTGTGGTTTTTCTTCTCTGTAAACTGGGGATGAAACTAATAGTACCCACAACATAGCACTGTTATTGGAATTAAATTACTAAATACATGTAAATAGAACTGTGGTACGTAAAAAAGACTGAATAATTGTAGCTATTCCTTTTATTATTAGGTAAGAGAGTTGGAAGTTGAGCAAGAATATACCTGCTGATCTAGTTTTTAGTGATCTCAGCAGAGTCATTTACTGAGAGTACCTGTTGTGGGTTTAATTAAAGCCAGGAACACCAATTAAAAGCCAGAGGTTGTCAGACCAGATTTAAAACAAAACAAAATTTAACTTTATGCCATTTATAAGAAACTCATAAACACATATTAAAAGTAGAAAGATAAGGGCGCTGGGTGGCTCAGTCTGTTAAGCATCTACCTTTGGCTCAGGTCATGATCCAGGGTCCAGGGATCGAGCTCTCTGCTCAGTGAGGAGTGTGCTTCTTCTCCCTCTGCCTGCCACTCCCCTGATTGTGTTTTCTCTCTCTCTCTCTCTCTCTGTCAAATAAATAAATAAAATCTTAAAAAAAAAAGAAGAAAGAAAAAGATAAACCATGCAAACAATAACTAAGAGTGTTAAAAAGTGTTAAAATGTGTGTGTGTGTGTGTATACACATACATATTTATTTATTTAAGATTTTATTTCTAATTATTCTCTACACCAAATATGGAGCTTGAACTCAAAACCCCTGATCAAGACTTGCACATTCCTCCAACTGAGGCAGCCAGGCACCCCTACAATAGCTATATTAATATCAGATACAGTAAACTTCAAAACAAGGAATATCAGGGATAATGAGAAGTATTACATAATAATAGAGGGATCAATTCTCCAAGAAGATGTAACAGTAGTCAATGTATATGCACTTAACAACAGAGGTTCAAAATAGATGAAACAAAAACTTGAAAAGAGAAATAAATCCACAATTGGCGTTGGAGATTTCATCACAGAAGTGTTAGATAGAAAATCAATGTAGAGAAGATCTGAATGACCCTATCAATTCACTTGACCTAACTGGCATTTATTTAAAAAAAAAAAAAAAAAAAAAACTTGTCAGTAAACTCTTTGGATATCAGCCACAGCAACTTCTTTCAAGACACGTCTCCAAAGGCAAAGGAAACAAAAGTGAAAATGAACTTTTGGGACTTCATCAAGATAAAAAGCTTCTGCACAGCAAAGGAAACAATCAATAAAATAAAGAGGCAGCCCATGGAAAAGGAGAAGATATTTGCAAATGACACTACAGAGAAAGGGCTGATATCCAAGATCTACAAAGAACTCCTCAAACTCAACCCCCCAAAAACAGATAACCATGTCAAAAAATGGGCAAAAGACATGAACAGACCCTTCTCCAAAGAAGACCTACAAGTGGCTAACAGACACATGAAAAAGTGTTCATCATTACTAACCATCAGGTAAATTCAAATCAAAACCTCATTGAAATACTACCTTACACCAGTGAGAATGGCCAAAATCAACAGGACAAGAAACAACGTGTTGGAGAGGATGTGGAGAAAGGGGAACCCTCTTATACTGCTGGTGGGAATGCAAATTGGTGCAGCCACTTTGGAAAATAGTGTGGAGATTCCTCAAAAATTAAAAATAGATGGGGCGCCTGGGTGGCTCAGTGGGTTAAGCCGCTGCCTTCGGCTCAGGTCATGATCCCAGGTCCTGGGTTCGAGCCCCGCATCGGGCTTTCTGCTCAGCGGGGAGCCTGCTTCCTCCTCTCACTCTGCCTGCCTCTCTGCCTACTTGTGATTTCTCTCTGTCAAATAAATAAATAAAACCTTTAAAAAAAAAAAAATAGAGCTACCCTATGACCCGGCAATTGCACTAGTGGATATTTACCCCAAAGATACAGATGTAGTGAAAATAAGGGCCATCTGTACCCCAATGTTCATAGCAGTAATATCCACAGTTGCCAAACTGTGGAAAGAGCTGAGATGCCATTCAACAGATGAATGGATAAAGAAGATGTGGTCCATATATACAATGGAATAGTACTAAGCCATCAGAAAGGATGAATACCTAACTTTTGTATCAACATGGACGGGACTGGAGGACACTATGCTGAGTGAAGTAAGTCAAGCAGAGAAAGTAAATTATCATATGGTTTCACTTAGTTGTGGAGGATAAGGAATAACCTGGAGAGAATTAGGAGAAGGAAAGGAAAAGTGAATTGGGGGAAGTCAGAGGGGGAGACAAAGCATGACAGACTGTGGTCTCTGAGAAACTAACTGAGGGTTTTGGAAGGAAGGAGAATGGGAGGATGGATGAGCCTCATGGTGGGTATTAAGGAGGGCCCGTATTGCATGGAGCACTGGGTGTGGTGCAGAAACAATGAATCTTGGAACACTGAAATAAATGAAATAAAATTAAGATGTTAAAAAATACATAAAAAAAGAGGGGCACCTGGGTGGCTCAGTGGGTTAAGCCTCTGCCTTCGGCCCAAGTCATGATCTCAGGGTCCTGAGATCAAGCCCCGCATCGGGCTCTCTGCTCAGCAGGGAGCCTGCTTCCCCTTCTCTCTGCCTGCCTCCCTGCCTACTTGTGATCTCTCTCTCTCTCAAATAAATAAATAAAATTTAAAAAAAAACATAAAAAAAGAAAAAAAAATTTAAAAACAAAACAAAACAAAACTTGTCCCAACAACAGAATGTACATTCCTTTCAAATACACGTAGAATGTTCTCTAAGACCAGATTCTTGACCAGGAGACAATTTAAAACAAATTTAAATAAACATTATATAAGCTATAACAAATTAAAATCCAAAAAGACATATGGCAAATCCTCAAATATCTGAAAATTATACGACACATTTACAAGTAACTATTAGTTTTACATTGCTACTATAATAAGTTGCCACAATTTTAATGGCTTAAAACAAAATACATTTATTATCTTATAGTTCCATAGGTAACACATATAACATGGGGCCCCACTTGCCTTTTCCAGCTTCCAGGGGTCACCTGCATACCTTAGTTCCTGATTCCCTTCCTATATCTTTAAATCTGGAAATGCTGGAGCACATCACTCTCACCTTGTTTTTGTTATCACATCTTTTCTGCTTCTGGCTCCCACTTAAGGATCACTGTGATTACATTGGGCCTACCTGGATAATCCAGCATAATCTCACTATTCTAAGGTCAAAAGATTAGCAATTTTAATGCCACCTGCAACCTTAATTCCCTTTTTTCATATAATGTAACACATTCACAGTTTCCAGTAATGAGAGGCCAGGAGGGGAAGAAGAGGGACATCATCCTACCTTCCACCATGACCACTGGGTCAAAGAAGAGGAAGTCTCAAGGGGAAAAAAAAGAAAACCTTATATATATATGTGGTTTCCTTTTTTCAATGTATTTTCACTATATAGTGAATATGTATATATATAGTGAAAATATATATTCACTATATAGCGAAAATACATATTCACTATATAGTGAAAATACATTGTGTTAAAATTTTGTGGATGCAGCTATTAGCTATTTAAATACTTATAATAGCAAAGAATAAAGATCTCAAATCAGTAATCTAAACTTCTACATTAAGAAACTGAAGAACAAATTAAACCCAAACAAGTATAAGGCAGGAAATAATAAAGAGTAGAAATCAATGAAATTGAGAACTGAAAAAATAATTGAGAAAAATCAACCAAAGCTGTTGAAGTATAGCCATTCAGTCCTAGTTTGAGTGGACAAGTCTCTAGATTCTTAGAAAAAAAAAAAGAATAAAATTGATAAATCTCTAGGAATACTGGCCAAGGGAAGAAGAGAATACATAATAACCATTATGAGGAATAAAAGGAAGATTCGTAAAGACCTACACGCATTAAAGACAAATAAGGAAATACTGATAAACTCAAACTAGAACCAGAAATAGACTGAGGCAAGTTTGTTAATAGTGATAAAAAGGTATAGGTGGAAGCTGAAGGCAGAAAAGAAAAGGAACTGATAGGTAGTCCCAAGAATGAAGTTGACTACTATGAACATGCACAAAATCTAGGTGGCTCAGAGAATTTTTCCAGAAGTTTACTTGAAGGTTGGTGTTGTGTGATGATGCTGTGGAAATATAAGGATATAAGACAATAATGGATGGTGGTAAAAGACGAGTTTAGATCCTCAATACAGAGTCCAGAGCTGGTGGTTTTGGAAGGTAGGGATTTGAGAGAGCTAGGAGTAGGGGGAATGGAGAGACCAAGATAGGGCTGATAGATGGACTCAGGATGGGGGTAAATATTCTTTTTTCAGCAGCTGTTCTTGACCAGCCTCATGGAGTTTCACCCTTTATACACAAGACTGGAATTTAGTCTAAATGATTTAAGGGAGGGTCACTTATACAAATAGGGTTGGGGAGTCGACCATGGATGGAGGTTCAAAGAATTAGACATTTGTACAAAAGAAAAAAAGAGATTTATTGAAAATGAAGGCATAAGAGAGCTGGTATTTGGAGGGTTGGTCATTTAGTTTATATCTACCACATTCTAGGCATTATTCTGGACACAGGATATAACGAATGGTAAGCAAGGCAGACAGATCTTTACTACCTTACGGCTGACAGCTTTAATACTGATAAATAAATATGTCATTATAATATTTAATGATACATGTAGGAAGTACTTAGAAAGTTGTATAGAGGAATGGTAAGATTTAAAATGACGCCTTACCAAGCAGGAGTGAGTGATCAATGGGAGAAAACACTTAAGCAAGTGATACTGGAAATGCTATAATCCTCAGTATATATGTTCTTACAAACTTCCCATAGGAGCATCCACAGCTATCAAAAAGCTCTCTAAAGTCATAAATCTTATGTCCCATAAGAGTTCTCAACCAAATTATTTCACCAGAACAAAACGATTTATCTGTTAAGAGTCTTTTCCACTGGGCACCTGGGTGGCTCAGTGGGTTAAAGCCTTTGCCTTCGGCTCAGGTCATGATCCCAGCGTCCTGGGATCGAGCCCCACATCGGGCTCTCTGCTCTTCAGGGAACCTGCTTCCTCCTCTCTCTCTCTCTGCCTGCCTCTCTGCCTACTTGTGATCTCTGTCAAATAAATAAATAAAATCTTTAAAAAAAAAAGAGTCTTTTCCATCACTCTACTGATTTATTTCTCAAGAAAATGGAAAAGTATAGCCATTCAGGCCTAGTTTAAGTGGACAAGTCTCTAGAATTTCCAGCTCCGTACAACTTCTGACATCTAGTTTAAGAAGCAAGCATACTGGCCTGACTCATGCTCTGGTTATCTCAAAATACAATTTATAAGTATAAATATAATACACATCACAAGTAAACAAAGTGGCTTTCTGTCCTCACTTTTTAACTGTTGAGATCATATATTTTTAGTAGAAATTGGTAAGTTCTGAGAATTTCAAAGTTTGGCTTAAATTCCTTCTTTTTTTTAAAGATTTTATTTATTTATTTGACAGAGAAAGATCACAAACAGGCAGAGAGGCAGGCAGAGAGAGAGGGAAGCAGGCTCCTTGCTGAGCAGAAAGCCCAATGTGGGGCTTGATCCTAGGATGCTGAGATCATGACCTGAGCCAAGGGCAGAGGCTTAACCCACTGAGCCATCCAGGCGTCCCCTTAAATTCCTTCTTTGACAAAAACATGTAAAGTTTCTTGAGACATTATATTTTTGGAGATATTTTTAATTAATATTGTCATCTGAGGGACAAATAGCTTGGAAATGATCCTTTCCTCCCTTCCATTGGACCACACATCTTTTGGAATATTCTTGTTTTCTATAACTTGGAAGAAAATCTCCCAATGGTTTGTTTTTTTTTTTTTTTCCATGTGGAGACACTTCTGAGTTAGTGTTGAGTGTACAGTGGCCAACCTGGTAAATTTCATTGAGCTGCTTGTGCCCCTTTGTGGCCGGTGCTTACAATTACAACTCAGTAATGTTCAACAGCCAGAAGCATCTGAATTGTTGTTTCAGATGCGTGGTTGCCTCTAAAAGCTGGAAAGAACCACAGAGAAAGAGGCCCCTAGAAGCCAGGGGCACATGGGATGCATGCAACTAGTGGATACCTTAGCAAGGACCCGATTCTGGTTGAAAGCAGAAGGATGTGTGGATGCCAGGTTGGCATCAAACACGGCCACTACACAATAATGTGTAATTGTTTCTGTGTTGCCTCTCACACTAAAATACAAGCCCCATGAAGCAGAGACATTTTGCCTGGCACTCCACAAAGGTTGCTGAATGAGCAAATAAAGGAACAAATGGATTTAGAGAGAGAGAGAGAGAGTGTGTGTGTGTGTGTGTGTGTGTTTTAAAATTCATTTATTTGAGAGAGCGCAAGGGAGGGAGGGGTCAGAGGGAGAGGGAGAGAATCTTAAGCAGATACCCTGCTGAGCATGGAGCCCAACAGTGGGCTCAATCGCACCACTCAGAGATCATAATCTGAGCCCAAATCAAGATTCCACGCTTAACCAAATGAGTCACCCAAGCACCCACAAATGGGTTTAGTTTGTAGCAAGCTCACAGATGATAACTATTTTCTTTCTATTGTTAATTAGTCTTAGTAGATGGAAAATGCTTTGATAGTTCTATTTAATGAAGTCCCACATGTCCAAGGGGATTTCTCAAACCTCAGTACTTTATAGGTTTAGCTTTATTTGTTTACTTGTTGTAATTAATAAAAGTTAGGCATTATATTCCAAGGTCTAGATAAAAAAAAAAGTGACAGACACAGTTCTAGCCCCCAAAGGAGAGCATATCAGATTACAGTGTTATCCTCCTCCAATCCGTTTTTCAAATTATAGGCAGAGTAATTTTCTTTAAAAGTTAAATCTGATTATGTCGACCCCTTAATTAAAACTCTTCATTTGCTGAAAAGCCCTTTCAGTATTGGTCCCTGTCTTCCTTGCCAGTCTCATTTAGAACTCTTTTCCTCTCTGCATTCTTATCACAGTTTGAGTTGCTCAACCTTCGATGCTCCTTCCTATGTCAAGGCTGTTGGACATACTGTTCTCTTTTCTTGCAAACCTCTCCTCCCTTCCGGCCTAGGTTACTCCTAACCAAAGGCAACAATCTCTGGGACAGCTTCCCTGGCATGCAAAACCAGTTGGGTCCCAATACAGCTTTGCAAAATACTCTGAATTGCTTTATCAAGATAAAAGCATTCATTGTGTAAATGACTGTTTGTCTTCCCCTGCTAAAATGTAAGCTCTCTTTTTTTTTTAAGATTTTATTTTTAAGCACTCTTTACACCAAACATGGGGCTTGAACCCACAACCCCAAGATTAAGACTTGCATTCTCTACCAACTGAGCCACCCAGGTGCTCCTAAAGTGTAAGCTCTTGATGACAGGGACATTGTATGTTGTTCAGTATCGTGCCTGGCACGTGGTGGGCACTTTCAAACATTAGTTGAATAAATGAATGAACTTCCAGGTTTGAAGTGGAAAGGGAGTCTGATGAAAAATAATATGTTTGCTTGACTGACACCAGATTTCTAGTTGTAAAATTTCAGAAACACCACTAGGTTTTTGGAAAGAATGTATTTCATAAAAGAAGGAGAGGCAGATCAAGAAATATAAACAATCATCAAACAAACCAGGTCTCTCAAGGTGGAATCAACAAGGAACATCAGAAGCTTCACGGAAGACAGAAAAACAGGGTAGCTAAGACGTAAGGACTTAAGATGTACTGTTCTTTCATTCATTCAATGCCTATTCCGTGCTTGGAACTTGGGACTTAGAAATTCAAAGGCGGGCAAGTCTTACACAGTTCTTGTCCTTAAACCTATTGCGTACTAAGAGACTGTATTCGGTCTAGTAACTTCCGTGAAGTGCTGCTAAGGAAGGTATGTATGCCAGCGTCATGAAATACTTTACTTGAGGGTAGGGGAAGAGAGGGAGGAACAAAGAGAAGATGGATGCGTGGTCAGGCAAGCCTTTCTGGTTCAAGCTGAGAACTGAAAGATGAGGAAACCTGACGGTCTGGGGAACTGAAGGAAGTTCAATAGTTATGATTTGGGATCTCACAGAAAATGTCAAGGGTCCGAAGTGCACCTTGGCAGATTTGCCTTACAGCGACCCCGAGCTGTGAGAGGTCATTAGCCTGGTGAACACTCCCTGGGCAAGAACGTAACGTTCTGCCCCCTTCCACATTCCACCAGAACTGGGTTTACCTCAAATTATCCATTTCTTAATCGCGCAGGTTTCCACCAACTGCAGAGTAGCAAAGACCCGCAGACAGCCAGGGTCTGCCGGAGACTGCGCGGAGGAACTCCACTCACTGCCAACTCCACCCCGGGAAGAGGCCCCAGAAGCCCCACCCACGTCCAGGCACGTTCTCCTAGGCCGAGTCCCAGGGGCCGCCCGCAACCGCGGCGATCACGTGACCCGAAGTGTGACGTAGGAGGAAGGAGACGCCATTAGAGGGAGGCGCAGAGGGAGCGCTCTTCGCCTTTCCTCGGGTGTTTGACGTGGTGGCGGGGGCCCTTCATTCTCGGACTTTCCTCTGCCCTCTCAGGCTTCGCCCCGAGGCGGGGGTAGAGACAGCGGCTGGGGTTGGCGGGTCGGTGCGGAGGGGCCTGCGCCGGCCGCGGTTGTGAAGGCGCTGCGGCGGTTGTGGGGTGCTCGGCGCAGCTCTAGGGCTCGGGCGGCTGGGAAACGGGATGGCTGCGGCCGGCAGCGGCGGCGGGGCGGCGGCGGGTAGAGCCTACTCATTCAAGGTGGTACTGCTGGGGGAAGGCTGCGTGGGAAAGACGTCGCTGGTGCTGCGCTACTGCGAGAACAAGTTCAACGACAAGCACATCACCACTCTGCAGGTGCGGGCCCCAGGGAGTGGAAGGTGGAGCCTTGGGGCCCCTACCCCTTCGGGACTGTGAGGACTTTGTTACCGTGGTCCTCTGGATCTCGGCTTACAAATCTCAGGCCTGTCACCTCCGTCTTCGAATTGCCTTTCTGAATTCGCCCTAGGGAAACGCGGGGTCGGGCATCCTGTAGACAGACATTAGGACAGGCTTTTGGGAAGCGAGTGGAAGGTCCCTCAAAAGTCCCCCGTGTGGCTGCGCATATCGTGGAGTCCCCCATATCGCTTGGCTAATTTTCGCTTTTGATTCACTTCCGCTTGGGTCCTAGGTGCCCTCACCCTACAGTCACCGGCTGTCAGCCCTTTTTCTTTCTTTCGGAATTAGGAACTTAGCTGCGGATTTGATTTTGCGAACTAGGTGATTTGTAACTTCAGCGCTTACTGATGACTAAGTGTTTACGCAAGTTCCATTTTGTCCTGTCTTCGAGTAACATGCTGATTGGCAAAACAGTCATTTGTGGAGGATTTTTGAAATGACCGCTTGCCGGTTATGGGTTACACAGTTTTATTGCTGCCTGCGTGAGTCTGACTTATGGGGCAGTTATTCTGTGAAGTCGGTCGATCCACATGCACATGGAAACGTCATGTGACTACTAGCCAACAGTTGGTCCCCAAACTAACAGTTTAGTTGCTGCTGCTGCTGCTACTAGTTTTCTTTGGTTGTAGTGTAGGGCAGGCTTTCTTCTGAAGTTATCTTATGGTTAGCTGGAAAAGTGTTAAAGTGTAGTCATTGATTGGGAGTGAAATCAGCCCTTTTAGGCAGGTGTAGTCTCCTCCGCTCCCAAAGAAATCAGTTTGCACGTGTTAGAAGAAAAATATCCAGCTAATCTGACTTCATCTATTTAGTTACAGGTAGTAAAGTCGAATGGACTTTTGAGCCTGATTGTGGAGGTTTCTATCCATCTCCATCTTTTTAACTAGCTGTGTGATCTTGGGCAAGCTAATTAACCTGTCTGTGCCTAGGTTTTCTTTATTTGTTGAAATGGCCATAATGAAAGTTTCTAGCTCATAGGTTTGTCAGGACAAGTATACATAAAATCACTTAGGACCTGGTCTTTTGGAAGCTCTCCATCTTTATTACTGGCCCAAATTGCACAATAGATCTTAGTGCCTATTTAATAGAATGCATAACCCCCTTTAATTGTTGTGACATTTGATATTTGATGCTATTATTAAACTACTGAGTCTAGAATTCACAAAGATGCTCTGATTCCATGTTCTATTTTTATTCCTGTTTTTACTTCTCTTATGTAAAGCATAATAACTGAAAAAATGAATATGAGGAAACTCCTTTTTTTCTTATATCCTTGAACAAGAACACTTACACAATTTTAGTAGTTGTTATTGTTGAGTGTTGCTAGTGAAATCAAGGAAATTTGTAGGGTAAATACCTATGATTATTTGGAACTTAGAAATTCATTTAGGTAAAGTATAGCTAACATTTAGTAAGTTCTTACTGTGCTGAACATTTTTTCTTCTGTCATTTAATTTTTATAACAGCCTATGAGGTCAGTAGTTTTATTGGCCCCATTTTGTAGGCAAGGAAACAGGCTTGGTTAAGTTGAGTAATTTGCTGGCAGTCATATTGCCACAAGTCTTGCATGGTGCCCAAGCTGAAATTTGAATGCAGATCTGACTTCAGATTTTGAGCAAGTAAACCACACTGCCTCTGGATATTGGCACCCCTTTAGTGGTTACTTTTGTGCTAGAGATCTAAGATAAAAGAGAAAATCATTGTAATTGTGCCTCCTTCTTTAAGATAATTTAGTCCTACAACCTGAAAATTACACCTTCATTATACATTTCAAAGACATCATTGAAGCTAAAAGCAGGCTAAAGATTTTTAAATATTAGAGAGAAACTACTGCAGCCTACACTGGAGAGGATGAAGTTATGGTAGATTTTTGTTATCAAAAACATAGCAGTCCTGATTTTAATATTTATATGACTGTCATCACAAACAGTGTCTGGTTTATATTACAGAATTGAGGATTTTGTTGCATACCTATATATGCAAGCATTGTATTTACTTTTTCTTATATATCAGTTTATCTCATTTTAATTTTTTTAGAGAACTGTGACCCATAAAACAACCTGGTATGCTTTTAATTTCCAAATGGAGAGGAGATGATGGATCAGATCAGAAGACATGAAGAGTCCCTCTTTTGTCAACAAAATTACCTCTTACCTATCTTTGTAACATACTTTATGATTTGCAAAGTATATTCTCTTGCAATCTTGTTTCAAAGATTTTTAATACTGAGAGGAACCTAAAGTAGTTTATGGTTCACTGTTTCAGTCTTTTGTTTAATTCAGTCAAGTGATTGTCCACTTTTGTCTCATCTCCTCTTAGAGGCAGATGAACTGGTCTAGAAAGTAGAAAACTCACAATGTCCTGAGATGGCCCACTTCATTTTGGACAGTTTTAATTTCCAGTAAGTTTTTCTGTGTATAAAGCCAAAATTTGTTCCCTTGTTTCCGGTCCCAGTTCTGTCCTCTGAATCTTGGTCACACAGGACATCCCTTCTGATAGTTGAAGATCCCTATCACACCCCTTGATTTTGTCTATTGGGAAACAGCTCTGGTTCCCCTAAAGGAATCTCCTCTGACATCATTTTAAATCATTTCACTATTTTGATACCTTTTCTCGACACTTATTTAATCATTGTCCTCTTTCCTTAGAATGGGGTTCTTTGAGCTGTGGAAATGATTCCAAGTGTAGTTTGAACTGAGCAAAGGACAGGCTATCACCTTCCCTATTGAGAATCCTTTTACAACACTGAAATAGAAGAGTTTCTATGGGCTTGTGGACAGCTGTTACATTGATTAATATTGGGCTTGCTGTCTTGTCTTAGTCTTGCTTATCCCTAACCCCCAAGAAAGGCATTCCATCCCTCAAATTCTTTTTTGTCTGATTTTATGGTTAAGTTTTTTTGTCCCTAATATATTTGACCCATTAAAAGTGGCTTTGATAGATTTACTCCAGTGGTTAAAGCCTGTTGATGTCCTTTTAAGTTTGATTTTGTAATTCAAGAAATGTGACCTTGATTGGGTTCTGGGCATGCAAAGAAGAAGAAGGTATGTTCCTTAATGTCCAGATGAGCTACTCATTTTAACTTTTCACCTGAAAATTTGCTAAGAATGTCTTCATTGTTCTCATCAGGCATTAATAAAGACTGAAAAAGGGAGACAGTGGGCCAAGTACAAAGCTCTGCAGCAGGTCTCATTATTGTCTCGTGATGCATGACCCGAGGTGTATTTTTCTTTAGATATGCAGAATCTTAGCATGGGGCTTTTTCAGACTATGCACGGGCCATAGTCTGTCTTCTTGAGTGAGAAACAATGGAGTGTTGTACATATTAATGATAATGAAATCAGAAAACAGCTTAAAATTGACTGCTATGGGTTACTAACTAGTGGACACAAAGCCTTTAATGAAAATGGTTATTCCAGCCTTATAAACCTAGCTTTTTTGCCCTAGCTACATCAGTCTTGCCCACAGGGGATATCATGAGATGTTTTGTCAGATGCTTGCAGAAGACAAGATAAACTGTGTTTCTGCGTTAGGAGGCCATACGATGTGGTAAAAAAGAGACGGGACTTTGAAGTTAGACTTGGTTTTGCATTTTGGCTCCTACTTCATAGCCATCATGATCTTGGCAGGTTATTTTAATGTTTGTAAGTTGGCTCTTGATCTATAAAATGAGAGGATTTTACTTACAGGATTTTGTTTTTTAAAGATTTTATTTATTTGACAGACAGAGATCACAAGTAGGCAGAGAGGCAGGTGGAGAGAGAGAGAGAGGAGGAAGCAGACTTCCTGCTAAGCAGAGAGCCTGACGTGGGGCTCGATCCCAGGACCCTGGGATCATGACCTGAGCTGAAGGCAGAGGCTTTAACCCACTGAGCCACCCAGGCGCCCTCAGGATTTTTTTTTTTTTTTTTAAGATTTTATTTTTAAGTAATCTGTACACCTGGCATAAGGCTCAAACCCAGGGATCAAGAATCACATGCTTATTGAATGAAACAGTGAGGTACCCCTACCCCTTTAACTTACTGGATTTTTATATTGGTTAAATAGAGAACCAGTATAGGTAAATCTCCTATCACAGTGCCTGGCACGTTTGTTTACCAAATGATTGCTGTTGAAGGAATAGATGGTGCTTAGTTTGCATTGGTTTCCTTCATGTTAACTCTGTCAAAAAGGTAATGGGATTAATTTCACATGAATTATTTTGAGAACCCGTGCTGTCTCTAAAGGATCACTACATTTTAGAATTGCTTATAATTTTATATATAATTATATATACATATATATGTAAATGTATTATTTGTATACAAGTATATATAAATGTATTACTACTGAACATATACATATATATGTGTTTATTATCCATTTTTGGGTTTTGACTGGGATTGACATTACAGGAAATTATGTGACATTGGCCATGCTTTGGTGTTTTAGTACTGCTCCCTTTTCTCAGAACTTCTCCTCAGTTACTAATAATTATGAAGTTATCTTGTAGGTGAGCTAAGAACTCAAGATGTTTTACCTATCGCAGGAAACTTGATCTTCTATAGAGTCCCCATGCTTTCTTACGTGATTACCTAAGCCATTAAATTCAGTGATTGTTTATTTCATACCTCTTAAACACCAAACATGATAGTTGGGGAATATAAAGATGAGTAAGGTACTTTAACCATCAGTTGAAATGTTTTTGCCATTTCGATTGTAACCACTTTTTTTTTTTTTTTTTTAAGATTTTATTTATTTGCCAGAGAGAGAGAGAGAGAGCGCACACACAATCAGGCAGAGAGGCAGGCAGAGGCAGTGAGAGAAGTAGGCTCCCCGCCGAGCAAGGAGCCCGATGCGGGACTCGATCCCAGGACCCCGGGATCACGACCTGAGCCAAAGGCAGCGGCTCAACCAACTGAGCCACCCAGGCGTCCCGATTGTAACCACTTTTTATCTGTGGCATGTCTCTTTATGTCTGTGCTCTTGAGTGATCATTTCATTTTTAGTTGTATGCCATTTTTCCCCCTTACAGAAAAGTGTTCTAAGATCATGCACTCTAATTTAAGTGCTATCACTTTCCACTAGTCTCTTATATAAAAAGTAACAATGTTTATAATCAGAACCTCAGTCATTTTTCCTTTTAGAATTCTGGCTGGAATTCCACCTATCGGCCTTCTGTAGTCTGGGGTAGGTAGCTGTCATTTGATTAGCAAAGCAGTGCTTTAAGATTGGCTGGGCAGATAGTATCCTGATAGTTTGGCAAATGAGGAAATTAAGATTTGTATTAAATTTCCAAGGTCCCACAAATAGTAATGGTTTACCATTTTTTCTTAAGCTAAGTCTACTGCCCCCCACCTCCACCCCAATGCACCTTAACCTCCTGAGCAGCACTTGGCATTCAGGGTCTAGCAGTTGCTTTTTTATACCTGTCATCTTAGTCTCTGGTCTAGAAATCTTGGTTTCCTTATTTGTAAGATTAGTATTTTGAATGTCTGGAATATCTTCCAAATAGTTCTGGAAGTCATATCAGTGTTGAACAGTCAATTCATTCACATCATCTTTATAAAATACCCCTTTCTTGGTATGTTTCTAGATACATGTGTGCTATGGGAGGGTGGGTAATTTTTTTTTTTTTTTTAAAGAAAAGAGGTTTTCTGAATTGTTTTAAATTTCTTATATATAAGTATTCCACGTCTGATTGTTATTGTCTCCTTTGGGTTTTCAGCTACTTCTCAGAAATAACTTTTTGGCTCTTATTTTCAAAGTATTGAACTCTAAACTGATTATAATCCTTGTACTTTATGGAAACTAAGGACAAGAAATGTTGAAATATTCAAGCACTCAATTTTCTTTCCTTTTTTATTGAGATGTATTTGACATACAACATTGTGTAAATTTAAGGTATATAATATGTAAATTTGTTACATTTGTATATTGTGACATGATTGCCACTATAGCAATCCAGTTTAGTTTAGACTAATTTATAAATCACCTAATTCCTTTTATGTGCTAATAAAGTAGTAATAGATACTTTAAATACTTAAGTCTGAAACAATGCTAGTGATTATAGCAAAAATAATATCAGTGTTCAGTTTTTATGTATACACCCAGACACTTATTAATGAAAGTCTGTTGAACTTAAAAGATACTAGATAAAAACAAAAGTCTTTGTCTACAACTCATTTACTTTGCTGCTTTAGGTATATTGCTTTGCCAGTGGTTAGCAAACACAGCAAGTGCTAATAGCAACAACAAATACAACAAAACTGATTAAATAAGTTATGAAAAGACTTTCATTTGGCAGATATATTTTTTCTTATTATTTCCTATATTCTTTTTTTTTAATAGAGATTTTTAAATAGTATCCACTATGCTTTTAGGTAAGATGTTGGGTAACTAAGCATCATGTGCAGGTAACAGATGTTGGCCTCAGCTAATGAGATTATTGATTTGTTAATACCTCTAAAGTTTGGAAGATGAAGTCATTGGAATTATAAGTACTGGGCTGTAACTCAGGGTTTAGGGGAATAAGGTGGGAGATCTGCCATTGCTTTGATCTTCATTACTTTGTGCCTACCCTGAGAATATATTTTTGGGAGTTGAGTTGGTTTCCAGGAACACCTAGTGTCCATGTGGACGAATGCCATGTTAAAAATGTGTTTTAGAATAAAAAGCTTTGTGCAGTGGAAAAAGCACTGTGGAGTCAGACAGTCTTCTACCCCCTGCAACACCTGAGTTGTCTGACCTTGAATGAGTCCCTATATATCTTTAAATCTCAGGTTTTCACAGTTGTAAAGCAGGACTAGTTAGCTACCTCACAGGGTTGTTAAAAAGATTAAATGAGAAAGACTAGCACAGTGTTTGGCACACAGGATGTACTATTTTTTTTCTTCCTGTATTTCTAGAACCTTTTAAATTGATACTGTAATGCTGCTTTCCCCTCCCCTTTCTAGACTGGGAATTCTTCACTGAGAGTTGTCAGGGATTTATAAATCCCTGGGGTAAGTGTGTGAAATTGTTTTTGGTATGTGCATATGAGCAGTTTTCTTGGGAGGAAATCAGTTCATGGCTCTCATTAGATTCTCAAAAGAAGTCAGTGCTCTCCTTTTCACTCTCACATAACAATTAAGAGCCCCTGTCCCCGGTAGAGTGTAACTACAGGTGATATCTTGGTAGTCTATCCAAATTAAGTATGCCTCATAGAGGTGGTTAAAAAAGATAAGATGAATGCCAGCCTTTTGGTCGTTCACTCCTATCTTGATTTTACATAAAATCTTTCAGCTTTATTCTTACATATAATTGTATTTGTTTTTAAGACGTATTTGTTTTTTGTTTTTTTTTTAGATTTTATTTATTTATTTGACAGATCACAAGCAGGCAAGGGGGCAGGGGGAAGCAGGCTCCCTGCTAAGCAGATAGCCTGATGTGGAGCTTGATCCCAGGACCCTGAGATCATGACCTGAGCTGAAGGCAAAGGCTTAACCCATTGAGCCACCCAGGAGCCCCAAAACATATTTGTTCTTTAAGAAAATACCTGTAACATATTAAAGACATAGAAAATATATATAAAATGGGACAGTTTATATTACACTAGGAATCTTTCCATATCACGGGACTTAAGTATTTCATTATGAAGGAGAAAAAAAAGATTTAGCAGGGATCCTTGGATAATATATCAAATATTTGAATTAAAATAATTTGGTTTATAAGGAAACTTTTAGTACATCTCTTACATAAATTGAGTTTTACCTGCATGGATTAACCCAGGCACATTGTAGATACCTATATCTACAGTAACAATATTTATGTGTCAGCACTGGCTCCTCCTGCTTTTTCCATGAGAAAAGTATTATTTCAGATCTCAGTGTGGAAGATAGCATAGCATAGTAGTTATGAGTCTTGTCTGGAGCCAGATTGCTTGGATTTCAGATCCCACTGTGTCACTTACTATGTGACCATAGGCAAGATACCCTTCCTGTGTCTAGATTTGCACATCTTTAATATTTGGACAGTTGTTTCTTAGTGTACTGTGACAATTGAATGAGTTAATATTGGAAAGCTTTTAGAATACTGCCCATTTCATTGTAAGCATGGTGAACATGTTAAATAAAAATATGTAATCTACTTGACAGAAGACTTACATTCATGAAAAGAAAACTTAGGATATAAGCAAGGCAGTATATGCTGTTTGTTAAAGATTAGGTTCCCTGTAATTCTTCAGGATAGAGCAAGTCAGTGTGGGTTGTATGGGTGGTATGAGAAAGCTTTAAAAATTCAAGGAGGAAGAGTATGGGTCATGAACTGAACTTGGTTAGATGGGGTTCAAATAGAGAAAAGAGAAACATCCAAATTAGAGGGAAATTTTATGAACAAGCAGAATTGGAGGTATGTGTATAAACCATATAAGTTGGAGAGTAAGTGGAGAGATTCTGGAAGCTATCATATGAAGATAGTTGTGGACAATTGTTTAGGTCCTTAAATACAAAGATAGCATTTAGAGATTTTTTGCTTGTAGATGAGGGTTCCCTAACTTTTATAAAGGAGAAGCTTGTGAATGATATAAAAAGTGCTCAGCATGGTACTTGATGGAAGCTAAGCATTCAGTAACTGTTAGCTAGTATAGTAACAGTAGTTGAAATCAAAGTAGAGAGTTTCATTATATGAATGGGCTATATTTGTGTACCTTTTCAAGATTGCCTGTTGAGGGACACTTAGGTTATTTCTTTTTTCTTTATAATCAACACTGATGAGCGTCTTTCCATAAGATTGTGTATCTGTGGTTCCATAGGGGAGACTTAACATTGTTTCTTAAACTCACACAGGAAGGTGGTGGTAAGCTTCCAAGGTGATGGTAAAAAAGGATATGATGGAGCTTTATCAGCTCTAGTTCATTCCTCTCTACTGAGAATTCCCCACAAATCTCATGACAAAAAGATTTTTTAGATATTAGCTACCAGCAGAGATGTAGTTCAAGGACTCTTGTTAAAAATGATACCTTATTGGGATCTTTCAGTGAGTTATGGTAAGATTTTTTTTTTTCCTTAATCATGGAGGCTTTAGAAAGATAATTTGGCATGTTGACTAGAGTGTGAGGTCAGAGCAAAGGTGGTATAATAATAGGAGATTGATCATCCAAGAACTCCAGAGGAAGTGTGAAGACAAGCTTTGGTAGGGTTTTTTTTGGAATGTGGAATGTCAGGGGAGGAAGAACATTCAATGATGATATTTGTAAGATTCTAAACAACGGTGACTTGGAGAATGTTATCAAAATACTAAAGTTGGAATGGAAGGCCAATTTTGGAAGGAAGATCAGTTTAATTTTAAATATATTTGAGAGAAAAGAGGCACCTAAGTTGACCTACCTATTAAATATTTGGATAGGACGCAGATTTTGAGTTTCTTTATATAGCATTGATATTGAAACCATGAAAATGGTTGAGTTCAAATAGATTATACAACTAATAAGTAGCAAAGCTGAGATTCAAATCCAAAGTTCTGGTTCAAAATTCATATTCTTTTTTTTTTTTTTAAGTTTATTTATTTATTTGATAGAGACATAGTGACAGAGGGAACACAAGCATGGGGAGTGGGAGAGGGAGAAGCAGCTTTCCCACCAAACTGGGAGCCCAATGCGAGGCTTGATCCCAAGACCCTGGGATCATGAGCTGAGCCGAAGGCAGAGGCTTAACAACTGATCCACCCAGGCGCCCCAAGAGAGAAAGAGTCTTAAGCAGTCTCCACACCTAGTGTGGAGTTCAAAGCCTCTTCACAACCCTGAGATCATGACCTGAGCTGAAATCAGGAGTCGGATGCCCAACAGAGTGAGCCACCCAGGCACCCCTCAAAGTTCCTTTTCTTAGCTTCTGTGCTATAATGAGTGGGAGAAGTCCTTTGTTCACATTTATTGTCAAAACATGTATCTGGTCTTCTCATTTTCCAAGTTTTCTTTTATTATTATGCTTTTTTATTTTTTGTTATTTTATTTTTATTTTGTTACTTATTTTATACCCTTTTCTGTGTAATCTGTTTCATTTAATAAAATATCTTTAATGTAGTTTGGGTTCTGAAGGAAAGCATTCCTGGATTTGATCTCAGCTCTGCCACTTAGTTAAGTACTAAATTCATTGGCTTTTTCTTAATTCTAAATTTCCTTGTGTTTATACAGCAGAAAGTCTTTCCTGAGATCTAGACTCCTCCTCCTTCAGTAATAATTCACCATTCTAGCTTTTTATCTGTTTTACTGTACTTTTCTGTATTTTCTTTTATATAGATACACCTAACTGTGACTGTCTCTGCATAGCTTTGGACTTGGCTCTTTATTCCTTTTTTTAACTATGTCATCTGACTCTGGATTCTGATTGTATTTCATTTTCAGGTACTCTGGATTCTCTTTTTTTTCTATGTTTGTGGCCTTGGTTCAGGTCCTTTTTGTTTTTCCCTCCAACTTTGTAATGGCCTTCTGTCTCCAGGTCTAGTCCTGCCCTTTCCTCTCTAACCTCCCTTCCTATCCCAGAGTCATTCTCTTAAAATTTAGATCTTATACTTCCCCACTGCTTTAAAATCCTTCAGTGATTCTCCATCATTAACAGTATTCTTCTTCTTTTTTTTTTTTTTTTAAAGATTTTATTTGTTTATTTGACAGAGAGAGACACAGCGAGAGAGGCAACACAAGCCTAGGAAGGGGGAGAGGGAGAAGCAGGCTTCCCATTGAGCAGGGATCCTTATGCGGGCTCTATCCCAGGAACCTGCGATCATGACCTGAGCTGAAGCAGATGCTTAACAACTGAAGCACCCAGGCGACCCAACAGTATTATTCTTCTTAAGACTTATTCCTTAGGATGAATTAGGCATTTCTCTAGTAAAAAAGAGGTCAAATAAGTTTAGGAAATGGTTGTTTAGATGCAGTTAGCTTTTCTTTTGGCAGAATCTTACTGTGTTGTGTATTATTAATGTACAAAGGGAATACAGAGGAATACGCTGCATTTCCCAAATCTGACTGTAGTATATACGCTTATACATTTAAAAAAATACATGTGTCTTGGAACAAGTTTTATTAAAACCCTGAAAGTAAAGTCCATACATCTAGACATGGAACCCTAGCACTTTTTTGATTTGAATAGCATTTGCCTATCTTGTAGTCTCATCTCCGGCATTGACCTTACTAACTTGTTGGGAGTTTTCCATGGAGAGGGAGTTACATGTTTGAGGCTTCAGTGGCTTCTCCCATCTGTTGGAAAAGCCCCTATTACTCCTAAAGGGGAGATTATCACCTTCTTTTTGAAACTTTTTTTTGACTCATCCAGGACGGCTTTACACTTCCTTTCTTAGCACTCTCTTTAGAGTATACTTGGCAAGACCCTCCCATTTTAACAATTGTTACATGATATTGTACTTTTATTTACATGTTTATTTCTACTATAGACTATAAACTCCCTGAAGGCTAGAACCATTTCCTTTTATTTCTGTAACATTGGTACCTGGGATAATTATTAGATATAAGTTAAATAATTGAGTTATAAAATAATTAGAGGAATATTTAATAATACTGGTATTCATACCATTAAGTAAACTACCAGTAAATATATCTTTTCTCTCATTTAGAAATCTCTTAGCTCTTTCTATAATGAGTGTGTAGGGTGTCATCAAATTAAATGCTCTAAGAAAATTTTTTATGGGGGAAAACTAAGAAAATACTTAATTACAATTTTTTAAAAAATCTTTTTATTTGTTTCTATTTTAAGTTGTCTCCATGCCCAACAGGGGGCTCAAACTCATGGCCCTAAGATCAAAAGTCACATGCTCTGTCAACTGAGCCAGCCAGGGGCCATGTTTTTCTTCCTGTTTTTCATAACTTGTGTTCATAAAGCAAAATACCATTTTTTTAGATTAGAATATAAATAATGTTCTGTCTTCAGTGAATGTTTGGTCATTAATAAGAACTCAGTGATTACTTTTTCTCCCAGATAACTTGAGTTTCATATTGAGATTATTCTTTCATCTATAGTTCTTAGAATAAGAAACATATTATATGAAATATTGTTTAATGTATATCTCTTTTCTTAGGCATCATTCTTAACGAAGAAGTTAAATATTGGTGGGAAAAGAGTAAACCTTGCTATATGGGTAAGTTAACCTTTTCAGTTGAGTGAGTGAAGGCTTCTTCTGTTCTTTGTACTCTAATAACTAATGGGCTCAAGGAATAGGAATTCGAATTTCTGGATTTTTTTTTTTTTAAGTTTCGCTAAAACTTTTTTTTTAAAGGATTTTATTTATTTATTTGACAAACACAGATCACAAGTAGGCAGAGAGGAAGGTAAAGAGAGGGAGAGGAGGAAGCAGGCTCCTTGCTGAGCAGAGAGCCCGATGTGGGGCTCTATCCCAGGACCCTGGAATCATGACCCGAGCCGAAGGCAGGGGCTTTAACCCACTGAGCCACCCAGGCGCCCCCAAAACTGTTTTTAAATAAACATTTTTTTTCTAAAATCAGGCTAAGAATTACACAGTTGCATACATGAATATTGCTTATCCATAACCGTTGAGCTGGAAGAAGGGTAAACTCAGAGGGATTCCATGTCAGACAAAGAACAGGGTAGGTGGACAGCCTGACTGGCATTTTTCCCCTCTGTGTTTCCATGTTCCCACTTTCCAGGGGAATAGCTAGTACAGTGTAGGGCAAGGGTAGTGCATCAGAGGACCTTTTGGCCAATTGTTCTGGTGTATGCTCTCTTTCCTTGTCTTCTCCCTCTATGCAGAACCTAAATTTAGGGCAAGGCCTATTCCTGGCTTATAATGCCATCGTGAGCATTCTGATCCTCTGGCAATTAAACTGTTTTTCGTTTAGTGGCAGTGGGAATTTTGCTTGGGAGGGAAGTAACTTTCATATAACAGTAAAACATTAAATATTGTTTGTAACTTCTAAAAATTTTTTTGTAACTTTTTTTTCTTTTAACAGTGTTTTGAGTTTATCTGTAATTTCATGTCCCACTTTCCAGTTAATCAAAAGTTTATTGTAGTTGCAATAGCAGATGTATTTTTTTCTTATGACCTAATAAGTGTTTGTTGCTTTATTTAGGATACAGCAGGTCAAGAGAGATTCCATGCATTGGGTCCAATTTACTACAGAGATTCAAATGGAGCTATTTTAGTTTATGATATAACAGATGAAGATTCCTTTCAGAAGGTATACTGTTTACTTATGGGTAGATGACTTAAATAGAATAACAACACTAATTTTTCAAGTCTCCATTCACATGCCTTTGTTTACTAATGTGACTAGCCTTGGTTTTAAAAGTAAAATAAAGTGCATAAATGGTTACCACTCATCTTTGTTAATGCAGTATTTAATTCATGTTTATATTTTGAATAACAGTTATTAATAAGTTTATTACATGGCTTTCTCAGATATTAGGAAAGGGAAATACTTTGAAATAACACTTTATAAAAATCAAGGGGCTTTTTTTCTCCCTATAAAGAAAAAATCACATGTATTTCTTGATTCCATATACACTAGGCATGTGAATACTTCGTATGGCTGCATGGACTCCCCAATTGTAAAGAGGGAAAAGAGTAACTAAATCATGTTTAAGCTCTTTGTTCTCACTTAATTTCCTGAGGGATATAATATAAATTTTAAATGACACTCTAATTAGTATTTATTTTAAACCTTCTTCATTATTTTTCACCCCTCTTTTATTTTTTTTTAAGATTTTATTAATTTATTAGAGCATGAGCAGGGTGGGGGTACAGAATGAGAAGCAACTTGCTGCTGAGCACAGAGCCTGAAGCAGGGCTTCATCCCAGGACCCCTGGCTCATGACCTGAGCCTAAGCAGACTGAGCCACCCAGGCGCCTTTCACGCCTCTTTTAAATATCCACCACAAATGTAGAATTATTATTATTATTATTATTTTTTTTTACAAATGTAGAATTTTTGAAGTTGTTCAGAAGCAAACTAAGTTACCGTTAAACTTACCTTTGAATTCTCATCACAGTCAGGATGGTGATTAATTACTTACTTCACCCTTCCTCTGAAAGCCCCTTATGGAATAAATTTGTCAGGGGTATGTAACTAAAAGGGGTAATTCTGTGGCAGAAACTTTACTTGCATTGAAATTACAGGTTTGTTTCTATAGAAATTGCTTGCTTTTTTAGTTTTAGTTTTAGGTGTGTTGTCTTTTTTTGTTTGTTTTGTTTGTTTGTTTTTCCATTTGTTTTTCAGTATTCAACTGATGAAGCAACTATGCACGTTAGTCCTCGGGTTATTATTACATGTGAAAAAATTTAGTCCAAGGAGTAGAAAAAGGAAATGATGAAGTAACTTGCAGGTTTAATGATACTTGCAAAATTTATTTGGGGGCTGCTGTTTGTTGTCTCTTCCTGCCTTTTGACATAGATGGAAATGGTCTGAGTGTTTTATTGATTAAGAGAAGGTTGAGTCTTTTAGGTTGAAAAGTGACTATTTCACTCTTGCTGTGTAACAAACCCCCAAAACTTGTTGGCTTAAAACAATGCATTATTTCTCATGGTTTTGTGGGTTGACTGGGCAGGTTATGTGGTTTCATGGGAGTCACTCATGCAACTGCATTGAACTTCAAGTTTGGCGAGGCCAGGACCATCTAGGAAGGCCTGTTCTCCTCCTTGTGGCCTCTCACTCCATTTGGTGTCTCATCGTCTGGTGCTCTCTCCACATGCTCCCTCATTATTCCATATTCTAGCCTAAGCTGTTTACATGACTACTGGATCCTAAGAGTACCTTCCAGGCTTTCTTAAGGCTTAAGTCTGGAACTGGCATAGCATTACTTCTGCCACATTCTCTTGGTCAGAGCAAGTTGCAAGGCTAGCCCAGCTTCAGAGGGAAGGGAAATAGACTCTCTCTCTCTCTCTCTTTTTTTTTTTTAAGATTTTAATGATTTATTTGAGAGAGAGGTAGAGAGCACAGCAGGGGGAGCAGGAGAGGGAGAGGCAGGCTCCCTGCTGAGCAGGGGACAACCCCCGCCCCCCCAACTAACTCTTGTTGATTGTTAAAAAATCTGTAACCATCTCTAACTCATCACAGAATGTATGGGGGTAATGAGTAGGATGCCTGCAGAAGGGGATCTATTTGCAGATGAATAACACATTTTTTTAAAAAGTTGGTTAGATTTGGTAGGTTATGATACTATTTATACAGAGAGTATAGTAATATGTAATTGGATTCTGGCATGTTTCCTTTGAAATGATGAGGATGTACGTTTTATACCAAGTTGTCATATTTTTCTTATGTGACATCAACTAGGGATGGAAGTTCAGTGCTTCTCTAAAAACTTTCTACATACATGTGAATGAAACAAAAAGATGGGGCTGTACTGAGAAAACTGGTTCAGTTGAAGCTCTGAGAAAGATAAGGTGGTGATATTGATTATTTTTCCTTATATAAAGCTTTGGGGTTTATTAAAGACAGTTTCTCTGCATTCCTGCAAAGAACAGGCATGTGGAACGGTTACATTTGTACTGTAGGACCAGATGTACAGTAAGTGCTTACTTACCACCTATTTAATGTAACTTTTATAATTTAAAGATGTGTGTACATTTTTTTAGGAATATGTGTAGATTCTCTGTGACTTGATTACATGGAAATTAAATTCCATTACAAAAAAATGAAGGAGGTATTCAAGTTTGTTCTTAACCTATTTTATTATAATCAGCATATTTAAAATCAGGAGTTCAAATGATTAATTTACTTAATTTGAATGTATTCAATTGTGCCTACTGCTGTGCTTCATAGTGAAGAATCTGTTTGTTACTGGAGTCATTGTATACCAGTGGTTCTCCACCAGGAGGGAGTAGTGTTCGGAGACGTCTTTGGTTATCACAGCTGGAGGGTGGTACTGATACCTAGTGGGTAGGAGGCTGGGGATGCTGCTCAATAGCATACATTACACAGGGCAGTCCCTCCCAGCAGCATTAATCTGGGCCAAAATACCAGTAGGGCTGAAGTTGAAAAAAAACCTGTTAGACACTAAAGGATGAAAATTTATTTTGGTACTCTTTTTAGTGCCCATATACATTTCTCCCCCCTTTAAGTGTGTGACACAGAAGCTTCTGTGCCCTCTAATTTGGAACCAATTGGAATACAAAAGACTTTTAAGATGTTCTTAAGTCCAAAGTGACTCTACAAGCATCTGTTATCTGAGGCTGGAGTTTTGCTCTAGTTAATAGTTTTATTTAGATCTGTGGAAGATTTATGAAAATTTATAATTAGAGGTGTTTCTGTCTATACTGCTATGTAGATAGAGAAATCGTTCCATTAGATGTTTGTATGTTTGTCAGTACAGTTTGTCAGTAACTGATCCTACAGGTAACTAAGTATCTGGGCTGTTAGACAAATTCTGAGGTATTTTGACAATGTGGAGTTTGGGGAGTTGTAATGATAGTTGTTGCAACAGGATTTGATATTTTCTCTTTTGTATACACAGGTAAAAAACTGGGTCAAAGAATTACGGAAAATGTTGGGAAATGAAATCTGTTTATGTATAGTTGGTAAGCATCATTACTTTTTTTTTTTTTAAGTCCTCTGTTTCAAAAAAAAAAAAAAAAAAAGTGTTCTGTTTCCTTAATGTTATATTAGAGAATAGCGAGTAAGTAAATCTCATTTTTAAAGTTACCTGAGAAAGGAAGAAGAATGATATTTTAATATTTAATATTTTAGAATAATTTTTGATTTGGAAGTGATCTTTCAGGAGATTCAGACTTCAGGGAAGACCTTGGGGAGCAAGTGGGAAACTAACCATGTAAACTTTCAACTCCCAGACTTGCTTCAGTTTGATCTTTAGTTTTTCATCATAAGATTTTCTTTAGAAAAAAAAAAGAGTTTAGGAACTATTTTTAAATAAAACGAAAACTAATGACTTAGGCTAGTATTCTTGTTTTATACATTTAACTATACACATTTTTGAATTAAGGACAAATTTGACTCTTGAGGATGAGCAAATCATGATACAAGGGTGAAAGAACTCTAGAACTCACTCTTGGCCTTCTGGAATTTCTCTCTGGTTCCCTTTTTCTTTAGATTATTATTTCTATGATATAAGAACTAATTATTGAGCAGTAGAGTATACCAGACACTATGCTTTGTTCTTAGACAATTTTTCATGTAATCCTCATAATTTGATGAGGGCTTTGATGAGAGGAAGCTAAGTCCTGGAGATACTTGATTACTTGTACAATATCAAGCAGCTATCAGAGATGGGGTAGGAATTGAAGTCATTCTGATTCCCATGCTTTGTTATTAATCCTTATGATGAGTAGCTTCATGCTGTTTTCTGTCTTTCTGCATGACTTGGTAGAATAACAATGGCCTAGAAGAAATCAGGGTAGCTTTAGTGGAGGACCTAGAATGGAATGGTCAATATGGGCACATTTGACTTTTAAGAATTATTTTTTTTTAAACTAGAGTTTACATTTCTTATATTGTCTCACCATTAGATTGGCAAACTCTATAGTTCTAGATCAGGGTGTGTGCCTGGGGGAAGAGGCCAAGGAGATTATCTGGCCTACTTTGTAAGTTTAGTTGCTAGATGTTAAGTTAGATGGCCGGAGTATTTCAGAATGGAAAACTGGAGTAGTAGGCCACATGGGAGTTTGGGCCAAAGCTGTAGCTAGTCAGTGAGTTTGGCCTGGCTTTGTCTGGTATCTGGGGATTAATAGGAATGGAAGTAGTAACAGTAGGTGGATGCCTAAATATTTGATTATTTGGGATTCTGGTTATCTCTCAGAAGAGGGAAAGAAATGACTAAATATACTTAAAGTCAGAGAAAGCTCAAGAGTTTATTACTTGACCCAGTTTACAAAGTAACATTTAAAGAAAATAGCTGGATAAATAAAGCTTATGAATAGTTAATTTGAACTGTATATTTTTTGTGTTCATATTATAAGAAGGTTAGAAATTTTGGTGGTAGCTTACTGCCTCAAGTAGGGTCAGATAATCCTCATTTAATGTTATATAATGTTTATTAATGATTGGTATAGAGACTAAAAAGTTCTCATTTCTATTGGAAAGTGTGACATGGAATTTTAGTTGTAATTCATTGTTGAAAGAATTTTGAGAGTCCTTTTACCACAAAAGGAAAATTTCACAAAGTAACTTACAGGTCTCACCTGTGTTTCTTTTTTATCCCAGCTGTCTTCCCCTCACCATTTTTCACCTCCAGACACTGTCTTGACATTTTACTGCATGAACCAGTTTTGTTTTGCATTTTATATAAATGAAATTGTATAGTATGAACTCTTGAATCTGGTTTTTTTGGCTTTACCTTGTGTTTGCAGGATTCCTCTATGTTTTTGTATATAGTTGTAGTTCATTTTATTCTCTTTGCTCTCTAATAGTTTATTCTATAAAATCCCAGAATTTATCCTTTTGTTATTGATAGGCATTTACATTATTTTTTCCACATACTGATTTTCATCCTATTTTTTATAGTAGTACAGTGTTTATTTGTTCTTCTGTTTTATTACTAAATTCAAAATAATAACATTACTTCCCAGGATTCTATGTAATTTAATGAAAGTTAAATAATAACTTGGAAAACACTTGGCATAAAGAAGGCATTTGACAAATATTTGTTCCTTTTCCTCTAAATAAGACAACCTTTCAAACATTTGGATGGTTCACCTGAAATCTTATATTCTCTAGTCTTCGGTTGTTTTTCATTTGGTCTTACTTGTAGACATTTTTACCATCCTGATTATTTTTTCCTAGGTTTATGTCAGTGTATAAATATGTCTTCTACACTTGAATACTAGAATCCAAACATTGTTGAGCCAATGTCTCCTTAAATGGCTCTCTTTTTAAAATTCTCCCATTATCTTTCTACCAACACTGCCCAAGATTGCATACATTTTTTAGCAGCCATGTCATAGTGTCTCTTTTACATAGATTATACTTAACAAAAATCTGAATTACTTTTTTATAAGTATTGCTTTTCTGTCAAGCTTTTCTCATTTTTTTTTTCTTTAAAGATTTTATTTATTTATTTGACAGAGAGAGAGATCACAACTAGGCAGAGAGGCAGGCAGGCAGAGAGAGAGGGAAGCAGGCCCCCCACTGAGCAGAGAGCCTGATGTGGGGCTTGATCTCAAGACCCTGAGACCACGACCTGAGCTGAAGGCAGAGGCTTAACCCGCTGAGTCACCCAGGCACCCATCACTTTTTTTTTTTTTTTTTAAGATTTTATTATTTATTTGACTAGAGAGAGGGAACACAAGTAGGGGGAGTGGGATTGGGAGAGGGAGAAGCAGGCTTCCTGCAGAGCAGGGAGCCCCGTCACAAGCCTCGCCAAAGGCAGATGCTTAATGACTGAGCCACTCAGCCGTTCCCCCCATCTTTTTCATATATAATTAAGTTATTTAAACTTAAGTGTAGGAATTTCAACTCATATAATGTTCCTGAATCTTTATGTTTGATGGCTTCTTCATGTAAATTAAATACTTAACTTTCTAGGTCCTTATCTAAACCACTTATAATGTGTTAACCAATAATGGAGAACCCCATACTTTGCTAACAGAGATTTTTCCTCTCAGTTTTAGTTAGTCCATTAATTAGCACTCTTAGCTGTGGTTGCTTTATTTCTTATTTTCCTTCTAGTCTGTCCTTAACATTTGTATGTTTGTTAAATACTTATTTTAAATAATAGTTACCAGGCGCCTAGGTAGCTCAGTGGGTTAAAGCCTCTGCCTTCAGCTCAGGTCATGATCCCAGGGTCCTGGGATCGAGCCCCACATTGGGCTCTCTGCTCAGCAGGGAGCCTGCTTCCCCTCCTCTCTCTCTGCCTGCCTCTCTGCCTACTTGTGATCTCTATCTGTCAAATAAATAAAATATTTAGAAAATAAATAAATAATAGTTACCATTTATTGAGTCCTAGGTACTGTTCTAAGAACTATATGTTTATGCTTTCATTAAGTCTTCTGACAGCACTACAAGAAGGTATTGCTGCCATTTCCATATCACACATGAGAAGTGGGATGAGAGCTTGACACTTCTCAAAGTACATAGCTAGTTAGAGGTAGACCTGGGATTTTAACTTAGGTCTTTCTGCTATATCAAGCCCATATATATATATATTTTTAAAGATTTTATTTATTTATTTGACAGACAGAGATCACAAGTAGGCGGAGAGGCAGGCAGAGAGAGAGAGAGGAGGAAGCAAGATCTCCGCTGAGCAGAGAGTCTGATGTGGGGCTTGATCCCAGGACCCTGGGATCATGACCTGAGTCGAAGGCAGAAGCTTTAACCCACTGAGCCACCCAGGCACCCCTCAAGCCCATATTCTTAACCAGCACTATAGATTGCTTACTCTATACCAGTTTTGGGAATAGTGTAGTAAAAGAATAAATGAACAAAATAGATACAGTCCTTGTCTTCCCAGAGCTTATTGAGTAGAGAGAGGGAGAAGAACATGCTATTATATATTACAGTAAATGCTGTGAAGGGGGAAGTACAGAATGTTCTGATAGCACTAAAACAAACCTAACTAAATTTAGGGGGAAGGGAAGTTAAAGGAGGACTTTCTAGAGTGTTGGATTAACCAAATTAGCTAGATGAAGTAGCAAGGTGGTAGTAAAATGTGTGAGCTTTAATTTTCTCATAATAATACTGATTTTCCATTTGATCATTCACTGTGATGAATACAGCTGATATTAATATCTGCTCTTTATTGAGCATGTACTATATGCTAGGTCTTTTACATTATCATATTTTCATATGAACCATGCTAAGTTTGTTAGCTACATTTGTGTAGAGTGATACTGAGAGGTTAGTAATTTCCCCTCAGGTTATATAGTTATGAAGTGATCGAGGCCATAAAAACACACTTTATCAGATTGAAAGCCTTTGAAAGCTTCTTTTGACTAGCCCATACACCAACCATACAGTCTAACCAAAATAAGGTTCTAGTCCTTTATTGCCATTAGGCCATCTGCCCTTAGCAATGGGTATATCCCTTTCATATTTTTAATTCAAATGTGTATTTATAAAGAAGATAAAGTTTTTACTATTTGTAACACAGTGGCTTTTCCCTTTCCTCTCCGATAGCTTCAGCCAGTTTTCCCCCCTAATCTTCA
Organism: Lutra lutra; assembly: GCF_902655055.1. Classification (NCBI taxonomy): domain Eukaryota; kingdom Metazoa; phylum Chordata; class Mammalia; order Carnivora; family Mustelidae; genus Lutra; species Lutra lutra. The sequence goes on from NC_062285.1 coordinate 98,737,697, forward strand.
TAGTACTATACTTGGTGGTAATCCTTGTTTTCAGGTGTTTCAATCCTATTAGAAAGTTCCCTATATAACTGCGTAGTAGCATTGAAATAGATGAGCCTCAAAGCCTTAACCCTTTATATTCTTGCTTTTAAAAGAGCTATAGGCACTAAAAAGGTTTTGAGTTTGGAAAGATGTCAGTCTCCAAAATGCAGTTTTTTATGACTTAATCTGCATTATTAATCCCTTTATGGACACTGATTGTCAAAAGAAATAGTGGTAAAATTATTTTGTTTTAAATTATAATTAGCTTACTAAAAAATTTAGCTATTTTAATGATAACTAGATTTATTAAAGTTAGGTAAATTTAGAATGCTATTAGATGAGAAAGCAGTGTCTGAATAATTTTCCCCAAATATTCATTTAAGACATTACTCAAATTCTTTCTCAGTCCTTATTAAAAAAAAAATGGATGTTCATAATTCTGGAAGAATTTGAAAGCAGAGGCATTAGAGATTGAGAAAAACAACTCCTAGTGTTTTAGTTAATTGTTAAGTCTCCCCTTGTGCCTCTGTTGGAACCACTGGCCACTAGGTGGTGCTTCTTGCATTCCTCATAGTATAAACAGCTTTTTTTTTTTTTTTTTCAGGTGACTGTCAGATGTATTGGCTGTAGTATTTAGCAAATTTAAAATTTTATTGACAGATATAATGTAGGAAGTCAGAACTGATATGTCTTTCTTGCTGAGTTAAACATATAACTCTTCAAAGCAGGAACAATTCATTACTGAATTTGTTGGTAATCCCTGAGCTTTAGTATATAGTCTGTTTCCTTCTCATGCTTTGGCTGTGGTGTCACATAGGTACTGTAGCCGCCAACATTTGGGTGCTCAGATTATTTAAGGTCCTCCATATATACAATCTCTGGGCTTGTACTTCTCAGTTCTAAGCATTGGATCTTTCATTGGGTGCTTACTTCAATACTTAACTGAAATTGTCTTCTAGATTCTGTAAGGTCCTAAGAAAAGATGATCTTATTTGCAAAGTTTTCTCCCCCCTTTCCCCATAAATCATAATAGAAATGAAAATATTTGTTTGAAATAGTCTTCCTTAGGGCATTCTCTCTTTTTTCTATCTATTACTTCCTTTACCTTTAGTATCCTGTGTGCCCGGTCATATCACCTTAACCTCTACCTTGTATTTAATAAGGAATCTGCATTTTGCAGTTTCTTCACTTTTATTCTGGTGGGTTTTTAGCATTATCTCAGTTTTGTCCCATTGTTTAAGAAAACCAAACTTATTTTCAGTGATTTTAAATTTGCATGATGTGCATGTATTATGTTCTCTCATGTTGCTAAATAGTACAGTTTCCTCTCCTTGTGATAGTGGAGTGCTTAAAAGGCCATATGTCTAAATGCTTTATTTAACCAGTTCTTATCAGTTACGAAACCAAAATACCCTTAGAGTCCAAGAGTCTAGCCTATTGTATTTCATGAACAGTAAGGTAGCCTTGCTTAATTATTGACTGGCTATATATTGATTGGGGACCATTTACATTTGGCTAAGAATCATAGTTTATTCCTAGGTTCCCAAGTGATTTTTAGTCTCCATTATATCCTAAATCAAAGAATAGTGCCCATCTCTTCGGAAAAATTATTTTCTCTGACAAAGGCTGCGGCTTCGGGAGGGATATGCATTGAGCCATTTGAGGAGGTCGAGGCATATATTGTGACTGTAATGATCAACCCTCCTATCATAGGGTTTAACTTTGTAGTTTTAGGACATGTAGAAGTCTGATGGGGATTTGTATGATTTTTTTCCAGGTAATTAAAATGGCAGTTGTGTGTTTAGAATTGGCGTTGTTTTGTTATAAAAATGAATCAATATTAAGAATTGGCACTTTTACTTTTTGAAACTAGGTAATAAAATAGATCTGGAAAAAGAGAGACACGTTTCCATTCAAGAAGCAGAATCGTAAGTGTTCTCCCTTTCCCCCTCCATCTAGTCATTCCCTAGTAGAAGTCTTTCTCTTTGCACAGTGTGCTTTACCATTTAGGTATTACTCAAACCTCTTAATATAAAATGATCTATTGAATTCAGTGAAGCGTTGGTAATTTGTGGACTTTTGAGAACATCTAAAAATACTCCATTCTCACTTCTCTTTTTGATTTCAGTAGAAAATGTGAAGAGTGATACCAAAAAAAACCTATATAGTCAAATAGTGAGTCACAAAAACTTATTAAAGTATTTGGGTTCCAAATTAACTTAAAAATTTCAAGTCTTATCCTTATGTTCTCATTTAAAATTTGGTTCAATGTATCTTAATTTCACTAAATGTGGATTAGTTAGTAACGAGTCACTAAAATTGCTACTTGAAAAAATTCAAATAGCAGTTATAACAAAAACATGAAAATTTTTTTGTATCACTGATGTTACTTTTTTTTTTAAGGTATGCAGAATCTGTAGGAGCAAAACATTATCATACTTCTGCTAAACAGAACAAAGGAATTGAGGAACTCTTTCTTGACCTTTGTAAAAGTAGGTATACTCAGATTTTGTATATTTAGAAGTTGTTCTTTTAAAGATTTTGGTAATACTTTTTAAGTGATGTTTTATGGTCTCAATTAATGACCACATTAATGATTTCTCACATCTACCAGTACTATTATTGACTTAATATTTTTCTTAAAATCATTTCTTAAAGCTTAAATACCTACTTTAGCTCTATTTCAAGCAGTAGTTAATGGGTATGAAATCATGAAATCATTAGATATGATATATACCAAGTATACATTAAAATAAAAGTATAACTATCAAATATAAAGATAGAAGGAGAATACACGGATTTAAGAAATATAACAACCTGCTGCAATGGATGGATCTTATTTGGATCCTGATTTGACAACCTAGTGAAAGAGAACATATGTCAGACAGTGAGCTATATGAACACTCACTGGATATTTGATGATAATTAAGAAATTATTGAGGGACACCTGGCTAGCTCAGTCAGTAGAGCGTGTGACTCTTGATCTCAGGGTCTTGAGTTCAAGCCCACATTGAACATAGAGCTTACTTAAAGAAAACAAAAATAAAATAAATAAAAACAGGAAAGTGAGTCTTTAAAAAAAATTATTGAGGTTCTAGTTCAAGATGGTCATATCAGAAGATTTTCAGCTTATCTTCCCTAGACACACTGAGTCTAAAGCTATATATGGAACAACTTCCTCTTAAAAAAAAAATAACCTAAAGGCTGGTTGAATGACAGCTGTACATTGGACTAACAAGAAGAAAACCACATCTAAGAGGGGAAGAAGGCTGTAACACAATCTTGCCATAAACCCCATCCCTGGTGTGGTGACCCACAACCAGAAGGGAACTCAAAACCCATAGCTTCTCCCTAAGGAGTGAAGAGTTTGAACCCTACAGTGGGCATCTCAACTTTAAAGACATAAATGAGAGATGATTCCCCCATCTAACTTTGAAAACCAGCATGGCTTATATCCCAAGACCTGCAAGATTGATGCAGTCTGAAAAACTGCTCTTGAAGGGCTTGCTCTTGGACTCACTTGTCCCAGGGCCCAGCTCAGAGGCAGCTGATCACACCAACTTAAACTGAGGGAGGCCCACCTGCTTCTATTAAAGGCATAGAGTTTAACATACACATCCAGGAGCCTGCTGATGGAATACTCTCCCAGGCTGGAGACTGGCAGGAACCATCTTCATGCTCTCTCTTTGCTGGATTGACCCTTTGTTGTGCTCCAGAGCACCATTATCTTCCAGAGGGAAGCTTTCACACATATCTGGTGCCCCAATTGTTGCAGCTGCACCTAGGAAATACATCTTGATCACCTGTCCCAGAGGCCAGGGGAGCTTGTATTCTTGGTCCTGTTGGACTATAATTGATGTTACTCAGAAAGGAGCTCATACCCCTGTCTTGTACCCCAGTTTTTGTGACTGCTGCCAGGGGACACCTCTACATTAGCTGGCTCTGATGCCCAGTGGGTCTTATGGTCATGGGTCCCATGGGACTGTAACCAACAGAGAAAGAGTTCTTAAACAGCTACCACCCACAGGGCACAGCGAGAAGCAACAGAGCCACAAGCTCAATTATTCTGTGAAGGAGGCCTGTTAACTAGTCATCATGACTGTGGCCTGAGGGCCAAATTTCAAGTTTGAGACATATTTAGTGACCTATGGAGCTGCTTTCAAGGACGGTAGGCTGTGAGTACCATCTTGGTGCTCTTCTTTTACCTTGTTCTAGCTTGCTCCTATCACCTAGGAAGAGCTTATCCATTTGTCTAGAGCCCTAATTTTTGTGATTGCTATCCAGGGGATACATCCAGATCACCTGGCCTTAGTGGCCAGTGGGGCTTATGATTGCAGTCCTGTAGGACTATATGTTTGCATACTTTTGGGTTTTTATGTTTTTGTTTTAAGATTTTATTTATTCACTTGACAGAGAGATCACAAGTAGGCAGAGAGGCAGGCAGAGAAAGAGGGGGAAGCAGGCTCCCCATTGAGCAGAGAGCCCGATGTGGGGCTCGATCCCAGGACCCTGAGATCATGATCTGAGCCAAAGGCAGAGGCTTAACCCACTGAGCCACGCAGGCGCCCTGTCATCTTTTTTTTAAAAGATTTGAGAGGGAGAGCACGAGCAGAGGGAGGGGCAGAGGGAAAGGAGAGAGAATCCTAAGCAGACTTTGCCCCTGAGCATGGAGCCCCACACAGGGCTCCATCCCATGATCCTGAGATCACGACCTGAGCTGAAACCAGGAGTAGGAAGCTTAACCAACTGAACCACCCAGGCATCCCTATATTTGCATACTTTTGAAAGCTGATGCCTAAATATTGGGCTTCCAGTCACCCTACATCTAGGTGCTAAGGTCCTCCCCTTTGGGACACTGATAGGTCTTAGGACATCCTTAACTACTGGGAGCTATTAAAAATATGATAGGCTGCTTGTTCCATTTACTGTATAGAAAGCAACATGGAGAGTCACACAAAATGAAGAAACAGGGGTATGTTTCAAATGAAAGAACAAGATAAAAACGTTGGGGAAAAAAACCTTAATGAAACAAATAAGTAATTTACCTGATAAAGAATTCAAGGTAATGGTTATAAAGATGATCACTGAACATTGAATTGAGGAGAAGACTAGGTGAACACAGAACTTCAACAGGAAGTGGAAAATATAAGAAAGTACCAGGCAGAAGTCACAGAGCTGAAGCATACAGTAAATGAACTGAAAAATACAGTGGTGATATTCAATATCAGACTAGATGAATCAGAAGAAATGATCATTCAACTCAAAGGCAAGGCAGTGGCACTCACCCAATCAGAGCAGCAAGAAGAAAAGAGTGAAAGGGATAAAGCAAATAGGAAAAAACTGAAAAAATTGAAGATAGTTTAAGGGACTTACAGGATGACATCAGACTGCCCAACATTTGCATCCGAGGGATTCCAGAAGAAGAAGACAGAGAGAAAGAGGCAGAATCTTATTTGAAGACATAATGGCTAAAAACTTACCAACCTGAGTAAGAAAATAGACATCCAAGCCCAGGAAGCCCAGAGAGTTCCAAATAAGAGGAACCTAAAAGATCCATACCAAAGACACATTATAAGTAAAATGTCAAAAGCGAAAGATAAGGAGAGATTATTAAAAGCAGCAAGTGAAAAACAACTTGTTACATAGAAGGGGACCCCAACCCCCATTAGATTATCAGCAGATCTTTCAGCAGCAGTTTCCCAGGCCAGAGGGAATGGCGTGATGTATATGATACATTCAAATTGCTGAAAGAAAAGACTAGCAACTAAGAATTCTCAACTTGGCAAAATTATATTCAGAAGGGAAGGAAAAATAAAGAATTTTCCAGACAAGCAAAAGCTAAAGTTCATCATTACCAAACTTTCCCTAAAGATATGTTAAAGGAACTTCTTTTCCCTGGAAAAAAGGGGGGGGCACTAATTAGTTTCTAGAACATGCTTGAGAGGAGAACTCTCACTGGAAAGCAGATATTTAGTAAAGGGAGTATATTATTGATTATAAAGCTAGTATGAAAGAAGACAAAAGTAGTAAAAATAACCATAATTACAATAATTAGTTGAGGGATACATAAGATGCAAAGATGTAAAATGTGAAATCAAAACCATAAAACTTTAGTGGGGGAGTAATAATGTTGAGCTTTACAGTGGGATCAAGTTTAAGATGTTTTCAACGTAAGGGGTGCCTGGGTGACTCAGTTGTTAAGCATCTGCCTTTGGCTCAGGTCCTGATCCCAGGGTCCTGGGATCGAGCCCCACATCAGGCTCCCTGCTCAGCGGGAAGCCTGCTTCGCCCTCCCCCACTCCCCCTGTTTGTGTTCCCTCCCTCGCTGTCTCTCTCTCAAATTAAAAAAAAAAAAAGTCCATACTACCCAAAGCAGATTCAGCATAGTCTTTATCAAAATTCTAGTAGCATTTTTAACAGAAAGAGAACAAAATCCTAAAATTGTTATAGAACCATAAAAAACCCTGAATAGCCAGAACAATCTTGAGTTGGAGAACAAAGCTAGAAGCATCACAACACTTCCTGATTTCAAACTGTATTACAGAGCTATAGTAAAATTGTGGTATTGGCCTAAAAATAGACACACAGATCAATGGAACAGAATACAGAGCCCAGAAATAAAACAATGCATATATGACCATTTAACTTAGGACAGAAAAGCCAAGAATGTACAACAGGGAAAGGACAGTCTCTTCAATAAATGGCGTTGGAGAATTTGGACAGCCACACGCAAAAGAATGAACCTGGACCACTATCTTATACTGTACACAAAAATTAACTTAAATGGATTAACTTAAATGGATTAAGTTACAAATTAACTTAAATGAACTTAAATGAATCTAAGTCCTAAAACCATAGAACACTTAAAAGAAAATATAGGCAGTAAGCCCCTTGACATAGGTCTTAGCAATGATTTTTTAAAATCTGACAGTAAAAGCAAAAGCAACAAAAGCAAAAATAAACAAGTGTGCTATATGAAACTAACGATACAGCCAAAAAAACAGATGAGATTTTGCCATTTGTGACAACATGGATGGACCTTGAGGGCATTCTCCTAAGTGAAATAAATCAGAAGGATAAATAACTTATGATCCCTCTTATACGTGAAATCTAAAAATAAATAATAAAACCGATCTCATATATACAGAGAATAGGTTGGTAGTTGCCAGAGGCAGGGTTTGGGGGTGTGAGAAATAGGTGAAATGTTTTTTGTTTGTTTAGTTTAAATTAATTGCATTATTCTTTATTTTAAAAATTATCATAAACTTTTTAAGGTATGATTATGGTGTTGTGGTTAAACTTTTTTAAAAAGGTCTTATTTTTTAAAAAAGAGTCCATATATTTTAGAGGTCATATTAAAATTATGAATAAAATTATGTGTCTACTGTTTGAGTCTCAATAATGCTAGGGATGCTTGCTTAGTATAGATGAAATTGTGTAATGGACATAATGGATTTTCAATATGTTTATATATACTTGAAGTTTTTCATAGTAGAAAGTTTTTTAAAAGAGAGGAAAATGTTTATCACCAATAGCATATATACCAACCATACTTAGGAAAACCCTAGTCTATGGAATAATAGATTGAAATGATTTTGTAAAATTAAATTCCTTGACTTTATGGATCTTATAGTTTCCTGAGAATTTGATGAAACTGTGGTTTTTATCTCTAGGAAAATGTACATATACATAAACTTTGGAGTAAATTTCAGTTTTACAAAAACCTGAAGATCATTCATAATTCTTGTAGAGCTTTAATTCTCTAAGTGAGGTCCCCTGACCAGCAGCATCAGCATCACTTGAGAATGTATTAGAAATGCAGATTCTTGTGCCCTGCCCAAACCAACTGAGTCAAAACTTCTGGAGGTGGTGCCTAGAATCTATGTTTTAACAATCCTTCCTTATGATTGTGATGCACACTGAAATTTGGGAATTTGTTTCTGTTTTCACTGCTTGTACATACCTATCAATCACTTGGAGATCTTGTAAAAATGTATATTTGATAGAGTGGGTCTGGTGTGGGCTTCAGCTTTTCTTTTCTAACAGGCATGCATGTGGTGATAGTCCTACGACCATACTTGGAGTACCAAGGGTCTAGAGCTGTAGCTTAAACATGTTATAAATCTCACATCTTTTTTTTTTTCTTAAGATTTTATTTATTTATTATTTGAGAGTGTGCATGAACACACAAGCAGGGGGAGAGGCGGAGAGAGAGTGAGAGAGAGAATCCTAAGCAGACTCTGTGCTGAGCATGGAGCCCAATACAGGGCTCAGTCTTACAACCCTGAGATCAAGACCTGAGCCAGAATCCAGAAAGGGACACTTAACTGACTGAGCCACCCAGATGCCCCTAAATCTCACAGTTTTATAGAAAAAAATTTGAGTATTTCAAATGCTTATTTAAAATATATAGAACATATACAAATACTAATATATTTTGTACATTTTTATAAAACATTGTGGTGGTTTCTTATTTCATCTTACTGGATTTTCCTGTACACCTAAATTTGGAAACCGTTGTTCAAGGGCAGTCTCTGGACCCAAGTTTAAGAATTATTGTTCTAAGGACTCCCTCTTTTCTTTCTTCATCTTTTCAGATATGTATTTTGCGAATATTTACTCCCAATCTTTGTCTTCTTTTTTCATTTTTTAACTGTGTCTTTCAGAAGTTCTAAATTTGTTTAATAAGGTCTTATTTGTCAATTTTTCTTTATGATTCATTTTTTGTGTGTTTTATATGAGAAATCTTTGCCTAATTCACAGTCACAAAGATTTTTTTCCTACAGAGATTTCCTCCTATGTTTTCTTCTAGAAATTTCTGGTGGGTCTATAATTCATTTTTAAATTTTTATATATAGCAAGAGATAAAAATAAATCAGGGTTTATTTTTTACATGTAAATATCCAGTTCTAATATTGTTTCTTAAAAAGATTAATCTTTATTCATTGAATAATCTTGGCATATACATCAAAAATCAAGTGACCATATAAATGGGGGTCTATTTCTTGACTCTGTTCCATTGATCTGTATTTATTTATTTTTTATTTAAATTTGGTTAATTAACATGTAGTGTATTACTAGTTTCATTGATCTTTCGAGCTCTCCTTTCCCCAATATCTCACTTTCTATTGGAGTAACTTTCTGCTATATCTTTAAGTCACATAGCATGGGTCCTGCAGCTTGTTCTTCCTCCCTCATCTTAAACTCTTTCATTCTTTCAAATACTATATAAAAGTATTACATTATTAGTTGAAGAATAAATCTTTTCCCCTAACTACTAGTTGTACATGGAATAATTTGAACTTCTTTGACAGATTGCTAAGTATATTTGGAAAATCTTAAGGATTATACTTGTATACAGTCATTTGTTCAAAGCAGAAACTTTTCTCTCTATTGATAGCACTGTGGCCATTATGCAACTGGACAAATATAGTTGCTATTAACTATTTATAACTTTCAGGAAAGGCTGTTTAGTGAGCTGACAAAATGTTTATTATATTTAGCTTCCTTGTTGGTTGAAAGTCAGAAATGGCTGTCATGGTGGTATACTGAAATTACAGAAAGAGGAAACTCATAGGTTGTGGTCCTAAATAATTTCTGTTTCCTCCCTCTCTCAGGGATGATAGAAACAGCACAAGTGGATGAGAGAGCAAAAGGCAATGGCTCTAGTCAACCAGGATCTGCAAGGCGAGGTGTACAGATTATTGATGATGAACCTCAAGCCCAGAGCGGTGGTGGAGGGTGCTGTTCTTCTGGATAACTGTTCACACTTAAGAAATTAAACAAACTGTGGATCATTGCCCTCAACATGAAGACTGCCATATTCCAAGTCACATTATTTTACCAATGGAATTATAGAATTAACAGTATTTTAAATTACATTTATAACACTGCAGAGACCTTAAGTGCTAAACTTAGTGGAGTTTGTGACCAGAGAATTGGCATTTTTCTACAAATGTTAACAAAGCAATTACCAATGGCCTTTTTACATACTTTTTTCTTTAATAAGGAATAATATGCATGTAGAAAAGACCTACTTAAAGGCTTCATTTATATTCTTTTAAATCAGATCTTTATTTAATAACTTATATATGTTGTTGGAATGGTATACATTTTTGCAGCCCTTTGTATTTTGTGGTAGTTTGAATTGTATCACTTTTGAACAGCAAAGTGTTTTTGTTTTCTTTTTTTTTAAGTAGCAGATACCTGAAGTACTATTTTTGCAGGGTTTGCACAGGCCCCTTAACTGTCTACTACTTTGATATAATCTATATACAACCTGTATGCTGAGCTGGTAAAATACATTGTAAAATTACATATTAAATATTTTATCTGCTTTTACAAGCGCAAGGTGCAAAAATATATACAATAGTCTCATTGATGATTGTAAAGTGAATTAACATTTGGTGATAATGCCTAAGCTTTTTGACTCTGTTATAAAGATCATAGCTCCCCTTCACTTTTTGTCTTAACTTGAAAGTGGTGTGTTTTAATTTTCACATATACTTTACTTGAATTACTGCTGTTGTCATATTTTTTGCCTCTGTAAGTCTTTCTGATGATTGAACAACAGCATTTGCCTTTTGGTTTGTTGGGGTTTTTTTGTGTTTTTTTTTTTTTTGTTGTTGTTGTTGTTATTGTTGTTTGGGGGGGGACTTTTTTGGATAAAAGAGATGAATTCTGCTGATTTTGCTTTAGAGTGGTTACCTTAGAAGTATTTGAGTGGAGCATGCTGAGTTTCACTTCTGCAATGGCTTTAGTTTTCTCTTAGACTTTATGTGAGATGGTTTCACTGGTGTGAGAAGAAAGGAGAGGTCCCAGAGAGTTGCCACTGGCCAAGACTCATTCATACAGCATGTCAGTGGGTAGTTTATTCTCCTGGGGCAGCACTTTTAAACCCTTTGTGAGCAAATTGTATTTGTTCATTGCTTGCCAGAGATGAACACAGAAAAGTTTGTTCCATTTTATAAGAGTTGTCCTTCTGAGTTTCTGTGAAGGGAAACATTTCATGTAATGTGGTTAGCAGACACTGGAAAGATTTATTATAAAATTATATTCTTGTATACTTTGTAAATTAGTCTCATTAGGGTTTTTTTTTTCCTTAAGCATAGGACTGAACTTAAATTTGTTAATTTTAATAGAATCAGACACTGCTCACAGAAGGATCACAAATTGTGGAGATTAACATAAATTGTTCTTGTTCTAATATATATATTTTTCCATTTCTGTCATGCTTGGAAAACTAGTAAATGTTATGTCTAAGATTAAATGGAATGGTCCCTGGATTTACTTCTAATAAGAAGCAGTAGTATGCAATAAAATTGTTAGCATGAGCAATTAAGAGAATATAAAGAGGTTACAGTTACTAAAGAAGTACTATCATATTTTTAAGTTAATAGCTTAAATTTTCCCAAATGGGTTTAAAGTTGAATTGACACCTTGATGTTATGATGTTAGAATTTTAACTTAAAATATTAAGTGTTTGAGCCCGCACTTTACCTTCTTTAGTTACTCTCCTCGCTAAACTCAACACACTGATCTTTGTTATTTGTGTTTGGAGAGGGTGGAGTGGAAAGAGTGAGGGATATAAGCTATAAAATTGTTTTTGTTTTTTTTTAAACAGATGATTGTACTCTGTATAATCTCTCAGTGTCCTGGGAAGTTTGTCTTTACGTAGGGCAGCAGAGGAGACAAGGGGAATCATGAGTACAAATACAGGAAAAATTGGTTTTGTCCCCTGGTTCTTCCACAGAAAGTAAATCAAGCCTTGCCATTTCTTCTAGTATACATGCAGATGTGAAATAAGCTCTTCTCCTTTGGAGTGGAATATTTTAGAGATAAAATTGAGTTTTTTTCCAAAAAAGTAGAGTCATAAAGCCTGATAACTGGAGAGTTGTACTCTTGGTTTTTGACCCTATATTAATGATACTAAGTCCAGATAGGAATCTCTGCTCCAGAGTTGTCAGATAACGATTGATGGGGTAAAACCACTCTCCATATTTTTTTCCTTTACTCTCCCTTGGTTTCTGTGTATCTTTCTTAACCTCAAGCGTTTCTTCTTTTTTTTTACCTGTAATTTAAGCTAATTCATTAGCAATGATAAATAATACAGAATACTTGTCCTTGCCTTGAGGCCTGAGAGGTCTTTAGGTAGGAATAGGATGAAAGAGGAATAAAAGAGGACCAGCAAATTGCAGTATGTGCATAAAGGAGAGGTAAAGGGATGGTAAACTAAGGCTGAGAAAATTTCTCTGATAACTTTCTTCACCTCTAACATATCTTTTGTGTTCCTGTCCTTATAAATTGTGCTATTAGGAAAAAGACACAAGTTACTGTATTGTGTATTAAAAGTAGTAGGTAGGTAGGTAGAACCAATATATTTTTCATTTAGTAAGTGTATACATTTAGTATATGTAATTAAAAATTGGTATAAGATAGTCATTTAAAAATACCTGAATATTATGTTAAAAGTATACAATCATTGTTTCTGTAATGATGATGGGTATTCAGCCTCTTGTTTTGCTTTGTGACTATAGAGGAAAATACTGTTTTTAAAAATGTATATTGCAACAGTTTTGGGGTAAACAGCAATCTGAAAAAAAGCATCATGTTATTGTATGAAATATGAGTGTTCGAATTTGTTTTATTCTGGGAATATCTCCTAAAAATACCCTAAAGCTATGGTTGTTGCAGCTAAATTGATGTTTTGGTTTTTTGGTTTTTTTTTTTTTTTAATATCAGCCATATATTATTAGTGATTACTTTTTACTTGGCATTAAAGTAAAAAAGAAGAATGATACATGTTTTCAGTAAGAAAAAATAGAATTTGGGAAATATGAAAGAAGGCAAGTGAGGAGAATGGAAGGCAGATGGATATGAAACTCTACAACCTGACATTTTTATAATCATTTTGAAAATACATTATCAAGTCATTATTTAGTCATTTCTAAAGACAAGTTATGCATTGTGCCAAATATTTAGAACATATAAAAAATGAATTGTGATACTATGTCTTTTAATATAATTTGCAATTTTCTATATTATAAATGCTACAAGGAGTCTAGATCATTGATGTTATCTCCAGATAATAGAATTTACCCTTATAAATTACCACTTATATTATCTCCAGAAGTGGTTTGATCTGTGCCTTTAACTTTTGAAATTCACCTTTTTTTGACTTCTGTTTGCCATTGTAGTCTTCTTTATAGATGCAGTTTGGCAAAGAGGGAATGCATACTCTTGACGATTGAAGATGTTGAGCTCTTCTAGAAAAGTGTATGGATGGTTGCAATCATTAGGAGCCTTACAATAATGTCTGGAGATACAGAGACTAAGTAGATCTTTTTTCTAAATTACAAAATGTATTACCTAGATTTTAATAACTAAAAGCTGAATATATATATTTACTTGACTTCACGATAGGTATTGATTCTAGTATGTTGCTGTTCTGTAATTTTCAGTTAACAAAAACAATAATATATTTGGTGTTTGTGGACCAAAATTCATGTTACACATATGTTTGGCTTTGATGGCGTTTCCCTTTTCAAAGGAAACAAATTAGAATTCTGGGCAAATTTCCTAAATGAAAGTATTTTAGCATTAATCATACATAATGAAAAAAATCTAGAAATACTCTTAATAAGAGTTTCCAATTTCAAGTAACAATGCTTTTGCTTCTAAACAAATACCACTTTAATTTGATAGACTTTTAGCACTGCTTGTGCTCTTTGGGATTTATATATCATCTCTTTTCTGAGAAGTTGAGTGTGCTTTTTATGTTAACTTTGCTACCACAACTTTTTCTCTGTAGTAGATAAATGAACACAGCAAGTTGATGTTACACAGCACTCCCAGTAAGAAACTTACTCTTAAAGCATCTTGTCCTCTTCAGAGGCCTGCTCATACTTCCAAATATATCACATTAAAGCCAAAAAATGAAACTGCCTACCTTTATTCTCACTGTATCAGTTCTCAAATACTCAAGAAAAAGCTAAAATTGACTTCCTTAAATTTGAGCTTGTGTAGAGCAATGAGAGGAAAGGTGAGGGACCGCAGGGATAATGTATGGTAATACTGAAATGTAGACAACAATGGTATTTGCCAAACTGTATCTTCAGTAGCAAACTATTTTAAGGAGATCATCATATGTGGTACTTCTAGAAATATAAAAGTTCTTCACTTTGTGTTTAATTATCTGAGAATATACTCTAGGAAAAAGAATAAAAAGTACTCCCCTCCCAGATGGAAAATAATTGCTCTGTTGTATATACTCTTCAATTACCTTTTTGCTGTGCATTTATATAAATATATTTACCTAGAGAAATGCATAGTTTTATGGGTTTAAAATTTTTACATAAATGCTGTCTTACTATGCATATGTTTTGTAACTTGCTTTTTCTCTTACCAACATGTCTAGGAGCTGTTGTGTCAGTATATGCAGACTTTCTTTTTATCTTCTCCCACGCGTTTGGAGTGTTTGCCTTTCAGAATAACTTCTGACTCTCTATGAAACCTTCCCAAAAGGAATCTTGTCAATTAGATGGATTTCATGAGAATCAGAATTTAAGTGCAAGCCAGTGATTAAACAGAATCAGGGTCTCCCTTAAACATGTGAATCAGGATATTAGAAAGACATCTGCTTATAATTCATTTGAAGTACATTACTTTTGGCCTACTGGTGACTGATTAACATATAAAATTTAAGAATTTAGCAGGTTGTTTATTTAGAATAGGTTTTTATTTGAGGGAAGTAGAAAAAAGGGGAGGAATAGCTGATAGAGAAAGAGTACAGATAAACTAAAGTCTTCCTAGAACTCCCAAGTAGTTACATAACATAGGACTTTGTGTGGCCAAAAATTAAAACTTCTGTTTGGCTGGTGCCTTTAATGAAAAAATGAAAAGTCCCTTTTTAGATTTCCCTTCCCCCAACATCCCACATCCCTATCCTTCTTAAGAGATATGGTTAACAGTGTGTGTCTCTGTCTCTCATTTTTACTTATATTTGGCCTTTATGAATTTTTAGTGTTCCCTGATACCAACTTCTACCCTATGTCAAATTCCATCTTCAGTCAACTGATAAATTTACCAAGAGCAAACCAGAATCATACTTCTTTAAAGAAAGTTACATCAGTGGTGACAGTTCTTGAACTGGAAATTAACTACTTGATTCTTAATATGTTTTATGTTTATCATAAATTAAAGAGTAACCATCATTCTGTGAAAGTCAAATCATTGGTTTCTATACCCTGTGGAAATAGGGTAGGGAAAGAGAAGTGTGCTAGTACCTGTGTAATTCTGAGTTGGGCTCATTCTCGGCATATTCTCTTACTTGAGCGTTGCAGTTGTCCCCCAGTTACTTTACAGGTATTTCTCACTGTTCAGGCTATAGCTTAGCGTGAGAGTGCCTTGACACAGAGTTAGCTGTATATGCCCCAGAACAACAAATTTGTTCTTATCAGAGGCGGAAATTAAGCACAAGCGTGCATGATTTTGTTAATTGTTTCTGGATGGTCTTTTAAAAAATTTAAAACACATTCCGCTCATCATGACTGTTTATCAGTTTCCCTCATTTATTGAGTACCTGCTCTGTGCCCAGTGAACATATAGCAGGGGAATCAGCTTCCTTTGTAGTTAGAACTTGGAGATGGGGAACAGATGACCATTGCCTATAGTCAAGGGTGTAAGTAGTTTATCTGTATATATGAGGTTGACTGAGCACATGTGTTCACATTCTGTATTTGATCAGATACATACACGTCAGTTTTTGAGGTGAGGTAATTAGAATGATAGGAGTTGGAACTGATCGTGAATTTGAGGTAAAGATGGACAGTTTGATTTTTGAGTTTTGCAAATAATACATTTTTAGCCAAATTAAAATAGAATAACTTGTTTTCTAGCTTCGGAGGGACAATTAAATGATCCGTAAGTCCAAACTGCTTTTCCAGGTTTTGTAGTAGCAGTGAAGAAATATGTGCTTTTTGCTTATTTCGACAGCTGTTTTTTTTAAACCTAGAAAAAAAGTGCATTTTAAAAAGCAGTGGTATTATTTTCTTTGTTTTTGACAGCTGTTATCTTGTCACCAGATAATAACCCAGGACTCAATCCAATCCTAAGTCATAGGCCCATTTGGAGAGTGTATCATAGTATAATTTGTATATATGTATACATTTTCTTTTTTTTTTTTTTTAAGATTTTATTTATTTATTTGACAGAGATCACAAGTAGGCGGAGAGGCAGGCAGAGAGAGAGAGAGGAGGAAGCAGGCTCCCTGCTGAGCAGAGAGCTGGATGTGGGACTCAATCCCAGGACCCTGGGATCATGACCTGAGCTGAAGGCAGAGGCTTTAACCCACTGAGCCACCCAGGCGCCCTATACATTTTCTTTTTAAGTAGGCTCTACACGGGCTTGAACTCAACCCCAAGACCACGTGTCACATACTCTACTGACTGGGCCAGCCAGGGCCCCTAATTTATGTATTTCTAAAAACATTTTTCAAATGGGAAGTAAGTCCCTGTTTTTCTACATGAAGTTGAAGACATAGACCAGAAGGATTAAGCCAGAAAGCTTAATGAATATCTGAATTTTCTGATAATTTTCCCAGTGCCCTTTAAGAATATTTTTGATATTACAGTGTATTGTTAAAATTAACTCAAATTATCAGGTCCCTTCTTGGCCTTTTTGGGAAAAAACAGTGAAATCAGTTTTGTTTTGTTTTTTAAAGATTTTATTTATTTGACAGAGATCACAAGTAGGCAGAGAGAGGAGGAAGCAGGCCCCCAGCCAAGCAGAGAGCCCAATGCGGGGCTCGATCCCAGAACCCTGGGATCATGACCTAAGCCGAAGGCAGAGGCTTTAACCCACTGAGCCACCCAGGCGCCCCGTGAAATCAGTTTTTTTTTTTTTAAAGATTTTATTTATTTATTTGAGAGAGAGACAGTGAGAGAGAGCATGAGCAAGGAGAAGGTCAGAGAGAGAAGCAGACTCCCCATGGAGCTGGGAGCCCGATGTGGGACTCGATCCCGGGACTCCGGGATCATGACCTGAGCCGAAGGCAGTCGTCCAACCAACTGAGCCACCTAGGCGTCCCGTGAAATCAGTTTTTAAATAACTATTTCATAGGCCAGTTATCAAGAAGTAATTACATTCAGGGGGCACCTGCGTGGCTCAGTTGGCTAAGTGACTGCCTTTGGCTCAGGTCATGATCCCAGGGTCCCGGGATCGAGTTCTGCATCAGGCTCCCTGCTCAGCTGGGAACCTGCTTCTCCCTCAGACCCTCTCCTCTCTCATGGTCTCTCACACACTCTCTCAAATAAAGAAGTAACATTCATCTGTATTAATTCATCTGCACTGACTTGCAAAAGATGAATTATTTTTCCAAGTTTTTATTTATTCATTTGTCAGCACAAGCCGCAGAGGAGCGGCAGGCAGGTGTCCCAAAAGATGAACAATTTTAATGACCTAGTGACAGTTCTTCAAAATGTAAAGTCCCATGAAAGAAAAACTATATAGCAAGGACAAGATACTTTGAGGACTTTCTACAAAATTATTCATCTTGTCCAAAGCTATCTAATAGTAGCTCCCCCCACCCCAACTGAATCCTGTATTAGTATTTTTAAACCTGAAAAGTTTAAATGAAGAAGTGACATGGGTGGTTTCTCCCCTTCAAAGATTTTAAAGCCAACATTAGTGACACAGGGAATTTATTTAAGAAGGATGTAATTTTGGAGGAACCTTATTGAGGATGGTCAGGGTGCTATTAATTCACTGATTATTTATCTTTGGTGTGTCATTTTGGGGCTGACATTTGGCAGTCCTAATTCCCCCAAAATTTGTCTACTGCTTTGCCAGAACTAAGGCTGTCCTGCTGCCTCTAACAATCAAACATTTAAAAGATTATTATTTTTTTTTAAAAGATTTTATTTATTTATTTGACAGAGAGAGATCACAAGTAGAGAGAGAGGCAGGTGGAGAGAGAGGAGGGAGCAGGCTCCCTGCTGAGCAGAGAGCCCGATGCGGGACTCGATCCCAGGACCCTGAGATCATGACCTGAGCCGAAGGCAGCGGCTTAACCCACTGAGCCACCCAGGCGCCCCCATTTAAAAGATTATTAACTGGTTATGGAATGATCTGCCAAATAATCACCATGTATAAGAAACTTTCACCTGTGGAATGTTTGACAAAGATAGGATTCTAAAAAATGAGGAATTTCCTTAAATGCAGAATGAAGAGCTAAAGCTTAAGCGTGGTGTTGATTGAGAGCTTCATTAAATCTGGTAAGTGACTTATTTGTCCCTTTCTATTGACTGAATCATAGGGCTATGGGTGGCTTTAAGTAGAGAAAATTTGGCAAAATTTGTGATTCAGAATATTAAATGCCAAGAATCCAAAAACAGCCTTTTAAAAATATATTGTCAGGTCGGTGGGAGGCTCCTGGGTGGCTGAGTCAGTTAAGCATCTGCCTTCGGCTCAGGTCATGATCCCAGAGTCCTGGGATTGAGTCCCAAATGATCCCAGAGTCCTGGGATTGAGTCCCGGATTGGGCTTCTTGATCAGTGGGGAGCCTACTTCTCCCTCTGCCTGCCACTCCCCCTGCTTGTGCGCTTGCTCACTCTCG
This sequence comes from Lutra lutra, assembly GCF_902655055.1. Classification (NCBI taxonomy): domain Eukaryota; kingdom Metazoa; phylum Chordata; class Mammalia; order Carnivora; family Mustelidae; genus Lutra; species Lutra lutra. Next base: position 98,756,331 of record NC_062285.1, read on the forward strand.
CTCGCTCTCTTGCAAGTGAATGGATAAAATCTTAAAAAATTATATATATATATACATATGTATATATGTATATATATATATATATCCATATATGTAGAGAGAGAGAATGAGAGTGTCAGGGTGTCTGGGTGGCTCAGTCAGTTGAGCATCTGACTTTTTAAAGATTTTATTTATTTATTTGACAGAGAGAAATCACAAGTAGGCAGAGAGGCAGGCAGAGAGAGAGGAGGAAGCAGGCTCCCTGCTGAGCAGAAAGCCCGATGTGGGGCTCGAACCCAGGACCTGGGATCATGACCTGAGCCAAAGGCAGCGGCTTAACCCACTGAGCCACCCAGGCGCCCCTAGCATCTGACTTTTTAAAAAAAGATTTTATTTATTTGACAGAGATCACAAGTAGGAAGAGAGGCAGGCAGAGAAAGAGGGGGAAGCAGGTCCCCCGCCGAGTAGGGAGCCCCATGTGGGTCTCAATGCAGGGCTCAATCCTAGGACCCTGGGATCATGACCGGAGCCAAAGGCAGAAGTTTTAACCCACTGAGCTACCCAAGCGCCTTGAGCATCTGACTCTTGATTTTGGCTCAGGTTATGATCTCAGGTTATGGGATCAAGGACGTGTCAGGCTCTGCACTCAGCATGGAGTCTGCTTGAGATTCTCTCCCTCTCCCTCTGCCTCTACCATCTCTCAAATAAATAAATCTTTCCAAAAGACACTCTAGAAAATATATATTGCCAAAGGATCACAGTATTTTTAGTGGTGTTTAAAAAGAAGAAGGAAAGGAAGTGAGGAAGGAAGGAGGAACAGAAGGAAAAAGAAAACAAAAGAAGCTTTAAGCTAAGCACTGCTTTAAAAAAATGTATTTAATGATTATAAAGAAATTTGGGGATATCCCTAGCCTAATAATGACTTATGCTGATGTTTTAAGTGAAGGTTTTTAAATTTTATTTATTTTTAATTGAATGTATTTAACATATGTCATTAGTATCTAAGGTCAGTTTTAACATCACTAGGGAAGATTGAGATAGGTTCTACAACTTTTATTCACTAAGGTTAACTAATAGCTTGTAGACCTCACCCTAAATTCTGCCTTTCTTTGTGATTAGTAAATTACACAGAATCTCCCAGATACTTGACATTTGTATGACGAATTCTAAATTTTTCATATGCCACAATTTTTGCTAAAGCTGTTCTTGAATTCCCTTACCATCTTTGCTCTTTATTTTCAATCTGACTCGGGCACTGCCTGTTATCTTCTAAAACTTGAACCAGAAAGCTTGAGCTGTTCACCATTTTGGGCTTAGTGTTGAAAACAATTTAAGTTACTGTCCCCAAATTCTTAATCTCTAATAGAAATTTTTAAAATATATAAAGATTTTAGCTTCAGTTTTTCCAAGATGATTTTGGCTGTTTTGTTTTCTGGCTATTTTGCAATGAAAAATTACATGTGCCAGTTATTTATTAATTCACTATATTGAATGGGATATTCAAAGTAAATCATTACACTTACCGTATTAAGTCACGTGAATTTTTATGCCATCTTTAGTTACATGCTCACTAAGAAATGCTAAAAGGAGCCTCTGCATGTCCTTAATGGGGCACCCCAGGTGAGAACTAAGCAGTGAATGGACAGGAAAAAAGAAAAAATGTAAAATAACCTTGAGTCATGATCTCAGGTTATCACACTGATTAGCCTTGTAGGTAGACATTTATTTATCTGAATAAGAAATAATTGAAACTAATTGCACTTATTTAAGTATTGTGGTCAGGATTCACGTGCTGGTGTTACAAAGTCATTGGTTAGATCTTTAATCTCTGCCTTTGATGGTCTTTGATGGTAGTCTTAAAAACTAGCACAATTTATGCCTCGGTTTTTGAAAATTGGGGTGCGGCAAATACAGTCAACAAAAGATTCAGGAGATATGAGGTCCAATATAAGGTATGAGGAAGATTTAGTTACTAGAGAAAGAACCTCATCATGATGTTTGAGAAAAGCTTTAGAGTTAGGCTGAGGGAGAGTGTCTGATAGCCCTGTGAGGAAAATCTACAAATATTTATCCATTTTGCTAGGTAGTTTTAAGAGCTACTATTTACCTGTACTTTCCTGAATTTTCATCTTAATTCACTGTATCACACAGTTGTTTTCTGTACCTTATAAAAATTTAATTTAGAACTTTGAATTTTTACCACACTTGAAAATGGCCTAGGGAAAACATTTGTTTTATCAAGTGAAAGTTCTGGTTCTTTTTCTTTTCATTTTTTAAGATTTTATTTGTTTATTAGAGAGCAGTGTGAGGAGCAAAGAGAGAGGGACAAGCAGACTCCATGCTGAGGTCAGAGCCCAGAACAGGGCTCAATCTCACGACCCTGAGGTCATAACCTAAACCAAAATCAAAAGTCAGATGTTTAACCAACTGAGCCACCCAGGAGCCTCAGGAACTTCTATTCTGATGTAGTATTTTTAAGATGCACACATGAATGATTTACCCTTTCTATGTAAGTAACTAGTATAGTTTGGAAATATTTTAACATAAGATTCCTAGCTATAAAATAAGAAGACTAATTTTCTTTCTTTCTTTCCCTTTCTTTCTCTTCCTTCCTTCCTACCTTCCTTTCTTTCTTTTTTTTAGATTATTCAAGAGAGAGACAGACCGAGACCACGGGGAGGAGCAGAGGGAGATGGATAAACAGACTCTGTGCTGAGTGCAAAGCCTAACGCAGGGCTTGATTCCAGGACCCCAAGGTGATGACCTGACCCTAAGCCAAGAGCCAGCTGCTTTACTGACTGAGCCACCCAGGCACCGGAAGACTGATTTTCTTGTGTAGTGTATAGAATAAAATCTTCTGTTCCATGCGTTTGCTTTTAAGCCTTAATGTCCATGCTACCCCTCCTCACATTTCACCTAATATGTGTAGTTTTTTTTTAAAGAAGATTTTATTTATTTATTAATTTGAGTCAGAGAGAGTAGGAGTAGGGGGAAGGGCCAGGAAGGAGGGAGAGGAAGAGGGAGAGAATCTCAAGCAAACTCCCACAGAGCATGGAGCCCATGCAGGGCTCAATCCCACCACCCTGAGACGATCTGAGTGGAAACCAAGAGTGGGATGCTTAACCAACTGAGCCGCCCAAGGGCCCCTAATATATGTAGTTTTTAAGTGAAATTATGCATGGCTTTAGGAAAACTGCTATAGACAATGTATAAATTCTTAATGTTTAATGTTTAAGCAAAACTGAGACTAAACATTTTAGATTTTGCCTGCAATTTCATACCTAAATCCAATTTAAAAAAAAAAAGACTTGTAGCTAAAAGGCCTACTTTGTTGCAAAACACTTCAAAAGGTTTTCAGTTTTGGGTTCATTTGGGAGTGGGACCTGACAAAAGGATATGAATAAATAAACAGTCAGAATTTAGCAGGCACTATGTGTTTCTGTTTTCCTACTGGTCTCTGAAAGATAAAATGTACTACTATAACTCATGTCCTCAAGGAACTTAAAAACCTGGGGGAGAATTAACTAACAAATGGGAGAGAATTTAAGAGACATTAAAGATGGAGGAAGTAAAATTAGTACTTGTAGAAGATAGTGCAAAGCTTAAGAGTCAACCGAAAATATCTTAAAATTAATAAAGTCACAGGGTATAAAATTAGTCATACAAATCAAAAGCTTTTATTTATATAAACAATAGCCAATTAGAAGATACAATGGAAGACAAAGCTCCTTTTAAAGCAAGAACAAAGGGGATGCCTGGGTGACTGAGTTGATTAAGAGTCTGCTTTTGGCTCAGGTCATGATCCCAGAATTCTGGGATTGAGTCCCATACGGAGCTCCTTGCTCAGCGGGGATTCTGCTTCTCCCTCTGTTGCTCTCCCTGCTTGTGCTCTCTCTCTCTCTCTGACAAATAAATAAAATCCTTTTTTTTTTTTAAGTACAAGAAGAACAAAGCAGGGGCACCTGGGTGGCTCAGGTGGTTAAGTGGTTTCACCTCAGGTTGATGATCTCAGGGTCATGGGATCAAGTCCAGCGTGGGGCTCCATGCTCTGTACAGAGTCTTTTGAGATTCTCTTTCCCTCTGCCCCTCCCCCTGCTTGCTCTCCTTTCTCTCTCTCAAATTAAATAAATAAGATCTTTTAAAAAAATGAAAAGCAAAGGAGAAAAGAATACCTAGGAATAGGCAGTATGCAAGATCACCAAAAAAAAGCTTTGTTTCTCCTGAAAAGAAAGCACAAACACATAGAGAGGCACATCATATTCTTGGATAGGAAGACTTACCAATATCTACATGCCAGTTCTTTTTAAGTTAATCTATGAATTTAATGCAATCTCAATAAAAATACCAGGATTTTCTAAGACTAGAAAGCTGATTGCAAAGTTCCTATGGAAAAAAGACTAGCTAGGAAAGTTCTGAAAAAAGCAGTGAGGACAGACTAGTCTTATAAAATACTAAAAATAGAAAACCACAGTAATTAAAACAGTTTGTACTGGCATATGACTAGAGATACCATTGGAATAAAGTAGGTCTAAAACTGACTCAGATATGGGAATCTAGCACAAGACAAAGAGGACATTTAATTCAGTGAGGAAAATATGGCTTGTTCATTAAAAGGTGTTAGGACACCTGGGTAGCTATTTGCAGGAAAAAAAAAGTTGGATTCATACCTCATACCAAAATAAAATCCAGTTTTGTTTTTTTTTTAAGATTTTTATTTATTTATTTATTTGTCAGAGAGAGAGAGAGGGAGAGAGAGCGAGCGAGCACAGGCAGAGTGGCAGGCAGAGGCAGAGGGAGAAGCAAGCTCCCCGCCAAGTAAGGAGCCTGATGTGGGACCCGAGCCGAAGACAGCCGCCCAACCAACTGAGCCACCCAGGCATCCCTAAAATCCAGTTTTAAATGTGAAAACTGAAATGTTTAAAGTACTTGAAGAAATCATAAGAGAATCTTAAAAGATTTTAATGTGGTGAAGACTTTTCTAAATTTGTTATAAAATCCAGAAACAATAAAAAAGTTATTCAGTATAAATTTATAATAATGTATGATATATATAACGATGATAATATAATTATATATGTGTGTATATATGTGTATATATAATAAATTCTTCATCTCAAAAACCACCATAAGCAAAGAGAAATTACAGATTTGGAAAAAAATTTGCAAATCATATCATGCATTGCTTAATGTATAAAGAAGTCCTAGAATTTAATAAGAAAAAAAATTCAACAATCCAAAAGGAAAAGGATCCTAAACTATAAGAGTTTTCACAGAAAAGGATATAAATGACACAAATTGAAAATAAAATTCAATTTCACTATTAAGTACAAAATAAAAACTATCCTGAGATACAAGTTTTTAACCTATTTGATCAGGAAGGATTTTTTTAAAAATTTTATAAAACATTGTGTTACATCCTAGATATTTTTGATAAGAATTGGAGAACAGGTATTTTTGCTTGTAGAGGGGTAAATTAGAACAACCACTGAAAATGGTGTGCTATCTATTCTAGATTTACTCTTGCACTTACCAGTTTTCCTTCCTAGTCAGGTTGGAAAATACATACATTTCCCAGATTTGTTTGTACAGCTACTGTTATGGAAGCTAATTAGATTTTCCCAATTATTTGTTCCCTGCATGATCTGAAAACAGACATGAGGCAGAGGCCATCTTTTTGGGATTCTTGAATGTTGCAAGATTTTGAGAAACATGTTCCCATGCAGCAGTGATCAAAGGTCTATCCTCCAACTTCCTGGATATGGAGAAGCAATGATGGTGGCAGCAGCTCCTTAAAATGATATTTTAATCCCTGGATTGTGGTATCAGATCTTCTTTCTCTAGTTTCCCAGGAGTGGGGAGAAAGCGATGGTAGTCCTGGCTTCCAGCATGGCTTTGCAATGACTCCAGAGGTAGTAGACCCCAGTTCGTGATAAGTCAGTTCTGTATCACGTTGGGATTCATTCTGGGAGGTTCAGCCCTATGACAAGTGCCTTCCTGTTCAAAATCTCTAGAATGGCTTCTGTTTCCTGCATTGAAAACTGACTGTTCCATTCGGCAATGGCAATCAGAACTGTAAATGTATTTCCTTTTGACCTCACAATTTTACTTATAAGAATATATTCTACAGGGGCACCTGGTTGGCTCAGTGGGTTGAGCCTCTGCCTTCGGCTCGGGTCATGATCTCAGGGTCCTGGGATCAAATCCCGCATTGGGCTCTCTGCTCAGCGGAGAGCCTGCTTCCTCCTCTATCTCTCTCTCTGCCTGCCTCTCTGCCTACTTGTGATCTCTCTCTGAAAAAAAAAAAAAAAAAAAAAAAGACTATATTCTACAGATATGCTTGTATCTGAAAGTAAAGAAGGTTTTTCAATGGATTGTAAACTGACATCAGTAGGGGACTCATAAAATGGATTATAGTACATGTATATAATAGAATCCTAAGTAGGTAAAAAAAGAATGAGAAAGCTTTGTATATTTAAAAGAAACAAAAAGGGGCGCCTGGGTGGCTCAGTGGGTTAAGCCGCTGCCTTCGGCTCAGGTTGTGATCTCAGAGTCCTGGGAACGAGCCCCGCATCGGGCTCTCTGCTCAGCGGGGAGCCTGCTTCCTCCTCTCTCTCTGCCTGCCTCTCTGCCTGCTTGTGATCTCTCTGTCAAATAAATAAATAAAATCTTAAAAAAAATAATAAAATAAAATAAAAATAAAAGAAACAAAAAACAAGGCATATCAAGTTAAAAAAAAGAAAAGAAAAGAAAAGAAAAAGGCCAGGGAGCAGAACTGTGTATACGCTTTAAAAGAAATTAATTAGGGGCACCTGGGTGGCTCAGTGGGTTAAAGCCTCTGCCTTCAGCTCAGGTCATGATTCCAGGGTCCTGGGATTGAGTCCCGTATCAGGCTGTCTGCTCAGTGGGGAGCCTGCTTCCTCCTCTCTCTCTCTCTGCCTGCCTCTCCACCTACTTGTGATCTCTCTCTCTCTGTCAATAAATAAATAAAATCTTTTAAAAAAATTAGCTTTGTTGAAGTATAATAGACATAAAATAAAACACATATTTAAAGTGTGCAGTTTGACAAATTTGACCCACAAAACTATCATCACAGTCAAAATAGTGAATATATTCTTCACCCCCAAAAGTCTTCTATTGCTTCTTTGTAATCCCTTCCTCCCATTCCCTCTCTCCTTTACAGTAGTAGTTTGAATTATCTAGAATTTTACATAAATGGACTCAGACAGTGTATATACTTTTGAGTCTGGCTTCTTTCATTCTACCTAATTATATTAAGATTCTTCCAATGTTGTGTTTATTAATAGTTCACTCCTTCTTATTCTATCCCTTTGTATGGATATACTTTTTTGTTTATTCATTCACTTGTTGGTGGACATTTGAGTTGTTTTCCATTTGTGGCTATTACAAATAAAGCTTCTGTAGATGTGGCTGGCTGACTCAGTAGGTGGAGAGTGCAACTCTTGATCTTGGGGTTGTGAGTTTGAGCCTCACGTTGGGTGTGGAGATTACTTAAAAATAATATCTTTAAAAACAAAAAACAAAGCTTTTGTGAACATTTGTATACAACTTTTTGTAAAGACAGATGCTTTTATTTCTCTTCCATTGGGTAGCTACCTAGGAGTAAAATGGTTGAACTATTTGGTAGGTGTATGTTTAACTTTTCAAGAAACTGCCAAGATGTTTTCCAAACTAGTTGTACCACTTTATATTTCCACCAGTATCAGTTCTTCCACATTCTGGCCAACACTTGATATGGGCATTTTTTAAAGTTATAGCCATCCTAATAGATGTATATACCATTGTGTGTTTTTTTAATCATTGTGGTTTTAATTTGTATTTCCCTAAAAACAAATGATATTGAGCATTTTTTCATGTCTTATTTGACTTCTGTATATCTTCTTAGTGATATGTCCGTTCAAATCATTTGTCCATATTTGTTGACTTTTTTGTTATTTAGTTTTGAGACTTTTTATATATTTTGGATACAGGCTCTTTATCAGATATGTAATTTGGAAATATTTCCTCCTGATTTGACTTCTCTTTCCATTCTCTAATATCTTTAAAAGAGAAATTTTAAATTCTGATGAAATCTGAGAGCTTTTCCTTTATGGATTGTGTTTTGGTGTTGTTTCTAAGAACTCTTTGCTTAGCTCATGGTCACAACAATTTTCTTCTATGTATTCTACCAAAAATTTTACAGTTTTAGGTCCATGACTCATTTGGAGTTACTTTTTTATATGATACAAGGTAAATATTGAAGTTAATTTTTTTCTTTTTGTTGTAGCACCATTTGTTTAAAAGACTATTTTCTCTTTATTGCTTTGTGTTTGCTTCTTTGTTGAAAATCAGTTGTCTACAGATGAGTGGTTCTACTTTTTTTAAAAAAAGATTTTACTTATTTATTAGAGAGCGAGTGAGAGAGCAGGAGCAGGGGAGCAGAGGAAGAGGGAGAAGCAAGCTCCCCACTGAGCAGGGAGCACAGCTCGGGTCTTGATCCCAGGACCCTGAGATCTTGACTGAGCCAAAGGCAGACGCTTAACCGACTAAGGCACCCAGGTGCCCCAGAAAAGTGCTTCTATTTCTAAACACCATTCTATTCCATTGATTTGTCTACCTTGATACAATACCATACTTTACTGATTAGTGCAGTTGTATAGTTGGTGTTGATGTGTTGGTCCTTCACCTCTGTTTTTTTCCAAAATTGTTTTTGGCTATTTTAGACTCATTTGTATATGAATTTTAGAATCAGCTTGTTATGTCCATAAAAATAATTTTTAAAAACTTTTCTAGAATGCTGATTGCAATTTCATTGAATCTATAGGTCAATTTGGGAAGAGTTGACTAAACTATTGAATCTTTCAACCAATAAAGATAATATAGCTGTCCATTTACTTAGGTCTTCTTTATTTCTTTCAGCAGTGTTTTACAGTGTTTAGTGTACAGGTCTTTTGCCAGATGTTTTTCTAATTATTTCATGTGTTTGATGTTATTTTAAATGATGTTTTTAATTTAAGTTTCTAATTATTTATTGCTAGCATATAGAAACAAATTATTTCTCTATAACTTTGCTGAACTCACTTATCAGTTCTAATACCTTCTTTGTAGATTATGTAAATTTTTTTTACATTATTACATCATCAGTCAGTAAAGACAGATTTCTTTCTTTCTAATTTGGATGTGTTTTTCTTTTTCTTGCCTTCTTGCACTGGCTATAACTCCCAGTACGATGTTGAATAGAAGTGGTTAGAATTGACATCTTTGCCTTCTTCCTGATCTTTTTTGTTGTTGAAAAAGAAAAAAAAAAAAAAAAGAGGGCACCTGGTTGGCTCAGTTGGTTAGGCATCTGCCTTTGGCTCAGGTCATGATCCCCCCGGGCATCCTGGGATTAAGCCCCACATTGGGCTCCCTGTTCAGTGGGGAGTCTGCTTCTGCTGCTCCCCCTGCTTCTGCTTTCTTTCTCTCTCTCTGTCATATAAATAAAGATAAAAAGAGTAACCATACACATATTTGTCTCCATAGGCCTTGAATATCTCAAAAAAGATACGTATTGGTTGCCTTTGGAGAGAGAAATAGGGTTGGATTGGAAAAGGGACAAGAAGCATACTTTTTGTTGTTGTTGTTAAGAACAGGGAGCAGGGACACCGATGCATAGCTCCATTCCCGGACCCTGGGATCATGACCTCGCCATTCTGAGGTACTTACCTGACTGAGCCACCCAGGCACCCCTGAGAAGCATACTTCTTACTGGATACCTTTTGGTATATATTTTTTTAAAGTAGTAGTCATGTAAATATATTGCCTATTCCAGAAAATAAATAAAGCTTAAGAAAGAAAAATTAAGTGTATAAACAGAGAATTTGCTAAAAAAAAAAAAATGACTTTTTTGCAAAGAAACATCTTAAGAATGTGACACAAGGGATCATAAAGTTAAAAATTAACAAATGTAGATTTAATAATTTACGAATACTTGAGAGTAGATAAGTAATTTTTGCAGCAGACTTTGAAAGAGAGACATGAACAGAGGGTGAAGTAGACATTTTAAGAGGAAGATATATGCAATGGCATGAAAATGGGAAGTGGCAAGTTTTAGCAAACAAATTGACTTGGCTGGGGGTGGGGAGGGCATGGGGCCTGGTACAAGAAATAGGAAGGAAAAGGTAAGTGCTTTGCAGAAGAATTAAGACTAATATAAATGGTAATTTTGTAACATTCAACCCAATACCAACCTAACCAAGGCACATATTTAACGTCATTATCTTAATTCAGCTAACAGAAATTTTAATAAGTTATTATTCACTGGGTCCAGAGCTAGGTGTTGCATAGACATGATCCCTGTTCTAATAGAGCTTAGTCTAGTGGGCACCTCTGGGCTTCAACAGAGTAAGCAACCTCCATGGTCCCCAAAATTCTGGCTATGTATTTAGTCTAACATTCTCTGAACACCCCTAACCCTTTGTCCATCCTTAGACATCTCCATCTCTGTAACAATTTAAGTCATTACTCCAATTGCTTGACCCTCCCTCCTCCTTTCCACACTTATCAGTATAGGATAAGGATTGAGACTGAAGACTGAGGCCAGATGCCTAGATTTGAAATTTTATGTTGCATTTCCTGGTGAGACTTGGGCAATTTACTTAACTTTCTTTGCCCAGCTTCTTCATTTACAAAATAGAGGTGATAATAATAGTATGTACCTCATACGGATGCTGAGAATGTTAAATGAGTCATTACATATAAAGTGCTTAGAACACCCCCATGATGGTAAATTATTAATAAATATTAGCAGTTATTACTATTAGCAAAAGGTTTTGCTTGTGTCATTTCACCCAAGTGTGTCATTTCACTAATACTTCCCACCAACTCTTTCCCACCTCCTCCCACCTGGTGATCTTTTAATAGATTATCTCATTTTTCCCACAGCATATTGAACAACATTCTCTCTACTCACCATTCTTCTAGAATTATAAACATGATCAAGAACCTCCCATTTAAAATCTATCCTTAATTGTGAGCATCTCTTTTTCTTTTTTATTTTATAATCAAATTTATTAAAAGTCCACACTGGAACCTCCATGTTCTTCTATTTTCCCTTCATTCCTTAAACTACTACAGTCTTCTGCTTGACCCTAACATGTCACAAAATTGCTTTTACCAAGTTCAATTATTTTCAAAATGCCTCTCCTATGTTTTTCCATTGTATCCTAAGTTCTCCTGACTACCTTAAAATTATAACTTTTTCAACTTCGTATCCCCTCTAACACAGTATAATTTTTACTTCTTTATTTGGTTTATATCTGTTTTCCCTGGTTAGAATGTAAAATCAGGGAGAACAGGAATTTTGTCTCCTTTGTTTATTGTTATATCCACAACACCTAAAATAATGCTGGAACATCATAGGCACTCACTAAATATGCATTGAATGAATGAACACTAAATTGTGATTATTTATTTTTCTGTCTTCTACTTTAGGTCAGGAGCTACTTTGAAGACTGGAACTGTTCCTCCTACCTCTTTACTGGCCATTAACTCAGAGCCTGACCCAAATGAGAGTATGAATATGATGGGTTCATGGGGAGTCACTATGGTTCCAGTATTTTTGGCAAATGCTTTTGGAGGATACTCCAAGGCCTGAGAAAGTGTTTTTAAAAATCTTTTCTGCAATCCTCAGCTCCAATGAGCTAGTATGAAGATTTTGCAAATAATGGAGATTTAAGTTGCCTAAAGAAACTGTATTAGTCAGTGGTCTCCAGAAAGACAGGATCAATAGGAGATTATCTATTTATCGATCTATTTATCTATCATCTGTCTAGAGATTTATTAAGACGAATTGGCTCATGTGATTATAGAAACTGAGAAGACTCACAATCTGGATAAGACAAACAAAAAACCACACAGTAGAGAGAACAAATAGATGGTAACCAGAGGAGAGGTCGGTGGGAGGAATGGGTGAAATAGGTAAAGGCATTAAGAGTGCACTTACTATCTGAGCACTGAGTATTGTATGGAACTGTTGAATCACTATCTTATATACCTGAAGCTAACATAACATTGTATATTAACTACACTGGAATTAAAATAAAAGCTTAATAAAAAAATAGTTCTCCTGCTAAAATAAGTTTGAAAATGATAAGTTTAAACCAAAGACAGAGGAAGGAGAGGCACCTGGCTCAGTCGTTTGTTCTTCCAACTCTTGATTTCTGCCTCAGTAATGATCTCAGGGTCATAAGATGGAGCCCTACATTGGGCTTCATGCTGGCCATGGAACCTGCTCTCTCTGCCCCTACCCCTCTACTCTCTCTCTCTAAAAACAACAACAACAACAACAACAACAACAACAACAAACAGAGGAAGAAAGGAAGTACAAAGAAAGAAAAGAGGACATAGAGCTCTCAGAGCACATTCAGATCACTTGGGGAATTTCCAAACTGATACCTGGGCCCCATTCCCAGAAGTGTCAGTCAAGGCTAAGGATTGCGCATAGACAGTTTTAAAATTCTTCAGGTGATTCTAATTATCAGCCAGGGCTGAGAACCACTGGAATAGGTCATCCTTGAGAAATGGAACAAGGCTACAAGGGAAGATGAAGGTTAGTCTGTTGAGAGAGACAACATGTCCCCAGTGGCTGCTTAAAGTCCTCTTTAGTAATACTGATCCATAGACAGTCCTGTTACTGGCATTTTATAGGGATCACTAGTAATTGGATCCAGACACTCGAAGGGACATAAGAGCAAAACTAAATAAGTACTTAATGGTTACTTTATGGGATACTAATAAGAGCTAAAAAATCAAAAAAGCCATCCTTCTTCCTTGAAGCTTTCTAAAAGGTTAATTATCAACCAGTTCTTTCAACCCTTAAATTACTTTCTGAAAGTGAATTAGAGAGAGGAGCCTGAATTCTATTAGGAGATTGTGGTACTACTATAGATTAATTCTTCTTATTAAATGGTACTCTGTTTTTCATTTGTCACCATGAAGAAGCTAACTTAATCCTTGTTTTGAGCTTGCATATTGAACAATTCTGGATAATTGCATGTAGAATGATAACCTTTCTAATAGGCACAATCCAATACAGAGGAAAATTCATTCTTGGAATGCAATTTCAAATTCATAAAATGAAATTTAACATCTTAGAAAGAGGTATATGAGTTTTATGTTGTAGTAGTATTATTCCCAAGGGAAATTTCCAATATTCTGTGATTCAGTATAGATTCAGGATAAACATATGCTACTCACACTGCCTGAGGCATTCTAACAACCACATTTGATTTATTAGCAGATAAGTATTATTAATTAAAGTTTACACAATGTTGATCACAGGTGCCTGTTTTTGTTATTATCCTCTTTATGAAATACATTTCAATAATAGAAAAACTCTCCATATAAAGAAGGACATATTATAATCCAGTTCTTTGTAAAGAATATTTTCATAGAATATATTGGACTTTTTTTCCTTTCAAATTAACAGGTTCTTGTGAGCAAATCTGATGAAATGGTTTACCACGGGAATTGCCTTTTAAATTCCAAAACAAAAGCATTAAACAAGTTGACTTCAACAGAAATGGATATTGCATTTTTTCTTCCACAAGTGCCAGTACTTTTTAATTCTGCAATGGTTTGTGTTCCCTGATATGCTTTATCTCTTCCTTGACTGATTACAAGTGTGAAGGAGGGTTAAATGTATTTGCTATTGGCAATTTAGCATTAATTGTAATACGCTGTAATCCAAATTACAATCTGTCATTTCCAGTCAAATTGTGAAGCACTGTAATTGTATTTTAGAGTTCCACCACCATTGATTATAGCTACCTCATTTGTGTTTTAATATACCATGACGAATTTGCGAATGGAAATACAATCTTGTAACAAGCCAGGAAACAAGTATTGTTCTTCCTATTATAACAGCTAGAAAATTATTTCTTAACAAATGAAAAGAGAAGGAGATGGTAAGACAGTAAAGAGAATTCATTTAAGGATGAAAAAGACACAAAACTACTTCAGTTTTCTAGCAGTGCAAAAAAATAAGTGAGCCATAGATTTTTTGAAAAATTTTTTTTAACAAAACACTACAAAATTATTTTTAAATTTTTTAAATCTACCCATACTAATACAGATTGCTCTAGTTTATTGATTTGAATTGGTGTATAGTATTCCACAGCTTATACAATATTCTTTTCTTGGTGATCATTCATATTGTTTTTACTATTACAAATAATGTTGCCATGAGCATTCTTATATATGACTCTTCATAACATGGGAAAGATTCACTAGGGAATATACTTAGGAGTGGGATCTCTGGGTTGTAGAGTATGCTTATCTTCTATTTCACTTAAAAAAAAAATTCTGGTAAGGGGTCCCTGGGTCATTCAGTCAGTAAAGTGTCCAACTCTAGATTTCAGCAAAGGTCATAATTGCAGGGTTGTGAGATCAAGCTCCTTGTCAGACTCCATCTCAGTAGGGAGTCAGCTTGAGATCCTCTCTCTCCTCTTCCCTCTGCCCCTTCCCCCAGTCACAATCTCTCTTTAATGTAAATAAGTAAGTAAGTAAGTAAGTAAGCAAATAAATAAATAAATAAATAAAGTCTTGAAAAAATTCTGATAAGAACACTTAACAAGAGATCTACCCTCTTGACAATTAAAAAAAGATTTATTATTTGAGAGAGAGTATTTTGGGGAGAGGTTGAGGAAGAGGTAGAGAGAATCTTTTTTCCCTTCTCTCTTTAAAATAATTTTTTATTTAAATTCAATTTACTTAACATGTAGTGTATTATCAGTTTCAGGGGTAGAATTTAGTGAGTCATCAGTTGCATAATACCCAGTAGAAGGAGAGAGAATCTTAAGCACACTATGCACTAAGCGAAGAGCCTGACTTGGGGCTTGATGTAACAACCCTGAGATCACTGCCTGAGCCCAAACCAAGAGTCAGATGCTTAACTGGCTGTGGCAACCAGGTACTCCAAATTTTTAAGTATACATTATTGTTGACTAGAAGTATAATTGTACAACTAGATCTCTAGAGCTCATTCATCTTGTTTAGATGAAACTCTATGTATGTTGATTAGCAACTCCCCATTTACCCTTCCTCCCATTTCCTGGTAACCACTGTTTCACTCTTCGGTTCTGTGAAGTTTGACTGTTTTAGATAGCTCATGTAAGTAGAACCATGTAGCAGTTGTTTTTCTGTGACTGGCTTATTTCACTTGGCTTCACTTCACTTATTTTTCTGTTCTTAAAGGTTCACCCATGTTGTCACATATTTCAGATTTCCTTCTTTTTTTAAGGCTGAATAGTATTCTTATAGATATATGCCACATTCTTTATCCATTAATCCATCAATGTACATTGAGCTTGTTTCCACATCTTGGTTATTGTGACTAATGCTGCAATGAACATAACAGTGTTAATATCTACTTAAGATTCTTTTTTTTTTTAAAGATTTTATTTATTTATTTATTTGACAGAGAGAGATCACAAGCAGGCAGAGAGGCAGGCAGAGAGAGAGGAGGAGGCAGGCTCCCCGCTGAGCAGAGAGCCCGATGCGGGGCTCGATCCCAGGACCCTGGGATCATGACCCGAGCCGAAGGCAGCGGCTTAACCCACTGAGCCACCCAGGCGCCCCTCTACTTAAGATTCTGATTGCATTTCTTTGGATAAATACCCAGAGTAGGATTGTTGGATCATATGATAGTTCTATTTTTTAATATTTTGAGGAATCTCCATACAGTTTCCCACGCATTGTTTTGCATTCCCACCAACACTGTGTAAGAGTTCAGTTTCCCCACATCCTCACCAACATTTATTGTGTTTTGTCTTTTTGATAATAGCCATCCTGACAGGTATGAGGTGATAACTCATTGTAGTTTTGATTTGCATTTCCCTGATGATTTGTAACAATGAGCATTTTTTCATATGCCGGTTGGCATTTTGTATGTTTTCTTTGGAGAAATGTCTATTCAAGTTCTTATCCCATTGTTTTGTTTTGGGTTTTTTTGGCTTTTTATGTTTTTATTTATTTATTTATTTTCAAAATTTTATTTATCTGTCAGAGAGAGAGAGAGAGAGAGCATGCACAAGCAGGCAGAGGTGGAGAGAGAAGCAGACTCACCGCCGAGCAAGGAGCCCAATGTGGAACTCGATCCCAGAACCCTGGGATCATGACCTGAGCAGGAGACAGCGGCCTGACTGAGCTACCCAAGACTTCCTAAGTTTTAATTTTTATTCCGATTAATTAACATGCAATGTTATATTAGTTTTAGGTGTACATTATAGTGATTCAACAATTCTATACACCACTCTTCATGACAAGTGCACTTCTTAATCCCTATCACTTATTTAACCCATTACCTCACCCACCTCCCCTCTGGTAGCCATCAGTTTGTTCTCTATGATAGGGACCATTTCTGGATTTCTCACTTTCTCTCTTTTCCCTCTGCTCTTTTGATTTGTTTCTTAAATTCCATATATGATTGAAATCATACAGTATTTCTTAAATTCCATGTATGAGTGAAATCATACAGTATTTGTCTTTCTCTGACTGACTTATTTCACTTAGCATTATCCTCTCTAGCTCCATCCATGTTGTTGCAAACGGCAAGATTTCATTCTTTTTAATGGCTGAATAATATTCCATTGCATATGAATAACACATCTTCTTCATCTATTCATCATTCAATGGATACTTGGGCTGCTTCTATCTTGGATATTGTAAATAAGGCTGCTATAAACATAGGGATCCATGTATCCCTTTGAATTAGTGTTTTTGTATTCTTTGGGTAAATACCTAGCAGTGTGATTGTTAGATCATAGGATAGATCTTTTTTTGTTGTTTTAAAGATTTTATTTGTTTATTTGACATACAGAGATCACAAGTAGGCAGAGAGGCAGGCAGAGAGAGAGAGAAGGAAGCAGGCTCCCCACGGAGCAGAGAGCCCGACGCGGGGCTCGATCCCAGGACCCTGGGATCGTGACCTGAGCCGAAGGCAGAGGCTTTAACCCACTGAGCCACCTAGGAGCCCCAGGATAGATCTTTTTAACTTTTTAAGGAACCTCCACAGTGTTTTCTACAGTGGCTGCACCAGTTTGCATTCCCACCAACAGTAAATAAGGATTCCTTTTTCTCCACATCACCCCAAACTCTTTTTTCTTCAGTTGTTGATTTTAGCCATTCTGACAGGTGTGAGGTGATATCTCATTGTAGTTTTGATATGCATTTCCCTGATGGTCTAAGTGATAATGAACATTTTTTATGTGTCTGTTGGCCATCTTTTTTTTTTTTTTAAAGATTTTATTTATTTATTTGACAGAGATCACAAGTAGGCAGAGAGGCAGGCAGAGAGAGAGGGGAAGCAGGCTCCCCACTGGGCAGAGAGCTCCATGTGGGGCTCAGTCCCAGGACCCTGGATCATGGCTTGAGCTGAAAGCAGAGGCTTAACCCACTGAGCACCCAGGGGCCCTTGTATGTCTTCTTTGGAGAAATGTCTGTTCATGTCTTTTGTCCATTTTTAATTGGTTTATTATTATTATTACTTTTTGGTATTGAGTTGCATAAGTTCTTTATGTATTTTGAATTATTAACCCTTTATCAAATATGTCATTTGGGGGGTATAGCTCAGTGGTAGAGCATTTGACTGCAAATATGTCATTTGCAGATATCTTCTCCTATTCCATAGGTTGCCTTTTAGTTTTGTTGATTATTTCCTTTGCTGTGCAGAAGCTTTTTATTTTGGTGTAGTCTCAATAGTTTGTTTTTGTTTTTGTTTTCCTTGCCTCAAGGGACATATCTTTAAAAAGCTGCTATTGCTGATGTCAAAGAGGTTACTGCCTGTGTTCTCCTCTAAAATTTTTATGGTTTTAGGTCTCATATTTAGGTCTTTAATCCATTTTGAATTTATTTTTGTGTATGATATAAGGAAGTGGTCTAGTTTCATTCTTTTGCTGTCCAGTTTTCCCAACACCATATGTTGAAGAGATTATCTTTTTCCCATTGGATATTCTTTCCTGCTTTATCTAAGACTAATTGGCCATAGAGTTGTGGTCAAGTTCTTAGCCCATTTTTAATTAATAATTAATAGTTCTTCTACTGTTGAGTTCCAGTACTTCTTTGGAGATTTTGGAGATGAGCCCCATTTCAGATATATGATTTGCAAATATTTTC
Source organism: Lutra lutra (assembly GCF_902655055.1). Classification (NCBI taxonomy): domain Eukaryota; kingdom Metazoa; phylum Chordata; class Mammalia; order Carnivora; family Mustelidae; genus Lutra; species Lutra lutra. Next base: position 98,774,460 of record NC_062285.1, read on the forward strand.
TTCTCTTTCGTAGATTGCCTTTTCACTCTGTTGTTGCTATTGCTGTTCAGAAGCTCTTAGTTTGATGAAGTCCCATTTATTTATTTTTGTTTATATTGCCTGTTCTTTTGATCTCATATCCATAAAAGCCATTTCCAAGACCAATGCCATGAAGATCTTCGGCGATGGGTTCTTCTAGAAATTTTAGTTTGGAGTAGTCTCTAATTCATTTTGAGTTGATTTTTGTGTATGGTGTAAGACAAGAGTCCAAAATGTCATTCTTTTGCATGTGGATATCCAGTTTTCCATCACCATATGTTTAAGAAACTACACTTTCTCAATTTTGTATTCTTGAGGCCCTTGTTGAAGATGAGTTGACCTTATAGGTGGTGATTTGTTTCCAAACTCTCTATTCTGTTCCATTGGTCTATATGACTGTCTTTATTTTAGTATCATACTGTTTTGATTACTGTAGCTTTGCAATACATTTTGAAATCAGAGAGTGTAAAGCCTCCCATTTAAAAAAAAATTTATTTGAGAGACTGACTGAGAGAGAGAGAAAGTATGAATGGGGGTAAGGGGCAGAGACCACCCATGGGGCTCGATCCCAGGACCCTGGTATCATGACCTGAGCCAAAGGCAGATAGATGATTAACTGGCTGAGCCACCCAGGTGCTCCAAGCCTCCAGTTTTGTTGTTCCTTCTCAAGATTGATTTGATTATATGTGATATGGTCTTTTGTGCTTCCATATGAATTTTAGAATTTTCTTCTATTCCTGTAAAAAAAAATGCCAATGAGGCTTTGATAGATATCTTTGGGCTACATGGATGTTTAAAAAATACTACATGTTTTAATCCATGAACACAAGATTTTTTCCCATTTGTTTGTGTCTTGTTTAATTTCTTTCATCAGTGTTTTGTAGTTGTCAGTGTACAAGTTTTTCAGCTCCTTAGTTAAATTTATTGCTAGGTATTTTACTCATTTTGATGCTATTATAAATGAGATTTTCCCCAAATTACCTTTCTAGAAAGTTTATTGTTTGCATATTGAAATGCAACTGATGTTTTTAAAAATTGTTTATTTAAGTAATCTCTGCACCCAATGTGGGGCTCAAACTCATGACCCCAAGATCAAGAGTCACATGCTCTTCTGAGCCAGCTAGGCACCCTAAAATGCAACTGATTTTTGTTGTGTTCAATTTGTATCTCATAATCTTAATGAATTAATTTAATCATTATAAGTTTTTTATGTAGTGTTTAGGGTTTTCTATATATAAGATCATATTGTCTGCAAACAGGGATAATTTTCTTTCTTTCTTTCCAATGTGGGTGCTTTTTATTTCTTTTCTTACCTAATTGCTCTGGCTAGGAGATTTAGTACTATGTCTAATAAAAGTGAGCAGCCTTGCCTTGTTCCTGATCTTAGAGGAAAAGCTTTCAGTTTTTTTGTTTTGTTTTGTTTTGTTTTTTACCACTGAACATATATTTAGTTGTGGCTTTTCATATATGGTCTTTAGTGTGTTAAGGTAATTTCCTTCTATTCCTAGTTTGTTGAAAGTTTTTGTTATGAAAAGGTATTGAATTTTGTTAAATTTTTTTTCTACATCTACTGGGACAATCATGTGCTTTTATTCTTTATTCTGTTTATTGTGGTGTATCACATTAGTTGATTTTCATGTTGAACCATCCTTACACACAAGGGATAAATCCCACTTGATCATGGTATATGATCCTTTTAATGTGCTGTTAGTTTCTGTTGGATAGTATTTCATTGAGGATTTTTTCATATATTTTCATCAGGGATATTGGCCTGTAGTTTTCTTTTCTTGTGGTACTTTGTCTGGCTTTGGTATCAAGGTAATTGTGCCTTGTAAAATGAGTTTGGAAATGCTTCTTCATCTTCTACATTTTGGAATTTTTTGAGATATATTGGCATTAATTCTTCTTTAAATATTATTAGAATATACCAGTGAAGCCATGTAGTCCTGGGCTTTTCTTTCTTGAAAGGTCCTTGATTACTGATTCAATCTTTTTACTAATAATAGGTCTGTTCAGACTTTCTGTTTCTTCATGATTAAATTATGGTATGTTGTATGTTTCTAGGAATTTTTGATTACTTATTCAATCTTCTTACTAATTGCAGGTCTCTTTAGACTTTCTATTTCTTCATGATTTAAAGGGTATGTTGTATGTTTCTATGAATTTATCCATTTCTCCTAGCTTATCCAATTTGTTGGCATGTAATTGTTCATAATTATCTCTGGTGATCATTTTTATTTCTATGCCATCAGTTATAATGTCTCTTACTTTTTATTTTTAGTCTTCTTTCTTTTTTTCTTAGTCTAGCTAAGAGTTTGTGGGTCTTTCCAAAAATTAACTCCCAGTTTTGTTGATTTTTTTTCTATTTTCTGTTTCATATATTTCTGTTCTGATTTATTTCCTTCCTTCTGCTAACTTTGGGCTTAGTTTGCTCTTCTATAAGATTTTGATGAAAGAAATTGAATATGACAAATAAATAGAAAGATATACTATATTTATAGATTAGAAGAATTAATATTGTTAGATTGTCTATACTATTCAAAGCTACCTATAGACTCAATGCAACCCTACCAAAATTTCAATGGCATTTTCTACAGAAATAGAAAAAAGAAATCTTAAAATTTATATGGAACCAAAGAAGACCTTGATTAGCTAAAGTAATTCTGAGAAAAAACAAAGCTAGAAGCACACTTTCCGATTTCAAACTATACTACAAAGCTAGAAGCACACTTTCTGATTTTAAACTATACTACAAAGCTGTTGTAATCAAAATATGATACTGGCATAAAAACTGATACATAAGTTAATGGAACAGAATTGAGAGCCCAGAAATAAACCCATGCATAATACAGTCAACTACTATTTGAAAGGGAGTCAAGAATACTCAATGGGAGAAAAGATAGTCTACTTATTGATTTTTATTTTTTTTAAGATTTTACTTTTTTTTTTTTTTTTAGATTTTACTTATTTATTTATTTGTCAGAGAGAGAGAGAGAGAGAGAGCGCTCACAGCAGGCAGAGAGAGAAGCCGGCTCCCCACCAAGCAAGGGGCCCAATGTGGGACTTGATCCCAGGACCCCAGGATCATGACCTGAGCCCAAGGCAGATGCTTAACCGACTGAGCCACCCAGGTGCCCCAAGACAGTCTATTTAATAAATGATGTTGAGAAAACTGAATAATCATATGCAGAATGACATTGAACCCCTATCTTATACCACTCACAAAAATTAACTTGAAATGGATTAAAGACTTATATGTAAGATCTGAAACTGTAAAACTAGAAGAAAACATAGGAAAAAATTTTCTTTGTGTAGGTCTCAGCAAGGATTTTAGGATATGGTAGCAAAAGAAACTAAATAAAGGAATTTATCAAACTAAAAATCTTCTGTACAGGAAAAGAAATAATCAACAAGATGCCCAACCTATCGAATGGGAGAAAAAAATGTGCAAATCATATATCTCATAAAGGGTTAATATACAAAAGAGAGAGAAACTTATACAATTGTATGGGGGGTGCTCAATCTGATTAAAAGTTTTGGAGGGGAGAGCGTGGGGGTTGGGAGGACCTGATGGTGGGTACTTTTTTTTAAGATTTTATTTATTCATTTGACAGAGATCACAAGTACTCAGAGAGGAAGGCAGAGGTGGGGGGTGGGGGGGAAGCAGGCTCCCCACTGAGAGTAGAGAGTCCAGTGCAGGGCTTGATCCCAGGACCCTGAGATCATGACCTGAGCCGAAGGCAGAGGTTTAACTTACTGAGCCCCTCAGGTGTCCCTTGGTGGTGGGTATTAAGGAGGGCACGTATTGCATGGAGCACTGGGTGTGGTGCATAAACAATGAATCTTGGAACGGTGAAAAAAAAGATAGGCTGAGGAACTGAATAAACATTTTTCCAAAGAAGACATATAGATTGCCAACAGGTACATGAAAAGATATACAACATCACTGATGAAAGATGCTCAACATCACTAATCATTAGGGAAATGCAAATCAAAAGCACAATGTGACATTACCTCACACCTGTTAGAATGGCTATCATCAAAATGATAAGATACCAAGTGTTGGTCAGGATGTGGAGAAAAGGCAACTCTTGTGCACTGCTGGTAGAATATAAATTTGTCCAGTTACTATGGAAAATAGTATAGAGGTTACTCAAAAATTAAACATAGGTCTATTATATGATCCAACAATCTCACTTCTGCATATATATACAAAGGAAAGGAAATGAATACCTTGAAGAGATACATGCTCTCCCATTGGAGCATTATACATAATAGCTAAAATATGGAATCAACCCATGTGTCCATCTACAGATTAGTGGTTAAATAAAATGTAGCATATGTATATATTTATATATGTAACACACAATATAAAATTGTTCAGCCACGATGAAGAAGGAAATGTTGCCATTTATGATAACATGGATGGAACTTGAGGACATTATGCTAAGTGAAATAAGTCAAACAGAGAAAGACAAATACTGTATGATATCACTTATATGTGGAATTTAAAATAGCTAAACTCTTAGAGACATTAGAATGGCAACCTGGCAACCGCCAGGGCCTGGATGTTGGGGGAAATGAGATGTTGGTCAAAGGGTACAAACTTCCAATTATAACTTATAATGAATAAGTTCTGTGAATCTAACGTATAACATGGTAGTTATAGTTAATAATACAATGTTACATACTTAAAGGTTGCTAAGAGGATAGATCTTGAATGATCTCACTATGAATAGAAACGGTAATTATGTGAGTTGATGGAGGTGTTATCTAATGCTACTGTGGTAATCATTTTTTTAAAATATTTTTATCTATTTATTTGACAGATCACAAGTAGTGAGAGAGGCAGGCAGAGAGAGAGGAGGAAGCAGGCTCTCCACAGAGCAGAGAGCCCGATGTGGGGCTCGATCCCAGGACCCTGAGACCATGACCTGAGCCGAAGGCAGAGGCTTTAACCCACTGAGCCACCCAGGCGCCCCTGTGGTAATCATTTTGAATATATATTGTACCAAATCAATATGTTGTACATCTTAAACTTACACAATGTTGTTTGCCAATTATATGTTAGTAGTACTAGAAGGAAGTAAAAATAAAAACAAATAACCCCCCAAGAATATAAAACATTTAAAAACACATATAAAATAGCTTATGGGTCAAAGAAGAAATCATACAGAAAACTAAAAAATACTTAGAATTGAATGATAAGTGAAAATGCTACATACTGTGGGATGCAGAAGAAGTGGTCCTCCTGGCATTTTACAGATTTAAAGTTTGTATTAGAGAAGAAATAAGGCTGAATAATAAGATAAAGAGTTAACTTAAGAAATTAGAAAAGGGGGGCGCCTGGATGGCTCAGTCGTCAAGCAGCTGCCTTTGGCTCAGGTCATGATCCCAGGGTCCTGGGAAAGAGCCCACATATGGCCCCCTGCTCAGTGGGAAGCCTGCTTCTCCCTCTCCAGCTCCCCAGTGCTTGTGTTCCCTTTCTTGCTATCTCTCTCTGCCAAATAAATAAAATCTTTAAAAAAAATGAGAAAAAGAACAAAAGAATAAAATCCAAAGAAAACAGAAGGCAGAAGGAAAGAAATAATAAGAGCAGAATTCAATGAGAGAGAAAGCTGAAATATAACGAAGAGAAAAAATAAGTTCAGAAATTGGTTCTATGAAAATCTTAAAATACAAAACCTTTGGAAAAATTTTCAAGGAAGAGGAAAGCACATCTAAGCAATGTCATGAATGAGAAAGAAAACATAACTATAGTTACATTAGAAATGTACAAGATAACAAGAAAATATTATCAATAATTTTATGCCCATAAAGTTGAAATGCACTAAAAATTGAGAGTATGTGTGACAATATGACTTAAGTAAGACTGTAGACCACTTGGTCAACTTGACTTAGCTGGTTGTTCAAGGAAATTTTGCCTGGAATGGATGTTACTATAAACAGTAATTAGTTTCACTTCTTTAGAAAATTCCCACAGATCAATTTATCTGAGATAGTAGACTATTCACTTCCACAATTAGCTTGCAGGCATCCACAACAATTTATACTTGCAGCAAGTGACAACAAAAGTCACTTCAGGATCCTCTCTCTCTGTCACCAAATTTTAAATAATTATACCACATATTTGCCTGATCCCAATCATTTCCTTGCCTTGAAAGACCCATCTTAAACCAGTTGAACTCAGAACCCAAAACTCAGTAAGTATTCCATTTCTGATTTCTCCTTTCTGATACATTGCTAAGATCTGCCAAGTTGTGTTCTCTCTCACTGAAATAACTTCTAATTAATGGCTTTGCTTTAATAGCAGATCTAGTGATGTTTTGGGGAGTTCAAAAGGATTAATTCCTTCTTTTTAAAAAGTCTCTATGTATTAAAAAATTCTGGTGCTTTTCATCATTTGCCAAAGCCACATCACAGGGATAGCTCAGGTCCACTGGGTAAGGAAATATATTTCACCTTTTGATTTAAGGAAATATAAAGTCACCTTGAGAAGAGGTGGGCATATGGAAAGGATGGGTAATTGTGGCTGTTTTTGCAATCTGCCACAATGATGGAGAAATCATTTACCTCCATTCCTGCATTTTACTAAAATCTCTAATTTAGAGATTGGTTGATTTGTCAACGGTTAAACAACAGCTAAGTGGTAGCACCTTTCTTGAGTCCATTCCTAGATATTCCTCTTCAGGGCTTCTCCCACGTATTCTTGATTCCCATAGTTCTTAGCACAGTGTACTGACACAGTGAGAACTCAGAAAATGTAGAATTAGTGAGGGGCGCCTGGGTGGCTCAGTTGGTTAAGCATCTGCCTTTGGCTCAGGTCATAATCCTGGAGTCCAGCATCGGGCTCCCTGCTCAGCAGGAAATCTGCTTCTCCTTCTCCCTCTCCCTCTCCTCTTCCTCTGCTCATGCTCTCTCTCTTTTGCTCATTCTGTCTCTGAAATAAAAATAAAATCCTGGGGGGGGGCATAGAATTAGTGAATATCTACATTTTTTAAAAGATTTATTTATTCTTCAGAGAGACAGAGAGAGATGAGAGCACAAGCAGGGGGAGGGTCAGACCAAGGGAGAGAGAGAAGCAGGTTCCCCACTGAGCAGAGAGCCCCATGTAGGACTCGAGCCTAGGACCTTGGGATCATGACCTGAGCCAAAGGCAGACGCTTAACTGACTGAGCCATCTAGGTATTCTGAATATTTACATTTTAAAGGAAGAGAACAAACTCAATTTAGAAATTCTTACTGATATCCCACCCTTCAAGTAAAACATTTATATTTATTTGTATAGAATAAATGGAGGGAAGGTTTGTGGCTTGAATTCCTTGGTTTTCCTCATAAAAGATTAGATAGAATTATTAGGCATATCTTCAAAATATTCTTTTTAAAAAAGATTTTATTTATTTGAGAAAGAGAGAACACTAGCAGGGAGAGGGGCAGGAGGAATGGGGGAGAGGGAGAAGCAGACACCCCTCTGAGCAGGGAGCCCAAAGCAGGCTCCATCCCAGGATGCTGGCTGGGGTCATGACCTGAGCCATAGGCAGATGCTTAACCAACTGAGCCACCCTGGTACCCTCTTTAAAATATTCTGATTATAAAATATATAGATATATATTCTGATTATTTGATGATTTTGAAAGTAATATAGAGCCAGTGTTATGGATAGGGGGTGCTTTCTCTGGGTTCTTCCCACCCTCCAACATTATAAGAATCTGGCAGGGTTTCCAGAAGGAAAATTCAGTGGGAAGGTGGGAACACCCCCTACTCCCTGGCCCCAGGGCTATAGCCCCTGGAACTTCATATCTGCAGTTGGTCTATGCCTGGCCTCCAGCAATTCATACAGATTTCTAGTTTGGACTTCCTGCTCGTTTGTGTGGTGCTTGATGACTTTCCCAGTTAAGTTGCCAAAGCTTCTGACACAAAAGAACACAGGTTCAGAACTTGCATGCCATAACATTTAAAGATTAAATCACTGATGGGTTGAGGAGATAAATTTCAGAAGATTAAACCACGTGCCCCATTGTATTGTGGGTAAGGATTCACCCAAGACTGTCTCCAGATACCATATTCTCTACCACTTTCTACTGCCAAAAGGGAATCCAATTTCAGTATAAGAACTTTCTGGCAAGAGGGAGGAAAACCAATATAAAATTTCAGACAATAAAACCTGCCCAAAGTAAAGAATGGAATTCTTCATACAGTCCTAACACTTTGGCATTTGGTATAGAATCTATACTGTAGATCCTTAGGGCTTTTTGTTTTTTCTCTTGTATTCTTTATGCCCTTAATAAATAAGGAAATCCAATAGTTCACTTAAAACATTCACTCTAAAATATTCTTAAATTTTAACAACAGGATTAGAAGATACAATTCTTTTTTTTTTTTTAAAGATTTTATTTATTTATTTGACAGAGAGAGATCACAAGCAGGCAGAGAGGCAGGCAGAGAGACAGGAGGAAGCAGGCTCCCCGCTGAGCAGAGAGCCCGATGCGGGACTCGATCCCAGGACTCTGAGATCATGACCTGAGCCGAAGGCAGCGGCCCAACCCACTGAGCCACCCAGGCGCCCCAGAAGATACAATTCTTGAGTCTATTCGCTAACTGAATTAGGTCCCATGTATACCATATGTCTTAATGTTTAATATTGACTCAAGGTTGGGGGCCTGAAGTAAGAGAAAGTATGCTTACTATGCATGCATATCTGTTATGTAGGTAATGTTCACATATGATGCTTAAAAAGCTTTTACACATAAACATATCTCTCAAATTTTGGATGGAGTAGTTAGATGGCAACAACTGTTACTTTCAAGTGCTCAGTTTATGTAGATATTTGAATTTGCTAGTTTTATTTTCCATTAGCGTCATCAGAGTATGAAAGAGAAATGTTATAGATTCATGCTAATATAATTTTAAATGATTGTTACATTGATAATCCCTTTTCTTCCCAAGTAGCTTATAAATTTCCTGTTTTCTTTCTTCATTTTATAAACAGTAAAAAAAAGCATTTAACATAAAGTTTCATGACATATTAAAGGAGAGAAAAATGTGACTGGATAAGCAATGAAGCTGAGAAGGAAATATGTGATAGTGGGTAATATGTGCCTTGATAGAAGGAAACAAGAATACCTCCTCAGGCTTCAGCAATAACTACATTTCTCAACAGATTCAGAGATAAACAGAATGATACACAGTTTGGGAAGCTATTTGTTATTATTTGCCTGCAGATCTTTTATTTCCAAAGCGCCATAGTGCCAGAGAAGAAATATGGTATATACAGGCTGTCACTGGGTCAATTGTCACAAACAATTGATGATTTTTCAGAAACTCTCTTCATATAGGCATGCCTCAGATTCAGAGTTTTTGTTGGTGTTTCAGTAGCTCTTTGCTTTTCCAGCTCACTCCTGCAATTCTATATAGACTCCTGACTATCACTGCTATCATGAAGAATTGTGGAGAAGACTTCCAGAGATTTAATGTCCAGGCTGATTCTTAAAAGGATGAGGAGTCATTTCCTGTTTGAAATGGGGAAAGCAAGGGCATGCCAGGCTAAAAGGGCTTCATAAGCAAAGGAAGAAATAGCATAGAAGTTCAGAGAACCATAAATGGTTTGGGGTCATGAATGGTAGAAAATAGGCTGAGGAGTTAAGTCAAGGAAGGGGCCTGGCTTTCACCTCATCAGATGTGGATGAAAAATTAGCAAATGATTTTAAGGGGCCAATGACATTGTTATTTGAAAAAGAAAAAGACATTATCGCTGTGTTTCATGGTAAAGAAAGGATTATAAGAGAGCAATACTTTAGGCAGGGAGTACAAAAAAGTTGGTATAGTCATTATGGGTGAAATGATAGTGGCCTTAGATATAAGGATAACTAAAGCTATTACTTTTCTTTTTTATTTTTTTAAGATTTTTATTTATTGATTTGACAGAGAGAGATCACAAGTGGGCAGAGAGGCAGGCAGAGGGAGAAGGCAAAGCAGGCTCCCTGCTGAGCAGAGAGCCTGATGAGGGGCTCGATCCCAGGACCCTGAGATTATGACCTGAGCTGAAGGCAGAGGCTTAAACCACTGAGCCAGCCAGGCACCCAAGCTATTAACTTTTCAATTGCATTAAGGTTGAAGCAAACTTTTCAATTCCACCCCATTTTCCACCATTCTGCAATGGTGTTGCAGACATAGAGGCTGTTGACCCAATAAGCATCTTTCCCTTCTCTGTTAACTGCTCTCTGATATTAAGCAAATATACTTCAGGGCCCTAGTATATTCCCAGAGCCATACTAATCTATGAATGAGAATGAGATGGAATTCTGGCCAGTAAGATTTGAGAAAAAGAATCTTAAGGACTTTTCATTAGTCTTACCAAAGGAACCCATGAAAGCAAGTATCTCTCTTCTGGCCTTTGCATGTTTTTGTAGAAGGATGTGATTAAGGGGGTTGCTGTAGCCGTCCTGAGACCGAGTGAACAATTTTAAGACAAAAGACAACATTCTGCAAATGAACGAGCAGAAATATGGCAAGAAATTTGATCTTTGATGGCTATGTTGAAGTGGTGAATTAATCAGTCCTGAAACTACCCTATCTCTTGAATTTTTATGTAAGACAGATATCTACTAATTACAATTTCATTTGGATGTTCCGTTTCTTGCAGCCAAAGGCAGCCAAACTGACATGTATGTAAAAATATGTAACTGAATTAAGAAATACCCCAAATACAAACTTGGAAATTTGCAAAAGAAGTATGGGTACATCCATATACCTTTCACCCACTTTTCCCTAAAGGTAATGTCTTAGACTAGGAAATTGATATTGGTACAATCCATAGAATCTACTCAGATTTCACATTTTATATGCACTTATTTATAACTGTATGTGCATGGTGTGTATAGTGTGCAACTTTATCATGCGTGGATTCATGTAGCCATCACTATGATCAAGATATAAAACTGTTTCATCACTATCAGCACCTTCACACTCACCCCTTTTCCTTCCTCTCCAATCCCAAACTCCTGGAACCACTAATCTGTTCTCTGTATCTACAATTTTGCTGTCTTGAGAATGTTATGTAAATGGACTCACACAGCATGTAACCATTTGACATTGTTTTCACTCAGCATCAGCATCTTGAGATCCATCCAAGTTGTTGCATATATCAATAGTTCATTCCTTTTTATTGCTATGTAGTATTCCATGGTATAGATGTACCACAGTGTTAAAGGACATTTGGTTTGTTTCCAGCTTTGGCTATTAAAAATAATGCTTCTATGAATACTAGTGTAAAGGTTTCTGTGTGTACATAAATTTTCATTTCTCTGGGTAAATGCTCAAGTGTACAATTAATTGCTGGGTCATATGGTGAGTACATGTTTAGTTTTTTTTTTTTTTTAATTTTACCTTCTCTAATTTTGGTGTGTGTCCAGGTTCTTTTTTTTTTTTTAATTTTATTTATTCATTTGACAGACAGAGATCACAAGTAGGCAGAGAGGCAGGCAGAGAGAGGAGGAAGCAGGCTCACCGCTGAGCAGAGAGCCCGATGCGGGGCTCGATCCCAGGACCCTGAGATCATGACCTGAGCCGAAGGCAGAGGCTTAACCCACTGAGCCACCCAGGTGCCCCCATGTTTAGTTTTAAGAAACTGCCAAACTGTTTTTCCCATAGTGGCTGTACAATTTCATATTCCTGCCAGCAATGTATTAATGATTCCACTTCTCTACATCCTTACAAGGATTTGGTGTTACCACTATTTTTATTTTAGCCACTCTAATAAATATGTTTTGATATCTCATTGTAGATTTAATGTGCATTTTCCTAATGACTAATGAAGTTCAACATCTTTTTTTTTTTTTAAAGAGATTTTATTTATTTATTTGACAGAGAGAGAGAACATGCATAAGCAGCAAAGGGAGAGGAAGCAGCAGACTCTCCACTGAGCAGGGAGCCCAATGTGGGGCTTAATCCCTGGACCCCAGGACCATGACCGGAGTTGAAGGCAGATGCTTAATTGACTCAGCCACCCAGGCCCCCTGATGTTGAACATCTTTTATGTGCTTATTTTGCCAACTTTATGTCCTCTTTAATGAAATATCTGTTTATGTCTGTGAAAGGCAAAATAATGGCCTACCAAAGATACCACGCCATATTCCCCAGAACCTCAAAATATTTATCTCATACAGCTAAGATACTTCGCTGATGTGATTAAGGGTACAGACCTCGAGATGAGGAGACCGTTGTGAATTACCCAAGTGGGACCAATCTAATCCCCTGAGTCTTTAAGTGGAAAAACTTTCAGGGAGAGATGTGACTAAGAAATAAAAATCAGAGGCAAAGATTGCAGAAAGATGGAATATTGCTAGCTTTGAGGAAAGTAGGTGACCTCTAGAAACTCAAATGTCAAGAAAATTGTTTTGTGCTGGTCTCAGCCTATCAATGATCAATGTCGTAGTTGGACTGACCCTGTGGTTCTTATTATGATTGCAAGATGCCCCTTAGCAATAACCATCAGGAAACTTTGAAAAAATAAAAGTTTATTACTTACAAGATCTAGATATTACATAGCACACCTGGGGCCACACAGCATGGATGAAAGGAGAGAGGGAGGAGAGAGTGCATGTCACATGCTAGCAAGAGAGAGCACATGAGTCCCAGGGGTTCACCCCTAGTATCAAGGATGAGAGTCAAGGGTTTTCCAGGCTCACTCTTTAGTAGTAAATTTAAAACAGAACAGTAGGAATTTAAAGTGCAGGAAGAGAAAAAAACAAGTGGCCCAAATTGTCAGTTATTAAATCAACCAAGATCTCTAAAACAAAGGAACATTAGTGCGGGGAGGTAAATGGCTCTTTACCTAGTACTGTGGCTGGCCATGTGTTTATTTGAAATAGCCATCACTGAAGAGGATGTCTCTTTGCAGTGGATGCCTCTGCAGTCAAAGCTTAAGTCAGGCACCTGCATTACAAAAAGAAGAAAGAGAAAAGGAAAAACAACCCAACTGTCAGGGTTTATGCCAAGAAATAGAATGTCCTTGAAAGCCTCTAGAAAGAAATACTGTCCTGCTGACACCCTGATCTTAGGCCAATAAGATCTGTGGTTGACATCTGATGTGTTTTTTTCCAGCAACTAAATTTTTGGTAATTTTTAGAGCAGCAATGGAAAATTAATACACTTTCTTTTACCCATTTTCTAATTGGATTTTTTTTTTAATGCTGAATTTTGAGAGTTCCTTATAAAGGTTAGGTACTAGTCTTTTGTTGGGTTTGTGGTTTGCAAATGTTTTACCCTAGTCTATAGCTTTTTTTCATTCTTTTCAATCTGAAGAGCAAAAGTTTTTAATTTTGATAAAGTCTAATCTTATCCACTATTCCTTTATGGATCAGGATTTTGATGTCAAGTCTCAGAATTCTGCTTAGCCCTACGTTCTGAGTATTTTCCTCTATTTTTCCAATTATTTAAAAATTGTGGTAAAATAATAAAATTTACCATTTCAGCCACTTTTTAAGTATACAATTCAGTGGTATTTATTTATTTTTTAAAATTTTATTTATTTGACAGAGAGCACAAGCAGGGGGATAGTGGCAGGCAGAGCGAAAAGCAGGCTCCCTACTGAGCAGGGGGAGCCCTATGTGGGACTTGATCCAGGACCCCTGGATCATGACCTGAGCCGAAGGCAGTCGCTTAACCAACTGAGCCACCCAGGCACCCTTCAGTGGTATTTATTGTAATTAAAATGTTTCCTTCTCTTCTTTGTACTGTTTGTATCAAATTAGTTTTTGTTTTGTTTTTTTTTTTTTGTTGTTGTTCATTTTGGTCTCTTGTCTTTCAACTTAAAGATTTTCTTCAAATGAGGACTGATCCATGGTTGTCTGTCCATATTTGAGGAACTAAAACCAAAAGCTGATTGGAAGTTGTAGGTATACAGGTGGGGTTTGTTGATTTTTGGTCTTCACCGTAGGATGATATGGTTGGTTATTTCAATGGAGATCACCGACTATCAGTACCTATCAGTCTGATTTCTTCAGCTGCTCAATTTATCCAGAGGGAAATCCTACAGTCATCTGACCGTCAGTTCTCTTCATGGTACTACTTTGTATAGTTAAGCACAAAAAGTTTTTAGTTTGTTCTTTTTTAAAAAATTTTTTTAAAGATTTTATTTATTTATTTGAGAGAGAGTGAAAGCGAGAGAGATCACAGAGCTCTGGAGAGGGAGAAGCAGACTTGCTGCTGAGCAGAGAGCGGGATGTGAGGCTTGACCCCAGGACCCTGGGACCAAGCCACCCAGGATGAGTCAGCCGTTAGTCTGACCTAAGAATTCAGAAAAGGTAGAGGTCAATGACGAGTGGCAAACTTGGGAAGTCTTAACAGATGATGTGTGACATGGGATGAGCCCTGAAAGACAAATAGTTTGGTCAGAATCTGAGGTTAAGAGGGAATCAAACTGAATGGGTAATTCATGTTGTAGTTTACAAGGGGAGTAAACTTTCAGCTGATAGTGTGGCACAGCTGACTAAGACATGTATCAGTAATGAAGTCTAATTCAGCAATAAAGCAGTTTGTGACTTTGGCAAATCATTAATCTCTTAAGAGTTCTAATTTCTTCAAATGAAAACCATAGGGGAGACAAATGCTAAAGTTCTGCCCAGGTCTAGAGTTGTAAGTTCCTGGTTTAGGATTTATTAAGATTCTTTCACATCAGATGACTTTTTGAGTGATAAGTTATAATTAGTGAATGACTATATAGTTCATGCTAGTGAACTCAGGAACTATAGAATTACTCCCATGAAAACAGTAATTATTTTAAGTGATAGAGAGCCCCATAACTTTATTTACATTAAATTTATATCAAACTACACTGAAATCCTGACCTTGTCTCTCCCTTTGCATATAGAGAATATCACTATAAATGGAATATGGTTTCTTTCTTCTTGAATGTAAAGCATAATTATGCCATTTGTAGAGAATTGATTTAATTTGTTAAACAAACCTTTATTTAGTATCTGCTGTGGGTCAGGCATTTGTGCTAGGAGTGATGATTCATAGCAATTAAAAGTATAGTTCCTACTTCCATTAGTTCACAGCCTAGCAGGGAAAGGACGGCAGGCCAGTAAGCCAGGTAGTTTACAGTGTGATACCACAGGAGTGCAAAGATGGATCCTCTGTAATTAATGTCTCCTTTGACCTGCCCAGAAACCACTCCTTCTTTCTAGAATGGTTCCTGAATTTTTCACTTGGAATTACCCCTCCTATCATTCTCTGTACTTTGACTGGGGCTGTAGGCATATGAGTCAAATCTGGCCAATTAGAACATCTATATATTTTGGGTCACAGTGATTAGTTTAGGGATGGTCCCATGACCCAAGCCAATCTGTTACAGTTACAAGGAATCTTGGGACATGGCATGGTATATTCAAGGAAGAAGAGATATTTGGCTATGGTGGGCAACTTGGGTCTGAGTGTGTATGGTTGGGAGATAAAGCTAAAATAGGCAAGAACAGTTTATGAAAGGCCTTGTATGTTATGCTGGGGAATTTGGACTTTTTCCTTGAAGAGATGGAAAGCCATTAAAGGATTTTAAACAGGGAGTTCACCTGATCAGATTTATGCTCTCAGAAGACAAATCTGGGGGCACCTGGGTGGCTCAGTGGGTTAAAGCCTCTGCCTTCGGCTCAGGTCATGATCCCAGGGTCCTGGAATCGAGCCCCGCATCGGGCTCTCTGCTCAGCGGGGAGCCTGCTTCTCCCTCTCTCTCTCTGCCTGCCTCTCTGACTACTTGTAATCTCTGTCTGTCAAATAAATAAATAAATAAAATCTTTAAAAAAAAAAAGAAGACAAATCTGGTGGGGTTATGAATTATTAGGGGGGAGATGAAGCAGAAAGGAGGGGAATGAATTAAGATGCCACAGTAGTTGTCCAAACCAGGGGTAACCAGAGACCTCAACTGTAGGAGTGGTAGTGGGGATAGGAAGGAGAGACACAGTGGGGATGTTTGCCATTTCTCCAGAAGACTCATGCCATGAGTTACCCAGAACTGAGTAACATGATAGCAACACTTTGGGGAAACTGTGCTCTGTCTGTATCTCTAATTCAGCAAATAGTAGTCAATTTCAGAGAACAAAAGCAAAATTTAAGACTGCTTCTCAAAGTTTAATGTGCACAAAAATCACCTGGAGATCTTGTTAAAGTGCAGCTTTTGATTCAGTAGTTCTGGGACTCGAGATTCTGCATTTTTTTTTCTCTTTTAAAAAAATTATTTAAAAAAATTTAAATTCAATTAATTAACATACAATGTATTATTTATTTCATGGGTACAGGTCTGTGATTCATTAGTCTTATAGAATACCCACTGCTCCTTACAACACATACCCTCCCCAGTGTGAGATTCTGCATTTATAACAAGCTTCCAGATGCTACTGGTCTGCAGACTACATTTTGAGGAGCAAAGATTTAGGATGTTTTGGGGTGTGATTGCTCATTTAGGTAAAAAGGTACAGCAGACAACAGGTGTTGGCCCTATATTTTAGGAAAGAGAAGCTTGGGCTGGAGATATTTCAGTCATTAGTACATAGTAGGTAGTGTTGTCAGAATATATACTGTCTAGGAATGTGCTTGGAAAAAAGTAAAAGAAACCCAAGAATAGCCCATGGGTAGTTAGTGCCAGCATTTAAGCGGCATCTGGAGGATGAGGCTTTAAAACATGGAACCAACAGATGAGACTAGGATGCCAAGTTTTCAGTGAGAAACCTTTAATTCCCAAACTTTATATTATATAAATAATAGCTGCCATTTACTGAGCATTTTATTCCAGACAGTGTACTAAGGGCTTCAACTTTTCTCCAAACCACAGGGTGTAAGAAATGTCTGTTAAAAATCCCTCTAACCAGGGGCGCCTGGGTGGCTCAGCGGGTTAAAGCCTCTGCCTTTGGCTCAGGTCATGATCCCAGGGTCCTGGGATCCCGCAGGGAGCCTGCTTCCTCCTCTCTCTCTGCCTGCCTCTCTGCCTACTTGTGATCTGTCTGTCAAATAAATAAGTAAAATCTTTTAAAAAAAAATTCCTCTAACCACACCCAATTACTTTGAGCTGGTGGAGTGTTTAATGTGGGTCACTATTAAGGAGCTACACACCACATTTAGGATTGTATGAAGGTTCTGGGGGTCTTACTCAAACCAGTACTTTTGGGAAAGGTCTCAAGTCTTCACTCAATGCTGGTTACTATATGCTCACTTCTCCAGCTCATTTATCCTTTCAGGGTGACCTGCTTTGCTGATTCAGTGCCAAACTTGGACATGGGGTCTTGGCAGTGATTGGAATCTCTGAAGCCTGGAGCGCAGCCTCCCTTATGGATACTACAAATCTATTCCCTTGGAAGGTCTTGCCACTTCCCTTACCCATTAGGTTCCTGATATTCACAGAACTTTGAACCTTCCTTTTCTGTTACTCCCTTTGGTTGCCACTTAACCAACCTGAGAAGTCTCTAACCTCTCTCCACGAAGTACCTCAGTGGGTACTGAAGTTTTAACACAAAGGGGCCATTTATTCTGCCCCGGGGCAAGGAAAGTCCCAAAGCTATCAGGATGGTATCCAATCATCCTCTGGCATACTGCTCCTCTCTACTCCCCCTCCCCCACGCATTCTTTTACAGCTTTGAGAACAAAACAGTACCTTGGTATCTCAATAACTTATCTTGACACACATGCACACACCCAGGAGATCTCTACAACCAGTCCATGGGTAATCTTCATTTTACATCCTTAAGCTTGGATGAATTTAGAAACTTGTCTCAAGTCACGCAGCTATTAAGTAACTGTGTAGGAGCTGTGAGCTATGTGCTTTGGATTCTGGAGCAATGAGGGCGTGGTATTATCGCAGTTCCTATAGAAATACCTTACTCAAGGTCATGTGTGAGTTGCAGTGATCAGACTCAAATTCAGAAACTTCACATACAGAAGGGGAAAGTCTCCGTGTGGATGCTCAAATAGAGGGCTGGGATTCCTTTAACCTTCTCCATAGACTTTTTTTTTTTAAGATTTTATTTATTTATTTGACAGAGATCACAAGTAGAGAGGACAGGCGGCGGGGGGAGGGGGGCAGGCCCCCTGCTGAGCAGAGAGCCCGATGCGGGACTCGATCCCAGGAGCCTGGGATCATGACCTGAGCCGAAGGCAGCGGCCCAATCCACTGGGCCACCCAGGCGCCCAACCTTCTCCATAGATTTAAACCGATTTTCAGATGAGAAACAGAGGCTGAAGGTGTGACTTACTTATAGCTACAAAGTCAGGACCATGTTTATTGGCTCCCAATATATGTTCTTCCCATCGTACCAAACAGAAAAGGACCGTGAGCGGCTCAAAATCTCGTCTCTAGGAAAACACAACGCAAAAACACTTTAATTCAGCTTCCCTCCACGGGAAAATTTGGCGCATGCGCGGTATGTACCAGAGACTCCGTGGCGCCCTGAGTTCCATTCCACTACGCATGCGTTACGCTACTCCTGTCACCCGCCCCTTCGCTCTGCGCAGTTCCCGCCGCTCCCCGCCCCTTTTCCGCCCGGATGTCCGCCTAGTTTTGGCGGATGTTGTTGTGAATCCGAGAGACACGTGAGGTGCTGCTACGTCATCACAGGCACGCGAAGGAAACATGGCGGCGGCGGGTGTTGTGAGCGGGAAGGTAAGTAACGGCCCCGGCGAACGTACCTGCTTTTCTCTGGGACAGGGGTACTTTTGTTGCTTGGAGGCCGGTCGGGGAGGGACGTGAAGGCCATTCGGAATCACGAACAGCTTGTGGCGGATGTAAGAGAAGAAGACTTGGTCGTGTCACCTGTTCTCTGGAGATTGCCGGCTCAGTCTGGGAATTAAAGACTGGCTCCTGCTCCCAAGACCAGCTAGGCCTCGGCGCTGTTCTGCTCTGCACTGCCCCGCAGTAGGGGGTCTTTATTTTTTATTGCTTTTTCTAAGAGACAGGTTGCCTAGTTCCTTTCCTTTTGTGGTTCACTTTTTCCTGAATTTGGTTCTTTAGATCTACTCTGACTCCAGCGTCTTTTTTTCTTTCCCCTTGAGGCGTTAATCTAACTTGCCTGTCTTTCTCTGCATCACTCTGGTGAAGGTGTCTTTGCCCTCTTTGGAAGGAGCTGAAAACAGGTGCTGTGCAGCTGAACACTTAGAAGAAAAGAGTGTTTTGGATTCATTTTACCAGCCTGCCGAGTTGGCTGGTGCTTGTGAGCAGCAGGGCATGTTTCCACTCAGGGAGCAGGAGATTTACACCATCCCACGCTTGTCTAAGAAGGCGTTAGTTAAGGTATTTATTTCTTAGAGGTTTTTATGAGGTTCTCTTGGGGAGTGTCTGTGATGCTGTCATAACTTCCTCCTAGTTCGTTAGGAACTAGGATTACGTGCAGGGGAGATTTCGTTGTATATTGCCTATATACGTTCCGAGGGCACATCTTAATGCGTGTTACTTGGGACTATCATGACATGCCACAGGCAGCATTTCCTAGTGCGGGAGTGTTTCGTAAACAGTTGGGTCTGGTGATGACTCATGGAAAACTAATGACTACATATTTACTTGTCACTGGTAGCTTCCTCTGTGCCCCAAATTTTGGTCATTTTCTCTATGCTGCTCTCCTTAATGCACTTTGAATTATTTGACGATTGTGGTTTGGTGTATGGACCACTAGACTTGGCGGCAGAATAACACATATGGTCTTGGTTTTGCTGTTACTTTGAAGTGTGACCTTGGGAAACTGAGCAAGTATGACTTCTTTGTCCTTCATAAAATTTTTTCTCCAGAAGAGTGGTGGTGCCAATTATTATTTTTTGTATTGGGGTTATTAGGATTACATGAAATAATAAAAACATTAAGAAAGTTTTCATACTTCTACATATTGGCTGTTTTAAATGATAGATTGGGTATAGTTTTTTGGATTATTCATGCTCTTTGATTGTCTTAGTTTTTAAGTCTTCATAATGGATGCTGATTTTCTGTTTGACTCATTACATATTTGAAAGTTACCCTGCTTGATTTTCTGCCTGGACCCATCCAATTTAGGTCTCTCTAAGGAGGGATCCTTTCCATTTGAGCTACGCTTCCCTCTTTCAGGTGTGGGCTGTTTTTGAGAGAATCCTTGAGATGATGAAACCCA
Organism: Lutra lutra; assembly: GCF_902655055.1. NCBI lineage: Eukaryota > Metazoa > Chordata > Mammalia > Carnivora > Mustelidae > Lutra > Lutra lutra. The sequence goes on from NC_062285.1 coordinate 98,794,595, forward strand.
GTTGTGAAATGTAAGACTTTTTTCACTCTTTGCTTCCAGTCACTCTCTTTCATAATCTGACATTTAAAATTTATTTATTTATTTATTTATTTAAGAGAAAGGTAGCATGTGCAGGGGGAGGGGGAGGACGAGAGGGAGAGAGAGAGAATCTCAAACAGGCTCCCGGCTGTGCATAGAGCCCCACACAGGGCTTGATGCCATGACTCAGAGATCAGGACCTGAGTCAGTATCAAGATTTACACGTTTAGCTGAGTGAACCACCCAGGAGCCCCCATAATCTGACTTCTTAAAATTAGTCTTTTATTAGATAACTGTGCTTCATCATTTCATTTATTTCCACTCATTGTAAATTGACACCCGTTACCATCATACCACCTAAACTATTTTCCTATGCCAAAAGCTGCCCCTTTCCCAAATAATACTATCATGATCTGCAAAACTCATTTATTCTTCCCTCAGTGAGTTCAGATCTAGCTTAATGGTATCATCATTCAGTGGTTGTGTGTAAAACAAACTTGGAGACATCCATTTCAATAAAAATTTATCAACAACCAAGTCCTACCAGTTCACCTCAAAGAACTTTCTTAAATTTCTTCATACTTTTCATTCTCTGTGTTTAGTACATTTAGGCTGTCATTAGTCTTGCATTCTTAGCTGATTTTTCTGATTTGTTGCAATTTCTTTGCCCACAGTCCCCTCTCTCACTGCCACTGGAGGGTTTTTGTTTTTTTGGTGATGAACATATCTGATTGTCTCTTCTTTTAAAAAAACAAAATCTGGGGTGCCTGGGTAGCTTGGTTGACTAAGTATCAGATGCTTAATTTTGGCTCCGGTGGTGATCTCAGCATCATGTCATAGAGACCTGCGTTGGCTCTGCACTCAGCATGGAGTCTGCTTACGATTTTTTCTCGCCCCCTGCCCTTTCTCCACTTGTGCATGCTCGCTCTCTTCTCAAAATAAATAAAATTAAAGAAAAAATCTTTATTTTGTTACTGTCACCATTAGAATAATATTATAGGCTGCTTAACATGGCATTAAAGGCCATGTTTCCTTTCTGGCTTTATCTTACTCTTCCCTCCTTTCCAGTTTTGTTTCTTTGGGAAAGGGGAATAGGGAAAAATATACAGATGTGAGAGAGTGAGTGTGTGTATGTGTATGCATGTGTATTTCTTTGTCTCCACACCCTTCCCACCCAAAGGTTCAGCTAAGACCTATCTAGCTTAGAAACCTAGAGCAGTGGATGTTAACCAAGGCTCACAAGAACCACATGTGGTACTTTTAAAAAATGCAGATGTTGGTGTATAGAATCAGTGTTGAGATCTAGGACATAGAGTAATTTTTCTAACAATTGTGTTTTGCTTGCTTTGAACTTTGAGTGTAGGAAGTAATCGAGTTAATCTCTGTCATATGGAGAAGCAGTGTAAGGTAACAGTTAAAAGAGTTTGGATTTGGGATCCAAACCAGTTTCAAAATTAACTTCTCACTTACTGGTGACTTCAAATTACTTAATATTTCTGTGCTTTATTCTCCTCATTTGTGATATGGGGATGATATAGTACCTACTTTATGGGATTGTGAAGAGAATAAGTAAATAGAACAAAGCCTGGCATGTGGTAGATGCTGTGTAGGTGTTACTCGTAATCTCAGTTTCTCTGCAAGTCACTGTTATATGGTTTTGGTATGGGTATAAACTTCATTTGAAGTCAGTTCTAGCTCTAATTCTCATTGTTACTTTAGGAATTGAAAAATATCTTGTTTTAGAAATCACGTAGTTTTGATGAATGAAAAATCATCACAGCTGGGCAGTGGTTAAGGAGATGGAACTTGATGGGTTCAAATTCTGACTCCACTGCTTTATGGCTGTATACTTTGGGCACATTACTTTATTTTATTTTATTTTTATTTTAAAAAATTTTTTTTATAAACATATAATGTATTTTTATCCCCTGGGGTACAGGTCTGTGAATCGCCAGGTTTACACACTTCACAGCACTCACCATAGCACATACCCTCCCCAGTGTCCATAACCCCACCCCCTTCTCCCAACCCCCCTCTCCCGACCCCCCTCCTTCCAGCAACCCTCAGTTTGTTTTGGAGATTAAGAGTCACTTATGGTTTGTCTCCCTCCCGATCCCATCTTGTTTCATTTATTCTTCTCCTACCCCCCAACCCCCCATGTTACATCTCCACTTCCTCATATCAGGGAGATCATATGATAGTTGTCTTTCTCCGATTGACTTATTTCACTAAGCATGATACCCTCTAGTTCCATCCATGTCGTTGCAAATGGCAAGATTTCATTTCTTTTGATGGCTGCATAGTATTCCATTGTGTATATATACCACCTCTTCTTTATCCATTCGTCTGTTGATGGACATCTAGGTTCTTTCCATAGTTTGGCTATTGGAGACATTGCTGCTATAAACGTTCGGGTGTATGTGCCCCTTCGGATCACTACGTTCGTATCTTTAGGGTAAATACCCAGTAGTGCAATTGCTGGGTCATAGGGTAGTTCTATTTTCAACTTTTTGAGGAACCTCCATGCTGTTTTCCAGAGTGGTTGCACCAGCTTGCATTCCCACCAACAGTGTAGGAGGGTTCCCCTTTCTCCGCATCCTCGCCAGCATCTGTCATTTCCTGACTCATTAATTTTAGCCATTCTGACTGGTGTGAGGTGATATCTCATTGTGGTTTTGATTTGTATTTCCCTGATGCCAAGTTATGTGGAGCACTTTTTCATGTGTCTGTTGGCCATCTGGATGTCTTCTTTGCAGAAATGTCTTTTCATGTCTTCTGCCCATTTCTTGATTGGATTATTTGCTCTTTGGGTGTTGAGTTTGCTAAGTTCTTTATAGATTTTGGACACTAGCCCTTTATCTGATATGTCGTTTGCAAATATCTTCTCCTATTCTGTCAGTTGTCTTTTGGTTTTGTTAACTGTTTTTGGGCACATTTCTTAACTTCCTTGTGCCCAGTTTTCTCATTTTAAATGAGGGATAATTAGGGGCGCCTGGGTGGCTCAGTGGGTTAAAGCCTCTGCCTTCGGCTCAGGTCATGATCCCAGGGTCCTGGGATCGAGCCCCACGTCGGGCTCTCTGCTCAACAGGGAGCCTGCTTCCTCCTCTCTCTCTGCCTGCTTCTCTGTCTACTTGTGATCTCCGTCTGTCAAATAAATAAAATCTTTAAAAAAAAAATGAGGGATAATTATATTTCCATCATGGAATTGTAAAGAGGATTTATAAATGAGTTAACTGTAAATGTAAGTTGTAAATGTAAAGTTGTAAATGAGTTAATATTTGCAAAGCATTCAGAACAGTGCCTGGTGTCAACTAAGTGCCCAGTAAATGTTAGCTGCTGCTATTACTAAGGAAAATCTTTCAGACTTCTTAAACATTACAAGATTATTGGTTAATTTAATTTTTGCTACCATTTTCCGCAGATTTAAGCTGCTCACATATATAAAAGCAGTATAGTTATGTAAAATAAATTAGAAAAAAGGTAAAAGGAAAGTAGGGATAAGAAAGGTAAATGGTACTGGAAGTACGTTTATTAAATAAACTGTATGCTTTAATGGGCCACAGTTCAGCTCTAAGTTTTTTACCAGCCTAAGAGGGTAACCTGATCCATTATAAGGATTATAGGACCCACACTCAAATAAAACCCAAAAGCAAAACCCCAGAAAACTAGTTCCTGAAGGGTAGACCAGAGAATAAAGTCTTCTGTAGGTTCTTTGTACTATATAATACAATGTACTTATGTGGCATAGTGCATCTTTTTTTTTTTTTTAAAGAGATTTATTTATTTGAGGAAGAGGGGAAAGTGTGAGAGTGTTTTAGGGAGGGGCAGAGGGAGAGAGAATCTCAAGCACACGCCATGATGAATGCACAGCCTGACGTGGGACTCCATTCCATGGCCCCTGAGATGATGACCTGAGCGGAAACCAGAAGTTGGATGCTCAACCAACTGCACCATTAGGTGCCCCTGTATCCTTTTGGTAAGAAAAAGGACCCTCTAATACCTCTAGTATGCTGTTCGTTTTATGCCAGCGGGTAGTTCAGTAAATACAGGGTACCAATTTGATGCCCTCAGTTCTCTGATGATTTGACTTAATGAAGAGTAGGTTTTTGTTAGCATGAGTGGGCGAATTCAGTTTTGCATAAATACTGTTCTTAGCAGTGCTTTTGAAAGTAGATTTGAATTTGATTATAAACCCTGATTAGTTCTTAAGTTCAGCATTTTTTTTTTTTTAACTGTCTGTAGAACAATGTTTTAACAGTCAACCAAACAGAGAAAGTGACATTCTGTTGTGAATATTGTGGGGAGTTATAGGGACACTGCCTGTATGGACGATCTTTTGTCTTCTATAATTGGTGGACAGATTTGAGTTGAATTACGTTAATAATTTAACAGAATGAGTTGAATTTACCTATCACAGAAAAGGCAGGAAAAAGGAGATAGCCTGAAGTAGGTTTTGGCCTTAGATCCACTGCCCTGATTGTTAGTTTACTTTCATTCATTTATTCACCAAATACTTATTAAGCATCTGATTTGTTCCAGGCACTATAGTAGGCTTTGGCTGTATATTAGATAGCCCTTACCTTCTATCTTAAAGACTTAAGTTCTTTAGAGGGAAAATACTCAGTAGCATCCACTTCTTTGCCTTGTCTAAATAAGAAATGCAAAATGAATTTCAAGTCCTTGAAGTAGGTGCTATTTTTCCTGACTGTATTCTGAAGACCAGTAAACTGACTCATTATGAGGGCAGGGCCTGACGTGTTTCACCTGCATCTAGCCAAAATTCTGGCACATAGTATGTATTCAGTGAGTACGAATGAGCAAGAACGTTGTTTGATTTCGAGAAATTGAACCACACAGGAATCATGGTCCTAAAACCAAAACCTCAAACCACCCAAATCCTGATTTTGACAACCATATGTCCTGTTGTGTACAGTTTTCATACTTCGTTTTCCCTGCCAAATAAATTGGAAGAGGAAGTGAAAACACCATTTATATCTTCACTAAAGATGTATTGCAGATATATTTTTGCCATATAATTTGTTCTGTTGTAGAATATCATAAATTGGTAAGTTATTAAGCTTGGAGACTCTGATACAGACTTTTTATAGTATCTCAGATATGTGTGCTAGAGAAATGATTAGGCTTTTATATTTTTACATTCAGTGCCTGTGTCCCTTGGGTAGCAATCATGGGATGTCTTTACTGCCTGTGCATTGTGTTCCTATTAGGAATGCTTGGTGCAGGTAACTGAGAATTTCTCTTTGAAAGGAGTCTTAAACATGCTGTGCATGTCTAGTAGCCCAGACTTTTGTCTCAGTCTTTTTCTTCTCCTGGCTTTCCATTTGCCGGCTTCCCGTGCTTGCTTTGGCAGCACATATACCGTTAGTTTTCATTACCTTTTACTTCATTGGAATATGATTTTTTTCTTGTTTTTCTTTCTGACTTAAGTTTGTTTTCCTATAAAGTGTAGAAATTCTTCATCTTCTTTCAAGTCTTAAGTAGTAGAAAGAGAGGCATTGCTGGTGTCCTTTCTTTACTTTCTGTAGCACAGAGGACCTACTCATGTTCACAGTATTGGAATTGCTGACTTCTTCAGATTGGAGTATGAGCATTTAGTATACTAGAATAATTTTGTCGATGTCTTTATATTATGCACCTTATGCTGATTGGCTTGTTATTGTATATCCTTTGATCAAATAAAACTTGTCAGAGCGGATCTTTGGATCTCAGCCCCAGACTAGTGTAAGAACCTTGATCAAATCACTTAACGTCCCTTGCATTTTTTTCTCCGTTACAAAGTGGGGATGGTAACACATACCTAATTGTGTTACAGCATCAAATGTGATAACATACAAATGCTGTGTAAGGTAATGCTTAATGGAAACATTATGTGCTGATAATAGAATTTTAACTTTTCTTTTTATTTGGCACTAGAGATTATGAGGAAAACCCGAGGAAGCCTGTTTGGAAGCCTGTTTTACTAAATGTATTGCTTCAGATGAAATGCCTGATATCATAATTATCCCCCGTAGCAAAATAATTTTTCATATCAAACAAGCTTGGAGATAGCTTTTCAAATTCTAATTATTACTATTGATGGAGAAAGGAAGCAGAATGTTCTATGGCAGAGATACTCCTCAGGAATCAATTCATTTATAGAGTCTAAGGAAGAAGAAATAACTGTTTTTTATATTGTGTAAGATCCGAATTTTAGTTGGCCTTCTGTTTTTGTGTTTTGAGCTATTGAAGGTAGTTGATAGCCATAGAGTAGTGTTTTATTAGGCACATATACCCAGAAGTTGGAGTGATGAGCAGATATATGCTGTAAAAAAAAAAAAAAAAAAGTAAAATCACTCCCACAAAAGTAGAGTGAAGTACTATATTAAAATGAGTGATTCAAACCAAGACGATATAAAGGGAAGTACTAAGCTTTTTATGTTTAATATTTAGAAGTTCAGATGGGAGAAAACCAAAGATTTTTGTTTGAAGACCATATTATTAAATAGTTAGCTGCTGCATTGGTTTATAAATTAAAGACATTTAAAAATTGTTTTTAGGGGACGCCTGGGTGGCTCAGTTGGTTAAGCAGCTGCCTTCGGCTCAGGTCATGATCCCAGCGTCCTGGGATCGAGTCCCACATTGGGCTCCTTGTTTGGCGGGGAGCCTGCTTCTCCCTCTGCCTGCCATTCTGTCTGCCTGTGCTCGCTCGCTCTCCTCTCTCTCTGACAAATAAATAAAATCTTTAAAAAAAAAAATTGTTTTTAGTCCTAAGCAGCATTATTTTCTACATCTGTGTCTGATTTCAGAAACTGCTTTCCTCTAGAGAAGCCATGTGGAGTTTTTTTTTTTAGTAGGTTCTTGAGGCAGTAACAGTTGAAATTTAATGGATAAAGGCATTGGGAAATCTCCACTCCTTCCTTTGGTATGCATATGGTCTTGAGTCAAGTCACTGAACAGCTTTGTGTCACAGTTTATTCTTCTGTAAGATAGAGATGGAAATAAGGTCTATTTCTGACACATTCAATTTGGGTCTGAGGATTAAATGAGATGGAAATGCTTTGAAAACAATAAATAGTTAAAACTGTTATTCAGTTGTTTCCTATTTGAAATAAATTATGTACTGATACAACTAGTTTGGTCCCTTTAAATCTCATAAGACTTCATAAGGTTTAGGAGCTCAGGAAGGTAAGTTTATTAATTTCATTCTATTTCTGGCGGAATTAGTAATTTGTATTGGTTAACATCACACCCTTCAAATTAGAAAGCTGAACATGACTGCTTTCTAAAGACAGTACCTAAGTCTGGGTTTGGAGTGGTGGATTTTTAGGCATGTAATTTGTGCTGAAGAGTTAAGGAACACAGAACCCAGAATGAGTGCAGCTTGGATTTTTTTGTAAGATGCCTGGTACTTAAATGCTTTTAAAATATTTTCTCAGCTGAATTACTTAGGAAGCTCAACTTTTTCTTAAATGAAAAAGAGAATAAGTAACACTTGACCAATATATGCATGGGAAAGAAAGAACTTTAATGTGCTTCAGTTAGGTAAAGTGTTTTATTTGGTTCTTTAGTATTCACTAACTTTATTAAAGTTCCAGAATCTGTTTAGTGTTAATAGTATCACAGAATCTTAGGTTCCATTGTTAATGATACCAAGCTTTTCTGGGCGAATGAGTCTCCCTCTTTCTGCTATGAGAACTTTGAAGCTCCTTTTTTAAAAAAAAATATTTATTTTTTTTTATTTGAGAGAGAGTGTGTGTGTGTTGGGGGGAAGGGGTAGAGGGAGAGAATTTCAAGCAGACTCCCCACTGAGCGGGGAGCATGATGTGGGGCTTGATCCCATGACCCATGAGATCATGATCTGAGCTGAAACCAAGAATGGTGGCTTAACCAACTGAGCCACTCAGGAGACCTGAAAACTATGAAGCTTTTAACTACTGTTTTAGCTGAGACTTAGGTGGAAAATATGCTAACCTGTGCTTTCCAGATATGTCTTTGATCTGTTTCTCTTTCAAGCTTGAGATTTTAACGGATTTCTTTCCCTTAACCTTTCCATACTTCCATATTGTGGTCCCAGATATAATTATCTAGTTTAACCTCTTGTTTTAGAAATTGATAAAGTGAAGTCTGCAAAGGTTATAGTTTATACTGCTGCAATTTCCTTTTTTACTTATTAAAATTACCTTTTTTTTTCAAAAATTTTTAATGATTTTATTTATTTGAGAGAGAGAGAGAGAGAGCATGAGAGGATTGAGGTCAGCGGGAGAAGCAGACTCCTGGCTGAGCAGGGAGCCCGATGTGGGACTCAGTCCCAGGACTCCAGGATCATGACCTGAGCCAAAGGCAGTCGCTTAACCAACTGAGCCACCCAGGCGCCCCTAAAATTATTTTTTATTACTAAGCAATGTGTAACTGTATTTTAACTTCGAAATATTCAAGTAGGTTAGAGGCATTAACATAGACAATTACAGTTTTCTTTCAGTCTTTCAGTATCCCATTCTCTTTTACAAGTAATCTGTTAACATCTTAAAGTGTGTCCTTCCAGAACTTGTTCTGGGTATTTTACAGTAATTTAGAGAAGCTTTAAAAAAAAAATAAAAATGTCATCATACTATATATAACTGGCAGTTTTTTTCCATGTTTGATCATTTGATCTGTCATTTCCTTTATTGATTTCCGAATAGTATTCCCCATAGAATGACTGTCCTAGGATATATCTGATCATTTCACTCTGTGGATTTTTAGATTCCTCACTTTCCTTTTTTCCTCCCTCCCTCACCCAACCTGATGCTATAAATAATAGTATTGTGAATAGTCTTAAGCATATCTTTATGCACATTTGTGAATAAATCTGTGTACTTTAAAGGTTTTTATCTTTATGCAAAATATACAGAATTGTCTCTCACTGCTTCCCAACTCATACCGTCCCCAGTCTTTGTCTTCTGCTTAATGTTGGTCTGGTTCTTAACAACTATTTCATTGAAGGCTATCTTGGGTTTTTGAAATCAGAACTTCTCTGGTGGGGGCTGCCTGGGTGGCTCAGTGGGTTAAGCCTCTGCCTTCAGCTCAGGTCATGATCTCAGGGTCCTGGGATCGAGTCCCGTATCAGGCTCTCTGCTAGGCAGGGAGCCTGCTTCCTCCTCCCTCTCTCTCTCTCTCTCTTCCTCTCTGCCTACTTGTGATCTCTATCTGTTAAATAAAATCTTTAAAAAAAAAAAAAAAAAAAAAAAAAAAAAAAAAGAACTTCTCTGGTGATCTTGTTTACTAGAAGGACTCTTTTCCTGACATATAACTTCATATCACAAGTGATAACATAACATGGGAATAACAGTAAAAGTAATGTACTTTATAACGTAGTAGCAGAGTTCTTTGGTACGAGATTGCCTGGATTTTAACCTCCACTCATTAACAGTCCCTTACTATTTGCATCAGTGATCTGAGGCATTTAACCTCTCTTTCAGTTTTCTCATTAACGCAAATGGGCTTTCCATTCTAATGATAAAGTAGGATACAGTTATAGAGCCTGTGGTCTAGGGTTTTGGGAATTAAACTATAACCTGTGGAGTTCCTTGTGCATAAGTATTTCATAAATGTTGGTTAAAAACAGGAAGATGCATACCCATTTACATTGATAACTAGGGCATGATGGTGATGGGTTGTGATAGTGCTTGTCTTGCATGTTGGTCTCCATGGTATACTGAATAGTGATGTGGTAAACATAAAATGTCCACACTACCCAAAGCAGTCTACAGATTTAATACAATCCCTGTCAAAATACCAACAGCATTTTTCATAGAACTAAAATAAATAATCCTAAAATTTGTATGGAACCACAAAAGACCCTGACTGGCCAAAGCAGTCTTGAAAAAGAACGGAATTGGAGATATAACTGTCCCAGGTTTCAAGATATACTGCAGGGACGCCTGGGTGGCTCAGTGGGTTAAGCCGCTGCCTTCGGCTCAGGTCATGATCTCAGGGTCCTGGGATCGAGTCCCATGTCGGGCTCTCTGCTCAGTGGGGAGCCTGCTTTCCTCTCTCTCTCTCTCTGTGTGCCTCTCTGCCTACTTGTGATCTCTCTCTGTCAAATAAATAAATAAAATCTTAAAAAAAAAAAGATATACTGCAAAGCTGTTGTAATCAAAACTGTATGTTACTGGCACAAAAATAGACACACAGCTGGGTGGAACAGAACAGAAACCCCAGAAATAAACCCATGTCAATTAATTTTCAACAGAGGAGGCAAGAGTATGCATTGGGGGAAATACAGTCTCTTCAACAAGTGGTGTTGGGAAAACTGGACAGCTGTATGTAGAAGAATGAAACTGGAGCATTTTCTTATACCATACACAAAAATAAGCCCCAAATGGATTCAAGACCTAAAGATGAGTCCTGAAACCATATAAGTCCTAGAAGAAAGCATAGGTAATAATTTCTTTGACATCATTTATAACAACATTTTTCTAGATATGTCTCCTCAGGCAAGGAAAACAAAAGCAAAAATAAACTATTGGAACTGCATCAGGATAAAATCCCCTTCACCTATTTCACCCATCCCCCACCAGGAAACAATCAATAAAACTTAAAGGCAGCCTATAGAATGGGAGAAGATCTTTGCAAATGACATATCTGATAAAGGGTTAGTACCCAAAATATATAAAGAACTTATGCAGCTCAATACCAAAGCAACCAAATAATCCAATTAAATGGGCAGAAGACAAGAACAGACATTTCTCCTAAGAAGATACACAGATGGCCAAAAGACACATGAAAAGATCCTCATCATCACTTATCATCAGGGAAATGCAAATCAGAACCATGATGAGATACCACCTCATGCCTGTCAGAATGACTAATCAATACAAGAAACAACTGTTGGCAAGGATGTGGAGAAAAAGAACCCTTGTGCACTGTTGTTGGAAATACAAACTGGTGCAGCCATCGTGGAAAACAGTATGGCGATTTCTCAAAACATTAAAGGAATTACCATAAGATCCAGTAATTCCACTACTGGGTATTTACCGAAAGAATACAGAAACACTAATTCAGAGGGATACATGCATCTCTATGTTTATAACAGCATTATTTACAATAGCTAAAATATGAAAGCATCCCAAGTATCCATTTACAGATGAATGGATAAAGAAGATGTGATATACACCCCCCCACACACAATGCAAATATTACTCAGCTATAAAAAGATGAAGTTTTGTCATTTGCAACAACATGCATGGATCTAGAGCGTGTAATGCTAAGTGAAATAAGTCATTCAGGGAAAGACACCATATGATTTAACTTATATGTGGAATTTGACAAACCAATGAACACAGAAAAAGAGACAAGAAAACAAGGACCTTAAATATAGAAAACAAACTGGTGGCTACTAAAGAGCAGGTGGGTGGGGGATGGGTGAAATCGGTGAAGGGGATTAAGAGAGGGTATGTGTTGTAATGGGCACTGGGTATTACATAAGACTGATGAATCACAGACCTGTACCCCTGAAACAAATAAGATATTACATGTTAATTGAATTAATTAAAAAAAAGTACACTTATGATGAGCACTGAGTAATGTATAGAATTGTTGAATCACTATGTTGTACACCTAAAACTAATATAATTGTATGTTCATTATACTGGAATTAAGGAAAAAAGAAAAAGGTTAACATAAACAGAAGTTTACACTCTATTCCAAACTTGTATATGTCAAAAGTACTTAGGTCTCAAAGTGATGATTTTATTTCTCTTATTTCTGTCATGAAAAAAAGTTAATTTTTGAAGTAGGTCCCAGTACTGGAATCTTAATTTATAATATTATGCTAATAGAGGATAAGTCTTAACTTGACATGGTTCAGTTTACTCAGGAGTTAACTTCAGTCTCCCTTATATTCTCATAGGATATTATTGTTCAGGACCATGTTTTAATTATATCTAACTGTAGTCTTTCGCATGATTTTACATATACACGCACTCAGTAAATATTTGTGTGGATGAATACTTTAATCATTCCTAGAAGTCCTCATCATTACTCTTGAAAACTCCCATATTATTCCCTGAGTTTCTATGCTACTGTGCTACAAAACTCATTGAAATGGTTTTAGTGTAAAACGTGCTGTTCTGGGAATGGTTAGAAAGCATTGATTCCTGGGGCGCCTGGGTGGCTCAGTGGGTTAAGCCGCTGCCTTCGGCTCAGGTCATGATCTCAGGGTCCTGGGATCGAGTCCCGCATCGGGCTCTCTGCTCAGCAAGAGGCCTGCTTCCCTCTCTCTCTCTCTCTCTCTGCCTTCCTCTCCATCTACTTGTGATCTCTCTCTGTCAAATAAATAAATAAAATCTTTAAAAAAAAAAAAAAAAAAAAAAGCATTGATTCCTTATTGTATTTCATCTGTTCTTATTTTTGAATATTTTCATGGCCTTTTTCAGTTTGAAACCAGTATCTTGCTTAACATTAAGAATATATTTTAAGTGGAATTCACTTGAGACATGTATTAATTAATGTGACATCTTTGTTTATGGGGATGATCAAGATTGTGATTACTGCTAAACCAACAAACTTCTATACAGCAAACTTCCTTCCAATTTATCTTAGTTTAAAGTGCTCTTAAGCCCGAGTGGTATTTTTAAAATAATATGTTTGTATATGAAATAATCAGAATGTGGCTTTGTATGAAAACATCTAATTTTTTTTTAAACAAATGTCAAAATATTACTGTATAATAATGGTGTGATTTTTTTTGTTGTTGTTGTTCCAGATTATATATGAACAGGAAGGGGTCTATATTCACTCACCTTGTGGAAAAACCAATGACCAAGACAGCTTGATTTCAGGAATATTACGTGTGTTAGAAAAGGTATGTTTTTAGTAAATGATTTTATTTAATAATTGTTTATGCAGTGGTTTATCTCCGAGGCATTATCAGTAAGTTTGAATTTCATGTGTAAGGTAAATTATGTAATTGAACAGTGATGAAAATGAAACATGAAAATATTTGTTAAAATGAAAATGATGTTAATGTAGAAATGATGTTAAAAGATGCTTTATTTAAAAAAATTTTTATAAGGTTTTATTTTTAAGTAATTTCTACAATCAGTGTGGGGCTTGAACTCACAAGCCTGTTATTAAGAGTCCCGTCCTTCACTGACTGAGCCAGCCAGGCACCCAAGGAAAAAAATATTTCCAATAGACCCATAAAGTGGCATGGAATATTAAAAACTTATGTAAAAGTTTCAGTATGATAAATTTTTTGTCATGAAAAATAAACAGAATTTAAAAATGTACATAAAATTTATTGTCAAGTAGTGGTTTACTTATGATATTGCATATTTAAAATGCTAATATTTAAGGGTTTAATAATTTCATTTTGGGTTCAGGGAATTAAATATAGGTAACTGAGAATGTAAGATGCTGCTGAATAGTAAATATAGTCCATAATTTCTTTTTCTAGGATGCTGAAGTAATAGTGGACTGGAGACCATTGGATGATGCTTTAGATTCTTCTAGTATTCTCTATGCTGGAAAGGTACTTAATGGGAGTGGCTAAAGGAAGTACCACTTTTATTTTTATTTTTTTGTTTTTGTGTTCATTCATCATTCACATATTCATTTATTCATTCCAGTGTAAGGAATGCCATTTTTATTCTTATTTTTATTTTTATTATTATTATTTTTAAAGATTTTATTTATTTATTTGACAGAAATCACAAGTAGGCAGAGTAGCAGGCAGAGAGAAAGGGGGAAGCAGGCTCCCCGCTGAGCAGAGAGCCCGATGTGGGTCTTGATCCCAGGGTCCTGAGACCATGACCTGAGCTGAAGGCAGAGGCTCAACCCACTTAGCCACCTAGGCACCCCAGGAATGCCATTTTTTAAACAACTTTTTTGAACTGTAATTCATATGCCATAGTATTTCTCTTTTAAAGTGTGTAAATCACTGGTGTTAATACATATAGAGTTGTGTAACCATTACTAATATCTAATTTTAGAACACTTCCATTACTCCTTAAAAAAGAAACTGTACCTTTTAGTAGTATACCCCTCATTCCCACTTAACTCCAGCCTCTTGCAACCAGTAATCTACTTTTTGTTTCTGCAAATTTGCCTATTGTGGACATTTCATCTAGATGGAATCATACAGTATGTGATCTTTCATGACTGGCTTCTTTCTCTTAGCCTGTTGTTTTCAGGGTTTATCCATGTTATAGCATATCTCAGTTCGTTCTTTTCCTTTTCCTTTTTCTTTTTCTTTTTCCTTTCTTTCTTTCTCTTTCTCTTTCACTCTCTCTCTTTCTTGCTTTCTTGCCTGCCTGCCGAACAGCATTGCAATTATGGAAATATAGTAGTCTCCCCTTATCCATTGGGTTACATTCCAAGACCCCCCCCCCCATTGGATGCCTGAGACCACAGATAGTATTGAACCCTATACATACTGTCTTTTTTCCTGTGCATACCTATAATAAAGTTTATAAGTTAGGCAAATGACATAGGCATTGTGACGTGGTGTTAGGCTACTAAATGTATGTACCTACTGTCAGAAGGTAGATCATCTGCTTCTAGATGGACCTTTGCTGACCACAGGTAACTCTTTGTGGAAGAGAGAAACCATGGATATGTGGTAGGAAGGACTACTATACCACATCTTGTACATTCATCAGTTGATGGATTTTTGGTGGTTTTTTTTTTAGTTTAAATAATGCTGACATGAACATTCACATACAAGTTTCTGTGTGGACATCTATTTTTCTCTTAAAAACCTAGTAGTGGAATTGTCAGGTTATATGATAGCAGTGAGTTTACCATTTGTATTGTATATTGACTTACTGTGGAATGTAGAGATTTCTGTTTTATCTCTAATTCACCCTGAAACTCAGGTTCAGTTCTCTGCATATCTTCTCAAAAATATCTATTTACTTATTTTTAAAAGATTTTATTTATTTATTTGTGAGAAAGGAAGAGAGCGAGGACAGGCAGGCGGATTCCCAGGCAGAGGGAGAAGCAGGCTCCCTGCTGAGCAAGGAGTCCCATGCAGGACTCTGATCCCAGGACCCTGAGATCATGACCCGAGCCGAAGGCATTGCTCGGCTGACTGAGCCACCCAGACAACCCTCTTCTCAAAATATTTCAACATGTATATGATCTTTGGATTTCATCTTTTTTTTTTTTAAGGATTAATTTATTTATTTGAGAGAGAGGAAGAGAGCCATTCACATGGGTGGAGGGAGATGGTGACAGACTGAGAGAGGGAGAGAGAGAATCCCAAGCAGACTCCTTGCTGAGTACAGAGCCTGACTGGCCCTGAGATCCATGACCTGAACCGAAATCAAGAGCTGGATGCTCAGCCAGCCGAGCCACCCAGGTGCCTCCAGTTTTCACCTTCTAGAGACATTTCTTCCAGAGCTGCCTTACAAGCTTGTTCTGAACTGGCTGCCCTTTTGGTTTGCTGTATAGCAGTTGTCTTGAAGATTCTTTTTGCCTCTTCCTCATAGTTTTATCCCCATTTCTTATATCCTGTGCTGTTTTTTATTTTGGTTTACTCCTTTGTTTTCATGCAGCTCTGGTGCTTCTGAAAAAAAGGATGTATGGGAGCAAAGAAATTACTTTCTTTAGACTTTTCTATCCTAATTCTGAATTGATAGCTTGGCTCACATAGAATTAGTTAAAAAGAAATTTTCCCACGTATTTTTTAACATTATTGCTCTACATTTGTCTAATTTCCTTTATTAATATTAAGTCTAATACATTCTAACTCCTGATCCATTTTATGTTTTTTTTTCACTTTAGAAGCTTTCATGATTGTCTCTTTGTTTCTTGTATTCTAGATGTCCTCATAGTAGCCTTTGTGGTCCTTTTTTTTTTTTAAAGATTTTATTTATTTATTTATTTATTTGACAGAGAGAAAGAGCGATCACAAGTAGGCAGAGAGGCAGGCAGAGAGAGAGAGGGAAGCAGACTCCCCGTTCAGCAGAGAGCCCGATGTGGGGCTCGACCCCAGGACCCTGAGATCATGACCTGAGCTGAAGGCAGAGGCTTAACCTACTGAGCCACCCAGGCGCCCCTTTGTGGTCCTTTTTATCCATTGTTCTGGGCACTTGATGGGCTCTTTTAATATGGAAACTTGTGTTCTTTAGTTAGTAAGAAATGTCGAATTATTTCCGTGATGATTTTTTTCTTCTGCTCCATTTTCTATTTTCTTTCTTTCTTGCACTCTTTAGACCTGGATTGGTCCTCTACTTTTTTAATCCTTTCTTTCCTGTTTTTAATTCTGTGTGTGTATGTGTGTGTATTTTTTCTAGGAAGTTCCTTCCATTTTTTTCTAATCATTCCTCATTTTCTTTTTTTTTTTTTTAACTTTTTTTTCCTGTTAACATATAATGTATTTTTAGCCCCAGGGGTACAGGTCTGTGAATTGTCAGGCTTACACACTTCACAGCACTCACCATAGCACATACCCTCTCCAATGTCCATAACCCAAACACCCTCTCCCCACCCGCTGGCAACCCTCCAGTTTGTTTTGTGAGATTAAGAATCTCTCATGGGGGGAAAAAAGTCTCTCTTATGGTTTGTTTCTCTCCCGATCCCATCTTGTTTCATTTTTTCTTTCCCTATCCCCCACCTTCCCACTTTGCCTCTCAAATTCCTCATATCAGGGAGAGCATATGACAGTTTCTTTCTCTGATTGACTTATTTCACTCAGCATAATACCCTCTAGTTCCATCCACATTGTTGCAAATGGCAAGATTTCATTTCTTTTGATTGCTGCATAGTACTCCATTATATAAAAAATATATATATATATATACACACATACACACACACACACACACACACACACACACATACTGCATCTTCTTTATCCATTCATCCGTTGATGGACATCTAGGTTCTTTTCATAGTTTGGCTATTGTGGAAATTGCTGCTATAAACATTCGGGTGCATGTGCCCCTTCGGGTCACAGTGTTTGTATCTTTAGGGTAAATACCCAGTAGTGCGATTGCCGGGTTGTAGGGTAGCTCTATTTTCAACCTTTGAGAAATCTCCATGCTGTGTTCTAGAATGGTTGCACCAGCTTGCATTCCCACTAATGGTGTAGGATAGGAGGGTTCCCCTTTCTCCACATCCTCGCCAACATCTGTCGTTTCCTGACTTGTTAATTTTAGCCATTTTGACTGGTGTGAGGTGGTACAATTTTCTTTTTTTTTAAGATGTTATTTGTTTGTCAGAGAGAGTATAAGCAGGGGGAGTAGCAGGTAGAGGGAGAAGCAGTCTCCCTGCTGAGCAAGGAGCCTGAAATGGGACTCAATCCCAGAACCCTGGAATTAGGACCTGAGCCAGAGGCAGATGATTAACCAACTGAGCCACCCAAACATCCCAGGTTTCTTCAGTTTTTTTTTTTTTTTTTAAGATTTTATTTATTTATTTGTGAGGGAGAGGGAGCACAGGCAGGGGGAGTGGCAGGCAGAGGGAGAAGTAGACTCCCCGCTGAACAGGGACCCCAATGTGGGACTTGATCCCAGGACCCTGGGATTATAACCTGAGCTGAAGGCTCACTTAAGTTAACTTAACTCACTTAACACTTAACTGACTGAGCCACCCAGGAATCCCTTAAGTTTCTTTAATTTTATTTTTCAGTTCTTCTGTTGCCTTTTTCATTTTTGCTATAGTTTTAATTTCTAAGACATTTTATTGTAAGTGTCCTTTTTCCAGTCCTTTGTAAAATAGCATCCTGATCTTTATGGATATATCTTTCCTTATTTCTAAAGAGTTTAAAGGTAGTTTTAAGATGTTTTTATCTCTATATAATCTGTTTCTTCTAATTGACTTTTTTCTCCTTGTTTCATTTGGACTTTTTTTTGTGTAGACTCTTGCCTTTGATGTTTGGTGATCTTTGTGGTGTGGTGCTTATTATTTAACAGCAGACACAAAAAAAAGTGATCGACTATCCTCTGTAGGTATAGGTAGGTATGGGTAGGCTTGGTAATCCCTTGGGGGAATCCCTAATGTTAAAATTAGATCCTTTCTCTTGGGCTAGTCATTTGCCTGAGATTCCTGCAGATTCCCTCCTGGAGAGCGTATGCCTGGATGCCAGTGTTCTGGGAACTGAGTGGAGAAAGAGAGCTGGAATTTCACTTATTCATTATATAGATGGACTTTTAATTAATTCTTATTTTCAGTGTGTTATCCCTTTGCTCAGTGTGCTTGGTTTCTCCTAATCCAGAAATAATCTGTTTTATTTTCTTTAACAAGTAACCCTCCAGCCTTCTGGACTTTTGTTAGTACTCTTTTTAGCTTGACCTCTACCCTAATTTCCAGAAGTACTTGATCGACCAGTTCCAAGTCTTTGGGCTGATGGCTCTCTGTAGATGTTTCTTAAGTCTTCCCCATTGATTTCATTCATTCAGTTTTCCTCTCTGTTTTTTCAGTCTACTTCTTCATTTTCTTGTGCCTTTATAATATCTTTCTGTTCCTACAGATTTTCCATTTTTTCTTTTTGAAAAATTACAGTAGCAGTACATGAGTACATTCTTGTAAAAATATTCAAGTAATACAAACAATAGAAATCGAAGTCCTGCTTTACTAGAATCCTGTTCTTTATCTGTCCCTGTTTAGTGTATCTTGCCAGACTTTTATCTGTATACATTTCATTATTGGTCTGTCGAGACCTAGTTTTTTTTTTTTCTATGTCTTTACACTGTCCTATTTTTATTTTTTACTTAAATGGGACAAAAAATTGAAATTCATCTTAACTTGCTTTTCTGATTTTTTTTTTTTTCTTTTAAAGATTTTATTTATTTGAGAGAGAAAGAGAGAGAACAAGCAGGGGAAGGGGTAGAGGGAGAAGGAGAAGCAGACTCCCTGGCAAGGGGAGAGCCTGTTGGCAGGGCTTGAGGGCTTCCACCTGAGTGGAAGGCAGACACTTAACTGACTGAGCCACTCAGGCATCCCAAGTTTCTTTAGTTTTTTTTTGTTTTGTTTTGTTTTTTAAGATTTTATTTATTTCTGAGAGAGAGTGTGCATGTGCAGGGGGAGGGGCGGAGGAGGAAGGAGAGGGACTAGAGAGAGAGAATCTTGAGCAGATTCCACGCTGAGTGTGAACCCAATGTGTGGCTCCATCTCAGGTCCTGAGATCCTGACCTGAGCTGAAACCAAGAGTCAGACACAACAAGCCAAGCCACCCAGGTGCCCCTTAACTTCTTTTTTTTCTTTCTTTCTTTCTTTCTTTTCTTTTTTTTGAAGATTTTATTTATTTATTTGCCAGAGAGAGAAACTGCGAAAGAGGGAACACAAGCAAGCCTGGAGTGGGAGAGGGAGAAGCAGGCTCCCTACTGAGCAGGGAGCCCAATGTGGGGCTCCATCCCAGGACCCTGGGATCATGACCTGAGCCGAAGGCAGACGCTTAACCCTCTGAGCCACCCAGGCACTCCTTAACTTATTTTTCTTTGATTGTTTCTATAGTTGGATGTCTTCTATATGCTTGTTCCTTCATATTTCTTCTTGACTTGCTTGTGCATACCATTTGTTTTTCTGTTTTGATATTTGCCTATTTCTAAATAATTTGGTAGGTGTTGTTTTTGTTGTCTGGATGTTTTTCTTTTGTCTGCTGTACATTTTGAAAACATTTTCACCCAGTCTTGTTTATTTTTAACATACCTGTGCTACCTTTTATTGTATAGGAATTAAATATTTTTATTTAAATTATTAATATTGAATTTTAGACTTTTAGTTTTATTCTCTTTTAAAATGTTAAGTTCTGTAGAACTATACATGTAGTATGTTATTTGTAGCTCTTAGCAAATTTTGAGAAATATGCAACCAGTGGTGGTTTAAATAAAATTGCTATCTTGGTTATTTTTCTCAAATAACTACAGATCTACAGGTTTGGAGTGATTCTCCTGTTTTTTCTCTTGCAGTCATAACATGGCTGCCATATTTTTACGCATCATAGCTACATTCAAAGTAGGGGAAAGTGGAAAAGGGATGAGGCTTTTTTATTAGGAAAGCAAAAGCATTTCCAAAAGCCCTGCAGTTGACCTCTGCTTTTATTTCATTGGCAACACTAACTGCATGGGCAAGCTTTTCTTTCTTGGCAGGGGCGGGGTGTGGGTGGGGGGGATGATCACATGGTATGGGGTTGGGGGGTGTGGAGAAGTGGTGGGGATGGAGTGGGTGGTAGGTGAAGATAGAAAAGGATAGGAAATAGTGGTTGGTCCTCCCACCAGTGATGTCTGTCATAATCTCCAAACTTTATGGAGAAGTTGAGAATATGTTGTTAAATGAAATTAATTCTAGTTTTAGTACCTAAATATTTTATATGTATATTTTTTTTAGGACTCCAGTTCAGTTGTAGAGTGGACGCAGGTCCCAAAGGAAAGAGGTCATCGGGGATCGGAACATCTGAACAGTTACGAAGCAGAGTGGGACATGGTCAATACAGTTCCATCTAAAAAGAAACCACATACCACTGGAGGTATGAAGTAAATCTTTTGAAATCTTAAACTGATCTGCTACAATATAATAAAAATAAAAGTGCAGAGAAAATTCTTTAATGTTTCTCTATCACAAGGATGATTTGGTGCTTTAATACATTGAACTCCTATTTTAGTTATATTCCCTCTTCATCTCTTTTTGTTGGCTGTTAACTTTGTAAAAAAAAAAAAAAAGTCCTTAAAAATACATATTCTGTTTTGTAGTTATTCATGGCAATTTAAAAAATTGCTTTAGATTTCTCTCATGCATGTTTTTCTAGCCTTAAAAAAAAAAAAATGTTATTTCATCCTAAAGCACCAGGGGGAGATGGAGTATACCACTAAATCATACTGTTCTAATTTCAGTGCTTACTGAGACCTTCACAGCTCATTATAGTCTCCCATTTATGTATGTCCAGGAACTGTTCTCCTTTATGTATTACATGTGTATATTTAAATCTGTGCTGCTTTGTGGTGATAATCTACATGTAGATAACAAAAAAGAGCCAAGCTAACAGCCTGATAGAACATATATACTACACCAAATATGATTTAGGTAGCCCATTTAATGATGTAGTCACGTCTATTTGTGATTCCTTTAAAAATAGTAAATACTCATACAGAGTTAAAATGTTTTTTTTTCCTTATTGATTAATTTGTGTTTTATAACTAAAAGGACATTTAATTTCTTGCTGATTTTAGTCTGAGTTTATGATTTATCCACATTTCCCAATTCAGAAAACCTGGCCAAAATTGGCTAGAATGTGTAATGCTACATTTCTACATCATTGTTACCCAGTGAATCTGATTTTCATGTATGGCCTGGGGAATCACTCTCATATACAGTAGTTACACTTTGTACTGTATCATTTCTTGGAAACAGTGGCAATTAAGAAGTTAATAGTAACTCATAAGCTTTTGGTGAATTAAAATCAGATCATGCCGGTGTGTTGTTTTTGGTTTTTGTTTTTTTCCTTTCTGGCATTCTTTTTCTATTGAAAATGAAGGTTCTTACCAGAGCAATACAAAGTGTTAAGATAAGACCACAGGGTTTTAGTATATTTAGCATGTGAAGTGGTTTTTAACTGCTCTAGATTAGATCTTCAGGATTAAGTTATGTGAATTGTTCTTTTTTTTTTTTTTTTTAAAGATTTTATTTATTTATTTGACAGAGAGAGATCACAAGTAGACAGAGAGGCAGGCAGAGAGAGAGAGAGAGAGAGAGGGAAGCAGGCTCCCTGCCGAGCAGAGAGCCCGATGCGGGACTCGATCCCAGGACCCTGAGATCATGACCTGAGCCGAAGGCAGCGGCTTAACCCACTGAGCCACCCAGGCGCCCTGTTCTTTTTTTCTTTGTTGTTGCCTAATATTGTTGATTTCTTGAAAATGAAAATGTCAGGCAATTGGAAAGAGCAAGGGAGTGAGTTTTCAGAATTCCATAAAAGAAAGAAGCATTACGTGTATGAGAAGAGCATAATCTGACAATAAACATCTTTTTAGATTAGCAGTTTTCAGCTTTGGCTGCACATTGAAATAACCTGGGGAGGTTAATATTTTTTAAAAAGTACTAATGCCTGTGTTTCATCCCAATGAATTAAATCAGACTCTAGGGATGGAAACTAGGCATTTGTATTTTTTAAATGCTGTCCTGTTGATTTTAATGTACAGAACTGAGAACCTGTGTGTAACTGTGTAGTTTAGCAAAAAACCACAGATGTAAATACTGCTTATATGGCTTGGCCATGCACTATGACTTATAAAGAGCCTTTATCAATTATTATAAAAGTTAAGGAGACATTTTCTTTTTTTTCTTAGTATTTAAAAAAATTTATGAGTGTATACAGTAGTAGAAAATGGTATTGAACACAATATGACCCAGTATGCATACACATGCATGTATTTGGCAGGAGTTACGAAGTATAGTACATTCTATCCCATGCCATCCCTTCTTCTCCCAGACTATCTCATCCAATTATATCTCATCAAAAATTCTTCCTAAAGGAGATACTTTCTGAGCTTGATGTTTCAGAGTTCAAATTTATGCCATTATGAAACATTTTTATATGTTTAAAAAGCATTTTTTCTAATTTTATTCATCATTGTATAGTTTTCCTATTTTATACTTTTTACTTTTTGTGTGACAAAGGAAATTGGGACAAAACTTAGAAAATTGACTATTAAAGACTTAACTTTCTTTATATTTTTTAAGAGTTTCTATTACAAAGTCTTTGTTTTCATATACCAGATTAAATATTTTAAAAATGTTTCTTCCCAGAACAACAGATTCCCATCATATTCTGTACACCCATCCAAATAAAATGTCATGTCCTTGGTGTTAATTCTGTTCAAGACATAGAGGGACTTACTGAACTGTTTTAGTTTTACTCTTCTTCTGTTATGGTTAGTTGTCCCATGTCATTGTGTTGGGGATACTTCTTACATGTATTTGGTAACATCATTCATCAAAATAATTCATTTTTTTAAAGATTTTTATTAATTTGAGAGAGAGAGTATGCATGCAGGCACATGGGAGGGAGAAGCAGACTCCCTGCTGAGCAGGGAGCCTGATGTGGGACTTGATCCCAGGACTCCAGGATTAGAAGCATGACCAAAGGTAGATGCTTAACCAACTGAGCCACCCAGGTGCCGCAGAACTAATTAGTTTTATTTACCTTTAAGAGAGAAAAGGAAATTTTGAGTTAATTCGAATTTGTTAGTTTTCTTTTTGTAACCCTATTTCTGGTTAGCTATTGGTGGTAGACTAAATTGCAGGTTTCTTTTATGTTGACTTGGTACCAGGTTATTCATTTATTCAGTGCATCTTTGAGTACCTGCTATGTGCTAGTTACTCTTCTAGGCATTGAGATTATAATTATGAACAAAATAAAGTTCTTATTCTCATGAAGCTTATTATGTTCAAGTAAAGGGGCTTCCAGAATTGACCTGTAATGTTTCTTTCATTGTTTATCAGAGCTTCAAGTGAGGAAATGTATAAGGCATTTTCTATTTCATATGTGATGTGTTTCTTCAATTAACATGGGAAAAATCTGTGTAAAAGTTTTATTTTTGAATATGCACAAACTCCTGATAATTCATATAGCTTGCATGTATTTATATTTTTCATATGATTTTCTTGCATTAATTTATAGTCTTTCTATGTAATTTAAGAACTTAATTTTTAAAATTGTCTATATCTAGGGCGCCTGGGTGGCTCAGTGGGTTAAGCTGCTGCCTTCGGCTCAGGTCATGATCTCAGGGTCCTGGGATCGAGTCCCACATCGGGCTCTCTGCTCAGCAGGAAGCCTGCTTCCCTCTCTCTCTCTCTCTGCCTGCCTCTCCGTCTACTTGTGATCTCTCTCTGTCAAATAAATAAATAAAATCTTTAAAAAAAAAAATGAAATTGTCTATATCTAGTTTTTCATTGCTCTGAAAGTATTTTTAGTCTTTGCAAATAATCTAGTAGTCCTAAATACATTCGCATGTAAATGATTCAGGAAGACATTGGAATTCTAGAATTGTTTTCACTTTGGTATTAACTTGTAGTGGTGTTATGAGCTCTGATATAAATTCCAGTGAAATATGATGTAGTCAAGTGGGCACATGGGGCTTAATGTAGTATCAGACTTAGGTGTGAGTGCATCATCTGAACTGGTATGGAACCTAGGCAGGACACTGTAGAGATAAATCACTTTATAGTCTTTCTGGACTTCTTTCAAATGATACTTAAGTGTCCATGAAATAGTGATGATGCCTGTATTTTTTGTAGGTAGAGTTTCTGTAAGCTGTAGATTTCTTTGTGTCATATTAGGAGATCTGTTTGTTGGAGCTGATGGAGCTATGGTGTTCCCGACTATTATAGGAAGGTGACATATATGCAGGTCAACACTGATCTACCCTTTTATTAAGTTCTGTAAGCACATTATCTTCTATGCAGTTTTTGTTTGTGGAGCTGATAGTGTGGAGTTGAGTTAAGATCTTGAATAACAGGATAGTGTAACTGTTCTTAGGAAATAACATTAGAGAAATGGATTTTTAAAATTTCGGAGATATGCCTATGTCCAAGTTAAAATAGGTAAAAATGGCATTTTTGGATAAAAATTATAAGTAGTAGTGGGAAAGTAACATTTTTCCCCTTGTTCTTTAAAGTTTTATTTATGTATTTTTTAAGCTGCTTGTTATCAGGTATGCTATTGTTCACAAACCTAAGATTTTTTTTTTTTTTAAAGATTTTATTTATTTATTTGACAGAGAGAGAGAGATCACAAGTAGGCAGAGAGGCAGGCAGAGAGAGAGAGAGACGGAAGCAGGCTCCCCCTGAGCAGAGAGCCCGACGCGGGGCTCGATCCCAGAACCCTGGGATCATGACCTGAGCCGAAGGCAGAGGCTTTAACCCACTGAGCCACCCAGGCGCCCCAAACCTAAGATTTTTTTAAGCTTCTATAACTAGCCCTCAAACTCAGAAAATAATTTATGTTACTATAGTTTGGATTGAACTGAGGTCTTACTTTAGTAGATTGAATTTGTGGAAGATTGAATATATTCATTCTTTTTTCTTAAAAATATGGAATGCTTCACAAATTCATGTGTCATCCTTGCATAGGAGCCATGCTAATCTTCTCTGTATCGTGCCAATTTTATATATGTGCTGCTGAAGCAAGCACTGTATTCATTCTCTTTGAAGCACTCACAACTTAGTTATATTTTCATCCTCAACTCCCCACTGCTCTTTGGGTTTTTGCAAATAAAATGTCTGTTGGTATATTTACTCCAGTGTTATTATTTTTTTTTAAAGATTTTATTTATTCATTTGACAGACAGAGATCAAAAGTAGGCAGAGAGGCAGGCCGAGAGAGAGGAGGAAGCAGACTCCCTGCTGAGCAGAGAGCCTGATGTGAGGCTCCATCCCAGGCCCTGGGACCATGACCTGAGCTGAAGGCAGAGGCTTTAATCCACTGAGCCACCCAGGCACCCTCCAGTGTTACTTTTTTATACCAGTGTATTTACCTTCACTCAGTGTAGTCTAGTAAAAATAATTGTAAAAGGAAGTGAGGAAGTAAAGGGTTTTTGTTTTATTTTTAATGACTCACCGGGAGCATCATGCAATTTGTATTTGGCAGGGGATGGGGGGAGTGGGCAGTGGAAAAGAGTAACATTTATTGAATATTTGCTATATAATTGGCACTATACTAATTAGTGAAAAGTATGATCTCTTTTAATTCTTAGAATAACATTGGGAGGTAAGTATAATTATCTCCATTTTTACAGATGAAGAAACCAAGGCTCAGAGATTTTAACTTATTTGCCCCAGATCATTCAGTTAGTAAGATGGTGGTGCTGTAATTTGAATCCAGCCTGCATACTTCCAAAGCCATAGTCATTTTTGGACAAGCTTTTACTTGAAATAGGGATAACATTTTTTTCACTTTGTATTGCAGTAAGATGATTATTTTCAGAACTATTCTTTTAAGAAAATGTATGTTGCCATTTCTAATACAGGTAGAAGCCATAGTAATGTGAATGCTATAGTCATTCTCTAGGTTCAACAAGTATCTGTTAGGCAGTCATGAAGAGCGCTGTCAGTACCTTTTGAAAGGGTGAACAAAAATATTTTGCCCCACTTTCTTGTTTTTAAGATGCTCCAAGTCATAGAAATGGGAAAAGCAAATGGTCATTCCTGTTCAGTTTGACAGACCTGAAATCAATCAAGCAAAACAAAGAGGGTATGGGCTGGTCGTATTTGGTATTCTGTCTAAAGGATGACGTCGTTCTCCCTGCTCTGCACTTTCATCAAGGAGATAGCAAACTACTGATTGACTCTCTTGAAAAATATGTGGTATTGTGTGAGTAAGTATCAAATTATTTTCTACTTATTGAAACTGGATTGTTGTATTGGTCCCAAGACAAACAATTTTTACTTGTCATTGGGCATCAGTGACCTGTGTGCAGACAAGGGCACAAGCAGCATTGTTCTTTCTTGGATATTGACTGCTTTGAATGAGTGGTTGAATAAAATTTTGCCATTTTGGTACTTTGGATCTGAAACTTATCACCTTATTACTGTTCTAAAGAAAAGAGTGGTCCCATATTTTTTATACACATTTAAATGAATGATGATGCATCAGTAACTTATGGATTATATATTTAGGCAATTAACCTTTTATTACATATTGTCTGTTAAAGGTAGAATTTTATTTGTAATGTTGTATATTTAAATATAGCAAGTCTAAGGCCTTTATAAAATTTTTATAGGTGTGGAAGATAGAGCTTTCTCACTTTCCAAAAATCTGGAATATATTTATATATATTTTATATATATTTTGTGTGTGTGTGTGTGCATATATATATATTCATTCATTCATTCATTCATTCATTCACCTGTGTGCATTTGTACTCTCATATTCTTTCTTGCTTTCACTTCCTACAAATATATTTTGAGTATCAAAGTTCTGAGCACTGTGCTAGTTGCTTGATAGTTAGTAGTGAACATAACAGGCTGTTCCTGGATATCTGAGAGTTTATGGTTTTGTGAAGGATGCCAACCAGTAAATGGCAGTAAAACTCAAGATGAAGTACAAGGTGCTTTGGGAGATCCTAGGAAGTGAAGAAGGTCCCTCATTCAGACTAGGGTTTGGGTGGGATTTAGGGAAGACTTTCTGGAGGAAGTAGTATCTGTATTAGACCTGACAAATGAGTAAATGTTAGCACAAAAGAGAAGGAAATTAATTTAGAGGAAGAGATGTTTTAGATAGAGGGAAGAATATAAAACATGATGTAATCATAGAACAGAGTAATTGAATAACACAGGTCTGCATACTGGGGGACAGAGGGTACCAAATTTAAAGATGAAGCTGGAGAGCTGAGTAAATGTCAGAGCATGAGGATCTTGTAAATCATTTTAGCTGTTTGTTCCAGTCATCTAGATGAGATTATAGCGGCATGAATTAGGGGAGTGACAGGAAAGATAGAAGTATTGGAGAAAAATATTTAGGGTTTGATTTTGTGATTGAGTGGTATGTGGACGTGAGAAGAAGGGAGAAGTTGAGATTTTTAGCTTGGGGGACTGTAGGGATGAGTGTTAACCTTATTAATAATGTCACTTTATAATAGTGTAATATATCTAAATTTAGATTATATAAATATAGTAGTCATCCAAAAGTCGGAAAATATTGGCTGTGTTTTCTGATATGAAATTCTCCCTCCTGCCATGTTGAACATCTCTGGCTGGCACTAGGCATAGATTAGTACCAATATCCGTAAGAAAGTTAGGCCTGGTTGGCAGTATGTGGGTCTTAAATCTTGAAGTGGGAAGCTTTGAATAGGTTACCACCTGGGGGTGGGAGTAGGGAGTTTAAGTAGATTTCAGGAGGGACATGATTAGAATAAAAGGTTTGGTTGTTGAATAGCAGGTGTTAAAGACTTGGGGGTTTTAGTACTATAGCAAGTTCTGTATCGGTCAGTGTTGTGATGTAACTGTCAGAAAAGAGTTCATTCAATTTGAGACCATTGAGGAAAGCATAATGTTGAGGATGAAGTGGTAGTTCCTCTCTACCCTTTACTGGTGTTTACCTTGGAGAACCAGGGTTGTGTTAAATGTACTAGACTGTACTGTATAGAAAAGGTGACCAGTGTGTGTTGAGAGGGATCAGAGTGGTATGAAGAACATTAGAAGGATGTGGAGGTTTAATTTACAGAGTAGGAGTTTTGGTGCAACATTAAATAAAATCCAAACTTACTAGGGTTGATGGAGTCCTGCACTGCCTTATTAACTCTGTTTACATCTCTTAAGCCTCACCTCATGCTGTTCTCTTTTATATTCTAGCCATATAGTTTTCTTTCCGTTCCTGAAACATACCAGACTCTTGAGTTAGGGTCCTGTGTGTATGCTGTGTTTTTTTGTTTCTTTGTTTTGTTTGTTGCCTGGACTATTTTTCTCCCTTTCTGATCCTAACATCTCAGTTTAATGTCACTTACTCAGAGAGGCATATCTGGATACCCCTCCCAAGTAATGTAGGTTCCCACCCCAATTTCTTTTTCATTGTCTCATTTCCTTCTTTGCATCATAATTCTTAATAGAATAATGTTAACTCTTTACTTTTTAAGTATTCTACTCTAGAATGTATGCCCACAAAAGCAGAGATTACATCTCTTTTGTTTACATTTTAGGTTCCTAGCCACAGTACCTGGCACATAATATCTGCACAATAATTTCAGTGGAATGAATAAATGGCATAGTACTTAACCAGTTCTACAAATAATTTTGAAAGAGTTGTTATAAGAACTATATCATAGATTTGTTTTGTATGACTCCAAAGAGCAATTAGAAGAAACAGGTTGTAGCTCAGGAATTAGAGAGTTTTGTATCCTGGATGGACTCAGCAATCACTTAGGTGTTTTGAGAGTATGTGTACCTTGAATGTGTGTTGGTGGTGTTTTAATGAGGGTTGTATGTGAAACTTCTTTACAAATGCAGAAAAGGAAACAAAAGTAAGGAGCAAATATAGGAATCAGATGATGGTAAAAATATCATTATTGGTGAGGCTTAGATGTGCAGCATCATAATAATTGACTCCATCGTAATTTTGAAGTCACCCAGTTACCATTGTTGAACAACTACAGGTCTTCCTATTGAGGATAGACTGATAGACGTGAATGAAAGCAGACTGGAAAGCCCCTTCTATGTTGGTAGGTAAATCCGAGAGAGAGAGAGAGAGAGAGAGAGGTGTGTGCACACCTGGAAAGGATAGTTTATGCCAAGCACGCACCTTACTCTTTGCTGATCTCAGTATCAGATATGTCCTAGCGAAAAGGAGAGTTTAATAGAAGTTTATTTTCCATTTAAAAACAGGAAGCCATGGGAATGGTGTTCCTCCATATATATATAAATATTACATATATACATTTAATTTTTTATTCAACAGGTTTATTTTTGAGGACCTCTTATGTTCTAGACACTCTGTGCTAACTTGCTGGAAAAAGTAATAAAAAAAAAAAACGGGCTCTGCCTTCATGAAGTTTGTACTATTGTGGGAGAAACAGACATTACTTATGCAAATAAAGGTAGCATTTTAGCTGTAATAAATACTCCAAATAAGAGATGTGTAGAACTGTAACAGCATAGAATAGGATATTTTTAAAGTTGTTTTGTGTGTCAGTAGTAATTGAAGCTCTGAGAGACAATGAAATTAAGGAGAGGATAAAATGGGACATGATGTGCGCATCAGTGATTAACTGCAACCTTTAATGACCTGGTCAAAGAGAAGAACTAACAAAGGAGAATAACCTCCCTCCCTATACTTGTTGTTTTGTCTTTTCCTTTTGGGCTTTGTCGTTCAATTTATGGTCAACCAGGGTTATGGCCATTCTTGGTGGGTGGCGGGGGGGGGGGCGGTTGTCGGGGTGGTGGTAGAAAGAGATGGCCTAAAGTGAGTTCTTCAAAAACCACTGCTAATACCAGCCACTTTTCCACTGTGTATTTTTCTTTGATACTGGGGGCTAATTTATTCTTTGCCCCCTAGATGGTCTGAAATATATAAAAATAATTTATCAGATATTTTATCTCCAAGGCCCCTCTGTACCCTAAGCTGAAAACAAACTCTTCCTCTTCTCTTTCCCATCAAATTATACCCAATTATATTGCACAGTAGAACTCACCAGAGATTATATGTTGAGCCTAAGTGGTAGAATATAGATACTCCAAATAAATTCTCATTGACATTAAGAAAATTCCATATTTGTGTAAGCCATCTCTGTCAAATTCTTAGGGAAATATTAAAGATCCTTATTCTTTATTTCCTTAGTTGTGATCTAAATAAATGGAATTCTCAATTAAGTTGAACTCCAAAGAAATGAAAATTCCCAAGTATTCTTGGTTTTTCACTCTACTAGGTGTCAGCCATGGCAGTCTCATTTCCTGTTCCCAGAGCAGTTATTTCAAGCAAAATCATGTTTCCAGAGTCACATTCCTGAGGCCAGAGATTGTTGTAGAGACTAGAAGGAAGAAGAATAGTTCCAGAAAACCTTGGTTTCTGTAGCCTGACTGGGGTGCCAAGCAGTCTAAGCCAGGGTCACCCTTCTTGTCTTCTTTTCAACTCAGAACCAACAGAGAGAGTCAGACCATATTCTCGTTTTTCTCTGGTTAACTTAGATTGCATAATGCAGTTTGCATTTGTGACCATCTTCTCTTCCTAATACTGCCCTAACGAATTAAGGGCCTAAGCATACAGATGAACAGAAGTCATGAATGTCCTAGGGATGTGCAGCCTTATAAAAGAATGAGGCTGGGCCAGCTGTGCACACATAGTTCCTTCTTTCATTCTCATCAGCTGGATCAGGGAGTGCAAAATAGGCTAGCTTCTTGAGACCTGTTATTTCTCAAATGGTTCTTTTATCTCCTGGGAAAAACATGTTGTCCTTTTCATTCATGTTTGTTAATGTTCTTTGATTTATCACCATTTAAAACATGATACTTGGGTAAAGAATGAATCATAAATTTATGTTACCTTTCTGGAACCAAGTTGGTTGCTAGGATATGAATGAAGGTTGTGATATGAAGGTTCCATTAAAATTATTTTATATATTGGGCTATTTTTACGTTAATGTATAAATAAGCAGTAGGATATTTCCTAAAAAGCCAAATTGGTTGTAACACCATTTATAAGATTAGGTTATAAACCTCATTTATTCCCTTTGAATTATATGGATAAAATGAGTAAGAATATATATATAGTTTTGTTGTGAATATTCTGTACTTTTTAATTTTATCATCTTTTTTGATTGATACAGCCTTTGCAGTGATATTTTTATTTCTTTAGTTTTCCATATTGGTCATTCTCAGTAGCAATGGAAAATAGTTACCACTACATCTCAGCACACAAAACATTCTTCAGCTGTTATCATTCCTGAATTTATTCTGAGGTCTTTGAGAGAGGCTCACTCCAGAGTCTGGGAAATACTTCTCAGTTTTCAGTAGATATACTTCTATAGTTGTGAAATTAGACAATGGTTTTCTTTAAGCTCTTTAGTAGGCTCTAATAGAATTACTGATGTTAACATCATTAAAAGTTCTGTCTTGCTGCTGTGATGAGTTTGAAAGTCTTGAATAATGTCATAAGATATCAACTTCCAGAATCCATTATATTTCCAGAATATGTACATATAAATCCATAATTGTGATCTTTCCAAATTAAATCAATGTGATACCCTGGCAGGTGGAAACGTAACAATATTCTGAAATATTTGAATATTGGAATATTGCTCCTTTTGATGAGCTGTGCAATTGCCTAGCAATATACAGCTTGTCCTTTGACTCATGTACTTTTTTTTTTAAGATTTTATTTATTTATTTGACAGAGAGCGATCACAAGTAGGCAGAGAGGCAGGTAGAGAGGAAGGGAAGCAGGCTCCCGGCTGAACAGGGAGCCCGACGCGGAGCTCCATCCCAGGACCCTGAGACTATGACCAGAGCCAAAGGCAGAGGCCTAACCCACTGAGCCACCCAGGTGCCCCGACTCATGTACTTTTTAAAAACGTTTTTGTTGATTTCCTTAGCTAAGGGCAACTGAGTCTTAAATTTCTTATATCTTTTTCTCCTAGAGCTTTCCCCAGCCCCTCATTACAGAGCATTAGGTATAAAAAGTGAAATACTTTCTTTTTATTAATTTTTAATTTAAAAAAATATATACTTTTTATTTATTTGAGAGATAGCATGAGCAGGGGGAGGGGCAGAAGGAAAAGGAGGAGAAGGACAAGCAGATTCCCTGCTGAGTGCAGAGCCCAATGCAGGGCTTGATCCCAGGATCCCAAGATCATGACCTGAGCCGAAATTGGACACTTAATCAGATGAGCCACCCAGGCATCCCTAAATACTTTCTTCTTAAAAGAGTATCTGTGAGAAGATGTAGTATATATACATATACAATGGAATACTATGCAGCCATCAAAAGAAATGAAATCTTGCCATTTGCAACAATGTGGATAGAACTAGAGGGTATTATGCTGAGCGAAATAAGTCAACAGAGAAAGATAATTATCATAAGATCTCCCTAATAGGAGGAATTTGAGAGGCAAAGTGGGGAGTTTGGGGAGTAGGGAAGGAAAAAATGAAACAAGATGGGATTGGGAGGGAGACAAACCGTAAGAGACTCTTAATCTCACAAAAACAACTGAGGGTTGCTGGTGTGGGGGGCGGGGAGTAGGGTTGGGTTATGGACATGGGGAGGGTATGTGCTATGGTGAGTGCTGTGAAGTGTGTAAGCCTGACAATTCACAGACCTGTACCCCTGGGGCTAATAATACATTATATGTTAATAAAAAAAAAAAAAAACTAAAAAGCAACGCATGGAATGGGAGAAGATATTTGCAAATGACAGATTAGATAAAGGGCCAGTATTCAAGATCCATAAAGAAAGTATCAGACTCAACATCCAAAAAACAAATAATCCAGTCAAAAAATGGACAGGAGACATGAACAAACATTTCTCCAAAGAAAACATACAAATGGCTAACAGACACATGAGAAGAATGCTGAACATCATTCAGCATCAGGGAAATAAAAGTCAAAACAGGGAAATGTATGGAACTGTTGAAATACTATCTTGTGGGGGCACCTGGGTGGCTCAGTGGGTTAAAGCTTCTGCCTTCAGCTCAGGTCATGATCCCAGCATCCTGGAATCTAGCCCCACATCTGGCTCTCTGCTCAGCAGGAAGCCTGCTTCCCTTTGTCTCTCTCTCTCTGCCTACCTCTCTGCCTGCTTGTGATCTCTGTCTGTCAAATAAATAAATAAATAAAATCTTAAAAAAAAAACTATCTTGTACACCTGAAACTAATATAACACTGTTAACCAGATGGAATTTAAAACTTTTATTTAAAAAAAAAAAAGAGTATCTGTGGTTGCTTATTGGTTGGGCAGTCATTTCTTCTTGCATCGCTAGTTTGTTTGATGACTACAGTTTTAAATCTGGAGCCATAATAACTATCTGAGCCCAGATTGCTGAAGGTTACATATTTGTTCCCTTCCTTTTCTTTTCCTTTCCTTTCCTTTCCTTTTCTTTCTTTCTTTCTAAAGATTTTATTTATTTGACAGAGAGTACAAGCAGGGGGAGTGGCAGGGAGAGAGAGAAGCAGGCTCCTGAAGATCAGGAAGCCTGATGTGGGGCTTGATCCCAGGACCCTGGGATCAGGACCTGAGCTAAAGACAGGTGTTTAACTGACTGAGCCACCTAGGCACCCCATTTGTTCCCCTTCTCTATGCATAGCTAGTGTTTTGACTTTGATGACCAATTTTTATTTGGATTTTAAAGAAATAATTTGACTTAATTTATTGTTGGAAATAAAATAATAACCATAGTGCCAGCTGTACTGTGCTAGGAAAATGTATCTTGCTATATTAGTTACTTTTTCTGGTGCTATATTTAAAGGATTAATTAAAAAATGCCTTGTGGAACCATAAAAGTCTTCATATTAAGCACAACCCCACTATCCAGTGTTGATAAAAATGACATTTGATGAAAATTGAACATTTTAAAAGTCATTATTTTTTTCTTACCTCAAATGACTCAACCTCATCTCCTTTTAAAAAGCCAAGGGGCTTAGTAAGCTACCGTTGTCTCTGAAGATCAAGCGTTGTTTCTGAATGTATAAGAGTAAGATCCTGCTTTGGAGTTCATATCCCCTCCAGCATTGCTGTTGCATCCTGTTATGCTAGAATTGAGAAGAGATAACTGTTATTAAAGTTCTTATCTCAAACATTTATAATAAACTAGAAGTAGATAGCCACAACATAACACATTTAAGCTCTATTTTAAACACAGAAAAGTTGTGTGAACTTACTAAGTTATAAAACTTATTGAATAGAAAAAAGACTGGATAATTCATCTGATTACTTGAAATTCAGTGTCTATTTAGAAAACATTTATTCTGCAGTTATTAAGAAATGTGAAGAAAAACTTGCTTCTAGAGCTTAGTAAGCAAGAACTAAAAACATAGTTACCTTAACAGCATTTATAATTTATAACCTTGTTAAATATGTTCATGTGTGTGTGTGTTTATAATTATGGTTAGCATAACTAATGATCTTTAAAAAATATCTATTTTATCTTGTGGTTTTAAAATATGTTATATTGCAGTACTATCAAGCTGTGGAATGAGGTTGGAAACCCTTTCAAAATAGGACATTAAAGTGTGCTTTATGTTTCTTTAATTTTTACGATAATAAAGATAATGATTATAAGGTTTTCCTACTATAAGTATAAACAAAAACTTGGGTTCGTTACAATTTAGTCCTCTTGGCTTTACCTAGAATAAAATTACACTTCAACCCTTTTATATTTAATTTAATATTTCATGTTTCATGTAGTTTTAGAACTTCTTTAAGGTAGTTACTAAGTATTTGCTAATATTGTATTAATGGGAAACAGTTCTAGAATTGGACATTTGAGTTTTGGGATTTTCATTGTTAAGGAAAAGTAACTAGGCATTAATAATTCTTCAGGTAGTAATTAATGCAGTGTGCTAGTATTTTCTACAGATCCCTTCTTTTATTACAGATCTCCACAGGATAAAAGAACACTTCTTGTGAATTGTCAGAGTAAAAGTCTTTCACAGTCTTTTGAAAATCTTCTTGATGAACCTGCATATGGTTTAATACAAGTATGTTTCTTAATCTGTTTTGTATTTATCTGTTAATCTGACACCATTATTTCATATACCTCCTACTTCTCACTTTCTCAGAGATTATACAGAACAACGCGAGTGTCTGTGTGTAACGTTTATGGAAATATTCTCTTAATTTTTATAGAAATAATGTGCTTTATAAAGCAATTTCCCTCCTTACTGTAATACTGTAATTGGACATTAGTAGATTTTTATTATCATAGCTTTTATTGACTAGGTGCAACGTCACTGGGTAAGCCACTTTGAATTCATTAATGATAAACTTGGTAAAAAATATGGTTTGAATTTTTATTTTCCAATTTAAATAGGTTCATTTGGGGTGATGATAAACTAATTCCCCCTAAAGTATTTGAGTATATTCTTTTTTTTTTTTTTTAAAGATTTTATTTATTTATTTGACAGAAATCACAAGTAAGCAGAGAGGCAGGCAGAGAGAGAGGAGGAAGCAGGCTCCCTGCTGAGCAGAAAGCCCGATGTGGGGCTTGAACCCAGGACCTGGGATCATGACCTGAGCCGAAGGCAGCGGCTTAACCCACTGAGCCACCCAGGCGCCCCTATTTGAGTATATTCTTACATTTGGCTAAAAATATGCACTTAACACAGACAGAAATAAAGTTAATTTATTTTTCACTCAAATTT
Organism: Lutra lutra; assembly: GCF_902655055.1. NCBI lineage: Eukaryota > Metazoa > Chordata > Mammalia > Carnivora > Mustelidae > Lutra > Lutra lutra. The sequence goes on from NC_062285.1 coordinate 98,830,373, forward strand.
TTATGTAAACTAATGAAATGGTTGTTTATTTATTCACTTATTCACTCAACAATGTTTGAGTGCTTACTCTGTCCCAGGTATCTTCTTCTTGCTTCTGAAGATAATAGGATGAAAGGGGAACTTTTGAGGAAGGAGGACAAGATAGATAAACTCTGTTTAAAGTAAAAAATTAGGGAACAGTTTTTGTTGTGAAAATAATCATTAAAAGACCTTTAAAAAGTAGCTGTTTTTGCTAAATATGAATAAATAGGCAGTTTGGGATTTAGAAGGAACCCTAGCAACAGAAAAATCTTTTGCTGCTTTCCAGGGCAGCACTGTCCAGAACAGATTACACTCATTGGCATGATTTATTAATCATATCATTAGATTAAAATGTCAGCTAATATTTAAATATTGTGAACTTTAAAACTTAGCTGTTGAATATTTTCTGGTGGACTAGGTTGGTTCTGCACACTTTAAGAAATATTTTTTTTGTAAAGGCAGGACTACTAGACAGAAGAAAGCTGTTGTGGGCCATTCATCAATGGAAAGTAAGCACTGCATATTTGTGATGTATGCAGATTGAATAAAGCCTGCAAATCATTTGTTCATCTGCAATTCGATCAGTAGCATTACCTTGCTGTGTAATATTCTGTTTTAACCAAATGAGAAGATGGGCTTAGAAAATATAAATTCTTCCCAGAAAAAAAATAAAATTTTAAAATAATCCTAGAACACTCTGTTTTAGTTCTGATTTTCCCCCTTTTAAAAAATGTGGCCTTTTTGCCTACTGTAAGATATTTTTATTCTTCATTTGAATTAATGGTGCTAATATTTTTCTTCTTACTACATAGAAAATTAAAAAGGATCCTTATACAGCAACTATGGTAGGATTTTCCAAAGTCACAAACTACATTTTTGATAGTTTGAGAGGCAGTGATCCCTCCACACATCAACGACCGCCTTCAGAAATGGCAGATTTTCTTAGTGATGCTATTCCAGGTTTGAAGATAAATCAACAAGAAGAACCAGGATTTGAAGTCATCACAAGAGTGAGTGAAGATTTTTATTAATATATTCATATATTAATATAATAATATAACTCTTAGATTTTAACAGGAGAAATGCTTTTTATTTTTTTTATTTTTATTTTAAAGATTTTATTTATTTGACAGAGATCGCAAGTAGGCAGAGAGGCAGGCAGAGAGGCAGGCAGAGAGGAAGGCAGAGGCTTAACCCAATGAGCCACCCAGGCGCCCCAAGAAATGCTTTTTAAACATGTACTGAATGTGATAGGAATAGAAAACTCAATTTTGGTTGTATCTGCCTCTTGTAATCCTTATAACTTTTTTGCTAACTGATATATGTAACAACTAACACTTTTTCTGCCACCAAATTCTTGGGTTGTTCTTCATTGATTACTGCTTATACTTTCTGTTTGTTAAGTTGGATCTTTTCTTTGATTACTTTTTGATAATAGTGAGCAGATTGTTTCATTGAGTGCATAGCAGTGAGTGAATAGTGAGCATTACATATTGTTCCTAGTTCTGTTCCTAATTTATGTTTTCTCAGTAGGGATCGGCAACAGATAGGACACTATTCTAGGGCTTTTATGCTCAAGTGAATCTTTTCTTTTTTTAAGTAAGATGAATCTTGGCCCTGAATTATGGCAAACCTTTATATATGCTCAACAAAACTTTTGTATTTGCTACAATTCTAGGCTGTACATAGTTAGAACATTATAAATATCTAAATTGTAATATTTAAAGGGCTTATCTTGCAAATGGCATTTTAAATTACCAACATCTGTTAATTGAGTTAAAAAAACTATAGAAAATACCAAGTGGAGCTAATGGACCATGACTCAGTTCTGAGAGCTACAAATTTTAGTTTGGAAGAAAAGCTAATTTTAGAATATTATTAGTGGAATAATACTGTCTTTTTAAATAATACAGCATAGCATTTAATTTGAAGGGTCTCTTATGGAATTTACATGTTGAACGTTTTGTACTTAAATAATTGAAACTCAAAATAGCAAATGTATTCTGGTCCCTGAATTTATAACCCTGTTATTTGTATGTTTAGTAGGAAGGAAAATGTATGAAATGCTATTAAAGTTCTTAAACTAGGCATTGGAAAATAAGGGAAGATACTAGAATGTTAGGACTTATGCCTGAGTAATAAATAGTATTTTAGTCATGGTTTCCATGTACCTTGATATAATTTCACTGTTTAAAACTGTACTCCTTATTGCTTATCTTCTTTTAGATTGATTTGGGAGAACGACCTGTTGTTCAAAGGAGAGAGCCAGTATCACTGGAAGAATGGTCCAAGAACATTGATTCTGAAGGAAGAATTTTAAATGTAGATAATATGAAGCAGATGATATTCAGAGGGGTAAGTACCTTAGTGAGGATATTTGAAACTGCTTATATTTAACCTTTCTTTTTTTATGGGAAGTGTGGAGGTAGTCAAGGAATGAACTCCCTTTTTTGGGAATGAACTCCTTTTTGATGAGTGATGCCTTAAAATCCCTGTAGGACAGTGTGAGATCCTTGTGATGCCCCTTAAAGGTTGGGTGGGGAGGTGGGGACGAGATACCATTAAGCCTTAGGGAAGAAGAGTCTTCCTTACTTGAAGTTCTGTGGGTAATATGAAAAAGGCATGTATGTACCCAGTGGTCATTCATTGCTTGATCTAGTAAGTATAGGATTTAGAAAGACTAATCAGTGCTGCCGCCTTCTGGATAATCTGTGTACTCTGCAAAGCTTTCCGGCAACTGCTTACATCTTCAGAGTCTAGAGGTGAGAAACAAGTTAGTATTCACTGAATTGAGCTATTTATTTGTAAAACGCTCTCTCAAATATTAGTCTCCCTGTGTATTTATATGCAGGTTTTATGAACTTAAAGTATTGCATTCTTTTTTACAAATGTGCTTAATATGCATGTTTTCTTTAGGGACTTAGTCATGCGTTGAGAAAGCAAGCATGGAAATTTCTTTTGGGTTATTTTCCTTGGGACAGTACCAAGGAGGAAAGAATTCAGTTACAAAAACAAAAAACGTAAGTAAGATCTTTTGTGTGTTCATCAAAGAAATTCAGATAACTCACCCATAAAATTAGTATAGAGCTTCTAGATGATTATTTTAAACAGATGAGGGTATGGGAAAATAATTTTATTTGAAAAATCATGAGCTCTGTACTTACTCAATCTAGTCATTTCAAACACTCACTGCAGTTGTGTTGGTGAATATATAGAAAGATGGTAAAAAAAATTCCATTTCCCTTGTGAAAACATTTTGCATGCTAGAAAAATAATTAGATAGGGATTTTTAAATGTCATTCTTATTCATTTTTATAATTTATTATGAAATTATAAAAATGTTCCATAAGAAGTATGTTTACTATTTAGGTTAACTAGCTGTAAATTATTTTCCTGGTGCTCTTGGAGCATAAACTAGTCTTTCATTTTTTTGGGGAAGACTTTTTCTATTTTCACGTAATTTCTCATTCTTGAAAAGAAACTTGGACAAACTTCCCATGTTTTAATTCCCAGTTCATTAGTCTAGCCTATGATTTAAAGCACAGCCTGAATCATTATATGCATATTTAAACTTTCAGACAGTCCTTTCTCTTTCAGCACTTTTGCCAATTCTTTTTTATTTATATGAGAGAAAGAGAGTGAGTGAGAGAGAGAGCACCGACCAGGGGGGAGAGACAGAGGGAGAAGCAGACTCCCCGCTGAGCAGGGAGCTGGCCTCGATCCCAGGACCCTGAGACTGTGATCTGAGCTGAAGGCAGACGCTTAATTGACTGAGCCACCCAGTTGCCCCAATTGCCAGTTCTAAGACATTTCATATTAACAAGCTTGTGAATAAACTGGCTAGAAAATGGAAATCTTATGGCACATTAAAAAACCCCAGCAATTTGTAGATTTGTATTTGTAATTATTCAGAAACTTTAGTGGTTAAAATACTTAATAACTAGAATATTTTAGGTATCATTTTAAGGACTGAGGTAAATGCTTTCTTAAAATCATATCCAAATTATTCTGGTAGTTTAAGCAAAGTTTATAGTATGTATAAGGTTATTTAATTTTTCCTTTGTTTTCACATACATATTGTAACTTTAAACATTTCACTATCATATTTATAACCTCACAGCTCACTAGCATCATAAATGCTTTGATATATTGTTAATAGGAAAACCCAGTCAGAATTTTTAAAAATACCGTGTTCATAGCTTTTTTTGGTATAAAATTGTTTTCTGTAGTGATGAATACTTCAGGATGAAACTACAGTGGAAATCTGTCAGCGAAGAACAAGAGAAGAGAAATTCGAGGTTAAGAGATTATAGAAGTCTTATCGGTAATTTTTTCATATTTTTAGAAATGCCCGAGGGGGTTTATAATGAAGTCTTGTTAAGATTTAAGAAGTGAAGATATATGTGGAGATAGGGCTCAAAAGAGATATTGCCATTGGAGAGTACATTAGAATGTGTGTTGGATGTTCTTAGTTGTTCATTTTCCAATAGGAATATGAAGTCGGTCAGTGTAAGTGCGGATATATTTCATTTCCGGTTCCAAATGTGAATTATAAAAGGTTTATTTGCTTATGGAATTTCATTAAAAACATTATTATCTCCTGTATTACAATAAGTTTGTGTTTATTGATTGAAAAATTAGGAACTATAGACCACCAAAAAGAAGAAAATAAAGTTTAGTTTTGATTCTGTCATCCAGAGATAACTATAGTTAATAGACATTGGTTTATATCCCTCCAAACCATCTCTAAATATGCATATATTTCATTTTTTTAATAAATGACTTCAGATAACAAATTTTTGTTAGTGTTTGAGAATTGTATAACTATTATATGGGAGTAACTATTTCATAAAAAAGAGATGCTTGACAGAATTTTACATTAAACGAATTAGACTTATTTCCTAAGAGTGAGTACTGGGTTACCTAGCTGTTATGATAAAGGCCAGGTTGGTATAAGTTATTTAGAGAATGTATATTTCCTGCTGTACATGTCTCTAAGTTTTTGTCGATAATCTCCCATTTTACAAAAGAAAACTGAACCATTGAAAGCATAAATGCCTTGTTCAAGATCATATAGTTAAGGGCAGTACCCAGTTTTAATACCCTTAACTATCTTGTTAGCTAGCCTCTATATAGTTTTAGGATAACTTTGGATAGTAGTGGAACTTATTTTTAAAATTCTGATAATTGCTTTTGGATTTATTTATAGCTTCATAAATAAAAATGGGGGATGTTTTTACCACCATGGTCAATACCACCTTCCCATGGAAGAAGAAAAATTTCTGAATTATGGTTAGAAAGTGCAACAGGGACGCCTGGGTGGCTCAGTTGGTTAAGCAGCTGCCTTCGGCTCAGGTCATGATCCCAGCGTCCTGGGATCGAGTCCCACATCGGGCTCCTTGTTCTGTGGGGAGCCTGCTTCTCCCTCTGCCTCTGCCTGCCACTCTGCCTGCCTGTGCTCGCTCTCTCTCTCTCTCTCTCTGACAAATAAATAAATAAAATCTTTAAAAAAAAAAAAAAAAAAAAAAGAAAGTGCAACATAACCAGTTTGGTAGCTGTTTTTTTCTGTTTTTTAAAGATTTTACTTAGGGGCGCCTGGGTGGCTCAGTCATTAGGCATCTGCCTTTAGCTTAGGTCATGATCCCAGAGTCCTGTGGTCGAGCCCGTATCAGGCTTCCTGCTCAACGGGGATCCTGCTTTTCCCTCTCCCCCAACTTGTGTTCCCTCTCTGTTCCCTCTCTCACTGTCTCTTTCTTTGTCAACTAAATAAAATCTTTAAAAAGAATATTTTATTTATTATAAAGTTGGGGGGGTGGGGGAAGAGGCAGAGGGAGAAGCAGACTCCCCACTGAGTAGGGAGCCCAATGATGAGCTCAGTCCCAGGACCCTGGGATCATGACCTGAGCTGAAGGCAGACACTTAACTGATTGAGCCATGCAGGCACACACACCCCCTTTTAAAAATGATTATTTATTTTAGAATATGAACAGGTGAGAGGAAGGGCAGGGGGAGAGAGAGAATCCTGAAGCAGATTCCCTGCTGAGCTCAGGGCCATTGTGGGGCTTGTCCCAGGACGCTGAGATCATGACCTAAGCCAAAATCAAGAGTCAGCTGGTTAACTGACTGAGCCATCCAGGCACCCCAATTTGGTTGCATTTGTAAACATAAAGACAAATGATGAGTTTTTTCAACTTAAATTCAATTAATTAACATACAGTATATTAGTTTCAGAGGTAGAATTCAGTGATTCATCTGTCTTTATAACACCCAGTGCTCATTATATCATTTGCCCTCCTTAATGCCCATCAGCCAGTTAGTTACCCATCCCTCTGCGTCCCTCCCCTCCAGCAACCCTCAGTTCGTTTCCTATGATTAAGAGTCTCTGATGGTTTGTCTCCCCTTCTGATGTCTTGTTTTTTTCCCCCTCCCAATGAGTTCTTTTTGGTGATAGTACTTTTGAATGTAAAGTTTTTATCTATTCGTGTAAGTAATCTCTACACCCAGTGTGAGGCTTGAACTCATAACCTTGAGATCAAGAGTTGGATGATCCTCTTACTGAGCCTGCCAGGTGCCCCAGTACTTTTGATTGTAAAATAACTTTATTTTTCTAAAAAATAAATTATACCAGAATAAACTGTGTCTTTCCTCGGGTTAAGGCAAAAGATTGGGAGTCTTGAGGCATGGGGCTATATGAAGTTTCCAGTTGAAGTCTCCTGCTGTTTTCACTTTTAGTAGGGAAAATGGTAACTGTTATTTCCTGTTTGAACATAAAATATTTGAACTGGAAGGGATCATACAGATTAAGTAATTCAATATTTTAAGCCTTTCTTTTTCCTTTTTTTAAAGTTTTAATTTATTTATTCATTTAAGTAATCTCTACACCCAGCAGGGGGCTCGAACTCATGACCCAGAGATCAAGAGTTGCATGCTTCCGCTGACTGTGAGCCAGCCAGGCATCCCTCAAGCCTTTTCTTCCCACATGTCATATCATCTTCCCTTTTTAATCAGGCCGCAGTGATAATGGCTCTGATATTCTCTATCTGTCTTGTGTCTTATTCTCACTTTTACAGGAACTTGGAAGAAAAATGTAGATGTTTTAAATCCCCATAGTATAATTTAAATTGAGCCATACATTAGTCCAATTCTTTCATTTTTAGCAGATAACAAAACTGAAGCCCAGAAAAGGTTAGTAAATTGTCATCTGTAGAGTTAGTTTCATTGCCCAGACTCATTCATAATCAGGTCTAATTCCTAATTCAGTAGCCTTTCAACTGTACCGTGCTTTTCTACCAGTAGAAGTGTATATAATAAGTTGGTTTTAAAGCATTCTTTTTCTAAAATGAAACAAGATGGGATCGGGAGGGAGACAAACTGTTTGAGACTCTTAATCTCACAAAACAGATGGAGGGTTGCTGGGGGAAGAGGAGGTATGGAGAGGGTGGTTAGGTTATGGACATAGGGGAGGGTATGTGATATGGTGAGTGCTGTGAAATGTGTAAGCCTGATGAGTCACAGACCTGTACCCCTGGGGCACATAATACATTATATACGTTAGTAAAAATAATAATAAAAATTTTTTTAAAAAACTACTAGAGTAGTTTTTCTCAAAAGTATTTTTTAGGAAAGATTACCAAAAGCTTTTTTCTGTTCGTTTTCTTTGGTATAAATTTGCTTTATTAGAAAATACACAGGTAAACTGTAGATTTTGCGGTTAGTGCCAAGAAGGTGGATTTTATTTTAAGTGTGAAGAGAAACTATTGGAGCATTTTAAATAAGACCATTTTATTTATATTTTAAAATCATTATTTCTGCTGTATGGAAAATGGGTTGAATCAAGGTAAGAATAGGAACAAGGAGACCAGTAAGTGGGAACAACTATAAGCAATAGGTGATAGTAATGGAGATGTAGAGAAATAAATGCATTCCGCTTATATTTTGGTGACAAAATTGATAAGACTTTCTGATGTATTGAATCTAGGATATGAAGAGGAAAGAGAGAATTTAGGATTGGACTATATTTCTTGACTTGAGAAATTGGCCATTTGGTGGTTCCACTAATGGAGATGAGGAGATTGGGGTATGGTGAAATTGAATTAGGTGTTACTTACATATTGCTTAAGGTGAGACATAGTAATGTAAAGTCAAGTGGCTAGTTGAATAATCTGGAGTAATCTAGTTAGGAGATAGAAATTTGGGTATTATCAGTATAAGTATCGATGGGAATAGATAATGTCACCTGGGGGAGAAAAAGAGGCAGATAAGAAGGCTCGGGAATCCTGGTCTTTATCCCTAACTTCGGCTGTATGCTAGAATCACCAGGAATTTTTTGAAAATCATGTTCATTATTTTAAACATTCGTACATTCATTTAATAAATATTTACTTATTGCCTCTTATGTGGCATTTATATGGCTCTCCCCTAGGCTCTGGGGATTTATTAGTGAACAAAACAGACAAAATACTTACCTTCAAGGACCTTCTATTCTTGTGGGGAAGAACAAACAGTAAATAAGATAAGTAACATATGTGGTATGTTAGTGATAAGTGCTAAATAGAAAATGAGGCAGCCAAAATGGTTAGGAAGTTTATGTGTGATATTGCAGTTTTAACTTGGGTGACCCAAGAATGCTTTTACTGAAAAGGTGATATTTGAGTAGAAACCTAAAGGGGGAAGGGTGAGATGCCAATATCTAAGTGAAGGGCATTCCAAGTAGAAAAGAACAACATATGTTAGACTTATTTTTCACCCCAGGCTCTCTGCATGTTGAAGTAATTTTGCTCTAGGGGCGCCTGAGTGGCTCAGTGGGTTAAGCCTCTGCCTTCGGCTCAGGTCATGGTCTCAGGGTTCTGGGTTCGAGCCCTTCATGGAGCGCTCTGCTCAACGGGGAGCCTGTTTCCCCCTCTCTCTCTGCCTGCCTCTCTGTCTACTTGTCATCTCTCTGTCAAATAAATAAAATCTTAAAAAAAAAAAAAAGTTTTGCTCTAAACAGATGGAGACAAAATGGGCTGCCATTAGAGGGGAAAGTGAGGTTAAGTAAGGCTTTGATGAAGATGAGAGAAATAACAGTATGGTTGAAAGCTAGGTGAGAATGGACCAGGTAGGAAGAAAAACTGAAACTAGAGAGGGAGACAAGAATTAACGAGGGCATTATCTTTGGGTAGCCACTAAAGGGTGGATTTCATGCAGTAGAGGAGGGATTGGACTTGACCACCATCCTGGAAGCTCCTTTAGAATGATAGGAGAGGAGACTGAATACAAATGCAGTTATGTGGTTAAAATAGCAGGATTCTGTGGATGTTCTCTTTGGATAACTTCAGTTTTCTCAGAAATAGGAAGCAAGGGCCTCATCTGAGAGCTTGAGTTGGGAGGAGATAACATGTTGGAGTCTTCTTTAGCTATAGCAAGTTAGATGAACAGTTGGATTTAATGAGAGCCCTTTTTTCCCCCCTAAATTTAAGTACTAATTTTCTTTCTAGAAATAGTTTCTAGAAGTACTTTCTTTACAAAATATTTTTATATATCATTTTGATCCCTTTTTGTTTTCTGCCTGGCATGTCACTTCTAAATATACAAGAGGAAAGAAATGCAGATAGTTCATGAGGGTACAAATAATTTTTACCATGTTTAAGAACCCCTGTTAAGGCAGATATTCTGTATTATCATGACTGTGTAAATTGTGCTTGAGTTAATAAAACATAAACTTATGTACCCATTTATCAACACTGATTTGAGAGCAAAACATTTTGATGTTTTTTATTTTTTTATTTTTATTTTTTAAAGATCTTATTTGAGAGAGAGCACGAGTGGGAGGAGGGAGAATGGGGGGAGGGGGGGAAGCCAACTCCTCACTGAGCAGGGAGCCCTACACCAGCCTCTATCCTAGGACCCTGAGATCATGACCTGAGCAGAAGGCAGATGTTTAACTGACTGAGCCACCCAGGTGCTGCCATTTTGATGTTTTTATTTTTTATTTATTTTTTTTAATTTTTTTTTTAAAGATTTTATTTATTCATTTGACAGAAAGAGAGAGAGAGATTACAAGTAGGCAGAGGCAGGCAGAGAGAGGAGGAAGCAGGCTCACCGCTGAGCAGAGAGCCTGATGCGGGCCTCGATCCCAGGACCCTGAGATCATGACCTGAGCCGAAGGCAGAGGCTTAACCCACTGAACCACCCAGGCGCCCCATTTTGATGTTTTTAAATGAAATTTTACATTCATTATGCCTTTTTTTGGTATTGCTTTTCTTTGAAAAATGTATCCACAATTCCATAGATATGTACTTGCTTTTATTAAATCTAATATAGTGTATTTTAATAGAAAGCTATGATATGTGTCTCATATTTTCTTAAAATGCCCTTATAGAATCTAAACTCATGTCATCTTCTATTGTTAGATTCTACTCTGTTGTAAAATACCTCCCCATTTCTTCACAAGTATAGATTTACCCTGCTACCTGAAAGTAGAGTGTTCCTGTGAGACCTTTCATAAGTCTGAATGGTATGAAGCAGAAAAATAATTATTATTAACTTATATGGAAGATTTTTTAAGCATTCCCAGACCAAAAAAATAACGTCTTTTAGGCTCTTTGCTGACAGATACACAAAATCAATCAAGATACAGCACAGATGCCCACAGACACAGTTCAGAGCTGTGGTGGCTTGACGCTGAGATGTTGAGTGTAGGTCCTGGGGAAGGAGTGTGGTGGGGCCACTCTTGCTACCCAGGGCAGGGGCTGCCTCAGTAGCCAGTTTGCTGCAAAACAAATCCTGAAAGTTATTTTCACTTTTTGTTGTTTTTTTGTAAAAGTAAAAATCTTTGGATTTCTTTTGGTTAGTGAAAACAGGTACTAATGTAGGTCTTTTGTAAAAGTGAAGTGGTGTAATGCAAACTTTTGAAAAACAGCAGGAGTACCTATATTGAGAATGTTTTCAATTTATTCATTTTAAGGGAGTGGGGGTGGAGGTCAGTTATAACTTTTAAACAGAATTGATTATAGAGTAGTTAATTAAACACTGCGTTTCTGTAAATTATTTCTTCCTAATTTACTAAGGGATTCGTTTGGGGAATACCTTTTAGTTGTAAAGCCTTCCACAATAAGCTGCATCTAATAGTTATCAGTGTTTGTGAATTGAATTGTCAGTACAACTTGGGGATACACTCATGGTGATGTTTCCAAATCTGTTTTTAATGTCATGAAATCATTGCTAGCACAATGTGAGTTTTCATTTTCTCAAAATAAAAATAAATTGTTTATACTAATATGTAAACTGAATAATGTATATATGAGAAATAATTTGTCCTGAAGATGTTTGTGGAACATGATAAAGAAGTTGATAATGAATGAAGCAAATATGAATGAAACAAATCTCTTTGACTATAGTTGATTGCATAGTAGCTTTTTTAATTACTGTTTTCAAGTAATCCTGCCTATCACCTGCATCCATGACTGGCATTTTTATTGCTAACTAATATGAATTATTGGTGTTCCTTTTAATTAATTAAAATTGTTTTCTGCTATTGAAAAATTTCTGTGTTTAGATAAGAATTGAAAAATATTTGAAAATATACCCATGAGGAAGTGGACTGATTTTTTGGAAAATATTTTAGAATCTTACTTTATTGCATGCCTGAAATGGAATTTGATGAATTTTTTCATTAAGTAAAAGGTCAGCAAGAGAGTGAAATTTATAGCAAGAAAAATAATTTTGTTCTTATAAGATAATAAGCTTTATAAAAATCTGTTTTTTGAAAAGTTTTCAAATATATGATGATTTTCATCCTCAGAAAAAGATGTTAACAGAACAGATCGAACAAACAAGTTTTATGAAGGCCAAGATAATCCAGGGTTGATTTTGCTTCATGACATTTTGATGACCTACTGTATGTATGATTTTGATTTAGGTAAGTTCTCTTCTAATATCCTAATTTTAAAAGATTTATATATGCTTATTTTAGAATTTAAAGTTATGCCTGTTAGACATATGCAACAGCTCTGTGTGTTAGTTTCTAAAGGGATTGTTCTGTTGGACTGGAAACTTGGAAGGCAGTGATTCCCAGATTTTGCATGAAGAGCACTGAGTTGGCACAGCATACTCATGGGGCAATATGGGATATTTTAAATTTTTGAGGAAGATAGTGACATCTGTAAGGATACTGCTCTGAGTCCTCGCTGATGTAGTTCAGAGTTTCAACATTCGATTTCCACATTCCTCCTAATGAAGTTACAGTTTTGCAAAGCAGGGCTTTTGGCCTTGTTATGATAAGCAAGTATTGTGTGAAAATAGATGAAGGACAGGAAATGAGGATGGTGGTATCCAGTTGGATTCCAAGGTTTGAGAAGTATTACAGTGCCCGACAGGTGCTAAGTTCATAGGACATAAATAGTTATTAAGTTGTTTGGATCTAAGTACTTAATAAATAGAAATGTTAGTTACTTCTTTGAACCTAGGGGTGCCTTGGAAAAAATTACTAAGACATTATGGCATCTGAACTGAGCAAGTTTGGTAAACTTTGTATGAAATGCTTTCCTCCCTTGTGAAGGAAAATACTGATGTGATGATACATTTTTGGACAAGCCAGGCAGATAAAATTCTCCAGGCCATGTAGAACTTTACTCTGTTTTCTTGGTATGTGCATTTCCTACGAAAATGGGTTAGCAAGATGGGCTGGTAGGGGTAGTAGCGGATTGTATGAGGAAGGGTTAAGGGGGAAGAAAATATAAGGTATTAATATTTTAAGGAGTACGAACTTGAGCTGTTTCTTTAAAAATCAACCTTTAGGTAAGTATAAGTAATGGAAAAGTCTCTGAGTTATCTACCATGTGAGTGATTCCCAAGTAGAGAATAATGGAAGTAGATGTTTTCCAGATTTTTTTTTTAAGATTTTATTTATTTATTAGAGAGAGAGAGAGAGAGAGTACAAACAGGCAGAGAAGCAGGCAGAGAGAGATGAAGGGAAGCAGGCTCCCTGCTGAGCAGAGAGCCTGATGTGGGGCTCGATCCCAGGATCCTGGGATCATGACCTGAGCCAAAGACAGAGGCTTTAACCCACTGAGCCACCCAGGCGCCCCTTCCAGATTATTTTAATAGAGCTTGATATAGCTTTTGGAGAAGGTAATTGGATATTTAGCATATTAAACCTAAATGAACCTTGAATTATGGTACATTTTCCTCACCTTATGTGAATTCCTCTTCTTTTATATGTTAGGGGAGGATGTAAACTCTTTTGTGGATCTTGAGGCATTAGCCTCTTTGGTGACTGAAAACCACAGATTTCTCTTTAAAATGTAAAATTTAGCCAGTGCTATCTATCACACCTCATATTGGATCATTGAAAACATATTGGTAGAGTGCTTTTCAGGTTAAAATGTTGTCATGCTTGGTTTTGACTCCTTACCAAGAGCAGCCTTTTGAAGAAGTGGGGAAATAATCCCAATAATATGAGTCAGGCTTTATTGTTTGAGAGAGTGACTCAAGGTTGCAGAAGTAGTAAATATTGGACTGGGGGTAGAGACGCAGTTCTTTATTCTCAGGCTGGCATTTTTACCTCTGCTCATCTACCACGCTGACCCATTGCCATTTTACTATAGGGACTGGGACTGTTGTCTTAGGGAACAGGAGGCATCGTCTTGTACTTTCAGGTGATAATTTTGAAATAGGAATTCGTGCATTTTCTTAGGAGTTCCTGAATGCTCAATTTTTTCAGGGTGTAGTCCCAGACCAGCTAACTGGGTAGATTGCTGTCTTCATTTGTCTGTATCAATCCCTCATTCTTTCTAGTCAAATACTTAAGTTATCTGAAACATAGCCAAGGTTCCTGTTAAGAACTCTGGCTTTGTGAGGAGCCAAGGTAGTTTTCATAAAGCAGTGCACCTAATTTCTCATCTTTTACCGTGGCAAAGTAACCTTGGCTGTAAATTTACTCTCGTAGGTAATTCTATCATATTGAGTTCTTTGGCTTCATAGACCAACTAAATGAGGTATAGGTGTATTTACACTGAATACAGTCTCATTAATAGTGAGGAAGGAGACAGAAATTACCAAAAGCAGATGGAAGAACTCAAGGAAGAATAATTCTTAGCTAGTGCAAAGACACTATGCTTAGGATGTTTCTATGGGAGGTAATCTTTTTAAATGGTGTGTGTACATAATGATGATCCTAAATAACCACTAAAATATTAAATTTTACTCAAAATACTGTATGTAAGAAGGCAGAGTGTCTAATTAAAAAAAATTATTTCCAGCTCCTAAGATTAATATTTTTTATTTGATGCTCTAAGGGCTAAGCTTCAGTTAATCTGAAAATTGACCTATATGTGTGAAATTTTTCTTTTCAGTGGAAGAAAGTGTACACTAGGATGATAAGAAGTTCATTTCTCATACCTCCCTACTGAAACAAATTTGCTCTGAAAATAATTTTAGGGAACTCCTTGAGAAATTGTAGTAGTGCTGGTTAAGATGTGCATCAGTCAGCACTGCCGCAGGATCTTAGTGTCACCGAATGCTAATTTAAACAGCTTTAATCTTTCTTTAATTAAAAGGAATTTGTACATTAATTCCACCCCCGCAACTCATGACATACCCCAAAGAACATCATGTGTAAAATAAAATAGATTAAAAGCAACTAGAGTATGAAGATTAATTTGACTACTTGCTTCAGCTAAGACTTGTATAAGAAATATGGTAGTGATCCCATATGAAAGCTGAAGACTTAAATGATTAAATTAGCTTCTTAGAAATTTTTATTCATTATAACTTTATAATAAAGCACTTTTATTCCCAGATGAAAGATGCTTTGTAAATCTTTTGAATAGCACACTTTGAAATATTTTTATTATAGACTGTATGCAGTCAGACCCAGTAAAGTAGTACTCCTTTGCACTCTGTTGAATTCAGATCAAGTTTCTCTCATGCTTTAATTGGTTTAGGCTTTATATGTCTTTGCTTTCTCTGTGTCATTGCCATGTAGAAAAGTGCTGATAACAATTTAGTCTTCCTTCCAACGTATTTATTCTTTTTTAAAGGATTTTATTTATATATTTGAGAGAGAGAGAGAGAGAGAGAGATCACAGAGGGAGAGAGAGAAGCAGAGAAGCCAACATAGGGCTCCATCCCAGGACCCTGGGATCATGACCTGAACCTAAGGCAGATCGCTCAACCAACTGAGCCTCTCAGGCGCCCCTATTCTTTTTTTCAAAGTGTTGTGGTTTTTTTTTTTTTTTTTTTTTAATTACGGTTCTCCAGGGGAACAGAACCATTAAGGTTATGTATGTTTATATATTTTCATTTCTGTTTGCATATATTTATTATATACTTTGACATATATACACAGAGAAAGAAAAAGGTTCTTTTAAGGTATTGGCTGACACGATTTTGGAGACTGAGAAGTCTCGCAATCTGTTACCTGCAAATTGGAGACCCAGGAAAACCCAAAAGCAGGAGAACCAGTGGTGTAGATGCCAGTTCAGGTCTGTAGGCATGAGAACCATGGTAGAAGATCAGTGCCCCAGCGCAGAAAGCCGGGCAGAGCACATTCAACCTTCCTCCATCTTTTTATTCTGTTCAGGGCTTCCATGGACTGTGTGGTGCCCACCATATCTGGGAGGGCCATCTGCTTTCATCATTTCATCATTCAAATACTAATCTCATCTAGAAACACCTTCAGGACACTCACAGAAGTAATGCTTAATCAGGCCTCTGAGCATCCTGAGGCCTTCTCAAGTTGACAAATCTAATCATCACAAGCGTGCATGATTTTTTAAAAAGTCTGTGATAAATTTATAGAAATACTTGTATTTAGCTATTGTGTCATACACCACTTTTTTCTGGCATTGTCTCCAAATGTTATTCCTGGTTCTGTAATAATTGGATACCCACCATGGCAACCCAAGTGTTTTTTCATGCTAATGTGAGTAGAGCCATACTTTTTCACAGGGTGTACTATAGACATAGGTTGATAGGAACATAGCAGTAGATGTTGGGAAGTTCAGAACAGATAGAGAGAAACTTATTTGTAGGGAGATCCTGAGGTGATCTGAATTGTCTCTGTGTTATACCTCTAATCTGAGGTTTCTCAAGAAACTGGCCTGCATGCTTCCTGAGGTTGTTTGTTAATGCTTTATGCCAAAATAGGAAGAGAGATGTAGAATTGTATATCATTTCTTGCAGAAATATCCTCTTCCCCTTTAAAATATATACTCTTTTAATGGCTTCAGTGCACATCAATTTTCGTGAATGAGAAGAATGTAAGCTTTAGACTTAGACATGAAAGACTGTATTTTCTGTGACTTCAAGCTGCCTTGGAATTAAAAAAAAAAAATCTCTGTGTAACTTTAACGCATGTATAAAAGTTACCAAAGTTGAATAATAATTTGTGTGTGAAATGGCATACTATGAACTTCTGCCCCTTTGTTGGTTCAAGAATGTTTGTCTTAAATCTGAAATCAGTTGTTAAAGAGTTAAAAGAATTGATAGTTTTATAAGCTGGAACTAAAAAATACGGGAGTGTTAAGCATCTGCCTTTGGCTCAGGTTACGATATCAGTGGGATTGCCCACATCAGGCAGGCTCCCTGTTCAGCGGGAGGCCTGCTTCTCCCTCTCCCACTCCCCCTGCTTTTATTCCCTCTCTCACTGTCAAATAAATAAAATCTTAAAAAAGAAGAAGAAGAAGAAGCAGCTTGACATGTTCAGATGGAAAGCAAAACCAAGACTTTTTGTATAAGTGAGGGGCCTGATTCTTTAACTTTCGAGTTTTTCTTTTTAATCATGGCCTATAATTGTCATGACTGAGAAATTACAGCAGCGTCAAGAGAAAGATCACCTTTCTTTTGTGATGGTTTCAGGTACAGAGTATTAATTAGATTAAACGCAGTTGCTAGCATTAGTTATCCATAGAGTAACAAGAAAAGAAAAACAAGAACATAGATATGAGTACTTAAAAGAAGTACATAATTTTGTTATGACTTCTTTTGGTTTAGATTACCAATGACCTGATGGCTAAAGCAGTTTAGCCACTTTTTTCATTCTTGTTTGGCTTGTTCATGGCACTTAGTGCTGTTGGCTGCTTGGGTCCTGAAATTTTTTTCCCCTTGACTTTTATAACACTTTCTCCCTTGACTTTTTTCCCTCCTCTTTACTTCTAACTACTCCTTCTCAAATGTCCTTTGAGTAGATACTCTTTTATCTTTGATGTTCTTCTGGGTTTTCTCTTCACCCCTCCTCTTTATCATAATAATTTTACATATTGTTTTTTTAATAACATTATAACTCTCTTGATAATGATATCTACACCAAGACGTATAATAGTAGCTATCTGTCTGCTTGACATCTCAGTCTAAACTCATTTTTCTTACTCATTGCTAGACTTCTGCCTTGTTTATTTTCTTTTCTTGGTAAATGCCATTATCTACCAGTTTCTGAAAGCAAAGAACAGATGAAATTTTAAGTGAAATCATGGTGATATGCACAGAAGGATACATAAAGCTTAGGTTTTCAGAGACATGATTTTTTTTTTTTCTCTATTCTTAGGGTATGTTCAGGGAATGAGTGACTTACTTTCCCCTCTTTTATATGTGATGGAAAATGAAGTGGATGCCTTTTGGTGCTTTGCCTCCTATATGGACCAAATGGTAAGAATAGGGGCTCCTTACTTTAATCAAACTAATTTTGAAAATTTTAGTTGTATAATCTTATTATATAAGATTGATGTTTATATTTAGACAATTATGGTGGAACTTAAAAGAATTACTCCTTGTTATTTGTTTCTTTTTAAAATAAGCCTTTCCAAGGGACTTGAAAATATGGACATTGCTTTTAATACAAAAAGTAGATAGTAAATGCCTATAGCATAGTAACAGTCAGGGTTTAGTATCAGTAAATGCTTGTGTTCTGCAGAAGAGCTATGAGTCATAGAATATTGATGGAATAAATGAATTCAGTGCTTGTGAGGTAATTGAACTTTCATATTATCTGCTTTGGAGATAAAGCTTAGTCATGCCTAGTAATATCCTTACTTTTTCTGAACATTTTGGATTTTGTTATTATAGTATCTGATTTTTCTTCTAGATCTGTTTGAACTATTTGTAACAGTGACACTTTTATAGTGATTCACTGTTACTTTCTCAGAAGCATGTGATTATTAGAGTTGAACTGTGTTTATATATACATATTACTACAAAGAATATTGTATCTATTGATAATAGCTTGGAGACAGAATTCTGGGACAATAGCACAGAGAGTATTAATAGGGAAACAAAATAGGTTTCTCAAGTAATCTATTAGAAAAAACAGCAGAGAGCTAAGAATAGATAAAGGCATATGAAATCCAAAGACCTGACTACATAGGTCACTGTAGTGTTTAGAGAAAAACTAATATACTTGATGCTGGACTTTGATGTTGGGTATTCTAATGACTTGCTTGCAAGGGGATAAAGATTTTGAATATGTAGTCATATACAGTGTTTCCTTATAATATAAGGTTTAATTCATTTTCTGGGATACAAACGTGGAGTTTAGAAGTACCCTTCTCTTTTTTCCATACTTCTGTTCTTCCCCCTCTTGCTTGCCAATTTTTCTTTCCCCTTCCAGTTTCTCCCATTTGTATCTATTTTCTCAAGTCTCTTATATCCATGGTTGCATCTCATCCTCACTTCTCCTACTTCTTTTCAAATGCATATTTGATAAGATTTGATAGTTTTTAAAATACTTTTTACTCTTAAATTAATAAGGATTCAAAGTACCTAGTCATGAACGTGAATTAAGGTTTTGGATTATTTGGAAAGATTATTAATTGCAGTAATCTGCTAATATCATAGTTTGTCTTCCTTACCTTTTTGATTGATTGATTTTACCTGCCTTCTTAGTTCCAATTACTCCCAAGTGCTCTAGAAACCTGAGGCATTTGTTATAAAGGTCTGTACAACTGATACTAATTGTATAAAAACTGTTGTCTGCCTTTCTTGTGTTTTTGTTGTTTATCCTCTTTTTGCTAGAGCTAGTATGTTCCTTGATAAAAGGGTCATGTCTTTATTTAACTAGTTTCCTGGTATGCTTCCAGAATTTTCCTAATGCCAACATGAGGTTTTTGTAGAATAAACACATGAATATTTCCCCAGTGCTTAGTTTAGACCTTTACTTAAATAGTAAGTATTCCAAAAATATTAACATGAACATACGGTTTAGATTTTTACTGTAATAACTTTGATAAAATTGATACAGTATTGACATGTTCAAAAAATTGGTTTATGATGCCATATATATATATATATATATACACACACACACATACATGCATGTGTATGTACATACATGCATGTATCTAGGTCTCAAATGTAAAGACTTTTCTGAACATCTGTAATACGTACTTTACAGTCTTTGTCATTTTTGTGTATGAAGGTTCAAATTCTTTCTTCTTTTTCATAGTAAATGTTTTCTGTGTTTGCCTTTTCCATTGAGGATGGTCTGGGGATTTTTCTAGTCTTTATTCTAAAAAAAATCTCTTAATATATTGTCTACTAACATTTTTTTTTCTATTTGAATAAAAGGGTAATATTTTGCAATCAAAATAATCTGCATGATTATTTTTTACTGCATTGCTATTGGTTTGATGTCCTTAAATCCATACCACCATTTGACTCCTTCTTTTTGTTTTACAGCTTTATTTCATGTAAGTTTTTATTTCTTTTGTGATGGCTGAACCTTATGTCCATAGATTTATTATATTTACTCATATCTAATGTAGGTGTAGGCGTAGGCTATGTGTCTATTATAGAAATATTATGGAAAGATTAGCAAAATGATCTAATGAACTTTCTTATACCCACCATTCATTTTGCCCTTCAGTTTAGTTCTTCCCTTCTTCTCCTTACCTCCCTCCCCATATATATGTGTGTGTATATATGTAGACATATGTATACACATATATACCCACATGTGTACATATATGTATAGATATACAGATATATATAAAGATATATAGATAGATATACAGATCTACATACATGTGTATGGGTATGTGTACACATACATATGTATTTATATGCACACATGTATATATTTTACAGATTCAGTTAAAGCCATTTGTATATCCATTGTTGATCTCATTTTCTCTTCTCCCAGAGTAGCTACTTTTCCAAAGTAGCTGTCATTTTGGGAGTGGTCTTTTTTTAGAGCAGATTTGCCATGTTGGTACTACCAGACCAACTCTGGCCTTTGGCTGTCATAATAAAAATGATGCTACTAATCAAGAGTTGATTCTGTCTTTCCCTTACAGGTCCGTGTGGTAAATGTGAAGAAATAATATCCCAAAGGCTTGTGTCAGTCTAGTAAACTAGTTCTTTAAGCATAAAGGAGAAATCAGTTTTTTAATTTTTTTATTTTTTTAAAGATTTTATTTATTTATTTGACAGAGAGAGATCACAAGTAGGCAGAGAGGCAGGCAGAGAGAGAGGAAGGGAAGCAAAGCAGGCTCCCTGCTGAGCAGAGAGCCCGATGCGGGACTCGATCCCAGGACCCCGAGATCATGACCTGAGCCGAAGGCAGCGGCTTAACCCACTGAGCCACCCAGGCGCCCCGAAATCAGTTTTTTTTTTAGAAAGATTTATTTATTTTAGAGCAAGTGTGTGTGCAGGGGGAGGGGCACAGGGAGAGGGAAGAGCAAATCTCAAGCATATGCCCTCCTGTGCTGGGCTTGATCCCATGACCCTGAGACCATGACCTAAACTGAAATCAAGAGTCAGGTGCTTAACCGACTAAGCCTCCTAGGTGCCCCAAGAAATCAGTTTTTTGAGAATCAGTAGCTTTAAAATTTTACTTTACTTTATCTTTACCAAGAATGATGCTTTGTCCCCAAAACTTAAATAGAACTTTGAGGGAAGAGAGGTTGTCTTTAGGCTTTTTCTAAGCATTAGGACAATAGGTCACCATAGAAGGGTTGGGACACATGGATAAAAGAAATTTGAATGATCTAGGGAGACTTCCAGTTATTTTGGTCTTCCTTCCCAGCTTCCAAACCTTGACTAAAGTTTTGGTGAGGAGTGTACTCAGCTTTGCAGAGTGTTTAAAATTATATAAACCATAGCAGTTCTCATACTTCATGGTCTCAGGACCCCTTCACACTCTTAGATACTACTGAGGACTCTGAGAGCATTTGTTTATGTAGGTTATATTTCTTAATATTTATCTATATGAAAAATCAATACTGAGAAGTGTATATTTATTAGTTATTTAAAAAACAATAAACCTTTTATACTTTAACATACGTAATACTATTTTTTAATGAAAAGTAACTTTTCCAGAACAATTTACTGAGAAGAGGGATTGTTTACCCAGTGGATGTCTAGTTTAATGAAAATCTGAATTTTCATATCTGATCCTGTATTCAGTCTACTGCGATATCACTCCTCATATAGCCTTTACCCTTGTGGGAGAATTTAAAATGCAAAATGCATGTAGGATTTTAGAATTGTCATGAAAATGGTTTTGACTTCACAGATTACCTAATGTCATCAAATTTAAGAAACAATTAAAATGATTAGTTCTTCAAAATAAGTTATATGTTACAGCTAAAATTTATTTTATTTTATATGACAGTTTGAAGAAATATTTAACAATGCAAGTGATTTGATAAAAGTTTATTGCCCAGGTGTGTGTTTCTTTCACCAAGTTTCTTTCTTTCTTTCTTTCTTTTTTTTTTTTTTAAAGATTTTATTTATTGATTTGACATAGAGAGCACAAGCAAGGGAAGAGGCAGAGGGAGAGGGAGAAGCAGGCTCCCCACAGAGCAGGGGAAGCCCGATATGGAACTCGATCCCAGAACTCCGGGATCATGAACTGACCTGAAGGCAGTGGCTTAACCCACTGAGCCACTCAGGCACCCTCTTTCACCAAGTTTCTTATTTGATGTAAAAAATAGGTGTATCAGTCTATAGCTCTGCATTTTTATTTATCTAAGTGAAATGAATAGAGGAAAAGAAATAATCCTTAGTTTGAGACCAAGGAGTCTCTTTCCCTCCTTTTTAATGTTGTGTTAGTTTTTTAATTTGTTGTGATTTTTAAAGATATAACCAGTGTGGTATAAATCCAGCATTTGTCCTTAAACTCATGATTTAGTTATCAGTGATTTTGTAACATATTTATTAAGTATTATTTATGTGGTGACATTTATTTCCCTTTAAAGCATCAGAATTTTGAAGAACAAATGCAAGGCATGAAGACCCAGCTAATTCAACTAAGTACCTTACTTCGATTGTTGGACAGTGGATTTTGCAGTTACTTAGGTAAGCTTAGTGAATCAAATTATATACCCAGCAAACTGTAGAGTAATATACAGAGAGGAAAAAAGTAAAGAACTGTCTTAAAGATACCTATACCCTGTCACTGTTGCCTGAGTTCCTTTGACAAATGAAAGCGTGGGACCAAACTTTCTTTGTATAATTATGCCTTAAGACAGTTTATTCATAAAATGAATTATTTGTTATTTTATGGTTTTCTTTTAAACAGATTTGAACTGTTTCCTTGAATTAGTAGAAGGCAATTAAATTTTAGGATTTCTAATAGCTTAAGCTGCATAGAAAAATTTGAGGTTGGAATAGGTTACTGTATTGTGAGATAATTAGCATAAGAAGTCATATATATATATATATATATGTTTTTTTTTCTTTCTGTGTAGAATCTCAGGACTCTGGATACCTTTATTTTTGCTTCAGATGGCTTTTAATCAGATTTAAAAGGGAATTTAGCTTTCTAGATATTCTTCGATTATGGGAGGTAAGTTCTTAAATAATTATACAAATGTAATACTTGTTATGGAAGGAAACACTTTATTCTGTAGAGTATAAATGGATTATAATAGCCTAACTGAAAGTTCTAAAGCATGTATCTTATGTAATTCTGATAGTTTTTGTGGTCTTTCCTTAATGATCTTGAATTGAATACCTGGTCTTTGGAGCATTTTTTCTTTTTTTTAAAGATTTTATTTATTTATTTGACAGAGAGAAATCACAAGTAGGCAGAGAGGCAGGCAGAGAGAGAGGAGGAAGCAGGCTCCCTGCTGAGCAGAAAGCCCGATGTGGGGCTCGAACCCAGGACCTGGGATCATGACCTGAGCCGAAGGCAGCGGCTTAACCCACTGAGCCACCCAGGCGCCCATGGAGCATTTTTTATAAATCACAATCCTCATGAGATTTGAGGCCATTAGATTTCCTAAAAACACTTTTCTAGACTGTTGGCAATTGTGTTCTTTCCTTGAGAGGCTTGACTTTATGTGTGGCTCTTCCACATTCTGGTATAGATTTGTGTAGAGTTCAGGGAAGTTTTGACAGGCAGGCAGTTGAGACGGAACTTTGTAGTCTGAAGTATTGGGAGGGAGCTGATCTGTGTTTTGCTTTTTTAAAGAACTTTAAGGTAAAGGAAAATACTAAGAATAATACAGCAAACATCCTGTGAATATACAGCCATTTACTTAGTTTCTACCTGGTAGATATTTTGCTTGATTGCACCAATAGTGTTGCAATGAACATCATATTTAACACTAGGGCACATATCTTAATATCAAATTTTCATGTGTACCTCTGAATATATCCTTAGAATAAATTTCTAGATACCTCTGAATCAAAGACCTAGTCAGTTTTTAAGGCTGTTGATAGATTTTGCCATATTACTCTCAAGAAGAGGTGAAAGATGATTATTTTTCAGAATGGGCAACCAAAGGTAGGAAAGGCCACTTTTAATCACTCGCGGTCAGCTTGAACTCTGACCTAATTACCTTAGCTAATTACTCGAGGTTGAGAAGGTGGGATGTAATGGTGGATTAAAAAACATCCCACCATCCATATTTAACATATGTAAACATTTTGCCATATTTAGTTCTAGTTTTTCTCCTTTTCTCCAAGAAAAAGAACTAAAGATATAGCTAACATCTTCTTTAATCTCTACCCCAAGTCCCATTTCCCTGCCCCCGACTCTAGACAGTATTGATGAGTGTATATCCTTTTATTTATTTTGGACCCAGGGTAACTTGAAAAATAAAATTATTATTTTCTTCTAAGGTATATTCATTATTAACAGGTCAGTATATTTTTAAAATAGAATGTTGGTGTAATGACTAATTGCTACCTTATCTTTATAAAGACAAGGGATTACAGAAATTCTCCCAAGGAAGGGATGGGGGAAATAATCCATTGGGATAATAAATAGGTGTATATATAGTGGAACCCCTGTGTCCTCTGAGGCTTTTATAGCTGGAAATTGGTTCCTATACTTTTGGCCACCATGCTACCATTAGAGAAGGGGATGTGCTAATTGAAAGGATCATTGCTTTGTGTGGGATGACTTCTTCTGTTTGAAATTAGAAGTAAAACTTACATGTTCTTGAGCTGGAATTGTATTTAATTTAATATAATTAATTTATTTTTGAGGGTCATTATGGAATTTAATCTCAGTGGTTTGATAATTAAGCAAAAAAACACAATAATTATCACATCCTAATTTTCCAGTAAATATGTTGCTGACATTTTTTTTAAAGTTTATTTATAAACTGGAGTTTGGTTGACATATAGTATTATGAGTTTGATGTACAACATAGTGATTTAACACTTATATACATCATGAAATGCTCTCCATTTAAATGTAATTACCATCTGTCACCATACAAAGTTAATGACAATACTATTGACCATATTCCCTCTGTTGTATTTTACATCCCATGACTTCTTTATTTTACAACTGGGATTTTGTACCTTTTAATCCCTTTCAGTTTTCCTTCCTTCCTGCTCCCCTTCTCCCTTTGACAACCACTAGTTTGTTCTCTGTATGGAATCACAGTTTAAAGTTACCAGTTTGGTTAAATAAGTATCTCAACTTCTTTTTTAAAGGATGACCTGAGAATATTATTACTGTATAGATAGAATAATCCAAAAAAAAAAAAAAAGAGTTAGATAGAATAATCCTCTGTTTACCAAATAAATTGAACCTTTAATGAAAATTTTGAGGTTAATTGCTTTGTAAATTAAACTTCTAAAAATGGGATTTAATCTGCAAATTATTCAGTTTGATTTATTCTTGATGAAATAAGTAAAAACATTTTAGGTGTGCTTTAGTAGTAGTATTTGTGTGGTCTTTTTCACTTTCCAGATAAGATACTGTTATGTACATTAATAGGAAATTAAGGCTTTAAATTTGAGGCCATTATCTATATTTAAGAAGTACGGCTATTGATCAAATGTTTTACACATTTGGGTATAAATTTCGGCTAGTTGATTCGGTTTTTGTCACAATCAGAGTGTTATGTGTTATGTAATATAATGTAGAGCTGTCTCTGGGAGGTTTTGATCCCATGCACTATTTCACTGAATTTTTTTTCTTTTTTATCCACGATTTAGCTTTTTTTTTTTTTTTTCCCCTCCAGAGATTGAAGGTGATTTATAAGTGAGAAACTAAAGGGTCAGAAAAGTACTGAAGAGGCTTCTACCTTATACCTTAGACTTATATTCATGGATGTAGCTTCTTAATTAATATCATTTATCATATAAATTAGGTTCAGTGATATGCTTATTATAGTTACCTAAAGGGCCACATTGGGAATTCATCATATTCAAATAATGTTAAACCTGATGTTACTATGTAGGTGAAGGTAAGACTTCTCCACTCCTCATTTCCTAACTAGAAAAACAGTGGTCTGTCCTCTCTATGCAACTTCTGCTTTGCATAGAAGTCATTCAGAGTTCAACATTGTTTCTGTGAGGAAAATATTTTAGAATTGATACAGTTTACTAAATAGTTCTATTTTTTGTAGGTAATGTGGACTGAACTGCCATGTAAAAATTTTCATCTTCTTCTCTGCTGTGCTATTCTGGAATCAGAAAAGCAGCAAATAATGGAAAAGCATTATGGCTTTAATGAAATACTAAAGGTAGTTATTCCTTTAATTTAGATTTTAATATTTTGGCACTTTCCTTTGTTTGGTGGTACCAGTATACAAAACATTTCCCTGGAGCTTTATTGAATCCCTTGAGTAAAACTTAAATTATATCAATAACACTTAATATGAAACTGACTCTGAGAATGACAGTTCACTGAATACATACTGGCCAGTTATTTTTACCTGGCTAATTAGGAAGAAAAGGAAATTCAGCAAATGCTCTTTTATGTAGTTTAGTTTTCTTAAAAGAAAAAAATGTCTTTTGCTTATAACTTTAAGATAACAGACTTGGGACAGCTGCTGGATTTAATGTTCCATAAGCTTATTAGCTATTCTTTAACTTTAAAACTGAAATATATATTGAATTTCCTGCTTATTTGTAGTATGTGAATACTTTTATTTTAAGGTTTTTGTATCTGCAATGAAATATAACTGGTAATTGTTTAAATAGTAGAATATAATAGTGCTTTTAGTTTCAATTATCATTTTATTTTATGGATTCATTTTAGCATATCAATGAATTGTCCATGAAAATTGATGTGGAAGATGTACTATGCAAGGCAGAAGCAATTTCTCTACAGATGGTAAAATGCAAGGTATGCAGTGTTTTCAGTAATTCTGAGGTTTTTTATTTGTATGCTTTTGGTCAAGCTGAGGTCAAGAAAGAATTTTTCTTTGTAGAAGTAAGATAAATGGCAGTTTTAGCAAGTTGAAGGCAGGCATCAGGCATTAGCTAGGATTTTACCATTATGGATTTATCACACTTAATTGAAAACAGTCGATTAATTATGCTAGATAAGAAACATAGTACAGCAAAATGGCAAAAATAATGAAAACATTTCTGCAACAACTAAAGAGGCTGTAGAATTTAAGTATTGATGATGTATTATCCAGTCTGAATACAGACTAGGACCTTATATTAAATGTGGTATCCCCAATAAAGAGAGATGCTAATCAGAAATAATTAAATGAGTAGTATTTAGTCCGTGTCTTTACAACTGTATCAGGCTCTTAGTACTTTCTAAAAACAAGGCAAATTTGGTGTATTATGATCTGAATTCAAACCAAATCATTCTTCTGATTTGGCTTTTGCATTTTTATGAGCTTTCCTATTTGGTCTTTGTGTCTTTTTTTTTTTTTTTAAAGATTTTATTTATTTATTTGTCAGAGAGAGAGAGAAAGCACACAAGCAGGCAGAGAGGCAGGCAGAGGTCGAGAGAGAGGCAGGCTCCCTGCTGAGCAAGGAGCCCGATGTGGGACTCGATCCCAGAACCCTGGGATCATGACCTGAGCCGAAGGCAGTGGCTTAACCCACTGAGCCACCCAGGCGTCTTTGTGTCATTTGTTCATGGTTCCAAATACTTCTTTTGGTTCACTTCTACAAACATTTATTTGATAGCTAATCTGTTCAAAATAGGTCAGTGAAACATTTCTTTAAGGAACCTTGTGCATTAAGGGAGAAAGATGGTGTAAATAAGATCTCATTTAATAGCTAAGATTCTATAATAACAGGGAGAATGAAATAAATGCTAAATATTAGAAAAACTATGTTTGTGGGAGTGGTAGGGTGGGGTGGAGAGTGACTGACTTGGGAAAGAAGATCACAGAACTGCTTATGAAAAAAGGGTTAGGATTGCATTTGGAGTGGAGAAGGAAGTTGTGAGAAGATATATAAAATCATACTGTTAGAATAAATGTTCAGACTCTGGAATCAGTGTTGTCTTAAGGAGAAGTGTTATTTCGTGATTACTTTTCCTCAATAGTGAAGGATGGTGTTGTGTTTCATTTTGCATATTCAGGAATTACCACAGGCAGTTTCTGAGATCCTGGGACTTCAGGACAGTGAAGTTACAACACCAGATTCAGACACTGGTGAAGATGAAAATGTTGGCATGACTAGTCCTACATCTACATTTCAGAGTGACTCCTTGCCTGTACTTGCTACCAGTGGAGCCAGAGATGACAACCCAACACAGACATCAGTGTCCCCAAATGTTAGCAGATTAACACCTGCATGATCATTCTTCTTGCTTAGTTTTCGAAGAGACATTCTTTTGCAACATTTTTCAAGTACTTGAAAGGTGGAAATTTAAAATCTTGGTATTGATCATGCTTTAAGGTTTGTGGAAAGAAAGTGTACTGATGTTCTTGCATTAAAGCTTTACAAAGATTTAAACTAATTATTTTTGTAGTTACTTCTACCAAATAGCCTTTCCTTTTCAATAACATTCCTTAGTATTTTTATAGCCAAGTACATTTTATTTTCTTGCTGATGAACTGGAATTGGATAAATATTAGAAGTGGATGAGTTGGAAATTATGCACTTTGAAAAACATTCACTTTGTTTACTCTCAGTTTAGTGGGTTTTGGATTTGATTAAATTAAATGTTGGGCCTTTCTATAGCATTCTAAGCTGAGATGTAGATTGTGTTACCCAAGTGATAAGATAAAAGAATTTGTTTTTCTCTATTGTTTACAACAATACTCAGCTTAAATATTTATGCTGGTTGAATGTGATTTAAATTGGATATTTTCATCAATGCAATTTAATGTGTAGATAAAAAGAGCTATTTCAACCATAATAAGTGGATTGGCAGTATATTTTTTACATCAACGTTTTCTTCACTTGTATATAAAAACTATATAAGTACTTATTTATGAGTATAAGAAAGGATAGGCATATTTTCGTTAACTGAATAAACTTGACTATTGATTTGTATAACCTGATTTGACAAAAGTAATGCATAGCTTCAGTATGAGATCTTTTTCAAAACTATTTTCTTAATCAACATTTATTTCATTGGACTACATTCAACCCTGTATCTGGTATAATTTTAAAATTAATTGCTTGTAATCCTCACTTTACTAATAATGTGTTTATTATCTTTCCTAATAATGCATTAACTGATTAATCAGGTCTTTAAATTTTTATAAAATGCTCTTTGCAAAAAGCTTATGTCAGAAATTTCAGTATACTATCACGAGTCTCAAAATAATACTTTTTTGTATATGAATGAAGCTGTTTTTACCATGCAGTGTTGCATGATTTTAAGTTATGTGGAATTAACATAACTGATTCCGTTTTAATTGTAATTTGTTAACTCCTGTACATATCATTAAAATAAATTTGAAGTTAAAGTAGTGTTTTCAGTTAAATTATACTTAGAAGTAGTCTGATAGTTCTTCATTAGAAGAAAAAAATCCAAGATGGTCCCCAGCACATTTTTTATTTTTATATGATTGAAACAATCACTGGAATGAGTTATGGACATGAGAAAGAAACACGACCCTTTTATAACCAAAAGCAAATTTTCATCACCGTGGGCTTGGGCATAGTGTTGTCTTGGAGGATGTAATTGTCTGACTTCGGAAAGCAACTTCCTATAATTGATGTTAATAATATAAAATAAAAGTTACGCAGTTCTGAAATGGTCCAGGAGACAGATTTTTTTTTCCTCCAGAAAACTGGGGAACCAAATGAACTTTTTTCCTACTTGAGAAGGAATCTGACAATCATGACCGTCGAACCATTAGATTTTAGTTTTTTAATATCATATGTGTGTTATCTTTCATCAGTTAATAATGAGTAAGCCTGTTTAGACAAAAACGTAAACTGATCAGACACTCGGCATCTCCAGTCTTTCATTTCCTGCTGTTCAGGAAATTGCTTAGAACATCTTGATGTCCTTCTTGTTCTTCCTGGACAGGGGCTTTGGAGTTTTTTCCCCACTATGTAATGTCGTATCTACTTCAGAGTTTAAAAAAATCTTAACACATTTAGTAACTTGAACTTTTGTCAAGTTTTATTATAAAACTACTTGTTAAAACATACTGAAGAGTCTGAATTTCTAGCTCATTTTTGATGGGGAAGTAATAATACAGCACAGTGCTAGATAAAGTCTTAATGAGAGTCTACAAAATCCAGTTAGCAAATTCTATATAAACTTGAGTTACTGAGATTGCTAAAACAGGTAAGTCAGGTAAATTGGTTAGCCTAACTTCTTAAAGATTTATTTATTTTAGTTTTCACAAGATGTTCTGTTCGTACCCTGATAACATGTATAATATATGCTTTATAATGTGATATTTAATGTTAAAATTTAAGTAATTCCTAATTTAACTGAGAGTCTGTGGGAAGCCTCTTTGCATTTAAGAACCCCTATCTTGATTGTCTCATGCGCCTAGGACTCTTCTATCTCTTTGTATGTTAGGAACTTTAGTCTTGGTGATGACTAGAGCTTTTTTTGAATAAGGAAAAGAGCATTTTGGAATACATAGTTATTCTTGCTGAACCTGACCTTTCCAAAGATTTTATAGATGCGAACTAATTCTTATGGGATATTCATGTAATTATGTCCATCACTAAAGGTAGTTTATATAAAGTAACCCAGAACGTTTGTTGAAGAACTTAAAACTTAACCCGACTTGTGTGTTACTTTGTAACCAGGTAATATCCTTCTAGCTTGGATTTCTTTACTTTCAGAGGATGTATGAACCTCTTACTATATTTGAAGTTTTGTATGCATATTTTTGCAGACAGGTCACATAGTTTTCTCCCAAGCATCCAGATGGTTCCTGAGCCTGCCTGAAGTTAGAGAACTTCCATTATATATGGTATTTCATAGGGTAACATTTTGACTTACTGTCAGGTAGACCAGTCCCTGAGTTTTAAAAAAGTAGTTTCTTGATTTTCTAAGGTGGATCTACCCTGGTTTGGGCCACCATTTTTAGTATAAAGTGATGATAGTTGTCATGGCCTATTTTAGGTAGACTTCCTTTTCCATTGTACGTTTTGAAGAGAAACGTCCAGTATTACTTCGTTTCTAAACATGAAACAGGATTAAATTTAAAATGAAATCTGAGGTTTCCATCAGTATCTAATGTCATTACCTGATACCAAACATCTGTTCTTATCTGTACTTTTAATGTGAATATACTGCCATATGAATAATGCAATGTCTGTGACCTGTTCTCCTCTTGAGTTCTTATAATATGGGGATTTTAACTTGTAGATATTTGAGTATTGTTCTGATTACAAATATTTTTCTGTCTTGTAAACAGAGTCCTGTTTTTTAGGTTATCCATCTTGACATAGAGAAAAACATTGTGTTGCTCTTAGCAAAGGTAGGGTGGGGTAGGGCAATTAGACTGGACATACTTCTATAACTTTTTCGATGTCCAAAGCACTTTTACACTATTTACAAACTCACTGTAAAGAAAAGCTGATTACAATCACAATCTTCTTCTCTAACAACTATCAGGAATCAGAAATATCATATTTGCTTAAATTAAGAATTGGAATGTTAGAATAGTAGGGGGCCAGCTATTATTCCTTCCCAAATATCTCTATGGTATATTGCTTCTTATCTATGTGGGAAAGAAAACAGAATGAAAGAACATTCCAGTAAGCTTAGCTGTGATCAATGACCAATCCGTTTGTGGTTCAGCTTTTTTAATTAAGAAGATGTATTAACCTCAGAGATGGGCTTTTGCTGTGATAGTCAATAAATAGATGTTTCCAACACCACACTAGTCCGATTTGCGCATATACAAGGGTTAATAGACTGCCTTAAAAACACAAATAGGGCTGTTTGTAGATTGTTTTAAATGTTGTATGGCCTGATTGTACAAGGGACTAGAATCTCTTTGATGAGTGTTACAGGCTCACTTTGTAAAGAAAATTGCTCTCCAGTGGAGAAGCCATCAAGGTACTTCTCAGTGCTCAGCAATTACACTGTATGCTGCTGTCACTGTTGGGCACAACTATGCAGGATACACCCAGAGGAAATTTGGGCCACATGCTTTTTGTTAGCTGAGTCAAGTGTTAAATGAGCCAAATGGAGTATTTGCTGACTAGGAAGTCATTAGCAGTTAGCAGCATCTAACCCAAATAGACAACATGAAGACCAAATTGTTACATTTTCTGAGTGAAATTGTTTAAGTACTTTTACTTTTTGTGCTCGTAATAGACAAGCTCTTAGAAACACATAGATGCTCCTATATCCTCTTCCAGAAAAAGGAAAAAATTCAAGATACATTCTTTTACACCTATCAGGGTGTAAAGAAGTCTAAGAACTGAATTTTGTTAAATTGCTCAATTCAACTTCTGAATAACTTTGGGACAAATCCTTATTTCCTTTTGGTTTACAGAGCTCTTAAGGATTCTATATAAAGGCTAATGGACTTCCTAAAGGAGGGGAAATCCAGTCTTCTGGCTCTTGGTAGCTTCCTTCACGTCCTGTTACCTGGTTTTCCAATTAGCCTTTAAATTTTGGTGTTTAGTATGACTCATGCCAAAATGTTACTGATGGGTGAGAATAGAGGGGAGCAGAATCCTTTTCCATAGATATTTCATAACTAAGAAGGGTGACAAAAGAAACCCTAGCTTCATAAACTAGGACTTACAGAATGGGTAGGTTAGCCTTGGCATAGGAACATCTTTTCTTAGGGAATAATGCATAAGCCTTTAGCCAGCAGATTGAATTCAAGTGATGGGATGTTAGGGCCATCACAGCCTCAGCAGGGTACTTTCCCTAATCTATTCCCTTGGTCCTAACAGGGACCAAGGGAATGTCTCATTCCAGACATGAGACCCTAGTTCCCTTCTTTCTCTTTTCAAAGAACTTATGGAAAAGGAGAATTTTTTTTAAGTCTATTTAATTTTTTCCCTTTTTTCCTCAAAGATTTTATTTATTTGACACAGAGAGAAAGAACATAAGCAGGAATAGCAGGCAAAGGGAGAGGGAGAAGCAGGCTTCCCAAGGAGCAGGAAGCCCGATGCAGGACTTGATCCCAGGACTCTGGGATCATGACCTGAGGTGAAGGCAGTTGCCCAACCAACTGAGCCACCCAGGTGCCCCTATTTTATTTAATTTTTAAATCGCTTTATTTCATCATGATTAGAATACTCTCTAATCCCATCACTTATTTCCCCCATCTCCCCACCACCTCCCCTCTGGTAACCATCTGTTCTCTGTAGTTATGAGTCTGTTTCTTGGATTGTCTTTTAACCTTTGCTCTTTTTTTATTTTCATGTTTTAAATTTAAATTCAATTAATAAACATATAATGTATTATTTGTTTCAGAGGTGGAGGTCAGTGATTCATGAGTCTTCTATAATACCCAGTGCTCATTACATCATGTGCCCTTCTTAATGTCCATCACCCAGCCACCCCATGCCCTCACCCTTCCCCTCCAGCAACCCTCAGTTTGTTTCCTAAGATTAAGAGTCTCTTGTGGTTTGTCTCCCTGACTTCATCTTGTTTTATTTTTTCCTCTCTTCCCCTATGATCCTCTGTTTTTTAAAAATTTTGTTCAAGTTCCACATATGAGTGCAGTCATATCATAATTTTCTCTAACTTAATTCTGCTCAGCTATTATAATACCCTCTAGTTCCACCCACATTGTAGCAAATAGCAAGATTTTTTTTTTTAAGATTTTATTTATGTATTTGACAGAGAGAGAGAGAGACAGCAAGGGTGGGAACATTAGCAGGGGAAGCAGGAGCGGAAGAAGCAGGCTTCCTGCTGATCGAGGAACCCAAGGTGGGACTCGATCCCAAGACCCCAGGATCATGACCTGAGCAGAAGGCAGACACTCAACGACTGAGCCACCCAGGTGCCCCAAGATTTCACTTTTTGATGGCTGAGTAGTAGTCCATTTTGTTTCTTAAATTCCACATATGAGTGAGATCATAAGGTATTTGTCTTTCTCTGACTTATTTTGCTTAGCATTATACTGTAGCTCCATCCATGTTTTTGCAAAAGCAAATTTCTTTTTATGATTTTATTTTTATGGTTGAGTAATATTCTATTGAATATATATGCCATGTCTTTTTTAATTTTTAAATTTTTAAATTAACGTATAATGTATTATTAGCCCCAGAGGTACATGTCTGTGAAACATCAGGCTTACACATTTCACAGCACTCAGCATACCACATACTCTCCCCAGTGTCCATAACCCAACCACCCTCTCCCTACATCCCTCCCCCTGGCAACCCTCAGTTTGTTTTGTGAGATTAAGAGTCTCTTGTGGTTTATCTCCCTCCCGATCCCATCTTGTTTCATTTTTTCCTTCCCTACTCCCCAAACTCCCCACTTTGCCTCTCAAACTCCTCATATCAGGGAGAGCATATGATAATTGTCTTTCTCTGATTGGCTTATTTTGCTAAGCCCAATACCCTGTAGTTCCATCCACATCATTGCAAATGGCAGGATTTCATTTCTTTTGATTGCTGCATAGTATTCCATTGTATGTATATACAACATCATCTTTATCCATTCATCTGTTGATGGACATCTAGGTTCTTTCCATAGTTTGGCTATTGTGGACATTGCTGCTATAAACATTCAGGTGCATGTGCCCCTTTGGATCACAACGTTTGTATCTTTAGGGTAAATACCCAGTAGTGTGATTGCTGGTTGTAGGGTAGCTCTATTTTCAACTTTTCAAGGAACCTTCATTCTGTTTTCCAGAGTGGCTGCACCAGCTTGCATTCCCACCAACAGTGTAGGAGGGTTCCCCTTTCTCTGCATCCTCGCCAGCATCTGTCGTTTCCTGACTTGTTAGTTTTAGCCATTCTGACTGGTGTGAGGTGGCATCTCATTGTGGTTTTGGTTTGTATTTCCCTGATGCCAAGTGATGTGGAGCACTTTTTCATATGTCTGTTGGACATCTGGATGTCTTCTTTGCAGAAATGTCTGTTCATGTCCTCTGCCCATTTCTTGATTGGATTATTTGTTCTTTGGGTGTTGAGTTTGATGAGTTCTTCATAGATTTTGGATACTAGCCCATTATCTGATATGTTGTTTGCAAATATCTTCTCCCATTCTGTCAGTTGTCTTTTGGTTTTGTTGGCTGTTTCCTTTGCTGTGCAAAACTTTTGATCTTGTTAAAGTCCCAATAGTTCATTTTTGCCCTTGTTTTCCTTGCCTTTGGTGATGTTCCTAGGAAGAAGTTGCTGTGGCTGAGGTTGAAGAGGTTGCTGCCTGTGTTCTCCTCAAGGATTTTGATGGATTCCTGTCTCACATTGAGGTCTTTCATCCATTTTGAGTCGAATTTTGTATGTGGTGTAAGGAAATGGTCCAGTTTCATTCTTCTGCATGTGGCTGTCGAATTTTCCCAACACCATTTGTTGAAGAGACATTTTTCCACTGGACATTCTTTCCTGCTTTGTCAAAGATTAGTTGACCACAGAGTTGAGGGTCTGTTTCTGGGCTCTCTTGTCCTGTTCCATTGATCTATATGTCTGTTTTTATGCCAGGACCATACTGTCTTGAGGATGACAGCCTTGTAATAGAGCTTGAAGTCTGGAATTGTGATGCCACCAACTTTGGCTTTCTTTTTCAACATTCCTCTGGCCATTCAAGGTCTTTTCTGGTTCCATAGAAATTTTAGAATTATTTGTTCCATTTCTTTGAAAAAAATTGATGGTATTTTGATAGGGATTGCATTAAATGTGTAGATTGCTTTAGGTAGCATAGACACTTCTTTCACAGTATTTGTTCTTCCAATCCATGAGCATGGAATATTTTTCCATTTATTTGTGTCTTCCTCAATTTCTTCTGTAAGTACTTTATAGGTTTCTGAGTACAGGTTCTTTACCTCTTTGGTTAGGTTTATTCCTAGGTATCTTATGGTTTTGGGTGCAATTGTAAATGGGATTGACTCCTTGATTTCCCTTTCTTCTGTCCTGTTGTTGGTGTAAAGAAATGCAACTGATTTCTGTGCATTGATTTTATATCCTGACACTTTACTGAATTCCTGTACAAGTTCTAGGAGATTTGGAGTGGAATCTTTGGGGTTTTTCCACATAAAGTATCATATCATCTGCAAAGAGTGGTAGTTTAACTTCTTCTTTGCCGATTTGGATGCCTTTTATTTCTTTTTGTTGTCTGATTGCTGAGGCTAGGACTTCTAGTACTATGTTGAATATAAATGGTGATAATGGACATTCCTGCCGTGTTCCTGACCTTAGTGGAAAAGCTGTCAGTTTTTCTCCATCGAGAATGATATTCGCTGTGGATTTTTCATAGATGGCTTTGATGATATTGAGGTATGTACCCTCTGTCCCTACACTTTGAAGAGTTTTGATGAAGAAAGGATGCTGTACTTTGTCAAATGCTTTTTCAGCATCTATTGAGAGTATCATATGGTTCTTGTCCTCTCTTTTATTAATGTATCTTATCACATTGATTGACTTGTGGATGTTGAACCAGCCTTGCAGCCCTGGAATAAATCCCACTTGGCCATGGTGAATAATCCTTTTAATGTACTGTTGGATCCTATTGGCTAGTATTTTGGGGAGAATTTTCGCATCTGTGTTCATCAAGGATATTAGTCTGTAGTTCTCTTTTTTGATGGCATCTTTGTCTGTTTTTTGGGATCAAGGTGATGCTGGCCTCATAAAATGAGTTTGGAAGTTTTCCTTCCATTTCTATTTTTTAGAACAGTTTCAGAAGAACACGTATTAATTCTTTAACTGTTTGGTAGAATTCCCCTGGGAAGCCATCTTGCTCTGGGCTTTTGTTTGGAGATTTTTGATGACTGTTCAAATCTCCTTACTGGTTATGGGTCTGTTCAGGTTTTCTGTGTCTTCCTGGTTCAGTTTTGGTAGTTTATACGTCTCTAGGGATGCATCCATTTCTTCCAGATTGTTAAATTTGCTGGCGTATTGTTGCTCATAATATGTTCTTATAATTGTTTGTATTTCTTTGGTGTTGGTTGTGATCTCTCCTCTCTCATTCATGACTTTATTTATTTGCGTCCTTTCTCTTTTCTTTTTGATAAGTCTGGCCAGGGATTTATCAATCTTATTAATTCTTTTGAAGAACCAGCTCCTAGTTTCGTTGATTTGTTCTACTGGGGTTTTTTGTTTCTATTTCATTGATTTCTGCTCTGATCTTTATGATTTCTTTTCTCCTGCTGGGCTTAGGCTTTCTTTGCTGTTCTTTCTCCAGCTCCTTTAGGTGTAGGGTTAGATTGTGTGTTTGAGACCTTTCTTGTTTCTTTAGAAAGGCTTGTATCGCTATGTATTTTGACTGCGTTTGCTGTATCTCATAGATTTTGAACAGTTGTGTTTTCATTATCATTTGTTTCCATGAATTTTTTTCAATTCTTCTTCAATTTCCTGGTTGACCTATTCATTCTTTAGTAGGATGCTCTTTAGTCCATGTATCTGGGTTCTTTCCAAATTTCCTCTTGTGATTGAGTTCTAGCTTCAGAGCATTGTGGTCTGACAATATGCAGGGAATGATCCCAAACTTTTGGTACTGGTTGAGACCTGATTTGTGACCCAGGATGTGATCTATTCTGGAGAATGTTCCATGTGCACTAGAGAAGAATGTGTATTCTGTTGCTTTGGGATGGAATGTTCTGAATATATCTGTGACATCCATCTGGTCCAGTGTGTCATTTAAGGCCTTTATTTCCTTGATGATCTTTTACTTGGATGATGTGTCCATTTCAGTGAGGGGGGTGTTAAAGTCCCCTACTATTATTGTATTACTGTTTATGTGGTTTTTTAAATTTTTTTATTTTTTATTTATTTTTATTTTTATTTATTTATTTTTTTTAAAAACATTTTATTTTATTTATTTTTTTTAAAGATTTTTTTATTTATTTATCTGACAGACAGAGATCACAAGTAGGCAGAGAGGCAGGCAGAGAGAGAGGAAGGGAAGCAGACTCCCTGCCGAGCAGAGAGCCCGATGCGGGACTCGATCCCAGGACCCTGAGATCATGACCTGAGCCGAAGGCAGCGGCTTAACCCACTGAGCCACCCAGGCGCCCCTTTATTTTGTTATTAATTGGTTTATATGGTTGGCTGTTCCCATGTTAGAGGCATAGATATTTAAAATTGTTAGATCTTCTTGTTGGACAGACCCTTTAAGTATGATATAGTGTCCTTCCTCCTCTCTCTCTCTCTCTTTTTTTTTTTCTCTCCTCTCTTATTATAGTCTTTGGCTTAAAATCTAATTTATCTGATATAAGCTTTGCCACCTCATCTTTCTTTTTCTGTCCATTAGCATGGTAATTGTTTTCCACTCCCTCACTTTAAGTTTGGAGGTGTCTTTGGGTCTGAAATGAGTTTCTTACAGACAGCATATCGATGGGTCTTGGTTTTTTATCCATTCTGATACCCTGTGTCTTTTGATTGGGGCATTTAGCCCATTTACATTCAGGGTAACTATTGAAAGATATGAATTTAGTGCCTTTGTATTGCCTGTAAGGTGACTGATACTGTATATTGTCTCTGTTCCTTTCTGTCTGTTACTTTTAGGCTCTCTCTTTGCTTAGAGGACCCCTTTCAATATTTCCTATAGGGCTGGTTTGGTGTTTGCAAATTCTTTTAATTTTTGTTTGTACTGGAAGCTTTTTATTTTTCCTTCTATTTTCAATGACAGCCTAGCTGGATATAGTATTCTTGGCTGCATGTTTTTCTCATTTAGTGCTATGAATATATCAAGCCAGTCCCTGCCAGGTCTCTGTGGATAGGCTACTGCCAATCTAATATTTCTGCCATTGTATATTACAGAGCTCTTGTCCCAGGCTGCTTTCAGGATTTTCCCTTTGTCACTGAGAATTTTAAGTTTTACTCTTAGATGATGGGGGTGTGGATCTATTTTTATTGATTTTGAGGGGAGTTCTCTATGCCTTCTGGATTTTGATACTTGTTCCCCAAATTAGTGAAGTTCTCTGCTATAATTTATTCCAATATACCTTCTGTCCCCCTTTTTCTTCTCCTGGGAACCCAATTATTCTAATATTGTTTCGTCTTATGGTATCGCTTATCTTTCAAATTATCCCCTCATGGTCCAGTCGTTGTTTATCTCTCTTTTTCTCAGCTTCTTCATTCTCCATCATTCGGTCTTCTATATCACTAACTCTCTCTTCTGCCTCATTTATCCCAGCAATAAGAGCCTTCGGTTTTGAATGCACCTCATTACTAGCGTTTTTTTAGTTATTTTGTTATTTGACAGAGATGCAGCAAGAGAGGGAACACAAACGGGGAATGGGAGTGGGAGAGGGAGAGGCAGGCTTCCCACTGAGCAGGGAGCCCAATGTGGGGCTTGATCCCAGGACCCTGGGATCATCACCTAAGCTGCTAGCAGATGCTTAACAACTGAGCCACCCAGGCACCACTGCCTCCCAAAATTTTAAAGAAAGAAAAACTTATATATATACAAAAATATGGGCAAACACGATGTAGGGATGGAATATGACTGTAAAGATGAAAATTTAAAAAGATTTTTAAAAAAGATTTTATTTATTTGACGGAGAAAGAGAGATCACAAGTAGGCAGAGAGGCATGCAGAGGGGGTGGGGGAAGCAGGCTCCTT
The DNA here is from genome assembly GCF_902655055.1 of Lutra lutra. NCBI lineage: Eukaryota > Metazoa > Chordata > Mammalia > Carnivora > Mustelidae > Lutra > Lutra lutra. The sequence continues at coordinate 98,869,650 of NC_062285.1, forward strand.
GCTGAGCAGAGAGCCTGATGTGGGGCTTGATACCAGGACCCTGAGACCATGATCTAAGCTGAAGGCAGAGGCTTAACCCACTAAGCTATCCAGGCACCCCAAAAATTAAAAAAGATTTTAAAAAATGAATTGATAAGAAGTTCGCTGAAAGAAGGGGGAAAAAAAGGAGAGAATGTAATCAGGCTGGAGACTAGAACAAAGCCACAATCTATATTTAGGATATATTTTGGTCTGTTAGAAGAAACTGTATCCCAAAATTTTAAAGAAAGAAAAACTTTTATGTATACAAATTATAAAGTTAAATACAATGAAAGGATAGAATATGACTATAACAATGAAAATTTGAAAAAAGATTTTTAAAAAGGTATGGATAAGATAAAATAGTTCAAAAAGGTTAAAATAGGAAAGAGGAAAAACTAAAAAAGAATAAGAAAAAAAATAAAATTTAAAAAATTTACTTTGAAAGACTAAAGAATCATGGGCAAAAAGCCATGATTTCTATGTGCAGTATTCCCATGGCTCTTAAGTTTTGCAGTTCTCATTGAGCGCTGAACTTGGTCTTGGCTGTATGTTCTTGTTGATCTTCTGAGAGAGGGGCCTGTTGCAGTGATTCTCAAATGTCTTTGCCTGAGGCGGAACTGCACCACCCTTGCCAGGGGCCAGGCTAAGAAATCTGTTTAGGTTCGCTCTTGGAGCTTTTGTTCCCTGAACGCTTTCCGTACAGCTTTGGAGAATGGAATGAAAATGGTGGCCTCCCTATCTCCAGCCCAGAGGAGAAAAGCACTCAATCACTCCCGTGTCCCTGGTCTCTGGCCGCACTCCATGTTCACCTGGCCTGTGATAGAACGTTTCTATCTCTGGTGCTGTTTGGAGTCTCCAAACCCAGCAGATTCCTGCTGTGAGCTCCTGTGCCACCTTCCTCTGGGGGAAGAAGGTGAGTCTCCCCAGATCTGCCACTTGTGGGGTCCCTGCTTGAAGAACAGTGGTCCGACTATGCCTTGGATCATGGTTTAAGGTAACCCCAAGCTGAAAGCCCACTCCTCAGCTATCTCTGTAACTGTTTCCCCACTCCAATACCTGGGTGCTCTGCCACACTCAGGCACCCCCAGTCTTTCTGTGATGCAAGGGACCTGAGACCACGCTGTTCCTGGGAGGGCTCCACCCCCACTTAGCTTCTGGAGCTACCTCCCTCAGTGGAGCAGACTTCTAAAGTTCCGATTTTGTCCTCTGCTACTCTACTGCTTGCTGGGAGCTGGCCCCTCCCCCCACAGTCTATCTTCCCCTTTGTCACCTTGGATTCATTTCTCTGTACATCCTGCCTTCCAGGAAGTGGTCACTTTTCTGTTCCTAGAATTGCTGCTATTCTTTTCTTTGATCTCTTGTTGAGTTTGTAGGTGTTCAGAATGGTTTGATAACTATCTAGATGAATGCCTGAGACCTGATGAAATTTAGGTCTCCTACTTCTCTGCCATCTTGCTTCTCCCCAGCATACCCTATTTTTCTTGTTATTTATCACCAATTCAAAGTTCCTTAGTCATAATTTAGAGTTACAAACCTATGTAAAGACAAAGTATGAATCGATAGGTGGTACTTCTGGGCAAATAGTATAGCTTGGTTGAGGCATTTTTTTCTTCAAGGAGCTCAAGGTGGCTTAGAGTAGGTTGTGGATGCTTTCGTCACCTCCTGCTTCATAAGGTTCATGCTGCAGACATAGGATTTATCCTATAAGCTCTTGGAGTCAGACATCAGAAAAAAGATTCAGTCAAAGTGATTGAATTGTTCATACTAGAGAATGTCCACTGTCCTTAGGAATGGGCAACCAAAAAATTAAGCTACCTGGGTAAGAGCACAGGTTTTGAAGTCTGGTGGTCATGGATTTGAGACCCGGCTCAGATGCTTCCTAGTTTTGTGACCATAACTATTCTCTCCGAACCCTCTGTTTCTCATCTGTAGGTGATGATAATACCCCAGTAGTGAGGAGTAAATGGAAAACAACATTTACACAATGTTTAATATGGTGTTTAATATGGTATATTAATATGGTGTATTATTTAATGTGGCATGATTAAGCATTGATAAATGTTATCATTGTTAACTGATGACAACCAAACAGAGATTGCCACAGGCTGCCTTTTTTAATCTTAAAGGTCTGTGATTTGTTTTTTTTCCCCAAAACATACCTTCCTACAGGAATAGCCTTGGGGCACCATGTGGTGTGTTTCCCACTGACTGAGGTTATGTTGAGTTTAAATCTTGAACTATGTGTTCTTGTTTCATCTGAGTCCCTGCCTCACTGACTCCAAAATAAAGCACTATCTCCTCTGTGCTTCAGTTCTGTCCTCTTGTTCAAATTGTGCATAAATGTGTTCATCTTATCAATCTCCCTTTGTGAAAGTTGTTACAAAAATGTAGTAAGAACACCAGTGTATGATATTTCTCATATTTTGCTTATTTTTTTTTTAAATTTTATTTATTTATTTGTCATAGAGAGAGAAGCGAGAGTGAGCACAGGCAGACAGAGTGGCAGGCAGAGGCAGAGGGAGAAGCAGGCTCCCTGCCAAGCAAGGAGCCCGATGTGGGACTCGATCCCAGGACGCCGGGATCATGACCTGAGCCGAAGGCAACTGCTTAACCAACTGAGCCACCCAGGCGTCCCTCATATTTTGCTTATTAATGAAGTCTGAGAACTCTCAAGTTAACCCTCAATGTAGCAAATACAGCAATCATAAAAATTAAAAACAATTACAAGGCCTGTCTGCCGTAAGCATTTTTAGTAGTATGGGAAATTACAGTGTCTATTTAACAGTGAACATTTTATCAGGGAACAAATTGATGCCTAAGGTGGTGGGCTGCTGTTTTAGGTTATTTTTCAGCATTAGGTCAGTTCAGTCAGACTGATAGCAAATTGTCTTTTGTGATTTAATTTCAGATTATATTGTTTAGATATTTGGTGGGTTTAGACAACCTTCTTGCAAAGTTTAAATAGAACTTTATCTTTGTTTATATTTTTCTCCCCTCAAAAAGATAGTTTCTGTGGTATTCAGGGGTACCCAATAGGAATAAACACATTTCCATTGTGTTATCAATCCCTTCATCTGGTGTAATATGAGTTGAAGTGGTGGAGGCCACTTGTGGGGTATTTGGAAATTTTCTTCATGTGAGCACAAGAGCATCACTCATGTTGACTATCATGATATCAATTTTATGAAGACTCAAAGGGTAGAGTGAGGTTTTGTAAGATTTCAGTTGAACTTATGACTATTTTTTTCAGACTGCTGGCTTTTTTTTTTAATCCTTCTATAGATATTTAAAGTACCAGATAGATGGCTGCTTCAGGCTATGTATATAATGTTTGTTTGTGAATACCTTGAAAAGAAAATGGTGGTGTGTATGGGCCTGGTTGGGCTTCCTAAGACTTATGTCATTTCCTTTTATTGATAAATTACTACTAAACCAAGGAACTACTTTAGTTACGGTATAAATTTATACTGGCATGGTATTCATATGGTTCAGTTGGGGGAACTAGGAATGGATGGTACTGACAAGGAACAATTCCTACCACAGAACCTGAAGTTCACCCTGTAAGATCTAGGAGTCAAAGTCAATGGGAAAAAAATCCAACCAAACTGATTATTAGGTTCGTTTTGTGCTATAAAGTTCAGCCTTTTCTTTTGCTTTGTTCAACATGAATTGAAGCACAAAAGGCATACATCATGTGACATAAACTTGATACACTGGAATGATGGCTTAAAACCCAAACAACAAGTTATTTAAGGGAAAGAAATCAGACTTTTGTTGATTTCCAATTTTGACATAGTCACTATTGATTCTCTTTCAGTTATCTCCATGCTTTCCCATTCCATTTCTTTTCTTATCCTTTCTTTTCTTTTTAAGATTTTATTTGTTTATTTGAGAGAGAGAGAGAGAGAGAGAGAGAGCACAAGCAGGGTTAGGGGCAGAGAGAGAGGGAGAAGCAGACTCCCCTCTGAGCAAGGAGCCAGAACTGGGGCTCAATTCCAGGATCCCAGGATCATGACCTGAGCTGAAGGCAGATGCTTAACTGAGCCACCCAAACACCCATCTGACATTCCATTTTTGTTCTTTAATAACTTCATACCTGCTTTCTTCATTCACCCTGGGGAGTGGCTAGGAGAGCTCTTCCTTACTTTCAGTTTATTTCTTTTTATCATTTCCCCCAACACATTTCTTTGTGTGTCTAAAACTTCTTTTTCTCTTGATGCCATTGTATTCCTGGATGGCTTTTCATTTGGCCAGAGTGATGGAGGTGAATGGTGAGGGAGAAGTAGGAAGTCTCTCTCATCTTTTGCCTACAAAATTGAAGTATGTGTGTGTAATGGGAGAAGTTGATAGACTAGTCTGTCCTCCAATTGTGAACTAGGTATAGTCCTTGGTTGCCTTAGTCTATATCACCTTTTCCATATCTTTATCCTGAGAGTCAAAGCATCTCAGGACCCACTTCTATTTTCAGGTGATTAAAGGATGGCTTATATTATTTCTCCTGTTTTTTACAACTGTCTTCAATGAGGACAAATACCTATGTTCAAGACTCACTGATATCCTTAACATAAAACTCACTTAGTTTTGTAGATCCTGTCTCATCTCTCAACTGTTTACTTCCATGACCATTCATGATTACATGTCCCTCTTCACTTGGTAAGATCTTGTATTTGGAGGTCTTCTTATCTGAGGTTATCTCATTTTATATGTTCCCACTTCATTTTCCACTTTCTGACATGTGGGCTCTTTTAACTGCTTGGTCCAAACCAATTCTGTTGGCTCATCTTATGACTGTTGGCTGCCTTCTTACCATGACTATAAGGACAGCTGCCCCATGAAAACATAGGTGTCCACATCTTTAAAATTTCGTCCAAAGATTCCAAACCAGTGCCCAAGTTTATATCACTCTTGTTTCAGAACCAATGAGGGATAGGGAAGAAATAACTGACATTTTGAGCATCTAATATCTGTCAAACACTGTGGTAAGCACTGTAAACACATCCAATTTAATCGACATAACAGTCCTATAAAATGTAAATATTAATCACCCTATATGACAGAAATGGAAGCTGAGAAACGAAGTAACATGTCTTCAAGTATGGCTAGGTAAGTGGCCAAGCTAAGATTTAAACTCAGGTTTATCCAAAACCAATGTCCTATTTTGATGCAGCATAACTTATTTATTTTTTGATGCAGTAACATTTATTCTTAGAGTTTTTTAACTTTTGTAATCAATGCCACACATGCACATGGTTTTCACAGGATGTGTTGTTATGAGAAACTTTTTCCTTTACTCCAATTCCTCTTCCCCAGTGGCAAGATTTTCAGCTTTCAGTTGATTCTTTTGGTATGCACTTATGTATCTCTTGATGCTGTAATATGGTTTTGTTGCTCCTACTTTAATTCTCAGTTTTAAGCATTATCCACTGACTCCCCATCTTGGAAGATGTGGATTTATCCTGTCTTCCCCCCTCCCCAGCCCCTACTATAAACATGCAAACTTCTTTATCTTTGCACCTTCTTATATAGTTGATATCATAATATTGATTAGGTTAAAGCAATTAGCTCAGACAATTTAACCCCAACTTTCATGTTCGTTTGGGACCTAATTCCTTTTTTTTTTTTCCTTTTTTTTTTTTTTTAAACTTAATGTTTGTCAACTGTGGGCTTCACTGTAGGGTGATCTGATGGCTCTGTTTTGTTGAGATTCTCTAGGTTTTTTCCTTTGTCTGACTGGAGGGTAAATAAATGCCTGCTGGTGAGCCTCCTGAGGTTTGTGAGTCTCTGTGTCCAGCACATATGTTCATTTCATCTCTCTCCTTTCAGGATGATACCCCTATTCTCAACTCTGTCTGGTGCCTGTCAGTTCAGAGGCCTCTATTTTACCCCGGAGAATAAGCTCCCTTCATTTACTGAGGGCGGGAAGGGAAGTGGATTGGCCCTATAGAATAGGGGAGGAAAATAATAGGGTTTTAAGTGCCTTTAAGAAAAAGCTTTATTAACATATAATTCATAGGCTATAAAAATCACCCTCTTAAAGTATACAGTCCAGTGTTTTCTCATATATTCACAAAGTTGTGCAGCCATCACCAGCATGTAATTTTAGAATATTTCATTACCTTGAAAAGAAACCCCTTAGTAGTCATTCCTCCCCACCCCCCCAAAAAAAACTTCCTTCCAGCCCTTAGCAACCACTAATCTACTTTCTGTGGGTCTCTTTGTCTCTTTTTCCCCTCTCTTTTGGCCTCTTGTAGATATTGCATGTAAATGGAACCATAAAATATGTGGTCTTTTGTGACTGGCTTTTTTCACTGAGTATAACATTTTCAAAATTCATTTGCGTTGTTACACATATCAGTACTTCATTCTTTTGTGTTGCCATTTATGGATATACCATGTTTTGTTTTATCTTTTTGTCAGTTGATATTTGAGTTGTTCCCACTCTTGGCTATTATGGATAATGTTGCTATGAACAATCATGTACGGGTTTTTGTGGGGACATGTATTTTCATTTTTCTAGGTGTATACCTAAGAGTGGGATTGTTGAGTCATATGGTAACTTTAGGTTTAATGTTTGGAGAAGCCATCAAACATTTTTCCAAAGTGACTACACCACTGCACATATAACTAGGAATAAAACTGCTGGGTCATACAGTAACTATGTTTTAACATTTTGAGGAACTACCAAACTTTTTCAAAATGGCTGTATCGTTTTTCAATCCCACCAACAATGTATGAGGGCTCCAGTTTTTCCATTTCTAACACTTGCGTGTTTTCTATTTTAGCCATCCTAGTGGTTTACAAAACCATGTCTCATTAAGCTTTTTGATTTGCATTTCTCTAATGGTTAATGATATTAAACTTTTTTTCATGTGCATATTGGCCATATATTCTTTGGAGATATGTCTATTCAGATCCTCTGCCCATTTAAAAATTGGTTTGTTTTTTTCATTGTTGATTTGTAGGAATTTCTTATAGATTTGGGATACTGTCTCCTATGAGATAATTGATTTGCAAATATTTTCTTCCAAACTGTGGGTTGTCTTTTAATTTTTTTTTTTTTAGTCTTTTAATTTTATTGATGGTGTTCTTTGAAGAATAGAAATTTTGGGAACGCCTGGGTGGCTCAGCTGGTTGGGGATTGGACTCTTGGTTTCTGCTAAGGTCGTGATTTCAGGGTGGTGAGATTGAGCCCCGTATGAGGCTCTCTGCTGGGTGTAGAGTCTCCTTGCAATTCTTTCTCCCTCCCTCTCCCTTCCCTCTGCTCCTTGCCCACTCTTGTGTATGCTCTCTCTCTTTCTCTCTCCGATAAATACATAAATAAATAAAATCTTAAAGAAAATGTTTTCCATTTACGAAATCTTATCTATTTTTTCTTTGGTTGCTTATGCTTTTGGTATCATAGTTGAGAAACAATTGCCTAACACAAGGTTGTTAAGTTATAATCCAGCATTTTCTTCTAAGAGTTTTATAGTTTCAGCTCCTATGTTTAGATCTGTGATCCATTCTGAGTTAACTTTTGTGTATGATGTAAGGTAGGAATCAACTTACTGCTTTTTCTGTGGATATCCAAAGTTTTCACAGAATCGTTTGTTAAAAAGATTGTTCTTTCCCCCATTGAATTGTCTTGGCACTTCAGTTGAAAAGCAGTTGACCATAAACATAAGGGTTTATTTCTGGACTCTAAATTTGATTCCATTTATTTATATGTCTGTCCTTTTGCAGTACCACATTGATTTTGTTACCAGATCCCCAGCACCAGGTTCTTGAGTCTCTATGTCACATAAATGAACACCGAACTCAAGAGAAAGAAAGCAGGCAGGGTTTATTAGAGAGAGCTTGCATACAAAGGAGCCAACAAGAAGAGGAATTTCACTCCCCAAAGGGGTAGTGAGCTAGGCTTATAAAGGCAGTTTTCCAAAGGGTGAGAGGCTGGGAGTGGGGAAGTGCCCTTCAGTCCCATGGTCATTATCTTGTGGTCCTTACTTTTTAGTGGACCCACGACAGTCACAGGATGCTTTTCTTCATTGTCAATGTTCTTTAGGGCTCCTGGAAAATAGAAATACTTTGCAAGCAGGCTTTAAATTGTTACTTCTAATTTTGATCTGACAACTATTACTTCCTAACAGCTATTATCTCTCATTTGTTCTCTTTCCTAGAAGGAGGTATTTGTCTCCAAGCGAATGGAAACTTTTTTTTTCCCCAAAGATTTTATTTATTTATTTGACAGACAGAGATCACAAGTTAGGCAGAGAGGCAGGTGGGGGGGTGGGGGAGTGGGGGGTGGGCTGGTGGTGGGGAAGCAGGCTTCCTGCTGAGCAGAGAGCCCAAGGCAGAGCTTGATCCTAGGACCCTGGATCATGACCTGAGCCAAAGGCAGAGGCTTTAACCCACTGAACTACCCAGGCGCCCTGAATGGAAACTTTTAACTCTTGCCTCAGACCAGTAGCTTTACAGGACTTAAGTCCCTCTTGCTGTCCCTATACCATCTTGATTTGATGACTATACCTTTACTAAGTTTTGAAATTAACTGCTTCATGAACAGACTTCCAACCACTCTTTGTCGGTCTCCTCCATTTACTCCCACTTCTAGAGGTGTTTGAACCTTTTGGGGATTCTACAATATAAACTGAGTTGCTTCTTAGTCTTTGATAGCTTAAGGTTTGGCTTTCTCCTGTCTGCAAAGTCTGATCACTCTTCATCTCCTTTTAGCTTTGAATTTCTGTTGATATTGTTTCTTGATTTTATGCTCTTCTTTTGTGCCTTAAAAAAGTAAAGGAAATCTTATACTACCACTCTAGTTGGATTTCTGGAAGGGTCAGAAGTGGTTAAGTACATTCTCAGGAAGAGTCTTTTGATATTGTATATGATGATCTAGACCTGGGCCTACCCTTCAGCACCCCATCTTTCTAACTCCATAATCTAGGTTTTATGTTCCTCTTTGGCTAAAACTGCACTCTTTAAGGTCAGCAACGACAGTTTCATAGCCAGATCTCATGGTCCTCCTCTCATCCTCATTTCCTTCCTCTACTCTGCTGGATTCGAAACTATTGACCACAAGTCTTTCTTATCTCTTTCCTAAGCCTTCATGCGTCGCTTCCTTTTACTGTCTTGTCACCTGATGGCTTCTTTCTACCTTTAATTGTGAGTGTCTTCAATGGTTTAGTTCCTGGGTTCTCTTGGTTTTTATTTATTTATTCTTAATTTTTTTAATTGTAAAATTTAAGTAAAAATTTAAATAAAATTTACCACCTTCGTCTTTACCATTTTTAAGTGCATGGTTCAGTAGTGTTGAGCATATTCACATTGCTGTGCAACCAATTTTCCGAAGTTTCTATCTTGTAAAACTGAAACTCTGTATCCCATTGTCCATCTATACCTCATTGTTTTTTCCCTTCAGCCCTTGGTAACCAACATGCCACTTGAGACTGACTATTCAAGATGACTCATGTACGTGGAATCATATAGTATTTGTCTCTTTGTGACTGTCTTATTTCACTTAGCATTATATCCTCAAAGTTCATCCATGTTGTAGCATGTGTCAGAATTTCCTTTTCTATGGCTGAATAATATGCCATTGTATGTGTATACTAAATTTTGCTTATCCCCTCATCCATCAATGGACCCTTGGATTGCTTCAGCTTTTGGCTATTGTGAATCATGCTTCTATGAACATGGATATACAACTATCTCTTTGAGACCCTGCTTTCAATTATTTGGCAAATATGTGTGTGTGTGTGTGTGTACACACATCCAGAAGTGGGGCTGCTAGAGCATATGGTGATTCTGTTTTCACCTTTTTGGGGAACTGCCATAGTGCTTTCCATGGCTGCTGTACCAGTTTACAGTTTCCCCAACCGTGTACAAGGGTTTCAGTCTTTCTTTCCTCTTTATTTTTTTTAATTTGTCAGCTAATGTTCACTGATTTAAACTTTCTATTTCCAGCTATGATCTATTTCCTAAACTCCAGTCCCACATTTATAATTGTACGCTATGTAAAGTTACTTGATATGGGGTTGGGGCATGGGGTAACTGGGTGATGGGCATTAAGGAGGAAGGCATGTGATGTTATGAGCACTGGGTGTTGTATACAGCTGATGAATCACTGAACTCTACCTCTGAAACTAAAAAATACTGTATGTTAATTGGTTGAATATAAATAAAATCAAATTAAATTTAAAAAATAAAAATACAGTAAAGAAATACATGACACAACACTCATCACAATAGCTGAAAATTTAAAAAAATGCATCAATAAAAAAATAGTCACTTGATAGTACAGTACTGCAGTCAACTCAAATTCCCTGTCCCTAAAATTCCTCTTTTATCCCAAAACTTATTTCTTCTTTGGAAATAATGGAAATGCCACTATTTCCAGCCTTGGGTGCTTGATAGTTTAATCTTTTGCTTATATATGAGTTTGTCTTCTTTTTCTGGAGTCATATTCAGTGAGCCTCTAACTCCTTGTTGATTCTCATTTTGACATTCCTTTTTCTACTCATAACTGCCACCATCTAGTTCCAGCTTTTATCATTTTTCCTCCCTCTAACTGGTTGTTTTGCCTAGACTAAATCCCACTAATGTTTCACTTTCATAGGCTATAGTCCCAATACAAAAATAATAAATGCTTCCTCTTCAAATATAATTTTTGAAATCCTAGCATTTAAATTTCCAAATAATCAGTCTTTATCCTGTCTTTCAAATTTTATATTTGTCTTCTGGAAACTTATCTTCTTTTGACTTTTTCCCCCCTACCTCTCTGAACTATTTTATTTTTTTTTTTAATTTTCCTTTTTTGGACTTATTTTAAATTGTTTCTTACATTTGGTCAGGATTCTTCTTCTCAGACAACCTACTCTCCATGAGTGAGGCTATACTCACATAAATTCAATTATTTGGCAATACCTTAACTTCTATATCCAGCTTAGGTCTCATTTCTACCATATATCTACCCATATATCTAAGTGGACATATATGGACATTGGACATCTTCACTTGGCCATTCACATGCAATCTGTATAAAATCTAACTTTTAGGAATTTCCTCCTAAATTGCTAGTATTTATGTGTGGTCTAGTTTAATGTATGGCATCTATCATTTACCCAGTTCCACAACTCAGAAACTTCAAAGTTGTTCTGGCATCTTTTTTCCTGCTCCCACATCCAAGTAGAGATGTCCTGTGGATCTTACCCCTTGACACCTCTTGTTTTTTACATGGCATCCTTAATGCCATTGCCTTAATCCTGGTCATCATCTCCTGGCTACATATTTCAGGTCCCAAGTGGTGTATGCCTTCAGTCTTGTAGTCCTCCTCCAAGCTACTGCTTTTCCAAATACCAATGAGGTTATATTATTGACTTGCATGACCCCCTTCCAATTGTTCTCTTTCACCACAGTAGAAGGTGATAAAGTACAAAGCCATTCAGGTTTAGCAGGATTTGATCCTGCTTTCCTCCTCAGCCTTCTTTCTCACCGGGCACCCTTGCCCCAAACCCATATGCCAGCATTGTTGAACAACAGTTCTCTGTATATTTTCTTATATTCTACCTAGAGTAGCCTTCTTTCTGTCTCCCTTTCCACTTTGGTTAACAAACACAAACACTTTTTTGGAAGCTTTTAAACTTTTATTTTATTTATTTAATTTTAAAAAGATTTTATTTCTTTATTTGAGAGAGAGAGACAGTAAGAGAGAGAAAGCATGAGTGGTGGGGCGGGGGGAGAGGGAGAAGTACGCTCTCCACTGGGGAGGGAACCTGAAGCAGGGGCTCAATCCCAGGACCCTGGGATCTGGGACCATGACATGAGCTGGAAGGCAGATACTTAACTACTGAGCCAGGCGGCCCTTAAATTTTTATTTTTAAATAACTGTATAGTAAAATCAATTTGTTGTACAGTTCTGTGAACTTTGACATGGATAAATCAGTGTAACCACCACCATAATCAGGATATAAAATACTGCTCCTCAAACACCCTCTTGCTATCCCTTTGAAGTCACACCTTCCCCCACCCACAAACCCTGGCAACTACTGATCAGTTAGTTCTCCATCACTATCGTTTTATCTTTTTGAGAGTGTCCTATAAGTGTACATGACCTTTTAAGCCTGGCTTCTTTCACTTGGCATAATGCCTTTGAGATTCATTTAGGTTGTATATGTTAATAGTTGGTTCTTTTTACTGCTTAGTATATCACATGTCGTGAATATCCCAGTTTGTGTATCCATTCACCCACTGAAGGACATTTGGTCTGTTTCCAGTATTTGACCTTATGAATGTGTGTACAGGTTTTTGTTTGAATATAAGCTCATTTCTCTAGAGTAAATACCCAGAACAAGCTCACTTTAAATTTTCAGCTCAGGCAATGCCTCCTAGAAGCCTCTCCTGACTCTTGTAAGGTAGCCTTGAGCACTTTGTGTCTTGTGTTTCTAATGTCTTCTGTAGATAAGTCGATATATTTTGTTTCACTTGTTTATTTGCACGTGTGCTTCTTGCAGCTTTTGTGTGATTTCCTTGAAGGGAGACACTGTATCTCATTCATCTTTACATTGCCAGGACTCAGTTTCAATGCCTAACACAAAATGACCACTTAACAAATTTTGTTCAATTACACATCATCCCAAGCCCTATTCTAGCTGAAATTATCTGTGTGTGGTCCCTTTAGCCTACTTATGTTTCCTTGTTTGGAATACTTAAGAGGCTGTAGAATGTAACAGTTGAGAACATGGAGTTTGGAGCCAGACTACCTGAGTTTTAACTCCTGCTTTTTTAATTGCATGAACGCTTTGGCAAGTTACCTAAATTCTTCATGCCTCAGTGTCTCTTTATATAAAATGAAAATAATAGTTACTGTCTTGCAAGTGTTATTGTGATGATCAATCATGTTTTTACCTAAAAAATTTTCTTAGAATAGAGATTGGCAAATACTAAGCACTCAGTAATATTAGTTATTGTTATTATCATTACTTCAAGCAATGTATGTATTTATTTTATTTTTTAATAGAAAGAAGTAGCATGGTTTTGCTAAATGTTTTATTTTAATTTTTTTTCGATTTATTTATTTATTTGACAGAGAGAGAGAGATCACAAGTAGGCAAAGCAGCAGCCAGAGAGAAGGGGAAGCAGGCTCCCTGCTGAGCAGAGAGCCTGATGTGGGGCTCCATCCCAGGACCCTGAAATCATGACCTGAGCCGAAGGTAGAAGCGTAGCCCACTGAGCCACCCAGGTGCCCCTTACTAAATTGTTTAGTACAGCACTGGACAATCTTAAAATCCTATATTCTAAACCTCAGTCAGTGTATTTAAACTTCACCTTTCTGGAGGCACCTGCCTGGCTCAGCCCATAGAGCAAGTGACTCTCGATCTTGGGGATGTAAGTTTGAGCCCCAAGTTGGATGTAGAGATTTCTTAAAAATAAAATCTTTAAACACCCCCCCCCAAAAAAACAACCTTCACCTCCCTATTGTTCATCAGAGCTGATTTTTAGAGGAAATTCTTGCCAAATAATATTTCCAAAATTAGGTCAAATTATAATTATGTCCCCTCAAGATTCCAAAAACAATTAACATCCAGTTAACATTAAGTCATCCATTTTGGTTTTGAAAAAATTTCATCTTATTTTCTGTACAGAAAAGCAGTGCCAGCCCCAGGTTTTGTTTAGTTTTGTAGTCAAACAAGCACATTTGGTCAAGAGTCATCCATCTTTCGGGAGATTGGTAAAATTTTCCTGTGACATGGTGATTTTTATCACTAAAGTTTTGAGTAGTAAGTACTTCACTTGATCTATGCATTTCAAATTGTCGGGTTTGATCTAGTTACGAGTGGAGAGGAAAAATTCAGTAACCATCAATAATATCAAAGGAATGACTGATATATAGGCATTTAGTTTCCTTTTCCTTCCACGTAGTGAGGAGGATTCTAAGGTTAGTGTCTCAACTATATCTATACAGTGGCTAAATCAGAGCCTTACATTTCCTTTACAGTACAATTGCCTGAACATCACCACATAGCGGCATCACAGGATTGGGAAGCAGTGCCTTTTATGAAAGCCGTCACACACATCCAATCGTAGCACATCAGAGCAGAAAACACTGATTAACTCAAAACAAAATGGCTTAAGGATTCAGTAACGCTGATCTTTCTAATTTTCCTCCTTTTGGGAAGAAAGCACAGAACCTTTGAACTCATAGTCACCTAAAGGCTGAGATTAGCTTGCCAGTAGTAGGTCTGAGAGATGAGAGCTAATATCAGGGGACAGATGTTTTCTTTTACGTTTAACACCCCATTATGTATTGTTCTCACCACCCACGCCCAAGCGTCTATTCAACCTATGAAACAGACTGCACCAGAAGCACAGATAACCCCAGGCTTTAGGTCTGTAATCTGATCGTGGCCATCGGCAGCCAGAAATGAATTTCTTTCTAATCAGCTTTCCATCAGTTCCCAGTCATTCATATAAAGGAGCCTGGGGAGAGGACGATTCCCATTGCTCTTTCTTCAGCACCAGGGTTTTGGACAGAGCCTGGAGCGTGTTGCTATTCCTCCCCTCCCTTCCTCTCTCCGTCTCCGCGGGCGCGGCTGCTGCCCCGTTAGTACCCCCTGCTGGAGAGAAAGAAAATTACACCGGGATCCATGCAGCCGGCAATGATGATGTTTTCCAGTAAATACTGGGCAAGGAGAGGGTTTTCACTGGATTCAGCGGTACCCGAAGAGCATCAGCTCCTTGGCAGCTTAACAGTGAGTACTGAGTAGCTGGCATTATAGAGTAGTGCCTTTTAAGGTAGCGACTGTCTTATCCTTGCCCTGTGGACACCTGATGTAGAGTAAGGACACGCACACCTCAACTTGTTTCTCTAGCATCTGTCTGTATACCCTGCCTCCCTCCTGTCTGCCTTGATTCTTCCTTCTCTCTCCATAAAGTAAAGTGGGTGTCCTGTTCACTTTGTTCTAAACTGCCTTTCCTCAAAGTTTGTAAGTAGAAAGTAAAAGGAGTTCCTAAACACCAAGAGCAAGAGGTTGTATGAACCATTGTCTTACATCTACAACCAAAAAAAGTGTGTAGGATTTTGAAAGTCCACTTATTATGAGTAGGAACAGGGAGAAGAAATTAAATAGATTTCTATGGTTCCTGCAAGATGATTGTGTCTCTTATACCCTTTCCCAGTTACAAAGCCTGTTCTTTAAACACAGAGGTAATGTTTTTATCTTGTCTATAGGTGCTGATTATTGGGATAAAAGAAAGATTGGTTCCTTTAAAAAGTTTTCCTGCTTTCATCACTACTCCATTTTTCATTTTAATTACTAGAGTAATGACAGCAATACATGACTTTAGTATTTAAGACAGTTTTTTAATTTAAATATTAACAGGAAAAAAGTTAACATTTTGTAGGATTTTAGATCCTACGAAAAATTTGAGCGAATAGTGATGGGATTTAATGAAAAAGACAGTGAACAACAAAAAAATTCAGATTCCTAGTCAAAAAAAATAATGCTCTTTCATTGCTGTAACAGAGTTTACCAAACCAATTACAATTCAGTCTGTATCACAGAAAATTCTATTTTAATATCATAGTTCCAAACATGTGCCGGAAGGTTATATTGTACTGGTGTATTATTATTGCTCAAAATGTTGAAGAGTAATCAGGGCAAGTTTTGTAGAACTGTTTAAATCAATTTGCAGAAATGAGTCCAAAAATGTAAATAGATTTTTTAAATATCTAAACATCATGCATATTTGGATGAGATATTACACTGAGGAATTTTGAAGTCATAATGAACTGCTAGAAGGAAAACAAAGAACTCAGAGTTATAGTTAATAGATGACCCTTTCATATAAAAAATTCTACTTAAATATAGAAGAGCTGTGTGTTATGTGGTAGGAAGAAGGCAGATGCTGGGAGTGTGGAGACATTTGAGCTTTTAATGACCAAACGTAGTGTCAAATGCCAATGTCTGCATTGTCTTCTTCAAGTCATAACTAATAAAATATTCATTTCCATGATACAAAAATCTAGTGAGTGAGGCAATAGGAAAATGTGACACATGTGAAAATAAAGCCAGTGGGGGCATCAGAGGAAGACAGTGGTGAGTCCCTGTTCACTGTGTCCCATATCACATGTCTTTTTCTCAGTTTCATGAGGAAGTGATAGACTGGGTCTGATTGCACTGTGCTACTCTTAGCCAGGGAGAAGCTTCTCTGTTTGCTCAAGTCTTTATTTGCATATAAAGAACACACAAAAAAGTACACCTTAACTTCACTTTGTCTTTTAACTGAAAGTTTCCAGCTTTTTTATTTGGCATTTCTGACAGTGTGATCCAAGTTTCCGAAATCTGCCCTTTTTGTTTTTAACCAATAAGACTAACAGTCATCACTTAGTTCTGTATTATAGTAACTTGAGTGGCTACTGAAGTGTTAATCCTTTTCAGTTTCTCAGATTTTACCCTAGCTCCTTAGCTAGTTTTCTTTTTCTCTTTTTCTTCCTCCCCCACTCCTTCCTCCCCCACTCCATCCCTCCCTTCTCTTTCTCCTTTTTCCCCTTCCTCCCTTCCCTCCCTCTCTTTTTTCTTCTATTTGGGGCTGGATATTAACAGCCACTTTTCAGGAATCCTCTGCTGACACAGATGGCCTTCATTGAATACGCTCCCTGGTGTTGAACTTCTGCAGATAGAGTCACGACAATGTGGATCTAATTGCAGAAAGGAGGGTTGTCAATTTCAGGATGAAGTGAATATTTTGTTTTTAAGATTCAATTGAAGCCAAAGTCATTGTTGTGAACAATATGTTCAATAATTAATAGAGTTTCCATATTACACAACTAGGCTAACAGACCAAATTTCATGCTGTAAAGCAAACCTAGAAAGTAAAACAGGAAGTAGTCATATATGAGACTTTATGATGGTCAGATTTTTGTTGCTATTAAATAAAGTGAAGCAAATCTGATCCCCCCTCCTTTAATTTCAACCACTGGCTACCTTAGAACACTGGAAAATAGTGTCCCAGAGTAAATTAGACTGGTATTTATGATCGAGAGTTATGAGTGATGTGGCAACCTCTCTTTGAGTTTATATGATTACTGAGGCTTCTAGCATATGAATGGACTATTTGACTGAAAATCTAGCTACGAGAACTCTGGGATCTAACCAATGTTTGTTGTGTGTGTGTTTCTACCTTCTTGAAGCTAAATAAAGCTAACTCTGGCAAAAAAGATGATAAAAAAGGCAGCAAGGGAAATAGCAAAAGTGAAACCAGTCCCGAAGGTGGCAAGACGGCTGTTGTATTCTCACTGAAAAACGAAGTTGGCGGATTGGTCAAAGTGCTGAACCTCTTCCAGGTGAATGTAAACATCATTACCAAACCTTAAAAGTGACCGGGTGCCGGATGAGAAACCTGTCCTCTGCCGTGAAACGTTACTGAGACCATTTCTGGATAATGTGTTCAAAGTTCCAAAAAAAGCATATTTCATGAAGCTTTATAAGGGAAGTTTGTCTGCCCAAGGGGTGAAATGAGCAGATTTGTGTCAACTGTGTTTTATTAATTCCAAGGGAACCTGCTAGTAATTCCACAGACTATCGCCAGATAAGAGAGTCAGTAATTAAAAACTGGGAGCCTTACCCCTTTTGTTTGTCAAAAGGAGCCAAGGGGGGTATCTTTAGATATCAAGAGACTGCAGCCTGATTTGATTTGTTAACATCTGAATTGTGCACACGTCTGGGAGCTCATTTATTACATCTACCGAGATGCATGAGTAGAGGCATTTGGTACTCCCATGAGCCTCACTGTTACATGAACTAGACATGTCTTTGCGGAGATGAGTCTCCTCCTATAGAAGGCAGGGTTAGCTCTCTCTCTTTATTTTATAGAAATGCAGGAGCCTTTTTTCCAGGTCCAGTTTGGTGGCTTGAACCCTGAAGAAAGAGCCCAGTTGAGGGTGAGGTTAAAGTACCCCAGAAAAACTGTTGCCCCCTGGCCAGGGCGAACCTGATGGCTACTTTACCCTACAGCAAGCGTCGTCCCTTACAAATGCATTTTGTTTGGGGGCTCTGGGTGCTGATTTGAGCTGTCAGATAGGGAGCCTCGCTCTGCGAGGTGCCTGGGGCAGCTGGTGCAGCGGGAAGTTGATTGGAATTGCAGTCACAGGAGTCAGAGCTGTGTTCTTCTGGCTTGGCTAATCACTAGCTGCTTCCTAGCTTCCATTTCTTCATTTGTAAAATAGCGATCATAATTCCCACCTAACAAGGTAGTTGTGATGCAGTAATATGAGTGAAAGTGCCTTGTAAAGTGTACAGAGATGAGGCCCCTATTGTGAGGTCTCTTTGATGACCAGGGAGGGGGAATTAGCAGCCTGATTTGGCAAATATTTCCCTGTTCTCTCTTGACCTGGAAGAAAGGATCAGGCACCATAAACAGTGGTAATGGAAATCCGGGGAAATATTTTAAACATAATTATATCATCTAGTGCTGTCTCTGCTCGGTGCTCCAAGGCAGGCTGGAATCCCGGGAGAAGGAGTTAGCAGCCCAGAGCTTTCTCTTGGCCATCAGCTAGTCATGGGGTCTTAGCTAAACCACTTAACCCATCTGGACTTCATTCCCTTGTCTAAAAATATCTACTCTGCTTCAACCGATGGACATTAAAAACCCAAAGTGACACAATGGGTGTGAAGACGCTTGACCTTAATATTAGTCTTACCTTTATTATCAGCCAATTTAGAAAATACAGTGTGACTGTAAAGGTTAATAAAAACAGAAATGGAGCATCTAGTTTCCCGGTCACAGGGCTGGTTTCTCTATTCAGAGGAGGAGCCTGTTGGATTTGATGTTACTCTGGCCCTGGAATCTACTTCTCCGGCTCCTCTGCTGAAAATTCCAAGACCATCCAGGATTGTATTAGGAATGTGAATTGATAATCACAGGATATCAGCCAGTGTGATGGAGAGATATGGGCTTATTCAGGGGTGGGTTAGGGTGGAGATGAGAACTTGGTCTTCAGTTAACTCAGGGGAAGGTTTAAACCTAATGTTTAAATATTAAATTGCTGTCTCTCCCCTCCCCCCCACCAAACGCCTTAGTGTAAGGAGACTTTTATCCCTGAAACCCATTGCGGGGTCATGGTTGCAATGATGTATCCTTGCATGAAGCTAGTCTGTTGTTGAAACAGAACAGTTAATGAATGGTCCCACTGAGGTGTGTTTTTTGATTGTTGTTTGTTGTTTTGTGGGTTTTTTGCTCTTGTTTTTGCCTGTAGAGATACTTTCTTGGCTGCTTTTCTTCCTTTTCTTTGGCTTGTGTCTCCCAGCTATCAGTCCTTTGCAGACCACCTGCCCGATGTTTGCCTCATTTGCCTGCCATTTGTACTATTTACTTATTTTTTCAAAGGTTATTTTTAAACATTATTGTAGTGGAAACCACTATTAAATCAGGGTGTCGAGTTTTAGCTATGTTTTTTGGAAACATATGAAAATAAAAATATAAATTTGGGGATGATACGATGATGCGATAAGCTAATATTCCCCCCATGTAACTATGCACTTCCCCAGTGGGATGTGGACTGTGCAGGGAAATGATGATACTCATAATTATAATACATCTTATAGGTCTTTTATATGCTTTTATATACCCTCTTAAAAAAAAGAGAGACAGGAAAACCTGCATACAGTCTCTACTCCTATGAATAGAGGAACTGGTTGGAAACATTTCCCTGTCTTAGTAACCAAAGAACAAGAAGATTGTCTTTTACTCCGTTGTGGGCAGTTGGCACCTGTTCTTAAGAGCTGAATGAGAAGAGCCCTTGGAGTCCTTTTTATTGTGCTGTGAAGGTAATTTAGAGACGTTGCTTATATTTCTATAGGAAAAACATGTCAACATGGTTCATATTGAGTCCAGGAAATCCCGGCGAAGAAGTTCAGAGGTTGAAATCTTCGTGGACTGCGAGTGTGGCAAAACCGAATTTAACGAGCTCATTCAGTTGCTGAAATTTCAAACTACAATTGTGACACTGAATCCGCCGGAGAACATTTGGACGGAGGAAGAAGGCAAGGCCAGCCTTTCCTTGTCGGATGATTTAGCAATCTGACAAATGTTGCAAAAAGGAAAATACAATCTGTGAGCTAATATTTTTGAACCCACACTCTGTTTTCAACAGAACTAGAGGATGTGCCCTGGTTCCCTCGGAAGATCTCTGAATTAGACAGATGCTCTCACAGAGTTCTCATGTACGGTTCTGAGCTGGATGCCGACCACCCAGTAAGTGTCCAGTCAAATCCATTCCATACATGCTGGCCCAGCTCCGTGTGTGTGCCAGGCAGCGTGCCATATTGTGTGCCTCATTGTAGAGCAATTTATTATTTTTTCCCCATCACACACAGCAGGCTTTCCAATGATGAAGCTTTCCTATACATGTGCATTGGCTGGAAGTAGATTAGAAGGATGGCTTTTCCATGTAACATTTGTTCCTAAAAGGGTTGGATAGAGGGGGAGATTCTAAACCTTGGAGAATATTTCTGTAGCATTAGACAGCATGAAATATACTTGCAGATGGTGACCCTTGGAAAAACGATGAACTGAAATTGATCACCCCTTTGAGAAATGAGGGAGGACTAGGCATTATGGGGCTCAGTGAGAGAATAAAATTCCCCTTGCTATTTTCCTTGATTGGAGGTAGTTAGGAATAGAGTAATGTGGTGGACTTCAGTCTCAATGGAAAGGCAGAGAGTTTTAGAATAAGGTCATGATGGAAAACACATCTCTTCCCACATCTACCCTGAATCTATTTACCACAATCTCTCTTCTCTTCCAATAAAAATGACCACCTTTAAAGAAATATGATACGTAGGTAAGCATTTCCCATTATTTCCTCCCTTCTCCTTTACATCAGTTTTTATTTAACACAAGAGACTTGGAAGTTCTTTATGGTCAGAATGAAGTACAGTTAAGAGTCTGTGAGAAGTAAGCAATATAATCATTTGTTACAAGCACTTCCCCCCCACTCAGTGCCCCTTTCTACAAATGGGCAGATGGAAGGGTGAAACCCAAGCAGATTGGCCAGGCTTATAGAAGGGCTTTGTGGTCTGAGGGTAATGATTTGCAGATATTCATTTTATTTAAATGGAGGAAATCTAGAAACCTGAAGTGTGACTACTACCCTATGCAGTGGTTCTCCAAGTGTGGTCCCAGGCTCGGCTGCCCCAGCATTACCTGCGAGTTTGTTTCAACAAGCTCACACGGAAGTTTGAGAACCACTCCTGTAGAGAAAACTGTGACAATCTCCAAAAGAGGACAAATTTCAATCGAATTAGTCATTTGGCATAATATACCAATTCAGACCAATTCATAACATACCACTCAAGCAAATGGTCCAACAGACCTAACTCAATGGCATTATTTTCAAGAAGCTGAATTTACTCAAAGACATGGTGTGTTACATTTGCCAATCCAAAATTTCAGAATAATTCACAGTAAGTCACAGGGAAGGCTTCTGGACACTCTAAGTCCCTTAAAGGGTCATCCACTTGTTATCTCCCCACTGCTCCCCAAGCCAACCCAATGTTCAGAGGAGTCAGACTTAGCACAGAAGCCTGATTTAAGAGATTAGCAGTAATAGGACTTTCCAGATACCAGCTGTTAACTTGCAGGATGACCTTGGGCAAGTCCCCCTACCTCCATGCCTCAAATTCTTCATGTAAAAAGTGGAAATAAAATCCTTATTGACCTCCAAGGGGCATTTGAAAGTCTTCGTTAATAAAACAACTGGAAAGCATTTTGGCAAGAGTAAATGCCTAATCCCAGGAATGGAAATGCTGCAGTAAATCATTCAGATCAATGCCTGGATAGTAAGATTTCTTGCTTAACCTCCTATTTCCAAATGTTCCCCTTAGTCTAGTTCTTAAATTACTCAACCAGGAGAAAGACGGTCAGCTTTGTTTAGAGGAACAACCATAGGAACCACTGACCTTGTGAAAAAATGGATTCCAATACCCAGTGTAAATTTCCCTGTGCTTATTTCTGATCCATTACTCCTAATTGTATCCACCTTATGATACCTTCTCTTATTTTTTGTGTAGTCAGTTGAAATAATTCCAAGTGCTTAGCAATCTCTGACCTCACTCACCATTTTTTTTTAACCCCATGTACTTCTTTTATACACCAAATGTTCATGATACAAAATCTGGTATTGGTAAGTGGGTGTTTTTTGAAAGTTATTATTTGGTGAGCATGGAGAAAGAGGGCTAAGGACTTTTGGTGCCTGGGAGTACTCCTCATTCTGAGCTAGGGATTACTGTGTCAGGCTGGTGTCTTTGTACTTAGATGGCTCAGAAGGAGCCAGAATGGGAGAGGCAGGGTGCCGAGGCTTGCTGGAAGGGGTTAACCATCTCTCTAGGTCAGCGTCTGTCTGACTTTGCCAGACAAACCACCAGGAAGATCTTTTCAGAGTGCGGAGTGGGGTTCTGTATGCCTAGTGAGCTCCCAGTTGAGGCTGGCTCTGGAGGTCTGCTACCCCTTGAGTAGCAAGGATCTAGAGTGGGATGGTCTCTCAAAGTGTGGTTCAAGGCCCAGCCATAAAGTGCTTGTTAAAAATTCAGGTCCTTGGGCTTATCGGAAGCCCCCTGAATCAGAACTTTCAGGATGGACCCTGGAATCTGCATTTAAAAGGACTTGCAGGAGATTCTGGTGAGCTCTAGTGTTTGAGAACTAATGTTCTGGCTCAGTGATGCTCGACCTTAGCTTTCCATTCAAATAATCTGTGGGGAATTAAAAAAAAAAAATACTGAGGCCAGGGTCTCACCTCTGAGTGCTTAGATAGTAACCTCTGGGAATGTGTCTAGTTTTGGAGTATTCTTTAAAACTCCTCGGAGGATTCTAATATTTCAGCAGGGCCGAACTGTTTGGGATAGCTACTTGAGTGCCGCTGCACACTTGGCTGAGTGTTTTAGGGTGCTGGGGGGCTCTTCAGTTCCTCTGGATTTAAATTGGCAGAAGCATGAGTGTGCTGCAGATACTCTGTGGGGATTAGGCTTACCAGATTTAGCAAAAAAAAAAAAAAAAAAAAAAAAAAAAAAATATATATATATATATATATATATAGGGTGCCCAGTTAAATGCGAATCTTAGGTAAATGAGGAATCATTTCTTAGTATAAGTATGCCCCACCTATTGCTTGGGGGTCCTCTCTGTTATCTGGTAACCTTATCCCAGCCTTCAGTCCAGATTCCATGGCCAAGGAATGCTGTCTCTGTGATCACTGGTTTCACTGGTGTAGCCAGCGTCCCTGTTTTATTTTGCTAGTCCACAGTTCAATCCTGGCAGCTCTGGCTCGCCAACGACATTTGCATAATCACAGCCATACTAGGCTAATGAGGCATGATGAGTAAATCACTCTCTCGAATGCCTGGAAAAGGTACAGGTGTTTGCCAAGGAGAGACAGTCGAGAATCTTCAGGAAGCCCAGCTGGTAACTATTCTTACAGGATGGTGTCTGGTTTGGCGGGAGCTGGGGAACAGGTGCTGTGTTTTCACAGGACTCTTCGCCTTTCGTCATGGCCTGCTTTCCTTCTGAGTCGTACAGGTGCTTGAAACTCTTCTGTTTTGCCGTCCTCGACTGTTTGGTACTCCTAAGAACTTGAAACTTGTACTTTCTCCTCTAGAGCAGAACTTTTTTTTAGGCCACAGACCCATCTGTGAATGCGGTAGCTTGGTCACAACATTTTGTGTAGACAGATTTTAAAGCCTCGTAAGCCTGCATGTGAACACCAGTTTGAAAACTACCAATTCATAGCAGAAGAAAGTGCTAGCCTCTCTGGCGGGCATACCTCATTTCTGCAGGATGTCTGGGTGATCTCGGGCTGCTCTCTCTGTGTCCCGCTAACAGAGATGCTCTTACAAGAGAAAGGCTTTTGGCTGTGGAAGTTCTTTACCTCAGCCCAGCAGACAGTCCTCAAAGCCAGTTCTCCGTCAACCATACAAGAGAACAGGGTGATTTTCTCTGTGTTTGAGGTTCCTCTTGAACAGCCTGCCCTTGCAGAAGCGTGCAAGCCAGAGCAGACGTAACCTGGGCCTTCGTGGGCCTGTCTCAGCTCTCCCCGAAGAGCCCATGATCCCAGAGGCCCATCTCATCTGGCCTCCATTCTCAGAGTGGCCGCTGCTTCCTGGTTACCTTTGAGGTCGCAGGGTTGCAGATGTAAGATGTTAAATGGAAACCATTCCTTCTGGGTTTCCAGCAGTTTGAAGAAACCAACCCAGAAAGAATTGATTGGAGGTACCTGAAAAAAGGAAAGTGGAAGGTCTGTTGACAAGAGGAGAGATTCTTGAGTAAACTGGAAAATTCCTCTGGGAAGTAATTGTACTTGACAAAACAATGACAGACAGGATGTTTAACTTCCCAAGTGCATGATGATGGACAGAAGTCTTGAAGTTCCTAAAAACTAAACAGGATTGAGGGGGCCTCAGAGTGGAATGGAGCTCACTTGCTCTCCTGTGCATGAATCCCTTATAACCGATTTTGCATTATGTGGCTATACGCATAAAAAACAGCAAAACCTCTTTAATCCATGCTAATTTGGGGGATTCAATGATTATTCTGAATGATAGAAATTTTAACAAATGTGCATTTATTGGCTGTGTACCCAAAGCAATTACATTTAGGTTAACTTACTGAATAACCATGTTAAAGGGACCTGTTTTAATGAACAGGATAAGATTAACTTGTGATTAACATCAATTACACATAAATGATACTTGAAAACCAAAGATACTGTTCACTGTAGCCTGAATTCCCACGCATCCCAAATTAGTGCAGCCCAAATGTAACGAGGTTTTACTGTAAGCCCAGTTCGCTTCTGCCTGTGCCATCAAGATGGTCATCCAAGGATAAAATTCACATTTGACTCCGACACTCAATAAACACCATGGTGATTTTCTTTTTTTTTTTTTTTTTTAATTTTTTTTTTTTAAAGATTTTATTTATTTGTCAGAGAGAGAGGAGAGCGAGCGAGCACAGGCAGACAGAATGGCAGGCAGAGGCAGAGGGAGAAGCAGGCTCCCCGCCAAGCAAGGAGCCCGATGTGGGACTCGATCCCAGGACGCTGGGATCACGACCCGAGCCGAAGGCAGCTGCTTAACCAACTGAGCCACCCAGGCGTCCCACCATGGTGATTTTCTTTCAGGACTACTGCGGTCGATTTTTCGGCACTTTGTTAAATAACTTAATCTCTTTTCTGTTTAAGGGATTTAAGGACAATGTCTATCGACAGAGAAGAAAGTATTTTGTGGATGTGGCCATGGGTTATAAATAGTAAGTACCTGTATAACTCTTCTCTGCGACTTGCGGCTGGCTAATTAGGGGAAGCCCGTGCCGTGTGAAACAGACCAGCCTTGTCTTCACTTTAACTTTTGCAGAAGGCAGACAGGAACCATTTTAAACCCTCCCCAACTTGGTGGGGTTTAAATGCCAACACTGATTTTTCACCTGCTGGTGTAACTGTAACATAATGAGACCAGCAGGCCACATGCCAGGCGCTCCATTTTCACCATTGTGCTTGCTGCTCTACCAAGGCATGGGGCCATTTTTGTATATACTCTGCAGGGTCCAGAAAATGCATTTGAATTGTACTTGGGATTTGACTTGTCAGTAACCCCTTCAATGTCCAGCTTGCCCGGGGAAAGTAGGAAGGTACACAGAAATGGTACAAGGGTTCATGGAAGCAGCCTTATAGAAAAGAAATGTGTTTGTTTTACATGGAAAGGGAAGTTCCCTGTAAGCTGGAGGGCTTGTGGGAGAGTTTCATGCCTAATCCCAGATCCCTGGTGGGATGAAGTCGGAGAACCTCCGGACTGGGGTTAGGACGGTGCCTGGTGCATGGCGTGTGACAGGATGTTTGAGACCGGCCATAATGTCATGTGTCGATGCAGGAATGGGTTGTAGGCCTCTGTTTATTCTGTTCACATTAAGAAAACATGTAGACCATCACGGTGCTGCCTTTCCTTTGTCTGGTATGTGATCAGCAACATGAACTTTGTCTTCAGAACAAAATGTAAATCCATACCCCATAGGAAATGTTCTTTCTTATTTTAGTTGTGAACAGGTGAGAAGCTTGACTGTCCTGTGGGGCAGGTTTGTCCTTGGTGAGAGTTTCAGACATCTTGTGTGTTTTAGAGAGCATGTCTGCCTTTGCTTTTTTCTCTTCCTCTTTTTTTTTTTTTAAGGGAGTATGACACACAAAGGCTTAATGCCAAGTCAAAGGATCCCACATCACACCTCTGATTGCATCAGCTGTTTGCTCATTTCTAAGTCTCTTTCTTTCACACTTTGGGTCCTCTTCCTTTCCTCCTCCCAAGCCTCAGGCGTCCTTCGTTCTTTCTCCCCTGTATTTATGATCCTAAACACCAGGACCACTTGCCATGTGCTTTTCCCACATGTTGTCTACTCCATTTTTGTTTTCCTCTGTTCCAGGCAGCTTCTTGACTGCCTTTAGCCTCCTGTGGCTTTCTACCCCCTCACAATGTCCGTGTGCCTGAAGCTCATCCCAGCCCAAGCGCCCTTCCCTCCCTCAGCACCATCACTCATGAGACCCTTCTCCCGTTGTTTCCCAGTCAGATTACCAAGAAAGGACCCTTATGGGCTGGGCTCACTGTTTCACATCAGGGTCTGATCATTGATTGTGAGCCTTCAGCTTGGCTCCCCTTGGTTCACAGATTGTCCCGGGGGAATCAGGTCATAACAGGGGTCCTTGGAAGGGGTGTAGGCAGGACTGGCATTTGGGGCATCACCTGCCCATGACATGATAAAAGCTCAGTGCTTGGCAGAGCTTTTTTCTTTAGGTAGAACAGATGGATAAATATGTATTTTATGCATAGATGGTACATGTATGATACCTATGTGAAAAATATATGTATGTAGGTATGTGTGTCTTTTTTTTTTTTTTTTTTACGATTTTATGTATTTATTTGACACAGAGAGAGAGATCACAAGTAGGCAGAGAGGCAGGCAGGGAGAGAGGGGGGAAGCAGGCTCCCCGCTGAGCAGAGAGCCCGATGCGATGCGGGGCTCATTCCCAGGACTCTGAGATCACGACCTGAGCCGAAGGCAGTGGCTTAACCCACTGAGCCACCCAGGCGCCCCTAGGTATGTGTGTCTTTAAAGAATTTTGTTAGCATGGTAATCAAGGAACTATCTCAAAGGTTACTTATTTCTTCTTGAGAGAGAGAGCGAGCCGAGAAGCAGGACAAGGCAAGCTGATATTGTGGGACACTAATCGAATTGGTATATCTGAGTCAAGCGCTCTCAAGGGTCACTGATCATGGGGAGTCTTTTGGTTCTAAAGAAAACATCCTGATAAGGGCAGAACAGGAAAAGAGCATATAATGAAAATGATGGAGGGTAAAGTTCTCAAAGCAGTAACAGGAGTTTACATTTGCCACCTTCCCTTAGCTAAAGAGGAAAACCAGGGTGCGGTGTCTGTGGAAAACAAAAGAATAAATTGGTGGATGGAAATGGAGATTTTTTTTTTTTCTTGCAAAGAGCTTTATTGTTTCTGTTTGGTTCACTACTCAGGAGAAGCCTCCAGGGTAGCTAAAAAGTTGCCTCACGGCTGCAGGGAGAGGCTCAGGCAGGAGTCCTGGGACCAGGGGGAGGCCAGAGGGGCCTCTCAAAGGGTGAGCCTTTTGAAGAGACACCCACCCAGCCCAGCTTGGGGGCTGCCAGCCTGTGGAGTTAGCCAGGTGGTTGCCATCTCCTTGCTGAGTTTCACCTGCTCATGTAGGAAGTGGTTCTCTAGCAATCACAGAGCTGCGGGTCTGTGTGGGCAGAACCTGAGCAGGCAGATCCAGAAGGGCCTGCTTCAGGTTCTTCTCCAGAACCCCAGAAGTTTCCATGGGATGGATGGCTTCTGTGCGTCCTGGAGGAGGGCCTGGCTGCCGCGTTTTTACCTCTGCAAGAGGTGCTGGGCATCCTCATGCTTCTCCTCAGCCGATTTGGGGAGGAGGTGGCTCACTCCTTCCAGAGCCACACCGGCATGGTAGAAATAGAAGCCCCGAGAGAGGTATGTGTGGGAGGCCTGCAGGTGCGTGCTGACCAGGCCGTCGACGGTGGCCTCCACCTCGGGGGAATAATTCTGACCAATTTGGGAGCTCATGGTTGGTGGCCAGTAATGAAGCTAAGCTCAAAAGATGGTGTTGGCTGGTTCCAGAGGCTGAGGGTGCTGAGAAGATGGCTCTGAACGTTGTGACTGGAAAAGAGGTTGGAGGGTCATGGGAGGCTGGAAAGGGCACCCCTGGGTCTGTTCCATTCAAACACTGTTGGAGAGGAGACAGACCCACAGGATCCCCAGCTGGAAATGGTGGAGATTTTATTTTATTTTATTAATTTATTTATTTATAGATTTAAAGATTGTATTTATTTATTTGACAGATCACAAGTAGTCAGAGAGGCAGGCAGAGAGAGAGGGGGAAGTAGGCTCCCTGCTGAGCCGAGATACCAATGCAGGGCTCAATCCCAGGAGCCTGAGATCATGACTTGAGCCAAGGGCAGTGGTTTAACCCACTGAGCCACCTAGGCGCCCCTATTTATTTTTTAAAAGATTTTATCTATGTACTTGAGAGAGAGAGTAAGCAAGTGAGAGCAAGCGTGTGTGCTAGCAGGGGCCGGGGCGAGGAGAGGGAGAAGCAGACTCTCCGTGGAGCAGGAGCCTGACATAGGGCTTGATCCTGGGACTCTGGGGTCAAGTCCTGAGCTGAAGGCAGATGCATAACTGACTGAGCCACCCAGGTGCCCCAGATGGTGGAGATTTTATACACAGAAGGCACTGGAGCGGCTGGAGTGTTCCAGGATCGGTCCCTATTTACAGAGCTGTGGAGTGCTTTGGTTCAAAGGCTCTGACTCAGTAACTGGATATTCAAGAGGCTGAGGTAGGCAGGAAACTGTCAATTCATCATTTACAGGGAGAAACCACTCTCAAGGGATTTACAAAACTCCCTATTGTCATGACCCCGGAGAGGCTAAACATTAACCTGATGGTGATTTGGTGGCTGTAGAGTGAAAGAAGAGGGTGTTTCCCAAAGAGAGTGTGGAATCCAGTGTGATCAACCTCACTGGGCCTGTTTCTTCATCCAGGAAGAGCATCTCAGCACATGTACGGCCCGTCTCCTGGGATCGTAGCAGGGATTGCCCAAGAGAAGGCATGTGCTGTGCCCAGTGCAGGGCCTGGCAGGCAATTTGTGATCGTGTCACTCCGTATCATTACATCTTCCCCTGCCCCTTTTCCACAGGCTGTCTTCAGTTTCCAGCTGACCTATTATTGAACTCTTTAGCTATGTTAATACCATGGTTTATGCTGCCACTTTAACAAATGTCCCTCAAAGTCATCCTTGGATGAAATGAAAACTCCTTCGGTTCCCCATTTAAAGACTGTTGCCCATACTGAAGCTTTTGCGGCAGACCAACATCCTTCTGTATGGAAATATTTCATAGAAAGCAATCACGTATCCCGTGTGTGTGTGTGTGTGTGTGTGTGTAGCTGCCAAAATACAGATAACCGATTGTCAGTTGCCTTGGTGTTTCTTGTAAGTTGACAGAGGGAGGAAGGTACCTAGCTGGGGTAGCTACCTTGGGAAGGCACAAACCTAGGGACTGTGGAAAGTAGAGAGGAAAGAGTCGTTCCGTAATGTCTTCTATGCCAATGCTGCGGTGGCTTCTCTCCGAATGAGACTGAGGAGGTTAAGGGCTAGCTGTCCGTGTATGCGCGCACATGTGTGTGCTCACAAAAGCACATGGAGCGCTGGAGGTCAAGGCTTGTGTTAGGGGCTGGTGGGTGCAGGGCACAGGTATTAGCAAATCCCAAGTGGGCCTGTCCCTGTCGTCTCCAGTGTGCCATGAAGTAAGTTAGGGGTTCTTTTCATTCACAGAGAATAAAGATGCAGTTTCTGATCAAAATAGGCATTTTTCTCGTGCCAATGGCTTTCTGAGAGAGCAAAGGGAAAGGATGTACACAATAATTACTTAAAATAAGCTCATTAGACTGGCTTCCGGCGGCATGTTGCACTCTGATTTTCCAAACCCATGCTTGGAAGCCCCGGTCAGAGAAGCAGATTATTGGAAATTGAGGCGGTCCTGAAAAATTTGGCATGCGAGGTCCCAGCGCACACAATTTTGGTGCTAAAACGAGGGATCATTCTGACACGTGGAGAACAATTCAGCTTCCTGCTAATAATTTGTTAAGGTTTTCTGGACCCCGAGCAGGTCAAAAAATGGTTGGAAAGAGAGACGAAGTTGGAGTCCAGATGTTTGGGGTTGTTCTAGAGATGGGCAGGCTGAGGTCTGAGGTGTCTGAAGGGAAGGACAGAGGGGAAGGAATGGAAGACTGATAGATATTGAAACCATGGCCAAGAGGCCCTCCGGGGGATTCGTGTTGAATACTGTATTTTTCTATGATAGTCTTGAAAGGAGAAGGCAGGGGGGAAGAATCAACACAAGCCGAGAAAATGAAAAAATTCCAGTCTCTGATGAAAAAACAGCAGGTTGGAGGTCTGTATTACCATGAACCTGAAGGAGGAGCGGGCGCGGGGGAGGCGGCCGCACGCTGAGAGCTGTCGATAGGGGGCACTCAGGCGCGGTTCTGATCGACAGCGCGGCTGAGAAACAGGATTGATTACCCAGGGGCCCTGCGATGCCCGCAGACGTGTCCGGCCACGTGTCGGGGAGGCCTGATTGCCTCAATAATGGCAGAGGAAACCTTCCTTAGTGCAAATACGTTCTCCATAGAAGACCCCAGAACGCCTGCCCTGGCTTGAGAGGGCACTGATTCTGAATTCGCAGGGAAGAGGATGTGTATCCCAACCTGTCCTCCCAGACCCAAATAACAGAAATTCTTGGAGAAGCAGAGAAATAAGTAGCCTGTGATTAGACGATGTGGAGCACACGTACAGACGGTTCAGAGACTACGCAAGAGTGTGGGGGGCAGATGGCATGTGGAGGAACAGAAAATGATGACGGGGAGGGGGTGGTGTTAGGTTTGTCTGCAGCCATCCAGCTTTCTGTCATTGGTACCTTCATATTTTAACCTTGGCATTTGCTTTGCTGCATTTCTGTAGGGTTCACAGTTGCTATATTATTGGAGAAGAAGAATCAGTAATACATTTTTTTTTTCAATTGGCTAGAAATAAACACATTTTTCTTTGAGGGCTATTATAATGATTATTCCTCAACAATACGCATACATATTTAATTATATTTTTGGTGAGGGTGGTGATAGTTATTTCAATCCATCTTACTCTCTTTGATAGAGGCCCTGAGCTCTGACTTTAATTATGCCACTCTTGTTTGCTTCAATTGATTTTGAATATTATTGTGATTGTGTTTTGCTATGAATGTACTTTCTTCTGGCTGAAATTGAGGTGGTACATGAACCTCATGTCCTTCTCATGGGGCTGCTTCCTCTGATTTATTAGTTTTTTTAGTCCATGGAATCTGAAATGTAAATAGGTCAATGTGATGTCAATGAGTAAGTTAAACAAGGGAGTTTCAAAAGGCCAGAATTTGCTTGAAGTTGGAAAATTCCCCAACTTGCTAAGAAAACGCCTCCGACTTCAAATTCAGGGGGAACCACTTGAATCCGTCTCTCGGCCTCAGTTTTCTCTTCTGTGGAATGGGGAAAATAGTATATCTCCTCTGCCTTTCCTCTGGGAGTATTTTGAGGAGTAAATGAAATCAATAGAGCATTGCTACACAGTATACTTTATCCTTCTCTCTCTCAAAACAATAGTCAAAGAATCTAGACCAAAAGCCTGGGGTTTACTCAGCCCCTGGCCCACTTGAAGGTCTTGGTTGCTTTATCCAGTTTTTCTTTCAATCCGAGAGGCAGGGCATGGTGTGTTTAAGAGGACAGAAGCTGGACTGGACTGCCTGGGATGAATTCCAACCTGAAACACTTGCCAGCTGAGTGACTCCTGCAAATGATTTGTCTTCTGTGCCTCCGTTTCCGTATCTGTACAATGGGAATAACTCTACTACTGTCTTATAGGCTTGTTATAAGAATTAAGTGAGCTAACATAATAACAGCACTTAGAACACTGCCTAGGAAATGCTACATAAGTATTTGCTAATACTACTATAATTTTTCTGACTTCAGCTGTCTCTCCTTTTTGTCTACCCTCATGCTCCACATCTTTTTTTTTTTTTTTTTAAGATTTTATTTATTTATTTTGGAGAGAGCACATGTGTGCGTGTGAGCTGGGGGAGGGGCAGAAGGAAAGACTCTCAAGCAGAGTCCCACTGAGCATAGAGCCCAACGTGGGGCTCCATCTCACAACCCTGAGATCATGGCCTGAACCAAAATCAAGATTTGAATATGTATCCAACTGAACCATGCAGATGCCCTTCCAAATCTTTTTATTACCTTTTGGTTAATATCCTTCTCCACTCCCCTTCACCAAGACTCTTTAAGTCCTAAAATTGTCTGATTTTTACACTGTTTTAGTTAATTATTTTTGTGTTATAAATTATTCCAAAATTGAGCAGCTTAAAACAACAAGCATTTCTTATCTTGCAAAGTTTTTTTTTTTTTAAGATTTTATTTATTTATTTGAGAGAACAAATGGGAGAGAGAGAGAAAGAGCATGAGAGGGGGAAGGGTCAGAGGGAAAAGTAGACCCCTGCTAAGCCAGGAGCCCAAGGCGTGACTCAGTCCTGGGGCTCCAGGATCATGACCTGAGCTGAAGGCAGTCATCCAACCAACTGAGCCACCCAGGTGCCCAACTTTCACAAAGTTTCTGAGGGTCAGGATTTAGGGAATGGCTTAGCTGGCTGGTCTTGGGCCAGGGTCTCTCACGAGGCTGGAGTCAATGGGTTGACGAGAGAAGGCTAGGGCTGGAAGATCTGTTTCCAATATGGTCATGCACATCGCTATTGGCAGGAGGCCAAATTTTCTTACAAAATGGGCCCCTCCAATAAGGCTGCCAAGTGTCCTCAAGATATGGCAGCTGGCTTCCTCCAGATCAAGTGGTCCCAAAGAAAGCAAGGTAGAATCTACCCTGCCTTTTATAACCTAGCCTCAGAAGTGGCATACCATCCCTCCTGATGGACTCTATTGGTTTCATAGCCAACCCTGCTATACTGTGGGAAGGCACTACACATGGGGATGAAAGCCAGGAGGCAGGCTTTCCTGGGGACCGTCTTGGAGGTTGGCTACCATATACATTTAAGTTGTGTTCAATTTTATTTCTTCAAAACCCTCTCTATCAGCTCTACCACAATGGGCGCTAAGGTGTTATCCATAGAAGTAATCCTTATGGAAGCAGAGGTTGGCAGAACATGTGGCAGAATGTATAGACTTTGGAGCTAGACAGCATTGGGTTTGAATTCCTGCTCTGTAGCCATGAGCACTGACCCAGCTTCTCTGAGTCTCAGTGCTCTTTTTTTTTTTTAAGTTAAGGTTTATTTATTTATTTTAGAGAGAGAGAGAGCGTGCATGTATGGGCAGGGAGGGAAGAGGGACAGAGGGAGAAGGAGAGAGAAAATCTCAAGCAGACACCTTGCTGAGTGTGGAGCCTGATGCAGGGCTCAATCTCATGATCCTGAGATCATGACCTAAACTGAAATCAAGTCAGACCCTCAACCAACTGAGCCACCTAGGCGCTGCTGAGTCCCAGTGCCCTTACCTTAAAATGGGCACATTATATTTCTACCATGTGTGGTTGGGAAGATTAGTGATTATAGGGCCCGGATGCTGGCTGGTACAAGCTGGGGTTGAATCTATGATAGATATGATTCTTATTATCATGTGTTAAGTAGCTAATGGTTCCTCAATTCCGTGTAATCATTTGTTAAGCTCATGTAAAATGAATAAAAGACCTTAAGGAGTGAATGAATTATGAAATTTCAGGCTCCATGGTGGGCTGGATTAAAGGAGATTTTCAAAAATATACATGTGTGTGTGTGTCGGTGGGTGCATGTGTGTGTGTGTGTACATGTGTGCATGCGTGTGTGTACACTTTTCAGTTTCCTGTAACTCATGCATACAGCTTGCTTCTCAGTTAACAAAGCGGTCCTCTCCAAGGCCTTCCCAGGCCAGGAAGTCTCAGCGAAGGTCAGAGGGTGTGGGTTGCAGGTGGGCTGTGTTGGATCAGTCCCTGAAGGGCTGAGGGTGGTAGAAATAGTCATCGTAGGGACCTCTCAGCTGGCATATTTGGGTAGTTTTAGCCTCCTTTAGTTAAATGCCTACCATGTGCTGAGCAGTGTGTTCAATACTTTGCTCATGTTCGCTCATTTAAGCTCACAAAGAGCTTTTGGGATAAGTGCCATTCTTGGACTCATTTTGAAGACAAGGAAACTGAGCTGCAGAGATTAGGAAACTTACTGAAGGCGACAGAGCTGACCATGTTACCTGCAAAAACACCAGCGGTGGATGCTTTAATGTCTCTGAAATGGAGCAGTCGAAGAGTAGAAGGAAAGCAAATACTGTTGGCCTCGGTTCATTTCCCACATGACCAGAATAGTTTCTGGGTAAGGTCACTTCCGGGGCTGTCGTGTGCTTCTCTTGAAGACTCTCTCTCTTTGCCCAAGAAGCCACGTCTGGTCTTTTGTCTTTTGTGGCCCTTCCTCTTGACATAGACAGTATTGTACACCGGTTGAAAATAGCAGTCACAGAACGGAGACTCGGCATTTTAAAAAGTCATTCCCTTCACAGAATCTCCGCATATTTGAAATGCACGGTTCTTGTCTGTATTTAGTTCACTCCAGGCTTTAGGGAGCCAGGACTCATCTCAGCAGGGTGTGACTTTGAGTCTCCGGCACGTCCTTGGCAGGGGGCGGGGGTGGGGGGGTGGGGGCGGGGCTCGGCGGGGCAGAGCCACGCCCCAGCCTGCTCAGCCATTCTGCCTGGCTCTGCCCGGTCCTGCCCGCTTCTTGTCCTGCCTGTCAGGGCCTGACCCCGGTGAGATAAATGATGGATGGAAATAAACACAGCTGGGCTGACGCTTGAAAAACGACTGCCAGGGATTTGTCCCTCTCTGGCTTTTTCTAGTTACTAGACTATTCATTTCTTGATTTTTTGATTTAACAGAATTGCACCCTTTTGTGATTCATTTGCTGTGAGTGTAAGTACACAGCTAAACAGAGACCCTAAAACAAAATAGTCCCGAATGCGGACTGGCATATTTGAAAAGTGCGATCGCCAACCCAGCAGGCTCATTCAATTTGGGGGAGCTTGTGAATATTCTACTCCGCTCCATCAGAGAGAGAGAGAGAGAGAGAGAGAGGCCTCTCATTCTGCACGGAGCAGAGAGGGTTCTAACTTCC
The DNA here is from genome assembly GCF_902655055.1 of Lutra lutra. Classification (NCBI taxonomy): domain Eukaryota; kingdom Metazoa; phylum Chordata; class Mammalia; order Carnivora; family Mustelidae; genus Lutra; species Lutra lutra. The sequence continues at coordinate 98,904,939 of NC_062285.1, forward strand.
TTTCCCTATCAAAGCAGAGGAAAGCCTTTTATTGCCACCCTCCTCTCCCCCCACCCACAGCCCCAGATGCTCCATGTCCACAGGAAGCTCTCTGGGACAGAAGTGCCACGCACTCTAAGACACTGAATAGACACATAATAGGGAATGGATTTGCCTTCCACGCCAGCAGGACTTGTGCTACAGGACTCAGCGGGAGTCACTCTAGTTTTGCAAAGAAGAGGAAGGAGGTGGATGATCAGCGGCAAACAAAGGTAGGCTCCAGACAGAGAGTAGGACTGATCCTGGGTAGCGCTCGGATGCTGCCTGTGCACGCCCGTGTGCACGCGGGGGCCTTCCAGACTCCCAGGTTCTTGTGACCAGTTAGCTTTCGTTTGAGCTGCAGGATTACTGACGCCGAGTCTTTCCTAGAAGCATGTGCAATTATTGCAACTTGCAGAACTGTAACTGGGGTGGCTCCACCTCTCCACCTTCAGAGAAATTTCCGTTGACCTTAGTATTTCTCATTTCATGCGAGAAGAGGCATGATTTATGGATCCTGCTTGGTTTCAGAAGCGAAAAGTGAAAAGAAATACATTACTAACAGGAGTTGTGAGTGCCACATTACCTATTTTTAGGTAGGCGAATCTTAATTGGAAACATCACAAACAGAAGGTGGAGGAAGGATGAAAGGGAAAAGTTACGCTTTCTTCCCAGGGAAGAAAACTTAACTGGGATGTTGCAAGTTTTTGTCTTTAATTCTATTTTTCTCATCGGTTTCATTGGCAGATGGGCACCTTGATGAATTGTGGGCTCTTGTGAGGTGGGACCGAGATTTAATTTTTTTTCCCTCTTCCGCCTTTTTGAGAAGACGGCACCTTAGAAGGCAAATATGTTTTCTCCCCGACGGAGCTAATTTTATCTCATTCCATTATCCCCCATTGATTTGCTTTCCCAGGTTTTGAATGAAACTGAGATATATGTGGCTGTTTGGGTTCTTGTGACTCCTGCATAAACACCAGTTGTTGATGCTTTAATTTCTCTGAAATGGAGCGGTAAATTGAAAAGTAGAACAAAACCAAATATTTGTTGTGCTGGGGTCATTTCCCAGATGACTGGAATGGTTTCTGAGGAAGGTCACATTAGGGTTTTCAAGAGGGCCTCTTCCATAGAACCTGAGTATCTTTTTCCACTCCAGAGGCCACACCCCCACCACCCCCGCCCTTTTTTTCAATGCACATAGCAACTTCCCTTTGACATAGGTGGTATCATCCTCAAGTTAAAAAATTAAATGACCGGGTTTTATAAAAGCTATTCTGTTCTCTACAGAATTCTCAGCATATTTGAAATGCACAGTTCTTCAAAGTATTTAAAAGATGTCAGGCTTTATGGAAGAATCATTTTCATGCCAAATGTTTCTTTTTACCTGAAGTTCAGCTCAATGGCTGAAAGGAAGCGAGCCTGAGAATTGAAAGAAAGACAAAAGGGAAAATTGATTTGGAAAAGGTTTCTCTTTTTCATTTTTTGAGCTTGGCGGGTTTTTTAGATGTGCGTGAATGCCTCAGTAGGATGTTGTCTGATTATAAGGCGGCTCCTACAGCTGGGGAAAACCTTAGCACAGTATGGCCTGGTGTCACTTCCTGACAAGGACAGGGGTTGCACCAGATTCTAACGCCGTTCTCGGGGAATGAGGTAGGGGCATTTTACTTTAAAATGATTTCCATGAATGTGAAGGACTGAAATTACTTTCCACAAGTTCTGTCTGAGAGGTGAATGGATTCACGCAGAAGAGCACTGTTTTGTCATCTCCAGGCCTATTCCCGAGCCTGCAGGGAAGGGATGAAATTGCATCCCTTCCTCATGGAGGAAGGGATCCAGCTAAGCTGAGTAGCTGTTAGGTGTTAGGCTGTTATGGTGTTAGGTGTTATGGGTGGGGGGCGGGGGGGTTGCAGATGACGTCACCTGATCTTCTCAGTGTTGTGTGGTTGTCTTATTTCCCTGAGTTTCAAATGGGGAAACAGAGGCCAAACTCAATGCTTCATACACATTAGGTACTCAGTACCTTGCACTGAGGTGTGTTGGTTAAGAGTGGGGGTGCTCTAGAGCTTGCCCTCTGTAATCCGAGTCCCAGCTGTGCCTCTTACTAGCTGTTTGATCTTAGATTACTGTGCGTGAGCCTCAGTTTCCTTCATCATAAAATAGGGAGACTAATAGTTATTTAATCACTCTGTAAGGTGAGCAGTATATGACATTCTCCAGGTGAAGTGCTATTATATTGTTATTGTTTATATTGTTATCTTTTATATTGTTACTGTTACAGGTAGATGAATGGATGGATGCTCTTATTAATTTCCTTAGGGCCATGACCTGTAGGGTAACCACACTCCCTCGCCCACCACTTTATATAAGACATCACGGGGGCCCAGTAGTTAGCAACATCCGGTCCCTGTTGGTCAGGGTGCAAGATGGGTGGGATTAAATCTGGAGGCCTTGGAGCCCCCAGCCTGGGTCTCTCCCTATCCATGCCCCGAGATTGTTGGCCACTATTGCATTTCAGCTCGTTTCTGGATTGCATTTTTTTGAGTTCCCCTTCCTTTTGTGTGTTGAACACGCACGTAGCGATGGATGTGAGACCCATTGTTGTGGCTGTTCATAGTTAATTTCATGATGTTTTTTGCAGAAGAAAATCACTCCTCTAGAATGTGAAGAGGGCTTTCTGCAAGGTGAGAAAATAGTGGGAAGCCCTATCCTGGGGTGCACGGGACAAATAAAAACAAATAATTTCCAGGAGTTAAATTTTCACTCTCCCTGAGGCTCCCAAGGTGTAGTAGTTTATTTTCATTATGTCTTCTGTAAAGGCAGCACCAATATTGACAATGTGAACAAAACAAACTTGTTTGCTACCATCTAAAAGTTCCTTAGGGCCCATAGACTCATTTGCGAAAATTCATGTGTGCAAAACTCATTTGCAAAAACAAATAAAATATGTGATCACAAATGCTCTTTACCTGACTGGCCTAGGGGACTAGCTGAAAATGAGTTTGTGCCTTTACGTCTACCCTGTGGTGTGGCATAGCTGTCTCGGGCTGCCTGATCTCCTTACCAAATGACCCTCATCGAGCCACTTTGTTTATGTCAGACAACTCAACGGTTTGAAATCTGGATATAACTCAGACGGCTGTTATGTCACTGTACTGATTTGTGAGTTTCCTTTTTGAAAAATTGCATTTGATCATCACGTTCTGTGGCTTTGGAAACATCTTTGCAAGTTCATTCCGTAAGAAGTCCAGCAAAGGAAACATCTCTGTGTTCAGCCAAGTTTGGCTTTTATGTCCCTTTGGGTTTGCATATGCTGCTTTCTTTCCTCATAAAAACCGTGGCTACAAGTATAGGATATGCCTAGGAAGACTGAGTTAAGAAAATTAGAAAAAAAGAAACACTTACATATAAAGTATGTAGTACATGAGGATAATCAGGAGCTACCAGAACTTACTAATATCTCAAAGTCTTTGGACTTGCTTCTTCCATAGCAATTAAAATACGAGGCAGGGATGAAGCAAGACAAATGTATATCTGTCTGGCTTTGTGATACACCACTATAATTCTTCTTAACCTTTGTTTATTTTTAAAAGATTTTATTTACTTATTTGACGAGAGAGAGATCGCAAGTAGGCAGAGAAGCAGGCAGAAAGAGGAGGGAAGCAGGCTCCCTGCCAAGCAGAGAGCCCAATGTGGGGCTTGATCCCAGGACCCTGGGATCATGACCTGAGCTGAAGGTAGAGGCTCAACCCACTGAGCCACTCAGGCACCCCTCTTCTTAACCTTTAAATATGTGGCTTGTTTCAGCTGGATTGATTTACTTATTTGACAAATAATATTTGTTGGACACCTACATATTCCAGACTCTGGTCTGGGTAGCAGGGATATAAAAATGAACGAGCAAACAAAAATCCCCTGCCTTGAAGGAACATACCTGGTAATGGGGGGATAGATTTAGCAGACTAATATTTTGGATATATTACTCCCCGTGCCCTGCCCCACCTGTATTATTGACACTGTTTCATCATAAAGTTATTGACTGTCCTTTATGGTCTGAATTCTGAAGTGTAACTTCAGTGTAATCAAATGCAGGAGCCTTACACTTTTCTCATTGACTTTTGGAAATCAGTAGAAAAAATGGCCTTTGCTTTCTGGTTAAACTTTAATGGAATCCATGGACTCCACTTAGGTTTTGTTTTGTTTTTCCTGGCTTGTGTCAACATAGTTTCTAGTCTCAGAGGTGTCAGCCATCTTCCTGCTGAACTCCCACCGACCAGACAGCTCTCTCTGCTCGAGACACCTGGTTGCAGGTGATACTGTTTCATGAAGGTGGGACCAACTGGCACGGTACTAGGTGACATTATGGTCACCAGCTACATGAGGTTACAAGTACTGATGGAAATTTCTGTGTACTAGTATGTCACTTCAGTTGTGAGATGTGTAACAAATGCTTGGTAACAATCGATAGTAAATTTTGTGAATGTGAATATTTCTTTAAAAAGTATCACATGGTGGGAGGCACCTGAGTGGCTCCAATTCCTTAAGCATCTGCCTTCAGCTCAGGTCATGATCTTGGGGTCCTTCATGGAGCTCTGCACCTGGCCCTCTGCTCAGCAGGCAGTCTGCTTCTTCCTCTCCCTCTGCTTCTCCCTTCTGCTCATGCTCTCCCTCTCTCAAATAAATAAAATCTTTAAAAAATAACATTGGATTGAAATAAAGGCTATTCTTATGATGTTAGAATAACATCAATCTCCTCTTCTATATTCTTATGTTTCTTTGCATGGCAAGGAAAGAGAATGAATTACAGATAGCTCCCTGAAAATTATTCAGAATTCAGGGTATGCTCATTGGGGAGGCAGCACGTGTATGTGTCATAAGTCAAGAAGGGACAAAGATAGAGACCTCCTGCCTTCATGTTTCCATGCTCTTTCTCCAAAGGCCCTGTCCAGACCCTTAGAGGAGCTGCTAATTGCTAATGAGTTGCAAAGTTGATGGGGTTTTACATTTCATCTCTTCTCATTTCCCTTCTGCAAACCCCCAGGTGGAAGTGTCAATCAAGAGAGAATTGCCTAAGGTAGGGAAGGAAGAAAAGATGAGGCAGAGGTGAGAGGGACAGTCTATTCCAGGCAGATAAACAGCTGTTGAATAAGTGAGGCGTCTCCTGGCCCGAGGAACATGTAATGAAATCAAATAAAAAATGAGTTCATTCTTAACTGCTTCTATCAGATTCACCCATCTCCTTAACGGATTCTCTGTTTACCTTCTGCTCTGGTTGGGTCTTGCCACTGAGGAGATCCAACTGTTTAAAAGAACACAGTCTGCCTTGTGCTGCAGCCAGTAGTCTTTTTTTTTTTTTTTTAAGATTTTATTTATTTATTTGACAGAGAGAGATCACAAGTAGGCAGAGAGGCAGGCAGAGAGAGAGGAGGAAGCAGGCTTCCTGCCGAGCAGAGAGCCCGATGCGGGGCTCGATCCCAGGACCCCGGGACCATGACCTGAGCCGAAGGCAGAGGCCTCAACCCACTGAGCCACCCAGGTGCCCCTGCAGCCAGTAGTCTTGCCATCTCCATGTAAATACTGTCAACTGCAACCTGTCACATTGTCCTCCACGGACTATGTGAATTGCTTCCCAACGCTGGGGTTCTTCTAACCATAATGCAAACAAAGAAACTGCATCTCACCTGTGAAATTCTAGCAACAAGGCCTCCAGCAGACAGCCAGGATGTACCACCGTAACCAAATATTTTCCAATCTCCCAAATTAGGGGGAAAAAAAAGGTAGAAGAAAAGTCCAGCCTTGTGGTTGGACCTGCTGGAGGAGAAGATCAAAGAAATCGTTAAATAAAACAGAAGGGTTACTGCTTATTCATCTGGCTAGAGGAAGAACTCCTGCAATTTCAGCCTTAGTGGGGTACGTGTCCTTGGAGGTCAGGATCCACAACATATTTGTTAAACAACTTGAACAAGCTTGGAACTTAGAACTATAAAGATACCTTTGCCCCTGCAATGTGTCTACTTTGTTCCATCTGGTGGGGACAGGGCAGGTTTTTCAGGATCATCCCCCTGCCTCCAGGAAGAGTAGCGTTTCACTTCGCAGGCAGAAAGACGCCTCTCACAGCCTTCAGTATTTCCCAAGAAAGTTCTTCGTCCTCTCTGAGTAACCTACTGCATCGGGGATTTTTCCCACTCTTAAGCCTCGATTTCTGTGGTGACCACTGTCGTGCTTTTTCCAGTTCCATCTTCACTGAATACTGGGTCCCTGTCGTGTTTCTAAAGCCTTAGTTTACCATTCTTTGGCACGAGGGCTGAGTCTGCAGTGAGTAGAAGCTACCGAAAGTCGCATCTGTTTCCCTCCAGTGATTTAGGGATCTGTGAATAATAATTTTGGTGGTTATTGAGAATTCTGGAATCCCAACTAATTCCATATAAATGAGGGAGACTCCCTAAAGATCTAATTATAATATTTACATGTCATTAGTTTGTTGAGAAGTCTCATGTTGTTGGGGTTTATTCCGACGGCAAAATGGTTTTATTTTTCCCACTTGCTGCTTTCAACTGTATTGTGTTGAATTCTACTTTCCTGCTGGGAAGCAAGTTCCTTAGCAACATCTAATTTGCTGTCATTTTCAATTATTAGTGTAGTCTCATTTGGGTATTTAAGGCCTCGTCCCATTCATTTAAAAAAAAGATTAATCTCAAATTTGATTCAAAGTGTATCCTCTTCCCCCGCCCTCTATTATCTGGAGGGAATGTGTATGTGTGTAAGATGAATGTGTGTGCTAGTTCTGAGACATCCTCCCTTCTCTCTTCTATGACCTCACTTCCCTGGAGTGGGAAGCTGAGAGGAGCTGAGAGCTTTTTACAGGGTTGTTAGAATATCAGTGGTGGGCAGACTGCAGGCCACACTCACACTGGCTTAGACAGATTCTTTCTGATGGGCTGGTCTCTGTGGAAATAGTCTCTGCAGAGTGTTTTTTTTATAGCTTCTTAGGCAGCACCCTTCTCTCTACCTCTCTATAGACATGCACCCTGTATCCCCATGGCCTTGGCGACCCTTTCTCTAGGTTGTGCACACTATAGAGCTTGGGAACCCCTCACAAAGCAGGAGTGATGAGAGTTTTGGGAGCCCCTTCTGTCTCCTGAGAGGTGAGCAGAACAGCTCCCTTTTCCTCCCAGGCACATCATATTGGATTCCACAGAAATTTCTAGAGTTTACAAGGCATCTGACTTCATGTTCATGTGAACCTCAAATGTCAGAGGACACATGTCAAACTTCCTCTTCTACCTCTACCTTCTAGCCCAGAGCCCTATATTCCTAGCTTCCTGATACCCTCATGTCTTTCCTCCTCCTTCAGTCTGGTGGCCATAGCAGGAGGGTTCCGGCTCCTGCTGCTCAGCTGTGGTCCAGGTTGGAAATGCGATGTCAGGCCCCACTTCTCCTGGGCAGTCCCCCTAAATGATTGTCCTGGTGCAACCTACTCTCCTCACTGTGGGGAGGGGAAAGAACCCGCCCTCTCCCTCAAACACTGGCCTTCCCCGAAATCCTGTGCCTCTCTTATCTCCTGTTAGACTAGTGGGGGAGTTTGTGGGTGGGTGGGAAGGGTGGTTGGACAGAATTTATTTTTTTAATATTTTATCTTGAAGTAATCTCTACACCTAGTGTGGGGTTTGAATTTACAACCCTGAGAACAAGAGTCACATGTTCTAGCCAGGTACCCCTGAGAGAACTTATTTAGTGGTAGGGCCATTCCTGCGGTCTCCTTTTTTTTTTTTTTTTTTTTTTTTTTTTAATTTTTAAGGTTTATTTATTTGAGAGAGAGAGCGAGCACGTACATGAGCAGGGGAAAGGCAGAGGGACATGGAGAGAGAGAATCCTCGAGCAGACTCCCCACTGAGCGTGGAGACTGAGGCAGGGCTTGATCTCACTGGCCTAAGCTGAAATCAAGAGTTGGCCGCTTAACCGACTAAGCCACCCAGGAGTTGCTCTGCTGACTCTTTTTAAAAAATTTTATTTATTTATTTGACACAGAGAGAGAGAGAGATCACAAGTAGGCAGAGCAGCAGGCAGAGAGAGAGGGGGAAGCAGGCTCCCTGCTGAGCAGAGAGCCTGATGCGGGGCTCAATCCCAGGACCCTGAGATCATGACTTGAGCTGAAGGCAGAGGCTTAACCCACTGAGCCACCCAGGCACCCTTTGCTCTGCTGACTCTTAATAACCTGGCTGACTCTAGCTGCTGGGGGCTTTCTCTAAAATGTGAAGTACTTGAATGACTTCGATTTTGGGCCAGAGGAGAGTTTTAGGATGCTGAACTATGACACCTATGACATATACATTATAACATGTACCCCCAGATAGATGTGAAATGATTATGGGTATATATCCTAGGCCCTGAAAAGATCAGGAGACCCTCCTGTCATTCTTCTCAAATACAATTCACACCAAAACACCTTAATCCATGACAAGGGCAAAGAAGGGCAATGCATTCTGTTTTTCCCATGACCACAATTTTTATGTTTCCAAATGTCAAATCTCAATGTTTTAAAAACATATATGCATTTCTAGTGCCCCAACCACTATCTCTGATCTTACTGAGAGGAATTAATAAGTGAATGAATATGGAAGTACTTTCCATGATCTATAAATGCATGCAAGTACCATGATTACATGTGATTATATGAGATTTTCTATGTATAAAAACACATACCTATAAGCCTTATTCAGTTTGGTATATGAAAATAAGTTGGTTTCTGGAATACATAATTTATTTCTTTGGTAACACCAAACAATTAAGACTACAACCAGTCTTGAACCAGACTGGCCGGGTTTTAAGCCTGGCCCCATGATTTTAGGCACACACCTTAATTTCTCTGAGCCTCAATTTCTTCATGTGTAAATGGGGATAATAATAGTGTGTACCTCACAGAGTTGTTGTGAGAATCAAATGGATTAATTCATAAAAACAATACTTAAAAAGCCTTAGAAAAATGGCCCATAGTAAACTCTCAAAGATGGGTTTTTATTATATAATCTTATTAGCTGCAGAGAAAAATAGGAAATTTCTTATTTTTTCTTCAATCTTGGTATTTTGGCTATTAATCAGAGAAATAAAATGGATAAAGTTAGCATTAACTTTGTGATGAAGTTGACTTTTAAACATCTGCCTTCAATAGTGACCCGGGGCTAGGGGCTGGAGTGGAATGAGAAAGCTCCAGACGGCCAGAGTCAGACTTACCTGCCATCAGGGTAGCAGTCACATACACAGGCATCGAGACTCAGATACCAGGCCAGTGAGCCACTCAGGCAGGACAGACAAGGGTTGGGGGGGCTGTGGGGGGGGTGGGGGAGTGGTGGGGATGAAAATGTACCATGACCATGCTGGAAATTTGTTATTAAGTAACAGATCTGTAAAGCTCTTTGCTCCTATTCTAGCTCACACTTGCTTTCCTTCTGTTGCTTGTTGTTGGATATATTCAGCTCCCCTTCGAAATGCTGAAGGTTTGCAGATTCATATCCAGGGGAAAAGTTTGACCTAACGATTCTTTTCAAATGGCTTCTCAATATTTCATTTACTGTTTCAGCCTCATCGCCTTCCTGCCTCGTGCTCATGCCCAGCTCTTATTAGCTTTATTGGCTTACCTGACTCCAATTGATTTCGTTGAATTTTCTGGAACTGGAGGCAGACCGTTTATATATTTATTTCCTTGCATCCTTTCTATTTTTATCTTCCCATTTCAAGCTTTCATTCTAAACTTATCACAGATGTTAAGCCTTAGCAGTCTTGATCTTCTCAGCAAATATTTGCCAGGTTGTAATTTTTTATTTGTTATCAACAGCCAAATTTAAACAAGGCTAATCTCTTTCTAATTTGGTTTGCGTGAGCCCCAGTCTTGGTACTTAGAGAAAGCAAAGGCTAATTTCTTGTTCTTTCTTAAGTGTGTTCTTCCCTTATCCCTCATATACTGCAGTTCTATATATTTTTTTTAATAAAAATAATTTGGGGCAGTAGGAACCACATTTGGACTTAAAGATTAAACGGAAAGCATTTTGGCACGAGCACCCTGAAGTATAGAGATGGTTGGGGGGTGGGGGATCTGTGTGTTAGCTTAATCTTGTTAATGTCCTCTTTCCCTTTTCCAGTGCCTTGATGGGGGAAGGTGTGGGGGCAGGGTGCTGGGTTGGGGGAGGTGGGGCGGCGGGAGGGGGGGTACTCTGGGTGGTCCCAGCTTGTTGAAGGGGGTCCTGCAGCTGCTGCAGCCGTGAGTGGCAGTTGGTGCCCGTGCTTGGGTTCCTGTGGCAGCTGCCTGCTGCAGGCTGGGTTCTGTAGATGGCCGAGGTAGTATTCCTAGTTTCATGTGTGTATATTTGGACTTCCGTATGTTGTATGTATGTATCTGCTGAAGGCAGGGGCAGAACTTCTGTCGGATGGCCAGGGTAGGCAGCGGGGGAGGGGAGGAGTGCTGTAGGTGGCTGTTGAGGATGTCTTGAGAGGTTTTTCAAAACCCTAATTTCACTTTTAAAATAGGTTTCTTAATCAGAGGCTAAATTCAGATTCAGGTCTGTCAAACAATAGCTTGCAAAAGCACATGTCCATACTGCCTTTGTTCTATTGTCCCCCCCCCCCCCCCCCCACCCCAACCCGCCCTTCCCCCTGCCTCTGGAAGCTGTTTCCTGCTCATGGCTGCTGGTTGCTATTAAAACAGCATTTCCTCCATCACCTTTCTGTCTGGGAACTTACAGATCCTACCTGGCCCATGAAGCTCAGCTTCCTCCAGGAAGCTCTCCGTGCCCTTTCCAGTCTCGAGCCACCTCTCACTATTCTGACCTAGGAGTCTGCACACTGTGGCTTGTAGGTCAATTCTAGCCAACTGTCTGTTTTTGTAATGAAGCTTTGATGAGGATACAATGATGTTCATTTGTTTACATGTCATCTCTGGCTGTCTTTGAGATACAATGGCAGAATTCAAAAGTTGTGACAGAGGCCTTGTGGCACACAAAAACTTAAGATATTTAATTTACTTTCTGAACCTTTGCAGAAGAGGTTTTCTGACCCCTCTGCTAAAGTGAGAAAGCTTAATGTATGACCCTCCCAGCATGATGGGTAATGAATTCTCCTATTGTGCATTGTGCAAAGCTCTCACTTTAGAATTCAATATAGTTTATTTTATTTTTTTTTAAAGATTGTATTTATTTGACAGACAGAGAGAGAACACAACCAGGGGGAGCGGCAGGCAGAGGGAGAGAGAGAAGCAGGCTCCCTGCCAAGCAGGGAGCTTGATGTGGGACTCGATCCCAGGACCCTGGGATCATGACCTGAGCTGAAGGCAGTGGCTTAACTGAGATACCCAGGCACCCCAGGTTTTTTTTTTTTTTTAAGATTTTGTATTTATATACCCTCCACACCCAATGTGGAGCTCAAATTCACAATCCTGAATTCAAGAGTCACATGCTCTACTGACTGAGCCAGCCAGGCACCCCAAGAATTCAGTATAGTTTTTTTTTTTTCCCCTGTAGTTCCCAGACATTTTACTCACTGAACGAAAAATCTCAAAATTACACTTGGAGATTGGGGCAGTTTCTCACAAGGACAAAGAGAACCCACAGGCAATTTCATTTTCTAGAGGCAACATCCGTTTATTGACTTCAGTAGGTGACTACAGAAAAGGCTTCCAGAGCATAGCTTTGTACCCAAACCAGTTTCTTCCAACCCAGAGCTCTTATTCATTACTGATCTCAGTGTAAGTACATAAGTCTTGTCAAATTTCCATAAGGTTGTGTGAAGATGTAACTTAACCAGATCATTTGTATGGAAGTCCAAATATACAAAATTAAAAGTTACCATTTATTAAAAAAATAATTCTGCATGGGATCCTTTTGGACACTCAGGTGTCCCACTTTACAAGAACTTGACTAATGGTAGGTATGAAATGAGATGTTTAACTCCGTTCCAGAGCTAGAGTCATTCACTGATCTTCTCTCCCGCCCAGCGGCCAGCCCATCCCCAGGGTGGAGTACACAGAGGAAGAAACGAAGACGTGGGGCGTCGTGTTCCGCGAGCTCTCCAAGCTCTACCCCACTCATGCTTGCCGGGAGTATTTGAAGAACTTCCCTCTGCTGACTAAATACTGTGGCTACAGGGAGGACAATGTGCCTCAACTCCAAGATGTCTCCGTATTTCTGAAAGGTAGGGCTTCACACAGGCTGTCTCTTGCCTTCCTAGCCAGCATCCTTGCTTGCCTCCCAAGGACACATGGTTCGGAAATGGCCCTTTCTACAAAAAAAGAAACACTCCCTTTGATTTAAAGAGAGGAGCACTGAGCCATTGACTCCCCAGGGCCATCTGCGGGAAGCAGAGCAGAGACCGTGGGCAGGGAGAGGGACTCCGCTGTTCACACCGCTCAGGGGCTTTGGTGGGCTCTCTCGTGGTTGGCTGTTCTAGGCGGTAAACCCCAAAGGTTATTGGCAAGTTCAGCTTTGAGCTCTTTCTGATCCAGGAACTACTCTGTGGGGCTACATGGGGATGGAATGACCTCAAAGGTGACATTTTATTTGCTTTGTTAAAAATCAGTATTGCATAAGAAATATCATGGATAATGTTGAACACTAGTGACTTTCCTTTGAGGGAAACCAGTCAATTAATCAAAGAAATATTTTTATATATACGTGATATGCCAGGGGCTATACTCATGCCTGATACAGTAGGCAACTAGATGAGACACAGTGTCAGCTCAAGTTCATGTCCTTGTGTGGTCACTCTCCTCACTGGCTCTCCTGGGACAGCAACGGGGGAAACTTGTAGGAGTGGCAGCAGGAAGCCCGGTTTCTTGGTGGCCCTGCTTCCTCCTCTGAGCTTCCCTGGGGTTGAGTCCCGGGTTCTCCATTCTTTCCTCTACCCTGTCTCAAGTGTAGCAGTTGTAAAAGCAAAACCTTTGCTGCCCTTCTTCTTTCCTGGAACTGCCTTCCTTGCCTGCCTACCCTCTATCCGTGACACTTTATTTTCTAGACTCTTCAGGCCCACCTCTCAGGAACCCCTCTGAATTCCTCCCCACCCTCCCCACCCTCCCCACTAGGTAATCAGTCTTTGTATTAGGTTCCTATTGGTGCTATAAGACAACACCACAAACTTCGTGACTTAAAATAAGAGAAACGTATTATCTTACTGTGCTGGAGATGGGAAGTCTAATACCAAGGTCTTGGCTGGGCTGCATTCCTTTTGGAGGGTTCTGTTTCCTTGCCTCTTTCAGCTTCTGGAGTCTACCTGCCTTCCTTGGCTCCTGGCCTTTTCCTTACATGGCTCCATCCTTTTGCTTCCTTCGTCATGTCTCCTTCTCTGATTCTGACCCTCCTGTGTCCCTTTTATAAGGATCCTCGTGATTATCTCAGACCTCCCCTGAGTAATCCAGGATAATCACCCCATCTGAAAATCCTTAACTTAATCACACCTGCAAAGCCTATTTGGCTGCATAGTCCCAGGTTCAGGCTGTGAGGTCATGGGTACCTTCGGAGGCTATGCCTCAGTTTGCAGCAGCCCCCACGTCGGGCCACTTCTAGCTTTGCTACCCATCGTCAGCCTGCCAGCTGCCACCACCCAGACTGAGGTCCCTGTTCTACAACCTTGATGTCCGTATTTTCTCCCCGCCACTCTCTTGTCCTCTGCTTCCAGATGAAGCTTCCTAAAGCATCACTTCCTTCCAGACATCTCTGCTCAGAAGCTACCAGTGGTTCCCCTTTGATTTTTACTGGGGTTAGACATCTTTTTTTTTTTTTTTTGTAAAGGCCAGATAATGACTGTTTCTGTTCTTGCGGGCCAAGAGACAAATGGAGGCTCTTCTGTCAGTACTTCAGTAACTATTGAAGTGTGACCATTAAAAAAAATCTAAAAAGTATTCTTAGCTCGTGGGGTGCACACAACAAACTGGATTTGGACTACAGGCCACAGTTTGCTGATCTCTGGTTTATATGATCCCGTTCTGAACTGCTCAGCCTCAACTCAAGGCTCCAACCTGGCTTTCCCAGATGGTGCGCTGCGACGATTGTGCCGTGCAAACCCTCCATTCTACCTGTGGGATCTCCATACCTTTGCCCAGGTTCTGTGGTTCTGTCCCTTGCTAGAAAAATCCTCCCTCCTCCACCTATCAAATTCTACCTATTCTTTAAGACTCAGAGCAAGTCCTGTCTCCTCTCCGAATCCTGATCCTACCAGTCCCCACAACCTTTCTCTCTCGGAGTTCCTGTGTGTATCAGGGGAGAAGGAGGCATGGTCTGAGAGCGGGTATACGGAACCATGTCCAGCGCAATGGGACAGCCCCATGTGTAAACATCATCCATGATATTTCTTACTACAGGAAAAAGACTGAGACCACTAATCAGTGTTGCTTAATTATTGTCTAATTACATAATGCCTTATGTTGTTTAAGTGGCTCATGTTCTCCCTAATGGCTTTGCCTCTGGCGTGTCCCTTTTTGTTTCCTACAGTTATGTGCATATTATAGATTTACCATGGGCTTGATTACTCATGTATGGGAATTGCTTTTTACTGCGTTGTTTCCCAAACCCCAGTAATTAGAATACCATCCCATAATTTTTGCCACGTCTGTCTCCCAATTTAATATTTTTATGAGAGGTTATGTGGTATAGCGTGGACTCTGGCTGGAGAATGCCTGTGCTGGGTCCCCACTCTGCCAGTTCTTGGCTGTGTGACCTCAGATGAGTTCTCGTAACCTCTCTGTGCCTCAGTTTCTTCTCTGCAAATGGAGATTGTCATTTTATCTACCTCAAAATGTGGTTGGGAAGGGACACTAACTGATATTGATATTCCTAGAAGCCCTAAAGTTATTTCTTTAAAAAATCTTAATTTCCTTTTTTTTTGGGGGGGGGGGATTTTATTTATCTATTTGACAGACAGAGTTCACAAGTAGGCAGAGCGGCAGACAGAGAGAGAGGGAGAGGTAGGCTCCCTGCTGAGCAGAGAGCCCAATGCGGGGCTTGATCCGGGGACCCTGAGATCATGATCTGAGCCAAAGGCAGAAGCTTAACCCACTGAGCCACCCAGGTGCCCCATTAATTTCCTTTTTAAATTTTTAACTTTTTAAAGGTTTTATTTATTTGTTTGACAGAGAGAGAGAGAGAGAAAGAACACAAGTAGGGGGAGCATCAGGGAGAAGGAGAGGGAGAAGCAGGCTTCCTGCCGAGCAGGGAGTCCAATGAGGGGCTCAATATCAGGACCCTAGGATCATTACTGAGCCTAAGGCAGACACTTAACTGACTGAGCCATGCAGGTGACCCTATATCTTTCTTTTTCTTTTTAATATTTTATTTATTTATTGAGAGAGTGTGAGAGCATGTGTGTGCAAGGAGTTAGAAGAAAGGCAGAGGGAGAGAATCTCAAGCAGATTCCTCCCAGAACAAGGCAAGGCTCTGTCTCATGACCTGTGAGTTCATGACCTGAGACCAAAGCAAGAGTTAGAGACTCAACACACTGAGCTACCCAGGCGCCGCCTAAAGTTATTTCTTGACACATTTTAAGCATAGCAGAGTCTTAGTTATTACTGCTATTGTTCTTGCTGTTATTTTTCAAGACCTCTGTGATCTGGACACTGGGAGCTCAGTCTGCATCATTCATTGGCACAGAGCAAGTAAATGTACGTGGTTTTTTTTTTTTATTATTTCATTTTATTATTTTTTGACTGACTCGCTTTTAAATGCCTAATGTATTTAAAAAGGAAACTTCTAAAGCAATGATATCCACACATTCTAAGTTCTTGATGTGTTAGTTACATATTTTTTAAAAAAATTATGTAAAAATAAGATATATAACTTCAAATAAAGAACATTTCTCTTTGTATCACCCTTCAGGTTCCTCACGTGGGATATACTGGTTTAATTCACATAAAATAGAAAAAGAAGAAAGTACACTTATCTTTTTGATATTCAGTAGGGAACAATCCAAAGTAAAAGCTTTTAGAATGAACATAATATTGTTAGAATTATGGGTCTGAGGAGGCCTGAGAACAGGGATATTTTTCACGTAGATACCAGAAATCCCAGGACGGGATTTATAAGCTTAATTGGTCCTTGCCTTTTAAAACCATTCTAACCATTCTGAGGTGCTCTCCTAATGAGACGAGGTGTTCAGAATGGGAGCCTTCACGATGCTGGTGTCAGAGATAAGGGTAGCTCTCCTGTTGTAAATTTCCTGGGCTGTCACCACAAGCAAGCGTTAGGTAGCCCTTAAACCGAGACCACTGATGACCCCCAGCCTAATTGGGTTAGCGGTATAGGGCAGCTTCATACATCGTGTTGAGTTCTGCTTATTTTGTCTCCTTCTCCCAGAAGCCAATAAAGCATGTAGAGCTTTAGTGTACCTCTTCAAATGATAGTAATTAATATGATTTTTTTCATAATATCACCGAAAACAGCAACGTGGAATGAGGGAGGTAGGGGGTGTTGACAATAGAAAGCCTTAGTGTGAACGGATTCCACAAGGCTCGTGACGGGGGTGATTTAGCTGTGGGTGAACTGAACATGGACAGACAGTATGGTTGTGTCTTTGAGAAAGATACAAGGTAATACGTGGTAAACATCACTTTAATTGTAATCTTGTCCTGTGAATTTGAGCTTTCTTATCCTAATTCAGCTTCTGGATTTAAATCTTTAACATCTTTTTTTTTTTCACCTTTCTTTCCATTTTAATGAATGTCTTGTTCCCCTGGAAACCATCATGCCGGAGTATATTTTAGTAATCAGAAGCCACAAACGTGATAGCTATTAACCGTAGATGTCATTCAACTGTCAAGGGTTTTAAAGACCTTGATTACTTTGTTTCTAGGATGTCCTTATAAATAATAGGACACCCTGCTTGGGCCCTCAAGTCTTGTTCAGTTAATGTTTAGTTGGCTCTTTCTGTTGTCATTTCAGAAAGATCGGGCTTCACTGTGAGGCCGGTGGCTGGATACCTGAGTCCGCGAGACTTTCTGGCGGGACTGGCCTACAGGGTCTTCCACTGTACCCAGTACGTCCGGCATGGCTCGGACCCCCTCTACACCCCGGAACCGTGAGTACCCACATGGCATTCCTAGGCTGGATGGGGCCCACCGCTCTGTTAAGCGGCCCATGCTCACTCTACTTGAGAGCTACTCAGGCCCTCTTTTACCTGCAAAATAATTTCATCTGAGAGCCAGCGTGCTCACCCAAAGAGGCCAGTGCTCACTGAAAGATTGGATTCCTCAGTGGGGGACACTGTCCTCCAATATTCTCACTTCGGTTTGTCTCTCTAACTTTATCCCAACACGGAACCTTTTGCTTTGGCCAAGCTGTTGATGATACTGCTCCTTAAAACGTGTAATTTGTATAAAGCTACGATCCATAGAGACCATTAAGTCAATGTTGAGTTTAAAGAATCAGGGCTCCCAAAATCCTAATGATAAGGACAATCCTGACATGCCAGGGGCTGTTCTCATCAACCCACTTAATCCCCATGGTAGTCCCATTGTGTAAATTATTTATTTCCAGTTTTACTGACGAGGAGAGGCAGGCACAAAGGGATAAGTCAACATTGGCCCAGCCAGGACTCATGCCCTCTCTCCTGAGTTAAGGAACTCAGGCCCAACAAGGAACTTCTTTTTTTTTTTTTTTTTTAATTACTTTTATTTTTTATAAACATATATTTTTATCCCCAGGGGTACAGGTCTGTGAATCACCAGGTTTACACACTTCACAGCACTCACCATAGCACATACCCTCCCCAGTGTCCATAATCCCACCCCCCTCCCCACCCCCCCCCCCCCCATCAACCCTCAGTTTGTTTTGTGAGATTAAGAGTCACTTATGGTTTGTCTCCCTCCCAATTCCATCTTGTTTCATTTACTCTTCTCCTACCCCCTTAACCCCCCATGTTGCATCTCCTATCCCTCATATCAGGGAGATCATATGATAGTTGTCTTTCTCCGATTGACTTATTTTGCTAAGCATGATACCCTCTAACAACAAGGAACTTCTCAAGGCTCATTACTGATTTCTTCTCCCTTATTGTTTCTCATCCCTCCCCAAAACTAAGAACGTTGTGCTGTGCTCTTCCTGCCATCTTTGTTTCTTGAACACTCCTCTAGTCCCACCCATCACTTCTAGATATATATGGGATTTGTGATTCTTCTTTGACTCTGTCAGCTTTCCTTGAGCGAATCTACCTCAGGGGCTTTTATCCTTTCTCTCCTGGACGGTGGGTGGCCAAGTGTTGGATAAGCTGTGAACCCTCATGTGTTAATCATTTGGCCTTATCATACATGGACTGTATCATCTCCCAAGGCGAAACACTGGCCTGCTTTCTTAAGCTTACTGAACTTTCCAGTGCCTTTGAGCTCGACATGAATCTCATCTTCTCTGGGAAATACTCCCTTGCCATCCCCATGCACAACCACCCCTTCCTCAGCAAATCTGTCATTTGCTTTCCTCCTCATCCATCTATCACATGTATTTAGCCTTGTTAGCTTTAAACATTTTAACTTGGGTCTTATGTTTTTGCTGAAATCAGCAGCTACTTGAATATTTCTTTGTATGCTTTTTTAAACAAAATGAAGGAACCTTTATGGGGAGATTACTATGTGCTTGGATGGTCTAGGAACAAGACAAGGTCTCTGCTCTCTGGGGTGAATGAGTGGGAGTGGGAGACAGTGGGCAGCATACAAACACATAGGCAAGATGGTTTCAGTTACCAGTGCTTTGATATGCTCAAGATGCTGGAAAGACAGATAAAGCAGGGTGAGGAGATGACCAGTAATGGACGGTGCTCTTTTGGATTGAGTCCTCAGGGAAGCCTCTTGGGAGGTCACATTCAAGCAGAGACCTCAATGTAAATATCTCCCGGTAGAATATTCCTGGTAGAGCAAGAGCCAAAGACTCTGAGGCTGGAAGTTGTCATTGGATCTCTGCCCCCTTGGGCTCCATCTGAATGAGTCTCTACCCCTAATCATACCCGAATTTGTTACCTACTGTTCTTCAGGACACTGGGGTTATCACTTCCCTTGTGATGCTTACTAGAATAATTTTGTATTAATGGACTGCCACAGTCTTCCCTGGGGAGCAGAGAGTCCTTGGAGGTTCAAGTGGTTGAGTAGCCTCTGGTGGTGGAAGTAGAGTCCCTGAATCTCCCCTTCTCCTCTTAGGCAGGCCAGAAGCTCAGAACAGATAGGTCCCTGCCAGGTCACTACATTGCCTTTTTTTTTTTTTTTTTTTTGCCTACTTTCAGCTTCCCGGAAAGTGTTTTCAGGATAAACAAAGGTTACTTATAGGACTCAAGAGGTTCGGAAAAGAAATGCTTCTTAGAGTGGAGTGAGTACTCAAAGGAGCATTGTCAGAGTTAGAAAGGCAATCTCTAAATCTAGCCCAGAGGGTTTACAAATGTCCCTATTTACAAATAGCAGGCACTTTGTTAGTTCCTTTTGAATAACTGGCCCCCTGGGGACCTGTGATAGCATGCCAATAAGTATGCAGAGAGAGAGGGCAAAGAAATGAGATTTTAGCCACAGAGGTCTATAAAATTTTGGGATAATGTGTTACATTCTTACCAAAGTACTTTCAGCCAATTCATTCAGCAAACATTTATGGGCAGTGTTAGCAGGGAGGTGCAGTGGATTCAAAGATGAATAAAATATAGCAGCTGTTTCTTAAAGCAGCTCACATTCTGGCAGGGGAGAAAGAAACATAAATAATTGCGAAAGAGTGTGGTTGGGGTGATGATGAGGGTGTGTGCAAAGTGTTAGAGGAGTACAGAGGAGGAAGCAGTCCTGAAAAGGCTTTTCAGAGAGGGTATAAACTGAGTAGGGGTCTGGAAGGGGGAGAATAGGAAATTGTTTTTGTCTGAGGCGGGGCTGGGAGGGAGGGGAAAGCTTTCAAGTCAAGGAAACAGCAAGTGAAAGTTTGGAGGCTCGAAAGAGGCATAAATGAGCAAGGCTGGTGACACCAGAGTGGCCAGAGCATAGGGTATGTGTTAGGGGTGGCATGTTTTTTTCAGGTCACAGTGTAAGGGATCATTTGTCAAACTAGGACATGTAGGCTAAATTCTGGAGGCACTAGGGAGCTATCCAAGTTTCTGAAGCATGATCGGATAATTGTGTCTGAGAAAGGTGACGGGGGCGGGGAAGTGTAAAGAATGAACTAGGGGCACCTGGGTGGCTCAATGGGTTAAAGACTCTGCCTTCAGCTCGGGTCATGATCCTGGGGTCCTGGGATCGAGCCCTAAATCAGGCTCTCTGCTCAGCAGGGAGCCTGCTTCCTCTTCTCTCTGCCTGCCTCTCTGCCTACTTGTGACTCTCTCTCTCTCTGTCTCTGTCAAATAAATAAATAAAATCTTAAAAAAAAAAAAAAGAATGAACTAGCTGGAAAACTAGCAGGTGTTCCCGTTTCAATGAAGGAATATAGTTCATAGTATCTTAAACTAGAAAAGGTCAAGAGATAGGACAAGAGGTCATCTATTTGAAAAACAGCATCGTGATGGAATTAACAATATTTGGTGACTATAACGAGGGTGAGGAGAGGGTCCTCAAGGTAACACTGAGGTTTTTAGATTGAGAAGCTGAATGGTAGTTTTTTTTTTTTTTTTCTTCTTTCTTTCTAATAATGACTGAGGCTATTGGAGCAGGATCAGGGTTGGAGAGAAGAGGGTAGGAAAGAGGGAAGAGAAGAGGAGGATTCGGGTTTGGGACGTGTTATTTTTGAGGGGTAGGGTGTGCTGGAAAAGTCCCTGATAGTGGAAATAAGTGTCGGGAGTTCCAGAAGTGAATTTAAAGCTCCCACCGTAGATGTGAGTGTTTTCCTCTTCCATGACTCCCATGACTACCCAGACACGACGAGGCTTAAGTCAGAGGGTGGAAACATGGGATTCACCTACTTGGGTTTTTTTGAACAGACTCTTTTTTTGGGAGAGCGGATTTTATGACATTCATCTGTTTTGTGTGTGTGTAAGTTCCATTCGTTCTTTAAAATTATTATTTTATGAGTAGGTAATACACGTACATGACTCCGAATTTCAAGTATACCATGAACAACCTTTCCTGCTCCCTTGACACCCACTTCACCTCCCCAGAGGCGACCACTGCTGCCAGTTTCCCCTGCACCCTTCCAGAAATACACTATGCAGACACAATTCTCTGTAAAGACCCCTTTAATCCAGATGTATGACCAAGTCCTAAATCCCTTCCCAGCTGCAGCGTTGAGTGGATGGGACCCCATGCTGGAGTGCTGTTTCCTGCCCAAGCACTTTTCCAGGCATTGTCTTTGTAATGAAATCCCATTTCCTCAATTGAAAACCAAGGAGAGAGCAGATTCTTCAATTTGCGAAGTTCAACTTGGCCCCTGTGTTTGGTGCTTGTACTCTGCTTCCAAGTAACTGCCTTCAATTGCTGAACTGTTGTCCTGGAGGCAGCGCTAATGGGACATAGGTGAGCTGTCAAAGACACCTGACACCGGTAGAAATGAGAGGGAAAGCCCCAAAAAGACATTATTTGCAAAAATTTTATTTTCCTTTTCAGTCTGGGGAGAATGTATTTTGAGATCCTAGCTTTCAACAAATACTGGGTTTTAAATGTGTCTTTGGCCTGTTTTTTACAATTTACATTTGAAAGACTCTTGTATTCCCTAAACTTGGCCAGAGAGTGAGACTTTAATTTAAAAAGTGATGGCAGATTGGATTGGTTCCCCGGGGAAAGTTTTCTGGCCTGGCGGACAGCAGTGAAAGTTGTGGAGAGTCCATGACTCTTGGTTTTCTTGGTGGGAGGATTTGCTTTTCCATGTGTTTCTACCTGGATTGAAAGGCCACTGATTTTGCTAGAAGTGGAGAGCCATCTTTACCCCCTTCCTTGGCGCACGAGGCCAGGGCTGCGATTCTGCACTTTGCTGTTGCATGGCTGCCTGCTTTGATCAGCTGTGATCACATGCAACTTTGTCCCTAATGGAGTATTGAAGTGTGTAAATAATTTCCTTTATGTAAATCAATTGGGTCAAATTCAAGGTTATTCCAGAAGTAATAATATTATTGTTAGGTCCGTAATCAAAGGAGCGAGACTGATAGAAAGCGAAGGTCAAGCAAAGCTTTATTTCGCGCCAAGCATCGAGAATCAAACCGACCTCTTACAGAGAGGGCGACCCCTCCCTGCTTTACAGACTAACTTTTATAGAGCAAAGGCCATGTGGTTGGGCCTGGCCACACACAACTGGCCAATAAGATTGCAACACACAGAGAAAGCTGCACAGTCATGGTTGGTCACACACGGGTGGCCAACTTAATTACAATTCACCCCATAGTAGCTATTTGAACTAGCCTATCACCTTGGTCAGAATTAGTGCCCAAAAGACGCCCAAAAGGCAGGGCCCACACTCCTTGGTAGCTAGGGAGACAGTATGCGCGTCCCACTGATTGGGGCGATTGGATGTCTCCCCCTGGCCTTACTCATCTCTGTATCCGGGCTCTGTTATCTCTACCTGAGCTGACCCCCCTTGTATTTGGGCTCTGTTTTCTGGGACTGGCGAATATATTTTACTGGTTTCCTGGACTTGCTTTTAAGTAGGTTCCCCTGGGTGGGGGGCGGGCAGGGTCAGTTTAAGTTTTACTGCACAAACAACAAAATCACTGTTTAACCGGATGGAATCGCTCTGGGTAAATAGGCCCGTACAATTATTATTCCAGAATATATAATATTATATATATATATATATAATAATGTTCCAGAAATAATAATAAAAGTGAGTCCTTCTCACTCTGAGGAATGAGAGGGAAAGATACAGAGTTCCAAGTCACCTGGGTGTGTGAGCATGACCCAGCCCATGAATGGTAGCAGAAGGGTCATTTGAGAAGGTCCACCATCTCCACGTCTCCTCTCTGCCTCTTGGGGAAATCCACAGTGGCTGTGTCTTCTCACTCCCTCTGGCCACCTCATCTTTTAGAACAGGATTTCTCTTCCTCGGCCCTATTGATATTTTGGGCCAGCTAATTCTTTGTTGTGGGGGCTGTCTTGTGCATTGTAGGATGATTAAGAGCATGTCTGGCCCCTAGCCACTAGATGTCAAGAGCACCCTTCCACTTAACCACAGATGTCTGCACGTATTGCCAAATGTCCCCTGAGCGGGGCAACAGAGCCCCCAGGGAGAACCACTGTTCTAGAAGAAATTTGATGGGTCATGTTAACGTTGTTGGTCTGTCTACCAATTATTGCTTTCTTTCTTTTTTTTTTTCCAAAGATTTTATTTATTTATTTAAGAGAGAGAGAGAGAGAGAAAGAGAGAGAGCCCACAAGCAGGGGGACAGAGAGGGAGAGTGGGTCAGGGAAGGACAGAGGGAGAAGCAGTCTCCCTGCTGAGCAGGAAGCCCAATGTGGGGCTCTATCCCAGGACCCTGGGATCATGACCTGAGCCAAAGGCAGACCCTTAACTGATGGAGCCACCCAGGTACCCCTAATTACTGCTTTATTTTCTCTTTGAAGCAGTCTGTAGACCCTGTTTCCTTTCTGAAACACAAATGCAGTATAGAATTCCCTTGTTTAACTTGTTGTTCTTTGTTGCAAATAGAGAATAAAGTCTGATCTCATCAAACCATATCTTCTGCTTCTCTTTTGCCTCCTCCAAAACCTCATGCCCTAGCCACACTGAACTTCTCACCACCCCAGTGATCCTCCTGGTTCATGCCTTCACCCTTTTGTGCAGGGGGTTCATTCGGCCTGGAGTGACTCCAGTAAAATCCTCTTAATTCTCTAGGGTTAGAGCTCAGTCACAGCCTTCTCTGTGGAAATTTGTCTGGGCAGAGCTCCGTGTTCCTGTAATACTTTGCCTTCTTCTATGTAAGTACTTACAATGTGGAGTAGTAATTATCTGTTCGTGTCTCAGTCTCCTTCATGAGACTATAATGAACCCAAAGTCAGTTAACAAAGGCGATGCAGAAACAAGGAGATCAGACCAAGGTTGCAGGGGATCCCTAAACCTGGCACATAAGGTGAGAATTGAGTCCTTGGCGGGCGAAGCCGTGAATGACACCGCCACCAGGAGGCGTCAGGCTCAAGGTCTACTTAGAGACCCAACCTGAGATCCATGGAGGGAGGGAGTACAGGGCACTAAATGCTGTGAAGTTATTTGAAGTCCTGGGCCTGCAGGCTGTGGTGGTCAGACCTCTTTCTGAAAGGCTGCAGTCCCGTATTGGGGAGTGCCCTCCACTCTCCCCAGTAGCTTTAGTCTGATCTTAGGGACTGAGCTGGATGCCTTTCCAGGATTAAGGCATTTTTGCACATTCAGTGTCTTCAGGTAAAATCCTGAACCTTGGCTGGTGGGATTATGGGCAGCAACTGTAGCTGTGAGGCCTGTGAGTCCTCTCCTCCATCGTGCCCAGTAAGGGGCAACCTATTCTGCTCCTCTATTTTGTTTTGGGATAAAGATGGTTTCAGAATAAGAAGGTGATTATTCACTGTGAAGCTGAAGAAGAGGGACAAAAGGAAATGTGCAAGTTGTCCCCACCTCCCCCTTAGTCAAACGAGAGAAAAAGAGTAAGGGAGGGAAGGAGGGAAAGAACGAGAGAGGGAGAGAGAGAAAGAAGGAATGAAACTGCACTTTTCAGGGTGCTAAAAAAGTATATTTTCTCCCCTTTGGGTAACTAATCCTAAATATTGTCCCACTTAAAAGGCAGGGAAGTTCATGGCCCTAGCTTTAACAAGAATGTCATTCTGTAACATGTTCTAAATTCTATTTGAACTAATACCTAACTTGCTGCATTAAGAAGTTCGCTGAGATTGACACCTTCTGGCAAGCCCTGATGCACGCCCCCCAGGGGCAGCCATGTGCACGGGTGTGTCATCCACATCTGGTACGAGTGGGTACCCCTCGCCCAGAGAGGAGTATGGACCAGAGAGGTAGTGGCATCTCTGGTTTTGTCTCTCAAAGCTTCTTGCTGGACTGGTGGTGAGTCAATTTAGGAGGCATACTGGGAAGAGAAGCAAGGTGTAGGGAGGGACCTGTCCCTCCCTCTCTGGTTTGGTCTCTGACGTCAGGCTTCTGGTTTCCAGAAGGTGTTTTGGATTTTCAGATGTGGTCTATGTTCCCCTCTCCCTATTTCTGCTTTAAGTCTTTTGCCTTTTTTTCCCTGGGCCTTTCCTTTGAAGGGATTTGTGGTCTCTATTCTTCATAGTTCCTACAGATTTCTTGAATGTGTTTTGTGCAAGGTGGAGGTTGAGCACCTGCTAACTGTATTTGCCTGTGCACATGTACTTGTGTATATGATTTCCAGTGCCTTCTATAGTCCCAATGCCCAGTGGTATCTTAGAAACACAGAGCTTGCTAATGAGATATATAGCTGAAGAAAACTGTTCTATTCTCCTGGGGCCAAATTTTATGCTTTCCTTCAGATGCTGTGTGGATTGACTGAAATCTTAGGAATGAAGAAGGGTAGGGCAAGCAGACCCCATTTTCTAAGGCATTCATCATATATATATACATATATATAATATCATATATATAAAATATATATTTTAATATATATTATATATACTTATATAATAATATAATAATAATATAATTATATATTTATAAATATTATATATTTATATTTATAAATATATACATATTTTCCTATATAATCTGGTTTTGTTCTTCTCAATATAGGCCAAATCTACTGTGATCTAGATTTCTGGATGGAGGTGGCCAGATTCCTCATGGTTCTGCACTGGGTGTCCTTTGAAACTTTAAAGTTTGCCCAAGGCAGTGGTGAAATACACATCCGTAGCACAGGCCTTCCCCCATTGTCTATTGCTCAGGGAGAAGCAACCAGGAATTCTAAATAGAAACCTACATTCTTTGAGGTCAGTTTTTTGAGGTCAAGCCTGTACAATATCTGTCTTTCCAGAAGAACCCTTGCCAGAGTAATAATGTGATCCTGCACCAGGAATCCCTTTAAACAATGTTTCAGTGAAAACGTTTAAAAATATTCATTCTATTTTATTTTCCGATG
Source organism: Lutra lutra (assembly GCF_902655055.1). NCBI lineage: Eukaryota > Metazoa > Chordata > Mammalia > Carnivora > Mustelidae > Lutra > Lutra lutra. The sequence goes on from NC_062285.1 coordinate 98,930,928, forward strand.
TTGGGCTTGACGTACTAGTAACAAAAATACACTTGGCTCAACATAGTATAATCTTCTTCAGTCAGGGAGTCCCTGATTCCGAGCTCTGTTGGTATGATTGATTACTCAGCACAGAGTGATGGGGGTTTATTTTCTTCTGCTCTTTCCTGGTATGTCACTTTTCAAATCGAAGGGCAAACTTCCACCATTAGGAAATAATTTGTGACACCATTGACTAATATTGCAACGTCTGTTGCCATAATACCACTGAATGTGTTCGCATTAAAGAAATTCTTTCTTGTTGCCGTTGAACATTTTAGGGGCAATTAATGTTATTTTTAAATATAACTGTTTTAAAGTTTAAAAACAGGCTTTGCCTTCGGGTGATTTTTCTTATAATTGGTGCTGCGTTTTAATTTTACAAGAAAAATAAAAGTGAATTATTTCTGACAGCATTTTTCATCTGTTTCTAAGTAAATGAATTTTATGTTTAGCCCTTGCTTATTAGAACAGAACCCTCCCTAAAACTGGCAGAAGATGTCATTTATTTTCTTGTGGTTCAGACATGAATCCTCATTTGTTAAGTAATAATATCAGCAGGTAAAGATGTAGGCTTCCACATTTATAAGAAAATTTGGCTGCCCCTCTCGTGATCTAACAGATGCCTCTCACTAGGTCTGTAATGAGAGGAAAAAGAGGATCTTTCCAGTCTCAGTTTTCCCTTCTTGCTGCCATCTGAGAGATTCTGGGCATGTGGATTTGTCTGACGTAAGCCCTGACTGTCTCGGGTGTTTTTACTTTTAAAAAAAATTTTTATTATTATTTTTTTAAAGATTTTATTTATTTATTTGACAGAGAGCGACACAGTGAGAGAGGGAACACAAGCAGGGGCAGAGGGAGAGGGAGAAGCAGGCTCCCCGCCGAGCAGGGAACGCGGTGTGGGGCTCGATTCTAGGACTCCCAGATCATGACCTGAGCCGAAGGCAGATGCTTAACGACTGAGCCACCCAGGCGCCCCTCTGGTGTTTTTAATATCTGGCCTCGATGAAGGCAAGTCTGGGTAAGGTCTTACTGCGGTACTGGGACGATAAACTAGAACTTTAGAGAGTTTAACCTTCATTCCTATGAGCTCAGTTTAGCTTCAACTTGCTCTTTCCCAGCGGACACGTGGGCGCAGCCCGAGCTCCCTGCCTGGCCACCTGGACTCCTCTGCGCTCTATTCTCATCGCTGCCATTCAGGATTGCAGAGAAGCGTAAGGATTAGCGAGTCTCAGAGGATGGCATGCTCTCAGAGAGCCGATCCCATCTGGCTTCCTTTTCCTGAGTTTTAACCCAGAGCTCACACCCTCAGCACAGCAGCCATTGTTCCCCTCAGGAGACATTTGGTTTGAGCTCTACCCGGGCCAGTTAAGACGTTAGGCAGAGGCCCTAAGACCTAAAATATTGTCGTCCCTTCTAGACTAACGGATAACTTCCACAACAATATCGGTAGAGCGGAAGTGACAACAGTATTTTTTTTTCCCTTAACAACACGTATGTATTTATTGACTATGATGGATGAGGCACGATTTTCAGTGTTGTATATGGATTGAACTCATTTAATACAACAGCGCTCTGAGGAGTTGTTGCTGTTATTATTCTGAGTTTATGGATGAGGAAACCGAGGCCCAGAAAAGTTAAGCAACTTGCCCAAGGTCACCCAGCTGGTGGGGAGCAAGGAAGTCAGGATTTAAACTCAAGTAGTCGGTGTCCACGACTGTGAGATTAGCCACTATTCCATGTTAAAGGGTACCATTAAACAGGAAAACTCAAAACCTGTTACGTGTGAAGTTGAATAGCTTCTTTCTTGGTTTTTCTAATTTACAAATGTTATGTAAGAGAGTCAACAGTAACACCATTCCTTTAATTGGTGGTCCTTGCTTTGCTAGAACCCTAAGCCCTGTCTGTGTCTCTCTGGTGGTTTAGAGCTATGCGGGTCCCATCTAGAATTTGGTCCCCCTACCAGTCTTTGTTAGAAGCCCTCCTTCTCCTTTGATCTTCACAGGGGCGGAACCTGCCCTATTTATCAAGAGGAGGCATCTCCTCTTTCACTGGGAAAAAGAGGCTAGCTCCTCTCTGCAGGGTAGAAATGTAGATAGGAGGCTGCTGTGTCCATGTCCTCAGGCAGAAGGACCCGTGCGCTGCTTGCTGGAAATCCAGGCCCTGCTATCAGCTCTCAGTGTGACTGTCGGCAAGCCACTTAACCTCTCTGTGTGAGGGATAATGAAATAATGCTTTGATCTTTGCAGAGAGAAAAAAAGCTTTATATAAATACCAAATAGGTCCACTCTTTCTTGGTTCCTCTTAAATTCATGAGGAGGCTGATGGACCTCATAAAATTCCAGCCTAGTTACAAGGCCAAGTAAGTTCCTAGACCTGGACTCCTGAGTTTTCAATCATAAAATTGTGTCTCGTTTTGTGAGGTGCCTAAAAACAGAAATAACCCCCAAGACTTTTTACAGGGCCTTTTGTCTCAAGAGCCCCAAGCACTCTAACAATAGATATTCTATGGGGGGGGGGGAGCACTATACATTATTTAAAACCTGTGCATTTTGAAACCAAGCTTATATCTAAGTGCCTGCTGGGGCTGTTTCTGTTCTTCTAGGCTGTTACCCACCGTGACTGGGGGTAAAGCTTTCAGATATAAATACGTATATATTTGCAGATTCAAAGCAGGATCCCTTTCCCACCTCCACCCTCCAAGGTTTGCCTTCCTTGCGTGGTGCTCGGCATCTAGAAATTAATGCCGCACCCGAATCACAGTTCTCATTCCCTCAGTGCCGTGTAGTCAGGGGGAGCCCATTTCTGTGCCTTCAGGTGTGGAAGACTGAGATGACCTGGGAGAATTTTTTTTTCCGGGAATATTTGTATTTTTAAATTGCAAGTTTAGAAGAAGACATTTAAAGTGATTGAATTTTAGGCAAGGAAGAGGCAACCACTGGTCAGACGTCTTCACTGCTGGGCAGAGAATTACATCTGTTGACAGGTACAGAAGATACCGCAAAAGAGAAGAAAGGAGGGATCCGACCTCTTCCACACATGTTCTGTTGGGCTGGCATCGTTCCACTCATCTTTATGAGGTAGGCAGGACTGTCACCATTTAACAGGTGGCAAATCCATAGTTCAAGGCAGTCAGGTAATTTCCTTATGGTCACACAACTAGGATATAGCAAAACCCAGACCCAGTCTGATGCCCCGATGCTACACCGGAAATTAGGAAAACTGTACTTGGGATGCACTTGGATTTACCTCTTTATGGAGCCATGGAGTCCCATCATCCCTGCTTTGTTTGGTTGGGTTAAATGACAATTAAATTGGGCATCTATTATGTGTCAGGCATCCAAAGATGACCACGGCATGACATCTGTCCTGGAGAAGATTACAAGTTCTTGTTTAAGTGAGAAAATATCTTCCAAAAGGGCAACCTTACTGAAGTACAAAATAGATGTTGGTGTAAGTATAATTTAATGTAATATGATGAATAATACATAACTTGTTGGGAACTGATGTTTTCAATGTGTTATCTTACTACATTGTTTAAGAACTCCATGAGAGGGGCACCGGGTGGCTCAGTCATTAAGTATATGCCTTCAGCTCAGGTCATGATCCCAGAGTCCTGAGATTGAGCCCTGCTTTGGGCTCCCTGCTCAGCAGGAAGCCTGCTTCTCCCTCTCCCACTTCCCCTGCTTTTGTTCCCTCTCTTGCTGTCTCTCTCTCTGTCAAATAAATAAATAAAATCTTAAAGAAAAAAAAAGATAAAATCTAATTTCTTCAAAAAAAACCCAAAAACCAAAAAACCTCCATGTGATAGGGACCCATGTAATTTCCATTCCAAAGATGAGAAAACAAGACATCTGTGCTGTCCAATATGGTAGAGATGTGGCTATTTAGATTTATTAATTAAAATCAAATTCACTATAAATGTAGTTCCTCAGTAGTGCAAGCCACATTTCCAGTGTCCGGGAGCCACCTGTGCCAAAGGGCTACCATAATGGACAATGCAGAGATAAAATATTTCCATCGATGAAGAAAGTCCGTTTGCACAGAACTTGTCTAAGTCCTTTGCCTGTGCAGAATATGGAACATGGACTTGGATCTGACTTCAGATAGACTTTTAACTATTCTGTTATATTGCGCCCTTATCTTTAGTGCGATTTGAGAGGTGTCAGGGAAAGAATTAAAAATCTCTTATTTATTCCAGAAATAAGAACTATCTGATATGATAGGGGAACTAGAGACATAGCCACGGTTTCCCTTGCAGCCCTTTTATGGGACTTGTAAGAGTTAGAAAGTATGTCTCTCCCTGGATCAGGAAAGTTAGTATTTGCTGTTTGCCCTTTTATGGAACCATAACATGACTCTGCTAAGAGTTATTCTAGGATTATGTCTTATTTACTTTTACGTATCGTTTCCTAACATAGTGCTTGGTACAATAGGCATACGATAAATGCTTCTTGAAGGAAATTTCAAGAAAGATCACTACAATATCTTCTGTCAGTCTCAAAAGAATTGTAGTGAAGGAAAGTAACACTGGTGGCCTTCCGTATGATTCCTAGAGGGAAAAAAATCAAGAAGATTTCCTCCAGGACGATATCTAAGTGCTCAGCTTCTTAGAAAGAGGGCCACATATCTATTTATCTGCACGGTGATAGAGATAGAAGAGGGAGTGATCCTAAGGGCTGTCTAGAATTTTATCTGGGCCAGATTTTGCAGCATGCTATTTTAAATCTAAACCAAAGTAACTCTGTATATGGGTCCAAGGCAAGCGCTGAAGAAAAATTGCCTCGATACCAAATTAATTACCATTATCATCTCCTTGGTGCTGTGAAAACAAACCAAGTCACCCCCTTCTCAGTGCGTCCCGGAGTGGTATCCCAAATACTTTCACTCACCCACCAAATGTTGTGTGAAAGCTGAAAGAGATACCCAATTTTGCCTCCCAGCTCTTCCTCCTGCTTCTTTTCACCTGTGCGAACTCCCCACCCCTGCCGCTCGTCTTGCTTTCCTTCTCTTCATGATTTAGCTACTGTGTTGGCTTCTGTGTCATTTAGAACAAACAAAACCTATAGAAATATGATTTAAAAGACAGATGCACTGATTTGGGATAAGAAGCCAATGGATGCTGGCTCACTGCTTCTTAAAGGCTTTAATTTACAGCAGAAATAAAACGGAGTTGTTGAACATGAAGCGTGAGGAGTCAGCTTTGAAAACTGATAAGAGGAGAAAAAATGCCAGACTCATTTTGAATGTGAACTTAACAACCAGGACCCTTATTTCCCCACAGCAAGATGATCGCAACTTTCTTAGAATGATTTAAGATTTCCCCGCAGGCATTTTGCCCAGGCCCTTCTGTGGGCCCATTTCAGCAGGCTTTAAAATCCTCCTAACAGGGCTTATCAGAAAAGATTCCAATTTAGAGCAGCAAAAGTTTAGAGTCTGATATCAGCTCTAGCTTTTCTTTTTCTTTCTTTCTTTTTTTTTTTCCCTCAAAAGGAGACATGATGTTTTACAGTGTTAACAGTTTTGAAAGGTCCTACATTTCCAGTGAACAGAGCGCTTTTGTGTAAAGGCTTCTGAAAGCATTATTCAGGCGAAAATGCATCAAAGGGATGCGAGTTAAAAAGAGAAAAGTTTGCCGATGTAGAGATTGGAGGCAGCATGTGCTGACAGGTGCAATTATAGCCAAATAATTGAATCTTTTAAGAGCGATCTGGTGTGATAAGGCAATAGTTGTGGACTCACCTCGGAAACCTGTTCATAATTAGGTACTCAGGGGTCCCAGCTGTGGACAGCACAACCCACAGAGGGATCGTGAACTACTTTATATGCGGGACATAATAACAGCTGTGCTTTGTAAAATTGGGCGAAACCGCATGATTTCAGCCCTCCAGAACTTGACTGATACAAAGGTTGGAGAAAAGACTCAGCCTTTTTCCTTCAGATTCCCAAAAGTCTGGAGCCTCTTTCAGTCTCTGAGTCAGAATCAACTCCAGCTTCTAAATCCTTCGGTGTCAGAGAAACTATTGAGACTTCCTGAAGTTAAGTAATTGCTTTTGTTAGTAACATTAAACATCTTTCTTTGCTGTTTGGTTGAAGGGTTTCTTGGCACTTCAGTTTCCTTTGTCTACATCCCATGTCTAAGCCAAAGACTCCGGGATAGAGTTTATTTCTGAGACGGCTTCACCAGTCATAAAAGGCAATAACCTTGCTTCTGGTCTTGAAATACAGGCGCTTAAAGCCTCGGCTCCATGAGAGGCGGGCTCACTGTCCACGCTGTGCACATACACTTGCTGAGCCTGAGTGGTGGTTTTTAGGGTCTCTGCAGGGACATGGAACTGAGAAGAGGACACAAATTAGTGAGATGCTATCATTTCTATTTATAACAGGGTGAAAGGCATCCCTCCTGTTCCATCAGTAATTTTATTAGACACCTTGCTTCAGGCTTTCATTCTTTTTTTTTTTTTTTTAAGATTTTCTTTATTTAATTGACAGACAGAGATCTCAAGTAGGCAGAGAGACAGGCAGAGAGAGGGGGGTAGAGGGAAGCAGGCTCCCTGCTGAGCAGAGAGCCTGATGCGAGGCTTGATCCCAGGACCCTGGGATCATGACCTGAGCCGAAGGCAGAGGCTTAACCCACTGAGCCATCCAGGTGCCCTCTTTTTTTTTTTTTTTTTGATTTACCTATTTATTTTAGAGAGAGAGAGAGAGAGTGCAAGCATGGGCGGAAGTGAGGGAAGGGGCAGAGAGAGAGAGAGGAGAGAGAACCTCAAGCAGATTCCCTACTGAACATGGAGCCGGGGATGGGGTTTGATTTCATTGCTCTGAAATCAAGATGTGAGCCAAAATTGAGTTGGATGCTTAACTGTTTGAGCCATCCAGGCACCCCGAGACTTTCAATCTTAACGAAACAGTATATTCTGCGATATTGCATGATTTCATTCTTTCAAATTCCTTTCTTTCATCCTCTCTCATGAATAGTTGGATTACCTTATCATTGGGATGCTATTAAACCTTCTTAGGTTGGCTGTGAGTTACAGGTTTCAGATAATGACACCTTGACTTAAAATCTAGGTGATAGCTCCCTTTTTTATTCCAGAGAATGAACCCCTTAATGTCTTTGGATCTTTTCCTTCTTTTTTCCTTTTTGACTGCCACCTTCTCTCTTTTCCTTCTACCTGTACGTTTTCGAATTCCGTTAGTACCTAGGTAGATATAAGACTGTGTGCAGCAGCCTTCCTCAAGGATTTGACAAGCTCAAAAGTAAATCCGGTATTGCACCCTGAATGTACTGCCACGGTAGCTGTGACCTGTCTCGCGCTCGCACGACGAAGCCCTTAGCACACTGCCTGGCTCATAGCAAGCGTTCTATATGTTTTGGTCACAATACCTGCTATTTTAGTTTCTGCTTACCTACTTTCTTTACGCCGTCTTCAGTGTTTCCCTAAAGTTTGACATCTGGTCTAATTTTGGAATGATCATTGTCATATTTTCTGCCTGGATGGGTAGGGGTGCTTTAGTATTTACATTACAGGCTACAATGGAGGTATTCAAATTTATCCATGGTGGGCCACTTGATCCTGATCCCAACATCAGTGCGGACTGCACGGCCTTATAAAAAACTCATCACAGGAGTGCATCGATGGGGTCCACTCCCAGCATAGAGTATTAGATGCTTTCACTGAATCAAATGCACACGGAGGAGTAATTAGCTATCTAGTGAACTTTCTTTCACCACCTTTCATTATGCCCCAGGATTCTGATGTAATTTCAGTGGAATTAAATTTGGGCAGCTCAAAATTACAAAATCACCTTTGGCTTTCGTTCCAGTTCCTTGCTGTTTGAAGCCTCTAGGAGAGCTCCTAGTATCATCTATTATGACAGTGAGTCTCTACCTTGGCTGTGTCTTATTAGCACCCTCAGCTCTGGAAACAATACAGATGCTTTGGTCTGTCCCTGAGAGTCAGATTGAATTGGTTTTACATGGGACCCGGTCACTGGTATTTTTAAAAATACTGCTCAAGTAATTTAGAAGATTGAGGGCCACTGAGTAGCAGGAAAAGAGACTTGTAACATACTGACTACATTTTCACTTGTGCCGACCAGCTTCGTTAAACGCTCTCCCTACAATGTAAGCGGCCCCCCCTGACCTATCCCTTCCCATTTTCTCCACATCTGCTAGTTAAAACAATGGAGAGGAAGAGCACAGCTTTAAGTCAGAGGAAATTGATTTTGAATCTTGTCTGTCTCTTATTAAGAGTGTGACCTTGGAAAGATGCTTACATTACTGAATTATAGTTTCCTCATCTACCAAACGGGAATCGTAAGACTTTTTTGTAGATAAGGATAAATTACTGATATGATATGAGAACATTTAGTACAGTACCCAGCACATAATAAGAGCTCAGAATATGTTAGCTCTCTTTCTTTCTTTCTTTCTTCCTATCTTTAATATGAAGGACTCAGATAATATTTAAATTCTCTCTTTTTACCCTAAAATTCAATGAGTCTGAATCTCTGCCTTAAGTAATAGGATTGGAGAGCAACAAGCATGTGTTTTCTTCCATGCATTCAGTCTTGTGTAAAAAGAAAGCTATTGGCACGCAGTTGACAGGGAATACGTTGGGAATTTCGTTTAGCGTCCTGTCTCCACGTTCTCATTTGGCTACCCGTTCCACCCGATGTACCTGTGAAGTGGCTGGCCAAGGCTGGGGATGTGGTTTGAGTGGTAGGAACAGAGTGTTTAGACTGAGTAATACCATCTGTTGTATGTGGGCATCGATCTTGTGCCTTTGACCACCATTCATTTGCTTCAACCACAGAACCACCCTGCGTACTTCATACTTTTAATCATAGTGGCAGCCCCTGGCATGTATATTCTAGCATCTACTTGAAGTGAAACACTTGAGAGGAGCCCAGGTGAAGTGAGGAAACATCTTTCAAATACTACCTGGCTAATTACTTTTTGTCAGGAAAATAAAATATTGCAGCTTCTTGATCCTTTCCCAGAGAATCATAGGGGGATTCATTCCAATAAAGCTCGGGATCAGGGAACACTTTGTGATTCATGGCAGTGACTCAGGAAGGCATCTGCCTTGCTTCCCTGTGACACATACCTGTCTTTGCCTAATCATTTGGCTACAAATAGAAGCACGGGCAAATGAGAGCAGATCTAAGTGCCTGTTGTTTCCTAGTTCAGGCTAACCAAAGCAGAGGACTGGGAGGGTTTTCCACTGGGCAGGTTCGAGGGAGTTGCTTGTGTTATGGGCAGATAACTCTTTGATGGGAAAGGCACTTTGATGATGATGACATGATCCTCTGCTGTTTGCCCGTGTCTGCAAAGTGTAACACGGCAGGCTGTGCAACTTCAGCGTTAAAAGCAACAGTTTAGAGTCACCATAAGCTGGATTCACATTTTGGCTTGATCACCACAGGGCGAGCTGGTAAATATTTTAGGCTCTGCCGGCCATATGGTCTTAGTCACAGCTATTCAACCCTGCAGTTTTGGTTAAAAAGAGCCCTAGATAGTACATAAATAAAAAGGCTATGGCTGTATTCCGATGAACTTTACTTATAAACGGGTGGTGGGCCTGATTTGTCCTGTGACTGTAGATTGCCCACCCCTTCTTATAGGATCTTGCACTATTAAAGTACTTTAATTTCCTAAGTTTCTCTTGAGGATTACGAGGGATAGTGTATGTCATAAAACACTTACAGTGGGGTGCCTGGGTGGTTCAGCTGGTTGGTTGTCTGCCTTCAGCTCAGGTCATGATCCCAGGGTCCTGGGGTCGAGCCCTGCATTGGGCTCCCTGCTTGGCAGGGAGTCTGCTTGTCCCTCTCCTCCCCGATCATGCTCTCTCTCTCTTATAAAATCTTAAAAAGAACCCCAACTTACCGTGTGGTTGACATATGGTAAGCCCTTGAAAATAGTTGCTGTTATTTATTATAGATATTGGATATCATATAATTGAAGATGTCATGGATTGTGAGGTGCGTCTGGGTGTCAGAGCTGTTGAAAGATGATAAAAGAAGTCTTAGACTTGATGAAATTTGGTCACAGTGATTAATTATAATATCCAGGTTACAGTTAGGATTTTAAGCTTGTTCTACCGGTGATAGTTTAAAGCCTTTTGTATAATACTTTTTTACAATGTTTTTCTTGTCAGAGACACATGTCACGAACTCCTGGGACATGTTCCACTACTTGCGGATCCTAAGTTTGCTCAGTTTTCACAAGAAATAGGCCTGGCCTCTCTGGGAGCATCTGATGAAGATGTTCAGAAACTAGCCACCGTGAGTTCATTTTCAATTTAAAACACTGTCTTAATTATGTCTCTTTGTAAGGTAAAGCAAGCTTTAGAGTTATTGACAAGGAATTAGAAGGCAAATATTCCGGAGAGGGTATGGTGACTTCACTGTTTCCCATGTTGTGTTCCTTTGAAGAAAAATGTGTTCTTAGTTTATTAACTATCAAAATATTTGTATTTTATCCTTCTTGTTCAAAGATTAGCTACATATTAAATTTTTTTTTGAGGATTTTATTTATTAATTTGTCAGAGAGAGAGAGTGAATGTGTATGCCATCAGGGGGAGCGGCAGGCAGAGGGAGAAACAGACTCCCCGCTGAGCAGGGAGCCCAATTGGGGGTTCCATCCCAGGACCCTGGGATCATGACCTGAGCTGAAGGCAGATGCTTAACTGATTGAGCCATGTAAGTGTCTCTAGACGGTGAAATTTAGGCTTGCAGGTCATAAGGTCTCTGTCATAACACTTAGTTCAGTCACCATGGGGCAAAAGCAGCCACGGACAACATGGAAATGAACGAGTGTGGCTGTGTTCCAATAAAACTTTATTTATTAGAGCCGGCAGTGGGCCAGATTTGGCTTGTGTGCTGAAATTTGTTGATTCTTGTTCTAGTTCAGTGTTTATTTTCTAGAGACATCAGGAAAAATAATATATGCATTTATGGAAAAGCAGGGGTTGTGCTTGAGGTTATTTCTGATTAGTCAATCCAGATGTGGTCAGACACGATGTGAGTCAGCTATAAGAAGTTGAAGCTAAGCAATTACTGTTAGTACAACACCAGAAGATTTGATAGCTCTCATGTTCTCAACAACAAACAGTATGAGAGGAGAAGTGTCCTGTTGGTGGCTTCTTTTAAGATGCTCAAAGCCAAGTCTAGCAAACTCATCATCCTTACCTTCACCCCATTTCAAAGAGCCCAAGGTGAGAAAGAGCCGCTTCACCCAATGCATTTACGGGGGCCAGTCCATTTGCCTAAATGAACAAAGCTTCTAGAATCTTAGGTTGTGTGTACTTGACACAGACATTCAGTCATGGCATATTAGGCGTGCAGGGAGATTCTTCTCTCCCACCGAGAAGTAAGTGTTCTCCTAGACTTCTTTCTTTCTTTTTTAATTTTTAAAGATTTTATTATTTATATGAGAGAGAGAGAGAGCACGTATGAGTGAGGGGGAAATAAGGAGAAGCAGGCTTCCCACTGAGCAGAGAGCCCAATGTGGGGCTCGCTCCCAGGACCCCGAGATCATGACCTGAGCCAAAGTCAGATGTTTAACAAATTGAGCCACCTGGGCACCCCTGTTCTCCCAGATTTCTTAAGACACATAAGCCCTTTCAGTTTATCTTTTGCTTCCTAGTTTTTTCAGAGGTATAAGAAATGAGAAATGTTTTTCTAATACAAGAGAAAGAGCAGTACAAAAGCCATGCTGTTAGTGTTGGTGGCGTAGAGATGAATAGCTAATGGAGTTAGTGGGGGCTCTGGGGAGCTTGGGAGAGCCTATAGCAGAAGGCCGGTCCTCAGTTCTCACTCACAGCTGCCAGACCAGCGCTCAGGCCTTTGTGTTGCCAGATTTCCACATCTTTGAGAGAGACTGGAAATCTAGATTTCTAAATGAATTTAAATGATTTTTAAATTTTGGCTCATAAAAAACATGATGAGCTGAGGAAAATATATTTGCAGACTGAATCAGGATCTTGACTTCCAATTTGCAACCTCTGCCCGAGGGATTGTGTCTCATGTATATTGGCTATCTATTACTGCATAACAAATAACTCTAAAACTTAGTGGCTGGAAACAGCGAACATTTATTATCTCATAGTCTCTGTGTTTAGAAATTTGAAAGCAACTTAGCTGAGTGGTTCTGGCTCAGGGACTCATCCAGTGGTTTCTTTCAAGATGTGGGCTGGTTGGGGGGGGGAGGGTGGTGCCTGGGTGGCTGGGTCCGTTAAGCTTCTGCCTTTGGCTCAGGTCATGATCCCAGGGTCCTGAGATCGAGCCCCATATCAGGCTCCTTGCTCAGCAGGGAACCTCCTTCTTCCCTGCTGGCTGCTCCCCCTGCTTGTGCTTGCTTTTTCCTCTCTCTCTGTCAAATAAAGAAATAAAAATCTTAAAAAAAAAAAAAGATGTAAGCTGGGTCTGCAGTTGTCTGAAGATTTAGGAATCTTCTGCCAAGACAGTTCACTCATGTGGCCATTGGCAAATCACTTCCTCTAGAGCAAGTAATGAGGGGGTCAGGGGTGGGGAAGAGAAGAGAGAGATCGAGGGAAGGAAGTTGTAATGACTTTCTGTGACGTGATCACATGTTGTTCATGTCATCCATACTGTGTTCATGAGAAGGGACTCCCTCTAGCCCATATTCAAGGGGAGGGAAATTAGTTTCCACCTTTTGAAGGAAGGAGTGTTGGAGTATCTGTAGACATATTTTAAAACCAGCATACTGCTGAGTTCTGTTATTTCATTCTCAAACCTTAACTCTGTCTTTAATCTCCACATTTTAAGAACCTTTTACATGCCTTAGAAATTTCCCTTGCAACTTTCTGGTTTCAGTCTTTGACCCCTGACAGCTTGTCATCAGGGATACATGTATTCTTTACTTATCTGACTCTGAACAGTCACTGGGATTCAACTCTGCCAGGCTCTGTGTGTGTGTGTGTGTGTGTGTGTGTGTGTGTGTGTCCGTCCAAAGAGAGGAGGAGAAGGAATAAGGTAGGACTTCATGGATGTGAATGTAGGGGGGTCCTAGCAAGGGATCTTATTCCTTTCATAAAAGCAGTGATAAGAAATTAGTTTTACTGGGCCTTATTTTTACACTCCATCAAATGATACTTAAGTCCATCATTTAAATGAACATTCACCAAGAATATAACATGGGCCTCACATCTGGGAAATTTATAGCCTATATTGGTAAAACTAAGACTTTTCACAGGAGAGAAAGTTGGTGCAGAATCTTGAAAGATGACCAAGTCAGCCAAGTGGCAAAGGGGGAAAGGGGCCTGAAGGGACCGTTTCAGCCAGAGTAAGACACCTCTCTGGTTTGGGGGTCTGGCGGTAAATTCCCACTCACCACTGTACAGGGCCATGCTGAAAACGAGGATTGCCTTTTGTATTAATTTTCTATCACTACCATTAACAAATTATAGGTGACTTAAAACATCACAAATTTGTTATATTACAGTTTCATAAGCTTAGAAGTCTGAGCTACAATTAAGGTGTGAGCAGGGCTGGGTTCCTCTCTGGAGGCCCCTCAGGGGGAATCTGTTTCTTTGCTTCTCTCAGCATCTAGAGGTCTGCATTCCTTGGCTCGTGGCCCTCTCCCTCTGTCTTCAAGCCACCCATGTTGCATCTCTCTGATCTTTCTTCCACTGTCACATCTTTCTTCACTGGCTAAGGTTGGGAAAGGTTTTTTGCTTTTAAGGACTTATGTGATTAGATTAGGAACCCCCCCCCCACCAGCCCTTGGATAATTCACAATTACCTCCCCATTTCAAGGTCCTTTTTCTTTCTTTCTTTCTTTCTTTCTTTCTTTTCTTTCTTTCTTTCTTTCTTTCTTTCTTTTTTTTTTTTTTTTTTAGATTTTATTTATTTATTTGACAGACAGAGATCACAAGTAGGCAGAGAGGCAGGCAGAGAGAGAGAGAGAGGAAGAAGCAGGTTCCCCGTGGAACAGAGAGCCCAATTTGGGGCTCGATCCCAGGACCCTGGCATCATGACCTGAGCCGAAGGCAGAGGCTTTAACCCAGTGAGCCACCCAGGCACCCCCAAGGTCTGTATTCTTAACTATATATGGAAAGAGAATATATTCTAGGGATGAGGGCAGGACAACTTTGGGGGGGGCATTATTTTTTGTTTTTATTTCTTTCACTGGCAAGAAAGAACAAACACTTGTACCTTGAAACCTGTTCTGCTAGGACCAGTACATTTGTAGTATGAGTAAGTTTTCTTTTGGGACTTAAATTCCTTAGCATAATTCCAGTACCATTGGCTATGGATTGCCCTAGCTCCAACAGCCAAAAATGCTTCCATCTGTTAGAGATCATTAGGTCATTAATCATGTCTCTCTCTCTCTCTGTTTTTTCATTGCCTTCTTCCTGGAATATACCTGCATCTCTGAAAAACCAATCAATGGTTAGTCTATAAATGGCTAAAGAGCCCTAGGTACCATGAGGTAGGAATAGAAAAAGGACAAAAAGGTAGTACTTGCATCAAGAAACACATGACCTTGTACACAAAAATATGGAAAACCCAGAGTCACTGTCAGCTTTTTTCTTTTTAAGATTTAATTAACTAATTAATTAAGAGAGTGCAAGCAGGGGGAGGGGCAGAGGCAGAGGAGGAGAGAGAATCTCAAGCAGACTCTGAGTTGAGCATGGAGCTCGGCATGGGGTTTGATTCTGTGACCCTGAGATCATGACCTGAGCCAAAATCCAGAGTCAGATGCCCAACCAACTGAGCCACCCAGGCGCCCCCAGCTGTTATTAAGAGAGCTATGCAGCAGTGGATTTAAGGTGAACCTTAGGAATGTGTTTGAGTTCTGAGTTCAGTGGTGGAGACTAGGATCCAGAATTGGGAGCAGGGGCCAGCAGGCAGATTCATTTGTATGTAAGAAGTAACTGGTGGAGCTCCTGGGTGGCTCAGTGGGTTGAGCCTCTGCCTTCCGCTGGGGTCATGATCTCGGGGTCCTGGGATCAAGCCCCTCAATGGGCTCTCTGCTCGGTGGGGAGCCTGCTTCCCCTCTCTCTCTGCCTGCCTCTCTCCTTGTGATCTCTCTCTCTCTGTCAAATAAATAAATAAAATCTTAAAAAAAAAAAACAAAAAAGTAACTGGTGACAGGTTAAGGAGGATCAAGTGTCCCCCAAGGGAGCCAGCCTGCCTGGAATCTTACAGTAGCTTTGGCAGTTCAAACAAACAAGCAAGCAAACAAACAAACAAACAGACCCAAGTGTGTATGAACTTGTAAAAGACCTTAACACAAAAGATTCTGAATCTCTTTTAAACGCAGGGGAGAGTTGGGGGGAGGGGTGCTCATCACAGTTTTGCCTGATCCACTCATTCCTCTTTTGCCCGTATTGTCTGAGCGGTCCCCACCCCCACTCCCAGTGAGTTCCTGCCTTGCCCAAGCCTTGCAGTTCCTCTCGTTCCTTTGCAGTTCCGGTTCCTCCAGTTCCTTCCGGTGTTAGAGACTGCCCATTTACTTTGATTTTTAATTTTATTTTTTATAAACATATATTTTTATCCCCGGAGTACAGGTCTGCGAATCGCCAGGTTTACACACTTCACAGAGACTGCCCATTTACTTTGAAAAGCGGTTTGCAGGCCGAAGAGAAATTTGGAAAGCTTTATTCTGTGTGAAATGGGGAGTCCGGAAGGGAAACTCACAGGGTGAGGAGGCTAGGGAGATTTTCCCTGAAATGCTACTAAAACTCCTCTTGAATTCTGAAACCACATCCCATCTCTCAGTGAAAAACAAAGTGAAGGGAAAACTACTGGAAAGTGGTTTTGAAAGAAAACAGATTCCAGCCAGGCAATTGCAAAGTAAACCCTGAGATAAATAACCTATCTGATAACTGTATATTAATGACCCTCAAGCCATATACTGTAGCTAAAAGCCCCGTTTAGTGACCCAAGTACAAAGACTAAGAGATCAAGAGCTAACTAAGGCCTTGCTGGAAGTGTGGAAAGTCCAGTGGTGGGGGGATGGTGATGGTTGGCGAGGCCTCATAGCTGTCCAGATGAGAAATGGAGGTGTTACTAGCTGATTTCCTCAAAGTTGTTCCCATTAAGTCCCCCGAAGAAGTGCTGGAGTAAAATGAGAGACGAGATGTACCAAAGGAGAAAAATCCATAGAGAGGACAAATGGAAAACCACGGAAATCAGTATTTATGTCTAGCCCATATTATTCTTTCCCTTTAGGTGAGATTTATATTATTAATGACTCTGTTTAGTGCCTGCTTTTCCTTGTTGAGTGAATTTAAGTGCTTATAAAACGGAGAGTCACGCCTGTGAAGGCAGATGCTTGAGAACTTTCTGTGATGTGCTGTCAACAAGTCCATCCAAGGAAGAAAGCAACGTCCACTAGGACGGAGTGGCCCCACTACACTCTCTCTTGTCAGAGCCGCTTTTGGACTCCTGGGTTTGGTTTCAGAGGGACCCGGCTATTGCCTATCACTAGAGTGCTTCTTCTTGCTGTATTTCTGCATGATATTTGTTTTGACATTTCCGTAATGCTCAGTGTTGAGAATGAAGCTATCTCTGCTGTTTCTGCAAGCAGTGGTTTCTATGCTTGGAGAGCCATTTAAATGAAACTCTTCTGTATCTGGAGAAATTGATGATGATGCTTAGTAAATGTATTTCAAATGCATTGTTATACCTGTAAATAATTTGCCCTCTGGTGGATAATGAATAAGGCCACTGGTTCTGGCAGCTGCACTCTTTTTATACTTGTCATAGCTGTCCAGAGTCTGCATATGATAGATATGCAAAAATATTCCCAATAAGGGCTCCTCCGAGTGTGCTATGATTTCAAGGCAAGCCATTTCCCACTGTAGTGCTGGCTTAAGTGGATTTAATAGATTAGTGCCTTCTTTAAGGGGTGTAAACTTCTATGCCTTCAGGGGCCAGCTAGGTAGCAAACATGTGTGAAACAGCCTGATATACGATAATAAGGAGGATAGGAACCTGTGGAGAACTGGAGAATACATATTACACATAAAGGCCTTCAGATCCAAAAATTAAAAACAAAACAAAATGTTCTTCAGCTGCACACCATGTCTGCAAGGCGGAACAGAACTATAGGCTCTCAGTTGCCAGCCCTTGTATCTGAAGTTAGATTATACATTAAACCTACCATCCTTGAGGGACAAAGCCATGCTAGATTCATCTCTCTGTCAGAGCAGATGTTCTTAATTACTGTTTGCTGACGATTTTTCCCAAGAAAGGGTGGCTGTTGCGGTGTTCACTGGAGATAAGTATTCCTTCTCTGTCAAGAGATGATTGGGTTTGAATTAAACTGTCAACAGTTACAAGCATGCTTGTCATGCGTGTGTGTGGAGCACATGTCAAAGGTTTATTTAACTCATTAATGAGGGAAAAGCAGGATGATAAATTGGGGGGCTGAGATCATGTCTTCACTGAAAGAAAATTCTGGAATAGGTGCAAAATGGTTTATATTCTACAGGGCAGCACACCCCCCCCCCCCCTGCCCATAACCTTAAGGGTGTCTTTCCTACTGGACAGAAAGCATTTGCATGTCTAGTAGACAAAAATAACTTGCCATTTAGCCATCTTCGCAAGTGAACATCTAGCTTCACAACATCCGGGCCCCAGTGAGTCATAATCGGGAAGTCAGAAAATGCTGCTCAAACCATAATGTCTATAAAATAACCTACGGATCTTGCAAAGAGGCAGATTCTGATCAAGTGGGTCTGGAATGGATCCTGAAATCTGGCGTTTCTGACAAGATCCCATGCAATGTCAATGCTACTAGTCCAAGAGAATCAGTTGGCCTTCTAGACAGGTGGGCCTGTTAGACAGTGCTTGAGTCTATCTTTCAAAAGGCACATGGTAATCTTCCAGTCCTGTTTCCATATTTCAATACTTTTCCTACAAACTAGATAAATAGGGTATTGGCAGATAAATATTGTGTGGAAGGAGATGCATTTCTTTAAGACTTAGTATGGGCGCTTGCATCAGTTAGAGCCATGTCATTGGTTCCATTTTGAGTGTCTGTGCT
Source organism: Lutra lutra (assembly GCF_902655055.1). Classification (NCBI taxonomy): domain Eukaryota; kingdom Metazoa; phylum Chordata; class Mammalia; order Carnivora; family Mustelidae; genus Lutra; species Lutra lutra. Next base: position 98,948,971 of record NC_062285.1, read on the forward strand.
CAAACTCTCCTGCTGCCCGCTCTGTGGCCATATGACTTATTTTATTCAATTTTATGGGCATGCACAAACAGTAACTTGCTGATGAAGTAAATTTAGGAACCGGTTCTGGAAAAATAATGATTTCTCTTCCCTCCAAATGTTGGGCAAGGTGCAGGGGTGTCTCTCACCCAATGGTGCATCCCATCCTATGGTGCATCCCATGCTACCGCGCAGATGGCTTCAATTCTGTCTATTCATTTCTCACGTCATTCGAAACAGACAAAGCTGTGCATCATTTGTGGAGAAAGCAATCAGTATGAATACACCACAGATGTTTCCAAGCAGAATAAATCGGCCTCTGGCCTAGTTGGAATGTTCTCTCTACAGAGAGTTTTGGGTCATCCATTTAGTTCTGTCGACCCTGAAACACGTTTACCTTTACTTTTGATTGAAGGTTCCTGTCACTGGGTCTTGGAAAGCTGATGAGCAAAGAGTGTTGGCCAAGGGTAATAAAAGAATCAGTGGTCTTTCCCAGAATGTGTTCCCAGAACATTAGTCTCAGGAAATGTTATTATGAGTTCTAGAAAAGAAGGGATCTATGGGTAAATATGTTTGGGAGACATTGAGTCAAACAAAGAAAACAGCTTTGTTTGTAGAGTGTAGGACTTTTCAGAGACTTTAATGTGGTAAAGTGCAGGGTGAATCTTTACAGGTAATAAAAAAATTATTTCTCCAAACTTACCATGTTTCATCCATTTTAAGAGGTCATTGGTTATAAAATATACCCTTAATTTAATAGTTTTTTCTTCTAAGGGGAAAACAGATTTAGTTAACAGTTTTTAACATTGTAAGATGAAGCTCCATTTTGGAAATGTTAAAATGTGAAAACAGTGAAATTGAGAATTAAGGAAATACATTATATGGTTGCAGACGTCTCTCTCTAAGATTTTATTTATCTATTTGACAGAGATCACAAGTAGGCAGAAAGGCAGGCGGCGGCGGTGGGGGGTGGACGGTGTGGGGGAGGAGCAGGCTTCCTGCTGAGCAGAGAGTCTGATGCAGGGCTTGATCCCAGGACCATGAGATCATGATCTGAGCCAAAGGCAGTGGCTTAACCCACTGAACCACCCAGCTGCCCCACAGAAGTCTCTTTATGGAACGCATATTAGCATCCCAAGCTTTTAATATTCCGAGGATCAAAGTTTAGGAGATACAGGTCTAGAATGATTTTTGAAAGGGTAGAATTCATTGTGAACAGAGAACGGGTCACCAACTTAATTTTTTTTCCCCCCAGAATAGGATTGTCAGGAAATTAATAATATCAGGTTCTGTTTGTACTTTATCAAAAGAAATAATTTATTTGTTCCAAGTAACAGCGTTTGCATTGATTGGGGCTTTTGATGGTCATGAATCAAGTGTGTTTGAATTTCCAGTTACAACCAGGACTTTCTCATGCTGAGAGTGGTAATGAAATGTACAGTTGGTCTTAAACTAATAATCGACTGTAATTCATACTAGAAGTGCACTTGTAAAGGTAACCTTAGTTTATGAATTGCTAATTAATATTTTCCTCCCTACGGGAGGACATTAGCTTGTTTCCTGGTATCTAGTCTTTGACTACCTGGCTGGGAGGGGGAAACTTATGTATACTTTTAAGAGACTTATGCCCAGTTCTAGTTGTTTCTGAAAATGGATGACATTAAAAATGACCATTTCAGTATCTCTACGGAAAGCTTGAAATAAGCCCCAGGCTTATTTCTTCCATGTAGAGTCTTTGAACTAGTTTAGCTGTTTGGATCATTTGATACAGAGCTGACAAAAAGCTGGAAGGAATGCACTTTTATACATTCTTAATTGAGATGTTTGGGCAGATGACCAGTGTGTGTGTTATTTCTAAGAGTAACTTAATTAAAAGCTAATAGTATCTATTCCAACTCATTACTTTCACTTCCATGTCTATGCATATAGAAAAATTGTAACACCTTGTAGGAACACTGTATTTCTTTGGCTGGCCCCATAAAACTTAACTTTTTGAGCGTTTTCCCTTGGTGTTCTTTTGCCTGGGCACGCTTCCTTCTGACTACAGCTCTCTTCTGGGAACTGGGAAGGTTATTTTCTCTCTGTGTATGTTATATATTCATCCTTGCCATTAGGAGGGGATTGCCATCTATTTATATTATCATGAGGACACCACTGTAATTTGGAATTCAAAAGTGAGCTCTAGGGACGCCTGGGTGGCTCAGTCATTGTCTGACTTCAGCTCAGGTCATGATCCCAGGGTTCTGGGATTGAGCCCTGCATCGGGCTCCCTGCTCAATAGGAAGTCTGCTTCTCCTCTCCCACTCCCCCTGCTTGTATTCCCTCTCACTGTCTCTTTCTCAAATAAATAAAATCTTAAAAAAACAAAACAAAACAAAAAAACCAGCGAGCTCTACATTGTTCGCTATGGTTAAAAACAAATTGATTTGCAGTCTAGAATAGTTGTATATTTTTGCAACCCCAGTCTTTCATTTATCATTTAAAACTGTATCCTCAGGGCTTCAGAGAGCCATCGCACACCTGCGGATGAGGGGAAGACAAGCGCAACTACCGACTTTAGACATTTGGAGGCTCATTCACATAGAGTTGCTTCGGCAGCAGTTCATTCTGTCTGTGGGCTGAGTTCGTGCGGAGCCCACTTAATTTTATCTGGGCAGGAGCACCGCAAGCCAGCTGCTGGAGTCCCTCAGCACTTGATGAAGCTGCTTTTGGGGGTGTCTGATGGGCAGTGTGTGGTGTGGTATGATGTGATGGAAAGGGTCTGAACCCGAAGTTAGTCTCTGTGGGGCTGAGTGCCAGTTTTTTTTTTTTTCTTTCCCCAGCTTTATTGAGATATGACTGACATAGAACATTGTGGAAGTTTAAGGTGTGTAGTGTGCTGACTTGATATAGTTCTATATCGCAATATGAGTGAGTAGTTAGCTGATGCCTGTGTCATATCACATAATTACCATCTCTTTTTCTTGTGATGATGTATTCGCTTAGCAACTTCCAAGTGTGTAATTCAGTATTCTTAACTCTAATGTTCATGCTGGGACATTAAGATCCCAGAACTTTTTCGTCTTCTATCTGGAGATTTGTACCCTTTGAGCAAGCCCTCTTCCTCTCCCTCACTCCTTAGCCCCTGGTAACCATCATTCTAGTCTCTGTTCCTATGAGTTTCACTTTTTTATATTCCATATGTAAGTGAGATCTTACTGTTTTCTTCTTTCTCTGACTTATTTCACTTAGAATAATGCCCTCCAGGTCCATCCATGTTCTCGCAAATGGCGGAATTTTCTTCTTCCTCAGGGCTGAGTCATGTTCCGTTGAATACCACGTCTCTGTGCATTTATCCATCGATGGGCACTTCCGTTGTTTCTGTATCTTGGCTATTTTGAATAATGCTGCAGTAGGCATGGGGGCATAGATATCTTTCTCACGTGTCACCCTTGTGCAGGGGCCATGCTAATCTTCCCTTTATTGTCCCAATTTTAGTACATGTGCTGCCGAAGTGAGCACTAGATATCTTTTTTAATAGCCTATTTTCATTCCTTTTGGATATGTATTCAGAAGTAGGACTGTTCAATCATAAGGTAGCTCCGTTTTTTACTTTATGTGGAAACTCCATACTACTTTCCATAGTGGCTGTACAAATTTACATTCCTAACAGGGCAAAAGAGTCCTGTTGTCTTCACCTCCTTGCCAACATTTGTTATCTCTTGTCTTCTCCTTCTCCTTCTTCTTTTAATATTTTATTTATTTATTTGAGAGAGAGAGAGAGACAGATGGTGACAGAGATAGTGAGAGAGAGCACAAGCAGATGGGAGAGGGAGAAGACAGCTCCCCGCTGAGCAGGGAGCCCAATGTGGGACTTGATCCCAGGACCCTGGGATCATGACCTGAGCTGAAGGCAGACGCTTAGCAGACTGAGCCACCCAGGCGCCCCTCTCTCTTGTCTTCTTGCTAAGAGTACCAAGCTTGCTAAGCTTGGTTACTTCCTAAACTTGTATTCCGGGACAAATTACATCACCACTTCATGCCTCCAATGTCTTCTTTAAAGTGAGGATATTCTCCTACCACCTGAAACTGAATGAGGAGCAAATGAAATGAAATACTTCTGTGACGTATACCCCATGCGGTTATCTACGTCATACTCAGATATGAGGATACTTGATCCTACCTTTACCCAAGAAATCCCACTGCACCAAAGGTTCTGTATTATTGATTTCCTAATTTTAGAGTCATTTTAAGGCCCTAAATCCTCCAGCTTTTCATCTAGAGAAAACTCCTTCCTGTGATTCAAAAACCCTGACATTGAACCCTTCTTTCTTTTTCTCCTCAAAGTAAGCTAGTATGCATTCATCAAGCACAGAAGATTTCTGCAGTCATTTTAATTTTCATAAAGATGTACAAAAGAGGGAGTTTTCTGGTTTAACTACAATGGAGTAGGCTCTTAAAGTCTTAGACTTGTATTAACAGAAATATCTGTGGTGTAATTCTCTTTCTAGCAAAAGCAGGAAGAAGATGGTTGGGATTTTTTTTTTTTTTATGAGCTAGAATAGCAGAGGTAATATTATATCGAACTATAGGAATTTAATTACCCCATTCCACAAATGTAGTTTTCAAATAAAAGAGTCAAAAGGATTTTCGAAGCTATTCTTCTGAACTGTGATATAAAAACCCAGAATGCATTTAGTAGATGTAAAATGTATTACTGTACATTATGAGCCACCACAATGAATGGAAACACGACGTGAGACTGAACACATGGTGATTAAAAATCTCTTTGTTTCCTTCATAGAAATCTTGTAATTTGCTTAGAGTTTTATATGCTTGTCACTGTAAAGATGGGCATTTCTGGAATATTTCTGATGAGTGGATTTCCTAGTGGGGAAAGGTTTCCCAGAGAAGGAAATGCTGTCATTTGAGGGCTTAAATCCACAGTGGGTGTAAGTAAGAAATGCTAGAAGGGTGGAGGGGAATAAATCACCCACGGGGCTTCATCGTTGTTTTCAGGGCCTGCCAGTCTGTCCTTTATAGTGTCCATAAACAATCATTCCCTTGGCGATGAAGGGAGGGCTGAGGCAGGGTGACTTGGGGACTCCTTTATGAAAAAGCCTTTATAAAAACTCTTTGTTTCTCTTCCTTCTGACAAAAGTGACAAATATTCACTGTAGGAAAAAGAATGTTAAAAAATGGATAAGGAAGGGAGAGAGTCTATAGATCGTTTGTAATATCAGAGCAGCGATTACCGCTGTTAACACTGGGTATATAGCCTTCTGGTTTTTCCGAAGTCATTTTGCCACGCCAAATAAGAACTTAGGAAAGGGAGTCATGCCTTCGGAAAAAGGAGCAACAAGGTGTTCCTCCATTTATCAAACACCTGTGCTGTCAGGAGAGACTGTATCTTTTACATCTCCAGAAGCAAGAATAAATTGGAAGTACTCTGGAAATATGGGGCTTATGACTTTTCACTCAGGTAAGTTGCAGAGTATTTTGGTAGACATCCTCTGTCACTAATGAGCTTAGTTGGCTTTTCCTTTTTCTTTTATGTCGGAGAAAAAAGTTAGCAGATTCGACTTTTTAACTAAAAATTGGTTTCCTTCCATATTTTTAAAAAAACGTTTTATTTATTTGACACACAGGGAGAGATAGTGAGAAACAGAGCACAAGCAGGGGGAGTTGCAGGCAGGCAAGCAGAGGGAGAGGGAGAAGCAGGCTCCCTGCTGAGCGAGGAGCCTGATGTGGGGCTCGATCCCAGGACCCTGGGATCATGACCTGAGCCGAAGGCAGATGCTTAACTGACTGAGCCACCTAGGAGCCCCTCCCTACATATTTTAATCTTCATTTTCTGACTCTGCATTAGGTCGTCCCTATCAGTAAGGGCTACTTTTATCTAATCCATATTCATCCCTCCTATTATTCTTTTTGTGTAAAGTATCCTTCCCCTTAGTGCTCCAGCTCAGAGAAGCATTCTGGTAGGGAGCACAAGGGAAAGCTGGAATAAAATAGAGTGAACCCACCCCGTACAACACTATGTGGTCTTCCTTGAGCCAGTGCACCTTACGGACCTGCTAGCGAGGCTGTCCTGTGAGTGGGTAATTCAGGGTGCAAGCTTTAGGGTCAGATCACCTAGGTTCACATCCAGGCTCTGTCACTGGTTTGCTGGGCAACGTTGGATAAGTTAATTAAACTTTCTGTACCCTCGTTTCTTCATCTTTTAAAGTGAGAATAGAAATACGATTGAGTCTTGGAGAGCTGTTGAGGACTAATGCATTGCCAAGCTGCTTTAGCCCAGGGCCGGGTGTTCAATTTCTGCTAGCTAGCATATTCGACGTGACCCTACACCTAGATATCAAGGTGGCCATATCGGTAAGACTCAAGGGCGGAAAGGACCCCTGTGTGACCTTGAGTAATTCTCTACCTTGCAACAACTCAGGTTTTCCCTTCCGAAATGCAGACTATGCAGTTTATATCACAAAGGGGTTTTAGATGGAGGTAGCATGCCACTTTGCAACGTAAAGCATTTTAACCATAAATAATAATGGTAAGGCCTCCCCTAAAAGATGTCAGGCTTCTCCCTGGAGATGGAGGAGGCCTCCCCGGAGTTAATAGCACACCTCCCCTGAGTGAACAACGGGAAGGGCTGGGTGCAGGCAGCAGCTTCGGAGAACAAATGAATAAATATTGTGCCAGTGAAAGCACATGAAATAGGAATTCCTGATTAAACTTTGCAAGCGGATAAGGAGTGATGCTGCTCATTGATACGTGCTGTACTCCCTTAATAACTAAAGAAAGCAATACATTTGGGGTTTCACTTCTTGGCTGCTCCTCCCGATGAGTTCAAGTTTCTGAGAATGCATGCCAGGTGTTTGCAGTTTGGCTGTTTTGGCTGTAAGACCATTGCATTAACATAAAAGTATGCACAGAGGCTTTTGGAAGAGTTCCAAAAGATGTCATTTGCTCTACTTTGGATGTGTCTGTGTTTGTACACAGGGGTCCTATGTCGGTGTCTAATTAGCAAGGTTTAAAGTTTCTCTGTGATAAAACATGGGGAGATACCTTAAAATGGCATACTTTAGAAAATTTTAAATGCTCAGCGCTCCCCAAACCTTTTTTTGGGCTGTTCACCTTTTCCTCCCCCAACTCAAACGAAGAAGACTTAGTTCCTCCAAGATAAAAGCCAAAGCTCTAATTGGTGAGAAAAGGGACATTGGATTCCCCTTCTTTGCAAAGGTGTTTTAACCAAGGTGTGACCTTGCTGTGTCCCTACTAAACATTTCCACAACTCTGACAGAATCAATTGTGGCCCATTCGTTTATTTATTCAGTAAATATTTACTGAACATCTATTATGTGTCAGGCAGTGGGGATTCTACTGGGAAGCAGGCAGACATGGTCCTGCTCCTTGGGGACTTAGAGTCTAGTGGGGGATACACACAGTGAACAGGGATTAAATATAACTTGGTAAGTTCAAAGAGAAGGAAAGGAGGGCACTTACTTCAGGTTGGGGATGATCAGGGGTGGTTTCTGAGGGGAAGACTTTCCTAGCAGTCGGATAATTTTTTATTTGCTGTTATAAATGGTTACTGATGGAAGAGATACTAGTACTTTAGGAAGCTTCTGTGTCTTAGTGGATTGTCTGCATATCAGAAAGCTCCTCTGATTGGGTTTCAGGAACTGTTGACCTGTGATTAAGCCCACAGTTGCCTACCTGGAAGGCAATTTCTCTGTGGAGATGACTGTGTAGATAGAATCAGAGCCCTGAGATGGGACGAGTCAGCCATGAAGACATCTGTGGTCTTCATCGCCTCAGAGCAAGGAAGCTTCGTCTGATTTACAGCTCTTGCATTGCTTGAGCATTGGACGTGTGTATCCATTTGAGTCTCACAATGAGAATTCAGGTTGGGCGGGACTCCTTTACCCCTGAACACAGTCCCTGGCGTCCACACAATGGGCACTCAATTAAAATTTGGTGAGGAAAGGAATCCCCATTATACAGATGAATGAAGGGAGGTTCAGATAAGTGAAATGACTTGTCCAAGACCATCCAGTAAAATAGTGCTAGGGTCTGAGCTACGAGACTTTTTGAGTCCCCATCTAGTGCACCCAAACGTTTCTCAGGAGTTTAGGATGTCAGAGCAAGGTGTGACCAGGTGAGGCAGCAGAGACATGTGCTTGGTGTCCTGGAGGCAAGTTATTGTTACAGAATCAGGATTCAGGCTAATGTGGGGTAGTGGGGAAGGAGGTAGTGTGGGGGGGAATGGGGCAGGGAGTGAGGGGGGGATATATATATATATAGATATACAGACTGCCCTTTAATTAAATTTAAAAAGGGGTGTGAATTTACACATCAGAGGCTAGCACACGAACATCCGGATTCCTAGCTTCTCTTAAAAAGACCAGAGTCTCCGGGAGTCTGACTGCTTTTACCCAAGGAGACAATTGGCCAGAGCGGGCTTGCTGTTCTGTTAGGAGGGGTACCTGATCCTGAACTGAGAAGTAAAAGTTCATCTTCGGTCACCTGCCTGTCCCCCCACCTTTATGATTAGGGGAATCTACTGACTAGAGGAAGGCAAAGGAACAGAGGAATTGGTGCTCTGGGCATAATGTATTTTATGTCCTTGCCTAATGGATTGTAGTCTAGGTCTCCTGAGCCAGGCTATTAGCAGTACCATTTCCCCCTTGCAGGACTGAGAAGACATGGCTTCCTATAATGACTAGTTATGACTGTGCGCTTTTCTCTGGCTCTCGACAGGCATGTGCTGTGTTTCTTGTGTGATTCTGGGGCCACTGAGGAGTTGAAGGCTCTTAGCCCAGTGCAAGCCATGGAAGGATGGCAGCAGGCAAGCTAGACAGCTTTCCTGGCATATGCCATGCCCGGCTCTTAAGAACATCAATTCTAGGGGCCTGTAGCATTCCGTCACTGACAAGAGCGGGCAAACAGTGTGAAATTGTGGGCAAACGTCACTGACTTGGGGGGTTGGGCCCAACCGATTCCAATCCAGCTCTGTCACCCCTACTTGCCCAAGTTATTGAACCTAAGTGTCGGTTTCCCCAGCTGTAAAATGGTGGATTTAGCACTGGCAAATAGTAAGAATTCAAGATATGTTAGTTATTCATTTTATTTTCTCCATTTTATGGACTACCTAAGACTCAGAAAGGCTAAATAACTTCCCTAAGTCAAGTAAATGGCAGACTCTGCCCTTGAAGCTTGATCTTTCACTCCAACGTCAAAGTGCTCAAGCTACCATATTACATTACCGTCACAGTGCCTGCCTCTCGGAGTTGTTGTGAGCACGATGTAATGTGCTTAGTGCCATGGTAGACAGTAGCTTTCAGTAACGGGTAGTGGTTATTACTAGAGAGAGGGGAGCTCAACTGAGCTGAAATGCTATTTGGAGGTTCAATTACATGTAGACCCTCACTGTGACAGGGACCCCAATTCACAGGTAAATCTTCTCAGCCCCATTTACACATACAGATGGTTAGTGTCAACTCTGAGTGTGAGAGATGATGATGGTAGTGCTGACAGTTAGTGCCTAGAAAAGAAACATGACTTCAGTAATAAAAACCTAAAATAGAAGACGGCTTGCTGCAGTGGAGGGGCGAGAATGGCTCTTCCCACTAAACATACTTTTGTCGTCAGTTTTCAGACATAGAATCGTCTCTAGGATTTCAGGGCTTTGCCCGGAAAGAAATAGTTGAGCAAGTGCAAGCTCTTAGCCCTAATGTCTGGGAGGGTGTTGCTTTTAGTAATGCAGGGATAAAAATAAAATGACCCTCTAAAGGCAGTGGCGACTGCCCACAGCTTACTGGGGAGTGGGTAAAAACCTCATTTTTCATACCAGCCTCCGAGAGCTGACCTTTAAAATCACCACATCTGGGGAGAATGTGTGATTTGATGCAGAACATTTTAGGACATGCCATAGGATGAATGGCTGAGAATGTGCTCATCAGTTTTCTTCTTCAAGGAGCTCAGAATTGCTTAGGTTATAAAAGTCAGTTCTTAGACCCTTCCAAACCTATAGCATTTCCTTAAATAGGTCTTCTGTGCCGGATATATATAAATGGAATGCTGATCCGTGCAGCTGGTATGAAAATAATTCGGGTGCGTGCGTGTGTGTCTGTGTGTCTGTCTGTCCTCAAGGTGAAGTTTAGGCATTTCAAGGTAGCTAGTTGTATGATAAGTTCAGTAGATGGTCATTTGGAAAAAAGATGGAATTGCTTTAAAAAGAGAGCCAAACTATGTGAACAGCTTTGTTGTGGAGATGTATCGAGACTTGTGTACTACACCTAGGGTCCAAGGAGTAATGCTGCTGAATATAAAGCCAGCTTTTGATTTGTGAAACTCAAAATACCTGTAGGTCCAGAGGGCATTAAAGAGAAGCCTAGTTTGTATTCATAGTACCTTTTAAAGAGCCACCAGAACTTTGTGGAAAATAGCATTGGATGGGTGGTCAATCTCACAAATTCATCTCTGGGAGAAAATAACGTCTGTCAGATCTCACGTGTCATCATCTGCTAAAGGAAGGTCTGGGAAGTGATGCCAGTAGAAATCTCTCATGGCTGCTACTTCTGAGCGGCCTGGGCCATGAGGCCCCTCAGGGCCCGGGTCTGTCACAGTCAGACTCTCCCTACTCTGACAAAGCACAGTCAGCGCTTTTCCTGGCAAGTCTCCAGCTGGCTGCAGGGTTCAGACATGGCTAGCTCCCGAAGGCCTGCGAGTAGGACAGCTCTTCCCATCCTCGCTGGCTTGGAGAGCCATTGGCTGTTGTTGAAGAGAGGTCAGGGGACAGGTCCACTTCTGAAGCTATAAGTGAAAATTGATGTGATGGCTACTGTAGAAGGGTTTTCATCTTTACGGAAAAGTCTATAATATTGGAGAATTTGCTGAGGGTAGTAGTTACTGCTTGGAAGATTGGCACTTACTCTGTTGCTCGGGCCACTGGGAAACTCTTCTTGTTTAACCATTTCCTTCCTCCTTCAAAATTTGCTGAGAACCTGCTACATGTCAGGCACGATGCTAGAGATCAGATATTAAACAATAAGAACAACCAAAACAAGTCGGTCAGAGCCTGGTGGAGAGGACAGGCAAGAAGACTGGCGATTTCCACGCAGACCCGTCAGTGCTGCACTGGGAGAGAGAAGAGAGCCGCCTACACCCAGCAGGAATTAGGCAGGGGAGCTGGACAATGACCAGAGCATTCCATGCAGGGGGAAGGCAGCATGCAAAGGCTTAGATGGGGAGCTGAAGAGAGCATGGCCCACTGCACAGCAGCAAATCGTCCCCTGAGGGATGGACAATAGGGAGGAAGGAAGAAGGTTGAGAGACGAGGCTGGAGGAGGCAGGGGCTGGGTCGTGGAGGGTCTTTTTCTGCCATATGGAGAAGGAGTGTAATTGGTGAAGGTCTGTAATTGGGCCAGGACATGGCCACTGTGACCTGATATTTAGCTCTGGGGATAGAGAGTCTTAGACTGAATTTTGCCAGGGTTTCGAGGCTGGTCCAATTGCTCTGGCGGCTCTGATGTTAAGTGAATGCTCACCATTCCTGTTAGTCCACGATACATCTTTTTTTTCTATTTCTTCTCCTTTGTTATAATTAAAAAAAAAAAAAAAACCATTAAAGCCTGATGTAAAAATGAGTAAATGTTAAGTGATAAGTAAGGTGGCCTTCTCGGAAGTTGAAAATGCTCAGAGATAAGCTGAAGGACTGACAATAAAACTGAAATGGCCAGAGGGCTCTTAAACAAAATCATCCAATTGTTCTTGGAAGCAACCAGAAAGATATGGGAAGCAGTAGTTACGAAACGCACAGAAAAAATCCCAATGAAAGCAGTGCTGCTGAAATCGCCTGTGTCGATGTGTTCTTCAATAAAAGTTGTTTTCTGCTGACGCTTTTCTTCCCCCTATGGATGTTCCTCTTATATTTGATGATCAATTTTCCACAAGATTTGCTATAATGTTTCCTCAGAGCTTAGGTTTTTACATTTTAATTCATTCAATGGCAGTTCTTAACCTAAGACAATATATGCCGGTTCCAGAACTCAGGATCACTGTTTTCTAGCTGACAAGATGCTACTCAAATCCCAACTGTCCTCTTTTTCTCTACTTGTTTTTGTCTGTCGTGATTTGAGGAGAACCCCTGGCGAAAGAAGCCGTCTCTGTCGGTTCAAGTGGATCCTGTGATCTAGTACATTTCATAATTTGACTCACCTCTACCTTCCTTTGATGCTCATTTTGGATCCCCAGAAGTCACCCCCCTGACCCAGCCTCTTGATACGACTCTTTCCAGTAACTTCCACACTTCCCAAAGCCCTTCTAAGATCCTATTAATCCTTCAAAAGTCCAGTACAGACTTCATATTCTTTGTGCTCTGAGACAGATAAGCACAGTGCAGTTTCAAGACAGAGTGAGTTTGCAGCAAGAGAAAAACAGCAGGTTTTCTTTAATTATTATTTTTATATTAATCTGGTCTCCCCAGCCATATTGCACATTTCTCGAGCACAGGGACCACAGCTTTCCCTATTTTTGGAATCTCACCTGGAGTTTAGCACAGGAGAATTGAGTAAATATCAATTCAGAAAGTGTGTCTGGATTAGGTTGTGGCTTGCCAAGAGCCACAGAGACGTTCATTTAGAAGCTTGCGGTAAAATGAATGCAGAGATCAGGGTGTAGCTACCATGACACAAGGCATCAGGACAGTAGTTATTCCAAAGCAGATTCTTTGGAATCTGCACAGCCACTGAGCCGCCACTCCCTGCCCCCAGGTCTGTGAACATGGGAGCAGCGGCTTCCTTCTGCCGGAGGGGCTTTGAGCTGTGCCTGTAACCCCAGGACTGCAGCTGACGGATGGGTTCTAGCTCTCAGTTCCGAGTGTCTCTTACACTTGTGTTTTACACAGGACTAGCTGGGGCCAAATACCAAAACACACGAAATCCGCCTTTCTGCTGTCTCTTGAAACTCTGTCCCTGAGCCCTTCCCTACTCCGGATACCTTGCTCTGGGGACACCACCCTGGGGTAGTCACAGCCTCCTAGTGGGATGTGGCTTTCTGCGCTGCTCTGGGGAGTGTTTGCAGACTAAATGGTCAAAGAAATGACATCAGAAATGGAGATCTGGTGATTTGCAGGGTTGGGGGGGAGACACATTTCAGGGGCTGAAACAGTGCAGTCCCTGTGTTCACTTCTGATCGCTGATGGTGATTGTATTGTCTTGACATTTCTGTCCCAAAGCTTCTGGCTTAGCTATCACAGCAATCCTGTTGTCATTTGCAATTTAATTGAAATGAAGGGAATTGGGGTCAAAGGAGAGAAGTTACCTGCTGCTGCTTGTAAACTGAAATGTTGATGGAACTAAAATTCAAACCCCAGTAGCTGGGGCTGGGTGGGAGAGGGGTGAATTTGAGGGGACCTGGAATGGTTCCACCTTTCAAGCAGTCCTCAAGTGTATATTTTGATGTGCTACTTGTTTGAGCTAAGATGGAAAGATGTTAGAGAAAGCACTGTGAATGGGAGGTTTTAAAAAAAATTTTTTTTGCACCTATTAGAGGTGCAGACCCCGATGTTAGAACATCTTTGAAGAGCATTCTTCCTTTATTCGTTTGTCAGGATCCAGACACCAAATAGAACAGATGCATGCAATACTTGTAAGAGAATGGGGTTCTGAGGTCCCAGCTCTATAGGCAGGCACTGAGTATTATGTGCCAGGTTATAGAGCAGTGGTGATGGTGGTGTAGGGAGGGTGTGAGGGATGGAACCTAGAAGCTGGGGCAGCATGGGAGTAGGGAATTTGGGGAGGGCAGGGTTATAGCTCTACACCCACTCTGGGATTTCATTATTTCAACAGCAGGAACTGCTGTGCCCCTGTGACTGACTGACCGGCTCCCTGCATTCATAAGTGTGCTTTGTTGACGGAGAAAAAACTTTGGATTTGAAGTTAGGAAATGAGCTTAATTCCTAGCTCTGCCTACTATGAGCTGTGGAATCTAGGAAAATCACTGGAATGTTGAGTCTCACTCTTCCCATCTATAAAATGGGAACATGTAGTAATAACTGCTCTATCTCAAGTTACAGTAAGATAATGAGTTTGTAGTAAAGTGAAATCCATGAGAATGCATCATTAAACTGGGACATCTTCTGGCTAAGTTTCCTGTTATCTTGATGTTTTAGCATCATTGCTGAACTGTTTAGTGATAACTTCAAGTATGGAAATGTTTAGGTTTGTATGCTCAAGTGTCAAATTTTATATTTTTGTGTTTTCTGAGTTGTTTGGTCTGAATTTTATGTATTTTTTCATGTTCTCCTGTTATGTTAGGGTATAGGCTTAACACTACATAAGTAAACTTTGGACTGTGTACAAGATAAGGATAAAAAAGATTTCAGTGAGGGCCTGAGATTCTTTTAGATATAAAGTAATTCGAATTTAACATGGAACTTTTTGTTATGTTTAGCACATCTCAGGGCTTTTCTAAACTTTCTTTGCTAGTTTGTGCTTTGTGCCTGTGTCCTGGATATGTGGATAACTGAATTCAATATGTGGAAGGATATATGTGATTATTTAAAAATATATACTACCTGTATGTAAAGATCAGATTTTTAGTCAAAGTGGTAGAGAAAATATATCATTTACTCCCTCCTTCAGGCACTTACTAAGTGACGTGTGGAAACCACTTTCCTGGAGAAAGTGAAAGAAGTAGACAACTGGGCTTCTTTCTAGAAGTTTGTGGGCACTCTTTCAATCTAATTTAAGAATACAGAATGACTCTCAGGAAGAGGAGGTATAATTATTTCAAGGGATGCAGGTAGTGGGGGGAAGTGGGAAGCAAAAGGGCCCTTTAGAAGGGCAATTGGAATACTAAATGTCTTTTTCATCAAGAGTTCTTTGAGGGGTTCCTGGATGGCTCAGTCGGTTAAGCATCTGCCTACTGCTTAGGTCATAATCTCAGGTCCTGAGATCGAGTCCCGCATTGGGCTCCCTGCTCAACTGGGAGTCTGCTTCTCCCTCTGTGATTTCCCTCTCTCTCTCAAATAAGTAAACAAAATCGTAAAAAAAAAAAAAAAGAGTTCTTTGAAAAAGTTGTGTTTCTCTTTCATTGGAATATGTGCCTTAGCAAAAGCTTCAGGTGCCTAACACCAGACAGCAAAAAGATGTTGCAGCATTTGATTTTGGAAGTCACCATGTCAGGCCAGTGTGTATTTGCTGGTCTGTCCAGTGTCTATGAACTTGGTTCCCTCAAGCTTGCACCACAGCCCGCTTGGCTAGACCTGATCTGTTGAGAGAGTGGTGTACTACCAGTAGTGACCTGAAGATGGCAGCATTGGGTGCCCTATCTCATTTTCCTAAGCACCTGCTCTGCCTGGTACATTCTGTAGCTCTGTTCCATAGCAGTGTTTGGATTTCAGATTGTCAGTCAGACTTTTTTTCTGCTTAATGAGTGCATATATGTAAATGATTCTGCTTTTCTTCTGTGGAAGATGTCCGCTCTATCACTCCTGTTTTGGTTTTCAGCTAATGATTATATGTAATTATATTCAAGTAAAATATTTAGAAATAATTACATATATTAGTGGTATGTAAAATTTGGAATTCATGAACATCGGCTTTGATGAAAGGTACCTCTTAATTGGGAGGTGATAATCTCAATATTATTTGTTTCTGTTTGAAAGACGTTAGTGGCCAATAATCTGCAATTCTCTTTTACAGGTGTTCTTGTAACGTTCCTGGGTTTTTTTTTTTTTTTTTTTTGTGGTTTTTGTTTTTGTTTTGTTTTGCTAATAGGTAGGATATTTATTTGGCAAATCTCTAGGGAATATATTATAGATCCACATCTGGAGAATATTCTAAGGAAAACAAATTGTATTTTCTTAAAATTTGGGGACGCAATTAGTTATCCTTGAATTCCAAAAGGTCTCCAAGGGGTAAGCCAGTCCAACTCTAAGCAAGCTTTGCATTTAAAACCAGGCAGAAGAAAGATGCATTTGTCCTGGCTTCTCCATCAGTGATCACGCCCAGGGCACTGTCTTGTGAGATCTCCACTAGTCTTGAAAACAGAAAAGAATTGTACTGAGCACGTCCATAATTAAAATTTTGCCAACATCTGAGGTTCAGGTACATTTTGCCATTTCTCTTTATCTGTTAGCCACACATGGAGCTGCAAATGGGAATCCGTCTTAAAGCCAAAGGTCTAATTCTCTCGGGGGAAGAGGCTGTAGAAGTTAGCATGTAGGCTTTCCTTGGTTGAGGACAACAGAGAGTAAAAGAGCAGATGGAGCTTTGTAAGGTCAGAGTTTCTGGAAGGACTCCCAGACCAGGTATGGGGCCAGAGAGCATTCTGAATAATGCGAAGGAAGATTCACAGTGGCTCTTTCCTCTGAGCTTGCCCTGATTCTAGAAGCACATGGACCAAAGACACACTGATAGAAGTAACTTTGAACCTTTAGTTGAGTTGGTGCAGACCTTTAAATTCCTGTTTTAAAATAGGTTAGGGATGCCAGATCTATGTGAAGACCATGTGTGTGGCTCCCCAGACATTCTTAGGGGCTCTCTCAGCCTGTTTTGATTTAGAACATTCTGTATGCACTGATGTAGCGTAAGGAAAATTAAAAATACCCTTACTAGGCTGACCTGAATGCTTCTGTGGCTGGCTCCATATGGCTATTTTGGAGGCTTTTGAACATGACCGCTCTCTCTCTCTTCCTTTCTTTATTTCTCTCTCTCTCTCTCTCTCTCTCTCTTTTTTTTTTTCAAACTGTTCTGTATTTAATGTTAAGCCTCCAAGGGTTTTACCTCATACACTATAAATGGAATATATATTAGGGAAATCAACCAAAAACACACTAAGAAGTTGCCATGAAACTCTAGTTTTCCTCTTTTAGACTTTTTTTTTTAAGATTTTATTTATTTATTTGTGAGAGAGAGAGAGAGAGAATGAGCACAGGCAGACAGAGTGGTAGGCAGAGGCAGAGGGAGAAGCAGGCTCCCCGCCGAGCAAGGAGCCTGATGTGGGACTCGATCCCAGGACGCTGGGATCATGACCTGAGCCGAAGGCAGCTGCCCAACCAACTGAGCCACCCAGGCGTCCCCCTCTTTTAGACTTTTATTTCTCCATTTTGGTGGTAAGGGAGAATCATGCATCTATTAATCTTTTATCTAGAAACTTTCCAATGTGACAGAGGTCGAGCTCTTTCAAATTTGGAGCTCTGGATCTCTTAAATGTCACCATCTAGACTTTTCCTGGGGTGAATCACTTTATCTCCTTAAACTTGAATTTTCCTTTTGGTGAAATGGGAGGTTAAACTTCCAGAACTCTTGTTCTATGACAATACAATCACTTCTCTTCATTGTGCCCAGGATTGTGCAAGATTTTTTTGGAGGATGGGTGTGCCTGAGGGGCTCTGTCGGTTAAGCCTCCGACTCTTGATTTCAGCTCAGGTCTTGATCTCAGTGTTGTGAGTTCAAGCCTCATGTTGGGCTCCTCACTGGCCATGGAGCCTACTTTAAAAAATAAAAACATTATATATATATAAAAATTTGGGATGGGGGAGACAGACTTGAGGGCTGTATTTTAACTTTTTGACACATACTCAGATCTCTTATTTTGGTTCTTCTGCTGAGGTCTTTGTGACACTGACTTCTCCCCAAGCCCTGCTCCCCCTGGCCCAAGTCCTTTTCCAAGTCACTCACCTCCTAGCTCACTGATCTCTGTGCTTCTACTCTTGCCCCACCAACGGCCTGTTCTGTACCCAGCACCAGCACAGTCTTCTGAAACGAAATCAGAACATGTCTGTCTCTTGCCTGAAACCCCTCCCATGACTTCCCACTGCCCTTAGAAATACAAATCTGTTCCTGCCTTTGCACCTGCCTCCTCAGCTGGGAATGCTCTTTCTCGAAGATCTTGCACAAAGGGCTGCTTTTCAAGTGGGTTGCAGCTTAGATATCACTCCCTCAGAGAGGCCTTCCTTGACCACTTTGTCTAAAGCAGTCATCTCTACTGCTTAATACCAGACACATTATGTGGATTTATTATTTATATAGCATATCCCACCTGCAACTATCCTGTATATCGATTTTTGTTGTTGTTATATATCATCCCAGTAGCAAATAGGCTTCATGGGATTAAGGACTTTGCTGCTGTGTGCATTGCATATCCTTAGCAGCTAAAGCAAATTCTGGAATATAGTAGGTGCTTAAGGAGTGTTTATAGAATGAATGAATGAATGGATGGATGTCATGGGTAGAAAAACTACATGCCAGAGAGGTTATGGTCACAGAGCTAATTAGAAGAAGGGCCAAAGAAGACATGAGTAGACATTTCTCTAAAGAAGACATCTAGATGGCCAACAGACACATGAAAAAATGCTCAACATTACTCAGCATCAGGGAAATACCCATCAAAACCACTATGAGATACCACCACACCAGTCAGAATGGCTAAAATTAACAAGGCAGGAAATAACAGATGTTGGTGAGGATGCGGAGAAAGGGGATCCCTCTTGTACTGCTGGTGGGAACACAGACCGGTGCAGCCACTCTGGAAAACAGTAGAGAGGTTCCTCAAAAAGTTAGAAATAGAGCTACCCTATGACCCAGCAAATTGCACTAATAGGTATTTACCCAAAGGATACAAACATAGTGATTTGAAGGGGCAACTGCATCCCAGTGTTTATAGCAGCAATGTCCATAATAGTCAAACTATGGAACGAGCCCAGATATCTGTCAACAGATATATGGATAAAGAAGATATGGTATGTATACACACACACACACACACACACACAATGGAACATTCCTCAGCCGTCAAAAAGAATGAAATCTGGGGCGCCTGGGTGGCTCAGTGGGTTAAGCCACTGCCTTCGGCTCAGGTCATGATCTCAGGGTCCTGGGATCGAGCCCCACATCGGGCTCTCTGCTCAGCAGGGAGCCTGCTTCCCTCTCTCTCTCTCTGCCTGCCTCTCCATCTACTTGTGATCTCTCTCTGTCAAATAAATAAATAAAATCTTAAAAAAAAAAAAGAATGAAATCTTACCATTTGCAACAACATGGAACTAGAGGGCATTAGGCTAAGTGAAACAACTCAGTCGGAGAAAGACAAATATCATATGATTTCACTCATATGTGGAATTTAAGAAACAAAACAGATAAACATAGGGGAAGGGAGGGAAAAATAAAATAAGGCAAAATCAGAAAGGGAGACAAACTGTGAAACTCCTAACTATATGGAACAAACTTGAGTGTGTCTGGTGATGGACATTAAAGGGGACATGGGATTTAATGAGCCCTGGGTGTTATATACAACTGATGAATCACTAAACTTGACACCTGAAACTAGTAATACACTATGTGTTAATTAATAGAAAAAAAAAAAAAGAAGCAGGGCCAAGACTAGAGCTCAGGCCCCTTCCTGTCTTTCCTCCTGGTCACACTGCCACACAGCAAACCTGACTTAGAGATAATTCTCTCATCTGCTAGTTATTCACCAACTATTTATTGCACCCTTATTATGTTTCAGACACAATTCTGTATCAGTGGTTCTGAGGCAGAAGTGATGTTGGTCCCCTGGGAACATTTTTTAATGTCTAGAGACATTTTTAGCTGTTACAAGCAGGGTGGAGGCTGCTGCTGACATCTCGTCGGTGGAGGTCAGGGGTGCTGTCCTACAAAGCACGGAGTTTAGGGTGGGGAGACACATGACTATGGGGAACATACATATGGAAATTAAAGACCATGTCAAAAAGAGGGTATGATGGAAAAGAGAGAAAAGTCAGAACAGGGTAAGCAGGAGAGCTGGCGGGCGTTGCGGGTGCTGATGGGGGTAGGAAGGACTCTAATTTTAGCCCTCTGCGGAGGTCAATCAGGAAAGGAAGTTTTCCTTGAGAGGTTGAGTGCCACGACCTGCAAGGACCAGTCCTTCGGGGTCAACCCGCTCGACCTCCCAGATCCTCCTCACACCTAAAAAGTATAAAACCCTTCTGAACCAGGGGACATCTCAACCTCCAAATGAAAATAGAGCAAACTGCGGTGGGCCAGAAATAATTACCATTTTCCACTTTCCAGGGGTGTGTAAATTCTTCCTTCTCAACACTGTCAGTGCTCTGTCGTCACTCATGCAGGACAGTGTTAATTTGATGCAGTTTGTATTGCTCATTGTCAACTTCTCACTTTTCTCTTGGGCAAGAGTAGTGTGATTTCAGCCTCTCCAAGAGCATCCTGAGATTTTTGGTTGTACAGAGGTTTCTGTCTGTCTAGGTTGGTTTCCTAAAATCAACAGAAACAGTTATAGATTTCAGTTTCTTGGGAAAGCTGTGGTAGTTGATGCTGGCAAAACTCAGTCAATGAGTGGTTCTTTATATATATATATATATATATATATATATATATATTTACATATACACACATATACGTGTATCTTTGTGTGTAGCATATGTAGATATACATGTAAGATCTTGCTAAAAAAATCATACTAGGGACACCTGGGTGGCTCAGTCGGTTAAGCCACTGCCTTCAGCTCAGGTCATGATCCCAGGGTCCTGGGATCGAGTCCCGCGTCGGGCTCCTTGCTCAGGGGGGAGCCTGCTTCTCTCTCTGCTTCTACCTGCCATTTTGCCTGCTTGTCCTCTCTCTCTCTGACAAATAAATAAATAAAATCTTTAAAAAAAATCATACTAAAATTTTGGTTGGGTAACTTGGTAAGCATGTACTTGTTCTTTTGGTCTCACTCATGTTTCTTTACCACGATTCTTTGCATAGCATTGGTACCTGATAGGTACTCACCAAATGCTTACTGAATGAATAAAGCAACTGCAAAAATCAGTTTGGAATTACTGGGTTCCAAGTTATTTTTCCACATTTCCATGAACTTTGTTTATGTCAGCTGAAACACAACTTGGTAAACACAGTAACATGTTCTTTTTTTTTTTTTTAAGATTAATTTATTTATTTTAGAGAGATAGAGAGTGTGAGTGGGAGGAGCGGCAGAGGGAGCGGCAGACTCCTGCTGAGCTTGGAGCCCCGTGTGCTGCTCCATCCCATGACCCATGAGATCAGGATCTGAGCCAAAACCAAGAGTCAGATGCTTGAGACTAAGCCACCCAGGTGCCCCAACAGTAGTGTATTCTTACAGTGTTATGATTATGTCATATTCATTCATTTCTAAGTCTGTGATTTTTTTTTTAAATTATTGCCGGGGATATGATTTGACTTATGGGGTTTCTGAATCTGCTAAGCATAAATCTCTTAGTAATTAATACATTTTCCATACACATTTAGCCTAGGGAGGGATTATTAAGCAAGTGAATAGATTTCAATGAATGTTCTTAATTCAAATGTGTTTAAATTGACACTGGTGAAGAAATTATGCCCAGTGCACCATTTTATTTTGGGTGCCATTTAATCTATATAAGAACAACGTTGACTAGTTCACTGGATGTATGTCCATGTCTTTTTCTTTCTTTTTTTTTTTTCAGTGCTATTTTTTCACAATCGAGTTTGGCCTTTGCAAGCAAGAAGGGCAGCTGCGGGCATATGGAGCAGGACTCCTTTCCTCCATTGGAGAATTAAAGGTACGAAGCTGTGAATGAAAACGTCCTTCCCAGGCAAACTGGTTCAAAGTCATGGAAATATTGATTTGTTTGTCTGAACAGTTCTACTCGTAGGTACCCCATAAATATTTAATACAGAGGATTTGGCACCTCGGATGTGGGGACTGACCTAACTTTTTGCGCTTCTGAAAATGGGTCACGCCTTTCTAGGTTTGTAGTGTGACTCAGATGGTCAGGCAGCCATGTGCACAGATCAACAGGAAGGACAAATGTATGCTCAAATGTTGGATAACATATGACTGGCCTAAATTGAGTGCTGAAAAGTGGGCAGCCAAGTTAGCAGTGATCCTCCTGATTGAAATTTCCTTGCAAGGATATCTTGGGTATTTTTACTTCTGTTATCACCGTGGCTCCCATGGATACCCTAGAATTTACTCCTCCAAGAGGAATTTGAGATTATTTTAGCCTCTTCAAAATTAATGTGTATTAAAACATTTGTGGACATATACAATTTGTAAAAAAAAAAAACAAACAAACCCTAAATGAACCTACATTCAGAGAGGTAGCTAATATGTATAGTAATGCCTAAGGAATGCTTTTTTTTTTTTTTGGTCTTAAAAGACAATAAAGGGATGCTGGGTGGCTCAGTTGGTTAAAATACAGTAAATTGGTCATTTATTCAGAAATGTTGGGGCCTAGATCATTTGATAATTTAAATATCCTGGTTACTTAAGAATTGCTGTGCATATACCACAGGAGGGTAACAAGTTTTGGTGAATTTAGAATACAATGTGATGTATAATGTGGAAATGGTACTAAACATAGTTTAATCTTTCTTTGATTACTGAGACTAAGATCAGGATTATTGACTAAGCAGAGGTTGTTATTTGGGGTATTGATTATCCTTATATAATATAGTTGGGAAATAGATGATTATTGGAACTTTTTGGTTGTTTATATTCTTGAAAGGTACAGTGTAACTATAGTCTTACTGAGTGTTCACTTTATGATTCCATTCATGCGTTCATTAATTCCTCAAACATTTGATTGAGTACCGACTATGTGCCATGTACTGTGCCAGTCACTGGGGATATAAATAATGAAGAAGGAGGAGTAGAGGAGGAGGAGAAGGAGAGGGAGGAGAAAGAAGAGGAGGGGGAGGAGTGGGAGGGAGAAGAAGGAGAAGAAGAACAACATAATGGCAACCTCAGTGGACACTTAAGCAGACCTCAATTAGTATTGTGGGTGCTTTAAACATATTAACTCACTTGTTTCTCATAACAACCCCATGAGATAATCAGTATTATTATCACAATTGAGAAAACGGAAGCACAAAGACATTAAGGAGCTTGCCCAAGATCACACAGCTAATGCGTGTTGGAGCTGGACCCAAGTCCAGGTGGCCTACCCTGCAGGATCCCAGACCTTAACCAGTAGGCTGTACTTCCTGGGGTCCCTGTTATCAGAGGGTTTACTTTCTAGCGCAAGGGCTAAGCAGCCAATCAGATAATGCCAAGTGTGACACGTGGGCCTGGCACTTACTAGGTCATGCCAGGGAAGGCTCTGGACAAGGGCCTTGCTGCCCACGCTGACTCTTGAGGAGTGGAAAAGATGAATGAGGAGAGGATGAGATGCACAGAACAGTTGAGTGGACAGCAGCATGTGTGCTCTTGTCAAATCCTGGCCTGTTTGGGGAGCTGCTGGAGCTCCATGTAGTTGGAATAGATAACATTTCACATGACAGAAGCCTGATGTAATGTGTTAATTTTTTTTTTTAAACAAAGTTCTGTACAGCAACAAAAAAGCCACTTGGTGTTAATTTTAGTACAGCGGCCAAAGCCCACAGCAATAGCATGATGTCATATCCCTAGAAGACCCATGCCTTCTATAGAATGTTCTTGATTTCCATGAGAAAAGAATTAGAAAATGATTTAGCTCTTGAGCTACATCTATTTACATTCTCAGAAGGTTTATAAATGATACCAGAAACAAAAGAAACAAATCTCTCTCATTGCCCCGACTTTCGACAGGGTCCTCTAATCGGGTTAATGGGGCATATATAGGCAGCATTGGGTTGAGTGTGTTGTTTTTGTTTCTATTGGTGTGGACAGAAATGTCTGAAAATGGAAATCAGCCAGGGCTACATACACCAAAGGGCATTGTCTGCCGTGAATCTCGTTCTGGTCCATCACCTCTGGTCATTAGCATTCTTCCATTCTCAAACTTCTCCACTCCAACTTCCCAGTGATTGCTACTTTGGACCATTTTTACAATTCAGAAATTCTTGCTATGAGAAGTATCTTCTGATTACTCACAGAGAATACATAACACAAGAGGCTTCCCATACCCACTTCCCTCTCCTCATCTCCACTGTGCTCTCTGCAAATGTCCAGAACCCTCTCACAGCTTCTGAGTACTTCTGTCTAATTTCTAATTGAATGGATACATGATAGTTCTGAACTCAGGATAGGGAGATAGCTTTAGTGATAGCACTATAAAAATTCCTGTGTAAAACACACTTAACAATTTTGAAAGGAGTTACGTTTTGCAGTGGAAGATCTCTTGTTTCCAACTGTAGCCTAAATGTAGGTCCCAGCTAAGCTGTGGGAGGTTTTGGTGTAATCTTTATTACTTTTACATAAATATCCATAATGCACCTTCTTTCCTTGAACAGAACACTTTTTAAAATTTGTTCTTTAAGAGGCTAAATTTTCCTGGGCGTAGGTGTTGTACTTCAGAGCTGACCAAGTACTCCCAAGGGGTGTATGTATAGTTTGGAGGATAACTTTCATTTTCCCTCTTATTTTTTCAATGACTACAATGCTTGTTTTTTGACAGTCTTTGGAGAGAGAAACTAAATATGGAAAAGCTTGTACAAGCTACATCTGATAGCCACAAAGACTTCTTTTAACCTCATCAGTGGTTGCCCTCTCTCTTCTCTGTTCTGTGATATATTTTGGGAATTCTAAAAGTGTGTTTTGGTAGGGCCTCTACCATACCTTCATCACTCTGGGGAGCAGCTGATAATGAGCTAACTCATTTGGAAGTCTGACTTTAAAAAAAGGTTGAAAGTAGGATGATCGATTGGTGTTTATCCATAGTCAGCGTATGTCTTTCACACTTTTTCTATCTCAGAATTGACCCTATTATATTATGTCTCATTTTTAAATTTATTATGCACTCATTTATTTATTCACTTTATTCAACAAACCCACAATTAAAGTTCTAATGTTTCAAGGAACTTGGAGTCTCTAGTAGGGAGATTCTAAGAAAGTGGTTGATAGGAGTCTCTGTCGAATCCAAGTGTCATGGGCAAGCAACAGTGAAGTTTGTTCCTGGTGGTGGTAAGGAAATGATTGCTAACTGATGAAATGGCTGAATCTTATCCTAAAAAGTTAATACGTCTAAAAAGCAAAAAGCAATTTCTCCTCTTTTTATGGGTAAAGGTAAAGTCTAGTTCTTTATTTCCTTAAGGGCATGGATTAGATTTTTTTGTAAACAGCCTTTGCACCTACCCTGTAGTAGTTGCTGATATAGTACATACAAATCCATCTGTTCTGCTTTTCAGGTTTTTACAAAGCTGATGGTTTTAAAATTTTTAATTATTATTATTTTTTCAGCTCTAGTTTTAGGATCTCCTTGCACAGTGACTTTATCATACTGCCTTTTTAGTAGACTAATTAGCATTCAAAGAACAGACTTGGTTTATTACAATCATTCATGTTTACAGCCATTTGCAGCAGCTCTGTCCAGTGGCTAGAATTCCCACTAGGCCCATATAGAAGAGGCTGGAGGCACCTGTGGATCCTGTCACCAGTATGGCTAGAGTTAGGACTCACCACTGCAGAGCTCTCCCACCTTTCCCCTGTACGGATGGCTCATACCTTCCCCCACCCCCCAACTCTTTTTCCTGAAACCAGCACTGTTAGTAAAGACAGAGAAAACTCTGGAGCATGGGGAGTTGGAAACAGGTCTTTGGCTTTTACAAAGAGATTGTTTGAAGAGGGAGTTTTTTCCCCTTATGCCTGCAGCTTATTCAAATTGATGAAACTTGCAACATCACTGATTTAAAAAAAAAAAAAGGTGTGATGCCATTATCACCTGATTGAGCAATAGCAATGTTGATGTCACTTTGTACTTGGTTAGTAGGAGGGACATTTGAGGGAAGTTCAAAAAATATTATCTACATGCATTCATATGTACATATATAAATGTACATATTTGCTGTTCTGATGGGGGAAAAGGAGATTACAATGTGAATATGGGAGTGTTTGCAAATTCTTATTTAGAATCTAGGGCCCAAATTACCTCTAAACCTGACTTCACACTTGACTCTTTTCCCAACTTAAACCAGTCCTAATATAGAGGGTGATAATCACAAGATTTACATGGAGAATTGTTGAGATGGTAACTCAGTGCCTACAAAGGCAGGTGGTTGGGAGGAAGGAAGATTTTAAATTGAACTTAGGGCAGACACTGTTGTAGTCTGAAACCTGGAAGCCTCATAGCTAGGGCCATGTTATTTTCTCTGTGGGTTCTGGACCCCTGTGGGAGAAGAGCTGCACCAGTGGTGACAGGCGGTGCCACTCGATCTCACGACCTGAGCTGAAATCAAGAGTCGGCCACTCAACTGATGGAGCCACTCAGGTGCCCCTCGTTTCTTACCACAACCCTGGCTTACAGATACTATTCGTATCCCCATTTCCAAGATGAATACTAGACTAGACTTATAGGGTGGGATAACTTACCCAGAGTCATGCAGAAACTTTAGATAACAACTGGTTCTAGGCAACTTGATGTTGGAAAAAGATTTTTGTATTTAAAAGGCTGGAATGACAAATAAGCCTTAATTTGTGCACCGAAGCCGATTAATTGCTAATGGCCACTTCTGTTGGGAAGGATGGGAAGGCCATGCTGAGGCCAGTGGGAGAGGCTGCCACGGCCAGTCTGTGCCACCTGGGGTAGAGGGAGGAGAGGCCGAGAAGTGCAATGTATCTGCAGGCCCTTTTCAAATGATACTGCAAGGAGAGCTTTGGAATTCATGTAGATCGGTCCTTTCAGTTTCTGAAAGAGGAAATTCTGTCCCCACCTGGGGAAGTTTCACTCCTCTGATATCATATCTCTGGGACAATATGTTTAGGACCCGAGTATCGCAGCTCCCGGTCCTGCCTATTGACTTTAGCACTCTGGGTAAATCCAAAATAGTCTTTTTAGAGAGACTTTGGATGACGGCAGCTGATTCTCAAGCACTCCTGCACTTTTAAAGTGGTGTAAGACTAAAGGACTGTCAGCCACATTCTCTCAGCCTTAGAAGGCCTCTGTCTGCTGAAGCTGGATGAGTTCTTGTGGACTTCAGGATACCAGACTGTTAACACTTTGGGAAGGAGTCACCACAGAGTTCCCTGGGGACATCAAGCAGTGTGGCTCAATGTTTACAGAGAATCCACTGTGGACATAGAGGGGAGGTCTGCTCCCTCATGTCGAGGCAGCGGAGAGAGAGACGTGATAGGAGCCCAACAGGGCTTTGCCCCCTGGGGCATCAGTAGAGACGTGGACCTTTCCTAGCCTTGGGGCCACACTCTAGTATTCAGGCTGCATGGATGTCCCTGGCAGGCAGCCCGCAGAAGAGCTCGCTGTCAGGGAAATGCGACCCCTCACAGGTGTGAGCACCCCCTCGTTTGTTGGCCTCACTCGGCGGTTGACCCCTGAACTCCAGGCTTTTGTCATGCTGCAGGCTAATACAGGTACCACTATCATTCCCTTTTGGAATAGCCGACGAGCAGCGTTGGTCCCACACCCCATGGGTGGAGAGTCCCCAGTAGGTAGTTAGCATGTTGGACCCAGCAGGCTCGGGAGGGTAGACTGCCTTGTTGAGAGCTTTCGACAATCAGCTCCCAGTTTCTCCTTGGAATATTACATTCAGCAAGTGTGAAATGCATTGCCTGATGGTCTTTGCCTCAGGTTTCTTGAAGCCTGTCCTTGACTGTCTTTGAAGTCTGGGGCAGAGCACTCTGCCCTCTGGGCTCTTTCCTGGTCCCCTCTCCTCCTTTTTACTAGTTAAAATGACTACACGGGCTCATCTGAGTACCCAGTGGAATGTCACATGATAGTTCTTTCTACAGCTACACTGATTTTCGTCCCTGTTACTGTAGACACACATTCGGGAGGCCTCCGTTGTACATGGTCGCTGCCAAGCCTGCTAATGGCCCATCAATGCATCTCAGACCCAAGCAGATGAGTTTCACCTCCTTCTCATCAGCAGTGGTTTAAGTGTTCTCACAGTCTATCCGGCTGTTGCTCTGCCCACGTCCCTGATTGTGAGGATGAGAAAACAGAAAGATCAAGGACACTGAGTCAGTCACTGTCCTTCCTTTCCTACGTGCTGGTGGGGGACCGCACACTTAGGACGATGCACCAAAGTCAAGCACGCCCCAAGTCCACGGCCGTGAAGGAAGCTGCTTCTAATTCTGAGCACCACAGCAAGTCGGTAGGAAGCCTGTTCTTTGCAGAGTGGCGCCAGTTCTCCAAAAAAGACATTTGTTTCTTGAAACTGTGAAGTTGTTTTTAAAATGTGGACAGAATTATTAGTCATGTGGAACCCAAATCCCCTGATGTTCACTGCCTGGGACTGAATCTAGCACAAACGCATTTGCAGGTATAGTGACCTTCTTACTTCTAATGAAACTGTCCTGTGGGCCAAAAAGAATGCGTTCATTCCCAGAGGCCCTCCGCGTCCCCTGATTCACAGATGCATTGATGTGGACAACACAACTTTGCGGGAATGCAAATCACATGTGAGCTAAGGCCGCGTGCCCTTTCTCAGACATCCCAGTTTTTTTGGTTTGCAGTTACATTTTCAGACTTAGGGAACCTCAGCCTTATTCGCGGAAGGGTGCAAATCATGCCGTGCATTTTGAAATTGTTGGGGAATATACCAAGAAATGGAACGGGAAAGGTTTGTGGCATTTCTCTGGTTAACTCAGCAATCCACCTCTTACACTGGAAGGTGGAAAAGTACTTAGGGTGAAACCCAGAAGCTGGAATGCCATGTCTTCAGGAATCATCCAGCCCAAGCCTCTCCTTTACAGTTAGGGAAACAGAGGCACAGAGAGGTGAAAGACCACGGCGCGGTTACCCAGTGTGACAGCAGTAACATCTCGAGTGAAGCCCCTTTTCTTTCAGATCAGGGAGGTTCCTGCTGCCTCTTCGTTCAGTCTGCCCCTCTCCCCCAGCTAATTGGACCTTTCAGGAAAACACAACTTCTAGAGGAGTATTTCTCAAAATAGACTTCACAACCCCTGGGGTCGGAATCACCTTGGATGCCTCTACCATGCAGATTTCTGGGACTTACCCAGACCTGCTAAATAAAACTGAGGCCAGTTATCTGTATTATTATTTTTTTTTTCACAAGCCCTTCAGTCATTCTTATGCACATGAGGGTTGAGAACCATTAACCCAGGGCTTATAAAAAGGCAGGTGGCATGTGGCAGGAAGTGACCACTCACCTTTAGCCTAGCTGGACTAATCTCGAGGAGATAATCATTCACTGTTCCTTGCTGTTCTCTGTGCCAGTCATGTAGTGAGTTGAATGGAGCTAATGATGGTTCAAAGAGTCATTACACTGGCTTCCCTGTTTTCTTAACGCCTGGTCTGAGCATAACTATAACTATTAATATTAGTTCTTTTTGCCTACCTGACAATATTTATCTGCAGCATTTTGCTCTGCTCTGCTTGCTGGAAGGGAAATGAATGCTTTGCAAGTATCCTTAAAATATTCAAGCCCACTCCAGACTCTGTTGATATACAGTACCTGGCCTTAAAATGTCTCGTAATGAGGCCACAAATAGTTCAGTCAGAGTCCCAATTACCTTTCCACGCAGGTAA
This sequence comes from Lutra lutra, assembly GCF_902655055.1. Lineage (NCBI taxonomy): Eukaryota > Metazoa > Chordata > Mammalia > Carnivora > Mustelidae > Lutra > Lutra lutra. The sequence continues at coordinate 98,978,393 of NC_062285.1, forward strand.
TTATTACTTCTGCCATTTGAGTGAAATTTCAGTACATTGCTCATGGCAATAAATTGAGGGCCATATTTATGTTCTCTCCTTGCTTCTATTCATAGCATAGTTTTAAAATTCCATTTCTTTTGGGATATAGCTCTAAACTGTCCTTCCCTACGAATTTGTCTGATAATAAATAAAGTAATACCATAATCTCACCCCCCCCCCGCCGCTCAGCTTCTAACAGACTTGAACAAAAGCAAACAAAAACACAAACAATTTACTCTGCATATGGGAGAGTACCATATTTCATGGCCGACTAGCAACTGAGCAGTTCTGTAAAAATACTGATCGTGTTATAGAAACACAACATCATGGCACTTTGGAAGTCTCATTACGGAGTTTAATAGGTTTTGTGGTATGTTTTGCAGCATGCTCTTTCTGACAAGGCATGTGTGAAAGCCTTTGACCCAAAGACAACTTGCTTACAGGAATGCCTTATCACCACTTTCCAGGAAGCCTACTTTGTTTCAGAAAGTTTTGAAGAAGCCAAAGAAAAGATGAGGTAGACTTGTTTTTCTTCCATCTACAGAAAATAACTTTTTATTTCTTCTGGCTCTGTTCCTTCCTTTCTCTCTGTGTCTCTTCTACCAGTGAGAGTTGATCACATATCCTTCTATCTCCATTTATTTTGCAGGGACTTTGCAAAGTCAATTACCCGTCCCTTCTCCGTGTACTTCAATCCCTACACACAGAGTATTGAAATTCTGAAAGACACCCGAAGTATTGAAAATGTGGTGCAGGACCTTCGCAGTGATTTGAACACAGTGTGTGATGCCTTGAACAAAATGAACCAGTATCTGGGGATTTGATGCCTGGAACCAGTGTCGTTGCCAGCGTGATCTTTTGGGGGCTTAGCAGCAATTCAGTCAATGTCATGTAACACTGATAACTTTCTGTGTTGTGTCATGGCTTGGCTAGTAAGCATGCAATTCTGTATATCTCTATCTACGTGTAATTTACTGTGTTAATGTGTGAAACACCATAAGGAACCCAGTGACTACAGATAACCACTCATTGTTTGAAATGTAACCTGTTTAAACGTCTTCAATAGATTTGACCTTTCCTGCTTGGTGTCCTTAACCAAACTGCAGCTCTTTAAAATTTGTTACAAATAGCCTTCTTCTGATTCTAGCTTATTACTTTTTCCTTCTCAGATCTGAGCTTTTCCCCATGTTCATTAGATAAAATGAAAATAGCAGTGAAACTGTTTCTATAGCCCCAGTGTTTCCACAGCATTATTTGAGATAAACCCAGAATTGTGTGAAACCTCCCATCACATTAACAAAGGATTCAGTATTCTGTTTCAAAAGGGAAAACTGGTGAGCACACTAGTTGGAATGGGTTTTCAATTGAGTATACAATGTAAGAAAAGAAAACATCTTACAAATGGAACAGATAGGGGACATTGACTATGTAGAAACTGAGGGGTGACATGCTTTCCAAATAATTTTGGAAGAAAATGCTTCCAGAGGAGCCATTAGGAAACACTAAATGGTGGGCAAAAAAATCTTGAGACTATGAATTTTATGCTGGAATAAAGTAGATTATCATGCTCAATTGTTTAGCCCATTTTTCTTAGAGAACACTAATATCAGAGAGCTTGGATTTCAGAGCTGTGGAAATGGATCTCAGAGAGCTGAAGTGCTAGGCACAGTCAGCGTGCGCTAACATGTTTACAGACCGCTGGACCCCACTTTTGGATCACTGAGAAGTTCAACTTGGTGGATTTGTGTGTAGTCAGAGAAGGGAAACCAATACTTATCAAAACTAAGGTTTATCACTAAAGAGGATTTGGTTTGTGATCAAGGGCTGCCAGTAGTACAGCTGTCTCCCCCCACAGCTCCAAGCCAAGCCAGGTCTCTTGAGGGCTTGTCCAGTTTGCCCAGAGTTTGGGCAGATTTGGGCAAATGGTAGTGATACAACACACATGTCTGATTATCTCTGCCCTAAGAGGTATCATCAGGTGGTTAAGTGAACAAATAAAAAACTCCTGAATGAGTGAATAAGTTTCTTCTGATTCTCTGAACAAACACAACCACGGTTCCTCTCATGCTCCTTTCGTCATACAGAATGCTGGGTGGAGGGAAGAGGGGCTGGGGAAAAGAAGAGAAGAAAAAGATGACCAAATGATTTTTAAGTTAACAGCTCTAAAATATTTACTTATGCAATTTCCAAGGTGTTCTTTTAATAACAAATTGCATGTAATTTCAAACTAATTGGTACTCACACGGGGCCATTTGGAGTCAGAAATTTTTGGACTACATATACTCAGGGAGGACATGACAAAGAGTAAAAATATGACTCAGAGAGAGGTAGATGAAAATAAATCAGAGGTTTGAATAAAGGTCCCTTAACTCCTGAGGATCTTTCATTTCTGAAGGATTCTTGGAACAACTGAGTTTTGGAAGGGGATTTGGTAGACAGAATGTGAGAGTCATGCGACTTAAAATGCAATTTTGTAAATTATGTTCAGTTAGACACCGTATAGTACATAATTAGTTTTTGATGTAGTGTTCAATGTTTCATTAGTTAAGTATAACACCTAGTACTTCAATTCTATTTTAGATGAAAGAGATGGTGCTTGAAAAATTATTGGTGTTAGAGAAATGTTGAGCTAGCTGAACCAAGAGGACCTAGAATGATCTCGTAGTTGTGTATTTCAATAATTTTATAGGTCCCCAAATACATAATTTTTTATATCTTGTTTTGCTAGATTTAGATGACCCTGAGTAATCTAATTATTTACTTACAGATACTAACCTAGAACAATAACCCAGAACAATAAATCCAGAAATTTCCAGAACTAGTTGCCGAATTTTCTCAAAGAAGGAAATTGGCTGAGAAACTCTTATTGTTTGCCTTCTATGTTGTTTTCATAATTTGGGTTTGCTTTACCCACCCTTACAAAAAAGCCATAAATAGCCATTAGGTTTTTTTCCCTTCCAGCCCCATGAAAGGGGAGGTTTTCAGCTAAGTGGACTGAAAGAAGAATTACAGTTAATAGTAAACAAACTCCAACAAAAATAATGTTTGAGCTATCTTCTGATCTGGCTTGCAGTGGCATCTTCTTTTCTTTTCTTTTAATATGTGCAAAATCTACGTTGTTTCAAAAATAGAAGAGTTGCAAAGTAAATAGGCTTTCCCACAGAGCTTATGTAGGTATCATACACCGTGGAGGAATTACTTGATTCTTTTTAGACTTGTTCTCCATTTGGAAAATCAGTAATGATGGTTTTCACCGTGTGAAACAATGGAATCATGGATTTCATTTGTTGTGAGCATTTAACACGCAGATGCCATTACAACTAATGGTGGGAAAAATCCTATAAAATTTAATGGCCACCGTAGGAAAAGTGTTGGCAGAAAAAGTCCCCAGATGGAAATCGTACAACAAGATAATCACAGCTATAGCTTCTCATCATATTTGATACCTGCTCTGTGTAACCATTTGCCTCCATTATGACTCATGACTTAAAGCTAAATGAAATAGAATCAAGGACAATTATAAATTTGAAGACACTTGCTCAGACACTTGCTCACTGTTGTCTCATTGTGCACTGATACTTTATTTTGACTTTGCTGCTAAATTCTATAACAAGCTAATCAGAAATCAACAAGAGATTCCTAGTAAGACCAGGTTTTTATGCATCACAAATTAGCAAAAGACAGCCAGAATCTGATTAGTCCAGTTTTTTTTTTTGAGCCTTTTTTCTGTTATGAGTTAGGATCAGGCTTCCAATACATTCTTGCATGATCAGTTTATTTGGCATAATGAGAGTTCAATAGATTGTTCATAAATAGCATCTTTTTTTTTTTTTTAGATTTTATTTATTTAAGAGTGAGAAAGAAAGAGAGAGAGTGCAGGCAGGGGGAGAGACAGAGGGAGATGTAGACTCTCTGCTGAGTAGGGAGCCTGATGCGGTACTTGATCCCAGGACCTGAGCTGAAGGCAGACACTTAACTGACTAAGCCACCCAGGTGCCCCATAAATTACATGTTTTAAAGTAGGGAACTTTGACCCAAGGTTGTTATTTATTTTTATTTATTTATTTATTACACTGGTGGTAAAGGTTGTGGAACTTGGGTTTCTGGTTTAGTCTCATTTATTTACTGTGTAATTTAGAAATGATGCTTGATGGGGATGATATATCTGTGCTTGTCTTGCTTGCACGTAGTAAATGGGCCTCAGCCTAATGAATGTAAAGTATTGCAACATTTACCAACATGAAAAGTCTAAAATGAAAAACAGTGTGCTTTAACGTGGAAGCAAATAGAAATACAACGTTTCATTTTCAAATGGAGTCATGGCTCACATCATCTCATTTTCTTCATTCGAGAAAGAAAACATTAACACCCGATGTAGTTGTCCTCCAATTCATTTGATCTAATTTTCAACTTCTAAAGAATCAAGCACTGATGCTTACTCTCATGAACCTTGTCTTACTTATAATGAAAAAGAAAGCAGCCCAGAGTTTTCTAGTGTGTCTGAGTTTCTTTTTTTTTTCTTTTTCTCCTTCTTCAGTTTCCAGAGGCATTCTCTTATTTTGGGAAATGATTCTTGTGTAGATTGCCATATTCTGGGAAGAGGCAAGGGAATTAATAGTGAGATACTATTACACTTCTTCTAGTATTAGATTTACATGTATTCAAAAGAAACCAGTTCTGGAACATCAAATAGTGATGCTTTATAATATGACTTGGGGTCTCAAAACATTTATTCAGTGGCTTAGACCATATCGGGGACTATCTGAGATACTTTTCTAGACACTGAGGATATAGTGGTAAATAAGGCAGAGAAGTTTATGCCCATTTTGAACTTATATTCTGGTGGACAGATACAGGAGAAAAAAATATTATTTGAGACCACGGCAAATTTCATGAAGAAAATAATTGGAGGGATAAGGAGCAATGGGCAGGGGGAAGGAGTAAGGTGGTCAGGGAAAGCTTTTCTGAGCAGATGGCATTTGACTAAGAACCATAGGATGAGAAGAAGCCAGGCGTGAAGAGACCCATGGAAAGAGGGTTTCAGGAAGAGGGGGCAGTGAGATTATAGCCATGGGAAGGCTTCAGAGGAAGGACAAGAGGGCAGTCTGGGAGGCAAGGATGAGATAATACAGGGTTCCAGAGGGGATCAGGATTTTGTTTTTTAAATTTTTATTTATTTATTTGCTTATTAGAGAGAGAGAGAACACAAGTGGGAAGGGCAGAGGGAGAGAGAGAGAGAATCCTAAGCAGACTCTCCTCTGAGCACATTGCTCAACAGGAGACTTGATCTCATGATCCTGATATCATGACCTGAGGCAGAAACCAAGAGTGTGTTGCTTAGCAGACTGTCCCACTCAGGAGCCCTTGGAGGTCAGTTATGTTCTAAATGGGGTGGAAAGTAACCGGGGAGCCATAGCAAGACAGTGACAAGATCTGATTTACATTTTTAAGAGGTTACTCAGGCTGTGAGTAATGAATTGAAGAGGGATGGGATGGGACTGTGGGGTCAAACCAGTTAGGAGGCCAGCAATACAGTATCTTGCTGGATCATGGTGGACACTATTAAAAGATGTTGTAATTAAACAAGTTACTAAATTGAGTGGGTGGATTAGAACTGTCAGATGAAAAATTAGGAAACTGCCATAACTGTACCTGGGTTATGATTTGACCAGAGAAGCAGATATCCAATGATATCCTGTGTCTTCCGCAAATACAGAAAGCTTCCTTTGACAAAGCAACATCATGTTACACTTTCCATGGCCAACTTTTAAGGATAAAAAGACTTGCTGATTTTTTTCCCCCTTGTGAATCACAAATACTAGTTGCATAAGTAAAAAAGAAGTAGAAAATGAGGCATTCTTGGTGCTGATGGGTAGTCTGACATTTAGGATAATTCAGGACAAAAAATCTCCCTCACCTCCTGGCACACTGAACTTTTGTGTTCACCATGCCATCCAGCCATTTGGGTGGGAACGGACCATGGAAGTGTAAGTGAGTCAGTTGTCTATTTCCATTCTTCTTGCTGCTTCCCATCTCCCCAGATGCATATTTCAGGTACCCCAGAAAGCTTCCCTTACTGTGATTTCTTCCTCTCCCCAAGAAGGCTGAGTCTGGTGCAGCAGCTGGGTGTATATTTCTTTCTTGGGGAAGATCATAGTGAGCCTGATGTTTGACCTAAGGGCATCTGTGGTCATGATATGCCTGCAAATAGCATTCTCATAATCCAGTCTGGGTGCAGTTTTTATAATTGAACAACGAAAACATCTAACAGATGTGGGCAGGGTAATTTCAAAGCTCATGGCACTGAGAAATCAAGTTCATTTTCTGTCAGAATCAAATCTTTAAAACAGATGCAAACCTAGCCCTCATTTTTAGGTTAGGAAAGATAATATTAATAATAGGAAGGTGGTGGGAATTTCCTGCTGCCTCCTTCACTCCTTCCAGATCCCTTGTAGTCCCTACTTTTTAGCTTGTTAATTTTCATGGAACTAGCAAGATGCTGATTCAGTAGGTCTATTATTCCCAAAGGATTAAAAACCACTGAACACATCTAATGTACAGCTTGCCCAATTTTAGTGAACAGCTAACTTCACAGACGTTAATGAGGCCAATTATTGGCAAGTGAATTTGAAGTGAAGAACACATTGGGTTTGCCACTATAGCAGTTATTTGCTATTGGGATTGATCGAGGCAAACTTCCTTTTGATCATTACATCTGATTGATTATGGCACATGGCATTATGAAAGAATGAGTTTCCCCAATCAGATAGGTACTTGGAAGAAAAATCTCTACCTTGCCAGGGCAGAACATGTTCCCCTATCCATTTCAGGGTGAAAGCCTAGCCATTAAGTTGGAATGGATCCTAATTAAGCCTCCTCACAAATCTCTCAAACTTTTTGGTCTTTCCTGTTGAACAGAATTTAAAAGAAGCTGAAATTCCTCCCCTTCCCTACGTACAGTCAATATCAAAGAAAATAACTTGCAGGGTAATACTTACTGCTGAAAACCAGTGCAGACACCAGAAATCCTGATTTGAAGTGGCATTGGAAAGTATAATTTGATTCACCCAGCCAAATAATTACAGCAAGTACAGATCATCAGCATAGCCCACTCCAGCACATTTGATTGGTGATCAGCTGACAGCTAATTGCCAGGGTGAGTCTGCCTCTTGAGCTTCTGCCTGGGAACAGAGGGAAAAGTCCCCGTGACTCCTACGGAGACTGGACAGAGGGTTTTCCATGTTGGAACTATGCCTTTGAGGATGGTTGTTGCTCTGCTTACACTGGCCAGCTGCTGTTTGCCTCTCTTCTACCAGTAACCGTGACTCCTCCTTTCCTTTTGTGAACACCCCCCTACGCTCTGTTCATACCTTGGGTAAAGCTGACTCTCTCAGTTCCAGGGATGGGCTTATGGCCAAGGCTTTGTCAGTAAGATATATTATGGTGACTGGTACAGGGATGGGCCATGACCTGAGGCGGGCCAGTTAAAGTCAAACACTGGCCTTTTCTGGAACCCTTGGGAAAGAGGCATGCTGCTGTCTTTCTTCCATGACTAGAAGGTGGTAATTTATGAATCTAGAATTTCTAGGAGCCACCAGGCAGGGAATGTAGGACCAAGAGCAAGAGATAGAGATGATGTCTTAATGCCATTGTCAAGCTCATGGATTTAACTGCACCTGAAGCGAGATGTACTTTTGGACTTGGCCAGGTCTGTGAGCTAATGCATGGCTCCTCCTCCCTTGCTCTCATTTTCCTGCTGTGGCCACGGGCTCCAAAAAAGCACTCACGCCTAGGATAAAAGCACAAAAAGGAGAGGCAGGAGATTTTAGACGTGCTTTTTTTCCACAGTTTTCCTCTTGGTTTTGGAAATCACAGCTTCCTGAAGAAGTACTATTTATATCCTTTTGGTTTATTCTGTGCCATAGAAGTCTGGGATGTCTGACCTGTTTATCCTCCTCTAATGCTGGAAACCGTATGACTTCTTCTGGTAAGATGTGTCCAGCAAACTTGCTCAATGGAAGGGTTTAATTGGATTCTAGGTTACTCTCGGAGATTCAGTCTGGAGGCCACTGATTTATTTGTCCCATGGAAAAAGAATATCAAGGCTAATTAAACTTAAGATACTTGGATAAGACTTTTTTTGTACCAGTTTTTTTTTTTTTTTTTGTCATTGTTTTTGTTTTTACTGTAAGTGTTAGGAGGATCTGGTTTGTAGTAGAATTGAGCAGCTCTAAACAAAAATTCTCAGATTCTAGGAAGAGAACATGGGCTCTGGAGTCAGGTAAATGGAAGTACATAGTCTGGTTTCTCTGCTTACTAGCTGGCTGATTTCTGTGGATATACTGACACTTTCTGAGCTCCAGTTTCGTTTTCTGCAAATGGGAGTGAGAATATGTTTTTATAGAATTATCATAAAAATTAATTTTATATATATATCTAACCATAAAAATTACACCATGAAGGTTAATTTCCTTCTCTTCTTGTTTTAAAATCATGAGCCCTTAAACATCTCCAGCTTTTCTCACAATTTAGATGATGAAATCATTGTATCTTAACGGCCCAAAGAAGTACCATCCAGTGTTATGGGTCATTGTTTTTATTTCTGTGACTTTTCATACTTTCATTTGACCAGATGTTAATAGAACTGAGTCTCGTTCAGATGGGAATCTGTGGGCTTGTGATCATTTGCATGATGGCCTTAAATCACTACCTGGAAATTCAGACAACAGATATTCTCTGATTCAGTGACCTCAGAGATGTTTTGCAATTTCTCTGTGGACATCAAAATTTGTATCTATGAAATGGGGCTAAAAATATAAAAACTTGCTTAAACTAATGAAACAATATAAAAAGTTGGAACTTTCTGGAAGAAACACACTAAGAAGATCAAACTGTTATTCAAAGTTCATTGAATCATGATAAATTGGCTCTGGGCCAGTCTACAACTCTATCTCAGGGATGGGCCATGTTCTCAGAAAAACAGCCAGAGGGCAGAATGGTTGGTGGGTCCATATTTTAGTCACCAGTCCCTCTACTAAAAGGCAGGCCCAACCAACCTCTTCTCTTTCAGAGGCACTGTGTTCCCAAGGCTTCATTTCAGAGAGCAATTGCTTAGGGCTGTCTCTAATGAGAATAAAGTCCTGGTCAGAGGGAACAAATTAAGTTCAGAATATAAATGCATTTTATTTTTAAAGCAGGAAAGGGAGGTGCTAAGTGAAAAGAGGAAATTGGAATATTATGTATTGGGAGAGCAATTCCCTTCATCCTTGGAGCTAATGGACTGAACAAAAAGTGAACAATTTGTTTCATATGATGATTCGCTAACGCGAACCGACGAGGTTTCCATTTTGGAGTCCCATTGCACATTCAGCTGCTTGTTCTGTAGAGCAGTAGCACAATTATCTGTCTATCTACTGCACTGCATAAACAGGATGGCTGAAATGTGTGTGAGGAATAGCCGTAACTGCTTAAATCCTTCCTGTTTAAGGAAGGAGCGAGGGAAAGGCAATATGGAGTGTCTCCTACTTGCCTTAAAATAACCATCTGTTTCCTTTGTGATGTCCTCTTCCCTGGAGAATTCACTTTCAGAAAAATATTCTAATATGGGAAGGGGAGCTGTAGCTGGATTTAGAATTACTTGGAGCTTTATTCTGACATCCTTGTCATCTTGGTTTTAAATTAAACAACTTTGAATATAGTGCTCTTTCTAACCACCAGTGTAGACATTATCCTTGTGGTCGCCTTTACGTGAGGACCGAGGTTAGGTGGGACAAAAACTGACATGTGGGGAGAAGGGACATTGGACATGTGAACTGAAATGAAGCCTCATTTCAGGAAACATTGTAATCAAATACTGATCAACTGTTATCTTTATCTTCCATTCCTGAATGTTTATTTTGTTGACTTTTGTTTTTGTATTATTTTGTATCATTTGGGTTGGCTGGGCCAGTGATGGGGAGCTTTCATACATATGGCTCATGGAGCCCAAGAGCAGGGGTGCAGTGGGCCCCCCAAAAGAGCTGGTAACTGGAAAGACTTTAGATTTGCTCTCTGTTTTCACCTTTGCCTTCTCTGCACATCTGTTTCATTCTACTTTCTGGGACTTTTTTTTTTTTTTTTTTTAATCTTCTTTAAAATCTGCAGATGGGATTTTCCTACTTACCCATCTGCATGGTGGAATATGGGGACTTCAGAACTCCCGAGTTTTACATGTTATAGTTTTGGCTAAAGACAGACTCATTGCATCTGAATTCAGATTTCAAGTTCTTAGGAAAGAGAATCTGATTGCTCCAGTGTGGGTCAGCTTCCGTTCATGGTCTAATTGACTGTGGACAGAATGGAAGAGTAATGTGGCTTAAATATGACTGCAGAGACTGTTTCCTATGAGCAGGGAGTCAGTTCTGGGAGAAGATGGATTGGGTAGAAACTCAAACAGGTTTTTATTGTCCAGACTATAATTATTGCCCCATTTAAAAAAAAAATCATTGTTGCCTAATGGAGCTTGTCCCTAGATCCTAAATGATGAGGCTTCAGGTGGGTCTTTACCCCCTATATCTCATTTTAATCACTCCCTTTTGCATGTGCTGATTTCTCATCAAATGTCCTAGGTTTTTGAGTGGATGAAGTGAGCTTATACTAGTGGTAACACCACCATTGGCCAGTCCATTCTCCCCCCTTTACTCTCTCCCCACTTTTGTACTTGACATCATCTATCATGCAGGCTGGAAAGACCCCTTGGAGGGTTCTTAAGGTGGTGAGCAGAGAGGAAAGACAATGAGAACAGAGGAGGAGCATGAAGAAAAGTAGGAGGATCAAGAATGTGTGGTTCTAGAAGCCAAAGGAGAAGAACTTTAAGGGTTAAGGGATTTTGGACTCCAAAGAACTGGGCCCTTGGCGCCTAGAGGCATGAATGGAACACCTGTGTCTTGGATATAATCATGAGCATAGTCAGTTAAGTTCCATGCATGTGGACTATGTGTTCCTACTCAGATTCCTACCTTATTCTAGGAGTGATATTTTCCTTTCTTTGGAACATGAGGTTAATTCTTCTATACAGAAAAGGGAATATTACTCAGCATTGAAAAAGGAGGAAGTCCTGCCATATGCAACAACAAGGATGAACCTGGGAAACATTACGTTAAGTGAAATAAGTCAATCACAGGACACATTCTGCATGATTCCACTTGTAGGAAGTATCTAAAATGGTCACACTCAAAGAAGCAGAGAGTAAACTGGTGATTTCCAGGTTTGGGAAGGAGGGAGAAATAGGGAATTCATCCATGGACAGGAAGTTTCAGTTTGCAGGATAAATAAGTTCCAACAATCTGCTGTATGACACTATGCCTATACTTAACACCACTGTATTATGCACTTTAAAGTTTTGGGGAGAGCATAGATCTTATGTTGCGTGTTCTTACCAGAACTTATCTCCACCTCCCAAAAAACCCAGTCCCCAAACCAAAACCAATACCAAAATGAAAACAAAGGTATATGAAGTGATGGATATGTTTAGTACCTCAGCTGTGCTGATGGATTCACCGTATGTCTAAATTTATCAAATTATAAACATTACATATATGCAGTTTTTTTATATCTCAATTATACCTCAGTAAAGCTGTTAAAATATTCATAAATAAAAAAATTGGTAAAGAGGATTGGATTATATAACCACTAACCTACTTCTACTTTTAAAATTCATTTAACATATCTATAACAATATCTATAGGTCAGATTTTTCCCAGACTCCATAAAACCTATCTATTCCTCTGTCATATGGTCGTTGAAGGTTTTCAGAACTGATGAATCTGTCAGAAAGTGTATTAACATTCTTGAATATTTCTCAGGGTCCACCCACCATAGAATACACCAGTCCCTTCTATACATCGATCACCAATTGCAACTTTCTCTGACCACTTTTAAGAGACCTTCTCTGGGGCCAGATTGAGCCACATGGGCAGATAAAACTTTTTTTTTTTTTTTTTTTTTGCTTTCTTTTCTTTCCACGTCCACAAGCCTCTCTCACAGAAATAGTGTGCTATTTTTTCTATTGCTACTCTAACACCATCACAACCTTAGCTGCTAGAACAACAGTTTTCTAGGTTGGAAGTCTGGCATGGGTCTGAATGGGCTAAAATCAAGGTGCTGATAAGGCTGGCTTCATTTCTGGAGATTGTAGGGGAGAATCTCGTTTTTTTCCCCTCCAGCTTCTAGATTTTTAAATTCATTTTTTGGCTCATGACCCCTTCTTCTGTCCTCAAAGCTAGCAATGTGGGTGGAGTCCTTAGCTTGCATCACTCTGACCATGCTTCTGTGATCCCATCTATTTCTCTTGACTTTTCTACTTTCCTTCCTCACTTTCAAGACTCTTGTGAGTACACTGGGTCTACCTGGCTAATCCAGGATCATCTCCCTATTTTGAGGCCAGCTGATTAGCTACTTTAATTCCATCTGCAGCCTTAGTTCTTTCTTGTTCCCTCACCTAAGATATCCACAGATTCCAGAGATTAAGAATATGGACATTTTAGAGGATGGCTTAATTTTGCTTACCTTGAGGAAGTTATTTAACCAATTTCTTTATTCTTAAAATGCGGATATTATTTTTCTTGTACACTTGGTGCAAAGATTAAATGAAATTACGTATTAAAAATTTATAGTAACAGTGTCTTGCCCATGATAGATATATGGTGAAGAGTATCATTACTATTAATGTATTATCTGGCACACCCAGACAAGAAGTATAGCTAAGAGAGAATTCTGTTAGAAGGGTTATTTTTCCTATTTAAGCCCTCTTGTAGTAGAAAAAATTTTCAATATAACATTTCTCCTATAAAAAAAAGCAATGTCTTTTCATTATAAGATGTTTGGGAAATTAAACGAAATGTAAATAAATGATATATACACTGGGATACCTGAGTGGCTCAAGTCTCTTGATCTTGATCTTAGCTCAGGTCTTGATCTCAGGGTCATGAGTTCAAGCCACGTGTTGGGCTCCATGCTGGCTGTGGAGCCTACTTAAAAAAATATGACCTATATACCTCACAGACACAGCTGCTGTTGAAACTCATGCTCTCTTACAGTCTTAGAGGTTTTATAGCTATAAGCAGCAGAAGCTCAAATTATCTTAAGCAAAAATGGACATTTATTGAAAGGATATCCATGAAATTCAAGAACATCAAGAAGGAAGGGCTCTGGTCATTGACAAGTCAGCAATAATGTTTACTCTTTTCATTCCTCTAAGACAGAACGTTTTCTTATCTTTGCTTCCTTTTGGTGTTTTTCTGCTCTTGAACACTGATTTTTTTTCAGTTTTGGACATGCATGTGGCTACTCTAGTTCATGGCCTTTGTATTATTTCAGTAAAGGCTGAGCTCCTGCCTCAAAGAGCCTCTGAAACGCAGTGGCTTAAAAGAAGTGTATTTCTGTCTCTCTCCAGGGTGATGGGGTAGGTCTACTCCACGTAGCCATTTTGGATTCTAGGTTTCTTCCATCTTTTTGCTCTGCCATTCCCTGGGGTACTGACAGGGTCTGCCTGGTTGAAATTGGCTCACTAGCATATCCAAGTTTCCAATTTGTGGGAGGGAGTCCAGGCAGCACTTGTTCAGGAGAAAGGGCTTATCTTTCAAGTAGGAGATAATCTAGAAGTTACATACCGAGTTTCTGAATTTCCGCTCTCAGTCCTTTGATCTGAACTAAACCACTTAACCACAACTTGCCACTGGAAGCTGGGAAATGTCAAAGGTGCTATCAGGTATCCAGCTACAACCCTATTGCTGTGGACAACTAGCAGTCTCTGCTAGGACTTCCCAATTCAAGAACTCAAACTGCTGGGGCACCTGGGTGGTTCAGTTGGTTGAGTGTCTGCCTTTGGCTCTGGTCACAGTCTCAGGGTCCTGGAATTGAGCCCTGTGTTGGGTTCCCTGCTCAGCAGAGAGCCTGCTTCTCCCTCTGCCTCTCTCTCACTCACTCTCTCTCCCTTAAATAAATAAAATCTTAAAAAAAAAAAAAGAAAAAAAAAGAACTCAAACAGCAGCTTCTCTTCTTTAATTCCAAACTCTCCTTAATGGGGCTCTGACTGGTCTAGGATGGGTAAGGTATTTAGTCAATCTTATTTAGTCAATCTTTGTCTGGGGAGGCAGGATCATGTGAACCATGGAAACATTATAGAGGTTCTGGGAGAAGACTAAGAAGGAGCAAACATACAAACTGTTATTATGTATGAATATATATATTCCCCCCAATATGGACATATAAATACACAAATATTTGTGGATTTGTCCTCCAAATCTATATATCCTGTTATCCATCCATCCATCCATCCATCCATCCATGTACATGTTACCCAGTTCTTTAAGATTTAAACAAACGTGCTTGAATTAACTGGGTCAGAGAAGATAGTTTTCCTTTTCTCCTGGGCATACACCTAGACCACACTTTCTGCCTTCTTTATAGTTAGGTATGGCAATATGATTGAATTATGGATAGTAGAATGTGGGTCATAGAAATAATTTGCATGGTTCTCTATTCTCTCCCTCTCCTACCAAGAGCTAGCCGAATGCCCAGGGTGACCTTGGAATTCATGTGTCACATTGTCTGTCAGCCTGAGAACATGAATAACTGTGTGGAGCAGAGCTACTAGTCTCTTATCCATCACCAAGTGAACTGTGATGTGTAGTAGACATAAATTTCTATTGTTTTAAACCATTGAGATCTAGGAATAGCAAATAAGGTTACCTTAGTACACTCACTGATTTCTGTCTCATGGGCTATCCAATGCCCTAGCTATGATTTCTGGACTTCTTGGAGGATTATATTTTTATGATACCTCTCTCTCTGATTTCCTGTTTTATTAAAGCTTGGAACTCATTAATCTCTCCACTTGTAAAGTAGTTCCTTTCTTCCTTGACCACATTAAGCCAGGTGGAAGAACAAAGAGCTTCTGTCCTTTTCTCTCCCCCTAATACTGTTGTCCAGGCTACCTGTGCACATGGCATTCTTTGCTGAAGATTTGTGCGACCCCTAAGAATTGGATATTTAAAAAATCCTTGTTCTTCTAAGTTCGTACCCCGTCTATGGCTATGTTAGCTGGTTTTTTATTTTCTCTCCTCTCTCTCTTTTTTCCCTCAACCCCAAGTGAAACTTTTTTGCAGGGTAGTCTAGCTACCTACTCTTTGGCTAGTCTCAGTCTACCCAGGCTATCCTCAGATAGCTCTCTTCTCTCTCTCTTTCTCTCTTGCTATATCTCTCTCTCTCTCTCTCTCTGTCACACACACACACACACACACACACACACACACACACACACACTCACTCACTAAGTCACCTTGGCAGCCCTTGAGCTCTAAGTGGTGCTTTACAATATTGGCCATTACACAAAAAGCCTAAAAAAAATTCAGGTGGTTAGCTCCTTCAGAAAGAAAGAAAAAAAAAAAGATCAGAAGAGATGCAACATTTCCAGCTACACAAGTGCACACTCCCAGATACAATCAGACGGAGCTGAGGATTGGTTGTCTTTATAGCTGGGGAAGCACCCTTCAGCGAGCCTCACCCCTACTCCCACTATTCCATGTTATCTATTAGACCTGGGCCATCTCACTCACTTCTGTCACTTGCCTCTCTCTTTTTAGCATATGAGCTTGCTCCTTCTTTTCCATGACGAAGTAGTATCTATGTCAATAAGAACTCCGGGCCCAACTCTCAAAATAACAAGTATTCTCATCTATATGCATATGTATTGGCCATTTTGCTACTTCTGTGATGCCGCTGAAGACCCAGTAACATACAAATGTACCACCGTATTACTTAACCATTTCTCTAAAGCTCTTAATGTGAATTGTTTCTAAATCTTAGTGTATAAATGTCTGTCCACTCTCCATTTTTATAGACTAGCTTCCTGGAGGTATCATCACTTGGTGAGCAGGTATGAAGAATTCATAGTACCTGATAGATATCACTAAATTATTCTGAAAGAGATGCCATCAGCTGTGAGTGCCAGGGTTTTGCTTGTGGTAGTTAATAGAGCTATAACTCAGTCTTGAATCACAGCTCCTACAAGACCTGGAAGGGTTCCTTACTTTTGAAATTTTTGACTGAATTCATGCTCTGAGATGAAAACTATATAAAGTGTAGTATTTGGTTAACCTCAGTCTAAGCATATGTGGTACATTTTAAAGATGATAATGAGATGAGAATTTCAATCATCCTCAGTAAAGAATGTGCAGAAACCTTAGTTAAATGTGGCTGAGCAAAGAGTTTTGGTTCCAGTTTTCTTTTTTGTATCGCACAACTTTTTTTTTTTTTTTTAATCCTTTTCTGTGTATCTCATGGTGATCTTGTTCTACTTAGGAGGAAGGCTACTTCCTTTGAACAGGACATTTCTTACCATTTGCAGCAAATTTTTAGTTTTCTTCTGTTTCTTAAAATAGAGAGTCCATCACAGTGTTCAAAAGACATGGCTTTCCTCTTCTCCCAGGCTGAATGTTTCTCATCTGTTCCTTACTATGCTGACAGCGTCTGTCTCTGTCCTCTGGACTGCCTGGTTCAGCTAACATTCTGGACTTGGGTGGAAATACTGGTCCAATTGTGCAGCAGCATAATCGCGATGGTATTTCCTATGTCACACTGATATAGTTACTTCTGGACAAGTTTAATTATTTATGTTCCTCATAACCACATTCACGCAGCCTACCCTGGTGAATGATGAATGTAACGTTACAACATAATTCTTCACACCAAAACTCTTATACTGATATGAAAGGAATCAAAGGGAAACTTCAATGCAGAGATTCTCATTTATTTAGGGATTCAGGAGCAGCCTGCCTTAAAGGCCAGTATGTGGCCTTGATGCTTGTGTAACATGGTTCCCATTCTGGTAATGGTATGACTTTACACAAATAACAGCGAAGATCAAAGTCACTGCCCAGTTCAACCAGGTAATGTTCTTTCTGTGTTTGGAATGGACTTACTTCAGGAATGAATCGTTTCATCTCTGTGGTTTGCCTGTCTAGATACCGGTCTAGTTTAAAGTAACATCAGAAGCCCTTTAATCTAATGCAATCAGGGCAGTAGTTAAATTGGTTAACTGGAGAAGTTGTTTAAAAGCAGGAGATTATTTAAAAAAGACACTTTAAAGATTTTACTTACCTTAAGAACATATACTTTTATATTCCTTCCCCAGCATTCTCCTGTAGATCCGCCGGCTTCATTTCGGGTCCATGTCCTCTGGCTGGAGTTCAGCATCATCTTCCTTGCATCAACCCCAACCATAATTTATTGTCTGTGCGTTCTGCTTCGGCTTCTTCAAGTAGAGCAATAACCTAAGACATGGGCACAGCAACCTGGGTGCTGACACCTTCATTTTTATGATTCTTTTAAAAATACTTTACGATTGTCTCACTCACATCTAATCTGACAGCATATTTTTTTAGTGACTCACCTTTATAAAGTCTTTCCCAAACATTCAACATGGTTTTCAAAGACAGGGCTCCTTTTTTTTTTTTTTTTTGCATTCAACAACATGAACTTACATGATATTTCATTAAATTATGCAATTATATAACTATAAAAGCAAGGTTAAATGGCATCAACAGAATTGGGAACAAACAGAGCGGCCCTTGGCAAGCACCCAGTTCTGCTGATGGGAGCCCCATTGAGTGAACTGCCTGGGGCGTGGCCTCAGCCCAGCGGCTTTCTGTGGCTCTGGGCTCCACGAGGGAGCCCGGGAGTATCAGCTAACCTGGCAAACTGGTTAGTGGATGTAGGTTAATAGAGTTCCACTCGACTTCTAGGATCCCTATTAAATGTGTTACAGGTAAATTTGAATGCTACTTACTATGAACTCGGTTAAGGTGGGAAATAAATATTTTGCAGAAACCCCAAACCATTTAATTTGAGTTTCTGGAAGATTTTTATCTTTTATTCCACTGGCTCTCTCTCTAACATTCCTCTTGGTGGGATTCTTCGCAATTTAACATCAGAGCCTCGATGAATCTTTTAATACACTGGCTTCGTGTTTCCTTGCCCTCCTCTGCCCCACGCAGCCTGCCTTCCAACCTCCCACAACTCTTCATTTTCCGGCATATACCAATGTTTTTGTTGCCGGTAACTGCAACCTCTCTGTAGGTTCTGTTTCCAACAACTTCTTCTTACCACCACCACCCCAACTCCGCAGCTCCCTTCGGTGACCTCAACTGTGCAAGTCCTGGTATCCTCTTTTCACTCTCCCTCACCTGCCTTTTGTATACATTTCCCTTCTTCTCCAGCTTAAATTCCAGGGTCTGTCATTGTAGTAATAACGCACACACCCTCAGCTGCCCTGATGGACGCTCTTGCTTTCTGAGTTTTGCTGGGGAAAATCCCAACCTGGGTAAGCTGTACTGTTTTCTTACTCTATGCCTATAACCACGCAACAGAATGTGATTGTAGACAAACACACAACTGTGGTTGGTCTCACTTTATTTTTCTATTTTTTGAAAGATTTTATTTATTTATTTGAGAGAGAGAAAGAGCATGAGCCGGGAACAGAGCAGAGGAAGAGGGACAAGCAGACTCACGTGGAGTTAGGATCCCGACTTAGGCCTCGATCCCAAGACCCTGGAATCATGTCGTGAGCTGAAGGCAGATGCCTCATTGACTGAGCCACCCAGGCACCCCTGGTTGGTCTCACTTTAAATTTGTGATCACTCACCCCAAGAGGCGCTTATGCAGCCTGACCTTATGTGGTCCATCTACTTTCCCACTCTCTTTGATTATGTCATACTGTCTCCTCTCTCTCTCTTTTTTAAAAAGATTTTATTTATTTATTTGACAGAGAGATCACAAGTGGTCAGAGAGGCAGGCAGAGGGGGAAGCAGGCTCCCTGCTGAGCAGAGAGCCCGATGCGGGTTCAATCCCAGGACCCTGAGATCATGACCTGAGCCGAAGGCAGAAACCCAACCCACTGAGCCACCCAGATGCCCCTCTCCTCTCTCTTTAAACTCACATAACACCTGCTCCATCCCCTCTCTTAGCTGACCTTGCTTCCTACTCCATTGAGAAAATAGAAATAGGCAAGAGGCTTTCCATAAGCTCCCATCCAAAACTACTTGTTTTCTAGCTCTAGTTCCATCTACACTATCTTCTCACCCATTTATCAACCTTCTGTCTTTCTCCTTCATTAAGTTTTCATCTTTCTCTGGATCATTCTCATCAGCATAGGAAAAAAAAATGCTATTCTCCCTACCATTAAAAAACAACAACAACCCAATATACTTTTTTAAAATTGCATTTCTCCCTCTTGCTATTGCCCCATTTCTCTGTTCCCCTGTATAGCAAAAATTGTTAAGGAGCTATTTATACATACTGACCCTGTCCCTCTTCTCCCACTCTTTAGACCTCATGCCAACTGAGTTTCTGCCCCTACCACTCTACCGAAACTTAGTCAAATCGTCAGACCTTCATGTTGCAGGATCCTCATGGTAATGTTTCAGTCTTTTTCTCACTTCACCTTTCAGTACAGTTGGTCCAATGGCCCTCTTACTCTATACATGACTTCAGTCACTAGGCTTCCAGGCACTGTCCTCTTTTGGGGTCTTCTCCTATGCCTCTGGCTGCTTCTACTCAGTCTCTTTGCTTGTTCTTCCTCATTTCCTCAACCTGTCTATGTTGCAGGTTTCCAAGGCTTGGATTTCACCTGTTCTCTAGCAATAGTCATTTCCTCATTTCCTTGGAGATCTTACCTAATCTTAAGCTTTAAGTAACATCTAAGTGCCTATGACTCTTAAATTTATATTTTAGCCTAGACTTCTACCCTGATATGTGCAATTTCTATTTAATCCCCACTTTAAAGCCTAATGGGAAACTCAAACTCACTATGTCCAAGACTCAGATTTTGATTTTTTCCCCCAAACTTGCCTCTCTCGTAGGCTTCCTTGTTTTTGTAAATACATCTCTCTTAAGTTGTTCAGCGTATCAGTTAGCTGTTGCTTCGTAACAAACCATCTTACTCTCAAAGTCTTAAAAACAATAATCGTTTATTATTGCTCCTGTAGCTAAAGGCTGATTTGGAGTTGGATAATCTAGATTGGCCTTGTGGACCCACCTGGGCTGCAAACTTCAGAGGCTAAGGCGACTCTGCTTCCTACTGCAGGTCTGTGGGTCACCCGAGCAGCTCTAGTCCACCTGTTTCTTTTTTTTCTGGAACAAGCAGACAAGGCAGGGCCTATTCTTTCATGCTGATGGCAGAGGTATGAGAAGGCAAGAAACAATGTGTAAGACTTCTTGAGATTTAAGTTTGGGACCAGCAGGTAGTCACTTCTGCACATGTCATCGGCCAAAGTTAAGTGTATGGTTGAGCCCATGGTCAAGGTGTGGGAAAACAGATGCTGCCCATATTAGGGTAATGAGAAGGATGCTGAATGCTGGGAGACATGAGGAATTAGTCAATAATTCAGCTGACCACAATCAACCCAAATCCTCAGTGTCATACTTGATTCTTCTTTCTTGTACTAGCTTCCAACATTCAATCCGCAAATCCTGTTGTCTCTACCTTCAAAGTACATCTGAAGCCTGATCACTTCCCACTACCTTCACTGCTACCACTCAGGTCCTTGCCACCATTAATGTCTTGCTTGAATAACTGTAATAACTTCCTATCTGGTTTCCATGCTGCTGTCCCTTTCTCCTGATGGTCTTCCTGAGTATCGCAGCCAGAGTGATCCTGTTGAAATGGAACTCAGGTCATGTCTTTCATTTCAAATCCCTCCAAAAGCTTCCCAAATTAGAGAAAAAGCTGAAATTCTTAGAAGGGCCTAAAAGAGTGTACACGATTTTAATCTTAATCCTTTACCTCTATGAGATCATGTTTACTCTCTCTCCCCTCACATTGCTTCAGAAATAACACATTCCTTGATGTTCCTTGAAAATGTCGACCATACCCCTGCCTCAGGGCTTTTACATTTGCTATTTCTTCTGCCCGAAATGCTTTTGCTCTGGATATCAATGTCTTGCTCTCTTACTTCCTTCAGGTATTTGCACAAAAGCTACCTTCTCAGTGAAGCATTATTGTTCAATACTCTCTCCCCCCTCCTCCTCAAATCTTGCCACCCTCAGCAGTTCCCATCATCCTTTCCTGTATTGTTTCTCCACAGCACCTATCACCATCAAACATACATATATTTTATTCATATTTTGTCTTCCCTTACTGGAATAAAAGTTCTATTCTTACATCTCTCTAGCTGAGATCTTTCCCCCTCTTGTTCACTGCCATACCTCCAGTGTCTAGAAGAATGCTTGGGACATAGTAGACTTTCAGTTAATATTTTCTGAATGAAAAATAATTGAATGAATTTTACTGTTTCATTAGTGTTTAATTCATAATGGGCAGAAAGAACATTCCTTTGCTTAATTGCGAATAATTATCAGTAAATATTTTAGGGATGTTTAACTTAAAAATATTCTTGATCACTTATAATTTCCTGAAGTCAGCTATGGATTTCAGAATTTTTTGTCAGAAAAATTTATAATTTGGATGTTGATTAATTAATTATTATTAAAGTACATAGTAGAGAATATATTTATTGAAATTACTTCTTTTCAACTGAGCTTTATTTTCATCTTTCCTTCTTCTTTAATCTATGGTATTTCCTCTGGACAGCATTTCCTCTGGACAAAATATTATTTGTTCCCTTTCTTTTGCAAAATGACTGGTTTTGCAATTTCAGCAAAAATGGCTTCAGTAGGGGAAATAAATAAGTTTAATTCTCCTTTAGGTTTTGAGATGATTAAAATTGAGAATAGGTAGGATATTTCTCTCATATGTTATTTCTTCAGCTTTATAATTTTATGTTCAGCTAGTTTATTTTTCTAAGTCCTCCCTTTTTTCCCCCTCCTCTGAGGGCAAAGTAAATCGCTTTACTTTGCAGAAAAATGCCAGCAGCATCCTGCAAGATTTTTTGAGGAAGCTTATCCATTGTCATTAATTTTGGAAGATTCATGGATCCCTGTAAAAAATATAAAAAGCCAGTGCTTGGAAGCACTGATGATTATTATTTTTTACTTTTCTTCCCTTTCATTTGCAAGGGGTGGGTGGGCATATTTCCTTAGTTTTAATGATAGTGATACATGATCAGAGATAGTCATTCTTCCCAAGCTCTAATGGAAAGGAGTGACT
Source organism: Lutra lutra (assembly GCF_902655055.1). Lineage (NCBI taxonomy): Eukaryota > Metazoa > Chordata > Mammalia > Carnivora > Mustelidae > Lutra > Lutra lutra. The sequence goes on from NC_062285.1 coordinate 99,000,558, forward strand.
GCTCATCCAAAAAATAGAGCCTGGTCTGCAGTTAAGAATTATGTGTGTCTGGATGAAAGGAATTGGTTTGGGTCTCCTAGCATATATCAATAAGTTTAGTTTCCTTTGTATATCTTACAAAGTTCCTTTCATTTCTTTTACTTTATGAAAGGTGACTGAAGTAGAGGTTTAAAGGGACTAAATACATTGCTGCAATTTCCTGCAACTATTATGTTTCCTTCCATATGTCAGGCTGAAGACAATTATCAATAAAATGTATAGAATTATTATTTGGCACTGACACTCACACTTATCACATGCATTTATAAAGGCACAGGGAATATGTTGGATTAGGTTTTCCAAGTCTTTGCAAATAACTCTTTTGATCTTTGATTGTTTTAATTCATATTTAAATGTTTTTTAACTCATAGTTTAACTCATAGCCTTCTGTTTTGTACAGAAAAAGAATCCTCACTATCCTGCTTCTTCAAGGTGGCATTCCAGAGGAGGTTTCTTGTTTTGTTTAGTTTTGCTTTTCTGGTAGAAATGCCTAAATTTATGTTTTTCCCCCTGAGATGACCAAATGATAGATTTCTTTACATGAAAAATCCGAACTTAAGTGATATCATTTTTAAGGCTGGTACCTATTAAAAAAAACACTTTACATTCATTATTTGATCTCTTTCCTAACTCAGAGAGTGTGTGGGAAAGAGTAGTCACTGTAGCATTCTCCTGTAAAACCTTTTCCATTTGTCACTAGTATCTTGTGATATTTTCTCCATGGCCCAGTGACCCTTGGCCCCCACATCTCTTCTAGAAAGGAAACAGGAGGCTCCACTTTAAAGAACCAAATTGGGGGAAAAAAAGTGAATGGACATATCGCCCTGGACATAGTCTGCAGATATTTTCAAAGTTAATTTCTTCTGGAAGAAGGGCAGTAAACAGGCTTTCACTTTGGAAGGTCAAAGTCTTATTTTTAGTCATTTAAAATGGGAATGTTAATAAGAACACAATTAGAGTAAACAGTCTACAGCCCATGTGAGAATCATCAAAGTTATGAACAAGAGGAGGCATTTAAGGGATAAACATAATTGCTGAAATTGTGTTGAAATGAAAAAAAAAGGAGGTTAGACTGAGAATATGCTGAAGATTTTAATCACATCTTTGCTCCTTTTTTATTACTGACACCCCACCCTCCCCACCACCACATACACCCTCTTTCCCCAGGGTCAGGCCAACCCTGGTCTACCTCTTGGGTCTAGAGTGGAGGAAGCATGGGTTTCAAAGACAAGGTGGTATATTTGCAGTTCCCCTTCCCATTTTCTACCTTGTGACCTCACTGGCCTAGCCCCTGCTGGTGGGCTTCCTCCTTGCTGGAGCCACGCCCACAAGCCCTGGGTGTGGGGGAGGGGAGATGTCATTCCCTTTGTGGGAAGGCGCCAACACCTTTAATGAGAGAGGTGTTGATAAGGCTTTCTCTATTTCTGTGAAAAAAAAAAAAAAAAAAAAAAAAAGGACTGGTTGGACCTCAGGACAGTATTTTTAAAACTTAAAAGCACTAGAATAAGCACTATTGTAGAAAAAGATGTTAAGTTTCTGGTTTTGGAGATTGTCCAAGAAAATGTTTGGTTCATCAACAGCGATTCACTGAGGCTTATTTTATTTTAATGTCCAATTTTCACATCCGTCATCATATGGCTACACAGGACTTTGAGGAAACAGGGAACTTATGGTTCCATGTGATTTGGGCCCTTGTCTGCAGGCGAGAGACCCCACCTAGCCTGCATGGTCCAAGTAACCCCTGGCTGGTAGAGACCCCAGCCTCTGAAGTCAAACTGCCGGGTTGTTGAGTTCTGCTTCTCTTAACAAACTATGGTCTTAGCAAATTATCTAATCTCTCTGCCTCAGTTTCCTCATATGTGATGGGGGGGCAATAATAGTATCTCCCTCACAGAGTTGCAATGAAGTGCTGAGAAAAGTGTCTGACACATTGTAGCTCATGAGCGGGGAGCGGAGGAAGCTGAGAATAAGAGCCATTCTACTTTGCATTTAATGTGAGATGTGAGATGTGACTGAACTCTACGAAATTAAAGTGACTCATTAAAAAGTGGGGCAGCAACAATATATTTTATTCTACCCTAACATGTAGGTGTAAGAAATTTCTTTTACTTCCTTAAATCAAATTTAATCTGATCTAAGCCTTCATGTCATTGGCTGGGAATTCCATCTCAGCAGTTTTTGGAGTTTTCTCTGTTGCCAAATTTGGCAAAGGAGCTGGTGAGGGTGGGGTGGGCAGGGGATGATGCCTACAGTGAGACTACTTGGGGGTGATTCTCATATCTTTGGTTGATATGGATCTCTGCCCCAGTTCACATCTATCTTGGATAGGGACAGGCTCTGCGCACCAACCCCCAACATTTTTTTGAGCTATATTGAGTCATGATTAAAATCATAAATGAAATTGTCTGTATTTCAAGTGTACTACATGATGTGATATATATGTATATACATATACACTGTGAAGTTTACCAAAATCAAGTAAATAAGCATCCATCACCACAGCTACTTTTTTTTTTTTTTTTTTTGGTTTTGAGAAACCTTAAGATCTACCATCTTGGCAAATTGCAAGTATATAATACAGTATTACTGACTATAGTCGCCACGCTGCACATTAGATTCTCAGAGCTTATTCATCTTAAGACTGAAAGTTTGTACCCTTTGACCAATATCTTTTCATTTCCCCCACGTGTAACCCTTGGCAACCACCATTTTACCGTCTGTTATTGAGTTGCCCTTTTTTTTTTTTTTTTTTCAGAGTCCACATATAAGAGATACCACACAGTTTTTGTCTTTCTCTGTATGCTCCTTTTGCTACAAGCTGGAGTCTGGATGTTTGTGAGGCTGCATTCCTACATACCTACTGGCCACTCTCCCAGCATACACACACAAGCATCTCTCAGTGACCCTGCTGTCTTTTCTCTTTGTGGGACCTCTTTGTTGTCAAACCCACGGATCTCAATCCCTTTCCTCATCTTGGGAATTCTCCTTCCAAGCATTCACCTTATTTCCTTCCTTGCTTCCCCTGTAGACCTAGCATAACTCTCTAAATGAATTTAGACTTTTAGAAAAAAAATCCAGAAAGATGTGTAATCTTTGGGCAACTTTTGCTTGGACCTTGCGACATGAACTCCCTTAAGAAGAAAACATAAGGACTCGGTGGCGATCTTGGAACAGGGAGGGAAAATTCTAGGAAAAAGAAAACACATACTAATCTCACATTTTGGTTTGAGTGTGGAATGCAGGAGCTCATTTTCTCCAGAGTCCCTCCTATACTCCTTTCAGATTGTAAGGGCCTCTTCTCTGACACTTGTTGAAATCAACAAGTTATGTTAAATGTCAGTCAGTGCAGTTTTAGTCATTTCTGGCCTACATTATGGCCCATGAATTGTCTTTCATCAGTAAATGCAGCATGATCCTTCTCCCAACGGGGATCTTGAATGGTGGAAATGCAATGCATACCAGCACAGATCTGAGGGACCTAAATACACCAAGTATTATATTTGGGCTGAATTTTAAAATAGATGTTTTGTTTTGTAGTGTTGAAGGACATTAAGAGGAAGTGACCACCACTTGACCCGGGGCTGGACCGGGACAATCAGAGGCTCTTCACCCCCTCTCTCCTTCCCTGAAATGTGTGTTCAGCCCACCATTCCCACAGCTGAAGCTGTTTTCAGGGATGCAGACTTGAGAGAAAAATATTTTTAAGCCTTCTGTTGTATCTTATATGTGACTGATGCTTAAGTCCTCTGTATAAACTTTGAAGATTCTAGTGGGTTGGTGCAGAGATCTACTTCTCTTGAGGCCACCTGAGATAAACCTCATGAGTTAGTTCTCTTGCTTATTAAAACCTGCCACCTGCCAATCTGGACTGGCCTCTCTCTTTCTCTGCTCTCTCCTTGCCCTCTGTGCATGGGGCCAGTTTACAACCTAACACATAGAATTAAAGTAAGCAATTGCCTTCACCTCTATAAAGTACTAAGTACTAGATTTCTAAAACATCCAAGAGTCAGACTTTGGTCATCTATGACCCTAGAAGATTTACATGACCTTAAAGGAATCCTTGGTAACCTGCCACCACAGCACAAACTCACTGGTCTCTTCCTCATCGATTTTTCTTGCTGTTTCTTCCCCTCCTATACTATTCTCTTCCTTCTGCCTTGTCTTTCTATCTCTCCATTTTTCCTGTCCCCTCTCTCTGTATTTCCCCTACTTCCTATTCCAGAATAATTGTTGCCCATCCCCATTGGGGAGAGCAGGACCAAAGAGACTGTTAATCTCTGGTGGGAAGGTGTTTTCTTTCCTTTAAACTGAAGAGCTGCTTTATTTTCTCATTAAGAGAATATCATGTATGCTAAAATCTTTGAAAAAAAATTAGGGGTGCCTGGGTGGCTCAGTGGGTTAAGCCTCTGCCTTCAGCTCAGGTCATGATCTCAGGATCCTGGGATCAAGTCCCGCATCGGGCTCTCTGCTCAGCAGGGAGCCTGCTTCACTCCCTCTCTCTCTCTGCCTGCCTCTCTGCCTACTTGTGGTCTCTCTCTTTCCATCAAATAAATAAATAAAATCTTTAAAAAAAAAAGAGAATATCACATATGTATGTGTATACACACACACACACACACACACACACACACACACACACATATATGATGTCCATTCGGTGTTCTTTTTTTCTATCCCACATATCTCCAATAACTTAAGGAAGCAACATGTTCAGTAAATATCATTCCTAGAGTTCTCATCAGAGAAAATGAGGTCAGTTTTGTCTATATCGGAACAAGTATCTAGGTTGTTAAGTTGATACGCCCTCAGATCTTTTTAAGACCAAGCAGTAGTATTGAGGTCAGGGCTTTACTTGCAAAAAAGTCCAAAGGCTTTCATTTCCATTAGGAAGACACATGCACCAAATGCTTTTTCCATTTCTGCAGCAGCATTTTCCTGGAGGTGGGTAGTGTCAGTTACCACTGTTTCAAGTGAATAAATATATATATATAATCACAAAGATCAGAGTCCAGAATCCAGAAAGCAAAGTCCTCCAAATAATTCAATTCAACTCAAGAAGCCACCAGGATGATAAAAATAGTTCCTATGCTCTAGAACAACATTCCGCAAATTATGGCCCTTGGACCAAATATGGCTTACTGCCTGTAAATGAAATTTTACTGGGCCACAGCCATACTCATTTGTTTCCATGTTGATCATGGCTGCCTTGTGCTACAGTGGCAGGGTTGAATAGCTATGACTATGGTACAAAAAGCCTAAAATATTTACTATCTGGCACTCACAGGAGATGTTTACCAACCTTGACATGGAAGCTAACATGGAGTGTGGAACATGGTAGTCAAGGAGGCATAGACACCATTTTGCTCACCCTCATTGTGGGTTATGCTGGAGGAAGAGGTCACGCCCGCCGTGTCTCCACAGTGTCCTGTAGTTTCTGTTTAAAGAGCCCTTGACACCGGGTGTGGCAGTTATTAACCCTGACCGTTAGACCATGTTTAGTCAGTACTTCCTGAGGCTCTCCTTTGTGTCAGGTGTTGCTTTAGGCAGGGAAGATAATGTCCATAAGCAACAACAAAATACTGTCTCTTTCTCTCTCTCCATTGCGTTCACAGTCTGAATCTGGGGTTGCAACTCCAAATGTTTTCAGGGACGGGGCTAGTAATGGGAATGAGTGAGGCAGCCTGGTTGTCTTAGTCTGTTTGGGCTATTAGAACGAAATACTATACACTGGGTGGCTTGTAAACAGCACTTATTTGTCACAGTTCTGGAGGCTGGGAAGTTGAAGATCATGGCACTGGCAGATCGGATGTCTGGTGGAGCCAACTTCCTCTTTGGCAGCCGTCTTCTCACTGTGCCCTCAGAAGGTGGAAGGCGCAGACAAGCTCTCTGGGGTCTCCTATCATTCATGAGAGCTCTACCCTCATGACCTAATCACTTCCTGAAGGCCCCACCTCCGGGTACTATCTCCGTAGGGCTTAGGATTCCAGCATATAAATTTTGGGGGACACAAACATTCAGAACACAGCACCAAGGCTTACTTTCTTTGGCTATTAAATGTGTAAAAATAGTTCTCACTTCCACAGAGTCTGTGCTGCTTCCTAATTTTCTTGAAACATGAGCACCTTTTGGATTATGCTTCACTTTCCCAATTTTGATAGAGACATATTCGAGATATATTTCTCTCCTATGAGAAAAGCAACAGTATATGATGATAAACAGGGATGAACACTTGGCTTTAGAGTCAGAGGGGTGATGGGGACTGTGACACATTGTAGATGTCTAGATGTGTAGATGTAGATTTTCCTTCTTCCGAGGAAACACACCAATGACTCACTTGTCATATAGGAATGTTAAATAGTCTTCTTCTTTCCTTCTTCTTGCCTCATTTTTTTTTTTAAACTAGAAAGAGAGAAGCTGAATAGTTGATTTGGATTTTATGTGAACTCTTGGTCTTTAAATTTTGGCTCAACTAAAAAAATACTGTGCAAACTAAACTTGATATACATGCTAGTAAATTTTTATCTATGGTCCATCAGCTTGTGTTCTGTGTGAGAGCTGTGTAAGTTCCTTGGGAATAAGTGCCTTGTTTTAATAAAACAAAACAAAAAACCAGCTGCCCCCTCCCAACCTAAAAAATAGAACTGAAAATGCAGGACTACTGGAAAAATGTAAAAAGATAATATATACAAAAGTTTCCAGTAAACCAGAAAGCTCTGTGTGGATATTTGTTTATAAAGTGATAAAAGAGGGATGTTTGAGTGGCTCAGTCAGTTAAGCATCTGCTTTTGGCTCAGGCTATGATCCCAGAGTCCTGAGATGCAGTCCTGAGTTGGGCTCCCTGCTCAGCAGGGAGTCTGCCTCTCCCTCTCCCTCTAACACTCAGCGGTCCCCCAACCCCCCACCCCACCCCACCCCGCTTGTGTGCTCTCTCTCTCTCAAATAATTAAATAAAATCTAAAAAAAAAAAAAAAAAAAACCAAAGCGATATAAGAGGTCCTCCGTATTCTCTAAGTGTTGGGGAAAGAGATTCGCTTGTTTTCTTGGCAGAGATAGACTTGCCAAGTACCACTTGATGTTCTGATGTTCTTGTAATTCGATGCACTAGATTTATGTGCTGGCTTTGCAATGGCAAGCTATTCTAGGCTGTGGGTGGGAAGCCCTTAAACCACTCCCTCCCCTTTTAGTAACAGTAACTAGTCTTTGCTTTATTCACTTGCTTCAGAATATTATCCAGTTTACCCCCCCCCCACAGAGGTGTTTTCTTGTTGCCATTTTTGAATTGCTGAGGCAGGTTGTTTTAGTTGTGTATGTTTTTTGTATTTCCCTTTCCCTGTGGAATTTTTTATCTAAGAGATTACAACTCAGCTGCTTCTGTTGAAAACCGGTTTTCCAGGCCAGCTAGAGACAGGCTGTTGGATAAGAAGCAGTCGAGAGATTGCCTGTATGATCCGTTATTCCCATGTTAAGTCGGCATTCTGCATCCGAAATGCTGAACGAATGTGGTGTCTGATAACTCTCTGCAAGTCTCTGATTCTGCCTTTAGTTTGTAAATGGTCCTCTCAAGAGAAAAGTAGGGGAAAAATCCCGAGTGGAAGGAGTTTATGCAGATGCGTTCAGATTAGCATTATTCATTAACCTCAGCAGTTTGTGCTGGGTTAATAATGGCTAACACACTGTGCTTTGGAAGATTACTTATTAGGCGGTGTAAATGTCCCCTCAAAGACATTCTTGCTATTTCATTTAAAAGGCAATGAATTAGCCCTGGACATCTGCCATCTATAATTTCTATCTAGTGGATCTGCCCTTCTATGTAGCATATTAGATTTTAGTGCTGGGAAAATTTTATCATCAAGTAACATCTTGTTTCTCTACTAAGGGAAAGAATTGAAGATGAGAACAGTGTCAGTGTGATGACACAATTTACATATTACTTTTGGACACAAATTGTTTTAAATTTATTTTTAAAGTATCAAGCAAATACATATTTAGACTAGGGGAATATATACAATGTGGCATATTATTTTAAAACAGCCAGATTTTATGGTATGGACTGTGATAGTTTAAATTCTAGAGACTGACCTGGGTGCATCTTAGCTCACTCACCTATTAGATGGGACTTGGGTAAATCATTCAACCTCTATGAACCTCAATTTCCTTAGTGCAAAATGAGGATAATAATAGCAACTTCACAGAATGTTTTTGATGATTATATGTATAGGGCTTGGAAAGCACTTAGCAGAGTACATGGCACTGCATAGGCCTTTAATAAATGGTAGTTATCATAATTGTTGCATCAAATTTTTTTAGGAATTAATCTATTCCTTGTTTTTAAGCTTGATGTATAATTTTGGAAAAAATTCTTCCCTATATTACTCTGTAGGATTTGAAATGAGAATGAATGGCTTAGAATTAAGATTCTACCATTTACCTAACTGTGGGGTCATAGAAAAGCCATTCATTCATTCATGCATTCCCCTACTCATGCATTTATTCAATGTCATTTGGGGCCACTATGTGCCAGGCTCTAGGCATTGGGGATGAAGAGATTAGGAAGAAAGAAAGACAAGGCTTTTATCTGTATTTGTGACCCTACATACACACACACACACACACACACACACACACACACACACACACACACACACATATATATATATCCCGAACCAACAATGGGACTTTGTTTATATTGCAAATAAATATTATTTTTTCTTAAAAAAATACATTGTACTTACATTGTACTAAGACTTGTTAGACCATCAAAAATATATCTAAATGATGAAATAAAATAATTTGGAATTATTTAGAAATAATTATAAAGAAAATAAATATAGGTTGCTTACTGTTATAGAGAAACAGTGTGTCTTATGAAGAAAGTAGAAACAGGCCATTGTGTTGGGGGCTCGTTGAGAGCTGCGGCACGGTGTAGTATATGACCAGATCTGAGAGGATACATTTCATTTCAGATTTAAATCACAAAACAGCCAAACACTCAGAGATATGTGAGAAGAGTGTTGTAGAGAGAGGGAGGTCTTGATGGGGTATACTTGGAGTAATAGGAAGCCATTAGAAAATGTTAATGAGGAGAAAGATATGTTTCAGATTTTTATGATTTAATCTTTTGGGGGATATGTTTGTTACATATAAACAGTGGATGATAATACATATAAACAGTTACCTGCTAGGATGCCAGAGTATGAAAGGAGAGAGTGCAAATAAAACACTTGGCACTGGCATGTCTAACCACGTAATAAAGGGAAGCTATGAAGTTATTTTTGTGGAATTTATCCAACTTTTATCTCAGCTGCTTTGGACTGAGTCATGTTCTTCCAAGATTCATGTTTCTGTATTTAGAGTTAGTGCCTTTAGGATGGAATTGAAGTGAGATGAGGTCATGAGGGTAAGACTCTAATTTGAGGGCTGGTACTCCCATAAGAAAAGAAAGAGACATAGAACTTTATTCGTGATGGGTTTGGATGGGGAAATATATTCTCACTTGGTTTTCTAGGTGAGGAGCCCCAAACACTGGGGGAGACATAATGGCCAGGGATAGAGGAACTGTTATGGGCATGAAGCAGGAACAATGTTTATTTTAGCTAATACTCTGAGCACATGAACTAAGCGGTTATGACTTCTAGGTTCGTTAGTTCTGGAGCGATGTTTTACAAGTCTGGCTGCATGTAATAATGACTGGGAGAAATTTTAAAATGACATATTTCTGGATTCTACTGCCAGAGATTTTGATTTAGTAGTTCAGTGACTGAGCCCTGTGTTACGTATTTTTGACAAAATACTTCAACTGCTCTGCCAAGTTTGGGATGTGCTGGTTTTAACATATTTCCTAGTGACCTAAAATGATGTTAATAAATTGTGTTCAAATGCATTGGATTTTTATTTAGAGAACACCAAGCCCTAGGAGAGTCTGATGATTTAAACTTAGAGTTTATGGGTTTTCTATGAAGCTCTTCTATATACCACATGTTTTTAAGAAACTATGGAGTATAATAGATTTGTACATGTCCTCTGGACATAGAATTGATAGATGGAAATCCCAGGGACACGACTTACCAGCTATGCAGTTCTGGGCAAATTATGTACTTCATTTTATCTATACCATCTATAAATGGGAGGATGATGATAATGCCCCAAATTCTAGAACAAATCTTACTAAAACCAACATAAGAAAAAATATAAAATCTGAATAGTCTTATAATTATTGAATAAATTTCTAACTAAAAACTTTCCCACAAATAAAACTCCAGATCAGATGATTTCACTAGTTGATTCCAGAAAATACTAAGAAAAAAAGTCAATCTTACACAAACTCTCTCAGAAAAAAAAAGTGGGGGGGAGATTACTTTCCAATTTTTTTTCATGAAGCTAGCAGAACAAGAATAAGTCCTGACAAGAATATTACAAAAAAGAGATACTATCAGTCAGTCTCAGTCACTGTGTGAAAAAGTTAACATAGTGGGTCTGAGACTATCCTCCTTACAAGGGCTTTCTGGCAAGGCTGTCTTTGGCTGGCATATGGAAACTTGGATTTCAGGAGTATTCCCATTGTTCCCTAACTGGTAGGGGTGACTCACTGGGCCTTACTGTCTGTACGTGGTTTATGCTAAAAGTCTGCTTTCCTTATAGAGATCTGGAGTTTTAGCATGTGCTGGGCAGGGGGTGCCTATATAACCAACCTCCATGAAAAACCCTGGCCACGGCATCTCTAACGAGTTTCTCCGGTAGACATCACTTCCCAGGTGTTATTGCAATTCAGTGTTGGAGAAATTAAGCATGTCTGTCTGACCCCACTAGGAGAGGACTCTTGGAAGCTTGCTCCTGGTTTCTCTCACACTTCACTCCTTGTGTCTTTTCTCTTTGCTGAATTTGCTTTGTATCCTCGTGCTATAATAATTCAGTATGACTAAATTCTGAATGCTGTGAGTCCTTCTTCATGAATCAAATCCTGCTTTCAGGGACCCTCAATAGGTTCATGCACTGTAGTTATTAACCAACTCCATAAGTCATGAGAAAGTTTAAAAGGTATAAGGATTATTTGCACCAAAGATGATCCTATGCATAGAACTGAAAAATACGTTTAGCAAGGATGCTGGGTACACCAGCAAAAATTTTCAAATTGACCATGTTTCTATATAATAGCAAGAGAGTGTAGGAAAATACAAAAGTAAAGGTACTGGGGCGCTTGGGTGGCTCAGTGGGTTAAGCTGCTGCTTTCGGCTCAGGTCATGGTCTCAGAGTCCTGGGATTGAGCCCCACGTCGGGCTCTCTGCTCAGCAGGGAGCCTGCTTCCTCCTCTCTCTCTGCCTGCCTCTCTGCCTACTTGTGATCTCTCTGTCGAATAAATAAATAAAATCTTTAAAAAAAAAAAAAAAGTAAAGGTACTAAGTCCCCTAGAGTAAATCTAATAAATGTGTAAGAGCTCTTCACAGAAAAACATATTATTGAGAGAAATTAAAGAAGACCTAAGTATTCTGATAGATGTGTCATACTCATGGATTAGAAAATTCAATACGATAAATATGAAAACCTTTTCCAAACTGATTTATAGATTCAATGGAATATCAATTGAAATTCAAAATTTTTTTAGTGAAATGTGTCAAACTAATTTTAAAATTATATGGAAATGCAAAGGGGTAGGACTAGCCAAGACTCCTTTGAAGAACAAGGTTAGAGGACTCATTTTATTCAATGGTTGTCACAAATAAAAATAAATACATAAAATATATTTATATATCTAGAAATGCACATTTATGGATACATGAAATATATAAAATATTTTAATGTATTTTTATACATATATATTTTTATTTATGACAACAATATCATTTTGGCACAGTAGGGAAAGAAAAGTCTTCTCAACTAATGTGCTCAGTCAACTGTTTATCAATACGGAAAACAATATCCTATATCTCACAAAAATTCATTCCTGATGAGGTATGGGCATAAAAATGAAAAGAGCAAAAACAAGAAACAGTAAAGATTCTAGGCAAGGGCTATTCAATAGGAGTTTCTGTGATGACAGAGGTATCCTATAACTGTGCTGTCCATTACGGTAGTCATCATATTGGGCCTATAGACCCCTTAAATGCTGGTAGTGTTAATGAGAAATGGAATTTTTATTTATTTTTTTGTGGGGGAGGCGCCTGGGTGGCTCAGTGGGTTAAAGCCTCTGCTTTAGGCTCAGGTCATGATCTCAGGGTCCTGGGATCGAGCCCACATTGGGCTGTCTGCTCCGCAGGGAGTCTGCTTTCTCCTCTCTCTCTCTGCCTGCCTCTCTGCTTACTTGTGATGTCTGTCTGTCAAATAAATAAATAAAATCTTTTAAAAAAAAGTAAGAAATTTATTAAAACAAAGAATTTTTATTTCTTAAAAACTTTATTATTATTATTATTTTTAAAGATTTTATTTATTTATTTGACAGAGAGAGACATAGTAAGAAAAGGAACACAAGCAGGGGGAGTGGGAGAGGGAGAAGCAGGCTTCCCACTGATCAAGGAGTCTGATGCAGGGCTCGATCCCAGGACCCTGGGATCATGATCTGGGATGAAGGCAGACACTTAAAGACTGAACCACCCAGGTGCCCCTATTTCTTAAGAATTTTAGTTGCTATAAATTTAAATTTAAATAGCCACATGCAGCTGATGGCTAAATACTGTGCAGTGCGGTAGTTGAGTACATTATAGGAGACTATCCTTTTAACTTTGAGATAAGAAAAGATTTCTTAAGGAGGACAGCAAAATTAGCAACTAAGAAGGAATATGTAATAAATTAAGCTATATTAAAATTAATAATTTTTCTTCATCAAAAGATACCAGTAAGAGGGTGAAAAATTAAGGCACAGGATGAGAGAAAGTATTTTCAGTACAGAAAATTGACAGTCCTGTTCAGAATATATAAAGAACACCTATAAAGAAGAGGAACAGGGCGCCTGGGTGGCTCAGTGGGTTAAGCCGCTGCCTTCGGCTCAGGTCATGATCCCAGGTCCTGGGTTCGAGCCCCGCATCGGGCTTTCTGCTCAGCAGGGAGCCTGCTTCCTCCTCTCTCTCTGCCTGCCTCTCTGCCTACTTGTGATTTCTCTCTGTCAAATAAATAAATAAAATCTTAAAAAAAAAAAAGAAGAGGAACAGAAGAAAAAGGGAGCTAACACGAGAAAGATTTGCAAGAGACTTGCACAGACAATTTCAAAGGAGGATATAGAAATGACCAATGAGCATATGGAAAGGTGCTTGACATGATTAGTGATCAACGAAATGCAAATTTCAAACCACAAGATGACACTACTGTCTTATGAGAATATTAAAATTCAAAGCTCTTAAAGAATACCAAGTGTTGGTGATGATTTGGAGCAACAGGAATTCTTAAATTCTGCTGGTAGGCATTGCAATTCAACCACTTTGAAAAACAGTCTAGTTGAGGGTATGTATATAACTCAGTATTTTCCCAACAGAAACACAAGAAGAGGTGTTCAAATGAGGTTTCTAAGAATGTTCATGGCAGTATTATTATAGTCCAAACCAAGGCAAAAAAAATCAAATAGCCACTAAGGATAGAATGAATGTGTGAATTATGGTTGCTTTATAGAATGGGATTTATTTTTTTTAGATTTTAAAAAAAGTTTTTATTTATTTATTTTTTTAGAGAGGGAGTGGGGGGCAAGGGCAGAGAGAGAGGGAGAAAGAGAATCTTAAGCAGGCTCCACGTCCTGTGTGGAGCATGACTCGGGGCTGGATCTCACAACCCTGAGATCATGACCTGAGCCAAAATCAAGAGTTGGATGCTTTAACTGACCAAGCCACCCAGGTGCCCCAGTTTCTCTATTTCTAACAATGAAGTCACTCTGCTTGGCATTTGCATGTTGTTTTAAAGCGAGAAGATTAGAGTTGTGGTGCATATTCACAGAGAAGAACACCTGTGCTTTTCCCCCTTCAAAATAAAAGCTGATTATAAATAATATATGTGCTCCAGTTTCAGGTGTACAATATAGTGATTCTACACTCCCATAGGACACCCAGTGCTCATGACAACAAGTGTACCCTTAATCCCTGTCACCTATTTCACCCATCCCCCTGCCCACCTCCCCTCTGGTAACCATCAGCTTGTTCTCTACAGTTAAGAGTCTCTTAGTTTCACTTATTTTTTTCCCCTTTGCTCACTTTTTTTATTTCTTAAATTCCACATATGAATGGAATTATATGGCATTTGTCTTTCTCTGACTGAATTACTTCACTTAGCATAATACTCTCTAGCTCGATCCATGTCATTGCAAATAGTAAGATTTCATTATTTTTTAGCTGAGTAATATTCCATTGTGTATATAAACCACATCTTCTTTATCCATTTATCTGTTGGTGGACACTTGGGCTGCTTCCATAATTTGGCTATTATTGATAATGCTGTTATAAAAATGGGGTGCATGTATCCCTTTGAAGTGTTTTTGTATCCTTTGGGTAAATACCTCATAGTGCAATGGTTGGGTCGTAGGGCGGCTCTATTTTTAACTTTTTGAGAAACCTCCATACTGTTTTCCAGAGTGGCTGCACCAGTTTGCATTCCCACCAATAGCGCAAGAGGGTTTCCCTTTCTCTGGATCCTTGCTTGAATGGAATTTTTTTATAGAATGAAAATGATTGAACTATAGTCACATAAACATGGGTTTGTCTTATAAAATTGAGCAGAAAAGGCAGACAGAGAGAGCATATAATGTCTTTTTCTACTTAAATAAAACTGAAAAGTACCCAAAACTGAGCTGTGGTCTTAGAAGTTGGGATAGTAGTTGTCTTGGTTGAGGAATGAAAAGTGGCAATTGGAAAAGGGCATGAGGGAAACTTCTGAGGGGTTAATATTATGTTTCTTGACCTGGCTATGGTTACATGGGTATGCTTGCTTTTCATAATGCATTGAGCTATGCACTTAGGTTTTGTGCACTTTTCTGGATATGTGTTTTATCTCCATAAAATGCAAATTAATGAAAAGAACAAATTAGGTAATAAAGTAGGCCAGAAAATAGACTAAAGAGATTAAGGTAATTCATCTCAAATATATAAAGAACACATACTCTTTTTAGAAATAAGAAGCAGTACTATCTTTGCATTTAGGACAGTGTCCATGTCCAGAAGCAGTACTATCTTTGCATTTAGGACAGTGTCCATGTCCAGGTCCATGTCTAGGTCCAGGGTCTGGCTGACGATGCAGCACCCACGAGTGGGCTAGCTCAGCCGGGCAGGAGAGAACAGGGCTGGCTTTCACCCAGCGAGAACTGTGAGGCAGGCCAGCAGGTGGGAGCTGGTATCTGGGAGGCCTGGCAGTGGTCTGCAGACAGATGTCCTCCTGGCTGCTGGGTTAGGGCTCTCGAGTTGGCAGTGGGCAGACAGTGAGTGTCCAAGCAGGCAGGTGGTCAGGACAAGGAGGACTTCCAGCAGGTGTTATTGACCATGCTATGCAAATAGGGCTCAGGGACTGGCCTCCGTATCCCAAGTGGAATGAGGGGAGAACGATGGGATTCAAATCCCAGAGGAATAGGGTACAAGGCAGGAAGTCAGTCAGCTGCTTGTACCTGTGAAAATGGGGGATGAGTGGAGGTTTGGTCATGAGAGTCTCCGAGTCTAGACCTATTTTGAGACCACAGGTGGGAGTTAAATATTTGCAGCTGTGCAGCTTGGAGGATTAAGGAGGGAATCAGGCTGATATACAATTTAGAGTGTGTAGGAAAAAATAGTAGAAAAAAATGTGAGCACCAGAAGGAACCTTAAAGCTCATCTAATTCAATGCCTTCATTTTACAGAAATGGAGACTAACATTACTGAATGCCACCCGTGACATGCTTTTTACAAGTGAATCCATTTGATCCTTGTAACCATCTCGTGAATTAAATAGTATTGTCTTTATTTTTGGGTCAGAGAAGTTCAGTAAATTCCTCTGTGTCATATAGCCCTGTTAGTGCTATTTCTACTTCATCAAATACCAAGTAATGGCAGAGTTGGATCTAAAATTCAGCTCCTTGACTTCTAGGTTTATTCTATTTCCAATATGACAGAAATGACTGTAATTTTATTTACATGGATTGACTGAAAAGGAGATCTAAAATTTCAATACTTCTGTCTCACTTGAGCTGAAAACATGGGCTGACTGATAATTTACACTGGGAGCATTGGTTTCCTGTATTTGAGGGTTGTTGAAAATCTGATTTGTGCCCGAAATGGCTCAGATACAGAGGGATGTTTGAGTAGATCCAATTATTATCTTTGGGTTCCAGTTGAATTTTCCTATGTACAGCCTTAGTTCAGGAAAACCAGAGTGTGTAAGGTTAAAAAAAAAATTAAAAAAAAAAAAATAAAATCAAACAAGAAACTTTTAGCCAACTGTTCTGAAGCCCTTTTTGGATGAGAGATGAGATGATGGACTGGGGAGAGGCTAATGACACCGTTGCAGCCGGCTCTCACAGACCTATTAGCCCAGCAGCAGGAGTGGGGAAGACAATGGAAGCACTCTGCTGGGATAGAGGAGCAGAAATTTCCAAAGCCACCTGAAAAGCGAAATAATTATAGAGAGTCACCTGAAATTCAGCCAGAAACATAGCATGGACAAGTCACTTAACACCTTTATTCATCCTGTCTGAATTGCAGATAAAAGCTTTTTATCTACCTTCCTTATTGAGACGTAAGAATACATGTAATTTTTGTTGTAAAGTTCTTCCAACTACTTCACAAAGAATCCTATCTAAAGACAATGCATTATTGTTACTGTTTCTTTCTGCTTTGTGTCTAGGGAGATTTTGAAAGATGCTACAAATGGATTACGTATGTCAGAGATAATACTGTCCTCCTCCTCCAGGTGCTTGAAATCTGTTGATGGCAGACCAATTTCTCCCCCAGCATTACATGTAGAAATGCAAATGAACACATATCAATATCTTCTATATAATATCTGGGGGTGTCATTGTGTTAAGCACCCTCTCATTAGTTGTCTGAGTTTTCCCGTTCTGTCCGTATGTCAGGCTGTGTACTTTGGCTGTTACCCTTTCCCGCCTCTGCCCTTTTCTCTCCCCCTACCCTTCCGCTTTCTTTCCTTATTTCCTTTTAGATCTTTATTGACTGAGATGAAAGGTGAACATTATCATCGTGGAAGTTTTCTTCTTCTGTGTGACGCCAAATATGTTCTGAAACATCTGGAGGTTTGGAAGAGTCTATTTAGTGCAGTATGGAAAAAATATGCAGACATTCAATTTCAATCCAGTTTGAGAACAGGTATCAAAAACAAATCAAGTGCCCCAGGGGTAAGAAAATATGGTTTTCTCAGTCTGGATTTCATTTTCTCATACGGTAAAAGATACTTACATCTAGAAAAATATTTACGATTAAGATATGAAAAGGAGTGGATGCAGGCTTGATGGTAAAGAACTATTGACACCCAGACTGGGATCTGGAGACAAGAGGAGGTAGTAGGAACTGTAGTTAATATCTACCATATGGAAACATGGGTGCCAATTTAGACATGTTTTTCAAATTTTCAAAAAAACTTAGAAATCTCTTTGTTTATTGTATACTATCCTTAAAAAAATACTGGCAATGAATTAAAAATCATTTGAAACACCCTTTAGGGCAAACGCAGGTCTGTGGGTCCACTTCTGTTCACAGGGACCCATCTCCAGTCTTTGAGGTAGGGTGTGGAGAAATTGGGATTTTTAATATGCACGCAATAGGAAATCATTCAGTATAATCTAATTTGCATTTCCCAAAGGCACCTCCTGACTACTGTGTGGGGAGTGCTTTCTAGGTGGGCGAGAGCGGAAGAAAGTCAAAGGTGAGGTCCAAGTGCAGGATGCTGGGCTTTGGTATGTGGTGGAGGCTATGAAGTGGGAGAGTGTGAGTTATAATCGACAAGGAAAGGGCAGAATCAAGGATGTCACACAGATTTGGGGCTGAGGCCGTCGAGCGGATGTTGGGGCTATCTACTCAACTGCCTCAGCTGAGGGTGAGAGGTTTAAGTCCCAGGTAGAATGAGAACTCAATTTTCGATAAGTTCTTTCTCTAATTTCTTACCTTGAATGCTTAGTTGAATGCTTACTATTTCTCTTAAAACTGAGAACATTTCGTTTGACCCTATCATCAATGCTGTCATTTGTATTTTTTTGGTGGTTTCCCTTCAATAATCTAATATTATATTCTTATTTTCCCTTTTCATCCAGTTTTGTTTGGGAGACTATTTAAAAATATCTAAACAGTTCTGGCTTTGCTATCGACTACTTTTATTCCACTGTGGTTAAAAAATGGAGTCTGTCCAAATTCTGCTTTTATAAATTAATGGAGATTTTCTTTGTAGCTAGTATAAAATTGGCTCTTCTGGAAAAAAAAAATCTCTATTTTATCTCCATTTCATTTTACTGAGTCTCCAACACCTCAGAAGGCCAATCAGAGCTTCTTACCCAGACTTACTTCAAGAAAGAAGAATTATTGTTCTATTTAAAATAATGGTTGATTTGCTTTGCCAGTGAAAATACCTACTAGAAAAATTAATCTCATGAGAAGGTAATGTCATACCATTTTTCATGTAGGAGTTTTCAGGTGCATACGGGAGTGTATGCTGCAGCAGCATTTATTCTAGATGAGATTTCGACAAAAGGTGATTTCATTTTGGACCTGCGTCCAAAGAAACTTGACCTCTTCCACGGGGTTTCCACGACTGAAGCCTGGAGTGTTTCAAAGGACACTTTCCCGCAACAGGACTCTGTTCCGAGCCCTCCCTCGACCTGCTGGAGCCAGGGACCCAGGGACAGGCTGCTGTCTTTCCTTCACAGATGCTTCTTTCTCAAGTGCACACTTCACTTTGATTCCCTCAGATGCTCTCTCTCCTCTTTCTTTCGCAAACACTTATTTCTGTGAGTTCTTTGCTAGCATCTATGAAGTACTGAATCTCATGCACATGTATTTCTTGGAACTTCTTTTTCCAGTGAAATACTTTGCAGCTGCTCTGCAATCGAGCGACAGTCTTATGACTGCCACTTTCCCCAGACTCGATTAGCCTCTTTTTTCTCCTTTTCAGTAAGTGGCCAAGCAGAGAAATCTCTTGCCCAGTTCCTATCGCTTGGTGCACTCACCTAATTTGTTTTTTTTCATTTTCTTTTTTTTTTCACCTGAAAGTATTTGGGAAAGTATAAAGTGTTTATGTCAGGTAATACATGAATACTTATCATCATAAAATATTCAACAGTAAACCTGTTTGTTTATGCTACACTATTTTGGATTTTAATTTATGCACTTTCATATTCTCTTTGTGAATAGTTGAACTCAAATTTCAGTAGAAAGAAAATATTGGAAAGAGTCCCATGAAGTGCATTATAGCCAAAAGCTCATGGAGGAAGAGCTTTAGTTTCCAAAGCATCACCAAAGCTAACGTTGTGCTAAAGGTGAGGCAAGGTCAGGGATTAAATTCAAATTCATTCCCAAATGGTAGCCAATATGTCTAATGTACACTGAAAATAGTCTACTAGTTACTAAGTAGGCTTGAATACATTATTAAAGGAAAAAAATTCTGTGGGATTTCATTGCCAGCTCAGGAAGAGAGAGGCCCAGGCTAGCTTTCTCGCTCCTCTGGTCCCCATTTCTTCGTAGCTTGCTTCTGAAAGAAGCAATCAACAGTGGTTTATGATGCTCAGACATTTCTATGATGCGTGCTGGCTGAAAATCATTGATGTTTCTGCTTTAACTAGATTTAGCTACTTTGAGTTGAAAGCCCTGCACTGCCTGAAATCCCATTTTACTAAACCCTCCAGTGAGTAAAACCACCGAGTCCTTCAGGAAAATTCCATCGCACAGTTAGAGGAAACTGTTAATTACAGCCCCGCTCAGCTCTGAAGCTCTACCTTAAAGGTACAGGAGCTCTGCCGGCTCCAGCTGGTTTTCAGCCCACGTGGTGCCATTCAAGTGCTACCACGTGGCTGAGGCTCTTTTGATGTGTTTCCTGGGATTCTGATTTCTGTGTCCCCACAAAACGCTCTGGGAGCAAGGCCACGAATCTTTTCCATTCCAATCCAAAGGACAGAAAGCTCTCCTTTCTTTTCTATTCCTGGGATTCCAGGTTTTACCCACTGGCCTCCTACCCCCTCTCTCCCTTTAGCAAAAGAGCTAATTCTTAAAAAAAAAAAAAAAAAAAAAAAAAAGATTTAAACCAACCCCACACTCAATTATGTGTAGAACTGGCCCCTGTGCAGAGAATATGTTACCTTGGGAACTGAGACAAATTGTAGGCTTATGGATTATAAAGATTTTTTTTTACCTTAATGAAAATTTAATTTGTTATGAATGGTTCATCATAACATATGCCAAGAAGAGCGTGCCAGAAATAGCAATCTGAAGGAACACACGGGATCTAACACTTCCATACTTTTCCAAGAGCAAAAGAGATCATTGAAACAACACATGTCAGATGCTATTACTGTCATATTGTTGAGGCCATCTGTTAAAAACCAGGATCAGGACCCGCTGCATTCATTGAATTTGCAGTTCTGGAAAGGACAATGTCAAATGAAATTAAGTTGATTCTGTTAAGAGGAGTGTACCTGAGGGATTAAAAAAAATTTTTTTTTCAATAAGATAAGCCCATGTTATTTGTATGGGTGTCTATACAAACATAGCAGCCTTTTTTTTTTTTTTTTTTAAAGAACTAAAATTTGCATCACCACATTAGTTATTTAGTTTCTGAAACACAAAATTGTGACAATAGTTTATATAGTTAGATATATATTTGAATGTATGCATGCAAAAATGCAGAATATGCTTATATACCTGATAAAGTTGTCAGTTAGAATACGTAGGGGCTTTTAGAATAAATCAAGGATGATCATAAGAGAATATCTAATACTTTATCAGTTAAAAATTGTGTGATTTCTTTGATATTCTGATGAGGCTTGAAAAGTGGAATTTAAGAATGGTTTTAATGAGATGCTTACTCACTTTCCAGCCATTTTTGCTTTTATACTGAAATATCAAGCTGGTTTTATTAAACAGTAACTGTGTGTGCTTCCTGGTCTCTTAGAATGTTTCTTTGGGCAGTATTTCAAGTGTCCCTGCTAACATTCCATTTGTCTCTATTCTATACTTTTTTTTCATTCTCTTGCAATACATCCTCCCGTCACACAAATAGTGAAAGAGTAAAAATTCTCTTTGTCCTTCTGTTTCTTAACTCTGATCAGACTCTGTGGCTGGGGTTCTTTAGTAAAAGCCTATCTGCCTAATGCACTGGTTCTTAATCAGTGGCTAAATGCATTAAGGCAGGTCATGGACAACCCATTGATCATCACCCAGAACGTGTCTGGAGTGAATTTAATGACCACTAATGTCCTTTCCATTTCTAGAAGTCCATGATTCTAGGAAGAGCAGAGGCCTTTGTGTCTATAAAGTGACATAACATACTCTATTTAAATTTTATCTGAGCAGATGATGCGGAGTTAACAACACGTAGCAAAATTGCCAAGAAAATCTAAGAAAAAACAATAATATTTGACATAAATCTTAACCCACTGGAGACAAGGACATACTTTCTGAACAGATCTCTAAGTTTTCTTTTTTTTTTCTATCTTATTGCATGGTTCACCACAAATTTATATCTATCATCTGTCCTTCCGTCCATCCATCCACCCATGAATGAAGTGACTTATGAGGTCATTAAGTGGCTTAGATACATGAGGCTTGTTTCTCACTGATTTTCCGTTATAACAGGGGTAGGAATTTTTCTAGTCTTCCCTCATGGCAGTTGGTTGTGAGGGGAAAGGATGTGGGCTGGGGACTAAGATTAAACGGATGTGCCCCCAGATGGTCGGATCTATGTGACAATGCCAGAGCAGTGGGGTGGCTGTGGGGATGGGCATGGGGAGAGGGAGCACAGACGCTAAGAACTATATTTAAATAGAAGATAATATCTGAGTAGTTGCCTGATGGTCCGGCCTAACAAATGCTAGAGCATGAGACTTAGGTTTCCAGGCCTAATCTCACCTGATGGAAGACCTGGAGGGCAGACCCATCTGACTCACCCAGCCATACACTGAGGATTAAGGTCTCTACTTTGCTGTAGCAGTCCTGTCCCCTCGTGAAATGGAGGTTCAGTCTCCATTTCAGTCTTAAGTTCAGTCTCAGCTCGGACTAATATCTGGTAGCATTTTCTTCCTTTCTTCCTTAGTTGGGTCCAGGGGAATGGTGTGGGAGGTGGAAGTTAGCTACTAAGGGAATGGACAATGGTGGATGCTGAGGCAAAAGTTATTCCTGTGGGCACAGTGGAAATATAAGGAGAGAGGTCGTAATGACCCCCAACCACAAAAGTTCATATATAAATAGTAAACATGGTTAATTTGGTCAATTGCTTACTTTCTTGGTTCTACCTACAACTCTCAGGGAACCTGTTACCTCCTATTCTAGACCATTTTTAGGATTTATCTTAATGAGATTGCATGTTCTTATAAATGAGTATTGGGGTCAAAACACTTTACGCTTTGGGTTTTATATTTTTAATAAAGAACAATCTGCTCATGTGCTTGATTGAAATTTCCTCTGACCTAATTTTCTTCTAGTGACCTTGTGAGATACTGATTCATTATGATTCTTCCTAGATTGAGAGAGGGTCCCTAACATACTGAAAAACTTTTAATTGGCTTTTATTTATGTTTGATTAAGTTCAACAAGAGATATTGTCTACTATAGACTAGGTTCTATAGGGTGCACAAAACGAATTTACTTGCTCAACCAAACAGGTTGGTTTTATTTATTTATTTTTGTATTTTATTTATTTGTCAGAGAGACAGAACAAGCAGGGGGAGGGGCAGAGGGAGAGGGAGAAGCAGAATTCCCGCTGAATAGGGAGCTGGATGAGGGTTTCGATCCCATGATGCTGGGATCATGACCCAAGCGGAAGGCAGACACTCAACAATGAAGCTATCCAGGTGTCCCTACAGGTTGGTTTTAAAGTGTTAATACTGTTAATACTGTACTTACTGATTCTAAGATATACATTTTTAACATTTCTAAAATCAGGATTCTTCTTATTCTGGTTGATGGAGTTACCTAATTTAATAGGTGGTATTTAAAATTTCTTAATGGTAAATAAAATTACATGTCTTGTAGTTAATATCTTCAGAGTCAACGAGATGTGGAAATGTGAGGAATTTGGGCAAGTTTACCCCGTACATTTGTTAAGTATAGGCTGTGAGTGACTGTGGGTCAGAAAATAGGAATCTATAGTTCTGTCAGTTAATTTCAATTTCCAGTTCCTACCTGCCCTTCCATGTGTGAATGTCTTACCAGTTGAAAGTGATTCTAGGATTTAAAGCTACATCACCATCTTCCAAGACACGAACCAGTTAGCCTCATTTGTCATTCAGTAGAGTAAACAGGTATGCTTTGCAATGCTGGAGGGAACACCAGGTTTCCTAGATATACTGAAAAATAGCATGGAGGACCTCAACAGCGTGGCAATTTTCTGACATTTTCAAAGGTAAATCTGACTATATTGTTTTTTTCCCCCTATAATAACTAAAAAGCCATGTGAGATGTCTTCACTGTATACGACAAGAGAGGATATGGAATTTTGGCAATGGTATGAAGATTAGAGGATGCCCAAATTATTTCTAGGCATTTGTGTATTTGGAAAACATACTGAATTTGGAAAACAATGTGTGTATTTGGAAAACAATTGCAATATGCCCACCCTATCTAGGAGAGTATAATAGTAAGAAGTAAAGAGATAGCATTCTGAATTTTGCCTTCAAGGTCTTTATAATATAATATAGCAAAGTATATACATATATTTAAATAACAAAGTATTTGTAATTGTTGATATTGCTAAATGTCTTATTATTTTAAAATGTGTTTAGAACAGTGTCTGGTACGTTATTAAGTGTTACATGAAAGTACTTGTTAAGGGCACAAAGAAAGGAAGGACAAACTATAATATAGTATATTACGAGATAAGTTACCTAAGAATGATATGAAAAATGTGTTAGAAATTTAAAAAGAAAGGTATGTTCCAGCTAGGGGTGATCATGGAGTCAGGGAATTTTTGAGCTAAGTTTGTAAAGAACAGTAGGATTCTAGTGGAGAGAGAAAAGAGAAAGCCCCCTAAATCCAAAGAATGCCAGGAAAAAAGTCCGTGTATGCAGACTTACTACACTAGAGCCTGTTTATTTGCTGATGGGATTCAAAGCATAAGCAGACAGAGGGATTAATCTTACACCAAAAGAGCGTTATCTCTTTCTGTGAGGCATGAAGAAAGGAAAGAGGAATAAGAACAGATGCGGCCAAATTAATTTGGGGGGTAATTACCTCAGCAATCCTTAGCAGCTGAGGTGTAAACGTGGAAGAGGGTTGTAGAGCCGCTACAAGGCTGAATTGTCTTGGAAGCTGCAGCTCGATGGGGAAGTAAGGTCAAGTGTCCAAAGAGAAGAAGGAAATTGAGGGGTGCTGGAGATCTTGAAGAAGTTGATCAAATTTGGTAGGAATGTGGGAATGAGTTATGTGGAAGGCCAAGAGGTTGTTTTTGCAGAATGGAGTATCAAAATCCTGGTTGCTTAGACTGACTCAAGTCTTAGCTGTTGGACAGTTATCCACACTGATAGGAACTAACTTCAAAAGTCCACAGTGGATCTGGGGCGGTGAGGTTAATAGTAAGAGTCAGTAGAGGATAATAATAAGAAAGGCTGTAAGAAATTACAGGGGAATCAGATGTACCTTGAAGATGTGAAGGCACATTTTTAAAAGATGAGGATGGAAAGATTAGAGAAGATTGGCAAGGAACAGTGGGAGTAGGGAGAGTGATATCTAAATATTTTAGTCTTAAAATACATGTGCTGTAGGAAAATGAGGATTTGATAGATTAAAAAAAGGCAATATTTTTAGGGGAGAGACATACTTTGAAGACTAGGTAGGCAGCAAGTTAGCATTCTGGACTGGAGTATGAACTATGGAGTCAGACAAACCTGAATCAAATCAGTGCTATTAGAGCTGAGACCTGGGACAGCATAACTGCTATGCCTTGATTTTCTCATCTATAAAATGGAAGTAATAAGAGTACCTAGTTTCTTTATGAATTAAGTGCTATGGTGCTTTTCTCCCCATTCATAGATCTCTCATCCTCAATTCCTTCACTATTTTTCTCTTGTCTTCTTGGGCTTCTAATGTTGGAATATCTTAGTACTCAGACCTCATTTTGCTTTATTTTCTCTCCTCTCCTCTTCTCCCATCCTGTGTCCTCCCCATGAGCCAGCCTCATGGTTTTAAATACCATCCATATGCTGATGACTTGTTAATTTTTTTCTCTAATCCAGAAATTTCTCCCAAACTTTAAACTATATACACATCTGCTTATCAAATGTTTCCATTTGGAGGGCTCATATACATCCCCAATTCAACATGTCCAAAACTGAAATCTTGAACTCCCCTTCCCACTGATGGCAAATTGATCTACTTCCCAAGGCCAGACCTTCTGAAGTCATCCTTGTTTCTCTCAGACCCAACACACACTTGTGTTTGCCTACAAAGAATATCCTGAATCGAGCCACTTACCGCCAGTGGCTACCATCTCCATCTGAGTGCATCCCCACACTGATTCTAGCATTTCCTTCTATAGTCTTTTCTCAACATCACTTGAGTTTTGCTAGAGAGTTCTTTAAAGATGTAAGGTCATGTCACTTTTCTAATGCTTATGAGTCGGTTCCATTTCTCTCAAAACTTTTAAGTTCTTACAAGACTTGCAAGGCTGTACATAATCTGCACTTTCCTTACCTCTCTGGCCTCATCATCCACTGTTCTTTTCCTTTCTCATGTGTCGCAGTCTGTGCAGCCTCCTTATTCCTTGAACAGGCCATCTAAGCTCTTGCTCTATAGCTTTTGTACTAACAATTTCCTCTGCCTTGAATATTCCTCCTTCATGTGTTTTCTTAGTTAACTTCCTTCCCTTCAAATCTTTTTCCAAATCTTATCTTCTCAACAAAGCGTGTCCTACCCCCACCTTTTAACAACGTACCCTGTTCCAGCCCCACTATGACACTCCCAATCTCTTAATCCTGATTTACTTTTTCTTACCACCTCCTTAAATACAATATAATTTGCTTATTATGTTTATTTTTTATTGCCCATCTCTCTATGCAATACAAAATTACATATGAGCAGGGTCTTTATCTGCTTTCATCACTAATGTATACTAAGAACGTAGCATGGTGCTTGGCAAGTCGTGGGTACTCAATAAATATTTGTTGAGTAAATAAAATACTGAGTAAAGGAATGAGTGACCATAAAGCACTTTCTATATGCTGGGTATTATACTAAGTACTACATTAATGCTACCTCTTATTGTTATTTTTTAGTTGGGGGAAAGGAATGAATGAAGAAGATATTCTAGAAAGGCTTGAAAGGAATAGTGATAGAGAAGAAGACTGTTAGGTTGACAGAGGCTGGCAAGTGGATTATGACCTTAAAATAAACCGTAGCAGGCTATTGGTTTCTCTGTAAGAGCTCTCTGGCAGAAGGCACATTTGGGAGAGCAGAGTTAAGAAATAATTTACTAAGGGATAATTATTACCAGCAGGAATGAATCTTTTCTCACCCTGACTCACCCAATGGAGACTACTTTTAAGTAATTATCTTTGTTAAGTTTTATTAATCTTGTGGCACTGAACGCAGTGGTGCACTTTATGGGAAGACACTGTTCACCACTGAATTTTTAAAGCTCTTGGGGGAGCATTTGAATGAGAATAGAACTTGATAGTAGGATTGATTTAAGAGTGGTGGCTCACATTTTCCTTCCTTTTTTTTTTTTTAATTTTGAATGTTTGGGCAATAAGTGAGTTTAAGAGACAATTGGAAAATTTTAGTTCAGAGAATATGGGATTTTCTGATTACTTTGAGTGAGTTTTTATGCCTTTTGAATTTTGACGCTTTGTTCAAGTACTGCCCATTGGTTTAAATATTGAAATGGTTTAACTGATCTATTTGGCCTGGGAATTTTATGGTAGACCCAGGGATATAGGTAGACCTTTTTTCTTAAATTAACTTTGTATACTGCTGACATAATTTGTATTCATTATAGATAATGCTGGAAATGCAGAAAATTTTCAAAGAAAAAAAAAATAAACTCTTATCCCATCACCAGAGATAACCACAGATAAGTGTACTGGGCATGTTCTATCTTGAGTCATTTCAAAATTTGGATATATTTTTCTTGGAATTTGTTCATTAGGTATCAAAACCACCGTACTGTCTATAAGATAGGAGTGATTTCTGACCCTTTCTTTTGTTATGGACTCTTCTGAGAATCTAAGGAAAGCATAAAATTCCTTCTCCAAATCTCTGTATGGTCATGCACACAACTTTTCTTTATTATCAAAGTATTTATGGACAATCTGAATCCTATAATAGTTTATGGATTCTAGGTTAAAATCTTTAATATAAAGCACAAACCATCTTTAAAAAATTTTAAAAATCTCATAAACTATGAAAAATTAATATACATGCTTGTTCAAAGGTAAATATAATGATTATCTGTTACTTTTACCTGCTTTGTACACATTTGATTCTTCTCTTCTGGTAACACTGCCCAATCACAATGTTACAAGGATGGGCATGGGTTGCAGCAAGAAAAATATCTAACTTTAGAATAGTTAAAGCATGAGTTAACATTAAACAGAGTGACATTTTACCAAGTATTTAAGAATCTATGCATCTGAATTTTTTTTCCACTGTAATTACTTTAGGAGATTTCTTTTCAATTATATTGTCATGGTTTGAAATACTTTTGTTTCTCTTCTGGAATTGCATTTACAGCAAATGTATGAGCTATATAGGCAAGGCACATCATCAAAACTTTTGGTTGAATGTTACAGAAAACTCCACTCAAATGACTTAAGTAAAAAGGGAATTTATTGGTCCATGTAATTGGAAAGCTTAGCAGGGAGGTCTATCTTCAAACACAGGTGGACAGAAAAACTCAAATAGTGTCATCAGGACACCATTTGTCTCCTTGTCTTTGGGCCCTGCTTCTTTGTGTTGGCTCCATTCTCAGATAGGCTTCTCCTGTGTGCTAACAGAAGTGACTGTAGCATCCTTTCAGGCTGAAATCCATTGGAAGCAGTGAACATCATTTCTGGCAGCCACCGGAGAAGTCTACAGACATACAGACTGCATTCTCACAGTGAAACCATCTCTGATGTCAAGGGAATGCATCGTGGTTTCTGGTTAATTCTGGGGCATGTGCTTCCCTCTGGAGTCTTAGTTCCACACAAAGTATCTGGACTATGAGTGGAGGAGGAGGTTAAGTGTCAACATAGGAGACTGTTGTTGGAAGAAGGGTAAAAGGATATTGATGATACTCATTCTATAGTTGGTATGACTCTTTTAAAGTCACAACTTACATGTGACTAAAAATATCTGCCTTCTTTACCAGATGTGATGCTAAATAACTTTTGATAACAATAAAGATAATAACTTACTAGCATCAGAGGTATCCAGAAGAATGTGTTTCAGACTGTAATATCCATTCCAAGGAAGGTAGCTGTCTTACCTGGGAAAATACAGTTTACTCAGAGGAGCTATCTGCTAATTTAAAACAAAGAATAATAATAATAAAAAAGAAGGAATAAGCAGTAAGACAAGTAAATCATAAAACAGCATGTAAGCAAGTGTTGACTTTTAGCCTGCATTCTTAAAAGCCATCTTTTAAAAAGAGATTATGAAATTCTCAGGGAGTGTCTGCAACATTGGATTACAGACAAAATGCCAACTTAGTAAATGTATTAAGTTTTGAAAAATGTACTAAAATATGAATTCTTGTGAATGTTCCTGTGGGCTCAGAAAATTATATGCCATCTGTGTTACTGGTTATGTTTTATGTTATCAAGCTTATTGTGGGATTTACACATTTTCCATTTGGCTTATTTTTGTCTGTTGATCTAGCAGTTTCTGAGATGAACATGTTACAGTCTTTACCTACAATTGTTGATTTAGCTATTTATCTCTTCTGATTTTTCAGTAATTTAAAGAATATGTATATTTTAAGGCTATATGCATACATCTATTCATGACTGATACAGTTCTTTTTACCAGTATATGATGTTCCTTTTTTTCCTTATGATGTTTTTCACCATAAGTTCTATAACCTGGTTTTATTTCTCATTTTGCTGGTATATTCTTTCCATTCCATTATCATCATTTTTATATACCTTCTTTATTGCTCTCTCCTGGCTTTTAATATTCACCCTGAGATTTTCTGTCTTTTGATTGATAAGTTTGATCCATTTATATTCATTGTAATTAGTTTTGTTAAGATTTGTCATCTTACTTTTTGTTTTCTATTTACACCTTTTCCTTTTCATTTATTTTTTCTCCTTTTATATACTCTATTATGTAGATGAGAAAAAAATTTTTTGGTGTTGAAAGCTGTATATTTTATTTTTTATTCTTATGGTGTTTATTTCCAACTTAGTAAGATTTATACTTGTGCTTATTTTTTTCATCGAATAGAAAACTTATCAATACCTATGTTTTTCATTAAACAAGACAAGAACCTTAGGACATTCTAATTTCTCTTACTTTCCTCTGGTATCCTCCCCAAACTTCATTATCATATTATATTGTTTAGAATTTTAGTGTTAGATTTTTGTGCACATATATTTCTGGTTATTGCTTATAATAGTAATTTAAGTTTTACCTCATCTTACTTCCCCCCATCTTGTTTTTTTCCTTCTAGATTTAGTCCTTATTATGTTATAGTATATTTTTTAAGAATTCTCTCAAAGTCTTTGATGAATTTTTGTAACCTTATAAATCTTTATCTCATCATTGCATTTAGGTGATAATTTAGCTGGATATAAAATCCCAGCCTCAAAACAATTTTTCTTTAACACTTTGAAGATTTTTATTACAATATATTCATGTATCAACATGATAAATTTGATATCCATTTGATTCTTCTTACATTGTAAGTTACCTGCTTTTTTACCCTAAAGACTTTAAAGTTTTAGAAAAATTTCAGTATAACTTCACTAATTATGGGTTTTTAAAACTTATGTTTGATACTTTATTTTTTCTTTTCCTGTGAGTTTTGATAATTTTTCTTTTTTAAAATTATATAGTTGGTTTAGGTTTAGTATAATGTAGCATATTTTAGTATTTCTTTTGGAATGTGTGTCCTCCTCAGATTTCTTATAATGCTTTTCTGGATGTATCTTTTACTCCTTTATGGATACTAGCTCCTTTGACTTGTAATGTCAGCATGGGGAGATGGGCAAATCCAGGCCCGGTTTGGGCTCCTTTAGGCACTTTTGAGATTTCAGTGCATGGGGAGAGACTTTGGATTCTGCCCATTCCAATGTTCTCTGCTTCAGGTATTACCATACCTTGCACCATCCAGGGAACCATGCCTTTTTAACATAACTTCCTAGCCCAAGGGGTGGGGAGGGGAAGGAGAAGAAGGAATATTCAGGGCCAGCCCTTCTGTCAGGTCTCATTGCTTTAGCTGTGTTCCAGTGCTACCCTGATATTACTTCTTTAACACCTGTATCTGATTCTGTAGTGAAATGGTGGTTAATATTCTCCCAGGGCAACATGGAGGAGAGAAAAAGAATTAATTGAAGGCTCTCCTAACCTATTTTGAACTGTAGCCTCAGGCCTGCTCTGTCTCCAGCACACTCCTCTTTCTTACTATGGGATCTGGCCTCCATCTGACTCCCCAGAGCTTTCTTACAGCTTATGTGTAGACATGGCCCTGAAATCTGTGAACATTCACATTTCTCCTATGAGAAATAGATTAGGTTTTGGGAGTGGGAGCCATCAGCACTCATTTGTCTTGAACTTCACACTACTTTGTTGAAAACTGGAAATCATTCTTATGTTGTGAATTTTTGCTACATTTATTTCACATTGCAGGTAAAAGCAAGGCATATCATTATAGAGAAACAAACTGTGGCAATAACATGTTTTCAATATTTTACCCTTTTTGCATTCTACCTCTCTCAATATTTCAATGAAATATCTCCATAAAGTTGGAAGGTTATATACTTAAGACAATTCTTAATCCTGAACTATTAGATTTCTGAAAGACTTACCTGAATTAGATATATTGACAGACAAAAATTTTAATCCACAGTGACAGCTGTGACTTGGAGTGGCATTTATTCATTTCTTCATTGCCCAATAAACATGCTTGAAATGTGTGAGGCAATGTACCAAATGAAGAGAAAAACAAAAAGAATGTGATCCTTTTGCATGGAGAACTTGGAGTCAGGTAAGATCACTTGAACAGCCATAAAATAATTTTAATTCAGAGTAGTCTATTACAATCCACACTTTCTCCTTTACAATCTCTTGTCACATCTTTATAATTCCCATTTACTACTTTTTACATATTGTTTTCTCCCCTTTGAATGTATGTCCCTTAGAACGTATGTCTCTTTGAGGTAAATACTCAGGAGTGCTATTGCTGGGGCATAAGATAGCTCTATTTTTTAAACTTTTTGAGGAACCTCCACCCTGTTTTCCAAAGTGGCTGTACCAACTTGGATTCCCACCAACATTGTAAGAGCATTCCCCTTTCTCCACAATCTCTCCAAATTTGTTGTTTCTTGTCTTGTAAATTTTTGTCATTCTAACTGGTGTAAGGTGGTATCTCAATGCGGTTTTGATTTGAATTTCCTTGGCTATTGATGTTGAACATTTTTTCATGTGTCTGTTAGCCATTTGTATGTCTTCTTTGGAGAAGTGTCTGTTCATGTCTTTTGCCCATTTTTTGATTTGATTATTTGTTTTTTGGGTGTTGAGAAGTTCTTTGTAGATCTTGGATACCAGCCCTTTATCTGTAGTGTCATTTACAAATATCTTCTCCCATTCCGTGGGTTGTCTCTTTGTTTTGTTGACTGTTTCCTTTGTTGTGCAGAAGGCTTTTATCTTGATGAAGTCCCAAAAGTTCATTTTTGCTTTTGTTTCCCTTGCCTATGGAGATATGTTTTGAAAGAAGTTGCTGTCCAGTGTACCCCAAAGATACAAATGAAGTGAAAAGAATGGCCATATGCACCCCAATGTTCATAGAAGCAATGTCCACAATAGCCAAACTGTGGAAGGAGCCGAGATGCCCTTCAACAGAAGAATGGATAAAGAAGATGTGGTCCATATATACAATAGAATATTACTCATCCATCAGAAAGGACAAATAACCAACATTTGCATCAACCTGGATAGGATTGGAGGAGACTATGCAATGCTAAGTGAAATAAGTCAAACAGAGAAAGTCAATTATCATATGGTTTCACTTATTTGTGGAACATAAGGAATAGCATGGAGGACATTAGGAGAAGGAAGGGAAAAATGAAGGGGGGGGATCAGAGAGGGAGACAAACCATGAGAGACTGTGGACTCTGGGAATCAAACGGAGGGTTTTAGAGGGGAGGGGGTGAGTCTGGTGATGGATATTAAGGAGGGCATGTATTGCATGGAGCACTGGGTGTTATATGCAAACAGTGAATCATGGAACACTATATCAAAAACTAATGATGTATTGTATGGTGACTAACATAACCTAATAAAAAATTATTTAAAAAAAAAGAATGTATGTCTTTTTCAACTCTCTTATTTAAAAAAATTTTTTTTATTGTAGTGAGAAGACTTAACATGAGACCTATCTGCTTAATAATTTTAAGTGTATAATATTGTTAATATATAAGCACAATATTGTATAACAGATGTCTAGAACTTCTTCATCTTGTATAATTGAAAATTTATGCCATGGATTAGCAATTTCCTCTTTTCTCTTTTCACCAGTCCCTGGTAACCACCATTCTACTTTCTGATTATATGAGTTTGATAATTTAGATACCTCATATGAATGGAATAATGTAATATTTGTTCTTCTGTGATTGACTTATTTTGCTTAGCATAATATTTTCAAACTTCATCTATGTTGTCACATATTGCAGGATTTCCTTCTTCTTTAAGGCTGAATAGTATTTCACAATGTGTGTGTGTATGTCTGTGTGTGTGTGTAAACACAGCATTTTCATTATTCATTCATCTGTTGATTGATATTTAGGTTGCGTCTGTGTCTTATTGTTGTGAGTAGTGTAGCAATGAACATTCAGGTGCTAATATCACTTTGAGAGCCTGACTGATTCCAATTCTTCTTGATAAATCCCCAGAATTGGGATCGCTGGGTCAAATGATAGTTCTATTTTAAAAATATTTTTAAGAATCTTCATTCTGTCTTTCATGGCAGCTACACCATTTTTCATTCCCATTAATAGTGTAACTGTTTTAATTATTTTAATCACATCTTAGTATTTTTTTATTTTTAAAAGATTTTATTTATATATTTGACAGAGAGATGGAAAACAAAAGCAGGCAGAGCAGGAGGCAGAGGGAGAGGGAGAAGCAGGCTCTGCGCTGAGCAGGGAGCCCAATGTGGGGCCCGATCCCAGGACCACCTGAGCTGAAGGTAGCCACCTAACCAACTGAGCCACCTAGGCACCCTCATTACATCTTAGATGCTAAACATTAATGTGCTATTATAGATATTATAGAAGATAAAAGAGCATTTCTAGGTTGCCAGGAATAGTGAAAATGCTATTTGAAGTGGGTTAATCTTGGCTTCAACTCAAATCCTGTTTCCTTAGGTGTGCTTTCAAACTTACCTTGATCATCTTGAAACACCTTTCCCCCCTCTCACCAGAAATTTCTGAAAAATATACCAACTCCAGGGGAAGGGCTATATGTTTTTGTCATCATCTTTGTCTTTCAGATCAAACTTGTTTTCCACTGGGAAAGCCAAACTTTCACCTGAGATAGCTGAGAAAACCTTGTAGTGTGGGCTGCCTTTAACAATTCAGCGTCACCTTGGCTAGGATGCTGCCAACACCCACGGACCCCCGTAATCGCTATTTTCAGCAGCATATAACCCACTTTTATTTAAATAGCATAAAGGTTGGAGCTGCAAAAAAGAACAATATCCAATTGGGCATTTGAAATAAATATTATAGACTCTAGAGATTCTAGGAAGGAGTGAGGTTGGTGGTCCTTGATCAGAGAGAAGGTTAGAAACATGGTATAAGTGAATGTTAGAAGGTACTTTGCGGGGATTCACTAGATCTACTCCCCCCCCCCCTCACCTTAAAGAGAGGGAAACTGAAATCTGGCATGATGAAATGACTTGGTTAAATTAGCACCAGTCCTGTAACTATTACTCAGGCTTTCTTACTCCCAGGGCAATGTTCTTCCTGTCACATTCAACTGTGTTTCCGGTATTTCTGACTTTGAAATCAATGATAGCATGCTGCGAAGATTTTTTTTTTATAGATCTGGATTTTGTAAGCTCGAAAAAATTTAGTTGACATGGAGAAATTTGCTAAGACTTGTTCTTACACTTAGTGTGATAGTTAATTTTATGTGTCAGCTTGGCTGGGCATAGTGCCAGATGTGTGGTCAAACATTATTCTGGATGTTTCTGTGAAGATGTTTTAGATGACATTAATAGTTAAATCCATGGAGTTTGAGCAGATTCTCCTCCATGATGTGGGTGGGTCTCATCTAATCAGCTGATGGTCAAATTAGAACAAAAGACTGACTTTCCTCAAGCAAGAGTAAATTTTGCTGGCAGATGGCCTTTGGACTTGAAGATCAATATTGGCTACTCATGGGTCTCTATAGCTCCTCATATGGTCTCAGGTGATGGCCCACCCTGCAGATTTTAAACTTGCCAGTCACCATTCAGTGAGCCAGTTCCTTAAAATAGACTTCTTTCTACCTCTTTCTCTCTTCTCTTTCTTTCTCCACATATATATGTGGAGTATGGATTGATATGTATCCTATTGGCTATGTTACTCTGGAGAACTCTAATACACTTAGTGAAATACTTGTTTGTTTAATCTGGCATTTGGACTTTAGATATTGTACCTTGAGGATCTTGTCTGATGTTTGGGTCATCAGGTACTATTGTCTTTCTCTCTTATGCTCTGTAAACACAAAGATGCTTCTTTTTTATTTTGCTACTAAAATAAAACCTCTAAAAACAATGCTCTTGTTTCTTTCTTGGTAATGAAGATCATTTCAATGGAGTCTCTATGTGTCTTCATCAAATTCTGAGACCAGTGGTGCTGGTTCTACCTGTTGAAGGTTGAGGCAAGTTTTTGGATCTGGTGCCAGAGAAGGCATGAAAGAAAGCACACAGCAACTCTGTCATTCTTTTTCTGAAAAATTGATAGTCCTTTTCCTATCCAGTCCTCTATTCTGCTTTCCCAAGATATTCCTACATCCACTTCATGCTCTTTCTTTGTATTGGTTAGAACACTTTCAGTCATGGGTGACAGTAACCCAACTTAACCTGTTTAAGTCAAAAGAGAATTTTACTTGCTTATGTAATAAAAAAAAGTCTGAAGGGAGTTCTAGAGTAGAATTCAGAGCCTCAAATATTGTCACTAATTTTCTCCCTATTTCTCCTCTTGGCTTTCCTCTGTTTTGGTGCCATTTTGGGGGCTAGTTCATCCATAGTTTGGCAAGATACAGTAGTAGTTCCTTGGTCACATTCTGCTCATTTAAAACCATGGAAAAAAGAGCATGTTTCCAGAGAGTTCTATCGAAAGTCCTGGGCTTGACTCTCATTGGGCAGTTAAGTCATATGTCCACCCTTGAAAGTGCTGATTCACTTACTCTTGGATCATGTCTATCTTCATACTCAAGGCTGGTCTCAATCAACCCACATGTACAAAGAGCAAAGAAGAGACAGTTTTCTCAAAGTGAAAGGGAGAATGGATACCTAGTAAACAGAAGTAGTAGAATACCCTACAGCATCCTTGTCAAGTTTGGGCAAGTTTGTGCCTGACAGGTGGGCAAAAAGCAGTAGAGAGAACTAAAGAGCTCAGTCTTGAATAGTTCATTTAAAAAAATCTTTAAAAATGTTTCTTCTGTTCAGCTTTATTGAGGTATAATTGACAAATAAAATTAAAATGTATTTACTCACCGTGTGTATGTATGTGTGTGTGTGTGTTTGATATACATACACAAATATGTATAGAATATCCTGTGGTTCTGCATAACTGAGCTCTGGAAATAGTGAAAGACTAAGCTAGAGAGTCTTTTCAATGTTTTAGAAACAACTTACATTTCCTGTAAGTCTTTAAGGTTCTAGAATAGAGATTCAGAATATAGTCTCTCCTTGCTATACAGTGTCAACTTCTCATTGATTACTTTATTGTCAGCCCCTGGGTCTTCTGTTTTATTCTTTTCTGTGCTCTGCCATGGTATTTAGAGTGAAATAATGGGAAGTATGGTTTGTGAGGAAAAGGGTTTATTCCTTTTGTTCACTGTTAGATATCCAGTGCCTAGAATAGTACTGGGCCTATGAGAGGCCCTCAAAAGTATTTGTTGAATAAGTGGTTAGGTAAACTATAAATGTTATTTTATATCTGGCCTCACTGTGGTTTGGTAAAATGTTGTGATAATGAATTCTACTTTGTTTTCTATGCTTTTTTTCTGATGAAACTCTTTCCAGCTGACTTTTAAAAAACTGAACTTTTTGAGATAATTATAGATTCACATGCAGTTGTAAGAAAGAATACAGAGATTTCATGTACTCTTTATCCTGTTTCTCCCAATGAGAACATATGCAAAACTATTTCACAAATAGGATATTGAGATGTTGATATTGATGCAGTTAATCTGGCTGACTTTTTCTTTGTATGTGTGTACACGTGTGTGTGTCGTCAATTGTTTCATGGCCACAAAGTTTTTCCATCCACTCTACACATTCTTTTGCAATGTGAGTTTACTGTTCCTGTAATCCAAAAGTAAATTGTCTTGTTCCATTATCCTGAATTTCAGCCAGACTTATTTTGCTTTGACTAATAGAATGTGGCAGAAGTTATGTTGTGCTAGCCTTGGCCTCAAAAGGCCTTTCATCTTTTATTCTCTTTGTCTTGATACATGTTCCTGAGAAAATATGGTCTAGTCAATTGGAAGATGAGGAGCTATGCAGAGGCAAACTGAAATGCCCCAGCCAATGGCTAGGACCACTGTCAGACATGTATGTGAGGCCATCTTTGAACTTCCAACCCAGCCAACTATCTTGCTAAATGCAAGAGTAAGCCCGGATGAAACCAGTAGTAGAGGATTTTTCCAAAGTCCACAGAATTGTAAGAAATAAGAGATTACTGTTGCTTTAATTTTTGGAATGTTTGTTACATGGCAGAGGGTAACTGACAGGAGCATCTCATATTGAGAATCTTTGGATGTAAAGATTCAGGTTTTATTCTTGGATTATGATCTAGTAACTAGCAGGTGAGGGTCAACTATGTGTAGTTTGCATTTTTTTCCCCTTAAATACATTACCTGTCAGTTGCTTTCATCTTGTCATGTTTCTACTCAGTTACATATCTAGAAAATCTGCTTAACATCAACTATACCTCATCACTCTCTTTTGTTAGGATGCTGAAGTTTTGTTTTTTTTTTTAAGATTTTATTTATTTATTTGACAGAGATTACAAGCAGGCAAGAGAGGCAGGCAGGAAGAGAGAGGAGGAAGCAGGCTCTCTGTGGAGCCGAGAGCCTGATGTGGGGCTCGATCCCAGGACCCTGGGGTCATGACGTGAGCCGAAGGCAGAGGCTTTAACCCACTGATCCACCCAGGCACCCCGATGCTGAAGTTTTAATGGTACCTGACAAAGCAACTTAATGGTTTTATGTAGATAAAGACCCAAACCTTGTTTCCTAGGTTAAAATGTAGACTCAAACATAGCCAAATAAATATTTCAGTAGAAAAATCCACATCACCATATTGTAAGATAAATATTGAAATCCAGAGTTCTGACTCAAGATGACAATATAAAGACTGTTTATGTTTTCTGGAAAACATTCAGCTCCTATTACTTTTATTTTTGTGTTGCTCCTAATGTTAATACCCGTGATGAATCTTTAATTAGATGTGGTCTGAAAGGATATATTTCAGAAACCCAAGAAGATATCCGGACATGGAGATATTTCCGTAGACTGTGAAAATATGAATTTTATATCTACTAGTTCTTTACAACCTTTCTCTTTTAGATATATTAAAGATTAATTACATAAACCCGTGGATAGATCTCTGCACAGTTGTTAAGAAATCGGTCTTTGGAGTTAGATTCCCAGGGTTAAAATCTAACTATATCACTTACACATTGTAGAACCATTGGCAGATTACTTAATCTCCTTGGGCCTCAGTTCTTATATCTATAAAATAAAGATGATAATAATCTCACTCTCAGGTTTCTTATGGAAAAATGCACACTCTAGCACAAGCTAATTACTCAAATGTTACTTAATATTATACCTCCTTTTGCTTCTTCTCTGATTGCCACCATTATCACTCCTTATTCTCTCCTTGGTTGATCACTAATGTGAATAGTCTTGTTTCTAGGTTTTTCTCATAACTCTAGGACTCTGAACATTTAACACGAAACTAATGACTTGTCTGGTTCGAGCTTTTTGATTATAACAGTTAATAAATATTTATCATGAGGTCAGCAATGTGTAGCATGAGAGAAACTTCATGGGTTCAACTGGATCACCATGGTGTATTGTTGTAGTTATTTATCTTCTCTGGATATCCCTTCTACTTTTCTGAGGCAACAAGCAAATAAATGAAGATTTCTGAAAATTGCTGCCTCCTAGTTCCTTTGGGATCAGGTGAAGAATAGTCCCCTTGAAATGGAAATTCTTCAGGCTGTATTTACCACTCCAAGATGTATTGCGATCATGACCCATCATTCCACCAAAGTGCAAGGCTTGTTTCCATTTATTGAAGCATTGGCTGTGTCATTGACCCGCTCACATACATGATAAGGTTGTATCAGTCTGGGAATTGATGACAACCCAGTCCTTAACAAGATTCTTCTTTCTTTCCTCTGAATAGCCATGATTCATTTTGGCTACTAAATTCATCATGAGGTGCATACATTCTGGTTCTTCTGGATGCAAATAAAACTGCATGGGATATACCCAAATTCAGGAGTAAATGAAGGGTAAAGTGGTATGGCAGTGTGACTGCAGTCCGGCTAATTTGAATCTATTTGGCCTCCATCATTTCTGTGTCATTGTAGCCACACCACAGTGGATTCTGTGAAGCTGATCGAATCGTAGCATCTAGCAGCTTAATAAGCTGCTAAAATGTAAATACCGACCTGGGGAATTTTGCATAGCTAATGAAGGCAGAGTTCAGTGTTCATGATGATATTGCACAGCTTTACTCAAACAGCCAATAAATGTTTACAAATCCATTAGATCTACTCAGTTTGCCTGCTCACAATCTAGGTGGGGGGATTTTATTTCGATAACAACTTTGAGCTTTTAGAGAGAATGGCATGAAGGGAATGAAGCAATAGATGCAAGATGAGCCTCTCTTTTAAGTCCAGGTTTTAAGGATGGTTGGCATACAGTCCTCCAAGTATTCTGTTTGGTGATTACGGTATTATCTTTATGAACAAGGAGCTTTTTGCCAATAAGTCTTGCAAATAGTTTTGGTTCTGGAAGAAAATTGGGAGGAGAGAGGAGGAAAGAGAATATAAATGCTCTGTGCTATAAATGCTGGATCTTTCCATCTGAAATCTGTAAATACAATATAGATTTTCCTGGCATTGAGTAAGATTTGGCAGATCCTTCATTCCATTGATCTTGAGGGTAATAATATTTATCATAGTGAAGTCCTTTAGTAGAAGCAAAAATACTTCTGACTGAAGAGACATTCCAATTATTCATGTCCCTTTGTTATTATGCTATTATCTTTCTGTTTCTTTTGTCTGACTGTTTTGGTCAAGAGAGACTGAGAGAAAATGTGAAATTTGAAATGGTGCAGGGGTGAGTACCCTGGAAAATGATAAATGCATAAGTAATTTCTTGCTTTGAATTCGAGGCAAAGTTCATTTCCAAACTAAAAACATAATTAGTTATAACGACAGCCTATTTTGTTTAGATCATTTAAAATTTCAAAGTGTGCTGCTAAATGCACAGATTTGTTCTTTTCATCTCTTTTCCTATGTGACTCTTTGCTTAAAGCAAAGAGCTCCATGATAGAACAGAAGGAATCTTTGTGAAGCGATAATAGAGCAGAATGACCACAACTGGAAGTGTAGACTTGGTGCAAATTACACTTTTCCTAGCCCTTGGGTAATTTAGGTAACTGGATATGCTTAGCCCATATCCCAAGTACTAGGCAATTTGGGGTCCCCTTCTGCCCCAGATAATAGCAGGGCTTTGAGTAAGGCTTTGAGAGAGGGACAGAGTGATGTATTCAAACTCACAGCCACCTTAAAGGACTTTCTCTACAGCCAGACTGGTTCAGTCACCAAGGGATATGCTCCGATGTGGTAGAAGGGTTTGGCTCCGGGGATACAGAGAAATGCCAATAATTTGATGGGTCCATTGAGTACTCAAATAACTTGACTGTTTTAGATGAACCAAACCAAACCTGCTAGACCTCAGTCGTCCGGGCCATCCCAATTCTGTGTTCCAGCCTAACAGTAACCCTAACCTAAATTTGATTGTTTATTTCATTAAATTCTAATCTTATACTTTAACTAGTTCAACTGATAACAGGCAGTTTGTGGGGTCCCAGAAAGTGTATTTGGAGGTTAAAGTTATTGGCAAAAGCCTTGGGAGTTTAAGGGGAAGGGAAGTGGGACCATGAGAAGTCTTTATTTTGTGGAACTCTCCAACCTACGCCTTGTAGAAAATGCTCCTGTGGAGGTGGTCACAAGGGTGAGACATGAGGCAGATCCCAGTATATGATGACTAGTGGGAAGCATTGTCTAGATCCCCTTTCAAGGAAGGGCTTGTCGCCCCAGCCAGTGGGAGCGCTGTCAGCAGACAGCTTGTAGGCAACATCGTCTCAGTAGCAGAGAACCAACCATGTTGCCCAGAGCCACCCTCCTGGCAGCCTGTATCTCATGACAGATCTAGACAGGGCTGTAAAGATTGGACATTCTGGCCTAACACAAGTCAATTCTGACAAGTCTTTGTAGCTTCACAGTGCCCTCTGGCACCAATACATTTTGCCATATGTTTTCTTCCTTTACCCAATCCTGCTTTCTTCTCCTTCTTCTCCCGAGTACTATGTGCACATTAAATTCCATGTCAGAGTCAGCTTCCCAGAGCATTCAATTTGAGACACAGTGTGGACTTCAGAAGTTCAATTGAAAATAGAGCTGGAGTTTAGTGAGGAAGAATGAAAGGATCCTGATCTGAGAGGTTAAGAAGGCAGAGAGATTAAAGTTCTTTGTCCATAAATCCTTTGCTATCCTACCTGTATCTTGTCCAGTTTTTAAAAGAATATTTTATCTTAGAGAAGTATTATACTAGAATATGACTAAATGATCAACTCGTTCAGTGAATTCATGGGAAAGCCTACCACTTAAAGGAATCCCACTTTTAGGGGATAGAGGGAAGAAGGCGCCAACAGGGGAAAAAAGACCAATATGGTAGAAGGGAGCCAGGTATTCATAACAGTGGTAATGAAAGACAAGGCTTGCTGTGTTCCCCACCTAAAAACTGTTATGTGATTTCCATTTGCTGTGAATCCTCTGGTTGGAGGAGAAGCTCTTAAGTCCGGAAGAACAGAAACATCTATTTTTATGTTTCCATAGCCTTTACTCCTCTAGTCAAGGAATATTATTTGCAGGCTGGTCTTTCCCACTTAAGTGTAAGTTTTTTAAGGGCATTGATTCAGTTTGGTTTACTCTGGAAGCAGAGCAGGAAATAAAGATTTGAATGACAATAACCCCTTCCATCCCCCAGGGGAGATACAGGGAACACTGATAAGAAGTAGAAAGGTAATAGAGCAACGGAGAAGAGGCCAATAAAATGTCCATTATCAAGTTGGTTATAGTGGGCTACTCCTGTGTCTCAGCATCATGCCCCCCAAGCATCGAGGGAACTGGAGTATTTGTACATCCTCTTCTGTTAGTCACTGCTTGAGGGCTTTGGGAGTCAAGAGTTATGGGGAATGGAGGAGGCATAGGGAAACGTTAAATCTCTGGCATTTCTGGCATGCTATGCTCTGGGAGAGTAGCTTTCTAGCAGAATTCCTCTGTCTCAGTGAAGGAGATACTAGCAGATAGACATTGGAGCACATCAAATTGGTAAAGTCCAAAATATATGGGTATGGGGAAGAAGCTGACAAGGGCTATTCAGAAATGAATTGTATTATTCCTTTTTATATTTCCCCTGAAATATGGCCCTATGCTTGATACATAATGCATGCTCAGTCATTGTGAATTCCTTTAAGATGACCAGACTCAGCTATGGGGTTCTTGTGTGCCAGGTCTGAGGATCCTGGCAGGCTAGAGAAGACAAATATGCTGCAGCTCAGGTCATCTCTTGTTCCTCAAAGAGGGAATGGAGAAGGCCACACACATTTAGACTCAGTTCTTAAAGATTAATGTAGAACTTGGTTTCCCTGATAAGCTTTAAATTAAAGTTGGAAATTGCCTCATGAAATTCACAAAGGTGCATCCACAAGAAGGGAGAAAAAAAATTCTGATTACAGTTTTATTTGCTGACACTCCTTAACAATTTAAGTTCAAGCGCTATTTTGCTAATTAATGGCTGCTCAAGAAATGCCATGTGTCAGCAATGAATCACTTACTTTTGTTGCTCTTCAATTGTATGTGGATAATGAACAAGGACAAGTCATATAATTAATGCTGAAAATAGCCCAGCTAGGGGACAGAGGCCCATCAATAGGAAGAAGATACTGTATTTGCCAGTATCCATGCTAGGCTGTTAACAGTCAAACTAGTTAAAAGCTTAAGAGGCAACTTTATTGACATATAACCCAATAGCCACGGTACAGAAAGGACAAATAGAGTTAGCTTCAGGGATATTTGGAACCAGGGAGTAGAACACCATCCAGATTCCCACTTTCCATCTTTCACCTTTGCCTTTCTTTGTGCTTCTTCATGCCTTTACACTTTTACATGGGTTTGGGGCCATGGGCTGTTGGTAGCTTTGGACTCACACTTAACACCTCTGTGCCAGAAAGGAGAGGCCTCTTCTCTTCCACTTCAGCTTGAAGTACTTCATGGAAGGACTAACTGGCCATGAGAATCATGTGACCAAGGAGGTGGACTCCACTCTTTAGAAATTTCTTCTCAGAAGAAGAGAGAGATTCCTTCATGAGTGAACAAGACGATAGGTTGTTAAGTATAAGAAGCTGTATGAGGATTGAAATTCTAGGACAGTTTGGATTAAAACTGCCCTCATAGTTCAGAGCAGGAGAAGAGGATGATTGAGTTGTTGAGGAGCTGGGACTTGAATGGGAACATCTACCCAACTTTGAGGGGCAAAATGAAATAATAACCTAAATATACACCAAAATGCTTGGGAGCCCAGGAAGTGAGAGATGCCCCCATGGGTATGGTGGTAACTCCATCTGCTGAATCCTGCTGGTCCTTGGATGTAGTTAATTGGCTGAACTCACCCTTTCTGAACCCTTCAGAGTCTCCAGTGGAACTGTCTTCAGTTTCCTGTCCTCAGCAGAGAGTTCTACATTGGTGCAGCTGGGAGCGAAGTCCTAAGGGTTCCCGTGGCATTTGGAAAGGCAGAATTTTCAACCTTCAAAGCTACTGTGGCTTTGTCTGACTATACTGCTGGATACCACAGCGAGACTTGGCAAGACCGGGAATTATCAGTGGCTTTGATCATGGGCTGGGAATTTTAAATGAATTTATTATAGTGCTTGCTTAGACAGTTTTTTGGAGAAATGTTTCATTTAACAAATTGACTTAGGTAAACTTACCGAAGAATGCTTCGGTGATTCACTTGTTGATTTAAAGGACTATACACTCACTTCCTTGGAACTGGATACTCTAATAGTCCAACTTACAACATGACCTTTTGCTCTGACTGCCCTCCTCTGTCAATTTTTCAGTTTAAGTACGAAGAATTGCCTATATCTCAAATTACAAAATTATGGCTTTCTGGTAAAATGCCAAGGACAGTCCAGTGATGGCATAGCACTGACATTCAACCCAGCTAACTCTGGGCAGTGGTCTGCCTCATACTAGT
The DNA here is from genome assembly GCF_902655055.1 of Lutra lutra. NCBI lineage: Eukaryota > Metazoa > Chordata > Mammalia > Carnivora > Mustelidae > Lutra > Lutra lutra. The sequence goes on from NC_062285.1 coordinate 99,044,654, forward strand.
GAGTGAAAACAACAACAATGACAACAACAACAACAGCAAGAACAAGCATGACTTATTCAGGAAAACAAAGATCATTAGCAGTGAAACTGATGATTGTAGGGTGGTATAACTGCTTTTTATCCAAATGAATGGATTTGTAAGAGCAAAGTCAGTGAAGGAGCTGACAGGCTGAATTTTTTTGTGGTGGTAAACGCTGAAACAATCGGAAGAGCAATTCCTACCCTTCCCCAGAATAGAGGAGGGAGGAAGGAAGATATGGATGGTGTTCAGCTTTTACAAATGTTGACAGAAGAGTCAAAATGTAATATGATAGGTCTTATGAGCTCAGAGCCCTGACACATACATCCTTTTAGGCTAACATCCTATTTGCAAAATGGACAGACACTATTTTTGTAAGTAGTCAACTGAGCTAATGTGCCAGTTCCTTCTTTGATGTTTCAGCTTTAAGAAAGTTGCATTAATGGAGGGCAATTATGGTAATTTGAATTAGGAATGGAATTACGGTAATTGAAAACTTCTGCGGTGACAGGTATTTGGGAGCCCCCGGTGTCCTGGTGCAGTTCTGAACCGCTATTAAGCCCATGGTAATTAGCATTTTCCCCCTGAAATGGCTGAAAGAATAAGGGAACATAAAACAAAATTTGACAGTATGAGAAGGGAACTGGCAACAACATCAAAACCAACAGTCAACACAAAGAAACACAAACACACGGATGGTCTCGGGCTTTTTAAAAATAGAGAATCAGAAGAAAATCACAGCTTTGTGTGGGGCACTGGGGAGGCTAAGCATTTATGTTGTGGGTCTGTAGTCTAGAGCCATTTGCAACAGAAAGATGGAGCCCAGAAAGCCATTCTTGTTTTCTGGCTTTGTTTTCAAGTCAAGTTGTTGCAGGGGGTGCCCTGGGCCCTCACAGTCCAGAGCATGAGAAAGCTATCACTAATTAGATGAATCACACCACAATGTTCATGCAGTCATTCAACAAATGTTTGTTGATTGCCTACTACACGCCAGGCAGTGTGCCAGGTGCCAAAGATATAGAGAAGGCAAGGTTCCTGCCCTTGATTTTCTAGTCTGTGTAAAATTGAGATCTATTTGGATCCATCTTAAAAGCAGGGAAGTATCCTGGTAGCACCAGAGCTATGCTCCTGGCTTCACTCATCCTGGAAGGGTTAAAAATGTTAATTTAGCTTTTTTTTTAAAAAAAGATTTTATTTATTTATTGTCAGAAAGTGAGAAAGAGAGAGAGCACAAGTGGGAGGAGGGAGAAGCAGGCTCCTTGCTGAGCAGGGAGCCCAATGCAGGATTCCATCCAAGGACCCTGGGATCACGACCTGAGCCAAAGGCAGCCGCTTAACCAACTCAGCCATCCAGGTATCCCTAAAATGTTATTTTAGCTTTTAAGCTCTTAGATTTTGTTTCTATCTTGGTGATTTCTCTCGAGATCTCTAAGGATAGTAAAATAATAGAGTGCCTGTAAATTAGTATATGCTTGGCTGCAGATAACAGAGTACCTGACTGAAAGTGTATATGTGTGGTTTACTAACCTCACATAATAAGTAGGAAATTCCAGAGTTAATGTAGAAGGTCAATGGTATCACCAACATCCGGGCTTCCACTCTTTCTGATCCAGCATTTTCTCTAGGTTGGTAATGTCTCCCTAATGGTAACAAAATGGCTACCAAAGCTATAACCTAATGTCTTTACACGATAATATTCCAAGCAGGAAGAAAGGGGGCAGGAACAAAAACACTTTCCCTATAATGGAAGAAATCATTCCTAGGGGAGAATTTCTACCTCCCAGAAACTACTAGAAGACTCCTCCTTATCTCTCACAGGCCAAAACTGCGTCACATGCCCGCTCTTAGAAATTTCATTGGCAAAAGTGAACTGTACTGGCCTGACAAATAATTCCTCATTGCCTGGGCTGGGTACATCTCCATTTCATTAAAATCAGGCTTCATAACGTTAGTAAGGAAGAGGGAGAAAGGCTTTGGTTGTATAGGCATCTGTGTGGAGTCAAAGATGATGGAAACGCCTACAGATACTTTCCCTGTGCTTGTACATTTCTAATTTTTCCTTCTGGGTTAAATAATCTTTCAAAAATCTTTTTATAAGAATGCAAATGCTTCTGAGAATGGCACCACATCAAGTCTCTGATACTTCAGCCTGTTGGATAAACTGTAATAGGAGACAGTGGGACATTATACAGTCACCGGGAGTCTACAAATTGAAGAGGAAAAAATGGGGAAATCATGTAGAAATTTGAGATTGAGAGTGCTGATGATGCATTTTCCCTGTATCATAATTTTACCAAACTCCTATGTAGCATTTGATTACCTTGTCCAAAAGTGGCTGTATTTATTAAATATCTGTTATCCATAGAGCACTATATCTTGTGGACATTTAATCCTTATAACATTCAGGTGAGGTTAAGACTCCCCTTACGAGTAAGGAAGATAAGGTACAGAGAGGTTAAATAACATGCAGACTCAAGCCCACCCAGGCTTGATGGTAAGTCTGCCTCTTTCCACTGCACCAAATTTCCTCTTAAAGCCCAGCAAAGAAGTCCAGTCATTTGAATCTGAGGATGCAATTTATTAGGTTTTTCTGTCTGTTGTGAACTTCCTTGTTATCGGGTGCTAATTTCTGTATAACATTCCTCTCTAGTCCTGCAAGATTATAAACACAGTGGGAGAAAAATTTAAAACTTCACCTTTAAATATCTGAGGTTAACACTGGATTCTTTTGATAAGATACAGGCAATTAATATTCTGACTCTAGGAGGTGCCATCATCAGTGTCCTGTAATGATTTATTTCCTATGAACTGTGGGTAGGATATTTTACATTGAGCAGTTGTTTCAATATGGCAAGAGGGAAGAAATAGGTATCTATGACTCCAGTAGAAACTGTTGTTCTATAATCCTATCTAAATGGCTGGTGTTATTATTTTAATGGAAGGAAATGTTGGAAAATTGGGTGAAATTCCAATTTGCCCCAATAAGAACTGTGTCCTATTAAGTTGGTAGGCACAACCAAGTCTCTCTTCCTGTCACTCCCAAGCAATCTGTTTGTGAGATGCATCAGACAGGCTTCAGGTCAGCAGAGAGTAAATGACCAAGTCAAGTTCCCCAAAGTCGGTGCTTGTCATTACCAGCGAGTCCATGCCCTCTGCATGGAATCTGAAGCACAATTTGGTTATTGGAATCCCTCTTCGAGGGAACAAACGTTTTTTTTTGCTGCTGAACATTAACTCGTATTACAAATGTGATTGAAACAACAAAGTAGTCCATGTCAGAGAGCAGGGAGACTGGTTTTATCGATGAACTGATTTCGGCATCCTGATGACTTATGCCAGATACATGAGTTCGTGTGGGTTTGACAGCCGCTGGCAGTGAAAAGGCTATATGCAAAGGAAGCATCTCTGCCTAGTCACTGCTTCTGCTCCGTTTCTCATCCTGTTTAACAAACAAACATGTAAAAAGGTAAACCTTCTCTTAGTAGTACAGAAAGGTGATTTTCTTGAGTCCTTATAAGTAGAAAGTGGGATGAAACATGCATCATACTTGGAAACAAATCTCATTTGGGAGTGTGAAAGAGCAATTTGACAATTATCTCCATAGTTCTAAGGTCTGAGGAAGAGAAATGACAACATTTTGTTATAAAGCACCTTTAATTGAAGTAATTAGGAGCAAGAAAGCTAGTACAGGCTGGAAGACTGTCAGAAGGGAAATGGATTTCTGGTCAAGTTTGCTGAGCTTGGAGGCTCCTGATGAACTTTTGTGATAATGATTAGCATAATACTTCTGAGGCATTTTTCAGCCTTATCAGAAATTATTTTTCTCTGTCTCATTTTTCTTTCAGATGAAATAATAACGTTTAGTACTTAGCTGGTACCTTTCATTCCTATGGGTCCCCTAGTTCTTAAACAATTTTTCTATCTCCACATGTGTGAAAATGTATCTGTGCAGAGTCATTTCACCAATTGCCAAAAATTTCAGCAATCCCACAGGGTAGTACATTGCAGCTGTTTCGTATTATTCAGCAAAGATACATTGTGTTTGAGGGGTATAAAGTAACCGGAAAAAAAAAAAGGGAAACCCCCCCCCCCAAAGTTAAAACCCAGTGTTAATGCTCTTGGAAGGGGCTAGGAAGCAGAAATGTGGGTATACACAAAAGGATTTGCTCAGAATATACCTATTCTGCTTTAATATATGAGCCATGGAATATCTGCGTACCAAGAGGGGATTGCGAAGTTGATTTTAAAGTACCTTTGAAATATGGTGTTGTCAACAGCAGAGTTTCCTGATGCTGTAGTGGGGCATCCGTTCAGCACTGATGGAAAGCAATGTATGCCACTTCATTGAATTAGCAATATACTTCCTGTAGCCTGCTGTGATTTCCTTAAAGGTCTCCCTCCAGGACTGGCCATGCCTGCTATTTAGGTTTTAGGAGCTGATAAGTGACTGTGATTAGCCATTCAGATTTTATCTGAAAAGAGAGAGTCATTTCGTTGCTCTAAAAAGACAGGGACATTGACAGCATTGGTGTAAATAGAATTTGAAAAGTGTTGACTGATTTTTCCCTGGCAAATAGATCAGTGCCTGGCACGTAGTAGGCACCATCTATTACATGAATGCATGAAAGCTTTGAATTCCTGATGATAGCAGCCCTCGCATTTGTGTGGTGAGAAATACTTTTCAATGTCCTTTCTGAGACATCAACTTTTTTGATTTCCCTAATATTATACGGGACTTAATTTGATATTGTTAATGTCAGAAGAATTTAATGTAAGAAATTAATCATAATGAGATCACTTCATTTTTCTTTGGCAAGCCACTATTCATACTCCTAGATAAATTAAACTTCTAAGGCCTGTACTGTTCATATCCCAGTCTATGGGAAACTGTCTGATTCAGAGACCTTGTTGGCTGTCAAGCCATGTTTTAAACCAGTTGATCCCATTCCATTTTGTTGTCTTTCACATCACTTTCCTGGGCTTTCAGGGACCTCAGGAGCAGGTGTATCACCCAAGGGCAGCCATTGTGTAGGCTGGCCAGTGATGTTTGACCTGTGTCTCTGTTTCCAAAGAGGAGTTGAATTTAGTGGATTTTTCTCTTAAGAATTTGAAATTAAAAACATGGGAAAAATTTCCATCTACCAGGGAAACTGAAAATGAAGTGAGACCATGAGTTAAGCATTGACTATAGCGAGCCAAAGCCATGTGCTGACTTTGACAGAGTCAAGTGAGACATCTGCTTGGTGGGGAAGAGAAGGGAACAAATATACAGAGAATCTGAGACATCATGCATTGCTGACGAGATCTTAAGGTTCCTGAGAAAAAGATGGAGAATTAGTGTGACAACCTCTTCCATCTGTGTGCATTTTTATAACACGCCTTTTAATTTCATGATGTGGCTTAAGTGGGTTCTCGTTTCTTACAATCAGGAGAGTCAAAAGAGTCATTGGCGTGATACATATTGGCTGGATGAAAATAGAAGGGTCCATAGGAAAGATGATGGTGAGCTTGAACTTCTTATCCTGGGAGGAATATTACAGTAATTGATTTCATGGCGTTGGGAGGAATAAACAAACAGTAGCCTTGAAAGATGGCATCAACTTTCTAGACATGTGGGTCCTCTTTAGTTATCCATCATAGTGCTTAGGTGCTGCTCAGCATATGGTTTACAGAAGGTTTCTTGCCATCTAAGTTATTTATTAAGTCAGAGAGTTATTTCTTAAGGCCTTACCTTAGAATTCTTTGGCCAGATTTTCATTGGCTCTTCCCATCTCTGTGTGGTTGATTTACCAGACCAAGTATGGCTGTAAGTCTTGCATTTGGGAAATTAAGGCCCAAGAGCGATACCCTCCAGTTTCTGAGAAGCTTAGTTTTATGCCAAGGGTTCCTCCTTCTATCATTTTGGAGGATAAAGAAAAAAAAGAAGAGTATTGCTAGGGTGCTAACTCACCCAGCTGGTCTCATCTTTCTCTCCCAGGGTGTCCTTTTCTGCTTCTCTATAGCATTATAATTACAGGGGAAAGAACCAGAGAGAGTTGTCAGGAGCCACAAACTATTTAATTTCACCGAGTCATGTCTGCAAAATGTAAGGAATAGTTTTTGTTCCCCTCACAAAGGTGTTATGAGATTCAAATATTAGAATACATTCACTAGAGGCACCTGGGTGGCTCAGTGGGTTAAGCTTCTGCCTTTGGCTCAGGTCATGATCTCAGGGACCTGGGATCGAGCCCCACGTCGGGCTCTCTGCTCAGCAGGGAGCCTGCTTCCTCCTCTCTCTCTGCCTGCCTTTCTGCCTACTTGTGATCTCTCTCTGTATGTCAAATAAATAAATAAAATCTTTAAAAAAAATACATTCACTAAAATGTACTGAGCTCCTCAGTATGGACATATCAGATTATTCTACATAACAGAACTATTTCCCCTTTCCTGTCCCTCTCTGTGCCCTTAAATTGGTATTCTTGAAGACTTCATTACTAGTCTTCCCTTGGGCCCATGCTCTTCCTGGCTAGGCTCATCAACTATGCCTGTGGAAGATGACACCATCTATGCTGATTAATTCCAAAATCTTTACCCCCAATGTATTTTTCTCCAGTTCTAGACTCCAGTATCAAATTCTCTGTCACACATCCGTCTCTAAATATTTCATGGACACCTCAAGAACATGCCAAAATATGTATAGTAGCTTGGAGGTGAGAGGGAAGATGGCTCATGGATTGAATTTGAGGATCCATAAGTAATGCAGGATGGGGAGAGGGTAGAGAATGTAGGAGCAAGAGAGGAAAAACAGGCTAAAGAATTGTTTCTTTAGTGGCCTGTTCCCTGTCAACCGAAGTTGGAACTGTATTTCTGGTATGGTTCTGGCAGCTAGGGTTAACCACAAGAGAAATCTGACTGAGATTTGGAAAATGGGAGTGTAGCCCTAGCCAGATATCAGAATAGGCCCAGATGCTGCTGCATAATGTGCTCACTTACCCGGTCAGCATGGGGGCAGTAGGGATGGCAGCTCTGCGTTTCCTCCCTCCGTCCCCTACCACCACTCTCCTTCAGATTCTCTGAATCCTCTCCTGGGCTCTGTGGTGAAGACTACGTGTTATCCTGCCTGAGACTACGTGTTATCCTGCATGCCACTCATGCCCCCACGGAAGTGATAGGAGAAATGAGGATTCCGTTTTGTTGTTGTTGGCTACCGTTTTGTCCTCATAGCTTCCATCTTGTTTGTTCTCCCCCCACCTCACACTCATATTTTCTTTGGTACTGGCCTGACTCCCTCCAGACCCCGCACTGGAGGCAGAAGCATGTTATAGCTTACACGACCACATAGAGTTTGATCTCTACAATCAATCCTTTAGTTTGTATCATTCATAGTCATTCTGCTCCTTTGATGAATCAGCACTCATCTATTGATTTAATTGATCCATTGATTAGTTATGACATTCACCTTTGCTCTACACAGGAATTTAAGACAAGAGATAAACAGACTGGCCTGTTTTAGCAAATCTGCAGCAGCCACTTCCTTGCTGAAAAAATTTCCATATTTTAAAGAAATGTTTTCCTGTAGAACATCATGTCCAAGACCGTGATTTTTATAAAAAAGAATTTCCAGAGAGTTCTTTTTCTGTAGCAATGATGTTTGTATTTATTTATTTATTTATTTATTTTTATTAAAGATTTTACTTATTTACTTGAGAGATAGAGAGTGAGAGAGAGAGTATGCAGGGAGAGGGTCAGAAGGAGAATCAGACTCCCTGCTGAGCAGGGAGCCTGATGCAGGACTCGATTCCAGGACTCCAGGATCATGACCTGACCCAAAGGCAGTCGCTTAACTGAGCCACCCAGGTACCCTAATGTTTGTATTTTAATTGCTTTATTAGGAAGATTTTTTTTTTCACTGTTAGTCAAACTCTAAGTACTTAGAGCATCATATCATATTTGAAAGGTACTTATATCTTTGGATATTTGAGAGCTCTAATGTACATGGTGCTCTAGAGGTCATGGCATTCACCATCTAATCCAAAAATAGGTCTTTTATATGTAAGTGGGAATTCTGACCTTAAATATACATTTTTCCTTTTGTTCACAAGAAACTTCAAACCTGAATATTGTTTAAAAATATAGTTAAACATATGATTAAAAAACCACTTTTAAAATATAGCTGCCAAATATTTCTTATCTTAAAGAATACTGGGGTGGGGGGAGTGAAGGCTAACAAAAAGGTAACATTGTCCTGAATTATACGTTAAAAAAAATGGAATTCTAATGCATGGTTATCCTGGTAGACAACCCAACATTATGTATCTGAGGTTTAAAACATTTTTTAAATGAAGTTTAATTTGTAATTAAATGTACTGATACCTAATATCATAGGTCCTATTTATAAAACCTGATATTTAGCAAACCTATTGGAAACAAGTTCTGATAGGTCTGTACACAGAAGAATGAACAGGATTTGATATGCTGGCCAATAGAAAGCCACTGTAGGTTATTTCCCTAACCCCTTAGCTTTATTGAGATGTAATAGACATAAAATGTTGTGTAAGTTTAAGGTGTACAATATGATGATTTGATACATGTATATGTTGCAAAATGATTACTGTAATAAGGTTACATAACACATCTATCACCTCACATAATTACCTTTTTTTTTTTTTTTTTGGTGGTGAGAACACTTAAGATCTGTGCACTTTTCAGGGTGCCTGGGTGGCTCAGTGGGTTAAGCCTCTGCCTTTGGCTCAGGTCACGATCTCAGGGTCCTGGGATCAAGCCCTGCATCAGGCTCTCTGCTCAGCAGGGAGCCTGCTTCCCCCTTTCTGTCTACCCACCTCTCTGCCTACTTGTGATCTTTCTTTCTCTCTCTGTGTCAAATAAATAAAATCTTTTAAAAAAAGATCTATGCACTTATCAATACTCATAGGTTCTTGAGCAAGGAACTGAAAGCAATATTTCAGGATGATTAATACTAATGGGCCGGAAAGATGGGTCAGAAATGATGATTAAGTATAAGAGTAATTGAATAAATTATAAAATATGAATTTTTTTCTATTGCAAAAGTAATCCATGTTCATTAGAGGAAGTTTGAAAAAGTCATGTAAGTGAAAAGAAGGGAATAAAACACCTTAAGTCATCATCGCTGAATCTCAAACAATGTTGACGTTTTGGCATATTTTATTCTAATTTTTTTCCTGTTTATGTTACAGAGTATAAATTATTTTTATCCTGATGATTTTTATTCTGATGATTTTTTATTTAGCATTGTTGAATATGCTTGAAATTTATCAGAGAGTCATAGTGAAAGTTTTGATAATGTCTAAACTCATTAGTACCATTTGAGTATATATTTTTACCTTTCTTGTTTTTACAAGTTTATGAAGGTGTAATTTTATAGAGTAAATTTCTCACACATAAAGTAGACAATTTGATGAACTTTGACAGATATACACAGACATGAAATGACCACCACAATCAAGATATTGAACATTTCTATCACCCCCAAATGTTTTATTGTGCCCTGTTACAATCATCCATCCCTAGGCAACCACTGATTTATTTTCTACCATTGTATGCATTTTCTAGAAACATGCTCTTTTTCTGTCTGGCTTCTTTGATTCAGCCTAATGCATTTGAGACTCATCCATGTCGTTACATGTATCAGTAGTTTGTTTCTTTTTATCATTGAGTGGTACGCTGTTGTAGAGCATGTAATTCTTTCCATAAAATGTGTGGGGAACAACAAAACCATGCTGAGATTCAAATGACAGGCAGTTCCTATACATTCATTTCCTAGTGCTTGCGAATCAAATTCATGCCTCGACACAATTACATATTTTCATAATTCATAGAATTTGAGGTAACTACAAATAATCAAAATCCCTAATGTTAAATTCATTTGTTCATTTATTCATTAGAACTGCATAAACTTGCTAGGTACTTCTAGGTACCTGAGAGACATCAGCATACCAAAGTATTTTTCCTTGTTGAGATCACATTGTAATAGGAGAAGATAGGAGATGGTATTTCTGATAAATAGCAAATGTAAACATGTAAATAATCCTGTTAGTTAGAAGCTGGTAAATTTTCCATAAAAAGGAAAAAATGGAGTTGGGTAAGGAAATTTGGAGTGCCAGTAATGTGTTTGGAGGATAGAAATAAGTTCTAAGATTAAACAGAGTAAGCCTTGGTGTTGCCTGAGTTTTAAAATCTGACACTGTCAAAAGATCTATCTACCATAGGATTTTCTATGTAATTCTTTGTAAACATATGGCTATTAATATTCAGTTGAGTGGTTGTATCATAATTTACTTAATGAGAGGTATCATTGAACATTTAGATTAGTTCTAATTTTCATTGCTATATATAATGTCACTATGAACATTGTGAATAAAGCTTATGAATTGTCTATTGTTTACTTAGGGTAGATTTTGAAGAAGTAAATTATTGTAACGAAAGACATAATCTCAGGGCACCTGGGTGGCTCTGTTGGTTAAGCATCTGCCTTTGGCTCAGGTCATGATCTCTGGATCCCTGGGTGCTGAGACTGAGCCCCACCTCAGGCTCCCTGTTCAGCAGGGGTCTGCTTCTCCTTCTTCCTGTCCCTCTCCCCCCAGCTTGTATGCTCTCTCTCTCTCTTTCTCGCTTTCTTGCTCTGCTCTCTCTCTCTCAAATAAATAAATAAAATCTTTAATAAAGACATAACCTTTTTCTTTTACTTTTTAAGATTTCTTAATGTTAAATCATTATTGTATTCCTAAGATTAAATCCTCCTTATGTATATTATTATTTCCTAAAAACCTTGTTAGACTCAATTTATTATATATATGTATTTTATTATTTGTTATATTATAAGATTTTAAAATCTACTTAAAAAAATTAACCTAGAATCTAGTTTCTGTGGTATTTTTTTGTTTCCGATATTGGTATTAAGGTTGCTTTGTCATAAAATAAACAAATAGCTTTCCCTCTGGTTTTCTGTTCTTGGGAATAGTCTTGGGTAGAGTTTTGTTCCTTTGAAAGTATGATAGAACTTATCTGTAAATCCTCTGTTCTGGATCCTTATGGTGGGAGAGATTCCTTTCACGTTGTTTATATATATTTTTATTTTACCTTGACTTTATTTTCTTAGAGTTGTTTCTGTTGTTTTCCTAGTTACTTGAGCTGATTGGTTAACTTATTAAAAAAAAAATTGGACTTCAAGTACCCATCAGAGAGTCGATCATATTCCTGGATTGGGGCAAGTGGTCATCACCAGGCAAGAACCTTATTCATTTAATTGTTTTGCTTTTCCCTTCATCTGCCATCTCCAATCTTCCCTTGTTTCTCCAACATACACTCCTAACTATTTAATATATGTCCTCCCAGCATTGTCCATGTATATATGTATACATTTTTATCCTTAAAAAGTACATAGAATTTTTTTATGCCTTAAAACTTTGTGTTAGTAATTTCTGACCAAGACCGAATAATAGAAGTAATACCCTTAAACAGACACAACAAAAAAACCAGACAGAATATTTCAGTCAATGGTTTTCAAGACATTGGATGTCAGACAACAAAAAGAGTGATCCCAGTGAGATGTGAAACGAATGAGGTGATGCCCTGTGACTTCTCTTGAGAAGCCTAGATGCAGGGTAGGGGAGGCCAGGTGGATCTTGGAAGACTCCCTGTGTTGGACAGATGGAACTAATCATCTGGGGAGATCAAGGTGGTTTGAGTTTGATATGTCCTGGAGAGGAGCAAGCTGCACAGAAACAGAACCCTGGAGATCTACAGTTTGTGCCTCTTATGTATTCAGCAGAGTCCTGATCAATGCATGTGTGTGAGGCTGGGGAAGGAACCATCAGGAAGAACTAGAGGGAATTGTAACGTGTCCTCACAGAGGGCCAGGAACAGTGTCTGTTTCCACCATCCAGTCTGGAAAACCTCATAATTCATGGGACATTGGGTAGAGTGCTCTGGTCTTGCCCCGGTAGTGGGGGAATGATTAGCCCTGGAATAATTACTGCCCCAGCTCTGCCTAACACATTTTAAAAGCAAAACCTGAAATTATCAGTGTTCATAAATAACTGCATTTTAGAGCAAAGGTCAACAACTATAGGAAAACAAACATATCCACTATACAAAAAATAGAATTGGATACCTGGCATCAAATAAAAATTACAAGGCAAGCAATGAAGCAGGACAATGTGATCCATAATTGGTCAGTTGAAACTGAATAAGACCTGACACAGATGTTCAAAATCCAGACAAGGGCATCAAAGCAGGAACTAAAACTATAGCATATGTTCAAAAAATTTAAGTAGAAACATAGATAACATATATAAAAAAAGACTAAACCAAAGTTTTAGGGATTAAAACTGAAATGTGTGAGATAAATAATTCGCTTTATGGGATTAACAGCAGATGAGACACTGTGGAGGAAAAGATTAATCCATTTGAAGGCATTGCTACAGAAACTCTCCAAAAGGAAATACACTGAGGAAAAATGATAACAAAAAGAATAGAATCAGTTAGCTGTGAGACAACTTCAAGAGGCCTAATACACGTGTAGTTGGGAGTCTCTGAAGTAGGAGGGGGAAACAGAAGAAATATTTGAAAAAATAAAGGCTAAACTTCTAAACTTGATCCAGCCTGTAAATCCACAGACCTCAGAAGCTCAAAGAACCCCAACAACAGGAGGAAGAAGCATATCAGAACTGGATTGCTCAAAACCAGTATTATATCGAAATATTAAGAGCAGTCAGAGAAAATGGCACATATATACAGAAGAACAAAGATAAAGATGGCAGCAGATTTCTCTTTGGAAACAGTGAAACAACTTTAAAGTACTGAAAGGAAAAAAATAAATACTCTACTTAGAACTCTATACCCAGGAAATATGTCTTTTAAAAACAAAGAAAAAGTAAAGACTATTTCAGACATACAAAAGCTTAAAAAAATTATCATCTGCTGACCTGAACTAAGTGGAATGTTAAAGCAACTTCTGGCAGAAGGAAAAGGATTCCGGATTAAAAGACAGACATACACAAAGAAATAAAGAGTGCTAGAAATGGTAACTGGGTAATTTTTTCTTTTTTTAAAATGAAGTGAGTTTTTCTTTTTATTTAAATGTCTTTTAACCATATTTACTTACCTATTCCTACAGTGATGAGAACCTAGGTCACCTTCAACACTTTCCTAACATTCAGGCAAAGGTGATAAACCTCCTCATATTTTCTTGTGTGTCTATGCAGGATTTCCCTGGGGATACAGTTCTTGGAAGACTAAAATTAGAAGAAAACTTCTAGATGATAAAACCTCTTTACCAAGAACTTACATATTTAACAGAGAAACTTTGGATACATTCCTTTCAATGTTGGGAAAAAGACACGGATGACCACTTTGACTGCTACCATTAATATAGCACTATACAGGTTCTGGATATTGTAATAAGTAAAGAAGAAGAAGGAACATCTTCATTTGGAATAGGGAGAAAGAATAATGGCTTCATATACAATCCAAGAGAGGTCAGTAAGATTGCTGGATACAAAATTTACAAGTATCTTCTTATACCAGTAAAGACCAATTAAAAGTGTAATGCCATTTTCAACAGAACAAAAACTACAAAGTACTTAGCAGACCACTTCATAGAGTGTTCACAAAAACCTAGGCGAGAAATGCAGAAATATTTCTATTAAAGGACATAAAATAATAATAAATAGAAAGATATATTCGTAGTAGAACAAGTCGTCATTTTAAAGATTTAAGTTTTGCTTCAAATTACTATATAAATTCAATGCTAAGATAATATTAAAAAAGAAAAACAGATATGCAGGAATGCCTTGCTACTTAGACGTAAAACAAAGTCATAGTTAAAACAACAATACAGTATACTGGCATTGAACACAATAAATAGACCAGTAGTAATACATTAAAGCATAAGAGGAGAAAGGAGAGATTATTTGGAATAAAGTCTCCAAACAGATGAAAAACCAAACAGATAAAAATGTCAGAAAATATCTTTGTGCCCTCGGGATGTGGGAGGATTTGCTCTATGAGACTACAGACTCAAACAAAAACCACTGGGGGTAATATTATTGGATTTGTTGACATGAAAATAAAAGATTTCTGTCCATCAAAGAAGATGACAAAGTTAACAATTAGGTAACAGAAAAATATTTGTAAAGTAACAAGAAAAGCTCAAGATGTGCAATGGAAAAATGGGCAATGGACACGGCTAATAATTTTATGAAAGATTCTCAACCTCACTATTCATCAGAAAAAAAAAAAACAAATGAATATGTAACTATAAGTAACTTAATACCACTGAGCAAAAATGACACACAACTAGGTAATATCAGTTGCTGGTGAAGAAAAAGGGAAACTAGAACCTTAAGGTACTCCTGGTGGGCTTATAAACTGAAGATACCACTTTGAAAAGCAGTGTGGCAGAAATAAGAATTTAGGGCTTTTGGTACATGTCGCCAATTGTTTTCTCCCAAGTACAGTTCTTCATAATATTTGATTGTATCCCTTACGTATATTTTAAATTTATAAAAGAATTGTACTGCTACTGTCACTTAATAACAAAGCTGTCTATCTCCTTTACCCATTAATGTTCTGGAAACTTGGTATTTTCCTCTAATTGACTCATATGAGCTTTTATATGAGTTTGCATATAAAAAGTTTTTTTTCTTTTGATGTATTTGCATGAAAATGTTTTGATCTGTTGTGTCTATCAACTGTGTTACAGTTATAAATGGCTCCAAAATATCAGTTATGCACTGGCCACTGGTTGGTGACAGCACTTCTGGGATTTACCAGAGTCTGTGTCACATATGCTCATCATTCTAGGGTTCCAGCTCAGGGAGCAACCTCACCTTTTTTCTTTTGTGGTAAAGGGTAAAAGTCAGGAGAACTGATGGAGATATATACTGCCTCTTAATGCTTCTGCTCTGAACTGGCATCTGGCATGTGTGCTCATGCATCATTAGCCAAACCGAGGCGGGGAAATGAAGTCCACCTACAGGGATGCCTAGGAAGTCATGTAGCAGTGGGCAGGAATGGCTAATCCTCTCACCAGGAATGGAGTGATGAGTGACAGAGAAAAGGAGTGTAAGTTCCTATAGAGCTTATGTGCAGGTGATGATTTTTTTTTTTTTAATTCAAATCTTTTTATTCCTACCTTGCACAGATGTCGCAGTGGAATAGCGGTGTCTCACAGAAGGGTATTTTCACAATACGAATTGTCTCTGGGAATGTATACTGTTGTAGCTTTTGGAGGTGGCAGCCTGCAGCTGACTTGGGTTGTTTAATTGAAGCAGGAAATGTGGTAAACCTGCTGGTTTGCCTGCTGGACGCCGGTGAGGCTGGCTGGCTGACTGTGGTAGTGCTGGCAGTTCATAGCACTTGAAGAAAAGAGCTGGGGTTTTATAGCCAAGAAAGGCTTTGAGAGCGTAAAGGGTGTGTGGATTTTGAGAGACTCTTGAATTCTCAGTCTTTCAGCGGGGCATTGCTTCGGGGGAGCTTTGGTGCCAACAGTAAGCAGACCAGAAAGACAAGTTAGATTCATTTGGGTACAAGATTTTGAAAGGGAAGGAGCACAGCATCAAGGTACAAGCACTTCCTGTTTCTAGTCCCCAAACCTTTTCTGATCAGTAAAGTTCTTTTGATGTGAATGACTCTGCCCTCCTCCCAATACTCTCGTACTCACACTCGAACCTTCCAAAAACAGCATCAAAAAATTAGCACAATCTTCAACTCTAAATCTGCTCTACACATCAATCCTGGGTGTTTGGGAAGATTATTTATTTCCGTGAGTATTTATGGAGTGCTTTCACATGCCAGCTCTATGACAGGTTATGGGGACACACGGATAAATAGAACCTGTCTCCCATGGACATAAGCATAGGTAATTATCTTTTAAGGTAGACTGATACCATACGAGGGGCCAGAGAAAGGACACATTAACTTGGCTGGGAGGAGGGTGGGTCTGATGGAGTCTCACATGAAGCTACATTAAAGTTGAATCTTGACACAGAGGAGAGGTTTTCCAAGCAGAGAGACTGCAAAGGCATGGAGATGGAAAGAAAAGAGAAAACCGAGAGACCCTCTTGGGGCCCAAGCAGAGAGGACATGAGAGAGAGTGGCATGAGGGGAGTGTGCAGAGATAGACCACAGCCATGACAAACAGTGGATTTTTATTTTGAGGCGATAAGAAGCCACTGAAAGTTTTTATAAATATACATATCGAGTAAAGCACATAGATCCGTGCTTCAGAAAATAGCTATTGACAATCTGAAGACAAATTAGAGAAATAGAAGTTTGAAAATTGGTAAACCAGTAGGAGGCTATTGCAACAATCAGAGAAAAATTAATACTCCCTCTAATGAAAGCAGAAGCAGTGAAAATGGCAAGAGACAGATTCAAGGGATCTATCAGAGAGGGAAGTGACAGGGTTTGACAACAGTTTGGATGTGGGAAGTACGAGAGGGAGGAGCCGACAGTGTCTGTCTGGGGTTTGCTGCCGTGGGTAGAAGAGTGAGAGATCACAAGAAAAGCAGGCTTGAAAGCGGGGCGGGGTGCTGGGGAGCTGATCTCATTATCCCAGAAGAAGTCCTATTATAGGATGCTTGGGCTAGAACGTTAAGCACTCCAACAGTTTTCCAGTCTTATTTTTCCATCAGTTGGTTGGATTTCAAGACGGATTGAAACTGTATGCGCATCATTGCATTGGTCAATGAACTTATGGTGTGGATGCTGATTCGGAAGCCAGGGCGGGGCCAGGCGGCCTCTCTGGCTACATCCTGAAGGCCTCGCATCTCCTGACCGATGCTATAATGAGGACGCTGGGTCCTCTGTGGAGCATTTCAGTGACTTACTGTCCTGCTTGGTCCCGGGGTAGGTACACTGCTGGGACTGCAGAGCTGCGGCATCCCTTTTTTGACAACAGCTGCATTGGCTTTCACCTCCCCCTCAGCTTTTCCCTGGGTGGCTGTTCTATATGCAGAGAGATAGCAAGCACTGGAGACAGGTGATGCTGCTGACTGCAAGGGGAGCACACGGCTTCTCAAGGCTTCTGTCAATGCTGGCAGCTAAAGTTGTTAATTCACTCCCTGCTCTAATTAAAATTAGAATTTGCCAGGTCCTTGGTCAAATTTTTCTTAGGAATAATCATGAATAGCTTGTGATGGAACTGACAGGTTTCTTTAATTTTCCCTGGCACAGGCTGATCTCTGATTTTTTTCCCTCTGGATTTAGAGCATCAAAGTAAGCATAGTTTGAAAATCCAAATCAAGGAATTAATTGCAGAGTCCTTGGTCTTTTTTTCCTCCTTAAGGTCATTTATTGGAAGTTTCTGGAAAGAGGGCTCATCCCTGTTGGGCATCATCTAATAGACAGGGTTATGTTCTGACATACCCACAGCATTCATCCCCAGCCCAGGCTCCAGAAGAACATGTAGTAGAAGGGAAAGGGTCTTGGGAAAACAGTGAAAGAGCATCATGGTAAGTAGCTCGCAGGCCGTGTGAGGGAGAGCGAGACATGGACAGTTTATGCCAGCCCTGTTACACACGGCGACAGGCAGATTTATTTTACGCATCGGGACCCCTGCCTCACCTGCGTCCCTTCCAAATTCCTGGGGACAATATGGTGACATGGATATATGTCTTTGAGAAACTTTGTACTCATTCTCAAAAAGCGCCCTCTCGAAACTGTATAATTCACAGTCTCCACAGAACCTAGTACTTTTAATTTATGGCCATAGAAAAAGAAGAGGAAGGAAAAAATCCTAATATGTAGGAGTTCTTTGTGTTCCTTCTACGCTACATCTTAGCTTTATCTGGCTCACTATCACCCCACAACCCTAAATGCAGCTATCTACAAAGCGGGGAAGTTGGGGGCTTGGGGGATGGGGGAGGGAGTGGGATACAGGATTTCAGCTGGCCGCTTTGCTTCTGTCATTTGCATAATTCCAGAAAAACAAATGATGAAAGCAACGACTATTAGTCATTGTGATGCTGCTTTAATTATTTCAAGCAGACAAAATGGTAATATGTCATTTGATGCTAGACTCCTTCTTTATGCTTGCTCTGTTTTGGATATATGTGTGAGCTTTAAAATTAGTCACCACAACATGGAAAGCGCTGTTAAAAAAAGGAGGGAGAGAAAGGAAAAAGGGGAAAAAAGAGACAAGGCTGTGAGTGTGAATGTAAAAATGCATTAAGCTCCAACACAAAAGCAGATGAAAACTGGCAATGAGCCTAAAGCTTGCGGGGTTTTGGACTCCAACTCTGTCACTCAGGACTGGCACTGAAGTGTCATTTTCCAGAGGCATAATCAGAATGACCACGTCTCCACAGCCTCTTCAGCACTGTCGATTTTCTTCTGTTTATTATTAATTTGTCATGTTGTTTCCAAGCATTTCTGCACAATCTTCTCATTTGAAGCACATTTCTGTTCATTACAAGCTCTGCTGAACCCCCATGAGGTAACGTTGGCAACTTTACCATGCTGGCCTTTCCACTGGTGACAGGGAGAGACGGAGAAGCTCCCCTTAGGTCTCACATTCGATCAATACCCAGGACAAAGCTCAACAATGGTAGGTAGACTTGCTAGTTCTATACCTGGCTGCTGGGACATCCTGCTTTCACAGGTTTTTCGCGTGTGTGTGTGTGTGTGTGTGTGTGTGTGTTTAACCGACAAGTTATTTTTAAATAAAAGGCACAGGGAAAAAATGTGTTCTTGTCTTAGCTGCCTCGAGTCCCTGAAAAGGCTCACAAGGGCTATTTACTGGTGATGAAATACAAGTGCCTTGTTGCGGGATGAGATCAGTAAGTAGTGTTCTCTAGCCTTCCTGGTGAACTCTAGGGAGATTAAGTTTGTTCTGCCTTCACTGAGGATTCTTCTCCCTTTAGAAGCAAGCTGTCATGCTCCCATCTAGGTCTTGAGCTGAGTTATGCTGTTGGGACAGATGTGCTGCCCCCGTGGCTTGGACTCTTTACAACTCCTTCTTTGTGATCAGTCCTGACATCGTGGCACTGGACAGTTCAGTAATGGTAGTCTTGGGGCTCATTCTTTCTGGAGACATCTGCTCGTCTACTTTTGCTGCTTGGTTTGATGTTGCTACAAGCACGCTGTTCATTTGCATCCACGGGCCTACCCATGCCTGTCCTTCATTTGGACCATGAATATGTAGTAAAAGTCTCAGGACTCAATTAATTTAGATATTTTGGAAATTTCTGAATTGCAGCTCGATGGGGGAGGTAGGAAGCTTATTTTCAGTGCAGAATATAAGCAAGTCTGTGCTGTGAGGCTATATGAACATCTGCAAAATGGGCTCTTTATGTTTTTTAAAAAACGTGCACTGTAGTGGAACAGAAGCATAATATAACCCATTAGCGTTAGTGTCAGCGTAACAGCCTCTGAATTGCATATTGGTGGGAAAATATTGATAGCAAAGTGTAAACAACTGCAAATGGGAAATGCAATAAAGCTCTCTTCATAGGACTCGTAATTTACAATTAAATAGGCTACATTGAAATGATATGAAGTAGAAGCATGTATGTCCAAAGTAACAGGGAATTTAAATCAAGGCTTGTACTTTCCTATTGACCTATAGGTGGGTAAAAACAGAAAAGAAAGAAAATAAACTTAGTGTAGTATCTGGCCAGTGTGTGGTTGGTAATGGTACAAATAATATTTGTTAATCATATTTTGGATTTGTGTAAAAATTTCAGCAGTAAATATTCTATGTACTCTAGTGCAATTTGCTTACAGCAAATAAGGTATTTTGTAGGAACAAATATATTCTACAATGAGGGAATATGAAACTGAAGAGTTTCCTCACAGGTAGGCAGCTATATTTTTGGATTAGTCTATTTGGGTTAGTCTAGTGAATTTGCATTTACTCTTACAAAATCCCTAAGGCTTTAGTTTCCTCATTGGTAAGTTAATGGATTGATCTAAACTAGTGTTTTCGTCTGCTTTCTATTCTGTCACTCCTGTACCATGTAATAAGTTGAGAATGGTTAAGACTTACTCATCTGGGTCTTGGGAAAATAGTCAACTTCAGACTATAGTGTGACTATGCTTGGGAACAAAGCAGCAAAATTACAAATTTTTGTCTTCTGAGTTGAGGTGGCGCTGGATGGAGGGAAGTTGGAGACATGGACCAGGTACAGATTTGAGGTGGGGAGGTGGGAAAGCAGGGTCTCTGAAGGCAGATTTGGAGTGAACGCTATCACTGAATCTCCAAAGTCCTTCCTCGGATACCATTCGTAGAAGAAACAACTTCTCTGTTTGAGCCTCAGTATCAAAGGAACATGGCTTGGATCCAGCCCTATAGGATGATTTGGAGAGTATCCATGAGTGGTTCTATGGCCCCAAGAATAACAGTGTTCCTTCTCTGAGGTTGCAGGAAGGCTAGACTGGACAAGGATGTGAATGAAGCTCAGAACTCCTTTCCACTTTGTATCTCGGTCTGCGGATATATCCTGAGGACAATGGTTTCCCGTGTGTCTCACTTGAGAGGACCGTGTCACTACCAGTTTGTAATGCTGACAAGCCCCTTATGGGTCTGTGGTAGCTAGCAGGGACAGAAATTGCATGGAGGGGACAGCTCCCAATATTTGCTTTTCTGGCACGATGGTGGTCAAACACATACCCTGCTGCACGGTGTTCTCAGGCGTGGTTACTAGCTGATGGTGACATTTGTGGGGGAAAGTTTCCCCTTCTACAGCCTGAGCAAACACTTTTATGCCTGTGACAGCAGTGTGTGTCTTGTCCCTGCAACAGGTTTCTGGACCACCTCATCCCCACTGTAATGTCCTAGGGCAACAGCAACAGTGAGTGAAATAGAGAATAGATTTTTCATTTCTTCTCTGGGGGCCATGTCTCTTGGAAAGAGTAAGTTCATAAGGTTTTGGGGCTTATCATGGGAAGACATCTCAAGGCAGCAAGTTGATGATATAGGGTCATTCAGGTTGCATATTTTAAGAGAAGTGGCCTGCTTTGGGATAGATGCATATGTGGGACAGGCTCCCATTAGTGACTGTGCTCATGATGGGTCGCTGTTTAGATAAGTAAGAGCACTTATGGGTTTGACTCACTTATGTACAGGTAAAACTGTCTCCGTGTTCTTTCCCAGGGATCCTTGCAGTTCTAGGGGCTGAGAACCTTGAGGTTTCTGTATAATCATTTCAGTTGTTCTTTGGAGAGAACCACTCGTGCTCTCCTGACATTGTAGTGATTATTGGAAGCAAGATCAGTAAGGGAATCTTCTCTCAGTAGAAGGGTACTTGGGGGAAAGGGAAGTTTAGGGAGTGAACATGGTGTGATCATATCTGTAAATACTTATCTTTGCAGTCCTCTTTTCCGCTCTTCATAATACATGCCCAGTTCCTGGTCGAAACTATCCTCCTTCAGGAGAATTGGGATTGTGGTAGTAGGAAGGCAGAGAGAAACACAGCCACCGTTCCGTTTGTGACTTCCAAAACAGGCCTTTGAAGTCCACATGAGAAACAGTAGTTTTAAGTCAAAGCTTTCTATTTTCAAGAGCCAATTTCTACAAAAGCTAAGAAAATCATCTTGAGATGCCAAAGGGAAGACCCTGAAAGAGGCTTGGCATATAGTTTATACCAGAACAATAATTGGAAAAGCAAAAAAGGCAGTGCTTTGAACCCTGACTGAGCATTAGAATCATTTGGGAGAACTATTAAAATGCCTATTCCTAGGCCTTGCCCCAGGCCAGTGGTTCTTAAACCAAGCAGACAAAACTATGTGATTCTCCTCAAGTGCAGCCACAGGTGAGAACAAGGAAAAGTGAGAAGACCATTCTGATTTAGAATGGGATAATGTATGCCCTTGGAGGAGATATCTCTGGATAGAGATCTGAAGACAAGATCTGGGCAGATCCCATAGAGAGGATCCCTTTCACTGTGAAAAACTGTTTAATCCTACCAGCTTCTAACATCAGCTAATTGCGTGGGATTTGAGGCAATGATATTGCCTTTTGAGTATGTGACCCTCTAAGGAGTCCTGTTAGCCATATTCCTCACTCTCTGGGAAGGACTTTCCACAAGCTGATGTGTATAGTTCATCCTGGGTTGAAGAGCGGAAGTGACACTCACCTGTGCCTGGACATAGCTGAGTCCTATTCAGACTTCCCTGGTGGACAGTCCCATTTTCAATGGCTCTGAAACAGAAAGAAGATACCCTAGAGGAAATCCTGGAGGTACGGTGAGGTTTTGTAAAGAGCAGCATCTGAATTTGGAGGAGGCAAGGTTAGACCATGATGAAACTCACATGAAGAAAGGATTATCTCAACAAAATCAAATGATGAACGCTAGGTGTACTTTAGACAGAAAACGAACTGTGTGAGCTCAGCCTTTGACGTGCAATTCTTTCCCTTAATTAGGGGTTACCATGGTAATTTTGAAACAATGCTTGATGCACCTGGACATATATTAGGACTTGGCTCTCCAGTTGGGTGCAGTTGAGATGTTCTTTTTAAAAGTACATTTAAAATTAAAAGTAGCAGAACTGAGTGTGAAAGGAAGCAACACACATGAAGACGCTGGCAATGTTTCTGTTTCCACCATTGAATTTTAAATGGCACAACTGATTTTTAAATTTTTTTTTTAAAGATTTTATTTATTTATTTGACAAAGAGAGATCACAAGTAGACAGAGAGGCAGGCAGAGAGAGAGAGAGAGAGAGAGAGAGAGAGAGAAGCAGGCACCCCGCTGAGCAGAGAGCCCGATGCGGGACTCGATCCCAGGACCCTGAGATCATAACCCGAGCCGAAGGCAGCGGCTTAATCCACTGAGCCACCCAGGCGCCCCTGATTTTTTAATTTTTAATGTGATACAATGGCTTTGAAGGGTACATTCAAAGGCAGTCTTTCTGTAGACAGCATTTAGGTTTTTGAAAAATTGATAGTGATAAAAAGTTCATAAAGATGACAATAGTCATACTTGCATGACTTTAATCTTAATAGGGTGATAAAATAGCAAGGTGTGTGTTTTACACAAAATATATCTAAAGAAAGACATAGAAAGCCTCACTAGGGGAAGTTGGGGATATTGAATCCTCCTTAGTGTCCATGTGTAACTGTTATGAATGGAAATATTTTCAGCCAGAGCAGGATGTTTAATTTCTATGAAGCACGAACCTTAGGAATGTCACAGGTGGTGGTAATACTGAACAGGAAAGCATAATTCTCTGTGCCATGGGCCAAGTCGGCTGCCATTGAGATCAACAGCACTGTGCTTTCCAAAGCACTGCTGGATCACATCCGCATTGGAGATCAAATTAGACTATTATGAGAAATAGTCTTATTTAATGAGAATATAATTATTTTTATTGTGGCTAGTAACAATCATAGTACAAGTGACAGAGTGTGCTAAGGAGCCGGCTGGCTTGGTAACCAGGCTGGGAGGTTTCTGCTGCCCACTCTCCGCGGGCCTGAGTTTTTTCAACTATACACTAGGACAGTCATTTCAATGGCTAGCACAAAGTTTTGGCAGAAATAGTGAATGAACATGGTGCGGCATTTAAAATGTTCTTTAATTTTTAATTAAATTGGGGGAGAAGATGAGGAAGGACTAGTAACTCTTGATATAAGGAGTTAAACCTAAATTAATCAGAAAATTCCTATAACACTATGTTCTTTTCGCAGTTTTTTTTCTGCCAAAAAAAAAAAAAAAGGAAAAAATACAGGATGCCCACTTAAGTTTGAATTTCAGATAAACAACAGTTTTTTAAAGTATATGTCTATCTCATGCAATATTTGGGATATCCTTATATATTTATATATTTGGGGCACACATCTACTAAAACATAGAGCACCTCATATTTTATCTGGTGACCCTAAATAAGGGATCACCTATGAAGTGATATTTGAGCAAGACCTCAAGGAAAGTTTCATGTACACAGTATCTTCTATTACGCCTGAAATTCAACTGCTAAACCATTTCTATGAGTTAAGGCATAATATCCAAGATGTCTTTGTTTAAATGCAAATAAGCACACATCATCACATTATTTTATTCTGGTTTATCTATTCTACAGCCTCCAATAGCTACAGAGAGTCTTCTGGGACCTGTAGGCATAGCTCTGTCCACTTGGCTCTTGATGAAGACAGACAATATGTTTAAAGGGTTATAACGACCAGCAGTGGGTTCTGGAATTATTCTTGTGGTCATGGTCTCAATTTTTGGGATGCCTTGGCTTCTTTTTAGCAATTTTGTACCCATGAAGTTTCACTCTCTCACCACACATTTGCTGAGCCCGTCTATCCCTGGCACGGTGCCAAGTACTATGGATAAGAGGACTAATGAGTAATGATTCTAATCTTTAATTAGGGTTTATCGTCAAAGGCATCAGTAAATGGTAACTCTGCTATAATACTGGGGACGCACTAGAAGGAGGCTCTTGATGCTATGGGAGTGAGAGGAACCCTAAACCAAACTGGGCACTTTAGGGAAAACTTATGGAGAAAGTCATGTTTTAATAGAGTTCAAATGATAATTAGGAATTGGCCAGGTGGGTGGAGTGGGAAAAGGAGGGAAGTGCCTTCTAAGCAGAGATTAGCACATGAAGGAAAAAGGAGAGAATATTCTGTGTCCAGTGAATTCCAAGTAGTAGGTTATGCTGAGATCTATAGTTCCTATTACGTTTGGGGCCCAGGGTATTGACAAGTAACTCTGGACTAGTGGGAGATAATCTGAAAGATGTCTCTATCATGCTGAGAGTTTCTCACCTACCTTCCCATGTTGATTGACTGCACCTGTCGGTTTTCTTTTTAGTGCTCTTGGCAGTTCTGTGAGGGTTAGAGTGTTGTTCTGACCCCTTTGGCAGGAGTTATATCATTCTGCTTGGCACTTTCTCATCCCTCCTGGGTCATGATGGTAGTGATGGGGAGTGTGTGTGCATGGAGCGAGGGGAGGTCAGCAGTGAATTAGAACCCTAACTCGAATTACTCAATACACAGTATTGAGAAACCCAATAGCGCATCCCAAATACTTTCAAGTGTTTTCACTGGTTTGTTGTTGCTACCATGTTCCATTACCAGATTGAAGTGTCTTTGTTATTATTGATGAACGTACTGATACTTAAATTGATCACTGACTTTTGAAACTAGAGAGGGGCAGATTAACACTGTTTTTAAGGAACCAGCCTCTAGCCAGGTTCCTAGACCCTGTCCTGTGCAGAAAAGTTTCCTATTTTCCTATAAAGTCTTGACCTCTGGTATTTTGTCATACCCCAAAGCTGAGTTTTTGGAACAGCTCGGTGAGAAATGCTGGGGAGAGGAGGCACTCATTGCTTCCAGGGAGAACATATAAAGTGGAAGAGCCTGAATTTCTAGAAGGCCCTGGCAGGACTCAGTGGGAAGACAGTGGTTTTGGGAAGGCTCTCTTTGACACTGTCTTTATCTCTGATCTCCCTCTTCAGGTTTTGGCTTGTCTGCTGTGTAGGTACCACATCCAGCTATTAGCTTCTCTTAATTGTGAGCTGATTGCTCTATTGTTTTTGACAATGCCCTGGGGCCAACTTGCTTGTAGTCTGATCCAATTAAAGTCAGGCCTTTTTGCCCAGGTAGTCCTTCAAGGCCTTTTCCTCACCCCCCGGGGGACTCTATTTAGCTTTCCCCTCTCTGGGTCTCAGTTAAAACTCCTAGCCAGTGGTGTTTTACCCGTGGCTGTGGGAGGAACTGCCAGCCACCTCTTAACAGCACACCACAGAGATTTCCATTGTTTTCAATAATGCCCCTAGGCTTGAACTCACCTCTCACTGTGGCAAATAAAGTCAGTCCTCTTAGAAAGAGCTACAGGGCTCTCCTCCTGATGGCCTCCTTCTCTCACTAGGAAAAATGTCTCTACCACTGTATGGGAGCTGGGGTCAGGGACAGTGACTCACTTCTCTCAGAAGGACCATCATGTTCTATGAGTGGGCACTGAGGATGTGTGGTAGTGTCTGGGGTCCTCAGCTTGTCGCTCCTGGTGTGGAATATTTCCCTTTGAGAGAGAGAGCTGAGGTGAGGGTGATCCGGGACCCAGGACTCTCTGTCCGCCAAGCCCGCCATATAAATAGCTTCTGCTCTGCTAGTGGGTGCTGGTGGAGAACGGGAGCTCCAGACCACTCTTCCACTCTTGCTTGGAGTAGTTTCTGCAAATACAGATCAGGGGACAGGCAGTGGGTGTGATAAATGCTGGGAGACTCTCCCTTTCAGGGAGAAATCAGCACCCTAGCCTGGGAGCTGGGGGGGAAGAAGGAGCTCTTTGTGGCAGCACCTGCCTGGAGTATAGCTTTCATCACACTGAACTGTTCTTACGAAGATTTATTAGGTTTTCTTGGATAAATGTTTCTCCATTTGCTATATGCCCTTAGGACGATTTCCACAGACTTTCAATTGTTGTTTTTTAAATATGATTTTCTCCAGTTCTGGTACTTCCGCACGGGAGAAGGTCCACAGAGATCCTCACAGCACCACGTAGAAGTGTCTCTCTTTTACATCGTTTTGTAAAATGTTATGAATTGTTATGAATTCCATTTTGAGAAAGAGCTATACTTTGTTCAACCTCTCCTTTTGTTTTGGGCATTTTAATTAGGACACATAAGAATACTGCTGTGGTCATCACTGTGGCTTGATCTTCACATAAATCTGATATTTTACCTTTCTTTTTCTTTATTTTTTAAAGTTCCTTCAGTTTTATAGATGGCTCTATGCTAGCATCTAGCTAGAGTCTCACTAATGGTCCATGTGGGCTTGACAGTAAATACCATTTTTTTAGTATATGTGCTGCCGAAGCGAGCACAATAAATACCATTTTTTTATTAAAATCTGTCTTCACAACATCCAGTTTATATAATAGCCAAAAGAAGATTCCTTAACTCCCCCTGTGTCAAAGACTTTGGTCTCTTTGGTATGATCCATTTCATCCTGTTTCCTTTAGGAAAGATCCATTCAGTCCTCAGCTTATTTGGGTAGCAAAGGCGATTTTGGGGTTAGTTCCTGGTTTGGCTTTTCTAGTTCCGATAACTAATTTCTCCCATTTTCTAGGATCTCTATGCCATCTCTTTTCTCAGCTGGTCCTCAAGTCAAGTAGTACCCAAATATTTTAAATAAAAAACCTGATAACACAGGATTTCCATCAAAATTAAGAATTGTTTCTTCATATGTTTTGGGAGTTGAAGTAGGAAATCCTAAAAGTAAATTTTTCTTACTTTAAAATTTCCCCTAAGGACATTCCTGGTGCTAATCATATTTTAAAATTCTTATCTCTTATGTTAGGCATTCCTCATTTCTAGAAGTGTGCCACAATAATAAGGACACAATTTACAAGGACTGCATGTTAGCAAAGATATTTAGGAGTGAGGTGTGTTTTTGCCTTAGTTATATAATTGGCTAGACTAAATTGAGAAACCAAATTCCTTGTCTTGTTCAAACATTCAAGGAAACATATGTGTTCAGCTGTCATCCTTGTCCTTATTTTCCTACACCTAGACTGCTTTAATTAGTGGAGCTCTCCCTTTTTCATTTCTAAATTAATGAGGAGAATATAGCAGTCATCTTCACAAAGACCCTTTTGGTCATTTGATACCCTCTTTAAAAACCATCCGTGTCTATAGGGAAATGTGACTTACTCTGTCACATTACTTCAAACAGTTCTTTAAGGTTATGGTTTCCAACTCCTTTGCAGGAAAGTCTCTACTGCAGCTACTGTGGCCCATTCATTTTCCCCTGAGTATGTAATGTCCATTCTCACCTCTTGTTCCTGCTTCGCTATCTCCTCCACCTGGATTGCTTCCCTAAACAGCTTCCATCCATTACTCCTAATTATTTTTCAAAACATAGTATAATAACACGGGGAAGCTAATCTTTCCAGATATAAATATCTTTTAAATGGGGTAAAATTAAAGCAATGGTGCGGAGAAGAGAGGTGTGCAATACATCTAAATAGAAAATTTGGTGTATGAAGAAAGGCTTTTATTTTATTTTTTTAAAAGATTTTATTTATTTGACAGAGAGAGAGAGAGATCACAAGTAGGCAGAGAGGCAGGCAGGGAAGGGTGTAGAGAGCAGGCTCCCTCCTGAGCAGAGAGCCCGACGTGGGGCTCGATCCCAGGACCCTGAGATCATGACCTGAGGCGAAGGCAGTGGCTTAACCTGTTGAGCCACCCAGGTGCCCCGAAGAAAGGCTTTTAAATTAAATGGAAAAGTTGGGTTATTTACATGGCTACTCATTTGAAAAAAAAAAATGAAGTTATAATTATACCCACTCTCATGCAAAGAAGAAGCCCCCACGTGTCTGGGCTCATGTTTCCATGAGAGGATTTATTTCTATAGAGTAACCCTGATGGCCTTTTTTGATTGGCCTCACTCGTTCCTCCTCCAGGAAGTAGGTGTGATGTACCTGATTGAGGGATTTTGGAAATGGGTCTAAGCCACCTCAGTGCTGCTCCTTTAGGACTTCTCTTATTTGTGGAGTGGTCTGTTTTCAGGATGTACATGTTCTCTTCTGCCTTGCTGCTATTAGGGAGGTCTGCAGTTTTCCAAATCTACCTGAACTAAGTGCTAAGTTTATCTAAGGGACTGTATAGTGGCAATAGGTTAAACTGCATTTGTAATTTAAATCTTATCTGCAACAAAGCCAATTAAAAAAAAAATACGCATCTCTCTCATAACAGCATCTGCTTCTCAATTGGCTTTGAACTTGGAGTAGGAAAGAAATATGATTACTTATCAATCTAAATCTCTATATCCAAACCTAAAAAGCCATTAAAAGAAAGGGGGGGGGGAGAGGGGGAAAAACAAAGTTTCTGTCTATCAAGGCTCAGCACTTCTGTTATCATGGAAGGTCATGGTGAAATCTTTTCCTTTTTATCAGTCGTCCGTTGATATACATCATTTACCACTTTCGTCTTGCTAGGTGTTTTTGTATTTTGAGTTGTGTTACGTAGTTTTTACTAGAGTGTGAATGTGAAGGAAGATATGTTTTAGTCATCTTTGAACACCTGAAGTGCTTGCTAAAGAGTAGATGCTCAATAGACACTGAGTGATATCAATTGTGCTGAGTGGCTCTTTTATGATTACTTCAAACTAGTTCCTGGTACAGTGACTTTCTTAAATAATAATGTTATTGAATTATTTTCTACTTTCCAATTTTCAAAGTGCATTTCAAATGACATGGCTTACTTTATTTAATCTTTAAAGAATCCTATGAGATAGGCAGAACAAATCTTATTTGCATTTCTTAGATATGACAAAAAGATCTCAGAGAGGTGAGTTACTTGCTCAGGGTCATGGTGCTTATAAATTACAAAACCCAGTCCTCTAATTCCTGGGGGATAACTCTTTCATTCTGCCACAGCTATCTCTTGTACAATGGTGAAAACCTCAGGTGACTTTCCAGAAATGTAAAGAACCCCATAGCAGTAGAAAGTATATGACATTTCCAAGGCACCAGTTGAAATTTGACGTGAAATTCCTTCTGACGTTTGTAGCAGCTCTAATTATTTAATCAATTTAATAACAGAATATTTAAAGCAGCCACAGAAATCACCGGACATAACTAATTTCATCCATAAACCAGACATTTTGCACCTTAATTTTCACTCTTCAGTTCTGTTTTGTGAACTAATTGGCAACATTTGATGAAAATTTAAGATGGAGACAGACTATAACAGGTGGAGCAATCACATCTTCACAAGGAAATTAATTTATACACACACACAAATACACACACATATTCATAGGCTCTGTGCCTGCCAAGAAAAGAGCCCCAACAGTGTGGTTAGCTGCAATTATGGCTAAGTGTCTTAAAACAATTTTGGCATATCATGGTGCCCACAGGAATCACAGGGATCTCTTTGTTCTTGGTCTTCCAAGCACGTTTCATTCTCATATAAATTCATCCTTGCAAGTTTTCTTTGTTCTATTTTCTTTGTCAGAAAAGTAATTTGACTACATCCCGCTCCTCGTTTGGTGATTTGGGGATGTCGGGAAAGCAGCTATCTTGCAAGCTGGACTAGAACAAAGTGTGTCAGTATGATTTATAGGAACTGCTGTGATTCTCAGCTGTGATGAACAGACAACTCCATACATGACAGTAGATACGCACAAATGCCTTTTTATGAGAATGGCTTTACTTGAATTTCCTGAGATTTTTTTTTTAATGCCTCTGTAATTACATGGTTATTATTGAATGTTTGAGTAGAAGTGGTCTTTGATTACCTTGTATCTTCTCTTTGGTGAATTCTGACATGAATTTTTCTGGCTTGACAATTGTAATAAATAAATAAATAAAATAAAAACCCTCTCTGAATTAAGACTAGACTATAGAACTGACTGAAAAGAGTCTAGTGACTAAATGTAATTTTCTTTAATATGTAATTTGGAGTGTATTAGGTACACTGTATGAGGTAAAATGTGTGATTTGTAGTAAGTAAGAAAACTCAAAATTGGTGATAAGTCCTCGTAGTTCATTCTTTCATATAGCAAGATTGAGAGGGGAAAAAAGACTTTATTATTATAAAATGTTCTATTCAACTCTTCAGTCAAGATAGATCAGGAGGAAGGCACATGAACTATCCAGTAATTGTTTATTTTTGAAGCCAATATATATTTACAAATTGAAGCCAAATATATATTTTCAAATAGAAAATGATATATGTTTAAGAAATTTCTGCTGCTGTTTCTCTATTTCTAAAAATCAAAGTCACTCAGTTTGGTTTTGTATGTTGTTTTAAAACAAGACGATTAGTTGTGTTGTGTATTCACAGAGAAGAACACCTGTGCCTTTTCCCCTTCAAAATAAAAGCTGATTATAAACAATACATGTTCATTGTAAACAAACCCCAAACTACACATTACACACACACACACACACACACACACCCCACAGAAGAAGGCAAATAGTATGTGAAATGCACCCTATCACTCAAGACAATTGCTAATATTTTAACAAATATCTTATCAGACCTATAACTATATAGTCAGAAACATAAGCATACTTACTAAAATTGGATCAAACAAAATACATAATCTGTTTTATTTACTTATTAAGATTTTATTTATTTATTTTGGTGAGAGAAAGAGAGAGAACATATAGAAGTTGGGGGATGGGCAGAAGGAAAAGCAGACTCCCTCCTCAGCAGGGACCCTGGGCTCATGACCTGAGCTGAAGGCAGATGCTTAACTGACTGAGCCACCCAGTGGCCCTGTAATCTGTTTTAATTCATCAATATATTATGATGATCGTTATTGCATATCGATCTAAATATAGATTTTTATTATCATAACTAGGGTTTACAATGTGTTCCAGTGTAAGGATACTCTATAAATACTTTAATTCTCCATGGATGTATTTCATATTATTTTCAGTTTTGTGCCTTTATAAATAATGTGGGTTCAAACATAAATATGTATATATCATTATACAATTCATTTAATGAAATTTTATTTGGTGTTTTTTATGTACCAGACATTATTCTAAGTGTTGGTGGTATAGTAGACCATTACAACCTCTGCTTTTATAGAACTAACATTCTAGAGAGGAGATCAAGTGAATAAGTAACCAAGATAGTTACAAATAATGATATATGTTTGGAGAAAACAAAATAGGCAAATATGATAGTACTTGAATGACAGAGAGGTAACTTTAGGTAGTGTAGTCAAGAAAGGCTTTTCTAAGGAAATGGGATTTTATCAGAAACCTGAACAAAAGGAGTCACAAAGAGAATTTTCCAGGCAATTGTCCCAGCCCTGACTGGGATGACCTTGAGTGTTGGAAGGACAGAAGTATGACTGGTGTACCTCTAGTGCAAAGAGCCTTAGAGAGAGAGAGAGAGCATTAGAAGAGGAAGAAAATAAGAGTGGAGAAGTAGGCAGAGATTGATCCTTTAGGACCTCATGGGCTGTGACTAGGAGTGTTAGATTTTATTCTAAGTAGAGTTTTTTTAAAGTTCTAAATGCTGTTTGAGGAATTTAAGTGTGCATGTGTGGAGTGCTGATTGTAGGTGAAGGGGCAAAGGAATCACTCATTTATTCAATCTATCTTCCATCAGATGTTTATGGAGCAATTGTCTCATGCCAACCACATTTTAGTTCCTATAATATAGGGGATATGAAGGATTCAGTAATGACCCAGACAGAGAAAGTCCCTGCTCTTTTCAACTTGACATTTTAGCTTTATATAATAAAATGTCAGGTAGCAATATATGTGAGAATTAAAACAGGATAGTGGGGTGTGTGTGAATGGGTGTGTGTGCATGTGTGTGTAATTTTAGCTGGTATTCTGGACATTCTTTTAGAGGAGATGACACTTAACAGAGTTCTACAAGCAATGAAAAGTCAGCCAAGCCAGTATCTGGGGGATGGTTGTTCTGGGTAGAAGGAATGGCGGGATCAGCCATTCTAATTTCTGATCAGAAAATCAGGACAATGATTTTCTAGATGGCAGGCTTAAACAATCCAGGAGAACTGGTGGCCAGACTGAGAGCACAAAGTGTTAGGGCAGTGCTAGACGATGAAGTCAGAGAGGGAGCCAGGAGTCCAAAAGGCCAGGGGAAGATTTTAGTTTTCTTTTAAACATAATGAGAAGAGTTTCTAAGGTTTTGAGCAGGAGAGCATATTAGAAACAATAATCACTTAACAAATATGCTACAACTTCTCACCTTGGTTGTCATTTATTATTCAGTTATTTGTGGGGTGTATTACTTTTGTACTAGAAGAGTTTTAAATTTGTATGGAGTCACAGCTATACATCTTTTCATTTTAAGTTCTTTCTTTGGTGTTATGTTTACATAGCCCAGTATCAGCTTTCTGTTCAGAATTAAATAAGATTTGTATAATCCTTTATATTCCATGGGAAACCTTTCCTGAAACATTTGAAAATTCCTGATGGCTTATATCTCATGGTGTTTTCTGAATTCCTGCCTTATTAGACTTTTCACTTTATGCGCATGTCACTTTCTGAGTGTTTTCATCTTTTGGTTCTAAGCCAATTTATTCATCATTCCTTGACTTCCTCTAATGCCATTCACATAAGGGATTGTACTTTACTTTTTTTCCAAATGACCAGTCAAGTTACTGATTAATTCTCCACCAACCTAAAATGCTATTTTAATGTATTCAGAACTCCTTTATATGCTTGGGTCTAATTTTAGACTTGTTAGTTTATTCCATTTGATCCAATAACCTAAAACATGGTTTTAGTTACAGTAAATTTATAATTATTTATTTATTCATTAAACACATTTATCGACTAAACATTATGTGCCAAACACTGTAGTTGATGCTAGGAACATAATGATGAATGAAATAAACATGACTTCTTTTTGTGGAGCTTAAATTCTATTGGGAAGTTACAGATAATTAACAAAAGAGTAATACCTTTATTTTATTTTTTAAAAAATATTTTATTTATTTATTTTGAGAAAGAGACAGCATGAGAGAGAGAGAGAGAACATGGACAGAGGGGAGAAGCAGAGGGAGAGGGAGAAGTAGACTCCCTGTTGAGCAGGGAGCCCAATGTGGGACTCAATCCCAGGACCCCGAGGTCATGACCTCATCCAAAGGCAGATGCTTAACCAACTGAACCACCCAAGTGCCCAAGAATAATACCTTAAAAAAAAAAAAAACCATTGTTATGAAGAAATAAATAATTAGGGTGAAATGACAGTCCTTCTAAGGTAAGCTTTATAGAAATTCGGGAAAGGGTTCTGGGAATTTGACATTAAATTTGAAAACAGAGAATGAGAAGTACTGGCTATTTGAAGTGTTTTGAGTAGGCAGAGATGAGACCAGAGCAAAACCTGGAGTTAGGACTTCAGTTATGTGAGGGAAGGTGACATGATTCTTCTGCTTAGGAGGTCTTATATTTTTTGTCTTATATTTTTAAATCTTGAACTTTCATTTCTTCAAGAGGGTATATACTTATTTTTCACTGTATTCAAGATCAAATCAGAAATCTCACTTTCATGTAACAAATTGAAAAAAAATCTTTATTTTCAATTATTTTCTTGTTTTCTTCAGGCATATTAATTAACTCCATATTGGATTTATGTGGCTCTTATGTCATATCCACCATTTTTTCTTTAATTTCTTTCTCATTGTCACTTTCCTCTTTATTTCTTTGAGACTTTCTCAAGTCTGTCCTCTATAGATTCTTTTTTTTTTTTTTTTTTTTTTACTTTTCTTTTGCTTTTCACTGCTTTAAATGCTGTTTTCCAATGGTGTATCTTTCCCTAACATCTTGATTTTCTTTGCCACTTCTCTTTTCATCTTTCTTATTTTTTGGTCATATCATCTTGCATTTCATCTCCTGTTTTGTAGAGTTCTTGATTTCTCTAATTTCCTTTATAGGACAAAATAGTTATTTTCTTTAGTACTTCTTATCTGAATTATCTCTTCCTCACTGTGTGTCCTTTTTCTATCATTTTTATTTTATACTTTCATTCTTTTCTTCATTTGGTAGACAGAATTTTTGTATAGATCCCGTGTTTGCTTTATTTTACCCCTCTCCCATTTATTCCTTAGTTGGGGGACATTATCTCTGGTTATGCTAAATGCCCGCATTCTTGGCCAAGGTTTATTTGGCTTTCCTTTTTCTTCTGACTCTTAGTTCAATATTTCTATGAATTAAACTGGAAGACTAGGTCAGGCAGTGGCTCTCATTCTGTGGTCCACAAACCACCACCAGCAGCATCAGTTTGTGAATTTGTTAGAAATGCAAATCCCTGGGCCCCCACCAGCCCCAGATCTCTTGATCAGAATCTCTGGTGTGGGACCTAGAACTTTGTATTTTAAGAAATCTTGTAGGTGATTTTGAAGCTTATAAAGTCTGAGAACCACTGGTTTATATGTGTGTTCCTTCCCACCCCCAGTGGTTCCCATTCTATTTATGCTCATGTCACATTTCTAAATAATAGAATTTTGGAGTAATATATTTGAAAGTTATTATACAGTTCCCTTGGTAGTGTTAAGTGTTATATTTCTGTTTGAGTAGAAGAATATATGAGAAAGAATACCCAGTTTACTACTCTGGTATTCTTTCTCATATATTTAGTATCAATAATATTTTTGGTTTGTTTTAGTAAATACAAAATCTTTTTGGGTTCTTCTTATCTGCTGTTTATTATACCTTTTATGGCTCATTGGTTGCAAATTGTACCTATGTTGTATGACTTGTTCACTTTAGTTGCTGATAGATATTGCTGTCAATAGTGGGTGTTCTCAGTTGTAACATGTAAAAATTTTCACACTGATCCAAATTTGGAGAAACAACTGTGGTATATGCATTGATGTTCTGTTATACACATTTAAGAGCCAATGATTTATATTATGTGTTGAATTATATTGAGTTTTATAATGAATAAGGAGAGAATTAGGGCTATGCCCCAACAGGTTGATCTTTTTTCCCCCATGGATTATCTATGAAAGAATTGGAAGAATTATACTGGAAGCATTTTGGGTTTGAGAACATAGCCTGCTCTGTTGTGGGGGAAGGTTGGTTCTTTTTCCTATTTGGGAATGAACTAGCTAATATGATGCAATGTCAAATTAAAAAGAACATGGGATACCTCGGTAGCTTAGCCAGTTAAGCATCTCTTTTCAACTCAGGTCATGATCCCAGGACCCTGGGATTGAGCCCCAGATTGGGCTCCCTGCTCAGCGGGGAGCCTGCTTCTCCCTTTTCTCCTTGCTTGTGCTCTATCTCTTTCTCTCTCTTTCTCAAATAAATAAAATCTTTAAAAAAAAGATAAAAGAACCCCTATAAGGATGGATTATAAAGAAATCTGGGAAAACTTTTGAGGCTAATGGATATGTTCATTATCATGATGTGTCAGTGTTTTCATAGATGTTTACATATATCAAAACATCATGTTATATACAGTTGATCCTTGAAACAAACCCATTCAAACTGCATGGGTCCATTTATATGTGGATTTTTTCAATAAATATGGTACTATAAATGATTTTCTTTTGACATTTTCTTTTTTCTAGCTTGCTTTATTGTAAGAATATAGTTTATGATGTATATTACTTATAAAATATGTGTTAATTGCCTGTTTATGTTATAGGTAGGATTCCCTGTGAATAGTAAGCTGTTTGATTCTGGGGGAATCAAAAATTACATGTGAATCTTTGTGCAGGGGCCTGGGGCCCCTAACCCCTTTGTTGCTCAAGAGCCAACTGTACTTTAAATATATACAATATATTGCCCATCAATTACACCTCAATAAAGCTGTTAAAAAAGCCCCTTGAGTTTTATAGTTATATAGTCTATATAGTTATATAGTTTATATAATTTGCTTTGTAGTATAGTTTTGTGGATGTGGGTCACTGGTTCTAACTATGACTCTAAGTAAATTTTAACTGTCTTTCTACCATTTATGGGGCAGAAGAAAAAATATGGCATGAAGTGTACCTTTTCTAGGCCTATCATTATGATTTTGAAGTATTTCTGACACACAGTGAAAAGGCAAACTACAAATGATAATGGTTAACTCAACATCTATCCCCAGCAGTTTCCAGTATGCTAAGAATGGAAAGCTAAAACTTTATTCCCAGATTTCCAGAAATCACATTGAGATATGAGTTATGTTTCACTAATCAGATACTGATGTTGCCGAAGACTTTGATTAAAATATAAACATAGGCAAGAGAGCTAGCTCTCCCATAACCGTGGGAGCATGGATTATGGGAGAGGCGACATGGTTCCGGAGCTGGCATATGACATAGTGACCCTTTAACATGGCAGTTGGTTTCCTGACCACATGTTTCCTGTCACAGCAGTGTTCCCAGTCATGTCAGAGTTAGTATGGTTTTGCAGTCAATGGTAGTATAAGAAGGACTCCTGATTTGGTACCTTCCTGCAGTAGTGATGGTCACTTTCTCAAGTGCTGCTTCATAGCAGAAGCAGAGTGGTTTTAAGGGATAGCAGTTGGTCCTGAGAGATTAGCCTGGAGCCTGTTCCTCTAGCTTTTCAAAATGTATGAAAGGACACAATTTTCTATATAAAACTCTTTCTGCTTAAACCAGTTAAAGTGGATTCTGTTGTGTGCAGCTGAGACCTGAGTGATAAAGTAATTAGTACCAGAAATGGCTGTAGGCAATAAAACATCGAAGAAATAGGACTTGATTATATTAAGAGGCAACTATGGCAGAGAGTGAGCAGTTGCTAAGTTACTGCTTGTGGTCATCTGAAATAAGTTACCTGTTGAAAGCAAGGGTATAGAAGAGAGGGTGACTACTATGGTAGATCACTATGGGGGACATGAAGAAAAAAAGGACATAGAAATATTTTTTTCCCCCTCTAAATTATGCCAGTGAGCTAAAAGAATGAAAGAGATAGGCTCAATAATTTAAATTTTCGGCTCTAGTAATAATTTGAAAATTACGGAATTTTTATAACTATCCTTAATCGCTCATCTTTTTAGCCTCAAGACTAATTTAGATGGAAATCATATGGAAAGTCTGATGCTGCAGGTTGTTGCATTACAAGGTAGATTGAATTTATAGTTTGGTCTGCTCATTTTTCACAAAATTGAAAACATTGCTTTAGAAAAATTTGGACCCCATCATTGAAATGATGTCACTTTAGAAAGACTTGCATAAGTCTGTATAGTTTGTACTTCTGAACCTCCCCAAGACTCTTTGGGCAGCAGAAACAGCTCCTCTCTTGTGTGATGATGCTAATCTTGCTTTGCATGAAGACCCTAAAACAGCCCTTTCTGAGGCAGTCTTTGCAAAGAGATGATAGTTCTTCTGTAACACCCTTACTACCCTTACTGTTTCCATGCCTTTAGCCGATCAGATCCTTGAATGTTTCTGAAAACAACTGCAACATCAAGCCTTAGAGAAAAGGAGTTAAACAATTTTGCTAATATATTTATAGCAGCAGAAATCTGAGGATTATGTGTTAGAAACAGATTTTGAGGATAGTAGACCAAGGCTTTGATGGGGCTGAATTTATTAATAGGGATACAATTACCAGAGATTTGGGATTTAATGCGTAGCTTGAGTGTTTGAGAGTGTTTTTGTTTGTTCTGATGGCTGACTAAATCTTAGACTTAAAGGTACTTTAGGTTAAATGAAGTAGAGATGCTAGAAATTCCTTAGTATCATGAAAAGGAAGAAATTAGAATTTTAGAGAATTAGGAATGTTAGAATGAGATTAACATGTGTGATCAACTCAACTTTCTCATAACTGTGCTTCTCAAGAATACTCAGATCATTGATAAATACATTGATGGGGGATAACTGTGGCTGGATGTCATTTATAGGTTGAAAGAATGGATAGAACGTGCTGCCACTGAGACAGAATCCCAACTTCAATGGGAATGATAAAGGTTTATGTAGCAGAATGCAAATGTGGTACTATGTCAGATAGGCTGAGCAGTTATCTCAGTAGGCAGAAGTGGTTTGATGGCAAAAATTCTTAGTGGGGACTTATTGGTCTTGGAACCCTAGGAATGAAATAGATGGGCAGCTCAACGTCAGAGAATAGAGGCTTGATCTGAGACATTATAATAATCATGGTCTTTCTACAAATTCCCAAACCTGAGTCAGTACATAGACCCAGAGCCTCTTGAGTGAAAGGGAATCATTGTTGGCTCTCCCTGAGACTTTGGATTCCCCCTTTTTATTACAAAGGATTTCTCTAATCGTCTCCTTTTTCATCATGGGCCACCATGAAATCCAAATTTTCGGTCAACCAATGATTAATATATCCTGAAAGAAAGACTACTAAAACATTGCAAGTATGTACTATAAATCTTTCTCCCATTGCTGATAACAAGGTAACGATGTTTGGGGTAAAGGAAGATATCGGACCTTTCAGTGATTATTGATAATGGTTCTGAGATAGCATTAATTCTTGGGGTTCTGGTCACCATTATGGTCTACTGGTCAGAATGGGGGCTTATGAGTTCTAGTGATAAATAAATGGGTGGGGTGCCTGGGTGGGTCAGTTGGTTAATCATCTGACTCTTGATTTCAGCTCATGTTATGATCTTAGAGTTGCAAGATCCAGTCCAGCATTGGGCTCTACACTCAGTGCAGAGTCAGCTTGAGATTCTGTCCTTCTCCCCTGGCCCTGTCCCCAATCGCACAGGTACCAGCAAGCTCTCTCTCTAAATAAATAAATAAAATGAAATAAATAAATAAGTAAATAAGTAAGTAGAATTTTAGTCCACGTCCACCTCAGAGTATTTTTGGTGGATTCATGTATGGACATTGTGGGTATTTTTCCAATTCCAAAAATAGAAGTTAAAAATATATATTTTCAACAACTAGCAGAATCTACACATTCTATGCTTTCTGTGGCAAGTAACTAGTCTTCTTTTGAGAACCGTCTCTTGGTGTGCTATTAGACTGTAGCAAAGACTGGATATTAACTACAGGATACAACTGAGCTGCTTCTCATGAACTGAGTGGTGTCTGATTTGTCAAGTCCTAAATTAGGGCATGTTCGCCAGCACTCCATTGTCAAGTGGAAGTATAATACATGCTCTAAGGCTTGTGCAAGTCCTTCTGCTGCACTCTATTCTTTCCTCCACCTGCCCTCAGGACCTCACAGGAAGTTCCACATAACCTGGAATAGGAAAAAAACCTCAAGTCTGCTTATAGATGGTTCCTGTAGCAGAAGCTGTAAATGGACTGACTCCTGAAACATCACAGCTTTGCTCAGGGATGTTCCTGAAATACAGAACAGGAAGGAAATGCTCCCAATGGATGGCTCATGATATATCTCGTTATCTACCTTGCCTAGAATAAAAAATAGCTGAATGGAGGTGTATATTTTGACTCATGGGCAATGGCTTATGGGTTAGAAAATACAATATTGGTGGATTGGTGACAACGAAGTTTGAAGAAGAGGTGGGTAGGTAGACCTTTTGGATGGACCCAAAAGGGTCTAAGTCGTGTGTTCTTTATGACTGCTTTGCCAAAGGTCCCACTTTGAAGATGAAGTCATCATAATCACGGGACCATGATGCTCATTCAGTAGATGAGAGAAAATCTTTCTCCAGCCATACCAGTGTTTGCAGTGAATTAATAAAGTGATGGTAACACATGTGAAGTTTCTACATCAGCTCAATAACATGAATTTTCCTCAGTCATAGTTGATTTGTAGCCATGTTCAAACTTCCAGAAACAGGAAAAAGCCTGGGTGGCTTAGTGGTAGATAGCTTTTATTAAACTGCTCTATCATGGAGTAAGCAGTGATTTTCTTCACTGGAAATGGATTAATCAATCTGAATTTGGATTTGCCCTCTTTGTTTACTATGTTTCTTTGTCCAGACATCTGAATACTCACTAAATATCTTATTCACAGTATCCCACACAATACTTTTTCTGACCAAAAACCAAATTCCATAGCAAAAGAACAAAGGTATCAAGTTCATAATTATGAAATTAACTGGTAATATATCCAGAAGCAGTTGCCCTTATAAAATGTTGGGATGGAACATTGATGAGCCGGTTATGGCAGCATCTAAGAAATAACAGCTTGTGAGATTAGGATGCTATTTTACAGATATGGTATTTTCTCTGAATCCCTGACCAACATATTTTGTCCATATCTGTAATACGTAGGGCCTGAAAACAAAGTGAGAGACTTGGGAATGACATCACTTACTATCACACCAATGTAATTCCAAATGACCTACTTATAAAATTTTGCTGCTTCTTGCTGAAATTTTAAGCTCTGCTGGTTTAGAGCTCTTAGTATCCAAGAGAGGATTGAATTTTCCAGGGGATCCAAGAATATAATTGGAAGATGAGACTATCAACTGGTCACTTTGGGAAAAGGAGGCTAATCTTGTGTTGGCTAACATAACTGATCCTAATTACTAAGGGGAAATAGAGAGGGGAATATGTCTGGAACACTAATAATCCTGTTACATATATCCTATAATGAATAACTAGTCTACTGCTGAAAAACTGAAGAAAATAGGCATGTTGTGGAGGTTGTTTTGTTGTTTGAAAATACAAATGTTGCATGGAGCACTGGGTGTGGTGCATAAACAATGAATTTTGGAACCCTGAAAAAATAAAATAAAATTTATAATAAAAAAAAGAAAATACAAGTGTGAAAAGTAGGTTCTATATGGATGCTAAATAGATAGAAAGTAGCTTTATATATATATTTTAAAGATTTTATTTATTTAGGGGCACCTGGGTGGCTCAGTGGGTTAAAGCCTCTGCCTTTGGCTCAGATCATGATCCCAGGCTCCTGGGATAGAGCCCCGCATAGGGCTCTCTGCTCAGCGGGGACCCTGCTTCCTCCTCTTTCTCTGCCTGCCTCTCTGCCTACTTGTGATCTCTGTCAAATAAATAAATAAATAAAATCTTTCTTTAAAAGATTTTATTTATTTATATGACAGAGACACAGCCAGAGAGGGAGCACAAGCAGGGGGAGAGGGAGAAGCCGGCTTCCTGCGGAGCTGGGAGCCTGATGTGGGGCTCCATCCTAAGACCCCGGGATCATGACCTGAGCCAAAGGCAGACATTTAATAACTGAGCCACCCAGGCATCCCAGAAAGTAGCTTTATAAACAAATATTCCAGTCTTTTGGAATCAAAGGCTCAAAAATGAAACTCTGCATTTCCCAGGTTTCCTTGCAGCTAGAGTTCTGGACATGATTTAGATTACATCAGTCAGAAGCATTTTTGTGAAATGGTGATTAGCAGTCAAGTCCCATGGATAGAAAGGCAAGATGTGGGGCAGCCATTTTGCTTATTTAAAGTATGGTGGAGGTTGCATGATTCTGAGGTCGTCTGCTCAAACTTCCTAATTTAGCATGTGGCTCTCTGACTCAGCAGGTTCAAGCAGAAGCAGCTTTCGTGATTGTAGCAGAGGCAGTGCAGCTTAGGGGACTGTTCAGATTCAGTCCTGTTTCTTCTGGCCTTCCAACACTTTTGTAAGCTCCTGATTTCCTTTATCAAATCCTGTTCTGCTTCAACTAACTGGAGTGGATTTTATTTTCTGCAACTGAACCCTGTCTAATATACCTGCCTTCCAATGTGGAGATATTAGTGAAACATATGTATTTTTTTCCCAGAAAAATTTCTACTTAACTTCCAACCATGCTTACTTCTAGCTATTCTCCTGAGAAGGTGAATTATGTAGATTACTGACAACTCTTTTTTAATTTAGTCCAAATTTAGACAATGCTTCTTAAATGCTGTGTTGTAAGGTTAGGACCCTGTCTTGTTTATAGTTTTGTTAAGGTTTTCTTTACTAATTTAGCTTCTCTCTTTGAAAGTTAGTTTAACAGAAAAATAAGAAATCTTTAATGTTATTATATTAAAAATCTTGGACTGATTTGTTCTAAAGTTATTTTATATTAAAAATCTTGGACTGATTTGTTCTAAAGTTATTTTAATTTCTAGCTCACTTTACATTCTGTTGCTCAAGCTGGCAATCTATAACCATGTCTTCCTTATCTATTTGGAGATTCCTTGAAATAGGATAGCAGATTTATCTAAATGTAAAGATATCCTCTCAAATGATGCCAATGGGATAGGCTTTAAAAAAAAAAATAGGCCCAAGGTTTCACTTTTATAAACCAGGGACAGTCCCAGTGGTTCTCAACCTTGGCTGCACACAGAAAATTCTGAGAACTTTCCAAAATCTATTAATGCAAGCACCACACCTCAGACAAATTGAATTCTTCTCTTGGGGGTACTTTTTTTTTTTTTTCTTTTAACACTCTGCCAGATGATTTTATTAGTCTGCTTGGACTGCCATAACAAGAAACCACAGACTGGGTGTCTTAACCAATAGAAATTTATATTCTCACAGTTTTGGAAGCCAGAAGTCGAAGACCAAGGTGTCATCCCAGTTGGTTTCTGATGAGGCCTCTTTTCTGGCTTATAGATGGCCGTCTTCTCACTATATCCTCTCATGGTCTTTCCTCTGTGTGCTCACACAAAGAGGTGTCTTGTGTCTCTTCCTCTTTTTATAAGGATACTAGTTCTATTGGATTAGGCCTCCATCTTTATGTCCTCACTTAAACTCAATTACTTCCTTAAAAGTCTATCTCTTAATAACAGTCGCATTGAGATTTAGAGTTTCAATATATGGATTTGGGGACACTCGATTCAGTCTATAACAATGATGATTGAAAACCACTACTTTAGTGGAATCTTTCAATTTTGGAGTGGATGAATTTTAGGACATAAGAAAAAGCAGACAAATCACAATGAGGTACTAGCTTTAAACTATGTGGCAACTTGGCAATTTCTGCTGGGTATGATAGAAAGAAATAGCACCAATTAGGGAAATATATGGGATGAAGGCAGGAGCTGGACAACTGGAAGATTTGGTCTGAGTAGAACAGTAGACTCCAGTCCAGTTCAAGTGGGCAGAAGGTGTTTAAGGCGTTATTTCCCCAGAGGGGGTTTCAAAATTGAGACTTAAAAAGGCTAGATTTCTTGAAGTCATGAATCCTGAAGTAAATAACAAGAATATGAGAATCAGGGTTCAGCTTCAGTGACAGGAACAGTAGGAAATGGATGCATGCCCTGTGAACAAGTTTTTGGGACAACATTCTTGAATTTATGTGAAAACTGAAGATAGTCTTCAAGAGCCAACCAGGGTACATGTAAAGAGGTTAGAGAAAGGACTTGCAGAAAGCTCAATCTATCTCCACGATTAACTGACATGAGAACAGCTGGCTACTGTTAAATCTCATTTTCTGGTAGAGTCAAATAACTCTTTTTAATCTCTGATATGGCTCTCAATTGTCTGGTATCTAAAGTAGTGATTCTCGAACTTCATTAAGCATCAGGATTACCTAGAGTGATTCTTCAAACATGGGATATGTAGCCTCACCCTCAAAATTTCTGATTCAGTAGGTTTGGGGTAGGACCCAAGAATTTGCACTTGTAACAAGTTTTCAGATGATACTGATGCTGCTGGTTTGGAGACCACTCTGAGATTCACTAATCCTGTTTGCATGTAGTAGACATTTTTTTATTAATGTTTTAATTTTTTACATAAACATATAATGTATTTTTATCCCCAGGGGTACAGGTTGTAGTAGATATTTTATAGGTAAATGCTCTGAAATATAAATCA
This sequence comes from Lutra lutra, assembly GCF_902655055.1. Taxonomy (NCBI): domain Eukaryota; kingdom Metazoa; phylum Chordata; class Mammalia; order Carnivora; family Mustelidae; genus Lutra; species Lutra lutra. Next base: position 99,088,731 of record NC_062285.1, read on the forward strand.
TCTTATAAACATTGCTGTTGCTATAATTTCTGTTTCTTTCCCTTGAATAAATAGCTAAATAGTTAAACTTGGGAAAGGCAGGAGAATAACTTTTGATAATGGGAAACAGAATGCTATATAGATGCAGAGGAAGCTAAATCCATCCCAGAAGCTTCTGAATAATGAGAGAGAATCCTCCAGATAACAATCAACTAAGAAGTTGTTATTTTTCCCTAAAGCTAGGTAGGGAGGTCAATAGAACCTCTTCCATCATAACAATGGCAGAATGTTTTAGCTGCATTTACAGTCACTTTTCAGAGTGCCTATTATCTGAATTCTTTGATATAAATTAACTTGTGCTTGCTTTGCCCCCAGACCCTTTTTTACCTCAAAACCCACCAAAGATAGATTCTCTTCAAAGGGAAGGTCAGAATTTAGGGAAGGCATCCCTTACCTAAATGTTTAAGAAGAAAAAAGGAGGACTAGGGGAGCCTAGGTAGCTCAGTCGGTTAAGTGTCTGCCTTTGGTTGGGGTCATGATCCCAGTGTCCCGGGATCAAGCCCCACATCGGGCTCCTTGCTCAGTGGGGAGTCTGCTTCTCCCTCTCCCTCTGCTGCTCCCCCTGCTTGTGATCTCTCTCTTTTTCTCTCTCTCTATCTGTTAAATAAATAAATAAATAAATACAATATTAAAAAAAAAGAAAAGAAAAGAAAAGAGTAGGACTAGTTTTTTGGTCCAAGTGCTTAAAGAAGAGGAGGCAAGACCTGGGGTCCCACTTAAAATTTGCCAGCTCTGCTTTGTGCAAATGCAAAAGGTGCTCTTTCTAACTTTGATTTAAAATACTGGATAATTTTTGGATAGATGGCAGGAAATTCTGATGAGGAAAGAGTATTTTCTTAATCTGCATAAAGTCTCCAATTGGGTTGGTAAGCCCAAAAGAATCTCAGGTTAGGGGAGTTTGGTGAGACAAGAAGAGACAAAGTGTAGAAACTAGTGTGACAGTCTGATGCCCAGGCCACAATTCTGGGAGTTCTTTCCTATTTGTTTTGATGCCAGAAATCTTCCACGTGGGTGGTCTGAGAGAAGCACCAATGACAGCGATACTTCTCTGATGTTTCAGAGCTAAGTGGAACCAGAGATGCAGCACAAATCCACTGCTTTGGGATAGCTTACCAGAAGAGGGTATCCATAGTGACTAAGAGTTGTATGGCTTATGTCTCTCAAGATCTCTCCTAATGATTGTCTTATCATTTTCTGAGTCATACTATCACCCTGCTCATGCCTAACAACTTGTTTACCAATTTTATAGTTGTTGAATATGCAAGACCTTAAGCTGCACATTTTCAGAGTCATCAAATAGTTGGAAGTGATATCCTGCACGAATCTCAAGTCTTCTCATAGTCACCATTCAGGTATCTGTGAGGATGCATCCCAGAAACAGCCATTAATATTCTTAAACCACAAGAGGATTCTGGAAATTCGGTGGCATAAGGGGTTGGGAAGGACATATCCTATCTCTACCATTGGGCAAGGCTAAGGCATGTCAGTATCATCCATGGAATGTACTTATAGAGGAGGGAATATCTCTGTTAGACATAGGTAGTCTTGTTGCCTGCATCTTGGCATTTCATTCATTTATTAAGTAGCAAATGGACCAGAAATATCTGGTTCGGTTGAAGTGATGTATTGACCTTCCTGTGACTGCAGACATGAAGACTGAGAAAACTTCATGAAAGCTAACATTTATTGAACATACTTACAACACGCCAGATACAATGCTAAGCTTTTTTAAGTCTCATCTCATTGAATTTTCCAGCAACCCTTTACAGCACGTATTTTCATTTTCTCATCTTAAATATGGGGAACTGAGACTTAAGTCCTATAACCCATCTAAGGTGAGACACTTGGGAAGGGAAAGAGCCATTCCTCATGTCTTCCTGACTCTAGAGCACAGCATTACACTGACTCTGCTGAGAGAGTTGTGCAATTATTGTATTCCAGTTTAGATTCAAGGGTGTGACAATATGACACTGACCAGTATCCGTGAGAGGGACACAAACAAGAGTGAGGGGTCAGAGTAGGTCAAGGGAGATTACAAGTTCAGAAGATGAAAAGAGAGGGTGACATGGAGTACAGATAATACCATAACTGCCCATGGCCAAACTTTTCTTCAGTATCCTAATAACACCAGTCGCATAAGACACTTCAGAAAACAATCATTCCATCATTAAGTACGTTCACTGTATGCTGCAGTGGATAGCTGCTTCTTAAAGATTAAGAGTATACATTAGCTTCTTACCAGAACCTGTGAAATGTTAGTTTTACTCAACATTTTTCAAACATTCAGCTGCAGATCTCTTTTATGTGTAACAACAAATTCTCCAGAAGATTCTACTGCCTTAGTGAAATGAGATTAGTAGCCAATTTCAGAAACACACTGAGGTTATATCAGAATATTATCTTCTATTATTGTATTGCATTTAAAATTTTAATTTTTAAATTTAAGCTCCTAACTAGCTATAAATAGTTCATTCCAAAATAAGTTATTTTAACTATTTTTTCTATTTTCTATAATATTCAATAAATAATTAAACAATATATTCAGGTATTAACAATCAGAAATACTTGTTTAAAGACCTTAATATCATTTATAATCATTCTTCTGGTGCCACAATTGGGAAGAATAAGGTGAGGTGGAAATGGTATGATTTTGTAGCCAGATAGACATGACACCGAAACAAAGCAAGAAGAGGTTGGTGTAACCTGTTAATGGGCCTGAAGGATTATCATTCAGGTGCTCACCAGCTGTCTAACTAAAGGTTTTATTTTTTTTATTTTTATTTTTTTAAAGATTTTATTTATTTATTTGACAGAGAGAGATCATAAGAGGCAGAGAGGCAGAGAGGCAGGCAGAGAGAGAGAGAGAGAGGGAAGCAGGCTCCCTGCTGAGCAGAGATCCCGATGCGGGACTCGATCCCAGGACCCTGAGATCATGACCTGAGCCGAAGGCAGCGGCTTAACCCACTGAGCCACCCAGGCGCCCTAACTAAAGGTTTTAAATGGCACACGAGAGAGATGGCACAATTTCCTGTGATACAGAATTCTTATAAGGAAAAAGATGCAAATATGAGTTTAACTCAATAGGAAAGTACTTAAAATCTAGAACATAGGATATCCTTGCTGTTTTGTCTCCAGCACTCTCCCTTAAGGACCTACTACTTGGGGCATCTGCATAGCTTAGTTGATTGAGCATTTGACTCTTTTTTTTTTTTTTTAAGATTTTATTTATTTATTTGACAGAGATCACAAGCAGGCAGAGAGAAAGGGGGAAGCAGGCTCCCTGCTGAGCAGAGAGCTCGATGTGGGGCTCGATCCCAGGACCCTGGGATCATGACCTGAGCCAAAGGCAGAGGCTTTAACCCACTGAGCCACACAGGTGCCCCAAGCATCTGACTTTTTATCTCAGTTCAGGTCTTGATTTCAGGGTCATGAATTCAAGCACCACGTTGGGCCCTGTGTTGGGTCATGCTGGGTATAGATCTTACTTAAAAAAATAAATAAAAGGACCTACTTCTCATCCCACCCATACTGTTCCTATATGTTATTTTGCTATAGTGATTCTATAACCCTGGGAGCAAACTGGTGATCAAATACTTCAATGAGATTTAAATTATTTTTATTATGAAATAATTGTAAACTAAAGGGACTTATGAGAATATCCTTTATACCCATCATGCAGATTCAGCATAGTTTCTCTCTCTCTCCATATGCATGCACATATATTTTTTCCCAAGCTATTTGTAAGTAAGTTGAAGACATTATGCACCTTTATCCATAAATAAACTTCTGTGTGTATTTTCTGAGAGTGAGGACATTCTTAATTATAGTATTATGGATTGCAAAATGATGAAGTATTCCTCTTATATCTGTATGCAAGTCCTTTTGTAATGTGACTTTGCTGCGGCTTCTATCAAGGGGGAGAGTCTATTTCTTCACTCTCAAATCTGGGTTTAGCCATGTGACTTGCCTTGGACACAGGACATTAAACGTTAATGTAAGCAGAAGCTTGAAAAGTGCTTATGCTTTGGGGCTTGCCCTCTCTTGATGCTGGGAACCTTTCTGCCACCATGTGAACAAGCCTGGGCTAGGCTGCTGGAGGATCAGAGACATGCAGCTGTCATTTCTGCTGACATCAAGCCAAGTGTCATTAACAAGTGAGGCTATCTAGACGATACAGCTCCCGCAGAAACGGCTCAGACTGTAAGAGTTACCCAGTCAACTCACAGAACCATGAGAAGGAATAAATACTTGTGGTTTTAAGCTATTAAGTTTTAGGGTGGTTTGTTGCACACCAACAAAGTAAAATGACCAAACCAGAAAATTTAATACAATATTATTATCCAAGCCATATTCAGGTTCTTCCAGTTGTCCCAAAAATGTGCTTTGATAGCATTTTTTCTCTCCAATCCATGTTCAATTCCAAGATGATACAGTGTAATTAACTGTCATGTTTCTCTCTCTTCTTTTTCTAGTTTTCACATTATTATTTTTGCACATGTAAAAAGCTGTACATAATTTTTATTATTATTTTATACAACTGGATATGTTTGGAGATAAGCATATACCCTTAAAGTCAGCTCCACAATCTATGCCACAAACTTATCACCTCCAAAAGTTTTCTTCTACCCTTTTATTATTATTATCAGTATTATTCTTATTGTGATGAGGATACTTACAAGATCTACCATCTTAGGAAATTTTTAAGCACTCAGTATTGCCTTGCTATCTATGGGCACTGTTTTATATAGTATATATTTAGGATTTATTCACTTTATATAATGAAAACTTTTTACTATTTGACTAATACTTCTGTTTTCCTCTTCTCTCAGCCCCTGGCAACCACCATTTCTCTCTCTTTCTGTGAACTGACAATTTATTCAACATATAAATGGTATCATGTATTTATTTTCTGTGTCTGGCTTATTTAACTTATTATAATATCCTCTCAAGTTTATCAATGTTGTTGTAAATGGAAGGATTTCGTTCATCTTTAAAACCAAATAATATTCCATTGTATGTATGTTCCTCATTTTTAAAATCCACTCATTCATCAATGGACCTCTAGGTTGCTTCCATGTCTTGGCTATTATAAATAGAGCTGCAATGAACATGGGAGGGCAGCTATCCCTTTGAGACCCTGATTTCAATTCCTTTGGATATGTACCCAAATGTGGAATTGCCGGATCACATGGAAGTTCTACTTACAGTTTTTTGAGGAGCATTCATACTGTTTTCCATGATTACTGTATCAATTTACCTGTCCAGTGTAACAATAATAAATAAATAAATTGCACATTGTACACTGTATAAGGGTTCCCTCTTTATATTCTTGCCAACATTCTGATTTTTTTTTTTTTTGTAATAGCTATTCTAACAAGTGTGGGGTGATATCTTATTGTGGTTTTGATTTATATTTCCCTAATGATTAGTGATATTGAATACCTTTTAATATACCTGTTGGCTAGTTGTATGACATCTTTGGAGAAATGTCCATTCAGTTTCTCTGGCCATTTTTATTTTATTTATTTTTATTTTTTATTATTTTTATTTTATTATGTTATGTTAGTCATCAGTTTTTGATGTAGTGTTCCATGATTCATTGTTTGCATGTAACACCCAGTGCTCTGTGCAATCGTGTCCTCCTTTTTTTTTTTTAAAGATTTTATTTATTTATTTGACAGAGAGAGATCATAAGTAGGCAGAAAGGCAGGCAGAGAGAGAGGGGGAAGCAGGCACCCTGCCGAGCAGAAAGCCCGATGTGGGGCTAGATCCCAGGACCCTGAGATCACGACCTGAGCCAAAGGCAGAGGCTTAACCCACCAAGCCACCCAGGTGCCCCAATCGTGTCCTCCTTAATACCCAACACCAGGCCTAACCATCCCCTCATGCCCTTCCCTTCTAAAACCCTCTGTTTGTTTCTCAGAGTCCATAGTCTCTCATGGTTCATCTCCCACTCTGATTCCGCCCCCCTTCACTTTTCCCTTTCTTCTCTTAATGTTCTCCATGCTATTCCTTATGTTCCACAAGTAAGTGAAACCATATGATAATTGACTTTCTTTGCTTGACTTATTTCACTTAGCATAATCTCCTCCAGATCCATCCATGTTGATGAAAAAGTTGGGTATTCATCCTTTCTGATGGCTGAGTAATATTCCATTGTGTATATGGACCACACCTTCTTTATCCATTCGTCTGTTGAAGGGCAACTTGGCTCCTTCCATAGTTTAGCGATTGTGAACGTTGCTGCTATGAACATTGGGGTGCATATGGCCCTTCTTTTCACCACATATGTGTCTTTGAGAGTAAATACCCAGTAATGCAATTGCCAGGTCATAAGGTAGCTCTATTTTTAATTTTTTGAGGAAATTCCACACTGTTTTCCAAAGTGACTTTACCAACTTGCATTCCCACTAACAGTGTAAGAGGGTTCCCCTTTCTTCTTTTTTTTTTTTTTAAAGATTTTTATTTGTTTATTTCACAGACAGATCACAAGTAGGCAGAGAGGCAGGCAGAGAGAGAGAGAGAGAGAGAGCGAGAGAGGAGGAGGCAGGCTCCCTGCCGAGCAGAGAGCCCGATGTGGGACTCAATCCCAGGACTCTGGGATTATGACCTGAGCCAAAGGCAGAGGCTTTAACCACTGAGCCACCCAGGCACCCGGTTCCCCTTTCTCCACAACTTTTCCAACATATGTTGTTTCTTGCTTAGTCAATTGTTGTCATTCTAAGTGGTGTGAGGTGGCATCTCAGTGTGGCTCTGATTTGAATTTCCCTGATGGCTAATGATGTTGAACATTTTTTCGTATGTCTATTAGCCATTTGTATGTATTCTTTGGGGAAGTATCTGTTCATATCGTCTGCCCATTTTTTAACTTGATTATTTGGTTTTTTTGGGTGTTGAGTTTGAGAAGTTCTTTATAGATCGTGGATATCAGCCCTTTGACTATAGTGTCATTTGCAAATATCTTCTCCCATTCCGTGGATTGCCTCTTTGTTTTGTTGACTGTTTACTTTGCTGTGCAGAAGCTTTATATCTTGATGAAATGCCAAAAGTTCATTTTCACTTCTGTTTCTCTTGCCCTTGGAGACGTGTCTTGAAAGAAGTTGCTGTGTCTTTGGCCATTTTTAAATTGGGTTATCATACTTCCTGATTTCAAAATATGTTACAAAACTATAGTAATCAAAAGAGTATGGTACTGGCATAAAAATAGATATATAGATCAACAGAATGGAATAACAGAGCCCCCAATATACTCATACACATAAGGCTAACTGATCTTTGACAAGGTCCAACAATACAATGTGGGGAAAAGATAGTCTCTTAAATAAATCACATTAAGAAAACTGGATGTCCACATGCAGAAAAATCAATTTGGACCCTTATCTTATGCTACTTATAAAACTCAACTCAAAATGGATTAAAGACGTAAATGTAGGACCTGAAACTCTAAAACATGCTAGAAGAGCTCCTGGACATTTGTTTTAGCAATGATGTGTCATGGGTATGAGATCACAATCACAGGCAACAAAAGCAAACACAGATAGGTGGGATTAAAAACTTCTGCATAACAAAGGGAATAATGAACAAAACAAAAGGCAACCTATGAAATGGGAGAAAATATTTGTAAATCATATATCTGATGAAAGGTTAATATCTAAAATATATAAGGAACTTACACAAGTTAATGTCCTGTCTCTTTAATTTTCTTTGGTCTAGAACTTTTAGCTGTTTTTTTTTTTTCATAACTGACATTTTTGAAGAGTACAGAGCAGGTTTTTTTTGAAGAATGTCTTCCAGTTTGAGTTTGTGTGATATTTCCTTGTGATTAAAATATTACATTTAGGGGCGCCTGGGTGGCTCAGTGGGTTAAGCCTCTGCCTTCGGCCCGGGTCATGATCTCAGGGTCCTGGGATCGAGTCCCGCGTCAGGCTCTCAGCTCAGCGGGGAGCCTGCTTCCCTCTCTCTGTCTCTCTGCCTGCTTCTCTGTCTACTTGTGATCTCTCTCTGTCAAATAAATAAACAAAATATTTTAAAAATATTACATTTATTTTTTTGCAAGAATACTACATAAATGATCTTGTATCCTTCTCAGTGCTTAAGATCAAAAGGCACATAATGTTAATTTGTCTCATTATTGGTTATGTTAACTTTGACATTTCATTAAAGTTGTGTCCACTAGGTTTCTCCACTGTAAGATTACCACATTTCCCTTTGCTATTATTAGATATCACCACACCAGGGAGGGGATTGGAAGGCCCTAAAACAATGCATTGAGGAAGAACAAGGTAGAACCAGTACTCTTAATTCCTCTGGTATTACCAATACTGATCTAGAAACCTGGACTATGGCACACTTTATTGATAATATTGGGTATGGATTTCTTTTTTGTCAATCCAACTGTATAGGCAGCCCATCAAACTGCTCACCAGAGGGTCCTAAAAATACTACCATTAGAGCCACGGGTGACCATGCTCAGATTTGCAAAAGGTTCATGTAGCTCATCCCAGGTTATGGACATTTGAGAGCCCAGGCACTCCTATGTTGGGAACAGAAAAATTACCTAAACAGAACCAACCTGATTATACCATGACTATGGGATAGATATCATTGGAACTGTGGACTTCATTCTGTCACATTATAGGATAGTGGTTGATTTCCACTGACTGGCCATGCTGCCCAGGTATTTATTGGGTATCCCAGTGGTTGTATAGCACAAATCTTTGGTGATGCCTTCTACCTGGGTTGTTGAGCTACAGCAGCCTGGGGTTTCCCTGAACACAGGGGAGAATCTGCTCCACAGAAACAAAAATTGCGAAACTCCCCTCTCTTCAACACCAAATGGGCACATTTTATTTTCTACTGGTACAATCATTTGGCCACTATCTTTGACCCCTCCATCAGCCCAAAGGATATTACAGCACACATAGACGCCCTCATTAAATTTATCCAACAATCCTTAATGGATAGCCAGCAAAGCATGTCTTTACTGAACACTGAAATGTGTCTGATGAGAAAAAGCTGTCTTCTAAAATAGGTTGGCCTTGGACATTATTATTGGCTCATGAGGAGGCACCTGTGCCATTATCCAAACAGAATGTTTTGTATTCATACTTGATAAGTCTGCTAATACATCATCTTTATTAAATCAGATGAGGATACAAGTGTGGCTTGAATGACCCCCTAGCCAAGGGGATTTAATAAATCAGTGGTTCAGATTAAGGGGCTCTTGGTGGACAAAGGTTTTACTTATGTTGACTATCATCTTTTTTTTTTTTTAATTTTTTTTTTATTTTTTATAAACATATATTTTTATCCCCAGGGGTACAGGTCTGCGAATCGCCAGGTTTACACACTTCACAGCACTCACCATAGCACATACCCTCCCCAATATCTATAACCCCACCCCCCTCTCCCAACCCCCTCCCCCCATCAACCCTCAGTTTGTTTTGTGAGATTAAGAGTCACTTATGGTTTGTCTCCCTCCCAATCCCATCTTGTTTCATTTACTCTTCTCCTACCCCCTCAACCCCCCATGTTGCATCTCCTCTCCCTCATATCAGGGAGATCCTATGATAGTTGTCTTTCTCCGATTGACTTATTTCGCTAAGCATGATACCCTCTGGTTCCATCCACGTCGTCGCAAATGGCAAGATTTCATTTCTTTTGATGGCTGCATAGTATTCCATTGTGTATATATACCACATCTTCTTTATCCATTCGTCTGTGGATGGACATCTACGTTCTTTCCATAGTTTGGCTATTGTAGACATTGCTGCTATAAACATTCGGGTGCACGTGCCCCTTCGGATCACTACGTTTGTATCTTTAGGGTAAATACCCAGCAGTGCAATTGCTGGGTCATAGGGTAGTTCTATTTTCAACATTTTGAGGAACCTCCATGCTGTTTTCCAGAGTGGTTGCACCAGCTTGCATTCCCACCAACAGTGTAGGAGGGTTCCCCTTTCTCCGCATCCTCGCCAGCATCTGTCATTTCCTGACTTGTTAATTTATATGGAACCAGAAAAGACCTTGAATAGCCAAAGGAATATTGAAAAAGAAAGCCAAAGTTGGTGGCATCACAATTCCGGACTTCAAGCTCTATTACAAAGCTGTCATCATCAAGACAGCATGGTACTGGCACAAAAACAGACACATAGATCAATGGAACAGAATAGAGAGCCCAGAAATAGACCCTCAACTCTATGGTCAACTAATCTTCGACAAAGCAGGAAAGAATGTCCAATGGAAAAAAGACAGCCTCTTCAATAAATGGTGTTGGGAAAATTGGACAGCCACATGCAGAAAAATGAAATTGGATCATTTCCTTACACCACACACGAAAATAGACTCAAAATGGATGAAGGATCTCAATGTGAGAAAGGAATCCATCAAAATCCTTGAGGAGAACACAGGCAGCAACCTCTTCGACCTCAGCCGCAGCAACATCTTCCTAGGAACATTGCCAAAGGCAAGGGAAGCAAGGGCAAAAATGAACTATTGGGATTTTATCAAGATCAAAAGCTTTTGCACAGCAAAGGAAACAGTTAACAAAACCAAAAGACAACTGACAGAATGGGAGAAGATATTTGCAAATGACATATCAGATAATGGGCTAGTGTCCAAAATCTATAAAGAACTTAGCAAACTCAATACCCAAAGAACAAATAATCCAATCAAGAAATGGGCAGAGGACATGAACAGACATTTCTGCAAAGAAGACATCCAGATGGCCAACAGACACATGAAAAAGTGCTCCATATCACTCGGCATCAGGGAAATACAAATCAAAACCACCATGAGATATCACCTCACACCAGTCAGAATGGCTAAAAAAAAAAAAAAAAAAAAAGACTATCATTATCTTAATCTGTGTTTTCTCTTGCACATGTCTGTATTATTGCTGTGTTATCTGCTTTCAGTGTAGCCAAAGAGTCACCAAACAAGGTGCTCCCATGCCAGTGATGTGCTGACTGCTCAGGTCACATTGAGGAAGAGGGGGCAAGTAAGATTGATTGTAGGAGCTTCTCATGATGGGAGGGGTGTTGGGAGGAGGTTATAGAGAGGATGTGACCGCAGGTTGACCCCCAGGCAACTGGAGGCTCCTCATACACTTTTCTGTCATTAGAATGTATGTTCCACCCATCATACCTGTAGCTGGGGCCATTTTAAGAACATCCTTGAGAGAATGATGTGTTGTTGAGACCATCTGGACTAGATACTTAACTGAACCCAGTGAAAGACTCTATATAAACTTTTAAGATTCTAGTACATGTGTACAGAGATCTATTCATCTGAGAGCTGCTGGAGATAAGCTTCAAGTAAGTTCCTTTGTACATTAAACCTGCCATCTATCAGCTGGAGTGGCCTGTCTCTTTTTTGGGCCTCTCCTTGCCCTTTGTGTCCATGGGTCAATTTCAGATTTCATCTGGGAAACCAAAAGAGTATTGCTTGCCAGAGAATCCTGGTCTGGCCAAAATTGCTGGTCCTTTATACTCTCACCCTGAGAAAGGTGTGATCTCAGGCTGAGTGACTCTCGAAATTGAGGCAGATCCCAAAAGAGTTTGATAGTATGGATGCTCTCTGATGGTCACCCTCCCCACACCTTGGCAGCAGATCTTTCCGGGCAGTTCGTCTCTGTGTCTACCACACCAACATACTCAAAATGTGAGTGATATGTATTTATATGAGTAAACATATGCGGTCCCTCAGTTAGTTAAAACTAATTGTGTGCATTAATGTAGTGGTATGCTTTTCCTAAAGAGCTGTTATTAAATTGATGATGCATGTACAGCCAATGTCATCTTAGAGTGAAAAAGATAGAGCAATTGAGATTTGAGTCATTAAATGAAAAGTGGTCATTAACTTGTTTGAACGTTTCCTGTCCTATCCCATTTATTTCATAGTATATAAAGGAACTTTGAAAACTTTACTTTCAAAAGAGTTACTTCTCATTCAGAGGAAATGATAGTAGCAAAACCAAAATGGTCATTTTGGTATTTTGATACTAGGGTTCTTGTGGATTTATTTAAAAGAACAAGTTGAATAATACCTTACAGAGCGGCAGAAAGCATATAAGAAGAACAAGATAAATAATGGAAAATAAAAAGTTTTTTTTTTTTTTTTCCAGTGGTAAGGAAGCTTGGGCAGTCCCATACATCATGGTGACAAGTGAGTGGTGATAACAATAAAAGATATTCTTGGAATGGATATCCCCACAATTCAAGTGACTGGCCTTAGTCCAGGTCTTTATTTCTAGGTCTTAAAAATGATATGTGTCTGAGCATCACCAAAGGGTTTTTTTTTTATTGGAAATTGCTATAACTAAGGACAGATATGATTGGAATTTGGAAGGCAACATTTATCATTGCTAAATTGGATTGCTTATATTTATAGTTCTTTCAAAAGTCCCAAACATGGAAGGTTTCCACTTGCAACAATTCTACTATATTGTATGTTGGCTCAAAAAATATGAGAATGAGGTACTTTTGAGACTTGATTTTATAAATACAGTTTGGCAAATATACATTGTGCCTGGAACCCTAATACCAGGAGGTCTCATCAATTCAGCTCCCTCAGTGGCGTTTATATAGGAATGTGTGCTAAACACAGGCATGCAGAAGATGAAATAAATAGCTACAATACAAATGCTTCAACCTACAGTCTAGCAACTGTAAGACCAATGAGGACAAAATTAGGAAATTTCTGTAAATATTATCATAAATAAATATACACTATAAATTCTACACATGCAGAATAATGACTAAATCCAAACCAACCTATTTTCTACAAAACTAGGATTATAGCATGCCACGATGAGGTGTGGATTTAGACAAAGAAACATTTTTTTCTTTTTTAAAAAATGAAAAGTTTTATACTGCATAGCTGCCCAAGACTTCAGACAGCTATGCAACTGTGCCCAAATATGTAAAATGATTAACTATCATTAGAGTCTATATATTTATATTAACCAGCAATCATGACTTCTAGGCCTACAAAAGGAAGACAAACAAAACAAGGGAATACTTAGAACTGTGTTTTAACTTCACTCCATACTCTGTTTTGTTAGAGGAAGCTTCAAGATACATATTCCAGCCATTGCAGGGGGAAAGGGCCCATTGTCTTCTTTTGTGAAAGAAAAAAAACCAAAGACGCTATTGAGAGCTAAGTCTGGGGGCTATAAGTGCCAAATATGTAAATGAAAAGTATCAAATAGGTTTTTGAAGATCGTTTTATACATGCATTTCAGAAAATGAGCAATTTGTATGATGTCAAGCACCATTAATTGAAATCTTTGTGCCCTTGCTTTGATAAATTTGCCTCACTAACTTGATCCAGAAGCTTTTTTGATTAAATAGCTTATATTTCTAAGTTAAAAAAATACATAGGAGGAGTATTTATTTTGACTTAGTTTGGCAGGATGGTGCTGCGAGTAGAAAGCTGTATTATATATCAGGAAATGCAGGCTCAGATATTAAATCATCAGATAACACACACTACTATCATAAATAATAATATTTGTAATAACAACTAATAGCAACAGCATCGACAATATCAAGCCCAAATTTAAAATGGCAAAAAAATAATGACAATAAATATACTGGTTTGGAACTATAAAAACCGATTTAAAACAATCTTGTCCAATAAACCATACATTTTATTCCCTAAAACTAATAATATGAGGGAACCTATGCTTATAACTATTCTAAATAGAAGCATCTCAATAACAGAGGGGACCAATATTGGTGTTGCCTGTGGGTTTGACAAGATTTGATGAGAGATGGAAATTGAAGAATATCAAAGAGGTAGAGGTAGTTATCTTGCTGAGTGGAGTGGTTTCAGAATGGCTAAAGGGAGATAGTACACATCTGGAGACTCTATTACGCTTCAACATCAGTTAAAAAGTTACTGCTTCCTGCTACTTGTCATACATCAGCGTATTTCTAACCCCAATAGAAGATATGATAATGTATTTGACCAGTACTGTTAAATTGACTTAAGAACTGATTTATCTGACCTGCATAAACAAACATAAATTATAAGTCCAGGGTGAGAAATACCACGTATTTCTTTAAAATGAATAGAAATATCTTTGAGACTACGTACTATGAGAAATTTCCTACAGAGGTAATTCCCACCAACTGAAGATATATGGAAGCCACCATTTGGAAGTTTCCCAAATGTCACTGAAACAATATGGCCTTGAGAAGAGATAAATTAGACAGATGGAACCATGCAAGTGTAACCTATTGGAAATCTGAGCAGGAGGTGACTGATAAAATAAAAGCAGCTTGTAACCAGAAAGCTCGGGTTCTGACTTATTGCAGATTTCTGGTACAAGAGGTTCATGAAACACTTGGAGTTATTGCAGGATATATCATGAGTAAATCAGAATCCTGTACTTAATTAGACTGGAAAACAAGTAGCAAGGGTAAAGAACACTCGTTTGAAGTCACTAAAATTTAGATCAGTAATATTTTACTTATTTTCTATAAACCACTGGTGTCAGTTTTGTTATGGGAGATTGATCCTCTTGAGAGGGAAATATCTCCACGGATGAGCTTCAAGAATGTTACTAATCAAGGACGTTACTAGTCTTTCTTTATTTGCCTTCAGGTATTTCATTTTCTAGCCAACCCAGCACTGTCCCACATACCTTTTCTTTTCCCTGTCTCATGTCTTTGCTAATGCTCCCTGCTTTTCATTGGACCCCTGCAAACCATCTTTACCTATCCACATCTTACCTTCACACATCTTCTCAAGCCACTTTCTCCATGAAGCCATTTCTGATCATCCTTACTTAACCACACAGAATCTCCTCCCTGTCTGACCCATACAGCCATGACTCACTTATGGCTCTTTTGCTGACTTTAACTTATACCTTGGTTCTGTACTATTTCCTTATTAAAATATTCCTCAAGGGCCCTCTGAATTGTTCTTATTTTCTCTGCAGCAGCTAACAATATCTGGTACATATAGGAAGCATTTGTTAAATGATTAAACAAATTATAGTTTAATTTCCAAGGAATTAAGAAACTAAGAAATATAGTTGTGTCCAATCATGATTCTTCTTGTTATTTACAGGACTTATAGAAGTGTAGGCAGTCTCTGTTATTGGTTGCTTTACATTGGGTTGTTAGCACAACCACTGGGTTGTAGCACATGGTAACTCGTTAGTACCACCCAATACCCATTCCTCCACCATGAAATTTATTTGGTTTTTAATCAACTTTAGCCTAGGCAAGCATGCATCACAGTATTATGGTGTATTTTTTTTTTTTTTAAATAGTTTGCTTTTAGACCCTGGTTAAAATTTTCAAGCGGTTTTCAATTTACATATTTTGGGGACAAATAGGACATGCAGAAACATTTGTATGACCTGCATATTATTTTTTCAAACATTGAATAGGTGTCAACATTTTAATAATGGAAGAATTCACCTCAAAAAGAACTACCAGATTTCTGGCTTTTCTTGAAAAATCAAATCTGACAATACTCCATCCCCATTTTTTCAGAGCCACAAACTATTCAATTTTAATATGGGGATATGGGATGCTTTCCAGTTTTGGACAGTTCCAGCCTGGCCCCTGTTCCTCCTTTACGTACTTTCTTTGTCCATTTTAGGCCTCTGAGTTCATTATTCCTATTTTAAAGCTTCTTTTGAAAAGATAGGGTGTGTCAGAGACTACCAGCTATTTATTAAAACTGATTTGTTTGTCCTGGCTGTAGAGTCAGACTATTTTTCCTAGCTTCCTTTGCAGTTCAGTGTGGCCATGAGATTGAGTTTAGCCAATGAATGGAATAGAAGTACTATGTGCCACTTTCCAGCCTATTCCATGCAAACTTTCTGTGCAGACTTCTCCATTGTATTTCTCCTTCTGATAGCCAGCTGTAGACAAAGAGACCCAGTAACTTGGCAGAGCCACAAAACTGAAGGAGTGGGTCCTTCAGTGACCCTGTCTGTAGGGAAGCGGAGTTACTGACTGCTATGGCCTTGATTGTTGTTATGTGAGCAAGAAATATGCTTCTTTTTCAAAAGGAATTTCTGAACTTTAAATCTGAGAGATCAAAAAGTATGATACTTTTCTCAGAATTGTACTGCAAGTTCTAGTCTTTTAGCTTCAGTTGTTGGAGTCATATGTAAGTTTACGGTTTGAATAGAACAGAAGAAGAAATATACTTTTATGGTCAAACTTCCTTTATTTAGGTCTCTTTTATGGCAGTTGCCCTATACTAAATAACCCAGCATGCTAATGAACTGGTAATTGCTTGTGGCATCTGATCTTTGGTAACAAATGTCAAGTAGGCAGAGGACAAGTGGGAATAAATGCCCCAGCTTTCCTGGGGGTGCTATTGGTTCTGAGTGCCTGGTATGCAGGGCCTTGTAGATAAAACCTGGCAGCAGCAAGGGGTGAGGGAGAGGCATGTAGGGTCATCCCTGACTTTTAAAATGCTTTCTAGTCAGAGAAGCCCTATCATTAGCAGCAACAGCAAACCTTTACTGAGCACCTGGTTTAGTGCTTTGAGTTCATATCCAAGGGCGGTACAATGCATTTCTCTGCTAGCTTTATTGAAATTTTTTGAGAGAAAAAAACCTCAGTTTTGACTTACATGCAGCCTCTTTGAGAGCCCTGGGCTAACCAAACCATTTCACTTACATCTTTCTGAATTAGTAGGTTTCAAGCAAAACTCATTTAAATCAAGTATTTGATGTTTAGTATAGTTTGCATATTAGTTTTAGGTCAAATTTTGAGGCTATAAAATTAATTATTTACATTCAGCATGACTTAAAATTATATATTTATATGCTAATAATACATTGATCCTAGCATAATCATTGTGTAGAGAGCATCATACCCATTATAATATTTGAAACATAATTTTAATTGACCAGAGCATGGTTTCTGTAATTATTGCTTTGAAATGTTTATTAGAGAAGGCCTCTGTGGGGAGGGACCTGGAAATTTCTAGCTGTTCTGCTTGCTACTGTACAGGTAACTTCAACTTTGGGGATGCGAACAGCAAAGCCAGTCCCTTTGACCTCCAATGTGTTGTTCATGACCGTAATGTGCTCGATGGCACATGGCCCCTACTTGTACTATTGTTTTTATAGTTTGCTAATGGCAGTCCACTTAATGACATAATGTTCAGGACCACATTGCAATAAAAGTGGGGAATACCCGAAATCCCTTAATATAGAGTTTGGATGGCAAAAACTTTTATCTGTCATATCGAAAGCTGTCTTATTACTGTGTTCATTATGTGGGATTCATTAAATAATAACAGCTTTAAGAGTGAATGCTATTTTAGAGTCCTGTAATGTTAGAGTTCATAGAGACTCTATGAATTAGACTCTCTCTTGACTCTTGGTGGGTCTACCCAAGCTACTACCCATTGTTGGGGAAATTTTCCCATGGTTTTTTGTTTTTTTTTTTCCATTTTTTTTAAATTTTATTTTTTATAAACATATATTTTTATCCCCAGGGGTACAGGTCTGTGAATCGCCAGGTTTACACAGTTCACAGCACTCACCATAGCACATACCCTCCCCAAAGTCCATAACCCCACCCTCCCTCTCCCAACCCCCCTCCCCCTATCAACCCTCAGTTTGCTTTGTGAGATTAAGAGTCACTTATGGTTTGTCTCCCTCCCAATCCCATCTTGTTTCATTTACTCTTCTCCTACCCCCTTAACCCCCCATGTTGCATCTCCTCTCCCTCCTATCAGGGAGATCATATGACAGTTGTCTTTCTCCGATTGACTTATTTCGCTAAGCATGATACCCTCTAGTTCCATCCACGTCGTCGCAAATGGCAAGATTTCATTTCTTTTGATGGCTGCATAGTATTCCATTGTGTATATATACCACATCTTCTTTATCCATTCGTCTGTGGATGGACATCTACGTTCTTTCCATAGTTTGGCTATTGTAGACATTGCTGCTATAAACATTCGGGTGCACGTGCCCCTTCGGATCACTACGTTTGTATCTTTAGGGTAAATACCCAGCAATACAATTGCTGGGTCATAGGATAGTTCTATTTTCAACATTTTGAGGAACCTCCATGCTGTTTTCCAGAGTGGTTGCACCAGCTTGCATTCCCACCAACAGTGTAGGAGGGTTCCCCTTTCTCCGCATCCTCGCCAGCATCTGTCATTTCCTGACTTGTTAATTTTAGCCATTCTGACTGGTGTGAGGTGATATCTCATTGTGGTTTTGATTTGTATTTCCCTGATGCCAAGTGATGTGGAGCACTTTTTCATGTGTCTGTTGGCCATCTGGATGTCTTCTTTGCAAAAATATCTGTTCATGTCTTCTGCTCATTTCTTGATTGGATTATTTGTTCTTTGGGTGTTGAGTTTGCTAAGTTCTTTATAGATTTTGGACAGTAGCCCTTTATCTGATATGTCATTTGCAAATATCTTCTCCCATTCTGTCAGTTGTCTTCTGGTTTTGTTAACTGTTTCCTTTGCTGTGCAAAAGCTTTTGATCTTGATAAAATCCCAAAAGTTCATTTTTGCCTTTGCTTCCCTTGCCTTTGGCGATGTTCCTAGGAAGATGCTGTGGCTGAGGTCGAAGAGGTTGCTGCCTGTGTTCTCCTCAAGGATTTTGATGGATTCCTTTCTCACATTGAGGTCCTTCATCCATTTTGAGTCTATTTTCATGTGTGGTGTAAGGAAATGATCCAATTTCATTTTTCTGCATGTGGCTGTCCAATTTTCCCAACACCATTTATTGAAGAGGCTGTCTTTTTTCCACTGGACATTCTTTCCTGCTTTGTCAAAGATTAGTTGACCATAGAGTTGAGGGTCTATTTCTGGGCTCTCTATTCTGTTCCATTGGTCTATGTGTCTGTTTTTGTGCCAGTACCATACTGTCTTGATGATGACAGCTTTGTAATAGAGCTTGAAGTCCGGAATTGTGATGCCACCAACTTTGGCTTTCTTTTTCAATATTCCTTTGGCTATTCGAGGTCTTTTCTGGTTCCATATGAATTTTAGGATTATTTGTTCCATTTCTTTGAAAAAAATGGATGGTACTTTGATAGGAATTGCATTAAATGTGTAGATTGCTTTAGGTAGCATAGACATTTTCACAATATTTATTCTTCCAATCCAGGAGCATGGAACATTTTTCCATTTCTTTGTGTCTTCCTCAATTTCTTTCATGAGTACTTTATAGTTTTCTGTGTATAGATTCTTAGTCTCTTTAGTTAGGTTTATTCCTAGGTATCTTATAGTTTTGGGTGCAATTGTAAATGGGATGGACTCCTTAATTTCTCTTTCTTCTCTCTTGTTGTTGGTGTAGAGAAATGCAACTGATTTCTGTGCATTGATTTTATATCCTGACACTTTACTGAATTCCTGTACAAGTTCTAGCAGTTTTGGAGTGGAGTCTTTTGGGTTTTCCACATATAGTATCATATCATCCACGAAGAGTGATAGTTTAACTTCTTCTTTGCTGATTTGGATGCCTTTAATTTCCTTTTGTTGTCTGATTGCTGAGGCTAGGACTTCTAGTACTATGTTGAATAGCAGTGGTGATAACGGACATCCCTGCTGTGTTCCTGACCTTAGCGGAAAAGCTTTCAGTTTTTCTCCATTGAGAATGATATTTGCGGTGGGTTTTTCATAGATGGCTTTGATAATATTGAGGTATGTGCCCTCTATTGCTACATTTTGAAGAGTTTTGATCAGGAAGGGATGCTGTACTTTGTCGAATGCTTTCTCAGCATCTATTGAGAGTATCATATGGTTCTTGTTCTTTTATTAATGTGTTGTATCACATTGATTGATTTGCGGATGTTGAACCAACCTTGCAGCCCTGGAATAAATCCCATTGGTTGTGGTGAATAATCCTTTTAATGTACTGTTGAATCCTATTGGCTAGTATTTTGGTGAGTTTTTTTGCATCTGTGTTCATCAAGGATATTGGTCTGTAGTTCTCTTTTTTTGATGGGATCCTTGTCTGGTTTTGGGATCAAGGTGATGCTGGCCTCATAAAATGAGTTTGGAAGTTTTCCTTCCATTTCTATTTTTTGGAACAGTTTCAGGAGAATAGGAATTAGTTCTTCTTTAAATGTTTGGTAGAATTCCCCCGGGAAGCCATCTGGCTCTGGGCTTTTGTTTGGAGATTTTTGATGACTGTTTCAATCTCCTTACTGCTTATGGGTCTGTTCAGGCTATTTCTTCCTGGTTCAGTTGTGGTAGTTTATATGTCTCTAGGAATGCATCCATTTCTTCCAGATTGTCAAATTTGTTGGCGTAGAGTTGCTCGTAGTATGTTCTTATAATTGTCTGTATTTCTTTGGTGTTCGTTGTGATCTCTCCTCTTTCATTCATGATTTTATTTATTTGGGTCCTTTCTCTTTTCTTTTTGATAAGTCTGGCCAGGGGTTTATCAATCTTATTAATTCTTTCAAAGAACCAGCTCCTAGTTTCGTTGATTTGTCTATTGTTTTTTTGGTTTCTATTTCATTGATTTCTGCTCTGATCTTTATGATTTCTCTTCTCCTGCTGGGTTTAGGGTTTCTTTCTTGTTCTTTCTCCAGCTCCTTTAGGTGTAGGGTTAGGTTGTGTACCTGAGACCTTTCTTGTTTCTTGAGAAAGGCTTGTACTGCTATATATTTTCCTCTCAGGACTGCCTTTGTTGTGTCCCACAGATTTTGAACTGTTGTGTTTTCATTATCATTTGTTTCTATGAATTTTTTCAATTCTTCTTTAATTTCCTGGTTGACCCATTCATTCTTTAGAAGGATGCTGTTTAGTCTCCATGTATTTGGGTTCTTTCCAAATTTCCTCTTGTGATTGAGTTCTAGCTTCAGAGCATTGTGGTCTGAAAATATGCAGGGAATGATTCCAATCTTTTGATAAAGGTTGAAACCTGATTTAGGACCGAGAATGTGATCTATTCTGGAGAATGTTCCATGTGCACTAGAGAAGAATGTGTATTCTGTTGCTTTGGGATGAAATGTTCTGAATATATCTGTGATGTCCATCTGGTTCAGTGTGTCATTTAAAGCCTTTATTTCCTTGTTGATCTTTTCCTTGAATGATCTGTCCATTTCAGTGAGGGGAGTGTTAAAGTCCCCTACTATTATTGTATTATTGTTGATGTGTTTCTCTGATTTTGTTATTCATTGGTTTATATAGTTGGCTGCTCCCACGTTAGGGGAATAGATATTTAAAATTGTTAGATCTTCTTGTTGGACAGATCCTTTGAGTATGATATAGTGTCCTTCCTCATCTCTTATTATAGTCTTTGGCTTAAAGTCTAATTGATGTGATATAAGGATTGCCACTCCTGCTTTCTTCTGATGTCCATTAGCATGGTAAATTCTTTTCCACCCCCTCACTTTAAATCTGGAGGTGTCTTCGGGTTTACAATGAGTTTCTTGTAGGCAACATATAGATGGGTTTTGTTTTTTTATCCATTCTGATACCCTGTGTCTTTTGATTGGGGCATTTAGCCCATTAACATTCAGGATAACTATTGAGAGATATGAATTTAGTGCCATTGTATTGCCTGTAAAGTGTCTGTTATTGTCTATTGTTTCTGTTCCTTTCTGATCTACTACTTTTAGGGTCTGTGTTTGCTTAGATGACCCCTTTCAATATTTCCTGTAGAGCTGGTTTGGTGTTTGCAAATTCTTTCAGTTTTTGTTTGTCCTGGAAACTTTTAATCTCTCCTTCTATTTTCAATGATAGCCTAGCTGGATATAGTATTCTTGGCTGCATGTTTTTCTCATTTAGTGCTCTGAATATATCATGCCAGCTCTTTCTGGCCTGCCAGGTCTCTGTGGATAAGTCTGCTGCCAATCGAATATTTTTACCATTGTATGTTACAGACTTCTTTTCCCGGGCTGCTTTCAGGATTTTCTCTTTGTCACTAAGACTTGTAAATTTTACTATTTGGTGACGGGGTGTGGACCTATTCTTATTGATTTTGAGAGGGGTTCTCTGAACCTCCTGGATTTTGATGCTTGTTCCCTTTGCCATATTGGGGAAATTCTCTCCAATAATTCTCTCCAATATACCTTCTGCTCCCCTCTCTTTCTTCTTCTTCTGGAATCCCAATTATTCTAATGTTGTTTCATCTTATGGTGTCACTTATCTCTCGAATTCTCCCCTCATGGTCCAGTAGCTGTTTGTCCCTCTTTTGCTCAGCTTCTTTATTCTCTGTCATTTGGTCTTCTATATCACTAATTCTTTCTTCTGCCTCATTTATCCTAGCAGTGAGAGCCTCCATTTTTGATTGCACCTCATTAATAGCTTTTTTGATTTCAACTTGGTTAGATTTTAGTTCTTTTATTTCTCCAGAAAGGGCTTTTATATCTCCCAAGAGGGTTTCTCTAATATCTTCCATGCCTTTTTCGAGCCTGGCTAGAACCTTGAGAATCGTCATTCTGAACACTAGATCTGACATATTACCAATGTCTGTATTGATTAGGTCCCTAGCCTTCGGTACTGCCTCTTGTTCTTATTTTTGTGGTGAATTTTTCTGCCTTGTCATTTTGTCCAGATAAGAGTATATGAAGGAGCAAGTAAAATACTAAAAGGGTGGCAACAACCCCAGGAAAATATGCTTTAGCCAAATCAGAAGAGATCCCAAATCCTGAGGGGGGAGAAAGGGAATAAAAAGAGGTTCAGAAAAAAAAGAAAAAAAGAAACAATTAAAAAAAGAAAACCAATAAAAAAAATATATAAAATGGAAAAAAAATATATATATTAGATAAACTAGTTAAAAAACGTTAAAAAAGAAAAGGGTAAAGTTAAAAAAAATTAGCAGAAGAAGAGAAAAAAAATTGAAAAAGAAAAAAAAATTAATTAACTGCAAGGCTAAAGGATCATGGGGAGAAAGCCATGAGTTCCGTGCTTTGCTTTCTCCTCCTCTGGAATTCTGCTGCTCTCCTTGGTATTGAAACTACACTCTTTGGTTGGTGAACTTGGTCCTGGCTGGGTTTCTTGTTGATCTTCTGGGGGAGGGGCCTGTTGTAGTGATTCTCAAGTGTCTTTGCCCCAGGCAGAATTGCACCGCCCTTACCAGGGGCTGGGCTGAGTAATCCGCTCGGGTTTGCTTTCGGGAGCTTTTGTTCCCTGAGCGCTTTCCGTAGGGTTCCGGAGGGCGGGAATGAAGATGGTGGCCTCCCGGTCTCTGCCCCAGAGGAGCTGAGAGCCCGTGGTCCCACTCCTCAGTGCGCCCTCAGCGAACAGCGCCCAACTACTCCCGTCACCCTGGCCTCCAGCCACGCTCCGAGCTGACCGAGCCTGTGACCGGTTCAAGGTAACCCCGAGCTTAGAGCTCACTCCTCGGCTCTGTCTCTGTAGCCGGCTTCCCCCTTCTAATACCGGTAAGCTCTGCGACACTCAGACACCCCCGATCCTTCTGTGACCCTGAGGGACCTGAGGCACGCTGACCCTGCGTGGGCTTCACCCCGGTTAAGCCTCTGGAGCGATGTCCCTCAGCGGAACAGACTTTTAAAAGTCCTGATTTTGTGCTCCATTGCTCCGCCGCTTGCCGGGAGCCGGCCCCTCCCCCCGCGGTCTATCTTCCCGTCGCTTTGGATTCACTTCTCCGCCAGTCCTACCTTTCAGAAAGTGGTTGATGTTCTGTTTCTAGAATTGCTGTTCTTCTCTTTGAACTCCCGTTGGATTTGTAGGTGTTTGCAATCTTTAGATAAGCTATCTAGCTGATCTTCCGCTACCTGAAATAGTCTCAGCCTGCTACTTCTCCGCCATCTTGACTCCTCCCCCTTTCCCATGGTTTTTGCTGAAGTGGTAGAAGGAGGCTTAACTAAACTTACCCCATTGGCCCTTACTGAAATAACTGTTCACAATTGGGATAGACAGTTGATTTAAATTGAACAGTTGAATTATCTTGCTGTCTTTTGTTTGAACAGAGTTATGGAGACTGAGGTAGATGGTTGGAGGCTCCAGAGCTGTTTGTTGTTAAGGAATGAATGGGTCAAGTAACCAGGGTAAAGGAGAAACACAGGATTTAAGAAGGTACCAAAATATTAGCTTTGTTCTTAGTAAATCTGAGTTGGAAAACAGATCTGGATGTAAGACCAAAATGGGCTGGCTTCCTAGCCTTACTCTTTTTAGTTGGAATTTCCTTCCAGGTAGCAGAAAGCATCTAGAATTCTCTACCTCCCACCCTCTGGGGCAAGGCCTGACTGGATGAGCACTCTGCACAGAAATCATATACCCTTAGAGGAGAGAGCACCCAAAACTTTTGGGCAGATCAGGCTCCAGATAATCAAGAAGATCCTGAGCTCTGCATATGCAAAGGTCTTCTCAGTCCCACCAATCAGATAAGTTACTCCCAGGGAAAAGAATGAGAGAAGGGGGTAAGGAGAAGGTGTACTCCCTGCCCCACACTGTCTAAACAGGGAATACTTGCCGTTTTATAGGCCAGGCAGGAATCTGAGGAGGAGACAGTCATTTCTCCCATACAGTCTTGGAACCACATTGTAAGCCAATGTCACAGGGAGCAAGGATTAGGAGTGTGCACAGAAAGAAAAAATAAGGACAGTATTGGGAAGAGATCATATAGCTGACAAAAAGTGGACAAAGTAGTTGCTGGACATCTCTATTCCCATGCGGCCAACCTCTTCTTGTTACAGGTTCTATGAAGGTCCTCTGACTCCATTTACTCATTTGTTTGTTTGCTTGATCTTACTTTTTTTTAAGATTTTATTTATTTATTTGACAGAGAGCACAAATAGGCAGAGAGGCAGGCAGAGAGAGGGAGAGGAGGAAGCAGGCTCCCTGCTGAGCAGAGAGGCTGATGTGGGGCTCGATCCCAGGACCCTGGGATCACGACCCGAGCTGAAGGCTTTAACCCACTGAGCCACCCAGGTGCCCCTTGATCTTATTTTTAAGTAATCTCTACGTCCAACATGGAGCTTGAACTTATAACTCCAAGATCAAGAGTCACATGCTCTACAGATCATGTTCTACTGATTGAGCCAACCAGATGCCCTGGTCCTCCAATGCCTTATAACAAACCCTGACTACTTACCTTGGCTTATAAGCTTCTCTCTTTTTAACCAAATCATCCTTAATATACTAAATGACCTTTGGTGGTTTCAAAACTTTATTATATGCTAAACACTGTGGTATGCACCTGATAATCTTTAGTTATAGGGAAAGCCTGATTTGTTATAATGGACGTAAGTAAAGATTTAGTAATTAAGTATTTTTAAATTAATTTATTAATTAATAAGGTTTATTAATTAAATTAGATATTTAAAAGATTAACATTTCTGTAGTCCCCTTTGCCTTATAAAGACTGCCAGCAACTATGCAGAGTATTTTAAGTAGCACTTTAAAAATCCACCCCTTGCAAAAGAAACAAAAAAAAACCACCAAAACACTAATTCATTTGTGAAGAATTATTACACACTTTCTTCAGAAAAGATGTAGTTCCACAGAATTTCTGTGAATACATTTTAATAGTTCTAACATTTATTTGACATTATAAAATGGTCAAGTGCAGACAAAAAGATCATGATATTCATTTGAACCATATGACATTTTTTTGTACGTCAAAATGGGCAAATATAGGCAAATTCCTATGAGTAAACCTCATTATGCACCATAACAATGTTATAATAGTGCTAATGGTTTTGTGCATCTGCAAGATGAAGGGTTTCTTCATGCGGAGAATTGTCTAGGCTCTGATCCAGACTTAAGTCTAGGAAGTAGTTCACAAACCCTAGTTCATGACTAAGTTGAAACCTGCCTAAGAAAAATGAGAGAAATAATAATAATGTAAAGAATTTTAGTTTCAAAAAAGGTAAAATTCTTCAATTATAAAAGTCTGAGATTAGAGGATTTTAGAGGGTTAAAAATAGCTTTCCTTTTGTAAAATGATGTTATAGTAGATAGTACTTCTAAAATCTACTTACCTGGAAAAAAAATGGCAAGTTCGTATCAGCCTTCAAAACGGTTCTTGATATTTTACTATTCTCTAATATCCAAATGTTTAGGAACCACCTGCGGGCACATAAAATAACCACAAACAGGATGACACAGATTTAGGCAAGGAAGGAAAACTGAAAGCTGAACAGCCCATTCAGTCATCGTGGATTCTTTATTCTTTCTTTTATCCATGAGATGAGGAACCAAAAGTTCTTTCTTTCTATCCTTAGAAGAAGAAGGTCTCCACTGCCTGTAATCTTCTCTGATGCTGTCCCCCGTATCTCCTCTTTGCTTGATAAACAGGCATAGCTCTGCTTTGTAATTCATTGCCAGGGGCATTATTCTTCCAGCACCTTTTCTTCTGAAGCCCAAGCAAAGTATGGAGAAGTTATCATTCTCTCCCTGGCACCTCCCACTCTGCCATCTTCCTCAGCACAAGTGTGTATCTGATTATTGTAGCGATTTCTCAAGTTCTCTAATGAAGGGTCTTCTAGGTCTCAAAACACCAATACTGTAAAGAAAGAACAGAGGGGAAGACTGTCTTACTTTCTTTCCCTCTTGTTCTAAAGAACCTTCATTTAATCTAGCCTTCAAAAGTCCTCTTTTTCTCTTCACTGACTTCTCTTTCCTTGATATTTTATAGTCAACTTTTCTAAGTTTCTCATCTGTTTCTCCGCTCCTTCCTTCATAGAATGGAGTTCCCATGTCCACCACCAGCCTTCTCATTCCTTCCTGTGTCTTGAGGGCCTCAGGCTTGACTGTGTCCAGTCTGGAGATGGAGGAGATGGCCTTTTTTCCCTATGCCTGGGGGAAAAGTAAAATTCTCTAATTTTAGTTTAGTCTGCCCTCCAGCAGATGCTGTACTTGATTTCCAAAGTGATTTTCCCTAAGAAACAAGGTAAGAATATGTTTTTTTTTTTTTTCATAGACAACATGGTATTATCTCAAATGAGTAAAGTATATTTCTTCTATTAGCATTTGGGCATGATAGGACTTTGCCCATTACTAAATAACAAAATCGATGAATATGATTTTTTACCAAAAAGATTTGACTCTTGTTTGGATTTGGATTAAAAAAAAAAAATTTACAGCTGCAGTTGTAAAGGGCTCTCTACTACTCTGGAGGGTTGGCACCAGTTCCAATTAGATTCCATTAAACTCTGAATCTCCTGGCTGATAGAAATAGAATGGACAGCTTCTATTACCAGTCCCACCACTTACATAATAGGAACTGAATTTGGCATGGTGATACAGAGAAGAATACAGTATAGGACCAGCTTTTAAAAAGCTCAGTCTAGGAGCAGGCTGGGGGATTCAGGCAGTTGAGCATCGACTCTCAATTTCAGTTCAGGTCATGTTCTCAGGGTCAGTGAGATGGAGCCCCACCCAGCATCTGGCTCCCTCTCTCTCTGCCCACACCTCCCCCCCCCCCCGGGGATGCTCTCTTTTTCTCTCTCAAATCAATCAATCAATCAATCTTAAAAAAAGAGCTCACAGTCTAGATGGAACTTAAATTACAAACATTTATATAATCTTGTACAAAGTAGTCTATAAGCCAAGAAACAGAATTTAGGTGTTCAACACAAGACATTCTTGATACTTTAAGGCCACTATGAAGTCACACAAGATTAGTTTATAACAGTTTGCAAGTGTTTTTAATTTTTATTATTTCATTTGACCCTTGAAATTATGTTGTTAGATGTTGTTATTCCATTTTACAAATTAATAGAGCTCAGAAAGCTGAAGTAATTTGTCCAAGATCACCTAGTTTCTGAGGCAGAACTGGGGTTCAACTGTGATTAAACTCTGACTGCTGTGGAATATATTACCAGATTAAATAAGCTAAGAATGTGTATTAACAGTTCTCGAATTTAAGCTAATCAACAGTTTAGGGCTGTATTATACACACATGACAAGAAATAAGGAATAGGAGAATACAAAACTCTGTCTCAAAGAGTAGGTGTTGTGATATTTGTTTAAAGTAGTTAATAGTCATGACTCCTGATACTACTTTCCCGTGAAGTGAGGGTATGCAGAATTTACCCAATGACATGTATTGTTGAGTATATGATTCAGAGGAATTGCTCAGTCAAATGTGGAGACTGATTGAATTAATTACTAGGATGATTTTGGTGATAGGGTGTAGTAGTTTCTAATTTAATTTCTTGAGCAAAACAGAATTCATTGTAGTTGTGAGTAAATTCACTCAATTGCACCGACATTTGGAATCAAACCAAACAAGTTTCAGTTTGTTTAAACAGTTAAAGCCATTGTGGGTCCTTGTGTGGCTCAGTTGGTTGTCTGCCTTCAGCTTGGGAACTGAGTCTGGCGTTGGGTTCTCTGCTCAACCTCTACCCGTCCCCCTGCTAGTAATCTCTCCCTCTCTCTCTCTCTCAAATAAATAAATAAAATAAATTTAAAAAAATTGTTAAAGCCATTGTGAAAATGGATCTTTAAAACAATTGGAATCAAGGAAGAATATAGTGCTTCTGTATCTCAGTTCTCAAGATCTACCTTTGACCAAGCTATTTATTCCCCACTCTTTCCCACTCCCCCGACTCTGTACCTAGTAGAGCTGGAATAGTAATAGTAAACTTAAGAGCCTGAGAGAGCGTTGTAGACTACTTGGATAAGGGAGACAGGCTAAATGCAAACAAAAACTGTTGGGCATTACCTGGGCCCTTAGTACCTACCTATCCCACCTGTCTCACCCAGACTCACATTCCTACAAATGTGTGACAAGCTGAAAATCTCATCCCCATCCAGATGCTCATGTCATAAAGGTCAAGAGAAAAGCATTTGGAGACTGATAGACCTATATGTTCAAGGGATGAACTTATATTCCAACCCATTTGGTTTCTTAGCTACAATGGAGATCACAGAACTTCTCTTCACTGAGGCTACCTTTATCATGTAAGATCTTGATTATTTCACCATCTCAAAACCAAAACAAACAAGAGAACCTGTATTGACCTGTTTCCTTTATGACCTCATAACGGCAGGACCTGGTAAACAGATAGTATAGTTATTCTAGAAGTCCTGCTAGGAAATACATGATTTGAGAGTAGGAAAATAATCCAAAGAGAATTCAGGGCCAGTTACTTCAGTGAAATTTCTGGGAGACTGTGATCTGGGGTGTGAAGGACTATCCCTTCCAAAGTGCTTCTAAGAAGGAGGTGCTTTGCATTGTGGGTCACTTTGGATCTCAGGGACAACATATCCCACATTTGGAATCTATTTACTGAGAGAACCCATAAAGTTACTAGGTTTGAATGGGGCCAAGGGTAAGAGAGCTCACTACAGCTGGTCCAAGCCTCGGAACGAAGCTCTGCCATGCAGTCCTTACGAGCCAGCAAGTCCAATGGTGCTTGAAATGTCTGTGGCAGTTTGGGATGCCCTATGTAGCTTCTAGCAGACCCCTATCAGAGCATAATAAACAAAGCAAGCTGGTAATATTTGGAAATAAATACTTTACTCTTGAGAAACTGCTCTTGGCTTGCTAATGGACTCTGTTACACATTGAAAGTCTGACCATGTGAACTTCACCTCGATTAATGACGTGTCTTCTGCCCCACCAGGCACTAATGTTCAGTTTGTCCAGCAGCACTCCATCATCAGGTGAAAATTGCATGCATGAGATCAGACCTACTCATGTGCTGGAGGCACTAATAAGTTCTAAGACCAGGTAGCTCACATTGCCCATGTACTTGCACCTATTAAAGTAACAGCCTTCCATCAACCCACCCTGGCCTCATGTAGACTTTTCTCTAACTAGCTAATGGAGGAAGAAGTTCAGTTCTGGTTTACAGATGCTTCTGTCTTATAATATAATTTTGCACCAGTGCCCTGCTGCAGCAATATAACCCCACGAGGGGTGGACCTGAAGGACAAGAAGAAAGAAAATCCTTCTAGAGGGTAGAAATTTGGGTGATAATATTGATTTTCCATGTTGTTTGTCTGAAAGGAGAGATGGTCGAAATCATGGATCTATACCAATTCATGTACGGTGGTTAATGGTTTGGCTAGATATTCAGGGATTTGGAAAGATCATGATTGGAGGATTGCTGATAAGTAGGTTTGGGGAAGAGATATGCAGATAGACTTCTAAGAATGGGCCCATCTAGTGGCAGGTCAGTTGGATCAAACTCTCTGTTTTAGAAAGGTTCTCAACTTGTTCTCACTGAAGTATCCATTTGTCCTAGATTTTATTTCGTCTTCCCTGTTGTCATCTTTCTGCAAGTACTTTCTGTCATGTTACTGCACAAACAGTGAGTCTGACCAAGTAAATAATTTTATGTAAAAAGTAAAAGGTGATGGGCTTTCATGGAATACACTGGTCTTAACATGTACCCCATAAATCATAGATAGCTTCTCCCCACCCTGCTTGACTAAGGTATAATTAGCAAATAAAATTGTTAGATATTTAAATTATGCAATGTAATTATTTGATATATACATTGTGAAAAGATTCCCCACATCAAGTTAATTAACACAGCACTACATATTTACCTTTTTTTCTTGGTTAGAGCATTTAGGTTCTACTCTGTCATCAAATTTCAATTATAGGGGCACCTGGGTGGCTCAGTGGGTTAAAGCCTCTGCCTTCAGCTCAGGTCATGATCCCAGGGTCCTGGGATCAAGCCCCACATCGGGCTCTCTTCTCGGCAGGGAGCCTGCTTCCTCCTCTCTCTCTCTGCCTGCCTCTCTGCCTCTTTGTGATCTCTCTCTCTGCCAAAAAAAAAAAAAAAAAATTCAATTATACAATACATTGTTATCAAATATAGTCACCATGTTACACACTATATTCTTAAGCCATATTCAGTTTTGAACTGAGAGTTTTCACTCTTTACCAAACTGTCTCTAGTTCCCCCAGCCCCTCGCAACCTCTTTCCTACTTTCCGTTTCTATGAATTTGACTTTTTTTTTTTTCAGCTTCCACATATAAGTGATACCATGCACTATTTGTCTTTCTCTGCCTGGCTTATTTCACTAAGCACCATGTTCACCAGGTTCATCCATGTTTTTGCAATGATAGGATTTCTTTTTAAGATGGAGTAATATCCCATCGTACATAGATGCACTTTTTCTTGATCCATCCGACAATGGCTCTGCAGAATGCTCAGCAGGCTCTACTGAAGACTGGTTTGTGTGGATTGTGCAGAAGTGGTGTGGTTCTGGAGCTAGTTGCTATTGTAGAGGCTTCCTGATGCCACAGGCAGCTTCTTCATCATACAGTTTCCTGATTTTTGTCAGAAGCAGCAGCTCCCTTAGTAACCAAGCTCTGTGATGACTTTGGGAGTCACTCCATGAGTTCCAGCCTCCATTCAGTTTCTATAGCACTCCTAAAGACGAAGTCATTTAATATCCTGTAAAAATTTCCATACTGCTTTCTTTAGTTAGCTAGAATGGCTTCTGTGTTCTGCCACTAAGCCCTGACTGGTACAGTCAGGAAAGTCTTACCCCAATCCAAAAGTAGGCAGAAAATGGACTCCATGCACAGGTAAAGGCAGTTTTATCCTGTGTCTTTAATAGGTAGCATTTTGAAAAAGTTTCAGTAGCAGCAGATTATAAGGACAAAAGAGTATTGGTATGAATTCTTGGGAAGTTTAAGTTTAAAAATGTGAAGTGAAACTAGCAATAATAATAATGTTTACTGAGTCTGTGACCATGTGGACAAGTCACTGACTATTTTGTAAATTTAGAATAGCAATGTGTTCTCTTCAACATGTCATGAAACTACTGGAGATGTTAATGGGGTATTTTGTGATTGACAACAATGTGCTATAGAAGAGAAATACAAGGAAGCCATAATGTACTGTGAAAATCATATCTATTCATTATTTTTACAAAAATCAGTGACGGAAATACTTTTTGAAAACAGAATCCTCCCACTGAAGTCAAGCAGTAGTAAATGCTGTCTGCTTAAAAGTCTCTAAATAGAAGATTTTCTGGGTTAGCTCTATAGATTGGAAAACTGGGGGAAATTTGAAAACCTAACGAAAGTACTTCCTGAAGCTTATCCAGTGCATCTGCTGGTCTCCTTTTCCTATCATTGTCATCAAGTACTAGAAGTTTATAGTATCTACTTGCAAAGGATACTTTGAAACGTGACTGTGCTTTTAGGTAATTTTAAAGGATATTAGTGCTGGATCTGTGTAAACCTGGATGACCTATTATTATTTGTAGCAATGTTTCTTAAGCTGGGGACTTGTTTGGCAGGCCAGCAAGGGGACTAAATTTCTGCATTTCCAACAAGGTCCCAGGTGTTGTTGATACTTCTGGCCTATGGATCACACTTTGAGTAAGAAGGATTTGTAGGCTGAAATTTAAAATCTTAGCCAAGTTCTTTAAAAATTAATGGTAAATTATTTGTTTCCTTCTTCTAATTCAGACAGGTAATTTGGATACTGCACTTAACCCAGTCCCAATGTCAAACCAGGATACATATTTGTAAAAGAAAAAAAAAAAGGCATGGCAGTTAAGGTTGTGATTTTAAATACTGGCAGATTTTCAACTCTGGAGTAACTAAAGCTTTTATTTCTGTGTTGCAAAACAGAGTCTACTTAATAGTGTGGACTTGAGTTAAGAAAGATGTGGATTGAGGTAACTGAGTGGCTCATTTGGTTGAGGGTCTGACTCTTGATTTTGGCTCAGGTCTTGGTCTCTGGGTTATAAGACTGAGCCCTGCATTGGGCTCCATGATCAGAAGACAGTCTGCTTGAGATTCTCTCTCTCCTTTTTCCCTCTTTGCCATCCCCTCACCCCTGTTCTCTCTCTCTCTCAAATAAATAAACAATTCTTAAAAAAAAAAAAAGAGAGAGAGAAAGACTTGTATTTGGATCAGATTTACCTTTAACGTTGTATGAACTTGGGCAAATCAAAAAAATTCCTAAGTTTGGTTCCCTGTGTGGTTGTCACAATGTCATAGAGTTTCAGTGAGGTTAAAAGGGACAATACAGGGAATCCTTAGCCATGTGCCTATGTACAGGAAGTCATCAATAAAGATTACTTGCTTCATTAGTTATTATCTCCATGGAGCAGTCTGGCTCCAGGTTGGTTGTGACTCTTATTAGAGTAGGAATTCTTGACTAAGAGTCTAGTGGCTCCAATGATTGAGATTGCTTTGTGAAAACTAGTCATTGCCATCATCATTGTCTGATCATATTATCAAATAGGGAGCTGATAATTGCCTATGAAATACTTCACCTGGAAGAAATAATGTGAGTCTCAAAATCGGATACATTCTATTTTCAAATTACTTATAACTAGACTTGTGTCATTATAGCTTTTGGCTTAGACCCTTAAATATCAGTATACTTATTTGGGTGGAGCTAGAGAGTATTATGCTAAGTGAAATAAGTCAGTGAGAAAGACGAATACCACATGATTTCACTCAGATGTGAAATTTAAGAAAAAACAAAAACAAAAACAAATGGTCAAAGGGAAAAAACAAGAGAGAGGCGAACCAAGAAACAGACTCTTAACTATAGAGAACAAAGTGATGGTTACCAGAAGGAAGGCAGGGATGGGGGTTGGGTAAGAGGGAAATGGGTGATGGGGATTGAGGAGTGCAGTTGTGTTGAGTACCAGATGTTGTATGGAAGGTGAACCACTACATTGTACACCTGCAACTAATATTGCACTGTATGTTAACTAATTGGAATTTAAAGAAAAACTTAAAAAGTAAAAACAAACAAACAAATATTCATATACTTATTTTGTTATTCTGAATATGTAAGGAAAATTTAAAAGTATGTATATTTTGTCTTTATGAATATTTAGCTGTGTAGTTGCCTGAAAGCTTTGTATACAGAATTCTATAAACATAAAGATTAATATTCAATACATCAAATGTTCCATATTTATCCAGCATGTTAGCTACTTTCAACCTCAGAAACTTTTTTTCCCCCATTGAGGAGGCATTTGTGCAATTGTTCATATCTGTAGAACTTCTAACACTGTATTTATGTAAAATTATACTTCAGTATAATTGCCTATGTAATTAACATTCAGGAAAAAATTATTTATTCAGGAGCACATTTCACAATTCAATTTCAGTCTGTGACAAAGAGGCTTTTAAATGTTAATCTTATGAAAGAAAATGGAGCAAATAGTAAAGGCTGTGGATTAATACAAGAGGGAGCTATTTACAGAGTAACATTTTCCCTCCCTGGGAATTACCTATTTTCTACCAGAGAGTATAGGCATGTTTCAAATCTCACTGGGAAGTGTGGGGTTGAATCTTATATTTTGTGCATATTAGACGGTTTCACATCAGGTGACTAAATAAAAGAGCAAAATGGTTACAAATACATTTGTTGTTGAAGCTTTAAAAGAGACAGAAAGAATAAATGCACATTATGGTGGAGTTAAAAATGATCAAGAATATGTAGAAAATAGAAATAGGAGATATATTTTCTCAGTCTCAATTCTACGGGAATTTTCTGCTTCGGATAATAATCCTTTCAGAGCTTATGAACAGGATGCATGCTCCCCCTCCCATCAGCTAGCTTTTAATTTCAATAACATGCAGTAACATCTCTGGAGAACCACAGGGACAATTTCTGTTATATACCTATGATTGTGGAAATTGGTGGAAGTTTGAGGGAGACAAGAGCAGAAATATCGTCATCTATTCACATGTTTCTTTTCTGATTACAGAATATCATGTTGAAATAAGATTAAAGAACTTGTTAATACCTAATGGAACATAAAAACTTACAGGAAAGTTATTTTCGAGTCGTATTTGTGATAGGAACTTAAAAATGTACTGTGTGCCTGTAATTGTTCTAAGGCATAATGTAGTGCTTTCAGTTTATTTGCAAAATAAATGTATAAATAAATTCTTGTTAGAAAGATTATTGTTGATGATACACAGAAATAACATATGTTTGTTTAATCATAATACAAAACTTCATTGTCATTGCCACCACCTTAGTCCAAGACATCAAAATCTCTTGTTTATGTAATTGCACCAGCTTTCTTTATGGACTCCCCGCTTTCACACTTGGCCTATTGCCCACAGAACAGTCCGAATTAACTTTTCAAGCTTAATTTCGATTATATGCACAGACTCTCACAACCATGTCTATCCACCTACCTGTATGTGTGCCGTTCTGACCTCCTTTGCCTCCTATTATTTTGGATAAACTCTTCATTCTCCCATCCAAAGCCACTCCTCCACTAGTGGATGAGATGCAATCTTATTTCACTTACTAAAAAAATGACTCCAGATATTCTCCCTGTTCTCTCCAGCATCACTATTTTCCCCTCTCCATTGGATCATCTCTACGAGCATATCTACCCAAACCTCTTGCCCCATTTTTCTACTTCCATTTACAAGGAAATTCCTCTAAGTAGTAATTTATACTCATTTCCTCTACTTCTCCATTTTCTCTGAACCCCTTCTAATCAGGCCAATACCCATCGTTACTTTACTGAAACTATTTTTTTTTAAAGTTTGCCATTGATTTCCACATTGTAAAATTCAACCAAGAGTCAATCCTTAGCCCTCTTCTTAACTGAGCAATAGCCAGCATTTGGCACAACCGATTGTTCTTTACTACTTGAAACACTATCTTTAGTAGGCTTCTGGGCTATCACAATTTCCAGTTTTCTTCCTACCTCACTGGCAGCTCTTTCTTAGATTCCCTCATGAACACTTATGTCCTGCTTCCTTCACTTCTTTAAAGTCTTTGTTCATGTATCACATCACAACGAGGTCTTCCTATTCTCCCTGTGTTAGGACTCTCCACAGAAACAGATTTAATAAGAATATATATATATATATGAATATATATATTCATGAGAGACACAGAGAGATATTTATTATAAGGAATGGCTCACACAATTATGGAGGTTAAGTCCCAAGATCTGCAAGCTGGAGATGAAGGAATAGTTCCAGTCCCAGTGGGAAGGCTTGAGAACCAGGACAGGGTGAATGTTCTAGCCCAAGGGCAGGAGAAGACCAATGTCCCAGCTCAAGAAAAGCAGATTTCAGGCAGATTAACTTTTTTTTTCTACTCAGGTTTTCAATTGATGGAGGCCATCTACATTAGGAAAGGCAATCTGCTTTGCTCTGGCTACAGATTCAAAGGTTAATCTCATCTAGACACACACACCCAAAATAATGTGTGGCCAAATGTCTGGACATCTCATGTCCCAGCCAAGTTGACACATTACAGTAACCATCACACCACCCTATTTAAAATGGTAACCCACCTTTTTTTTTTTTTTAAAGATTTATTTATTTGGCAGAGAGAGAGAGAGAGAGATCACAAGTAGGCAGAGAGAGAGGGGGAAGCAGGCTCCCCGCTGAGCAGAGAGCCCGATGCGGGACTCGATACCAAGACCCTGAGATCATGATCTGAGCCGAAAGCAGAGGCTTAACCCACTGAGCCACCAGGCGCCCCAAAATGGTAATCCACCTTGACACACTCTATCCCTTTTCCTCGTTTTCTTGTCTCCACAGCAGCCATCACCATCCACATATACTATGCTGCATTAATTTACTGATCGGGTGACTGTCTCCTCCACTAGAGTGTAGTTCCATGAGGGTAAAAGATTGTATGATTGTTTATGGCTGCATCTTCTGTTCCACAACAGTGCTTAGCACATAGTAGATGATAATTAACCTTGTTGGATGAATGAACAGGGGTCACTCCCTTGCTTAAAACTTTTCAGTGGAGGGGCGCCTGGGTGGCTCAGTGGGTTAAGCTTCTGCCTTCGGCTCAGGTCATAATATCAGGGTCCTGGGATCGAGTTCTGCATTGGGCTCTCTGCTCGGCGGGGAGCCGGCTCCCCCCCACCCCTGCCTGCCTCTCTGCCTGCTTGTGATCTCTCTCTGTGTCAAATAAATAAATAAGATCTTTTTAAGAAAAACTTCAATGGCTTATTTTTTCACTTAAGATAAAATCCAAATGTTTACCATGACCTAAAACCCTGTGTGATCTGCCCATTTCTTCCTCTTTAACTTCTTGTGTCCTTTTCTCATTCTTACATTGAATTCCTTGAACACACCAAGATTCTTCCTGCTTCAAGGTCTTGATTCTATTCCTTCTTCCAGGAACAGGTTCCTCTTTCTTTGTGTATCTGCATCTTGCTTATTTTAGGTATGAGACTATCTACTGCCTCTCAGAATGACTTTCCCTGACCGTTATGCTTCCTAGGTTTCCCTCTATTATTCTGTTCCACTCTACTCTTTTTGTTTATTCACATCTCTGATTAATGGTGATTTACATTTTTTTTTCATTTTAAAATTGATTATAATTCACTTACAATAAATTTATATGGGGCCTGTTACGTTGGCAAAACTGTGTGGAAACACGTGTCAAGTTGTGGCAACATGTTGGAGGGACAAATTAAACACCACAAGGAGGATGAGAATATGCTATAGATGGGGGTTAGATTGTGGAAGGCCTTGGATGCTGGGAGATGTTTGTGCCCACAAACTCCTGCAAATAGTAAGGAGGCACTATGGTGGTTTAAACAGGTAACAGGATAAAAATAGCCTTTAGGAAAACAAAGACATAGCATACTAGCAGGACACTCTAGGAACTGAAATAAACCTTCAAGAGGCAGGTAATTGGATTAAATTACTTTGTTCATTATTCATTCAGTGATTTGGGGGCTTGCCATTTAATTCTTGGATTATGTGAAGATTCTTCTGGTCTCTGTACACCAGTGCCTTCTGATTAGGGAGCTCATGTGATCTTGGTGTTTCGATCCTTGTAGGAATTTAAATTCTAAAGGGCTAGCCTGTTTGAGATTTCTTCTTCTTTGTGCTAAATGTGGTTGGTTGTGGTGAAATGAAGCCTGAACTCCTTAAAAATCCCTTCAGTGTTTATCCGCACATGTTTAATTATTTCTGATAGGAGGGATGTGTGTCTCTTAGCTGAATATAGGGTGCCCCTGAATAGTTCTACTGAGTTCTAAGGTATTCTTAGGTGAATAACAGCGTGACCTGAGAAACCCTCTGATTTCTAGCAAATTGATGGATGGAGATTTATTTCCTATTGGCATTGTTCCTTGAATAGAATAGGAACACTGACACCCCCAATCCATTAGGCTGACATGTCTTGTAACGGAAAGCCAAGTGGGTGGGTGTGTGTAGTAGAGATTGCTTGTGGATTTGCGCATGCGTTGCGAAGAGGGAAAGTGGGGGTAGAACAGAAAGTGAAGGGGGAACACTATAAAGTAGGGGTTGAAACTTTAATATATTTAAAGAGCTTGAACTCTGTCATAAGAGGGCTCCGTTTAATAAGCTGTCACAGAGATACGTACTAGAACTCACACTTGTTGCCGAGAAAATTGGTGTCTCACTTTGAGTTACATCTACCACAGAAGTATCATTTGTGATAATGGTTTATCTCATTGATTATGAAATCGGAAAACACATTTTCTGTGCCTGGGCGGGAGGTATTGACTATTGGAAAAGAGTTAAAATGATTTTTAGAATTTGCTTTGTGGCTTGGGATTGGTAAGTATGGGGAATGAAAAGGGAATGAAGTGGAGAAATCACTTTTAGGGGTCCAGTAACCTGGAGCCCTGCTGTATGTCTAGTACAATGGTGAGGATGTAGGTGTTCCAAACTGGCCCCTAGATTCAGCTTTAGTTACTGATTCATTCAACCCCTGTGTGGCTTGTCCTGCTTGGAGGAATCTACCTGTCTAGTGGAGAAGACAGAAAAATAAACAAATAAGCAAACCTGTAATACAGATAAGGCTTTGTACAGGCTGTTTAGGGCCTCAAAGGCGGGGCATTTAACCCAACTTTGTGAGTGTGGGCATCAGGGAAGCAATATAATTTGGGAATGGCTGGGAATGACACTGAATATATTAATAGGGAGTCTGGAGAAGGACAGTGACAAGAGAAGACTTCCCTTTCTAGTATGTCCAACTGCTAGGGGTAAAATTTTGCAGAATGATATGCCATTAAGTGCATTGATTTAATATTCCAGGAGATTCTCTCTCTCTCTCTCTCTCTCTCTAATGAATTGCAGGGAAGGTCAGTGTGGAAGTGGAACTAGGGAAGCATGTAAAGAGATGCAGCTGTGGCAGTAATCAGGCTCCAGATCACAAAGGCCTCATAAAACCAGGTTAAGTGATCTTGGTCAATGAAATGGAAACAATTAAAGGAGGAAAAGAAAATGCTATAGCCGTAAACAACAACAAAAAGGGTTGTAAAATCCAAATTCAGGAGCTTGTACTTACAAGTGTTTTTAGAAAAGGATTTTTTAGGTGAGTGGAAAAACATAAAGAAGACAAAGTAAAAAAGCACAACGAGGAGAGATCAGTACTTTTGGCTAAGGTTTCGAAATTAGATTCTTCTCCAGCATAGCCTCCTTTTATTAAGCTCCTAGTTAGTCCCATGTAGTATCTCTAGCTGTAGAAGATTTGGAAACCCAAGGATGACTCTTGGGACCCCTTTAAGCTCCAGACCCTCTGAGATGATTTTCAGGTGGATTGCACGAGGGAACACCTCAAGTATTGTAGGAGTGAGGTCATTAGTTTAGTGGAGTGAAGCATGCTGGGATGGGAATAAACCGGGATCAGCATGCACCATTAAAGGGAGAAGTAGCTGTTCAGTCAATTGTTGCTATGCAGCAACCGTGCCCTGGTGTTCATCGCCACATCTTCTGTTTTGTACAGTATTGATAACTAATTAAAATTTCCTCTGGTTTTTGCCTTTGTTTCTATCACAGCTACCTCCAATCATTTGTGTTGTTCGAATCCTAAAATCATGTGAGCTGTTGGTTAATAGTTTATAAAGTTTCTATTTTTAATAACTCCAGAATGCTATTTTATTAATTCTGAGTTGAGAATATAAAATGCTAAGTGGAACAGATATTTGCATTGGCCTCAACAGTTTGCCTCTCTCTGCAAGCAACCTAAATGGGAAGCCAATTAATCATGATGGTTGCTTGGTGAGATGGCTGAAATCAGATTTGGATTTTAATTTGCCTCCCTCTCCATGGTAGACCTCGGCCTTGGATGCTCTGCTTGTTTTTTTACTGCTAAGACTATTCTCTTTTCTGTCAGTTTGATGCCTTGTCCTCTGATTAACTGTTGGCTCTGACCA
This sequence comes from Lutra lutra, assembly GCF_902655055.1. Lineage (NCBI taxonomy): Eukaryota > Metazoa > Chordata > Mammalia > Carnivora > Mustelidae > Lutra > Lutra lutra. The sequence goes on from NC_062285.1 coordinate 99,128,769, forward strand.
ATGGGGAGCCTTGACAGGAGTTCTGAAGGAGGAAGGGAAGTAGGTCATGGTATTTATTTCCTTGGTTTCTGCAGGGAGTATCTAGATCATACAGTTATTGAGAATTTAAATAATGTAAACTTGGTACAGTCCCTGGAACATGGAAGCTCTCAACAAAACTTCTTTTAGTTTTCTTTATAGGAATGATTAGTACAGGGGTGCCTGGGTGGCTCATTTGGTTAAGTGTCTGCCTTCAGTTCAGGTCATGATCTCAGGGTTCTGGGATTGAGCCCTGTGTCAAGCTCCTTGCTTTGTGGGGAGCCTGCTTCTCCCTCTCCTTCTGCCCCTCCCCCTGTTCAGCCTGCTCTCTCTCTGTCAAATAAGTAAATAAAAATCTTTTTTTTAAAAGAATAATTAATACAGTTTAAGAAGTCAAATAATACTTTCTTGTCTCTCCTATGGGATGTGAGTCTTTTCAACGCAATCTGCTCTCCTCAACTCCCTTCTTGAATTTTGGTGCTCTATCCTTCCCATCTTCCTTTAGGTCTAAGGGGAAAGTTTGATTTTAGTCTTACTGCTTCTAATTCCTGATTTCTGCACTATCCCTTGAGGTTCCCCATCCCTACTCAGATCATGAAATTGAATTTCTTCTTAAATAAACTCTCCTAGCATTATCTTAATATGAGTGTGCCATCCATTTCCTGTTGGAACGCTGACTGTTCACTACTTGAAGCCATGATGTCTCTGGCTTAGACTATTCCTTTCTCCAGTCCCCTTTCAGGTAAAGACAGCTTAATATGTAGTTCTGAATATACCCCTTCCCTTTTGAATATCTCACAGAATCCGCTACCATCAATTTAGCTTCTGTTTATATCTTATATTTAACTCTTTTTCAATGAGAACTTTACCTATATCTTCACCTGCCCTTGCCTTTCTCCAGACACAGGTGGAGCTGGCACCCTGTTGTTAAGCAAAGCCTACCCTCTTACCTAAGTGCTTGATTCAGGCTCTCCCCTTCCTCCAATCCTTTGAAATGTCTTCCATATTGCAAAATTCAATCAGTGATTAATTCTGCACCCATCTCACTTCATCTCCTAGGAGAATATGACTAGTTATATTCTATAGTTATAGAATTAGTTGACTAATTCTTCCTTCTTGAAACACTTTTATTTCTTACCTTCCTTTTCAGGATACTTACTGGTTTTCTCTTCCTTCATAGCCTGCTTCTTTCCAGTCTCCTTTGATAGATTCTCATCTTCCTTTCTTCTAAATTCTAGGGGACTCCAAGGCTCTGTTCTTACCCATCTTTTTTATATAGGCTCTTCCTCTGGGTAATTTCATGCATTGTCTTGACAGTAAATAGTATCTATATGGAGATAATTGTCACATTCCTCTCCTGAAACTTGAACCCTTCTTTGAATTCTAGACACCTATAGTAAGGTCATTAGTTTAATGGAGATGTTTCAATCGCTTCTCAGCCTTTTGGCTAAGATCAAGTGTAATGAAGATGTTTCATACTTATCTCAAATGTATCAAGTCCAAAATAGAACTCTTTATTTGCCACTCTCCTTAATTTAATCTTTCTCCTTTTTTATTGTATACATTTTAGGCTGTAGTATTTCCTGTAACTACTACTATAGCTAAATTCATTATTGTTAAGTAATAATTCATTATTTTCTAAATATTTTAAAATTTCCTTTATGAATTCTTTTGGATCAATGAATTGTATAGAAGTATATTTTGAATATTTCAAATGTGAGTCTTTTGGAATTACATTATTGTTATTCACTTCTAATTTTATTGCATTTATTGAGAAGGTAGTCTTTATGATATCCAATCTTTACTTTTTGTTGAGATTTGCCTTGTGGTTTAGTACATGGTACATTTTTATTACTATTTAATGTTTGCTTAGGAGAGACGGAAGGAGCAAGGGAGAGAGAAAGAGAATAGTTTTGTGGGGCAGATTGTGGGAGATCCCTGAAAAGCATTTGTTTCTGCCAGGAGCCCCAGGAATATAGAAAAAAGTCTGAATTCATTTTATGTTAATTTCTTGGCTTTGGTGTTCTGGCCACCAGACACCTACATGGATAGGCCTGTTGTTTTGCTATTTTAAGATAAATTTCTTGATTGTTCAGTCACTCAAAACTCAGGAGGAATCAGATAAGTTTCATCATTATCTCCCTGAGCTCGTGGCTGGATTTTTTTCTAGTCCACCCTTTAATTGAGCTTTTAACACTTTGAGGTGCCTGGGTTTATGACGTATCTCAGTTGCAACTCCCCGCATCACATAGGCCAGATGCATTCTTTTCTTCTTGCTCATGTGTCTAATCCTAAATTAGTTTAGTAAGATTTTTAATTAATTAAAAATGTATTTTATTGGGGTGCCTGGGTGGTACAGTGGGTTAAAGCCTCTGCCTTCGGCTCGGGTCATGATCCCAGGGTCCTGAAATCGAGCCCCGCATCGGGCTCTCTGCTCAGCAGGGTGCCTGCTTCCCTTCCTCTCTCTCTCTGCCTGCTTCTCTGCCTACTTGTGATCTCTATCAAATAAATAAATAGAATCTTTAAAAAAATGTATTTTATTAATTTTTTTGATGAATATAATTGTATATATTTAAAGTGTGCAATGTGGTTATTGGACATACATATACATTTGTGGAATGATTATCAAGATCAAGATAATTAACACATTCTTCACTTCACATAGTTAACGCTTTCTTATGGGTGTGGATAAGAATGCTTAAGAACTTTTCTCAGCAACTTTCAAGTTTACAATACTGTATTTTTAACTATTGTCACCATGCTGTACATTAGATCTTCAGAACTTATAACTGAAAATTTGTACCCTTTGACCTACATCACTCATCTCCCCCACTCCCCACCCACCAACATCTGTTCTCTGTTTCTGTGATATTGGCTTTATTTATTTATTTTTTAGATTTCACATATAATTGACACCATTCAATATTTGTCTTTCTCTGTTTGGCTTATTTCACTTAGCATAATGTCCTCCATTTTCATCCATAGCATCACAAGTGGCAGGATTTCCTTATTTATAAGGACAATATATATACCCATATAATGGAATAATATTTTCTATAATATATAATATGTAAACCACATTTTCTTTATAGGTTGTTCATATCTTGGCTATTGTGAATAATGCTGAAATGAACATGGGAATGCAGGTATCTCTTAGAGATACCGTTTCAGTTCTTTCATATATACCCAGGAATGGGATTGCTAGTTCATCTCATAGTTAAATTTTGAATTTTTTGAGGAAACTCCATTCTGTTTTTCATAATGGCTATACCAGTTTACATTCCTACCAACAGTGCAAAAGTGTTCCCTTTTCTTCACATCCTTGTGAATATTTATCTTTTGTTTTTTTGATAATAGCCATCCTAATAGGTGTGAGATGATCTCATTATGATTTTGATTGGCATTTCTCTGACAATTAGTGATGTTGATCATCTTTTCAAATACCTACTGTTCATTTGCATGTTGTCTTTTAAAAAATGTCTATTCAGGTCCTTTGCCCATTTTTAAACTGTGTTATTTGCTTTTTTGCTGTTGAGTTGTATAGGTTCTTTATATAATTTAAATATTAATTCCTTACCAGATTTTTGGTGTCTAAATATTTTTTCCTTTTCTGTATGTTACCTTTTCAATTTATTGACTATTTCCTTTGTTGTGAAGATGCTCTTTAATTTGATCTAGTCCCACTTGTCTATTTTAGGGTCTGTTGTCCATGCTTTTGGTGTCTTTTCCAACAAATTATTGGCAAGAGCAATGTTAAGGATTTTTTCTCTTACTTTTTTTTTTTTTTTTGGAGTTTTATGGTTTTAGATTGTATATTTAAGTCTGTGATCCATTTCAAGTTAATTTTTGTGAGTGATATAAGATATGATTCCTATTTCATTAGTTTGCATGTGGCTATCCAGATTTCCTAGCATCATTTATCAAAATGACTATCCTCTCCCAATTGTTTGGTTTTGGTGCCCTTGTCAAAATTAGTTTACTGTATACATGGGAGTTTCATTCTAGTCAAACTCTTTTCTACGTTCCAACCTCCTGTTATTATTGATTATTCAACATTTGCATCTGAATGTCCCATAAGCATCTCAAACAGGCCTAGTCTAAATTTATTACTTTTACTTCCTTCTTTCTATTTTAATTATTAGTATCTTTGTCAAATTAGACAGAAATAAGTTTTGGCCATTAAGGTTTATAACTGTCTTAGAATAAGAGACTTGGACAACAACAAAATATATTCTTATATATATCAGAATTATAAATTTAGTAATGAGCTTCGTATATACTTTTTCTCTCAATAGTGTTTTTAATGTCTGTGTTTCTTGAATTGAATTGCTTTGTCCCATGTTAAGTCATGATAAACAACTCTTCAAAATTTAAAGGCAAAAATACCAAGATTTAGTGGAATCACAATCTATTTCTTTCTACACTTTCTGGGAGGGGTGTTAAATAAGCTATGATGTATAAGACTTTTACAATGAGGTTATAAAATAACATTCTATCCTGGTAAAATAGCTGTAAATTGTTATAGATAACAGAGAAGATGTTATTGTCCTTTAAAGGAAGCTGTTTGATAAGTGCCCTGAGCTGGTCCTACATGGCGTGTATTCTAACTATCCAGATTGCTGGTTCCTCAAGCAATCCATGAAATTTTATTTATCTGGATCTTTGTTAATGCTTTCCCATTCCTTCTTGTACGTCAAAATTTTACTTACTCTTCTAAACTCAGGTCAAATGCTGCCACCACTCTGAAGCTATGTTCCCCTGAATCAGAATTAATTTATTCCTTTCTTTATATTGCCAAAACACTATTTTTTTTGAGGACTCCTTTTATATGTGCTGCCGAAGCGAGCACTTGAGGACTCCTTTTATTGTGGTAAAAAACATATAATGTACATTTACCCTCTAAACAATTTTAAGAATGTTATAATTTGTTAACTGTGCTCATTGTTGTACAAAGATCTCTAGAACATTTTCATTTTGCATGATTGAATTTCTATACTCATTGAACAACTCCCCTTTTCCCCCTCTTCCTACTTCTTGGTGACCACCATTATACCTTCTGTTTCTATGAATTTGATTAGTTTAGATAACTCATACAAGTAGATTCATGAAGTGTACATCTTTATGTGGTTGGCTTATTTCACTTAGCATAATGTCCTCTAAATTCACTCATCTTTTGCATATGATAGGATTTCCTTCTTTTAAGGATGAATAATATACATTGCATTTTACATTTTCTTTATCCTTTGACGCATTGATGACATTTAGGTTGCATACATATCTTGGCTGTTGTGAATAATGCTACGATGAATGTGGGTGTGCAAATATCTATTTGATATTTTGTTTTGAACTCATTCTGATAAATACTCAGGAGTGGGATTGCTGGATCATACGACAGTTATATTTTTTTAATTTTTTTAAAAAAATATTTTATTTTATTTATTTATTTAGAGAGTGAGGAGGGAAAGAGCCAGAGGGGCAGAAGGGGATAGGGGGATGGGGTAAGAGGGAGGGAGAGAGACAAGCAGACTTTGTGTTCACTGTGGAGCCTGACATGGGGCTCCACCCCACAACCCTGAGATCATGACCTGAGCTGAAACCAAGAGTGGGCCCTTTAACTGACTGAGCCACTCAGGTGTCCCCTATTTTTACTTTTTTGAGGATACTCCATACTGCTTTTTCCATAGTAGCTGCATCATTTTATAATCCCACTAACAGCATACGAGGGTTATAGTTTTCCCCCATCCTTGCCAACACTTTATATATTTATGGTGGCCATTCAAATAGTATGAGGTAATATCTCGTACCAAAGTGCCTGACTTATTTAATTCTGTTTTGCACTTTAGATAGTTGTTTACATGTCTTTTTCTTCACTAAGCATAGAGTAAGCACTGCCTACTAATAGTAACCTCATAGTGCCTAGTTCATAATAGGTGCTCAAGGTGTACTTAATAATTTAATTCCTATTAGTAGGTAAATAATATTCTACTTCTTATTATCATATATTATGCCAATATGTATACAAAGAGTTGATCTAACACCAACTGCATCCTCTACTTTTTAAAAGAGAAGAACATGAACTATGTTTCAATATTATTACTTTTCCAATGGAATTTGATTGACTCACTGGTGTAGTTATTCTATTCCTATTCCAAAATGAAGATTTAAAAAAAAAAAGAAATAAACATCATTATACTGTTTTGTAAGTAAGGGCTTTATTTTAAGTTAAAGTGTTATATGCTATAAATTAATACCTAAATGTTTACTTACATGTAATATGTTTATCTATAACACCACATACAGGAGAAAGGGTTTTGCATATGATAAATTGGACCTAACAACTAATGACAACTCCTAATAAGTGAACAAACTTCAAAAACAACTGGAACTACATGATTTATTGAACACAATGGGATGAAAATAAGACTTTTTACCTTCTCTCTTTTAGTGTAGTACTCAAAGGTCCTCAACATTTTCTATTACAGTTTGCTAAAGTGTGCCAATAAATCTCTACATTTTATTTGCAATGTTATTTTATCTTTCGCTTGGACATCTGTTCATACTTCATCCTTTTGAGAATTTTTTAAAGGCTGTATCCCCCGTAAGATTGCCTGCTGCAGCTGATGACTGAAAAGATATGTACAAAATAAAAAATAGGAGGAGGACAGCAGGGCTATTACATATGGTCCAGTCACATTAGCTTAGATCAAAAATGCTTATTCTGTTGTTTTGAGGGTTTTTTTTTTTTTTTTTAAACAACTTATGTCACCTGGTCCTTGGAATCTGACTTCAGGCAACCTAAGAAAACACAAGTTCAGTGAATAGTTAAAAGGTCACAGTTAAATTTCTTAGGACTTGAATTGAATCACATCTGGAGGGACAAGCTTGAGTACCAAGTGCCAGTACTAGTGGGAAAAATGCACAAAAATTTGCACATTGTGAGAATACCATAACAAAGAGAATAACCATTTTAATATATGATTAAAATTCAATATTTATAATAATGTCTACAAAAATAAAACCTCAACAACAAAAGCCTTGATGGATTATAAACTATTCTAACACAACATTTGTGCTGACCTTTATTAAGTAGAATATGTTGGTGGTTGTGCTCAACACGATGGAAGGGCTCTTATTCTTCCCTATCTTGAGTATCCAGCAAGCTAAGATGTCCGTAGGCCTTGCTGGTCTCTGCAAACAATGAGGTCCCATTAGCAAAAAAAACTTGCATTTTGCTCTTTGGTGGTAACTTACCTGTACAACTCAGGGGCCTCACCTTTTTCCTGCTCCCATTCAAAGCCTCCCTTTTATTTCTAGGATTCTCTGGGAGAGTTCTCATGAGACCTGAAGAACAAGACCATTAATCTGCTTTTGTCTCTTTGAAGTCTGCTGGTTGTGAGTCACCCGCTGTCCTTAGCTGGTGCTGTGCCGAGTGTCTCGGTCCCTTCTGTTGCCCTTTCCCCAAATGTTCCACATTTTATCACTTGGGCTTTACTCAGCCTGTGTAAGTCACAAGTTTCAGCCAGTTCCTCCTAAACACAGCTCCTGTAGTTCCCACCTTCAACCTTTTGCTGTTCTTCAGTCTCCACTTTCTATATCCTACCCACTGCCCTTTACATCTGTATGAGTATGCGCAAATGCATAAGTGCGTGCGCGGGCACACACACACACACACACACACCCTCATGTCCTTTACATGGTTCAGGCACTCAAAAGCGAAACTTCTCTGGCCCAGAACCAGAAGTCCTTCCTTATTTTAACCCAAGCAAATGGGTTTGGAAGAAGAAGAGGAGAGCATGCTCTATGTATTTGAAAGACCTTTGCCCGGCATCCACCATGAATATCCAGTCCGATTTTCATGATATGATAGAAAGGGGAAATCAGAGTGAAAAGGGTTGAATAGGGCAGATGGGGTATAAAGTAAGAAAATAAGAGCTCAGCTTTTGGAGTTTCTTGGAAGGTACAAGGAAATGAAAGCAGCATATAGTACTGGTAAAGAGTACGGACAGCTGGGTTTCATATCCAGCTTTACCACTTAACGTCACTTGGGGCAGTTACTAAATCTTCTGCACTTAATATTTCTCATCTCCAAGTTGAGGATAACCATAGTACCTACCTCACAGGGTTATGGTGAGGATTGAATATACACAAAGTACTACTAAGTGCTATGTAAGTATTGACTTTTGTTATTTATTATTATTATTTACCACTGAGACTGTAAATTAATCCTAGATTCTGTATCTTTGCCTTAGTCAGGAGTTGACTTAATCTACATGTATCTGTCTGTTCTGAAGTTACAATCAACGTCTCTGGATCCAGAGATACCTGTGTTCAGCAGGCCATTAAAACAACCCACTCCCTAATGCTGTTCTTTTGGCTTCTCTGAGCTCCTGGGCTCCAGATAATTCCTGTGTTTCTGCTTCTCCAAGCCTCCTACTTCTGTCTTCCTTAACCAAATCGGCCTTCTGTCTCTGTCATCATGGTAACTTCTAGACATCTTTTGCTTGGCTGGACTTGTAGTGTTGGCCTCTCTGAGTCAGTCCTCTCCTGGTGTCAGATGTACCTTGCCATGGCAGCAACAGATATTCAGAGACTAGAAACAGATGGATTATGATGAACACTATATATTGTGTCCTCACTCATCTTGGCAACAGGTGGCTGCTCAGCCAGCTGGGGTCTTTTTAAGGACACTCTCCCAGGCCTCCCTCTGACCATTTGCACTTCAGTCCAGATGGTGACATGGCTCCCCAGAGTCCTGAATGAACTTAACGGGAGATGGCAGGGTTATGCTGATTTTGCCTTGGGTCTAATACAAGCTTAGAGTTTTCTTTTTTTAATTTTACTTTCTAATTCAGGAAAAAGGAACAAGCCTTATGTGAAAGTCATGTTCACAATGTGGTTTCAAATTCTGTCATAGGAAGTCTAAATTTACGTGATTAAATTAGAATTCATAAATGCCAAGGGCCAGAAAGCAAATTAATTTGTTTTTACTGTTGGAGAAGAATAAAGATGACTTTGGGTAATCTAAGGTATTAGGTTATATACTTTGTCTATCTGATTTCCCTTTATAAAGATTCCTGCTACATCAAAACCATGGCAAACATATTTGTTATGATATATTGGGTACAGGTTCACCTTGGTAAGAGATGGAGGCAAGTTGCTTTCATTTAAGGTTAAAACTACTTTACACCACATTCTGGAACTAACCTACTTTCAAACAAATTATGGCTTAGAAGAACAGTACATATTTGCTTAAAGTTATCTCTGCTTATACAGTGTTTTCCAATGCATTTATGCAAGTGTTGATTAAATCCTTCATGTTGCTTGAATGCTTTATGATCACTGAATTGTTGGTTAAGGAAATCAAGGAAAAATGTTCCAAGACCAAGGCATAGACATTTTTGAGATGTAAAACGAATAAAAATAGTAGACATTATTTAAGACTGGTTGAGAAATTTATAATAACTGCAAAGGACATATTTTATGGACTCTTCCCAGTTAATTTAAAAATCTCAAGTATCTAAAATTTTAATCTTAGTATCTAAACATGAACTTTGGAATATCTAGAACCAGAAAGGTTCTAAGTTCTTAAAGATAGATTTAAATATATATTCATTTTTCTCATAGAATAACATACCTATCTTATTGATGTTAGTTAAGCGATGGCATTCAGACATTAATCTATGACATAAAAGCTTTGGTAACAACATTGAGATACTACCTTACACCAGTTAGAATGGCCAAAATTAGTGAGACAGGAAACAACGTGTGTTGGAGAGGATGTGGAGAAAGAGGAACCCTCTTACACTATTGGTGGGAATGCAAGTTGGTGCAGCCACTTTGGAGAACAGTGTGGAGATTCCTCAAGAAATTAAAAATAGAGCTTCCCTATGACCCTGCAATTGCACTACTGGGTATTTACCCCAAAGATACAGATGTAGTGAAAAGAAGGGCCATCTGTACCCCAATGTTTATAGCAGCAATGGCCATGGTTACCAAACTGTGGAAAGAACCAAGATGCCCTTCAACAGACGAATGGGTAAGGAAGATGTGGTCCATATACACTATGGAGTATTATGCCTCCATCAGAAAGGATGAATACCCAACTTTTGTATCAGCATGGACGGGAATGGAAGAGATTATAAGTCAAGCAGAGAGAGTCATTTATCATATGGTTTCACTTATTTGTGGAGCATAACAAATAACATGGAGGACATGGGGAGATGGAGAGGAGAAGGGAGTTGAGGGAAATTGGAAGGGGAGGTGAACCATGAGAGACTATAGACTTTGAAATTCAAACAACCTGAGGGTTTTGAAGGGGCAGGGGGTGGGAGGTTGGGGGAGCGAGGTGGTGGGTATTATGGAGGGCACGTATTGCATGGAGCACTGTGTGTGGTGCAAAAGCAATGAATACTGTTACGCTGAAAAGAAATTAAAAAAAAAAAAAGCTTTGGTAACATTCTTCTCAATAACATGGCTCCTTATTGAAACATGACAGAATTCTGATGGGGCCTCCATTGTTTCCTTGTCCATCATCAGAGTTGCACCTGCCTGCTATTTTCCATGTCTAACCCCGAGATTAAATTTAGTGAATAGGAAAGAAAAGTTAGGAAAGAGAGGAAAACCAATGAAGGGCAGAGAAATCAGAGCAGCAGCAGTAATACTGCCCACATAATCTTCTGTCTTTTAGAGGGTCATATTTTTAAAAGGGTAAAATCATACAAATTTCATACAAATATAAAATGAAGTGTTAAAGATTTTGTTTAGCTCATTAGTTAATGAGGAAACCATTAAGATGTTACAACTGGTTAAAAGGGGAATTTATGTTCTCTGTGGGACAGATCTATTTGCATTTGAATGAAGAGGAGCCATTTGCATAATTATGGACGAGGAGCTTTTTCATTACTATCAGTTTTCTAAATAGGCTAGTCAAAGGGGGAGATAACCCTAATGACTGAGCTAAGCAGAACCCTAATTTCTTTTTTTCTTCTTCTTTTTTTAACCAATTAGAAGTCATTCACAATTTTTTCCTGACATTCATATACATGATACTTATGAACTAAACTGTGTTCTCCCAAATTCATATGTTGAATCTCTAACCCCTAATGTGACTAAGGCCTTTAGAGGGGCATTTAAAGTTAAATGAGGTCATAAGGATGGGGCACTAATCCACTATGACTAGTACCCCTATAAGAGGAAGAGACACCATGTTGACTTGCATATGCAAAAAAGACCATGTGAAGACATAGCAAACTGGCCATCAGCAAGCCAAGGAAAGAGGTCTTAGAGACACTAAACCTGCCAACACCTTCGTCTTGGACTTTGAGAAAATACATTTTTGTTGTTTTAGCCTCCCAGTCTGTGGTATTTTGTTATGGCAACCATAGAAAATGAATACAATTCCTGAATCCTACTTTAACATGAATAGAGGAAAAACTTCAAAGAGAGTACTGTTTCATTCCCAAATTAATGAAAATTATGAAAACTTAACAGCTGGCTGGCCAGATAATTAATACTTGTCCATTGATGCCATCTCCCTGCTAGCTCTCAATTCTATGGCATTTGAACCCTCACTTCAAAGGAATTGTGAATGTCAGGTGAATATCATGAAGTTGAAAGCCTCTCTCTCCTTGATGCTTCCAGAGACAGTTTTGTCTGCCAGCCCAGCACCCTCCTCTTATTCTCCTCGGTTTCTCTCCAACTCATCTCCCAACTTCTCCTCCCTCTAGAAACACACCCTTTCCCCAGAAATGAGGCAGAGGACAGGCACCAAGGTCTATAGGTTATATCATAATACTAAACTGGACTGGATTTTATGTTAATTTGTTTCCTGTTAAAAAAAAAAAAGGCAAACAATCTTGTTAGCTGCTATTCACTACCCAGTGAACCTTGCAGGTCCACTCCTGAAACAGATCTGAAAACAGCCCTACTCCTAGGCAACTTCCAATCATATCTGTTCTGAAAACATTATTAGCACAATCTCAAACTCTTACTGTTATTCATTTTTTAATTCAAAGAATAATTGACATACAATAACCTCTTAGTTTCAGGTGTACATCATAGTGACTCAATATTTTTATACACTACGATATGATCCCCACAATCGACCAGTTACCAAATCTGTCATCATACAAAGTTATTACAATATATATAAGTATGTATATATGTATGACTATATATAACTGAAATTTTGTACCTCTCAGTTCCTTTCACATGTTTTGCTCAACCCTCTCCCTCCACCGCCTCTGGTGACCAATAGCTTGTTTCCTGTATCTATGAGTCTGTTTCTATTCTTTTTTGTTTGTTCATTTGTTTTGTTTTGTTTTGCTTTTAGATTCCACACATAAATGAAATCATGCAGTATTTACCTTTCTCTGTCTGACGTATTTCATGCAGCATAATGCCCTCTAGGCCCATTTTATTGTTATTCTTAAAGACTTCACATCTCTTTTGGTACCTGCCTCAAGGCATCAGCATCCTTAGGCCTTTGCCTCTAGGCTCCTTTTTTTCTCTTCAACTCCTTTCTTATAGAACAAGAAATCTGAAAGCTTCTACGGGGATGTTTCTGAGCCTATAATGCTTTTTGCCTAGAAAGTTTCCACTATAGAAATTTCAGTAACACTTAAAAAATTATCATAATGGGAATGGCAGAGTAAGGAGATCAGTAGACCCTAAGCAATTTAAGTGGTGAAATTATTTAAAAAAAATATTTAAAGTCTCTGGAAATTTTCCTTAGGGTATACAGAAAATGGAGAATCATACAGGAAAATCTACTAAATCTTTTGGCAAGAACACCAGAGTCTATGGTATTTCAGCCACAACCTAGTCCATTATCTCCCCCATGTTATGAAAATCTACCTGGTATATTCCAATTTGGTCAAGTATAGGGAAGGAAATGGGTGCTCTCTTTACCCCCAGCTCCCATCCTGGGGCTATAATCCTCCTAAAAGGGCAGGCTGCCAGTACTTCTCACCCCTCCCTTCCCAGTAGCTACAATTCCAGTCACTGACCTTAACCCATTCCACCCCCACTCATAGGGTAGAAACTCTGTCTCAGGTGTCGCAGTCCTTGAATCCTGGGAGCATAATCTTCCCCTCCTCAGCTGTCTCACCCAAAGTGGCAAGCTGAGAAGACCAGAGGCAAGCACTCCCAGCTCCATTGCAGTGGTGCTGGAACTCTGCCTAGGGAGAAAGGGAGACCATTAGGATGAAGAGCTCTACAGTTCCAGTTGAGGGGACTTTATATGTAACAGATGGAAAAATATATATCATGCAAACAGAAACCATGAGAGAGCTGAAATGATTATGCTAATATTAGACAAAGCAGACTTTAAAACAAAAGAAAGTTTTTAGAGATAAATAGGGATATTTTATGATGATAAAAGGGTCAATCCATCAGGGAGATATAACAATTATAAACCTATATTCATCAAACATTTGATACTATTAACTTCATGATCAAGAACAATACTTACTTCTAAAAGATTCAGAGGTGTTGACAGTAAACATTAATTCTGACAATTGTTGAGCACTAATATGGGCCAGGAATTGTGGCCGGCTTTGGGGACCAAAGATACAGACCTTTAATCTTGAAGAATTTAGTGGACATAGGCATTAAAGAATTATTGATATGCTAATATAGCAGGATGAACGTTCTTATAGAGTATTGGAAGAAAACATTTCAGTAAAAAGGACTGATTTAGCACAATAATAAAAACAAAATGAATTTACTCTATTAATAAAGTCTTACAAAATGCTTTTACATCATTATTTTACTTGATCCTAACAATTATTTGCTTTTATACAGCTAAAGAAATTGAAGTTCACAAAAGACCAAAAAACAGAAATGTAAATATGTTTATAATTATCAAAGGAAAAAAGTTGCCTACAGAACCATGTCCATTATGTGATCCCATTAAAAAAATAAATAAAAGTCACATACAGAGAAGAGGTTTTAGAAGCCTATAAACCAGAATGCTAAAAGTAGTTATTTAGGGATAAATAGGATTGTGGATATTTTTTATTTTATTCCTTTTTCTTGTATATATTTTCTGATTTTTCTTTAATGAACATGTATTGCTTTGCATATTTAATTGACAAAACAATAAAGTTGAACCTCTATCTGGGATCATTAACAAAAATTAACTCAAAATGGAGCATAGACCTAAATGTAAGAACTAAAACTATATAACTCTGAGAAGACTTAGGAATAAACCTTAGGTTTATTAGGTTAGGCAAAGCCTTTTTTCTACAATGCCAAATGTGGATACAAAAGCAACAAAAGAAAAAATAGATTGAACTTCATCAAAATTAAAACATTGTGGTGTAAATAATAACAATAAAATAGATTGAACTTCATCAAAATTAAAACATTGTGGTGTAAATAATAACAATAAGAAAGTAAAAACACAATCCACACAGTGACAGAAAATAGCAAACCATATATCTGATAAGACACTCGTACCTAGAATGTATAAAGATCTCTTACAACTCAATAATAAACAATAACCCCATTATTTAATGGACAAAGGGTTAAGACATTTCTCCCAGGAAGCTGTACAAATAGTCAATCAGCTCATGAAAGGTATTCGACTCATTAATCACTAAGGAAATGCAGATCAAAACCATGATGTCATACCACTACACACCCACTAGGATGGTTATAATAAAAAAGCCAACAATAACAAGTGTTAGTGATGAGGTGGAGAAATTGATATTCTTATACATTGCTGGCGAATGTAAAACAGCACAGCTGCTTTAGAAAACAGTTTGGCAGAGTCTTCAAAATGTTAAAAAGTTATAGAATCCAGTAGTTGCACTCCTTGATATATACCCATTAGAAAGGAAAACACACATCCACACAAAAACTTGTACATGAATGTTCATAGCAGCATTATTCATAAAAGCTAAAAAAAAATGTAAACAACTCAAATGTTTGTCATCTGATGAATGCATAATAAAATGTGGTCTATTTATACAATGGGAAGTTATTTGGCAATAAAAAGTAAGGAAGTACTGATAATATGTACACTATGGATGGATCTTGTAAAGACGGCCAAGTGAGAAAAGCCAGTCACAAAAGATTATGTATTTATAGGAGTCCTTTTATATGAAATGAACAGAACAGGAAATCTGTAGAGATAGCAGATAGACTTGTGGTTGCCTGGAGATGGTGACAGAAGGAGCAGGGAACATTGGGGATGACTGTTAATGGGTATAGGGTTACTTTTGGGGAGGCAAAGAGGCTTTAAAATTAGATGATTGTGCAATCTTGTGAATTTAGTAAAAAAAAACATTGTATTGTACACTTGAAATGTGTACAATTATATGGTATGTGAATTATATCTCAATCAAGCTTTAAAAAGTACTGTATCTTTAGAGTGCATACAGTAGCGAAGATACCTTCCCAGACATTTCTCTTAAACATTGCAGTAACCTTTGTTGCTATTTCTTAGTAATTTTTAAGGCATTCTTTTCAATGAGTTTTTGAAGATAGGGAACTGAAATTCAAAGAGAGTGACTTGCACAAGACCATATTACCAGGGCTGGGACACAGATAGTAGATCTTCTGAATCTAAGTCTCCTGTTCTTTCTGTTTATCATGCTACTGGTTATATTACACCTGCAACTATCAAATTTCAATATGAGTTTTGTAGTTGCCTGAAAGGTGTACCTGGATGGGCACCACAATTTTGTAAAGCCCAAAATAGCATTGTTTGGAATTATTCGCATGTGACACTGTAACACGGAATTTGTTTAAGCTTCTGCAAGCCAGTTGAAAGGATTATATTTGAGTTGAATAAAATAGTTTTGTCATGATACTGCCCACATTACAGAGATCACCTAGCTAGGAACTGAGGAGAAAAAAAATTATATAAGTAATAATCTTTAGATCTCCTTTACTTTTTAAAAAATATTTTATTTATTTAATTATTTAGAGGGAGAGTGGGAGAGAGAGAGCGAGTGAGCAGGGGGGAGGTGCAGAGGGAAAGGGAGAGACAGAATCTCAAGCAGGCTCCCTGCTGAGTGCAGAGTCAGATGCTGGACTGGATCCCAGGATGCTGAGGCCATGAACTGGATGGAAATCAAGAGTCAGATGCTCAACTGACGGAGCCACCCAGGCCCTCCAGATCTCCTTTACTTTTTTTTTTTAAAGATTTTTATTTATTTATTTGACAGATAGAGATCACAATAGGCAGAGAGGCAGGCAGAGAGAGAGGAGGAAGCAGGCTCCCTGCTGAGCAGAGAGCCTGATGCTGGGCTCAATCCCAGGACCCTGGGATCATGACCTGAGCCGAAGGCAGAGGCTTTAACCCACTGAACCACCCAGGCGCCCCCTCCTTTACTTTTATATGCAAATTTACTATACTAAAATTCCAAAATCAATGACAAATTGAAAAGTGAACGAAAACAGTAACTTTGTACATTTCGCTCACTGCAAATCAAGAATAAATAAACAGCTTTGATACTTTTAATATGGTTTGTGGGAAAGTGTCTGAGACATGGGGAAGGGTTAATACACTTAATAATCTCACTAATACTTTCTTTGGAGAGGTCACGCAGGTCTCCTGGTTTCTGTGGCAGCTCTCTCTACAGAGCACTGCATTCTGAATACTGAAACACAACACTTCCTGGAATGTAAAATAAAACCATTAGTTCTCTTTGACCCTATTCCCGGATAATTTGACTAGAAATTAATAACTGTCAACTGGAGATATTTTGCTGGCACTAAGGCAAAATGATGTGTGATTCCTCCTTCAGGTTACTCACAGTGCATACCGAATTTACATTCAAAGATTAAGTTACTGACTGGAGTGGGGAAAAGGATTTTAATTTGCCAAACAACTATTGCTTTTTCTGAGGTCATGAATTTGGTTTTCTAGATGTTTCAGATGTTTTAAAGTGTTGCCTCACTCAATTGCTGAGTAACAAGCAAAGCTAATGATACGGTTTCTGTGACTTTATAATAACATGTTCAATGTTTTACGTTTGAACTGGGTTGTTAGAAAACATTTTAAACAAAACGATCCTATCACTACAATATAAAACAATAACAAGAAACAAAAAAAATTGATGGCAAATAACATTTACCTATTTTTCTTTCTTTCTTTTTTTTTTTTTTAAAGATTTTATTTATTTATTTGAGAGAGAGACAGTGAGAGAGAGCATGAGCTAGGAGAAGGTCAGAGGGAGAAGCAGACTCCCCATGGAGCTGGGAGCCTGATGTGGGACTCGATCCCGGGATTCCGGGATCATGACCTGAGCCGAAGGCAGTCGTCCAACCAACTGAGCCACCCAGGCGTCCCTTTACCTATTTTTCTTGAATGAGCTGTCATTTTGTTGAAATTAAAAAAAAATAGACTTTACGAGACAAATTTTAAATTATGATTAAAATTGTGTTTCGTTATACTTTTCCTTCCCTCACATAATTTCTTTCATCCTATCCCTGGTCAAAGGACCAAACTCTCTTCTTCTTCCTTCATGCACATTCTCCTCTGTTGCTAATTCGTGGCAGGGATTGTCCTGAATCTCTAAAAGCTTTGTAGGCATGTGGCAGGAAGAAGGGTATATTTTCACTTCTTAATCCCACCAAACTCTCATTCGTTGAGAGCTTTCTTTGTGTTAGGAACCTCTCCTATGTGACCTCACTTATCTCTCAACACTTTGAGGTGCTGTTTTCATCTTTATATGTGAAAAATGAGGCTCACAGAGGTCTGATAACTGCCAAGGTCACGAGCTACTGATGGGAAGCATTGGAGCCAGCTTTGGTCCTTAAATTCATTGTGTACCTTTCAGCTGCCCCTAGTCGACAACTCTTCGCCTGTCTTCAGCTGTCCTCCTCAGATTGTCATGGTGATCGCAGTGTCTGGGATCCCGCAGCTAAATTCTCGGGGCCCATGAAGATTTAGATTAATGTCAGCTCATGAGGCAGCTTTGCTTTGTGTCTTCACCAGGAGTTTAAAAAGGACAGGTGGCCCCGCAGTGCCCTGGAATCCATTTGGATGGCAGCGGCAACACTTGAGTTCCCTGGGGGCTTCAGGGATGGTTGGACATGGACAATCGGGAAGCTAAGCAGATACGTTTGAACACAGAGGAGGATCATGGTTGTGCTTATGGTTGACATGTGACTCTCCCGCTCGAATTGCACTGTAGCCAGAAGGAGAAATTCAGAGGGGTTACAGATTCAGGTAGGAAAAATAGTTTGGGCATTGCTGCAAAAGACAGGTGAGTTTGCATCTCATCTCAGCTGTTATTTCCAAATGAAATGAGGCAAGTTCCTCCATGGGGTCTCCTGCCTCATTTGTAAAATGCGGATAGCAAAGCTGAACTCTCTGGATTGTTGTGGGGATGAAATTAGGTTATGAAAGGGAGTAGGTAGTAGGCACTCAACAAATGTCAGTTGGCCTCATACTTCCCAGAAATCCAATGAATCCTGTTCCAGTGGGAATAGAGAAATTGCAGAATGAAGACTGCTTGATTCTATGAGACTTCGGGGCTGGAGGCTTAGGACTCAGGTATAGCTGCAAACGGCTCTGAGGTGTTTTATCATGTATCAAGCATTCTTTCATTATTTCACTTGATTCTTATAAGAACTTCATGGTAGGGGTGTGACTAGCCATTTATGTATCTACTATTTAAACTCCATTTAATACAGGTGAGGGGACTGATGCTCCGAGAGGTCCCACAACTTAAGAAAAATCAGAGAATTGTCAGGGAGAGACAGTAGGATAAAAGCCAGGTCTTTCTTCATCTGAGACTTCATTAGGGGTCTGTCCTGAGAGGTGAGGACATGGTTGTGCTGCAAGGTTTATGACATTCAGATCCACTTGAACCCACAGTGCCTACTTCTCTCATTCCCCTCTGAAACGTGTCTTAAATAGAAAAACATGCCTTCTAATGGGCAACAGAAAATACATTTTAGTGATATTTTTCTAAGCTTGACCATTTATGCTGATTGATTTGTTGTGTCACCAAAACAAGTATCATTTCTATATTTTCAATTACCATTTGCATTTCCTCTAAGGTTTTATACCAGTCTAGTCATCTAATGAATTAAATTTGCATTTATTTCACTTCAGAAAGGTGAGAGAATTTCCTATTATAAATAATTTAACTGAAAAAAATTTACATAAATTGAATTCTTGGCATTTCATTTTAATGGTATTGGCCATGGAAAGTAAACAGCAACCTGACTTGATTTTTTTGTTTGTTTCTTTTTTTTTTTTCTTTTCGTCATTGAAAAGATTTTAAGGTAATGTCAGTTTTTCTTTTTCTTTTTTTTTTTTCCTAAAGTAAGAGTATATTAAGGGAATTGTTCAGGTGAGCAATCACAGATTGCTGATTTCATTACACATACCATAAATGATTTCTTTTGGAATGTCTGTTGGTGTGTACTGATACCCTAAGTGAAGAAAATAAGAAGAGGGATAATTTTTACTGATAAGAAATAATTAAAAAAAAAAGTTCAAATGAAGGTGTAGAGAAGGTAGTCATATATGCAGTATTTCTACTATTTCCCTGCTCAGGAAATCAGGCCTGGTAATGAACTTTGATTGTTCCCGTTCAATTTTAGCTAGTAGCCATAATGAATCAAATTACTCTATAATCTCATTAATACTAAATAGCTCTCTTTCTAGCCTTTGGTTTCCTAAATAACTATCCATCCACATCTTGGTTAAGGACTTTCCCTAGTGCCTTTAGTAATTAATGGATGGCAGCATTCTTCAACAGCTACTTGAAAAGCCAAAGATCATTTACTGCATTTGGAAAAATCCAATGGATGTCTGACAGGACATGAGAGTTACTTGCATCTGTCAATCTCTTATTTGGTCATCAGTGTACATACAACATGTCAGTTAGATGATCTCTGTAGGAGAAAGTAAGCCTTGTTAATCACTATGAAAACCAGAAATTGCTGTTCCATCATTCCAACTTAATGGCTGATTTTTATGCTAGAAGCACAGTGCATATACATTTAAAGTAGCAAGATCTCTGCAGATTCAACAGAATGCTAAGTGAAAGAGAGATGCTTTCGTTGCACAATATAATGAATCAGAAACATGAGAAACATAAAAATTTTAAAAACATAAGCCTAAATGTCAGATTGCAGAACAACGGCAACTCAACTTTTTTTTACTATGTTTGATGGGAAAAGGTTAGAACAAAATATTGGGTCTTGCATAGACCCAGGATCAGATATACTCATTCCTCATTTGTTTCTGCTTATTATTAAAATAAAATTTAAAATCAGGTTTAAATTTTAATTTCCTTTGTCTACAACAAAGAATGTGTATATGATTATGAGTTATGATGTAGCTCAGTTCATGATTTAGCAATGGCAAAAAAAAAGTAGCCTACTTACATCAGTAACCCTGATTTTTAATTTCCTTCATTGATAAGTAATGAAATGATATTACATATCTATTCAAATAAAGATTCCAAGGTAAGCTATAGGCAATATAGGTACAGGAAAAAAATGTGAAGTTACTTTCTGCATGATCCTGATTTTATGTCAGTGAGATTTTATATAAAAGCAAATAATGGAAAAATTTACACTGTGGTTTCTGAATTGGGTATAATAAGTTTGGTCAAACAAGTTTGATTAAAATTTGGCTTTTATAGCTATGTATACTTATCAGTTCTGAGCCAAAGGAAATGCAAAGTTGGGAGTGCTATCACTTGATACTCTTCTTTTAACATAAAATACTAAACACAATGGCCTGTCTCAGATTACAGATTCCTCCTTTTTCTTACATTCTCATTATGCCTTGTTTGCCAGTCTCCAATAGAATAACTCCCTGTATTAGCTTCCTAGGGCTGCTATAACATTACCACTAACTGGGTGGTTCAAGATAACCAAGATTTATTCTCTCACAGTTCTGGAAGCCAAAAGTCTGCCAGAGATTTCTGCTCCTTGAGGGAGAACCCATTCTATGTTTCTCTCCTAACTTCAGGTAGCTGCAGGCAATCCTTGGTGTTTCTTGGTCTATGACTGCAGAACTCTGATCTATAGCTGCTGTGGTTCTCAAATCCCCCTCTGCATTTTTCTTATATGGACTCTCATCGTTGGATTTATGGTCTAGGATGACCTCATCCCGAGATCTGTAATGTAATTATATCTTCAAAGACCGTTTTCCCAAATAAGGTCACAGTCACTTGTACTAGGGGCTAGGACTTGGACATACATCTTTTTTGAGAACCCCTGTTCAACCTACACTCTCCCTAGTGCCCTAGTTCCATGGTAAGTCTGACCTAAGTTTCCCAGATGGCAAAGAAAGAAGAGAATCAATGGTAATGAAGTTTATTCTTCATAAAGTCAAATGAATTAAATATAGGTAAGATCTTTTGTTCTAAGATTACTCCTTCCTAGTTTCTGCTTATTCAAATGTGACGATAATAATAGATAATAATAATAAATGGAGGTTCTTTGAGGGAAGGGAGCAAGCACATTTTGGTAAAAACCATGCTAATGTAATAAAGCTCCTAATCTGATTTTTCTATTAGGACTCTTACTTTCCAGTAGCCCAAACTCCAACTATGTCTGAAAATACAGCTGTTGGGTGCTCTGGACTCATTCATCCAACATACATTTTTTGAGTATTTGTTTTGTACCTATTCATGTCCAGCTATAAAAAAGACATTAAATGTCCATGTTCTCTTGAAGCTCACATTGCAATGACTTACATTTTTTAACCTGACCACCAAAGGGTAAGAATCATTC
Organism: Lutra lutra; assembly: GCF_902655055.1. Classification (NCBI taxonomy): domain Eukaryota; kingdom Metazoa; phylum Chordata; class Mammalia; order Carnivora; family Mustelidae; genus Lutra; species Lutra lutra. The sequence goes on from NC_062285.1 coordinate 99,150,504, forward strand.
CAATCAGCTACAGTGAAAGTCATTTTCAGAGAAGGATCCCAACGGGATCAGCTTGGGTTGTGCTTTGCCCATTGTTGAACCAACCACTGTGACTGTGAGCAAGCTACTCTGATCAACCCAGCTTGGGTCACATGCCCAGCACTGAGGTCCACATGATAGGCTTATTGCTAGCAGTTAGGAATCAAACCTGTATAAACAAAATCAAAAGATATTTGTGACCTTCTGATACTTGGACACTGAGCATTGCTAGAGGAAATCACAAAATTGTTTTTGGGAACTACAAATTCAGGGCATTCAGTCTCAGGTCTTTACTGATGGTCTCTGGTCCTTTTATTCATCTTGGTGTGGATTTTGTGCCTTTATTCACTGGCAACCTGTTGAGATGTTATGTTTGATGTAGGGGGAATAAGATAAAAGAGTGCACAGACCCTTCTCATAAATAACTTGTGGGCAAGAATAACTTTAAACATTTAATTAAAATATAACTACCCTTAAAGGGGTATGGGAAAGTGCCATTTGCAGCAATGAAGAAATAACTAACCAACCCTAGAATAGGTTGAGATTCGCTAAGGAAAGGAGAAGTATGAGTGGGCCTTCCAGGCTTAGATAATAAATGGCATGTAAAAAGGCATGGGTGTTTCAAAGGGCACCACATGTCTGCAGATGAATTTAGGGTGGCTAGGAAAAGGGTGTGTGGTGGGGAGAGTGCAAAATGTGGCCAGAGGCTTGTGAGTAGAAGGTTTGCATGACTTGGGTGGCATCTTTTTGCAAGCCACTTAAAGGTCTCTGCAGCCTCCAGATTTCCTTCTTTTCAGTCCTGAGAGTTGTCATCAAGTTACTCGTCTTGAAGGTTGCTTTGGTCATGTCATCTTCCTGCTAAAAAGCTAACTCGATGTCTATGTGAAGTGATGGATACTTGAGTTTTTGGTGGGAGAGAAGACCACAGAAGAGGATTTGTTACTTTTTGACCAAAAAGTCCCCACCAAATTCTGCCTCAGGTGCCAATTGGAAAGCTGCTTTCCTTCAAGAAGCTGCTGATAACCTATGACAAGTTCTGTCCATACAGTGAAGGGCAACTCACCTTTGATGGCTCTTGGATGACAGGGGTTTCTGGACTGTCCCAAACCCTCACCTAGTTAGTGTAGTTACCTGAGAAACAAATAGGAAGAAACAGTGTGGGATCTCATAAAATTGAAGTCTTTTTTTTTTTTTTTAAAGATTTATTTATTTATTTTAGAGGGGGAGAGAGAGAGAGAGAAAGAACATGATAACAGAGAGGAGGGGCAGAGGGAGAGGGAGAGAGGATCTCAGGCAGACTCCCCACTAAGTATGGAGCCTGATGCGGGCCTCAAGCTCACCGCCCTGAGATCATAACCTGAGTTGAAATCAAGAGTCAGATGCTTCACTGACTGAGCCACTCAGGTACCCTTGAAATATTCTTATAATCTTTGGTGGCATAACAATTTCCAATATAATTAGTCCAGGTGGGAGGATCTGAGTTTAGCTGTAAAATCAGAAAAGAGGCCAGATTATACAATGTAGTCTCCTGAATTTGGTGATGATGTCATGGAAACTCAGCATTCAGAGGACATCTGGAGGGTTATTTTTCCTGGTTTTGCAACCCAAGTTTAACAACTCTGAATTTTATGGAAACTGGGATACTCTGGCTGGTGAAACTTATTCACAGTTGACTTAAATACTCAAAGCAAATAAAGCTGGCAGAGAGGAGCATCCTTCCCCAATACTGTTCAAGGACAACTTTCAATGTTGGGCTCTGATCCTTGTCTGTATTAATCTAGGTCATAGTCTGTTTAGTTGGACTAGATAAAAAGTTGTTCAACTTCTTTTTTTCTCAAAGGATGAAAAGTTTTTAGCCTCGAATTATAGGTGTATTAGTTTAATAACTCTGCCTTTTTAATTACTATATTCAGCCATATGAACTCAGTGCAATATAGATGTAAAATATCTTACATTTTCTCCAATAGTTGAATTCAAACATACTCAGTTGAATGGGCTTTTTCATCCCTTACCTACAATTAGACAAGTTCTATTGTTTTCTATTCCTTTGTTGGTTTACAAAGCTCAGTTTAAAGGTTCTATCTCACAGCTAGCTCAAACCACTACCAGTCTTCTAACTCACTCTTGACCAGGGAGGGAGGCTTGCTAGGGAATGGGAGGAGCCTATCCTTTGCTTTCCCCTCTGTTTTGGGGCTACTGTGTATCCTTTAAGGTGTTGAGATCTGACAAGAAAAATGGGAGATGATATTAAATAGCACTACTCAATAATACTACTATGGTCCTTTTATATTTGATGACTTCTGTATAACAGGAACCCAAACCTGGCTTCTGTAAGATGTACGTGTTTGTTCTTCAGGGGCCCCCTGGGAGAGTCCCCACTGCGTCATCCTTGACATGGGAAACGGGCTCCTGCAAGACTTCTTCCAAGTCCCATCAGCCTTGGATCCCAGTGGTACTCCCTACAGCCTCCCATTGCCTGGGATCTCATACTTGTCAGACATCCCATTAGCTATCTTCCGTGGTGTTTCCTCCCACCCCAAACTCAAGATTTCTTAAATCCTTGCCACTTCAAATGGAAATGTACAGGCTAGCCCACTAACTGTTCTCCCCAGTTTCACACTATTTTACTTTATTTTTACTCCAATTCCTTCTCCCTGTCCACCTGGGCAACTTCATATGTGGATATCCAATCAAGAATTGAGATGGTGGTCTATTTTTTTTTTTTTGCAAGGACTTCCCATCCTTACAAGTGACTTTCATCTCTATTATACTCAAAGCCCCCTTTGGTAATAAATACTTTGTATATCCTCTTTTTTAAAATCATGAAATAAAATTCAGAGAAAATAAAATATCATAAAAGAAAATATTTTCACTTTTAAAAGAACATAATTTAAGAAGAATAATTTAAGACTATAAAATAAAAGAAAAAAGAGTGTAATTTATAATAAAATAATAGATAATATGAGTGCTAAGTCATGATTGCACTGGAAAACATAATGAAGTAGTCAGATGCTTGCAGTTACTTATGATGAATACTTGGGTTTAAGATAAAGGAGCAAGAAGTCATTCTGCACATAGGAAAGAAAATTAAAGGGCAGAGAGCAGAAGGACCCTAATTAAAACTAGTGGAATGATAAGTAATAATAACCTGGCTATATGTAAATGATAAGGAAAAAAGGAAAGAACCTTAACCAAGGTAGGAATATCAATGCCCTAGCAAATTGCAGTCTGTGAAAATGGAGAAAATTAGGAATCAGCAGATGATCAAATAACACAGAAAACATACTTCCGGACTTGAAATGCCACCCCCTGTGCAAACATATATTCAGTAGTATAATGTCTAGCTCGTCATGTGAAAGATATGAAGGTGTGAAACAAATCTTCATTGGGTGGGATTCTCCTGGGCGTTAAACATGTCTGGCACCCCTGCCTCTTCCCCATCAATGCCTGTAGTGCCCCACAAACACAGCAGTTACAAAACAAAAAAAAAAAAAACAAAATTCCAATGCTCCCTAGAGGATGATTCCTCCCTTGTAGGAAAAGGTTTAAAAACATATCTTTTAAAACATTAAGCCAGACCATTTCTTTGGTGCATCCCAGTATGAACAGATTTCTTTCTCTCTCTCTCTCTCTCTTTTTTTTTTTTTTTTTTTTGCCACATTAAGCTTTCACATGATGTCGCTGGTCTACTCTGAAACTCAACACTGTATTTTCTACAAATGTAGTGTTGGGGATCTTGTTTACTAATGGGATATATTTATTTCTGATCCAATACTGGGATACTTCAGCTTCTCCTGAGTACTGTATACCTTGAGTCACGGATCTCACCATGTTTCTTTGTGTTGCACAAATGAAAGCTTAGATTTCTGACCTGTGTCCGGCAAGTTGACAGAATGGCATAGAATGCCTTGTTTATACTAGCTTCATTCTTGATTTCTATTTTATTTTCTGCCCTCTTCCCCATTTTGCTTTTGTCATTTCACATGTTTATCTCTTTAAAAATATTTTTTCCCTGTTGGGACAAAATAACTCAAAACTTCCAGTTTTAAGAGTGCAGGCTAAAAACATGTCCTAATCTCTTCTTCCTTGCACCAAACCCTTGCATCAATATATAAAACCGTATACTGTTCATAACTGTGGTTGCAAATAAGAAGTGTTCCTGTGGTGGACCAGGACTTATGAGGGGAGAAAGACATTAAGAAGCCTGGAGCCTTTGTAGGTCGTATCTACCCAAGAAAGCACCATAGGATCTAGAGCCCAGGATAATAGGCATGGTACCATAGGAAGGACAGCTGCTCAGTATCTTTCAAAATCTCAGTATCATCTCATATTCCATACCAATTTGCTCCACGTCACTAATTGGACTTGGTAAATGCAAAATATTATTTTTGCTTGGAACTTGGTATTGAAGCATCAGGGTCACATGGTTCCCCAATGGAGGGCTGTGCAAAGATTACTGGTTAGATGTGGTAATAAGATCTGTGTTCTAAGGGAACAGTGGCATTCTCTGTAGGTTTTCATCACATTGATGGTTCCCCTGAATTGCCATTATGAGCTGCTCAGACAAAGATAGCAATCAATAAGCTACACATCAGTAACAACAAAATTAACTGCTAGCATACAGCTTCATGCTAATGAGTATTTTGCAGCATACGTATCCTATAAGCCACCTTAAAATATTAAAATGGGTTATAAAGAATCTCAATGGTGTGATTATTAGTCATATCTCTCCACTAATGCAACTACATATCATGGTTACATTTTAATCATTCTCCTCCCTCTTCTTTTTAAAATCCTTATTAGCAAACTCAGCATTTCATCATTTAATTTTAATGTTTATTCTAACTATTTTATTTATTAACACTGAGTCTAAGTAATTTTAGGTTTACTTTGGAATGAATAATTTGCACTGAGCTTAAGTCAACTCTCCTATTTCTTGAAGCATTGGTAAGTCCGATTCTGCAAGAAGTTCTGCAGAGAAATACACCTCTTCCCAGCGAATTATAATATAATAGTATGCTGTCTGTCATATACTAAAATGATGCAATTGACCAACTGTCAGGAAATGTTCTCTGAAACCTTTTGTAGTGATCAGACTGAATTACTCTGCTGGCTGCAGTTAGGGATGCAGTCTTGTTGCCGAAAGAATTTTCTCTCTATGAAGTTAATTGGCTCAGGTAGGAATGAATGTGTGACTTTAGCCTCATAAGCATCATACCCTCTAACCAAGTGAATTGCTTAAATAATACTTATTACTATTATTTATAATAACCTGTTTAGTAAAAGCCTGATGCCAACTGCTTTCTGCATAATGTTAATTTGTCTCCAACTGTCTTGGGAGTTAGGGAAGAGCCAGTGGAGAGATAGAAGAAAGCTGGGAAACAGAAATGGGTGATGGGATGAAGGACACATTAGCTTCAAATATAGGCATTGAATTTCATTCCAAAGATTTTTGTCCTGGTCTGAAGGAAGTGTTGTGTTGGTTTCCTTGTATGAAGGGTGAGTGATTAAGCACTTAGTGTGGTGATATTTGAAAACACAACTCTATTGTTTCTTCTGTTTATAGGAAGCATGCCATTCCTCCTGGGTGGGTGGAAGATAAGTTATTGTCTCCCTAGAGAGATCAGGAACATGAATAGGTTCTTTTTGTGGTTGGCTCTCTGATCGTCCAGTACTTCGTGATGTGCCACAAAGAAAGGACCAGAGAAAGAAAGGCTGTGTCGTTGTTGTCGTTGTTGTTATTGTTGTTTGTTCTGTATTATATTCTGTATTGTGTTCTGTATCTGCTGTTTTGTATTGTTTTGTTTGGGGCAGAGAAATGAAAGCTTAACCTTTCAGAAGGCAGGAGAATTCCTCAGAGAAGAAGGGGTCAAAGGCTGACTACCCTTTTAGGGTGGCGGACACGAGGTCTCACCAGAAAGCAGAGCCTAGAAGGGGCCATAGCTCATAAATGACATCTGGATGGGTGTCAGGGAGGTCTGTGCCCTAAGAGTTGTCATACAGGGGACCACAGCTGAAGTGGGCGGTGATGACATGGATGCGACCTGCAGAGTGGTCCACCTTTGCACTTCGGTGGGTGTGATCAGCTTCTCAACCATGACCAAAACCTCTCCTTTATTTCCATGGGATTCCATAGACTCAGGGGAGCTTGGGATTCTGCAATCCTCCTAAAGGAGGAAAGGGAGCCATTTAAAATGACCTACATTTCTGGCCATAGCAGTTGGGGGTCCAGAGGTAGACTTGATTTGACATAATAAGCAAAGGTGACATTTCCTTGCACTTTGGGAATGAGACCTTTTGGTTATATTAGCATGCACACTTGCCCTGTTCACGGCAAAGCGTTTCTAAAGGGATTAGGGTTATTCCTTGCTATTCAGATCTTGATTTTCTTTAAACTCCTGTACATACAAAATTGTAGAAAACAGTTCTTTATTTTGTGGAAACCCTTTAAAATAGGTCCAACTGACTTTTAACTGCAGTGTATTTGAACTGACAGTTATGTTAATAAACATTGTATTAATAAAATAGAAACTACTTCTAATTAGTAGAAATTCAAGTTACGATCCTTAACTTATCATGTAAAATAAATAGACTGTAAACCTCATTGCTGATTTGTGAATTTCCAGGAACCTACTAGTAATTGTTTGACTTACTGTTGTAAAGAATGTACCCAAGTGACAAATAGAATTATCATTTAACTATGCTGAGGCTAGCATAATTGAGTATGTCATGGAATGTGTATAAGCTATTTAAAAGTACTCTAAAATGGATGACAAACATAACCTCTGATTGAATTGGCACATGATTCAGAAACTACAGATTTTTCTTATGATTTTATCAGGGAATAATTAGCTAAAAGGATGAGCTTGGTGCCCAAGATTAATGGTAACATCAATAAGCTATTTGAACTCAATAGGCTAAAAATGAACACATGGAACACAGCAATTAAGCACAGTTGGTTTAAATAAAGCACCCTTACTTGCCAGGAAAATTACCCACTGTGTTTATGTTTCCATTGGGAAATATTTCTTGGGATCGGGGCAACCAAAGCATTTCAAAAACAATAGGAACAATAAGCAAGTTAAAAATACTTCAGAAGGAAAGAAAGAGAAAAAAGGAAGCCTTCTGGCTATTACTATCTTAAATTCTTAGTAGAATAACAGAGTGGATATTAAGATAAAAAATATTATATATGTATGAAGAGAGTAGTAGAAGCCTGGGAGATAAACAGCATAGGCTTATACAGAACCCATTATAGCGGACATATTCAATTTCATCCCTTTGATCAAATTACCAAGTGGATGAAGGGAACTCAGTAGATATAATATATCTGGACTTCACTAAATCATTTGCTTTATGCCTTTTGAAAGCCTGCTTAAAATTTTAATTAAAATTAGCTTAACTAGTTACAATGATACATTGTCTAAAATAAACTCATAAATAAAAAAAGAGAGATCAGATTTAACAGCTATCTGAATTGAGAAAGAGGGAAATGGAAAAGCTCCAGAATGGGCACTAGAGGAACAATTAGTCCCCAAAGACAGCGAGAACCATTAAAAGAGCAGAGAGGTGAGAGGCTAAAATGGTGTTATAGAACGGAATAGACATCTCAGATAGTATAAGTCAGTGTTTATTTTGTGGGATCTGGAAAAAATGGGTATTTCTACACATAAGAAATGATATTCTGTCAGTTTGTAGCTGTGCTAGCAAGGGGATCCTCTGGCCTGCCACCACCTTAGGTCCTAAGGAGTCTGAAAACTGCAATAATAAAATCCTATTGCCTCTAGAAGGTTTAATAAATATTGCCTTAGAGCCCATCTAGGTTTTAGTCATTAATAATGGTCTTTGTGTTCTCATCATCATTAACCCTACCATTAGCACAGTGCTTCCATACATTCATATCATCCTTATTACCCCTATTATGATAAAGAAAGCCGCTGTTATAACAGTTGCTTCGATTTTTTCTTCTATGAATGCGTTGGCACCCAGGCACGATCCTGCTATAACAGATTATCTGTTTTGCAAAACATGTTTTGCAATTTATCAATCACATCATATCCAATTCAGAATATGGAAATTCACACTGTCACATAAAAATTGTGTATAGAAGTAAATTGTTTAACAACACACCCCAAATGCATGTCATTCAGGGTAACTGGCTATAATTTTCAGTAACTGCCACTAGATGGTGAAATCCTATGACACTGTAGTATACCGACATTCAAACAAATTCCGGAGCTCCCCACTCAGAGCCCTAAGCTTTTCCCTAGAGTGTCTGATTGCAAAAGCTCTCAGAGCACCCTAGCGGGAAGACCCACTGACCTTGTCCGGGCAGGGAGATACATTTTCCTTCTACTCTTTTTGCTATAAAATCCACGCCCCCCCAATACCCAACATATGCTTATAAAAGTTGGCTGTGCTTTATAAACTGCCAAAGCTTATAAACCAGAAAATATGGTAATGTGTTAAACAGATATGTAGTCTTTCCCCTCCAGTAGCACAAAATTCTTTTTAAGGCAAACATACTGTTACTATGAATCATGATTCTGTTTTCATCTCTCTATAGAAATGTAATTGAAAAATAACACACTGGGGTTATTTTAGGACTAAGAATTAACATAAATTGTGAAAGGAAAATGAGTAACAGAAATGATATTGTCACTTTTGGAATTTGGACATTTATCAACACTTAGAAGTCAGAACTCTGTTGTTCCCAAAGAATTAATTCACATACAAGGCAGCATTTTAGCAGATTAAAAGTTATAACTGTTTTTTGAGAAAAAAAAGTCCATAAAAATATATGTATATGTCTATTTGACAACCAAGGACAAACATAACAATTAAGAATAAAAACATGAAAACACAAGGCAAAATAAAATAAAATGTTTCCTGTTTCATTATGTTATTGAGATGCCCACAATCTGTGAGATAAGGTTTTTAATGGCTTTAATATTTATCTTCTTTTTTCCCCCACTCAAATCAGACAGTTGTAACTGCCTAATGTGCATAGTCAACTTCCAAGGTTATAGAAGTAGAATATATTATTCAGTATTTACAAAATTTAGTTGCTCAAGGAAAGCCTCCCTGGGGCTCTTGGTTGGCTCCATGGGTTTAGCGTCCAACTTTTGGTTTCAGCTCAGGTCATAATCTCAGGGTCCTGAGACTGAGCCCAGAGTTGTGCTCTGCACTGGGCCTGGAACTTGCTCAAGATTCTCTCTCCCTCTCTCTCTGACCCCCACGACCCACCTCTCTCTCTATCTCTCTCTTACTTCCTCCCCATCCCCCCCCAAAAGAAAACCTCCCTTTTAGAAGAATATCAAGTATGAGGAGAGTTCTGTTGTATACAACAGTCTAGGAAACCCAACACACATTCCCAACTAGAGGGTTGGGCCATCAAGGGTGGCCCATCATACCATTCCTGCCTTAGAGGCTTTTGTGTTATCAAACCAGATGGGTGGTTTTCTTAAAGTCTGGAAAAGGTAGAACGTAGAGTCTCTAGGGAAACCAACTTGTTAAGGTCTGTAGATGGATACTTATGAAAAAACTGTAAGCCTTCGTGGGCCACAAGACCTTGTGTGTAGGATATGTTTAGCTTAGAGGCACCTGGGGTCTCAGTCCCTTGAGGATCTGACTCTTGGTTAGGCTCAGGTCATGATCTTGTGGTTGTGAGTTCTAACCCTATGTTGGGTTCTGTGTTCAGTGAGGAGTCTCTTCAGATTCTCTCCCCTTCTCTCTCTCTCTCTCAAATAAATAAAAAAAAAATTTTTTTTTAAAAAGATATGTTTAGTTTAGGTTTGGTCACTTCCTTAGTGAACACACTGCTCAAAATGAAGGTGGTGGATTACATGTGACCTGGGATGCACCCCTTATATTAAAGAATTAAATGGTATGGAAATTGGAATGAGGCTATGGAGTGATGGCAGGAATTTATGGTCATGTAATCAGAAGTGGAGTTGAATTTTAGTGCCATAGAAGATCTTTATTTTGTGTAGGTAAGCTAATTGATGTGTTTGTTAGTTGTGCCAAGGTAGACCTCAAGACCTGGCTTGAGTAGGAGCCATTACTGGAAAGAAAGAACCTCTGTTCTTTTACTGAGGCATAAAAAGAATCTGTAAGCTCTCACTGGCTACCTGGTACGGACTTCTCTTAACATGTACCTGGGATTTTGTTTTTATTCAGGTATGGTGAGGCCAACAGATCAAGAGATGATTGCCATCTCTTGAAAGGATAGTTTGTTACAGTTCCCAAAAGGAGATGAGATGCCATGCTGAGCAAAGCCATATGGGCAAACACCAAAGCCAATAAGAAGGAAGAAGCAAGGGAGGGAGAAGCATGGACAAAAGTCTTTATTGTGGGTTTTCAAGGAAGGAATGAGTGAGGCAGGATAAGCAGCTAAGCAGGTTAGTGTCAAGGGTTAGTGTGAATAACTTGGTGGACTCTGGGCTTTGGGGCAGTCTCTAGTTGTCTAGTACCTGGTCCTAGGATGATTAGGGCAGAGGAATATTGACTCTTGGTGTGTAAAAGCCAGACAGCAGAGACAGTTCTGAGTTTGGGTTCTGAACTGGCTAATTTGCATGTGAGAGATGATCCTCCTGGAGAGTAATTTGCTATCTCTAGGAACTGACTGGTTCTGGAGGGGCAGTCTCTCCCCAGATGTGAGGTCCCAGACACCAGAGCTTTAAGAATATAGAAAATAAAGAACTATAGTTAATACGGGACTCTGGAATGAGAAGAGTTTAGATAGTAAAAAGTTTCAGAATTAAACCCCAGTATCATCTTTGCTGTTATTTTAACATACTAAGGAAACTTCTACCACAAGGCCTTTGCATTGGCTATTCCCTTTACCTAAACTCTCTTTCCAAACTTCTCTCTGTGGCTTCCTCCCTTATTTCCTTCACATCTTGACCTAAATAACACAGAGTAAATCTTTCCCTGACCACTCTACATAAAGTTGCACCCTTCTCAACAGTTCCTCTGCCCTCCCTGCTTTATTCTTCTTGATCACACCACTCTGTAAGATACATTTTATTGTTTATTATTAACTCTTTCCAATAACTAGCATGCAAACTCTATAAAAGCAGATTTAAAAAAATATTTTATTTACTGCTGCATCTCCATTATCTTGAACACTGCCTGTATGTAGTAGGTACTTAATGAATATTAGTTGAATGAATGAGTTAGTGAAATGAATGAAATGAATGAAATGAAAGCTGCTTTCTGTTTCCCTGAAACCTCCAATAACACCCTGTTGGATACACAATCTTGGGTAATGGTACTTTGGACAATGAACTGCGAATAGTGTCCAACTGGGGATGAAAGGGTATAGGAAGAAAATGGTAGCTCCAGGAGGAGAAACCAGGGTCGGGATCAAGAAATAGGCAAGAGTAAGAATTCAGGGTAAAACTGAAGAGTGACAGATAATCCAGAAGAACTGGAGGCAACTGCTCCAGTTCTCAGGGCCAGAGAGAGGGTTGGATTTCTCCAGGTATGTGGCAGGGACAATCTAATCATTTTATCTGAATATTCAACAAATAAAGTGACTCTGATGGCTGGAGTGCTGGAATACCTATATATCACAATGACAGTGAAAGACACTATTAGGTAAAAGAACATTTAAAGAACAATATATTTAATAATAAGCAAATCTGACTTTCTAAGGTAAGTGCACTTCATACATTCATGCAATAAAGAAAGCACACTGAGTTTTGTTAAGGAGTGAGGAGACAAGGCCAGTCCTAGTGTCATTCTTGGTTCTTCCTCGATGATCTCCGTGCATTTCACTGATATATAAGAAACACAAAACCTCAGCACAAAATAGCATCGTTTGTGAGTCAACAGTGCAAGGACAAGTACAATAATGCAGCAGGCTTTAGATAAATAAAAACACTGCTATTGTTTCTTAGTGCTTGGCAAAGTTATTCTCTTTTATGCATTTTCAAGATTCCACTTTGCAGATATTTTTCCCAGTCAATGCAATACTTGCTTTGTTTTGTCACCTAATTTTTCAATCACCTACTTCTAGCTGATAATACAAGAAATGAATAATATCCCGAGCGTATGCACAATTCTGTGTTTGTATTACCAATGGCAGGAACTACTTGTATATAATAATAGTAGACCATTTCTCTAAAGTGAGGATAATTTAAGTTATTTTTATTTGTGGTATGACAAGTCTACTGTATACCTACAGAACCAGAAAACACTGAATTTTATTATAAAGCTTGCTGATGAGATACGGTATACTTCAAACACATTTTAGTATAAGTGAATAAAAGAAAATTTTTTTTCTGTAAGTGATACAGAGAAAATATTTAAATGTTGAATAAAGCCATGTAATTTTTATGTTCACAGCTTTGTCAAGAAGATGTTATCTTCTCAGCAGCATGGTGTTATCAAAGATACAAACCTTAAATCAGCAGCTGTTACACCTCCAGCAAGTTATGAATTTTTCCTGATTTATAGAAATCATTCTTTTTATTTCTTTTCTCAGTCAAGCAGAGAAATTAAGGTTATTTTCATGTAAAAGATACACACATTGTGGCTTAGCATTGCACATAATCCACATCTCTTACCCTTTAAATTAAATTGCTGTTGAATTGAATGTGATCTGAGGGCTCTTTTTGATTAATACCAGAAATATTGTTAGTAAATAGAAGGTAGAGACAACATTATTTACATAAAAAATAAAGAGAAGATAACAGAGACATAATAATAGGAATCATTTTTATGGGGATTTACACAATTAATATTATATTATTATATCTGAACAAAATGAAGATAAAAGCTAAAGAGACTTGTGTTAGTAGAGGAGAGAAATGTTATTTTTATTGGTTTTAGGTATTCTTTAAAAAAAAAATCGACTCGGCCTCAAATAGATTAGAGGTTACCTTTTGGTGAATTTTGGCAAACAATACTTTGAAGTTACAATCTACTTCCTAACAATCTGAAAGTGACCTTGCAGTTCCTAAAATTGTTTGCCTAAATTGAAAGTAAGTAACATTTGTTAGGCAATTATAATGCATTGTTTATTGTGTTACAATGTTACAATGTTACATAGAACACCTACTGTAACACTGCTAACTCTACAGAGCTAACTACTGTGATGGTCTCCAGTTACTGATGAAGGAATTGGACTGGGAACAAGATCTTAGATTGTGGAAAGAGAATTTAAATCCAGGCTGTTTGACTCATCAGAAGGAAGTCTCGACAGATGGAACTCTTAACATTATGTAACACAGACTCCTGATTACAGAGAAGAATCTCTCTGGAGAATTCAAGCATCCTCTTGTAGCAGCAACCAATATAGAAATTGTCATGTTCTTGAATAGGGTTATTTTGCTGATACATTTATGGGTTAATGAGGTTTATTCTGTTTATCTCATGTACACTATGGCAATGACTACTATGTGCCAGGCACTGTAGCACTTTCTAAGCATTAACTATATGAGATAGGTACAATTATTATTATTACTAAGTATATTATGAGATGGGTACTATTATCCCATTTCATGAATAAGAAAACCAAGGCATGGTTTAAATAACTTTCACAAGGAAATGTAGCTAATGAATTATATAGATTTGACATAAAGAATTTGAAAACTTTTTTTTTGACAGAGAGAGAGAGAGCACAAGTGTGGAGTGGGGTAGAGAGACAAGGAGAGGGAGATAGAATCTTAAGCAGGCTCCATACACAGCATGGATCCCGATGCGGGGCTCAATCTCATGAACCTGAGATGATGACCTGAGGCAAAATCAGGAGTCGGATGCCTAACAGACTGAGTCACCCAGGCAACCCTTGACATAAAGAATTTGGCCTAATAGTCCACATCCTTAACCACAGTACACTAAGTCTGCCTGTGTATCATCAGCTAGTGCTTACTCAGTGGCTTATAAGCATATACTTTTCTTGCTAAGAGATCTTTAGGGTAACCAGCTATTGTTTGTCTGATCTACCAAGGGCTCAGCTGGATGACTCCGTCTCCAACTGTGGGTCAAATGTCCTTTGCCTCAGGCTGTGGGTTGGGTTCAGGCTGCGGGACTTGGGCTGAAGGGCAGCAGCTATCCAGGTCATGGTCTTCTCAGACTGCAGTCCAGCAGGGTGATGTACCCAAGTCCCATACAACACAAGCATATTTAAGGCTTCTACTCACATCACATCTGCTAATATGCCATTGGCCAGAGGGCAACATCAGTACTGCAACAAGTATATCCTTCCCACAGCAGGAGGAAGTGGTGAATGTTTTCTAAATAGCAGTAATCCAAATAATTTCTCTCTACCCCAGTTACCACCCAACAAAGTTTAGGAGTAAGGGTGTGCATTAGTTGAGATTATTTTAGCTCCTAAATTAGATAAGCCCCCATATGTCAATTATTTAACATAATAATATTTATTTCTCATGCACATGGCATTTGGGCAGTGTTTCACTTGTTCATTTATGGGGACAACTAGGTCCTAACCTAGCACGCTGTCTCTGTCTTCCTCTGTGATCTTGGAGACCAATTCGTTCAGCCAGCAGACATAGAAGAAGAGTGGCGGATTGGTCACGACAGCTTGTTAGGGACCAAATCTGGAAGTCGCATTCATTACTTCTCCACATTCTTTTGGCTAGAACTCAGTCACACGGCAGCTCCTGACTCCAAGAAAGGCTGGAGATAAAATAAAATTGTGAACTCAGGAAGGAGGATAAATGGACTTGGTGAGAGCATCTAGCTGGTCTTTGTTAGGGAGGGCGATGTGCTTTTGTAAGCAAAGGTGTTCATATGAGTGTACAACAAAGCATGGGCATTTGAGCTCATGCCTCATGGTACCACCATATAGCATGAACCGGAGAGACCTGGATATATTTAGTCTCTTTCTAAAATGAAGATAAAATCTTAGGATAAAATGAGAGACTTATGATAATGGTACTGAGAAAGTCTTGACATTTTGGGGGAGCTGAGTGGGCAGAGTGGTCCTGTGAAAAGAGGAAGCCATCTCTATTGATCCTTACCTCTATCCTGTTCTGTAAAAGTGAGCCTGGAGTGTGAAAGCCCAGAGTTTACACCAGAATAAAGCAGTCAATATGTACAAATGGGAAGGTTTGAAGTCCCTAAGCAGTATATGAGTCTTTTGAGGAAAATATTTTGTGATGGCATGATTTCCCTGAAGCCATTTAGAACTGACATTTCTCTTCAGTTTTATGAAAGTGTACTGCAATTTTGCAGGGTTTCAGGGAAGTCTCATCTTCCCAATTAGTCTTCACTGTTTTTGAGGACCATGACCAGTTAAAACTCTACCTCATTACTTAACTTCCTGATTTTTCTTTTCTTTCTGTGTATTTTTAAAAATAAAATTATTCATAAAAGACAGGTGGAAGATGAAAGATTAAATCTATTTTCCATATGGCCAAATTGAATTCAATTTTGAGGCACAACTGTAGCTATACAAGAAAACAAGTATTCAATTAAAGATGATATTCATGATATGACTCACCACTTACTAATACAATTATTACAACACTTGTTGCAATGAGTAGTTCAATTACATTACAGCACAATTACAGTGAAATCCAAAATTGATGTTTCTTACCTTTTCATTTTCAGGGATTTGAAGCACCTCAATCACATCTCGTAGCTGTCAGTTTTCAATCATTATTTATGCCGGATGTATTATTGACTGATAAAAGCTGGGTTTTCCTTGCTCCCTTTAAAACACTTAGAAGAGTTGCTTTTGTATCCTGCATTTGTGACAAGTATTTTTTGTGTCAAAAACACATTATGTCACAGTATAAGTCACTGCCGCAGTCTCTCCATGCATGCTTTTCTAAAAGGAGATAAAAGCCGTTAGATTCCTTTAAAGTGAAAACCCATAAAACAAAACAAAATGAAAAAAATTGTTTGTTACACATCATCTGCAACATTTTAGTTTTAATTTATCACTTTTGCTTTCCACCAGTTATATGGCAAATTTAATTGGGAATGTGGGTGAGGCATTTTTGTGTCAACAGTGTAATAATAATGACAACTCTAATTATGAAAATTCATGGTTTATCTGATTTTGTTATTTTCCTGGGATTTTTTGTATCTTGTACCTTAACAGAAGGAATCTTGCAGTGTTGTCAAAACTCAGGGTTTTTTTTTGTTTTGTTTTGTTTTTGTTTTTTTGTTTTTTAGTTGGTGTTTGTTTGGTTTAGGTGGCCCTGAGAAATGCTCCTTTATTTTCTCTTTCCTCTTTTAAGTAAAATTGTTCGTTCATGGGAAACAACTGTTCTCTAATGTTAAAGCAGCTGGTGCCTCAATATTCATATTTTTAAGCTGAAATAGCACAGTGAGATCATTGTGGATAGAGAAGGAAATAAATCAGCTTGTGAGGTATTATCATTCATTTTACATCATGAAAAACAAATACAGCTGTCATATTCTAACATGCACCATAGATAAATTGAAAGTATATATCACTATGTAACATAGTGAAAAAGAGAGACCATCAATGACTATGGGATGTACAGTATTTTGGTAATGTGTCTTATTAAAGCAAAGTAAATTGGCTACTGGATGGCAAAATTGCGAAGAGCTTATCCAAGTGCTGAATCAGAGGTTCAGTTGTATGGAGAAAATTCTTACACATTTAGAAGTGAACATCATATTATGTTTATTAATTTCTGGAATAGTTTATAGCATTATGTAGCATTTTATTTATTTTTAATTTATTTTTAAAAACGTTTTATTTATTTATTTGTCAGAGAGAGACAGCATAAGGAGGGAGAGCCGCAGACAGAGGGAGAAGCAGGCTCCCTGCCGAACAAGGAGCGTGATGCAAGACTTGATCCCAGGATCCTGAGATCACAACGTGAGCTGAAGGCAGATGCTTAACCAACTGAGCAACCCAAGCATCATTATGGAGCATTTTAAAAATGTAAAAAGGTATGGAAATTGACTTTTTATATTTTTGTATTTTTATATATATTTTTAATATATTTTATTTATTTTTCTCACCTCTCATTTCTTTTGGGAAAAGGAAATTTATTTTTCTGAGGAAGTGCTTCTCTTTCCCTCTTTTCTGTTCACATGAGAATAGTTGTCATTTTGTGGTAGGGACCTGCGGTTTTTATTACAGTGACTGCTAGTGGAGGGAATGGGGGAGAGGGGCAACATAGCATTTCCTGCTCTTTCCAAAATGGGTGTTATTCAAGCTGAGGCCAATAGAAGTCAGTCCTTCCCTGGGATTTTTTTTTTTTTTTCCTTAACTGCAGCTGGGAGAATTTCCACGGTCAGTCTGCAATAGGAGAGAGGAAGGCCAACATACAGCAAGAACAGAGAAGAGAGGAGAGAATTTTGTCTGTGTCTTAGTTCTTGTGTGTAGGCTCTAAAAATCCCAGAAGCTGTGTGCTAAGTTTTTGCCTCGCATTTCTGAGATTCCACAGTATCTTTCTAATCAAGGCCTTCCCCACTATTGTTTTCTTCCTTCAGAAGTTCAGGTTAAATTTCTATCACTTTCAACTAAAGGAATAAAGGAATACTGGCATATACCTATTCAATATAATAATCTACATTTATTTAAATCAGGAAAATATTTAAATGAAAACTCAAACATCTTTTAAGACTAGGATATTGACTTTTATTTAGATAATAAGGCATGTTGGATAAATTGTCTTCAAAAATATTGAAAAATAGAATATTTTTCAAGGTCTCCAAAGTTAAATTTGTATTTTATTTTACTTTGATATCTAGTGGGAAAACAAGTTTCTAGCTACTCACTTGTGTGTTCATTTATTAATAAACATTCATTGAGAACTGTTTTATACTAGGCACTGTTTTAGAGGCTGGGGATACAATATTGAAAATAAAATAGGCAATATGCCTCCTTCATGGAGCTTAATGGCTAATGCAGAATGCAGATAGCAAACACAGTAAATAAGAAAGAAATATGGTAAAGTGGAGGAGAAAAGAACCATAAAGAAAAAGAAGAAGAACAACAACAAAAAACCCAGGGGTGCCTCGGTGTCTTGACTTACTTAGTTGAATGTCTGTCTTTGGCTCAGGTCATGATCCCAAGGTCCTAGGATGGCTCCCTGCTCAGCAGGGAGTCTGCTTCTCCCTTTCCCTCTGCCTACCCCCACAATCATGGTCTCTCTCTTTCTAATAAATAAATAAAATCTTAAGAAAGGCCCCATGAAACAAGGAGATGTTAAGTGTGCTGTGGTGAGGCCATAATTTTAAATTGGAAATTACAGAGTTCTCAAGAAGTTGAAATAGAGCAGACCTGAAAGAGTTGAAGGAGTGAGACATGAATAGGGTGATCATATAACTTATCATCCAAATGGGGACAATTTCAAAATTGTGCCTGTCGTTCTGGGATAGCAGACAAAAATGAGGACTCTCTCAGGTAAAATATGGGATATGGTCATTCTGGCTATGTGAGGATCTAGAAGCAGAGACTCCTAGGTAGAGAAGAGAGCATGTGCAAGGGCCCTGAGGCAGGAGTGTACAAGGCTGGTTTAAGGCCCAGCAAGGAGGCACCCTGGCTAGAGCCAGAGAGCAAGAGAGAGAGCAGGAGGGAAAAAAGAAACGCAAGCATTTCACTAGGGCCCCTGAAGGTCATGGTAAAGATCTTAGCATTCACTTTGAATAAAATGAAGAGTCATCTAAGAGTTTTCTAACAGGAGTGACATGATCTAATTTGTGTTTTAAAAGGATAGTAGGGTGTAAGTAGTCAAGAATGGAAATAGGGATTTCACTTAGAGGTTATTGTAACAAGCCAGATGGGAAAAGATGGTGTATGGCGGGGGGCACTGGGCCACAGGGTAGTGGTAGCAGCAGTGGTGAGAAAGTGGTTGGATCATTGATGTATATTCAAGGTAGAACCTAAAGTATTTGCAGATGGATTTGAAGGTACAGTGTGAGAAATAACGATGCATTAGGGATGATTCTATGATGGTTGGCTGGAGTAACAGAAGGTTGCAGTTGCTATGTCCTGAGATGAGAAAGATACTAAAAGGACCAGGTTTAGGGGAAAAGATGAATTAACCATTGGACATGGTTAAGTTTTAGAAGTCTATAAAATAGCCAAAGTAATTTCCCCAAATAAAATCAAGACACTATCATCAGCAAGAGAGAAAAATGTGTTGAACAGGTTAAGTCTGAGGACATCTTGTAGTAACTCTCTGGAAAAGGAAATGAAGTTTGTGTGTCATGACTTATTTTTAGTGAGCCTAAGCTAGGATCCTAGTAGTATATCTTTTCTAAGTTCTCCAAATCCGCTCCTTCAATAATTAGGTGTAAGGTCTTGCCATACATTTCAGAAACTTTGATTTTTGAAGACTGGGATTACTTTTGCATATGTTCTATACTCCAAAATTTCTTGCTGTGCTTTGGGGAGTACTTAATTGTAACTCTCATAGAATCTCTATATTCTTTTAAAATCTTCTCCTCTGGAGATTCTGTTTTCTTAAAGTTTCTTTATGCTATTTTTCATTTTAAAACCACTTATTTGTTCTGCTTTATTTTGAAAGCATTAAGTGTGCATTGAAGAATATTCAGCAAATACATGTGCAGAGCAAAAAAGAAAAAGAAAATCTTACACCTAGAAATGACAATTGCTAACATTTCAGTGTATATGCTTCCCCTGTTATCTCTATTCACATACAGGTGTGTGTGTGTGTGTGTGTGTGTGTGTGTGTGTGTGTGTGTGTGTCTTTGTATCTATCTGTTTCAAGTGGAATTATATTGTACATTGTGTTTTGGTGTATATAAGGTCACCTCCCTGACAGATAAAATGGAGACATAATAACAATTAGACAGTCCTATGTTCTCACTGACATCTGTTAACCTTATACCATCTGCCCTTAACAGAGGGCTTGTTGCTTCCTTATTTTTGCTCCAAATAACTAAAAAAAAAGAAAAAAAAATTCAGGTTTATTTTTGCATTAATTTTCATACATGGCAATTCAATCTAGAATTTATCCACTACCACAATTTTTAAGAGATCTAAGCTACTGCCTTATATGTATTTTTCCTTCTTTGTACGCTTATAGTGATCACTGCTGGTTTGTATATTGAACACATATTTTTTTTTTTTTTGCCTTTCTTCTTTCTAAAAGGATTCCTGTGTGGCTGAATTATCTCAATCCTTACCTAACACTCTGCTTATACATGCAGTCATGTGCCTAATCCATTTCACTTGTTTTTTTTTTTTTTAATTTTTAAATTAATGTACAATTCACTTTGTGTATGTGTGCATACAGTACTAAAGATTTTTAACACATATGGGTAGATGGTAACACCACTACAGTCAGAATTCAGAACAGTGCCATCACCCCCCAAAATTTCATTGTGCTATCCCTTTTTAGTTATAGCCTCGCCCTTACCATACCTCCTGGAAATCACTGAGTCTCTGTTAATATCATTTTATCTCTTTGAGAGTGTCTTATAAATGTAATCTTACAGTTGCAAACTTTATGACTGGATTCCTTCATTCAGCAAAATACTTTTGAAATTCATCCAAGTTGTGCATGTGGCAATACTTTGTTCCTTTTAATGCTGAGTAGTATTTATTATAACTAGGAAGCACAGTTTGTTTATTGACTCACCTGCTAAAGGATATCTGGATCATTTCCAATTTTTGGTGATCATTTATAGAGCAGTAGTAAACATTTGTGTACAAGTATTTTTGTGAACATGGTTTTCATTTCCCTAGGGTAAATATTAAGGAGTAGGATAGATAGTAATTTAGTAAGTATATATTTAACATAAGAAAGCACCATACCATTTTCAAGAGTGACTGGATCATGCATTGCCATCAGCATTTTATGACTGCCCATTGTTCTGCATCTTTGTCTGCTCATGGTATTTAATTTTAGCTCTTCTTATAGTTATGTACTGGATTCATTGTGGCTTTAATTTCCATTTCTCCAATGATTGATCATATTTCTGGTGCTTATGTAACTTACATATGTCCTCTTTGGTGAACTGTCTTTTCAAGTTCTTTGTCCATTTCTTAATTGGGTTATTTTACTGTTGCATTATAATAGTTCTTTCTATATACTGGATACAAGTCCTTTGTTAGGTATATAATTTAAAAATGTTTTCTCTAAATCTGCAGCTTGTCTTTTTATTATTTTAACAGTATCTTTCATAGAGCAATTTTTAAAAAATTTAATGGTTTAATCTATTAATTTTTATGTTTTATGGATTTATACCTATGTGCTTTACTTAAAATCACTTTGCTTAATCTCAGGTCATGAGGAATTTCTTCTGTGTTTTATTCTGAGAATTATAGTTCTGCATCTTGTATTTATATCTATGATTCATTTTGTGTTCATTTTTGTTTTAAGTGTGTGATTTAGGTCAAAGTTCTTTTCTTTATCTCTCTCTCTTTTTTTTCTGGATGGATCTTTAATTGTTCCAATACCACTTTTTGGAAAACCTATCCCTTCTCCATTGAATTGGTTTTCCATTTTTGTAAAAAATCAGTTGGTCATATTTGTTTGGTTCTATTTTACTATCTGTTCTGTTCTATAGATCTATGTGTCTTTCCCTTTGCCAATATCATACTGTCTTGATCACTGCAGGGGGGTAGGGAGAGGATGGTTGGGTTATGGACAGTGGGGAAGGTATGTGCTATGGTGAGTGCTGTGAGGTATGTAAACCTGACGATTCATAGACCTGTACCTTTGGGGCTAATAATACATTATATGTTAATAAAAATAAAAAATTAAAAAAAATTGAATAGTGTGATTTCTCATACTTTATTCTTCTTTTTCAAAATTGTTTTGGTTACTTTAGTTCCTTTGGACTTTTCATTTTTCTATATATATGACTCTTAGAATCAGTTTGTTGATATCCATTAAACATTCTACTGGATTTTGATTGGAATGTTTGCTTTGAATCTGTACATTGATTTGGGGAGAATTGATATCTTTACTATGTTGAGTTTTCTAATCCAAAAATGTTGAGTATCTTGTTATTAATTCAGGTTTCTTTGATTTCTTTAATTAGTGTTTTATAGTTTTCAGGATACAGATACAGTACATGGTTTGTTAAATTTGTATCTATTTCTTGTTTTGGAGTTATTTTAAATGATATTACTTTTGAAATTTTGATTCTCACTGGTTATTGCTAGTGTATTGAAATACCTGTGTATATTTTGTACTAACCTTATATCCTGTGATCTTGCTAAACAAAATAAAATTTTTTGGGTAGATTTCTTGGGATTTTTCTACAGAAGCAATTATGTCATTTGTAAATAGGGCCAGTCTTATACCTTTCTTTCCCATTTGTATGCCTTTCTTTTCTCTCTTCCTCCTTCCTTCCTTTCCTCCCTTCCTTCCTTATTTCCAAACTTAGGGAAAAAACTCAGTTTTTTCACCATGTAAATATGATGTTACTCATAGGGTTTTTGTAGATACTCTTTACCAGGTTGAGGTTGTTTCTATTTGCTCAATCTAGTTTGCTATGGATCCTTATCATGAATGGATGTTGGATTTTTTTCAAATGTTTTTTCTGCATTAATTGATAAAATCATATGATTTTTCTTTTTATATTATCAACATGATGGATTACATGGGTTGATTTTTGAGTATTGTACTAGTCTTATATTTCTGAGATAAATTCCACTTGGCTGTGTTCTATTATATGTTTTATATATTGCTACAATTGATTTACTGATTTTTTTTTTGAGGATTTCTGCATCTATGTTCATGAAGAATATTGGTCTATAGTCTTCCTTTTGTTTTGTTTTGTGTTTTTGTATCGTCTTTTCTAGTTTTGGTATCAGGGTAATGCTGGTCTCATAAAATGAGTTGGGAAGTATTACTTCCTTAGTATTTTCTAGAAGAGTTTAGAATTGGTGGTACTATTCCTTCTTTAAATGTTTGGTATAATTGACTGATGAAACCATGTGGGTTAGAGATTATTTTCTTATAAGGTGTTTAATTATGATTTTAATTTCTTAAATAGTCATAGGACTACTTAAGTTGTGATTATGTATAAAAGTGTTCATTATTCCCTTGATTTTCCATGTCTGGAGTTTTATCTGTTTTATCATTCCTGATATTCCTGAAATATTCCTGATTTTTCTCATTCCTGATAATTAATGACTTCTCTTTTTTTTAAAAGTCAGTCTTTGTTGAGTTATATAAATTTTATTGATCTTTTCAAAGAACTTCTTTTGATTTGGTTGTTGCTATTATTTTTCTGTTATAAAAGTCATTGATATTTGCTCTTATTTCCTTTATTCTTCTTGCATTGATTGGCTTTACTTTAAATTTTGTTTTTGTTTATTAAGTTAAAAGCTAGATTATCAATTTAAAGCCTTTCTGCTTTCTAATATGAGAACTTGATGCTATAAATTTCCCTCTAAACACTACTTAGGAGTGGGTGCCTGGGTGGCTCAGTTGGTTAAACATCTGCCTTCAGCTTAGGTCATGATCCCAGGGCCTGGGACGGAGTCCAGCATTGGGCTCCCTGGTCAACGGTAAGTCTGCTTCTCCCTTGCCCTCTGCCTTTCCCCCCTGCTCATGCTCAATCTTAAAAAAAAAAAAAAAAAAGAAAAGAAAGAAAGAAAAACAAAACATTGCTTAGGAGCATCCCAAATTTTTTGGTATCTTAATTTTTTTCATTAAGACCAAATTATTTTCTCTTTTCAATGGAGAATTTCTCTTTGAATCATGAATTACTTAGAAGTAAATACTTAGAAGTATATTGTTTAATTTCCAAGTGCTTGTGGATTTTCCCAGTGTCTTTATTGATTTCTTCTTCAATTCCATTATGATCAGAAAAGTACTTTATAGGATTTTAATTCTTTAACATTTATTAAAGTTTTGTTGTTATTATCCTGGATATGGTCTATCTTGATGATATCCCATGTCTAATTGAAAGTGATGTGTTCTGATGTCATTGAGTAGAGTGTTCTATAAATGCTGACTGATCTAGTTTGTTGATGATACTTTTCACTTCTTACATATATTTTTTGATTTATAGTCTACTAATTCTATCAATTTCTAAGAAATGAGTTTAGAACGTTTCATCTGTAATGTGGATTTGTCTATTTTTCCTTTCAATTCTGTTATTTTTATCCATGTATTTTTAATCTCGTTTGTTATATATGCACAGTTTTGTTTGTTATATCCTAATTAGTCATTCTACTCTTTTTATCATTATGTAATGTTTCTCTTTTACCTTGTTAATTTATTTTATTCCGAGATTTAATTTGTCTGATATTAAATAGCATTACTAGCTTTTTTGACTAGTGTTTGCATAGTATATTTTTTTGTTTATTCCCTTTATTTTATTTTCATTTCTGTTATTTTAAAAACTTTTAATGTATCTATAGCATTCTTTTGATGTGAGTTTCTTATGGACAGTGTATATTTGAATCAGACAGTTTAAATTCACTATGATAATCTCTGTTTTTTTAGTCTACACATTTAGGCCATTTACATTTAGTATAATTATTGATTTATTTGGTTGGAGGTATATACCATTATTTTTTCCTGTTAGTTTTCCCTGTTTTCCATTCCTCTGTTTCCCTTTCCTGCCTGGGTTATCTGAACATTGTTTTAGGATACCATTTTAAGTTTAAATATATATTCTCATTTACATTTTCTTTTTTAATAGATGTCCTAATGGAGTCATTACAATATGCATACATAACTTTTTTCAGTTATTTAAAATCAATCAAGGAGAATGTATATATCTTACCACATGGTACAGATGACTTTATCTTACCCATTTGTGATATAATTTCATATATACCTCATTATTGAAAACCTATAGTGTAATAATATATTTTCAACTATCGATCATGTTTTAAAGAACTCAAGAGGCAAGTAGTATATTTACCAACATATTTACTATTTCTAAAGCCCTTTTTATTAATGATATTCTAACTTTACTTCAGTTATCATTTCCCTTCTGTCTGAATAACTTCCTTTGACAATTCTTTTATAGCAGGTCTAGAGGCAATGAATTTTCTTAATTTTTCTCCAGCTGAGCATGTCTTTGTTTCATCTTCATTCCTGATATTTTCATTGGATATAGAATTCTGGGTTGATAGGTATTTTCTTCCATCACTTTAAGAGTGTTGTTCTGTTTCCTTCTGGTCTTTATCGTTTTTGATGAGAAATCCTCAGTCATTTTAATTATTGTTCTACTATAAGTAATGTGTCATTTTTCTCTGACTTCTTTCAAGATTCTCTTCTTTAGTCTTCAGTAGTGTGAGTGTGAAGTGCATGAGCATGGATATGAAGATACTAATGGCTTTTCTCCTGTTTGGGATTCACCAAGTTTTTGGAATTTGTAAGTTTATACCTTTTACCAAAGAGGAAGTTTTTAGCTATTAGCTTTTCAAATATTATGTTCTGTACCGTACACTTTTTTTTCTTCTGGGATTTTGATGAAATGAATGTTAACCTTTTGGTATTGTCTCTAAGATCTCTGAGGCCCTGTTCAGGTTTCCAAACTTTTTTCTCTCTATTGCTCAGATGAGATGATTCTATTAGTCTGTCCTTAAGTTCACCAAATCTTGCCTCTGTCATATTCATTCAGCTATTGAGAATATCCAATGAATTGTAAATTTTAGTTATTGCACTTTTTAGTTCTAAGGATTCTATTTTGGTCTTCTTTATATTTTCTATTTCATTGCTGAGACTATCTTTCCGTTCATTCATTACTTGTTAAACATTTTTGTACTAGCTACCTGCCTTTGTAAGACAGTTTCAAAATTTGTGTCATTGCAGGATTGGCATCTATTGATCATCTTTTCCCATGGGGGTTGAGATTTTTCTGGGTCTTAATATGTTGAGTAATTTTGGATTTAACTTAGGCATTTTGAATATGAGGTTGTGAAACCTTATGTCTTATTTGAGTATTATGGACATTGTTGATGTTTTTGTTTAGCAGCCAATTGACCTGCTGGAGTTCAAGCCATTAGTTCCAGTCACCTTTCTATGAGTTGTGGTTTTAATACCAGTTTTATTTCAAAACCTTTGCTGAGCCATGCAGATTTGTTCCACATCCAGTGACCAGTCTGGGACCTGGTAGGGTTTTGTCTCTTAATTCAGTCATCAAAATATTTAATATACTGTTTAGGATTAGATCCATGTATGTGCAGCTCCAGGGTGAGCCCAGGAATTAACAAATAACCTTAGAGTGTTGCTTTTTTGAGCTACTTCCACTCCACTAGCTCCTCAGTAGTGTTTGTGGTTCCTGTGGCTACCTTTTATGGTCCTATGGCTAGAAAGCTGAGTCTTATTTACCCTGCTGTCACACAGTTCTTGCATCTGCACCCAACTTCAGAACCAAAATGAAACATGCACTAACTTTTTAGAGCATTTCCTCTGTAGTCATCTATTTTCATCAGGACACACAGAGAGAAAAACAACAGAAGTTCTTGCCACATTCTTGGGACCACAGCTCCTTTGGCTGGAGAGGAAAGTTTCTCTTCCTTGGAGTTTTAAGGACACGTGGGTTCCTGCTGAAGTGACTGTTGCTACCAGTAGACTTCTGTGCTCCTTGAGACTGGACTAGAGGGCTTCTTCTTGAGATCTCTCTATCCACAGTAATGTGTACATCTGGCTTTTGGCCTGCCTTGAAACCAGGCTGTGGGATATTGGAGGGGAAAAAAAAAAAAAAAAAAAGAAATAGACTCACTGTTGATTCAGGGTTGATTTGAATCCTTATCTTCTTCCCAAATCTGTATGCTGATCTTCACTTTTAAGAGTCTTCAGGTATCTTTTCCATTTACATTTTTCTAGTTTAATTGTTATAGATAGGTTGGAAAATGCCTTCTTCATATTATCCAGAATTCCAGAACTCCCCATATTCATTTCTTGACAGTGACTAGTTAAAGAATAGCATTTAACTCAACTTTGACCAATGAGATGTGAAATTAATCCTGTGGGTAGGGTGGGTCTCTTGGCAAAGTTTTCTTACTAAGAGAGACACACAAGAAGAAGTGCTTCATTTTACTTCTGAATGCTGTTGTGTCAAGGCATGACATCTGGGACTACTGCTGCCATTTTCTACCAGCCTTGGGGTAAAGGCAACACACATATATGATGATGAAAAAAACATGGAAAGAACATTGGTCTTTGATGACATGTTTGTATTTGCCCCACTTCAAGACTTCCTCTAATGGCTGTTACATACTTTCCTCTAAGCTTGTTTGAGGTTTGGGGCATGAGGCTTTTACTTGTTGCCCAAAGTATCTTAAAGTACAGTATTCTTACTATAATTCATTCAAGTTTTTTTTTATTTGAACTTTTCCATTTCCTTTGTAGTCATCTATTTTTTTTAAACCTGTGCTGTCCAACAAGATAGCCACCAGTCACATGTGGCTATAAAACACTTAAAATGTGGCTATTTTGAGTTAAGAATGTGCTCTGAAGTATAAAATATACACCAGATTTTGAAGATTTAGTGTTTTTTTTTAAGACAGTTAAGTATCTGGTTAATTTTTATATTAATTACATGTTGAAAAGATAATATTTTAGAGACCTAAAAAATAAATATAACACTAAAATAAACTTTACTTGTTTTTTTTTTAAACTTTTAAAATGTGGCTACTAGAAAATTTAAAATTACATATGTGACTTGCGTTATATTTCTATTGAATATACTGAATCCCAGATTCATATATCCAACTGCTATTCAACAGTTCTACATGGGAGTCTAATAGTCACCTCAAACTTAGTATGTCTAAAATTGAATTCCTCAGTTTCTCTTCAGATATGCTTATTCTGTAGTCTTTCCCATTTTAGTAAATGACAACTCAATCCTTCAAGTTACATGGGTCAAAACTTTGAATTTATTTTTGGTTCCTTCTTTCATATCTCACATCTATTGTTCCTACATTCAAAAACGATCCATGATCCAAACCCACCCCCATTGCACTGTCTTCTATATTTCTACTTGAATTCATATTGCTATCATCTATGTCTGTATTATTGAAACTGTCTCTATTTTAAATAGAAACCAGAACGGTCCTTCTGAGAAGTAAGATTATGTTACTTTTCTGTTCACAATCCTCCAATGGTGTATCTTCTCACTCAGTGAGAGTTCAAATCAGAGCCCTGCCACCTCTCCGACCTTATCACCTCCCAATTCTCTTCCTCATCCACTTTACTCCAGCCATGTGGACTTCATGCTGATCTCACACTTATTCAGTGAGCTCCTGCAGGATCTTTGTACTTAACGATCTATCTGCCTGAAATGCCTTTTCTTCCAGATATCCATAGGGCTTGTTCTTACTTCCTTTGTGTTTCTAACCAAAGTGTGTGAGATTTTACCCTCTACCTCCAGTGCGTACCCTGTCTCCCTTATCTGTCTTATTTTTTCTCCTTAGTACTTATTACCATTATATGTTACTTATTTTCTATCTTATCCCCACAGGATGAGCTCTGTCAGGGCAGGGATTTTATCTACCGGATTCACTCTTGAATCTTCTGCATCTAGAACAGTGGCTAGCACATGGAAGGCATTCCATATCTATTCTTTCTTCCCTTTTCATTAAAGATCATTCAGATTTACTTTTCACAGTTTGCCCTTTGTTATCTTATGGATTTTGATATACTTTTATTCCATACTCAAATTTTAAATTAAAAAAAGAGAAAGAAGTAATAACTTTAGAGTAGTTTCACCTACTATTTCATTTTCTTTCTGAGAGTTGAAAATATTAGCAGGTGCGATTAAAACCTCACTGACAATTTATTTAAGAGGAAAGTAAGACTTTCAGCAAAATGTCCAGGTAGTTAATTTTATAACTAATATCTTCTCCTCTCTCTTTTCCTGTTTTATAATCTATATTAATGGGGAATATTTATTTTCTACTGATCTTTCTATATAGGGAGTTAAAGTAGTAAACCATGGGTCTCTCTTCTCTATTTACTCACATTGACCTTGCGGGGGAGGTTGGACTGGAAAATTTGGCAGGAGCAAATGGGAATGTTTATTTCAGCTTTCCCCTTATTTCACTGAAGAGGGAGCATGTCCATAGAAAGGTTAAATTTTCTTTTGTTCATCCTTGTTGTAAGCTGACGTAAGCCTCCTTAAAACTGCCTGTAAATAACTGGCCTCATTTTCCTAATTCAGGGATTACATTAGAAGTGATGGTAGGGAAAAAAAAAAAGAAGAAGTGATGGTAGGAAAGAGAAATGCTATTTATTGGATCCTCTTTAAGATTTACAATCTGCATAAAATATCATCATCAAATGTGAACTGGCTTTGTTGTCTATGGTATATTTTAATAATAGTATCATTTTAATTCATGGTTTCTGGGATATTTTTCTAACTGTTTCTCAGTATGCTACCACAATTAGGTGTATAAGGGATGAATGACATACAGTCGTACCCTGCCTTCCTTCAAATATCTCTATTTGGACTACATTATAGTTTTGTATCATTTCACATATTTACTTAGCTGTCATCTTTATCACCTATGTTATTTTATCACCTATTAGATTTACTTTTTTATCTATTGCTTGCACATTGGTATATAAATGTGAGATTATGATGTTATTGATCCTTTTCTTAGGGTCTTCTCATGTGACCTATTGGACCCTTGCCATCACTTTATGTTGTCCTGATTTTCAAACAGGGGCACACATAACTCTGGAGGTAAATGAGTTTTTCCAAGGGATATGGTATTAGAGTTGGGTAATTTAACAGAAACACATTGTGGATTCTACTGTAAGTGATGCATTTAACAACACTATTTTTAAGTCCAGCTCCTAATGGTGGTCCAATATGTCTCTTCTTTTGGCTGTTAATTTCCACTGACCCCTCATTATAGATAAAAGGAGTAATCATCCATGAATACATGAACTCAGTGAAAAATAAAGAACATCTTAGTTTCAGTAAGGGATGACTTGTCAATAAAATTTTACTTTTATGTTTATTAATTCTAATAATTTTAAATATGTTTATGTTTTTATTATTTACTAAAAGCTATTTTAATGATAATTCAGTCCAGAAGAAAGGCTGTCATACTTAATGGTCTCAGAAAATTTTTGAAAATTAAACTTTTAATTTTTATACATATTTTATTAAAGAGAATATGACAAGTTGATCAATAAAAGACTTTTAAGCATAACAATATCTTGCTTTAAGATCAAATACTTTGGGACTGGGGAATTGAAAATGTACATTAAGATAGAAAAAGGAATAATATAAGAATGACAAAGGAGAGCTTTGTATTCTTTGAATTATGTCATTTAGATTCATCTGACTCACATTAAATATGATGGAACAATTCTATTTAAGAATGTCATTATTTGGGACGCCTGGGTGGCTCAGTTGGTTAAGCAGCTGCCTTCGGCTCAGGTCATGATCCCAGCGTCCTGGGATCGAGTCCCGCATCGGGCTCCTTGCTCATTGGGGAGCCTGCTTCTCCCTCTGCCTCTGCCTGCCATTCTGTCTGCCTGTGCTTGCTCTCTCTCCCTCTCTCTCTCTGACAAATAAATAAATAAAATCTTAAAAAAAAAAAAAAGAATGTCATTATTTAAAATACACAAGAAATTATATCCTTTACAACCATTTATACATATATTAACATTTTTAGACCTTAACCCCAAAATGTGAAAGTGATATTAACAATGAAAAGTTATTTCATAGAGTGCAAGAGAAACTGATGCTTTCATGGAAAAATTGTCAAATTTTGTCTGGATATTTCTTATTCCCAACTCATCGTATTCAATATAAATTCCCCTTGAAAAAGTTGGATAGTCTGTGGGTCAATTATCTCACCAATTGGGTGACAAGAATATATTCCTAATTAACTATGTTTAGAGATCCAAACCTTATTCTTTGAGTTTGTATCTATATCAATATCCATCTCCAGCTACTCACTTCCTACATACTACTTTTTCCTCCCATACTCCAACATTCAGAGAGAAAACACAACAAAAGCACTCCACTATCCCAGAGGCCGAAATGCTACAAATCCTTGTTTTCTAAGACTTTATTGTCTCTATAGAAGAGTCCCAAGTCTCTTTTGTGGGAATTTTCCCTTCTCTGACCCTTAAAAAAAGCATCAGGGTATTGCTTCTGCTTTAAAAAGTCCACTTTTACTGATTTGGGTATAGTCATATATCTAGGAATACATGCATATGTCCTTGTATCTATTTATATATTTATTTATTCAATATCTTTTCCTACATTACATGAACTAATGTAGGAAATTATTTAAATTTTTTTCTATGTCTTTAAATCCACATACACACACATTTAGTTGAGGTATTTTTATATTATCGGGGCATAGTATATATTTTATTGATCCATCTCATTGTTCTTAACTACAACAAAATACAAAGTACCATGCTATATTTAGCTCTGTCCATTTTCATGGCCACATAAGAGGTTTTCAGTGCTTAGTCTCAGTCACAAATAATACTGCAAAGAGCATTCTTGTGACTGTATCATTGTGCTCATGTTTGATTATTTTTTAAGAATAGATACTTGTGAGAGTACTTGGTGAAAGTAATGTTAACTTTTAATGGATATTATCCTCCAAAAACTGCCATTCTTACATCTAAATAACAATGGAAGAAATATATGTTTCCTTATACCTTCCCAAAGATGCATATAATCAACTTTTATAATGTTTTGCCAATCAAATAGCAAAAAATGAATTCTTGTGAATATTTAAATTTGCCTTTCTCTGACTTCTGGTGCATTACTCTGGGAGAAGAGACATGCACTTAATTTGAGTTTCGGTCATACTAAGTTGCTGTTCTTTTTCCCTTAGGCCATATTTATCTGCTCAGTATTATTTCGCTCTGGTTTTTGATTCCCCTATGACTCCTAAAAAGCATACTTTCCAGTTTTCTTTTTTGGATCATTTCCTCTTTTCTATTTTTGTCTTCATCTTTTTTGATAAAGTGTAAAGAGCAGTCTTCCTCAAGCCTGCTTGCTTTCACTTCAAGCCGCTGACTTGCTTAACATAAATAGCTAGATATTGCTTCTGGCGAGAACACAAACCCAGACACTCCCTGAAGGGCCAAAGGAATAATCACCTCACCTTCCATTCCATTCCTCCTGCTTTTGGTTAGTTTCTAACACTTTGTTATTAAGTGTTAGAAAAGTTATTTTCTTCTTTATATTAAGATGGTGCTTTTGAAACTTCTCCGCCAAATTGCTTCTATAAGCAGAGAAGAGTCATCTTAAAAACAATTATTTGGTTTCTTTTTCCAAACCTTTGAATGAAATAGAAAGTATGAGAACATTTGTTGTTTTATTGTCAATTCTTTTACTCTCTGACGAAGAATATCTTGTTTCAAAATCACTGTATTAAGTTGAATGAAGATCAAAATCATGATTAACTCAATTCAATATATCAAAATGTATATATTGTATGCTGAAAGTTCTATTCGATAATTATATAGGAGTTTGGGAGAAGATTTGTCATTTAACATTGTAGACCCCCTGAAAAGTTCTCAGAGACCTCACTTTAAAGCCATTAATCTAGAACAATGTCTCTCTATCTGCCTGAAATGAGAATCATTTGGTACCTTGAGTCTCAGCCCCAGAGATTTTGATTCAATTAAATTGGGTAGGCCTGGCCATTGGTATTTTATCAGAACTTCCTAGGTTATTTTAACATGCAGCCAAAGTTCAAGATCACCACTACAGAACATAGCATGGTGTCTTTCTCATTGTAGACACTCAAGATCTCTTGTGGGATTGTATTGAAAAACATAAACACAGAAACATTTAAAAGACAAAATTATATAACACAATATTAGGCCATGTTGTGTAGACCAGGGATGTTTTGTGTGGAGAATGGGCCAGAGCAATTTCAAGAATCACTTTTTTTGGAATTACAGACATTGGAATGGTGTCTTAGAACCTCATTTTCATTAGGTACAGACCACTGGTTATCTCTGTATTTATCTGTGTATATTTATATGTGTATATATGTGTGTGTGTGTATTTATATTTATATATATAAAACTATATATGTATATGTAAAACTATAAAGCTATAAACTATATATGTATATATAAAACTAATGGAATTAGATATTAAAATCAAAGAGTGAAATGCTTATTCATATGTTTTCACATTACTTACATAAAAAATGAATTAATAGTATAAAATACTTTTCCTAAGTCATTATAAAACTTCCTCTGATGTCTCTTGAGGCAAATCCATTTCAGAACATAAATCATTAGAAATATGAGGGAAATAGAAGTATGAGAGAGGAAGATGGAACGCTAAGAGCAGATTTAGAGTACTGATTGTGTAGTAGTTTTCCCAACTCTTGAGTATGAGATGAGGTGGAATTTTTACTGAGCTCTCTCCTCTGGTCACTTTTCCTTGTAAGATAGATCTATTGAGCTCTTTCTGAGAGTAAAAGGAGAAGCAGGGACAGAGTATTTGAAAAAAACATGATTAGGGTAGAAATTCTTATGGTTAGTGCTTTTACCTTGGTATGTGTGAAATGTGATATTTTTGCTAAGAACAAAGCAGTTTATATATTAGAAACCCTCATTAATAGATATTACTGTTCAGATTTAGTACATTGATAGTAATTCTTGGGGATTTAAAGTAAAACACTAAATCTCTAATAAATTCAATTTAAATAAGTTTGATATTAATGAGGACATAGGGAGGAGAGTTATGGCTTTTATTATTATTTTTAAATCAAAAGAGAATTAGAATATATTATTGACCTAAACATAAAAAAAACCCAAAAAACTATAAAACCTCCAGACAAAAATGTAGGAAAAATTCTTCACAGACTTGGGGCAGGCAAACATTTCATAAGAAAGACACTAAAAGCACCAATCATAAAATTTTAAAAATGATAAGTTGGATCTTATTAAAATGAAAACTTATGATCTTCATAAGATATTCTTAAGAAAAATTGAAATACTAAGCCATGGATTGGAAGATAATATTCACAATTTGTGTACCTGACAAAGGATTTTATTCAGAATACATAAACTCAATAAGATAAACAATTCAATAAAAAATGAGAAAAGACTTGAGCAGACACTTCATAAAAGAAGTTATATAAAGGTTAATAAGCACATAGAAAGATTTTCATCATTATTCATCATCAGGAAAATGTAACTCACAACCACATGATATTCCATTATATACCTACTGAAAATTAAATTAAAAAGACTAAACTAGTATTAGCAAGAATGTGAACAACTGTAATTCTCATATGTTGTTGGTAGGAATGTAAAATAGTCTGGCAGTTCCTTATAAAGTTAAATATATACCTACCATTTGCTCCTAGGAGCCATTCCTCTCACAGGTATTTACCCAAGAGAGGTAAAACCATATGACCCCCTACAAAGATGTGTACATGACTATTCATAGTAATTATATTTGTAATCGTCTGAAACTAAAAGCAATCCAAATGGCTATCAATATGTGAAAAAATATATATGTAGTATAACTATAAAAATACACACAATAGAATGGAAATGAACAAATACTAATACACACAATTGCATAGGTAAGTATCAGAAACATTATGTTGTGTCAAATAAGCCAGATACTAAAGAATATACACTTTCTGCTTCCGTTTCAGTAAAATTCTAGAATAGGCAAAACTAATCCGTAGTGATAGAACACAAAATAATGGTTGCCTGGGGCTGAGAGGTAGAGAAAGAAGCCAAGGGAACTTGGGGTGATAGAAATGTCCCATAATCTAATTATGATGGTTACAGAGAGGTGAATTAATTTTCCAACATGCATTAGCTTACACTTAAAATGAGTGCTGTTTTATTGCATATAAATATGCCTTCGTTGAAAATCAATACAGTGGTGTAGGTAATAAGTGTTAGAGAAGTTCAGGGATGAGAGCTATCATTAGACGCTGACAGGTTAGAATGTAGAAATGTCAGGCCTGGCTAAACTCTGTGACATGCAGCTGAAGACCGTCAGAAGATCACACCGGAGTGGGAGTCTGACAATCCTGCTATGAGGACCCTTCCTTTCATCTAAACTTTGTTTTTACAGATTATAAGGGGCTGAAAGGTGTTTCTCTGTTATGCTAAAGATCACAGAGTAATCAGGAACTGGATAAAATGAGAATTGTGTTGTGGTAAGAAAGCAACTTACAATTTTTTTCCAATAAGTTACAAACAGACTCAAAGAATGTCTGACACTAAGCTGCTTAGAAAGGTATCAGAGACTTCTCAGTCAAGAAAGGCTTCAGAGTGGATCTGAAGAGTTTTGTTCGTTCGTTCTTTCTTTCTTTCTTTCTTTCTTTCTTTCTTTCTTTCTTTCTTTCTTTCTTTCCTTCTTTCATTTTTTGGTGTGGACAGAGAAAAGACCAGAGATAGTGTAAAAGATTACTGTTAGAGCTAATGATGTATGCTCCTGTTTTTACTTTTCACTTTTGCCCAAAATGGTGTATAACTTTTAATGTAAGTTATAGATTTAAAATTGTTTGATTTTGATTGCTTCTTTTCGAAAGTTTAAGATTGCTTGAATTATCTGTTCTTCACAGGAGAGCCTTTTCTCTTCTCTCTCCCTCTCTGTGTTCCTATAATTTATTCATTTAAATTTTTAATTTAAAGTAATTGAGATTTGCAGGCAGTTATACAGAAACAATTCAGAAAGATCCTGTATGTTCACCATCCAGCGTCCCCCAGCATCCACCTTGGATAACTGTAGCACAATAACAGAACTGGAAAACTGACACTGAATATACTTCATTGACCTTATTCAGATTTCACCAGTGAGAGTGTGTCTGTGAGTTATGGGGGTGGTGTCTGTGTACTTAATTCTACGTCATTTTGTCACAGGTGCAGATTTATGTGACCATCAAAAGTCAGGACATGAAACAGTTCCATCACCACAAGGATCCCTTATATAACTATAGCCACTTTCCTCCCACTCACTCTTACTGCTGTATAGAACTCCTAGAAACCTCTAAGAAGTTCTTCATTTATATAATTTTTTAAAAATATTTTTAAAAAAATTTATTTATTTGACCGACAGAGATCACAGAGAGAGAGAGAGAGAAAGGAGAGCAGGCTCCCTCCTGAGCAGAGAGCCCGATGTGGGGCTCAATCCCAGGACTCTGGGATCATGACCGAAGGCAGAGGCCTAACCCACTGAGCCACCCAGATGCCCCCATTTATATAATTTTATCATTTAATGAACATTACAGAAATGGAATCATAAAGTATATAACCTTTTGGGAATAATTTATTTTCACTCAGCATACTTCCCTGGGGATTCATCCTAGCTGCTGCATATATGAATAGTTCATTCTTTTTATTGCTGAGTTCTAATCCATAGTATGGATGTACCCGTTTGTTTGGTTATTCACTTAGGACATTTGGACTGTTTCCAGTTTTTGGCTATTATGGATAACACTGTTATGAATACTCAAATACAGGTTTTTGTGCAAACATAAGTTTCCATTTCTCTGAGATAAATGCTGGAGAGTAGAATTACTGTAAAAATGTTTAACTTTTTTTTAAAACTGCCAAACCGTTTTCCAGTATAGCACAACAATTTTATATTAGCATTAGCTATATATGGGTGATCCAATTTCTCAACACCCTTGACAGCATTTGGTATTATTATTATTTTTTTTAAATTTTAGCCATTCTGATAGGTATTTAGTGATAGCTAATTGTGGTTTAATTTGCATTTACTTTATGGAATTGTATTAGGCCTACAGATAAATTTAGAGAGAACTGATATCTTTAGTATGTTGAATATTCCAGCTTATAAACATGATATGTCTTTCTATATAGATTATTGACTTCTCAGCATTTGTGTTTTTTAGCATGCTGTCTGAATGTATTGTAAGGTTTATACCTAAGTATTTCATTTTCTTTGGAGTGATTATAAACATGTTTTAATTTGTTTTCATATGTGTTACTATATAGAAATGACATTTCTTTCTTTCTTTCTTTCTTTATTTATTTTATTTCTTTTCAGCATAACAAAATTAATTGCTTATGCACCACACCCAGTGCTCCATGCAATACGTGCCCTCCATAATACCCACCACCTGGCTCCACCAACCTCCCATCCCCCACCCCTTCAAAACCCTCAGATTGTATTTTAGAGTCCATAGTCTCTCATGGTTCACCTCCCCTTCCAATTTCCTTCAACTCCCTTCTCCTTTCCATCTCCCCATGTCCTCCATGTTATTTGTTATGCTCCACAAATAAGTGAAACTATATGATAATTGACTCTCTCTGCTTGACTTATTTCACTCAGCATAATCTCTTCCAGTCCCATCCATGTTGATACAAAAGTTGGGTATTCATCCTTTCTGATGGAGGCATAATAACTCCATAGTGTATATGGACCACATCTTCCTTATCCATTCGTCCCTTGAAGGGCATCTTGGTTCTTTCCACAGTTTGGAGACCATGGCCATTGCTGCTATAAACATTGGGTACAGGACATTGATTTCTGTGTGTAGATCTTTTATCCTCTGATCTTGCTGAAATCATTTTTTAGGTTCTAGGCATTTTATTTTTGTAGAATCCTGGATATTTTAAAAATAGACAGTCAAGTCATCTGCAATCAGAGAGTTTTATTTATTCCTTTCCAATTTGTATGCCCTTTCTTTCCTTTTCTTGCCTTACTGCAGTGGCTAGAACTTCTAGTACTTTGTTGAATGGGAGAAGTGAGAAATGAATCTTTACTTTATTCCCTAACTTAGGGGAAAGTATTCATCTTTTACCATTAAGAATGATTTCTATAGGTTTTTTAAACACGTTCTTTATCAAATTGAAGTATATATTGTCTATCTCTAACTTATTTTTTTTTAAGATTTTATTTATTTATTTGACAGAGAGAAACACAGTGAGAGAGGGAACATAAGCAAGGGGAGCGGGAGAGGGAGAAACAGGCTTCCCACTGAGCAGGGAGACTGATACAGGGCTCAATCCCAGGACCCTGGGATCATGACCTGAGCTGAAGGCAGATGCTTAAAGACTGAGCCACCCAGGTGTCCCTTAGTTATGGCTTCTAAATTATGAATGAGTACTGGGTTTTGTCAGATGTTTTTTCTGCATTAATTGATACAGTCATACCAATTCCTCCAATTCATCCTGTAAGTTGAGGGCTTATGGTGATGAAATTTGCTATGAAAATGGAATCTTGGCAGAAAGCCTGGTGTCAGTCATGGCTAGCAAAAATTAGGAAGAGTGCTGGAAGAAAATAAAGTCCAAAGAATGGATTCATTACAGTACAGAAATTTTGTACTATACATTAAAGTCGAGGGGGGGTAGTCAGTGGAATTACATGTGAATTCTTAATAAGTGAAAATATAGAAAAGGATATATGTGTATTTGAGTTTTGGAGCATGGAGGATGTTATTACTTCTTGAGATACAAGAGCCATTATTTTCTGGGATTCACTGTGCCTTAAGAATATAATACGTTCATTTCAATAACTAATATTAAACAATAATATTTCTTCAAATTTTCAGGGACCTATAATCTATTAAATCTACCTCATTTTCACCATCTTTAGCTTTGATATTCTTATTTTCCTGCTTATTCAGTCTTGATTCCACTGTACATATTTATAATTGCTCCCTTGCTGATAGACTTTATCTTCCATTCCTCACTCTCCCTCCATTGCAGCTGCCTGAACCTTAATCCTATTAAATCCAACTGTCCAACGACTCTGGACCTGCATCTACATAGCATGGAAGTGGCTCCAGAAAAACTTTAAATTTGTGTCTACTAATATCATGTAGGCACTTAGGCCCAATAATCTTTATTTATTTATTTATTTGACAGACAGAGATCACAAGTAGGCAGAGAGGCAGGCAGACAGAGAGAGGAGGAAGCAGGTTCCCTGCTGAGCAGAGAGCCCTATATGGGGCTCAATCCCAGGACCCTGGGATCATGACCTGAGCTGAAGGCAGAGGCTTTAACCCACTGAGCCACCCAGGCGCCCCAAGGCCCAATAATCTTAAAGCCCAACATTTCCATTTACTATTTACTCATCCTTTTAGATTATTATAGAATATATTTTACCTTTTTCCTCAAACCTTCAATATCTTCTTATCCACTCAGTTGGTGACCTTGCTTCCTATTTTCACCGAGAAAATAGGAACAATTGGGAGAGAATGTTCACAAGCACCCACTACCACATGTACCCACTTAACCACCTTCCTCTTGGTTCCTACAGATGAAATGTCTATCCTCAAACCAAGGCCCACCCCTTTACTTCCAGCCATCCTCTCAAACCCATTCTAGGACATAATTCCAACAACTCTTCCCATTCTCTCATGCATCAAGGTTTTCTCTCTGACTGGATCATTCCCATCAGCATATAAGTCTGTTATAATTAACTCCAATCTACCTACCCTCCCCCACCACCACTACCAAACCATTTCTTAATCCTCCATCTTCTTCTCGATAATATCCATTTCTCTACCACCTTTTACAGAAAAAAAAAACCACTATAAATATTTGCCTGTATGCTCCAGTTACTACCGCTCTCTTCCCATTCATTCTTGAACCCTCTCCAATTAGGCTTTTGCCTCCAACAATCTACTGAGACTGATCATGTGAGGGTCACTAATGGCTTCCACATTGCCAAATATAATGATCAATTCTTTGACCACATATTCTTTTTTTTTTTAAAGATTTTATTTATTTATTTGAGAGAGGAGGGAGAGAGAAAGCACGAGAAGAGGAGGGTTGGAGGAGAAGCAGACTTCCTGCTGAGCAGGGAGTCTGATGTGGTACTTGATCCTAGGACTCCAGGATCATGACCTGAGCCGAAGGCAGTCACCTAACCAACTGAGCCACCCAGGGGGTCCCATGACCACATATTCTTAACTATCAGCAATATAAACACAAAGATCTTGATCTTCCTTTCACACCTGATTCTCTCTAAGCCT
Organism: Lutra lutra; assembly: GCF_902655055.1. Taxonomy (NCBI): domain Eukaryota; kingdom Metazoa; phylum Chordata; class Mammalia; order Carnivora; family Mustelidae; genus Lutra; species Lutra lutra. The sequence continues at coordinate 99,190,348 of NC_062285.1, forward strand.
TTGCTATCTCAATAAATGTTAACCTCATCCAGCTAGTTGCTCAGATCAAAATCTGGCATCAACCTTGAAGTTTCTCATTCATATCCTAAGTACAATTAGCAAATCAAATCTCTTCTTACTACTTCTACCATCCTAGTCCAAACCACTTGTATGGACTATTTCAATTGCCTTGAAACTCTTCTTTCTTTTTTATTCTTATGTAAATTCTCATCAAATCCACCATAAGTATTTCTCTAGAACTCACAACAGATTATGTCATTCCTTCAACTCAAAACTCTCCAATGGCTTTTCTTTACTCTCAGAATAAATGCAAAGTTCTTATAAAAACCTACAAAACCTTATACAATATTGGCTCCACATTATCTTTCTGATCCCACTCCCTTTTCTGTCTCTCTAACTTACTCTACTCCAGCCCCACAGGTCTCCTTGCCATGTCTCAAACACACCAGTCACACCCCTGTCTTGGGGCCTTTGCTCTTGCTGTTCCCATTCCCTCAGTGATGTACACACCTCACTTCCTACAAGTCCTTGTTCAAATGTGAAGATTTCCCTGTCATCTTTAATACTGTGACCTCTCTTCCTGGACCTATAACTCTCTATATCCCTTCTCTTATTCTCATTTATTTTACTTAAAATTTTTTTCATTGTCTGTCTCCCATATTTGAATGCAATTTCCATGAGGTCAGGAATTTTAATCCATACTGCTCACTATGCCAAGAACAGTACCCACTGCACTCTTGCTTCTTAGTAAATATTAGCCAAATAAACAAATTAATAAATACATAAATTACAGGGATGATAATCTTGGGATGAGTTTCAGAAAAGAAACCTTATGAGTTAACACTTACATTAGTGGCCATACTGAAAAGAGATTGATGTTAAGTTGGGAAACACATCTGAGTTCCCGCCTTATGGTACTCATAATACCTAAGGAAAGCTATAGTCTGTTGAGAGGTATGGGGACAGACCTGCATTAAAAGAACATAGAACCAGCATTCTCTTCAACACAGAGATGCGGCTGAGTGAGAGGGGCTACTGGATGAAATCAGGCAACAGCCCTCGTACCAGCTATGCGTGAACACTATGTCATATGGAATGAGAAATAAACGTGGTATTAATTCAAGTGGCAATACTTCTTGACTACAGAGTTCTCAATGGGAATGAAGGTGTTAGCAGTGGTTTTCATGATGCCACGAATAGTGCTGCTTAGCCATGTAGTTGCTTTGTTTTTGTCATCATCATCATCGTCAAATCAGAGTGACTACAAGGAGAGCTCTAGGCTTTTTATGAGTATATTTCCCAGGTTTTTGTGAGGCAGGTTTCGGCAAGAGAAAGGAACTATCTCTGCAGATATAACTTGAGGCTGTGTTTCTCAGATTTTCTGGTATCCTATGAGTGTTGCTTGACATCTTAGACTATCTATTGTCTTCTTTCTGCCTCTCCTGTCATTACTACAGAATGGTGGCTATTTTAATTGTAGTTCAGGTAATTTGAATTTAGATCTTTTGAGGGTTCTTCTAAGAAGTTCTGATATTCCTGGCAAGCAAGTGCTGTTTAGAATGGCAGACTGTTTCATAGCCCTGACTTAATGCCAAGGAAGATGGCTTAGACAGTTAAAAAAAAAAAAATTAATAAATAAGTAAAAATAAAAACATAGAGTTAAGAAAGGGGATATGTTTTCAGTCCTGATTTCCTCTCCTTTTATATCTTAAGTGAAGGGTTTGAGTACTTTGGATTATAGGGGAAGAACAGTTCCTGGAGGCTCACTTCTGTTAATTAACTTCAAGGACAATTTTACATTCCTGGTCCAGGGAAGAAAGGAGGAAAATAGTGATGAAGAGAACGGGTGTGAGAGACTGCTGGCTGGCTGAGGAAGGGTGGGTGTGTAATGGTGCTTCTCTCTTCCGACTGATCAGCTGCTACTTTTTCAAGGGCGTGAGGCAAGGTATTTTATGTTTAGGATGGGTTCTTCTCACAGGATGAATGCTGCTTCTAAAATAAATAAACCAAGAAAGAAAGAGAAGATGAAGAGGAAAAGAAAGAAAAAGATAAAAGCAGTTGCAAAAGGGATTCTCAAAATATCTTTTAAAATGTGTTCATGAGATAATATCGAAGGAAAAATGTGAGTGAGCAAAACTGGTGCCTTTGGGATGCTGAGAGAGTAGATAAAACCCAAAAAGCATTGTGAAAAAATTAGTTGATGTCATATGATTAGTTCATCTTCTCTGACATGTTATTGATCCTCTTATTACTGTTTTTCAACCAGTTCCTTTCCTGGCTTGTGTAACTTTGGAGCTGCACATTGGGAGTTTGAAAAAGTACCAATGAGCCTGGACTTTTTTTTTTTTTTTTTCAATTTTTTTACTTTCAAAAAGTTTCAAACTCTCAGAAGAACTGCATGAATAGCATGGCAAACTTAATACCTTCTTCTAGACCCCTGGCTCAAATTTTGCCCGTTGTTCTAATAATATCTTTATACTGAAAGGTCCAGTTCAGGACTACGCATTGTACTCAATTATCCTGTCTCTCCAGCCTCCTTCAATCTGGAAGAGCTCCTCAGTCTCTACTTTACGTTCATGACCTTGACATTTTTGAAGGTCAGTTATTTTATAGAAGTTTTCTAAAGTTCTGTTTGTCTGACAATTCTTCCTGATTATAACCGGGTTGTAAATTTTTTCCTTGTGGAAGTATGACAGAAGTATGGTGTGTTCTTCTCACTGCATGTTATCAAGTGGCACATAATACTGATTTGGCCCATGACTGGTAATGTTAACTTTGGACATTTGATTCAGATGGTGTCTGTTAGATTTTTCCACTATGAAGTTAATTTTTCTTTCCTTTTGTAGTTAATACACTTTTTATAGAGAGCTATATTGAGACTGTAAGAACCTGTCCCTCATTCTACCTTCATCCACTTATTTCAGCATTCATTGATGTGTCTTGCCTGGATCCCTCCTGTATTTCTTAATTGGAATTCCAATCTAAAGAAGATTTTCTTTCTTTCTATTTATCTGTTATGGTATCAGTGTAGATTCATGGATTCATATTTTATTCAGTTGATTATAATCCATTACTGTTATTTTTTGAATTTTAATGCTCAAATTGTTCTAGATTTAGTAAGTGGGAGTTTCTTCAAGGTGGTTCCTATATTATTTGGTTATATCCTCATCATTCTTTCAAGAACTTCCTTATTTTCGGCATAGTAGTATGTTCAGCACTCACCTTATTCTTTCCCTGATCCTCCCTTAGAATTTGCAGGGAGCCTTGGAAGATGTATTTAGAAACCAAGACTTGGGCATTAAGTTTGCTCATTGCTACTTAGGTGTTATCACTCTCAGGCCGTCTTAATGAATACACACACACACACACACGCATACACACACACATCTTTATATATTTATAAAACCATAAATTTGTATCTATTCTTCCGATTCTAATCCAATGATCCAACCTCACAGGGTTCATCTGAACTTTTTCCCCCTTCCATATTTGTATTTTCTTCCTCTAGCGCTAAAAATCCCAACTCCCTGTGTGTGTAGCTAATCGTCCAATCCTGCTGGACCTCTGACCCGTTCAGAAGCTCACTCTATGTGAGCCCTGATTCCTACCTGATGCAAAGGAAGGCAGGCATTGCCCTTATTTTTAACTGAACTTTCTGCATTGGTTGGTTATTTTGGCATCATAGAAACACGGTAGTGAATTGATAGCAGTGTTGTTGTAACGGTAGAGTCACAACATACTGGTATTTTATTTACTCAACTTCAACTGAATTAAAAATACTGAAAACATTGTATCATTGTACATACTTTACACTTACATCTATATGTATGTATTGCTATATAAGAATGGACACACAAAACTATGGTTTACTGCCTTTTGACCCCAGTTTTAGGAGATTTTCAAGGGCAACTCTGACCAGAGGTACTTTTAACTTTATATGACACTTTCAGACTCTAATGATCCAGTATGTGGCCTAAATTGTCTCAAAATCTCCTTCCAGGAGAACACATCCCTTTGGTTTCCAAGATGAAAGCTGAGAGGATCAGATACTGATTTTAGATCGTATTTACTTATTCAAAGAAAATGATACTGTTTTTGTTTGTTCATTCCCTCAAAAATGTGGATAAAAATGCTTTCAATAAATACTCTGATGTTGGGCGCCTGGGTGGCTCAGTGGGTTAAGCCACTGCCTTCGGCTCAGGTCATGATCTCAGGGTCCTGGGATCGAGTCCCACATCGGGCTCTCTGCTCAGCAGGAAGCCTGCTTCCCTTCCTCTCTCTCTGCCTGCCTCTCTGCCTACTTGTGATCTCTCTCTGTCAAACAAATAAATAAATAAAAAAATCTAAATAAATAAATAAATAAATAAATACTCTGATGCCATGTTCCTAGGCCAGAGCTCGTCTTGGCCATGGGAAAACCCAATAGGGTGGCTCACTGGGGCAATTCGTAGGAGGCCATGCTGAAGGGTACCCTCACCAGGTGTAGAGGCCAAGGAGTGCTCCAAGGAGAGGAAGGAATAGAGAAGACTTAAACTACCGAAAGAAGGGGCCAAGAATCTGACAACGATACTACTGAGTGGGAATCTCAGGAGCCTTGTTGTAGTTTTTAGATTTGTGAATTTTGACAGCTGTTGCTAAATTGTTTTCCATAAGGTTAATAAGAGTTGGAAGGTCATTTATTATTTTTTTTAAAGACTTTATTTATTTATTTGACAGAGAGATCACAAGCAGGCAGAGCAGCAGGCAGAGAGAGAAGGGGAAGCAGGCTCCCTGCTGAGCAGAGAGCCCGATGCAGGGCTCGATCCCAGGACCCTGAGATCATGACCCGAGCTGAAGGTAGAAGCTTAACCTAATGAGCCACCCAGGCACCCCATTGGAAGGTTATTTCTAAATACTTCTTGAACAACCCATTTCACACATGTCCTGTATTTGAAAGGCACAATTTAAGAAGATTTAGATAAGAATTTGCAACCTACCTAGGATACTTCCCCTCCCCTTCTTGAGTTGTTAAATAAGGACCAAGAAAGTAGATAATGGCTTTTTGAGAAAAAACAAACAAACAAAACACAAAATACAAAGACCAAAAACCAGTGCCTCTACTGCCTGTATTTTTCTAGATTTTGATGGTAATGGACTGGATTCCAAAGGGTGTAGAGAATTATGTTTCAGTTAAAGCATTGTTAATTTGTTACTTTTGTTGATTGTTTATTATCTTAACATTTGTGAATGGCTCTTTTGTTTAAGAGGTTGTCTGGACTTCATAAAATTAAGTGGTAATTTCATAAGACACTCCTCCCTAGGAGATAACATGACTGGCAGAAACTTATTTTGAGGATTAGGAAGAAATTACAAATTACTCTTAAGCCATTGTCAATAAATAAGCAGTGATATCTGTGGCATTTATCTTCAACAAAATTTGATTTTTAGAAATAGGATTCGGCTCTTCTTTAAAAAAAATTAAAAAAAAAAGATTTTATTTATTTGAGAGAGAGAGAAAGAAAGTGAGAGCAAGCACAATTAGGGTGAAGGGCAGAGGGAGAAGCAGTCAATCAGAGAGTCCAATATGCGACTTGATCGAGGGACTCTGGGATCATGATCTGAGCCAAAGGCAGATGCTTAATCAACTGAGCCACCCAGGTGTCCCATGGGATTCTGCTCTTTTATCTTTATTTTTAGTTCCTTCTTGTTTATTAGTGAGCCTTCTCTTAGTCTCTTCTCTTTGCTGACATAATTTCAGTTCTATAGAGTTTTTGGCAAAATATATTAGAAAAGCAAGTAAATCACCATGACGTACTATATATTATGTTTGCAAAGAATTCCTTGGGCAAGAGCTCTAGACTAATAAATGAGAGCATGTGGATAATTCAGAATGGTTTTCTTTTTAGAACCAATTGCCTACGAATTGAAAAATTCAAAGTGCTTTTTCATGGCGGTATTGTTTGAATTAATTAGAAAAAAAACCCGCACTTCATTTAGACCTGTTTCTGTGTCTTCTCAATTTGCTCTCTGGAGAAAGAACCAGGGAATCATGCACTTCGGGAAAATTTAATTAAGTCAGTTCACAGTGGAACATCAGAAGATAAAATTCTTCAGGAATTGTGGAAACAGACAGGAGGTGAAGATCTGTAGCCAGTCCTCTGTCTGCAGAGCCCAAACTCCCCTCTCTGGTAAGCAGGAGCAGAAAGACTGGTGAAGTGAGACTAAGGTCAAGACCATAATTTATTCTCTTGTTTTAATGCAGTTTCAACTTGCTAAAATGTATGATGTGTGTCATGAGCATTAACATTTTGAGCCTTAGGCCATCAGATCTAAGGGCTCATTCTGTTCAATTCGTAATGTGGATTGTGTTTCATAATGTTGCTAGAACTTGATTACTTGCAAATCCTAGAAGGTGTAGCTCCTGCTCTGAACATTTAGAAGAGAACTGTAGAGCTCTGAACACTGAACAGATAATTACTATAGGTAAATCTCACAGAAATAAAGAAACGAGACTATAATCATGGTTTTGGAATTACATATTTGGATGAGCATCATGCCAGCAGTTTAATTTGACTATCATGGCAAGCACTGAAAATGGAGAGGCACAGAGAACTATTTGAGTGCTTTATAACATTGCAAGTTAGCATGGTGACAAAACACCTATTCAGACCACACAGAAGCATATACATTTTTCTCATCTATTTATATCTTTACAGATAGATATAGATGAATAAAGACACCCCCCAAATAAGACATAATGACCACACAAAGTGTTTGTAAACGTTAATGGTAATTTCTAGATATACATTGATTTTAAATGCATCCTTTACTTTAAATAGCTTTGATTTTCTGCCTAGAAGACAAAAGAGAACATTAATAGCTATCACTTACTTAGTTTACCTAGTTGAATGTTAGCGCTTCTAAAAACGAGTCGATATTAATTACTTTCCCACATTGGAAGATTAAAGGAGTACATGATCCTTTGAAACTGAAACTGAAATTCTCAGAAATGTCAAGAAAATATTTTGCTCTGTCTCACTTTAAGAGGAACTGAATGGAGATCATAAAAGCCTTTTGATATTAAAAGGGAAAGACTGTTGGTATATAATGTAACCCAATTAATCAGAATCTGCTTAATTGAGAATCTGTAACACAGTAGATATGAAATGTGTTTTGTTGCTTTATAACTTGTTTAAAAACCACATATGGGAGCTACTGGGTGGCTCAGCTGGTTAAGTGTCTACCTTCGGGGCTCAGTTCATGATCCCAGGGTCCTGGGATTGAGTCCTGCATTGGGCTCCCTGCTCAGTGGGGAGCCTGCTTCTCTCTCACTCTCTGCTGCTCCCCCTGCCTGTGCACATTCTCTCTTTCTCTCTCAAATAAATAAATAAAATCTTTTAAAAAAAGTGTCTAACATGAACATAATAAAAATGAGAAGAGGCTAAATCTCATTCCTAGAATTATGCTATACAGTGAAGAGAGGTCCTGCTTATGTGAATATAGTGCAGCCCCACCACGGCCAAGGAGTCTTCTGGATGGCACCACACGGCAGTTCATTCAGCTTAAAGTGAAGGAAGACACACCTAAGCTACAGTTGAAGCAAGAGTGGAAAAATGGTCACAACTTTTCTTGGTTCCCAGAGAAGAAAGCCCTTTCCCTAGTTATTGGTTTTGTTTCTTAGGATCAATTCTAAGAACAAGGACTTGTTTAGTGATAGTCACATAAAGGTTAAAAGGAGGACTATGGATTGAATGTTGCCATTCTAAGGCACCTTTTAATTTGCTCCAGTACCAAATCCATGAGAAACTGATTATGTGTCAGAATGTCATGGAAAAATTCAAATACCAAAGGGTATAAAAATTAACAATTGAAGTGCATTTCCTGAATTGGAAAGCACAATATACTACTTTTATAGACAAAGCATAAGACTTGCTCAAATTAAAAAATGACTAGAGAGTTAAATTGTAAGTTTTTGCAGACTTATTTGATAATATTAAGCTACTTTGGTTCTATAATAAGATTTCAACAAGCCTATAAAAATGCTTAAATTTTTTTTGTTCTTGGTGTGCTTCCAGAATAGATAACTGATAGCTTACGATATTCAGGTTATAGGTCAAATCTGATGCTTTACTGCACATTTAGGGAAAATTACTTTTTGAATAACACCCAGTACAACCTTCAACTCCTGATAGGGCAGGAGGAGTTCTGATACAGAATTTACACTTTCAGAGTGACCAGCATACATGATTTTCACTTGCTCTGAAATGACTCCATAAATGCAATTTCAAAATGTATTTCTTCATCATACCACAAAAGACTTAGCAATAAATTGTAACATGCTTAGGTGTTTCAAAGAGGACAAACTATTCTTTTTTGTTTGGTTAGTCAAGATCATTATAGCATTTCTACTATATGGAGAATGTTAGAGAACGTGGAACACATTTCCTGTGTGTCTCCATTAAAAGATATTTCAACATACTATACTAAATTTTTCCTTATTCCTTTACACCTTCAGCATAATTAAAAAGTTAACTCAATACAAATTAAATATGATGCTAGCAACGAGCTGCATACAAGTCTAAAGCAGATACGGGAGTTTCTTCTAAAACAGGATTCAGCAGTGTTTTGAATCACCTAGGATCAATTCACATGGGACACTGTTGTAGAAATTATGATACTGAGTTTAGAAAACATTTTTCCTATGGAAAAATCACAAGTCACAGCTTGCCACTTATGTTACCCATTGTCAGTTTGGTGATTATCCTTTAAATTTAATATCAATTTCTGTGTAGATTCCAGTATTTCCAACCTTCGAGAAACTGTTCTGGTGCACAGAATGGTCGATTGCTGAATTATGGCAAATATCTTCTAGTGAAGTGCTTGCTCTTGGAGAAAACAAAGAAATTGCTTCACATCTGAGTTCTACTGCAATATTTCCCAAGATGAACTTTAACATAGCACAGGAAAGAAAAAACCCCAAACTCAAAACCTTATATATTTAATTGTTACTGGCTAACCCACAAGGTGGCACTAAAGAGAAAAGTGACAAAAGTGATCACAGGCAACTTTTATACTAAATCAATTCTATTATGAGAACTAAACCTATTTCATGAAATGATCATCCACATTTTAATATGCTAGTAACTAAAAACATAGATATTCAAGTTTATTGCTTTTTCCTACAGACTTTTTGGAATGAAGTTTCATTTAATCAAGCAGTTGGTTATTTTCAAAAGTTAGTAGTTTGATTATTTCTGTGTAGTTCTTCTATAGGAAAGTCCCCCCAACCCTGGCCATAAGCAGACTCCAAGACCACTATATATTATATATTTAGTTATATAAATTATATAAATTAGTATAATCATATATTATATAATTATATAAATTAGTTATAAATTATGAACACTTCTTTTTTATGTTTATATAGTGCCTAGCATGTACATATAAATATAAATGTAAAATATATAAATATATTATTAATAGAAATGTAAAAAACTAACATTATAGTATTTATAACATAATGATTTATTTAGACTTTCAGTCTTTGTATAATAGCTTATAAATAACTTTTTTTAAAGCTCCAAGGAAAAGGCATTTTAGCCAAAGGCTAATTGTTTAAATTCCAAGCATAATTCCTGAATCCTGAAATACAAAATTTCACCTAACTTTCAAGGCAGGCAGGAGAGAACTCCTTGGATGTGAATGCAGGAATGTTCTTAGAAAACCACGTATGGAGAAAAAAAGAAATGGTATGACATTGGCATAGCCTTGGTACATCACCCTAAAAGTAAAGATGCATGGGGGAACCTTAGTTACAGTGTTACATGGTAGAAGGAACCAACTCTGAGTATGAGCAAGGAGAAGGTATAGACCCAAAAAAGAGAGCTATTGTTCAGTTCATGGTTAAGAGAGAGGGTCTTCATGCACAGGCCTAAAACTTGAAGGGAAATATTATGCTTCGTCCTTTTTTTTTTTTAGTTTCAAAGTAGGAATTCAATGAGTTGAAAAATAATACAATATTAATTTTTACTATTATTTCATTAGCTATTGTGAAATGTTTTTCTAACAGAAATACTTCCTAACAGAAGATGTGTTTCTCACCTGAAATAATTGTCTTTGACTATAATACTGACTCAGCAAAACTATATATTTCATATATATATGTTTTATATTCTTAAAGAAAAAATTTTTTTAACATATAATGTATTATTAGCCCCAGGGGTACAGGTCTGTGAATCACCAGGTTTACACACTTCACAGCACTCACCATAGCACATCCCTTCCCCAATGTCCATAACTCAACCACCCTCTCCCTACCCACCTCCCCCCCAGCCACCCTCAGTTTGTTTTGTGAGATTAAGAATTTCTTATGGTTTGTCTATGTTTTATATTCTATTATGAAAAATAAAAAACACTGTAGATCAGAATCAGCTTTCAAAAACTCATAAGTATTTGAGTACAGGATTAGTGATATTTCATTATTTAAAAGAGAAAAACTTCATTATATTTCTTTTAATTTATAACCCACTCATGATGATCATTTGCTGCTCAATTTTAAGAAAATACTGTAACTACCTCATTTAAAAAGCTACAGTGATAAACATTTACATATCACTAATGTGTAGGTGTAAAGAGAGGAGCAGTCAAGAATAGGAAGGACAGATTTTAAGAGATAAATAACATATTTTATTGTTAAATGGAAGAGGGATAAATAAATGATTGGAAAAGAGGAAAAAACATGTATCAGGAGGTACCTATGGAAGAAATAAAACAGGATACTTTATGTCTTCATGAGACTTTACATTAATATTGATATGTGTGCCTTTGAAGCAGATATTTTTTGTGGTTTCAAAGAGGTGAGGCACCCTTCAAATCATGTAAATTTGAGTTGTCAAATAAGCCCGGGTCAAAGATACATTTTTTAATGCATTCAAGAGGTAAGATTTCTAAGGCATATAAACTGCTGGTTCTGCAGTATGAAAATAAGCTATAGTCAACGCTTTCAACTACTTGCTTCTCAATCCAGGGTGAATAATGCTCTCCTTTTTTCTTTGTCATTATTTTATAAAATTTCATTTATTATTCTACTCAGGGTCATACTACATTTTATTTATTCATCTATTTTATTTTTAAAAAGATTTTATTTATTCACTTGAGAAAGAGAGAGTGTACATGAGTGGAGGGGAGAGGCAGAGGGAGAGGGAGAAGCAGACTCCCACTGAGCAGGGACCCTGTGATCATGACCTGAGCCAAAGGCAGATGCTTAAAAGACTGAGCCCCACCCCCGCCCCGCACCCCTGTTCGTCTCCTTTAATAAACACTCACCGTGGTACTTACAATGGGCCAGGCACTGTACCCCGCCAAAGAAGGTGGAGATCATGGCTCTTTGGTTCAGTGCTCTACCTCTGGCACTCTGCCTGGCACTGACTTCCCAACTTGTGCAGCAAATACTGCTTATGCAGTTGGATAGTGTGCATCTGGCTGATTTTTCAGACTGCAGTACTGCATACTGGTTAAGTGTACAGGTGATGAAGTAATATTGTCTAAATTGGAATTCCAGCTCTGCCACCTAGTAATTATATGCATTCGGGCAGGGTATTTCTTCTTGCTAAACCTCCGTTTTTTCATCTGTCAAATGGGGGAAGTAACAGCACCAACCTATGGGATTAATTTTCATGATTAAATAACAAAGAGTGCTTAAACACCTGGTGCAAGATGAGCACTTGAAAAGTCTTGGCTGTGATTATTATTAATTCTTCCTACCATATTTGTCTAGAAACATGGATTTGAACAACTTAAATTCATGGTAAAAGCTGTATTGTTATGTTTACTATTCGATTTTTTTTAAAAGATTTATTTATTTGAGAGAGAGAGAGTGTGCGGGAGTGGGGAGGGGAGGAGTAGAGGGAATCTCAAGTGAACTTGCTGCTGAGCACAGAGCACGACGAGGAAGGGGCTTGATCTCAAGACCGTGACTTCATGACCTGAGCTGAAACCAAGACTCGGAGGCTTAATCGACTGAGCCATCCAGGTGCCCCTACTATTTCGATTTCTTAAGCTTTTAGACAAATTGAATAGTTCAACAGACACATATCCGGAAAGTTACCCAATTTCTATTCTGTTTGCAGAATTGGGCATATATTATGTTTTCAGGTTTCATGAATAAACTATAAACATTTCCATGACACATTTTTTTTGCCTTTTTATGGAAATTTCTTACTGAGATCATAAACCTTCTTGAGATCCTAATTCTCTCCTCCCTGGATATAACATTTAATGCGGGAATTGAGAGTGATATGATGGTTATTTGGTTATAGTTTTCTTTATATTCACCATCTAGAGAGGTTCTTTCTGTGCTGTAAGATTTGTTCTGTTTTGGTGAAAATTGAGACTTTCCTAGGGCTGAAAACATATAGTAATAGGTTAAGGAATGTTTTATTTTTTTTAAAAAAATTGATAATTTCATAGATTTTATGTGAGAAAAAGAGACAATCAAATTTAGATATAATTTCCTTTCAGATCAATATTTTTAAATAAATAGAAGTCAGACAACTAACAGTTAAATCAAGGGGTTAATTGTACTTAGTGAATTTGACAAACTATCAACATCATGAAATTGCCCCGTCTCAATTATGACTAATTTTAAACAATTCTCCTCTTTCCCTCTTTAAGATCTTCTATCTAGAAGAGTATTTCCTATATGAAACCCCTCAACAATGTCAACAGATACAGTGATTAGATGGTATGAGATTCTGAAATGACACAATATAAAATATTAATAAAGTTTGCAATAAGGTGTTTCCTCAAATTAAAAATTTCATCAAATTATCACAGTCTCCAGGCACCAGGCTGCCTTGGTCAGTAGACCATGCGACTCTTGATCTCGGGTTTGTGAGTTCAAGCCCCATGTCGGGTGTGGAGCCTACTTAAGAAATAATTATCACAAACTCAAATTTCCAACTGCCTCTATAATTGCCACATGGCGGCACCACTTCAGCTAGTAAACAGACTTCTGCCATTCCTTGTCAGCACTGGTCTCTAATTGTGCTGGGTCTTCAGGAACACATTCCACAAAGAAAATACATCTGTTCACTGCCAGGGTAGTGGGACTTGTTTTCTCCCAACACCACCCCTCCCCCATGTTTTTGCTAAATAGTGTATTCTTATAAAGTCTCTTTACCCACTGAACTTTGAGTTTTTCATTGGATTTTTTTGGCTTCTCAATAGAAAAGATTAATTAAAAATCACTTGAGAGCATAAAGAGACTCTGTATTAGCTTTGGAATTTCTTTCATAGACTTTGAGAACCAGAGAGACCTCTGAGCTAACCGTCTAACTCCAATACATTAACACATCAAGAAAATGAGTTATAAAGTAACCAGGTTAAGATAATGTATGGAGGTGAGGGCAGAGTGGGATTTAGTTCTTTCTTCTGAGCCAAGCTTCTTCTGGATGTGAAGTGCTAATCACACTTGAAGGACTGAGTACTTAAGGACACTTAAGTTTTAACTCTCATACAAATCAGAGTGAAAGGAAAAAAAAGCAGTTCTGGTGTCAGCAAAGAGTAAAGACTCTGGGCCAGGACATTTACTGAAGATAGTTCATTTTGATTATTTGCAGGACCAAGGGGTAGATTTAATTAAGTATAACTTCTGCTGGCCTTGTGTATATTAAATGTTCACACTTTTATAAGTCCTTAAATCAAATATGGCTACAAAATGACTTTAAAGACATTTGTTAGCTAAAGAAATAACCATACAATTCTCCCAGCAATAAATGTATTTCTGAGAGAAGTGTCAGGCACTTTGAAAAGTCTCATCCCACTAAATGGCCCTAGCATTTAGCAAAGTCAAAACTATCTCCAATTTAGTGACTGACAACACTGAAGGCAACTTCTTTATGGAAAACTAGTGAGTCATCCCTTTAATATTTTTGTCACCTACACAATCTAAACTTTTGCCTTTTTTTTTCTTGGTTTGAGGGTAGAATGGACATTCTCTAGAAAAAAAAATATTAAAAAAAACTATTCACAGAGTACTTGCTTTTCAGGGGAAGGGTGTTATAAACCTTCAGAAATTAAAAAAAGAAAGACTTACTGGGGCCCTTTTGTAACACTGATACAAGAGTAAGAAATATTTACCCACCTGACCTGATACTGAGTTTGTGGATAAAGTTACATTTTAAGGGAATCAGTATCTTAGTAAGCTGTGTACACTCTGTGTTAATAAGCTTGGGTCTGTTCCACTTGGATTTCAGAAAAAAAAATCCATCTACTAATTTAATCACAGGCAGTAGTGACTTTACTACTTGGTAAACATATACTTAAATTCCCAAATATTTGAGAGTTGCCTTATAATTTTCAGAAGTACATATACACTTCAGTAAAATACAAATAAGATTTAAAAAGTCTTTCTTCTTTGAATATTTTCTTGACTAATATCATTTTAGAGAAAGGTCTTAGAGATTCCTTAGTGGATGAACTCTTCATTTAGGCAGTGATTCTAAAACTTCTCAGGGGTTCCAGGCCCCTCTTGATAATCATAGTGAGTTGAATCCATGGATTTTAGGTCAATAATCCTGACTTGCCAGATTAGCCCCCTGCGGTCAGGGAAGCCTGGTGACCTCCTAAGAGTCACACAGTGCTTTTTGCCTGCCTGTACTATATTTCCTGATTTTGTCAAAACAAACTAACAAATCCCAACTCCTCAACTCTTAAAATGCATACAGCCAAATACATATGGACAGCAAGAGCATGGAGATTTAAAAACAGAGCAGAAAAAAGTAACTTGAACAGAATGTGGCATTTCCCTTGGTCTGTTGCTAGCGGCCCACATACAACATGCTTAAAAAAAAAAAAATCCCACCCTGGCACATCTTTTCATCATCATCATTTAAAAAGGATTCAAATGGACCTTTAGAATGTATGGCATTGGGAATATATCCCATCTGGGGATAAACAGAAAAGAGCTTCATTGAACAGGGCTGTTTTTAGTGGTTGTCAGGCTAAAGTTGATGTGTATTTCATCTCTTGTGTTTGGTCATGCTTTTAAAGCCAAACACAATATTTTAGTTGTACATTTTCAGGATGTGTACAAAGCCAGGAGCATTTAACGTTCCTTTTTGTAAGAAAAATAATTATGGGACATGATTTTTAAAATGCCTTCAGGATTTGAAGATGTGAAAGAAACACGTAAAAAGGAATTACTTCTTTTTATTCTTTATTATCTATTTATTTTTCATTTTTTTTTATTGGCTCTGAAGTCCATTATACTTTGTTTTATTAAAAACTGGAGACTCCTGCCTCTTAGTTGTTAGCTTTGGGGTGGCTGCTTTCTGATTATTATTCCAATTCAAGTTTTTCACACAAATCCTAAGGCTTGCATATCCCATATACTCATACACACTCTGCACTGTAAAACTTCAATAAACTTAGAAGTCCATAACCAGCCAGCAGTCTGTGAACCTGTTTGGATGCTCCTGCTATCAGCAAAACTTCCTCTTGATAACTGTTCTAAAAAAAGTTTAAACGATTTTCCTGATAACACTAAAAACTGCAAAAAAGCAATTGTGGCTGGGTGAAGTGAAAAACTGGTCAATCATGGAATATATTTGTTCACTGCTCTAGTGAGTCCCCAGCGATGGGGCTCAGATCCCCAGCTTCTCTCAGTCTCAAGTTTTTGGTCCTGGATGTAGGCATTCGATTTTAATCATTTCCCCAATCTATAAATAGCAATTATTCATTGGGGGAAAGTGCTTCTTTTATTTAGCCTTTCCTACTGGGAGATTTTAATGCTTCATTGCTAACTCGTATTTTCATACTGAACACCTGGACTCATCACAACAGTATAATATATGTAGTCAGGCTTTGGAGAATTTGTTTCAATTTACATACAATCCTCCAAATCCTCTAGCGAGCCTGATGTCTCCGCACCAGGATCTTCCTTTGCTCTAGATGTTAATAGCCAAAGGCTCCAAGGATCCCTCCCGAGAGGCGCGGTGAGGCTAAGGAGTCCGGGGAAAAAGGGAGACTGCCGGGCAGGCTGCGCTGAAGATTTACAATGTACTTCTTGCAGGCGGCTCAGCAACCCCCTCTGTGGCAGTGGGTGTCTGGTGTGACAGAGCGGAGAAAAGCTCTCTAATCTCCCAGTGCCTGCCTCTGCCGCTCAGCCGCTCCCCTCCCTCCCGCCTTCCCTGCCTCCTCGCGGTCTCTCGCTCTCTCCTTTGCCTTTCTCGGGGAGTTTCAGTCCCTGAATGCAGTCAGAGTAGCCTTGGCAATCTGGACCCTGAGACTGTGTGTACACACACAGGCACACAAGCACACACACATGCACACACACTCGCACTCGCACACACGCACTCCGGCTCTCCCCACGGGGATACAGAGCAAACCCGGAGCATCAGCTACCTGAAAGGGATGGCCCGACCGAACACTTCTTGCTCACTTGTCATCCCCGGAGGTCAGAGCAACGTCGGAACGAGGGAAGCTCGCTGTCCGGTCTGCAACCTCACGCCGTTTGCCGCCCCCGCTGCTTAAAGTGTCCGGGGTGGAAGAGACGGCTTCTTCAGGGCAGATTCCCGGCGCAGCTCTGCGGCCCTGGGACTTCGCCCGCCGGCTTCACCCCGCTGTCTTCTTCCCCAGCCATCCTCTCGCCCCCGGCTGCGGAGTGCATGGCTCGGGCGCCTCCGCTGCTGCCGCCGCTGCCGCTGCGAGCACATCCCACCCAGAGGACTGAACGCCACCGCTGGAGTGGGGAGAGAAAGCGGAAGCCCTAACTTCCCTCTCCACCGCTCCCCGTTCTTTCTAGCTGAGGACCCGCTGGAAGGCTCCCGCGGAAGGCTCCCGCGGAAAGCCTGGCGAGAGCCGAGAGCAGGGGAGGGCGAGCCTGGAGCCGCAGGCGCACGGGGGCGGAGGCAGCATGTGCCCCGGCGCCTGGCGCCGGCCGGAGAAGTAGCGCGCCGTGGGGCGAGCGAGACGCTTCCTAAGTTGGGTGCGTCCCAGACCTCGCCGCCCGGCGCCACGGCCGCCAGTGTCCGGAGAAAGGCGGGGCTGATGGGGGGCGCCAAGGTTGCCGTCGCCTGCGGCCAGAACCCGTCTTAAAAGAACCTGGGCCGGCGTCTCCAGGGTCCCAGCTGGCGTCGCGTCCTCGGCCCGCGTGCGCTCTCTGATGTCTGCGCCGGCGGTGGCCCGGGTGGCCCGCCCGCGGGGGGTGCCGGAGGGGGCGGGGGAGGAGGAGGAGGCTGTGTGATGGCCCTGGACGGCGAGCGGGGGGAGCAAGAGGAGGAGAAGAAAAAGAAGAAGAAGAAAAAGAAGAGGAAGAAGAAGAAGGAGGAGGGGGCTGAGAAGAGCAGCTCACCCTTCGCGGCCACCATGGGGGAGAACGACGCCGCGCTACGGGCCGGCGGCAGGGGGCTCTCGGACCCGTGGACGGACTCCGTGGGGGTGCGACCCCGCACAACCGAGCGCCACATCACGGTGCACAAGCGGCTCGTGCTGGCCTTCGCGGTGTCCATCGTGGCACTGCTCGCGGTCACCATGCTCGCGGTGTTGCTCAGCTTGCGCTTCGACGAGTGCGGAGCTAGCGCAGCCCCGGGCGCCGACGGCGGTCTCGCCGGCTTCCCCGCACGCGGGGGCAACGGGAGCTTTCCGGGTTCCGCCCGGCGCAACCACCAGGCTGGCGGGGACTCCTCGAAGCCCGAGGTAGGCGGAGAGGCCACCCCTGGGACCCCGTCCGCCCAGCCGCCGTCGGAGGAGGAGCGGGAGCAGTGGCAGCCGTGGACGCAGCTGCGCCTGTCCGGCCACCTCAAGCCGCTGCACTACAACCTAATGCTCACCGCCTTCATGGAGAACTTCACCTTCTCCGGCGAGGTCAATGTGGAGATCGCGTGCCGGAACGCCACCCGCTACGTCGTGCTGCACGCCTCCCGGGTGGCGGTTGAGAAGGTGCAGGTGGCCGAGGACCGGGTGGCTGGTGCTGTCCCGGTGGCCGGTTTTTTCCTCTACCCGCAAACCCAGGTCTTGGTGGTGGTGCTGAATAGGACCCTGGACGCGCAGAGGAATTACAACCTGAAGATCATCTACAACGCCCTGATCGAGAACGAGCTCTTGGGCTTCTTCCGCAGCTCCTACGTGCTCCACGGGGAGAGAAGGTAGGGAGGGAGGCGGTGCCCGGCACCGCCCCACCCAGCCAGGCTGCTCGAAAGGCTGGGCGGCCGGCGACCCGGGGGACCGGGTTGGCTTCCGAGACCGAAAAGCGCGGGGTGGGTGAAGGAAGCGGAGATGGGTTAGGGTCGTCACCTAGAACCCCTGGGGTCTCCCAGATGCCCGGGCTTTCACTGCTGCCAACTCCACACAGTCACCAGCACCAAACGTTGAGTGCCACCCCCTCCTCTAGTCTGGAACTCCCTCCTGTCAAAGTTCCTTAGCCAGCATGGCGCCTAAAAATTTTTAAAGGGTAGTGTGAAATCTGAGCGATGCCAGGGTGCATCGAAAGCCTGCCAAGATACCGTCGAGGGAAAATACTCGCAGGGTCAAAGGCCAGGCCTGTAGCGCATCCAGGTGAGATGGCAGTGCAGGGCAAAATCCTTCCCCCCTCCCTCGGCATGCCCACCTCGCCTGTTATCTGGCAGGCACAGAGCAGACAGTGAGCTTTGGCTGCATGAAGTTTTCCAAAACTGCAAGTTGAGATTCGGAGCAGTAAGAGTAGGTCCAGGTGACAGACTCGGGGAGGGCGAAAGGGGTCTGGGGGAGGCTGCCATGGTCAATGCCAATGAGAAATGTCCTTGGAGGTGCTGCCAGGTCTCTCAACACAGACACAGAGTGACTTTAGTTTTTTGTTGTTGTTCTTGAATTACTGCCTCTGGAAATGACTCCAGTGGTGCCAAGAGGGAAAGCTAGCCATCAGTCTCCAATGCCTTGTTAATGAGTGCCTTTGATGCTTTTTAGATTTGGGCAGTATTTTATTTTATTTTTTTCTGAGAGGCTGTGGGGTTTTTCACAACTTGTTTAGACCTCAGATTTAGGAGTCAAACAGAAGTGGGTTCGAATCCCAGATGCAGAGCTAGCTGTGGTGAAGGCTGGAAGACACTGACGAATCTGTCACCAGCTCCTGACAATGGCTATCTCTGGTGCTTATCCAGCCAAATATATTAACTTAGTCCCACAAGACACTTCCTATCTTACAGGTAGGGAAATGGAGGCACAGAGAAGTCAAGTAATTCATCACATAATGACCTGACAAAGCAGGGATTAAGACCCAGGCAATTTGGCTCTGGAGCCCATATGCTTACTTTTAACTTGGGGACAATAATAAGTACTGTCTTCATAGGGATTGTTGCAGGTGTCCATGAGCAAATGCATTGAAAAGCACTTAAACTATACAGGGCATATAGAGTGTCCACTATACATATGAGCTATTTTGTGCCTCCTGGGGTAGTCAGCACTCAAGCATATTACTGAATGAATAAACAAGTGATTTTTGCTTTTTGTCCTAATTCATTGCATTTAAAACAACTTTGATTAATTAAATGATGATAGGGCCAGCAAACAACCGAAATGACCTTAAAAAAGAAATTGACAACCTTAGAAGTAGAGGCAGGTTGGAGATTAGCAATGATACCCCTGGATCTTCTGTCCTCAAATGATTTTCACAACAGCAGAAAACTGGGGCTCAGAGCAGCCCCAGGTGCCTGAGATCAGCAGGTTTGTCAGTGGAGAAGTGAGGCTTGAACTTTGGTTTTCTGATGGACTGGGGCTTATGGTGGCTGGAAACTCCCAGAAGTTGTTATTGTATAGGAGGCTGAAATGTCAGTGTGTTATGGGAGAACACAAAAGTTTTATTATTTATATATTGCTATGAAGCAACCTCAGATAAATTCTCTAATGCTTTAGTAGTTGTGTGATAGTTAAAGCCTCCTACAAGTGAATGTATAAATTATTCACTTTCAAACTACTAAGATCAGGTGTGGATAATTTAAACCCTCTTATACCACTTCCTTCAACATATTCTAAACAATACAGAATAAATACATTTTTAAAACCCACCATCATATCAAATATGGGGAGAAAATGCAGAGAAGGCAAATTTGTATGTTGTGTTTGGAATAAGCTTATGTCAAAATGTCAACAGTGGGAGTGCATATCACTGATTAATCTTGCTCTGGTGAAATAAATACTTCCAACAAATCCTGTTTTTTGAGCCATGCCCAAATATGTTTGTTGGAACTGAGCTTGTTTTGGTCAGTATATTCAAATTAGCAGGACTCTTAAAAAGACCAGATGTTTCAGCTTGACCCGTAACTGTTTTCTTGTACCCCTAGTGCATATTTGTGTTTAAACTCTCTCCTTCAGTTTTCTCCCAAAAATGTAAATGACTTGGTTGAAAGTTTAACCTAGAGCACATGTGGCTGTATTCTGCATCCCAATAGAAAATCTGGATTCAATATTTCTGGAGCTCTCAGGTTTTTGTTTCTAAACAGCATCTGAGAGAAAGTCCTTCTTCTCTTCTTCTTCTTTTTTTTTTTTTTTCCTTCAATACCAGAGTGAATATGATAATTTCTTGAGTGTGTTTCTAACTAGAGTTAATATGGCAAAGGAAATCTCTGTTCACAATTATGTGAACATTACATCTATTAAGTCTTTTTTTTTTTTTTTTTTTTTGATTGTTGTTGTTACCATGGCTACTTGGAGAATTTTTAAAACATACCAATGTCAGGAACTCAGTCAGGTTTGGACTTTGATTGGTGATGATTTCGTCCCCCAAATGCTCTGTAATTTGATATTTTTAAACACTTTCAAAGAGAACATAGATGTAAATTCTAAATTTTCATTTGATTAATGATAAAACATCATGGTCTTTAGTTAGTTGTAGTTTTTGCCAAGTTAATTATTGGATAATCTTTGCAATAAAATAGGTATTTATTCTGCCAATGGAGAGTCAGAGAGAGCAACTGGAAGTATTTAAAAGAGCAGTGCTGCAATTGAGTCCACCCTATTTAGCCTATATGGAGACATTAATACCCAGGAGTCAATGAGATTCTTTGGTTCACTTCTTGGAAGTCTGAGAAAAAGAATTTGGGTGAGGGCAGAAAAATTAGATCTCACTATTGCTACATGCCTATGACCCTTGGAAGGTTTTATCCCCCACAAGGTATTGAATGGGACCTGGTTTTATCCTACATGGAACACTTACCTTTCCTGGTTCTTATACCGCACTGGAGAAAGGTAGAGGACAGAAGGATAGACTCTACCTTGAAACCCAAGGCTCCTCTGCTTTCAGTTGATAATTCAGATAATGAGAAATTCACCACTTGTTGAATATTGCAAATACATAAATTCTCTTGAATTTGAAATGTTTATACACAGCGGTAAATTATCTCCATTAGGCGGAGCACATACTCATTTTTTCCTCAAGTTGGTGCATAGCAGGCGATAAAAAGGGTGTGTATTTATGTCAGATTATCCTATAGTAGAATATACTTGTTTAGAATTAGGTATATGTTCATTTACCTGAAGTAATTGCTGCTTTCGGGTAGCCAGATGGCAAGCATACCCATGTTCAAAGTAGGGTACCTTAATTTAGAACCAGATGGTTGGATCGAAAGAGGAAATTTACTCAGAGTAAATGAATGTTTTATCCATTTTCAAATGGAAGACTTTTTTTTTTGAACAAACTTTGATTGGGTCTATAACATGCCACAGTTACAGAAGACAAATTAAAAATGGGTGGTCTTCTTCTGTAAAGGATTATTTTAAAGAGAAATCATGATCTCCACATAAAATGGAAAAATAAGATTGTGGTTCTCAAGGAGAACTGCAAAAAACTCTCTCTTTTATGGATAGGCATTTGATCTTCTGTGGTATTAGTGTACATGATTTGATGCCTCGTACTTTCCCGGACTGAATTAATAATCATGATATTTAATAAAAACTAGAAAACCACCACATGGCTTTTATATTGAAAGCAGCCTCATTTCTGTCGTTCATTCCGGAGAGGAGATATCTTTATATGAGCAAGTTAGAGTTTATGTCTTTTTGCTCCTCTATACAAGGCTCTGAACTGAAAAATCTGTAAGAACCAGTTGTTTCTCTGAAAACTTTTTTATAGAATTCCTTAATGGACTTAGGTCATTGTTTTCCTGTCAGGCACACATAACCATATGGCCTAACAGAGTCCCAAGCTGGATTTTGGTCATAATTCAGAATGCCATCAGTAAACCAAATCTAGAAAATATTTTTAAAAAGCTTTGATCAGAGGCACCTGAGTCGCTCAGTCTGATAAGCACCTGCCTTCAGCTCAGGTCATGATCCCAGGGTTCTGGGATGGGGTCTTGTGTTGAGGCCCCTGCGCAGCAGGAAGCTTGCTTCTCCCTCTCCCACTACCCCTGCCAGATTCCCTCTCCTGATGTTTCTTTCTCTCTGTCAAATAAATAAATTAAAAAAAAAATCTTTGATCAGTTAATAATGAATAGTGACTCATTTAGATAGGAAAATCTATACAATTGGTGTTTGTCCTGCGTGCTTTTCATGGTGCCATCTGATTTGATTACCCTGGATAGTAATACAATATATACTTCCTCTCAAAGAGTTAAATTAGTTTGCCTGTGTTTTTATGTGTGCAAAGTACTCTAAATCCTAAATAGGGCCTATCTGCTCTAGATCTGTTTTTCTTTTTTTAAATTTTATTTATTCATTTGACAGACAGAGATCACAAGCAGGCAGAGAGGCAGGCAGAGAGAGAGGAAGGGAAGCAGGCTCCCTGCTGAGCAGAGAGCCCCATGCGGGGCTCAATCCCAGGACCCTGAGATCATGACCTGAGCTGAAGGCAGAGGCTTTAACCCACTGAGCCACCCAGGCGCCCTCTAGATCTGTTTCAAACAAAGGTGGACCTGTGACTGGTTCTCTGGTATTTGTTTGGTTTGCAAAGCATGTTTATTTCCTCAAACCAGTTCTCCCCACTGGGTATGGTGATGGCCTGGAAGGCGTTTGTTGAGGATGGGGACATTTGTCCATGTGATGACAAGAATAACACTCACTTCTTTAAGCACAGCTTCAAGAATGATATAAAAGGAGCAAAGAAGAAATGATTGATCTTTAGTACATCCTTTTGTAAGGAAGGGTGTTCCTCTTCACCCCATGCTCATTCTCCCACCTGTCATCATCATTGTCAAAATTGCCCACTTCATTTTAATTATTGGTTTGTCCTTTACATGCTTTCAGATTTGCTATGGTGACTAGGTTCCTCCAGAGTTTTGCAAAGTCCCAGGTCTTCCTGTTTTTTTTTTGCCACTAGAGAGTGGATGTTCTCTCCAGCATGTAGAATCTCGCTACATGGAAATTGGAAGAATATAAAGTTGAAAGATACCCCCTCCCCCAGGTTTCCTGGCCAATCTGGAATGATTTCATGCGGCCACAATGTATGGTGGTGTTGAAAATAAGATTGGCAAGATTGAATGGGGCTGAAATGGGGTGAGGGGGTCCCGGCTCACCTCTCCTGCCTTCCCTGCTTCTGAATAAATGAGTGGCTTCCTGGTTTAGGGAGCTCTAGCACTGATTTTTCCAGGATCGGGTGAATTCCCAGTGTAGACTTAGGTTGGGGTGAATTCCCAGTGTAGACTTAGGTTCACTTGCAGGGTGATGTTTTAGTTTAATTATTCAGATCTTTCCCTGTGACCACACAACTGAAAAAAAAAAGTCAGATGATGGGTATACAAAGAAAAAAGTTTTAAAATTACCAATCCTGGTTACATTCCATCTCTTTTAAGAATAGGTTCAAGCTGCTTTTGGTTGTGTTGCTGGATGGAAGAGCACGTGTGTGCTTACTGTGTTCAGGGACTCTGGATCCAGGCTGCCTGTGTTCATGACCTGACTCTGCCACTTCCTAGTTTTATGACCCTGGCAAAATTTCCTAATTGTTCTGTGTCTGGTATCCTCATCTGGAAAATGGGGATAATGATACCCTGTTTCCTAGGGTTATTGTGAGGATCACAAGTTAAGTAATAAAGCATTTAGAGCCATGTCTGACAATTGGTAAGCTCTTTTGGGGGTTTTAATATTATTATATTATTCCATGGCTGGAGATCTACTATTTGCATTGGTACAGGGTCATGTAGGGTCAATATTCTTGTGTAGGGGTTTTTCCCTATTATCAAGACAGTGGGGAAGTGGTCACCCGTGGACATTCCTCCTACTGCTCTCTGTTTTTCCTCCCAAGCAAGGTTCAAAAGACAGAGAGGAGGAAGCAGAGCCTTTCCACTCTGCAGAAGAGAGTGAAGAGCAGCGCTGTGGTTTTACGCAGTGAGAGGAACCCATGCTTGGTCCAGGCCCTGTGAGCTGGAGGGGGCCGAGAGAGCAGGAAGAGAGTGTGAAACAAAAGGAACGTACAACTCTCTAGTTATGGTACTCTATCAGCAGCGAGAATAGCAGAGACCAGTGGCTGAAGGGCCAGGGGGGTGCCTTCGTTGTCGCCGCAAGCTAGAGCATCAAATAGAAAAACCGCAAGTACGAAGGGAAAGGCACACTAGTCATTAGCTATTGTTCCTAAGACTTTGAGTTCTGAGACTAGTGCTATTTCATAATACTTACATATTGCTCTGCCTCCTTCCACTATGAAACAAATGAATCTCAGACACTAGTTTATTTATTCTTATAAGAACCTAATATTATGGCCTGCAAAGGTAATTTTAGTGCATTCATAATACTCTTCATCAATGGTGATCAAGCACTCAGGACTCATTTTTGATAAGAGTATTTAGTACATAAATAGGAAAACAATTATGAATATTGTGCTCTGTTTTTATAACACGATTATTCACATATGCACCACTTCCTACATACATATTGCTGGCATTATTGCATTATGTTTTTAGTTTACTAGAATGGTTATTTAAAAAAAATAGATTACACGCTTGCTTATAGCACTGAATATTCAGCAGGAGCACTTTTCTTCTGAAATGGCAGAGGTTTAATGACTCATTGAAGTACATAAAAACACACAGTCTAAACAACGACCCGTTTTAGCTTAAAATGTTTTGTCATTGAGTCATAATTTGCATTTTGATTAACAACCTTAGCTTTAAATGGGACATGTGTAACTTCCATGACCTTGTAACTGAGTCCATCTACTGCAACCAGTGGAATAGTTCCACTGGAACTTTTCTTTAGGTCTTGGGAGTTTTCATTAAGAGTCAGAAATTACGGCAACACTGGGCAAATTGCAATTGAGGTAGAAGGAAACTCAAAGATCATTCTCGCTGCTTTATGTGTGGTGTGCAAAGATGTGGTCCAGATGGAAACCTCTTGAATAGGGCATGCCATTTGTGAGGTTCTCTTGGTTTGGGTGGGTTCCACAATGAAAAGTCACAAATCAATCTGAATGCTAACAGAGTCATGCAAATGTTGGTTTCCTATGCATATTTTAACTTTATGAAAAGGCGAACTGAAAATAATGGAACAGAAATTTGTTTTGTATCACATACAGTAATTTGTTGGCAATATCAGCCAACATTAATGCATTACTTCTGCTGGATCTTATCATAATGACTTGACACAAGTAGCTTGCCTAGTGAACTTCCGCAGAAATAAGAAGAAATCAATTCTCTGTATCCTTCAGAGGCAACACAGAGCTTTACGCCCTCCTTCTTAGCTCAACCAAAATGTCAAATAGGCAAGTTGTTAAGAAATAAAGTAATTTATTTTAGATAGAAGATAATTAAAATACATGTATATTATTTCTGTTTTTCTAGTTATGCTAAAGTGACATTCTTGGAATGACACTTCTAGGATGTCACTTTTGGATGTAGCATTTTTTATGGTAATAGAGAGATTCATTAAAAGATAAAAATGATTTTGTTTAAAAAGCAGGAGAAAAACAGAAATTGAAATACTTGTCCCGATTACCTTCTGCCTCCTGCTGTTTTATATTACTTGCTGCATTTATGTGTGTATTTCGTATCCATACTATATATGAAAATGTTTCTATTTTTAATTAATGTTTTGTATTTCTTCTATCTGGTGTCCTGCTACCACTTCAGACTTACTTTGAATTTACTCAAAACCCAAATTCATTACTTTCTACTCCAAGTCACCTTGTTTAGAGGCTTCTTTGATGTTTGGGATGACAGTAAACAGAAAAGAAGTCTCACTTCCACCAACTGAAGGCAACCCTAACAAGGTAACGATGAAGGCAGAATGATATTTTTAAAATCCAGCAGACACTGTTGCATGTTGAGGGGACAGAGCCTTGAACTAGGTCTTTTTGTTAGACAGAGGAGTACCGAGGGTAAGAGAGGTGTTAGAGACGGACAGGCAATGCTGAGACCTGTTAAAGCCAGAATCCATGAGAGGCCAGTCAGAACACTAACTTAATAAGTGAGTCAACACTCTTTTAAAGGCTTATTTCTGTGCTACGTGGAGTCAACTGCCTTACTTCTTCATCTGCTTCTGACCTTTAAAATACTACCCAGGCTTTCAGACCAATTGTTACGTTTCTTTCTCTGTGAAGTCTCTTCCGCTCCCAAGGCAGGTGGCTCTCAACTGAGTATTTGCCATGCCCCTCCTTTAGGTTGTCACAGATGGGGTGGAAAGTGTTACTGGCATCTAGTGGTAAGGGCCCCGGGGTGCTGCTGCACATCCTACAGGACATGAGTCAGCCCCCAACAAAGAATATTTATCCAATCTAAAATGTCAGTAGTGCGGAAACTGAGAAGTCTTGCTTTGGGAGAATGTAATGTCTTCATATGTTTTCCTTTTTTGTCATGGCTTTTTGTAGAATACCTGGTTAGGTATTTGTTTAATTTCTTTTATTAGAGTATAAACTCCTTGAGGGAAGGAAGCATATATATTTATCTTTTTCTCCTCAGTGTTGAACACTCAAGAATGATGATTAAGAGAAACAAACGTGCAACAGAGCTTGTAGTAAAAAGCTATTTAGCGGTAGTGTAATTTAATATTCAAGAAAAAATCTCATCAAGTTCAGGGAATATTTTATTTCTCAGTTTTGTTCAGTTACAGGATCTTGAGCTTGGAAAAGACCTAAAAAGTAATCTAGTCCAACCACTCTTCTTTACCAAGGGACTTTTTTTGATTTCCTAAATACCAAATTGAAATTCAATTGCAATCGTCCTCAGTTGTCAGACTGTGAAATTGGTATTTCCTCATTTAGACATTATCAGAATATATGGTGGCCCTCTGTGCATAGACATATACTGTGTGTGTGAATTCATTAAGAATATTAATTGCAGAAAAAGGCACTAGGTGGTCTTTATATTCCTTTCAACCCTGAGAATCAGTGATTTAAATTGCTAGCTTTACTAACATATTTACTTACTATATGAGAGAGTACACAACATAATTCTTCTGCGTAAATATTTGGTTTATGAATTTCTCATTAACCCAGATATATTAAATCTTCTATATCTAATAAATTCCTACCCACTAATTACTTAATGCCAAAGATACCTTTGATTTTTACTTAATGACTAATACATTCTAATTGCAAACCTTTTGTTGAACTCTTACAGAGCCTTTTCCCCAGTATTATTAGTCGTCTACCTTATCATGACCTTAAGAACAAAAAAGGTCATATTTAAAAAAAAAAAATCCTACCATGCACCTAAAAAGCTCACACACAGCAGATGTCTGTCAGTGGTGAAACTAGAGTTCTCAGACACTTGAAAATTAAAAAGGAACACTCTTTACCCATATATGGAATCCTGCAGGTAACTTTTAAAGAGCTCAGGAAAGAAATATCAAGCTCAGTGGACATTTCAATTAATGAGATGGAAAGATGAGATTCAAAAACATTATGGAAGACAAAAGCATGTGAAGAGAAAATTGTAAATGGGTACTTTTTAACTGGAAGGACATTTTATTAAACTGACTTCTCGTTAAATAAAACTATATTACTATCAATAGAAAATCATAAGGAAAAATATTATCATGGTACTGGCATTTTTGGAAAGAAGAACCTTTATTACCAATAGTCAAATTAAAACATTGTTTATAAATTATGGCTAAAGATTATTTTACTGTTCTTGAAATATAATAACTTTTTACTCAGATGCAGAAACTGACTTCTAGACCCAGCTTTGTGCTAATTGCTAGTGTAACTTAGGACAAATCACTTAACCCTACTGGAATTACTTTTTCATTTTAGAAATTTATGAGAGAGGACAGTTTATTCCTAAGATTGCTTCCAACTTTAACCTTTTATTTGTCTGAAGATTTGTAGTTAAGACTTCTTTCCCATATATTATATCATTTTATCATCTCGACAGCTTTGGAAGGAAAGCATAGAAAGCATTATTATTTTCTTTCTACTAATGAAAAAATAGGCTCTAGCAGTTACCCAAG
Source organism: Lutra lutra (assembly GCF_902655055.1). Classification (NCBI taxonomy): domain Eukaryota; kingdom Metazoa; phylum Chordata; class Mammalia; order Carnivora; family Mustelidae; genus Lutra; species Lutra lutra. The sequence continues at coordinate 99,218,674 of NC_062285.1, forward strand.
CCTGGTATGTGGCAACCCAGTACTCTTTTCAAGATAACCCCCCAAAATCCTCTTTCCAAGAGTAAGTATACAGTTAATCTTTAGAATGTCTTATTTTTCTCTGTTTCAAAATGAACTTTTAAAAAAGTAGACTCTCAAGGATAAATGTAAGCTTCATAATGTTAAAAAGGTATAAGCATTTACATCTGATGGTATGAGCCAGGGATAGCCAGTAAGATTCAATGTATATGTCAACTCCTATTGATTGCTAGCAGCTGCCTGGTTGTTATGCTGATGATAATTTTGAGGCCAGGTTTGAGCTCAGTGGGAAAGGGTGCCATGTTAGATTGACCAGGAACATTGTGGGTGATGAGGAGGGGAGTGGTGGCAGAACTACTTCTGGGGGAAAGAGTCTTTTAAAGAAATGACTTCAGTGCTCAGTCATGTTTTATGAAAGGTCTGATGTTGACTTGCCTTGTATTGAGTTTTGTAACTAATATTATCAGAAAAGTTTAAATTGATTTGTATCATGAATGTTTTCATAAATGATGCCTTCTTTTTCAAGTTAAAAGGGTGTTTGAGTATTTTCATTTGTAATAACTGTGGAAGAATGAAGAGGTTGTTTCTAGTTAGTTTTAATGAAATGCAGTGTTGCGGCTTGATCTGAAAACTTGAAGGCATTAAATATACTTAATAGAAACATATACACTGGGACGCCTGGGTGGCTCAGTTGGTTGGACGACTGCCTTCGGCTCAGGTCATGATCCCGGAGTTCCGGGATCGAGTCCCGCATCGGGCTCCCAGCTCCATGGGGAGTCTGCTTCTCCCTCTGACCTTCTCACTCATGCTCTCTCTCACTGTCTCTCTCTCAAATAAATAAATAAAAATCTTTAAAAAAAAAAAGAAACATATACACCTATATCTACATCGACATGTTTATTATATATTTATTATGTACAATTACCTGTATTAACACATATATAACACATATATTAACACAATAATACTAAAGTTATAATTTGTATGATAAATATGTATTGTGAGTCATAAAATTGATAGTCTCTGGATTAGTCAATATAAACATGTGTTAAACCACTCCAAGAAAAGTTAAAGACATTGTGAACCAGTGGCCGCCATTTCTTAACTGCCTGATGGTTGCTTTTCATCTTTCACAGTGATATGTGCTTTGTATCCTTTCTCCCCACTAAGCTTTATAGTACTTTTTAAAAGTTAGGCTTGATTATTTCCTTTCAAGCAATGAACACCTAAACCTTAGGGAAATTTAGTAGTCATCCAAGATGATATGGCTGAGAATGTTGCAAAGACAGAATTTAGACCAACGTTTGTCAGGTTTCAAAGTCCTTAACAAAATCAGATCACATCTAGCTGAAATTTGAGGGCACAGATGTTTCCCACTGATGGTCTATATTCTACATGTATCTGATGACATATTTTGGATTTTAGTTTCATTAACTTACATACATTTAGAGGGGAAAGTGAGGGCATACCAAAAAGGAGAACTATTGTTTTCCAGTGTTTGCCAATGGGATGCTGATGAATTGTTTTTCTGTAAACTGTAATGTTTTGTCTAAAGAGCACTGGTCTGGGTTTAGAGGATTTACTTTAATTGAGATAAAAACTTCCCCAAAGAATTTTTATTGTTGGGGAAATACATACAAATTATACTTTCATGCTATTCATGCACCTAAGTTTGGCACAGAAGAAACGACCTTGCAATTTGGCAAAATATGTTATTTTATCGGCAGAAGCATGGAAAATGGTCATAGCTTATCAAGCCATAAAAGTAATTGAGAACGTCATTTTCTGTTTTCCAGATTCCTTGGTGTCACTCAGTTTTCACCTACCCATGCCAGAAAGGCATTTCCTTGTTTTGACGAGCCGATCTACAAGGCTACTTTCAAAATTAGCATCAAGCATCAAGCAACCTATTTATCTTTATCCAATATGCCAGTGGAAACTTCCGTGTTTGAGGAAGATGGATGGGTTACGGATCACTTTTCACAGACCCCTCTCATGTCTACATATTATTTAGCCTGGGCGATCTGCAACTTCACATACAGAGAAACTACCACCAAGAGTGGGGTTGCAGTAAGTATTTTAAACTTAAATATGTTTTTAGATAATGTACGCATTGTATAGTAATCTTATTTCTGGATTAAGAATGAATCATTTTTATCCTCTTCAAGACGTGCATAGCTAAATTCTTTTGTTAACCCTTGGCGGGAAATTATTTTCCTGGTTTCTAGAGTCAAAGAGGAGTGTCTTTTCCATAGCCACCCCTCTTGTCCCTTTCACTACCTCCTCTGTCCCCAGCATCCCCTCCCTCTTTAGCTTCTGAGTATTTCTGAAACAACTGTTGTCTGCTTTGGGAAATTGTTTTTTATTTATGGGACTGGGAAAGCTGCTTCTCTTTATAGTGAAATATTTCAAATGTCCAGAAAATGTAGAGAATAATGTAATAAACTCCACAAGCCTACAAGCCAGCTCTAGAGCATCTAAACATTTTACCGTCTTTGCTCTAGTCTAATTTAGTTTTTGAGAAAGTAAAAGACACTGGATAGAATTGAAGCCCTCTGTGTGCACCTGCCTGATCTCATTGCCTTACCTCTTCCTTTAGAGATAACTATTGTCCTGAATTTGATATTTGCCATTTCTGTGCACATTATCATACAATTACCAAGTGTGTGTGTATGTATATTTCTATAATAGATGCCGTGCTTTAAAATTTCACAAGTGATTTATATTATAGATATCGTTCTCTAAGTTATTTCATTTTAATTTTTGATTTAAATTATGTTTTTGTGGTTTATCTGAATAGAATGGTTTGAGTGAAGATATCAAAATCTGTTATCTTCCTATAGATAACCATTTTAATTTTTCTGATTAACAACAATGCTCAATGTGTATTTTTGTCCATGAGTTCATCTGCCAGTGTGCTAGAATTTCTGTAGGGTTATAAAGCTTCTCTTAGCCCGTAATACCGAAGTGTATAGAAATACATTCTTAGGGGAGCATGATATATAGGACGCCTAGAGAAGACATGCTCTGCATTTAATTTACAATAAGATGCAATTGGACGTTCTTTGATAACTATCATTTGTGACAGCATGGTGTTCTAAGCATTTTTTTGCATGCTGTTTATTGTATTGGCACTAGTCAGGCCAGGTCACGCCATGCTGAGTTAACAACTTCCTCCTCACTTCAGTGACTTACACAATAAATATGTATCTATTTTAATTTTTTTTTTAAGATTTTATTTATTTATTTGTCAGAGAGAGAGAGGGAGAGAGAGCAAGCACAGGCAGACAGAATGGCAGGCAGAGGCAGAGGGAGAAGCAGGCTCCCTGATGAGCAAGGAGCCCGATGTGGGACTCGATCCCAGGACTCTGGGATCATGACCTGAGCCGAAGGCAGCTGCTTAACCAACTGAGCCACCCAGGCGTCCCTCTATTTTAATTTTTATGTTGCCCCTAAAGTAAGGTATTATGATTCTGTTTTTCCAGATGAATAAAGTAAATTGAGGTTTAAAGTGATTAAGTAACTTACCCAGAGTCAAAAAGTTAAATAAATGGTAGAGCTGCAAGACAAACTTCGTTGGTCTGATCCCAAATTTTGGGCTTTTTCCCGCCCTGAGCCCTGGGAACTCTGTTTCATCGTTTCAGCTGTATGTCTGTAAAAGAATTTGAGTACTGGTTCTCTCTATCCGGGGCCATTGTATTCAGCATTGCTCAAACATAACAAAAGGAGTTAACAGAAATCTATATTCTTGTTCTGTAAGAAGTTCTTAGGTCCAAAACCACCTAAATTTTGAAAAATAGGTTTGGATCAATACATTTTCTCAGTGTTACTTTCAATTTAAATCACTGTGGCACCTATTTAAAAAGTAAAATCTGCCTGCATAAAAAATGAATGCCATTATTGAAGAACTGTATATAATGAATTAATCTACATAATCATAAAATTAGGTCCTAAATGCTGGCTATGGAGGGCCAGAAGATATTTTGCTCTTCTGGACTTGTACTCATTTGATATATTGAGTTCCTCTGATGTTTATTGATGTCTCCTATGGATACTTCAAGGCTATACATGTTGGACCACACACAGAAAAGGAACACCGAGACATCTCATTTACTCTGACGTCTTCAAAAGTTGATGGCTGTCTTGCTGCGCATCAACTTGCAGCATGGGGAGCACTGGAAGTGCTTTTTCTAGTATGTTTTCTTTAAAGCATCTTAAAGGTGTTCTCAGCCCTACACAATTAAGCTTGTTGCTAAGTGACCTATATTTAAATCCAGACACACTCTAATTATTAGATGTTGACTTTTATTAGGGTTAAGAATCCAAGTTAGTAAATATTTTAAAATTCCTCCTTAATAATTTTTATGTAGAAAAGATAAAACATGCTACCAGAGAACATCAAAAGTTCAACTGAAATAAAATCTTAGATGATATAATCTAAAAATGCTACGGATAATAAAAAGGAAAACAAAATTGCCCCTGGGAGCCCTTATTTATCAATTGTGGAAATACAGTTTAAAACCTGGTTCTTTTTTTTTTTTTTTTTTTTTTTGGTCACCCTTGGATATCCAATCTGTTTTTATTTTCATCATGTTTCCTCTTTATTACTGGGGAGGAGCACATGGGAATCACATTTCTGAACTCTTAACAGCTGGAAGGAGTGGAAGTTTAGCCTTAGGATCTTGGGGCTGGGGACAGTCTTGTGAAGTCCAGGTGGTCATGTTGGAGCAGAAGCTGACACAGTTTTCTTTGAGCTGTAAGAGTATAACTAGAGTAGAATCTTAATAATTTGCAGCTGAATCCTAATAGTGCCTCAAGTGTGTGCATTTGAAGCATCATCATTTACTTCTCAAGTTTTCTGCACTTTGCTAGGCACTATTCTAAGTAATTAGGTAAAAAAAAAAAACTCTCAGATCCTTCTAGTACAATGATTGCATGTGCCTCTTTCAGGTGGAATCCAAGCTGGGAGACCTATTTTGTTTACCCATTCCTAAAATGGCTTAATATTTTTGTAATTAATTGTCGATATTTAGAAATTGAGAGATTACACATAAAATTATTTATTTCTGGCTTCTCTTGAAAAATGGGAAGAACTTGTGACATTGGGCTCACATTCCCATGTGGCAACAATTGGTCATTCATTTATTCCTTCAGCAAATACTTACTGAGTGTCAGGTATTGTTCTAGGCTCTGGTGATATATCAGCCAACAAAGCAACAACTCTACTCTCAGGGAACTTAAATTCTCATGAGGAGAGAGTGACAATAAACAAATAAATGTATATCAGGTGGTAATATTTGCTATGAAGAAAATCAGTGTCCTGTAGCTGGGTGGTGGCTGACCCATTTACATGAAACAGTTGCTTCCTAGTGTAACCTAATTCAGACCACTTTTTTCTTTTGCACCATGTCAGATTTACTGTTGTGTATTACTTGCTTTCATTCTGTAGGCATTTGGATTCTAGGGACATAATTCAAGAGCGTAGCCAAGGAATCTGCGTTAGAAAAGCAATGAATTCGCTCATTATGTCTTAGTGATACTGGCATTCACTAATTGTGAAATGAAAGTTGTAGAAAATAAATTCAAAACCATTTAGAAGAGGGAGAAATTGCTAAGACTGGAGTCTAATGATATGCTTTATGGAGTAGATGGGATTTACTAAGACCCCGAATGATGGTTTGGTCTTAGAAAAGCAGATGATGTATGCATATAGTCCTTGGTGGGAAATGTTACTAAGACAAGACAAAGGTAGGGATATCTATGGGGTATCTACGGGACATAGTGTGTGGTTATTATGGTCATAAACATCATCACTTCTGCTCCTGGTTACAAGTAAGTCATTAAGGCTGGTTCAGAATTGCCGGAGGAGGGCATATATCCCACTTCTTGATAAGGGAGTGTCGGTGAATTTGCGGATGTGTTTTCAAATCAGTACATCTTCTCTCAGGCCGCAAATTATTTACATTGATCTCACATACAAAATATACTCACCAGTAGGTCTAACTGCATTACAACATCAGGCTGAAGTCTGAGATCCAGGATCTCACCATCTGATTTAGCTCTAGGTGCTGATGAGACTATTTGGATTTCATTTCTTGGACATGGTTCCCTTGCTCTGAAGACCTGTTAACTAAAGGGACATGTTATCTATCTTCTCTCCCACAACAGATGATGCTGAGCTGGGAATATGATTGTTTCAAAAGGACTTTCCATTCAAGAATGGAGAAAATGGGAGGACATAGCAGTTGTTGGCCCATAGCAGTTCTGAAATCCAAGTGGGAACATGTTGGCAATTTTAAAATTATGGCTTAATAGTGTCCCATATAAATTGTCCTTTTGTCCTTCCTGGCACTTGGCACCATCACTTGGGTTCTTTTTTTTTTTTTTTTTAAAGATTTTATTTATTTATTTGACAGAGAGAGATCACAAGTAGGCAGAGAGGCAGGCGAGAGAGAGGAAGGGAAGCAGGCTCCCTGCTGAGCAGAGAGCCTGACGTGGGACTCGATCCCAGGACCCTGAGATCATGACCTGAGCCAAAGGCAGGGGCTTAACCCACTGAGCCACCCAGGTGCTTAATCACTTGGGTTCTTAATTTTGCCTTTTAAGGCATCTTTTCTTTTGTAGTTAAAAATTAGTTTGTGTTTGCCATGGAATAGCCTTCTCCGCTTGCTTCCTATCTGTAAAAAATTAAGGGTCCAAAGGCTTATTATTATTATTTTGCATTGGTTCTGTTGCTTTAAGTCAAAACAGACATAATTATTATTTTTTAAAAAAGATTTTATTTATTTGAGAATGAGAGAGCACAAGAGAGAGCACAAGTGGGGTGAGGGGCAGAGGGAGAAGCAGACTCCCCACTGAGCAGGGTACCTGAATTGGGGCTCCATCACAGGACTCTAGGATCATGACCTAAGCTAAAGGTAGACGCTTAGCTGAGGCATCCAGACATCCCCATGTATAATTATTTTAAAAAAAAAATTGGACCTTTTGTGTATCCAGTTACATGCATTCCGTTAGACAATACTATACCCTGGGTTTCTTTAATATGAGCCTTTGTCTACTGTGAGGCTTTGTAGAACAATGCTCATAACACTCTTAGGTGCTCTGTTACTGAACAGAGAAGGTTTATGAGGCACAACCTTAATGTCCTTAGAAACTTTTTATCTGTTTGGAAAGGTTTGAAGGGCACCACTTTAAAGGTATTTGAAGTCTAGGGACGCCTGGGTGGCTCAGTTGGTTAAGTGGCTGCCTTCAGCTCAGGTCACGATCCCAGCATCCTGGGATCGAGTCCCACATCGGGCTCCTTGCTCGTCAGGGAGCCTGCTTCTCCCTCTGCCTCTGCCTGCCATTCTGTCTGCCTGTGCTCACTCGCTCTCCCTCTCTCTCTCTCTGACAAATAAATAAATAAATAAATAAATCTTAAAAAAAAAAAAGTATTTGAAGTCTTAACAGTTCCTGAAGTTGAGTCCTTGGCTTCATCTTTAGATCATCTTTTCCTGACAGTGACCTATATTTTCCTCCCTGAGTCCGTTTCTTACTTTGAGAATCTCTTGCCATCTGGAGAGCCTGGGAAGGAGAAGAGTTTTAATTTCAAGCTCCAAATTTTGCTTGGAAACTGGACAGTTTGTTCTTAAGCTCATCTCTCCTGTTTGGGATTTTTCATGGCTAGAGAGAAGGCGTTGGTGGCACTTTCCGTATTCTACTTGAAAGTCTTTTGAGCTAGAAAATATAGTTATATTTCCTATTTTACATAGCATTACAGACATCAGTGTTGCCAGACTTGTTTCTACTGTGTGATGGAGGACTCCTTTCCTTTAGTTTCCAATACCATTTACCTTAACATCCTTCATACTGTCACCAGCAGCTTCCTTAAAGCCCATAAAGCTTCAGATATGTGGTCCTCTCAAGGATTGTTTACTGTCACTCTCAGTCCAATCGCAAAGCCAGTACCTCATGTTTTAAGGCCTCTGCTCTGCCAATGCCCTACTTCCATGTACTAAAAGTAGCCCCAATTGATATTGTTAGAAATCACTATGAAACTTAGCAATAAAAAAATAACCATTTCTTATGCATGTGGATTCTGTGTGCCCTGAGTGTGGGCAATACAGAGTAGGGGAGGACTCTGCTGTCCAATGTCTTAGCTGGGAGGGTTTGACAGCAGGGGTGACTTGACAGCTGGGGGCCAGACTCATCTGGGAGCATTTTTACTAGGTGTCTTTACTTGATGTTGGCTGTTTCTGGCCCCTTATTTGGGGCTCTCATCTGGAGCACCTTTAGGTGGTCTCACCATGTAGCCTGAGCTACTTTGCTGCCTGGTGGCCTGAAGTCATCAAACACATTACTGGTGCCCAAGGCCTCCAAAGGTGAGCTTATCAAGGGGCCTACACTGCCTGTTCACTCCATTATAAATGGTTACATAGACGGTATTAGTCACCACCTTTTCCCCCCTCTCTTTCTTTGAGCAAGGAATTGCTATCTTACCCAGCCTAAAAAGTTTAACAGTGTCACTTTTAATGCCCTGTATTAGGAACAAATAGAGCAGCCCAGATTCTAGCAAAGGGAATGTAGACCCCATCTTTCAATGAGAAGAGTGTCAAAGAATTTGCAGACTCATTGGAAACCATCACAGTAGTTATATGTATTATAGGAGATAATATTAATAAAATCCTAAGCATGGTGCCTGACACATTGTTCTTACTCTGATGATGACAATTAAATTAATAATATATTCAGAAATCCTAGAAGGGAGAAGGGATGTATAAATTTGAGAGGTAGATGGAAACTAGATTGTGAAAGAGCTTGATGCCAGGCTACATTTTCAGATTTTGTTCAGTTAACAATAAGAGCCACTGAGAATTTAAAAGCTGCAGTCATGACATGTGTAATTTTTATAATCTGCCTGAGAAAAGCATGGAAAATATGTGGACATGAGGAGAATGGGGTGAAGGGTTGGGGGTTAAGATTAGGTTTTTCACCTGAGAAACTCTGGACTAGAGTAGTTATAGTGTAAATGGATAAGGTTGTATGGATATGAAAGGCATTTTAGAAGAAAAAAACAGTAGGACTTGATGAGGGACAAAAGATAGGAATAAGTAAACATTGGGGAAGCAGAAGAGCAAAGACTCAAGAATGTGACCCTTGAGCAAAGAATCAAGAATGTGGTATCATAGAATGTTTCTTTCCTCCAGATTCCCTATGTATTCTGAATTGGCTATCACAACCAATGAAGGGTTTTCATTTTTGTTGGCCATTCTCTTGGCTGCACAGTCTACACTGCCCAAATATTCTGTTCATCCTATTATAACTGGATATATAAAATTTTATTTGTCAGTATTCTTTTATTAGAAAGTTGCAAAAACCCAATGTGAGCTTAAGCAAAAAGGAAAATTTATCGGGAAGGTATTGGGATATCTCAAGGCATCCCAGGTCAGGGATAGACCTGGGGCTTGGAGTCCTGTGAGAAGCTTGGGAATCCTATGGCAGGTCCTCATCAGTGTTGCTTCTGCTTTGCTTTACTCACTGTGGAAAGACTTCTGTTCTTTGATTCACATGGTGTCATATCACCAACAAAAGTCCCCAAGTTTTGTATATTGCCGTGGAGGACCCAAGAAGGAAAATGACCTTTAGAAACTCCCAGACTTATAGGGAGTGTTACTGATTGTCCCTGTATGGGTCATGTGATCATCTCTGGTCACTGTGTCTAGACAGTATACATGTGGAGTCACATCATAGGAACATGGCATCTTCTGCTTCACCTCATGGATGGGAGGGTTTGTTGCAAAGAAGAGGAGTTTCTAGAGAAGGCACACTGGGAAAAATCTACTACCAGTGCTGCAGATGTTTTCTTTTAGTTTTATTGTGTGGACTGCCTACAACAAGAGGGATACACAAAATTTATAGTAGTGATAAATATTACAAATATACCAAGGAAAAAGTATACAAGCATACACGTGACACACATTTCTGATGCTAGAGTTCTAGTGATATTGTATATATACCCTTAAAACATGGGATTATTCCATGTAATTTCCTACTGAAAATAAAACTTAGGTCTCATTTTAACAAGGGATGTGCAAGTATAGGTTAATATGCTCTAAGCATATATTCCAGTATGAAAAAAATTCATGTTAATAGTAGATCTTTTGTCAATAGATATTCTGTTTAGATTGTATTACCAATATAATAAGGTCCACTGAGAAAGAAAAATAGTAACAAAAGAGTTAGATTATAGTCAATTTAGGAATATAAATAGAGGCTTCCTGATGACCCCAATAAGAGACAGCTATCCTCCTCCTCTCTACTCCTAGAATGTTTTGCAAACTCATCCCTTATAGTCAATATCTCACTGATCATAGCCCTTTCTTGCTGGACTTTTTGTTCTTCTAGACTGTGAACTTTTGGATATGAATAAGATATGGTGCCATATCTTATTCATCTTTGTGAGATTTTGTAAGAGCCAGCACCTAGAAAATGATAGGTACTCATTGAAAGTCCATTGAACATCTAAATGAGTGAATTCCCTTTAGAGAAGTCACAAGGCCAGGGGTGTTCCAAAATCTTTTGATTAATATATGACATGAAAATTTGTGAAAAATGTTCAACTAATATTGAACTATAAATAGCGAATGTTACAATACAGATATCATTTGTTTTTAGGAACTCTGTAGGAACATGTAGGTGAAAAGTGTTGTTAAAGAGAGTTGAGTACTGAGGGGAAAAGTTTTACTGCCAAACAGGGAGCTGAATTCAGTACAGAGTCTAGACTCTGGGGGATCTAGTATTGGGGGGTGGAAATTGGGTGGCCCTTAAATACTAAAGGATCAGGGATTGTCTCTGTCCCCTATCAGGAAAGCCAAGTTTCTGAGTGTTATTGATTGGCTGGTGAGAGTTAGGCTTGCCAGCGAGGTGGCCCTAGGCTGGCTGTCCTATGGGTGCCTGCCTTGGGATTATAGCTCCCAGCTCACCTCTGCTGCATGAGAGATAAGTTTGAGCCAGGTTTGGGTTATCCAGTTGGGTCTGCAGTCTTGTCAGCAAGCTATGTGGCTAGGTCACAAGTTTATTGGAGCCAACGAGTTTGATAACTGAAAAAGGAAAATGATTTAATTGATGAACCTCCTTAAATTTCATTAGTGTGGGAGGAACAGACCCATGAGTTTTTCTAAGAAGTGAATGTAGAGTGAAGAAATGCATGCAGTGACTGTAGACTGTTTTTAATAGTGCTAGTTATGGAAGGGATAAGAAAATAAATCTATGCAGAGCCTACTTGTGGGTGACTTTTAGATATGGGAGAGCTGAATCTATAGGAAGAGAACCAAAAAGATCCCAGAGAGAAGCCAATGACTACTTGATGTTTAATGGCTTGTCTTCATAGGGGATAGAGCCAACACTGTTTTGTACCTTTCTGTTTAAAGAACCCAGGACCAGGAACGGAGAAAACAGATATGGGGAGATTCAGCCTGGGAGACTGATGAGGCACACAAGGCCAGTAGTCAAGGGGGTAGCAGTAAAAGAGTGATCATAAAGGCCTTGTTGAAATCATAGGCCGTGGTGTCCAGAGAGGCAGAAAGGTGAGAGAACCCACATTGGGAGTGATATTCATGGAAAATGGATTGGGACAGTTGGCAAATAGAAGTCACCATGAGAATAAAAAGTAGGAGTAGAATGATAAAGGGAGTAAGGTGGAAAGATGGTCTGAGGTAGAGTGGGGGGGTTTCAGATTTCAGGATGAGTTGAAGGAGTTTTAAGCCTGTTATTGCAAAGTTGGATGGATGAAGAGGATTGAAGACAATCATGGAGGGCACAGAGAACAGTGGGGTCATATTGGAACAAACATCAGAAACACTAAGGGGGAATCCTTGAGAATGTGGCAAGAAAACTATGTCAGCCTTCAGATTCTTGAGTGTAACACCTAGATGCCTAGATGTGGAAGAGGATTGGTGAAAACCATGAACTCTTAAAGAAGAGTTTATTTTAATGGAAGTGGAAGAATAGTGCTGTAAAGTCACCATTGAGGAGCTGAGAAAGTGCTCATGTCTTTCGCTCCGGCTCTGAGGGTGGATGAGAACAGATCTAAATAAGGATAAGAATGTGGGCCGAAGCAGTGGGTGTCTAGGGTTTGTGTAAGGGATAAGAACTGTTGATAATAAGGATTACTTACGTAGAGGATGGAGTGGTAGACCGGAGGGATGTGTTAACAGAGAGGGAGTGAACTGAGTAGGCACAATTTAGTTAATGGAAGAACTTATAGAACTATCTTGCCCCAAAGTTTCCATTGGGATGTTGGTGTAATGGAGTGTGCTTTAGCAAATACCCATCCCCTGGTGGCTAGCCTGGGCTGATGGTGAGTTCAGTGTTGGATGATAATGGGTTTCGTTATATAATCCACAATTTATCAACTGTCCTGAGGTTTAAGAGTCTACATATTGAGGAGACTAATAGAAGCTACAGGAAAAGCTTGAAGTAAAAAAGCAAACCTACAAAACAGACTAATTTAGTTAGTGTAGAGAGTATTCATGGCTATAGTATGTTTATTCTTGATAGTGTGTGTGATGGGTTGTGTGGTACATAGCGAGGTCCACTTCTCTTTTTGGGAGAGGGGAGGGTGATTTGGCTATGATCTTCTTTTCCCCAGACTTTCTGCTAGGATTTTCACAGCAGAGGCCACTACCAATTCAGTTGTCTTTTAGATATGGTCCCCACATATCTAAGTAGTAGCATATAATCTGATAACATAATTTTCTTTGCTGTCTACTTTCTTTCTAACTTCAGATTCATTACTGTTGTTTTTTGATAGTCCTTATTCTTTTTCTTTCTAGTTCTTTAGGACTTCTACTTTTTAAATTTTTAATTTTTTTATAAAGAGGGATTCATTCTTTAAAAAGATTTCTTTATTTATTTGAGAGAGAGAGTAAGCATGCATGAGTGGAGGGAGGGGCAGGAGGAGAGAGTGAAGAGAGAGAGAATCTCAAGTGGTCTCCCCACTGAGTGTGGAGCCTGATGTGAGGGGCTCTGTCCCATAACCATGATGTCATGACCTGAGCCAAAATCAAGAGTCAGAGGCTGAACCGACTGAGCCACCTTGTGCTTAAAGGATTGTTTTGGCTAACCCTTTATAATCTAAGAGAGGTAGACAGAATATTGTGTAATATTGAGGAGAGAATAGTAAGAGATGGGGTTGGAGATTTATGCAGGGGTCAGATCATGAAGGGATTTGTAAGTTATGTTAAGGAGTTTTGATTTTATCCTTTAAGCAGAGGGAACCATAAAAGGATTTGAGCTTGGGAGGGCTTCAGATCATATCAGGAGTTTTCTGTTGAAGCATGGGGATAATCTAAAATGTCTTATCATTGTTGCTAAAAGACTCTCACTTCCTTTTTTCCATTATTTAGCTGACCAGGGTCTGTTTTCCTGTTTGATTAAAGCTGCCATGCCAGTCTAGATCAAGCTTTCTAAGGATCAAGGAGCAGACAGTAATTGGATGTAGGAAAAACAAGCACCATTGCTTAGATTGTGGCTGACATGAAAAAGTAGCCCAGCTTTTGCATCTAGACTCAGACACAAAATGTGCTGCCGTCTAGAGAAAAATCTCTGGGTAGCTATGATCTAAAACAAAGGGTGAAACAAAATCATATTCTAAAGGTTCATGTAACTCAGATCAGACTATTCTTATATGACTTACAATCAACTTTTAGGAAGACTAACTAGGATATTTAGTTGAGGTATATTAATATTTCTGGAGATGGAACTTATAGGAAATAAAGAGAAATATTCTTTGCTAAAGAATCAAAGGAAGGCCTACAAGGCCTTTATATTCAGTTGGATATATTAAAGTGAATATTCAGAGTGGAAGAAGGCATCAGAAGTGTTAATAGTACTGCCTGTCCTTAGCTACTGCCACCTACTTAATGTTTCTTGACTTTCTTTTCAGACCAGATGGCAGAAAAGAAATTCACTGGGTCTGTGAGTGCTGCTTTTTGATTAGGTTTGATTTGGGGAGGAACTGGTGAATGCCTAAAGCCAATCATTACCCGTATGTACTATTCACACGGCACTGAGAATGACTTATTTCTTGTTATATTTCTTAAAAATCATAGAAAGCATTTCTTTATCCATTCACAAATATGTATTGAGCAACTGTGTTCAATAATGAACTATGGATATTTGGAAAATTATGGCACACTTAAGATCAATGAGAGAAGAGACTGAGCAGAGTTCATAAGAAGTTCACTTACTTATAAGACTTCAAGTGGCAAGGAGAGGAAAAATCCTAAACTTTTCGGATTAACCTTAATTAGTAAGCTAATAGATACCCGGTGTCATCTCTGGACTTAGCACCATGTTAAATACTATACATATACCGATGCATAAGGTATAGATTTTGTTTCCCAAGGATTTAGAAACCAGTTGATGAGACAAGATAAACTCTCAACCATACAAAAGGCACTGGATGGTACAAAAGGCACTAGTTTATAAAGGAAACGTAAAATTCAGTGGTATGCTAGATGTTGAAGAACAGAGAAAGAAATCAATGAGGGCATAGATAATTATTGAAAAGCATTGGGTCCTGAGGGATGGGTGGATATGGGTAGGCGGAAAGTAAATTAGAGAGCCTCTTTGTGAGGTGAAGAGAAATGTCCAAGGAAGGAATGAGATTGGGGTTTTCTTCAGATTGCGAAGATTAAAATATCAGGCAGTTGGTCCCAAATATCTGAAAGCATCTCAGGAAAACTTAAGCAAAAGAGAAAATCAATGGTAGATTCTGGACAGCTCACAGAAATGAAGAATTAAATAATTAGGTCTTGAGAAGGATAGTTTGAGGATCTGGATGGCATACCAATGAAGAAACTTCTCAGGGCACTGTCATCAGATTGTTTTAGCTTTTGTCTTCAAATTCGCAGGAGAAAGAGCAATTTCTTTTGCCTGAATAGAGTGTCCACTTTTGGGATGATGAAGATACTTGGGTTCCTTCATCAACGTACCTCTCAGGGCAGAGTGGTAGTTTTTCAAAGGAAAAACAGTATGCCATTAACAAGAAAGGAGAAAGTATATCCTATAAGCAAAAGCAGCAGATAAACAGAGATATCCCTTATGGAGTTCTGACTAGCTGCTGGGCACTGTTCTAAGTATCATTTCATTTAATACTTCAACAATTATTATTCCCATTTTCTAGATGAGGAAGTGAGGCACAGGGAGATGACTGCTGAACTTGCCCATGGTCATGTGGCTCACAGTGGCAGAGCCAGCATCCAAACCCAGGCAGCTGAGTTCCCAAGCTTGTATTCAACCAGGCTGGATCCCAGGGAAGATGCAAGGTGGCATTGTGGGAAATGAAATTAAATAGGTAGAGTGGGGTCAAAGAGACTAGTTTAGATCAGAAATGGAAAAAAATAAGGACCCCCAAAGGGTAAGGAAATGACATAATAAATGTGAAGTTTAAGAAGTAGTCATCTTTGAAGACCTGTGCGAAAAATTTTAGAGGGTGAGGAAGCCTGCAGTTTTGGAAGCATCCCCCATCCCAAGGTCATGACTGAGCATGGATAATGAAGATTTAGACCTTGAAAAGGCAAATACAGCAACTGTCTATCTGTGTTTTTTACATGACAGTGAAACTTTTTCTCAGCATAACTCTGTGAGGGACGCCTGGGTGTCTCAGTTGGTTAAGTGTCTCTCTTCGGCTCAGGTTATGATCCCAGGGTCCTGGGATCGAGTCCCACATTGGGCTCCCTACTCAGTGGGGAGTCTGCTTGTCCCTCTGTCCTTCCCCTTGCTTGTGCTCTCTCTCAAATAAATAATTAATATCTTTAAAAAAATACCCCATAAATACTGTGCTTCAATTACTGAGTTGAAATTTTAAAGAACATTGGCGTAACAAGGATGAATTACACTAGCTTAACTGTTTAAGGGAATACCTGTTCTTCTAGGTGGTTTTAGGTTTCACAGCCTCCACAAAGCCTTGCCCAGCTAGATTCCTTCCCTTCCTTGAACTGTAATTGCCCTTCAGCTGTAAATTCTCTTTGGATCATTGTCTTAATGAATTCATTTTGTTGTTTCCTGCACATCTTCTCTCACTAGATTGCAATATCTGTAAGAGCTGTTGTCAGTGACGAACACACGCATGTACTATTTGATACATGTAATCACACACATGCACTCGCACACACACATGCTGGGGCTGCTCACAGAAATGATATGTATAGCATATACTGTATCCTCCATGGTGTGTAGCAAGCAGTTCCTTGCTCACAGTAGTCACTCAGTAACTATTTGAAGCATAGATGATAGGAGACACATTTGGAAGAAAAATCAAAAAGCTTTAATGAGTGTCTTGGTTTGGGTGACAAAGGAATAAATAAAAGTGAATCAGAGAACCTCAGAGTTTTAGGTTGCTTGACCGAGAGGATGGTGTATCAGTAGTGTGCCCTGATTTCCGGTAGTTTTCCCCTGCTTTCTTTCGCTTGCTCTCTCACCTTCTCTCTTTCCCGTAGAGCTCAGATTCAGGCTGAGGACTGGCCAGAGTGATGCATTTCATTCTTTCTTCCCCTCCAACTTAACGTGACACACTCCTATCGTGCCAGTGAAAGAAAATGAAGAAACACAGAGTTCTTTTTTTTTTTTTTTATGACAAATTTATTATACATGTCTCTCTGATGATGTAAATCTTTTAAATGGCAAGTCAGGCTGAAAGTTGGGTTATCTGTACACATGCTTGGAATTAATGCAGAAGTGTGTCTCAGCATTTCACATGGAGAAAAATAATCGTTTGAAACGGGATCACTTTGTCTGAGTGGGAGAGTGTTCTTCTTCTTCTTTTTTTTTTTAATCCAGTTATTCATTAGACGATGAGAACTTCCATCAGAAGGACCTCTGTGGAAATATTAGAGAGGCTCCTGGTGGAGACAGTCCTTTTGCCTTCCTTTCCCTTTGGGAGAAGCAGTGTGAGCAGCAAGCATGTAGAATAGTCCTGTGTAAAACATCGCCGGAGAGTGAAGGGATTCTCTCCTGTGATGTGTGTTTTCTGGGAGGCTGTGGGGAGTCAAGTGCAGGCTGGGAAAAGAAACGTGGTGGAGGTAACATTGGTATTTGGCACTCAGGGTTGGATTTTGGATTCCCCCCATTTACTAGGGCAGGTTTCTTAACTGGAGCTACAGTCTCTTCTATAGAACAGGATTAACAACATATGCCTTCTAATGCTGCTGAAAAGCTTAAAGAAATAGAGTGCTGGACCCAGAAGGATGCTCAGGCAATGGCCACCTCTACAGAAGAGAGACTGCTTGTGTCTCAGTAGTAAGCAGGCTGATTGGGGCGTGGGAAGGAAGAGCACAGAAGGTTAACATGGGAACTTTGTGCAAACGCCTTAAAAATGACGGTCTGTGAAGGAGGATTGTTTAGCGGGGGAGACAAGAACCACTGCTATTTCATCTCAAACACCCCAGCATAATGGCACTGTGAAAAGTGCTGCAAAATTTGTAATGTTTATTTTTCCCGTGATTACCAGCATCATGCAAGTGACTTATAACCTTATCGTTAGAGGAAGTGAGATGGGTGTGAGGGATGTTTTACTATGCTTCTCTCGCCTGGGGGAAGATGGACTCTTAGGTGTGTGGAAGAATTGCTCTCAGGAGGAAATCAGGGAAAGAAAGCTATTTGAAGACATGGAGAATTAAACCAGAATTGAACAAAGACGTGTCTGTGTCTATTATCCTATGTCCACATATAAAAAATGAAGTGATATCCTGTTAGTTATCAGGTTACAGTTAAGGGTGGGGGGGGAGGGTAGGGGATTGTAGGTTAAAAGATGGAAAGGAGGAGATTTTCTGCACTATTGGACATTGGAAAATCTTTCATTCATCAGATTAGTTATTTCATTTTATAATAGCATTATTTTATTAATCCCACATTACGTGTCAGTTACTGTTCTAAGAACCTTACATGGATTATCTAATTTAATCTTTAGAACAATGTGATTAAGAATTTTCATTGACAGATAAGTGGATAAACAGCTCCGAGAGATGGCGTACCTTGTCTGTTGTACCACAGTATTAAATGCTGAAGCCGGGGCTTGAGTTCAGTTGGTCTGACTGCAAAGCCTGCGTTCCTCTCTGTTCCTGCTGTACGCTCACACAGACGTTAAGACTGAAGTCTGCCCCTGCAGGGGTGTGTGCACGAGGAACAAGGCTTCTCTCTTCATGGAGCTTATTTTCTGGATCAGATGCTTCTTACACCTTGTGTGTTTTGGGTATTCTAACCACAGATCTATAGGGGAAGGGGTTTCTTTCAACTCCCTTTGGAACAGTTTCTCCATCCTTGACGCTGTTGAGTTTGGACTGGATATTTCTTTGTTGTGAGGCTCTGTTCCTGTGCATTACGAGGTCATTTGCAGCACCCCTGGGCTCCACATGCTAGATGCTGGTGGTCCCCCCTGTTGTGACACAGATGGTGTCAGATGTGCCCTGGCAAAATCACCCTTGATTGAGAATCACTGGGGGTTGATGACCCCATTTGAAGGAATGGAGGGGACTCCGTCTGGAAGTGTGCAGCCAGCCTGCTCCATGTGTTCAAGAGGCGACAGAGGACTCATCCAGACTCATTTCACTTACTGATACCCACTTGCTTCTGCAGATCAGTGTGCACGCAAAGGCCCTGGGAGGTAATCTAGAGCTCATTGTTAGGGAGTTTGACGTTCTGGTTGGGAAACAGAAGGATTAAGAGACAAAGGTTTTCATAATTAAAGAGCGTAAGCTCATCATGCAGAAAGAACACATGAGAAGGCACTTTTATATTGTGTTCTGCACTCAGGTATCGTTCGGCTGTTTTAGGATAGTGCGAATGTTGTTCTGTTTGAGGAGTTTCCAGATGTATGGAACTTTTCATATTCCTGATGTGTGGAACTTCACAGAGGCTTTACAGCCATGGTCCTTAAAGTACAGGTGCGTATCTGAATCACCTAGTAACTGTTTCTCAGATTCACATTTCTGGGCACTACTCTAGGCTTGCTGAACCTGAACCTTCAGGCCGAGGGTCTTGGCTTTGGGAGTATATTAAAATGCTCTTGGGGCGCCTGGGTGGCTCAGTGGGTTAAGCCGCTGCCTTCGGCTCAGGTCATGATCTCGGAGTCCTGGAATCGAGCCCCACATCGGGCTCTATGCTCAGCAGGGAGCCTGCTTCCTCCTCTCTCTCTACCTGCCTCTCTGCCTGCTTGTGATCTCTCTGTCAAATAAATAAATAAAATCTTTAAAATGCTCTGATGTACATTCCTGAATCAGGACCATGGACAAAAGGTTTTCTTCCCATGCTATCTGGATGATCTTTGGTCATTCTGTCACATATAAAGCACTAAAAAAAATTGCTTTCATTGACTTCAGTTTTCTTACTTGCTACACACACCCAGGTGGAAAGGCTGTTGGGAAGTATAGTCTATTCTATAAAGTCATGTGTTGAGATGAAAATGTGGGGTTCTAAAAGTAAAGAGCACAGGGATTGGACATTGGTAGACAATTAGCAGTCCTTGCCACAGAATATTATCATTAAAACGCAATAACATTAGACACTTAGCAAACATGAAGCGTGTGTCCGGAGCAGTGAAAAGTAGCTATGTGATATTGCTGCTGTCATTATCCCTATTTTTTTTAGGTAGGGAGAGGGATCTCAAAGGGCTTAACAACTCCGTCATTGTCACGTAGTTGGTGGATGTTAGAGCTAAAATACTAAACAGGTTCTATCTGGTTCTACAAACATTTCCCATGAGACAATCTAATTGCACTGCCTCTATTGCCTTCAATGAAGCTCTTAGTTACAGTTTTTGGATTCTTCAGATTTAGATATAAAACATATTTGGTCCTTATAGGTAATGGGAATGTCAGTATTCCTTTATCCTTCAGCTTTTGTTGCAATTTTACTACTGTGCATTTTAAAGATTTTATTTATTTATTTATTTGTCAGAGAGAGAGAGAGGGAGAGAGAGCAAGCACAGGCAGACAGAATGGCAGGCAGAGGCAGAGGGAGAAGCAGGCTCCCAGATGAGCAAGGAGCCCGATGTGGGACTCGATCCCAGGACGCTGGGATCATGACCTGAGCCGAAGGCAGCTGCTTAACCAACTGCCACCCAGGCGTCCCACTACTGTGCATTTTAAACTTAATGTCTCCTTGTCATTTTTATTCTAATTGGGGAAAGGAAATATCACCGTAAGATAGGGTGGCTGCAGAGAGAGCCTGATTTTATTTAGTAAGTTTGGCATTGCTTCCAGTATATAGGGCTCAATGATCAAGGGGCTCATATAGAAATATTAGGAAATATTGGAGTTGTAGTGATCCTACCAGGGTATGATTTATAGAAAATTTTGTTTGGATTTATATAAATATATGTACCTCTCTCTGCATGATAGCTAGTTCATGAATTAAATAGAGAAATACCTGGTTAATCTTATTCATTATCTTGAGGTGACACAAATGGCAACCTCTTAGAAGTCTTAGGCAGTCTGCCTTAGTCAAGAGGTTAATAATGAGTTCCTTATAGCTAGATGTGTCCCTGAGATGGTTATTTGCCTCGAGAGTCTTTCCTTAAATTTCTTTGGATTCCCAGTAACACTGATCTGGATTACACACTGACTGAACCAGTTTGATTATACACTAAGTGAACTGGTTTTTTTAAGGAGGTATTTCCTCTACAGGTAGTTGTATGGGGTTGTAGAAGAGCAGAAATCAGTCTTAATATATCATGTGTCTGTCATCTCGTTCTGGGGTTGGATGAATATTCTGAGAGATCGAGATTGATTTTTTTAATTAGGATAATCCACCAAAAAAGGAGAGACCCTAATAAAATTTCAAAAACAATAAAAGCCCTTATTCCTGGGAGATAGTCTCATGAGTATTATATCATTGAATTTTTTTTTTTGTTATTTTTTATTCAAGAGTACCTAACCCCCTCCATAACAACTGAACCGTTCTGACAAAATTTTAAAGTTGACATGTGGCATTCTCATTAGGAAATAATAAAAGTAATAAACTCTCATTCCACAAATTAAGTGAAGTCGTTTTCAACAATTTATCTATTCTAAACCCCTTTGAAAGACTCCAGGCCAATCATCATGGGTAATTACTGAGAAAGATGTTGGGACATTGTTGGTGCTCATGGTGTGACTTTTACAAAAGCAATCATAGAGGTATAAATTGCCATTGATGAGAAGCCAAACAATTAATCACCAAATAGTGATTAAGCATCCAGGAGGATATTGGCTACAGAGTCATTTGCCTCCTCAGTCATAGGTCGTAATATTTTCAGTAGGGTAGCTTCTAACTGTTTGAGGATAGTTGTATCAGGATGTATCTGGGACTAGAGAAGGAATCTCTTTCTGGTTGACTATATGGGACCAATCCCAATCTAGGTAAAAAACCCCAGAGTGATGAGATTTTATTATTGAAGGTACAGGATCTGTCTGAATGAGGAGGTACAGTTTGACAAGAGTAGGTCATTTTCTCCAGTAATTTTACTGGTTCTACTGATTCTGTGCCTTAAACTCCTTTCTTCTCCTTGAACATAGCTTATTACCCCTCTTCATGCTCCAAATCTTGGAAGGCACTCCTGGATTTCTCTCTTGGTGTTCTGCTTTCCTTTGCCTTGGCTATTATTACTTCTTAGCCCCTGTGGATGTACAGCTCAGTTGTCCAAACAAGTCAATCTTACAAGGTCACTCCTAGTGAGAGTTGCTACTCCTAAGACAGATTTTGTGCAGCTTGGGTTCTTCGGTCCTCCCCTTTTCCCCCTCCACCTGCCTCATGAGACCTTGTTCTGCTGATGGATACCCAATTGAAACTCTTGGTTTTCTCAAAAAAACTTATGAGATTAGATTACAATCTAATGTTTTGTAAGATAAAGTAGAAATTATTCACATCTATTTCTCTCTCTCTCTTATTTTGAGAATTTATTTATTTCACAGAGAGGGAGAGTGAGAGCAGGGGGAGTGGCAGGCAGAGAGAGAGGGAGGCAGAAAGAGAGGGATAAGAAGGCTCCCTGCTAAACAGAGAGACTGACAAGGGACTTGATCCCAGGAGCCCGGGATCATGGTCTGAGCCAAAGGCAGATGCTTAAAATATATGCCACTCAGGCACCCCTATTCACGTCTGTTTCTTAAAAATGTTTCCCATACCCATAGTTTTCACTGAAAACAAGCTAGAGGACAGTATTTATTAATTCCCTCATTAGTTTTTGATTCCATGTAAGAAAGTAATGATGTATTAAGCATACTTTTTCTGTAAATCACAGCCTAGTACATGCTGGGCTTTTGGAAAATCTGCATAATACTAGCATTGTTAAATTGGGGAGGGTAGGGGGCGCCTGGGTGGCTCAGTGGGTTAAGCCTCTGCCTTCAGCTTAGATCATGGTCTCAGGGTCCTGGGATCGAGCCCCACATCGGGCTCTCTGCTCAGCGGGGAGCTTGCTTCCCTCTCTCTCTCTCTGCCTAACTCTCTGCCTACTTGTGATCTCTCTCTCTGTGTGTCAAATAAATGAATAAAATCTTAAAAAAAAAATTGGGGAGGGTAGGAAACCTTTTTATGATACACATAATTCCAGTACTCAATCACATCAAACAGACTTTTGCCTTAATTCCTCATTTGTTTTAAATTTACATTAAACAACTTGGCAATAGTATTAGATGTAGTAAATGTACATATTTCAGCTGTAGCCAACAAGATATGCCTTCTTCTCTCTATAGATATCATAATTTCATTCCTTTAGTCAACCAGTAATGTTCACTCAACAAATATTTACTGGAATTTTCACATATCCTAGCACAGTTCTAGGTACTAGGGGGACCCCACAGTGAATAAAACGGGCAGAGCTTCATGGAGCCTACATTCTATTTCAGTGGGGTAGAGATTGACAAGAAAATAGAATTCATAATATATGAGGTGGTGATATGTGCTAAGGAGAAAAAAAAAAAGCAGGGAGAGAGTGTGATTTTATTTAAAAGGGGATGCTTACGAAAGAGCTCTGTGAACATGTTGAGTAGACATAACTACACTGAAGGCATGAGCACTGGGATACCTAGGGAAAGAGCATTCTAGGTGGAGAGAACAGACCATGCCAAGGCACTGGGGGGTGGGGGGATGCCTGGAGTGTTCCAGGTGCTTCAAAAAGAGCATTGCGGTGAGGAGGAGAATGGGAGATTATGAGGTCAGATGTCTGTTGAGTGTGTGTGTGTGTGTGTGTGTGTGTGTGTGCATGTAGGTGGTATCTTGTAGGTGATCATAGGGACGTTTATTTTCATTCTGAGTGTGACAGGTGGCCCCTGAAAGGTTTCAAGCAGAGGAATGACATGTTAGACTTACAGTTTTAGAAAATACCTCTGCTGGAGTGTGGGAATATACGGTAGTGAATTAAAGGATGGAAGCAAAGGGACCATCTACATGGTGATTGCAGTGTGTAGGCAGTGGAGTGTAGAAAAGTAGTAGAATTTGGGCTATATTTTAAAGGTGGAACTGCCAGGATTCATGATATATTGGATATGGGTTTTGAGAAAATGAGAGAATTCAAGGAATGCTCTCAAGTTTGTTTTATGCTGAGGAGATCGTACGCTTTCTGTGTTACACAGGGAACAGCTGAGTTAGTTGCTCATTGTTGTCAGAGAGAACAGCTCTGAATCTGCTCAACTAAAACTAAAATTGAAATCTTTCCATTTTCTAAATAGGTAAGACTAAATAATTCCACCCAACAAGGTAATTCACTGAACTTTGGCAAATGAATTTTGTAGCTAATGCATTTTATGTGCACCTGTAAAAATGTAGTTTTTATTAAAAATCAAATGCTTTATGGTGAAGGTCCCCTTTTTGTCATGCTTGTCTCTTCCCTATTATGTGGTGTGGAACTCTTGGTTTTCAAAGAATAACTGCCTAGAGGCTTCAGTAGAATCAAGGCTGATTGTATACTTTTTGCTTTCTCGAAGGTTCTTCTCTGGTTTACATCATTTGAGAGGACTGGGAGACAATACAAGTAGGCTGTCCAAGCAGGGCAACTCTTGGCGGTTAAAGCACATTTATTTCTCCTTCTGTCCCATAGGCTATTAGGACACCATGCACACAGCAGTGAATGTGAGGACACATTGCCTGTGACCCAGCATTTGCCAATGACTTCTTTAGACAGTTGATATCTGAGAGCATTTAATGGGCATGTGGACAACGTACTTCTTTGGATAGAGCAGAGGGAGGATTTTTTTTTAAGATTTTATTTTCTTATTTGTCAGAGGTCGAGCAAGCACAAGCAGGGGGAGGAGTGGCAGGCAAAGGAAGAAGCAGGCTCCTCACTGAGCAGGGATCCTGATGCAGGACTTGATCCCAGGGCCCTGGGACCATGACCTGAGCCAAAGGCAGACGCTTAACCAACTGAGCCACCCAGGTGTCCCCAGAGGGAGGATTTTAAAGGTTGGCTGATTCTGGAATGGAACTGATTTCTGGTTCTACTACACATGAGCCGTGTTATTTAAGCACTTAGAATAAGTAATTTCATTTAACCTAACAAGCTTTTATTATGCATGTTAGACAAAATGAGAAGGCATATATAAAGTACCTGATGTGTGGAAGATGGCTTTTCTCCAACTCTTTCCTATTCCTGCAGTGTATTACATTGTCAGAGAGTAACAAGCCCCATCAAGATTAGAGCAGTAACTATAGAAATGCTTTCATTGAGTAATAATTCAATGTTATGCTTTCATTTTTTAAAAATTGGAGGTGATACATATAATGTTCAATTAAATGATATTTCTCTATTTTTTAAAGGTGTTCTGTTATCTAAAATCTCATCTGTAAAGTCTACATGATACATTTCTCATTGAAGAAATTTCTCTAAGCCAATGTCATTTCCTTTCTGAGGCTGAAAGGAAACTCACATCTCATAGTGTCTAGTCACATAATTTATCTTATTTTAGTTTTTGATAATGCTAGTCGACTTACTTTTAGCTCATTTCTTCATTCTTTTTTTCTTTAACAGTAGAACTCTTGTCATACTGGGTTTATTTTTTAATCAACTATAATCAGCATGATTTGTGTATTATAAAGGGCACCCTCTTAAAGTGTACAATTCATTGGGTTTTGACAGTTGTGAAACTGTGGGCACAATGAAGAGACAGATCATTTCTGTCATGGCCCAGAATTCCCTCATGCCCCTCCCCCTACCTCCAGCCCCAACCCCAGCCAGCTACTGTCTGCTTTTAATTCTGCTAGCCTTTGTAAAGTCGTTTTAAGGCAGAAGACATTTGACACTGGTTTGAGAAACAAAGAGGAGGAGAAGAAGAGGAGATAGCAAACATCCACTCTTGAAAGAAATTCAATTGAGGAGAAAGCCTAAGAGAGGAAGTCAGACACAAATTGAGGGAGGAATTTTTGAAAAATTAAAAAAAAAAAAGATTTTAGCATGCTTACATGCTGAGTAGAAAAAGCAGTGGAGAGGGGGGTTTTAAAACTACTGAAGAGAGTGGAGTTCTGTGAAAAGGAAAAGGAGCCAAAAGAGATGAGAGGGCCTGGGATGAAAAGTATAATTGGGGGAATAACTCGAAACAAGAAGAAAAAGAGCTTTTTCTCAAAAAGTGGAGGTAAGGTGGTATGAGACAAAGCAGAGAACAGCTATTTATTGTACTTCAAGGCAGGGTGGAAGAGCTCATATCTGATGGCTCAATTTCTTTTATCGAGCACCAGGAAAGCTTATGTGTTGAGAGATATGGAGAAGAGAAGCAAGAGGGTGCCCAAGGACACTAAGGAGGCTTTGGAACAGCAGCTGTGAGAGAATGGGAGCAGACAAAGTTGTCCTGTATGACGAAGATTACTGAGTGGCACTAAAGCTCTCCTTAACCGCGGAAGTCAGGACTTCATGGTGGAACCAATCTCCTGGTGATTGTTTCTTTCAGTTGTGCTGTGTGGCTAGGATATAGCAGCAAGGGAAGTAGAAGATGGGGTTTTTCAAAGCTGAGGAGAAGTTGCAAAGCATGTAGAGTGAAAGAACCGGAAAATCAGCAGATTGAATGCTTGGAGTCAAGGAGATGGCGTTGTATGCCACGGAGTTTAAATGTTTTAGGGAACAAGTCAGCATCAGGAGTCAGGATAGGGTGAAAATGTTTCATGTTCTCTTTCATATAGGAAGCCCTGTAAAAAGAAAAAGAAGTGAAACACCAATCCTTCTAATTTATAACTTGTTAATTTAATTCAGTTTCCATGAAACAAACATGAGTTGAGTGTGTGTTGGTTACAGAAGGCCTTCTGCACAGTGTAGGAACAACAGAAGATGCCGTGACACACAATATTTCATGATCTTGGACCATGCAATCTGGAGACCTTGTGTCTGTGTTTCAGTTCCTCAGTTGTCTAGCTGTGTGACCTTGGACAAGTCAGTTAACCTCTCTATAACTCAGTTTCCTCATTACTAAAGGGAGACAATAATAGTACTCAATTAATAGTGTTTTGTGCAAATTAAGTGCTTTAATATGTGCTAACTGGTAAGTCTAGCTATTATGAATAGGAGTCAGAAAACCCGAATTTAAGCCGCAGGTCTAAATCAGAGCCTTGAGTGGGACTGTGGGCAAACCATCCAGCCATTGCTGGTTGCTTTTCACTCACCTCATTTGTAAAACAGGTTTAATAACCTTGACTGCATATGCTCTAGTGACAATTGAAGGAGATAATATATGTGGCAGTATTCTATAACTCTGAAATCCTAATCAAAATAAAGACATTTTATTATTCCCATGTAATGTGTTATATTAATTGTGTGTCCAGTTACATAAGAATTATATAAAGTAATGAATGTGAAAATTTCAAAAAATGAAATGTTTATATAAATGTAGAGCAACATTGGGAATTGGAATTGTTTTGTGGGCTTTATTATAATTATATAGTAATATGATTATATTTTTAACTTGTAGCTCTGAAGAAAATAAATTGGAGATAAGGCAGCCATTTTAATTCCTAATTAAAATAAAGTTTTTGCTCTCCTCATGGATCTCATTTCCTCCTTTTGCCTTAGCATGTGGAGTTGAAATTTGACAGTACTTAATCAATACCAATTTCAGTTGATTCTGACTTTTAATGGTATTGAATCCAAGAATTTATTCATGTACAGAATGTTGCAAGTTCTTTTAAAGATTTGTGACAACTCTGCATTTTAGCTTCATGGAGCATTATTGGAGGATAAATTATAGCATTTGTTGTCACTAAGGGCCCCTTGACTTTCTTTTCCCTTTTCCAATTAGCTGGCTCTTATTAAAGTCAGGTTTATTGGGCTATAAGTTATAAAAGTAATATTCATCCTTTTTAGGCATATAATTCTATGGATTTTGACAAATGTATGCAGTCGAGTAACCCCCAACACAATCAAGATATAGAACATTTCCATCACTTCCAAAAGTTCCTTTTAAGCTTCTTTATGGTCATTCCCCTTTCCCTGACCTCTAGTCCCTGGCAACCACTGGTCTTTTTTCTTTTCCAATTGTTTTGTCCTTTTCAGAATGTCGTTCAAGTCAATTAGCTATTTTAAGACAGGTTTGGAAATCTCTTACTGAACTTCATTACTAATTACACCCTTATTTATTCATCACCTGGGCATGTGTGAGTGTTTGAATGTATTGGTCTAGGTAGCTGGCTATGGGTAGTTGAATGAAGATGGGCTAATGAGCCCACAGATGGAAGCTTCGTTTAAGACATAATAGCTCCTAGGTGTGATTGTCATAGATGGGGTCAGCATGTTAACAATTGCAGGAAATCCAGGAACAGGAAAAGATTATTTTTCAAAGATTTTATTTATTCAAAGACAGAGAAAGAGAGCGAGTGAGCATGAGCACAGAAGCAGGCAGAGGCTGAGAGAGAAGTAGGCCCCCTGCCGAGCAAGGAGCCCGATGTGGGACTCGATCCCAGGACCCCGGGATCATGACCCAAGCTGAAGGCAGCAGCCCAACCCACTGAGCCACCCAGGCGTCCCCAGGAAAATATTATTTTTGTCAGCTGCCACTCAGTAGGTATTTTTTTTTTTAAAGATTTTATTTATTTGTCAGATAGAGAGAGAGCAAGAGAGAAAGCGTGAGCAAGGAGAACAGCAGGCAGAGGCAGAAGCAGGCTTTTCCCTGAGCAAGGACTCCATTGAGGAACTTGATCCCAGAACTCTGGGATCATGACCTGAGCTGAAGGCAGATGCCTAACCGACTGAGCCACCCAGGCGTCCCACTCAGTAAATATTGTTGACATCAAATGAGTGATACTCTAATGGCACACTAACTAAATTGCTTTACCTATTGCCAATCTATATGATAATCATGATAATAAAAGCAGAATTAATCGTATTTTGCCCATTACACTGGCCAGTTTGGAGTACCATAGTTGAGTCTGTACATTTTGGTCGATGTCCAGGAGCACAACAAGAAAACGAGAGAAAACTAAATTGATCGCAAAATGGTCAGTTGGGAGGCAGTGTAAACTCTTCCCATAACATTTGGGAGAGAATGAAACTCGTTCCTAACTGCCTGTTGTGATAGCTTCAAATTATTTAGTACATTCCTTGGAGAAAGTTGTCTTTTCTTATAATTCTTTTTTTCTTCCCATTCGTTAGGATGATTATAAGAATTTCAAAGTCTGGATTGTAGCATCAGCATAGGTGTAGGTAGACAGGGAGGCAAAATGAACCCACAGTTAAGTCTGTGCTACACAAACAACAAGCACTTTTAATATATTTCACTTAATCTTCACAAACCCATTGAGAAGTAGGTAAATCACCATTATATAGATAAGTAGATGGAAAGGGAACTTGTCCAGGGTCACCCAGCTAGCAAAACCAAGTCTGTCCTCAAGGGCCATAGTCAATACACCTGCCCTTGCTGATTTCTCATATGGCAGCCTTTAATGACTTTTCATTGTTATCCCTTACGCTCCATTTATCTACTGGCTAAATGTATTGATACTGTTCACAGTGCAGCAGCTTTATGATTGTGTACAATTGTTCAACAAATAACAGGAATTGCTTTTTATTTTCTATATTTAGGAGGTTAGACCAACTTATAATAAATATGATGACCTTTAGGTCAGACATTTCCTGTAAAGTAATGACCAGGCCTTCTCTAGCCTGCTATTAATTATGATCCAAGAGCACTCAGCCATTGTTTTAAAAATAATAAAAAAATAAATAACACAACAAATGATACTTTGGTTATTATGTAACAGTGTGGTGGGTGTTAAAAAGGTAATATCGGTAGCCTGTGACTATTTCCCGTCATTTCACTGACAGAGTAGATGAACACATTTTCCGGGAGGCCACAAATTTACCAGATTTCATTGGGCTATATTATTCTCTCAAGCCTAAAAAGAATTCCTTGAAGGTTACAGTTAGGCAAACTTTTGAAGGTTGTGCCACTTAAAATAATACGAAATACACACCTCTTTCTTAGGCTAATGAGAAAACATTTTATTTTATTAAGTAATAGTGACCTGTATATCACTGCTATCATTTCCCTTCCTCCTCCTTTCTTTCTCCATCTCTCTGGATCTGGACCTAGGTGAAGAAATCTCTAGTTTTTGAAGGTCTTGAAGCAAAACGTTTCTTAATTTTTTTTTCTCTTGGAGGCGGCTCCCCCCTACCCCCTCTTTCCCTCCCTATAAGGAAGATAAAATTTCAGACCCTTCCCAATTCTTGATATAATCCTGTTCTATCACATGTGAGCTGAATATGAAAGACCAGAGCACCAGGTCTTTCTTAAAAAAAAAAAAAAAAAAAAAAAAAAAGAACAAAAACATCTTATAAATTGCAAACTTGCAATCTGTTACTCCTGATTTTTGGTTGATTTTGCAAATTAAATGCACTGGGAATGAATCGTTCATATACAATATTTGCCTTATAAAACATAATCCACTATGGCAGCATTTATGGTAGACGCAGTACATGAATATGAAATTAATTTTATTTGCATAAAACTGCTACTGTTTCAAATGAATGTCACTGAAAGAAAAATGGTAGTTCTGTGGAGTTCAACCCTTCGGCCTACAAAAAATTGCAGGTGAAGTGTTTACCTGAATTGTAGCAACTGCCTAAAAACACTGCAGAGTTGTAGAGAGTAGAGATTCCTGGTGACTATGATCTTGTTTTGCCTCTGACATGGTGCCTTTTTTATCAGACTCAGATTCTTTGACTAAATCCTGGAACTAGGAATTTGGGATTAATATGTGCTTGTATTAAAACTAGTTTTTTAACATTACATTCAGGACCAGTGTTCAGCAGTTAGATGGCAAGTTTGCACTCACTGAACCACAGATACCTGTTAATATAACTCTTGTGTTCATTGCAAATTGACCAGATTAACTTTGTGCTACATAATTGAAAATAGTTAGGCAGGTCTATCTCTATAATTTATATTCGGATGGGATCTTAAAGTATAGTTAGAGTGTTTTTACCCATGGCTTTTTCGAAGAAGACTTTCTGTTCCATTTAAGGGAAAATTGTCTGTGTGTTTGTTTGTTTGTTTATTTATTTTTAAGTTGATGTGTTTGCCCTAAGATCTTTCATTTGCCTAATCTATGTGAGGAAGATAAACTTTTACCTCTGTCTCTGGTGAGATGTGAAAGTCTTTCCAAGTGAGACCTATGGGTTGCTTTCTACTAATTTTGTGAGGAAAAAAAAAAAATGAATGAACTGACAAGTCTTACACAAGTTCCTCAAGGTGGCAATATTTTATGGAACAAGGAGTTTGGATTTTATAATGTCCATATACATTTTAGGTTTTTTTTTCCCGCAGCCATCTGTGCGGTAACTCATGATTTCTTGTGCGTTTTTAATCAGCATCTCGTTATGCATAGCCCCAGCGTTATTACCATCTAAATACTTAAAAGAGTCAAGCGCTGCAGGATATTAGAACTCCTAGCTGTGGCATTACGGTGTGCACTTTCTTCCTGTACCTGAGCAGATGATGTGCAAATAAGGCCTGTTGAGCGGCTGGGAGCTCAGCTGGCAACAGGAACCCTGGGGCTGGTGTCTGAGGCTGCCAGGGGGGCCTGGCCTTCTCGCGGTTCGGCCTTGGGTCCTGCGGGTTTGGGAAGATGGACGGATGCCCTCTCACTCCTGGCTGACTCTGACCCGCCTCTCAGCACTAAAGGGAGAGGTGCGTCCGCGAAGCAGCGTGATTACCACCCAGCCTGATTTCCGGCAGCATTTTAATTGCATTGTGTGGCCTTGGAATTATGGTTCCTTTAAATGGATACGGAACGATTTCTTTTCCCCTCCGTTATATGTAATTTAGCTGGGAAAAAAAGAACGCAACTGAATTTCATTTCAAGTAGAAATGTGTTGCACCAGCTGCAGACGGAGGCCTGGCCTTGATTTGCACATTTTCACAGATTCAGGGGATGTTCTGCCAGCAGCCAGCGCAAGAGCTGGGACGTGGCCAAAGAGCAGCTTTTCATCGAATATATTCTATTCCAGCTTCCAAATGCACAGATCCAAGGAACTTTTTCCTTGAGAAGACGCTGATATATTTACTTGGAATAGCATTATACACACATATAAATCAAGAGGCCTGGCAAGAAAATCAGTACTTGCAGGTTTTAGTTCTGAGTCATGGATTTGTTCTACGACTTTGGGGTAGTCACTTCTGCTGCTGCACCCTTCTCATTTTAAAAACCATTGCATTGCCTGTAGAAAGGGTATCCCTGGGAGTTGGGCAGCTAGCGTGGACTATGGCTGATCCTTGGGGCTACCTAAAAAATAAAAATTAACATTTTTATTGAAGTGTAACAAATGTACAGAAGAGCAATCATGTGCTTATATCTCCATGAATTTTTACATGGTAAAAACACCCATGTAACCACTATGCAGATCAAGAAAGGGAACATGAGCAACACCCATAAAGGCCCTCAGAGGCTCCCTCTCAGTAACTAACCCCACCCACTTTCCCAAAGGAAAATGCTATCCTGACTTCTAACACCATAAAGTGGTTTTCCTGTCTTTTTAAAACTTTGTGTAAATGGGCTCATCCATTCTTGCTCTTTGTTTCTGACTTTTCACTCATCCATATGTCTGTAAAATTCATTCATGTCGATGCATGTAGCAAAATTCCGTCATCCGAATGTACTAAAATTTATTGATCTGTTAAAAAAAGGAGAGCGTGGGGCGCCTGGGTGGCTCAGTGGGTTAAGCCGCTGCCTTAGGCTCAGGTCATGATCTCAGGGTCCTGGGATCGAGCCCCGCATCGGGCTCTCTGCTCAGCAGGGAGCCTGCTTCCCTCTCTCTCTCTCTCTCTCTCTCTCTGCCTGCCTCTCTGTCTACTTGTGATCTCTCTCTGTCAAATAAATAAAGTAAAAAAAAAAATCTTTAAAAAAAAAAAAAGGAGAGCGTATTAGGTTAAGTGATGCTGTAGTCTCTCTTTGGTTTGAAGGAGAGATTATAGCTGAATGACCAATCAGAGACCTGTGTTCTGATGTAGACATGATGTGGTTGTGTTGTGGTAGCTCTCACAAGATAGCATTTAATGCAAACTCAAATTCCCGAGAAGTAGGATATAACAACTTTAAAAAATAGAGATGTTTGGACATAATATATATCAAAAGAAGGGTTTTTATATATTTTGATGTGCTCTGTACTATTACATTCATTAAATGTATTGAGTCTCAGACACTATATTAGGTATTTTTAATTCTTAAAGCAAGTCTACAAAGTATTATCATTCTAGTTTTTTTTTTAATAGATGAGAAGACTGAGTATGAGCAAGTTTATTAGTTGTCTGTTTCTATATAGCTTCTAAGTAATGGAACTGTGATGTAGGCTGTATCATCATGCCTCTTCTACTATATCTTCTTACAAATTACTTAGGCGTGATATTTGCATGCCTGGAGTGTGTATTCCAGTGAAGGCTGAAGCTGCAAGTGGGCAAAGCAGACAGATTAGATGGGAATTTCAATATGGTAGAGAAAAATTTTAAGAGCCGTATGGGAGCTATCAACACATAGGAGGGAAATGCCAGCGGCAGCCTACGCGTGAGGAAAAGACTGCAGGAGGGGTGGAGTTGTAGGGTGGAATGGTCAGAGAGCGTTCAAGGCAGTACAGGGACACATATGGAATATTTGGGAATGTTGCTGTCATAAGACATCAAGGCGGCTGGCTGGAGTGGGGTGGCAGAAGGAAGGATCTGGTAGGAGTGAGGCTGAAGAAGGATGCATAGATCGAAGCACAGGGGACTGGGTTTTCCTCCTAATGAGCTCAGGTTTTTCCATGTCAGGAATGTGTAGCCATCAAAAGGTTTTCATCACGGAAAAGTCATGATTATAGGTAGGAGAGCTTTCTGGTGCCAGTGTCCTTTAGCCAGAGACATATCTGTAATTGGAAAACATGAATTTGTTGCTCATTGCAATGAGGGAAAATCTATGCTACAGGCAGCAGGGGGACATCTCAATGAGAAGTGTTAGAAAGGACTTGTTGGATCAGGATTATGGTTGGGTGAGTTTTGGGAGGGTCTGAAAAAGTGGAGGTTCATTTTAGATTGAGTTCAACCAGGAAATGGGGGTGATTCTATGTACCATAATTAGTATAATTTATGTACCATAATAATACTAATTGGTACATATATGGTACATATATGGTACATAATTACTATTATGTATATGGTGCATGTATATGTATATGGTATATGTGTATGGTACATAATAGTAATTATGTACCATAATTAGTATAATTTAGTACTATAATAATCTTGTCTAAAAGAAGGACAGAAAAGAGAGGTTTAAAGCTGTATTTGGCGAAGGCGCAGCAGCCCCTCGTATTAGTTGGAGACGGATGTTTGGTATTTTTGTCATTTACACAGTGAATTTATTTGTGCGGGCATGGAAGAGATTATGATGTGGTCTTGGTTTTAGTCTCGTTTCATCACAGTAAACTTGGCTGATGTTGGCATTCTTTTGAGATTGTTTATACCAATGGAAGAGTCCCATGGCCTAGCTGTGAGTTTCAGGCCAGTTTCTGGAAAGGCTGTTTTTCTGTTTCTCAGTGGTTAGTAATGTGGTATGTAAACTCATTCTGGCCCTTCTCATGTCCTGGATCCATTATGTCCCAGCTGAGTGATATTTGAAAAATACTTATTTTCCTTGTGCCTTAATTTCTTTAACCCACTGAGTCACCCAGGTGTCCCAACCTTAATTTCTTATCTGAAGATGGGGCTGATTTGATGAGTTATGAAGAATATATGGGGATATGTACCCAATATAGGATCACCTAAATATATAAAGCAAATATTAACATACTTAAAGGGAGAAGCAGGCAGCAGTACAGTAACAGTAGGGGATTTCACTACCCTGCTTTCCACAATGGATAGATCATCTGGACAGAAAATCAATAAGGAAACATTGGATTTAAACTACGCATTAGACCAGAAGGTCTTAACCAATATTTACAGAACATCCCATCCAACAGCCGCAGGACACACATTCTTCTCAAATGCACATGGAACATTTTCCAGTATAGATCATATGTTATTAAAGAAGTCTTTATATATTTAAAAAGACTAAAGTCACAGCTAGCATCTTTTCTGGCCCCCATGGTATGAAACTAGGTGGTGAAATTTCAATATGCTCTTAAAAGTGAATGACATTAGTCAAAGAAGTTGGAGAAGACACAAACAAATGAAAGATATTCCCTGATTGTGGATTGGCAAAATGAATATAGTTAAAATACCCACACTTCCCAAAGCAATGTGCAGTACAATCCCTTTGAAATTCCAACGGCATATCTTGTAGAGAGAGAACAATCCTAAAGACTTGTGGGAACATAGAAGACCCTGAATAGCCAAAGCGACCTTGAGAAAGAAGAACAAAGCTGGAGGCATCACACGTCCTCATTTCAAATTATGTAACAGAGCTATAGTAGTCAAAGCAATATAGTACTAGTGTAAAAACACATACTGATAAATGGAACAGAATAGAGAACGCTGAAATAAACCCACATGTATATGGTCAATTTATTTATGATAGAGAGGTGTATTTATGACAGAGAGTATATAAGGAAGAAGGGGTAGTCTGTTCAATAAATGGTGTTGGGAATACTGGATAGCCACATGAAAAAGAATGAAAGTGGCCTCCTCTCTAACACCGTACCAAAAATGAATTCAAAATGGATTCAAAGGTTGAATGTAAGACCTGAAACATAAGACTCCTGCAAGAAAACAGAGGGGGAAAGCTTCTGAACATTGGTCCTGGCAATGACCTTTTAGAGTTGACACCAAAAGGAAATGTAACAAAAGTAAAAATAAACAAATGGGACCACACCAATTGAAAAAGCTTCTGTATAGCCAAGGACATCATCAACAAAATGAAAAGGCAGCCTACCTAATATGAGAAAATATTTGTAAACCATGTATTTGGTAAAGGGTTAATATCCAAAATATGTAAGGAACTCCTATAACTCAGTAGCAAACACCAAACAATCTGATTAATAAATGGGCAGAGGAATTGACTAGATATTTTCCCAAAGAAGACAGACATATAGCTCACAGGTACCTGGAAAGATGCTCATTACCACTAACCATCAGGGAGATGCAAATCAAAACATGATGAAATAGCACCTCACACCTATGGGAAGAAATGGCTTTGTTCAAAAAGACCAGAGAGGACAAATGTTGGTGAGGATGTGGAGAAAAGTGAACCCTGTGCACTTTTGGTGGCAATGCAAACCAGATGCAGCCACTAGGCAGAACAATATGGAGGTTCCTCAAAAAATTAAAAACAGAGCTACCGGCGCACCTGGGTGGCTCAGTGGGTTAAAGCCTCTGCCTTCGGCTCAGGTCATGATCCCAGAGTCCAGGGGTCGAGCCCCGCATCGGGCTCTCTGCTCCGTGGGGACCTGCTTCCTCCTCTCTCTCTACCTGCCTCTCTGCCTACTTGTGATCTCTGTCAAATAAATAAATAAAGTATTTAAAAAAAATAGATGTAGCTATCCCACTTCTGGGTATATATACAAAGAAAACAGGTGATCAGAGAGATATCTGCACTTGCCATGTTCGCTTCAGCATTATTAACAAAAGCCAAGATATGGAAACAACCTAAGTGTCCATCAACAGATAAATGGATAAATGAGATGTGACATATACATACTGTGGAATTCTAGTTACTGTATGTGGGAAAAGAAGTCCTGCCATTTCAGACAACATGGATGGAACTTAAGGGCTTTATGCTAAGTGAAATAAGCCAGAGAAAGACAAATACTGTACAATATTACTTATATGTGCCGTTAAACCCATAGACACAGGAAGAAGAAAGTGGTTGCTAGGGGTGTAGGAGGGGTGTAGGAGGTTGGGGGAATTAGAGAGAGGTTGGTAAAAGGGGGCAGACTCCAGTGTAAGATGAAAGGAGTCTGAGGAGCTACTGTAAAACATAGTGATGATAGTTGATAACACTGTACACTGTATTGCATAATTGAAATTTGCTAAGAAAGTAGAACTTAAATGTTCCCACCACACACACACACACACAAAGATAAATATGTGAGGAGATGGATGTGTTCATGAACTAGATGGGGGAATCCTTTTATAAACTTTATGTACATCAGGGGCGACTGGGTTGTATAGTTGGTTAGGCATGTGATTCTTGGTTTTGGATCAGGTTTTGATCTCATGGTCATGAGATTGAGCCCCATGTAGAGGCCCCTATGAAGCCCTACATGGTACCCCCCCTTGAGCCCTGTGAGCAGCCCCACCTTCTGAGTTTCTCTCAGAGTCTGAGAGTCTGAGTTTCTCTCCCTATCTACCCCTCCCATTCATGCTCTCTCTATCTAAAATAAAAATATCTTTTAAAAAAAGTATACACACATCAAAGTATGGTGACATGCACTTTAAGTTGTTTATAATTTTATGTATCAATTATGCATTAAACTGAAACTAAAAAACAATGTATGCGATAATATATGTAAAACACAGTGCCTTGCATGTGGTAAAGTCTCAATAAATTCTAGTAGTAGTCGTAGTCGTAGTCGTAGTAGTAGTAGTAAAAAGCAGAGGAGTGGTATTTTGGCAAGATAATTCCATCAGAAGGGAAGGTAGGCATGAAGAAGGAGAGATGGAGAAAATCATTAGGAGCACTGTCCAGGAATGCATGTGATAGATGGTTCTCTCTTGAACCTGTGCCACGGAGGCAGGCATGGAGAGAGGGTGCAGCTGGTGAGCGCTAACCCTGGGAGCTCTTGTTCAACAGTAATGGGTTGAAGGGAAGGAGAGGAAATGAGACAGTTTCCATTTGCTTCTGGTTTGGATGAATGGGTAGGAAGTGAGTTCAGCACTAGAGACTGGGAATACAAGAGCAGAAGAGCACATTGAAAAGCAGACATTAGAGCCAGATGGAAATGTTCAGTAGGCTGCTGATGATACAGGACTGAAGCTCAGGGGAGAGGTCAACCACCATAGCCTTTTGCACTTTCTGATCTCTCATAGAGGGGCCAGCTGTCTAGGTGAGAAAATAAGTGCCACTGACCTTGCCCTCTGTGGCTCCCGTGGCTCCCTTGGCTCCCGTCTGTAGGACTGTGGGAAAGGGCTTCAGTTATTTTGTATGCAGTATCAAACCTAGACCCACCTCAGTAGACTGTCAAAAGTTATGGATTTGTCTTTAATCAACAACGTGAAATTTTTCTGTGCCAAGATCTTGTCAGCGATTTTTAACCTTGAACTCTTTTCTGCATGATACTTAATCAAAAGCTTGGATGGAAAAAAGTGTATGTATGGAATGCCTGAAAGGTATACAGTTTATAGATGGTTTATTAGATGTCTTATATGTCACCTATGCATGCATGTATGTGTGTATGTATGTATCTATCATCTGTCATCTATTTGCTTTTATTAATCTGGCCATCAGATTTGCTGGGTAACTGGATTGTTTCAGATCGGTTCTTATAGGATTGCATTTGCTGACCTGTGATTTGGTATAATGCCATCAGCCTGTATTGAGAAATATTATAAGAAACAACCAAGGGAACTAGGGTTTACTCTTGTATTCACTGTTTTCATATATTGGAGAATCAGAGTCTTTATATTGCGCAGGGAAATTTATGAGGACTCTGGGGAAAAAAATCTCTTTGAGACAACAATAGTATATATTTCCTTCCTTGACATGTGGAATTGGGTGGCTGAGGATGTTTCCTTCTGTGCACCGATCACTGGGAAGCTCAGAGTAAAATATATGGTCTTGAATGAAGCTTCCGATTATTACTATATGTGCTCATGTACTAACCATACCTCTAGATTTATTTTCTCTCTCCTATTTTTATTTCCCCCTTAAACATCATTTTTTCAATTGTTCTAGTCTTATAGTGGTAAATTGCTCCAGTTCTTATTTGGAATGAGGAGTATAGATGTGCACTGGGGCATGCACACACGTACCGAAAATCATATATTTTTTTAGTAGCATTAATGGAACGATCAGGACAAAAATGTTTTTATTCAAGTGAAGTTGGCTCTTCTTTGTGGAATATAAAAGAAACACCTTAATTTCTATCACTTCAGAGTTTTACCTTGATGGCAAAGTCATACTAAAAAAAGTACAATATGTGATAAAATGTGGGTCAACCCTCTTGCTTCTATGCATAGTATATTAGGAAAAGCTCTGCAGTTGAAATCAGAAGATTTCTTAGTCTGTTCCTAGCTGTGTGGCCTTGGACAAACTGCTTAATCTCTGTGGGCTTTGGATTTCTTAGTAGAGCGAGCATGAAAATATCTGCTCTCCCTACCTTATCTTTATTGCAGATTAAATTAGGGAAGACATGAGCCTCTGTAAACTGTAAAGAGGTATAAGCATGATTGTTCTTAGGCATTGATTCTATGAGGAGTATATTTTAACTTTGTCTGAAGAGTATCTACCTTAGCTTTAGAACAGAAATCACCAACTTAAATGCCTCTACGAATGAACAGGGGGAGAGGAAAAAAAATATTGTGATTCTCAGCAATTTTTCATCTCTTTCATCTTTTTCAAATCTTTCATCTTTTCGATAGAGGCATTAGTAAGAGACATAGTGAACCTGTACCTTAATTTTACAGTAGGAAAAATGCAACTGACACTCAGCCAGAGTGGGAAGGTTAATAGGATGTGGCAGAAATAGGCCAGCAGGAGAGGGGATGTGCCCTGAGCCGGAGCAACTATTATTGAGTCCTTGCTAATGGTTTCCACGCAGGAATGGGAGCTTATGTTTGCAGATGACTTTTTTTCAAGAGAGTACAGAAAAATTAAATTTTGTGAAAGTTCTCTTGATTTATAACTTCAGTAATTAGTTCAAATTCTAAAGAAATACACTGTGTAACGTTGTTCAGGGAAAACTGAATATTGTATTCAACCTTTGGCCTACTAGTTCATGATATCTGCTCTGAAAACAGTTTTCAAAATTCACCTTGTGTTTGAGGCCACATAGGCTCAAGAAAGGATACATTTGTAAGTTGTTTTTAGAAAGCATGCCTGGATCTATTTTACCAAGTGTTACAAAGCTTTTTCTCTGGTGCGTATTCATTAAAATCTATACATTGTGTTCTAAATATATTGTTTTGTTTCTAAAAGGTACTCTTTAGGGGCGCCTGGGTGGCTCAGTGGGTTAAGCCGCTGCCTTCAGCTCAGGTCATGATCCCAGGTCCTGGGTTCGAGCCCCACATCGGGCTTTCTGCTCGGCAGGGAGCCTGCTTCCTCCTCTCTCTCTGCCTGCCTCTCTGCCTACTTGTGATTTCTCTCTGTCAAATAAATAAATAAAATCTTTAAAAAAAAAAAAAAAATAAAATAAAAGGTACTCTTTACTGTGAATGCGTTTTAGAGGCATACATTAAAACGCAAAGCTAATATGGATGTAAAATACAAAAGTAGCAGTATTTATAGAGGATTATTTGTAAATAATGTAAAATTTTGCTTAGCGTTGGTATTCTCTGCCTAGTTGTTGACAATATGATGTTATATATATGACATTATGTTGACAACATAATGTATGTATGTATGTGTATGTGTGTATATATGTGTGTGTGTGTGTGTGTATAACATATCTACCATATATATATATATATATATATATATATATATATATATATATATATAGTAGTTCTGGAGGCTGTTTTCCACGGACACCAAAGAAACTGTTGGCTGTTCATTTGATTATAGTATTCTCTACATAAATATCAGGAAGAAAAGTATCAGGAAATATCAGGAAGAAAGTAGGATGCAATTTAATTACCTAGATTATATATAAATACAGTCAGTCCTCATTATTTGCAGATTCCATGTTTGCATATTTGCCCACTTATTTATTTATTTATTTATTTATTGTTTATTTATCATGAAATTTATTTGTAGCCTCCAAGTCAATACTCGTGGCACGTTTATGGCCATGCTCAGACACATGCAGAATGGTGAAAAATTTGGGTCAGCGGATGTGAATGTGCCCAGCTGAGGTCAAAGAAGGCAACATTTTGCCCACTTGTTTCAGCTCTTCTGCTGTAGACAAGTGTCCTTTCCGTGGTGATTTTAGTGTCATTTCTTTTCTTTCCCTACACTTCTAGGCCTTTTGTTGGTGATTTCCCTGTTTAAAATGGCCCCTAAGTGTAGTGCTGAAATGCTACTTAGGGTTCCCAAGTGCAGGAAGGCTGTGATGTGCCTCATGGAGAAAGCACATAGCTGGATAAGCTTTGTGTAGGCATGAGTTACAGCACAACTGTGCTGTTCAGTGTTAACGAATGAACAGTGTATAGTAAATAAGTTGTCTTTAAACAGAAATGGGCATATGAAATGGTTCTGTATTGATTGGTTGAAGAGGATGTGACCAGAGGCTTTCAGGAACCGAACCCTGTATTTTCCTAGGAGCAGTGATTCAGTATTCATTAAATCAATGTTTGCAGCAACGTCCCAGAACATAAGTACTGCAAATAACTACTCTGAGTAGACCGTATGTGAAAATAATGAGATAATTGCTATTTTTTTCAATAGGTACACACACTTGTAAATACTACTTTAATATTGAAAGACGTCTCTGACAAATTCAGTAGCTACATAAGAAATTATAAATGAATTTTTCATAGACATATGCCTGCTCGTGTGTCATATAACATAGATAGAAGGGGGCATAAATACTGGCTGAGACCCTAACCCACCTGGGTTCTTGTGCTAGCCCTATCACTGATTAGCTGTTTGAAATCGGACAAACTATTTTGACTCTGTTTGGACCCCATTTTCTCATCACTAAAATAATGAGAAGAGTGCTTATAATTAAGAAGGTCACAACCAATTTGGAATAACACACTAAAATTGAAACAGTAAGCAAATATGAAATGATGTATAATTAAGCATAAATTAGATCCTTTTGAGCAATGGGTTTCAATCTGGACGTGGACGGTAGAGATGTGGCTGGCAGTGGCTCATTAGAATCACCTGGTGGGGAGCAGTATTTTTTCAGATTAACTACATATAACCCCATCTCTATTTTGTCCTGTTCTAAGAAAGTAAGAATGTGTTCTCCCAAAATAAGATTTCAAACCCTTGGTAATGAGTGTCGTATGAGTTTCCAGAAAAGGCCCGCCATGTCCTTGCCATCCTTCTCCTGATTTGTCCTTCCTACAGCTTTGCTTGCAAGGTCACACCCCTGAAAGGGCTACTCTTTCACACTCCTGCCCTTCCTGCAACCAGGCTGGTCATTTCTTCCTGGGCATGTTTCTCCTCCACGGAACCAAAGGCTATGACCATCCTGAGTATTGAACCTGAAGTAATCAGCTTGAGTCCTGGTTCGTGAAAACCTACTGAATACTTTGTATTTGTTCTATCTGTTTAAAACCAGTAGGGGGGCGTCTCTGCTTAGAGACCTCTGAGGCACAGAGGGATTAAATGACAGACAAATAAGTAAGTACATCAAAGCCAAGACCGGAACCTGGGTCTCCCCGATGCCACAGGCCTCGATTGTTACATACTGTCCCCGTGAATGTAGAAAAGGCTTCATGAAGGAGGTAAGGGTACTGGTGATGGGGCGGGTTTACAGCGAAAGGAGAGATGAGTCTTTCACATTGTTGATCACATGGCATCTGTTCGCCGGTTACCAGGAGTAGAAGTCTGACTTCTGGTAGTTGGCACTTCTGCCGAATGCATCTTAGTATGGGAGTTGCCAAGGAAAGCCCAGTACAGGCACTGATTAGAGCAATGCTTTTACTCACATGGAGAAGAGACAGAGCAGGACCAGCTCCAGTAGTGCGCATGAGTCCACACTGGCCAGTGGGTGGTTCCCAGCAGCAAACGGAGGGTCATTGACCCCTTTCGTGCCTGCAGCAGAAGGACCCTCTCTCCTGCCCACAGAGAACACGCACATAGAACAGCGGGGCTGGTCAGGTACCCTATGAAGTGCATGCTTAAGCAGAATAAAGGAGCGAGCACACGTTGAGTCTGGAACAAGGGTAGGTGATAAGCCCAGTACAAGCTGGGAGGGCACCTTCTCTCCTGTTAAAGAGCACTCCAGGCTGAAGGCCCATTCTTATGCAGCCAAGTGGGATGAAGACTGCATGCATGAGACTGCCTTTCCCAGCACACGTAGAAGTACAGACATCCTAAGATATCTATGCAAGGGAAGTAAGTGTGGGAAACTTTGGGTGAAAAGTCAGGTATGAGCTGAATATTCCTGTGGTCCAGATTGGTCATCACAGAAAGGCTCCCAAATTAGGCAGGGAAGTTCAGTGGCTAGGTGGGAACTCTGCCCCATGGTTTTAATCCCATGGTTAAAAGTGAAGTGGATCTGCCAAAAAAAAAAAATCAGAGTCAAGGATGGGGTAGAATTTAACTGCATAAATCACAATTTTTTTTTAAAGATTTTATTTATTTATTTGACAGACAGAGATCACAAGTAAGCAGAGAGGCAGGCAGAGAGAGAGGAAGGGAGGCAGGCTCCCTGCTGAGCAGAGAGCCCGATGCGGGGCTCGATCCCAGGACCCTGGGATCATGACCTGAGCAGAAGGCAGAGGCTTTAACTCACTGAGCCACCCAGGCGCCCCCATAAATCACAATTTTATATAGAGGATGACTTCCTGAGAGAGGGGAATATTTCCCCCCACTGTGGATTTTGGCAGACCGTCACTTACATCTCTAGATTTTTGTATCAGAAGGCTTCGTACACCATCTTTAGTGTTATTTTATGAAACTCCTTAACGAATGACTATATGTAAGTGATGTTCTTTCATCTTTCTGTCATAAACTTCTTTGTAGACCTTGGGTATGACTTGACATTTCAGAATACACTGGTCATAATAATGGTAAATGTGTGGTGAATTGTGCTTCTGAGGCGTCGATCATCAATTGGAAGCTTTTGAACTAAAATATTCCTCTCAGGGGTAGCACAAAAAAGCAGTGAATTGTTTGAAACAAAATGAAAAAAGAATTAAAAGAGAAAAACAAAACAAAACTCAGTGGAACTATTTTTTGGCATAAAACATTGCCCATAGTCATTTGCTCCATATTTTTAACCTGAAAAGAAAAAAAACCAAAAAACAAAAACCAAACACATCTTATTATTTGTTCTGTCAACATAACAGGGTTATGTGTAGAAAAAAGATTAATTCTAAAT
This sequence comes from Lutra lutra, assembly GCF_902655055.1. Taxonomy (NCBI): domain Eukaryota; kingdom Metazoa; phylum Chordata; class Mammalia; order Carnivora; family Mustelidae; genus Lutra; species Lutra lutra. Next base: position 99,262,235 of record NC_062285.1, read on the forward strand.
TAAATGCTAGTTTTTTCAGTATAAGCCTGCACCCTCCAGTTTTGTTCTCACACACCACTTTTTGTCTCTTAACAATTCTTCATGTATTTTAAAGCCCGGCACACCAAAGAGGTTTTGATTTCATCTTCAGAGATTTATATACTTTTACACATTTATTCAAATCCCAGAAAGAAGAAATCTAAAGAAAGCAAGCCAGTAAAACAAATGAACACTTCTGTTTACCAAACAGCATTTTGTAAAGAAAAACCACACTGATGATTTTGCTATTGTCCCCAAAATTTGATGCTTTGGCAGTGAAGAAGCTATACACGTATAACAAATAGCAACAATGTCAACAAAATAAGAGATCTCCCTGCCCCCACCCAGGGTAGGGAAATAAAGGCTAGGAAAGAAGAGAGTACTATTCTTTTATCAGAAGTCTTTTACGTATATTTTACCATTTCCTTTACCTGGAAATTGTTTTCATTTTTTTCAGCCTTTCGAAGATTTTAATCAATGATTACAGAGCCAAGTCTCTGTGTTTAAGCACCGCAGTGAAACCTTTCTATTATAAGGATGATTTTCATTACTTTAAAATGAGGAATTATTTAGTGAAATTGACAATACAGCCAGCCAGTTCCTTTTTTAATAGCAGGCTTGGGGCTTTTTGCTTGAATTAACTGGATAACTACGTGTTGTGCAGTTCACTTTACTTCTACACAAAATTTGATTCTTTGGTTTATGGGACTATAAACCAAGCACTTGATGTGGTGTATTCAGTCAAGGAAGTTGCCTGTTTGTTGGGGGGACAAGTCTTATTCTTGTAGACCACTCAAAGCAGTCATCAATCCAGTCCTCCAAGTAGCTGGCATTCTTAACAAGCAATTAGAACATAGAGACAACGAACAATGAGAACATTTGGAAGAGTCTCTGCTTTCTTTTTAACTGCCAATGGTTGCATGTTCATAAGGAAAATGGTCTTTTTTAATTGTTTTATTCTTATTTTTTTATTGTTTTATTTTTAAAGGACACTGAGGCAGTTCAAAGACAAATGGTACTGATTTGTTGTGAAAGGAGACTAATCCTCTCTCCCATCATGGTACATACTAGTCCATGTGACTTTGTTCTAGTTTATCACACCTTGCTTCCTCTTTAAAATACAGTGTTTGGGTTAGCTAAAAATGTAAGCTGAGGGAATTCACAGAACAGAAAAATTAAGCAACAAATACTATAGATTGGCATAGGTTTGCCAAGTTTTAGTCTGCCAGATAAACACAGGTCACCCTTCCTCCAGCAAACCACCATCATTATTGCCATCATCCCCCATCAAAGAAAGTCTATTTAACATTGATCCAGTAGGAACTACACTCTCAGAATAACAGATAGTTCTTCATATTGAACAAATTAAGCTTTGTGAAAACTTGCTGCATTACTCTGACCTTTCTCATTTCGACTTGGATCATGAATATTGGGATATATTGGGAATATATTGGGAAGGAGCAGCAGCAACCTTGGGACCCCTATTTGGAATCTTCTGGGCTAGATTATTATCTGTCTATCTAACACCATTTCTGCTTCTATCCCTACAAGCTTTAAAGTTCTTTGATTTTATGATTCTAAGTTTTGTTTAAGCATACATTTATAAGCTAGAGAAAAAGATAAAAGTCTATTGCCAGATTTTGATTTTTTTGTTTTTATACTTCTTGAGGACTTTTATCTCACTCATATTTTCTACCAACTGGAGGTTGTTTCATAAAATGTTTTGAGCTGACATGTCTATTGAGAAGGAGGGGCACAGAGCAGGAGCTCAAATTAGTGAGCATGAAGTCTGAGTGGGAGAGCCCTTTTTTATATCTCCTTAATAAGTATTAGGGGATACAGAGAAAACTGGGGCATAGTGTTGAGACCTGAGGGTTGGGCAGTCATAGAAGTCTGGTGTAGATTTCCCAAGTTGATAAGTATTGGTTGGGAGAATGAATGAATGAATGAATGAACATTTTTTTCTCACTTCATTAAGTCCTCCTGATGCAAGTACTTAAGTTGGATTCATGATGTTCTGAAACTTTGTATTTGGGAAATCATTATGACTTAATGGGTCATCTAGTAGAACACATTGAATCACCAAACTGACTATAGAGATTTCTTTTCATATTTCAACACAATATTCAGAGTGACATTGTCAATAGAGAAAACTGCTCTGAGGCCACAATTAAGAGATGCTACAGATCGTTTTAGGAATGATTTTTTTTTTCCTGTTTTTGCAGACTTACACTTTTTTTTTTTCTTTTGAAGCTTCTTAAATCCCAGATGAAGCTAGCTCTTAGCAGTTGTTCTCTTTTATGGGATTAATTTTAAAAGAAAATAAAAAGATATAACATAAAATTAACACCTAAGCCATTTGATTACATATCAGACCACAAATACGAAAGAACTAGCCTTGACTTTCAGAAGATTGTTTTGGGATTTTTTTTCTACTCAGACTTCTTTTTGCCACTTGTGTCTCATCTACATGTTTTCCCCTCCATTTTCTCACTGGGAGTGTGTGCAGGGCAAGCAGCCCAGTTTTAGTAATTGTCCTTGCTTGGCTCTTACCTAATCAACACCAGTCATTCTGGTTTTGCATCCTGACATGCATTGTAAATGGCCCAAGACTATCAGAGGGAAAAACCTGGCTTACCAGCTTTAAACAATGTCAGGTTAATAATTATATCGACCAAGGCCAAAATATTGAAATCTGAGACCCCCCAAACTCCATTTTGAGTTTGAAGCTAGCATGAGTGTCCTTTCGTTTTGCTGTGTACTGACACATACTAACATTAGATTTCTACAAAGGCTGGCATTATGGGATGGGTGAGGTGTTCAGGGATAGTAAAGACAGAAGCTGGGCATTACAGACACATTATGAGTAATTGCCTAATTTGGAATTTCTTTTTTACGGTAGGTCACTTTCTACAATTGAATGGTTCAAATTTAAATTTGATCTATATTCTTTTTCTAAATGGCATTCACACATTTTCTGTTGGTTTCTCTTTTAAATGCTTGTGCATATGCCTAAAGATAAAAGAGATAATCTTACATGTACCTTTGAATTATTGATGACTTAATTCATCACGATCTTAGGGAGATAAAATAGGAAAGCAATTTGTGTTTTTATGATTTGGGGGCCTTGAGCGGGAAGCATATAGATCATTTTTACTCTAGATACCTCTGACATTTTAGTACATTTCCACCATGTTCTGTTTTAGAGAGAAACTATACTACATATGCACCATAAGTGGATTGAGCCAGAAAAAAATTTTGCTGAAATGGTTTAACATGACAATATTTAACTTTTCATAGAGTGAGGAAATTTTACAGTGAGGAAAACTTTGTTTGCTGCTAACTTTGCCATACAGTGAATTTTCAAGGTGTATTTTCAAGGCATTCTCTTAACTGACATAATCCTCTATGAGAAAATAGTTTATTATTTATTCTGGCTAATACTATAATATCTGGTTTATTTAACAGCTAAATCACATAAGCTCCTGAGTAATAACTTAACCGTCTGCTATCCCCATTTATTTGGTCCCATTTCTCTGATGTTATCAAAACTGTCTCTAGTGAGATGTGAAAAATAGTTTCTTGTAAGCTTTGTAAGGTTCTTATTCATTCCATCACAAACACATTTATGGAGCGTTCACCATTTTCTCTTGTCTTTTGCTAGACATGGGTTATCCTACATGCTTCCCAGCTCACAGTCAACTGATTAGGAGACAGTTAAGAAAATCAATAACTATTGTACATTGTCTACTGTGATTAACCAACAAGAGGGCATTATTGGACTGCTAAATGTATGTTCTTTCGCATATTAATTGGAGAACAGTGTTGGTAGATTTCATCCACTTTAGATAGAGCAGTCTTTAAATTTTATAGTTGACAATAAACTCAGCAATTTTAAAGCCAGATTTAGGCTACAGAAAAATCCAATTTGATCTGGAAATGTGACTTTCATCTATCTACGGCAAAACATGGGAAATCAGAGAATTACTAAAATGGTACTGAATGTCTTGAACCCATTTTTATCCTCCATGTTGATAATGCACTACCTTTCCCACGGAGTCTTTGAAATGAGTGTTGTGTTATGTTTTTAAAAGCAAGCAGATGGAACTTTTTAAGGAAAATCGATTCTTTGGGTTTTGTTGTTGTTGTTGTTTTTTAATATTTTATTTATTTATTTGATAGAGAGAGAGATCATGAGTAGGCAGAGAGACAGGCAGAGAGAGAGAGAGAGAGGAGGAAGCAGGCTCCCTGCTGAGCAGAGAGCCCGATGCGGGGCTCGATCCCAGGACCCTGAGATCATGACCTGAGTGGAAGGCAGAGGCTTTAACCCACTGAGCCACCCAGGCGCCCCAATTCTTTGGTTTTTGAGGAACTTTCTAGCTTGTTCCAATTTTGTTTCATTACTGTAATACAGGTTGCATTGGTAGATGGTAGAACCATGTCTCTTCATTTTAAAGAAGAATAAGTAGTGAAAGTGGAACATTTTCTTTGACTTTTGTTTATCTCATTCGGATAGAAAAAAGTGTTCGTTTTTGTTTTTGTTTTCTTCCGGTTTACACTGTGAATTGATGGCTTATTTATCCTGCGTCACGTCCCTCAGAGAGGAAACGTCGTCTTGGGGCTTGGTGCCCAAAGGACTCCCTTGTCCTGGATGCCACCAGTTTGTTGTCATCAAAATTCAAGAACACTGGTATGACAGGAGGGGTGAGGCCGACAGAACCCAGAGAAACATAAGGGAAGCAGAGAGATGAAAGTGGGACTCCAAAACAGATAAATGGTTTTGCTGTCAGCGCAGTGTAATGACAATGAAATCCGTGTAGGCAGCGCCCATTTCCCTCATCATGCCTAGCCCCAAACACTGCTTTAAATAAAACATATTTCTTTTATTTCCCATTTCTTGCTTGCTAACTTAAAGATAAATGACTTGCTTGCAAGTGCAGTGAAAAGGAAATAAAATCAGTAACAGGCAGTGCCCAAAATGCCCCAGCTGCTGCATGGTCTGGCCTTGAGCAATACACGGTTTTTATGGAAAAGTTTTACTGTTTGCTCTTAAGGAAACAAAAGCAGCTCTCCCCCGCCCCTTCCCACAACTCTAAAAAAAAATAAATAAAAACAAAGAAAAATAGAACTCCAAAATCAAAGCTGAAAAAGGCAAAGCAATTCAGAGTCACGCACGTGGTTGGTTCCTGGGGCCAATGCGACCGTGAACTGCGCGATGGGAAACTTGGCCACTGGAGTTTTGTGTGCGGCGCGGCCCCAGGCTGCTTTCCTGCACTGGGAGAACTCCTGGTCATGCTCCTGCAGCCAGGGGTCAGCCGCTGGTAATGAGGAGCAGCGCTGTTTCTAGGTAGGCAATTGTATAAGCAATTAAATAGTTCGTGAGCAGCAGTTTGGGGCACTCTGAAAGACCAGCAATTAGGCAGCTCCATAACTGAGGCCATGAGGCAGTTGGCTATACTGGTCAGGAGAGTTAGCATTAAGAAATGGAATAAAGGGGCTTTCCTAGCAAAAATAATAGGAACCATTTAGTATCTCCTCCTGTGCCTGACACTAATCACAGATCGTTAACATCTCCAGTTTCGTAACCTTTGGAACAGTGTTTCTCAAACTTAGCATCTGATTTCCCAGGGCTTGTTAAATGCAGATTGCAGGCCCCCCCCCCCCCACCCGAGACTGGAATTCAGGAAGTCTGAATAACTACGTATTCCTAACAAGTTCCCAGGTGACAGTGCTGCCGGCTCTGAGAACCACTGCCTACAGAAAACTCTCTCTGGTAATGGCTCCAGTAGCAAACTGGGAGTACCTCCTATATGCCAGGCACTTTGCTCAGCCGATTAAATCCGTTATCTCCTTTAATCTTTACAGAGAGTTTGTTGGATGTCATTTATCCCCCTTTAAATGCACAGTTTTGGGCTCCCACAAGCCAGAGGACTGGCCAAAGCCATGGAGATAACTAGAGATGGAGGTGGGATTTGAACCCACGTGTTGGTTTCGAAAAACCCGTGCTCTAACCATGACATCACAGCATGTCTTGGTGCCTTGTCTTTACAAATGGCCTGACTCAAATTTTTCACTTGTTCTTGTATCCCAAGAATGGAGAAACCTCTGAAGAGGGTTAATCTTATTTATTTAGCAGGGATCCTGCAAATACAAGACAGCTTTCTCAGTGGATTTTACCTTGACCAGAGGACATTTCATTGCTTTGCCATCAAAGCTGTGAATTACATTTGCCATGGAGCTGCTCACGTGTCCTTTTGCTCTACTTTGGGTGTCCAAAAGAACTGAACTACAGACTTCCTGGGAAGGTGGTATTGGGTATGGTCAAGGACAGTGGGTAGAACTTCATGGAAGAGGTGAGACTCGAGCCAAAGAGGTTGGCAAACCCAGATTTCGATGGGGGAAAAGAAACTGGGTAGGTTATAGGTGTTCTATATAATGGGCATGCATTTATGCACATATATTGAGAAAAATGGTCCAGTCTGAGGGGAAGGTAGGGGGAGAAGCAAAAATTAGGGATGGGGAGTCAAATATGGATCAGTTGGATGTCCAGGATGCAAAGTTGAGTTTAAAAATGGTTTGACCAATTCCATGAAAGAGAAAAATTGACTTGAGATGAATGCATTCCTTCTCTATATTCTTTTCTCCTTTAATTATGTCTCTTCCATGACTGTTCATTCCAAAGATATTTATCAGGCATTCACTATATGCACTATATGCAGTGGGCCAGGCGCTGGGCCAAAGTGACATATAAAAGACCAACAGAGACACTGCACTTGGAGAACTTCCAACGTAGCCCCTTGCTACTCAGTGCTCTGGCAGCATCAGCTTTAGGCAACATCTGCGAGTGTGTTAGAAACACATTGTCTCAGCCCCAGCCTAGACCGACTGAGTCGGAATCTGCATTTAAGCAAGATTCCCAGGCGATTTATGTGGACATTCATGTTTGAGAAGTACTAAATAATTCAGCTTTTAGCACTTGTCTCTATTTTTCTCATTCACCATCCATGAAGGAGAGTCTGAATTAGGAGATGAATACATTTCCGAGAATGAACAAAGTAAATAGGAACACATAAAAATATGAAGGATATAAAGTCCCAATGGTCATCTGGTACTTGATTTAACGTCTCTGGTGATAGGGAGGATGCTCATTACCTTTTTATCTCTTCTTCAGCTTCTACCTCAGGGCCAAGCACTTTGGTGGTGCCCCATGAGGACTGATGGATTGTTCAAATGGTGAGAAACAGATAAAAATTAAATAAAAAAAGAGATTATTTCTGAGTATTTACCAATATATGTTAATGTCTTACTGTGAGCTAAAGCTAGGATGAAAATTGTAAGGAAAGCTACTTTTAGCAGATTTGAAAGCTGTCTGAATTGAGGAATGTTAAGAATTCAGAATTTGGAATAGGAAAGAGAGGTAATCCAGGTGAAGATAATTGAGGTCTAGCTTTAGAAAAGGAGGTGGTTTGGGGAGATATTGTGATGAATTTGTGACAGTAATGGGATTAAAATAATAGCTCTGTGCTGCTGAAGATTTCTTGTTCCACGCATTAAAAATGGATGGACATGGGCTGAAGGGACCCAGTAGGTGGAAATTCACCAACCTTGATGATTAGGTATATATTAGGTCAGGAATGCATGCTGGTGCCATTAGTAAATCTTGTTTGATTCTCCTGGCTATGTCGCCTGGATAAACTTCTAAAGATAGAACTGGGGACAAAAAATACCAATACCACCAGACTGAGTCAGTGATTTGGATTTGGGTCTGAGATGAAGAGTTATTTTGAATCTTGGTTATCTGTCTATATATTTTTTCCCTAGGAATGTATATACTGTTTATTGGAAATCTTGTTACTCAAGAAACACAGGGTTTTAAAAAAGCATTATGACGCTGGATAATTCAAATTTAAGTGACAGTGCATGGAGAGACGTGATGTTTTATGGTCCAGATAGTTGGGGATTAAAGTCAACCTTTGATTTTCTATAGCTAGTGGTTGGTATAATTTTAGGTTTATGCAGAGTCCTCTGAATGACTTTTCTAATTACTCTCTCCTCTTCTAATTCTTTTAAAGTGGAAAGAGAAGACAGCAGTGGCTTATACCGTGAGAATTGTATTTCAAGGGGCAAATAATAACATTATAGTGCTCACAGAGAGCAAGAATCTCTGTGTAATATATTGTTCAGCAAATCATTCATCATCCTAATTGCTATACTTGACACTTGGCTCATTTGTGGATTTTTCCTTTCTCCCTAGAATTTTTCTTCAGTAAAAATGATTTAAAGAGTAGCTATAGGGTTCAATCCTATCCTTCATGATAGGACAGGGACAAGAACAGTGTCTTTCCAAATCCACTTCCACTCGAATTCTAGTTTATTGTGATTGCACATTCCTCAGGACCTTGCCAATCACAGAGCATTTTCTTTATGTTCTCTTGGGGGTGGATTCCATATTCTGTCAAGAGGTTTCAGGAAGTAGACCCTGGGACTGCTGCATAGCCCTTAAATGCCATTTTGTATCTCTTTTAGGAAGACTCATTCTTTGTGCCACAGATATGAAGTTCAAATGAACCAGTGGGCACACATTTGTAATATTAGAAATTACTTTGGCATTTAGGCATCTTTTATTTCAGTCTTTTCCTTGGTGGGCCAGAGAAATAAAGAAGATGGGACTTAAAACGAGTGACTTGGCACCAAATAGTAGACTACACTCCGGGGTGCTTCCCTCGTTTCCCGCCAGCCGCCTCCTGGCACACACACAGCACCCCCTTGAGTATGAACCCCCGAAGGGACAATGTCATAATCATGTAGGTCTGTCCCATAGAACCGTATGTATAGGAATTCGAAGATGAACATCTATCAAATTGAGCTTATTGAATAAAGAATTTAATAAAACATTTCCCAGAGACTGTGGCAGCAATTCAGAATACTCAGTTTCATATTTCTGGCGATAGTATTTTTCAGCCCCAAATTGGAGACCATTCTTTGATGAGTGGGCAGAATATTTGAAATTAGAGCTGCCGTGGAACACCAAGGGTGTATGATTGCCCTGTCTGTATTCCTGTTAAAGAATAGGCTCATGAGCAATTATTTCCAAAATGCTTAGTGAGCAAGTGGGATAATACATTGAAAACATTAAAAAAAGAAGAGAAATGTGTACATTCAATGTGATTTTCCTTAGATGTAAGCACATCCCGAGTACTCAGGAATGGAGCAGGATTGGAGGGAAAGGAAAACATTTAGGGTGAGGTTGGAGATGCAGTTTATTTTAGGTGCTAGTAAAAGGGAAAAAGAGCTTTAATATTTGTTAAGAACTCGTGTTTGTTATCTCTTCTAAAACCCTGTAGACAGGTTGTTTTTCCCCCCAACTTTATTGAGAAATTATCAACAAATATACATGTGTATGTTTATAGTGTACCAGGTGATGATTTGGTATGTGGAATGATTAGCAAGGATTTTTTTTATCATTTCAAATTTATTATTATTATTATCATGTTTAATTGTACTAAAGTACACATAACCTAAATCATATCACTGTAACCATTTTTTAGTGTACAACTCAGTGGCATTAAATACATTCACATGTTTGTAGAACCATCACCGTCATCCATCCCTGGAACTTCTTCATCTTGCAGAATTGAACCTTCGTGCCCATTGAGTAGTAACTCCCATTTCTCCCTCCCCCTTACCCCTAGCAAACACCACTCTACATCTTTCTCTGAATTTGACTACTTTAAGTACCTCATACAAGGGGAATCATACAATATTTGTCCTTTCACTTAACATAATGTCTTCATCCATGCTGTAGCATGTGTGAGAATTTTTTTCCTTTCTAAGATGGAATAATATTCCATTGTCTAGCTGTACCATGACTTATTATCCATTTATCCATGAATGGACACTTTGGTTGCTTTCATCTTTTGGCTGTTGTGCATAATGATACTATGAACAGGGACCTGTTCAAGTCCCAGTTTTCAGTTCTTTCAGGTATATACTCAGAAACCAATTGCTAGATCATAGAGTAATTCTATTTTTAATTTTCTGAGGAACCACCACGCTGTTGTCCATGGTGGCTGCATTTTACAATACCACCAGCAGGGCACAAGGGTTCCAGTTTTCTATATCCTCCAGTACTGTTTTCTTCTGTTTTGTTGTTATTGCTGTTCTTAATGGCCATCCCGACAAATGGGAGATGGTATCTCATTGTGGTTTTGATTTGCATTTCCCTAAAGACTAGCAATGTTGAGCATCTTTTCAAGTTCTAATTGGCCATTGGAATATCTTCTTTGGAGAAATTCAAAAGACTCTTTAAGTCCTTTGCCTATTTTTGAGTTGGGTTGTTTTTGGTTTTTGAGTTGTAGGAGCTCCTTATGTAATTTGGTTATTAACCTCTTATCAGATATATGATTCCCAATGAGTGGGATATTTTTTCATTCTTTCATTTAAAGGACATTTGATAGTATCCTTTGATGTAGAGAATTTTTTTTTTAATTATAGCTCCATTTATCTGGTTTTTTTTTTCCTTATTGTCTTTTGGCCCTCCTATCCAAGAAATCATTGCCAAATCCAACATCATGAAGCTTTGCCTCCATGTCATCTTCTAAGAATTTTATAGTTTACCTCTTAGCATTCTGGTCTTTGATTTATTTGGAGTTAATTGTTGTGTATTGTTTTATTATGCTTGTTTGACTTCTGGGAAATTGAAGCTCAGAAGAGGCTATTTGACCTAAAACCTGTGCAATTTCTACTCTACACTCTTCTTGTGTTAGAGCACTGTAAAATCTCATAGACTAACCCAAGAAAGTCAGCAGCTAATAGAATCTCTCTTAATCCTCAAAATATCCATATTAATTGCATATGAATGAATATCATGGGAATTTCCTGGGCACTCTTTTCTGATGTTTAATTGCGCTAATATCTTTTCTGACTCAGTTCAAAGGATTGGTCTCTTCAAGAAGCTTGCTTTCGCTGTACCTCCCAGGTTAGGTTATATGCCTATGGCATGTTACCATACTGTGTTTTAGTTCTACTCTGTGTCTGTCTATCCCAAGGGACTAAGCTCCTAGCCCCTTATTACTCAGAGCCCCTTATTACTCAGCAGCGTTGACATTACGTGTAAGCATGTTAAAAACACAGAAATTCAGGCTTCACTCCAGACCTATTAAGTCAGAATCTGCATTTAAGGAAACCCCCAAGCGATTTGTTTGCACTTGGAAGCACTCTCCTAGCAGAAGGTAAGCACTCATTTGAGCAAACAGATGCAACAACAAATGATATTTAAAATACAGGTAGCTTGGGGCACCTGAGTGGTGCAGTTGGCTAAGTGTTGGATTCTTGGTTTTGGCTCAGGTTGCAATCTTGGGGTCCTGAGAGCCTTCCCTCTGGCTCAGCACTCAGTGCAGGGTCCGCTTGGAGTCTCTCTCCCTCTTCCTCTGCCCCCCTCCCTGCCCCCTGTGCTCATTCTCTCTCTCTCTCTTTTTCTCTAAAATAAATAAATAAAATCTTTGTGGTGCCTGGGTGGTTCAGTCAGCTAAGTGTCAAACTCTTGGTCTTGGCTCAGGTCATGATCTCAGGATCACGAAATTGAGCCCCACTTGGGGCTCCGTGCTCAGTGAGGAGTCTGAGATTCTTTCTCCGTCTCCCCCTGTCCCTCCCTGGGCTCACATACATGTGCAGGTGGTCTCTTTCTCTCTCTCTAAATAAATTAACTAACTTAGTTTAAAACAACAACAACAATAACCCATGTAGCTCAGTTCTATGCTTGGGTTTTAGAAAAGTATGGATGCTCTGATTTCCTGGAGTGCAGAAGTGTGTGCTGAGAAAGGTCCTACTCTTCTGCTTCTGCACCTGCTATTTATAGTCCTGGGCTACCTGGCTAGAGAGAAAGAGAGAGAATCCTGCTTCTCCTGCAGGATAGACTAGCTCTAGGCCCCTACCTGTCTAGTGCTCTGTACCAATATATCCCAGGCAGGAGCAACCAACTCTCCATATCAACATGTTCTGATGTCAAAAATAAAGGAAGGGAAAAGTAAATCTAAAACTTTATTTTTAGACTTGCTTCAGAGACAACGAATAGTTCTTCTACTTAATTATTTATGGTGTTACCTTGGTGGTATTTATAGATTATGATCAGGTTCCCTCCTTGAAGCTCATTCTCTAGACTGTATAAATTTAGTTTCCCCAAGTGTGTCTCATATGTCTTTTCCTCTGAGCCAAGCCTGAAATGCATTCTATTCCCCTTTGTTTGCTCTGTGATTTATCTGCATTATTCCTAAACTGCTGGAGTCAGAAGAGTTCCTGCTTATGGTCTTTGGCTGGTTTAGATTCACTGTTGCCTCCCTGGTTTCACATGCTGTTCCTAATATGCATAGCTGAGATTGCACTGGGGTTATTACTATTATTATTACTTTTTTAATGGTCAGCCTGGTGCAAACATTTCAAGGTAGTAGGGTGGATAAATACACTGTTTTCCTGCCACATGGACTTGGCTGTGCTTATGCATGATGCTAAGAACTCTTGTAGGTAGGAACTTGAGATCTGTGAAAACATATCAACAAAATCAAATAAATCCTCAAATAGATCCTGGAAAAAAAGAACTTTTAGAAATTTCAGATTAGTAGGAATTTTCTGCTAATTAGAACTTGTAAATATGCTTGAGATGACTTTTTTAAACAAATGTCACTGGGCTGCTTATGTTTTCACACAGAGCATTGGAAAGGACTGTGTTTTCTCTTTCTCGGCTAAACTTATTTCCTAGATTGATGCCAAGCTTTTCCTCTGAAACTTTTTTATTGCCAGTTTGGGGCTTTATTCCACCATCCCACCTTAGGCAAAAATCCTATTGTTTTCTAACTAAGGACGATGGTGATTGCTTTTTTGCTTGGCAGCTCTTACACCAAAGATCGGGGTTTCTTGGGTAGATAGAATGTGACTTCTCCAATTGGGTCTTTCCTTCTTGTAGCACTTACCTGGTAAATTTTAAAGAATTCAGGGATGGTGAAGAAATCGATACTTCATAGCTAAATTGACCTTCAGAGTTTGGAATTATTGAAAGTAGAAGAAAGTATATTTGAGTGTCAGTGTATTTCCATATTCGAGTATCAGTGTATGAAGGTATCAGAAGTACTGGGTCAGGAGTCAGGAATAGGTTCTAGCTTTGGATCTACCATGTGCTGGTTATATGACTTTGCCCAAGTCACTTGTTTGTACTGAGGATAAATTTCTCTTTCATAATACTTTAAGGAGGGTTGAGTGGTTGATGTATGTAAAGCCCTTGGCAAACATTGATGTGCCATAAACATATCAAGTAGCAGATGATGAAGATGCTGCTTTTGTTCATGGTAATGAAACTTATGTCCCATAAGGAAGACATATTATAAATGAATTTTGTGAACTTACAACATATCTTTAGAAAGAGCTATGAACAAAAGGAGACTATTAGTATATGACTTCTTTTTCTCCCAAGAATTCCAGGATTTAACAATCAACATAATTTGAGTTCTTTAAAAAGGAAAAAGAGCATAGATGTTTTTTCTTTTAGAATTGACCTTACATTTTTTCCCTAATAACCAACCCTGAAATCAGTCAAGATATCCTTCACAAGATGAATAGGTAAATAAACTGTAATACCTCCAGACAATGCAATATTATTCAACATTAAAAGGAAATGAGCTATCTAGCCATGAAAAGACATGGAGGAATTTTCGATGCTTATTACTAAGTGAAGAAGCTAATCTGAAAAGGCTCTAGACTGTATGATTCCAATTATTGGCGTTCTGGAAAAGAAAAGATACTATGGAGACAGTACAAAGTTCAGTGATTGCCAGGGACTGAGGGGCCAAGGTGGTAAAGAGAGCTAAATAGGAAGAAATAGACAGGATTTTTAGGGCAGGGAAAATACTCTTTGATATTATAATGATGGATATATGTTATTATACATTTGTATAAATCCACAGAATGTACACCAAAAAAGAACTCTAGGGTAAACTATGGCATTGGGTGAGAAATTCCCCTTACATGGGGGAAAAGGATAATATTAAGTTGAACAAATCCAGTCTACCTATGTTATCAGTAGAATATTTTTTGAAATGAAAATTCTAAAAGTAACTTTTCTCCTTTAAGCATTGACTTTTGTGACCTGGTGTATGACAATTAATGGTCATCACACTTTAACTGAACTTCTGGCATGGTTAACAACGCTCTATGTAGATGCCCACCTTCTGCAGATCTCTTCATCTCCAGAGACACTCCTATAACATTTTTACAAACTTTGACCCTTTTAACGTTCTTGCATACTTTTATTCAATTTCCACTAATTATTTTTACCTCCCATTTTGCTGAAAATATTGAAGCTTTTACCTTCAAATTATCTCCTTGAATTACCTCAGTATTTTTTTCTACTTTGAATCAATACTGGCTTCATTTGTTGCTATCATAACAAATGAAGTATCATTCCTTATTTCCTTATCTTCAAGACTAGTTTGGTCTACCTATGCCTCAACTGTCATTCCTACTATGTACCGTATCTCTAAAGAGTGTCAGCCTAGAGCTGATGGGTTACTGCAACTCTGTTTTCCTCTCTCTGGCAGGACTTTGATTCCATAGTTATCATTTTCATGAGCCTCTTCTATTTCTCCTTTATTGATTTTATCCCCTCTGCCTGAAAATAGACATCATTATTCATTGGTTTGGTGTCGTCCATCCGTCCGTCCATCCATCCATCCATCCATCCATCCATTCATTCAAAATGAAATGGCTTCCTTTTTCCAGTATTTTAAGCCTTGCTTTATTTCCAAACAAACAAGACACAGTCTGTCACTGTAGTGGATACTGTGGGGCTTACCCATCCCCTTGTTGCTGAGGATCCCTACTGCTAAAGGATCATAGTTGAGTCCCCACCTTGGGAATTGCTCTTGGCTGGAGGTAATTTTCTCATTCCAGATTTATCTTCCTGGGAGGTGAAAGGAGGTGGTAGCAGTAGGAGAAGGGGCAAAAATAAATAACTGGTTCATGTAAAGAAAGCAAGACCTACTCCTTTGCTTTTGTGACAACTTTGAAGAGCCACCCTAGCCCCAGAGGGCCTTCCTGCCCTCTTGGATGGGCTGGAGCCTCAGGTCCATCAGGTTCAACTGAATTGCAGGTCAGCCTCTCCCTCTGCCCAGTCCTGCCTTCCCTGCTTCCTTACAGATACTTTTTTTTTTTTTTTTTTGAGAATGCATCCCAAGAGACATTGTGTATGTAGTTCTCTCCCCTGAGAGTTGGTTTCTAGAGAAGCCAGTCCAAGATGATGCTTTTCAGGAGTTCATACCTTAGTTAGTGTAAGAGATTGACAAGAAAACCGATCATTAAAAGTAAATATGGTAAGCACAAGGGTGCACTGCTGAGTTGTGTGAGAATTCGCAGGAAGGGTAAAAGACTCTTTGGATCATTGGAATGCACAAGACAATAGGGAAGTAAAGATTGATGATCTCACACCTGTGTGTATAGAAGCTGGCCATTTAGATGAAGGGGATAAAAGCAATCCAGGCAACAAATGTTTCTGCTAGGAGAGCTTGATATATTTGGGAAACCCTAAATAGAGATGCACAACTCTGCACAAAATGAGGGAAAAGGTAAATGGAATGATTGAAAATTATGAATGGCTGTGTGCAGTGGGTATCTATTCTTGTCCATTATCTGGTACTCTTGCTTCTAGTGTTAACATTTTCAGTTGCTATGAGGAGCTGTTTTAGTTCAGTTTGGATTTGGCTACAAGGGATGGAAACCCCACAATAATAGTGGCTTAAACTAGAAGTGTGTCTGTTTCTTTGTCACATAAGAAGAGTAGGGAGGTAGTCAATCTAGGGCTGCTATGGTGTTTTATGGTAGCAGGGACCCAGCTTCACTCTATGCTGTTATTCCACCAGAGATGGCTTCCATTCCCAAAGCCGCTTGATGTTCAAGATGCCTGCTGGACCCATCTATCCTTTCAGCATTCCAGCCAGGAGAAAGGAGGAAGGGGAGAAAAAAAACCATGCCCCCATCTTTAAAGATACTTACTGAAGTTGCACACAATAACGTCCATTTATGCTCCCTTGGCCAGAACTCAGTCACATTATTTTTGGGAGGATAAAATGTGGTATTTATTCTAAGAGACTGTGTATGAAGTAAAAATTTGATGAAAAGACACAATATTGTGAATAATTAGTGTTCTCTGCCACAGAAGCTGTCACCTCCCACTGGATACAGTCTTGTTAAGATGCAAACGGGTGGACAGGTGATTTAGACCTGCTAATCATATGCTCTGTCCATGATATTTGTATATCACCTGAATGACCCAAGGACTGACATGATTGGTATTCTAAAAGACCGTCTGTGTGTTCCTGCATCCTGGAACTCCTTTTGTAAGCCTATTTAATCAATCTTTTCTTTGATTTTTTGAGCCACTCTGTCTTTCCTTAGTTCAAAGTTGTTTCTGTTACTTGCAAAAAATTTCCTAACTAGTATATCATATTAACTACATTAAAGGATTCAGACATAATTTTAGAGATGAAAGAGTACATTGATGAATTTTAAGCAGGATAGAATGTTATCAGATTTTTGTCTTGGAAACGTTTTTTAAAACCTTCAGAATTGGACGAATTGGAAGAAGTTAAGATTGGAAGCAGAGAGAGCTCTGAAACTAGTGCATGAATCTATATAAGAAGTGGTGAGGGGCTCAGCTTAGAGATGCCAATAAGGACGGGGCCAAGATGCAGTGTTTAAAAGATATTTAGAAGGTAGAGGCCACAGGATTTTAAGAACTCCCTATCTACGGACCAGTAATATTCATTAATAAAAGATGAAGCTGGTGTTTATGAAGACAGTTCTAAAAGAACCTTCTAAAAACAAATGAAATACATTTATTGAAAACCCTGGTCTTATAAATTATGGGTATATGTTCAGAAAGAAAATATTTGAAAAGGTTTTGAAAGGACTAGTCTACAGAAATGGTGAGCTACAAAACAGCAGGAAATGGATAAGTAGTAGAAGGGATTGAAATACAATTCAAAATCAGTGCTCAAGATACAAATATGAGTAGAAAGAAAAGACTTCAAAAAGTCCCAAATTTCTATAAATATGGAGCTATGTGAAATAAAATTGAAGCTCAAATAGAGAAAGAGTTGCCAATACTTGGTATTTGTCTTCCTGAATTGTTAGTATGTTTTATTGTTATAATTTGATTCTCTTCACTTACCTGCATCACTGTACAGTAACCTAACTTAAAGAAAATTGTGGATGTAATAACCCTTTTCTTAAACTGGCAAATACTTGAGAAGTGTGGTATATGTAATATGAGTTAAATCTACCAGTGCTACAGACTTGTTTTAGTTCTCAACTAATCATTTCTTTTTAAATGTATCCTCTAAACAAATTTTTGGTGTTTTGAACTCTTGGGGAACAGAATAGGTTTTCAAGGAGAGAGAAAAGTTCCCTGTACCCACTAAAAAGCAAGGAGTATATCTTTGAGTATATTCTATTTCCTAAAGAAAGCAATGATGAAGAGAATATGGTTAGTGAAGGTGATTGAGATGTGGAATTGGAAGAATAAATCTTTTTTATATTCATTAACTTGTGAGGTAAGCAGTTACTGAAAAAAAAAGAACACCATTTGAGCATAATTTATGTATCATATAAGTAGATTTAGCTAATACCTCTGAGGAAGAGTTCATTCTATTGTCTTTCTTAACATTCGAAGAAGATGAAGCTGAACATTTAGAAATTAGAATACATTCATTGCTTCTCTCTCTTTTTATTTTAGTGGTCATTTAATATAGTTGTTTGAACATGATTCTCAGATAGAAATTTTTTCTTTCTTTTTTTTTTTTTTGAATGCAGTCAGTGTAGAAACTAAGCTTTGGGATATGCTTTGGTCAGTTTGGGCTGCTATAACAGAATGCTATAGACTGGGTGGCTTAAACAACATACATTAATTTCTCTAAGT
The DNA here is from genome assembly GCF_902655055.1 of Lutra lutra. Taxonomy (NCBI): domain Eukaryota; kingdom Metazoa; phylum Chordata; class Mammalia; order Carnivora; family Mustelidae; genus Lutra; species Lutra lutra. The sequence goes on from NC_062285.1 coordinate 99,280,212, forward strand.
TCTGGAGGTAGGTAAGTCTGCCATCAAATATTGGCAGATTGTTGGGGGCCATCTTCCTGGTTTGAAATGCAGCCTTCTTACTATATTCTCACATGGTGGAGAGAGACAGAGCTAGCCTTCCAGCCTCTTTTTATAAAGGAACTAATGCCATCAGGACAACTCTATCTCACCTAAACCTTGTTACTTCCCAAAGGCTCTACCTCCAAGTATCATCATGTTGAGGGTTAGGATTTCAACATATGAATTTGAAGAGGGATACAAACATGCAGCCCATAACAAAATATTTAATTTCAACAATGATGCTAATAGTTTCAGCCAACATACAGCATTTATTATACTTTACAAGTCCTTTATGTATAATACTCCTAATATCCCATGAGGTAGGTCCTATTACTATCTCCATTTTGTAGATTAGAAAAGTATGGAGCAAAGAGGTTATATAACACTGCTAAAAACAATGAGAATCAGGATTCTAATCCAAGCAGTAAGGCTCCAGAGTGTATGGTCACTATGCTATTTAAATAGCATATACTGGGAATGTCAACCATGCCCAAAGAAGAAACCAGAGAAAGTTGCTTTGCTGTATAAATATTGATTTGCCAACTTAAATGTTAATTAAGTTTTCTTAACATTTCTTTTTAAAAATTTTATTTAAATTCAATTAATTAACATAGAATGTATTATTAGTTTCAGAGGTAGAGTTCAGGGATTATCAGTTGCCTATAACACCCAGTGCTCATTACATCAGTGCCCTCCTTAATGCCCATCACCCAGTTACCCTACCACCCACCTTCCTTCCAGAAATCCTCAGTTTGTTTCCTATAGTTAAGAGTCTCTAATGGTTTTTCTCCCTCTCTGATTTTCTCTTATTTTATTTTTCCATCCCTTACCCTACAATCCTCTATTTTGTTTCTTAAATTCCACATGAGTGAAATTATATGGTAATTGTCTTTCTCTGATTGACTTATTTCACTTAGTGTAATACCCTCTATTCCATCCATGTTGTTGCAAATGGTAAGATTTCATTTTTTGATGGCTGAGTAATCATCCACTGTGTATTATTACCACATCTTCTTTATCCATTCATCTTTTGAAGGACATCAAGGCTCTTTCCTAGTTTGGCTATCGTCGACATTGCTGCTATAAGCATTGAGGTGCATGTACCCTTTCGGATCACTACATTTGTGTCCTTTGGGTAAATACCCAGTAGTGCAATTGCTGGGTCACAGGGTAGCACCATTTTTAACTTTTTGAGGAACCTCCACCCTGTTTTACAGATTGACCGCACCAGCTTGCATTCCCATCAACAGTGTAGGAGGGTTCCCCTTTCTCTGCATCCTCGCCAACATCTGTCATTTCCTGACTTGTTAATTTTAGCCATTCTGACTGGTGTGAGGTGGTATCTCATTGTGGTTTTGATGTGTATTTCCCTGATGCTGAGTGATGTGGAGCATTTTTTCATGTGTCTGTTGTCCAGTTGCTGAATATATCTGTGAAGTCCACCTGGTCCAGTGTGTCATTCAAAGCCCTTGTTTCCTTGTTGATCTTCTGCTTAGATGATCTGTCCATTGCTGTGAGTGGGGTGTTAAAATCTCTTACTATTATTGTGTTATTATCAGTGTGTTTCTTTAATTTTGTTATAATTGGTTTATGTAATTGGCTGCTCCCAAGTTAGGGGCATAAATATTTATAATTGTTAGATCTTCTTGTTGGATAGACTTTTAATTATGATATAATATCCCTCTTCATCTCTTATTACAGACTTTGGCTTAAAATCTAATTTGTGTGATATAAGGATTGCTACCCCAGTTTTCTTTTCATGTCCATTAGCATGATAAATACTCCATCCCCTCTCTTTCAATCTGGAGGTGTCTGTGGGTCTAAAATGAGTCTCTTGTAGACAGCCTATCAATGGGTCTTTTTTTTTTTTTAAATCCAATCTGCTATGCTGTGTCTTTTGATTGGAGCATTTAGTAATTTACATTTAGAGTAATTATTGAAAGATAAGAATTTAGCGCCGTATTATTCTTAACTCTAGTTTACAGCAGTCCATATGTTTTTGTCTTTGGCCAGGTGAAATTAACAAACTTACTACCTGTTACTTTATTTATTTAATTTTTTAAGGATTTTATTTATTGATTTGTCAAAGAGAGAGTGAGCACAAGCAGGGGGAGTGGCAGGCAGAGGGAGAAGCAGACTTCCTGCTGAGGAGGGATCCTGATGCGGGATTCAGTCGCAGGACCCTGGGATCATGACCTGAACCAGATGCAGACACTTCGCTGACCTAGCCACCCAGCCATCCCAATCTGTTACTTTAAATTTAATTTTATGTGCTCTCCTGCTTACTGTGCTGAGTTTATGTTGTCAGTGTCAGTTGTTTGAAATAGTTTATAACTGTTGTTTGAGTGGCACTCTTCTCATTGGCTCTACTGTCTTAGAGGTTTTTTCTGAAGGAAAAAAAATTAACATGAATTGGGATATGGCATAGAGAGACTTATAGGATCTAAAGAAAGCGTGAAGGTTCCTAAAATATCTTCTAGCTCCTTGGCTCTAAATGGAGAGGGTCCTTCTCAGGGCTGGAGAACTGATTGTTAATTTAGATCTTGGAATAGGTCATTTATATATTTTATTGCTCTCACTGAAAACTTGCCTTGTGGTTGTTATTCTTGTTTGTCTAAACCAGCTTTACAGTAGAATCATATTTAATTTCCTTTGACTATATTGATTTCTTATAATTTGTTGTCATTGGACTCACTAATATTTGCTTTTTAGTACAGGATTTACTGAACATATGGCTGGATTAGATGAGCTGCTTCTTTATTAATATTTTAATAATCATTTTATTGGAATTTATTGCAGCTTAAACACTGATTCAAATACATTATTGCTTTGGTGGAAGTAGATACAGAGCTATTATTTGAGTTCTATGATGTGAGCATAAACTTTTGAAGCCTTAGATTTTGCCTTTCTAAAATGGGCATAATAATAGTACCTAGCTCCAAGAGTTAAAGACTGATAGGATTAAAATGAGATAGTCTCTGGAGAGCTCCAAGCACAGTGACCAGCATGTAAGTGCTTAGCAGATTTTGCTATTATAATTATCACCTAAGTATCTTATTTAGTCTCTGCAGCAAGGTAAGATTTATTTCTCCTCCCTACTAGGAAACCGAAGTCTGAGGAGCTTAAATGTCTTGTCTGATGTAGCTAGTAGCTCATGGACCAAGCACTGGTGCCCACACAATTCATTTATTCATTAATTCAAATCAAGCTGTTGAGTCCTACTCTGTGCCAGGCCCTGGGTTGGGTTTTGGTGGTAAAATGATGGAAATAAAAGGGTATTCCATGCAAATAAGCAACATGAGCAAGAGCTTGTTGGTCAAACAATGTGCTGTGGGAGGTGTGAACATTGCAGTCAGTCTGTTGCATTTGGCATGCAAAAGGCAAGACAGTTACAGAGAGTGGTATGGGGCCTGGACTGCCCCTCAGAAGTCTAGTACCTGCAGAACTATGTCAGAGTATAAGCTGAAACCATGCCCAAGCTCCCAGCCTTATGCTCTGACCATCTGCAGTTCTTTTGTCTTTCCACTCCTGGCTTAGTCATCCTGGCTTATGGATAAACATATGGATGAACATATCTTTCCCACATATCTGTCCCCATAAGGGTGGACACCCCAGGTAACATGATCCTCTTCTCTCTTGGAGGATAGATCAAAGAAGAGGTCAGTTCTGGCCCTAGTAATGAACTCTGGGCCTAGTGATATGTAAACTTTTAACAACTAGCTTTGAGGAATAGTTCTGTAGCTTTTGGATATAATTCCTGCATGCATGGTGGTTGACACATTTATTTATGTTAATGAGTTAGATGAAGGTGAAATGGTGAAGTGGAACTTCACTTGTTCCTCAATGACATGGTGACTTTTTTGCTAAATTATGTAATATTTTTTGAATAGTGGATACATTATTTTTTAAAAAATTTTATTTATTTATTTGAGACAGAGAGAGAGAGTGGGTGGGGAGGAGCAGAGAGAGAAGCAGACTCCCCACTGAACAGGAAGCCCGATGTGTGGCTTGATCCCAAGACCCCAAGATCATGACCTGAGCTGAAGGCAGATGCTTAACCAACTGAGCCACCCAGGTGCCCTGCGGATACATTATTTTTTTGTGCCTATATATAATGGCTAGAGACACAGAACTTTTTGTTTTGTTTTGTTTTGTTTTTGCTCTTTTAAGATTTTCTTTATTTGCCAGAGAAAGCACAAGCAGGAGGAGCAGCAGGCAAAGGGAGAAGCAGGCTCCCTGCTGAGCAAGGAGCTTGATGGGGGACTTGATCCCAGGACCCTGGGATCATGACCTGAACTAAAGGCAAACTTCTAACTGACTGAGCCACCCAGACGTTCCAGACACAGTACATGTTTAAGTTGACTCTGCATTATTAACATTTTCTCCATCACTTTCTTATGCCTAAAGAATCAAGAAAACATGAAATCAAGTTTTGATTTATAGCATTTGCTGATTTCTCTGGTGTAAATACTCTTACCATGACCAATTTTAAGCTACTAACATGATGTATGCAGACAAATTTGGAAAGAGATGTGAGTAGCACACTATCGTATAGTAGAATCTACCATACAGATACATAGACATAAATAACTTCAAATTCATAAATAATAGCAATATGATTAAGAAATTATGAGTTTTTAATATTTAGTATGTTTGTTTTCAACATAACTTGCTTAAGCTTATTTTTAATTATGAACACTTTTAATACCCTGCTTACCAAATTTTGGAAATTTAATAGTGGTCTTTTGTGAACCAGTAGAAGTCAGAACCAGAACACCATGCTGTTTGGGTGTGGGATTCTGGGTTCTTGGGCATCTAAAGCATTGTCTAATGGGGTGGACAAATGTGTCAGATTCCAGGGGTCATATCTCCTTGACCCTTGGGGAGAGACTCAGGTGGAGAAGAGGAAGAGAGAGGTCCTCCAAAGCTTGAGGCCAGTGTAGGGACCCTGGTCCCTCATCAAAAGACAATTCTGAGGCCAGATCTCAGAATGCCTTCTAGTCTGCTTTTGGTACCACTCAGTGTTTAAGCAATTAAGTGTTCCTTAGTTGAGTGAAGCTACAGTATGAGCATCTTCATATAGTGTCAGTTTTACTCAGATGTTTGAGAAGAAAGAATATTACTTTCTCTTACAGTAAGAATGAATGTATCATGGAGATGTATATAAATTTGCATTTATTTTTCAAACTAGATGCCACACAGAACAAATTTCATGTCTGAGGTCATCTGTTTCTGTATAATAGAAGATTCTGTCATTTTCCTCTGCTATCATGGGCCAGTCAGTGGACATCGAGCCCTGTTGTAGGACCCAGATCCAGCCAACCACTGTTTGGGCTGTTTGAGCATGGGATTCTGGATTCTTGGAATAGCCCCAATGAAGAATCGATGGGGAGCTCTGAAGAAATGTTATATTTTGAAAGATCTGTAAGGGGAGGGAAGTAGAGAGAGACATTCAATTTAGGTCTGCCATTAATGGCTGTGGAAGTTGTCCCCTCATAACAGCATCCAGCCAAGAGGGTGGCTATGCAGGCTGAAATCCAGTTGGTGCACCCTTACCAAGTGTAATTCTTCTGCCCAGATGGAACCGATGGAGTTGTCTGCCCATGCGCTGTACTTTGGTCTACTTATTCCTTCAGGGGAACATCTTTCTATTAATTCATCCTGCATAAGGGAACGCCATTTTGCAATTTGTCTGCCTGGAGATGACCCTTCTTTTCTCTAAGCACAAGATAACCTTTGTGCTAGTGCACTCATGTATGTGGCATCTGTATCCCTTGTTCACTGCTGAATGTCCAGTACTTAGCTTAGAGCCTGGCATATAGAAGGCACCGAGTAAGTACTTGTTGAATAAATGAATGAAGAAGTGCAATGACACATAAGATTCATATTTCAGATGGATCTCCCTTGGCAAGTGTGTAGAAGATGAGGTATTAGTTTACTAGGGCTATTGTAATAAAATAGCACAAACTGAGTATTTTAAACAACAGAAATTTATTGTCTCATGGTTTTGGAGGCTAGAAGTCTGCGATCAATGTGTCAGTAGGGCAGTACATCCTCTGATGGTGGGAGGGAAGAATCTGTTCCAAGCAACTCCCTTAGTTCTGATAATTCTTTGGCTTGTGCCAACATAACTCTAGTCTCACATGGCATTCTCCCTGTGTATGCATCTGTGTCCAAATGTCCCCTTTCTATAAGGACACCAATAACATTGGATTAGGGGCCCACCTGTTCCAACCTGGCTTCATCTTGATTAATTACCTCTGAAACAACCTTATTTTCAAGTAAGAATGTACTTTGAGGGTTAAGACTTTAACATATGAGTTTTTGAGGGATGTAAATCTGTAACAGTGGCTTCAGGGGTGCAAAATTAGAAGCAAATAGAAAAGTCTGAGGTGAGAGATACTGATGTCCAGGAATTGAGTAATATGAATTGGGGTGAGACAAGGGTCTTTCCATTCTAAAATCAGTAATATATTTATTCAAAGTGGAGGCCATTAAGATGTTTTGTTGAATATTGTATGTTGTTTTTCACTGTGTAACAGATTATCTCAAAAATTGAGTGGCCTGAAACAATAGCATTTATTATCTCATGATGTAGCTGGGGCCTCTTCTGGCTCAAGGGGTTCCTCATGAGACTGCCATCAAGTGTTGGCAGGGACCTTGGTTGTCTCAAGGCTCGACTGGGACAGGAACCACTTCCAAGTAACTCACATGGTTTTTGGCAGGATTCAGTTCTTTGTGGGTTGCTGGCATTGGCTGGAGGCTGCCCTCAGTTCTTTGTCATGTGGGTCTCTCCATAGAGCATCTCACAACATGAAAGCCGGCTTCATGACAATGAGTAAACTAAAAGAGCCAGGTAGTTGCAAGACTTTCTTTGAGAAGAAAGAATATTACTTTCTCTTACAGTAAGAATGAATGTATCATGGAGATGTATATAAATTTGCATTTATTTTCAAACAAATTTCAAAGACTATGATTAGAAATCATAGTCTTCTGTCACCCACTTTCAGAACTGGTAGCCCATTATTTCTGCCATATCCTCTGCATTAACAACATGTTACCAGATCCAGCTAACACTTAAGGGAAAGCAATTACACAAGGCCAGCAAAGATCCCTGGGGACTGTCTTAGAGAGTCTGTCTACACATATGCTTTGTTCATGTGAGTAAAGATTTGCACTTGAAGTTGTAACTCATCTTTTTAAGAGTTTATATGTGGCAGTCATCTTGGAATTTATTTATTTAATCCCATTAAAGTAGGAGAAAGCCTCCATCTTCTGGTTTAATTCTCAGTGTGTATATGCTATGTCACCTCTCTTCTGCATTTCTCTTGAGAGTGGCTTGACCTTTTCTGTCTAGGAGGGATGCTATGTGAGCAACTGTCTAATTTGATTCAGGTTATTTTTCTCTTTTTTGGTGTGTAATACTTTAATGAGATTGTTCAAGGAGCCATTACAAATTTTAGCATATTTAAGTATATTGAGAGGGTCAAATCTCTCTTATTTGTCTAACTCTTTATAATGGAGACACCAGGATTCTTTTCCAGATTAAATGTTGTTTGGAGTAATTTAATGATGGAATTGAAAACTTGAGACACTTCATATCAATTTTGTGGCAGCTAATACAATACTTTCTTAAACTAAAAAAAAAATGCATTTTTGTACCCTTCAATTGACATGCATTCTTTTGAGATCTGTACACTCAGAGAAGTATGTTAGCACTTTGATGGATCTGTATTGCCAACATAATATCAACTGTATAAATTTTCTGGAATTTTTTTGTGACTTTGAATCATTTATTTCTATATTTGTTTTGAGTTGAAAACATTTTGTTTAGTAGAGGTCTTTTTTGCTAATAGATTTTTTCCAGTAGGATATGGTATATGGAAAGTTTGATTTTTTGTTTCCCTATTTCATGGTTAATGGATTTTGCTTTTTCAAGCTGAATTGTATGTCTTTCCCTTCTGACATATTTCTAGCTTCAGGGAATGTAGTCCCCTCTGGTCCATTAATATTAGGAACTGTCAGTGATGTAATCCTGTTTTCATTTCTACTATGGATTTTATACTATAGTTATGACTTCTCATACATAAAGTTGAGTTTAGCAAAGCATGCGTTTTTACCATTTTTTCCTATGAATATCTTTGCATTCCTAAAAATGCTAACCATATATATCAGAAATTCATTTGCTCATACAAATATTCTGCAATCGTGGAAATACATAGTTTTATTTCTAATCTGCCTGACTTTATTTTGTTTTATTGCCCTTATTAGACAAATAGGTGTTCTCTATGCCTCTGAAATTTCTAAGCATTTTATGGCAATCTTGAAAGGAATATCACAAGCAATGCTGTTATTAGAGTGACTTTATTTGATGCCTGGGAATAATGAATGCAAACATCGTTCATTTTTTTCTTTCCTGTGTTTTACTTTTCATTAGAGGATTTCCTTAAAAGGTAATTGGTATTGTTTTGGCTTGTAGACAGATATACTCATACAGTGTCCTGAGCAGTAAGACCTTCTTACTTTACACTGAGGCCTAATTGTTGAGGATGGTGATTTGTGACTATAACTAATTGCATGTGCAACGCTGATCAAAGAAGGCCAACCTGTGTGGCTTTGGGATTGCCTTTGGTGTAGAAGAAGAGCATGGACTTTTGAAATGAGAAAACCTGGTTTAGGTTTTGGCGTATAATTTCCTAGATGTATGACTATAAGTGAATCACTTCTTTGGGCCTTACTTGCCTCATGTGTAAAATGGGAACATCTGTCATGCATTTCTCATTCATCATTATTAATTATACACCAGAACATTCTTGTTTTGACACAAATCTGAGAGATAATACAAAATAGAGATATTGGATTCTTCAAGTCGTGGAATATACCATTTTCCATATACCATCTACTTTTTTCTTCGGAACTACAGCTTACTCTGTCATTTAACCTACTCAACGAACATATATGCAAACACCACTTCACACCTTCTCTCTCCATTTATTTTTGCTGGACTTGCCTAATTCTTTAAGTCTCTAATTGTGTGGTTAGTTGCATCTTTCAGTATTCTAGGAGATGGAAGATCATTGGCACATTTTTTTCCTTCTTGAGTATCTCTCCTTCTTTGGTGAATGGCCATGCCTGGAGGCAAGTAGGAAACAACATTGGTGACAGCATCGCTGGTGATGATAGCTCCCACACACATCTCTCTGTGCCATGCACGTTATATATCCCAACACATTATATACTGTGTAATATAATATGGAACATAATATATTTTATATGAATTTTTAATATGAGACTGAAGCTTATGTAGGTTGAATAACGTGCCCAAGGCCATGTAACTGGTAAATGGTAGAATATCAGATTGATACTAAAGCCGATTAAAAAAAATTATTTATTTAGAGAGTGATAGAGCAGGGGCAGGGGCAGAGGGAGAGGGAGAGAAAACCCTGCTGAACACAGAGCCCTGAGCCCCATGACAGGCTCAATCCCATGACCCCGAGATCATGACCTGAGCCAAAACCAAGAGTCAGACTCAGCCAAATGCACCACCCAGGCACCCTCTGAAGTCCATGGTTTTTGTTTTTAAAGATTTTTATTTATTTATTTGACAGACAGAGATCACAAGTAGGTAGAGAGGCAGGCAGAGAGAGGGGTGGGGCAGAAACAGGCTTCCTGCTGAGCAGGGAGCCCTATGTGGGTCTTGATCCCAGTACCCTGAGATCATGACCTGAGCTAAAGGCAGAGGCTTAACTCACTGAGCCACCCAGATGCCCTGAAGTCTGTGTTTTCAACTGGTGGCTGCCTGTTCTGATGTGTGGGCCCAGGATTCCAGCAGATGGTCGTATGCTAATTCTACTTGGCTAGGTTAGGATCTTCTAGGTACCAAACTCCCTTATTGAAGTTGCTCATGAGAAGTGAGGTTTGATGGAAAAATGGGAGTACAGATGTATCCTAAAAATTAAAACTGGGTGTGTTTTCAGAATATGCGAATGGATGTTAACAAATAAATCTAATAGTCCATTTAGAAGAGAACGTGGCAAAAGCTCCCAACATCCATAGTGCTTATGGCTTAGCAAGACACAAATGTTAATCTCAAAATCACACAAACACACAAAGGTGAAATTACTCTGAAGACAGGATTATGGTCAGTGTTTACTATGAGAATCTATAGTAAAAGAATCCAAACCTAGCCAAATAGAACTATCCATTTGCATACAGTTGACTGTGAACATGAATGAAAAATTGTAGCAGAGCCTTTAAAACATGTTTATATTTCTGTTATACACACTTTGTTCAACTAGTAGTCAACCCAAAGGAAAAGATGAAAAAATTTTCTAAATTTTTACAGGTCAAAGATTTTATAAACAGGAAAAATCCTTGGAAAAAAATGAAGCCCTGGGAAGTGAACATCCTGTGTGTGATAATCTGACATGCTGAAGAGGCTAGCAAAATTAACAGCAATGAAAATAACTTATGTCCTACAGGGTTAAAAAGTTGGTCTGGAAAATCAGTTCTGCCATTTCGCAAGAGTGTAGATTACAGAATATCTACAACTAAAACTTTTATTGTAAATGGCACCAAAAAAAATTTCTTTCATGGATACCTAAAAATTCCACCTGGGTATCCAAACAGTTGCAAGCGTGTAGTTTCTGTCAGTCTGCAGGATGTGACTGACTGACGGCCATAATAGAAAGCAGTACAAGTGAAATAAGTCAAGCAGAGAGAGTCAATTATCATATGGTTTCACTTATTTGTGGAGCATAACAAATAGCATGGAGGACAAGGGGAGATGGAGAGGAGAAGGGAGTTGAGGGAAATTGGAAGGGGAGGTGAACCATGAGAGACTATGGACTCTGAAAAACGATCTGAGAATTTTGAAGGGGTGGGGGGTGGGAGGTTGGGGGCACCAGGTGGTGGGTATTGTAGAGGGCACGGATTGCATGGAGCACTGGGTGTGGTGCAAAAATAATGAATATTGTTATGCTGAAAAAAAAATAAAAAATTAAAAAAAAAAAAAAAAAAGAAAGCAGTACAATGCCTGAAGATTCTTGGGGAGATTATGAAAGAGGCTTTGTTGCCTACTCTATTCTTACTTAACTCATCCTATTGATTTTGCTGCTTCAGTGTTTCTAGATGCGCTATACTTCTCTTCATTACTACCACCTCAGTTCAAGTTACTACAATCTTACCAGGACTCTGGAAGCATTTTTATTTGCTGCTCACCCAAGTCATTCCCCAAATTAGAGCCTATTTTTTTAAAATCCCATCACAGCTTTCCATTTCACTTACAGAGTAAACCCTTAAGATAACTAAGTAGCCAGGTACATTCTGGACACCTCCCAGCTCTACCTTCCATCTCCTTTATACATTCCCTTCCTGCCATAGTTATGGACTCACCACATTCCCTTACATGATAGAGTTTTGAACATGCTGTTCCCTTCACCATCTTAATTCATCTTCTCCCTACAGATATTGGCTCAAGGGGGCTTTCTCTAAGCTTCCATACTAGGTCAGATTCTTGTATAATATAGACTTTTACAGGAACATTGACCATGATTCTCTCCTTCAGGATGATTTCACCTTGGTGTGATTTTCAAATTAACATTCTTCCCTGCTCAGTCAAAACCATTAGGGATATTCAGGTTTTACTCATAATTGTAACTCCAGAATGTTCATTATACTGAATGATTATCTGCCTATCGGCTTTGGAATTTGTTAGAGAAGATGAGAATTGGACAACTTTTTCATAATTATGTCTATTTTATCTACTAAGAATATTACTAATGCAGATAGAAACACGTCATTATTCACCAAGATGCCTTCTCTGTCAATGCATGAATTCATATCTACATCATTTCCATTAAAAATTTTAAAAAAATAGTGGCATCAGGTATTAGAAAGTCATCTGGATGGCAGGTGAAAGTGGTGGTGATTGGTCATCATTTCTAAGTCACATTTAGCTCTGATTCCCACCTCCATTTTTATGTACATTGCACACCTTCAAGATGGAGACAATTACTTTTTATTCACTGATACTTTTGAATCTCTGCTTAAAAATATTGAGTAATCGGGGCGCCTGGGTGGCTCGGTGGGTTAAGCCACTGCCTTCGGCTCAGGTCATGATCTCGGGGTCCTGGGATCGAGCCCCGCATCGGGCTCTCTGCTCAGCCGGGAGCCTGCTTTCCCCTCTCTCTCTGCCTGCCTCTCTGCCTACTTGTGATCTCTCTCTCTCTGTCACATAAAAAAAAATTAAATTTAAAAAAAAAAATATTGAGTAATCATAGACTTCCTATGTAGATCTGAACTGAACCGTTTACTTGCCACTATATTATCAGTTTGTGTTATGTCCTGAGTTGCTAGGAAAATGGTACAGATTTGGGGGCTCTCCACAAAGATTTCCGTTAAACACTTGTTCTATCAAATGTTTATTAGAGCTCTATTTTGGAGTTTTCTAAGATTTTCTGTGTGTTTTTCTAAATGATTACTAGAATTTTATTAAAAGTGGCCCTTTAGGGTGCCTGGGTGGTTCAGTGGGTTAAGCCTCTCTGCCTTCGGCTCAGGTCATGATCTCAGGGTCCTGGGATCGAGTCCCACGTCGGGCTCTCTGCTTGGCAGGGAGCCTGCTTCCTCCTCTCTCTCTGCTAGCCTCTCTGCCTACTTGTGATCTCTCTCTATCAAATAAATAAAAATTAAAAAAAAAAAAAACTTTAAAAGTGGCCCTTTAATGGTGATAAATAGCTCCTTTGGTAGTCTTGCAGAAAATTAGGCTGTTTTGGCAGCCCATTGTAGGGATTGTTCTTGTTGAATAATGAGTTTGAAATTGAGACAAAGTACTTGTCTTTGATAGCATTTGACAAAATCAGTAACTCTTTGTACTCTATGCTTTTCTAAAAAATTGCCCAATAAAAGCCAAATAGAATTGTTTAAATTTTTCACTGTGGAGCTAGCTATTTCCCCCCCTACAGTTGTGGCTTTGTGTGTTGTTGACTTAGAAAAATGGAATATAAATTAAATTTTATTTAAAATTTATTGACCAGATTAAAAATACATTGAGATTCAACATTTTGTTCACCAAAATGACCCAGCAATGCAGTGTGTAGAGAAAGCAAACAGTTGGAGCTCTGTTAAGACAAAACTGGCATGTTTAATCTCTGATCACTCACTCACTTATTCATTTAAACACATTTGCAGGGAATTGATATGCAGAATATATAAGAAGCTCATGTAAACCAGAAAGGAATATATGGAAAATATAATGGAAAAATTATTAAGAGGCATCAATAGACAATTTATAGAAGAGGAAACTTGAATGAAAGATAATAGAAAATAATTATAGTAAGTGATGATAATATCCAACTTTTATCGAACACTTCTTTGTGCCAGATTTTCTTGTGGTGCCCAATTTCTAAACCATTTAATTTCTCATTAAGGAAGTATTATCAGCCTTAGTTTATAGAGGAAGTCATAGAGCAATTGATGATATACTTATGACTACTTGGATGCTAACTGGAAGTCTGGCTTCAGATCTCTCATGTTTATGGATATTCAATTTCACTAGTTAGCAGAGAAACATGTATTTAAACAATAATCAAAGAATATAATAATCAGATTTTCAGAGGTGTGAAAATCAGATAATATTAAATTCTAAGTGAGGATGAGAAGATGGGGGAGCCCTCTTCTACTATTGGGGGCATAGGCTGGTATGGCCATTTCAGAGAACAACTTATAGCTTTTAGGGAAATTGGGTATGCTAGTCCTGACGTGCTGACACTTCCACCCTTGGACATGTGCCAGAAAGAAAGTATCAAGTCAATGCGTGTGGAGACAAATACTAGGATGCTTTATTGTCTCAATGTTGGAGTTGTGGGGAGTTGAAAGAAACATGGCAGGATTTTTTTTTTTTTTTGTAGTTTCAAGTTTTTATTTGAATTCTAGTTATTTAGTATATGGTGTAATATTAGTTTCAGGAGTAGAATTTAGTGATTCATCACTTATGTGCAGCAGTTTTTTTTTCCCCTCTTAGGGGAATTGATAACTTGGCATATTTATAGGCTAGGTTAATATGGAATACTCAGAAGAAATTAACTAGATTTTCCAGTTAGAAATATGGATAGATCTCAAAATTAGTTGAATGGACAAACAGTAAAACTAAAAAAGAATGAGATGATAACATAATATCATATATAAAACTTTAAGCATACACTACTATATGAATTTCTGGATATTGTTACATGTAAAAACAGGTAGGGTAGATGGATAGAAAGTACATATGAGTAGTTACCAATAAGGAGAAAAGAATGGCTTTGAAAATAGGGAATGCAGGGGAAAACAAAAATAAAGCCAAATATAAAACTGAAGAGGAAAATGTCACAGATCACCAAAGCAAGCATGACATGACATAAGCTCAATGCAGACAGGAATTTAGTTAGTTTTATTTATTGCTATATCTCTTTTGCCTGAATCAGTACTTGGGATATAGCAGATACTCAGATAAGTAAAATGGGAATGAAGACTGGATGAATAAATTAAGAAGAATGACCAGTTCTGTTTCATATACCTGGAAAACAATCAAAACTATTGCCCTTCCCCAATTTCATATTTTTAACTAAATACATACTACATATAGGCAGTAGGCTGGTTGTTAGAGAAACAAAAGTGGATCTGTTGTATATACTTTTGCCCTCTAGGAGCTCATAATCTATTTGGGGAGATTGAGTGGAAAACTATTAGTAATGTCAAGTATAATAAGTACTATAGGATAGGAATTTGCCAATTAAGGTAAAAGCATGGAGGAGAAATGCCAGGGCATATATTCTCTTCCTTCCTTCCTTCCTTCCTTTCTTTCCTCTTTTCCTTCTTCCCTTCCCTTTCCTTCCCTTTTTCCTTTCTTCCCCCTTTCCTTCCTTCTATCTTTCCTCTCTCTCTCTCTCTTTCTTTTTTCTATTTGAGCTAAGTGATTGAGTTCTTGCTTTATGCCAATTTCTTTTCTAGGTGTGGGGGATAAAGTGTGGAGCTTTCATGAAACTCAGTCTCCAGGGGAGACTGACATTAACCAAATAATTACACACACACACACACACACACACACACACACACGGAAGGTATAAAATTGCTATTGCGCCAGGTGTTCTCTCTGAGAACTTATAAAAAAGAATGAAACAAAATCTTGATCTAGATTTGGATTCTAAGGATGATTTCTTTGAAGAAGAGATGGGAAATTTGAAGGATTACTAAAAGTTAATTAGGAAGTCATTAGGGGGTGTGGTGGAGAGTAGAGTTTGGGAAAGGTGTTCAAGATTAAGTTAATAGTTTATACATAGGTGTTGGAGAGATGGATCACACACCTTGTCGACCTTTTCTTCAGAGAAGGTGAAGCTTTTCAGATGGAGGTTACATCATTGAATTTGCATTCTAAAAAGAGCCTCTGGCTACATTCTGAAGATTGTAGAGGGGAAGGAAGGAACATGAGAAGTTGTGAAATGATAGTAGTGCAGGCTAGAGATGTGTTCACTTGACTCAGATGGCAGTGGATATGGAGAGAAGTGGTGGATTAAAAATGTATTAAAGAGGCAAAATTAAAAGGGCTCAGGGATGGATTGGATTTGGGATAGTGTGATGAGGTAGAGGAGAGGTCAAAATGACGTGAGCAGAATAAGTAAAGACAAAGCCACATTGGATACATTATGATAAAACTATGAAACACCAAATGCAAAGAAAGCTTAAAAGAAGTTGTATTTCATTTTGTGAGATGTATAATGACATTGAGGTTACATAAACAAAATTGTAGTTTTGGAAGTGCATATGGTATGGATGAAATGGCATAGTATCTGTGATTTCCTTTAAAACACTTCAGTAGGGACACCTGGGTGGCTTAGTCAGTCTTTGGCTCATGATCTCAAGGTCCCGGGATGGAGTCCCACATCGGGCTCCTTACTCAGCAGGGAGCCTGCTTCTCCTTCTGTCTGCCCCTGTCTCTCATCTCTCTCTCTCTCTGACAAATAAATAAATAAAATCTTAAAAAAAAACCATTTCAGTAAAGGAAAAAAAGATGTAGATGAAGTAAATTCTTGATAATTATTGAATCTAGGAGGTGGTTACACAGGGGTCCATTATACTATTCTTTCTGCTTCCTTCTGAAAATTTAAAACTTTCATGTTTAATTAAGAGCAACCAGAGACAAAGAAAATATTACGTATTAAGACTGGAATAACACATAGACTTCTCATCAGGGAAAACAGAGTTCCATAGATAGTGTAACACATACTTTCAAAATGTTGGGAGAAGGTTGAATTCATGGTCTACCTAGGCTTCCATACATTTCTAAATTATTAACTATGAGTGAAGGCAAATATAGACATTTTCAGACAAAAAGGACTGACCATTTTCTATTTATAGACCACTGTGAGAAGACTGACCACAGGATATACCCCAGGAAGAAGGAAATTTAACTTAGAAAGAAAGAAACAATGGTGAAGCAGGAATTGGTAAATCTGTTGGTAAATTAAACTACACATCATCTGTAAAATAATTATAATGAGTAACTTTGGTAGTTTTATTTTATTTTATATTTTTAAAGATTTATTTATTCATTTTAGAGAGAGAAAGTGAGCATGAGTGGGGATAAGGGCAGAGGGAGAGGGAGAGAGAAAATCCTCAAGCAGACTCTCTGCTGAGCCCGGAGCCTGACTGGGGGTTCAATGTGGGACTCCACATGGGGCTTGACTAGGGGTCTGGTGTGGGGTTCCATGTAGGGCTTAGGTCCCAGGACCCTGAGATCATGACCTGGGCTAAAACCAAGAGTCAGCCACTTAACCAACTGAGCCACCCAGACACCCCTAACTTTGGTGGTTTTAAAAATGAGTTGTAACTAGGATGCCTGGGTGGCTCAGTCAGTTAAGCCGCTGCCTTCGGCTCATGTCATGATCCCAGGGTCCTGGGATCAAGTCCCGCATCGGGCTCCTTGTCCAGCAGAGAGCCTGCTTCTCTCTCTCTGCCTCTGCCTGCCACTCTGCCTGCTTATGCTCTCTCTCTCTCTCTCTCTCTGACAAATAAATAAATAAATAAATAAAATCTTTAAAAAAAATGAGTTGTAACTATAGTTTAATAGGAAAATGAACATTTGTAACAGCTGATACATGTACTTGGTTTTTCTGTAAGCCCTTTCCTTGTGTGACTAATTTAATTCTCACAATTCCCAAGCAATCATTATTAAAATTTTTATTATTAACTTTATTTCTCAGATGAGGGAACTGATTTGGAGACATGATTAGTAACTTGCCTGTTAAATGTTAGTAAGAGGTAAAACAAGGATCCACATTCGGGTAATCCATCTTCAGACCTAATTATGGCACAACTATACTCTATTGAATGCATAGTGTATTCAGGTCCTTGTTCTCAAGGCATGTGGAAATATGAATTAACATTCAATTCTGTAAAGTCATTATACATTAACATCGAAGTGCAACCACTGAAGGGTAAATAGAAATAGAATATACAATTTCCAAGTGAGTGAAAAGAGAAAATTGGAATAAAGAAAACATGATCAACCTAGTAGAAAACAGAAATGAAGAGTAGTGCCTAGGCGGCTCAGTTGGTTAGGCATCTGACTCTTGATTTCAGCTCAGTTCATGATCTCAGGGTGGTGAGATCAAGTCTCAGGTCAGGATCCATGCTGGGTGTGAAATTTAAGAGCTTAAGATTCTCTCTCTCCCCCTGCACCTCCTATTCCCACTTGTGCTGTCTCTCCCATTATCTCTCTTAAAAAAAAAAAAGCATAGTAAAATAAAGATGAATGGGAAATATTGAATAAGATAGTTCAGGAGAATTCAAAAATATATATATAATATATATGTGGTTATTTTATATATATATCGACATATACACATATATCTATATCTGTTTACACTGAATTTGCCTGTTAAAACATAGAGTAGGTAAAATTGGATAACGAAATAAAATCCAATACTGTGCTTAACGGAAGATTCATCTTATATATGAAGCCCAAAATTCTGCATGTGAAAGGAAGAAAGCTGATGTTACTTGGTGAAATAGATTTTAAAGCATTAGCATAATTGAGGCTAAAATTATGAAAGCTTTAACCTGAAAGACATCAGCCTGTATGCAACAAATAATAATGGCTCAAAACATATGAGGCAAGAAACCAGGAGAACTACAGAAGGTCAAGCTCCAATTAATGGATTTGTGGGAGATTTTTATACTTTTCTCAGAAACATAAAGCGAAAAGCCTAACAGGTTTAGAAACATTAGACAATACAATATTAATCTAAGTAGTATATTTAGAATCATGTACCTTAAAGTTAGAGGTTAAACATTGGTTTCAAGCATCTGTATCAGTTACTTACAGAATTCATCAATTATTAGTCTATGAAAAATCTGAAATAATACCGAGAATCAGTATCAAACAGGCCAAGGTTTTGACAATAAAGTTAGATAACAATAATAAAAAGATAACTTAAAAATCACATACATTAAGAAGTTAAGTGCATATTTCTAAATAACTTATGGGTTAAATAGGAAGTTACTAAATTCTTAGGAATTAATGAAAAATGAGAATACTGCTAAGTAAACTTCATGGGATGCAATAGAGCTGTACTTAGAAGGAATTTATAGCCTTAAAGGACCTAGTATATAAGGTCACGTTTAAAACATTACTTGAAGAGTTCAGAGAAATAACAGAGTATAAGGAAAGAAATTGTCTGACAGTCTTAATCAAGAGAAACAGAAGATACGAACATTAATAGAGTTGAAATGATTATAGATAAGGGAGAGATATTAAAAACAGAATATTATGAAGAATTTCATGCTCATGCTTTTAAAACTTAGATGAAATGCATAATTTTAAGAAAATTATAAATTATCAATAACCATAGAGATATTAAATCACTAATCAAAAAATCTATTCTCCTGCACACAACTATATCCACCATGTTTACGCAGTTTTGGGAAAAGTTACATCCTATCTATCTATCTATCTATCTATCCATCCATCCATCCATCTATCTGAGCATAGTTACACACAATGTGACTAGTTTCAGGTGTACACTTGTGTGCTATGGTTACACAAGTGTGGGTCCCATCTGTTACCATGTAACACTATTACAGTACCACTGACTGTATTCCCTGTACTGTGCCTTTCATTCCTGTGACTTATTCATTCAACCTGTATCTCTCACTTCCTTTCTTCCATTCTGCCTATCCCCTCCCAATTACCTCTCCTCTGGCAACCACCAGTTTGTTCTCTGGATTTACAGGTCTGATTCTGCTTTTTAAGTTACATCTTATCTTAGACAAAGAGGAAAGCTCCCCAACATGTCTAAGTAGGTTGTCTTCTACCCTTTCTCCCTGCCCAGGAAAGCAAACAGTTTAACACTAGAAAATTTATTACTATAATTCACTGCCTTAACAGAACACAGGAAAAAAGAAGAAACATGTTATCTGAATAGATGTGATGAAAGCATTAGAAAAATCCAACACTATTCATGTTGCAATTCTTGGCAAACAATGAATAGAAGGGAATTTCCTTATCTTGCAGCAAGAATTATAGTTGGTAGTGAAACAATAGAAGCATTCCAAATAGAGTAAAAATAAGATAACGATGCCTTCTTTCACTGCTCCGATTTGGCATTGTTCTAGGAATCCTGACCGAGACAAGCCAACACAAAACAACACAGTAAAACTATTAGAATTAATTCAGAAAGTTGGCTTGTTTCCCAGTCACTTCATGAAAATCAGTAAGTAGCTAATATCAAACTAATATAGATTAGAAATATGATTTTTCAAGTACCATTCAACGTAACAACAAACTATAAGATATCTAAAAATAAAATCTAATAGAAGATGTGTAAGGCTTTTCTCATAACACTTGAAAGTGGGGTAAGGACTGAAATAAGAAATATTCCATGGACATGGATGTTAAGATATAATGTTTGAAGATGTCAAATTAACATGCAAATCCAGTGCAAGTTTAGCAAAATCCCCAACAGGATTTTGTGTGTAAGTGTGGAAAATGATCCTAAAATTCATATAGAATAATAAGGAAGTTTTGAAAAAGAATAAGAACAGTGTCTTATTAGACCTCACAATTTATTATTTAGTTCTAGTGATTACAGAATGTGCTATTGGCACGATGATAGACATACTGACCAATAATAGAAACAGCGATCCAAGTATATGTGAGAACTTGATTTATGGAGAGGGGCATGATAAATCAGTGGGAAAGACAGGGCTCTTCAACAAATAGTATGGAGACAATTGATTATCCATATAGAAAAAAATAAAGTGAGATCTCTATTTCACATCATTCACACAAATACCATCTACATGATTTAAAGCTCCGACTTTAAGTAGCAGAAGTTTAAAAACTTCAGAAGAAAATGTAAGAAAAATATCTTTTTGACCTTGAGGGCAGTGAAAGACTTCTTTAAAGAGACCCAGAAAGGAAAAACCCTCAAGGGAACATTTGATATTTGACTACATTCAAAGTAAAGCATTCTATTTGATCAGAGACAGTGCACAAGGCTAGGCTAGCAGAGACTAGGAGAAGATTTTTGCAAATCATATACTGCCAAATGATTACTGTCCATAATATACAAAGGATGACTACAAATCTTGAGAAAAAAAAAAGGTAAACAATCCACTGGAAGAATGGGCAAAGGAACAGAGCAGTTTGCAGAAGAAAATATAACAGCTAAGAAACCTATGAAATGATGTGGACATCACCAGTATCAGAAATATGCAAATTACAACTAACAATGAGACACCATTCATACCACTGATTAACAGGCATTTCAAAATACAAGATTTGGTGAGGATATGGGGAAGTAGGACTGTCATACACTGCTGGTGGGATGTAAATTGGTACAATTTCTCTGAAGAGAAGTTGAATAAAAGTGTAAGACAAATATAACATGCAGTGGAAATATACTCGCATGTCATGGCCTGGCTAATTCTCGAGTGGGAGGGAGGGCAATGGGGAGAAGGGGGTGTATTGCTTCAAAGGAATTGTAATGTTGTACATTGTTAAAGAAGACCCAAAGCAAATGTAGAAAAACGTACCAGCATTATTTAAATCTTTTGAGGATACGAGGATAATGTACCTATGTCCTGTACTTTTCTATTATTTTGCAATTTCTTTAGAGAAGAAGTTGATTTGAGAGGTTTGAGGACTGAAACAGTGATTTTCAGGACACTGGTAAGAACCTCTTCTCCTTCCCTCCAGAAATCTGTGTCCACATTGCTCTCATCCTCACTTATTTTATTTTACCTTAAATAACACCTCTCTCTAAATAAAAAATCTGTGTCCACATTGCTCTCATCCTCACTTATTTTATTTTACCTTAAATAACACCTCTCTCTAAATAAAGGCTCTCTCTGGCCTTTGACATTTCCTCCCTCCCTTCTTTGATTTATTTTTGTGCTGAGCATTTACTGTTATTTAACATGCTATATGTTGTTTGTATTTATCTCACTTAGCTCTCCATGGCAGGGTTTTCTGTCTGTCTGGTTCATTTCTATATTTGCAGCACCCCAAAGAGGGCCTGGCACAAAGTCAGACTCTCAGTAAATACATTTTTTAAGATTTTATTTATTTATTTGAGAGAGAGAGAGAGAGAGAGAAAGAGAGAACAAGTGGGGGAGGGGTAGAGGGACAAGCTGCCTCCCTGCTGAGCAGGGAGCTTGACTCAGGGCTGGATCCCAGGACCCCAGAACCATGACCTGAGCTGAAGGCAGATACTTAACTGATTGAGCCACCCAGTCGCCCTCACTAAATATTTTTGTTAAATGAGAGAACGAACAAATGAATTTTGGGTTCTGCTCCTAGACGGTAGAGAGCTACCTGAATCACTGAAAGATACAGGAGAGCCGAAGAGGCAGCCAGGACTGTGTTTGAACTTGACATTCATTTTGGAAGGGAAGGTGGCATATGCAAAAGTGAGGTCAGCAGGGAGTGTGAAATCAGGGAATAAAAGGACAGATGGGCCAAACCAAATTGAAACTGAATCCAACTGAGCACTGAGCTTCTGTATGTACAAATAGATGTACTTGGCTATCCGTCTTGCTGAAGAAATTTGACCAGTCATAACAAAGATGGCTCAATAAGGAAATTCTCTATATTTATTCTATGTTATTAAAAAAAAAAACAAACCCTACAATTCAATTAACTACCAAAGAGGTTCTGGACCTCAGAGAGGGATTAAAAGCTACTGTTTTATCTATAGTCTGTGACAGTATTAAGCAACTCTTACTGGTTTCCAATCATTAGACTTGACCCATCTGTTGTTTATCATTTATTGTGCAGGGGAAGGAAAGATTGGTTGTTAGAGCTAAAAATAGTATCAGCCATGTTGAATGGATCTTCATTGAAGAGTCTGATATTGAAAGAGATTTAAGGAATTAAGATATACATGTTTTCCTCTGTGTTAGGCTTTTGCTAAATATTTCTCTCAAGACTTAAGGTTTGCTTGCCATGGAGCTGAATGAACAAAAGTGTGTTCAGGGGACTCTAGTTCCTCAATTTTAGAATACCTATGATTCCATTGGTAGGTTTATTAAAATGAAGGATTTTTAGGGCTCTACCCGAGAGAGAGAGGTGATTCTGAATTTCCAGAGTGTGTAGGCCCAGGAATCTGAATTTTAAAGTTACCCTCCCCAGGTGATTCTGATGCAAAACGGGAGTGCAACACTTGGGAGAAAAATTGCTGTAGATGATTTGAACTTTTACTCAATCATCTCACTCTTTTGCCTGTGGACCGGATATGTGCAGGGTCGTGTTGGGTGCGTGGTAATAATACGTGTGGGTAAAGTAAGTGTGCCAACACGAGCAGTTGGAAAGCTGTAAATAAGACGCTTTTACCACAGAAAGAGCAGCCCATGAATAAATACTAAATGTGCTCCTGCAAGAAGCTGAAAATCTAACACAAAACAAACAGTGTATCAACTGGTGGGAAGATAAAAAAGGTATAAAGCATTCATGTCCTCTTGCTGCTGTAACGAATTACCACAAACTTAGTCACTTAACACAAATTCATTTTCTTACTGTTCCAGTGGTTAGTAATTCAAAATAAGTCTTATGGGATTAAAATCAAAATGTTAGCGGAGCTGGTTCCTGCATTGCCTTTCCAGCTTCTGCAGCTGTTTTCCTTCTACGCTCTGGTTCCTAGCATCTGCAGCTTTCTCTCTCTTTTCTGTCATCCTATTAAGCATTCTCCTTTTCTGTCCTCAAATCTCCCCCCCCCCCACCTCCGTCTTGTAAGGACATGGGTGATTCCATTGAGGGCCCACCCAAATAATCCAGGATGATCACCTCATCTCAGAATTCTTAATTGATCACAACTGCCAAGTCCCTTTAGGGAGCATTCACAGGTTCTGGGGATTGGGGTATGGCGTTCTGGGGGCCGTTATTCAGGCCGTTATTCAGTATATTAGAAAAATGTGACAACAGCATTGTGACTATGGCAAAGCCGTGTCCTTTCCTTGAAGTATCCGTAAGTAAGTGAACTTGTAAGCTCCATCATGAACTAGCAAATACTGTGCTTAGTAAATAAACGGGAAGTGATTTAGAAGAAGAGACTATACAGGTTGCCACAGTGCTAATTTCCTTGCCTGAGGCAAAATGCAGTTGGAAGGTGTAATCAATCTCTTATAACAGCATTTTAGTGCTGGAGCGGACAAGGACCTTCAAAGTTTATTGCCATTTTATGGGAGTCAGCAACATGTTGTTAGTCCCTACTGGGCGAATGGCCCTGTATTAGACATAGTAAGGAGTGAAAGGAGAAATTGGAAAGATGGACACAGTACTGAAAGAAGTTGTTGTCCTGTGGAGAGATGAGACAAACACACTTCAAACAGAGAGAGCCGATAAGCCCGAAGAGTAAAGGCTACTGGGTCCCAAAGGAACAGGTAGCAATGCTGTCTCAGAATCCTTAAGTCAGACACTCTGAAGGTGGAGGGAGGAAGCCAGTAGGGTCAGGCCCTTAAGAACCTTGCCCAGGGACGGTATTCTGCGTCTCCATGACAGGATTTGATAGGAAATGGATTTGAGTAGAAGGCTGGTACTTGGCCTCACTCGTGATGTGTTAGTACCGGTTCCCAGGATAGCTGTCACGGGGCTCTGGGACATGCACTCCACGGTGAGACTCCCGGAGAGGCCCTGATACTAGTTTCTGCGGTGCGTTTTGTGAGAATGGTCGGCTTTGAAGTAGTTGTGGGGTTGCTTTGGTCATGAGCTTCATTCCAAGTACCGTCCTAGGACTTTACTACCTCTCCATCACCGATTCTAAATTCTCCTCCTTCCCAGAATGAGTTCTTGGGCTGCAGGGGTGGAGGCTGCCTATTACTGGCTGTTCTCACTATAAAAGCTCCAGAACAAATTTTTCCCTTGTAATGAGCTTTTTGACGCACAGGCCTCCCTTTCTCAGTACATCTGAAATTCTGTTGCTTCAGTCCTCTCTCTTTGTCTTTTCCAGTTAGGTTACTCTGCTTCAGACGCTGAGGTGACTCTCAGTGGCTCAGAGCGCAACGGAGACCGTCCCCTTGATATGTCCGGGCTTCGCAAGTCCCTGTCTCCTGGGCCCACACAGCCTGCTGTACGCAGGCCAGCTCCCTCCCTAGGCCCCTCCCCACCTCCTCTTTATGTTTATTGGCTTGTGCTCTGAGCACCGATTCCTTATTTCTGTCAGAATTTTGTGTGTATTGATTTCCCTTTGGCTTCACATACACACACACACAAAGAAAATTATCTTCTGAATTTTAAATAAGACGAACACTCTTGGGCTTTTAGTTTCTTGTTTACACAATCCTTTCCTCTTGGTATCAATATATTTGTCTTCTACATAGTACCAGAAGCACCTACTCCCTTCTCCCTGGCTTGTTCTGTTTTACTGCTTTGTATGGAGAACCCCCAAATCAAATTATATTCACAGAGGCGAATTAATTCAGCTTTATTGGCTGAGAATTTAGTGACAACAACATCGTCGTTTTGCAGTTATTAAGAAAGAGACTGATTTTTCAGTTAGGTGGAAGGAAAAGTAAACTTATTATCATTACTGTAGTGATATTTCAAAGCCATGAAATAATTACTATGTCTTCCAAAGTTCCTAGTGTATTCCTGCCATGCAGAATTTTCTCAGAAGATAACTCTGGCAAACCAGAAAGTTTGTTTCACTTAATGCACCGAATTACAAATGTCAAATGAGAGAAAGTGTTATTCAAGTCTTTATTTAGCAGGTGTACTACTGTTGTAAATGTTTTCTCTTTTCTTCTTTGCTGTATGGCGTAACTATACACTGTTTCACATAATTATAGAGCAACCACTACAATTCACTTTTAACACAACAAATAATTAAAACAATCTAGAAGAAAGGCTTAGGCACAGAGAGATTTAGTTTCATTGTCCTTTAATGTGACTTGATGACTATAAAAAAACCTATAAAAAAAACTTCAAAATTTCAAAATTTTCATCTATAAAATCAGAATGTACTGCTAACTCCATGCTTCTCCTACAGATGTTATTCTTTTTTTAAAGATAAAAGAGAAAATCTATGAATTGTTTTAAATTATTAAAAGAAAGTCTGAAAAATTATTTAGTATATGATTTTAAAATATTTCTGACAATTGCATGTGTTTGCTGACACTTTTTGCATTATATTACAATTATATATGTATTTTTACCTTTCCTTTGAAATCTTTACAGCAGTGAAAGATGAACATTATATGTAAGATTTTAAACAGTTGCTTGCTTTCCTTTATTTCCCTGGTGCTCTGTCCCTATTCTGCTCATCACCATCTCTGTAGAGAGGATTCCTCTGAAAAGACAATGTAAATTAGATCTACTTTATTATTCTCAATTATAAGACTTTGTTGCTGTTTCTCCCCACAGGACCAGGAGCTCCTTGAGAAAAGAGACCGTTTCTCTTTTGCTTACCTTTGGACACTCAGCATGTGAACAGTGGCTTGACCATTAATGGATGCTTATTAAAATATTAACTGAATAAATAAATGTCCTATGGATGAAATCCTTAATTAGTCTTTGATGTTATTATTATAAATTGCACAGCTCTCAGAGACAAAGTCAATTTGAATTTTCTAAAGTTCCCTTGCATTATGACTCCCTTCCATAGGATAGTCTATCTGAATAATGGCAAAAGCTGACCCCAGTGCTGTTTCTCCTACCCTTAAGAGCACAGATGGCATTTCACAGATCTGCCAGCTGCAGATGTGGTCTCAGGGTTCATCCCAACGTGTCCTCTAAGCAGCCACTCTCAGTTTTCAGGATAGTTGAGACTTAATTGCTATCCCTGTTTTTATGACAAATGGATTTGAGATAACTGCCTTTAACATTTTTCCCCTTCAAAGATTAAAATACTTAAAATCTTATAAAGAGAGAAACAACTATACTTTAAATATAGAGAGTCCATTAAACTACGAGGTAAAGGCCCCTGAGTCCAATAGATATCCCCCTAGGAACACGTTCCTATTTTGAGCATTCAAATGTTCTAAGAGACCAAAAATATGTCACTCTTACACCTTAGTTCATTGCTATGATGTATTACTACATCATAAGAATATTTTCCAAAGCCAGCTTCTTCTATTCCATATTGGTTACTAAAGTTATTTTGGTCTAATTGGTGTCAAGCTCATGGGCAGTTAGTGGGGGGGAAAAAAGGAGGTACAATCAATAAAGGATGTTAGCTGAGCAGTTGGTATGCATGTGTTTCCAGGGGATGTGAATTGAGATATTCCAATCTCTCAGGCATAATATAAACAGGTCATGATAAACTATTATCCCTGGAAAGAACTTGGAACAACGACCTGGAAAAGTTAACTGACTTTCACAAGTTGACAGAAGTAGTTAGGGAGAAAGCAGAGTTTCACATCTCTGCATGTTCCTTGTGTTGTATCCTTTCCACTGGACTAAATGGGCAGTTTGGTTTATACTGGTTGTTGGAAGAAGCTCTGCATAGGGAGAGAAAAGCCCTGGTAAGTGATTCACATTTTTAGAGCTGGGCTCTTATCATGGAATATCAGAAAATTGAAATAAGCAGGTGTAATAAAATTATATTTCATTGCTTTTGAGTGATAGCTGTATTTATGAAGACTATGTTATGATTCTATGTTATGATTAAGTGGAACTTTGTTCTTCTGAAAGAAGAAAACAACTGTGTTTTTTTTTCACAGTGTAAAATGAATTATTGTATGGTAAACTCCTGACTAACCACACAAAAATTATCCAGTTGATGATGTATTTTGAACTGTTCCCCTCATCCTTCAACTGGATCTCCTTTGTTCCAACAGGGCACTGGTGTGGGATGGGTATAAACAAGGTAAATGATTGTCCGTAAGTGAGAATGTGACTATAATTGACTTTATTTGGTAACCAAAGAAGCAGACAGAATGTTAGGACTAGTTGAATAAATCCATCCATTTTTTTTTCTGTATCCCACTGCCGTCTCTCCAGTCCAAACCATAATCATATTTTACTAGGACTTCTGCAATAGTCTAACTCATTTCCTTCTACATTTTCCGATTCCTTTCTAGCTCATCATCCTCACTGCAGTGGTGTAATCTGGTTTTTTCTTTGTTTCAGTGACACTTTTCCCTGCTTTAATATTTTTTTGCCTTTTTCTGCTTTTGGAATGAGCTCTCAATTACAAAACATCAAAGGCCATTAAAAAATGCCAGCTCTTGGCATACCATGGAGATGCTCACAAGTAGGGACAGGTAGCAGCAGCAGGTGGCAAAAGGAGGGAAGTGATTAAAGCAGGGGTTACAAATGTTCACAGAAAGCTAAAACTATCCAACAGGTCGTGCCCTAATGTCAGCACAGGTTAGATAATTCACCACCTTGGTGTGTGGTTTCAGTGTGTTTGGGCTCAGATTTTACAAGGCAATAGAATTTCTTCTAGTTAAGAGTTCTTGGCTTGCACCAATCACAGGGTGGCCAGAGAGCACTAGACAAGTAACCCACATCATGTATTTAATACGTGCCGCCCTCCTCCTATCTAGTAACCATCAGTTTGTTCTCTTTAGTTAAGAGTCTCTTTCTTGGTTCTTTCTCTTTTTCCCTTTGCTTATTTGTTTTGTCTCTTAAATTCTACCTGTGAATGAAATCATATGGTATTTGTCTTTCTCTGACTGGCTTATATCACTTAACATAATACTCTAGCTCCATCCATGTCACTGCAGATAGTAAGATTTTATTCTTTTTGATGGTAAGATATTTGTGTGTGTGTGTGTGTGTGTGTGTGTGTGTGTGTGTGTGTGTGTGTGTGTGTGACATCTTCTTTATCCATTCATCAGTCAATGGACACTTGGGCTGTTTCCATAATTTGGCTGTTGTAGATAATGCTGCTGTGAGCATCAGGATGCTGTGTCCCTTTGAATTAGCATTTTTGCATTCTTTGGGTAAATATCTATAGTGCAATTGCTGGATCATAGGGTAATTCTGTTTTTAACTTTCTGCAGAATCTCCATACTGTTTTCCAGAGTAGCTGTACCAGTTGCATTCCCACCAACAGTGCAAGAGAGTTCCCCTTTTTCCACATCCTTGCCAACACCTGTTGTTTCTTGTGTTGTTGATTTTAGCCATTCTGACAGTTGTGAGGTGATACCTCATTGTAGTTTGATTTATATTTCCCTGATGATGAGTGATGTTGAGATCTTTTCACCATCTGTATATCTTCTTTGGAAAAATGCCTGTTCATGTCTTCTGCTCATTTTTATTTTGATTATTTGGTTTTTGGGTGTTGACCTTTATAAATTTTTTGTATATTCTGTATACTAACCCTTCATCAGATATGTCATTTGCAAATATCTTCTCCCATTCTGCAGGTTGCCTTTTAGTTTTACTGATTGTTTCCTTCACTGTGAAGAGCTTTTTATTTTGATGAAGTCCTAACAATTTACTTTTGCCTCTGTTTCTCTTGCTTTAGGAGACATATCTAGTAAGAAGTTGCTACTGCTAATGTCAAAGAGGTTACTGCCCATGTTCTTCTCTAGGGTTTTAATGGTTTCCTGTTTCATATTTAGGTCTTTCATCCATTTTGAACTTATTTTGTGTATGGTATAAGAAAGTGATCCAGTTTCATTCTTTTGTGTGTTGCTGTCCAGTTTTCCCAGCACCATTTTTTGAAGAGATTTTTTTTCCCCATTGGATATTCTTTCCTGCTTAGTTGAAGATTAATTGACCATATATTGTGGGCTTAATTCTGGGTGTTCTGTTCTGTTTTATTGATCCTTATGTCTGTTTTTTTTTGCCAGTCCCATACTGTTTTGATCATTGCAGCTTTGTAATATAACTTGAAGTTACTTCCTGCTTTGCTTTTCTTTCTCAAAGTTGCTTTGGCTATTTTGGGTGTTTTGTGGTTTCATACATATTTTAGGATTGCTTGTTGTAGTTATGTAAAAAATGCTGTTGTTATTTTAATAGAGATTGCATTAAATGTGTAGATTGCTTTAGGTAGTATAGACATTTTTTTTCAGATTTGGAAAATCTGAACGTTTATTATGATAAATAATAGCTTTGGTAACTTGTGGCTATTACAAGTATTAATGTTAAAAACTGTGCCTGTGACAAATGGGAAATTATGTAGCCAGGGTAACACGTGTGCTGGCATTGCCTATGATGACATTGTTGGGTTAGTTCCCTTTAATAGGTTAATATATCTTAGTATTGACTAATTGTTAAAATGCTTTCACATAAATGTTCTTTTTAAAAATTTTTCCTCCTATTTCCTGATTTAGAATCTTTTTAAAAAATTAATACATAATGTATTATTTGTTTTTGGGGTACAGGTCTGTGATTCATCGGTCTTATGTAATACCTAGTGCTCATTATAGCACACACCCTCCCCAGTGTCCATCATCCAGTTATCACATCCCTCCATCCCACTCCCCATCAGCAACCCTCAGTTTGTTTCCTATGATTAAGAGTCTCTTCTTGGTAGTATAGACATTTTAGCAATATTCTTCCAATCCATGACAATGGAATGTTTTTCCATTTCTATATGTCATCTTCAATTTCTTTCATCAGTGTTTTATAGTTTTCAAACTACAAGTCTTTCACCTCTTTGATTAGGTTTATTCCTAGGTTTCTCATTATTTTTGGTGCAATTGTAAATGGGATCGATTCCTTAGTTTCTCTTTGCAGTGATGTAATCTGTTAAAACCTAATTCTGATTGTCATTTTGTGCCTTAAAATCTTGTCTGTGCCCATAGTATTAAATTAAATTCTTAGTATTAAATTCTTTCTGAAATGCAAAAGTAATTTTGTTGTTTTCTGGCTTAATATTTACCAATGAAGTGCCATCATTACTATAATAAAATGCCAATGTTTGTTACTAATTTTAAAATCACTTATTATTTGGTCAACATTGTTGCCTTAGCACATAATGTTATTTTGGTCTGGGATTTCCACTTCGTAGCTTACTACATTCAGCTTATCTTTCAAGATCTAGGTGAAATGTCCCCTCCTTCTGAGAATCCCACAGTTTTGTCAAAGGGTTCCTGTTACATACTCCCTTAGGACCTGCACACACCTGTGGAGTTAATTCATTCCTTTATCAAAGGTTTATTGAATGTCTACTATGCACAAGATACTTGAGAAGTAAATTGAACAAAATATTTTGACCTCCAAAGTGGCACTTTCACATAGTTAGAATTAATAGGTAAAAATCTTTGTTCTCATGCAACTCATATTCTTGGGGAAAAAAGCAACAAGAAGCAAAACAAATAAGTAAAACATATGTTTTGTTAAATGGTGATAAATGTTACAGGAAACAATAAAGCAAGGAAGGGAGTCCTGAAGTGAGAGGAAAGACTTCTCAGAAACAGGAGGTATTGGGACAAGTATCTAAAAGAGGAGGGGATAAGTCATGGAGATACCCAAGGGAAAACTCAAAGCCTTGACAGAGGAATCTCTGGTGTGTTTGAGGAATGGCAAGGAAGCTAGTGTATGAGTTGAGTAAGGTTAATGTGGAAGAAAGTAGTAGGAAATGAGGCCAGAGAGGTTAAGGAGACTAGATTTTTATAGGGATTTTGGGACCCTTATAGAAACCTGGGCTTTTTCTCTGAATGAGATGGCAGGTCACTGGAAGAGGAAAAACAGAAGAGTGATATGATTTGATGTTCATTTTGAAAGGAACATTTTGGTTGCTGTGTAGAGAACTGACTGAAGGGAGAAGGAATGAGACATCAGTAGAGAGCCAAAGGATTTAATAACCAATTGAATGTGGAATGTAAGAGAAAGAAGGAAAGAAGGATAAGGTTGAGGAATTGGCCTTGGGCAGCTGGATGGAAAGAATTTAAAGGGAACATATGTGTGTCTGTGAGAGAGAGAGGGAGAGAGAATAGAAGAGAAGAGGAGAGGAGAGGAGATCTGGTATCTGGTTTCAAACATGTTAAGCTTGAGATGCCTTTTAGATATCCAAGTGCAGATATCCAATGGGCAGCTAGATTAATGAGTCTGAAAGCTTGAAATAGGTCTTCAGCATCTAATATTTGTAATCACGAGACTAAATGTTACCACCAAGATAACAAACATAGGCAGAAAAGTGAAGATGTCTATGGATTGATACCTGGGACCCTCCAAAATTAAGTGATGAAAGGGATGAGGATGAGGAAGAGTCATTGAGGAGACTGAGAAGGAGTAGTTAATGAGATAGAAGAAAAAGTAAGATGAAAGCCAAGGGAAGAAAATGGTTCAAGGAGGGGAAACAGTGGTTTAAGGAGGGTGAAGCAGTTGAAGACTAGAATCTGACTGTTGGATTTGGCAACCTGGGGCCATTAGTGATCTCAGTAAAAGAACACTTTTGGGATATAGTAGGGATGAACATTGTTGGTATATAATGGGGATGAAAGCCCTATTGCAGTGAGTTCAAGAAGGATTAGAAGCAGGCAGTATAAATAGACAACCATCTTACTTACTATCTCATGGTGTAAGGGCTATTTTCCTTCTGAAAAGTGTTTTAGTTTGGATTTTAACTTATATGTTCATACTAACTATATGGAAAACTCAAAGGCATTGCTGGAAACCATAGCTGGAGAAACTGTGCTCAAGAAAAATTTTTTGTTTGAAAACATAGGAAACAATACAGAGTATATGCTAATGAAAATTATCCAGTTTGGAGGCATAAATTGGTGATGTAGGAGATAAAGGAGAGAAGTTTGGGCATGATGTTCAAAAAGGCAAGAAGAGATAAAGTGTGTGTGGGAGGGCTTGGCCTCATGTAGGAGCTTAGTCAGTTAATTCTTTGTAATGGGGAAAGGTAGAATACACTGTTACATTGCTCACATTATATGTTTGTTGTGGATTTGTTTGTTTTCCACATACTATGAACCTCTTAAGAGTAGTAGGTGTAAATGTCTCATTCATTTTGTGGTAGGAATGTGTATTGTTCTATTTATATCCCTGGCACACAGAGCAATGTGTACAATGCCTGGTACACAGAAGGCATGCAATAAATGTTTGAATGGAGCAAATAAAATCACCGTGCTAAGCTGTGTATGTTTTATCTTCTCATGAAGATTGGATTATTTCCATCAAATCTTGACAAACAGATTGATTTAATTGTTTCTCTTATCTGGGCCTACAAATAGGTTAACCAACTGGTAGAGTTGATTGATGGGAATGGCTGTGTTTCTACTAAAATCAATGATGCTTTGTAGGAATAAAATCAGCAACCTTTTGCTGTATCATTTTACAGTGGTCCTGGTTATAGTTTCAACATGAATTTACTCTTTACTTCACCTTTGAGCCTTCTGAAAGCTATCCATTCTTCCTCAGAATACATTTGTTATTTTAGTTTACCATTAATATGGCATATATCATTATCTGTTATCATCTAACTTACTGAGTCCATGGGAAACTCTTTGAGAATGGGGACTATACCTTCATTGCTTTTTTTCCCCTCAAAATCATTTGTACAATCTCTGGTTAGAAAACATGGCTTCATCACTAAATCAAAAATCATTAGTCTAGGCCCTGGTGCAAGTTAGATGCCAAATAAATATTTGTTGAGTGAATGACTACATGAGTAAACGATTATTGTCTGTGGTATATGCTGATGATGCCAGGACCAGATTTCCTTTCCTGTTTGATGTGCCTATCTCCCAGCTTTTCATTACTTTGCTCCTAGTAGCTCACACCTAAGTCTTTTTCCAGAGGGCTGTCTTTGGGCCACTGGAGCTACATCACCTAAATGCTCCAAGAACAAGAAGTCCTTGGGATTTTAGGCCTTGCCCTTAGTAACCAGTATCCAATGACTGAGATGCAAAGTATGGAGGTTTAGCTCTCATGCCTCAGTGCAGTGCAAACTTGCAAGTGCAGTTTATACTCTAGAGCTCCCTGTGGGATCAGGCTAAGGCCAGGACTTTGCCTAAAATTGCATGCAACCTTCCTTGACTTCTTAGCCTCCCTTATCTTTCTTGCCTTGCTCTCTTATAGGTTTCTCTGAAGAACACTTTCTTAGTGACTCACTTGCATGCTCACCCTTTCCTTAGGGTTTGCTTCTTGGGAACTTTACTTAAGACAGTGCCTATTTATAATCAGTTAATGTCAGGGTCAGGGAATCATGTCCACACTCTCTCTGAGAGTTAAGTTCTGCTGTTGCAGCTGGTAGTTCCTGATAGTTTTTGGTTTTATATTACTGCCAACTAAAAGTGAAGGTGACTGTGAACTAAATTTGATATTTGATTTGGTTGTTGGGTAGGAAGTACCTTCACTATTTCAGTAAATAATTGTTATTGAATTTAGTAAATACTTTATTGAGTTACGGTTCTTTCTAACATCAAGTCAGAATGCATTTTTCTTAACTTTCTACTCTTTGTGTTTGTATACGTCGCTGTTCTCTCTCCTTAAGCAAGGATAACAGAATTAATTGTATAATCAATTTTCATATGATTGAGTACAGCTTTCCTTCGTCTTCCTGTTGAATATAAATACCCATTTCCACATACTGAGTAAACCATTTATTTTATTTTTGTAGTGATTTGAAAAGAACACAAACTCCTTTATCTGTAAAATGGGATTGGAAATAATGTGTTTTAGAACTTAAAAGCACTTTAGTCAACACCTTCATTTTATAAGTGAGAACATTTGAAGCCCAAAGAGGTTAAGTAATTTGTTCAATATCACCCAGCTTGCTTAGTGGCATAGCAGGACTAACGCCCAACTCCCTGACTGCTGTGTTCTCCACTGCTCTACAAAATGCTTATTTCTTATTCGCAGAATTGATATGAGGATTAGGGGCCACATCTGTGAAAAATAAATTTAGCCTTTAGGAAGAAAGATGCTGGATAGCTTTATGAAATCTTCATGTAAACTAATCTCATTTTAACCTTTTCTGTACAATTGTTAGTTTTGTTCAGTTTGTGTTATTTGCCTCAGGCTTCTTTTTGACCAAGGACTAGATAATATACAGGGTTTGATTTAAAAATCAATATTAAGTATCCAAATTGTATTAGAAATATGAAATACTTCAGCTGGTTTTGAAGCTGGGAGCAGTTGTAGCCAGACTTCCAGAATGGCGGTCATTTATGTATGGAAAAAGTTTGCTATTCCTACTTTGCATATTGGGAATTAGGACATTTGGGTCCAAAGAAAAGAAGGAAGCATAAATTATATTTTGTTCAGTCTAGTAATACTTCCAAAGCTGATGCAATGTGCCTTTAACAAACCATGAATTTTCTCTCCTGTGGAGCCACCATATCCTGCCTACTTAGAGCATAGTTAGGGAACCATTATACTAATCCACCATACCTTCATATCTCTAGCAAGCACATGTAAGTGATAACTTGAATATTTACTTTGATGCAAGGTGTATAAATCTTCTCTATGTCATCTTGTAAAGTGAGGAAATTGTGACTTGTTCAACTTGGTTACTTTAATTGTTCAAGTTTGGTTCTTTCCGCCACAGCATGCTTTGATATATGAATAGGAATACTGTTTAATTTTTGTAGTATTCACAGTGATTTGTGTAGATTCATAATATGCAGGGAAGATAAAATTTGAATACCAAAAGGCTAAAGTAACTTTTATATATATTTTTAATTAGGTACGATTATATGCAAGACCCGATGCTATCAGAAGAGGATCTGGGGACTATGCTCTCCATATAACAAAGAGATTAATAGAATTTTATGAAGACTACTTTAAAGTGCCCTATTCCTTGCCAAAACTAGGTAAGTATTTTCTTGATTATTTTACTGGAAGGGATCCTTGAAGGTAGAAATTTGTCTTCATGCATTTATTTGACACATGAAAATTCCAAGAATTATATTTTTAGAGAAGATGAACATGAAAAATAATTTCTTCTGAAGAGATAAAATAAAACTTAAGCTTCTTAAATCTTGCCAAGAATTCCTCGTAGGAATTAAGAAAGGCATTAGGTAAGTTTAGGTTTCCAAAAGATAACTCAGGTAGCTATAATTCATTGAGTATGTGCTCTGGAGGGGTGCTTGCTAACATCTCATTTAATCCTCAAGTACTAGATGGATAGGTACTGTTAGAACATTTTCCACTCAAGGGACTTGATATCCAGGGAATCTTTCATTCAGATAGCCAGTAAGTGGTGGAGCTGGGATTTCAAGCGAAGTCTTGATGACTCCCAGAACTCTTTGATGTTTTACACTGAGAAGACACTCATTATTTTCTCTTTCCTAATTCTCAGATCTTGGACCACAATGTATTAATTATACCCTCACATTTATTTTTGTGTGGTCATATTTCAGTACAATTGTAGCAAGTAGAATAAAAACAAAAGAGAAGGGAAATTGTACAATGGAGATTATGTTCATCATGAATACTTTGACTTTTCTTCCTTTTACAAAGACAGTATGCTCAATAGTTGTTTGTTGAATGAATAAATGAATTTTATTATCCTAATCTGAGTGAAGCTCCTGCTTTTGAAAGGGAGTGAACAATGAATTTCCAGGAAGTTAGAAAGGGTACATGTACCCATTAGAAACACTGAAGTTATTTTTCCTTTTCAGAAAACCCATTTTGAAATAGTACATCACAGCAGTCTTTTGTTCCTCCTCCCCCCCAACATTTTTCCTTCCCAAGAACATTTTTGATCAGCACACACATAAAAGTGATCGCTCATTGGTGAGAATAAAGTGCTTACCTGATCAAAAGTGTTGGTATTTGAACCACAGGTTCCTCTCTCAGGAGAACTGGGCCTATTTTATTAAAGTAACTGCCTGCTGTGTAGCTTTATTGGTCTTACAATGAGTAGCTTAGAAAGTAGGTAGAATAGTTGATATTGTTACCAAAATGGGTGTGGCATACAATTTTAAGGAATGATATTACAAAATTCTGAGGTCTTTTTGAAATATGTGCTCTTAGAATGCATGCAATTTTATTTCAAATTTCTAAACAAAATTGTATTTCACATAGGATCTATATTTAGTTTAGTTTTCTTCTGTCTTCTTTCCTTCTTTCTCTTTTTCCCCCCTGTATCAACTTCCCTGTTAGAATCTGTTACACTGAAATCTCCCTGGTAGGCACCCAAGGCAGGAAGGACTCTCTGACCTCATTTGCATGGGAGGTGACACGGTTCTCTACTCCAGGTAAAACCAGCTGGGAACTTCCCAGCTTGACCCTAATGTAAAATTCACAAGTGCTTATGTTGCAAGTTCAGCAAGAAAAATAAAATGTGGATCTTTGTCCCCTTCAGACCAGTAATTAGTAGAGGAACTCAATTTATAACTTCAGGGGGTTCGATGTAACTGTCAGCTTGCAGCAGGAAGCATTTCTGTTCCTCTCTTTCACTCACAATTGAACCATGCAGGCTTTCACCTGGTAGAAAAGAGCTTTGTTCACTGTTACTATTACTATTTAAGCTCCTTACGGTATATATAATTGAATGATTTGACTTACCCCAGCACACTCCTTTGTAGGTAACTAGGGGAATTACCACAGCCCATGGCACTTTATAAAATTCATTTTTTTTAAAGATTTTATTTATTTATTTGACAGAGATCACAAGTAGGCAGAGAGGCAGGCAGAGAGAGAGGAGGAAGCAGGCTCTGCTGAGCAGAGAGCCCGATGCGGGGCTCGATCCCAGGACCCTGGGATTATGACCTGAGCTGAAGGCAGAGGCTTAACCCACTGAGCCACCCAGGCACCCCATAAAATTCCTTTTAAAGTTCTACTTATTTTATATATCTATAGATATTTAGTTCTACATATTAATGAATTTATGAGTATGTTTTCTATTAAATACTCCCTACATAAAATTCCTAAACACAGAAGCATTTTGACAAATCCTTACTTTCTGTTGTATGTAATGATTATATAAGTTCAGTGGAAACCAATCAGTCTTTCTTAAAGGTGCTTGTATGTGTATCCTAGATGTCAGCTGCATCTGCCTTGAAGCCTTCAAATCTACCTAGAATGGTTTCCAAGACCTAGTCTACCCTCTCTTCCTCCCCCCTTCTATCTTTCCTTCCATTCTTCCTTTCTTCTTTCCCTTCCTCCTTTCTTCCTTCCCTCATTTATTTAATATGCACTATTGAGTGCCCCCACCATGGGCACTTTTCTGTGTGATGGGGTTACAACAGTGAATAAAAAGGCAAAAATCCCTTTCCTTCTGGGGCTTATGTTCTGTTAGGTAGAGACAGACATTCAAGCAATTATTAACACATGTAGTATATCAAATGGAGATAAAGTGCAATTACAAATAAAGCTAGAATAGAGGTATAAGAAATGTGGGGGGGCAGGTGAGGCAGGGGAATGGAGCTGAAGTTTTAAAATGAGTGAATACAGAAGGCTTCATTTGGAAGCCAACTTTTTTTTTTTTTAAAGATTTTATTTATTCATTTGTCAGAGAGAGAGAGAGAGAGAGGGAGAACACAAGCAGGGGAGCAGCAGGCAGAGGCAGAGAGAGAAGCAGGCTCCCTGCTGAGCAAGGAGCCCGATGCGGGACTCGATCCCAGGACCTCGGGATCATGACCTGAGCCGAAGGCAGCGGCTTAACCAACTGAGCCACCCAGGTGTCCCGGAAGCCAACTTTTGAGCAAAGAACCCAAGGCAGTGAAGGAGCAAGCCAAATGGAGATTGTGGGACAAGGATATAGGTATATAGGCAAAGGTAACAAAGTACCCAGACTTGGAGATGGAAACTTGGTATATTTGAGGAACACAAGGAGGCAAGTAGGCAAGTATGACTAGAACAGGGGGAGTAAATGGGTGAGAAAGGAGATGAGGTTTAGGAAGGAGTAAAGGGGTGGGTAATCTATCATGTAGAGTCAGCAGGCCATGGTAAGGGCTCTAGCTTTTTTTTTTTTTTTTTTCCTTTTCTTTCTTTCTTTCTTTCTTTTTTTTTCTTTTCCTTTTCCCTTTTTTTCTTTTTTTTTCCCTGGGTGAGATGGAAAGCTATTGGTCACTTTTGAGCTCAGCCTTTACAACAAGACTAGCTCCCAGTGTCAGTAGTGCTGAGGTTGAGAGACCCTGATGAAGGGGAAAGGCCAGAGCATGAAAAACATTTAAGAGGCTCCAGCAAAATTCAGGCAAAATATATTTGATGGTTGCTTAGATTAAGATGTTAACAGTGAGGTGGTTGGAAATGGTCCAATTCTTGATACATATTTCAAACAGACACAAAATATTTGCCAATGAACAGAATGAGGGATGAGAGAGAGGTACCAAGGACAGCTCCAAGTTTTTTGGTTTTGGCTTGAGAATGAGAAAGATGGAATTGCCTTTTACTGAGACAGAATGATTGTGGAAGGAGATGCTTTTTGATACTGATGTGTCTGTTAAACATTTAAGTAGCACCTTGATGTCTGAAAGGAATTCAAATAGATAGTTGAATTTATAGATATGGGGTTTGGGTGAATAATCTGGCTAGAGATATCCATTTGACAGTGTATGATGATACAGGAAGCTATGAGGTTGGATGGGCTTGCCAGGGCTGTGAGAGCAGATAGAAAAGAGAATAGAAACAAGGAGGGACTGATCCAATATTTAGAGGTTAAGGACGTTAAGAGCCAGTAAAGGCTATGGAGAAGGAGCAACTGGTTGATGCACTAAGAAAACAGGTATCCACAGTACTTCTGGGCATCTAGTGAAGAATTTAAAATATAAGCAGATGGGAAATTGTGGGAAGTCAAGTTGGATGGAGACTGAGAATTGACTATTTACTGAACCTAGCCAGGTGAACCTCATAGGGACCTTGACAAGAGCAGTTTCAGGGCAAAGTCCTGATGAATGTATTCAGGAATAAATGGGGGTGAGAACTGGCAGGAGATACAGTGACTAGAGTCAGTGAGTTTAGATGATAGATTGGCACTTCTGAAAATTCCCCATGGAGAATATTCCTCCGGGAATAAAGGGGGAAGAGAGAAATATTTGTATTCAGGCTAATACTGCTCACCTCTGGATAAGAGTTGTTTCTGTGAACTGGTAGCTTTTAGATCTGTTCCTGTCCCAAACCATGTCAAGGGAGACATGGATATTGCCTTTCTTTGATTTGCATTAGAAAACCAAAAATCAAAACAAGTAAGAAAACTCTCTCCCGTTAACCTGCTACTACTGATGCGTGGGAGGTGATGTGTGCATGTGTGAATGCTGAGGTGTTATGTTGCAAAACCCAAAATGAAACCACACAAACTCATAAAATGTAATGTTGGGTCTTTCTTTCCTTAAAAGTCACTTTGCTGTTCTGTC
This sequence comes from Lutra lutra, assembly GCF_902655055.1. Classification (NCBI taxonomy): domain Eukaryota; kingdom Metazoa; phylum Chordata; class Mammalia; order Carnivora; family Mustelidae; genus Lutra; species Lutra lutra. The sequence continues at coordinate 99,319,953 of NC_062285.1, forward strand.
ATAAATTCTGCAACAGCTTCTCTGTCACTAAGTTCTTTTTCATTTCTAATGCTGAATTGTTTAACTTCCTCTACTGTGGCATCATCTCATGCTGGCTCATCTCTAAGGATTTGAGTTTCCGCTCGAAGTGGTTTATCAGAATGGTTCCTAAGAGGAATTCTCATACTTGCTGTTAGGACAGTAATTTATTCTCCTTTTTGCACAAAGACATCCCTTTAATATTTTAAGCCAAAATAGGCAGCCAGTGTACACTGTATGAGAATTCGTTTTTAAAGTCTCTGAATTAGGTAATTAAAACTTATTTGTATGGGGTTTGTAGAGATTTCCTCTTTATTGGTATTAGGTTATAATGAAAGGTATAGACTCTAGAGGAGACAATACAGGAAGACATTCTATTACTGTGTGCCCTATTTTCCCAAGAATTTTCAGAGGTATGGAAGTTTACTTTAAAACAAGCTTATTGTAGATGTATAAAGAATTAAGTTATCTTTCTTCTTATCTCAAAAACATTGACCAGAGCTACAAAAGTGAATGGGTTTGTATTTACAAAATATGCGCCACTCTTAAGGACTTTGTACATTCTAAACCATTTACTTTTTTTTTCACAACCTTTTGAGGTAGTACCTGTTACTTTCTCATTTTCCATGTGAGGAAATTTGGGGACTGAGTGACTACATAATGTCCTCAGTTCACACAGCAGGAATTAGTGGATTTGTAATTCAAGCCCAGGCTGTCTAGCTCCAAAGCCTTGAGATTCTGCTGATATGGACCCCAGAAATGTTGAGAATTCTGAGGGTTAAATATGGACTACCTTAATAAGCTAGATAATCTGATTGCTGGAGGAATAATGTAATAGCTATTTTTCTTAATTTCATTTGATGTTAAAAGTAATATATGGACCTTGTAGAAAATTTGGGGACACGTTAAAATTAAAGAAGCACATATTTTATAACTCACAATGTCATCAACTAGTAGAAGATATATTTGAATATTCTATTTTATTTTTAAATTTTAATTCCAGTATAGTTAACATACGATGTTATATTAGTTTTTTGTGTACCATATAGTGATTCAACACTTCCATACATCCCCCAGTGGTCATCCTGACAAATGCACTCCTTAATTCCCATTTTTTTCTTTTTTAAAGATTTTATTTATTTATTTGACAGACAGAGATCACAAGCAGGCAGAGAGGCAGGCAGAGAGAGGGGGAAAGCATACTCTCTGCTGAGCAGAGAGCCCTATTTGGGGCTCGATTCCAGGACCCTGAGATCACGACCTGAGCCTAAGGCAGTGGCTTTAACCCACTGAGCCTGAGCCAGGCACCCCTAATTCCCATCTTTTATTTTATCCATCCCCCACTCTACATTTGAATATTTTAAATGTTTTCCTCATCATAGCTGCTTTATAAGTTAATTAGGTGGCAGGTAAAGTGACTCAGATTTGTGTTAGAGTATTTTATTATTCATCCTATTTATATTTCAATTAACTATGGCAGATAGTTTTTAGTTTCCTTTTGCTCCTATTTTGTAATTTGTAAATCAATAAGTTTTGTAAAGGAGTTTGCTTGATTGCTTCTTTTCAGTATACTGTGCTTTTTTGAAGAATTCATTACCTACTTGGCACAGTGCTGTGATTGTAGAAAGAGCTACAGGTATTTTGTAACAAGAATTTCTAGCCTCAAGGAGATTGTGGTTTTATTGACGAGAGAATACAGTATTTACTAAAATTAATGGATTAGAGACTCACACAATAAGGAATATAATCAAACACTGAAATTTTGTAGAGCAAAAATATAGTACCATGTTAAGTTAAGAAATGTGGGATCGTTGCACAATGCTATAGGCATGAAATGCACATAAAAAGAAGCTTTATCTTTACTTGAGTCCTGAAAAAAGAAATACATTTAATTGGAGGGGGAGAAGTCTTTTGAGATTTGTGCGCTAGGGAAAGCCCATGGATACGTTGGGCTTTATGTATCATGTTGATAGTCTATTTTTCTATAATAGAATAAGTTATGGGATAACTTGTGGGATAAAAGGCCTTTGAAGTTCATGAATAGGAGAGCCTAGCTTGAATGCTTGCATTTTAAGCTGTCACGGATACATTCATTTTTTTATTGTAGTGGTGGTGATGACGGTGATGATGATGATGACAGTGGGCTATCTGCAAGTAGTAAAGCTTTGGAGATATTTCCTTCATAAAATATTTGTATTGGCTGCTAAGTATTTCCCTCTCTGTGGTTATGTATCTTTTTCTTTATTTTTTATTATTTTAAAGATTTTATTTATTTGTGAGAGAGAGAGAGCCTGGGGCGGGTGGGAAGAGCAAAGGGAGAAGGACAAGCAGACTCCACGCTAAGTGTGGAGCCCAAAGTGGGGCTCGATTCCCCCCACCCTGAGATCATGACCTCAGCCAAAATCAAGAGCTGGATGCTTAAGGTGGCTCAGTGGGTTAAGCATCTGCCTTTGGCTCAGGTCATGATCCCAGGGTCCTGCCAACCAACCCTGCATCAGGCTCCCTGCTCTGCAGAGTCTGCTTCTCCCTCTCCCACTCCCCTGCTTGTGTTCCCTGTGTCTCTTTCTCTCTGTCAAAGAAATAAATAAAATCTCTAAAACAAACCAAAAAAACAAAAACCAACAGGAGTTGGACGCTTAACCAATTGAGCCACCCATGCGCCCTGTATCTATTTTCTGTAAGTAGTAGATATATTTGTTGTTTCTAATTTGAAATGATAATCATATAATCCTATTTCCATCTTAGTATTACACCTTATACCTCAGTTATTATTTGAGACTTCATTTTTTAAAAAAAGTATGACTTTTTTTTTTAACCTTGCTTTTGTTTAGGTAAACATGGAGTACTATGTATGCATTTATTGACTCAAGTAATACTGCTTTTAAAAATAAAATCTCTAGAGTTTCTTTATATAGACTGTTCTAATTATGTATAACATCAATTTACTCTCAAGATGCTTTTTTCAACCAGAATTCCTAAAAATATTTGGAGTTATACTGGATCTGTTTAATTCTATGGTTTTTTTAGTGGAAACTAATGTAAGGCTTTCCCTGTGGATTAACATTCTAGTGCATTGTTAAGGGAGCAGCTGAGGCAGTACTTTGTCTTCTGGGTTACTAGGTAGTGTAGAGAAATGAGTTTCCTTAAGTGACTATCCTCTCTCCCCTTTTTGGAAACAAATAAATATAGTCTCTCCCTATTTTATAAAGGTAATTCATTTTGAAAAAACCCTCATATGGTGATTTTCTCATAAACCAAAAGAGCAGTTATTGTTTCTCTCAAAGGATAATATTTTTTATATATTCCTAACCCCCACTCTAACCACCATTTATAGTAAAACAACACCAAATCCTATTAAAATGGACACAGTTACTTCAATATATTACAGTTATTTTAACACAATTTAACAAGGCATTTTCCCCTTCATTAATTATTCCATAATATGACCATTTAACTGTTCTTGTTAAGCTATTTTGCAGCTATTACATGCTATACACTTCCAAGACTATACTAACAAACAAAAACATATATATGATATTCAGTGTTTATCATATTTAATCACTAATGCCAAAAAAAAGGAGAAATAAACAGAACAGTAAAGAAGAAAGAAATCAATGAAACAATGCATGTTAGTGGGAATGATTCATGAGATTATTACTGCTGTAAACTAGCAAACCACGAGTGAGTGGAGAATTTAACGCAACAAAACCGACCATAGAACTGAATTAACTAATTAATTCAGCAAGCACTTATTGGATAGTTAGTATGTACATGGTACTCAGGAATTATAATAAATCGCCTCTTCCACTAGGAGATTAAAATCTCGTTGAAGAGATGTTTTGTATGTTTTGTCAGTTACCCATTGTTCCATGTTCCATGTTCAGTTTGCATACTACCTTCCTTCCTCCTTTTCCAGTTTTAAGAATTTCAAACTTTCACAGCTTTGAATTTACTCCTAGGTATATTTTCACTGATTTTAATCAGGGTTTGTGAAAGATCACTTATCCTGAAAATAAATGGGATTTTAGAAAGTGCTTAATTTAGTCAGAACGTATTTTTAAAGAGACCTCCAAGGCATTGTTGCACATTTTCCAACGGACGTAGCTGGCCCTTACAACCTGGCCATTAAGTTAAGTTCCAGTGTTTTTATATGCCATCATTGCCTAGGCCTGTGCCATATATTCTGTATTCTTTCCTATTACAAGTTAAGTTATGTTGCTCCAGCTTTGGAACCTCCTCCTTTTTGCACTTGATTCCATCCTCTCTCACCTGCTCAAGGGTGTCACTTCATCAGTTTTCCGTTCTCACTCCTGAATCTTCAGTTTTCTCTGTTGGCTCTTTCCTCACCAACATTAAAGATACGGTGCTGTTTCTCTCAACTTAACCACACACATGCATACTCACTCTAGCTACTACACCATTCTCTCTTTCCTTTTACAGCTGAACTGTTTGAAAGCGTTGTCTATCTGTACTGACTCCAATTTCCCTCTTTCCTTTGTCTCTTGAATGCCCTCTACATCAGCCTTTTGCCCCAACACTGTACTAAAACTGTTCTTATCAAATTCATTTATGCCACCACATTGCTAAATCCAATGGCCAATTCTCAGTCCTCCTCTTGAGCTGTCAGCAGCCTCTGAGGGTTGTTCTCTCCAATCCCTTGAAACACATTTTTCTCTTGTCTCCCTGGAAAACACATCTCCTGGTCCCCGCCTCCCCCAACACCAACTCACTGGACATTCTTTCCAAGTCTGTTTTCTGCCCTCTTCCCCTCTCTAGCTAATTCGTATTGGAGTATCTCGGGATTCAGGTGTTGGACCTTTTCTTTTTGCTCTTTCCATTGCTGGTGACCTCATCTAGCCTCATGGCTTCAAATACTATGTGTTGATACTGATGATTTCCAAATGTACAGATTCAGCCTGGTTCTCTTCTCCATTCCAAACTTCTTCATTCTGCTGACTATCTGACATCTACATTTGGATGCCTCATGAATATCTCAACTTCATATGTTCAAATTGGAGCTCCAGATCTTATACCACTATCTTCATAGCCTTTCCCATTTTAGGGAAGGGTAGCTTTATTCCTTCAAAAGTTGTTTCAGTAAAGATTGGAACTGTAATCTTTTTTTCTTGTTAAATGACCAAACCATCAACACATCTTTTTGGTTTCATATTCTACATATGTCCAGAATCTGCTGCTTCTCACTATTTCCACAGTCACTACTCTCATTCCAGCTTCCATGCTTTCTTGCCTGTGTCAAGAATCCAACCAAAATGAATTGTGAAGTTCAAGTGATGTGAGAACACGAGATATTTGAATTTACTGTGTTCTTATGAAGGATGTTGGATTTGTCTGATGATGTTACTCTCCTGCTCAAACATTCCAATGGCTTCTTATTGGTAGCAGAAGAGAATCCACAACTGTTCCATTGTCCTCTGAGACCCCCGAGGATCTAGCCACATGCTGCTACTCTAACCTATCTTCTACTTCTCTCCTACTCATTCTCTGTGTTTCAGCGGCAGTCCCTTCCTTGCTGTTTCTCCACCATACCAAGCATGTACCAGTTTTGGGCCTTTACACTTGTTTCTCTTGAAGCCTAGAACACTTTTCCTTCAGATATGCATAGCTGAAATACCACCTTTTACAGTAGGTCTTCTTTGACCCTTCTATTTAAAAATGCAAGCTTATTGATTATTTCTTATCTCATTTCTCTGATTCACTTCTCTTCATAGCACTTTTTATTGTCTCCCTTAGCATAGATTTATCTTTCATTATCTGCCTCCAAGTACCTGCGATCCCCACCCCAAATGTAAGCTCTGTGAGAGCTGTTCCCTTCTCTATTCTCTTTCCTACAACAATGCCTGACCCAAGGTAGACACTTAATATATTCTTGTTGACTGAATGAGCAATTGCCAATTTCTTCCTTCCTTCTTCACTACATTGGAGAGAAGGCCAAGCTTTGGCTGCTTTGTGAATCAAATAAAATATGCTTTTTTTTTTTCCAGTAACATAAACAAAGAAATAATGGTAATATACCTTACAACCTTCTAAGGAAATTATTATTTTTTCTTTTCTTTTCTTTCCTTTCTTTCTTTCTTTCTTTCTTTTTTTTTTCTTTTGTAAATGCAAGTGGAAGGGGTGAAAGATGAGTTAGCTATAGCTATAGTCACTTTTTCATTAAGGATTCATATAAAGGAAGTTTTTGGTGAAAAATGAGTGAGTTGATATCTAGAAGTATTGAACTTTTGGTTGTTATCATGGCACTCCTGGAGGGAGGGAGGCTATTAAGAAGCTATACTTTGCACCTGGAGTGATTTTGCAATCTAAAAATAAAATAACTATCTAATTGTCTATCAGCTCTTTTCCCTCTTACTGTTCACTGAGATGAAAACATTTATTCATGAATTTGACAACATTGTTTACTATCTACTATATACTGGACACTGTTCTATTAGGTACTGGAGAAATCAGGAGTTAACAAGAGACAACAATCCTTTGCTGAAATAATCTTTATTTAAAGGAGAGAGGCAAACAACACAAAAATATATAGTATTAAAAAGTGATAACTGTGGGGTGCCTGGGTGGCTCAGTGGGTTAAGCCGCTGCCTTCAGCTCAGGTCATGATCCCAGGTCCTGGGTTCGAGTCCCACATCGGGCTCCTTGCTTGGCAGGGAGCCTGCTTCTCCCTCTGCCTCTGCCTGCCACTCTGTCTGCCTGTGCTCACTCTCACTTCTCTCTCTATGACAAATAAATAAATAAATAAAATCTTAAAAAAAAAAAAACTGCTACAGAGAAAATAAGGCAGAGAAGAAAGTGTCAGAAATGTTAGTGGACTGCTTTAAATAGGGTGAAAGGTCAGGAAATGCCTTGCTGAAATGGCAACACTTGATTCAAAATCTGAAAGAGTGAGGGTGTCCTGAGGAGGAGGGTGTCTGACTTTTTGAAGAAACAGCAAGGAGACCAGTGTGCCTGGAGTGAAGCGGGTGAGACTGCGGTTGGCAGGAGATGAAGTCTGCGAGAAAGTGGGGCCAGGTTGTGAAGGAACTTATTGGTTAGCCATCGAAAGGTATGCACTTTTATTTTGATTGGAGGCATTTCTTTAGTCTGCTCAGGCTGCCGTAACAAAATACCGTAGACTGGTGGTTTAAACATCCCAGATTTATTTTCTCACCATTCTGGAGGCTGGAAATCTGAGATCAGGGTACCTGTATAGGCCAGTTCTGGTGAGAGCTCTCTTCCTTGCTTGCAGATAGACATCGTTTTGTGTGTTTTCACACAGGAGGAGAGAGAACAAGCTCTCTGGTGTTCCTTCTTGTAAGGGCATTATTTCATCATGAAGACCCCTGCTCTCATGACCTCATCTACATGTAATTATCTCCCTTCTGAAGACCCTGTCTCCAAATACCATCAGGTGGGGAGTTAAGGCTTCAACATATGAATTTAGAGGGGATACAGTTCAGTCCATAACAGGCATGATCTGGCATGGCTTACATTTTTTTTTTTAATTTTAAAAATTTTTATTTATTTTTAAGAGACAGCAAGCATGAGTGGAAGGGGCAAAGGGAAAGTCTCAAGCAGACTTCATGCTGAACATGGAGCCCGACAGAGGGCTTCATCTCACAATCCTGAGATCACCATCTGAGCCAAAACCCAAGAGTCAGATGCTTAATTGACTATACCACCCAGGTGCCCCTGACATGGCTTCCATTTTTAAGGGATCACATTGGCTGCCTCATGTAGAACAGATTGTTGGTGGAAGGGTGGGGGAGACGGGAGAGGTGGGGCAAGGCCAAAGCAGAGATAAGCTACTGCATTAATCTGAGAAATAATGTTCTAATGGACCAGGGTGGTGACAGTGGAGATGGTGAGAATTGGGCAGATTTTGGTATATTTTTTGAAAGGAGATTCAGCAGGATTTACTACATTACAATAGGATTTCAAATGAAGGTTTGATGTCAGTTCCTCTCAGCTAGAGTTTAGAAGATTATGACAAGCTTGAAAAACTATGAGCTTTCATTTTTTCCCCTGTGGCTTACTTTCCTATGTAGCTACAGTGAAAGGGAGCAATCTTTCTATGCCCCTTTCTCTCTTTCTTGGTTATTTGAAATTAACATAGCAAGATAAATAATTTGTATTTTCTAGACAGAGCAGCTGTACTTAGAACAAAATAATGTCTGTAATAATCCTTTTCTGGGAGCGAGTTACTTCTTTCACTGGCTTCACTGGTCAGTCTGGAGTTAATTATAGCCAAATAGCAATCCAAAGCCCTAGAGAAAGGGAGGAACATTTCATTAAAGTCTAGGCTGAGGATTACTGCTGACAGAAGCATTGACAATCAGGCGGTTTTAAAAGAAAGGTGACCATTCCCATAAACTTTAGAGCTAAAATAGCTTATATTGAGATCAGACGGTTTTTCAGAATAGCTTCATTTCAAGAAGCTGAAACTGAGGGATAATTATGTAAATTAAGGTTAAAGCATCTAAAAGTCAATTAAGGCAAGATGCTCAATAAGACAGAAATAGTCAAAATACATTTTTTCCTTTCCTTTGTTCCATTTTATTTGTGATGATGTTCTTTATCCAATTCAGAACTTTTCAAATGATTCCATTGTAAAAATATGCAGTGATTACTTCCTAATTGATGATCATTTTGAAGGGTTAGGAACTTTAAGTGGTAATCCTGATCAGGGCATATTTACCTTTGGCATTAAGGTCTTTTGATCTTATCAGATAATGGAGGGTAATAAAACTCCTTGGTGTAAACCAAGGAATACCTACTTGGACTGTTGTAAGCTGAGGAGGGTGTACTTTTTTTACTCTGTTGTCTAATGTAGAAAGAAGTGTCCTCATCAAATCCATCAAACCATATAAAATTCAACATGGATGGATATTGACAGATCTTTACAAGAAAAAAGAACCTTAGGAAAAAATTCTAGCTAATATACAGATGATGTTAATATTTTGAGTTTGAATTATTATTATAAAATAAGCTATTTTTTCAAGTTTAAAAATTGTGACTCTACTCACTATGACATTGGGGGATCCAGGACTCAAACGAAAACTTTTGGAGATGTCAGATGGAAAATGTGCTACTGGTCCACCTTTTAGTGTTCAAATCTTTCATTACTGTCTGTGAGAATTTTGATGCTACTGCTTATGGACTTTGAAATGTAAAACAGACTGAAGTGTAAAACAAACTTTAGCCTGTCAGGGAGTTTGCAATACACAAACAGAGCGAATCCAATATGGTAGTTGTAAATGAAGACTTTAGGGCATTTCTGAAGCTTTTTAAAGGGTAATTTTAAAAGAGAGGGTGAGTCCCATATGCCATTTTTCAGTTGGAGGAATTTTAATGCTTTGTAACTTAGATTTATTCTTTATTGGCTTTATTTTTTTTTCTTTATGGATTCTGTCTTTGTATGGGAAATAACTCATGAATGACTTGAGTGTGTCTTCAACACTATAGAATAAGATGTTTTTAAGCTTTTAGCTTGTTTAGAATTTCTTTTTATTTTAAAATAAATAAAGTCATGCCTCCTATCATCTATTCTATCTTGGGTGAAATGGGATCTAGGAGACGAGAGGAAGAATGGCTGTGAAAATGTGTAGAATTAATGGGCAAGGGATCCCAGGCAGGAGGATGGTGATGTATTGTTGCAGCAGAAGCAGAAGAACAAGGCTGGGAAGGAAGGATGCTGCAAACAAGGACTGGAATGCTTGAAATGATGACATGTCCCAGGTGGTACAGGCATTGGAAAAAGCAATGTTCAGGCTATGAACATGAATTGGGTGGGTCAATGGGAAAGATCGCTAGAACCAGGAGAACAAAGCCTCTTAAAGGTTTTGAGGGGTTATCAATATGGACATTGAAACAACCAACAAAGATGGCAGAAGAGTGGTAGAAAGAAAGTCAGTGTTTCAGGATCTTCAGTGAGACATTGCTTAATGAAATGCATACCTGGAAGATGGCAATACCAAGTAAATTTAGTCAAGATGAGGCAGGAGACAGCATAATTCACTTGCATCAAATCAATTTAGCTGGGATTTTAGGGAGGTGGTAGAGAAGCTTCTTAACACCTAAGTGGATTTCAACAATAAGGATGCCATCTCCAGGCTTATGCGTTTTAGGGTATGAAAGAAAACTCACCCCCACTTGAGAGAGCCACAGGCGAATAGGTGTCCTTCAAAATATACTCAAGTTTTGGTTAGGGCTAAAAAGTAAACAAAACATTTAGAAAAGAAGTTAAGAATGTAGAAGGGTAGAATGGAAATGTTTGGAGCAGATGTGGATTTGAAGATTAGGGAATGCACACATAGAAATGTGGCAAAGACTCAAGATGATGAGAGATGTCCTGGATGCCTGGGATTATGATGGTGTAGAATTGAATAGTCTTGATCATCTATTACAGAAGGCCAATAATCAAATCTGATTATGACTTTATTTTTTGTACAGTTTTTTTCTTAGGCAGTTTGTTGTACCTAAGAAAAGTAAGAGCTGTTTTGGGAGATGAGAGGCATAAAATTCATAAAATTCATGCCATAAATACACGTGGCTCCTGTAAATCCTGTTGAAAGTGGCATTTTCAGAATCTACCTGTTAACCTGGGCTGTTAGTCACGTTTCTCAGTGTTGAGAATTTGAGAGCTCAGAAAGTGTTGTCTTGCCTCCATTTATTAGACACTGGTGACTGTTAACAAATTTAAATTAAGTATGCTAAGATAGGCCTAAAAATAGTTCATCTGAACATTTCCAAGTCTAAGCAATTAATTGCCTGAACTAGTATTTCTTACACTTTTACCACCCTCAGTGCACTAATGAGTAATGTATACCTGAGCATGTTCGTGTGAGTCAGGTGAATTACTAATAGCAATTCCAACCCATTCATTCTCTCCCAGGGAAGCACTGAAAAAAAGCAAATGCATGAGAACTGTATTGATATATTAATCTAGATTCTGCTATATTTTTTTGATCCTGCTATATTTTTGAAGACAAAAGGGACTTACTAATAGTAAGCTCAATACTTTAATGAAATTTGTAGTAACATCTTTGTGATATGTGTGACACATTTACCATCTGATCTGAGCATCGTAAGATTCACTCTCTAGGCTCAGTACAAAAAAGAAAAAAACACCACACACACACACACACACACACATCAACTGTAACACAGCATTATATCTATCAAAATAAATCAACTTCCATCTGAGAACGAGGATCAGCGTATTTTCTTCTTTGTGATCATTTATTTGTAGTTTTTTTTCATCTCGTATCTTCAGTGACTGATATGTTTGACAACAGATATACGAAATCTGACTCTGTCGGAACAGATCCTCAATTTTACTATTTGCTAGGTTTAAAAATGTGACAGATTCTGAAACATGTTTTGTGTTCTCTGAGATTGACTGTTATGTACTTCCCTCCCCACCCTTGCCTTGTCCCCCCTGCACTTCTCAGGAGTAACTCTTGCAATGTGAGGGCCAATTTCTTTCCTGTGACCCATGTTCTGAACCAGAGCTGTAGTGGTCTAGGCATGAGGCTTAGTGAATTTAGGACTTTGAGAAGCATTGTATTAGTAAAAATAATATCTCTTATTATTAGATCTACAGATTTGAAATTTAAGTCCAGTTGCCTAATTCAAGTCTTTTTCATTCTCTCCATCCAGTCTGGACATTGTCTTTTCCAATGCCTGTACCACCTGGGACATGTCATCATTTCAAGCATTCCAGTCCTTGTTTGCAGCATCCTACCTTCCCAGTTTTGCTCTTCTGCTTCTGTTCCAACAATGCATCACCCTCCTCCTGCCTGGGATCCCCTGCCCATTAATTCCACACATTTTCACAGCCATTCCTCCTCTCATCTCCTAGATCCCATTTCACTCAGGATAGATGATGGGAGGCATGACTGTAGTTACAGTTCAGTCTTGTCCCTTGCTGCTATCTTCAACTCCTTTGCCCCTCTTTCCATCATTCTCTCTTCTCCAGAGCGTCCACAGCTCTGCTCTATGTCTGTCCTGTGCCTGCCTTGCCTGGATCATGGCATTCCCTTTAAATTTATGATCACAGAGTTAAGTGAGCCCTTATGCTGTGCAACAATCATGCTATATTTCTGTTGTCCTTTTGCTCTCCCTTTCTCCAGGACAATGACCCCACATCCTCCCTCTCCTCAAATCTCCAAGATACCCTTCCCTTCCTCAGTCTGAGCCCATGATCTGTATACTTATTTCATTTAAAAAAAGAAAAGAAAAAGCATTCAGAAGTGAATTTCCTTCTTGATTCATCTGCATCTCTACCCATATGCCTTGCCTTCCCTCCTGGTATGATGGATTTTTCTACAAATCTGTATGAGGCCAGCTTTTCCACAGATGGTCTTGATCTTAAACCTGCTTTAAAATATTGCTCTTAAAATTACCCTCTCAGAGTGCCTGGGTGGCTCAGTCTGTTAAAATCCAGCTCTTGGTTTTTGGCTCAGGTTATGATCTTGGGGTCCTGGGATTGGGCCCTGCATCATGCTCAGCAGCGAGTCGGGTTGAGGATTCTCTCTTTCCCTCTTCCCCCTCACTCATTCAACAGTTTCTTTTCTTAGCTTCTCGAATGTTACCCTACTTTCTTCTTACTTTACTGGCTAGGATTTCTCAGACTCCTTTCTTGGATTCTCATTTTCTCCATGTCTCAATATTGCCTAATACAAGAATGGAATCTTTGCTCCCTCTTTTTTCTCTGCTTGGTGTCTCCTTGTTGATTGTATCCAGTCGATGGCCTTAGAAACTTATGTTTGCTGATCTCAGATGTTTATGTCTTCATCTCTGATGTTCTGTGAGCTCCATCTTATTGACATTTCAGATGCCAAATAGGCAGATGTAAACACCCAAACTCAGATGTCTTGTTTTCCCCATGAAACTTTCTTCTTCTTCCATCTTTATTTTAGTAAATGCAGCCCAAGTCACCAGAAGGTTTAGGCAAAACATCAACCAGTCAGCTTTGATTCTTCTCTCCTGTGCATCCTTTATGCGATCCATCAGCAAGTCCGGTAGGCTTCTACCTTCAAAGTGTATCCTGTATTTTCTTAGTCCTCGCTAATTCTATTGCTACTCTCTATTCCATATCACCTTCTTCTTCCTCCTGGATTACTGACACAGCCTTCAAATTATTCTCTTGCAGCTTTCCCTGCCACCCAATTCTATTGTCCAAACAGCAATCAAGAGTGAGTTTTGAAAAATGTAAATGACATTATGTCAGTCTCTCCCTGTATTGCTTTCCATCACATTTAGAACAAGTTCTCACATCAGCAGGGGAGGTCCTCCACAATCTGACCTCCAGTTATGTTTCTGATGGAACCAACCCTTGACTTTGTGCCCACTCCTCTCTAATAATATGAATTTATTTGAATATACCACTCTCGTTCCCCCTCAGAAATTTAAATTTATGTTCCCTCAGTCCGGAATGTTTTTCACTAGAGTTGTATTTTGGGAATATGTTCAAATGCTGTCTCCTGCGGAGACACAGACAAGCATTCTCTGGTGAAGTTACCAGAAGTAACTAGTCATTAGAACTCATCTCCTCGTCCTTTTTTATTTTTCTTACAGCACTTGTGTGCCATTTGTTATGTATTTTGCCATTTACACAACGGTGTCGTGTTACTCAGCTGGAAGTTACATGAAGGCAGGAATTTTATCTCTTTAATTATATATGGTTTCTCAATGACTGAAAAGTAGTAGATGCCTAGTAAATATTCATTGGATAAGCGAATTATTGAAATATCAGTGTTTTATGCTGAATCATCCCTGATTCACTATTTTTTTTCCTTGTGTAAATACGGACAACTTTTTCAATTATTTTAAGTCAGCAGAACCCAATTTAAAACATTTATATCTCATGTGGATTCCCATTATAGACAGAAAAGTGTAAGCAGAGCTTGTCTTGTTAAAGGGGATGGGGGATTGATAGGGTATCCCTCACTCTACCCTTTCTTCAGGTTGTTCAAACAAGTATTACATACTTAATGTATGTGATAGAAATATTTTTTTTAGTCTAAGCTTGAGGTGTTTCCAAATTAATAGAAAAGTTAAACTCCAAGCACTACAGAAGGCCAGTGTTAGAAAAATCTTTGCACAGTGCTTTAGAAGAATCTCCTAACATTAGATCATGAAATTGAATTTTCAAGAGAAAAATATCTCATTCTTATTAGGAAACCATTGCACTTGAGTCAGTTTCCAATTTCTGGAATGATCTGATGTGAAACTTGATAATTTTTTGTTTACTTAATAATAATAAATGAATTCTGTGCTGCTTAGTAAAGTATAGGAAATAGGGATGATTTATTAATTATATTATTCACATGAGAACATAAATGTCAATGTTGTGACTTATGTTTTCTACCAAGAAACAGTTTTTTTATAATGAAAAACAAGTAGTTTTTTGAAAAAGCTAACGTTCGCATGCAGAAAGGTCAAATTAAACCTAGTTTGTAATTGATGAGACATATAAGTGGCGAAAATAACTCCTTTTCACCGGGTGTTAGATAATTCCTGCACAAGTATAATTAAAAGTCTTCTTTTCTTCTTATTCTTTATTAAAGTGTAGTCATTCTTATGACTCTAAAAAGCAGACTACCTTTTTATTTTTTAAAGAGTAAACTTTTAATGATAAATGACTGACAGATTTCTAGGTTCTTTATTGCTTCTGTATCTCAATTGTCTGTGGTATATTTTAAAATGTAGATGAATAGGCTCTCAAGGGAGAAAATGGAGTGCAATGATTTCAGTTTTAATTTCCCACTCTGCCACTAACTCACTGTTTAATCTTGGGCAAAAATCTCTCTGGACCTCAGTTTCTTAATCTAATAAATGGGGATCTTACTACTTGTCATTTTCATTTTGTCTAGGATATTGACAGTTGAGTATCAAGCCTTTTGAGTCAGCCTTATTTGGTCAATGTAGATTAGATACCTATGAAAGCGTGTTAAATTCTTTTCAATTAAACAAGTATGTCTTCTAATGTATTAGTAAAATGCATCATTTTAAATGGCGAAAATTCACTTAAAAGACACTGCAGCAGGGGCACCTGGGTGGCTCAGTGGGTTAAAGCCTCTGCCTTCGGCTCAGGTCATGATCCCAGGGTCCTGGGATCGAGCCCCACATCAGGCTATCTGCTCTGCAGGGAGCCTGCTTCCTCCTCTCTCTCTCTCTCTGCCTGCCTCTCTGCCTACTTGTGATCTCTGTCAAATAAATAAATAAAATCTTAAAAAAAAAAGACACTGCAGCAGAAAGTATTTTGTAAAGCATTCAAGTTTAGTGGTATAAACAGCATTTCCTGGTTTTTGGCACTGTAAGTGTAGAAAACTAGGCATTCGTATTAACTGCTATTACTATGACTAATTCTTTTCTTTAAAAGAGAGATACGTCTTAGACTGCACATACATTTATTTAACAGGGCTGTAAGCAAAATCAGATTTCATATACTGCCAAAAACTCTCAGGCTAAACGTGTTTGTTATGCACATTATCAGCTCTGCACCTACAGAGCTTCCATTTAACGTGTATTGCATATTCTTAAACCTTGGGTGAGGAAGAACTTCGTACAGATACTGGTAGAAATGCCTTTAAAGATATTACCATACATTTATGAGCAACTTGAGTAAATCACATCCCTAGCATAGATAGGCAATTTTAAATAGGCCTTTTTAGGACTGAATTATAGATTACATATGTTTTGTGAAATTACATATTTCACTGTATATTGTATCCTGTTAAGAAAAAAAGTTAAATCACATACTTCACTGTATATTGTATCCTGTTAAGAAAATAATTTTTCTTAATTAGGGAGACTATGATTACTGATATACTTTGAAGGTTGAATAATGCTCTCTTATGTCTTCTTTGCTTGAAGAAAGTATCAACTAGAAAGTGAGTACATTAATGGACTAAAACAGCTTATCTCTTGAATTACTAGAGTTTGTATTCAGTTAAGGTAACCTGCTGAGAAGATTTAGGCAATTTTTTAAAGATAAAATATTTTGGGAAGGTCCTACTCAGCCATTGTGTCCCCTTTTAAAAAATATGCATAATACCGTCTTTTAAAAATGTTAATTCCAGTATAGTTAACATATAGTGTTATATTAATTTCAGGTGTACAATATAGTGACTTAACAATTCCATACATCACCCTGTGCCACTTGTGATAAGTGTACTCTTAATCCCCTTCACCTATTTCACCTATCCTTCCACCTGCCTCCCCTCTGGTAACTATCAGTTTGTTCTCTATAGTTAAGAGTCTATTTCATGGTTTGTCTATTTTTTTCTTCATTTGTTTTGTTTCCTAAATTCAACATGTGAGTGAAATCATATGGTATTTGTCTTTCTTTGACAGACTTATTTCAGTTAGCATTATACGCTTTAGATCCATCCATCTTGTTGCAAGTGGCAAAAGTTCATTCTTTTTCATGGCTGCGTAATATTCCAGGTATGTGTGTGCGTGTGCATGTGGGTGCACATGTGTGTGTTTATCACATCTTTTTTATCATCCATTTATGGATGGATACTTAAGTTGCTTATATATCTTGACTATACTAAATAATGCTGCAATAAACATCATTTTAAAATTAGTATATCTTTTTAAATGTGTGTATACCTTTTTAAACTAGCATTTTCATATTCCTTGGGTAAATACACAATTGTGGAATTCTGTATCATATGGTAATTTTATTTTAAATTTTTTGTGAACCTCAATACTATTTTCCACGATGGCCGCATTCCCATCAACAGTGCATAAGTGCTTCATTTTCTCCACATCCTCACCAACTCTTATTATTTCTTATGTTTTTGATTTCTGTCATTCTGATGGGTACAAGGTGATACCTCATTGTGTTTTTGATTTGCATTTTCCTGATGATGATTGATTTTGAGCATCTTTTCATGTGTCTGTTGGCTATCTATATGTCATCTTTAGAGAAATGTCTATTCAGGTATTCTGCCTATTTTTAAATTGGATTATTTGTTTTTGGGGGTTGACTTGTATAAGTTCTTTGTATTTTTGGATACTAACCCTTTTTGGATGTATCATTTGCAGATGCCTTCTCCCATTTGGTATGTTGTGTTTAAGTTTTGTTGACTGTTTCTTTTGCTGTGTGCAGAAGCTTTTTTTTTTTTTTTTTAAATGTATTCCCAATAGTTTATTTTTGCTTTTATTTCTCTTGCCACTGGAGACACACCTAGAAAAATGTTGCTATGGCCAATGTCAAAGAAATTACTGCCTATGCTCTCTCCTAAGACTTTTTTGGTTTCTGTTCTCACATTTAGGTCCTTGATCCATTTTGAGTTTATTTTTTGTATATGGTGTAAGAAAATGGTACAGCTTCATCCAGTTTTCCCAACACCTTTTGTTGAAGAGACTGGTTTGCATATTCTTGCCTCCTTTGTTGAAGGGTTTATTTCTGGGCTCTTAATTCTGCTCCATTGACCTACATGTCTATTCTTGTGCCAGTACAGTACTGTTTTGATTACCACAGCTTTGCAGTATATCTTGAAATCTGGTATTATGATATTTCTAGTTTTGTTCTTCTTTTTCAAGATTGCTTTGGCGGGGCGCCTGGGTGGCTCAGTGGGTTAAAGCCTCTGCCTTCGGCTCAGGTCATGATCTCAGGGATCGAGCCCTGCATCAGGCTCTCTGCTTGGCAGGGAGCCTGCTTCCTCCTCTCTCTCTGCCTTCCTCTCTGCCTGCTTGTGATCTCTGTCAAATAAATAAAATTAAAAAAAAAAAAAGATTGTTTTGGCAATTTGGGATCTTTTGTGGTCCCATACAAATTTGAGGATTACTTGTTCTAGTTGTGTAAAAAATGCTGTTGATCTCGATAAATCTATAGGTTGCTTTGGGTAGTATGGACATTTTAACAATATTTGTTCTTCCAATCCATGAGCATGGTATATCTTTCCATTTCTTCATATTGTCTTAAATTTCTTTCACCAGTATTGTATAGTTTTCAGAGTAACAGGTCTTTTCACCTCCTTGGTTAAGATTATTCTTAGATATCTCATTATTTTTGATGCAATTGTAAATGGGATTATTTTCTTAAATTCTTTCTGCTACTTCATTATTAGTGTATAG
Source organism: Lutra lutra (assembly GCF_902655055.1). Lineage (NCBI taxonomy): Eukaryota > Metazoa > Chordata > Mammalia > Carnivora > Mustelidae > Lutra > Lutra lutra. Next base: position 99,338,064 of record NC_062285.1, read on the forward strand.
AAATGCAATGGATTTCTGTACATTGTTTTTGTATTTTGCAACCTTACTGAATCCATTTATCAGTTTTAGTAGTTTTTTTGTTGGAGTCTTCAGGGTTTCTATGTATAGAATTATGTCATCTGCAAATAATGGAAGTTTTACTTCTTCCTTGAATTTGGATGCCTTTTATTTCTTTTTCTTGTCTGAGTGCTGCAGGCAGGACTTCCAGTACTATGTTGAATAAAAGTGGTGAAATGTTAACAGTGTTGTCTTATTCCTGATCTTAGGGAAAAAGCTCTCAGTTTTCACCATTGAGTATGATGTTAGCTATGGGTTTTTTATGTATGGCCTTTATTATGTTGAGGTATGCTTCTTCTTTACCTACTTTGTTGGGGCTTTCATCACGAATGGATGTTGTACTTTGTCAAATGCTTTCTCTGCATCTATTGAAATGATCTCATGGTTTTTATTCTTTCTCTTGTTTGTGTGATGTAGCACAAAGGGTGATTTACAAATATTGGACCACCCTTGTATCTCATGAATAAATCCTTCTTGATTGTGGTGAGTGATTTTTATGGTGAATGAAGTATTATTGGATTTGGTTTGCTTTTATTATGTTGAAGATTTTTGGATCCTATGTTCATCAGAGATACTGGCCTGTAGTTCTCTTTCTTTTGAAGTGTCTTTATCTGGTTTTGATACCAGGGTAATGCTGGCCACATAGAATGAATTTGGAAGCTTTCCCTCCTTTTTGTTTTTTGGAACAGGTTGAGAAGAATAGATATTAACTCTTCTTTAAATGGTAGAATTCTCCTGTGAAGTCATCTAGTCCTGGACTTTTATTTGTTGGGTGTGTTTTGATTACTGATTCAATTTCTTTGCTGGTTATTGGTCTGTTCAAATTTTCTGTTCCTTCCTGGTTCAGGTTTGGGAGATTATATGTTTCTAGGAATTATCCATTTCTTCTAGGTTGTCCAATTTGTTGACATATATTATTCTCTTATAGTCCTGTGTATTCTGTGATATTGGTTATATCTTTTATTTCTGATTTTGTTTATTTGAGTCTTCTCTCTCTCTCTCTGACTCCCCCCACTCTTTTTCTGAGTCTGTCAGTTTTGTTGATCATTTCCAAGAACCAGCTCTTGGCTTCATTAATTTGTTCTATTATTTTTTATCTTTCTATTTTTTATTTCTACTTTAATTTTTTAAAGATTTTATTTATTTGTTTGATAGAGACAGATCACAAGTAGGCGAAGAAGCAGGGAGAGAGAGTGAGAGGGAAGCAGGCTCCCTCCTGAGCAGAGAGCCCAACAGGGGACTCGATCCCAGGACCCTGGAGTCATAACCTGAGCCGAAGGCAGTGGCTTAACCTGCTGAGCCACCCAGGCACCCTCTACTTTAATTTTTATTATTTCCTTCCTTCTACAGGTTTGGGTTTTGTTTGTTCTTTTTCTGGCTCCTTTAGGTATAATGGTAGGTTGTTTGAGATTTTTCTTGCTTCTTGAAGAAGGCCTGTATTGCTGTAAATTTCCTCTTAGAATAGGTTTTGCTGGGCGCCTGGGTGGCTCAGTGGGTTAAGCCGCTGCCTTCGGCTCAGGTCATGATCTCAGGGTTCTGGGATCAAGTCCCGCATCGGGCTCTCTGCTCGGCAGGGAGCCTGCTTCCCTCTCTCTCTCTGCCTGCTTCTCTGCCTACTTGTGATCTCTCTCTGTCAAATAAATAAATTATTTAAAAAAAAAAAGAATAGGTTTTGCTGCATCCCAAAGATTTTAGACCATTGTGTGTTCATTTTCATTTGTTTCTGTGTACTTTTTGATTTCCTCTTTGATTTCTTGGTTGACCCATTCATTGTATAAAAGCTTGTTATTTAACCTCCTTTAAGCTTCTTGCACTTGTGTTCTTTCCAGATTTTTTTTTGGGGGGGTAGTTGATTTCTAGTTTCATAGTGTTTTGAAAAGATGCATGGTATGACTTTGATCTTTTCAATTTGCCAAGAATTGATTTGTGGACTAATATATGATCTATTCTGGAGAATGTCCCATGTGCACTTGAAATGAACGTTTATTTTGCTGTTTTAGGATGGAATGTTGTGAATAGCTCTGTTAAATCCATCTGGTCAATGTGTCTTTCAAAGCCACTGTTTCCTTGTTGATTTTCTGTTTGGATGGTCTATCCATTGATGTAAGTGGGTTGTTAAAGTCCCCTACTATTATTTTATTATTATTGATTACTTCCTTAATCTTTGTTATTAGCTGTTTTATGTATTTGGATGCTCCTGTGTTGAGTGCATATTTACAATTGTTATATCTTCTTGTTTGATTGTCCCCTTTATGATTACATAGTGCCCTTCTTTGTCTTTTGTTAATCTTTATTTTATTATTTTATTTTAGTTTCAAGTTTTTATTTTAATTCTAGTTAGTTAACATACTGTGTCATATTAGTTTCAAGTGTAGAATTCATCACTTATAAGTGATTTATCACTTACATACAACCCCAGTGCCATCACAACCAGTGCTGTCTTTAATACCCATCACCCATTTAACCCATCCCCCTGCTCACCTCCTCTCCAGCAACCCTTGGTTTTTTCTTGATAGTTAAGTGTGTTTTATTGTTTATATGTGTCTCTGCCCTGCCATGTTCATTTGTTTCATCTCCTAAATTCTATATATGAGTAAAATCATATGGTATTTCTCTTTCTCTGACATATTTTGCTTAGCGTAATTGTCTCCAGCTCTAGCCATGTCATTACAAATGGCAAAATTTCATTATTTTTCATGCTTGAGTATATTCCATTGCATATATATACTATACCATTTTTGTCCATTTATCAGTCAAAGGGATATAAGCACATCAATGTTTATAGCAGCATTATCAATAGCCAAATTATAGAAAGTCTTTATTTTAAAATCTATTTTGTCTAAGTATTGATATCCTAACTTTCTTTTTACTTCCATTTGCATGATAAATGCTTTTTCAACTATATTAAGCATTCTATGCATATAGCAATTTATAATAAGTTGATGGTCATTTAGGTTTGAATCCATTCTCTACTCCTCTCCCTCCCATGTTTTAGGTATATAGTGTCATACTTTACATCCTTTTATTTTGTGGATTCCTTGACTGATTTTTGCAAATATACCTGTATTTACTGGTTTTGTGCTTCCTACTTTTCTTATTGCTACTTATGGTCTTTCTTTTCTAACTCAGAGTCCCCTTTAACATTTCTTGTAAGGCTGCTTTGGTGGTCATGAATTCCTTTAACTTTTGTTTGGGAAGCTTTTTCTTTCTCCTTCTATTCTAAATCATAGCCTTTCTAGGCTATTCTATTCTGAATTATAGCCTTTCTAGGCTATTCTTGACAGGAGATTTTTTTCTTTTAGTATTTTGAATATATCATGCCACTCTCTTCTGAAAGTTTCTGCTGAAAAATCCACTGAAAACCTTATGGGGTTTCCCTTATATGTAGCTGTCTCCCACCCCTCCCCCATCCCTTTCCTCTTGCTGCTTTTAAAATTCTCTATCACTGCTTTTTGCCATTTTAATTACTATGTGTATTGGTGTGGACCTCCTTGGGTTGATTTTGTTGGGGGCCGTCTGTGCTTTCTGGATCTGGATTTCTGTTTCCTTTCCCAGATTGGGAAGCACTCAGCTGTTACTCTCCAAATAAGTTTTCTGCCTCCTTTTCTCTCTCTCTTCTATTTTTGGGATCCTTCTAATGCAAATGTTGTTATGCTTGATGGTGTTGTTGAGCTCCTAAGTCTCTTTTCATTTTTTATGATTATTTTTTCTCTTTCCTATTCAGCTTGATTGTTTTCCATCACTCTGTCCTCCAGGTTACTGAACCATTCTTCTACTTCCTTTAGTCTACTATTTATTCCATTTAGTGTATTTTTTATTTCAGTTATTGAGTTCTTCATCTCTGATTCTTTTTTAATGTTTACCCTATCTTTGTTGAGGGGCTTACTGAGATCCTCCACTCTTTTCTCAAGTCTGGTGCATATTTTTACAACTATCACTTTAAATTTTTTAGTAGGCATATTATTTATCTCTATTTCATCTAAGTTACTTGCTGTGATTTTGTTCTTTTCTTTCATTTGGGACATATTCCTCTGCCCCCTTTTTTTTTTTTAAGATTTTATTTTATTTATTTGACAGAGAGAGATCACAAGTAGGCAGAGAGGCAGGCAGAGAGAGAGGGGGAAGCAGACTCTCTGCTGAGCAGAGAGCCCGATGCGGGGCTCGATCCCAGGACCCTGAGATCATGACCTGAGCCGAAGTTAGCGGCTTAACCCACTGAGCCACCCAGGCACCCCTGCCCTTTCATTTTGACTATTGTGTCTATTGTGTCTATTTCTTTCTTCTTTTTTTTTTTTTTTTTAAAGATTTTATTTATTGGGGCACCTGGGTGGCTCAGTGGGTTAAAGCCTCTGCCTTCAGTTCAGGTCATGATCTCAGGGTCCTGGGATCGAGCCCCACCTCAGGCTCTCTGCTCAGTGGGGAGCCTGCTTCCTCCTCTCTCTCTGCCTGCCTCTCTGCCTAATTGTGATCTCTGTCAAGTAAATAAAAAAAAAAATAAGTAAAAATAGAAAAGATTGTATTTGTTTGAGACAGAGAGAGAATGAGAGTGAGCTAACATGAGAGGGGGGAGGTCAGAGGGAGAAGCAGATCCCCTACTGAGCAGGGAGCCTGATGCGGGACTTGATCCTGGGACTCCAGGATCATGACCTGAGCTGAAGGGCAGTCATTCAACCAACTGAGCTACCCAGGTGCCCTCTGTGTCTATTTCTGTGTGAGTTGTGTGTGCTCTATTATTGTGGCTGAGCCACTTTTGCCCTCAATTCAGCCTGCAATGCTAGTTTGCCTATTGTGGGCAGGGTTTGGCTCCTGTGTTGTTAGTGGTCCAGTCTGGGGCTGCCTTGGGTTTAAATTGAGTCTAAGCAGGTAATTAACAGAGATGTGGTGGCACTGAACTGTAGGGGACATGGGGGTGGGGTGCATGGTTCTAGCAAGGTTTGAGCTGGCAGGAAGGGGACCTTCCACTGGGGGAGCTGGGGACCAAGGCAGGCAGATTGGAGGGCATGGAGTTTGGTGTTAACAAGGTTTGTCTGCCTTGGGAGGGGTCCTAGAGCTGAGGCCTGGCTTGGAAGCATGTTCCTACAGTAAAACAAGGAGGCAGGGTGTGCTGTTAACAATTTAGGTAGTGAGTGTGGGCACTATGTTCGTTCTGACAGATGTCTGTGTGTCTAGACTGGGGGTCTGGGAGGGAAATGGTGCTTGCCAGCTCCTTGTTCCTGGAGAAGTCTCCTAACAGTTCCTGCCCTTCTAGCATGCTCTCTGAAATTAGTAAAGAAATCTTACTCCCATATATTCCAGGATTTTTTTTCACACTTCTATAGTGTATCTCCACAGGGGTGTTTGTTGTGCTGTCTTTGTAAGGATGGCAACCCAGTTTCCACTTGCTCTTCCAACTCTCCTAGGAGCCCACGGATTTTCAAATTTCCAGGTTTTAAGCCTTGCTTATTTAAGGATCTGACGAAAATTTGCCTTTCTGATATTCAAAGCCTAATGTTTTAGGGATTCGTCTTCCCCATGCAAGCTTCCCACACTTGAGGTGCCTGGTATGAGGATCTGCTTTTCTCCCCTGTTGGTATCTGCAGTGTCCCTCACTCCTGCTGACAGTCACAGGTCTGTCTTCTCTACCTACATCTTCATCCTTCCTGTCCTCTTCTCTATATTTAGCTAAGGAGAGTCTGTTTTGCCAGGCATTGGGTCATTTTATGGGTTATTTACACTGATGTGGCTGTTATCTGGTTCTGTCTGTGGGAGGAGATGAGCTGAGAGTCCTCCTACTCTGCCATCATCTTTGGAAGTCTTTACATATAACACTGTTTTTCAACTTCACTTTGTTTGTAAACGACATATATACTAGGGGAAAAAGTAACAATCAGAAAAATTGTAGTCTTTTAAAATTGAAATGATATTATTTTAAAGTGATTTTTAGTTTTGGGGGAGCATTTGTCTTTTCTTAAGACAGACAACCATGACAGTTATCATTTTTTCAATGCCTTATTAGGAAATTAATCAAAAATACTAATGACAGCAACAAAGATATCTAATACTCACTGAGGTCTTACTATATTCAAGACATGCTAAGCATTTTATACTCATTATTTCATTAAAATCTTGTAATCCTTATGTGGTAAGTATGACCATTATCCTCATTTTATAGGAGAGAAAGCAGCCATGAAGAGGTTTAGTGGCTGGGGTCATTGTGATATTGAACTTATAATAAGAAAGATATATTTGGTCTTCATCCCAGTTTCTGGCACAGTGCTCCTAAAACCCTTGGAATTTCCTAAGTGATGAGAAGGCTAAAAGTGTCTTTTGTTATGTTAATGAAGTTACTTTTGGATTGCACCTAAGGATGGGGCTGGTTGCCAAGAGATCCAACTATATGATTAGAGAGTTGGAATATTCAGTCCGTGAGAGGCTAGAAACTGAATCAGTTGCCAGTGGCCAATCAGTTTAATCAACCATTCCTATGTAACGAAGCCTCCATAAAAATCCTAAAGGACAGAGTTGGGAGAGCCTCTGGGTTGGTGAACACACAGAAGTTTGGGGAGAGTGGTCAGCTGGGAGAAAATATGGCCTCTCCATGCCCTTTCCCCATACCTTGCCCTGTGCATCTGTTCCATGTGGCTATTCCTGAGTTAAATCATTTTATAATAAACCAGCAGTCTAGTAAGTAAAATGTTTCGCTGAACTCTTTTTTTTGTCCAAAGATTTTATTTTTTTAAGTAATCTTCCCTCAATGTGAGGCTTGAACTCACAACCCTGAGATCAAGAGTCACATGCTTCACTGACTAAGCCAGCCAGGGCACCCCACTTTCTCTGAGTTCTGTGAGCCACTCTAGCAAATTAATTGAACCTAAGGAGGGGGACACTGGCATCTAGCTAGTTGGTCAGAAGCATAGTTAACAACCCGGACTTGGGACTAGCATTCTGAGTTGGAGGGAATCATTGGAGTCTACAGTTTGTAGTGTGGCCAGTCAGTGAAGAGCACAAGTAACAACTTGGACTTGCAACTGGAGTATGAAGTGTATGTGGGGGGCAGTATTATAGGACTGACTCCTTAACCCGTGGAATCTTACGCTATCTCCAAGTAGATAGCATCAGAATTAAGTTGAATTATAGGATACCTGGCTGGTGTCCCAGAGAATAGCTTTTTGGTATGAGGAACCCCCAGCTCCCATTGGAATTGGTACCAGAACCTATTTAGCCACATTCAAAACAAGTGGAGAAGTATGAGTTTGTACCTGAGCATTGTGTTCCAGGGCCTGAAGCTGACCATAACACATACCACTTGAGGTTTCTTTTGCACTATCAGGTGACGATATAAATATGAGAAATGTGATCAAGTTCATTTAAAAATTAACTTGACATTTTATATATTATCTTAAAATACTCTTTAACAAAAGCCTCCTAAAGTTCACTTGGAGGAATAGAAATAGTTGAGCAAGAATGGACCATGAACATTTGGAAAGAGAATAGTAATAGCTGAGGCTGAAGAGTGCTTGCTTTTCCAGATGTGGGTGATAAGCTGCTAAGCAGAATTGTTGGCCTGGGATGAGTAACAATGTTCCTTTGTTTCAGAATTTTAGTTAAAATGGTTATATTTATTTTTTCCATTGGATTCTGTTATACTTATCTTTTACTGAGATTTCTCTGTTGTTTCCTGAATAAATCTATATTGGTTTACTAAGGCTACTGTAAGAAAATACCACAAACTGGCTAGCTTAACAGAAATTTTCTTGTTTCAGTCTGAAAGCTAGATGTTAAAGATCAAGGTCTAATAGGCAAGTTTGGCTCCTTTTGAGGGTTTTGACGGACAATCTGTTTATGCTTCTCTCATAGCTTCTGGAGGTTTGTTGGCAGGCTTTGGTGTTCCTTGACTTATAGAAGAATCACCCTGATATCTGTCCTCATCTTCACATGACATTCTCCACATGTGTGTCTTCCTTCTGCATGAGTCTAACTCTGTGCACAAATTTCCTCTTTTTTATGATATCAATCATACTGGATTAGGGCTGTCCAGATAACTTCATCATAAATTGATCATCTTTAAAGAGGCTCTTTATAAATAAGATCATATTCATAGCAACTGGGGCCTAGGACTTCAGCATCTCTTTGGGGGACACAATTCAGCCCATAACAATATCTCATTCTAGTTTTGATAATGCTATGTTTCTTATGAAATATCCCCACTAACTTATTTTTAGCAGGATACACCTTCTCATTCTTTATTTCCTAAGGCAAAAGGTGATTAATCTACACTGGGGAGACTACCTGATTCAGGGGCAGGGTGGAGGTTCAAAATACCTCATTCTGCAATGGAGCTGAGAAGCAGTTGTAGGCTGATGAATACTTCCTGACTAACTTCCCTCTGGTCCACCCAGACTCATTATTTAGCCAGGTATTACTTTCCTATTACATTGTTGTGACATAAGGTCGTGTACTCAGTTCAGTTAAGTTCAGAAAAAGCCAGTGTTTATGATGGGGAACATTGGTGAGTATATGATCACTCCAAACACACTTCCCCGCACCCCCAAACACCCACACCCACCAGCCTTTCTCAGGAAGCTAAAAACCTATTAGTATAGACTAAGAAATACATGATATAAAATACAGCAAAGACTAAGATTAAAGTTAATTGGGATTGTTGTTATAGCACAAAAGAGGGATATTCCTTAAAGAGATGATGATTGAGCTGAGTCTTAAAGAATGAAGGGAAAGAGAAGAATAAGAAGCATGTTCAGGTAGACAAAATAATGAAAGCAGACTGAATTATTCTGTCCCAACCTTTTTTTTTCTTTCATTCAGTGTACTTTTACATTGCTTGCTATGTAGCAAGCACCATTTTAAGTGCTTTACATGTTATTCTATTTCATTCACACAGCAACCTGGTGAGACAGGCCTTAATAATTTCTACTTGTTTCCAGTGAGGAAACTGGGGCTCAGAGAGATTGAAAACTTGTTTAGGATCACCGGAACTCAATCCTAAATTAGACTGACTCTAAATATCCATACTTGCCTTCAGGGAAAGGTTAGATTCTAAAACAAAGGCCAAGAGTGGGTTCCCAGTGACCTGGATTGGACACATGAATAGCATAAGATATATCCAAAGATACAGCATTTCAAACCAAAGGTAATCTAGATTCTGGAATGAAGCTAACATTGAAATCCAGGTAGGAAGTTTAAATTGGACTTTTATTTGATGAGGATTGTCAGAAAAGCAGAACCCAATAGACAGAAACCAGAATTCCCAGAAGGGGCTTGGAATACAGAGTGAAAGATGTGGACCTTAACTGAAGTTCATTTTAACAGCATTTCTGATTTTGACTAGGTGTAAAAAGGAAAATATAAAGGAGATCAAGTTGATCAAGTCTTGACATCTGTTGTCTTTATAGCTAAGTAGAATGCATGCAAATGTGTGTGTGTGGTAGGGAGGACGTACTATAGTATCAATATTTGTTTTTTACTACTTATGGGCCATACTATCTGAGTTAAGTCTTAGCTCTGCCTTTTCCCAGCTATGTGGCCTTGGTTAAGTTATTGCCCTGTCAATCCCTGTTTTCTTGTCTGTAAAATAAGGGTAACAATGGTATCCACATGTAAAAGATGTAAACCAGTGCCTAGTGAATAGTAATTTCTCACTTAGTAGAGAACTCAATTACAAAAGAGAACTGAGACAAGGAGAATAATATGTGGGTATGTATAGTTAAACATCATCTCAGGATACTGTAATAACCCTGTTTGTTGGTGGGTATAGAGGAAGGTCATGGAAAACCCCATATTGGAGATAATGTTTAATATTTTTATCTATTGACTTGCAAAATATTGCATCTGAGTTGCTTATTTTTGTTTCTTTAAATTGACCTCTACATAGCTCAATACTCTAGCTCTACTTTCTTCAATGGTTCTCCTCCATGATTTGATTTAGTTCTCTAATTGTACCTTGGCAACTCTTTTCTCTAATACTTGGTTAATTCCTAATTGTACTTTCCCCAAAGTCATCACTTATCTTAACCATATCTCATTGAAGTCTTCTGTTATTTTTCTTTTTCTCTATCTACATTCGTTTTACAAGTACATGGGCCACAGAAAGGAAAATTAAAAACAAATAAATAAAAAAAACCCTGCTTATCTAATTCAAAGAGGCTTTATGTAGATTGATTTAAAGACTCATGCAGAGTCTTTTGTGATGTTTCTAAAAGGGTGAATGCTTGTTGGGTGTAAAGGAAAATATAACATTTCATGAGGATTATATTTGCAAGCAAGTTGTATACATGGAACTGTTACCGAGGACAAGATTCTGGCATATAAATATCAACGATGGTCAGAGTTCCCATCTTTAATTCATAACACTATTACCTTTACACTAAACTTTGCTTTGTAGGACTTGCCAACTGAAACAGCTCCTTCTCTGTCTCATTAACTCCTTTCAATATTCAAACATTTCTTTGTTCATTGGCCCATAGGACTTTTACTTCTCCCCTACTTTAAAAAAAAAAAAAAGATTAAGTAAGTAACTTGGCTGCTTTACTAGAAAGCATTCAGGGATGCAAGACTCTGAAGGCTTCTCTATAAAATAATGTGTTATATTATTTCAAATACTGTGTTTACAGAGCTCATACTGCTAAGGATTAAAGGAATGTGCCATGACAAATCTGATCCTGAGTAGGATTGCCTTCCTCAGAATAGATCAGATGTATTCAAGTAGAACTTTGATTTAGAAGAATTAGAGCTTCTCAGAGCATTGTATAGTGTTCTATATAATGTCAACAGATTATTGTTTCCACTAAAATTCCCAGTAGAAGTCCTGCAAAGATCTCAGCTTATAATATCACTGCTTCTGAGCAGGAACAAGGATATTCAGGCTTCTGCTCATGTAAGAGGCATACAGTCTTTAGAGGAAATAGGGTTTTTCCTGTGTAAATATCAAATACATGGTCAGTGTTCCTGTCTTTAATTAATATCACTTTTACCTCTGTATGACTCTTTGCTTTGTGGTAATGGTCTTAAATAGGAGATAAATGGAAGCACACCTGAATGTTTTTGGTGAGCATGAATTTTTCCCTTCTTTTTACAAGTCTTTTTTTTTTTTTTAAAGATTTTATTTATTTATTTGACAGATGGAGATCACAAGCAGGCAGAGAGAGAGGAGGAAGCAGGCTCCCTGCTGAGCAGAGAGCCCGATGTGGGGCTCGATCCCAGGACCCTGGGATCATGACCTGAGCCGAAGGCAGAGGCTTTAACCCACTGAACCACCCAGGCGCCCCTCTTTTTACAAGTCTTAAAAATATCTGTTTCTCTTAAGTACTATTCAAATATATTTTTCTCTTTTAGAAAACTTTAAAACTTTCTCTCCTATTCTGTTTTTGTGAGATACATATTTTTTCCTTTGTTTTCCCTACTAAAGTTTGGATTTTTTGTCAATAAACAATTATAAAATTCTACCAATCCACTACTATGACATTTAAAAAAAACATTTACTATTGATTATGAAAAACGATTATCAAAGTGTACAGAATGTCCCATTTTTTTACTGAAGTTTCAAAAGAAGGATGCCAAGTAAGAGTAGGATGGTTCGTTAACAATGAACCATGAATTTATGAACCAATGAATTTATAGAGAATGGAGATAAGCTATTCCATGAATCTTGGACTCCTCATCAAGAACATCAAGAACAAGGTCTTAAAGAGTCAGAAGATTTGGGGGAAAGATTTCCAAAGAGGTTTCTTTTCAGAGAACTACAGCCCCATGGTGAGTCTCTGTTCCACAGCCTTTGAGAGGATGTCTGTTTCTTTTTGTCAAACTAGTTGGGGAAGACATTAGTGAGATCACTTAGAACTTTATATGTATTTCTTACAATGTGTGACCTACATGTGAAAAAAGCTAAAGCAGACATAAGACTGAGGTCCTACTGTTCCCTGAAAAATATGAAGGTGATAAAAAGTAGACAGATTGCTTTGTGACAAAACTGAGAGGGTCCTGGAGTATACTGGTTGACCTGTGCTTCCAGGGTTTGTCAGGGAAAGGAATATGAAGCATTTCCAATGGCCTGAATATGGGCTATATGGGAGAAATCTAGCATAGAATTACCTGAGGATTTATTCAAAGTCATCCTTTGAAGAAGAGGCCTGAAAGCCTATATATAGGCCTTCATCATTCATATATATATATATATATATATATATATATATATATATATGAAATTGGTTGCCAGGGCTTAAGGAAGTAATTTCAAATGACCTTCAGGAATAGACTCTCATCTGTCCTGTCAGGGATCATCCACTGAACCCACAAAATATTCCATAAAGAGTCAGCTTTCATGATTTGCTAGATGTCTACAGCCCAGATCTGCCAATCTAAGTACGTACTTTCTTGTTTCCTTAACTTTTTTCTCTTCCATGCTCATGACTTCCATACACAACTTTGATCCTGGAAAGAGGCTAATTAGCTGATAGTAAAAGGGAAATAAATCACATATAGAGGAATACAGTAGAGTAGAATAGCAAAGTGATGATCCCTTCCAACACATCAGACTCCAGAACAAAACAAGTTAAAGTTACTGAAGATGGGTGGAAGGAAGTGAGACAGTTTAATGCTAATCAAGAGATCTTCATCATACAAAGAGTATCTATAAATATTTTTCTTAGGAAAATAACTCAATGGTATTTACTGGAATAAAACCAATTTACTGGAATAAAACCATGTGAAGGAACCAACCGACAAAACATAAAACAAAAACAAATGTGTAAATACTTTAGATATTGTAATTATAGTTATATGTTATAAGATAACCATACTAATAATATTTAAAGAAATAAAAATATATTTGAATTTAGAGTACTCTAAAACTACCCTACAGCAGATTTGAAAGAGAATCAAACAGAAATTTTAGAAATGAGAAATTCAATAACTGGAATTAAAAATTCAGTGAATCACTCAGAATAATTATACATAAAATAAGTGAGAATAACTTTACAGAGTATAGCGTGAAAAGGCAAAGAGATCATATATGTGAAATAATATGATTATATGTATATATATGAATGAAAAGAGGCGGTTAAGCATCATATAGGACAGACAGAGAAAATCTAATATATGAGGTATAATATATGTCTAACTGTATTTCTAGAAGTAAAGGAGAAAAAAGAATGAGGAAGAAGAAATATCTGAGGAGATGCTGGCTATAAATTTTCCAGAACAGAGAAACAGTACAGGTTGTAGATTCAAGATGCCCAACAAATGTAAAGTGTAAATAGAACGGAATACACACCTGCATCTGTACATATCATAGTGAACCTGCAGAGCATCAAATACAAGTTAATATCTTCAAAATAGCCAGAGATGAAAAGAGATTATGTTTAAAGTGGTACCACTTAGACTGACAGCTAACTTCTCAATAATAACAATGAAGTCAGAGGGAAGTAGAATGATATTATTATTGTACAGAAAGGAAAAATACCCAGGGAACTGCATACCCAGGGAGCACAAGTAAATTAAAGACATTTTCTCAGACAAACAAGCATGGAGTTTGTCATTAACAGATTCTAACAAATGGAAACTCCAAAAAATGGTAGGGAAAATCTTATTAATGTCAGCTTTTCTGGCTCTTTCTAATATAGAACACATGCCTCAGTAATATCAGATGTGACCACATTATTTTATAAGCCAATGAAGTGTGAGTAGAAGTATCATGTAACACTTCTGAGTGGAGGTTTTAAAATTGTCCTAGGTAGGGGTTTCTCCATCAACTTTGATCCTGAAATGAAGAATACATTGAGCAGAACTGTGGTCAATCCACCATGGGGATAAATGTGAGAAAGGATTAAACCTTTATTGTCCCAAGCCAATAAGATATTGGAGTTGTCTGTTATTGCAGCAAAATTTGGCTTAAATTTCTGATATAGGTGTCAGTCAGGCTGAAGGAAACTGATCCCAGATGGAAGGTCTGAAAACCAAGAGGAATGACCCCCCCCCCCAAAAAAGGCAAAAATAAAGTAATATTAATTATTTAAAATAATAAAAAAGGCATAACAACAAGGTATTATTAGGTTTAAAATAGAAATAAAGTAACTGGTAATGATAACAAAAAATGGATGGGGAATAAATGTAGTTAAACTGTTCTAAGGTCCTTGCATTATCTAGGAAGAGGGCAGAAACTGAACTGTAAAATAATCCAAAATGAGGTGATCAACAATGCCCCGGTTTGATTTTCTGAAAAGAGTAATCAGATTTACAAATATCTGAGCATATTAACCAGTAAATAAAAAATCAGAATGTATGAATAATCAATGTATGGGATAAAATAGGCTGTTGCCACAGATATTGTATATGTTAAAAATAATGAGGGTTTTATTAATATTTTATGCCAGTAGTTTTGACAGCTCAGTAAAATGGACAGACTCCCAGAAAAATAAACTTACTAGTGTTGATAAAGAATAAATAGAAATATATGAATAGTTCTAATCCACTAAATAAATTGACTATATTAAAATATTCATACAAAGAAACCTCTGAGACTAGCTGGCATTGTTATTGAATTCTATCATTTTCTATCAATTAGTAAAAAGGGAATAATCTCATTTTTATACAAATTCTTAAATTCAATAGAAAAGAAAGAATATTCTCAATTCACTCTATATATTCTATGGCCATTGTAACTTTAATATCAGAACCTGACATGGTCATTCTAAAATGTAAAATTAAATGTGTTTCTCATTCATGAACAATACGTGCAAAAATTCCAAGCAAAAAAAAAAAAAAAAAAGAATAGCGAATATAAAATAAATCATTGCAAAGTCAACTTTATTCCAGAAGTATGAGATGGGTTGAACATTTGCAAATCAATCAATGTAAGTCAGCAAAATAAAAGAATACAAAAGAAAAAATATATGACCATTTCAATAGATACAGAAATATATTTAATCAATGTTAATATCTAATTCATGACAAAAATTTGTAGCAGATTAGGATCAGCACTGGTAAAATAAAAGTTCATTTGCACCCATTATGTAGTAAAATACAACTTAATGATGAGACATTGAACATTTTCTCTTTTGGATCAGGAATCACTCAATGATACTGGCTGACTGTCCACACCTTCTATTCAGTATCACACTAGAAGCCTTAGCCAATGAAGTGATGCAGGAAAAGAAGCAAAAGATGAAGATTAAAAACCTGATACAAAATTACCACCATTTAAAATGATATAATTCTGTTTGGAACAACCAAGATTCAAATATTATGATTAACAAGTTTAATAGAACTGTTAAATATACATTAATATATGATAGAGTTGTATTTTTATATACCAACAATATACCAGTTAAAATAACATATTTTACTCTAGCTTAAAAAATATGAACTCCTTGGGAATAAATCCAACAAAGATAAATGATTAATGTGAAAAAAATATAAAAAATTTATATTAAGAATGACCTAAATATATTTAGAAAAAAACTAATATAGTGAAAGACTCAAAATTAAAAAAAATCTTAATTCTGTCTCAGTTGATCTTCAGATTCAATGAATTCTAAACCAAATCCTAGCAGGTTCCTTTGTTTAACTCAACAAGCAAGTTCAAAAATTACATGGAAACTGAAAGACTCAAAAAGAAAGTCAAGGAACTTTTGGAAGAGGAATGTAAGGTGAGAGAGAATTGCCTTATCAAGTATCAAGATGTATTTTATAGTTATATGAATGTGACAGTGACATAGGGCTAAGTAGGTAGACCAAAAGGAACAGGAAAACCCAGAAAGACCCATTTATTTATGGACATTTGATATGTGAAGGAGATAGCTCTGCAGACTATATTGAAAAAGACTTTTTAATAAATAATGCTAAAACTATGTAGATATCCAAGTTAAAAAAAAATTAAACTTGGCTCCTATCTCACACCATATAAAAACTGAATCCATGAAGATTAAAGAATTACATGTAAAAAGAATTAAGAATCTAGAAGATAATATAGAAGAATTTTCATAACTTCAATATAGAGAAGGCTTACTTATACAAGATGAAAAAAAAAATAAAAAAACCCAGTACCTGTAAAGGAAAAGTTTGGCGTATTGATTTAATTAAAATTAACAATGTCTGTTCATTAGAAGACCCCATTAAAAGCATGATAAGACACATTACAGAGTTGGGGAGTTATAAAAACTATTATGACCAAAGAGGGAAAGGGGAGATAAATACTGAGAACATGCAAAGGAGAACAAATCAATAGGAAAAAAGAGACACTGTGCTACTAATATGGACTAAAAGGGTTTACAGGCACATCACAAAAGAAGATAACCAAATGGTAAACATATATTTGAAAAGGTAACCACTTTTATTAACACTTAGAGAAATATGAAATCAGGGTACAATGAAATACCATTATATTCCCATCTGTTTGGCAAAAATTATGAAGTCTGACTATTCCAGCCATTGGCAAAGATGTGGCAGAACTCACCCCTGGTGGAAATGTAAACTTATTTAACAAATCAGAAAGGTTAGACATTTTCCAATGAAGCTAAAGTTGGGCTTATTGTATGACAGGAAATTCACTCCTAAGTGTCCTCTTGATATACTCTTGGACATCTGTCTTTTTAATATACGTGGACAAGAATGTTCACAGAAGAATTATTTATAATGTCCAACTTTGGAAAGTCTTTGAATGTAAATTGATAGTAGAATGGTAATAGTTACACAATGCACTAATATAGGCATGAAAATGAATAAACTATATCTAAAAGATAATATGAATCTCACAAAGATAGTTTGAGTAACTACGTTGTGTGTTTTGCAAACTATAGAATGATAGGTTTCTAGACTTTTAGGTTAAGAAAGAAACTTGAAGTTTGTCTGGAGTTAGATGGCAGCTGCTAGGCTCATGTGACTATTTTGCACTTGAAATGTAGCCATCTCAAATGTGCTGCAAGTCCCAAATACACTGGATTTCTAAGGTTTAGGAAAAAATAATGTAAATATCTCATTAATAATTTCATATAGATTACATGTGGGAATGATATTTAGATATATTGGGTTGAATATTAAAACTAATTTCAACTGTTTCATTTTACCTTTTTAAACTTCACTACTGGATAATTTTAAATTACATACCGGCTCACATTTTATTCCTCATAAACATTGCTGATATAATTTTACAGATGGGAAAATGCATCCCAAATATAGTACATTACTTGCCCTCCCTCAAATTTGTCTTTTATTTTATTGCATACAATACAACTTAAATTTTTTTTGAGGGTTTTAGAGTCAGGAAAGGATCGTGAGCACCATAGTCCTCCGCAACTTTTTATATTGTTATGTAGTTGTGGTAAAGTACAAAGAATGTTGTCCTTGTTGTCATACAGACTTGGGTTCACATCTCAGCCGAACAACTTCGTAGCTATTCATAAAGCTATGTAATTTAACTAGGTCTTGATTTTTTTTTTTTGGTCTGTAAAATTGTATAACATTACTTAACTCACTGAGCAATTTTGACAGTAAAATGAGAGAATTTCCATGCTGGTTCTTAGCATGGTGGCTGTCACAGAATAAATCTTTTAAAAATTCTTTCCTTTTACTATTTATAGGGATGGACTGTTGCTGCCATAGTTTCCGTTTGCTTATTTATTATCTAAAGAACAAGACCTATTTTCTTTATGTTTTTATTTTACTGTTTTCTACAAATGGATTCTAAGTTGCTGTGGATATAGATGGGGAGATGTTCTAAAAGAAATTTTCAAAATATGAAAAATTGTTTAAGTGTCCAGTGTCAAATTTAAAATCAATATTTTATAAAATATGTGCTTCTGGGAATCCTGAGTGGCTCAGTTGGTTAAGTGTCTGACTCTGATTTTGGCTCTGGTCATGATATCAAGGTCATAAGATTGAGCCCCTTGTTGGGTTTTGTGCTCTGTGTGGAGTCTGCTTGTCTCTCTCCCTCTGCTCCTCTCCCCATTCAGGGTCTCTCTTTCTCTCATAAATAAATAAATAAATAAATAATCTAAAAAAATGTGCTTTTATAACCATAGAAGACACTAATTTTGGTAATTACTAGGCTACCTCCAGTAACCTTTTGGAGGAACAGATTCTCTTGTGCTCACTCATTCTGTGGGGCTTGAAATTTTCTTTGTCTTCCATGATTATGCTTCTTGGTGCGATATTTTATCCATAGGGAAGTGAATAATTACATAGTTTTGACTAGGATTCTAACAAATTGGCAACAATGCAAATTTCTAATTTAGATTTAGGTTTTTTAAAGGAAGTAATGAAATCAGTTGCTTTATTTTTTTTTAAATATTTTATTTGTTTATTTGACAGAGAGTTAGAGAGAGAGCACAAGTAAGCAGAGCGTCAGGGAGACAGGGAGAGAGAGAAGCAGGCTCTCTGCTTGTTAGGGTACGGAGTCGACCACACCTCAGTTAGACAGAGAACACTCTCGATAATGCAAGTCACACATGAGGTTTATTTCCAGCTAGCTGGGGTCCAAGTATCTGCCCGGCGCAGCGGGTTTCAACAAGGACCCCGAGCACCCAAAGCCAAGGGTTTATATAGCATTTTCAAGGCACTTCTTCATGGCTACATACATCTCTTGCGCCCCACTTTGACCGTTTAACTTCGTTTAACCTTTTGCCACCCCCGGCGTCACCCTGGCGCCATCCTGGTGGTTAAGTGAGATTTAGGTTTAGAAGAAATTTAACTTTGCCTCAGCCTCCCTCAGTTTTATGGTGGAGGAGGGCGACCTTAGGCCTTGAGGAACTGAGCCCTTTGTCTCTGGAAATTGGGCCGTTGAAGAGATAGCCTTTTTGTTGTAAATCACCAGGACATTTGCAAACCAAGGGAGACTCCTGTCTTTGCAGGATTGTGATCTCTGCAAGTTAACTGTTTGTTTTCTTTAACATCTGGTCCCTGTGGCGCCATTGCCTAACCGCCCTGGTGGTATATGATTAAGTTGTTTCTTAGGCGTTAGCTACTTTCTCTTATCTCAAGTTACCTGTGCCCTGTGTGCTGGTGAGGGACGCTCAGTAAAATGGCTTCCCGGCCTTCAGGATGGCCACTCTTATGCTAACCCACTCCTACAGTGCAAGGTGCCGGCTTTTGCTTTGCCAAGATGGTTGTACTTATGTCAGGGCTAGACTCGAGGTGGGTACAGCCTTGTTTTTCTTGGCCTTCACACCTGGAGCTGGTTTCTGGGACTTGTTTTTAAGTCCCCTGGGGGAAGGGGAGCAGGGACAGTAAAATAGGTCCTTACATGCTGAGCAGGGAGCCTGATGTGGGGCTCGATCCTAGGACCCTGGAATCATGACCCGAGCTGAAGGCAGCCGCTTAACCAACTGAGCCACCCGGGCGCCCCAATCAGTTGCTTTATAAATGACTAGTTAGGAAAATCAGAGACCATAGACACCTTGGATAAATTTGAAAGACTGGTGGAGATATAGAGACAGCAAAATTCATGTGCTGTAGTACTAACCCAATATTAGGTACTAGCTACTTGATGCAGGTGTTCATTTGCAAGAAATAGAAGAACAAAGAAAGGTTAAAGATACATTAATAGATTTTAGTTTAAAACAATGAATTTTCAAAGGCAAAGAATTTCTCAAATAAATCTTTGTCTAGAAGCCTAAAATTAAGGAGTGTGGTAATTGAATAAGGTCAAGAAGAAAGTGACTTAATTTGTAGTTAGGTAAGCAGTAGGGACAGCATCTTGACAGTAAGTTTATAAATCACTATGATAACCTATAAGAGATGGTTGCTATAACATTGCTTTCATTCAAAGCCTTTAATATGTAAAACATTTAGTTTTGGTAGAGACATAGGTATGTCTTAATTGATTCCTGCTTAGTGCATTCTGGGGTGAAGAAGGGGAGGACATAATTTATTCATTTACAACTCTCTGCTGATGTCTTTACATACATTTAAACGCCAAATCATTATAACTTTCCTGTGAAGGTGGTGTTAATATGCTTTTATTTTTAATTAAGAAACTGAGATTTAGAAAATTTAAGTAAATTGTTTAAAATTGTACAATTAGTAGGATCTGAACAGGATTTGAATTTAATTCCAGTTGTCTGATTCTGGGGCTTGTGCAGTTGCCTTTATGGCCAGATCTCTTATTTTATTTTATTTTTTTAAAGATTTTATTTATTTATTTGACAGAGAGATCACAAGTAGGCGGGGGGTGGTGTGGGAAGCAGGCTCCCTGCTGAGCAGAGAGCCCGATATGGGGTTCAATCCCAGGACCCTGAGATCATGACCTGAGCCGAAGGCAGAGGCTTAACCCACTGAGCCACACAGGCGCCCCTGTATTTCAGGATTTTAGTGGTGGAGTCCTTTATATAAATGAGATCTCTGTATGTGGTATGATCCTGCCTCACAATGCCAGCCCTTCAACACCTCGCTTGGGGAACCAGGGCTATAGTTTGTTCCTTTAATATTTAGTTCTTAATTCTTTGGGTTCTACTGCTAACCTATATAAGGCAAGTGTAATAACCACAAGGAGACTGAAACCTAACTTCAATAGTCTTAAATTTCAGTTGCGTTTTCTCGATAGATATATAATTGGAATCCGTGGGAGGTTAGCCTTGGTGAGGAATATAGAATTAAACCCCTATTCTTGCAATTTCACACCAATATTAGCTTATTTGATTACTCTGGTTTTCTTTTCTACCTTCTGCATTCTGGAGCAAACCATTGCTGAGTCTTTGGCCAAACAACTGTGCTTTGCATGTTGGAGTTACTATGAGCAACTGATACTTTCTGTACCAAATATAATGTTAATGATTTTGTATTTAAAGTTGTTTCCAAAGGGAAAAAAAATAGCACTGGAGAGATGGAGCCTGAGTAGTGTTCTTTACTGGATTTTATTTGCATTCATGCTCTATGATGGATTTTTTATAGTTCTTTCCAAAAAGCTGTGAAGTTCTATTTGGTGCATAACATTTGTATTATTATTGAAGATTTTTCTCCAGTTTGATTCTTGAATTTCCTAGAAACATGACTCCTTCTGTATCTAGCCATCTAAATAAGCCTTAGATATTTCTATATAATCATAAAGTAATTTTGTCCCTGCATATGTTAATATTTTATTTCTTTTAAGTCTGCTGCTAAGTTTTCATGTCTTTCTCATATTTTTACTGTCTTTCTAAATTATATAGAAACATTCATTGTATATAGTAATTATTTATCAAAGATAGTAGAAAAAATGGAAATTTCATATATAGCAATTTCTGGAACTACTGAAACATGAACTCAGGTAGGGTATTTTGTGTTTTTATATGTCCTAAGCATTATTTTTAGTTTCAGAACTTATGGTGAAGTTTAAATCTCTCCATACTTCCTCCTTTATTAACTCTCATTATCAAAAATAACTGGCAGAGAGAGGATGTTGCTTAAATTTCTTTGAGGCATGAAGATGTGTAGCAATAGTGGTTCTCAAGAGTAACTTTTAATTCTCTCATTTATTCAGGTATGGCTTAAAGTTTTTATTAGCTCAGTGTTTCTCTTTTTGTATCCCATTATAGCAACAGAACATAAGATAAATACTTTTGTGGATGATTGAAAAATGTGTGATAATCTGGGGGCGCCTGGGTGGCTCAGTGGGTTAAGCCGCTGCCTTTGGCTCAGGTCATGATCCCAGGTCCTGGGTTCCAGCCCCACGTCGGGCTTTCTGCTCAGCGGGGAGCCTGCTTCCTCCTCTCTCTCTGCCTGCCTCTCTGCTTACTTGTGATTTCTCTCTGTCAAATAAATAAATAAAATCTTTAAAAAAAAAAAAAAAGAAAAATGTGTGATAATCACTGGAATAATGTCCATTTACTTTTTTTAGGTAAATGTATATTTAATATATTTCAAAGCTGTCCATTGCATGCCAGGTTTCTTGTATCTAATGTACTTCATGGTTCTAATGACAACATGCAGTACAAAATCATTGAATCTGTTGTTTTTCCTATGTGAATTTCTTCTTTCTCTCCCAGCTCTGTTACAAAAGGTGAGCAAAATGAATTTTCAGAGAACTTTCCATAGAGACTGGTAAATTGATTTCTACATTTTTAAGGAAAAATCAGAATGATCATAGAGCAACTTCCATTGAAGGCACTCAAAGAGCTTTACAAACATTGTCTTATAAATCCTTACCCCAGTAATAGAAAAAAACATTATTGCCCAGTATTTTGGTAAGAAATAGTATCAAGAGATCTTGTTTCCAGTCACATGCCGAGTCAGAGATCAAGTCTATAATAGAATTTCGTTTTCTGTTCCTGTTTCCAAGAAGTATTGCTGTCTCCTGTGCATTTTGATGCTAAACAAGATGAAAATGCTTCAGAACAGTCTCTAGTTTTTAAAAGTCATCAGAGAATCAGTCACAAGGATTATGATGATGAGCAGAAGTTCATGATTTTCTTGGGAGACAGAGTAAGTGAGTAGAATACTGCTATTTTGTCTTAAATCTGGCCAAGGAGACATGGAACCCTAAAAGGGAAGTGACAGAAATAACTCTAGGACAAAAACAGCTCCACCATTCAAGAGTTAATCACAGAGGAGCTATTTGAACATATCACAATTCAAAATTAATAGAAGAAAAACTATGCAGAATTCTTTTGATGGAAATTTAAGAATGAGTAGGTAGATCAAGAGGAATGGAAAAATAACCAAATAAAATTCTGACAGTATAATCATTTTTTTAAAATTTAATATTATTTTTTCAGTGTTCCAAGCTTCATTGTTTATGCACCACACCCAGTGCTCCATGCAATACGTGCGCTCCTTAATACCCACCACCAGGCTTACCCATCCCCTCAGCCCCCTCCTTTCCAAAACTCTGTTTGTCAGAGTCTACAGTCTCTCATGGTTTGTCTCCCCCTCTGATTTCCCCCAATTCACTTTTCCTTTCCTTCTCCTAATGTCCTCCAGGATATTCCTTATGCTCCACAAGTAAGTGAAACCATATGATGATTGATTTTCTCTGCTTGACTTATTTTACTTGCATAGTCTCCTCCAGTCCCGTCCATGTTGATAACAAAAGTTGGGTATTCATCCTTTCTGATGGAAGTGTAATACTCCATTGTATATATGAACCATATCTTCTTTATCCATTAGTCTGTTGAGGGGCATCTTCACTCTTTACACAGTTTGGCAATTGTGGCCATTGCTGCTATGACATTGGGGGTACATATGGCCCTTCTTTTCCCTGCTTCTATATCGTTGTTAAAAGAAATTGATATGTCTCACTAAGAAGCTCCTGGATGAATTTGTCAGAGTAAAGATACAAAAGGATGCATACAAAAAGATGGAAGGAGAGATGGATGACCAAGGATGATAATGGAAATAATAGATGACATTTGCTGAGCACTCAGTACAACCATATTGTGTTTTAATATCTCAACAAGAGGGGCAGCTGCCTGGCTCAGTCAGTGGAGCATGTGACTCTTGCTCTTGGTGCTGTGAATTTCAGCTCCACATTGGGCGTAGACCTTACTTTCAAAATAAATAAGTAAGTAAATAAATCTACCCCGTTATAAATAAATAAATAAATAAATAGATAAATAAATAAATAAATATCTCACTATATATTATAAGTTATATTTTTCATTTTAAAGATGAGGCAACTAAGTTTCAGAGGGGTTAATAAGCAAGTTACTCCAGGTTATAGATGAGTATAAAAGAGTGGCGTAGATTTGTAGGAGCCTTCTGAAAAGTAAAACATAGATTTAGGTGAAACTTTTTGAAAGGAAAAAGAAAAGTGCTAATAATAATCAAAGGGCAAGTTATGTGTGGAGCAAGATAAAAAAGCTTACTCCTTGGGACAGATGGCAGGGAGAAGAGAAATTTCTCAGCTTCCAAATTTCTTTTTCACTTCTTTGTGAAGAAAAATAATCCTCAGACTGTTGATAGAAATGTTTATAAAGAGAAATGAGAAATCCAAGATTGAGGAGATTTGGGGAGGTTAAATAACTGCCCCACACGAGTTGGAACTTCATGGCAGTGAGGCGTGGTGAAGGGAACATGGGCTTTGGAGTCAGCCAGATGTAGGTTCAAATCTTGATTTATGCCACTTTCTTGGTTTAGAACTTGGCCAAGGTATTTAACCTCTGTAAGTCTCAGTTTCTTTATGTGATAATTATGAAAAATTACCTAGATTCTAGAAGTTAGGAGATAGGAAGAGATAACTAATGTTAATAAGGGGTCTGGTGAATGGTGGCCACTTAATTAAATGTTAGTTGCCTTATACTTCCTTCCCAGACCCTGAGGAATTGTGTCCCAGTGAGTTACAGAGGAATCTGCCAAGGTACTATGGGTAAATCTTTGAAAAACCATGGAAAATAAGAATGGAAATTGAAAAATATTCCATTTTTCAAATAAGCAAAAAGACAAGTTAGTAAAACCATGCCCCCCAAAATCGATTAACAATAGATAGAATTCTAGAATGCATTGTGTTAAAGATTGCTGCCATATACCATACAAAAGAGCAATCATCTCTATTAAACAGTGCCTTTTTTTTCTGGCCTCTACATTTTGCTACCTTTTACCACCAGGGCACTTTGATCCTCACTATAGATTCAGGCCCACCTCACGTTTCTAAGGTCAGGTTCAAAATTAGGTTGTATGTAATTATGGAACTCTAGTTTAGAACACTGAATGTCAGAATCCAGGCAGTCCAGTCCTAATTTTGGAAACTGCAGTCTTGTCTTGTTATTGTTCTTGATCCCTATCTTGGCAGCCACTTCTAGTATCTTAATTTTCATAGAATGAAGGTCAGGAGCTGAGGGAACAATCTTGCAACAGAAAGGCCGACTTAGTGCTTGGAAGGTACAGACTATTTACGTAAATGAGTCCAAGGGACTTGAGACCTTTTTGATCTAAGCCAACATCATATTCAATGAGTCTGCATGATATGATATATAATATTATCCATGGTTCTTATTATTAGGTGGGCTCTCATTCATGGAAAAGAAAATCTGAATAACTTCCTGGAAGTAGAGTTTATCCCTAGAGAAAAGATCTTGAAAAAGCCAAGGTGATTAAAGTACCGTGTAAATAGACTGAGTTCACTTCCACCAGAGATTAGCACATAGAGTCAATCACACAGACTGGCCACACAAAAGATACATAGGGAGACTCTAGATCAGTTTCATGTATACTGATATTGTCTCCAAATTTGTGACATCAGATGTGGGAAAGTAGATTCCAGTCTTTAGTGGGACAACAATGCCTAATATACTTTTTTTTTTTTTAAAGATTTTATTTATTTATTTGACAGACAGAGATCACAAGTAGGCAGAGAGGCAGGTAGAGAGAGAGGGGGAAGCAGGCTCCCTGCTGAGCAGAGAGCCCGATGCGGGGCTCCATCCCAGGACCCTGAGATCATGACCTGAGCTGAAGGCAGAGGCTTTAACCCACTGAGCCACTCAGGCACCCCTGCCTAATATACTTTTAAGCTAAATTCTCAGCTTGGTTGAGGGCTGGGCATGTAGGTGGTAGACTTAGCACAGATATCATAATTCCTAAATGGAGCGATACATCCTATTTATTGGATTCTTTTCTTAACAGACTAAATTTGAGATTAATATAGTTTGTATACAAAATATGAAGCCGGGTGAATATTCCAGTTATCAATACTGCATAACAAGCCAACTCAAATTTTGTGCTATCATATAATAGCCATTTTACTCTGTTCATGGATTGTGTGGGTTGTGTCAACTCCATGATGTCTGGGCTTCAGTTGGGAAATTCTGAGGCTTAGAGTGACTCTCAAATGGCTGGTTTATCATTTGGAAATTTCTTAACTTATATGTTTGTTATCTGGGCCAAGAGGAATTGAAGGCTGACTCAACTGTGCCTGAAGCAAGAGTACATGCATGTGACCTCTCTGTGTAGTTTGGCCTTCTTATAGCATGGAGACTCCTTCTGGAGTAATGGCCTGAAAGGGGTCCCAGGGAAGAGCATTCCCAGAGACCAACACAGGAGCCGTAGGGCTTCCTTTGATCTGGTCTCTGAAGTCATAAAGCACCATTCTGCTACATTTTATTGGTTATGAGAGTCTCTAAAGACAACTCAGATTCAAAGGGATGGGGACTTTGCAAGATCACATTATCTTGGAAGATCCTATGGGATGGGAGATACTGTTGTGGACATTTTGAAAAATTTTCTGCCACATTCTGCAGTTTTGGTTAATTAGTTTCGTTGATTGACTTGTTTTTCTTGGGAAGTGAGTAAAATGGGAAAATGTAAAAGAAACCTCTCACTTATTTCTTGCTAGGTACCTAAGCTTTTTGAGACTTGTCTATGATGACAGTGGCAGTTCAATTAAGAGTTTTAAAAGCTCCATTGCTTCAGGACATTTTTTCAAAAGCTGTGATAGGCATATAATATCCTATTAAAAAGAAATGTGTAAACCAGAATGCCAAATATTTTATGGTACAGAGACAATAGATATATATGTCCATCTTTATTTCTTAATATTGACATAGATTTATTGTTATAAAGAGTCTTATATCTTTCTCATTCTCATAGTTGCAATGACTCATTATCTCCCATCCTGAAACCATTGTTTTAAATGTTCTTGGGTTGCTGCTGTTCATTTCTCATATTAAATTTTTATCTCTAGAAATAGTTTCTTTTGCAGTTGGGGTTTTATGGTTCCCCGAAATAGTGACAAGAGTATGAAAATCTTGCCAATTTTATAGTGCACCTTAAACAATGGAAAGAGTTTGAAATTGGTTAACTAGATATTAACATCCTGTTGAATTGGATAAGGCTAACATTTATTATTACTTGTGCCATTTAATCTTTGCATTCCCTATGTAGTTCTCTGAGTTTATATTCATTAACAGTAAAAGATGAGATACTGTATTTTCTGGTTATAGACAGTGCCAAGTAACTAAAACATTTTGATTAGCAACCTATCTTTTTAACTCTAGCCAATGACTTACTCTTGGAGAGAAATGGATTAAGATAGGAATAGTAATTTTTTAAGTCCTCATAACTGAATAATAGAAAGTGGTATTATTTCAAAAGTATCTTCAAGTTCTACAGAATGTTTTCATTTTAATCTTCCTGTTATAAATTTCTTTTTGGAGAGAAAGCAAACATGTCCAAGAAAAAAAAAATGATTCTACCTCTGTAATGTCTTTGGTTTCTTGACTTTCCAAGTGATGTTAAACTTGGATAGGTTGTTGGCCTTTGAAGTTATTTAATCTCTGGCCCCATCCTCATTTCAAACTTATTTTTCATGAACTTCTTTTAGGTTATCCTTCAGTATATAAAACTGCACTGTTTACATTTCTATGATCACAATCTTTATTTTCCTCTTTTAATAGATAGACTCAAAGTATTCTTCCATTTGAGATACTTCTTCAGTCAATACTACCAGTTAAGAATCCTACTCTACTTTTATTTATTTATTTATTTAAAAAAAAAGATTTTATTTACTTATTTGCCAGAGAAAGAGAGAGAAA
Source organism: Lutra lutra (assembly GCF_902655055.1). Classification (NCBI taxonomy): domain Eukaryota; kingdom Metazoa; phylum Chordata; class Mammalia; order Carnivora; family Mustelidae; genus Lutra; species Lutra lutra. The sequence goes on from NC_062285.1 coordinate 99,365,546, forward strand.
GAGAGAGAGAGTACAAGCAGGGGGAGCAGCAGGCAGAGGGAGAAGCAAGACTTCCCCACTGAGCAAGGAGCCTGATGTGGGACTTGATCCCAGGATGCCAGGATCATGACCTGAGCTAAAGGCAGACAATTGACTAAGCCAACTAGGCATCCCCCTATTCTGCTTTTAAATTGCATGGGTTTCCTGGTCCCCACTCATAATGTAGCAAGCAAGGTCTAGGAATATGCCTATTTAACCAATACCAAGGTGATTCTGATATAGGTGCTCTGTCTACCATGCTTCAAAGAACTCTACTTTATGGACTGCGGTAGGCAGTACAGTGGCCTGAAGATGTCCCCATTATTATCTCAGGAGCTTATGAATACGTCATGTTAAAAGGGAAATTAAGAATGCAAATAGAATTAAGGTTGCAAATCAATTGTCCTTTAAAATAAGGAAATAATCCTGGATTATCTGGGAGAGTCAATGTGATTACAGGCATCTTTAAAAGTGGAAAAGGAAAGCAGAAGAGGAAACTTTCAGAGGAGATGTAACAGTGAAAGCAGAGTTCAGAGTAGTGTGATATGAGAACTAGATCTGCCCTTGTTGACTTCGAAGATGGAGGAAAAGGGACACAAGGCAAGGAAACTAACACAAATGCTGTCCTATCTTTGAAGTCCTTTACCTCCCTCCCGCTAAATTCCATCTCTTCTGATACTAAATTGTTTATTTTTTCTAATTAAATATTAACCATTAATCATTTCCTTGTTATTTCATTATACTTGTATCCCTCTAATCCTAAAGTTCTTGAAGGAATAGGCAATTAATTCTTCATCTTTATATGTCCTTGAGTAACTAGCACTCAATAGGCATTCTTTAACTATCTAGTGAATTCTTATCCAGAACATAATTCCTATTGTATAGTGTTAAGGGATTCTCTCAGAATAACTATTTTAAAACTAAAATAAGGTTGAAGAAATCTAAGAAAGGAAAGGAAAATAATCCTTTAAAAATTTACTATAAAACTACTTTATAGGGGCGCCTGGGTGGCTCAGTAGGTTAAGCCTCTGCCTTCGGCTCAGGTCATGAACTCAGGGTCCTGGGATCTGAGCCCCACATCAGGCTCTCTGCTCAGCAGGGAGCCCGCTTCTCTCTCTCTCTCTCTCTCTCTGCCTGCCTCTCTGCCTACTTGTGATCTGTCAAATAAATAAATAAAATCTTTAAAAAAATTTATAGTAAATTTTAGTCACTATAAAAACTTTACTCTTGTGAGAGAAATGAAAACAATACTGGCCATGTGTTTTACATTAAATTTTATTGTGAGTTTAGAATATCTTGATGACAAAGAGCAATTGCACATGCATTTTGTTGTTATTGTTAGTGTGACTTAGGCTCCAAAAGTGTTTTTCTGAAAATATTGGCATTCTGTTGGCAAGCTAAACCCTCGAATCTTTCCCTTAAAAAGTTTGAATGGATCAGTTTTGTTTTCCTTGATTCAATTTCTTTCTTTCTTTTTTTTAATATAAAGATTTTATTTGCATATTAGAGAGAGAGAATGAGTGACAGAGAGAGCATGAGCAAGGAGAGGGGCAGAGGGAGAAGCAGACTCCCCACTGAACATGGAGCCTGATGCAGGGACTGAGTGAAAGTCTTGACATTGCCTCATATTGTTCTTTCATACTTACTTACTTATTTAACTATTTGCTTTTTACTATTGGTCTGTTATAAAGAAAGCATATTAAGGTTGTGGGTAACAACCACATAAACCACATAAACAGCAATAATTTTTTGCTGAAGAAATTTGGAAGTCCAGAAACCATTGGAGTTGCTAAAACTTGCAGCTATAAAATCACAGAGGATCCTCAAAAAGTTAAAAATAGAACTACCCCATGATCCAGCAATCATACTACTAGGTATTTACTCAAAGAATACAAAAATACTTATTCAGAGGGATACATGCCCCCTGATGCTTATAGCAACATTATCAACAATAGCCAAATTATGGAAACAGCCCAAGTGTCCACTGACTGATGAATGGATAAAGAAGATGTGTATGCGTATGTAAATATACATATATATATATATATGTATATATATATATATATATGAATATCACTAGCCATAAAAAAGAATGAAACCTTGCCATTTGCAACAACATGGATTGGAAATAGAGATTATTATGCTTAGCTAAATAATGCAGTCAGAGAAAGACAGATACCACATGACTTCACCCATATGTGGAATTTAAGAACAAAACAAATGAGTAAAGGGAAAAAAAAGAGAGAGAAGAGAGGCAAACCGAGAAACAGACTCTTAACTGTAGAGAACAAACTGATAGTTACCAGAGGGGAGGTGGTAGTGGTAGTTTAAATAGGTGATGGGGATCAAGGAGTACACTTCTCATGTTGAGCACCAGATGTCATATGGTAATGTTCAATTACTGTACTGCAACCTGAAACTAATATTACACCGTATGTTAACTAACTGGAATTTAAAAAAAACTTTAAAAAAATCATGGAGGATCTAGAAGGGAAAAGTAAGACACCAGGTGTTCATGCCAATAGCATTGGTGATGGAATCAATCAAGGTAGTGGTAAGGATTAAGGTAATACTATTAAGAAACACTTGCCACACTGTGTTGTAAATGTGATTACATAACAAGTGAATATAGTATGCATATGTTTGATTGAAGAAATACAGTGGCACACACTATTTTCTCATTGTTGGATATAATAAAATTGTTAATGTATCCTAGTGGGTAAAATATTTCCATAGAAATATACCACATATATGTTAGTCTTTCCTTAGAGGTTTATAAATTACAAACTTTAATTTCTATGAAAGAGCATGAGAAGTTCCAAAATTTCTAAGAATAACAGTCAGTGGTTACAACCAATTGTATATTGTAATTGAAGACTTTCAGAAAACAGCAGCAATATTAAACTCATTGTACCAGACACTGTCCTAAATAATCTATATATGTCAACTCAGTTAATCATAACAACCTATGAGGTAGAACTACCGCTTTCCTCATGTTTAAGATGAGGGAACTGAGAGAGGCTTCTGGGAAGATGGCGAAATGGGAGGATCCTGGACTGACATCTTGTGGCATGGCTGCCACCTAGAGAATACCCACCTGGGCATAAATGATCCGGAAATCCACTCGAAGAATGGTAGAACAGATTCTCTGCAGCTGGACATAGACAAGAGGCCACAGTGAAGTGGATCCACACCCTCCGGTATGCTCTTGGCAAGATTCCATCAAAGCAGTGTCATAAGGCTGGCAGTGTGTGCACAGCCCAGGCAATGGCCAGCCCCACCCCAAAGTGAGTCCTGCTCTAGGGAGAGGGGAAGATAACCACACACCAGTGTGACTGTGACCTCAGCACTGGGCTGGGGCCAGGCAGCTGATCTGACTGCAGGCCCCACTCACCAATAAAAACTTCTCAGGGGGAAAACACAGGTAAAGTGACTGCAGTTTGGTGCAACTTCATCTCTGGCAAACATCTGGTCTGACTCAACTCGAGCAAAAGGCAGGCCCGACTGTCCCACTAATACCACAGGCACTGGACTCTGCCCACAACAGGCAGAGAGCCACCACAGGCTGGACTGAAGGCAAACACAGCTCTGTCACAACAGTAGTACACCCTCATAGCAATACACATAGGAGAAACACCTGAAGCACCATTTTCTGGTGAAAAGGAGACATTGTACTATGGGGCACTACAGGGCCTCTTTTTCATAAAGCTACTACTTTCGGGTGTGGGAGACATAGCTGATTTTCCTACACAGCAATAGAAAAAATGAGGAGACAGAGAAATATGTCCCAAATGAAAGAACAGGACAAAATCATAGCAAGAGACCTAAGCAAAATGGAGATAAGCAATATGTCTGATAGCAAATTTAAAGTAATGCTCAAAAAGATACTTGCTAGAATTGAGAGAGGAGTGCAGGACCTCCATGAGACCCTCCACCGAGAGATAGGAGACCTGAGAAAGAACTAATTAGAGATAATGAGCTCACTAAATGAAATTAAAAACCAACCACCTGGAATAAATAACAAGCAAGAGGAAGTAGAAGAATGGATCAGCAACTTGGAGGACAGATTAATGGAAAGGAATCAAGCTAAGCTGATGAGAGGGGAAAAAAAATACACAAAATGAGAACAGGCCCAGGGAGCTCAGGGACACTGTCAAGCATAACAGTCACATAATAGAGATCCCAGAAGAGGAAGAGAGAGAAAATGGGGCAGAAGAATTGTCTGAAGTAATAATAACTGAAAACTTCCTGAATCTGGGGAAGGAAAGAGAAATCCAGATCCAGGAGACACAAAGAGCTCCCAACAAAACCAATCCAAAAAGATCTGCACCAAGATAAAAAGTAAACAAGATGGGCAAAAGCAGTGATAAAGAGAGAATTTTAAAAGCAGCAAGAGAAAAGAAAGCAGTTACATACAAGTAGAAACCCCATAAGGCTATCAGTGGATTTTTCAGCAGAAACTCTGTAGGTCAGAAGGAAGAAGCATGATATTCAAAGTGCTAAAAGGAAAAAAAAATCTGCAGCCAAGAATACTCTATTCAGTAAGGCTTCCATTCAGAATAGAAGGTGAGATGGAGCTTCCCAGAAAAGCAAAAGTTAAAAGAATTTATGACCAGGAGCAAAACCAGCCACGTCCCTGTCACACATGATGCCATCGGCCTGTGGGTCCTAAATCCATAATCTAGCTGCCCTCTTGCCTGAGTCAGCATGCACTGCCTGCCACCTGCTCAATGCCAAGTCAATACTCCTTCACCTCAGATTGACTAGGACTCAAACTGACACTCTTCCCCTCAAATTCCAGCCCTTGTACTCAAGTTTGTGCACAAAAGTGAGCATAATTATAACAGCAGAATGAAGCAACCCAAATAGTAACAATAATTCTGTGAGATATATAATGGATAAAAGGAGTGTACTAGGTTGAGAATTTCCAACAAGTATGTCAAAGAACAATACATACAGTATGATTCTGGTTACTAAAAGAAAGAAACCCAGGAAAAATAAAACAAGACCGAATCAGAGAGGGAGACAAAGCATAAGAGACTCTCAATCATAGGAAACAGACTAAGGGTTCTTGGAGGGGAGGGAGGTGGCTATTTTGGGTCCCTTAAATTAACATATGGAAAATTTGGATCTGATTATCAAATTCTGCTATGGAGCTAATTGTGATTTTGATAGAGAATGCTTTCAATCTTTAAATCAGTCTTGGGAGGATTATCATAAAATTAAGTCTTTTGACCCATGAATATATGTTGTCATGCCGTTTATTTGGGTCTTTAATTCCTCTCAAAAATGTTTTGTAGTTTTTAGTGCAGATAACTTGTACTTCTTTTATTAAACATATTCCTAAGGATTTATTCTTTTTTGTGCTATTGTAAATGGGATTATTTTCTCAGTTTCACTTTTGGATTTTTCATTACTAATATGTGAAATACAACCAGTTTTTGCATATTGAAGTTAATCTGTTTGACTTGCTGAACTCATTCATTAGTCTAATTGTTTTTTAGTGGATTTCTTAGAATTTTCTATGTGAAATATTCTGACATTTGCAAATAGAGACAATTTTACTTCTTCCCTTCTAATATGGATACCTTTTATTTCACTCTTGCCTAATGACTCTGGCTAGAACATCCAGTACAATGATGAATAGAATTGGAGAGAGTAAAGACCCTTGTGTTGTTGTTCTTAGGGGAAAACATTCAGTCTTTTAACATTAAGTATTTTAGGTGTGGGTTTTTCATAGATACCCTTTATAAGATTGAGGAAGCTCCTATTTGTTTGTTTGCTTGTTTATTTTTCTCATCAGCATTTACTTTTTATTTTATTTTTTTATTAATGTCTAAAGTATTATTTGTTTCAGGGGTTCAGGTCTGTGAATCATCAGTCTTACAAAATTCACAGCACTCACCATAGCACATACTCTTGGTTTATTCATTTATTATGAAGTAGTGTTTTTTAAAAATGCCTTTAATGCTTCTATTGAAATGTGTGGTTTTGTCCTTTATTATTGAGATGTTACATTACTGATTTTTGGATATTACATCAACTTTGCTTTCCTAGGATAAATTTCATTTGATCATGGTGTTTAATCATTTTTATATATTTCTGATCTGGTTAGATAGTATTTTGGTGATGATTTTATGTCTATGGTCATAAGAGATACTGACCTATATATTTACTTTATCGGATGTCTTGTCTGGTTTGGTACCAGGGTAATACTGACCTCATAAAATTAATTGGGACATGTTTCCTCCTCTTCTATTTTTTGGAAAAAATTTGTGGTGAATCTGTATGAATTCTTCTTTAAACTCTGGTCCAATTAAATTTAGGCTTCTTTGCAGGAACATTTTATGAAGGTAATCACTGAGGTTTGTTTTAACTTTGGAGGGCTCTTAGCTGTTTCTTTCTCTGATTCTCTCTGGTAAACAAGCTGGCCTATAGCTTAGCTTGTTGCTCCCCTTTTAATTGCTTGCTACCAAAATATCCATGATTTCTGAGAGTATCCTAGGTTTGAATTTTTCCCTGTTCCTTTCCAATAAAGATACCTGTGAGAATAACTACCGAGTCTTCTGTTCTTCTACCCTGCCTTTTCTATGGGCAAAATCTCTGAGCCACTGGTTTACAACTGGTTCTGGGGAGAGTAACCTGCTTCTTTTGGGGTAAAACCCCTGATTAATAGGAGAGGTTCCAGGCAGGAGCAGTAAGTCTAGTGTTCTTCACTTGCCTCTTCTAGCATGGGATCTTGGAGAAAGCTGAAGCAAAGGCAGTTGAGGCTGCAGTGTTCTCAACCTACCACATCTGGGGTAGAGTCTCTACTGTACCAGTTGGTACTGGGTATAGAATGGAAACTCCTGATATCTTCTTGCTACACATGCCTGGATGCTAACCTCTGCAACATGGAGCTGGGGGACAGTAGAAATGCTGGCAGCCTTTCTCTCCAGGAGAGATATTATAGATGGTGACTTGGAGCTAGACAGAGTTTCTTGGTCCCTGTCCTCTTGGCCACCGTTATACATAGCTATTAGTGTAGCTTCCCTCATGCTGATTTGGAGAGAGGGGGTGAGTGAGGGATTGTTTTGCGGTACACATGTCGTAGACTCTCGTGTTTCCTACTGAGACTTAGTAGGTTTTCTTAAACAAATGTTGCAACATTTCAACAAATGTTTCTTCATACAAATTTGTTGTATACCCTTAGGGAAATTTCCAAAGATTGTGTGTGTTTGTATAATTCTCACCAGTTATGAGTGCTTTGTTGAGAATTGGGTCTGTAGAGTTCCCCATATCGTTATTCTGGAAATATTCTGAATTTCTAGATTTGACTTAATTCACTACTGAAATTCCTGTCAAAAATAAAGGTTTTCAAAATTCTCATGATGGGCCAGTTTGGGAGACCTAGGACAAAATAACCTCATAGGTTCTTTCTAATGTTAAGATCTCATATTTAATGCATACTTCTTAACTTCCAGGCTACATTGGTCATGGGAAAAATCAAGGGTTCCAGTGGGTGGGAGAACTGTCTACCAAATCACTCTCCACCCCCAATATGCTCAGGTGTTTATGGGAATGAATCCCACCACTTGTTCTCCTTCTGTACCCCACAAGTATTCCTCTCCAATGTAAGACCTTCTCCAGAGTAGAAGAAGAGCAGTAAGATGTGGTCTTTGGGCTATAGAACAAAGATGTCAAGTTTAAATATTGTAAATATGGCTATAGGGGTCAAGAGTGTAATAGGAATTAGAGAATTGGAAACTGAGGTAAACCAGAGAAGGAAGGTGTGCTTCTCTTTGAAATGAAAATTTATTCTTCATCATATGATTGTATCCAGATGGATGTCGTTCTTGTCGTTCTCAGATCTTGCCATTATTGAAGAGCAACCAGAAATCCAGATTTATTTTATATGTGAAAGCTCCCAAATTTTTAACTGCTGACAAGTAATTAAAAAATGAAACTAAAACAACTCTGTAGGTCAAGCAAAACATGGCTGTCATCTATATCTGGTATCAGATAAAATTAGTATCCACTTTAATAATCTGTCTTCCCCAAAGAATGGGAATCTTCCCTCAAAACACAGCAGCTCATTTAACTAATCTTGCAGGAATTGATCTTTATGATATTCATTCATTAGTATTGGTGGTCTTTTAGATTGAAAGCCCCATGACTTGGAGAATTAGGCCAAATTCCTCCAAACTGGGGTGGGGGGCTGCTATTCAGGACTGAGTTCTTCCCACCTCAGTCTCTTCTAAATTAGATTGTTATATGTTTGATTGTAGTGTTTTTAAAAACCTCCTAATTTTATGACATTAATAACATTATCATGCTTTTCTTACACTCTCATTCATAATGTATCTCATTTAATTTTGTGGGTACAATTCTTTTTTTTTTTAAAGATTTATTTATTTATTTGACAGACAGAGATCACAAGTAGGCAGAGAAGCAGGCAGAGAGAGAGGGGGAAGCAGGCTCCCCGCCAAGCTGAGACCCGATGCAGGGCTCGATCCCAGGACCCTGGGACCATGACCTGAGCCGAAGGCAGAGGCTTTAATCCAGTGAGCCATCCAGGTGCCCCTGTGGGTACAATTCTTGAAAATAAGTAGGGCCAACCTTGGGCATACTTTTTTGGCCAAAACCTCCCAATCCACTGGTGCATTGTGTTTGCTCTGAATGAAGTGGTTAATAGGAATTTTTTTCAGAGTTCTTTTGGGATGCAATATAAGAATTTGTTATTATCAGCTGTTATAAGAGAAACATATAATTCTGAACTAATGACCTGATAGGTAATGGAATAAATAGCTGCAATAGAAAAACCAGTTCCCGAGGACATAATTATGTCATTACTAGCAAACAGAGAGTTTCTGGTTCATTAAGTAGGAAAGGCAAGAAATAAGTATAAATGATAAAGGTGAAAATTTATTTTTTTTACTTGTTCACATATTTTCCTCCCTGACCAATAAAAATAAGAGGGAGGTTTTTTTTAATACTAAATGAATATATAAATGATGAAGCCTCTCTTAAAGCCAGGGCCATGTGTCTGTCCTCAAGTGTTTTATTATGTGAAGTTTGACCTTTATTTAAAGAGCATCTCTGTTTGATGATAATTGATGGTGCTTTGAGTGAGAGTTTATGACAGTACTTCTACTTATTAAAAATATTTTCCTTAAGGTGAGGATGCTTCTTTTTAACTTTTGTCCTAGCTTAACCTTTGGAAATACCATATCAGTTTAGTTGCATTTATAGATGTAATTAATATTGTGGGCTTTTTTTCAAGTTATTAATAAAGATATGGGGTATGACCAGGCTTATTTCCAATCCTGATAATTCACCAGCTTTTTCAATTAAATCCTTCACTCTTTTTTGTCATGTTGACGTTTAATCTGGTTTATGATAAGTCACACCTATTAAAATTTGAAAATGTTCTATATATAAAGACATTGTAGCAATTTCTTCACACAGATTATTTTTGAGGTGTTACTACAAAATAACGATGTCCTGTTTTGTCTTGTTTACTCAAGCATATGCCATCTGCTGGGATTCACAGGGTTCCCGTGAGGTCAGGCCCAGTGATAAGAGATGGCCTGTCACCAATATTATGGCTTCCTTTAATAGTATTCCAAGAGAATCAGCCCAACACGTTCTCCAGAATGAGGAGGCTTGAAAGTTCAGTAAAGTTGAGGGATTGAAGAACAGAGAGCTATTTCTCTGAACTCTCTTCTTGCTTTCATGGTTCTAGAATCTTTTATTTGGCACTATCAAGGAAGGCTCTGGACAGGTAAAGTGCAATATAAACTTCCCTCTTACATGTCATAATCAGACATTCCTGTGAACCTCACAGATTCCAGGATATTAAAGCAAAACTTCAACATGCATTGTGTGTGTATTTGTTCTATGCTCATATCTGAGAGAATAAATACACCATAAATAATATCCTTCATTATGGGTTTTCAGGTATTTATAACTTCAGTTTATGCATGATCTAATTAAGCTAAACACTTATATCACCTTATTCGGGGGGGGGTGGATATATCATGAACAAAAGCTAGACTGGTTTGGGCATAATCCCCATCTAGACCATTTACTGGCTACAGTATGAATTCGGCAAGTTAATTAACCTCTTTCAGTTTCCTCATATGGAAAATGGAAATGATACTAGTACCTTTTTAAAAATTTAGGTCATCGTGAGGGTTAAACAAGTTAATATGAGTTAAGCACTTAGAACACTGCCAGACAAGAACGAGCATGCCATGAAAGTAATTATTATTGCGCTTTCTTCTAACCCCCAGTCATCCCTAAGTCCTCCTTTGTTGGCCTCCTGCCACAATTTCTCGGCTGCATCTCACATGCTAATCCAACATTTGTCTATCTAATATGGCAGGTTGTTAAAAGAGGCCTGTTACCCCATTGGCTCCCCCTCAGGGCCTCTGTCATTTTTGTCCCCAAGTACCGAATGTCAGGCCAGAGTCAAGCAAGTTTTGAACTACTATTGTTACTTTCAGCTTATGATATAATTTAATAATTTTATGGAATCGGAGCATGGTAAGAATCTTCAGAAGTCCATTTTTCTTTTCCTTTTTTTTGAAGATTTTATTTGACAGAGATCACAAGTAGGCAGAAAGGCAGACAGAGAGAGAGGGGTAAGCAGCCTCCCGGCTTGAGCAGAGAGCCTGACGGGGGCTTGATCCCAGGACCCTGAGATCGTGACCTGAGCCGAAGACAGAGGCCTTAACCCACTGAGCCACCCAGGCGCCCCCAGGAGTCCATTTTTAATTCATCGTTACACACATGAAGATCGACTTTAATTTTTACATAGACATTTATGAGAATAAGCTCACCTTTGGACTTGATTTTTTGCAAAACTTTTTTGTTTCATAGAGGGGTCAAAGACATATTTACCTCTTTGCACTCATGTTAATAATGCTAGCTGAGACATATTCAGCATGTATGACATGCCAGCACATACATACTGACTTAGGTAGTCTTCATAACCTTCCTAAGATATATACATTCATATAACGACATTTTGACCAAAAGAGGAACTGCGGCTCAAAGAGGTTAAGCAGTGGCAGTAGGTGGCAGATTCAGGATTCAATTCTAGGGAGCCCACCTGGTCTGGGATCTAACGTCTAGACCTCTCCCCTGTTCTGTGAGTGAGAGCTGTCATGTGCCTGGAATATTGAGTGCAGGTCTCGCCCAGCACAGTGTCTGCTGCAGATAAGCTTGGGACGTATTTGTTAATAATGGCCACCAGGACTTCAATTATTGGAACTCAGATAACATCACACATTCACCAGGACTTCAAAGGATGGAAGTATGCTCATGCAAAATGATTTTAATCAAGGATCTAGTAACAAATGGCTCAATTAATAAACAATACACATTGGGTGATATTTTTCAGGTGGAGGATATTTATGTCTGTTATAACTTTCTGAAATGAGAAAAATAAGGATGAAATAGGGAGGATCGAAATACTATTTTACTCAGTCCCATGTAATTGCCTTAGATTTTAGTACTACCTAGGTGAGAAAGGCTTAAAAAAAAAAGTCAGCATAAATTTTAACTGCTTGCAATTCACAGTGGCTGTATTGTGACAGTTTCTTCCTGTTTTATTTCTGTTGCTGTTGTTTTTTACTGATACTTCTACCCCCCCTCCTCTCAGATCAAGTTCTCCCTTTTTATCACTGAAGTTCTGTAGTAATTTGCAAGCAAAAAAAGGAAATTTGTTGTTTGGTTGAAGCAGAAATAAAATTACCTTGATAATAACTTTTCTATTTTTCCTTTACTCCCTTTGCTTGCCTCCTCCCTGCCCCCACAGTGATTGCCTCATTGTCCCTGCAGAAGCCTCTTGAGATGAGTATCTCTGGATAAGGCAGTCCATCATTGCTATACACAGGGTGGTTGACATGGAGCTGGACAGGCAGGAAAAGGAAAGTGACAGGAGGCGTGGGAAATGTCTGATGAGAAACACAGCTTCCTATTAATCCTCCTGGAGAAGAATCTCTTAAAATCTCTTTAAGTGGTTTACTGTTACAAGAAGAATCATAAAATTTAAGTAATACCAGATTTGAATTTAATGAAGAAAGCTGTTATAGGTGCATTCTTATTTCTAAAGAACTAGAAGCTATTCCATTCCTGTTGATGTTGCTAGGCCAAATTCATCATATATGTGTTGAATCTAATCACCAAATGACAGTGATAAACAAGACAATAAAGCCAATGCTTGCAAGAAATAGAAAAGAACAGTAATAGTTCAGAGGCAGTGCTTGAAATATAAAAAAAGAAGTAAGTTCATTTGGATGAGCGTTCTCTCCTTCTCTCCTTTTCTGCCACCCTTACTCTGAGTAAGTTTGGGTACAAGAGACAGAACTCTTTAGAACTTTCCCTATACACACTAAGCAAAAGTTGTGGCAAACTGAAGCCACAAGTCTCTTGATACTCTTTATAATATTTGGTGTGTATATGGAACAACATTTAACTTGCAAAGAAGGCAGAGTCCCTCAATAATGCTGGGACGATTTGAGATTTGTGGTTGGCCTCATGTCTGATCTGGCCCTTCTACAGGAGACTTATTAAAGTGGTTGGTAACTACTATTCAAAATGACTTTTACATGGGATTGAGGCTTTTTTACTCAGTCGAAGGAAAATGATTCTATTTTCAAGTTATCTTGATAGAGCTCCTCATTGATACGTGATAAAGTACGAAGGAAATTTCAGCTCTGGGAAGAGAGGGCAGAGATATCTGGGCAGGTCTCACTCTTTTGCATGGGCATGTTATCTCCGGATGATTCGCGACCATCTAGTCCTTGCCCCTTAGTCACTGCAGCCCACAGCGGGCGGGCTCTCATTCCCAACTGTCCCTTGAAACTGCCTGGCAAAGGCAAAATCACCAAATCCAATAAACATGTTTCCAGTACTTACCTAACTGCATTTGCTTGCTGCCTCTGGCATTATCGATCCTAAGTCTTAGAGCTTAATTTCGTCTAATAGCACTACCTCCTGTTCCTCCTGCTCTCACTTTGATTAATGCTTGCTGAATCTCCCCTCATGGATTATGACTCATATTTTTGCAGCAGATCCAAACAGAATTCAGCTTCCCTATTCCCCATTCTGCACCTTAAGTAGGCCCACTCTTCCCATATATTTCATGTCTCAATTGTTTGCTCTCCTGTCTAAGCAATTGGCCTTAGAGCCATAAACATAAAGAAAGGATTCCTAGATTCTTCCATCTTGCCGCCCTCAGGTCATTCCTTTGATTTTAATTCTTAAATATTTTTTAATTCTATCCATTGTTAACTTTGCACACCATAAGGACTCACTTGTCATGGATTTTCTTGCCTTATTTCTATCTCAGATCCATTTTTCTAACACAATAAAAACAAATCTGGCCACACTCTTCTCTTGCACCCTCCTCTGGCTTCCCATTGTCCCTAAAATAAAATCTAAACTCTCAGCCCGGCATATAAGGTCCTCCATGATTCAGCACTGACAACTACGGCTTCATTTCCCTGTACTCTTTATGTGTCAGTCGGTACTTCGATAGTATTTTATAGCTTGTTTTCCATGCGTACTGTGCTAGTTGACCCTCGTGTCTTTCTTTTCACTATTCCCTCTGCTTGGGTTGCCCATTGTTCCCTTTTTCTTTTTTTTTTTTTTTTAAGGATTTTATTTATTTATTTGAGAGAGAGAATGAGAGCAGGAGAGCATGAGAGGGGGGAGGGTCAGAGGGAGAAACGGGTTCCCCGGTGAGCTGGGAGCCTAATGAGGGACTCCATCCTGGGACTCCACCGTCATGACCTGAGCGACAGGCAGTCACTTAACCAACTGAACCACCCAGGTGGCCATCCCCTTTTGCTTTTTGTCCCAACCCGGTTTCCTCTTCAGGGGATCTACTCAAACATCGTTTGTTCTAGGAAACCTTCCTTTTGACTCCTTTTTTTCCTTTTCAGATGCTCTCTTTTTGTGTTTTCTTAGCATCCTAGGCATATTACACTTACTATGTACTGAAACAATTTGTTTAATAATCTTTTTGAGTCCTAAGAAACAAGGGCTTGGACTATCATTCCTTTTTGTTTCTCTAGTATTTAGCATAGTAGGGCTGCATCAACATAGATATATCAGTGAAACAAACTGGGAAAACAAAGGAAAACTTGAATACCTCTAGGAAAAATGGAAAACACATTGATTGGAATATTTTGCACTGAGTGCTGTAAATCTGTTTTCTTCTTTTTTCCCCCTCACTCTAACATTATAATGTGCTACCACACATGACCAGAAAGAAAGGCATTTTATTTCTCTCCTTTCATAAATCCTCTCTATGGTTCTGGATTTCTTATTAATAAGTAAATGAAAGTGTTATTCATTGCAGGTGAGTGAGGCTATGGTTGAAAGAGAATAGATTCTAAGAGAACTGTGGTCCTCGTGTAACGAACTTACTGTGCTCAGGATTTACATGTGATTTACATATCAATTTATGAAATAGTCCATAGAAACAAGATACGTTTTCAATTAAAGTAGCCATAAAGATTGTCTGGTTCATCCTTTCATCTGATTTTGTCACACAGAGCCTAGCAGATATTTGGCCTTGATTAAATGCTAATTTATTTCATTCCTCCTTTTGTATATAATGAAAATGAAATTGTGACATCAATTTAAAATAAAGAAGCTGAAATGCTTTGGCCTTAGGTCACATGGTTTCTTATAGACAGTGGTAAAAAGCAAAGTGTTTCTGATTTTCTGTGACTTCTTTGATACCATGTTCTGTATTTAAAAAGTTCTATGTTCTATGTTTAAAAAAATTCCCAAAGATGAAAAGTTACCTAACCTTGGCAACTTCAACTGCTAAGACCCTTATTTTGGTAGGCCTAGAAGTCTTCATCTGCTCATATTTGTCATTTAAGGCACATATGCAGTTTAAGGTGCTACTTTACTTTTTTTTTTTTTTAAAGAAACAATTTCATCTAATATATCTTTGCTAGTAAAATGTCATTGGTACACCCAAGAGTTTTTTAAATAGGCTGATGAGAGAATAGAGAGATGATGGTGATTCTCTCAAATGTTGAACTGAGAAAGACATCCCGCTAATCTTTGTTTCAATATTCTGATGGCAAAAGTTTAGAAGTTTATAAGGACATATTTAGAGAACAGGAAAGTATCTACCCTCTTCATCGTGGGCCTGATTGAAGCGATTTAGAGATAAGTGTGAGATGGTATTTAATAATTTAGTAGGATTAAAGCTAAACTATATTATGAATGCCTTTTATCACAGGTTAAGAAATGTTTACTGATCTGGAGAGAAGACCTTTCGAGGTTATGGAGTTCAAGGGTCATGAAGTGGAAGAGATGTGTTTGGAAGGCCAGCCTGGTTGTGGGAGATCGGATATTTCTTTTAATCTTTTTTCCCGTTCCATTCCCGTGTCCTTTACAAAACGTCGCTTGTTTACGGCTACTCTAACGAGTAATAAGCAGTTTTCATGACTTTCTATTCTTTTCTGTCCCACTTCAGACATAGGATTTGACTTTCATGATGCTTTTCAACCTGCTTAGTGACTCCTTTTGTGTTTTTCTGGTCCTATGTGACCCTATTGCTAGGTACCTTCTTCTCTAGATAGCTTCTAAGATGACTTTAATAAGTGATCGTATAAGGTTTAAAGAAAAAACACCCAGTGACCATTAAAATGGCATCCACAAAGAACATCGTGCGCCTCGTTGGAAATCTTTTTCAGACTGCTTTCTGTGAAAGGAAATGACACAATGCAATGCTGTTAAATAAAGATGGAGAAGAAGGATAGAACAAGGTATTTTTTTTAACCTTATCTTCCTTTACAAGTAAAAATAAATTCTGCATATATAATACCACTATTTTTCTTCTGCTCTGAAAGGCTTAGGATTAGAAATTTGGCTGTGTCCATCTGTGTATTTATCAGCAAACACAATCAAGTGCCTCACTTTTCTTATTTTGAGATTTATTGCTTGCGATTCCCCTGTTCTTCAGGGGCACAACCAAGGCATCTCAGCATCCTCTCTCACCTCTACCTTACAGCTACGTAGTTTTTCTTCCATAACGCATATATCAAAACTGCCCTGTCTAACATTTATTTCTGTTGCTTTGCTGAGTTCATGTCAGGCAGAAGTATGCCCTATGGAAAATAATTAACTGTTGTCAAATATATCATTTATCTTCAATTTTTAAAGGAGGAATTCTAAGGGGATTTCCAGTGATTTATTTCAAACTCTAATTCAATTAGTTGATCAGCTCTTTCTAGACCAGGGGTCACATAACAGGCAAGCTATGGGCCAGGTATGGGCCACAGACATAATTTATTTGGTCTTAAAGGTGTTATAAAACCTCTGAATTAATTGCTAATATTTTACAGTTGGGGATTTCACATAAAAATCCAGATTGCTATCTTTCTTGAAAAATTAGAAAATCTGGTAACTGAGTCTGCATTCCTACATGGACACTGGTTAGCACAGAAGGTTTTAGAATATGAGCTCTCTAGGTATTTATAAGCCCCTACTCTATTTCATCCCCATTTATATTGTTCTTATTCTAGTAAACTTCTTAACTTGTCTACGCTCTAAAACAGTGTTTCTCACATTTTTATCTTTATATGAATCATTTGGGGATCTTGTTAAAATTCAGATATTAGTTCGGTAGTGGGTTTAGCCTGAGATCCTGCATTTCCCTTTTATTTTTTTAAGATTTAATTAATTTATTTATTTGAGGGAGGGGAGAACCAGAAGGAAAGGGAGAGACAGAATCTCAAGCAGACTCCACACTGAGTATGGGGCCCAATGCAGGGCTCAATCTCATGGCCCTGAGATCATGACCTGACCCAAAATCAAGAGTCAAATGATTAACTGACTGAGCCTCCCAGGTGCTCCCTGAGATTCTGCATTTCTAATAGACTCCAAGTGATGTCAAAATTTCCATCTCAGGACAACATTTTAAGTATTAGGCTTCCAAACCAGTCATCCTCAAGCTGTGTTTTTTGATCAGCAGCATCAGAATCTACTCAGTTATGAACTCTGCTTGGCAATCTGTTTTATGAAACCCTCCTGGTGATTCTAATGCAAACTAATGTTTGAGAACCACCATTCCAGTCTAATCTCAAGTGGAACGTTGTTCATAAAATCACCTAAGTCAGAGGTTTTAGATCTTGGCTGGACATTAGAAATCATCTGAGGAACTTCCAAAAAGACTGATGCTTGGGCTTCCACCCCTAGAGATTTGGACAGAATCTGGGGTGGCCTCTGCATCAGTATTGCTAAAAGCTCCTGAATTGATTCTAGTGTACAGCAGAGCTGAGAACAATGCTAAGTAAGGAGACTTTCTTGGCACATTACCTGGATTTTCAATAGCTCTCGTCAGAAAAAAATGTTTTAACTCCATTACTACTTTTAACTTAAAGTCCGTTTGTTTTTTTGTGCTATATCCGATGTAAAGGAAAGCACAGCTGATTTCCCATCACGTTCTTAATGATTCCTGGGTCCTTTGATCAAATATGGTATTTCATAAATCATCTCTTCACAGTGTATTTGTTATTTTGAAAGCACATCTCACGGTCTCCTTGCGGAGTGCATTAGACTTCTGGGCTGCATGGATCAGGAATCACTTTTTGATAATTCTGTTGACACGGTCTGATAGGTTAGATTGTGCACAACTCTAGAAGGGGACTGTTTGTGTTTATAACCATCAGATCTGTATATATTATTAAGACCATTTTCTGGCAGATGGCAGTACAGTGCCTTGAAAAGAGGTTGCTTTCTAAATTGTGTAATGATGTCATTTGGGTTAGCAGTAAGGTTGTGTTTAGTCTAACAGATGAGACCACTGTAAATTCCTGATAAAACAGATTTCCCTCAGATGAAAAACATTCTGTGTAATCAATCATTTGGCAAATAAACAGTAGCTCAGTTTAGTATCAGTGTTAAGCATTCAATAGTTTTTTTTTTTTTAAGATTTTATTTATTTATTTGACAGACAGAGATCACAAGTAGGTAGAGAGGCAGGCAGAGAGAGAGAGAGAGAGGAAAGCAGGCTCCCCGCTGAGCAGAGAGCCCGATGTGGGACTCAATCCCAGGACCCTGAGATCATGACCTGAGCCGAAGGCAGCGGCTTAACCCACTGAGCCACCCAGGCGCCCCACATTCAATAGTTTTTAATTAGCTTCTATAAACTTAGGGTGGGAGTGTTCCAATAAAAATGTATTTTTTTAAAAGATTTTTTTATTTACTTATTTGACAGAGATCACAAGTAGGCAGAGAGGCAGGCAGAGAGAGAGAGAGAGAGAAGGAAGCAGGCTCCCCGCCGAGCAGAGAGCCGGAAGCGGGGCTCGATCCCAGGACCCCGGATCATGACCTGAGCCGAAGGCAGAGGCTTTAACCCACTGAGCCACCCAGGCGCCCCCAATAAAAATGTTTTTGAAAGCCATATATTAATGCCTAATTCATTTGACTATTTTAGAACTATTTTTAAAAGTTGCGCCTATTATGTATGGCGATCGGGATTATAGGATTATTAAGCAATGACAAGATCACTAAAGCATTTTAGAATAAGCAAAGTGCCATTGTAGGTTAGCCCAATGATTTGAATAACAGCGTTATAGAAAGCAATATAGGAAAGAGAAAAAAAGGAGACATATTATCAACTAGTCATTTTGTTGGCCTTTAGAGATAATGGAAAGTTTCTATTTTTAGGGGTATGCGTGTGTGTGCGCGCGTGCGCGCGTGAGCGTGCATGTGTATAGGAGAAGCAATAGAATAACTTAAGCTAACTCTGCAAATAGAATGTATCTTTTGCCTTTGGGCTTAAAGTGACTGTCTTGTAATGCCACTTTACCACCTGCTGTTCTATTCAGCCAGAGTGGAAATGAAACATTTTTATATCATAGCAGTTAGTACCTTGCCATATATATTTTCTTAATTTGAGAATGTCAACAGAGTGTGGTTTGCATGCGATCCCATTTCCCCTTTTCCCTAAGGATTAAAATTCACTCCTTCCTGTTCTGGTTGTAGGATGTTTGCGGGTGGGGAGAGCAGCTTTTGATGTTTTTCATTAACATCAGATAAAGTGCCATACTGAGGAATTTTTCAGGCTCTTAGCTGACAACAAAGTTATGTTTAAAATAGAGATCTAAGTAATTTTTACATGAAATTTTTGTCACTTAACAAAGGAATTTAGAGCTAGTTTACTAGGAGTCTTGCCTTTTATAATACAGTTCTGTAAGAGGGAATTGAACATTTGTGGAAATCAACACTGATAGTCCATAATAAACCCGAAAAGGTTTATTTCATGTCTTCCTAGATACCAGCAGAAGTCCATGTGATCTGAAATTTCAACACTTTTCCCCTGGATTCCAGACACACTACCTCTGTTGTTGTTACTGTTTCTTCTGAAAGCTTTCTAAAACAATAGACTAGTTCAGACTGCATCATCAGGAGTAAAAAGAAAGATGGACTAGAGCAGGCATGATGGTTTAGTATCTCATAGCCCTGGGTGTTAATCCATACTATTTTTGACTTATTGTTTGGGCTTTAATTTAGTTTCTTTCTCATTAACATAAAAATAGAACAGGATGCAGCATAGAGTAGAGATTAAGAACATGAACTCTGAAACTAGGCAGCCTGGGTTTTAACCACTGGAAAGGATTTAAAGACATGTATGCTGTTAATGGAAAGGAATTTTTTGTATCATTTTTCCATTACTAGCAAAAATGGACTTCTGAGGTGAGCATTATGAAAATAATTTGTTCTATTTGTAATATAAAAATATTTTTCCCTTTCTCTTCTCCTTATCTTCCTGCCCCTTCTGGTTCCTTGGATTCACAATCTTGGTTAATGAAATACCATGATCTTATTCATTATCCATTCATTCAGCTAGGTAGCATGGTCTATGTCTCCTTGGTGGGTTTCTTATCTTCATACTTAATTAATTACCAACCCTTGTCTGTTTCCATCTCTGAGACACCTCTATATTTTAGTTAGGATTCTATTATTTCTTACTTGGACTAATTTGAACTAGTCTTTGTCCTTCTATTTTCCCTCTTCCTAAAGCAGTGATTTTCAACTCTTGCTGCATGTGAGGACTATTTAAAGAGTAAGGAAGCCAGGGTCCCTCTTTAGAACAGTCAATTTGGACTTTGTCTTTGAATTGTCACAAATTATGAGAGACTAAAGAGACAAGACAACTAAATGCAAGACCTGTAACTCAATTTTCTTTTGCTACAGAGAACATTATTGGACCATTTGCTAAAATTGAGTGAGGTCTGCCAACAGTTTCTACTATATTAATGGTGATTTCCTGATTTTGGTACCTATAGGTGCTTAGTAAGAGGATGTTTTTTAGGAAATACACCATGAAAAATGGAGGGATAAAGGGTACCATATTCTCAATTTACCTGAAATGGTTAATTATATACTTGTTTTCATCATTTGCATGTAGAAAAACTTATTACTCTGAGTGTATTTAAACTAAAATGTGATAAGATATTGTTTGAGGAATTTTGATAAAGAACATATATGTATTGTTTGTACTCAATTATGTAGGCTTGAAATGATGTCCAAATAAAATGGATTTTTAAAAAAAGAACAATCAATTTGAAATCTCTGGGAGAGGAACCAAACATTAACACTTTTTAAACATTTCCCAGCTGACTTTGATGTATGAGAATATTTGAGATCCTCTGTTCTAATGGCTCCTTTATAGCAGTGATTCTCAAGGTGTGATGGCCTGACCCAGCAGCAGCATCACCATCTTCTGGACACTTGTTAGAAATACAAATTCATGCCCTATCTGGGATCTACTGGATCAGAGACTCTGGGCTTGAGGCCCAGAAATATGTATTTTTAACCAACTATACCAATGAGTGCTTGAATTTAAGAATCACAGCATTATATGCCAGAAGTCTTTTTTGTTTTTTTGATTGTGCATCACTAGCATGAGTTTTTTTAGCATGTTCATACCTATTTAGCTATATTTATTTATTTTGAAGTAATACACATAATACTTATACCACTAAATTTCAAGGCACAATATGTACTTAAAGTGAAGTTCATTGTTACTGAGAATGGATATAAATCAATAGTTGAAGTACTCTTGTTGATAAATTTGTTTTCTTTTTTTTGGGAATAAATAACATATCTTTGTTTTTAACCTTATAATGCAAAGGCAATAGAGTGAATAGAGTATAGTGGTTGGGAGATCTAAACTAGACTGCCAAAGTTTGGATCCCATCTCTGCCAATACCAGACTGGCCTGGGCGATTGACTTAATGTCTCTGTGCTTCAAGCCCTCATCTGTGAAATGGAGCTATGAATAGTATCCATCTCAAAGAATTGTTAGCATTAGCTGAGTTAATGTGTGTGAATCACATAGAAAGTGCCTGGCTGTTAGTATGTACCCAAAAAACATCAGTTATTCTTACTGAGAATTAAAGAGCTGTCAGCTTTTGTCATTTTCTGTTGTCCTTGTATCATTATATGAAGCTCAATTTATTTATTTATTTATTTTTTGCATGAATCTTTTTAAGCCACTATTTTGTTAGGGTTGGTTTAGTTGAATAAGGCAATATAATTCACAAATCCATTTAACTGGGTACCATATACCTTAATCCCTTGAAAGTGAACTAGTGAAAGAGCCAGTGCCGGGTTGTCTGTGGAACTTCTGCTCTCTCTCCAACGTCCTGAATAATTTGGCCAGGGGAGAGTATTTTTGTATTAGACCAAAGTAAATAGAAATAAAAGTTGTAATTTAGTTTCACACCTTCCTGGATAGTCTTATGAAACTCCTGGCGGGCGGGGGGGGACATTTCACTTTAATGTGTATGTGAATCACTTGAGGATCTCGTTAAAAGGCATATTCTGATTCAGTAGATACAGAACTAGTTCTGAAAGTCTGATGGAGATTTCATTAAATAGGAGAACTTACCTAGTAGTCAACAATTGATTAAACTTGAAGAGTTGTAGAGATCAGCAGGTTAGGAATAAAACCAGCTGAGAAGTTAGGGGTCTTGTATTTGTATAGCTAATTTGGAGACATTGAAGATGATTTTTGGAAAGTATTGTTAGCTATTATTTGTATTTAATTAGACCCTTTGGGACAAAGTCCACAATTGTGGCCCGATTTTAATAACTACATCTGCCTTAAGTTACATAGCACTAGATATAGAGTGGTCTACTTCCAGCATGAATTTAGAATGGTAAACTCATAAAATTAAATGAAGTCACCGAAATTCAGCTAATTTCAATTGTATACACTGTCTATATATGCATATATGTAATTTATATAATATATACTCATATATACTATGTATATTTATATAATATGTATGTTATAAATATTATATATTTACATATATGCATACACACATATGTATATACATACATTGATGCACTGAGATCCAGAGAAGTGGACACAAGCTCCCTGAGGTAGTTAGAAGGTCCCAAACACTTTGTAACATTTTCTGTTTAGGCTGTAAAGTAGTCAGGTTCTCAGAGTACCATCCCCCATCCAGGACTGGATGCCCCTGCAAGACCTGAGGAGCAGCTTTGGTGCTCTTGGACCTGTGTGCACTGTAATGCAACACTCCACAGAATACTGTTTTAGTAACTATTCATTCAGGTTCCAATGCACATGTAAAAAATTTGCATAGTGTATTAAGAGGACAAGAAAAAAATAGAAATAATGAGAGGGGCGTTGCCATTTGCTTCACGGTGGCCTCCCCACCCTACCCGAGTGTGGAGTGATCAGTTACATGTCGGTTTGAGCTATGGAACCCTCATGCTCTATTAACTGTGGTGTTAGGAAGATGGCTTCTGGCAATTTTCCATCATGTCAATTCCCTGTATATTTACATTAGGAGCAACATTTTTATGATGGGTACAAAAAAAAAAATCCCCTCTTCTCAGCATTTCCCCATTAGGCATACAAAATGTTTTCCTTCCTATAAAATACACTTTAGGAGTATAACTTAGTGATACACATTAGATACTGGAGCTTGGGGAAGTAAAGGTTTCAGCTTGATCTCTGGCTCATTATTAGTTCTTTCTGTACTTCATTTCTTGATCTAACGTAAATTGAACTAGGGAATATTTGGAACACTAGTAATGGGTTTTGGAAAAAAAAAATCATTGAGTAGAAACTTTCAGAAACCCTTCTGTAGAAAAATTTGGAAAAGGTAGCTTTTTTCCGCCCCCTACTCTCCAGAAGATTTATCGCAAATCATCAGGTACCTTTGGTAATGAAGACATGGTTCGTATTATGATCAACACCTCCCATCTGATACGTTATTCAGCCCGAATGGGAGATGACATTCATTTTTCTTCATGACATTGAGTGACTTGATGCTATTTCAAATGGTAAATCTATGGGTTTGGATTGTTTAAAAAGAGTCTTTTAGTGATATGCCAAGGACTAAATTGATAAGGTTCTATTTTAGTTCCCTTAAAGACAAATGAGCTTGGGGTAGTGCATTTTCTGGTTGTATAATTGTACTATTTTCCCTCCCCTTTTCCTTGCCTTCATTGCCCCAAACACCATCAGAGATTTCCCTAGAAACCTTTAAAATTCACAGTGAATTTTGGTATTTCCTGTTTATACTGCTAGCCCTCTGAAAATGCATCCATTGTTCAGCTGCCAGTTAATATCAGGTAATAGTTTAAACTGCAATATGAAGTGATAAAAAATCAACAGCTATGGGCTTCAGTGATTTTTTTTCCCCCCTCAGGGGCTTCAACAGGTATTTGATTTTGCTTGAAATTAATGCTTGACAGTTTTAAGCTCAGAATCCAACATTGGTTCCTTTGAATTATATGTTTGTATTTTTTTTATTGAATATTGTGTGTACTCCTAGTACAGTTTATGCTAAGAGGGACTGCCTTTAAGGCACAATGAATCTTTGTTTCCACTTTACCAGACCCACATAAATAATTTCTTTTAGAGGTAACCACTTTGTACTCAGACTGTCTAAAGTGCATATTAATTTGGAAATACATTTTACTGACAACTCCAAGTTTCAAAAGTTAAGAATGCTCATTTATAAATAGTACTATTTTTATACTCTCTTCTGCTGGAAATGTGAATCTGTCAATTAAAGAGTGTCAAAGAGCTATCCATATCTCCAAAATGACTCTCAGCTACCTCACTTTTGAAACAAGGAAGACTCCTGAGTTGCATGCTGTTGGAAGGACCCACTCCAGCAACTAAGACTCAATAAATAACTGATTAATGAGAGCCCCTAGCACAGTATGGTATTCCCTACCCCCTTCAAGTGATGACATTAACACATGTGATTGGATATTATATTTTGTGTAAAGGGTTTTATAGTTCATTTTGAAAATCTGTTGAGAGTGATATTGAATAGTAAGCTAGTATTACTTGAAAGAATTAATATTTAATAATTAATATTTGACTACTTGAGTGCATAATAGCTGCACTTTATAAATTCACCTGAATTTACTGAAGATACTCACAGACATTGTGTACTTGTCTACTCTTGCCTCCTTTTTGGGTGGTTCACTGCTCTTGAATGATATGATGTCGCACTTCTTCTGGCTTTCCCCCCCACTCTTAGGATGGTGCCTATCAATACCCTTTGTGTCCTGCTCCATTTCCCCCTTCCTCTGCCTGTTTTTTTCAAATTTCAGTGCCCCTCAGACATCTTCTTGGTCCTCTTCTCTGCTCTGTATCAGTCACAGTCTAGTGTATACCTGTTGATGTATACACTACATCTGCTCCTCCAGCCCAGATCACTCCCCAACATATCAGACCTCTATATTCAGCCTCTCTTACTAGATATCTCTTTGGATGTTCCAGATTCAGCACGTCCCAAACAGGACTGGTCAGTATATTCTTCAGCCACCTTGACTTAGTTTTTATTGACTAAAAGTACCATATTTTCCCTTACTTGTTTGCACATACCCTTAACCTGAGATGTACTTTCCCTTCATATAATTCCCTTTGACTCAATAAATCTCATAATTGACTTTCTTCAGATAGCCTTTCCCCATTCTTGTGTTAAGATTTGGGACCTCTTTCATGTAGTACTAATGATAATAATATAGTAATGCTGTAGTAATATAGTATATAAGATAGCAATATAATATATACTATTATTACATATTATATAGTATATATAGTAATAGAGTATATCAATATAGTAATAATGATAAAGGTAATGATGATGACAGCGATGCTCTATTAGTTTCTTGTTGGTGGTGTAAAAAACGGCACCATCCTTAGTGGTTTAAAACAACGCAAATTTACTATCTTATGGTTCTGTACATTGACAATTTGACATGGCTTTCACTAAAGGCTTTAGGAGGGGAATCTCTAAATTTTTCTCACCTTCTCTAATTTCTGGAGTTGGCCTGCATTCCTTGGCTCATGACCCCCTTCCATCTTCAAAGTCAGCAGTGACCTCCAGCGTCTTTCTCACATTGCTTCACTCTGACACCAACACCTGTGGCTCCTGCTTTCACTTTTCAGGACCCTTGTGATTATATCAGGTGCACCTGGATAATCTGGGTTGCCCTTCCATTTTAAGGTCCACTGATGAGCAAACTTAATTTTATTTGCCCCTCAGTTTCTCTTTGCCAAGTAATCTAATATATTCACAGGTTCTGAGAAAGAGGCCATGGACCTCTTTGGATGGGCATTTTGCTGTCTACCATAATATTTAACAGTTACTGAGAATTTACCACTTGCTAGGAACAATACTAAGCACCTCACATGTATGAGCTCATGTGGTTGTCAAGAACTGTGGGGGGGCTGAGATTTTGCCTTGCTCCATTTGCAAGCTTGACAAGTCAGCCAGGTATTGTTTCAGGAATGCTTGCAGAAGACATGAAATCCCTGGGTTAGAGGTAAACTCTTGACGGCTCTAGCTAGGGCAGGCCCCAGCTCCCAAGAGCAATGCCAGGAGGGCCAGGTGACACCTGCATATGGAGTGGATTATGTTACAGGAGAAGAACCCGAGCCTACGGAACCTGATTCTTTCAGAAATGATGGCATCTCTGCCTGTCCTTTGCTGTGGAGAGGACACGCTCTTTATCTTTGCTATACAAATATTCTTAAAAAGACTGCCTGGAACAAAACGCAGTCAGTGTCTGTGCTCATAAGACATAGAGAAATGTGAGAGACCCTTGAGAATTGTGTTCCAACAATAGCCTTCATAGCAACCCTGTGAAATAGTTGCAATTATAATCATCTCCATTTTACAGGTAAAGAAAATGAGGGACAGAAATGATAAGTAACATGCCTCATTAAGTAGCAGAATTGAGTTTGAACCTAGGCTGCCTGGCTTCCGAGCCCATGTTCTTAATCTCCGCTCTGTGAGGCATCCATTATACAGGTATATGCTGTGATGGTGGCATAGGCACGGAACTGCAGTTTCCTACATGTTTGTCAATAATATCTCTACTTTTTAACTTGACTGCATTCCCCACTGGGGCTTCATGGGACTGCATCTTTATTGTTCAAGGTTTATATATCCGGTGTCCAGATGAGTCTGGCCTGTGTTAGGTAACGAATCAGTACTTTAGAAATAAATGAAAATGCATCATAAATGAAACCTTAATAAAGAGCAACTTTTACTTTCAACCTACATTCTCTTAGATAACAACTCGTCTTTGTTATATAACAAGCATTAGTCAATTTGGCCTGTTACCAAATGATGAGGATAGGGGTCATTCAGTGTGTGTTCGATGTTTATACCTAATCATTCCCATTAAAGCAAAGACCAATGAGTTTGGAAAGTGCTTGAAAGAAGATGCAAAATATGATGATGGAAATTGGAAGTAGAGCTAATTTAAAAAATTAAATGGGTGAGAAAATGACAAATATTCCTTGTGCATATAGGATAAGTCCTTTGGCATAGAAATTCTTTTTCAAGGGAAAAGGAAATTAAGCAACACATGAAAAGCATTCCTCCTTTGCAATTGACAGTAATCAGTAAGTGTCGAAAAAAAGTGATTGCAGAAATGAAAAAAAAAAATCTTATGAATATGTGGCAGGAGGATCAGCAAAAACATAGACTGCATATTATGGCCTAATGCTACTTTGGGAAAATGCTAGGAATTTGAGAACTTAAATGCTAAGCTGGTGAATACAAGTGGTACTGATGAAAATTCTGTTATAGGCCAAAAGGTGTAGCTGAAACTAGCCTTTTTTTGATAGAAAGACGCCCCACTAGAAAGTCCATCAGGAGAAAGTGTGTTTTGTTTTAAGCTTTGAAGGACGGATTCACTCTTAAATTTGGTGGAATGTACCCAGGGAAGGGCAAAGCTTAAACTCCTCTTTGTCAAATGATCTTAAAAACACTGGTTTAGGACCTAACCACTTTGTGAGTAAAAAAAACAAAAAGCAAAACTTCAGAATTTACAATTGGGAGGAAGAAAAGAAGTTGGTTGTTCTCATTTTATAAATACCAGTAATCGGGCACCTGGGTGGCTCAGTGGGTTAAGCCTCTGCCTTCGGCTCAGGTCATGATCTCAGGGTCCTGGGATTGAGCCCCACATCGGGCTCTCTGCTCATTGGGGAGCCTGCTTCCCCCTCTCTCTCTGCCTGCCTCTTTGCCTACTTGTGATCTCTGTCTATCAAATAAATAAATCTTTGAAAAAAAAAATAAATACCGGTAATAGGTGACTTCTGTGAACTTGTTCATATTACTATTTCAAATACAACTTATATTTCTACTAGTCACATATGGTAATTGTCAGAGCAAGGAGTTTTATTTTTTATACTTAAGCATTAATGCATATCTATATAGTATCTTGAGCAAGTGCTGGTCATGGCATAATCAAAATATAACATTTGTTTTTACCTGCTATACCTTTAAAATGTACTTAGGATCCCTGGATGATAATATGGAAATGTCCTATGATGTAGTCTCTTTTGTTTTGTTTTCTTATTTGTACATAGGTCCTATATGGCTTTAACATAAAATCTCAATTCAGAATTTAAAATTCAGGAATTAAAATGCCTGATGTAACATTAGCCAACACTTCATCTTTGTTCAAAGATAAGATTTTTCCTCTTCCAAGCTAAAGCCTGTGATGCATTCAATTCCCCCAAGTGGGGGTGAGCTGGAAAGATCCCAACTAGTGATAGCCTTGATTTATCAGGGTTTGTACTGCATACTAACTGCTTCCATTGCACCATCTCATTTAATCTGCATGACAACAGGGAAGGTACCATTAATATCCCCATTTTATCCATGAGGAATGGAACCTGGGAGAGATTAAACCATGTGTTCCAAGTCCTCCAGCTTGTAAGTGTTGGACCTGGGTTTGGATCCCAGACAGTGAAGACTCAAAGTCCCAACGTTTAACTGTTATATTTGCTATCCTCTGCAAGAAGGCCTGTGCAGCAGAGCTGGAAAGAGAACTTGGGCTGTGATTGAGATGCTGTTAAAGAATGGAGGACAGTGTTGGAGGGGGGTGTGATTTATTGGGTGACGTGCAGCAGGACACAGAAGGAAGAATTAGGTCAGAAGTTGGGGATTTGAGAGCAAGATGGATTTGGGTGGAAATCCATCTGGACTCTCCAGGGCAGAGTCCAGAACGCTTCTGTGAATCTGGAGGGTGTGCTTCTGAGTGCTCCTTGGTGGAAGAGTTTAAAGAAGCAGCAGAACACTTCACATGCCAGAGAACCATGGGCCTGCGGACCAGAATTGCAGAATTTAATGCTCTTTCTTAGATGGGTACTGGTAATGGTTATGTACCTGTTTGGCTCATAATACCAGCAAAACCAGTTGTAAGATATATTCAGCATGACTCGTCATCACAAGGAAAATGATTCATTTATTTTGCAGTACGTTCTTGGACATCAGCCATGTTCTTGGCACTGCTGGGCCCTGGAAATGCAGTGATTGAAATAAAAAGTGACTTGCCTTTATGGAGGTGAAATTCAGTTGGTTTGGGGTTCCAGCTTCGATGCTGTCTCCCCAGAGAGGCTTTTCCTTGTCACTCACTCTGACTGGGAAGTATCCTCCCTACAACCCCATATTTTTTTACAACCCCATATTTTTTAACATCTCCTGTGTTATTTTCATTATAGTACCAATCTTAATCTCTTATTGTTTTATTTATCTGAGTATTCTTTGGCTCCTTACCCACCCTCCCCCTCCACTGACCTTCAGCCCAAAAGCTGGAATGTGAGTTCCATGGGAGCCAGGTCATTGTCAGACTCCTGTCCTGAGGCAGAGTAAGGACTCAGCAAACTTTGTGAATGACTGGATGAATGGACAAAATATACTGCACATATAGGGAAAATAAGAAAGATTACTCCTGTGAGAAAGCCTTATGGATTTTTCCCCATCGTGAGACCAAAACTTCTAGGATTAATGTCTGGCGCCTTAGATTTTCTGAGCAGAAAATCGCACACCCAAACCGGGACCACTGCTGTTCGGGAAAGAGCCACTTCCTCTGGTCATACTCCGGACTTGGCAGGGGCTCTGTCCTCTGCTCAGGTCTGGAGGGATTGGTCCCTGAGGTGATGCTCTTGAGTTGCAGGGTGTCCGACTTCTTTCTTTGGTATTTAACTCTTATCTTCCAGGACTTTCTTCTATCCCTATTCAGGCTCAAGTTTGAAATATGGGTCATTGTGAGTTCTGATCTTAACCAGGACTCTCTTACTACTCTCAAAATGTTTAGATAAATAAATGGATGGCAAATGCAAAATGAATTGACAAGTTTGCATGTGGATAATCGAAGCCAGAATTGGCTGGTGAAGAAAATATTGCTGAGGAGAGCCAGGACTTTAGGGAGTCTGACTTAGGCAAAAGGGAAAGTGTCAAGAGAGAGAGCAAGACAATAGACAAGTACTTCAAAGTCACGTTTCAAATGATATCTCCTTTACTCTTAGAACATGGAGTGCAAACGCAATACTGTGGCAGAAAGTATCTGAGCTGAAGGACACTAGGGCTTGGATGTGCCCAGAGTTAGAGCCAATACAACTTCTTCTAGATGCCGACCTACAATGATCTGTAAGTCCAGAATCTGACCACAGCATAGAGAGGCCAAATATCCCACACTTTTTCTGCTAGTGGTTGTTTAATTATGTAGAGTGCATTAGAGTAGATATTTACAAAGTCATGCATCAAAACACTGCCACTAATGCTGGAGACCATTTAGGTTTGTATGTATTATTAGACCCTATTTGGTGATTCTTTGGATCTTTCCACATAGTTTCAGTGTTCCTCTTAGCATAGTGTTGTCAGGGTAGTAGGACATTTTCCCTGGTGATTGACTTTGCTTCAGAGTGCAGAGGAGGAAGTTGCAAGGTTATCTTTAGGTTTAGGCTAGATTAATGGGAGCGATCTATTCCAGAAGGAATAGTACACTGGGGAGCTATCAAATAACAGTCTACCACAAAGACGTTTCCATATTTTCCTCTGGAGCTCAAAGAGGGCTTCTGTGCATGTAGGAGGTGACAGATGACATTGGAGTGGGTGAGAACATTCAAAGAAAACTAGTTCAATGGGTTAAAAAGAAAACCAACACAAAACAACTCACAGATGGAAATCTTAGGAGCTTTGATTTTCAAAAGCCAGGATGACGAAATAGAAACAAACAAGCAACAAAAATAAGATAGGCTAATCTCAGAAGTGGAGGAGAAACATCAATATCCTGTTATGACAGATCCCGACCAACAAACAGTATGATAATTCTCAATAATATCAAGCAAATAAGAACTGAGAAGTGTCCATAGGATTCTGTGATTTTAGTTAGCAAGAGCTGTTTTGACAGTGTTAAAGGTAGAAGGCAAATTATAGTGCATTGAAGGGATCAAGTAGAGAAAGTCAGATTTTTATGTTAATGTATGTAATTGCATTCACTAGAATTATACGAATATTTGCTATCTGTCTATAGTTTTTAAAGCTGTAGTAATTAATTGGAAACAGAGTCCTATGCATAATTTTATCCAGGATTTTCTTTGAATTTCCAAGTAAATTAAATTCTGAAACATTTGAATTTTCTTCTGTTTTCAGGGCATATTAAAGAGGATGGTTGCACATTTTAATGGATGTAGCCTCATGACAAATTTATTTTTGTAAAAATTGAAATAACCTAATTCATTGTGAATAAATCTTAACAACTTCAAAGTTAAGCAAAAGAATATTTCAGTGGTGCCTGGGTAGCTCAGTGGGTAAAGAGTCTGCCTTCGGCTCAGGTCATGATCTCAGGGTCCTGGGATTGAGCCCCATATCGGGCTCTTTGCTCAGCAGGCAGTCTGCTTCCCCCGCCCTCTGCCTGCCTCTCTGCCTACTTGTGATCTCTGGTCTGTAAAATAAATACATAAAGTCTAAAAAAAAAAGAATATTTCAACTTACTGAAGGTACTTTTTTAAAAAACATCTTCATTGAGGTATAGTAAGTGCAGTAACTACCCACATTTAAAGTGTACAGTTTGATTTTTTAAGATGTGTATATACCCATGAAATCATCACCCTAATGAGCATATCCTTCACTCCTAAAAATTTCCTGTTGCAATCTTTTTTAACATTTAACATTTAACATTTTAACATCTCCCATCTTTGTCCCCAGGAGACCACTGATCTGCTTTTTGACACTGTAGGTCAGTTTGCATTTTCTAGAATTTCATATAAATGCGTGATTCATTATGTATGTATGTATGTGTGTGTGTGTGTGTGTATATATATATACATATATATATATATATGTATATATATATACTCCTTTTTACTCAGTATAGCTATTTCAGGATTCAACTTTGCTATGTATATTGATAAGTTCATGTCTTCTTATTGCTAAATAGAAATTTGTTGATGTACCACAGTATCTACTTGCTGATAGACATTTGATTTATTTCTAGTTTTTGGCTATTGGAAGTAAAAGTGTTAAGAATATTTGTGTATCAGTGTTTATATGGATATATGCTTCACAAAAGCATTCTTTTTTTATGATTTATCTATTTATTTGAGAGAGTATGTGAGCAAGTGGGGGGAGGGGCAGAGAGAGAGAAACTCAAGTAAACTCCCCGCAGTTTGGAGAGCCTGACTCGGGGCTCAGTCCCATGACCCATGAGATCATGACCTGAGCCAAAATCATGAGTCATATGCTCAACTCACTGAGCCACCCAGATGCTCCACAAATATTCTTAAAATGTAAAACTATATACAAATATAAAAATATTAAGAGTCCTTAAGTTATAAAGGCACGTAGCAGAGAGGCCCAGTTAAAATATCTTTCAGTAGTTGTTAGAACAAAATCCAGTTTTCTTTGGTATTTTGTTACAAGGTTATTATATGCATAGTAGCATAATCTGATTTTTTTAGTTCCACGTTTAACCCCTTTCTGCTATCCATAGACATGGTTCCCTATATCTATTGTAAGACCTTTCTGTGTCTGTGAAGCTGCCTCCTATTACTGATGCTTCTGTGTTTTACTCTGTTCTCCATCACTTTTTCAGAGTCTAGCTCCATTTGCTGAAGAGTTCTTGTCTGGTTGATGTATAGCCTTATTACTCAGGCCTGACTTCTGTGCCCTTGGAAGTCTGGAAACCAATAGGTAACCTGCTGACTGTTTAGATTACCATTAGTGGTTTCTTTGGCACCAACCTTTAACTGACCCCTCACTGTACCTACTTATGCTGCTAGTTAGGCTCTTGCTGTCTGATGATTGCCCCCTAAGTGTACCTTCCTACTTATCACCTAGAGTCCCCATCAGGCTCAAGTCAGGAATCTTCTCTCTGTGCCAGTTGAGCCAATCCAGTGTGTGGATTGATCTGCTCACTTATTTTTGGGGACCTGACTACTCTCAACTCTTGAAGAACTCCAGCATGCAGAACTGCCTCTGTTTTCAACAGGCGTGGCTCCAAAGGATTGTTCATAAGTTCACGTGTGTCCCTTCAAGAAAATGACCCCAGATGGGTTACTGCTGTTGCCATCTGCTGGTGGCAGACAGAGTTGGCACCGGGTGGGTCTCTTGCCTAGTTTGGTCATATTTAGGGAAGGTCTCAAATTAAAATCTTACATAGAAGAATGTCTACCTATGATGTATTTGCCATTTGTTCTCTTTTATTGCTTTCAGCCACGTTGACCTTCTTCCTGTTTGTCCAATATACTCACCTCATTTCCCATTTCATGTCCTCCTTAGGACCTTTACATTTGTTGTCCCTTCTTAGAACACACTTCAACAAGTCTTTGGATGGCTGGGTTCAAACATTATTCACACCTCAGGTGAAATGTGATTACTTCACGAGGCCTGCCTTGACCGCACTGCACCAACCTCATCCATCAATTACTCTCTTACTCAGTTGTATTTTCTTTGTAGGACTTACTATTCACTGAATTTCTTTCATTCATTTACTATTTGATGATTGACCTCCTCCTCCTGCATGCACCCCATAGGAATGTAAGTGCCATTAGAGCAAGGGGTAAGGAGAACTCGAGGGACAGAACAATTCTTATATTGAGCGAAGGAGATGTTAAATAAATACTTATGTCCATGAATGCAGATGTACCTCTGACTGCCTGTGGAAATCCCATTGGCTTTTGTTGTCCTTCTTAAATAATAACTCTTGGGAACTTCTCCAATGAGACATTTTCACAGCACTTTTTATTCTTTTTTTTTTTTTTTTAAATTTATTTGACAGACAGAGATCACAAGCAGGCAGAGAGGCAGGCAGAGAGAGAGGAAGGAAAGCAGGCTCCCTGCTGAGCAGAGAGCCCGACGTGGGGCTCGATTCCAGGACCCCGGGATCATGACCTGAGCCGAAAGCAGAGGCCTTAACCCACTGAGCCACCCAGGCGCCCCAGCACTTTTTATTCTTTCTGTTCTAATTTTATGCCGTCACGTCCCCATTCTGAGATTAAAATGTAGTGGAAATAGGGATCATACCAATTTATATTCTTATACATCTTAGACTTAAGGACACAGCAAGTGGTGAGAAGATACTCATGAAATGATGAGTACATGACAGTCAACCATATTATAAGACTGCCAGTGATTTTATTCCTTTTCTTATTATGAAATATGTAAAGCATACAGAAAGAAACAGTAATATTACAAATAATATCCATGCACAATCACCTGCTTTAAAAAAATTAATATTAAAATTAATATTAAAGACAGGTTTGAAATCCTTTTGTGACCATCTGCAGTACTGGCAGTATTTGGTCATCTGAATGACCAAATATGTATTTCTCATATACATTTGATATGTATTTCTCAAATGTATCTGGTGTTCCTACCCAGTTTTTGGCTTAGAGCTTCCAAAACCCTTGGAATTTCCTAAGGGTTTGAATGTCTTTGTTATGTTAATGTTGGTATCTTTGTCAGGTTCATGAGGTGACTTTTGGAATCCGCCTAAAGATGGGGGCAGATCTGATCTCAGCTGTGGACCCAATCACATGATTAGGGAGTTGGAACTTTTAGTCCTGTCCTCTGGCCTGCACCTCCTGGGAGGGGAAAAGGGCTGGAGATTGAGGTCAGTTCTCAAAGACCAAAGATTTAGTCAGTTAGGTCTGTGTAACAAAGTCTCTGTAAAAACCCCAAGGGATGGAGTTCAGAGAGCCTCCCTGGTAGTGAACAGAAAGATTTTGGGAGAATGGTGCATTCTAAGAGGGCATGGAAGCTTCATACCCTTTGTCAGTATCTTGCCCTATGCATCACTTCCATCTGGTTGTTCCTGAGTTATATCCTTTTATAATAAACTGGTAATCTAGTAAGTAAAAACATTTTTCCGAGTTCTGTGTGCCTCTCTAGCAAATTAATCAAACCAAAGGAGGTGGTTGTGGGAACCTCTGATTTATAGCCAGTCAATTGGAAATACAGATAACAACCTGGGCTTGTTCCTAGCATCTTAAGTGGGGCTACAGGATGGTCTTGTAGGACCGAACCCTTAACCTGTGGAATCTGGTGCTATCTCTGGGTAGATAGTGGCAGAATTGAGTTGAATTCTCATATTCTCTGGTGTCCAGGAATTGCTTGGTGGTGTGGAAATCCTCTCCAACCCTGTGCTGAAATGGAGTCCATGAACCTAAAAGACTGTCCCTCAACCCCTTTCTGCCCTTTCTTTCCTGAAGCAATCATGATTCTGAATTTGGTGTTCATCATTCCTGTACATGTGTGATTGTATGTGCATTTTGCCACTACTATCTGGGTATGTGTGTGTGAGTGTCCATTTATAACATATGGAATTAGTCTGCTTATTTTTGAGTATCATATAAGGGTCAATTTATACCTTACTTGTTCCCTCAACATTATGTTTTTCAGATTATCCATATTGATTTATATAGGATAAGAATCTAGGGGTAAGATTGCTGTGTAGTATTCCTCTATTTTAACTATTGTATAGTTTCTTTCTCCACTATCTTATTAAAAGGCATTTGATTTTCCCTTTTCATTCTCCTTTTTTTTTTTTCAGATTTTATTTCTTAGAGAGAGAGAGAGAGAGAGCATGAGCAGGGGGGCAAGAGGCAGAGGGAGAGGGAGAAGCAGGCTCCCGGCTGAGCAGGACTAGATCCCAGGACCCCAGGATTATGAACTGAGCCGAAGGCAGATGCTTAACCTTAACTGACTGAGCCACTCAGGCACCCCTCATCTTTCACTCTTAAAAAATAATACTGGGGCGCCTGGGTGGCTCATTGGTTAAGCAACTGCCTTCGGCTTGGGTCATGATCCTGGAGTCCCGGGATCGAGTCCCGCATCGGGCTCCCTGCTTGGCAGGGAGGCTGTTTCTCCCGCTGACCTCTCTCCTCTCATGCTCTCTCTCTCCTCTCAAATAAATAAAATCTTAAAAAAAAAAAAAAAAGCAAAAACGATACTGTAACAAACATTCTTGTGCCATTTTTTTCTCAGCATCCCAGGTAGTTCCTCTAGGGTTATTGGGAGTTGGAGCTTTTGGGTCAGAGACTGAAAACATTATGTTGTGATTAAGAGCAAGGCACTGGAATCGGGCTCCCCGGGTTTGAATCCTCACTCTGCTACTTCCTGGTTTTCCCAAGAAGCTATGAGCAGCAGCTACGTACAGCCCTTGTGAACAAACACACCCTACCCAACCCCTGGCATCACGCGGTCATCTTGGCTTAGGTCCCTTTGGCTCTGGTGGATCCTGCTGGAGCCCGTCTCCCACAGGACTGTAGCTTCACATGCAATGACTGCTTTGCATTTCTGTACCTTTTCTGATCCATGAAGAGGTTTATTTTCAAGCCTGGAGATATTTTTTAGTTTTCCCTTTTAATATTTTATTTATCACTCCTACGTGTTTGGAACCGAGGGAGTACATCAAAGCATGAACTTACTGTGTCACCTTAACCAGAAGTTGATAATACCTCTGCAGCCTTTTAAAATAGGCACACATCTTAGTATCATCTAATCATAGATTTTTGGCGCTGGAAGGGACTTTAGAGATAATGAAGGCCAATAACCTTATTTTATAGGTGAGGGAATTGTGGTCTTGAGAAATTAAGTGATTTACCGAGGTCATATATTTAGTTAATGGTGGAGGGCAGGACCAGAACCAAAGCCTGCGGACTCCCTCAGTAGTCCTTTTGCCAGTTTCCACTATTGCAGTCTTGTCTCTAAGCTGTATTTGCATGCAGCATTTTATTTTTAACAGAACTCAAAAAATACAGGAGCATCTCTGCAATTAGAAAAATGACACATCACACTTTTAAACTGATAGATGTTTTCTCTCCAAAAAATTTGAGGTAAAAGAAAGAGTACAGTATTCACTGCCTTGGGTTGAATATATTTTCATTAGAAGGCACAATACTTTTTGACTCTGTAGATTTCTGCTGCATTTGGTTTCCTTGACTTCCTGAAACTTATTAGGATGGGTCCATCAATAATGGTGCCGATACTTCCAGCCTCCTCCAACACTGGGTCTGAAAATGAACAGTGATGAATGGATATGGCCAGCATGTACAGTGATAGCCTATATTTCTGCTGTCATGTAGAAATGGCAGGTAGTTTAATTTAGAAAAAAAAATTACCGAGAAAGAACAAATATTCCCTCTCATTAGGATTTCTGGACTTTTCTAGGATATGAATTTAGAATCCGATATGTCTTTAAAGCCTTTGGAATTGTTTTATTCTATTTCTAGATCTCTTAGCTGTGCCTAAGCATCCGTACGCTGCTATGGAGAACTGGGGACTAAGTATTTTTGTGGAGCAAAGAATACTGCTGGATCCCAGTGTTTCATCTATTTCTTATTTACTGGATGTCACCATGGTCATTGTTCATGAGATATGTCACCAGGTAGGAGAAAAAGGATCAGGTGTAAGTATGACTGCAAACTATTGAGAATGCAGAATGATTTCAGATACTTAGATTAGGAACTACGTTATTACCCTCCCAATTAAGTTTTAATTAGGTAGAGAGCGCTGTGCCGTTCTTTGCGGAGGGTATGTCATTTTTCTCAGCCGATGGCACAAACAAAAGCAAACACACTGATGATATTGAATAAGCAACTGTCATTCAGTGTAGTTGAGGAGTGGGAGGGAACAGCCACCCAGCAGCCTCTTCTGAGACCCCGTCCAGTCCTGGGTCCTTGTCAACTTTGCTTTATTTCCTTGTGATTATTGGCGTGTATGTATGGTAAGTGCAGCGATGGCAGTGATTTATTGCGTTGCTGCAAGATGCAGCTGAGTTTTGTGTACGTGTCAAAATTTGCTTTTGCTGAAATCAATTTGTTATTCCCTTTTTCCCATCACATAGACACTTAGGAAGTCTTTCACTAACTCAGCCATAGACTCTTTGTTCTCTAGTGATTGATATTTTTTTGTCTTGGCATGTTTAGAAATTCATATGTAAATTAGCCAACTTTGTAGTGAAGCAAAGAAAATTAATTTCATTTTGATTTTATGCAGTTTCTTACAACGAGTGGAAGGTATTACAGAGATTTCGCAATGCTTATTTGAATCTTGATTCTAGTTAAAAAAAAAAAGACAAAACTGAAAATAAATGTTCATGCTAATGGAAAGCAGTACCTCTCCTGGTGGGTATGAATGGTTTTAAATTAAACCACTGGAAATCTCATTGCGATACTGTATGGCTTCTATTTCTTAGGAACCCAAAACCTTTTTAAAAAGATGGAAAAACTCAAGAAGGAATTATGTGGAAAATGCTGTCAGCAAAAGAAAGTGAAGTGCTAAATGCTAATGCAGGAACACTGACTTAATGATAAATTGGTTCAGGCCATGAGGCCATTTCCCTCAATGCCAGCCTTCCGCAAGTACACCTCTATGATGTTTCTGTCTGTCCTGCTGGCCAGGTCAGGCCTGTGTCCCTTGCCCCAGAGATGTAAGGGGATCCATTGCACAGATAATCAGGGCTCCTCCAACATGCTGAAGAGGAGGCTTTCCAATGAAACACAGTAATTCTTGGAGGCATAAGCAGCTTCCTTTTTGCAGATTTCTAGAAACAGTTTACTAATATAGTCTGTTGAAATAAAAGTACATTGATGATGTTATCTTTGTTCCTAGAACTGGATTTTATTTGTTCTATATTCTATGTTACTTTCCTGTTATAACTTATTGGTGCTAGGCTACTTACCATGAGAAGATGGACCAAAAGCTGGGAAAAACAGAATTTCCATTCTCATTACCAAGTTATTTTCTGCATTACCCTCTCTTCTCACTTATGCATTGTCATGATTTTCAAGACAGGCTCTCAGTTTAAAGGAGAAACATCCATTTTTTTTTTTTAAAGATTTTATTTATTTATTTGACAGAGAGAGATCACAAGCAGATGGAGAGGCAGGCAGAGAGAGAGAGAGGGAAGCAGGATCTCCGCCGAGCAGAGAACCCGATACGGGACTCGATCCCAGGACCCCGAGATCATGACCTGAGCCGAAGGCAGTGGCTTAACCCACTGAGCCACCCAGGCGCCCCAGAAACATCCATTTTTGATTAAGAATAAAAGTGATTTTAAATATCATTTATCTTGTGGTCATTAATGTTGAGTTATTGCTTATTTGTATTTTAGTTTGAGATCCTTTTGAGTAACTGATTCTTTATTATCTATACTGAAACCCTCAGTCACCAAGCTCTTTCCTGGAGCTCCTAAAGCTATACCTAACCTGATAACTGTTCTTTTTCTCCTTCAGTTTCTTAAATATCTTGTTCCCACTTAGGCTCTTCACACTAAGTGTTGCTTACATCTGCCTGGAATATTCTTCCCAAGGCTTTCTCCTGACCGGTTCCTTTTTATCGTTAAAGTCTAGGCTCAACTGTCAATGGCTTAGAGAGAGCGTTTTTCCTTTGACAGGCAAGAGTGGCTCTTCCCCCATTCCTGTCACATTTTATTAGGATTTGAAATTGTGTTGTTCATCTGCTTATATATTTTTTATTTTGTACCTTACCTCATTACTCCTGTCTCCAAAATAAAGCGTCAGCTGTACAAGAAGGGACATTTCCTAACTTTTCATCATCACACCCAAGGTCCCCAGGATCACTCTAAGCATATAATGTTTTTGTTTTTATTTTTAATGGAAAAAAGGATTTCTTTAACTTTTTGCTGAACTAAGCAAGGATTTCAGAGTGGCGCATCATGCGTTAATTAAAACACCAGTTAACAATGACAACATTATTGGGACATCTTGGTGGCTCTGTCAGTTAAGCATCCAACTCTTGGTTTCAGCTCAGGTCATGAGTCTTGAGAGCAAGCCCTGTGTCCAGCTCCAGGCTGGGCATGGAGCCTGCATAAGATTTGCTGTCTCCTTCTCCCTTTGCTTCTCCCCCCCACTAGCTTTCTCTCTCTCTCTCAAAATAAATAAATAATAAATAAATAAATAAATAAAAATAAAAATAAGACATTATTTTTCATGAAGGGATTTTAGAGATTTTTTTTTGGTCCAGCCTTTTGTTATCACAAGATCATAGAGAGATTGAAGGTCCTCAGTTTCTTCAATCAGCCCATGTCTTCTTTGAGTTGTCTGTGCTGTTGGAAGGCAATGCTTCAATACCTCCTGTGATGAGTAGCTCACCACTTGAGGCAGTATTCTCCATCTTTGGCCATCTCATTCCATTAGAGGGTCTCCTATATTTTCAGCAGACATCTACCAACCCTGATTTCCATCCGTTAGTCCTTATTTGTACCTTGTAGGGCCACAAGACACAAGTTTCTTTGTCTTCTGTGTACTAGGCCTCCAAATATTTGAAAATAGCTATCATCAGTTTTTTCTCCTGAGTTTTTTCTTCTCCAGGTTAAAAATACTCTTTTTGTATTCTTGATCATTATGTTTTTGTTCTTCCCTGAATACATTTACCAAAAAACCCCCACAAAAACAAAAACAAAAAACTCATGTCACCAAGTGATTGAACAAATCAGTAGTCTTGCCACAATACATTTTAAGATCATGAATTCCAGTTATGATAGTCATAGTTTAATACATTCAATTTTAGATGAAATAATTCTGGGATAAATTTGATTTGATCTGATCTCATTCATTTTTCAATTGCAGTGGTTTGGTGACCTTGTGACTCCAGTATGGTGGGAAGATGTGTGGCTGAAGGAAGGTTTTGCTCACTACTTTGAATTTGTTGGCACAGATTACCTCTACCCTGGCTGGAATATGGTAGGTGCACTTTTTTTAGTTGTTTGGACTTCCTAGCGAAAGGTTGGTCTCATATTATATTATCTTTATCTTATATAATCATTATATTATATTATATTAGCATTATATTATTATTAGAGCTTATATTTGTATCTTACCTCATTCCTCCTGTCTCCACAATAAAGGTTATATTTCATTAGAGCTTATATTATCATTAGAGCTTATATTATCATTAGAGGTGACTGAAAATACCCTCTGGAGAAATCACATGCCCATAAAGAAAAAGTAACCAAAATTTAAATTTAACTTAAATTGGAAGAATTCCAAAAGACTTCTGTTTTATTTATTAGAACTGAATAGAGTTTAATTGGGTATAAGTTGATTTCAAAATGGTATAGCTTTTCTTATAGAAATATCTTAAATTGTTGCATTTGAGAACAAAGGAAAATTCTTTAAGATGGAAAAGGTAACAGTAGTTAATAAGTAATATTTTAAGTATAAAGAGTATTTCAGTATATATAAAAATGAGACCTTAATATTTTTTCATTGTGACTAATATTTGCTTATTTATAAAATACATTATAGTTGTAGATATGCTTCAGGATCAAATAACTTAGTAAGATGTCATTAACTTCATGAGGAGTTATGCACGTTATACCTGTACGCTAAGAATGTATCTGTCTGAGGTTGCCTGGGTGGCTCAGTCATTAAACATCTGCCTTGGGCTCAGGTCATGTTCCCAGGGTCTTGGGATTGAGCTCCACACTGGGATCCCTGCTTGATGGGAACCCTGCTTCTCCCTCTCCCACTCCCCCTCCTTGGGTTCCCTCTCTCGGTGTCTCTCTCCTGTCAAATAAATAAGTAAAACCTTTAAGAAAAAAAGCCCCCAAAATGTATCTGTCTGAACCTGAAGTCGGATTGTTGTCCTTTAAGCAATGACGGTTCTAGAACATACTAAAAGAAAAAGTGGGGGGAAGGCATGGTTTTTATGTGTCTTTTAATATAAGGTTTTCATTTTATATATGCTTTTGTTAATCAGTAAATAACTATGTTATTATTAAATGAAACCCAGGATGTATGTTGTTTTGGAACTTGAATTTTAAATTTAATTTAAGTGATACTGTGTAAAAGTTGCCAAGTACTAACATTTGTTGGCTTCCAGAAGCTCATATCTCACCCGCGATATAGCATAAACAATAACATATATTTATTTTACTTTGCTGTTTTTTGATGTTTAAATTATTAATAGTGATTATCTAATTATCTGTCATAATTATGAGTATGTTTTGAAGAGTTAAACCAAGGTGAAATATGAAGGTCTCTGTAAGTCATGATATAACTACTTTATCATCAGTTCAGCCAACTTCTGCTGCATAAAAATAATGTGATCTTACAAATCTCACAGAGGAACCATGACAATAGTAATATCATATTGATATGTTTTCATTATGTTCATGCAGTTTTTGTCCTTATTTTGTAAAAGCAACATGGGTCATTTCCTCAAACAGTGAGATATTTTTACTTAACCCTCTGTAACTAGGTGCGTCTGCATATATGACACGATTCTAAAAATCGTACCGCTTTTTCATGGCAGTGAAAATGCCTTTAAAGAACTTTAAAGAAAAATCACCAATACTGAAATACTATTAATTATTTAAAGTATTCTTGTAACAAATGTGAAATTTTAAAACCAGAATGTTTAAAGATATTGAAAATATTCCCCAAGTTCCTCCAAATATCTTTTGATTTTTACATGACTTTTAACCAACTTTGTTTAAAATTTTCATTATGCTGTGGATTATTACTGATTTGCAATTTCATTATGTTTCAATATTAAAAAAATGACCTAAATACAAGTGACATGCTACTCATATAGGTAAGCTTTTTTTTTTTTTTTAAAGTTCATTCAGCTATCTATTGTAAAACCCCTTCTAGTCATCATTATGAAAAATACATCTTGGATTAAAAAGTAATCAACAGAATTATACATGGGCTGAAAACTGACAGCCTTTGTTGGCTCTGGCATGGCAATATATCCCAAGTCTCAATGTCTTTATACTGATTTTGTCTCTGAATAATTTTTTTGTGCTCTTTCATCATTTTTATCAGTTAAGTTATAAATGTAGGCCTTCTGGAGAACATATTTATAAGACGTATTGCAAATGAACATAAAGTATAAATAACCCACCTGGGACTTTGTTTTTAATAGAATACAGACCATGAACTGAAAGTATAAGAACCCTGGGGTGGTAAGATACAAGATTTTTATTTCCTATAAATCCATATTTCATAATTAAGAAATGAGAATTAATGATGTTATAAGTACAGTGATATAGGAAGCTCACCTTATTAAACTAATAAATGGAAGAATAAAATCCATTACAGTTAATTAGGCAACAGTGAGGAGGTACAGGTCTTATCATGATGTCTCTTTATGTTCAGATTGTAAAGATTATAAACACTTTCTGATCTCTGATTGCTTTTGCTTTTTGGTAGCTATATTTAGAATACCTCATTGTACTAAATTCAAAAAACCTATGAGAAGAAATTATAAACAAATTGCTCCTCTCTATATCATTAATATCTTCTTTGCAAACAAAATTTTAAGAGTAAGTTAGCCCCATAGATAAGAGGATATTAAGTAACTTTCAGGCTCTGCCAGCACTATTTTTCATAATGGCATCAGCAGGAGTGGAAGAAATACTAGAAAGAATAAGAGTGACGGCTGCGTCAGCAGTAACTCATACTGTTGTGATATGTGCAAAAGCTTACCTAGGAGTGCAGGGCTGGGCCTTCGCTAGAGCTTAGCCTAAAATAGAAAAATCAGAAGTCAGACTCATTTCAGGAGTAAAGGAATTCAGGAAGCTGACCCCTTTTGTCTCTAATCTCAAAAACAGTGCTTTTATCATTTTTACACACCAAGTCTAGAGCCCTAAAGTACAATTTCAATTTGCTACGGTGATTGTTACGACAAACTACCTTTAATGGAATAGCAATAAAGAAGCCCGGAATTACATAATCTTGTCAAGGAAGTCCTTGTTCTGATTTAGGCCAGTATATTTGCTTAGTCTGCTTAATTAGTTAGTAAAATCTTAGATTGTGCATGTGTGTGTGTGTGTTCAGAGCCAGTTGCTGATACAGAAGTAATCAGTTTTTATATTAGAAACACTCCATGGAATAAAAGCTGTTACGATAGTTTTGTTCCCAACAAACCAATCAAGTTTACCATTTTATAGATATGGGCCTTTACAGGTGCTATGATGGAAGGACCGGGGAATGGACTGGATAGAAGAAATTCAGATTCCAGGAAA
Organism: Lutra lutra; assembly: GCF_902655055.1. Taxonomy (NCBI): domain Eukaryota; kingdom Metazoa; phylum Chordata; class Mammalia; order Carnivora; family Mustelidae; genus Lutra; species Lutra lutra. Next base: position 99,409,385 of record NC_062285.1, read on the forward strand.
GGTGTTTCACCACTCTGACTGTTTCTTATCATTTGAAAAATGGGGGCAATTGTCCTGACGTATCACGCTCGCAGGATTTTTGTGAAGATAAAATAACTTGCAAGGTCTTTGAAATGTATGAGCCACTATACAAATATGAGTCGGCATCACGTACCTGGAAAATAAATGCTCCATTAGAAAGGGGCATTGATTTTGTATATAGATGCCCTAACATTTCCAAGCCCAGTCATCTGTTTTGACACCCTAGATTTATAACAATTATGTAGAGATTACAAAATAATTTTTATAATCCTTGTACCTGGACTCAGTCTCACCAAATCAATTCTTATCTATACTGGCAATGTGGATTCTTCTGTAGGAACATATGCCTTGTATAATATTTCATTCATCAAACAGAAGTGTCAAGATCATCAGAAGCAACTACTTCAGCTCAGGGCTAAGGATGCATTTCAGGGGCATGTAGTCCTTTTGCTTGACGCTATTTCATCAGAGTTGGCTGATAGTGACAATGTTATTGGATGGATCAAGTTACAGTATGATAGCGATGGCAGTTGTATTAAATCTCACTATGTTCCCTGGAACGGGAGGAAAAAAAGGGAAGACTCACTCAACATAGTTACTATTCTTCAATAATTCTTGACCATTTTAATGTGAAATAAACTCTGATAAAGGACTTTTAGTACAAGGAAAGTATGCATGCTAAAATGCTACTTTGAACTCCTTATTTTATAGGCCTAGGGCTGATGCAGGCCAAATCAAATCTCCTCTGTAGATAGCATACGTTTTCATTATAGTTTGTATCTATATTGTAGACATGTCCTTTAGTTTCCTGAATATAGCATTATAAAGATGTGCTTCTATAATGAGAATTATTAAACATGAGTGTATGTTCCTTTGTTAAATGAATTGGGATTCTCTGGAGCTGCACACGGCAATAACTTTGTATGCTGATAAAGTCTGCAGACTGGGAATTCTCCCTAAATTTTTATGAGGACACATACCTGGGCATAAAGATAACTATTAATGGAGAATCATGCAACTAGATTTCATTATGCTAAATACTTAAGATAATCTTAAATTGTATTGCCCAAAACCTTGAGAAGTGTCTCAGTTGTCTCTGTCCTGGATAGGGCTGAAATAGTAAAAATGAATTCTGCCATTAGACTTAGTATCATTTTAATGTGCTCCAACAAAAATTGCCTGCCTAAGTTAACAGGCACTGCGATAAAATTATCTTTCCTTTTTAAATTATTTTATTTTTACTCAAAAAGAAGTTGAGAAATCATTGATGAACTGAAATAGAGTTGATTGAGTTCAATGTTTTTTCCAGTTTAAAAGTAAAGATAAACTGCTTCAGCATTCCAAATAATAATATACACTCTACCAGTTTGGGCGGAACAGAAAGGTAGAAAGAAAACATCTTGGTTTTGGTTAATATTTTACTGGTTCAGGTCTTTGTTTCTCAATTCCATACTTAACTTAATGTCTGTAGGGAAAAGTTCTTTGGCGTTCTTTTTAAAATTAGTTAATAGACATTTCAATAATAGTTGGTATATTGATGCTATAGTCTGTACTTCATCAGTATCAAAGTGTATTTGCCCAGTAGGTCTATGGGGTCACAGATAGATCACTTGGAAATTAAATATGTATTTTAGAATCTTACTTTACAAATACTGAGTATCAAATGAATGTATGTTATATATATTCATGATTTTTCATATAGTTGTATTTGTCTCTTATGATCAAAATCCACATTATAATATTCTTTCTACTCCTGAGAAGCCAGTAAATTAGATGACCCAATTGTTTTCAACTGGTCAATGATATTTTTTTTTTTCAAATGACTAACACATATTGGATGTGAAAAATTTAAAGGATTCTTATGACTAGTTCCATGGGGCTATGGTCTTTTTGATCCTCTTCAGTAGCTTAGTGGTGACATTTACATTGAAAGGCTAGAAGGAAGGTGGAAGGAGGGTCTACTTGTGTCTCTTGGGGGACCACAGCCTTCAAAATGGCTCTTGTCTCCTGCTTTCCCTTTGCTCTTCCCTCCTCCCCATTTCTGCAAGCCAGTTCTCTGATGAAGACATAGATTTTTTATTTAAAGAATAGAAAATACTTTTTTTTTTCCCCCTCATTAGAGTGGAACTGGTGAGCTGTAGCTCTCTCTTCTGGGAGGAAGAGTTGCTTTTTCCTTAACATTTGTGATCAGAGAAGTTTGGGGCATTGGTGGACAGTAGGTTTGTAACAAAGAAACAAAGTGCACAGAGGAAGTAAGAGCTGCAGTGAGGACAGTAGCCGATGCCCTTGAAGGAAAGAGTCTCGTCCTCCGTATCTGAAATCTGAGTAAACATTGAGGGAGTTCCCAGTGCACTGAGGGTTAGACCAAAGAGTGTACAAATTGGGCTCATCCAAAAAGGACGTCAGTGTTAGGAAGTAGGCCAGAGATTTGGGTTCTAACCATCTCTGGCTGAAGAGACACAAAGAATCTCTAGCAGAAATAGCAGTGAAAACAGGAACTAGGCCAATTATACTAACACGTGACAATACTTCTCACTAAGGCTACTATAATAAAAAATTGTGTTTACATTTTCTCTCATTTCAGGGCTAATTCTGTGCTTTTTACAAAACATGTTAATGATGGGCCAGTAGCCCTGTTAAGGGCATCTCTTCACAAAAGGGATGAAAAAGGCTGAGCAGTCATTTATTTATTGTGAAACCACATTAACAATTTTAGAAGTTTTATGTCACAAATGCATTTTTGAGGATGAAACTACAACTGAAGACAGTGCATTCATACTTTTATTTACACTTGTTCTTATTTATAAGAATCAAAATGTTGGCTTTACAATCGTTTGGGAAATGCAAGCTTTTGAAGAGCTTGTTATCAATGTGTGTTAAGTTTCAGAAAATGTAACTCTGCTTCATTTACTGTTTCTAATAGAAGACCAATTTTTATTAAGTACAATCTTTAGAAAGGGAAGAAAAAAATAAACATAATTCCTTAGTTTTCAAATATTTTCATTTATCCTTTTGTATGTTCAGGTGTGTATCTGGGAGGTTTTCTTAGTCACATTACCTCACATTTTCTCCTATGTGAATTTTTAAAATTTAAAACAAAGCTGCAAATGGAAATCTCCTGTATGTTCTTAAAGAATGAATTTTCTTTAAAGCAATCATTTTCCTCAGAAAAACACTGTTTCAGGTTTTGTATATTTTAAACTTAGAGATAAAAGATAAATGACATTCCCTTTGGAATAAAGTATTCCTTCTGAAGACCATGTTCAGGTTTGCATGGTGTCAAGGTGTTTCTACATTTCCAAAGGAATTTCAAAAACAACTGATCAATTGACAAGATTAGACACTTCCTAAGAAGAAAATCCTTCTGAACCTGGGGCTCAACAATAATGCAAGACCATCCTTTTTCATATCTAGAAATATTGCAAGGAAAATCGACCCATTCATTCCCCTTTCAAGTAAGAGCAGTTTGTAAGCAGAATACCTTCCACTTACTAAAACTTGTCAGACAGTGCTTGATAAACCAAAAAATTGATAATGTCAAAAATTTATACCAAAATGATGAAATGTTCTGTTAGACATCCTTGTTCACAAACACATTATTTATGATAGCAGATTACACCATTGTTAATCTGTATCTCTTACCACTGCTAGTAAAAATGTTTGTCTCCCTATAATATAGATTGCTCAATGTTTGATATCATTCATTTTAGCATATTAGATATGCTAAAAAAATTTTGTTTTGCAATGTATGACCAAAACTGAAGGTGGAGGACTAAGAGGACAACCAAAAGCTGATTTATTAATTTCCTAATTATTAATCATCCTTAACCAGGCAGCTATATGTTTTCAAAGACATTAGAACACAACTCATTTCTAAGCAAGGAGTGACTGTTTCAGTCCATAACACTTTATGGGACTCCCCCCACTTTTCATCAAGGTTACTTTCACTGTTGAAATGTTACCAGACAAGAATGTGAGAAATGCAAGTAGTGAGTTCAAGTGATATGAATTAAAAAAAAAAAAAAATGTAGAAGGCCATCTTGTGAAGATAAAGCCAAACAAAAACAAAAACAAAAACCCACAAAGGGTAATTAAGATAGTTTGAGGTTGTTGAAAATTTTGCCTCAGTTATACCTATAATACTTATTTTTGTTTTCTTAAGATTTTATTTATTTATTTGAGAGAGAGATATTGAGAGAGAGCATAAGCTGGGGAGTGGCATAAAGAGAGGGAGAGGAAGACTCCTGCTAATCAAGGAACCTAACGTGGGGCTTGATCCAGGACCCTGAAATTATGACCTGAGCCAAAGGCAGATGCTTAACCAACTGTGCCACCCAGGTGTCCCTACCATTAACACTTGTAATGACGAAGACTTAGGTTGCATTTACTGTGTAGCATTAAACATCATTAAACATCACCGTAAAATAGGGTAAGACATTCTGCTAGGTGTCTTGAGAGCAACAGGTATACTGTTACCATCTTTCCTAACAGTCTGAAGAGTGTGGTAATGAAGAGTGTGGTAATGGCTAAGTTCACCACTCAGTTCACCACTCAGGCAGTTCCCCTCAATTCCCCTCAATTCCAAAAAGATGATTTGTGGTAGAACATGTTTTGGCACTGAGCTCAATAACCTCTGTGAATCTACATTCACAAATGTAGGAAAGCCCCTTTATATGAAACTGGTTGTATCTTTGGGTTTTCACCTCACCCTCTGATTGATGAAATCGAATTCTTTATAATGATCGGTGTGCCGTCTTTTGTCATATTTCTGTTATATTTGTCTTAAAAAATTAAGATATGTGGGAATGCTTCCTTTGCCTACTTCAGATACACCTGTGCCCAGTTAATTCATTTAATCATTTTTTTCTCCTCTCCAGATATAGTCCAGTGATGCCTTTCTTGAGTGCTGTTAACGATGTACCAGCTCAATAGTTTTATGTAAACTACTTTGATGGATTGCTGCTATTTTTTTGCCATTACATTCAGTCATACAATTAATTTATTATCTTTATTAATTAAGTAAAAGAATTATCAAGCACTTAAAATGAGGCCTTTGTTTTGCTAATTTCTGTGGAATAAACCTCATGGTATTATAAGCTTGGAACTGCTCTGTATTAGTTTCTTGTGTATACTGTATTCTGTCTTTGGTGTAGTGGTTTCCATTAGTAGGTATGGATAGGTCCAGGATCTATCCTCTGTCAGAAGTGGCCTCTGTCAGAAGTAGCTTTGTTTATGGAATAGCTCAAAAACACAGTCCGTCACCTCCATCAGACTGCTCATGTTCATAGATACATTTGGAAAATAAAATTTAGCACAGTTAGGGACGCCTGGGTGGCTCAGTTGGTTAAGCAGCTGCCTTCGGCTCAGGTCATGATCCCAGCGTCCTGGGATCGAGTCCCACATCGGGCTCCTTGCTTGGCGGGGAGCCTGCTTCTCCCTCTGCCTCTGCCTGCCATTCTGTCTGCCTGTGCTCGCTCTCTCTCCCTCTCTCTCTCTGGCAAATAAATAAATAAAATCTTTAAAAAAAAAATTTAGCACAGTTAGTCTCAGAAGATTAGTCAAATAATGGAACAGTAGAACATTTAGCCACCAATGATCATGTTTATATCACATGGCTCAAACATGTTGTCTACTATTTAATCAAATTTATCTGGTTACAGTAGCCATTTCTTTTCCTGTAGATTTTGAGCGTCTTTCTGCTTAGTTAAGTTCTGCTTTTGAGTCCTGTTCTTTCTGTAAACTTCACAGATTTGCTTGGAAGGTAAGTACTTTATGCAGAAGACTTGTCATCTCTTGATTGTAGTGGTAGGGGTGGTAGTATGGTAGGATATTTTTATTTAAATATTCTTTATTTCCCAACTTGTCTGATTAAAGATAAGATTAAGTCAGTTGGTCCTTCAGAGCAGATTTGGCATGAATTACATTATCTTCCTAACTACCCACATGACTGGTCCAATTTGAAGAATCTTAAACATACTACACTATTGAAGATGACTAATTAAAAATAAAAGCTCTTTAAATAAAGCTTTTGCCTTGGTTTTGAGGCCATAAGGAGCTTTTCTTGGAATTTTTGGCTTCTTTTGAGAGCTCACAAACCATATCCCTTTCCAGGCCTGAAAATAATTTGGCTTCTCACCACAAAATAATATTTTTCCATTTGTTGCTAAGCATTTTGTTGGCATTTTTGGGCCTTTAATTGACAAAATATTTTCAGAGATCAATCTATATTGACTCATTTTTCACTATTTAACAAACATTTATTGGATACCGATTTTTTTTTTTTTTTGCTAGTTTCTCTGCCAGAGATGGGGAACACACTGATAAGTGTGAAAATCAAATCCTCACAGATCTCTTTTACCAGTTTAATTATTTTCATCAGAGTAATGTTACTTTACAGTTTCCTAGAACGAGGTTCAATTCCTTTTTTCTACCTATTCCATGGATTAAATTTTTGACCCTCGACGCTTCCTAATTGTGTGATCTTGTTTCTTCATCTTCAAAATATGTATGAAATATTCATGTTGTTTTTTATCATAGGATAGTTTCAAGAATCAAAAAAAATGTTTTTATGATCATTGTCACCAATATTATTGTTACTCTTATGTACTTAAGTGTAATGGTATTACCTTTAAGGTCCAAAAATTATCTTCCAGTGGAGAATATTCTGAATCACATATTAAAGATTAGTAATTACCAGAGGGGAGGTGAGTAAGGGGGTGTTGGGTGAAACAGGTGATGGGAATTAGGGAGTGCACCTGTGTGATGAGCAGGAAGTGATGTTTGGAAGTGTTCAATTACTAGGTTGTACCCCTGAAGCTTAAAAACAACTGTATGTTAACTGGAATTAACATAAAAGCTCTTAAGAAGGAAAAAAAAATAAAATGTGTAGAATCAGAATCAGAAACAAAACAAAACAAAACAAAAACAAAGCCAGCCACAGGGAAGCCTGCGAGTAGACACAGGCACACCTGTGTGCTAGTATGTTTGCAGTGAGTGATTTGCTTCACATCTGCATCATAACTTTTGTGGAAATTAGCCATACAATCTCAGCATTGGCCTCAATGGCTGAAGAAAGTGGCTGCACAACATTCTAGGCCAGATCAACATTTGCTACGATCAAGCAAAGATGATAAATCTGATTTTCCTGACTGTAACTAGACTCAAGAACAGAATCTCCATCTAAGTTCCCCTCAATCCCTCCTGAGTGTATTAAACAGACTCTTGATTTTGGCTGCATCTCAGTGCTAGGTCAGCCCTGCTATCTGAGGTAGCAGTGGGTCTGGGTCATGCCCATAACTAATCTCTCTGGTTCCACCAGAAGCAGTGGTTGATGTCCATTGGGTCTTAGTTGAGTTTGAGAATGGTTTCCAGTGGAGTGCATACAAACCGTTGCCCTATTATTGCTCCTAATTCTGGCCAACATGGTGCAGTGGCTAAGAGCATGGACTCTAGAACCCAACTGGCCAGGTTCAGTCCCCAGTTCTTAGGCAAACTTGAGCAAGCCAGTGAACTTCCTGTAAAATGGGGATCACAATAGTATCACTCATTATTAATAATAATGCCATAAAAATTAGTAAGAGAAAAGAAAGTGCCTTCACAAGATACTTTTGAGTACACTTATTCTATTTCTGAATGATTCTAGAATGCTAATATTTTAATATTTTTGCACTTTATAAATGAATTGCTAGTCCAGATTTTGCATTCTGAATGTTGAAAATTGTCTCTATTAATATTATAATCAATGTATAAATATTCTGGTAGCTTACTTTGAGAGCTGGGAATAAATATGGGACTTCCTTATGAATGATTAACTTTCTGGGCCATAAGTACCGTATATGTTTTGGAGTTGTTATGGGTTTAAATTTTCAAATTTGAAAAAAAAAATAATACTTTTTATTTTCATTGAAAATACAGACTTCTGTAATCTGGCAACAAATGTATGTGTTTTTTTTTTTTTTAAACTTTATTTATTTATTTATTTTAGAGAGAGAGCAGGAGGAGGGGCAGAGGGAGAGGGAGAGAGAATCTCAAGCAGACAGTGCTGAACATGGAGCCTGATGTGAGACTCAGTCTCATCGCCCTCAGATCATGACCTGAGCTGAAACCGAGAGTTGGATGCTTAACCGACTGAGCGCCCTAGAGCCCCAACGAATGTAAAGCTTTATTAGTCTAGGTTATTTGATGAATTGACCAGGTATAGCACTAAATATTGATATTAAAGTACAAAAAATGTTCTAATAAATTTCATTCATCCAGTTACTAAGAATTTTATTACAGATTAAGGTCATTTGAATTATTTTTGATTTCACAAATTAAAATAACATAAAATGAATTAGCCACTTGGTATCTATGTTAATAACTTCAGGGAGTTGATTAGCTTATCCTTGGAATTCTTTCAGACCAAATGGTATAAGAAAGTTTCTTTAAGAATTTAAACAGAAATTGATTTTGTTTAAGATGGTTAGTCAGAATGCATTGAAAAATATTCTGAATTATATTTTATCAGTTAAATACTGTAGTGCCTTCATTAGCTTATTACTAATGTGTCTGCAAAATATTAGTGAGTCCTTGTGATGGATGTGAGGAACAAGTGTGTGGTTATCAAAGAAGATTGGCAAATTTGATTTCATTGAAATGCCTTATCAGCCTGTCAAAAAAATTAAGCATAGAAATAGAGAAAAAGATTCTCACTGCCAGAGTCGAGATAGGATTATTGAAAAAGATGAAGAAGCTATTTTCTGTCAGAAGCTTAAAATCTCTGGAAAGGATCCTGAAGTGACATGTGGAAGAGCAGGAATTAGTTCCTGTTAACCAGCAAAGGACAGGAAGTAAATCTCCCTTACTAAACAATATGCTTCACCAGGTTAGAGACTTTCTTTTACCCTCATTTCTCAGCATTTAACCTGAAGTATAGCATCTATGAGGTGTTCAATAATAAAATTCCAGTCAAAAGTTAACAAAAAATTATGAAATGAAGGTCAATAGATCACTTATGAAAGATGATAACAGTTTCTGTACCTATATTAGGGACTCATTCATTGACTTAAAAAGGAGATTGAGATTTCAAATATATGCAGCCGCATTGGGTAAGTGTTTGAAGGAAAACTGAGGGAAAGGTGTTAAGAAACCCTAAAAAGTAAAGGGAAGCTAAATAATATGAACATTTTAAGAGGGTTATATGAAAGCATATGGCATATGGTTATTATTCACAGTAATTTTTTGGGCTGCTAGAATCAGAATGAGCTATGTAATTAGACAACCTGTTCGTAATTATTACTGTGATTGGCATTATTTGAAGCACATTCATGATTGTTCCATAAGACCCAGGATTATCATAATGAATGAAAACATGAGTGACTGATGATAACGTCTGCCCTATGAATACAATACTGCTATACTTTTCAGGTTCTGAGTAAGTCTGCAGAAGGTTCATAATTTAGTTGTATATAATGAAGTAATTTTGTGTTCCTTCTTAGTATTTTCCCTTAGCTGTGCCACATTTTAGATAATATGAGACATGACATATTCAACTTGTGTGTTACAAACAAAACAAGGCGGCTGAAGGATATAGTCATTGGAGATACAATTTAACCCACTTTCTCTGTGTTAGTCACGTTTGAGAATATAGCCGTTCATGGAAACCTGTACAGGGGGTTATTTGGGGTTATGAGAGGCTTACAAAGTCATCTGAGATAGGCTTCTAGAAATTTAATTGCTTTTTTAGTTTATGCATTGAATAAGGCATCTTAGAAGTTTGTGGCTTGGCAGGGGTTGAGATGTGGTTGATAGTTAAAAGAAAAAAGAACATATAGAACTCATTTTAGTTACTTACTGTAAAGCTTGTGTGAAATCCCAGAATAATGGGATATCACTAGAGATCTGCCTGGATTATTGTGTTTATATATCATTTTCTGTTAAAGGTTATGCAAACAAACATTGTAGTAAAATTTTCAGTACAGTGCTTGTTTCATTGTAGGCGTTAATGGTGATATTTTAAAAATTATTCTTCAATGGCTACTATATATGTGTGTTTACACAAGTTTGATTTTAATATAGATGGAGCGCTTTAACAAACTGCCCATGACAATGATTATTAACATCTAGGGCATGTGTATTTTAAACATGAGATTTTAAAATGCTAATTTTTAAGATACATTGCTATAGGGAAGCACTATTTATTTTCACTAGCTCTTTAGTTTTATTTCATCCATCCATATGATTTAGCTGTCTATAAAATGTTAACTAATCTGCTAAATAATGACATACTATTTCACAAGTGCATCTAGCTAACTTTCAACTGAATAAATTTTGAGATACTCTTGGGCATTTTAGAACTTTGTAAAAGTAGGACAACAATATAAAACTGCGGAGTAAAATTCTTTTAATATTTTAGGAAACTCGGAATCCAAACAATTTCTAATTTTTACAAGTATGGCACGGTGGTATTTGTTTACAAAGATAATAATTGCAAAGTTACAGAGATACCATATCAACATAAATAAAACCTGATTAATATTTTTCCTCCATATATTTGCTTCTCTTTTTTGAATTCTTGATTGTATTCCTCTGCTTTAACCTTTGCCATGGTTTGAATAAGTCACAAAGAACAAGACTGAAAAACCCGGACGATGCAAACAAAGCTCTATCACTTGTTCTAGTCTTGCGTAGAAAGGGGCTCAGATTAGTAATGCTTTATGCGGCATTTTGTTGAAGCTGTGAAATCTTAAAGATCTTTATCTCATGGTAGAATAGATTTCAGAGGAGTAAAACATAAATAACATATTATATCTTTTTTCTTTGTATTGACAGATCAATTGAGATTGAATGGACTCGGTCATAGACGCTGAAAGCATTTCTACCCATAACCTTCCCTCTATTCTCTACTCGCATAGTACTTTATTTATGCTACTAATGCTTCACCCATCAGATGGCACTAACAATTTGTACACGTACCTGTCTCCCTTATCATAATGGGAGTTGCTTGGGTCCTAGCTGTGTTTGTTTCCCCAGCTTCTAAAGGATGTCACATATACAAAGCAATCTGTAAACATGTATAGAATAAGACTGCATTGTTCAAATATTTAATGTCAGATATTCTTACTGATTTGATTCCATGGATTAGAAAAGTACCTTTATCTATATCCAACAGGACATTGTGAACATTAAATATTTCAATAAGACACTGCTTTAAACAAATGAAAATACTGAAAAAGGAAATACTTGTGTCTATTTGGCTATCTGTATATGTATCTACATACGTATCTATATAGGTCTTTGTCTGTATTTATGTCTAAATCTGCATTTTATTCATACATCTTAGAATTCCAAAATAAATATCTTACTGATCATCAGTGATCATCACAAAGTTGAACTATATTTTAGAGAAATAATTGTTACAGTGTCTTGTGAGCACCGAGATAATGTCCATACTGTGTGTTCTTTGCACAGGATTATGCAATTTTGTCCTGTTTGTTTCTGGTTGCTCCGCACCCTAGTCCACTTTCCACTGTTCATTCGTGATCTCTCTAAATGTAGGTCTGGTGATGTCACTTCTTAATTCTAGCTTCCTCCCTTGCCGTGGAGGATCCTTGATGATTCTGTTCTTGTCTATCTCTCTGTGATAATCATTTACCCCATTTTACTCCCGGCCGTCTGGCACACAAAACTTGGTAGTCTCCCAAACAAGCCATTAAATCTCACGACTTTTCTAAGATACCCCTGTCTGTTCCAAATGCCCTTTTCCGCTGTCTAGAAAACTCTGAAAACTCTAGAAAACTCTGTCTAGAAAACTCAAATCATCCTTAAAGATTCAACACTGTCTGTTCAGAGGCTGTTCCTGCCATCCCCCAGGCAGAACAAATCTCAGCCTTCTGTGCGGAGGCACACCGTCTCCTGAACCTACTCCCACTTTTACAGCATGTGGTTTTGTAATATTTGTTTTCATCGTTGTCTCTCCTTTTACAACTATAAAATCTTTGAAGGTCGAGTCCATGTCTTTGTATCTTTTTTATCCCCAGAACCAGGCATACTATCTGGGATATAGCAGGTGCTCAATAAATATTTGTAGAACAAATTCTCTTATTTAATCTTCACAACCACTTATGTTTACAAATGAAGGTGAAGTCTAAAAATACTGAGTAACTTGCTCAAGGTCACACAGCTCATGAATGGCAGATACTTTCCTTGGCGTGTAGGGCACTTTCATCAACTTCACAGGCGCCACGTGCCTGCCTTTTCTCCCAGGAATACCAAAGAGCCATTTGTGTTCACATCCATCCTCCTAGAAAATTGGGTCCTCGTGGCTGCTCTGATGTAACCCGCTGCTGCCCTGAGAATTGTTTTTTTCTGCTCTTTTCATGCCTATGAGCACCTCGCCACAACTTGAACTGGCTGAGGCTTGGCTGTCATCTTTGTCTGGTTTGATGTATCTGACTTTCTTTGATCTTGATTCAGATTAGTCTTTTTTTTTCTTTCTTTGCTGGTGATGGCGTCAAAGTGACTGCCTTGTATTGTTCTTCACTAAAACTGCTCAGACTTCCTGTAGAAACTTGGTGACACCCACCCCACCTTTCAGTAGTATCTCCTGTTTTCCTATGCGCATTCCTGCACCCCCAAGCCTATGGCTGACATGTCCAGGCAGAAGCCATTTTGAAGTGTTAAGGAAGGTAATTTGTCAAGTGTGTCTAAAGCTGCGGTAAGAATTCTTAATAACTCCCTTTACATGTATTACTAAACTCCAGTCTAGGAAATGTTAATACTGTAAGAAATAATAAAAAAGACTCGATTCTGAGATTTTATTTATATTTTTAAATGGACAACAATTTACTGCCCAAAGTTGTTTAGCTCATGCTCCTTGGAGAAGGGCCTTTCCTTTCGGGTGCTTGTAGCATGTTGCTTTGTAGATGTTTACTGTCACCTTCCAGCAACATGTCATACATAGAAGTGGTCTTCTTCAGTTTGCCCTCCAAAGCAAACTTTTTTCCACGACTCCCATTCCTTTCAGGAGCTTCCCCCCAACTCTTTAAAAAAATTCTGTCAAGTCATCTCTTAATACTTTCTCTCCATCATCCACTAAGAGGACCAGGGCATCAAGGTATCTGTGTTGGTGGATTTTTCATTCAAAATATCTCTCAGGTACAAGGGTCCTTCACCAGCACCTTGTTCTAATACATCATCGCCGCCTCCCCTCTGAGCACAACAGCCACTTTCTGCCACCCGTCTCTGCATACATCAAGCCTCCCTGTATACCACAGATAAGTTAATTTTCCTACGACATTACTTTTATTATGTCATTATGCCTGCTACTGCCTATTTATTAGGACCAGACTCTTCCACCTGGTAACTGAGGACTCACACAGAGGAGGTTTTTTTTCATGTTTTCTCTGCCTGGAGTTGTCCTTTTTAAAAAAGCTGCTTCCCCCATTCATCTAAGTAACCCTTCATCCTTCAACAACCCGCTTTAATGTCACTTCCCCTGTGAAGCCTTTTCTGAACTAATTAATCATTTCATCCTTTGTGTTTTATAACATCCATCATATTATAATACAGTTAGCTGTTTATCAGTCTTTCTCTTACGCTTTTGAGTTCTTTAAGGTTAGCATCTAAGTCTCTGTCATATATTTCCTCCCCAGACATAGCACAGTATCTGGCACAGAGGAGGAATTTAATACACATTGGTTAAATGAACGAATAAAAAAAAAATAAGGGAGCCTTTCTTTTTTTCTATGTGTTATTCTCAACTCCGAATTTATTCATACTTTCTTTACCTAGCTAAAAAGTCTTTTCACTATTCTCCAAAAATTCAAATATAATTTATTTTAAAAAATAGTTCAATACAAAATGATATATTCAGTATTATTTGAACAGTTTAAATGTAGACACAGATGCAACAACTCCAAGAAGGGTCTATGTTAGAGTGGTAGGATTTATTCTTACTATTAACATTAAACTTATTTAAACAAAGTTTAAAGTTCCACATTTACCTTATTGTGCTGCTTTTTGAAAGTGATAGAATAGCTTATCTTGGTGACCTTAAAATATGAACTAGAATAAAACTGTTAGATATGCACCATAAATATATTATTACACACACACACACACACACACACACACACAACTTTAAGCATCAGAACAAATTCTATTTCTTTCATTAAACTTTGTATAAATCTATTTTACAGATTTTTTTCCCCCTTCAGATTTCCTTTGGCATTTCTAGTGTATAAGAGAAAACCATTATTTTGTTCACTGTATCCAACTATTTTGTTTGATCTCTTACATCACATTAGAGCCAGGATTTCTTGAACTTTATTTTGAAACTTTCTCGGTCTCAGATTCACAGTAGGCAATTAATCAATACTTTGTAATTGTTGCTGTTACTATTATTGTAGTTGTGGAGGAAGGTGGGGGAGGGCTCCAGCAGGTGATGGACAAGCTAAGTTTTTTTTTTTTTTTTTAAATTTTATAGTGACACAGGTTTTTATAAAAAATTAGCAGCTTCCCTCCTGGAAACTCTTTGTAGTTTTGCTAAATTGGGTTTGCCTCTGGCTAGAATTTTCTTTTATTCTTCCTTAATTTAAAGTGTTCTCTCTTCTGAATTTTGTGAGTGTGCTTCTGCCAGGCTTTTCTTTTCTTTTTTTTTTCCTCTTCTCTTTTTATGCCTTTTTTTCCCCCTCAAATAAACAATGTCATTCTCTCCAAAAATGTAGAAAATGAATCTTTTGCTAATGACTCAACATTACTAAATTTAAGCAGTTTCTTGAAATTCTACTGATGAGGTAAAGGTTTGTTTTTGTTTTCCTTCAGAAGCATGAAGCAACATATCATGTATAACATATATTCTTAAACAAGAGAATTTCATTTTAAGACATTTACTTTTTCACTTTTGTAATTACTTAGCCATTCACTTTATAGCATTTAAAAATCATATTGTTAGCAAAACAAGATAATACATGCACTAAATTTTCATATTGATCAATATATACTTATTGGTGCTAAATATTAAAAATTAAGATTTGAATAAAATAGCATTTTAAGTTCAGTTTGCACTGTGGTTTCGATCAGATGTTTGAGTTACATAATGGAGTGGGCAGTCACTATTTAAAGAATTAAATATTATTTTTTCTTTGGAATGAAAACCACATCTTTAATTTGTATTTTGTATAAATAAAAGTGTTCATTGGTCAAGTTGAAGTATGATGATATATTCCAAGTTCCTACCCATTAAATTCAATACCAAATAGTTGTAATGTGCATTTTAAATTGAATGAGTAACAAGATTGCATACCTGCTTAATAAACATTAACATGTTTATTTTGGAAATACACGATTTTCTCTTATTCTCTCAATCTAAGCCATCTGTCTTTTTATTCTTAAAATTTTATTTTTTTAAAAGATTTTATTTATTTATTTGACAGACAGAGATCACAAGTAGGCAGAGAGGCAGGGAGAGAGGGGGAAGCAGGCTCCCCACTGAGCAGGAAGCCCGATTCAGGGGCTCGATCCCAAGACCCTGAGATCATGACCTCAGCCAAAGGCCGAGGCTTTAACCCACTGAGCCACCCAGGTGACCCTATTAAAATGTTAAATCCCAAGGTCCAATCTCACTCTCCTTAATTTGTCTTGAATTTGGAACTTAATTTGAGAAGAAATACAGTATTAGTTTATGTCATATTTGTCAATTTGTTGTAAGTTTGAACTTCTCATCATGGGCTCTTAGGGTCTGAAGCAGACTTCTGGGACCAGTTCAATCCCAGTTCAGTGGGACCATTGGTGTGAGACTCTCAGACCAAAAAAGGACTGAAGAAATTAGATCTGTAGTCCACAGAGTATAAAAATATGCTATTAGAAATAAACATGATAGTATACAGTTGGCTGGAGAACTAATTAAATTATTGATTAAACATACTAAATCATTGAACAAATGGTGATGAAGTAAGATGCCTCTTTAAAGCCAGATTTAAAGAACACACATATATAATGGCTAGTTAACTATTCCTTTTTTAGCATATTTATTCTCCATTTCCATTTTTGTAAAAATCCAGGATTGGTGTACTCCCAGCTTGAAATTACAACTCACTCAGAAATAACACGCTGTTTATCTGCTGGCTCAGAACTAGAAGGCTCCAGGAGTGAGCTCAAAATTAGCTATAGCAATTTAAGTGTTGCAGTCTTTAATCTCGGTAATGATACTCCTCCAGTCTGAACTACCTAGGGGCTATTTAGCCCTCCTTATCTCCTGCAACTTCTTTTCTCTCTCCCTCCTCCCTCAACGAAGGCGGGAGGCCAGAGGACTAAGAGCTGCTAGCATTTTTGTTAACAAAACCCTAGCTGTTTCTTTAAAGCAGGCTTCTTAAAACAACAGAGAAGTGCTTTTTCTTTACAGTTTATTTCTAACCTAACAAATCAGCTTTTATCAGAGCAAATACAAAGGTCTGAACATCACACAGAATAGACATCTGATGATTTCCTTTGTTTTCACAACTTTATGAGAATGGGTCATTAATACCTGTTGAGCTCTACTTCATGTTCGTTATCCTGAAGTCACAAATATATCCACAGATATTACAGTTTTATGTCAATTTGCCTTTTGCTATTTGTTGGGGTCTCTTGAGGATCTTTAAGAAGATAAATGGTGTGTGTGTGTGTGTGTGTGTGTGTGTGTGTGTGTGTACTAGAGAGAAAATGAGGTGGGGGGAGGACAGAGGAAAAGTGGATTAGCGAGAGAGAAAGAATGAGCTGTTGAAATGGTACTACCCGTAAATGGTATAAATAGCAAAATGGCACTGGAACCCAGAAATTTAGTTCTTATTCCTCTATTGAACTTAATGAAAAAGGTTATTTGGGACTGGAACTGTGGGCTGGATCCTGTAGAACACACAAACAAGCTTAGTCTGTTTCACATATGTGCCCACTGTCTGAATTTGCTCTAACCGCTGTTAAAGCACCGTCCACTGTTTTAAAATCTATTTAAGGCCCATTGTAGCCCACTGATTTTGTTTCGTGTTGCACTCAAATCAACCACCTTCATTTCAGAGTAACATAGAGGCATTTTATTTACTGGGCTCTCCTTGGGACTTCAGTCTCCACTGACGAGCATCGTCAATGAAGTAACACGCATTCTGTCATAACCACGAACCACCTATGATAATTGCCCCGTCTACTGTATTGCAGGAAAAACAGAGGTTTTTGACGGATGTTCTGCATGAAGTGATGCTGCTTGATGGCTTGGCCAGTTCCCACCCAGTATCACAGGAAGTGCTGCGGGCCACGGACATTGACCGGGTGTTTGACTGGATCGCCTATAAAAAGGTGGGAATAGATAAGACCCAAACGCCAATTGGATATTTCACTATCCCGGGGTGGCCCAGCTATTTCTTGCGAGATATATTCTCTCCGTCCTGGCTGATAGAAATGGACTGAGTTAGAAAATATAGAGTCACAAGGTTCATGTCATTTTATGAGTTAGGGCTTTGCTTTATAAATCAGCAAGATGGAGATGAATGTTTGCCAAATAATGCATAGAAATGTTGGAAGTATTAATGAATAAATGTTTGGAGCCTTGATATGAAATTGCTGTACAAATGGTGTTGTGTCAATGTCAGTTTTTATTATTATTAATAAGAGAGCTGACCTAAACAGTGACAGATTATTTGTCATCAATGCCCCTTAAATACTTAACTTGTTTTGCTTGGCTGGTACAAGTGGGTGTAGGCAGTGACATATGTATTTTATAAATATTATTATTTAAGGGACATTTAGGAGATTAAACATCTTTCTTGGATAATAATCATGATAAGTGAAATTTTAAAGACTAGACTTTGAATGACAAAGATTTTGGACCAATGACTAGACACAGAAATAAGGCCCACTCTGCACTTTTTCCCATTGTTACGTGGATTAAGATTTTTCCCGTCTCTATCCCTTAGTTGTTCTCATTTAACATAAATATGTATATCTTTTTGTTTAACACTTACAGCTACTTGGGAATTGTGAAAATAGTGTTAAAGTCTCGTTCAACTTTGGCATAGATCGAATTGCATTTACTGGGATTTCCATTTACTTTATTGATTTAAGTTTTTAATTGATTAAATTAATGTTTTAAGTTTTTAAGAACTGTTGCTAACATTTTTCCTGATATATCCCTATTTACAACTAGAGGTGAAATAAGGTACACTAATTTAGATTTTGGTTTTGTACTCATGAAATGACTATCTCAATGACTATGAGTTAATATTATATGTTATAATATGTAAAGATACAAATTGTGTTAGAAAATATCTTTTCAAGTCATGGATCTTGGCATTGGCTATAAAAGGTTTTCTGATGTTTTGGAAAAATAAGTGGAAGTATAGAATCATATTTAAAATATATGTTACTATATTTATGTAAAATATCAAAATTTAAAATATATATTTTTTATATATGAGGTTTTTTTTACTATATATTTTTAAAACTCTTTGTTTGAATTTGGTGTAGTTAGTACATACTTCTATTAGTTTTGGGGGTAGAATTTAATGACTCATTAGTTGCATATAACCCTCAGCACTTATTACATCAAATGCCCTCCTTAATGCCCATCACCAATTACCTCTTCCCCCAACCACCTCCCCTCCAGCAACCCTCAGTTTGTTTTCAGTGTCTCTTATGGTTTGCCTCCTTCTCTATTTTCATGTTATTTTTCCTTCCCTTTCCCTATGTTCATCTGTTTTGTTTCTTAAATTCCACATATGAGTAAAATAGCATGGTAAGTGTCTTTCTCTGACTTATTTCACTTAACAGAATATTCTCTAGTTTCATCCACGTGATTGCAAATGACAAGATTTCATACTTTTTGATGGCTGAGTAATATTCCATTGTATTTATATATCACATCTTCTTTATCCACTCATCAGTCGATAGACATCTGGGCTCTATTGCATATTTTGGCTATTATTGATAGTGCTGCTATCAACATTGTGGTGGGGTGCCCCTTCAAATTACTATGTTTGTATCCTTTGGATAAATATCCAGTAGTGCAATTCAAGCATGGGGCTTGAACCCACAATTGCAAGATCAAGAGTCACTTGCATGCTCTACTGACTGAGCCAGCAAGGTACCCCCATCTCTTGCGTTTTTGTTAGTAGCCATTCTCTAACAGTTATGTAGTAATGTCTCATTGTGGGTTTGGTATGCATTTCCCTGATGATTAGTGATGCTGAGCACATTTTTATTTGATCAATTTTCTGTCTTCTTTGGAAAAAAATGTCTTGTCACATCCTTTGCCCATTTTTTTTTTCCTTTGTCCATTTTTAATTAGATTATTTGTGGGGTTTTTTGCCTATTGATTTGTGTGAGTTCTTTATACATTTTGTATATATTGCTCCCTTATGCAATATATATTTTGTGAATATTTTCTCCCATTTTGCAGGTTGCCTTTTCAATTTATTGGTTCTTTCTTTGCTGTGCCAAAGCTTTTAGTTTGATGTAGTCTCATTTGTTTATTTTGCTTTTGTTGCCTGGGCTTTTGTTGTCTTATCTAGGAATTCACTGCCAAGACTAAAGTCAAGGATCTTTTCCCTTATGTTTTCCTTTAGGAGTTTTATGGTTTCAGGTCTTACATTGAAATATTTGATCCATTTTTAGTTAATTTTTGTGAATGGTGTAAGATAAGGGTTCAGTTTCATTCTTTGGCATACGGATATCCACTTTTCTCAAGACCATTTGTTGAAGAGACATCTCATTGTGTGTTCTTACTGCTCTTGTCACAAATTAGTTGACCACAAATGCTTGGATTTATATCTGGACTCTCTGTTCTTTCTGCTCTACTGGTTCTTTGTAACCAGTTTTTCTTTCTGGTTTGTTCTTGTCTTGCCAGTACCATACTGTTTTGATCACTATAGCTTTGTAAGGTATTTTGTTTCAGGAAGAGAGATACCTCCAGCTTTGTTCTTTTTTTCGCAGAGTTGTTTTGGCTATTTGAGGTCTTTAGGATATGGAGATCTCTCTCTCTCACTCTCTCTCTCTAAATATATACTCTTGATATATAGAAATATAGATATTTGAAAAAAGCCATTGGAATTTTGATAGGGATTGTATCGAATCTTTAGATCGCTTTGGTTGGTATAGAGATTTTCACAGTATTAATTCTTCCAATCCAAGATCATAAGATATCTTTGCATTTATTTGTGTCTTTGTCAGTCTCTTTCATAAATGTCTTATGGTCTCAGTGTAGAAGTCTTTCACCTCCTTGGTTAAATGTATTGCTAAGTATTATTTGCCTTTGTTGCTATTGTAAATGGGATTGATTTTTAAATTTCTCTTTTAGATAGTTCATTGTTAGTGTATAGAAACACGATTGATTTCTGTATGTTGAATTTGTATCTTGTAATTTTACTGAATTAATGTATTAGTTGCACTTTTGGTGGAGTCTTTAGGGTTTTCTATATCATCTACACAAAGAGATAATTTTACTTCTTCCTTTTTGACTTGGATACATTTTATTTCTTTTGCCTGGTTGGTTTGGCTAGGATATCCAGTACTGTGTTGAATAGAAATGATGAGAGTGGGCATCCTTGTCATTCCTTATCTTAGAGGAAAGGATTTTAACTTTGACCACTTTGTATGATGTTAGCTATGGGCTTGTCTTCATATCTATGTATCTTTAAGTACCACTGTATGCTTTAAGTACCACTAAAATACTGTCCTTCCTGTGTGTTTTCAAGTGATGATAGATCTACTGGATTTTTCAAAGAAGATTTTACAAGAAAGAAATTTTAACAGCTATACTGAGATATAATTAAAATACAGTAAATTGTACATGTTTAAAAGGTACAGTTTGATATAGTCTGACAAATGTATACACAGTGAAAACATCACCCTGATCCAGTTAATGAGCATATCTATCAAATATTTTCTCATGCATCTTTTTAATCACTTTCCCATTATTACTGTTTCCTCCATTGATCAACTTTGTCACTATCAATTAAATGCACTTTCTAGATTTTATATAAATGAAATCATACACATGTACTCATTTTTGTCTGCTCTCTTTCACTCAATGATTCTGAGATACATTCATTTTGTAGAATATATGGATATAATACAATTTCTGCATTCTCCTGGATATTTGGGTTGTTTCTAGTTTTTATCTGTTTCAAATAAAGCTGCTATGAACATTTGTATGCAGCTCTTTGTATGTATATTTGCTTTTATTTCTCTTGGGTAAATACCTGGAAGTGGAATGTCCAGATGATATGATAGGTATGTTCAATGTTTTAAGACTGATGATCTGTTTTTCACTGTAATTGTACCATTGTACCATGGTATATTCCTGCTGAACCTGTATCAAAGTTCTACTTTCTCCACATCTTCACCAGCATAAACATGTTATAATCAGTTCTCTTAATTTTAGATATTTAAAAATATATAATATATGATATAATATAATAAAATATATAATATATAAATTATAAATAAACACATTTTATTTATTTGAGAGAGAGAGAGAGAGAAAGAGAGCATGAGCCAGGGGTTCGAGGGGCAAGAGAAGCAGACTCCTTGCTGAACAGGGACCCCAGCATGGTGCTCAATACTGCGACCCCAAGATCATGACCTTAGCTGAAGGCAGACGCTTAAATGACTGAGCCACCCAGGCACCCCTAATTTTAGATATTGTAATGGTATCTCACTGTAGTTTTATGTTACATTTCCATAACAACTAATGATACTGACCAGTTTTTTCACTTGCATATTTTCCCTCATGTATCTACATTACAGAAGAGTCAGTTCAAATCCTTAGCCCATTTGTTTTTAATTTGATTGTTTTACTACTGAGCTTCTTTAAAAAAAAAGGTTTTATTTATTTATTTAAGAGAGTGTGAGCAGGGGGAGAAGCAGAGGGAGAGGGACAAGCAGACTCTGTGCTGAGTGTGGTGCCCACTGTGGGGCTCAGTCTCAAAACACTGATATCATGACCTAAGCCAAAATCAAGAGTTGGACGCTTGACACACAGATTCTTCATATACTCTGAATACAGAATCTTTATCAGATATATGATATGCAAGTAATATTTTCCCCAGTTTGTGACCTGACCCTTATTTTTATAATAGTGAATTATTTCATAATTTAGAAATTTTGCATCTATGTTGAGGGATATCAGTCTGTAGTTTTGTTTTCTTATAACATCTTTTTCTGGTTTTGTTATCACTATAATGCTAGCCTCACAGAAACTATTACTTTTTTTTTTTTATTCAGTTTTCTGGAAGAATTTATGTACAATTTATGTTCTCTTATTGTTGTTGTTAAATATGTGGTAGTATTTACCAGTATAGCAATTTAACCAATACAGCCTGGAATTCCTTCCTGGGAAGATTTTTAACTAGTAACTTAATTTTGAAAATATTAGCAGGTTATTCAGGTTATTTAAGCTTCTTGAGTAAGCTTTGTAGTTTGAATCTTTTTTAGGATTTGGCTCATTTCATCTAAGAAGTTTAATTTGTTGGCATCAAGTTGTACGTGATATTCTCATATCAGTTTAATAACCACAGAATCTCTAATAATGTCACCTCTTTAACTCCAGATATTGTTAATTTTTGTCTTGTCTTTATGTAGCTAGAAGTTTATACACTTTATTTTCTGAACTCAGGCCTTTGATTTAATTAATTCTTATTCTTCCTTTCTTTTTAAAAAATATTTTATTTCTTTATTTGAGAGGAAGAGAGAGAGAGAATGAGAAGAGAGAGGTCAGAGGGAGAAGCAGACTCCCTGCTGAGCAGGGAGCCTGATGTGGGACTTGACCCCAGGACTCCAGGATCATGACCTGAGCCAAAGGCAGTTGCTTAAGCAACTGAGCCACCCGGGCGCCCTTACTCTTACTTTCTATGTCATAGATTTCCTCTCTAATCGTTACTATTTTCTTCTTTTTTACTTTGGATTTAACTTACTCTTTTTTATGGTTTCTTTAGGTGTAAATTCAGGTCATTATTTGGAGACATTTCTTTTAGTTCAGATGTTTATTCCATAAATTTTCTGTTAAGTGTACTGCCTAAAGTATGCCTCAGATTTTGATACTTTGAGGTTTCATTTTCATTCACTTTAGGATAGTTTCTAAATTCTCTATTTGATTTATTAGTTGCCCCATGCATTATTTAACTTGTGTTATTTAGTTTATGAATATTTGAAGATTTTCCAGAATTTTTTTTTCTGTTATTTATCTCTTATTTAATTCTGTTGTGGTCAGTTAAACATATTCTGTATGACTTGAATTTTCTTAGAGTTGAGGCTTGTTTTATGGCCTAGAATTTGATGTCTGCTAGTAAACGTACCATATGCTCTTCAAAAGAATGTGTATTCCACTGTCGTTGGCTGGAATATTTTATGAATCTCAAGTAGGTCAAAATGGTTGATAGAGTTGTTCAAGTTTTTTTATATCCTTACTGATTTTCTGTCTACTTATTCATCATGCTTTCTTGATGAGCCCTCATTGTTTGAATTCACTCACATTATACCGAATCAAACATCTAAAAATTTAGTGAAAAATAGTGGCTCAGGTACTGTTGGACTATCTGAAAAATAATCTTCAAATGTAAATTTGGAAAAATAAATATTAGAGCAATTTGACTGAATTATCAGGGACTTTATTTTGAGAATCTCTGTATCAGGCCTTGATGTACACCTTGTACCTTAGTCTAGGTCTCTGTTTGGCTTCTCTCAGGCTCTTCCTATTAGATAAGTTAGTTTGTAGATAATATGCAATAACCAGTTTAACTTTGTAGGTACCATGGGTAAACCATGTCATTCTGGGATGTATGACAGTTGATATAGATAATTGTACAGGTATAAGTAAGATCAACAGTTAATGTTTGTTGCGTGCTTCTTGGTGCCAGGCACTGTGCCAAACTTTACATTTATTAACTCATTGAATTCTCATAATCCCCTTATTTTATGGTAATTTAAATGATTCTCTTTTTAAAGATGAGGACATTGGGTCTAACAATAATATGTTTCCCAGGAACTTAAGTTCCAGAACCATTGTTCTTAAACACTACCATATTTTATCAACCAGTGTGGCTGGAGCATTCATTCAGAATAATTTGATAAGCTTCTGCTCCTATTCCACGGACTGTGTGCTAAGTAAAAGGATATAACAATAAGGCACAAAGGAGAGAAAGCATATAAGTAAGTCAATGCAATAACTGAGTATTAGTAGCAACATATCCATTTTAAATGTGGACACCTAACTCAAACCATCTTAAGCAATAAAAAGGAATTTGCTGACTGAATAATTGATAAATCTGAGATGTAGTAGTAGTTTTAGTAATGGTTGACTCCAGATATGTTAACAATATCATCAGAAATCTATCTTTTATCAGCTTCTTAGCTCTTTTTCTCTATCTAGATTATTCTTAGGTGATCCCAAAGAAATTAGGCTGGTAGAATCTTCAACTTTGTGATCCTAATGAGCTCAGAGAAAGAGCAAACTTCCTTTATCACAACAGAATCTCCCATCCAAGTACTAACCAGGCCCGACCCTGCTTAGCTTCCGAGATCAGACGAGATCAGGCGTGTTCAGGGTGGTATGGCCATAGACATCACAACAGAATCTATAACTGTTTCCACAAAGGGCTATGATCACTACTGGCCAATCCCTGTGTCCAAAGGATGAACAATTCCTACAGATATTCTGACTAGCTAGTATGGGTCATGAGCTCATCCTCCGGCATAAGAGATAAATCACATAATTAATAGGCCCTTGGGATCACCTGAAGGAGGGTTTCCAAAAAAAAGGAAAAAAAAGATAGTTAGAAAAAGTAATGGATGTCAACCTCAGAATTTTAGGTGTTATGATAAAAATATGTACAATGTATAGCTGCCAGGGAAAGGGGGAGCAGAGTGACAAAAAGACAAAGGAGGGCCATTCTATCGAGGAGGTTTAGAAAAGGAAGACCCTGTTGCTCCTTTATGGAGTGGAACATCAAATTCAACATGGTTATAGAACAGCGAGTGTTTGGGGCAATAGGCAGGCTGAGGATATAAGCCCATAAGAACTGGAGGACCTCTTGTGCAATACTAAAAAGTCTGATCTTTATCCAGGAGGCTGAGAAGAGCCAACAAAGAGTTTCAAGCCGTGGAGTAACATAATTAAAATTGTATTCTAGAAGGAATATTCCTAGAGGTATGAAAGGTTAAAATAATATGATAGATCTAGACATCTTAGAAAAGGTTGTAATGACTGGAGTTGTAGTATATAAAACTTATTATTTTTTGTATTGTAGTATGTGGTACTTAATAAAAACTTTTTGCTACTCCTTTTCTGTGCTCTATTCCCTGAAGATCCCTGTTACTAAACAACATTAACCTCTGCCAACAATCAACCTCTTATTGCATCGGTGCTTTGTTGGCTTATCATGTCTTGTAATTATTCCCTTAATAATTATTCAAATTATTCCCATTTCTGTTTTTTTGTTATTCTTCCTGCATAGTAATTTCATTACACTTTAAATAACTTTTTTGAATAGAAATGTATTATGGGGTAGAGAATATTATACAGAAATAAATGTTAGAAACCAATAGACCAAATACTAATTTTTGTAGATTTGAATTTAAGAACTGAGTGGTTTTGAATAAATACTGAGTGATGTTCAGTACAGATAGTCTCAAAGCCAGGCTTTAAAGAAAGATAAACTCCTAAAATTGCATACATATTTTTAGAATGGGAAGAGAAAAATGCGAGAGATAGTCTATTAAAAAAATTACATCCCAGTGAAATAACAATTTTCCATTTTAATATAAATTGAAAATGTAGATGCTTTTTCCTAAAGTACAGTGCAAACAGGAAATACTGTCCATAGATAAAATGACTGGAAAAGATGGATTGAGATAGTCTCTTTGCTCTAAAAGCACAAAAGGAAATAAGAATCAATGACCCAATGACCTGGATGATGAAAGTGAGCGAATGCTTATTAAATTTACATATGATGCCAAATTGAAGAGAATTGCTACAAGCTTGGGAGAGAGAACGAGATTGCCAAATGACTTCAGCAAACTTAGACAGGATCCTTTAAAAGCAAGAACACTTTTGAACAATTCTTGTATCAAGGCTGATATATTTTATGAAAATCCCTGTGTGGCTAATGAGGAAAATGTGTACAATTTCCATCATCTTTAGAAATAAATATGAAAAGGCCAGTCATTTGCATCTGTTGTCCTTTCTGATAACATGTTTCCCATCCACTGTATCGTGTCAGCTGGGCCACGATCAGAACACAGAGAAAGCACATACCAACTCTACAACCAGAGCAGGTCATTTCTGCAGAAAACAAAAACATAAAACAGTCACTTCCTTCAAGAATATAACCCAGTTATAGACATAAAACATATGAAATAAAAACAGAAATTATACTAAGACTAACAGTAATGCACATCGCTCACTTAATGAGTACTTACTATTTACAAGGCATTTTGTGAAATGCTTTGCAGGTATTATCCCATTGATCCCTAATAGAATACTTGGAATGTAGGCATTTCTAACCCATTTTACTGATGAGGAAACTGAAACTTAAGAAATGAAGTGACTTCTACAGGGTCAGACATCTAGCAATTGAACAAGCCAACAATTTGAAATCAGATCTATAACACTTTTCACAAATAAATATATATATATTTTTTAAAGATTTTATTTATTCATTTGACAGAGAGAGAGAGAGAGAGATCACAAGTAGGCAGAGAGGCAGGCAGAGAGAGGAGGAAGCAGGCTCACTGCCGAGCAGGGAGCCGGATGCGGGGCTCGATCCCAGGACCCTGAGATCATGACCTGAGCCGAAGGCAGAGGCTTAACCCACTGAGCCACCCAGGCGCCCCACAAATAAATATATTTTAAGGCAGGTTATGGTATGAACCATCTCAGTGGATGACCATTTTCAAGTTCCAGCCATCTTCATTTCTCTCTTTCTGGTCTTATTTGTCAGGAAAACTTACTGTCTCTGCTGTCAGAGTATTTCCAGTATTTATACTTTCTCATCCCCCCTGACTTCATCTCTTATTACTGTCTTTTCACTCATGGTCCTCCTGTTCCCCCAACTCTTTTGCTTTCCCTGAAATCCAACTAAACTCCCTCCCACACTAGGATGTTTGAACTGGCTGTTCCCAAGGTAAAGACTGATGTTCCTCCAGATGTTACCATGATTCTAACCCTGTTTTCCTTCAAGACTTCACAGAAATGTCATGTTCTCAAAGAGGGTGCCCGTTTTAACACGTCAGCTGACACCCTCATTTTTTTCTTCACTCATTTCTCCTATTCTGATCCACTTACTTGGGGCTGTTTATATCCTTCTAACATGTTACACAAGTTTCTCAATATTGTGCTTACTATATTATCTGGCTTCCTGCTTTCCACCATTGAATGTGAGCTTCATAAAGGGAGAGGGTCTCTCTGTGTTTTTCATTGTTTCCCGTACTCGTTATACTGCCTGCGTATAGTAGGCACTCACTAAGTATTTCTTGAGTTGAATTAAAGTAAATGTAAGGAAAGTGATATAAATGAAACATTATGATGTTTCAGAGGGAAAGATCCCATCTGTTTATAGGAATTAGGAAAAAGAGTTGGCACTTGAAATAGGATTAATGAGTTTCAGATATATTCCATATGAATTCCAGAGGGGGAAGAAAGATTGTGTTGTCCAATCATTCTGGTTCCTAATGGGTTCTGTCACATGTGGCCTGACCCCTGAGCCCTAGACCTCATGGGACCCCTTTCTTGTGAGGTCAGCTCTTCTCCTGCTATCTCTGCATTCTCCTGCCTCAGGCACATTAGCCTCCTGTTCCACAAGTCTTTCCAGCCCTTGCTCTTCTAAACAGATCCTTCTTCACAGCTTTGATTCTTACTCACAGTCCACTACATACACACCATCAAACGAATACAACTGATGACTATTTTGGCTTCTTTGACACATTTCTGCATATTTTATTGTATAGTGTGCATAATATAGATAGATAGATAGATAGATAGATATAGAATTAGATATAGATAGCTTTGCTATGCATCTGGTATATTATATATATTGATGAACTATAGCACTTGTGGTCACTTCTGTCCAAACAGTTGGATAACAGTTTTTAGGTCAGGTTCATAATGACAATATACTATTAGTAGGAATAATAGTATTAGTTGCTCTTTGAGGGTCTGCTTTGCCACTGGATATCCATTTAATTATCTCCTTTACTTTCCCACTCCTGTGAGGTGGGTATAATAATCTTCACTTTACATAAGAGTAAACAGAGGCCCAGGGAGTTTAACAGTGTTTCACAGGATCTTAGGAGTCAGACCTAGGGTTTACATCTTGTTTCTAACTCACGTTCCTTCCACTTTACCAGGATACTTTCTTTAAGTAATTGCCTCTTATGTCATTGTTTCAGTAGGAAGTATGGTTTGGGTTATGGTAATATATATATATATATATACACTAAAGGAAGGGATTGTCCCTGAATGAAAAAGTACAGTATTTTTAAAATAAATAATGGACTGCTATACACATAAAAAGAAGGGTTATGCAATCTGGAAGTAATAATCACTGGTTATGATCATCTCAGAAAGAAAATATGAACAGTTTAGGAGATTGAGAAAAATTAAGCAGAGGAGAGAGGCAGAGAGAGGGATGAAGGGTGAGAGAGAGAGTGAGATTGATTTAGAAACAGCTGGAGAGAAATTCTATCAGAAAAAAGATAAAGAACTTACATATGTCCAGCCTGAAGGAGAGAGGGCAAAGAGGTGACTTAATAATTGGCTCTAATATATGAATGGTCATTATAGGAAGGCTGCCTGTCAACATCAAGGTCTGAGTAAGATAAATAGCCTTAAATTACAGGAAGAAATTTCAGCTCCATCTAAGAAAGAATTTCTTGACAGAAAAGGGAATGAAACATTTCAGTGTGAACCAAGGGTTAGAAAATCTTCATTCTCTGATATTATTTAAAAATAAAGTTAAGATTATTATTAGCAAAATAATTGAAGAAGGGCACTAAAACAATTCCTCCTGGGTCTTGACTTCATAGTATATCATAATCAAATAATATAGTATAAAATTTATAACCTACTAGAAATTTATTTTGTATGCCAATCTTTATGTATCATTCAATTTCTTGAATATAATTGTAGAAGTGTAAATGTAAAGGCTGTAAACTACTTGTGTCTTGGGTAAAAATGGGGAAATTTAGAGATAATTCCCATACATCTCTGAATCATATACTGATATCTGTAAATAATTATGGAAAGAATGTCCATGATAGAACATAGTTTAGAAATTCTTTCCCTTTATTACCATGAAGCTTATCTTTGTCCTAGGCTTTGAATTACCATTTTTCTAGGCCAGGGGTGATTTTAAGAATATCATGTAAAGGAAATGCTTTTTTGCCCTTGCAAAGAAAATGTACATGGTGGGAGGAGATGACTTTATTGACATTTTTCTGATAAATGCCTTTAGCACTTCCTGGTAAATTATTAATTTGTGCAATTTGCTGATGGAGGCATGTTTTCTTTTGCACATGTGTTTGACTGACTCATCACCATCTGGCTGATGGTTCCTTTCTCTTTTTTTCTTTCTCAATTCTTAAAACAGCTTGCTTTTTTCTTTTGAGTCACTTGTAGTACATCTTCTCCATTAGCTGTAAATCTATGATTTAGAGTTACTTGATGAAATTGAAAGAAAAAGTACCTATTTGTGGAACTAAGACACAGGTTCCTCCATCATGTAAGGAATGGATTAATCCCACTGGAAGGATTCTCATACTCTCCTGCCCTTCTGTGTCTCATTGTTTTGATATTAACTAATGGTTCAATATATTACTTTTGAATTCCTCTGCTTTATAAACTTTCTGTGTTTTTGACTTTGCTGAAATGCTTCAGAAGGTACAGTGTTGGTTTTGACTTTTTTTTTTTTTTTTTTTTTTTGTGAAAGCCAGAGGGGTGATCACACAATGTAAGAAGCTTAGGGGTCAGAGCTGTGTAACTCCTAGCTTGTAGAACTTGGCTATAGGAAGATTGTGTTTCTGCAGCTTTCTGAAATACTTTCACAACTACACTTTTTCTGAGTGTTTTGTTTATGCAAAAGACTAATTCTAATGAATTTTGCAATGGTTCACTCATGCCAGACTTAATAGCCAAAATTAAGAACAAAAAGTACCATTTTGATTAGTATAAATGGGAATTTACAATGAGAATTCCATTCCTATAAGTTGCTCACCATGTTACTATAGTGATTTTAATTCCATTAGGTGAGGAGGCAGCTATAGTGCATCTCAGAAAGAAAAGGGCTTCTCTTAATAGAATAAGATCAATTCAGTCAGTAGGCCTGTGAATCTTAAAATATTTCCTACAGGATATTCAGGGAAAAATAGCAATTGAAGATAAAAACCAAAAAGAATTGGGTATCAGCCAATGCATAGTCCCCTAGCACATTGGGGATTGCAATGTTTTGAATAGGTTTTCTGGAATAACAACAGGCTTCTATGTTGGTTAGAAAAGGGACAAGTAAAGTTAGGAATAAATTAAGATTTAAAGGATAAACAAGCAAGGCAACTGGAATTAAAGTTTGACATTTTGACAAATGAGAAGTACAGAAGAGGGGAAAGGAGAACAGGAGTGAAATTTCCTTTTCACAAAAAAAGAATGTTTGGAGAAAATAGAGAATAAAAACATTCACAATGTAATTTTTGTTTGTGTACTTACAACAATGGAATAGGTTGGAAGAGGTTGAACTGAATTGAATTTTTATGAAGAACAATCCTGAATGGGCTGTATTTTAGCATCGGAGGGATTCACACCTTTTTCCTCAACAGAGCCACCCTCCATTTTTAATCAACCATACATGGTGTGTTTAGATAATATTAAAATCTTTAAGAACGCTAAATAGTTACCAGTGTTGCATGCAAAGTTCAAAAGAGTTATTCCCCAGTTATCCAAATTACCCTTAAGGACCCTTTTCATTGCTGTTCCTTTTACATGTGAGCCCAGAGATTCTCTAATCTTATTACTAAAAAAATGTACCTTCTAAGTATTAAACAATGTGACACTATATTCATCAAAAGCTTTTATATAAGTCTCAATCAGAGTTTTTGTTTCAAAAAGGCCAAATTGTGTCACTATGCTGGGCTGATACAATTCTAGCCAAACAAACAAACAAAAACTCTTTCTGTTTGGCCCCTGTCGGCTTACTGAAGGTAAATATGCTATTTCCATTGAAATAATGAAAATAGTTCTTTGGGCACACTTTCACTGATGTTTTCATGGATTCTTTCAGTGGAGGCTAAGGGCCATTCGATGACCTACTGAGAAAATTATCTAGAGACAACATGTTTTCTATATCCTTTATCATCCATGCTCTTGCATATTTCCTCGTAGCACTGAATCAAGTTTTTGATTTTTCTGCTTTTTTTAAAATAGGATGTCTTACAGCTTTTTTGAGTTGTCTTTATGTCAGTATTAGAAGGCTTGACCGTGATTTCATACAACATATTCTTACCTTTAAAAAAACAGAAAGATTAAAAAAATACTGATGCTGGCTTTTGTCTTGAGGGCATTTTTCCAACTGGGAGAATTTGAGCATACTTTTCAGGGTTTCACAAAGATAGGAAAAGAAGACAAAGCCTAAGGTGAGAAGTTTAATGGGAGGCCTCCCACAAAGCCAGGACCTTAAAGATCTGTACCTTAGCACACAGGTGAACTAGAAATAAACCTATCTCCTTCCTCGGGGGACTGCAGAGAAATTGTCTGTTCCAAATTTTTCCCCGAAAATTTGTGACCACAAGTAAAACTTGCATGGCATTGCTGCTCAAGTGAAGATGACCTTGGTATACTTAAACCTCAAGACAGGATTTTAATTTAAAATGCTTGTTCCTGCACTAGAGGGGTCCCCAGATGCCAGACGGAAGCTAAAACACATCCTTTCTAGAAATACGTGCTTTTGTATCACATCTCAAAAGATTTCCACAAATAAATCCCAAAGAAAAAGAACATCTCACAGTCAAAAATCACTAGTCATGCAAGGAACCAAAGTCCTGTGAATCTGAGATAGCTAAAACAATTAAGAACAGAATCATTCATGCAAATAATGAAAATATTGGGTATATGAGACACAGAATATAAAATGGCATGTTATTAAATTTGAGGGAGTAAAAAGAGACTTGGAAATAAAAGCAAAATGCAAGCATATTTTACATAGAACCAATGAGGATACCTAGAAATTAAAATGTAATAATTACATTTAAAAATACAGTACATGGAGTAGATGATTTGTTACAGATTAGAAAGAACTGAAGAGAGAATTGTAATCAGGAAGATAGAACTGAAGAAACTATCCAGAGTATGGCACTAAGAGACAAAGAGATGGAAAATCCACAAGAGAGGTTAAGGGACAGGAGAGAGATTGAAAAGTTGTAATCATTGGTCAATATATATACTCAAGGCTTAGCTTCACTTACTTTTTCCATCCTTTGTTTCTTCACCAAATTATTGCTTCTTAGCTTGAGGGATTAACAATTTTGCCTTAAACAAGTGACATCATTCTTAGAAACAGAGCTCTATGTTTGATCTAAGATTTTCTTTTACATAACAGATTTAAGCCATCAACAAAGCACCATTTTGTCATTTCTATTCTCTTTTATTACCATCTTAACTTGAGTAAAATAAAACAAATATACTAATTTAAAAACTAAGCACTAAGTATACTTTCTATGGTAATAGTTATTATGTATTGAGTGCTCCCTATGTTCCAGGAATATTACATAAACATCAAGATGAAGTCTAGAATTGTTATTTATTTGTTTTTGGCTCAAGCTTACATAGCTCATGAGTAGAAGAACCAAATTTCAACCCAGCCTACCTGACTCCAAATTCTGTTCTCCAACTGCCTGATCACATAGTCAAGTAGGTGCTGACTTACCTAGCAGAGAAGGTTACACATTTATTCAAATAATTCTGCCTTTCCTCTGACCAATTATTTAATCTCTCTTTTAAAAGGACCTTTAAATACAATTTCTTGCCTAAGAAAACCAGTATCATTATTTTATCATTCTTGAAGAGTCTACCTTGATTAGGTATTTTTATTTTTGTTGTCCTCCTCTTCTCAATCTTTATTTTACCCTACTTAGCTCTTCTTGGCTTACCCTCTTTTACATTTGAGCCAATAATCTACAGACCCTCAGAAACATTCTATGCCAAGACTGTCATGGAGCTGAAAGACTAAGTAGAGAGGGGCATTAGCTGGAGTGGAGCTGTGTGGACCTAGGTGACTCAGAGAGGCATGGCTAGGCTTCTGTAGAGTAGAACTCATCCAGAAGCCAACCAACTGGTGCAGTCGAGATGAGCATTGCCTCTCTGCCTCTCTGCTGTAATTTTACATGAGGATGCAATTAGCTCCATGCCATAAAAGTATCTGGCCTACAGGAGAGAACTTTTGGTATGTATCCCCCTGGTAAGTACTGTAAGCCAAAACAGAGCAATGATCAAGCAGCTGAATGTCTGTTTTGCTTACATATCCCCAAAACTGTTTTCCGGACCTACGGTTGTAAGATGAAATGTGCAAACATTTAATGCTACATCATTTTCTTTCTGGAAGGGCATCAGTCCCAGCAGGAACTTCATGAGTCAATTGGAGCAGTTCGGTCACATTTGTTAAAGAGTAAAAGCAAGAGTTTTAAGTGCTCTCTAATATCTAAAATAGTTTTTTTAGTTTGAAATGAGTGTGATGGTAGTGTTGGGGAAAGTTAGCTGTTTAAAGGTATTTATGTCTGAAATAATAACCTCATCTAACACTCTATAACATGATGCACCAGTCTCTTCTCTTTAAGTTATTTATGTATATTAAGTCATTTAATCCTTACAACAACCACATGGTACAGATGCTCTCTCCATCCCCAATTTATGGATGGGGAAACCTAAGTAGTAACTTAACCAGCATCTCAAAGTTAGTAAGTGTTAGAGTTGGGATTCATACAGTGATGTTTCTATCTGTGCCCTCCATCAACTATATTAGACTGGTAATCCTTCAGTTTCTTTTTATGTTTACAGAACATGTTGAACATAAAAAACGAAAAGGCACTCATTTCATTTCTAGCAGAGCTCTTAGATTTTGACATTATTTGTAAATATCAGCTTCACCAGTCCTTTTTAGAGACAAGGCTTCAACGTATCCTAGTTATTACCTCGTTCAATGCCTTATAGATAGTGAACACACAATAATGCTTCTAGTTTAAAGAAATTTTCACAGCGATTTATTCTACTCTCAAAACCCCAGAGATAAGGTGGTAATGCAAATTTAATTTTTATTTGTTTCAGATTCCTAACAGCAGTATCTTTTTGAGACATTTTTTTGTTTTTTATTTTAAACATTTGGGATGCAAAAGAGAAGTGAAGATGGCTCTGTACCATTACACAAATTTATGCTTTATTAAACTCTAGTATTCCCTTTTTAAGAGTTCTTTAGGTTGAATTATTCACACGTTCCCTGAAAAATAACGCAGAGTGAAACTTCTTTTGCTTGTTCTGAATTACCTGCCTCGAGCACTATGTGATACTCCCTTGTTCTCAGATCCTGTGATTCCTTAGACAAACCTGATGGAGAAGTTAGGAACATTCAGAGCACACCCCTCACCTCAGAGATGCTGGCCATAGAAAACAACAAGCATTCCTGTCTCAGCATCCTTTGTTGCCTCTCTCGGACACAGTCCCCAGTCTGACGGGCCATTGATCTGCCCCTTTATGGCCTTTTCCCCCTAATTCCACTCTTGTTTACTTTAAGAGCCAGATCTTTCACTATTTTCCACTTCTGCTTGAGAAACCATTTTTATAGCTTTGGGACCAAATGTTTTTCATTTGCTCATTTTAATGTCTCTTTTCAGTGACCTTGTTGCCAACTGAAACCAGGATGCTGCCAGAGGAGTATGGGAGAAATTTGCTACCAGCCAAGCACTCTTATTTTCTCCCAGAAATAAGGGAATGAGAGTCAGTTAATTTTTCCCTTCTACATTGGCTCTGTGTTAAACTATAAAAAAGTCAAGTGGACCTTTCTTTAATTGTTCCTAAAGTGAAAGGGTACTAGATCACCAGGTGTTAGAGTGGCTTACTTCTCCTAGACTTCTGGCAGGGACAATACCCAATGTTTCTTGTTCTGGTTGATGATAAAATGTATGAAAGAAAGCTAGAGGTAGAAATTTGCTGCCACATACGAAGAGCTAAAGTTTGGGAATTTAACAACAGAATCTGTGATGTACATATTTGCTTATAGAGTGTCCAATGCTTCCTCATAGATTCCCAGACAAAAGGGCATTGTGTATTCTTACACGTTTGTGTTGGGAAGTTTTATCCTGCAAAGATGGTCCTTCCCAAAGTGCGATCTGTGGAACACCACAATATATTCTCTTACAGCTATTTTTTCCCCTTTACTCAGATATTAAAACTTCTGATTTGGCTAAAGGTGCAGAACTGTGCCTTAAATGAAAAGTTTAAGCAATGAATTTCCTCTGTGGACTTGCTGGATGAACGCTGGCAAGATTGCATTTGCTTGTCTCTATATAGAAAGGGGCTGATTCTCTGTGCATATGATCCACCACTGTTGGAAGGGTTTGTTCCGTGATAAATGGCTTGCAGCTTCGGTTCCCTGGACAATATGTTTCTGAATTTTGAAACTCTCTGGGGATAGAATACATCTGTGCCTTGCCACACTGAAAACAAAAGTCAAAAGCTGGAGGCAAAAGCTGTCCTTATGTTTTACAAGAGGGGCAGGTGAGGCGCACATACTGGATGTCCAGATGTTATGGACTAGTTTCTAGATGTTATCAAGTCCTCAGTACTAACCTGCTCCCCACTATCCTCTGTTACCCACAAGCATCCAGACTGAAGCTACGACTTCTGCCTTCCTAGAGGTGAGGCAAGGAGAGAAATAATCCATTTCTCAATGAGCTATGTGAAGAGGCGAATTTATTTTCTTGAGAAGAGCTGAAGGTGGTTTGATGAAACTTTAATCTGGATGTTTCATTCTCTCTGTAAACTTACCCTGAAGTCAGAATAACAGAAAGGGAGAGAAAGAAAGCCTTACTCTAGCAATTATTTCCCTTATCCTGCAAATATCAGTACAGTAAAATAATTTCCTTCACTTCCAGAAAATTGGTCATATCAAGTATGAATAAATGAATCCAACAATGAAGGTTAAAAAGTGTCAGTTATTAAGCCCATACCCCAGACAAGAAGTTTTTTTTCTTTTCCTTTTTTATGTATATCTGAGTGATAAGATGATGTTCAGATTTTAGCTGATCTGTTTCCATTGTGGATTAATTGTACTGATCAAAACATCAGTTATGCTGATATTCACTGATAATGCATATTTTATTTATTATGGATCCAGTAAGATGGTAAATTCAGTTTTATGGCCCAGTGGAGTTTGAGAAGTGTGGCTTTATTCAATATTGTTCTTGAACTCTGTGATGGCCCATCTCTGTAAATAATCTCATCAACCTCTTATGTGAGCCCATCCTTGAAGATCTCCTCTTATGGATGCTTAATGAAAAAATATACTATGCTTTTGTCCTTGTCAGTGGTGTCAGAACATATGAGATGTTCGGCACAACTGCTAAATAAAGCTTCTGTCTTAAGAGGAGGCCCAGTAACATTTTATTTGGATGAGTAAGCAGCTAGTGCATCCTGGGTTTCACAGAAAAAAGACAATCCTGAGCCCACATGAAGGACATAGTTATTTATGGTCATGTCTAGTGAATTTTGTTCATGTGGAAAGTATGGCTCGATGTCCAGAGAACTGACCTCCAGCTCTCAAGTCCTTCTTGCCTTGAATTTCCTTAATTTTCCATGGAGGCTTCTTTTAATACCTGTCTTCAGAGATACATTTATACCACCCAAGACAAAATTTATACCAAGACAAATTTGAATCTCGAGTTTCTGAATTAGACCAGCAAACTATGGAGGTTTACATAAAATACCTTGTGAATGCAGTTTCCAGGTAATACTCTGTGAATATAGTTGCACTACAATTTACTTCATTTTAAAATCATTTAGAAAAAGGTCACTTGACAGTATACATGGTTGAGAAAAAAGTTTTGAAAATCTAGGATCTACTTTTAAAATAAAAATAAATAACTTTGCTCTTTAGACGTTTATTTCCTTATTTATATTTATCTATTTATCTATTTTTGCTTATAAGCTGTGGAATTTATTTTTTTAAAGTTTTTATTTAAATTCCAATTACTTAACTTACAGTGTAATGTTAGTTTCAGGTGTGCAATATAGTGATTCGACACTTCCATACAACACCCCGTGCTCATCATAGCAAGTGCACTCCTTAATCCCCATCACCTATTAAGCCCATCCCCCCCACCTCCCTCCTGGGGATTATCAATTCTCTATAGTTAAGAGTCTGTTTCTTGGTTAGCCTCCCTTTCTCTTTTCTCTTCCTTTGCTCTTTTGTTTTGTTTCTTAAGTTCTACATCTGAGTGAAGTCTTATGGTATTTGTCTTTCTCTGACTTATTTCTCATAGCATTTTACTCTCTAGATCCTTTCATGTTGTTGCAAATGGCAAGATTTTATTCTTTTTCTTATGGCTGAATAATATTCCATTGTACACATATACCATACCTTCTTTATACATTCATCAGTCAGTGGACATTTGGGCTACTTCCATAATTTGGCTATTATAGATAATGCTGCTGTAAGCATCGGGGTACATATATGTCTTCAAATTAGTATTTTTGTATACTTTGGGTAAATACTAATAGTACAATTGCTAGATTGCATGGCAGTGTTATTTTAAAACTCCACACTGTTTTCCAGAGTGGCTGCGCCAGTTTGCATTCCCACCAACAGTGTAAGAGTGTTCCTCTTTCTCCACATCTTTGCCAGGACTTGTTGTTTTTTCTGTTGTTATTTTTAGCCGTTCTGACAGGTGTGAGGTGATATCTCATTGCTTTTGATTTTATTTCTCTGATAAGAGTGATGTTGAGCATCTTTTCATGTGTCTGTTAGCTACCTGGATGTTTCTTTGGAAAAATGCCTGTATGTCTTCTGCCCATTTTTAATTGGATTATTCATTTTTTGGGTGTTGAGTTTATAAATTCTTTATATATTTTGGATACTTGACCTCTATCAGATATGTCATTTCCAAATGTTTTCTCCCATTTCATTTTGTTGATTCATTTCATTTCATTTCTCCCATTTTATTTTGTTGATTGTTTCTTTTACTGTGTAGAAGTTTTTATTTTAATGAAGTCCCAGTAGTTTATTTTTGTTTTGTTTCCCTTGCCTGAGGAGACATATCTAGAAAGAAGTTGCTGTGGCCAATGTCGAAGAAGTTGCTATCTTTGTTCTCCTCTGCGATTGTTTATGGTTTCAGATCTCACAGTTAGATCTTTAATCTGTTTTTATTGTGTTTTTGTGTATGGTGTAAGAAAGTAGTCCAATTTCATTCTTTTGCATGTTGCTGTCCAGTTTTCTCAACATCATTGCTGAAGATTAATTGACCATATGGTTGTGGGTTCATTTCGGATTTTCTAGTCTAGTCTATTGATCTTAGTGTCTATTTTTATACTAGTACCATACTGTTTTGATCACAAAAGCTTTGTAATATAACTTGAAGTTCAGAATTGTAATGCCTCCAGCTTTGCTTTTGTTTTTAAAGGTTGCTTTGTCTATTTGGGGTCTTTTGTGGTTCCATACAAATTTTAGGTTTGTTTGTTCTAGCTCTATGGAAAATAATGTTTGTATTTTGATAGGAATTGCATTAAATATGTAGGTGGCTTTGGGTAGTGTAGACATTTTAACAGTATTTGTTCTTCCAATCCATGAACATGGAATATTTTTCCATTTCTTTGTCATTTTCAGTTTCTTTCATCAGTATTTTATAGTTTTCAGAATACGTGTCTTTTATTGTTTTGGTTAGGTTTATTCCTAGGTATCTTATTGTTTTGGGGGGATTTGTAAATGGCATTGATTCCTTAATTTTTTGTACTGCTGTTTCATTATTGTATAGAAATGCAACTGATTTCCGTATGTTGATTTTGTATACTGAAACCTTACTGAATTCATGTATTCTAGCAGTTTTTTGGCATAGTCTTTTGGGTTTTCTACATAGAGTATCATGTCCTCTGTGAAGAGTAAAATTTTTACTTCTTCCTTGCTAGTTTGGATGCCTGTTATTTCTTTTTGTCATCTGATTGCTGTGTCTAGGACTTCCAGTATTATGTTAAATATAAGTGGTGAGGCTGGACATTCATGTCTTACTCCTGAGTGTAGAGGAAAATCTCTTGATTTTTTCCCCATTGAAGATGGTATTAGCTGTGGTGGCCTTAATTATGATGAGGTGTGTTCCCTCAAAACCTATTTTGTTGAGAGTTTTTATAATGAATGGATGGTGTACTTTGTCAAATGTTTTTTCAGCGCCTTTTTTTTTTAATTTTTTTTTTAAGATTTTATTTATTTATTTGACAGAGAGAGATCACAAGTAGATGGAGAGGCAGGCAGAGAGAGAGAGAGAGAGGGAAGCAGGCTCCCTGCTGAGCAGAGAGCCCGATGCGGGCCTCGATCCCAGGACCCTGAGATCATGACCTGAGCCGAAGGCAGCGGCTTAACCCACTGAGCCACCCAGGCGCCCTTTTCAGCACCTTTTGAAATGGTCATATGGTTCAATTGGGATTCATTCCTGAATTGCAAGGGTGGTTTGATATACTCAAATCAATGTGATATACCACATTAATAAAAGAGAGGATAAGAACCATATGATCACTTCAATAGACATGTGTATTATTTTTAAATTGAAAAATAGTGTTTTCTTAGGTCTTCTATTATTTCCTAAGGCTACTCATTTCTAAAAATATCAACTCTTTTAAATTTAAATAATAGCATAATGTAATAAAATATTTAAATATTATCTAGCCTGATGAATTACAAAATAAAAAATAGAAAGGTTCTCTGTGGTATATTTTGGGACTATATTATTGAAATAGATTTCTTTGTATTTACTATGTACAACTATATATAACAGTAAGATGTTATACTAGGTTTCTTTTACTTATTAGTGTGTGTTTGTGTGCGTGTGTGTGTATGGGTGGGTAGTTAAAAAGAATACCAGTGAGCTATCATAGAGAAGGATCTGGGGGCAGCAGTTTTTTAGTAAGTAGCTGGGTTAGATGGATTAATAAATAAATAGAATAAATAAAATAGATAAATAAAATAAAATAAATAAAATAAATAAAAATAAATAGAATAAATAAAAGAATGCACCAGTTTGGAGATGGGCTAAACAGAGTCCATACACAACTGTTTCTTTGTGGCAGGTCTTACTTGAGAATATTCTTCTACTTTCTGGCAGCTTAATACTTAAACTCTTAGTACAAAAAATAATTGCAATAAACTGTAGTTTATTGAAACTATACTTTAAAGCATAACCTACATGTTCCATTGGTGATTAATAACAAATATTCAGTCTTTCATGGTTAAGAAATACTTTCCTTCCTTCAGTTATCTTTCTTAGTCTTTTTCCCCCCATATGGTTGCTCATTAATTCCCAGTGCAGTTGCAAATTAACTGACCATATTTACTTTATATGAAACTTTCCTACATTGTAAATTATTTTTTAAAAAATTTTAAAAGATTTTATTTATGTTTTTGACAGACAGAGATCACAAGTAGGGAGAGAGGCAGACAGAGAAGGAGGGGGGAGAAGCAGGCTCCATGCCCAGCAGAGAACCTGATGCGGGGCTCAATCCCAGGGCTCTGAGATCACAACTTGAGCCGAAGGCAGAGGCTTAACCCACTGAGCCCCCCAGGCGCCCCCTAAAAATTATTACTAAATGTTTGGATGGCCTTCTTTTTCTCAGGAAAAAAAAATCTTTCTATCTAGTTTTAAAACATTTTATCCTATCTCTGTATTTTCTCTGATATCCCTCTAACATTTTTACCTATAGCTTTTTTTTTTTTTTTGAGTACATGGTTATATCAAATCATGCTCAATATAATTTTTTTCCTGCATTATGTTTTACATCCCAATATTGTGCTCATGCTGAATAGCTCTTCCAGATACTCACTATCCTCATGAGCAAAGGGTCATGCATTCTATTGTTGTGCTTTGACTGAATTGATTTCTTTATACTTTTTTCAGATAACTTATTGCTACAATCTCTCTTTTTTTAACAACTCTAGACAATAGCAATTGCTTGCTTTTTATCAGCTATTGGTAGATGATTTAGACATAGTACCTGAGGATTATAGCTTCTTTTGATTTGATTATTAAGCTCACAATTGATATTTTATGTTGTTAGAATGTCTCCTTTATAAATGTTTTGTAGTTGATATGTAATAGTTCAAAATTATTCTTTTCTTTATTTAGAGAGGAGGGAGGGGAAGAGGGAGAGAGAGAGAGAGAAAGAGAGAGAGAGAGAGAGAATTCCAAGCAGACTGTGTGCTGAGCGTGGTGGAGCCTGACACAGGGCTCCCTTTCATGACCCGGAGATCATGACCTGAGCCAAAACCAAGAGTCATATTCTTAACCGACTGAGCCAGTCAGGCACTCCCCAAATTATCTTTAAAAGTAATTATGTGGAGACATTTTCCCATTATTATTAAAATCAATTCTTTATAACCAGTAAACAGGTTTTCTCTGATGACCTGAGAATTACACACAAGTGCCTGGACTCTCCTGAAGTTCACCCTTCTCTAAGCATCATTTGCCATATGGCTACACTTGACATAGAGTCTGTGAGGTGTCTGTACATGGATAGCTAAGCTATAGAGGAATGTCTCTTTATGACTTTAATATAAATACTAAAAACACCTTTTATAACTAAAGGTTATAATTTAATGGTTGAATGGATGAAATTATTTAAGAAAAAATATTAAGAAATATTGAAAATATTCAGGCAAATCTATAAAAGGGAATCATGAATTTGGGAATCCCTAAAGAGAAGAGTCATTGTAGGTGA
The DNA here is from genome assembly GCF_902655055.1 of Lutra lutra. Lineage (NCBI taxonomy): Eukaryota > Metazoa > Chordata > Mammalia > Carnivora > Mustelidae > Lutra > Lutra lutra. The sequence goes on from NC_062285.1 coordinate 99,451,353, forward strand.
ATAATAAGATCTGTATGTAGCTTTCTACAGTCATTTTCTTCTTCACATCCCCACCTAGACTGGTTTCTAGAAAACAAGAGAATTATTTTGTCTTAAGTAATGCTGCAACCATACTTAATTTACTGCTTTTTCCACCCCTGTCATTTCCTGTTAATATTACACAGTTAGTGCATTTACTTAGTTATCTCATTTAATAGACATGTATTGAATGTGTAGTCATGCGGCAAAATGCTGGATTTTATAGAACAGGGCCCCCTTGTCTCCTGGCTATTGGTGGTGTGGTAAAAAGTTGTTATATATGAGTTCTCAAAATAAGACAGTCTGTGCTCTATGTATGTAAAATAAATACAAAAATAGATACTGCAAGCAAGGACTGTAGGAGAATTATGAGAGCAGTTTTAATTCTTTTGAATTAGGAAATGTTTCTGAGAAAAAAAGGTGATAGTAAAGACTTTAGTCCTGTAAGAGTTAAGACCTGATTTGGGGCAATTGGGGCATTTCAGGGATGAAGAAGTCATTCAAAGTCAAGGATAACAGGAATTGCAGGGAGACCAAATAAAAAGTTCTTTACTTAGTTTCTCAAAAGACAATACAGGCCAGAATCTGGGAGAGGGATTATAAAAGAAAGACATACTTAAGAAAATACTATTTCTTAAGAGTCACATGCCCATTCATTTTCTTTTATTTTTCAGTAAGTCAAATAAAAAATATGAAGGATTCATGCATGCTGTATATATTTTATACACCTCAGTATTATATATATCAGTATACATAATAAAAATAAAATTTAGGAGGGCTGCCTAGGTGGCTCTGTCAGTTAAGTTTCTGCCTTCAGCTTGGATCTGATCTCAGGGTCCTGGGATCGAGGCCTGCCTTGGGCTCCCTGCTCAGCAGGAAGCCTGCTTCTCCCTCTCTCTCTGCCCTTTTCCCCCCTGCTTGTGCAGTCATACTCTAACACACTTCTTCTCTCAAATAAGTAAATAAAACCTTTAAAAAGAATAAAATTTAGGGAAGAAAAGAAAGATTGGAAGGAAGAATGATTTTAACCATGTAGCTAAATGTTGTGCTTATAAATTAGTTTATAGGTAACTTTCAAGTATTTGAATATTTGGCATTTTGATTATTAGATGAACAAGTGAATATTTAGATTATTCAGAAAAGATGCAACTTAATGTATCAGAGGTCATTGCTGCACTCTGATTTTCAAACAATATCCTACTGACGCTAAAATCTCATTACACCAAAGTATGTTGTTGTTTGCATAATAAACCATATTTACTCAAATTATTTAGCATTCAACTTCATCAAGCAATGCCTCTTTAAGAAATAGCATGTCCTTTTTTAATATTAGACAGAAAATGGGGAAGTGTTTTGTATTCAAAGCATATCAAAACCTAATTTGTAATGATTCTGTTAAGTATTTAATTTGTGACATTTGCCAGTACAATATTATGCGAGTGTCTTTAAAGGTCTTATTTATGTAGCATGTTTGATATGCCTTGTTCACTAACATTAATTTATGTTGTATTTTTCTTAATAAGCTAAATTTCATATGGGTTTCCAGCTGTGATAGTTTAACTCCAATAAGGAATGATTGTTCTATAATAAGTGACAAGGATACCATTTGTTGGCTGATACTCAAAAACCACAAATGATATTGGCATCTTTGTGCAATTACTTTATAGCCTGTTGTTATCAAGTTCTCAAATGAATTTGAGATTAAAGAATATTTAGAGTTTTACAAACAAATGGTGTTTCTTATAATTCTTTAAATTGTTTTACTCATTTAACACTATTATTGGTTTGGGACATTTTAGCTTTCCATTTGGTTCAGAAATTAAAAATAATAATATTTTTACCATGTACTTTTAAACCTTTGCTTTGCTAATATCTTTGCACTGTAATGAGAATTATAATATGTTCAATAATAATTTTATTTTTTTAAAGATTTTTATTTATTTATTTATTTATTTATTTATTTATTTGACAGAGAGAGATCACAAGTAGACAGAGAGGCAGGCAGAGAGAGAGAGAGAGGGAAGCAGGCTCCCTGCTGAGCAGAGAGCCCGATGCGGGACTCGATCCCAGGACCCTGAGATCATGACCTGAGCCGAAGGCAGCGGCTTAACCCACTGAGCCACCTAGGGGCCCCAATAATAATTTTATTTTTAAAAGAAAATTATTACTCCTAAGATCAGAATTGTTTAAAGAGTTACTCCAAATGCCTGGCTAATTCAGTTCAATTTATTTCATTTTTCCTCTGTCAGAGAAATTCATTTTATATAAATAAAATAATAAATGGTAGGACCAAAATCATCCTAGAAAAATCCACAGTTAATTTGTGGAATAGGGGGTTTTCTACCACTAAGATAAAGATAAGAGGACCTCAAGATTTATATAAAACAAGGAAGATTGAACTAAATGGAGATTAATTATGAGGTGTTTCAGGTTAGCAATTTTCCCAGAGACTCTGTATTTAAGCAAAATCTCAAGAAATTTTTCAAACAGGGAACAATATATCCATGTACTCAAAACCCAAATTTAACACATATCATTATTTCATTATTATCTTTACCATGTCCCTTCCTCTCTTTACAGAGATATCCATTAAACGGATATAACTCTATCTCATTCATATTTTTATGCTCAGGTGTCTATGCTATTTATCTTCAGTGCTATACAATATGACTAAAAAACAATTTATAAATCTGTCCCTTATCCATCGATGGACACTTGGGTTCTTTCCATAATTTGGCTATTGTTGATAATGGGCCTATAAATATCGGGGTACATGTGTCTCTTTAAATCAGTATTTTTTTGTCCTTTGGATAAATACCTACTAGTGCAATTGCTAGATCATAGGGTAATTCTATATTTTTAAGATTTATTTGTTTCAGAGAGAGAGAGAGAGAGAGAGCAAGCAAGTAATAGTGAGGGGGCAGAGGGAAAAGGTGAGAGAGTCTCAAGCAGACTCCATGCTAAGCCCAGAGCCTCACACAGGGTTGGATCCCAGGACCCAGGATCCCTGTGGTCTCAGGTTGTGACTACAACCTGAGCTGAAACCAAGAGTCAGTTGCTTAGCTGACTGTGCTACCCAGACACTCCCTATTTTTAACTTTTGACTAATGAATGGATAAAGAAGAAGTGATACACACACACACACACACACACACACACACACACACACACACACACACACAGTGGAATATTACTCATCCATAAAAAAGAATGAAATCTTGCCATTTGCAATGACATGCTTAGAGTTAGAGTGTATTATGCAAAGTGAAATAAATTAGTAAAAGAAAGACAGATACTGTATGATTTCACTCATATGTGGAATTTAAAAACTGAAACAGATGAACTTAGGGGGAAAAAAGAGGCAAGCTATGCAACAGACTCTTAACCATAGAAAACAAACTGAGGGTTGCTTGGAGGGGAGGCAGGTGGGAGGATGGGTTAAATGGGTGATAGGTATTAAGGAGAGCACTTGAGATGAGTACTGGGTATTATATGTAGGTGACGGATCACTAGATTCTACTCCTAAAACTAATATTACACTATATGTTAACTAATTGGAATTTAAATAAAAACTTGAAACAAAAAATAAATCTATCTAGACCTCATTCATGGACCCAAGTTTGGTTGCAGTTTTTGTTCATTAGAAGCTATTGAAATTTGAATTAGAAACGAAAAATAGGGACTCCTGGGTGGCTCAGTCTTTTAAGTAGCTGCCTCCAGCTCAGGTTGTAATCCTGGGGTCTTGGGTCCTACATTGGGCTCCTTGCTTAGCAGAGAGACTGTTTCTCCTTTTCCTTCTGCCTGCCACTTCCCCTGCCTGTGCTTGCTCTCTCTCTCTCTAATCAAGAAATAAAACCTTTTAAAAAAAGAAATGGAAAATAATGTTGCAAATGACATCTTTGTGCATGTGTCTGGGTGTACCCCCACAAATCTTTCACACTGTGTATATACCTGCTAGAGAAATTACTGGATAATTGCTGGGTTTGTGCATTTATGTTTCTGCAATTTACCCTAGTTCCAGACAGCTAGGGCTTTCTTCTTTTTTTTCTCAGTATTCACAGTCTATCATTCTTCTTCACTCTTATTTGATGACTGCATTTATTTCACAGAGATATTAGAATAAAAAATCAATGTTGTCCCACCTCCAAAATTTGACATTTCACCTGTCGATCCCTAAATACTCCACTTGCTTTGCTCTGGGTCCAGTGGATGACTTTGTCCTGGTTCCCTTCCTCTCTTGCCTACAGGAGGAGATTGCTCAGCAGAGCTGTGTCCTCTTTCCTGACGCATTAAAGTTCCCTTTTCGGGTTGCCTGGGTGGCTCAGTGGGTTAAAGCCTCTGCCTTTGGCTCAGGTCATGATCCTGGGGTCCTGGGATCGAGCCCCATATCCAGCTCTCTGCTCAGCGGGGAGCCTGCTTCCTCCTCCTCTTTCTCTCTCTGCCTGCCTCTCTGCCTACTTGTGATCTCTGTCTGTCAAATAAATAAATAAAATCTTTAAAAAAAAAGTTTCCTTCTGTACTCGATTACTCTTATCTGTATAAAATGTTATATTTTGTTCTTTATAAAAATCCTTGACTTATGTCCCCCCCCCAGACTATTTCTTTATGTTTTATAGTCTTTTAATGCAAAATCTCAATTCTTTTTCCCCCTTCTCTTTTAAAACTAACTCTAATCATACTTTCATTTTTTACTCCTTGACCAGATTTTTCTTGTCAGGTCAAAAATTAACTCCACATTGAAAAATCCAATTAGTCTTCAACTTAGGTGACTTGCTTTCTCAAGCACATTTCAAAGTGATTATCATTCTCCCCTTGAAACACTTCATATTGTTTCCTAGATGCCATGTTCTTTCTTTAAAAACTTTTTCTTTTTGGTTTATTACTAACTCACTGGCCATTCTTCCCTCACCTTTTTGATGAACTCAATTACTTTTCTCGGACTCTAAATGTTGAAATATCCAAGGAACCATTCTTCAGAATATACCTATAAGTATATATTTATAATTTACGTAATATATAGTTACATAGTTGTATATTTATAATACATATCCTCGTAATTTGATTTTGTATTTTATAATATAAAATGTAAAAATAATTATCATAAATATATAATATGTAATACACGAATAACAAATGTATACTATGAAATATATAATATAAAACAACATATATATAATATACAAATAGATATTTTTAATCTATACTGGCTTCTTGTGGGAGGCTGGGACTTCTGGGTTTCTAGCTCAAATCTCTCTTGTGAGTTTCAGATTTCAGAAGGCAACTGTTCCCTCTGCTTGGGATGCTTGTCCCCAATCATCAACAGGGTTTCCTTCTTCCTTTGATTCATGTCTCTGCTCAAATATCAGTTTATTAAAGTAGTCTTCCCTAATTATCTTACAAAAAATTTGAGAGCCCTTCTCTTCCAGCCTTCTCCAGCACCCTTGTCCTGCTTTATTTTTCTTCACGGCCATAATCGGTACTTAGCATGATTACGTTAAGCTGTTTATTAGCTGTCTCTTCTCCCTAGAATGTAAACTCCACAAAAGTTTCATTTGGTTTGTTCTCTGCATTATCTTCAGTCCTTACAGCGATGCCTACGTAGCATAGCAAGTACTCAATAATTATATGTTGGTTTCCAAATAAATGAATCTTTAAATTTCCCATAATGTGCCAGTGTATTTGTATACATACTCCCACTAGAATGCTTGAGAGATCTTGTTTCCTCAGGTCCTTATCTATACTTGATATTATTAAACTCCCCAATTTTTAAATCTGGTTTGTTAAGGTTGTGAAATGCTATCTTACTGTTTTAATTTGCATTTCTTTATTAGTGAGAATATGTCTCTTTTGTGTATTTACTGCCCTTTGGATTTCTTACATTTTGAATTTTCTGTGTATATCTTTTGCCCATTTCCTTCCTTCCTTCCGCTCTTCCTTCCTTCTTTCCTTCCTCTCTGCCTGTTTTTATTTAAATTCCAGTTAGTTAACATACACTCTAATATTCGTTTCAGGTATAGAGTATAGTGACTCAGCACTTCCAAACATCACCCAGTGCTCATCACAAGTGCATTCCTTAATCCCCATCACCTGTTTCCCCCACCCCCACCCCACCTCCCTTCTAATAACTCTCAGTTTGTTCTCTATAGTTAGGAGTCTGTTTCTCAGTTTCTCTCTCCCTCTCTCTCTTTTCTTTCTTTTGCTCGTTTGTTTTATTTCTTAAGTTCCGCATGTGAGTGAAACCATATGGTATTTGTCTTTGTCTGACTAACTTATTTTGCTTAGTGTAATCCTCTCTAGCTCCAGCCATGTCATTGCAAATGGCTAGATTTCATTCTTTTTATGGCTGAGTAATATTCCATTAGAGTTATATAGTATCTACCTACTATATATATACATATATATGTATATATATATATATACATCTCACATATTCTTTATCCATTCATTTGTTGATGGACACTTGGACTGTTTCCATAATTTGGCTATTGTAGATAATGCTGCTGTGAGCATCAGGGTGCTGCTGTATCCCTTTGATGAATTAGTGTTTTTCCATCCTTTGGGTAAATACCGAGTAGTGCAATCGCTGGATCATAGCAAATGGTGTTGGGATAACTGGACAGTGACATGCAAAATAATGAAAATGGACCACTTTCTTACACCATACACAAAAATATATTGAAAATAGATGAAAAACCTAAATGTGAGACCTGAAACCATAAAAATCCTAGAGGAGGACACAGGCAGTAACTTCTTTGACATTGGCCATATCCTTCTAGATATGTCTCTTGAGGTAAAGGATACAAAAGGAAAAATAAATTATTGAGACTTCATCTTTTGTTCATTTTCCAATGGGGTCTTTGTTTTCAAATTTGTTTGTTTATTTACTTAATCATTGATTAATGAGAGTCTTTTTTTATATTCTGGGTACTAATTTTTTGATGCTAGTAAGACTGTAATTTATCTTTTAATTTATGATGTCTTTTATCATACAGAGGTTTTTAGCTCTGTTGTAGTCTGTCCATTTTCTCTTTTATGCTTTGTGCTTTTTGTTTGATTTAATTATCCTTCTTTAATGCAAATTCTTAAAGACATGCTTTGATATTTTTTCCTAACATTTTAAAAATTAGGCATTTTATATTAAGTTCCTTAATTGACATGGATATTTTCAATTGTTTCCTTTTGTGTGTCATGATGTAAACATAATTTCATTTTTGTTTGGATAATCAATGTTCTTGGTGCTATTTATGAATTCACTGTGCTAGTCCCACTCTTCTGTAATACCAGCTCTGTCAGCTATCCCCAGTATCAGCATTGGTGCATCTGCAGTCCTTTGTGCTGGTCCCTGATCTGTATGTGTATCCCCACTTCAACATTTCTGCCTTAGGTCTATTATAGCCTTTTAGGTTTAATATTGGGTATGATGATTCTTCCTGTCTTGTTCTCTTTTAGAATTCCTACTGTTAATATGCCAATCCATATGAATTTTCAGATGAAGACAATTTCTAGGAAAAGTCTTTTGAAGTTTTTATATATTAATTTTGACATTTTTATAATAACAGTTCTTCCTAGCTTAATAAGAAATATAGTTCTTCATAGTTAGGTCCTTGTGTCAGTTTTATGATTTTTTTTCATGAAAGTGCTAACTAATTTTTAATTTCTCTGTATAATATTTGGCTTTGTTATATTCATATACTTTGTTTTTGAGAATGAGACTCTTTGGAAATTACTTATTTTAATTAGTTTTTACTAATATATATCATTTCTAGATTTTTATGTACTGATCTGTGTCAGACAACCCTGTTGCACTCTTATTGATATTATAGACTAATTCTATGCATTTGTTTGGATTTCTGTGTGGGATTGTTACATCATCTCTGAATAATACTAATATTTGTTGCTTTCTTGCTATCTTTTGCTTCATATTTCTGTTGTTACTTGTTCTATTGTGCTGTTGAATATAAGTATTAATAGAGGCCATTTTTTTTCTTTACCATTTTAAGGAGAATGCATATAATGTTTCACTATCAGTGTATTTTTTGAAGATGTCCTTTAAAGTGTTAATGAATTCCCTTCTTTTCCTACTGTACTAAGGTGTATTATTTTGAATGAATTCTAAGTCATAGCAAATGTTTTCACACATATAATGAGATCATTATATAGTTTATCTCTTTTAGTCCATTAATGAGATGAATTACATCCATAGAATTTTTGCTATTAAACCATTATTAAATTTCTAGGATAAACTCCACTTTTATTTAAACTCTACTTTTAAAGTGTCTCTCTTCCTCAATTTTATATACATTCTATGTACATACATTATTTGTTGTATTATAGAATACATATAAAATATATAACTAAGTTGCATTTTATATTAGTATATATAGTGTGTAAGTAGGATTTATCCCAGAAATTTTATATCTATGTATCCTTACATGACCGACAATGAGACTAGACTATCATTTACTGTGTCCAATTTGCCTATCAGTTACACAAACATCATAAAAAATGCTAAGGTTTTGTTCTCTTTTATTTCCTTTTAGTTATTTGTATAAGACAAGGGTAACATATTATAGAATTTCCTTTAACGTTGAGTTGCCTGTAAAACTGGTATGGGGTGTGTGTGCGTGTGTGTGTGTGTTTCTATTTTTTATTAATGATTAGTATTTTTACTCCTTGGGTCATTTTTGACAACTTTGTACTTTTATAGAAAATACTTTTTATCTAGGTTTTCATATTTAGTAGCATGCTGTTATAGTATTCTCTATTTTTAATTCTTTCAGTAGGTATGTGCCCATTTTTATTTCTAATGTTGTTCATTTGATGTATTTTTTATTTTCTTCCCCCTTGATCAATTTTTTCTCCAGCACTTTCCTATTAGTCTTTGTATTGATGTGGTTATTTTATTTTTCATTTCTCAACCATTTCTTTATTCTCTATTCTGTTAGTTTCTGTTCTTATGTTATGTTCCCTCCATGAACATTCATTTGAATTTACAGTATTGTTATGTTTCAAATTTCTTTAATTGAATGCTTTCATGTAATTGCTATTTCAGACACTGTTGAAAGCTCCCTGTTTTCTTTGTCTCTGGATCTGTGGTCCTCATTTTTGGTTTCCTACTGACTTAAATATAGATTGCACTGTTTGAATATCATTGCCTGAGAATAGTAAAAATTAAAAGTTCCCAGTGTAGAGGAGATGCTGAATTTCATAACAAGGAATATTGAGACCTATGTGTTGGCTCCAAGCTCGTGGTTTGGATTGCTGATTTGAAAACAGCAAGTAGTTGGTGGACGCTTCACTTAGCAGGGAACAGCTTTCACTGGCAATGGATAAATTATAGCATTGACAGCTAACAGGTGTGCCAATAATAAGCCTAAATGACATGACCTGCATCCAGTTGTGGAAAGAACAGTCATATGAAACAATTAGTGAGTGATGTAAAATAATTTGATAAATTGTGTAGTCAGGCTTAAAGGATTTATGACTGCAGAAGAGAGAAAAGCATTGAGGGCTAACATTTTGGAATGTATTCTATGACAGTATGGACTTTCCCTGTGCTTTTGAATAATGTACAGGACTTAGAATATAAGATTGAAAAGGAATATTATTGCTATTGGAGTAAATACTATGATTAAAACATGAAGATATAAAGTCGGCTCATGGGATCATGAAAAGATCAGCTTAACTGGAGTAGAAGCTGATTATTTGGTCATATGGGGAAAATGTTTTGGTAGGCAATGGTAAGTTTCATTCTGTATGGGATTGATGGGCTACCCTAAGAAATGTGTTAAAAAGCAGAGTTTGGGGGTAGGGAGCTGACATAAAATTGATGGTAATGATGAAGGCAATGATAGTAACTACATACTTTTGTGGAAGCATATTATATGGCAAACACTGTTTCAAGTGCTTCCTATAAATGATTTAAGTGAATACTTAGAAGAATCTTGAGGTCACTGTCACCTTCACCAATAGCATCCCAGCAGCATTGTCATCATCAGTAGTGGTAGTGAGTGTTGTGATATTTTAATGCAGCTCATCTAACTTGCCTAAGCTTTTCCATCTAGTAGATGACAGAGCTAGGACTTTCAGCAAACATCCTTCTTCAGAAGTAATTATTAAAATTAGTCTGCTGTGGTCCATAGAATGGACTTGAGAAAAAGAATGCATCTAGGGTTTTCCTGGGAAGCAGTAGAATAATTTAGCTCTGCAGTGTTAGAGGCTTGGCCTTAGGAAGTAAAACATCAAAGAGGATTTCGGGCTTCCAAGCATGGGTGACTGGAGCAATGGGGCATTAAGTCTGCTTTCTTATGTTAACCTTTTTTTTTATTTTAACATTTTTTGTCCTTTTTTTCTCTTCTTCCATTTTCTTTCCCCATCAGCTTTTCTTTTTGGTAGTCAATTTATGAGTGAGCAATATACAGGATTAGGTATTTATTTTTTTTTCTTCCTTAGATCCTAAATATAGCTATCATTCTTTTGGAAAAAAGCAAAGGAAAAGATCATATATTTTTTAATATTTTATTTATTTATTTGACAGAGAGATCACAAGTAGGCAGAGAGGCAGGCAGAGAGAGAGGAAGAGAAGCAGGCTCCCTGCCGAGCAGAGAGCCTGATGTGGGGCTTGATCCCAGGACCCTGGATTCATGACCTGAGCTGAAGGCAGAGGCTTTAACCCACTGAGCCACCCAAGCACCCCGAAAAGATCATATTTTTGAAAAACTGTGGTGGATTTAAGATAGGCTTTTACTCCAGAGCAAAAACCATTCTTCAGTACCAAATGATGTGAGAACACTACGTTATCTCCACATATGTCTAAGTTTAATGCACAGACATTATTTAGAAATTTACATTTTAGGGGTGCCTGTGTGACTCAGATGGTTAGGCATCTGCCTTCTGCTCAGGTCATGGGATGGAGCCCCATGTTGGGCTCTTTGTTCAGTGGGAAGTCTGCTTCTCCCTCTGGCTCTGGCTCTATCCAACTCCCCACCTGGGTCATGAGCTCTCTCTCTTTCTCTCTCTTTTAGATGAATAAATAAAATCTTTTTTAAAAAAGAAATTTACATTTTAAAAGTACTTTGATTTAGAATCAATGGACTAATCCTTCCAGTAACTTAAATAATAACAAGAAAGTCTTACCTCCTAGGTTTCTCTGCTAATCAAAGAACTCAACAACTGAAAAGATGAAACCAAGTCTGGAGGCAAGTTCTAGTAAATACTAACCCTGGGTTAACTTTGGATAAATGACTTTGTTCTTTGGCTTCAGTCACTCCCATATGTAAACTGAATGTAATGATTCCTTACCTGCTTCTATACCAAAGAAGGGCAAACATATCTATAATGAGAAATGTAGGAATATACCCACTAAGGGGTTTTCCTGAGAGGAGTAAGATGGGGGGAAGATCTGGTTTTGGTGTGTGTCTTAGTTATTATTAGAATATACTCATTGCCAACTTACTCCAGTGACCTCTGCTCCAACAATTTTCACCTGTTTGGGCCTTAGTATTTAAAGTTGTCCCACTGGGTCAGATTTCTAAGAAGAAGACATTGTGGTGTTTGAGATATTTATTTGGCAAAGGAGCCCAAGAAGGTAGTTAGGGTCTCCTTAAGACTGTACTTCAGGGTGGCCAAGTCAGTTAAGCATCTGCCTTCGGCTCAGGTCATGATCCCAGGGTTCTGAGATGGAGCCCTGTATTGGGTTCCTGCTCAGTGAGGAGCTTGCTTCTCCCTCTCCCTCTGTTTGCTGCTCCCCTATTTGTGCTCTCTGTCAAATAAATAAATGAATAAAATCTTAAAACAAAACAAACAAACAAAAAACACTACACTGCAGAAAGATAGGGAAGGAAGAAGCACTGGATTGTAAGAGTTTCAGATTACAGCCCAGTTGTAAGAAATATCCATCCAGGCCAATAGAGACTCTGAGGCAGAATTTCCTGTTGTGGGTCCCTGTCTCAGTGGAATGGGCCCACCTTAATTCCACCATCGTTGTGGTTAGTCATTGGCTGGGAGTACACTGAGGAAAGCATTGCTTTCATGGTGGCAAGTGCAGAGGGCCAACAGTAGAAATTTTGAGCACTGCATTTTCATGGCTGCCATATCCACACACAGCTTGGGATAAAAGATATCACTATTTTTAACCTTGCTAGTATTTTGCTCTTACTTAACCTGTCCTAAACTAGTTTTGTGACTCCTTTATGTCTTCTAATTCCTAAACTAGCTTTGTGACTCCTTTATGTCTTCATCCCCACTCCTGGACTTACTGGTCAACTGTTTCAACTATGTCTCATTGAATTAGATTTCCCTTCATCCTCTTTTGGGAACATCTACTAGTTCTAAGAAATGAGTAATTCTAAGAATTTCCTTTCTTTTTTTAAGTTCTTGCTGTATCCAGTGTTTCTGAAGAGTATCATGTAACTATTTTGATTAAGGATCAAGATAATATAAACCACTTTGGTTAAGAGTACTGATTTTGGACTTGGATATAAATGGATTTCTAATCCTAGCTCCATACCTTACTACCTAGGTTAATTTGGACAAATTACACAACCTTTCAAGCCTCAATTTTCTGATCCGACAAATAAGATAGTGATATTTTCCCTACAGTATTGGAAATATGGCATATAGAAGGTGCTTAATGAATGAAAGTTACATTATTAATCATTTCAACTAGGACTTGGGAATTTTCTGCACATTTCTACATTCTAGATTCCCTACTACCTTTTTACTAGAGTTACTTCAAACCTAGTTTCACTCTTTCCAATTCACATAATCTTGGGACCATATCCCCTATATTATTGAGAAGTGACAGGCCACCAATTATTCAATATTTTTTGAGAACCTACTATGTGCCAGGAACTATTTTTTGCAATGCATTTATAACAGTGACTCAGACAAACCAAGTGTTCAACTTGATGAAACAACACATTTCCTCAACTTCTGTGTTATATACTTCAAAATGTCTTATTTATCTTTACTTCCCTTTTGTGCTTTAGTCCTGTCTCACAGGAAGATTGTCCTTATTGTTTTCAATATTAACCATAATTCTTTTCTTACCCAGCTATCCTATAATCTTGGTCTGAAAACTATCTCTTGATCTACTGTGTGTTCACTCTCTGTCTCCACTAGATCATCTTTTTCTTTGCCTAAAATTTTCTCCCATAATCTTACAAAGAGAAACACAAACCTCATGTGGACATGCTTATTGCTTTTTCTTTCTTCCTTCTGTTTCCATTGTTTTTCATTCTGGCTTTCACACCAAGTGTACTTAAATAACTCTCTCTCAAACGTGACCTACTATGGCTTTCTCAGCTATTTTTTCTCTTGAAATCTGAAGCACTTATTCTTAAAACATGTCTTAAAACATGACACTACTTAAACCCAGTGCTACTTCTGTTTTTTATCATATCTCTGGTTTATCCTCATTGTTACCATTATTCTCTTCTGCTTCTAGTTCTTTTACTCCTTGGAGTATCATAGATAAGTCACTTGCCCTTGAATAATGCAGGGATTAGGGGTGCTGACACCATGCAAAAACCCATGTATAACTTTAACTGCCCCCAAATGTAACTACTAATTGACTAATTGCCTACTGTTGACCTGGAAACCTTACCCATAACATAAATAGTCAATTAGCACATATTTTGTATCCTATATATATTACATTCTGTTTTCTTATGGTAAGATAAGATAGAATACTGTTATTAAAATCAATAAGGGAGGAAAAACTCATTTATAGTAGTGTACTGTACTTATTGAAAAAAAATCGGCATATAAGTGGACCTGTGAAGTTCAAATCTGTGTTGTCCAAGGGTCCACTGTATTTTTAAACCACCTTTCCAAAATCCTGCCTCATCTTCTAAATAAGCTCTAATCCCTAGCCTTGGGATTCACTCTTCTCTAATGACTGCTGAAAACTTATATTCCATCAATTCTTCTGTTGCCTGGGTATATACCCTTTGTTCCTCAGTATCCCCTTCCCAACTAGTACCTCTCACTTTCACACCTGCATGACCATGCAAAGGCCATTGCTGCCATACCATATGCTCTGTTTAACTATGCTACTGGAATCCCATCCCTCCTTCAAGTCCAACCCAAGCATCACTTTTTCAGATCCCCTTATCCTTCATCCCTTCAGATGTAAGAACTTTTCCCCCTTCTGAAACAGAATAGAATATTTTATTTCTTTGTCATTCATAGAATAACATATTGTATCTTCTCATTTCATTTAGGAGGTTTTGAGGTCCTTGAGGACAGAGACTTGTGGCATTCCTATTTTTATTCTACTGGATACTGAGTACACTGTCTTACTCCATAAACATATGTTAAAGGAATAAATTAGTTGAGAAGATCTTCCTCTCTTTCAAAGTGATTACTTATCACTAATGTCCACTGATAAAGCAATAAACTCTGTATCCCGGCTGACTGGTCTTCAAGAATACAAAGTAATTGCTGTACTTTTACCAATTTCTCTTTCTCTGTCATCCAGTTATAATGTTAAGAGAACACCTTCTCTGAGCCAGGCACAGGGAGGAGGGGGACCAAAAGGACACAGTCCTTTCTCTGGAGATGTTTACTTTCTATAAGACGGGCATGCATACAGATGACTACAGTGTAAAATGAAAGAAATTTAGCAGAGAACTTATATGAGATTTAAATTTTAGCAGAGAACTTATATGAAAAAAAAGTATTCCATATAGAAGAATTAGTACATGAAGAATAGGTTTGGGACGCCTGGGTGGCTCAGTCAGTTAAGCGGCTGACTTTGGCTCGGGTCATGATCCCAGCATCCTGGGATCGAGTCCCACATCGGGCTGCTTGCTCGGCAGGGAGCCTGCTTCTCCCTCTGCCTCTGCTTGTGCTCTCTCTCTCTGACAAATAAATAAATGAAATCTTAAAAAAAATAAAATAAAATCTTTGTGTGTAAACCTGGCGATTCACAGACCTGTACCCCTGGGGATAAAAATATATTATATGTTTATAAAAAATAAAATTAAAAAAAAAAAGGAATAGGTTTATAAGTGTACTTTTTTGGAATATTCTTTATGAAACCTTAAAAGAAATCAGTAGCTTCCATCCTTATATCACCCTGAAGCTTAGTATAGCAAATGCATTGTTAGGTTTTCTTGATCAAGTCTTAAAATTATGAAAATCTTATAGAAATAGTATATTTATTTCCCATAAATCTATTTAGGCTATCTAAAATCCACTTTGTTTGAATGCATCTAGAATTTTGAATAACAGATGAATATAATTTACAATATTTTAAATGGTATTTGCTTGGTGAAAGCAGTGTTATTTTTTTTTTATAATTTTTTTTTCAGCATAACAGTATTCCTTGTTTTTGCACCACACCCAGTGCTCCATGCAATCCGTGCCCTCTCCAATACCCGCCACCTGGTTCCCCCAACCTCCAACCCCCCGCTGCTTCAAACCCCTCCAATTGTTTTTCAGAGTCCATAGTCTCTCATGGTTCACCTCCCCTTCCAATTTCCCCCAACTCCCTTCTCCTCTCTAACTCCCCTTGTCCTCCATGCTATTTGTTGTGCTCCACAAATAAGTGAAACCATATGATAATTGACTCTCTCTGCTTGACTTATTTCACTCAGCATAATCTCTTCCAGTCCCGTCCATGTTGCTACATAAATTGGGTATTCATTCTTTCTGATGGAGGCCTAATACTCTATAGTGTATATGGACCACATCTTCCTTATCCATTTGTCTGTTGAAGGGCATCTTGGTTCCTTCCACAGTTTGGCGACCGTGGCTATTGCTGCTATAAACATTGAGGTACAGATGGCCCTTCTTTTCACTACATCTGTTTTAAAGACATGCTGAAAGGGGATTTAATGTTTTCTTTTAAAAAAAAAGTTTATGGTGAGTTATGCCTATGTTAAGATGTGTGATCTTTGTTATAATCCATACCTAGTAGGTGCTCAGTATATGTTGTCTGAATGATAACAGTTGGAGAGCCCATCTGTCTATGCAGTTCTATGATATAAGGATTTTCAAAATTTAGCTGTGGAAAGAAAAGGCTAGTTAAATATAGAAGAGTGCATGCTACTCCGGGGAATTTTAAATATTCAAGTGGGCAACACAGACATATTTTCTAAAAGTTAACTAAATTACACGGTATAATAATAAAAGAAGTCCAGTGGTATTATATAACTTTTAAATATTGATTATATTTCTACATTTTATTTCCTGTTAACGCTCAACCCAGACAGGAAAACGGGTACATTCTTTGTGATTAGAAAGGGCTCTTGTGCCATTAGACCATGCTAAATTGATAGTTTTTATAGCCTGACAAGAGACCAAGTCATCATTACCTGGAGGGAAACACTTAAATCATCTGAAGATAGCTATTCTGTTCTGAAGGAAAGTTTGAGTTGACTGCTTGAGATTCTAAGTTTCACTTCCCAAGTGGCAAGGGTTAGTTTCGCTACAGAACTGACAGTTTCTACCCTCTGGGTGGGTAGATTAGACTGGGAAATGTATAGGAGGAGAGCTTGTCAAGGAAATTCAAGGAGCAGAGATGATAAGTTCTAGAGGGAATTCTAACCTGGTCCTTTGATTGAATCATAAATGCTTATATTTTATGGACTTACACAAGTGTCCAGAAGATAAAGAGGAAGAAGCGAAAGAAAGAGCAAAAAGTAGAAGGTGTGGGAGGAAAATATATCAGAAGAGGCATAAAACTCTATGGCTTGTCCAGCTTATCATTTGTTGAGCTGTGAATAAAATACCAATTTGGAGAGCATTTTTGGTGATGAATGAAATTTTTTGAGACATTTCTTTAATGGTGATTCATGGAGCCTGAGTACTGGATTGCATTAAAATTCCAGAGTTATAGGAAACAATTTTTAACAAACAATAGAAATTCATTTTTGTGACTGAACTGGCTGCCACAGTTCAGTTCCCAGCAGGATGAATCCACGTGTAGTTCTTATGATTCTCTTATAAAAAACAAACGACAAATAAGAGATGAGTCGTTGGAGGGTGTGAATTTGTAATGAGCATGAAGTGGGGTATGTAGTCATCAAGGGACTTTTTTTCCCACGAAAACCAGGCTATCATTTATATTTATACTTTTGTGGCTTATAACCCATTGCTTTATACTTCAAACAACTTAGTGCAGACTAAAACATCTTCTTGACATCTTCTGTATATTTCACATACAAATTTGCGATTATCCAGGCTTAATTACATTTGGAATGTTTCATATTGATTACATGTCTATCCTTTCTCACTGATATTGTTCCACTGTATTATAATAATTGTGATAGGTGAGGTGAACTCTTAAACTAGTGTTTTCTTCTATTATTCTAAATATTTATATTGATCAACATGTTTTTCCTGCACATAGGGGGCTACATCCAGCCTCTAAACAAAGTAGACAGGAAATAAAAACAATTAGCCTGATATAATATGATCACTAACACTCATATCACGGTTACTGTTTTTCAGACCCAGTTTGCCTTACATCTAGTAATTCATGTAAGCTTCAGAACAATTACATGACATAAAGCCTAGTATTGGTTACACTTTATAAGGTGACACAAGTGAGGAATAGAGAGGTTAAATAATTTTCCTGAGTACGTATGGCAAGATAAGTGTCAGAGCCAGGATTTGAGCCAAAGCAGTCTCAATACATGGTATTCTCTACTCTCCACTTTTATAGCTCAACTTTTAGTGAAACCAGAGGTAGAGTAAGTACCTGTGTTACTCTAAAGCTCTATTTTAATATGATTATTTATTAACAGGGGTATCCCTCTCTTACTAGATTATGAGCTTGTAGGAACAAGAACCATGTTTTATTAACTCCGTCATAGGCGGTGTTCAATAAAAATTTTATTACTCCTGAATTACAGCTTATTATTGCCTTGAGATACTCACTCTGTCCAGGAGACTGTCCAGAAGTCACTGGTTTTATATCCATGGAACTTTTAGATCCACAAAACAAATATCCAATTGTTATTTGCAAGGTGAGATCTTGTATTCATGATTCTCTTGTTTCTTTTCTAAGAATACAATAGCATGATGGAAGCAGATTTTTTTAATGGATATAGGATAATTATTGAATCATGTTATTTGATTAATTTTTTTCTCTTTCTTTCTTTCTTTTCTTTTTAAATACTTTTCCCTATAGGGTGCTGCTCTAATTAGAATGCTGGCTAATTTTATGGGCCATTCAGTATTTCAAAGGGGTTTGCAAGTGAGTAAAACACTTTCTACTTTTTCTTACATTTTCCTTGTCAATATATTTATTTTAAAGATATTTCACAGCTTGAGAAATTGCCAATACAAAATTGCTGCCTTTGATGGAAAACTTTAAGATGAATAAGGTAAGCAGTGTCTTTCCGTATGACAAATGAAAGTGGTAGATAGTATTCTCACTGTATCAACTGGTAGAACTTGAATAGTCATGCAATTTAGATCTGTTCAATATGCATTTTTAAATTGAAGTATTTTTCAAATATGTGAGATTCTAAATAATCGGTATAAGATGTTCTAAAAGCCTACTTCACTTTTCCTTTGGTATAAAAGTTAATATAAAGTGAAAATAAATTATGTTAAACTTAAAATCTTAATGCCGGTTTTTCAGACTTGTTCTTTAATGTTGCTGTTGTTTTACTGTTGATATCCATAAATTGTTATTTGTTCTGAAGATATTTAAATGTTTTTAAAATTGGAAATATGTTTTAAAATAAACAAAAAAACCCCCAGTGTTATCAGACTGCATTTTAAGTATGAAGTATGTAATCTAAGAGTGATTCTTTAAAAAGGAGGGTCCTTAAACACTTTAAAGCATACACAAATATAGAAAAATAGAACTTTTATTCCATTGAATCTGTTGAAGTAAATCATGTTTCTAGCAGCTGGGATTGATGAATTATTTATGATGCATTCTGCTACTTAGAAGTGTCCTTTAAAGTAAATTGATGTTCACCTGAAATACAATTATGCTAAGACAGAGAGAGCAATCAATCTTATCTGTTCTTAGTAAGCTTTTCATTTTGAAATTTAAATAAACTACGTATGGGATTAGGTCATATCTTAGTAGTATAATTCTACCTTTACCTAAAATAAACTAAAAGATAAAATACAAAGCAAGAGTTGAATATGTTATGACAAAGTTACATATACTTAACAGAATGAAGAAAAAATATATAAATTTGTTGGAGACTAATTTCCCTTAGAAAATATTCTTACAGATTTGTTCCAGCAGGGGTTGAAATTTACTTTAATCAGCTCTTTCCATTCGGGACACCTTCAGAATAGCTGAATTCTATTGAACCTGTTTGAGGGATGCTGAAGTCTCTATTCTGATCACATGGTTGGGAAAATCTTTTTTCTCAAGGAGTGCCCTCCATGAATATCAACGGTCTGGAGGAATGTCCTTCCTATCCCCAATCCTTTGTTTTTCCCCCATTGAAATTGTAGTGTGACAGTTCCAGAAAATATCTAAGCTTTCTTAAGGGCAACACAAATTGAATTTGATTTCCTGGTAGCAAGTTGATGTGAAATCACTTTCTGTCTAAAATTTTTATTGTTTTTCCTCATCTGGATTTGCTCAGCAGATTGAATAACTCTAGTTATATTATTTGGGAAGGATTACTGCTTTGCAAAGTTTTCCTTTATCCTGTCACTTTTTTGGTGGTATGCAAAAATATATCAATTTTTAGTACACCCTGTACTACTGACTTAGTCTCTTCAGTTTTATCTGAAAAAGAATATGGCCTTGGACTCCTATTATAGTAAACTTTTATTAATGTGTGCCTTTATGCTCTGATACATGAGGTGGTTAATTTTCCACTGAGGGGACTCTATGTTTGTCAACATTGCATTTCATTTGCCTTGTGACATCTCATTGATCAGAAAGATCTGTATCCTTCAGTACTTTGCTTGCAGCTTTATTTATACTCATCACTCAAACTGATTTAGTGTATCATCAGCAGTTTGGATTAGTTTACAGTAGATCCCTATGTCTAGGTGATAAATTATCATCTCTTGTGCATGAAGATGTATGGGGTACATTTTGGAAATGACCTCCTGAACAGACCGTTTGTGTCATGGTGTTGAGTGGTCACTGAGTTGATTTAATATATTTCCCATCCACGAGGCTCTGGGGAGTCTTGGTTTACATGTTGTTGTAGGAGCTAATCTGGACTGTCAACGCTTACCTTTGCTGGAAAATCTATTAATTGTTTTTACATTAACCGTGGCTGTTTCTATGTTGGCAAATAGAAGTTTATGTTGAAGACAGACTCAGGGTTAGGTTTGTAGTCAATCCCAGATTGGAAATAGTATGTTTTTCATATACATTTTTCTCTCTCCTTTTTTGCCCCTTCTTTCTTCCCTCTGTTTTTCTTGCCTTTCCTTTCCTCCTTTTTTTCTTCATTTTTTTACTAGGACCTTTCATGTTCTGCATAGGAACAATCTTATGCTGGAGGTTTCTACTAAAGTTTGTGCTCTCTTACAGTTTTTGTATCCTCACGACTCATCCTAAACCCTTTTCGGAACAAGGCTAATATTTTTTACAAATACAACCAGAAATATATTAAATATATACAGTTGAACCTTGAACAATGCAGAGGTTGGGGGCACTGACCCCCTCACACCCCCTGACACAGCCAAAAATCTTCATATAAATTTGATGATCAAAAACTTAACTATGAGTAGCTTACTGTTGACTGGAAGACTTACTGATAACATAAACAGTCAATTGACACATTTTCGTATGTTCTGTTATATACTATATTCTTACAGTAAAGTATGCTGGAGAAAAAGGGTTATCAAATATTAAGGACAAGAAAATACCTTAACAATACTATATGGTAAAAAATCCATGTGTAAGTGGCCTGTGTAGTTCAAACCCATGTTGTTCAAGAGTCAACTGTATATATTATATAATATACACAATATAAAATTTACAATCTAAAATAATTATTAATATATAATAAATATTGATAGCTATAAAATAATTTATATAAATATAATACTTATATATTAAATGTAATAAAAGTAATATAGAAATGTAGTAGGTTTCTGGAAAATTTCTGGATCAATTCAAATGTTTGTATTTAACTTACAACGTATCTGAGTATTGATTCAACTACGTTCATCTACCTTTTGTATTATCTTGTATCACTTCACCCATATATTCCACAGTAGGAAGGCACTCTAGAGACTTTTTAAGAAAAGTTCTATTCCTAGTAACCATTTGATTCATTTAATCAGCTATTAGAAAGTCTAATAGTTTCTTTTTTTTTTTTAAGATTTTTATTTATTTATTTGACACAGAGAGAGAGAGGCACAGTGAGAGAGGGGACACAAGCAGAGGGAGTGGTAGAGGGAGAAGCAGGCTTCCCGTGAAGCAGGGAGCCCAATGGGGGCTCGCTCCCAGGACCCTGTGATCGGGACCTGAGCCCAAAGCAGATATTTAATGACTGAGCCACCCAGGTGCCCCCTAATAAATAGTTTCATACAGAATAATCACAGCTTTCCTTGGTCTGGTCTTCTTGATTTTTTTGTCTAATTCCCTTGTTTCTTAAATTTTATTTGATGCTTAAATGGTTCAGTTCAACATAGTTTTAAAATTAATTGCCTCCCATTCAAGTACTAACCAGGCCTCACCCTAGTTAGCTTCCAAGATCAGATGAGATTGTTTACCCCAAAGATACAAATGTAGTGATCTGAAGGGTCATCTGTACCCCAGTCTTTATAACAGCAATGTCCACAATAGCCAAACTGTGGAAAGAGCCAATATGTTCATCGACAGATGAATGAATAAAGAAGTTGTGGTGTGTGTATATATATGTGTATATATATATATATATAATATTAATATTATAATATTAATATTCACATATATGAATATTAATGCAGCCATCAAAAATGAAATCTTGCCATTTGCAGTGATGTGGATGGAACTAGAGGGTATTATGCTAAGCAAAATAAGTCTATCAGAGAAAGATAATTATCATATGACCTCACTGATATGCAGAATTTAAGAAACAGGGCGGAGGATCATAGAGGAAGAGAGGAAAAAATGAAACTATGAAACCAGAGAGGGAGACAAACCATAAGAGATTCTCAATCTTAGGAAACAAACTGAGGGTTGCTGGAGCAGTAGGGGGTTGAAGAAATGGGGTGCCTGAGTGATGGGCATTGGGGAAGTTATGTGTTGTGGTGAGTGTTGTGTGTTGTATAGGACAGATGAATCACAGACCTACATCCCTAAAACAAATAATGCATTATACGCTAAAAATAAATAAAATAAATAAATAAAATCGCCTCAAAAACTTCTCTTTGTAGTATATAGATAGTATATATATATATAGATAGATAGTATGTATAGTTATAAAATAACTATAGATAGTTATACACAGTTATAAAATAGATAGTATATATAGTTCTAAAAAATTAGTCCTGCCTACCATTAGCAAGTTGGCTTCTGTTTTGATGTTTAAATTGAAAGTGAAATGAAGAGCAAATCAAGCATGAACCCTTGTTGCATTAGGTATACCCTCATAAGTAATATATTTTTAAAACTTAGATATGTTTATAGTTTTGCAAACTCTGTATCTACTGTTTTACATAGCCCATTTCCCAGAATAATAGCTCGTGTATTTTGGGAAGCATGAGGCAATGAA
This sequence comes from Lutra lutra, assembly GCF_902655055.1. Taxonomy (NCBI): domain Eukaryota; kingdom Metazoa; phylum Chordata; class Mammalia; order Carnivora; family Mustelidae; genus Lutra; species Lutra lutra. The sequence continues at coordinate 99,474,020 of NC_062285.1, forward strand.
AATGATTCTCATTTTTGTTTCCAATTAATGCTGGGCTTTCTACAAATCATGAAATCTTCTTGATTCCTGACTCCATAGTTATAAAATGCAAGAGTTGGACTAAATACTCTCTAAGATTTTTTTCATCTTTCAGATTCTCCAAATGTAAGATTTATTTAATGCATTTTTTACTAGTTAGACAATTTGAGTTTGATACTTTAATTTGGGAACAACTATTTTGATAGAAAAATTTGTAAACCAGATGCGCAAAAGTGAGTGACTCCCTATTCTTGAATCTTTAGTTATTATCTGAATATTAAGGCTAATGGCCTTCAATGTGCATAGTGCTGTAACTATAGTCAAACCAGACCAGCATTTTTTGTTACAGGGAATTTTTGCTGGTGATGTTTCTTTTTGCCTACTGCTAAGAAACTGCTTCTATTTCCCTTGCTTTTTAGTTATCTTTGGTATTTTGTTACACTTTCATATTTTGCGCTGGATACTTTACATGTTTATGATGAAGCTACAGTTGTCTCAGATGACATTTTCTACGGACTTTTTGAAATTTCTTGGTGATTTTAGTGTATATGCTATCTTTTCTAAAGTAAGAATTTCTACTTATATTCCTGGAATCAGCTGGAGTCAACTGTCCCTGTGGGTCTGATGGCATTGAGATATATTGGATGTTGGTTTTGAGAATCAGCATTCCCCCCACCCCCCAGTGAGTGCCATTATCAGGGATTCAAACTAGTGGTAACTAACTTAACTTTTCCAGAGACAGGAAGAGCTGCTTTTGACCCTAAAAGAGGCTCAGTGGAATTTATACTTTCAAGGTCCCCATCCCAATTCCCTCCTGTCAGAAATAGCCTTTGTAAAGGCTTTGTAAAGCCTCAAAGACTTTGTAATTCTGTATGCTCTGGTAATGTCCTGTTGAAGCAATCATTTGTTTTCCCAAAGCCTCTTCTTCAATTTAGACAACTACAGATGATAATTTAAGAAACTGGTTGACCCTGAAAACCATAGATTAACCCGACCTTATTACCCACGTTCAGTGATATTACCTCATTTAAATCTAATCAAGGCACAAATCCAGATTGTAGATTCCCATCGTTGAGGGTCTTTTTCCTGGAACATACCACTCCTGGCCCATGATACAGTAGCAAAACCAAATCCATTCTAGGTCTTTCAAAAGAAAGGGATTTGACACAGAGTATATGAATTTTCTAAAAAACTGTTGGGAGGGTTAGAGGAGTAAATGTCAGGAAAGCTCCTGCTAGACTTCAGAGAATCAAGATATTTAGTTATCACAAAGAACTGATGATATCTATACACTCAGTATAGTTCTACTTCGGTTTGGGAAGTGAGTGAAATTAGATGGGTTTGTTCAATCCATAGTCTTTATCCAGAAGTGTTTTGAAAGACTTTCTTCTGTTGGCTTTGGTAACACTGTGGTCTCCTGAGTGTGGTTATAGTTCACTCCGTCTTCAACCCATAATACTGGTTAAGTATTGCTGAATCTTTCAGCAGTCCTTACATCTTTTTATTTCCTGGGTATCTGATTGTTTCAGTGCATATTTGTTAATTTTCATGCACATGTAGTAATGCTTATGCATATGATCAATAAATTAAGATGTACTTGTTTTACTGTGTGGTTTTTTTTTTTTTTACTGTGTTTTTATAACTTAAGTTCCCATAGCTCAAATCCTCATTCTATTTAAGTACTATGCTTATTTCCAAAGTGATTCAAGTAATGATTCTTTTAGAAAGAATTTTTTTTTACATGGCATTGACCTTTCTTATTTCATTTTTTACATGTTTTAATCTCCAGGTTGTATTTTCTCCTTTTCTCTTATTTTTCTGGAAATAAAAGAATAAAGCTATAATTATGAAACCCTCAGATAACATTGATTGGCTCAGTAGCTATTAAAAAATAATTATTACATAGTACTGTTGCTTTTTCTTTTTAAACAAAACAATATTGTTATAATGATTTGAACCTCACGACACCATTCTTCATGTTATTATGAGTCAACATCAGGGAATTGAAATTGTGAAGAAACATCATTATTAAGCTTGATATAAACTCAAAACTTGAAATCCATGTCAGAAAATGAGTTACCTTCTTGCTCAACCAATGAGGGTAATTCAATATCATCTAAAATGTAGTTGAATAAAAAAGATTTCCCTTGATTAGTATTTAACTGCTCTTTTCCATAAGATAACCCAGAACAAGATGTTTGGCTCCAATTATCAGGGTAGAAATTGCTTATGCAAATCAATGTAAGGCAATGAGGTGTGGATAAAAAGCAAAAGGGAAATATCATTATTATTGGTTTGTGCTCATAAAATTCTGATAGCCTGAAGGTAATGACAGGCACAAAGCCAGAGGGATTATTAGTAGCAACAACATACTCAATAACTTGTGTTCCAGTGAGAAGTTCTATGTTAACATGTGTACACAGGATTTTTATTCAATAACTTCCAGCTTGCATTTCTGAGAGAGCGTTTTCTCTCTTGCATGTAGATTTTTCGGAAAAATGAAAAGTCATAGAATAATAGAGGAATAGAGACAGTGTGTCGAAGTTCATTTCCTTTCTGAAGAGGTAGTATTGTGTTTTCATCCAGATGATAACTGAATCATGATTAATCCAAAATGAATAACCACCGACAGCTTTTGCTCAAATTTCTCCATGTTTCACTTAAATCATTGGGCAGTTTTAGTTATACTAGAGGTAGAAAGGTTAACACTTCTCACTAATTTGTTGTGATCACTCAATACCAGATGATAATAGTGCTATCATTGCTGGTGTTTTTAGTTATTGGATTTGACCTAATTAGCATTTAACTTATTATAGACCTAACTAGAAAGCTAAAATTATTGAGAATATTAATATAGAAAAATATTAATTATAAGGATTCTATGGATTTGAGAATCAAGAATACAATCTCTAATAAGAAGAAAATACTTTAAAAACTAGATAGAAGTAGTTATTCATATTTCTCAGTCAGAAAGAAATAGCTTCCATTTCATTAGTTTCAATTCATTTGTTTACATACAGCTACTGATTGAATCCTTATCATTTTGTCTTTGAGTTCAATATTGTTAACTGACCACTATGACTATATAGCATTAACTAAAAAGCCCTTATTAGCAACGACAAATATCTCTATTTGGTCATCCTGTAGGCATTTACCCAGCTCAATAGGAAGTCTTAGAAAGTTATATTTATTGGTTTTCTTTTACCTGTTAGTTAAGGGCTCAGGATATTTTATACATTTTAGCTATATAGAGTTGATCCTATAAAATGATGTCTTAGATAACTTTATTTAAATTGTATCTGTGAAATTTTCAGACACCTTTGGTTGATGAGTGGATATATTTGTATGTGGATATGTGTGCAAACATACACCAGTCTCTAAATCTGCATTGCCATGGGTACACCGATCTGCAAAGTGTCTCTCACTCCTTGAGGACTGTACCAATTGATTAGATCGATAGTGCAGGATATAGTAAACTTGCCTCCCAGGCATCTGTTTCCCTGACCTGTTATAACGCCTACGCCAGCAGTTTTCTTTCTTTCCTCTGTTAATTTCTTTTTCTTTTCCTTTAATGTTCTCTTTTCAGAACCTTCGTGTAATAGCCTAGAACCACATATCTGGCAATGTTGTAAGTTTTGACGCAAAAAGAACCTTCTTGAGTTGGGAAGGTAGTTTTTCTCATTACTCATGCTTTCTTAACTGCTTGGTGATGCTATTATATAGGTTAATACTGGGTGTGCCATAAGATATTTAGTTTTTTCCTTGTTTGTGAACATCCAGATCACTTTCTAGTTTCTGTTAAATAAACAATACTGTCATGGTCTTCAAATGATAGATTTTTCCTATTATATTTTGGTTGTCTCTTCATATCCACTTCTGGAATCACATTCTCAATTTTTCTTCCAAAATGTTAAGCCAGTATATAGTAGTAGAAGTAAAGTTTGAAAGTTCTCTTTTTATAATGCACTAAGCAAACAGCCTTAGGTCTTGTTTTCCAAAATAATTTTCTTACTAATTTAGTAAGTAAAAAATTACCCAATTGCTATCTCGGTGTGTATGTTTTTTTATCACAAATGATGTTGGAAACACTTCATATATTCTCTTGCATTTCACTCTTTGGTGACATAATCACTTACGTTCCTACCCATTTGAAGATTGAAGTTTTACTCCCTTTTTCATAATTTTGTATAAATGGCTATACAGTAAAAATAATAAACCATAACATATTTACTACACATTCTTTTTTCCCCATGATTCTAAATATCTTAGTATTATGGTGAAAAAGCCCATGTTATAAATTAGTGGCTTAGGAGGAGTGCTAAAGACCTAAGTTATATATTTGGAAAACGCCTTACAAAAGGTTCAAGTGCATTCAAAACACTTGGTCTACCTCTGTGTTTCCGTCCATGGAAGAGGGGGCTCCATGCTAGTATGACACACAAAGAAATAGCGATGTTCATTTGTCATCCTGAATCTCATTGCCTCTTGCAATCAGGCTCTTATATTCACTTGTTCTTTTCTGCTCAAGGTCTCTCCCTGTGATTATTTCACAGATCATTTTTTTCCCCTGATAGAACCATAGCTCATTATAGTGCTAAGATTTTTCCTTAATGCTTTGTGCTAATAAACCAAAATTCTGATTTCACTTCCTGCACCAGCTGTGCTTTATTTTAGACCCACAACACATGTTGCTCCCCTATCAGTCATGTTCGGTTATTCATTTATTCCACACAAACTTATTACATACCCACTCTATGTCAGACACTGTGGTAAGTACTGAGTATTCAGGGCATGCCGCCCCCAGCAGAGATGGCCCCTGATCTCACAAATCATATGTAACAGGGTAAGATTGACCCTAAACAGGAAAAAGCAAATACATATATATTTACTAAATGTGAGAAATGCTGGGAAGGAAGAAAATAGAATGCTGTGAGGGAACATATGGGCAGATGGGTCAGGCAATTTTAGATTGGGCGCTCAGGAACTCCTTCTTAAGAAGAAGCCATCCATACTGAGGTCTGGAGGCCAAGAGAAACCTGGGGAGGAAGGAGATCATTCTGGAAATATAGAACGGCTTGTGCAAAGGGCTGAGGCCAAGGACTGAGCAACTTCTAGGAAAAGAAAGAAGCTGGTGTGGCTCAGCCGAGTTAGTAAGGAGAGAGAAGGTGGAAGAGGAGGGCAGGAAGTATTCACAGAGTACCACGTGCTAAGAAGACTGGATTTTATTCTGAGAGCAGCGGGGGTGCTATTAAACAATTTTAAACTGGGATGTGATGTGGTTCTAAATAGAAAACAACTATTTAAAATAGTTATTTGGGAACTTATAATAATACATTGGGAGTGGGGCAATCAGCATACCAAGACAAGAATCAGGTAATAAAATTAGGAAGATATTTGAAGATTCAGGAGAGAGATGATGGCAACATAAATAATCAGTAAATACACAGAGACATGGATTCAAAATGTTTTTTGAAGGTCCAGTAGATGGATCTGGGGATAGATTGGGTGAAGGGTATGTATGAGAGGTAAGGAAGAGGGGGTACCTGAGAATGTTTCTGGGTAAAGGCCAGGAAACAAGCCCCGTGGGGCATGAACAACTGGAGGCTGAGAGAAGAGGAGGGGCCCAAGGCTAGAGATGGAGATGCGGCAGCAGGAGAGGCAGGCAGGATACCAAGAGTGCGGTGTCACCCAAGTCAAGAAGGAAGCTTATTTCAAGAAAGTGATCAATGAGGTTAAATGCAACTGAGAGGTGGAGTAAAGACTGAAAAGTGTTTCTTTTGGCAGCTTGCAAATTTATGGATTATCTCTGGGATGGCTTAAAGAGTACATGGGTTTTTTTCTGAGTGGAAACAGTGTCTGGAGAGTAAAATTTAAATAAATTTGCCAAGGAAAGAGATCAGAAAACCAGGGTAAGTTGTCAGAGGAGGATAAGTCTAAAGAAAGTGTTTGTTTTGTTTTGTTTCGTTTTTAAAGCTGGGGGACCATCGTACAAGTTAGGCTAGTGGAGAAGGAGTCAGGAGATGAAAAGCTTGATGGACAGAAACTAGAGAAGGGAGAGATGACTGGGACATTTGTCCTTGAGAAGGTAAAATAAGTCTCTGATAAGAGATACACTTCCAGTAAATTTGGGGATTTGGAAATGGGAACATGAGGGAGTTCCTTTTGGATGAATTCTATTTTTTTCTATTTTTTTTTTTTTTAAAGCAAAGTCAGTAGCTAAAATTGGGGGGTGAGCCTGGGAAGGAGAAAGGTTTGGAGATTGAAGATTGGGAAGAGTAGATGGCATGACTATTGTATTGAGTGCCTATTTGAGTTTGGGAATTATGAATTTATAGTAAAACTAAACTATTCAATTGCATTATTTTCTCCCATGATGCTCAGCGGCATGGTGCAGGTTTAGAGAAGGCACATACTTGGATTCATCCAGGACTGGGGTTTTGCCAACTAGTAAACTGGAAGGACAGAGCTGCAAAGGAGATGAGCCAGTTTGCTACGAACTGGTTAAGATGCGCTATGAAATATAAGCTAGATAATCAGGGGAATAAAACCATAAAGGATCTGATAGACAAATAGCCACCATTGATAAACAATGTATTAACAAGTATATATGATTTTAACACTGGAAGAAATCCCCATGCTTCTGAGCATATGGGAAATTCAATCTGTGCTTATTGAATTCCCCTAATTAATATGAGGATATTCCAGGGGACTTTTTCAGTCTGGAATGTGTGGTGAAGAACCCTTTGTTCTCCTCCACACTGACACGCGGTCCTGTTGGTTTCTTGGTGTGGGTTGATTAGTGAGTGGGAAGGAAGTGAGAGAGCACATGTTGCTTGAGTGTTTGGTATATATCTTGTCCAAGCCTTGTCTTTCTGGTCACCTGAATGGTAGTGTTTTTGAAGCTTCATGCCAACTTAGGTATGGCTATTTTGTGTTGAAGTCCCTAATTAGTGCCCTTATTCCATGAGCCACCCAAGTCATAAACAGTCAGTGGCTTGTCACCTGAGTAGAGCTCTGTGAAAAATAGGGCGCTAGACTGCACAACTCAGGAGTCCTCCTAGTTTCTTTTTCCAGACCCAGGAGGGGGAAGGTTTCTAAGCGTTCCTCAAACCTAAAAAAAACGCTGGCCTCAATTTTTTTTCTTGCATTTTTACTCTTCTAAAAATTAAAAAAAAAAAAAAAGTCCCTCTAAGCACTAACTTCCTTCCAGTTAGTCCATATCATTTCCCTTCTTTAGCCTCTAGAATATTTTGACTGCTCTTGGACGTGAGATAAAAAATATTGACTCTAGAGGTATTTTCCCCTTGAGCTTGGTCTTGTAATAACTAATGTTCCCTGGGTTTTTGTGTGCCAGGCATTTTCTAAGTGCTTTTCTTGTTCTATGTCATTTTCTGTGCATTGTCTTCCTAAGTAGGTACTATATTATCTATCCTTTCCAGCTGAAAAAATTAAAGTTTAGAGAAAATAGAAAAATTACTCAAGATCACATGACGGATAAGGATCAGCCTAAATTTCTAGTTTTCTAAATACACACATGCTTCTATCTTAATTGAGTTGCATTTTTTTTTTTTTTCCAGGGCTAGGGCTGGTTGAGAAAAGGAGTGGAAGTGGAGGAAGCTCCAAGTTCATGCTCCACAGTCCGTGGGCATCTTGATTTACAAAAGGCAGTGTATTTTTACCAGTCAGGATATAATTTATCTATTTCGTGAGCTTGTTGTGGTCAAAGTCCTTTACCAGGGCATTCAGGAAAGGCAATCCACAAACTTCAGTTTTGCCAATAGATTCATTTTATGTCTCAGTAATATTTCAAGCTAGTGGCAGAAGGGAGAGAGGGGGATGTTTTAGTACCCTAGAAGACCCCTGTAGACTTACATTCACATTATTTTACTGACAGGTGTAAGACCTGTCAGCTTGCTCTGGAACTCACAAGTTCAGCCGTGGCGATATCCCTCACACCTCTCATGATGCTTCTGCCTGTGAAGGCACCGATGGCATGATGTGTAATTGCTAAGTAAGAGATCTGTGAAAACAAAGCTGATATGAGAACATACCATTGCCTGTGATTTAAAACAAACAAACACCAACAAACAAATCTTTTATGTACCAGCAAGTTGTTTTGATTTAAGATTTTCTGATTTTTCTGGTATATTTTGCAACTCCTTAAGAACGTATGCTGATTTTACAAAATTATCCTCATTAGGTTAGTAGTGGATTTTTTGGAACATGTAAAATACCTTTTTGTTCTTAGAGAAATATCTGAATTCTCCTGTATGTAAGTAAGCAACATGTAATGGTAAATCTAGGTAAAACGCACATTAAAAAAATAAAAATGAAAAATGCGTGCAAACAGTGGCATAATTGATTTTGTTCTATCTAGTCAAAAAATTTTCTTTCCTAAATACCACTTCTTTTTTACTGTATCTGGTAGCCAGACACTCATGTACCTTGAAAACTTTAGTATTGGAGCCTCTCTTATTGGGCTTCCTCTTTAGAAAGTTGTTATAATTTAACAATCGAGGTTTAACAATTATTCATACCTTTTCATCCTTGGTTCCTAGCTAATAGCATAAAATGTAAACATTCTTTGATTTTGCATGATGCCTTTCCAGTGCTTTGCTTCTCATTTTTATTTAATTTCATAATCTACAGCCATGTTTCAGATAAAAACCAAAATAACATCTCGATCTGTAGCTGATCTTTCTTGTGTGTGTTAGTTGGTCTTCTGTCACTGGTTTGGTCTCCTTGCAACTGTTTCTCAAGGTCAGAGAATGTAGAAACATTTCTGAAGTGCATGGCCCAGGCTTCAAATGGGGTTTTTCCAACCTTTCTGTGACATTGCTTTGATCTGATAGCCTTTAATCTGCTTTCTTATTGTCCATGGATCCCTTTAACATCACCCTACTCTAATAATGCATACACTCACGAGTATTTAAGTTTTGAGCTTTAGGTTTCCAGTTTAAAAGTCCCTGCTCTAGAAGATTTTTTTAAGACAAGAGTTTAACATAAGTTTGTTTGTATTATTGTTACTCTCTGTGCATTCCTGTCTATGGAACTTTTATACTTTTTCTCCAGTCTTCTTGTCTGCCTCTTTTTTTCTGTTTAAACCTAAGTATCTACCTCCTTCCCCCCATACCTACTGTTTCTAATACCGTGAAACCCTAGAAGATTTATGCAGTAAAACTGGGTGTCCTTTGCTTTTCATTTTGTATAAGTCGTGTGAGAAAATTTCTATTTTTCATTCCGAGGTTACCAAGAAAATTTAAGATGTTTGTGTTTGTTTTGATTATATCCCCTATTAGTGTTGTTAACAGTCAGGGTTTGGGGTTGCAAGCAATAGAAACAAAGTTTGGCCAAATCAGGCAAAAAAGAAATTTGCTGGAAGGGTGTAGGTATAGTAGCCTTTGGAAGCATTGGGAATGCTGGAGCACCAGGCTTGCAAAATGGGTAGTAGGAACTAAGGGAAACTAAGAAATTAAGAAACCTAGCCAAGGTCTTGCCACAGGAATGGTTAGTTTAACTGCTACCATTAATGTGGCTACCTCTGGAGCCCGGGATAGTCTTTTTCACCTGTTCCTGCTTCTTTGCATCGATCTGGCAGGATTCACAGTCCTGCGCTGAAGTATCTACTCGTCTGAGGCCAGGGCACGCATGCAGACTTTAGCTGTCAGGGAAAGGGGAGAAGGAGGGATTTACTAGTTTGTCCCTTCTGTTGAAAGTGGGAGGCAGAGCCCTCACCTTTCTGCAGGATTCCATGGTGAGTTATTGTCCCCATATAAATGTGGTGTTTAAATGCTGGAAAGCCAAAAGAATGACAAATGCTCACTACACATTTTTTGAGGTACAATTATTCTTAATAGAAAAGAACAATATTTCAAATCCCTGCTTCAGCCTTCTTGTCACATAGTCAGAAAAATCAATGCCTGGATTTACCTGGCATTTCCCAGGCTAGTCTTACGAGTAGAAGGGCTCCTACTTGCCAGTGTTACTGAGGCAAGTGTTACTTGCCTCTCTTATGTCATTGGAGAAAACACAGCATCGAGCCTGCCTTGAGCTGTTCCAAAACAATACCCCCTAAGAGCTTCATCAGCAGATTTCAGCTGGAGCCCGTGATACAATTCTGACAAGTGGGAAACACGGAGAGTTTGATGCAGCAACTGAGAGGAAGTTTCTCAGAAAGAAATTCTGTCTCTTTCCTCTGTGCGATGTCCTGTCTGAATGTGATGGCTGGGATTGCTTGTGCCATCCAGCCTCAAACCCAAGCAGGGAGACAAAACACAAGGAAAGGCAAGGCCAAACAATTTCTGGAGAAAAAAATTGCGGCTGTCTTACCTTCTTATAATAGGAAAGAATAAATCTTGTCATTATAAAGGTCATTCTAGGGTGGATTTTTTATAATTTGCAGCTAAACACAAATAAACCAGTCCATATATCTTTGGATTTTATTAAACTGTCCTTCTGTGTCCTGAGGAATAAATCCTTTGTGCAGTTAGTCCTCTTTTTTAACATGCTAAGGGACCCATTAGTAGGAGAGCATAATTATTCCATATAAACATGTTAAAAGATAATAGTGCTTTACTTCCTTAGATCATTTTTTCCTTTTCTCCTGTTTACTTATTAGTCCCATTGGCTTTTGTACATGAAAAATTGTGGATCATGTCACTTGTTAGCAAAGAAAGTAAAATAAAAATGGCCTCCTACCCAAGAGTTCAGTCTTTCAATGACATCACTTGCAATTGTATATATCAATGCAAGTTATAGAGCTGGCATATATGCACTGAAATAAGAAATTGTGTCCTGTGCTAGTGTTTAAATATGACATTTTGGAGGAATCTGATGGATATGAGAAACGTCTTTTAACAGCACTGTCAGTGGTTAACAGAAAGGCATGTTGAATAAGGATAGTCAAAAATCACACAAATATATTCAGCATTTGCTGTGTACCGGGCTGGGCACATAAATGCCAGCCAAACAGTGGTCAAGAGGAGTAACAGGGGCTTTACTCCCATGGAGTTTACAGAGTATGTGGGCAGTCAAAGTGATGAATAAGCAATTATAACACAGTGTGATAGATGCTCTCAGATGGTGCAATGTGTGAGAATATGAGAGGGGTATGTAACTCAGGAAGGTGTGGGAATGACCAAGAAAGAATCCCTGGGAAGAATTTATGAAGCCCGAATCCCGGAGCTTGAATGGGCTTGAAGTAGAGTATATGTGGAGAAGGGCTTGTGCAGGGGACTAGAAGGAAAGAGTATGCCCAGGCATGGGCAGAGAGTGGAGCAACAAAGTGACAGTCAGGCTGGCAGAAATACAGAGGGACCGTTCCTTTAGGGTGTTCGGACTGTCTTCTGAGCGCAGCAGGGATCCATGTGTGCATCTGATGAAAGCTCTTCTGGCTGCACAAGAGAGACACCATCTGAAAGGGACAGAGCAGTGGTGGTCTTAGTCATCTAGAGAGGCTGTCAGACAGGTGGAGGGAAAGGGGAACCTGGAGGGAAGATTTCCAATGTAGAGCATTACTTGAATGTGGTAGAAAGGGAAAGAGAGGCACCCAAGAAGCCTCCTTGGTTGAGATGGTTGGAAGGCCATCGCTGGGGAAGGACTGCCAAAAGGAGCTAATGTGGGGGAGGACAGTGAGTTCAGCTCTTAGTTAGTTGTCTGTGGGGCATCTAGCAGACATTGGATTTGGGACAGCAGCGGTGTGCACAGGTATGGGGTTTGGACATGGGCTGGAGTCTCTGAGTTCTAGTGTTCTGATTTATTAGATGATGATGATGATATCTATCTCATAAATGTCCTGGGATTGAATGGGATAAAAGAAAGCAACTCACACAATGCTACAAAGGAGGCAGATATTGTTTTCATGTGTTATGTTCTTTGGTTATTATCCTCAGTGATGCTTTTCCTTCTGTTACTCTAACAGGTAGCCTAAGTGATTAAAAAGCCTATAACAACTGATGTCTGTTGAATACTTACTGTGTACTAGACACTTTTTGCTCTTCTAATACTGTACAGATATTAAATCGTTTATTCCTTAACCTAATTCTATGAAAAAAATCATTCATTCCTTAGCATAACTCATACCTAAAGAGATTAAGCAACTTGCCAAAATCACGTAGCTAGAGAGCATTGGGGTGCAGATTTGGGCAAAGGCAGCCAGACTCCCATTCTTATACTTTAGGTATGAGAATATACTTTGGCTAAATAGGCCTTTAACTTTTATTCAGTTTATAATGTTGGTTTGATCCCTTAAGAATATTCTAGTGGTCGTCTATTTTTTTTTTTTTTCCTTTTCAACAACTCTTCTGTTTCTGAAATTCTTTGTATGGTTAATATTAAAAAATTCTCCTACTTTGTATCATAATGTCAAATCTGCTGATTGACTTTCATACACATACATATAAACATAAATTTACATTTCAGATTCATAACTCCAGCCATTTTCATATTCATCGGCTTGTAGGCTTAAAAGGAATTTAAAATCTTCTTATTTAATTACATAGCAAATGTTTAAATTCATCTTGTCAAGTAGTTTTTGTACCAAGATTTCTACAGTTTCAGTCCCAGAACTCGTCCTCCACAAATCCCATCTCAGTGTCTGTCATTGTTCTCAGTAACCTAGTCTCCCCCAACTGTTCTCCCAGCATGTGAAAGCTACCAGCACATGCAAAGTACACCATACATTTTGTGGAAAGAATGAATAAATGATTGAATATCAGAAAAACCACATTTACTATTCTGTTAAGTTTCTTTGTAATTCAGCAAGGACAAAATACAATTTCTTTAACTTAAAATATGACTATTTTCATGCAAGAGGAAGGCTAAGATAACTAAGGAAAACACTTGGGGTTTTCTTAGTTTTTGAAAAACAAGAGTTGACTTATGTAGAAATCCAGTAACACCCGAAAATTGGGACTGCTGGGAATCCAAGAAGATGCTTTTTGCCCTGAGTTCCGAGGCAAGCAAGTTGGAACTGCTTCCTAAGCCTGGATGATTGCTGTTTCAGCTTGCTTGAAATGCAAATTTGAGCTTTATTCTGAATTGGGGAGGGAACCAAGAGTTCGAGATGACGATCAGTATTGGGCCAAAGTCAACTCATATAATGAACAGTTGGATTTTTTTTTTAAAGATTTTATTTATTTATTTGACAGAGAGAGATCACAAGTAGACAGAGAGGCAAGCAGAGAGAGAGAGGAGGAAGTAGGCTCTCTGCTGAGCAGAGAGCCCGATGCGGGGCTCGATCCCAGGACCCTGAGATCATGACCTGAGCCGAAGGCAGCGGCTTAACCCACTGAGCCACCCAGGCGCCCGGAACAGTTGGATTTTTATGATCTGTCTGTGAAGAGAATCCTGTAGTTAGGTATTGGACCTTTCAAAGTCCATGGGGTATTCCTTTGTTACCTCTTTAGGATTATCCTAGCAGCATATCCATAAGCCAAACCCAATAAATAAATAGTTCTAATGTTGATACTTTTTAAAAAATCACATACTAAAATAAAACCCAAATTTGTGTTTCATAATTCCTATTGTTCCCAGATTTATTCATTTAGGTGCTGAAAAAGCATGAAAGATAATGCTGATAGTTAAATCTGAAATAATTTATTTTAATCCTGGTCTCTAAGTTCTAATGGAAAATGACTCATATGGCATATTCAAAACCAAAAGTGGAGTTCAGATTGGTTATTTGGGGTTATATTTTTTCAACAAAGTTATTCATAATCCCTGATGATGATGATGAATTTGTGGTTGCTAAGTTAGTGTTGGGCATTGCATCTTCAGAGTCTGATTAGGTGAGAGTTGCCATTTTCTGCGCTGTGAGTTGCCAACGAAGCTGAATCTGTCACAGGTGCTACAATTTGTATTTCAGAAAAACGTCTTCCCCAAGTTTAATTATCCCCAAAGTATTCTACTCTACACAAAGTACTGAAGAGAGTCAGCATTTTTTTTTTCATTTTCAGTACTGTGATGTAAATTAGGATTTTGTTTACTACCTACATGTTATAGAGATGAAGGAATTTCAAATTGAGAAGACTCTCTGTTTTATAACATAAAACACTATTTCCTATTCATTTTTCCACTTTGATGTGGAAAAAGAATAACACCGACTGGCCGTAACCAAATCACGTATCCACAGTGACACAGACTATGCTTCATAGAAGGGAGCAGGCATAGGTAGATAGAAAGTGTGTAGGTTTAACTACTAATGGTGGAAACTGGGAAACAAAAAATCCTACCCTCAAAAATATTAAATAAATTTAGGATTAACTTTTCCTTATTAAGTGTTAATATGTGTTTCAAGCTCATGGAAATAAGTATGTGTCCTTTTTTGTATTAGGCAGCCTGTCCCTTGCAGAAAGACTAGGGAACTGGACAGCTTGTGGATATAGTCATCACTCTTTCAGCAAAGCGATTCCTCTTCATTTTGGCATATATCAATCGGGTCTCTGTTGTTGTTTTTACTTTTCCATAAGACAGAATTTGTTTTTTTCAACATTTCAACAGGAAAGTCTGATGGGGAAGTTTCTCCTAAATGTTTCATTGCAGAGGTTGTTTCTTTACAGTTACTGAGGTTGGTTTGTTAAATTAGAGGAAGGTCTTTGACACTGGAAATCCATAGCAAGTGATTATGGCTACGAAAATATTTTTTAAGAGACCAGTATTGTTTGATGAGTTAAGAAATATGTTACAGTTAAAGTTCTTCAGGATATTGTAAAATGAGATTTTTCATCTTTTTCCACATCCTTCTCCTTGTCTTCGTAGTAATGTAATTCTAACAAATAGAAATTATTAATTGAATTGAGAAATATATGTGTTTACTGGAAATTGCTTAGCCTCTGAATTGTAATTTTAATTTTATATTCTTTGTAGGATTATTTAACCATTCATAAGTACGGCAATGCAGCCAGAAACGATCTCTGGAATACACTGTCAGAGGTAAAGTATAGGAAGCTCGAATAGCAAAACCTCTTCTTGAATATTTGAATTGAGTTTATAAACCATTCGTTTAACTTTTATTGAGACTGACAGTTGTTTTTCCTTTTTATATTTTCTCATATTGCTTTATCATTTTATTTTTGATGTATTATAAAAGTAATGGGGTTTAAAATTACTTAACGTACAAATGGTAGTAATAAAGTACCTTGCCTCCTCTCAAACAAGGCAATACTTCTGAAATACAACATTCATATGGTGTCAGATATTCATGTTTGAGAGAAATATTGAAGTTAAAGTAGTTTTTTCTATAGGCGAATAACAAATATTTAAACTTGGTACTAGGCATAGTTTTAACAATCAACTATGTTTTATCTTACATTAAGTAAAAACTTTAATGCTTATAAGGCTTTCCTTTCTCTATATATGCATGAAACTTAACTTAAGGCAATGAGATTAATTTTACTAACACGTTATATTAGCTTCACTGATTTTACATGTTTTCATCCTTAAGTAAATCATAAAGGTAAAAATAAAAATGGCTTAATGTTAATTATGTTTATAGTTCATGTTTATGAAACTAATTTATACAATTTGGGTTACAAAGGCTTTAAAACGGAATGGAAAATTTGTAAATATACAAGAAGTCATGGATCAGTGGACACTCCAGATGGGTTATCCTGTTATCACAATCTTGGGAAATTCAACAGCAGAAAATAGAATAATAATTACCCAACAACATTTTATTTATGACATCAGTGCTAAAACTAAAGCACTCGAACTTCAAAGTAACAGGTACAGCACTCTTTTACATGAAAAAACAATTGCTTGTATTCTTAGGTTTCACTTTGTGTTTTTAGCATTTTAAAAAGGATCGCTAGCCCAATTATAAAATGTAAGTGAAATATGGTTTTCATTTCTTTATTTACATATGGTGTTTTCATTTTGATTCCTCTTTTACTCCCATTTCCAGATATTTTAACCATCAAAGTGACAACACACCAAAGTTATTTTGTTTAAGCAGAGTTTAAATTATCATGGTGATTTAGAAAAATATGTGATTTTTTTACTTTTCCCTGTGAATGTTTGTTGAATAAAATTCAAGAAAGTTAAGATGCAATGAAGTTAATTAAATGGAATTGAGTAAACTGCGATTTATAAAATAGATAAGAATAGAAACTAACAATCCAGAAAGACTAATTAAAACAAACAAAAACCACAACTAGACTAGTATCTGAGCCAAAGGAACTCAAAGTAGAACCATTTTTAAATGGTCTGAGTATCAATGTTGCTCGGCATCAAAATATGTTCTCCTCCCTCATTCCATGTGTAAAACCACTGAACAGACAACATACATAGAATTTTTATTTGTTGTTAAACTTTCTTTTGAAACTCTTATTTAATTACTGAAAACAGCATATAGTGTTTCTTTTCTACTTCCACGTTTTCTTAGTATGGTGGTTTACTGAAGGCTGAGCCAAAGAAAGATAATGGAATTTAAATCAGTTCATTTCAGAAAATTTTTCAAAAGGTGCCCTAAGAAAAGGTTGGAGGTGGGAGGGGAAAGAAGGAATGGAATTTAAAATTAATAAATAAAGTGGGGTGTTTGGATTAGATTGGTCATGCTGTCTCCCATTACATTACACAGAGGTGTGAAGCATGAATTGTTTTTGTTTGTTCTTGTTTTAATCTCTGAGAGGGATGGAAATCATTCCCAAGTAGGCTAGCTCTAAGGTGGGCTATAGGTAGAAGTGACTGAGAAATTCCTGAATGTTTTCTGGTGACTAAATTTGGAATGTTATTGGGGAAAGCACGGACTTAAATCTTCAGGTCAATATATACGTGGGCCTTCAACAAACTGCCCTTGCAAAGTGGGATTACCCTGCCGCACCGTCAGGGTCTAAGTCTGTCAGTGCTTCCTTTTACCCAGCCTGGGATTCTACAGGGCTGCCAAATGCAGCTTCTCATCCTCCACCCTCTGGCCCCAGGCTAAACCTGCTTAGGCATCAACCCCAGCCTTGCCAGGAAGTACATAAAAACTACTTGACTGTGGCAAAGTTAGAGAGATTTAGGCCATGCCTTTGAGAATGATCAGTTTGACACAAACATCACTGATGCAGAAAAACATAAAGGACCCTCAAATGCCAGAACAAATTTTGAACAAAAATATGCTGTCAGCCTGTAACATGCATCAGATGTATGAGCTGTGAGTCTGACTCTTTTAAAGGCAGAATTTCTCCCAGGCTGCGTAAGTATATGTAACATGAATAGAGCTTTGCTTTCGTTACAGTTGTAAAATCATATGGATAACGTTGAACCCCAAGAACCTGGTGTATAAAATATTAAGAGTAAGAAAGGCATGGAGTCCCTTTAAGCTCGAAAATTATTTTCTATCTATTTTGGAATAATTGAGCTTGCAGTTAAGAATTTAGTATTCACTTGTGTCTTATTGATCCATTTTATTCACTCTAAGATTGTGGTCAGCGTTTCAATATCAATTCTATCCATCCTTTTTACATAACCTTCATAAGTCTTTATTGTACAGTGCAAACTGTTGTGCAGTGAGACAGTGCCCATCGGTACCAGAAATCCCATGAGCTGTGGATATTTTCTGAGCCAGTCTCATCAATTCTTTGTCCTGGATTTTGTAAAGGATACCAGAATATCACAGCAACATGCCCAGAACATTTTTAATGTATATAGTAATTATATTTTTCATATGGACTAACTGTATTATAGTATAAAAGACTGCTACATAACTAATAATTGCATACAGTTCATTGATATGTAAAAGCGAGTAAGATATTGGCTAGAATTTATGTACTGAATTTTTGTAGCTTTTTCTTCTTCTTCTTCTTCTTCTTCTTCTTCTTCTTCTTCTTCTTCTTCTTCTTCTTCTTCTTTTTGTAGCTTTTTTCTTTATGAAGTTAATACATTGCAATGTCAACCAATGTCTCCTCATCTACTTATGGGGTTTCTCAGAGTCCTGTGCTACAGACAATTGTGTTTATCTCCACAATCATAATTCCCTTTGGTTATTGACCTGATGACAGGAATTTCTGTAGAGTTCGTGGTGTCTACGTTAATGCTTCATTGACATTGGTACCATTTTAAAAAAGATTTTTCCCTCAAGCTAAAATAAGTACCTATTATTGTCTACCTTAACATGATTACTAGGATAAACATTGTTTTATTATAAAAACATGAACTACAGAAAGAGCGATAACCCTGGGGAATATTAAAGAAAAATATATCTTAGAAGTCTATTGAAATGCATTTGTGTTTGTTTTTTTTTATGCTTAAAATGAGATGACTAAAATTAAACTTAGGTAGCTGGGACACAATTTAATTTCACAAATGCTTTTTTCTAGTTTTTCTTCAAACATAACCCACTGCAGTCTGAGATTTCCTTTATAGCACACCACGCTTCACTCAACCATGTTTAGTGTCTTCCACCTTTTTAAGTTCTAACCATCAAGCAAAGAGCTTTCTTTGATTTTTTTTTTTAAAGATTTTATTTATTTATTTGATAGAGAGATCACAAGCAGGCAGAGAGGCAGGCAGAGAGAGAGGAGGAAGCAGGCTCCCTGCTGAGCAGAGAGCCCGATGCGGGGCTCGATCCCAGGACTCCGAGATCATGACCTGAGCCGAAGGCAGCGGCTTAACCCACTGAGCCACCCAGGCGCCCCGTTTTCTTTGATTTTTGAAATGAAACTTCAAAATGAAATTTGGGAAAAGACCAGATAATGTGTTGTTTGGAAAGTTATGAAAAACAACATACAGGGTTCATAGTATAGCAATTCAGAAACGAATACAAATTTTAGATAGGCTTGGTAATTTGTAATTTTTATTTTGTTTTTGTGACGATATAAACATTTTGGTTGTGTGCATACATGATCATGCAGACATATACACACACAGACACAGAGTAAAAACATTCTTGGGAAGAATACAGAAGACTATTTCAAAAGTTTTACAAAATGCCCAAGTGTTTGGATCCCAGTACTTTATAGTTAACTCTTTTGCATCTGAACAGCTGTGTGATTAAGTGTCTGCCATGCGGCAAGTTTCCCATCAGGATGTGGCGTTGACTGTAAGCAGCTGCATGGTTCTAAGAAGAATTTCTTTTTCTTGTACTTAAGAAACTTTTGCTAAAACTCAAATACTAAAGCATACCATAGAAATATTATCATTGTTTCTGGTTCCACTATTTAAAAGAATACAGCTTAAATAAATGCAAAAGTATATTTATTTATATTGGGGCACATAATATTTCTCATTTTAAAATCATGCTTTAAAAAGGCACATTTATCCTGGAGGACCTTTAAACATCTTCAATTTCGTATATTTCTTGCCCTTTAAGGGATACTTGTTTGACTTCACAATTTAGTTGACCCAACTCAATGTGGAAGATGTGGACCAGAAAGTTAAGTTCATAAAGTTAATCTCGGATTAACTGAATTGGTTCCTTTCATTTTACTTTGGTCTCATCCCATTTGATCCAATTCAATAGCAGTTTCTGGAATGCCTTCCATTTCTAGGTTTTTTTCAAGATATTAGGTTTACAAATATGAGCTTAGGGTTTAATTTAAGAGTCAGACACACAGTTAAGCATTACTGTCTGTTAAATATTTTTTTCAATTAATCAAAGAAGAGTCATTATTTTTAGAGAACAGCTGTTAAAGTAATATATATCAATTCTCTTTGTCTTCCTTATAGTAATACCATTATTAAATATTTTCCATATTCTTGGTATTATGTGAAGAGGTGGGCGGGCTTTGAATAAGAGCTTACATGGGTTATGTTCATTTATGTCTACTTTAAAAATGATATGTTTGGGTATATAGGTTATTGATTTCCTGACCAACCATGTGGATTCCACTGCGGCGGAGCTTAGTGTCTCCATGTAGTTGGCACTCAAAAATATTTTGCTGATTAAATACAGCATATTTTTAAAATTTAGAATTTTAAACATATTATTTTAACTTTACATATCATAGAGGGCAATTGGTGTAAAATTATTAATTTCTTCCACTCTTCCACTTAGATTTGTTACTATTACTGACGTTTGTTTATTGTGAATGAGAAACATGAAATGATAAAGTAATTAAATTTCATTTAACAGATTTAGAGGAAATGTCCTCTCTTCCCATCCCTCCAAAGCAGATTCATTATATTTGTGGTTATATAATCCCCGGTATGTTTCCTGAAAAACTATCAATTCTCTGTTTACTTTCCCAATTATAGAACTCACACAGTGTCTCTTCCATAAAATCAAAAATATTTTTCACATACTGGATATTATTGGCTACCCCTGCTGTTAATAGTGCAATGATAAGTCAACATAATTTGGCTGTACTTCATAGAAAGAAACATACTGTAGTCATTGAACTTATTGTAAGACCATCCAGTTTATCTCTGGGTACCCATTTGAGATTAAATTGATACTACTTCATGTACAAGTGTAAACTTCCATTTTTTCCTACAAAAAGTCAAATTCTAGAAAATGCTTCTCTTAATAGCTGAGACTCCTGACTGATCCCTGAATGTTGGTTGATGATTTCACACACCAGTTTGGAAATTTCATTTCAGAAAACAGCATTAAAGGTGTTCCGCACTGATCTTTATATTGATCTGAATTTTAGGGGAATCTGATTACTTTTACCTTTCATTCCTGCTTTGCTGAATAACTTTAGGTGTGCTATTTTAACTTTTCTGTAAAATGTGATACTACTGCTTTTTAGGATAGTTAAGTGAATAAATAAGTATAATGTTGAAATGTAAATTCATGAAGCCACTGAAATGTGCATTAATTTAACATAGAAACAGGAGAAGGGAGTTATTTTGAGACTTTAATCAATATTTGGTGTGGCTCTGATTTATTGATTTTAGCTACTTTTTATTCCATAATGTAAAATGCAAATTTTTTTTGCAAGATAAATTGTGTTGTTTAAAGTCTCCCTTTTATATTGAAATTAAAACTCTTACAGGCTAAGTCTGCTTAGTGGCATTGTAGAAGTGAATTCATCTTCTTGACTTACTGCTTACTTTTGTGAATGGGGAATTTTTAATTTTCCCCTAAAGAGAATAATGGAAATCATGCAGAAGGTGCATAGCAAGTGTTGTTTGTTTATTTGTTATAACAAATTTTATTCTTAAAGCTTCTATTTTATTTTTCAGTTACCTGTGGCAGATTCCACTAACTATTGTGGTAGGAAATAGAAGCCATGTGTCTTCAGAAGCAATTATTTGGGTGTCTAACAAATCAGGTAAAACATATATGCTCCCCTCAGGAACTATTTGGTTTCAGATAATTGTTTAGCAACTTAACCTCCGGTTTCAGCCTTTGTAAAAATGTGAATAAAGACAAATTAGAAAGAGAATATAGAAGAATGATAATCACCTCTACAAAATTAAGTATAGTATAGTTTAAGTCTAATTTTCATCTGTCTATATAATTCTTAAATTCATTTGGGTCATTGGTGGTAAAGAGAAAATTTAAAACAAAACATTTATAGTACTTTTAGCTGTTTTAAACTGTATCATTTTATAATCCCAAATCTAATTAAATTATAATCATAACTCCCCATAGAACAGTATGCCAAATAATGAAACAGAGGTCACCATTTTTAATTCCATTTTCCTGCTATCTTCTTTTTGCCAGACTGGCTCTTTAAAGAATGGACAAGGCGATATTCTCCATAAAATTAGATAATTATAGGGACAGAAGGGAGGGGCCTTGATAGGTCATCAAAGCATCACCTAAACTAGGGTCAATTCTCAAGCAGCAGAGAAAGATGAGATTCTATTCTGTTTCTAAAAATCTTCAAATAAGATAGCGACCTATTTAAATTCACTATCAGAAAGCTATTTCTTGAATCTAATCAATCCTTCATGCTAGATGTGAAACAGGTCTCTTTAATTTCTGTTTTCTATTGAACTGGAGAAGAAGCCAATTATCATCTTTTATGTAACATTTTATTTAGATTTAGATGGTCAAGTATGTCCACATTTTGTTTTTTCTAACTCCTTTCTTCCATTCTGCTAATTGATATTGTCTTATTTCATAACCACTATAAGCAGCCACAAACTCTTTTTTGCAGTAAGTGAGGCATAAACAAATAACAAACATTGTGTCTATCCCTCAGTCTTGCTATTATAAGGGAGATGTAAGTGCTCAAATACGTATTTACAAGAAAAAGTTCTTAAAGCAAAATCTTAAAGCAAAAAAAGTTCTTAAAGCAAAAAGCTTACCAAAAATATAAATGTTTGTATTTTCAGTTGGATTTTTATTCATATGTTCATGTTGTATTTTAACATATTATCACATATTATTGAAAATGTGCATTTTTATTTATATACATTGTGTACGAAAGAGTCACAAGTAATGTAGTGATGAATTAAAATGCTTATTTTAAACTTTATTGGTGTTTTTCCTTTTAAAGTTGCTTATTACAATCTATTCTTTTCATTTCTTAGAATTAGCATTTATACCATGATTCTTAATTCACTTACTGTATTATTTGTTTTTTTACTGCTTTTTTACTCTCATGTAGTTGTTTTGTTTATCTACATAATTTGCTATGAAATGATGAGTGAAAACAGTGAGTCGTTAACTTAATGACCTAACTATTAGATCTTCCATGGGATTGCTAGGAACATGAAATAGAACAGTTTTCAGAAACACAAGTCAAACATTTCTCATTGGTGGGTACAATGGCAATGGGACAATTACAAGAGAGCAAAGATACTGATTAAGGCAGGATCAGGCCAAAACATCACTCTTAGAGAACAGATCCAGGGCAAGTCTGATTCTTCTTGGATACTTTCCCCACATCCATTTCCTCTAACTCCCTAGTTGTCTGTATGCTCTTATTCATGGTATCCTCTTGTTTCACACATAGTATGCGGAATAGTGTCACAGCTCTTCTTGACCAATAACCACAGGTTGTTTCCATTTGTAGTCTCTCATTATTAATCAGGAATAATAACAACATGATTTTATAAAGTATACATTTACCTGAAATGTCACCTTTATTAATACATGTGACATGCACACTACCTAGTGTGTGCAGTGCATAACTCTGGGAGATGATACTGATATTGACCCTCAGATGATACGGAGTTGTGCCATCTACAGTGTGTCAGTTTCCATTTAATCACAGCAGTCTTCTGGCTGATGAAACATGGTCCCAGTGGCAGTGTTGATGCTTTTGTGGGGAATGCCCACACAAAGTAAATGTTTCTTGAAAACTTTATAAATATGTAAATCTGGAAGAAGCTTCCAGGAGACTTAAAAGAAAGACAACCATTCTGTTTTCCCTGTTCAGGCTCATTCTGTCTTTAGCTTTGTCTTAAAGTCCTTCATTCTGATGACAAAAAAACTGACACAAGGCACAGACTAGGGGAAAAAAGATTGTTAACTCTTATCTCCTTTTATTCGAAATACAGTTAACTAGGGACGCCTGGGTGGCTCAGTTGGTTAAGTGTCCAACTCTTGGTTTCAGTTCAGGTCATGATCTCAGGGTTTTGAGATCAAGCCCCACACTGACCTCCATGGCTCAGCAGGTGGTCATGTACAGATTCTCTCCCTCTGCCCTTACTGCCCTCTCTAAAAATAAATAAATCATTCAAGATAAAAAATATAGTTAACTAATATCAGTAATAATGTTTTTCCATAAAAACGTTAAGAAAATTTCAGTCAATTCTTAACAACATTATATTTTAGAAGTCTACCTTTTAGTTATAACAGTAAGATTGATGTTTTTATAATTTTTCATTGTCAGTCACATAGATTTGATCTCACCAGGTATTAAGGCACAGTCGTGGCAATTAAAAAAAGCATAAATTTGGGCGCCTGGGTGGCTCAGTGGGTTAAGCTGCTGCCTTCGGCTCAGGTCATGATCTCAGGGTCCTGGGATCAAGGCCCGCATCGGGCTCTCTGCTCAGCAGGGAGCCTGCTTCCCTCTCTCTCTCTCTCTGCCTGCCTCTCTGTCTACTTGTGATCTCTCTCTGTCAAATAAATAAATAAAATCTTTAAAAAAAAAAAGAGCATAAATTTGATTAGAATCAAATTTCCATTTTTTAAACCCATTAGATGAATATTGAGTTAATTCCAGATTAAGGTATAGTTCATTTTAGCCTAAAATAGCTTTTAAATAAACTTCTAAATTACTAAAAGCAGGTAAAAGGATTTATCTCTTTTGTTTTTACTACTGAGATATTGAGAATGCAGAAGTTTATAAATATAGCAACTTGTAGGGTGACAATGAATGTGTAATGTAAGGGAATAAATTTAATGCCAGATGTTAGGAAAGAAAAGATTGAGAGTAAAAGGGAAATTGATGCTGAAGTTGTAAGTAAACATTAAAAATAGTGTAATGATATAGTGCTTGTCTTAAGCATTGTTTTATATGACTTGCAAGCCTTTAGAATGAGTTATTTTTATCTCCATTTTACAAATGAGGAAGTTAGGGTTTGAGAAATAAGTTGCCCAAATTGTCTTAGGAGCTTGCTTTTTCTCGCCCTAAACATATTCCCTCCAAACCACAAACACACACATAAAATTTTAAGATTTTGGCAGGTTGCTTTGCTGATGTGCTAATTACTCAACATGTTCCCATTATATACATACACGTTTCTTTATAGGTTCTATGGAGCATTTTCTAATTCAATTCTCACACAAGTCCAGTGAGAAAACAAGTATGTGTTGCACCTGAGTATACACGTACATACAAGCAACTTGTATACAGGCAACAAGTATGTGTTGCTACCCTCGTTACTTTGGTTAACTTTTTGTTTGTTTTAAATTCTGATTTTTCTGCAACGGGCCAATACAGAGAAGAAAGCCTTAATCTTCCTCTTTTTGTTCAGAAAGTATAGGCTATAAACCCAAAATATTATAAAATTCCAACTATTTTGTGCCCTGATATAATCTAAATTTTGTGCCATTTTGGATACATTCTACATACAATTTTAAGTTGTTATTACTAACACTCAAAACATAACTTCCATACTTTTTATTTTGGTACACATCACACACCATACCTCATTAAGCCATTGGAAAAGATCTCTTTAAAATTCATTGCTTGCCATTAGTTAATTTGAAGAACATTTTAAAGATATAATTAACTAGAATGAAAAAGACATTTAAAAATCTATTACAAAATCTTTCAGGGAATCATTTCTCCAAAGATTTCATTTATAACAAAGGCATAAAAACATTCATGAACAGTAATAACCTTCAGGTTTTAGTTATCAATTTAATAATAGCATACTTATAGCAATAGATGCTTGCCTTTTTTATTCTTATCAGATGAAATAGAAGGTATAGGGATTGCTTTCGTATTTTAATTAGTCTCTTTTCTACCTGTAAGCCGTTGAATTCAGTAAGTTTATTTAAAAAAATTTTTTTTAATTCTTTGAATTTTCAAGTTTTTATTTTAATTCTGATTAATTAATATACAATGTAATATTGGTTTCAGGAATAGAATTTAGTGATTCATCACTTACATATAACACCCAGTGCTCATCACAGTAGGTTCCCTCCTTAATGCCCATCACCAATTTATAGCCAAGTGTATCACATGAAGTTAAATTGTGCCAGCTCTCTAAAATGTGAACAAGAATAACTTTTTAAAAAACAGATTTAATATCATAGGATTTGATGACTGTTTCAGAATTGTAAAAACCTAAATTACATATTCATATATTAAACTTGATTCTTGAATATTGTAATTTCTTAAAAAAATAACACTTCTTAGATCACAATGATCGAATTTACTCCTAACCCAAGTGAATTTAGTATATGTGCTGTCAGAGTGAGCACCTAACCCACATGAATTTAATCACAACTTGAACATGTGTTGTTGTAAAAATCCTCGTATTCTTCAAGAGAAACAGTATCCTCAATATTTTAATCTTAATTTTTTTTCACTGAATTTGGACATGATTAATTGAAATTTTGCTTTAGATGGTTAAGTTTTTTAAAATGTCATACCCTTTGTTAATTATTTTTTATTTTTATATTTGTAAAAGGGGGTGACATTCTAAAACTTCAAAGGAATTGTGTACATAAGCACATTAAAGTTTTGAAAACTATCTCAAAACAAAGAATCAGAAAGTTGGGAAACTATTAATATTTTAAAGCAATATCTGATAGATTTATTTTTTTAAGTACCATAGATGAAGCCTGGTAAAATTTTACACTGAGGAAAACAGTTCCTCCTTCCATTGAGTCCTAGAATTGGAAGGAAACTTAAATGGGATTAGTTTGCCCTTAGATTATATGAGTGGCCTAAGCTCAAACATTTAAGTCTAGGAGAACTAGAACAAAAATCTAGCTATCTGGCTCTAGTTCTAATTCTTGTTTCCAATGCTACATCCCTCTTTTTCAAATCGATGTAAGAATGTGAGAAATATATTACGGTAAAAGTGCTATACCATCTTGTATCAATAAGAGTGTAATTGTAGTGAAAAGGACACCCAAGTCAGGAGACCTGAGACGGACCACCCCAGCTTTCTTGGACAATTCAATTAACCTGTCTGAGCCTTGTTTCTTTATCTGTTCCAACAGATATTATTTATAAAAGTGGCAAAAAACTGACGTGCTATTTGAAACATTAAAGATTAGATTTAAAAAAAATTAGATTTTTTATGTTCAACGTGCATTTTTTATTTTACTGTACATTTATAAAAATTGGCAAAATGTAACAGGCATTAGCTTAAGAAGTTCACCCCATTTCAGAGCTCACCCCATTTCAGCAATTAATAGTCATTAATGTTCACTCAATTTTTGTGGTCACACCTTCTTCCTGTGTGGCTTCTACTTGAAAGAGAATGTAGATTCAGTGTTTCAGAAAGAGGAAAAGAAAACTTGTTTTGTAGCCTGATGTGCAAAAAACCTGGATAATAAGGTGAGAATTGGAGGTTGTGTGTCCCAATCAGAGCTGATACAAATGTTTTCTGTGATGCATCTTCTGGTTTTGAAGCATTGTGGAAATTGGTAGACTGGTGTGTGTGGGCTCTGTGTGTGTGTGTGTCTGTGTGTATGTAAAATATAAATTTTAAGTAAACAATACATTTTGTAACTTCTGTGAACCATGGGTCCTGAGGACATCCACAAATGATTAGCATTGTAAGCTCTGGTTCTGTGAAGTCAACAGAGGCTGACATTAAAGTGAATGGAGTTCTCCATCTGTACCGTATTTTGAAGGAGTTAAATATATAAGTTATAAGATTGCTTTTACTGGCTTCCTTTAATTGAATTAGCTGGGGAATATAATCAAGTTACCATTTTCCAAAGTGATTCCAATAAACAGAATTTATTATCTTTGTTCTAATTATATGTAGAAATATTAGAGTCTTAAATAAATGAGTTTCCTTTTTCCAACATTATTGATGATGCTGGAAAGACTGTTATTTATTAGTACTTTCAAAAAAGCACAAGAAAAAAGGCAAGAAACAATAGTGACTTTAAAATAAATGAGTCCTGTTGTTTTAATCACTTTCTTACTGAATAAAATAAGTAGAATATGCATCTAAAACCTTTTCTTCTATTCTAGCCCCATATTTAAATACAATCTAACTAGAAATCACATGAATACAGGCAATTTCTTGGTGACATTTATCTTGAGAAGAACATTGTGTATAGGTAATGAGGTTTTATCAAGAAAAAAATGTTAATTATAAGAAAACAACTGAGGTAATAGAGTAAGCAACTGAAGGTTTTCTTGTGAATTCTAGATATAGTGATGAATTGATTAAAGATTAAATTTCAATTAGGTATTTATGATGGTGTTCTCTTTTTATTATTGGTACTCTAATATCCATTAT
The DNA here is from genome assembly GCF_902655055.1 of Lutra lutra. Taxonomy (NCBI): domain Eukaryota; kingdom Metazoa; phylum Chordata; class Mammalia; order Carnivora; family Mustelidae; genus Lutra; species Lutra lutra. The sequence goes on from NC_062285.1 coordinate 99,501,800, forward strand.
TTAGAAAATATACTTCATATAATTTTAACCCATAAATTTAAAATCTGTTTTACCCCCCAAAATGTTTTCAGAGCACCACAGAATAACTTTGGACAAAGGAAGCTGGTTGCTGGGGAATATCAATCAAACTGGCTATTTTAGAGTCAACTATGATTTAAGGAATTGGCGATTATTAATTGATCAATTAATCAGGAACCATGAGGTAAATTGGATTTACTCATCAAACATCTGTTTCAAGAGGTCAACACCTGCCATTTTAATCCTGATTCTTTTTTTCTTTCTTTTCTTTCCTTTTCTTTCTTTCTTTCTTTCTTTCTTTCTTTCTTTCTTTCTTTCTTTCTTTCTTTCTGATCTCATAGGTTCTCTCTGTCAGTAACAGAGCAGGTTTGATTGACGATGCCTTCAGCCTGGCCAGGTATGTTTTCCGGTAGATCCTCACAAGAAAACTGTGTCTGTAAGGCTTCCTCTATTAAGCTAAATATTACATGTTTTGAATAAGAAACCTTTTAAGAACAATTTCTATCTCATTTTTTTTGGTGTTTGGATATGAATTATAATCACTGTCCCAAACACTTGATCAGTAGTAGCCATGGGGTATTTCTGAATCAGGAGAAGCTTGATCAATTTTCACTGTAAGTTCAATTTAACACTGGAGATTAATAATGCCTTCCCAATTTCATTAATGAACTCTACAAAATGACCATTGTGCCATATTTAATTTTTGATGGAAAATACCTTCAAGCAACAGCAATTTTTTTCCCAACATATACTCGTATATCTTTTTTTAATGTTTTTTTGAATGTGATTCATTATGAGAAGCTTGTGCTGCAAGACAGAAATAAATATTCCACAGAGTAAAGCTGTTCTGGACAAAATGTATATCAATCTTACAGCAGAAGCCTCTAGTTGTACTTGTTATGGTAATATTTATATTATTTTCATCATTAGACTTACAATGCTAATATGAGTTATTCCTTGGAATAGTCATTGAGCAGTTATTTCTTTAAAATAATATTGATTATAAACTCAAGCTATTTAGTCAATGTTGAGATTAAACAGTAAAATAAACTCAGTCTTTTTAGTATTTTGAATTGTTCCACATCCAAGTACAGTTTTAATTTTAATAATCCATTGTTATTGGGCAGAAAATTAGAAATAATAGTGCTAGAAGAAGGCCCACCAAGATAGCAATATATGGAGTAATGATTAAGATGTAGCTTTGATTCTATAATAAGACATGAAGACTCTTAAGTATTCAGTATGACATGAAGATTACTTTGACATAGAAGTTTCAAAAGGACAGAAAGCCAGTAAGACAGTGTACTTAAATGTAACATTGCATTGAAAGAGAAGCAGGAAAAAGAGAGAATTATGTTGATAGCACCACAAGTAAAGGTTTGAGGACTAGAAGAGACCTCTTACCATCCACTACATAAACACTCTTAAGGGCCCAGACACTGTTCTAACTGTTGAATATGTAGCTATTCATTTAATTCTGGCAACAACCTTTGAGATATGTGGATTTATTATTATTATTATTATTCCCATATCATAGGTAAGGGAACTGAGGCTCAGAGAGGTCAAGCATCATGCCTAAATTTACACAGGTAGTAACTGACAGGACCGGGGCTTTGTCCAGGTATTCTGGCTACAGAGCCCAACGCTGTTGACTCTTTCATTATAATAAATATTATTAGTGTAGATATATATTACATATATATACATATACACACACACACACACAAAAAAACTACCATTTCAAATCCTATCAGTTTTTCTATATTGCCTGGTTCTTTAATCATAATAATTAAATTAATTATTTTAATTAAATTACTATTACTGTTGATATATATATGTATATATATATTATGTTACTAAATGAATAAGAAATACTTATTCCTAATGTTACTAATACTTGTTATAATGTTAATAAGTAATATATAATATTACTGCATATATATAATGAATACATACATATATTCATGTGAATTCTTACGGATTTGAAACAGTGATGAGAAAGCATATAAGTAGTAAATGTCCTAAAGTTGGAGGACAGATGAAAATTGAAAGAAAAGGATCTTTGACTCATCTGCATTACATTAGTTTTTAATGGAATATTTTATTTATTTCCAGTGAATGAATTATTTTTTTCAAAAATTAAATTCCTTTTTGACTAAGACAAAACATTGCTTTCAATTCCAGTTTTGGAAGCCTTGCATACTTGAAGTAAATAATTTAATTATCATTTATACAATTCACCAGGAAAATAATGCAAATCTCATTGAATATGTATTAAAATTTGTTTTACTGATAATGAGATAGTTGTCCCATTGGTATGCAAGTGACTAAATACAAAAATCAGATTTCTATAGGCACATGCCTGGCCCTAACTTGGAAGTGAGGGTTATCATGGGTCACTGTTTCCTAGAAAAGTTTCATAGTTTTGCTACTAGTCTGTATCAGCCTAGCATAGCATGCTCTTCTTGGCTTCTTTAAAGATAGCAAGTAGAAGAAAAGTAAATATTTATTAAAACTTATGTTCTAGGTATTCTACTGAGGCTCTTATGAATGGCCTTGTGCAGTTTTCTCAGTAAACCCTCAGAATGGATGGTTACATTAGCCATGTTATAGCTGAGACATAGAGATTAAGGGGAGTTAAGTCACTTAGCTGAAGGTTGCACAACTTTTAAGTGAGGGGCAGAGGTGAGACTCAACAGCCAACAATGGCACAGCAGAGCCCATGACCTCAAGTCAGAGTGACTTTGCCCATTATGTGAATTCCTTCCCACTTGCATTCCCTCTTATCTGTTGGGAATATTACTATTCACTAAAGAAAAAAAAAAATTTCACTTGCACTCCCATGCCTGAAATCTGTCTTCTCCAGTAAGGATAAGATAACATCCTGTGTGTCTGAATTGTAGCAATTGTCAATTGTCACCTTGTAGTTCATTCCCTTTCTGCATCCCTGATGATTTTTTGGTAACTTTGAAGATAGGGCTTTGTCTCATCCTTGTATTACTACTCTCACATTTAATCTTTAGTGCAAAACTCTGTCAGTATTTATTTGTTGCATGAATTGGTAATTAATTACTAATTATTCAAACTATAAACTTTCATGCCTACCATTTTTTGTACAGTTAAGTCAACATATTCTCGGGTACTCTTATTGGAGTTGTTTTTTAAATACATAAAAACCACATGAATTAGTTCTAATTGTAAAAGAATAAAACAAAAGAGCAATACAATGTGAAAAATTTCTTTTGCTCTTTTCTATGCCTTCCCATCATGTTTATCCTCCTCACAAATAAAATTGTCAATATTTTATGTGTATCAATCCAGCCATTTTTTCTTTACATTTCCATAGAGTTTGATTTTTTTTTTTAATTTTACAGAAATGTATTCTCTTCTCAGACTCATTTCTATAAATTATACTGGGGAGCTTTATTCCATTGTTTCTAATTTTTCATTATTATAAGTAAGACTACCATGAGTACCCTGAGTAGTCTTTTGTTGTGCCTATGTATATTTTTATAGGATAGATACCTGCAAGTGGAATTTTGGGTTCACAAGGTATAAAATTTTTGATAAATATTACAAATTGTTTTCCAAAAGCTTTACCATTTTAGCCCTCCATCAACCTTGTGTGAGAGGGTCTGATCTCCTCAAACCCTCCATGATGATGAATCATATATATCTTTTAAGTTTTTGATAGCCTGGTAGCAAATGTAAGTTGCTACCGTACTAGTTAAATTAGCTTGTTCGTCTTTGTCATACACATTTGCTATTTGTATTTTTTCTTCTGTGAATTATTACCTGATTTTAAAAAAAGGATTAAAAACCTAACAGAAAAAGGGTAAGATATTTTTCCTAGTATATTTTCTTATATATTTTATATGTATTAAGTTATTAATTCTTTTTGTAATGTACAATTTTACAGTATTTTCTCTTGACACTGTCAATTTTTTTTTTTTTACTTTGTGATGTATTTCATCATTCAAAGGCATTTATTTTATATGTCTAGTCATCCCTTTTATAACTTCCTAGTTCTCTGGTTCTGTCTCATTTAGAAGAACTTCTCTTATCTGAAGATTTTGAAAATACTGTGTTTTTTAAAATGCTATTTTGCTTTTACATCTATCTACTCAGCCCTTCCTCCTCTAATTAGTTTTTGTGCACAGAATGGAGTTGGGGGTCTAATTTTTCTTTCACATTAATATATTTTTTAAGAGATTTAATTATTTTTATGAAATAGAGAATAGGAGGGAGTGACAGAGGGAAAGAGAGATGATCTCAAGCAGACTCCCCTCTGTTGAGCTCAGAGCTTGACATAGGGCTCAATCTCATGACCCTGAGATCATGACTTGAGCCAAAATCAAGAGTCAGATTCTTAACTGACTGAGCCACCAGGAACCCCTCATTTTAATACATTTTTAACCAATTATTTCCATCTGATTTAGAAGGAGTTCCTTATACATACATTTGAAATGTTATGTTTATCTTAATAAAAGTGGTCATATTTTAGGGAATTGATTTCTGTTTAATTGGTCCTTTGTTCTTTTGTGAGCTCCTGTTGTATTCTAATTAGTTTATTTAGCTTTATAGTATGTTATGGTTGAAAAAGTATTTATAAAATTTTTGTTCAAAACCTTACATATTTTCTCAACATAAATTTAGAATCAATTTGACAAAGTTGACTTAAAAATCCTGCTCTAGTTATGACCGGATATGCATTGAATTTATAAATTAATTTTTAAAGAATTAACATCTTTTCAAATGTAAGCTTTCTATATTAAGACATGCTACTTCTCCCCATTTATTCAGGTCCCCAAGTCAAGCTTTATGATTTTATGTACATGAATTCTGGTCATGTTATATTTTTGCGCCATTTTTTATGGTATGTGCTTCTATAGGAAATGACACTGCCTTATCCAACTGTACTCTGATTTTCATTGCTTGTGCATAAGGATCCATTGTGTTATGACTCAGACTTTGAAATTAGTAATGAAAATGCCTAGATTTTTGTTGTTGATGGATGTTCATTTGGTTTTGGTTTTTGCTTTGATAAAGCATTATTAGATTGGGTGACATAAAATGAACAAGATGCAGTCCTTGTCTTCAATGAATTCACAGTCTAGCAGGGATGATACACAGTATGTAATTAATTATATTCAGTATATAAGTGCTATGAATAAAATATTATGAAAGCATTGGGAAGTAAAGAATTAATGAGGCTTAGGAATATTATGGAGGACATCATATGGCAAACAATATTAGAAGATTGAGTTTCCTAGGAAAATCCATTAAATGTTTAAAAGTAGGAGAATGAGAGTAGGAAGAGTGCGAACTAAAGGATGGACTTCTGCTGAGAGCTGTTAGGATAGTCATGACTTGTGCTTCACCCTGAGTAAAGCAGGGATCGGGAAAGAGTAGAATTAGCAGCTAGAGAAAATAGAACTCTTACTGAAGCCATTTGTTAGCTTAATATTGAGAGAAACTGAAAATTTAGAAGATTTGCAACAAGAAGTGTAATTACCACTGCATTAGTATATTTAAAGCTATTAATATACTCAGTGCAGTTTTAAGCTATAAAAGGATGTATCACTTGATCATGGACTTGCATAGTATTTTGTTTGAAAATATTCAAAATACATGAAAATTATTTGGAAAATGTGTTAATTTTCCAAAAGAATTCAGAGATAAGTTATCATCATTATCACCATCACCATTATCTTGTCATCATCATCATCATCATCATCTTTGCCCTGGGCAGTTCTGCATTGATTTATTTATTTAGTGGCAATTTTTCTGGAATTTGCAGTTATGTGAACACATGCCAATTTGTTGCATTATTAATATAATAATTTTTTTGGTCTGCATTACATATTTTAAAAACTTCTGTTATAGGCTATTCAATTAAGGATCCAATCACTTAAAAAGCCTCAAGAAGGGCACATTATTATAACTTAGTTTAAAAACTTCGCTAAGGAATAAAATAGCAGTTATTTCATTTAAAATATTAGTGTTATATTAACAACAAATATAAGGACCTGTATCTGGAGATTATGAATGTCACAAGCAGAAGTGCTCTACCGGTGAGCAGTCATGGGTAGTGCTTAATATGTGTTTGATGCATATGTGAGTTGAAAAAATTAATAGATACATTTTTATCTACTTGTTTCAGAGTTTATAAATCTAAGATACATTAGGAAAACTGTAAATTCAGTTTATGAACTAGTGAAAATATAATGGCTCATGAAGAAGCAAATTATGAGAACATCCAAGATTCTACTCTTACATGTTTTCATTTCTGAACCCTGCTTTCAGGACTAGTAACAACATTGTTAAAATCACTCTAATAGTATTTACAAATTGAGTAGTAGTAATCTCCTTGCGGAACCACTTCCATCATGATTTTCTTTAGATGTTCTGCTATGTGTGGTATGTGCATGTGTGTGTGTGTGTGTGTGTGTGTACATGCATGTGCACACACACAGGAATATTACTCAGCCATCAAAAAGGATGAAATTTTGCCATTTGCAATGACATAGATAGAACTAGAGGGTATTATGCTAAGTGAAATAAGTCAGGCAGAAAAAGACAAATACCACATGATTTCACCTATATGTGGAACTTAAGAAACAAAACAGGTGAACATAGGGGAAGGGAAGGAAAAAGAAAATAAGATAAAAACAGAGAGGGAGGCAAACCATAGGAAACTTAAGTCCTGGGAACAAACTGAAGGTTGCTGGAGGGGAGGTGGGCAAAGGGATGGATAACTGGGTGATGGGCATGGAGGAGGGCACTTGTAATGAGCACTGGGTGGTATATACAAGTGATGACTCACTAGATTCTACCCCTGAAACTAATAAAACAATATATGTTAACTAACTTGAATTTAAATAAAATTCTAAGAAAAAGTTCTTTTATGACTTCTTGATTGCTCTCCTGTACCTTGTTTAAAGCTACTCCTGCAAAACATGTGTTGATCTTTCTTCGGTCAATGCAGAAAAGAGCCTGATGTGCCTGAAAAGCAATTCCATCCCCGATAAGCTTTTCATACTTTGATGGCTAGTTGTTTAAAAGTAATATGCTGGCCTTTCATAGGTGAAATTGAGAAGGAATGACTTAAACACCTTTTGTGAGAAATTGGTGGGAGGCTGGACCTTTTGTCCTGATTTCCCATTGTGTTCCAGAGATAACAAGACTACCTCACTTCTGCTGAACACTGCCATGCAAAAGCTGGTTAAGGATCCTGGGTCCTTCTGATACTGTCTTCTGCTTTATAAATTCTGATTTTATGAAAGATGTCTAGTTTTGGAATTCTTTACTCAGAATTTTTATCCCTTTCCCTTTTTAAAGTTCTGTAAAATCTCAGCATTAACATTTTCCTTTCTTTCTTGTGTTTTATAAGGGAATCATGAGAGTCATTAATAATAATAGAATACTGATTAAAGTGTATTTTATATTGTACTCACTGAGAGAAGGATGATTCTTTAGTTGTTTGTATTAGGCTCATTTGGGAGAAGTATCCATGTATGATTATATTCTTATTTATCTTCTGTTAAGCCACGAGAACGTGTGTGCAAGAGGATTACAATTAAATATTTATGCGGTCCTGAAAGTGATAAAATTGTTTATTGCAAAATAAGAATTATTGTTGGCTCTATGCTTCCAATCTTCTGCCATTGACCAAAAGCTATTAAAATTAGCTTGTAGTTATCCTCTCAGACTTTCTAACTGGTGCAGATATTTCCACACTATGAGGAGTGACTCGCAGTGAGTCCATTTGGGAACCTCATGGCCATCCCTGCAAAATCACAACATTCTTCACATCTCTGAGGCTAAGGAAGTATTCTCATAATCAATTTGTCATCATCAGCTAATGCTTCTCTTGAGACATACAAAAAATCACCTTAGAACCCTCTCATTCTACACCTTTCTGCATTCAATTGCTTTAAAATTCATTTCTGAAAGACCTCTAAATTAGTCTTAGTTTATGCAACACTTTGCCACCAATAAATGTTAAAAATACTTTGAGAGCATTTTCAGGATATTTTACTGTAATGAGAGCTCAGTGTCTTCGGCTTTCTTCCTATGATAGCCCAGTAAAAGCCTGAAGTATATTCCTGAATTTTCATGCTAGACTGTTCCTGTAGGCATACCCTGATTTGCTCAAGGTTAACATAAGGTAACACATTCTGTTGCGCTTTCTTTTAGAAATCAGTTAAGGTTGGAGTCACAGACTATTCCCTGGGATAAGGACGTGGGTGGAACTATCATCTGAGGTATTTCCGAAAAGTACAATCCTCCTGAAGAATTAGGGGGAAGGCCTGTGGCTCTTGAGGAGGAAACTTAAGTTGTAACTGCATTAAATCAAGGGCATATTTGTAACCTTCTGCTGCCAAATTTCAACTCTGTAGGTAAAAATGCTTTACTATTAGTGCCTAATGTCTGACAGTGTTGAGTAGCAGATGGGAGAGAGACGTCTTGACATCATTCTGTAGTTTTGTGCCATTTTCATGACAAACAGCTTTCACTCTTGAGTTGCAAAAGTGTGGGTGATATTTGTAGGTTGCATGGATTTGCCATTCTTTTTAAAGATTGAATAGTCTAGGGACGCCTGGGTGGCTCAGTTGGTTAAGCAGCTGCCTTCGGCTCAGGTCATGATCCCGGCGTCCTGGGATCGAGTCCCACATCGGGCTCCTTGCTTGGCGGGGAGCCTGCTTCTCCCTCTGCCTCTGCCTGCCATTCTGTCTGTCTGTGCTCGCTCGCTCTCCTCTCTCTCTGACAAATAAATAAAATCTTAAAAAAAAAATTTTTTAAAGATTGAATAGTCTAAATTTCCAAAGCAAGTACAGATTTGTTTGAATAAGTGTATATATTTATGCTCCTTAGTATCTCACACGTTAAAAATAATTTTTATAATTCACACTACAGTGTGTGTAGTACTGTCTCGTCATATTTAACACCAATTGTGATTCTTTTATTTCTGTAAGAATTTTGAAACCTAAGCCTGAGATTCCATAAGAATTTGCCCTAGGCTCTCTGACCTTCCTAAGAATTTAAAAATAATTTGCTTAGGCAGAGGTCCCTCCAAAATGCCATTTATATACCACCAATTTTCCTTGAATAGATATTCGTAAGGCATACTTTTAAAATAAAGGCCTGACTATTCCTCTGATCTGGGATTCCTGAACTGAGATTGTTTTATCTTAGTGTTTCTCCTTTTATGAATTTGAGTTATCCCTTCTGCAGCTTGCTAGAAATCTTTCGCATGTTCAAGTACAGTGCTCCTTTGAGTGTGCTCTGAAAGGCCACCTGCATCAGAATCTCTGGAAATATTTTATTAAAAATTGCATATTCCCCAGGCTGCCTGGAAATCTGCATTCTGTGAAGCACTGCGTATGATTCCAACACACACAACAATGTGAAAACTGCTGCTTTTGAGTCCCAGAGGCTATTTATGGCATCAGGTTAGGCAGAGAGGTACTCGTTTGAGGCTGGGAGGTCTGAGACTAGGCATCCGTAATAACAGTAAGCATGGTTTTCTGTGGATCCTGGAGTCAAGAGTGACCATTCAGCAATCAGGATGTCAGGGAATCAGTTATAAGGACTCAAAAACATTTTTTTAATTCTTACTATTAAATATGTTACTGTTTTAGATATTCCACCTGACAGCTATAAACAAGCCTCATAATCTGGGTGTCTCCAAAATCTTCCCAAGCATGGGAAAGTACTGGAGGGTTCTCATGTAATTAGGAAGGACTTTTATGTTCCAATGAGTAGACTGGCATCTGTCAATCATGCATATGCATGTTGATCTACAAGGTATTCAGTAGTTTTTTCTGGTCTAAGGCATGGCAGAATTTTCTTGCAAATTAATCTGGCCTCTACACCTGGAATAATCTGCAAATCTATTGATAACGCAGGTAGGCAAGAACAATTGAGCTATCTGAAACAAGTGTTAACTGAGGGGTATCTTCCTTTTTTTTTTTTTTTAAGACTTTATTTATTTATCAGAGAGAGAGAGAACAAGCGGAGGGAGTGACAGGCAGAGCAGGCAGAGGGAGAAGCAGGCTCCCCGCTGCAGACTGGATCCCAGAACCCTGGGATCATGACCTGAGCCAAAGGGAGCTGCCTAACCGACTGAGCCACCCAGGCATCCCAGCCTCAGGTTTTGTGGTTACTCTGTGACGTCAAGGAAATCAGAAACCAAGAAAGATAAAGGAAAGAAAGGAAAAGTAAATAGGTTGCTTCAGCAAGGAGTATGTGATAAGAAAGAAGAAAATGAGAACTTTGAGGTAGATTCAGTGTGTGGAAAAATTAAATGAATCCTTCTGGTATTTGGCTTGTTAATGTAAAGGCTTAATTTTCACAACGAGCTATGTATACTCTGGCTCCTTTCATCTTTATTATGATAAATGATAAAGAAGTCGTTAAAATGAAGACTGTATGAATATAAGTATTAATACTGGTTTTACATTAATTATTTACTGCTTAAGGTTATTTTATGATAGTTTCTCATCTTAGAACACAGATGCAAAGGGGCCTTTCTGATCGCCATCTTTCTTAACAAACATGCTAATCAGCCAGTGATAAAGTAAGAGCTGCTCCTGTGTTTCTCCCAGAACTCAAAATAGTCTGTTCTGGACCTCAACAGTTATTTACCTAAATTGTAGCACTACTGTGGTAAAGAAACTTGGATGAAGGTAATGAAAAGTAGGCATTTTACAGTGGTTTCTCCTTGTCATGAAAAATATAGAATATTCATTTTTGTATTTGAGGCAGGAATAATTTGGAGAAGAGGGGAAAGGAAAAGAAATTTAGTTCTAACATTATGTGCAATGAAGGTGAGTGATTAATTCAAATTAACACACTCTTGCTTATGAGGCAAATCTTAAAGCCTTTGGGAGATGATTTGAAATACATGATGTTCTTCCTTAATTGCATGCAATTTGAACCATTATGTGTGGAATGCTTCAGATGCCCTTACGTGGAATGGAGTACCAGTGAAGAGGTCTTCACTATTTTGGATGTAAGAAAACATCAGATTAGGAAAACCTGGCTCGTTACAGCTGTGCCAAAGCTGCCTTTAATGTTATTGAAAGATATGAACACAGGCCAACTCAGAAGCTAAGAAGCAGTGCGAGGACCTGTGGAATCAGACCACATTTGACTCTCAGATCAGATTTTTTCCTTCCTAAACAAGGAGTGGCCTAAGTGCCATTCACTGGAGCCTCCAAAGGGAAGTAGGCAGAAGTTTCCTGTTGTTTAGCTGATTTACCTAATTAGGATGAAGATTGAACAGTTCAGTATCCACTCTCCAGGTCACCAGGTGGTTATGCTAACTGAAAGAGGAGAAAATAGAGTTTGTAATAAGAAAGTGTTGGTCTTGCGCTCTATATGGGACAAACTCAAGTAAGACTAATAGGCCCTGAAGAGAATAATGATTGAGTATCAGAGTTTCAGATGGGTGCTAACTTAAACACACTCTAAATTAGTGGAGGGTTCTTGGGAGTGCTATCAGAAATGCCAAAGTAGAAAGGACTGCAGGTGAACGTAGTTGGTTTTGCATTCCCCATGTGCAAATGTATTGGAAGTTAATTGCATAAGTTGGGGGCAGATTATGAATTTTACCCATGCCAGATTGAGGGAAATGTCACTTTTCCCTTTTCCACCAATAGTGAGACTAAAATCATTACAGAAAGATAGTTATTGTGCAGAGCAATTAGACCCCTTGCCTCCTAGCTTACTAGATTTTAAATTTTCCATCTTTGTAGTTTCTTAGGTTTCCTATCCATTTTTTAAATGTCACTGCATTCTCTCAAATTTTGACATTGATAGACTCTCAGTTATTTCTCAGAGTATGTGCACAGAGTTGAGAAATCCAATGGAAATTTGTGTCTCAATAAATGCTGAAGTAACATGTAGGGTATTTCAATAAATCATATATACAGTATGAAAGTTAATGAGTTTGTTGGCTAATAGGTAAATGATAGCTACATGTTTGAAAGGTGTGTGGAGAACAAAGATAGAGCCATGAGACTTATTTCATATGATGGAATCACTGTCTTTGGATTCAGAAAGATTATTTTGTCATGCTTAATATAAGAAAAGTGATAAGAATTTTGAAAGTGGAGGGGCGCCTGGGTGGCTCAGTGGGTTAAACCGCTGCCTTCGGCTCAGGTCATGATCCCAGGTCCTGGGTTCGAGCCCCACATCGGGCTTTCTGCTCGGCGGGGAGCCTGCTTCCTTCTCTCTCTCTCTCTGCCTGCCTCTCTGCTTACTTGTGATTTCTCTCTGTCAAATAAATAAGTAAAATCTTAAAAAAAAAAAAAGAATTTTGAAAGTGGAGAATCATAGCCAATGTTTAGTTAAAATAAATTCAAGTGATTTCTCTTAGTGAAAGGAAGGTATTACTGAGATAAATATTTTATACACGAGTAACATATTAAATAATTATCACATGTAACAATAGAAGGCTATAAGTGTTTGATGAAGAAATTTTCAAATAGTCACATACTTCAAAGATATGCCACATTAAGAGGAAGGTAGAAACATACGTTCTTTATTTTTTTAGTCTAAATTTTATCATAAAAATGCATAGAAACTAGTAGGAAAATCTTTCAATAGTTACTTACCTGTTTGTATATGCTATTATCATTGATTGTGTACTTTTTATTGCAGGTAAGTTAATTGGTTTCTAGAGTGCATACACATATTAAAATGAACTGTGAGTTCTCCTTATCCCTAACAGATAAGTGATGTGAGAGCATCTTTCATAAACAGGCAAATGGAACTAATGAAAAGAATGAGAAGCACTTCAAAGAGCTTTTAGTGGGGTGGCTTTCTTTATTATAATTTTTGATGCTTGTTAGTACAAATAATTCACAAATGGAAAATTCTGTAACACAAAGTTGGTCAGCACTCTGTTCTAGTTTTGTAATAACAGCTTTTTACATTTGAAAACACGTAGATGTTACAAATATATGTAGATAGGGATGGAGTGGTGATCCCAGATGGCTTATCTGTAATGCAAATTTCTTTATTCAACAAATATTTAATGAACACTTACTGTATACCAGGTAGTGTTACAAGACAGGAGAGTGAATAATAGTGAACAAAAGAGCCAGTCTCCACCCCCACCCCCCCACCCCAAAAGAGCCAAAGTCCCTGTTTCATGAGCTTGCAGTGTAGAGTGACTGCAGTCAGATTATCACTCAAACAAATATATCTTAGATGGTGTTATTTTTACAGTAAATAAATAGTAAAGCAAAGAATGGGAGTGTTTGGAGAAGTGGTACAGAGAAGGAATTTATTTTAAATATGGCAGTGAGGGAAGCTCTCACTTTCCAGTTGACATCTGAGCAGTTGACGCTGACCTAAAAGAAGTAAATAAGGGAGCTATCCAGGAATAGAGCAATCTAGACAGAGGAATAGCAAGTGCAAGGGTCCTGAGGTGGAAGGTACTTGGCATGTTCAAGAGAAAGAAAACAGATGGATGTGGCTCTAATGGAATGATAAGGGGCAAAGCAGGATGAGATGAGTTTAGGGAGTTAAAAGAGTACTGGTCATGTGAGGCCTTTTATTATAATTGATTTAATTTTTACTCCTCTGGCAGTCAGTGATGTTGAGAATCTTTCCATGTGTTTACTTGACATCTGTATATCTTCTTTTGTGAATTATCTATTCAAATCTTTTGTCCATTTTTTAAAAATTTTGGATGTCTTATTATCGACAACAAGAATTCCTTAAATATTCTGATACAAGCATTATCCATTATCCACATACATTATCCAAATATATGTTTTGCAAAATTTTCTCCAGGTTTATGGTTTGCCTTTTTATTTTCTTGACTTGTCTCTCAAAATTGAATGTTTTTAATCTTGAAGAGGTCAATTTTATTAATTTTTTCTTTCATAGTATGTGCTTTTTATGCCTTATTTATGATATCAGTGCTAAATTCAATAACACAAAGTTTTTCTTCTACATTTTTGGCCAGGAGACCGATAATTTTAGCTCTTTTATATAGTCTGTGACCCATGGTTAGTTTTTGTGACTGATGTAAGGTAGGGGTTATTTTTAGCTGTTTTCATTGCAGATACATTGCAGCACCATTTGGTAAAAAGACTTCATTTTCCTCTGACTTTCCATGGAAGTTTTGTCAAAAATCAGTTGACTGTGTAAGTTGTACATCTATTTTTTGGACTCTGTAACCTGTTCCATTGATTGATAAGTCTATTGCTATGCCAATACCATACTATCTTATTACTATGGCTTTAAAATAAGTCTTTTAGGATTTTGGTTGAGATTACTTTAAGAATATAAATCAATTTGGAGAGAATTGCCATCTTGATAGCCATGTCTGTGGCTTAGCTCCTCATTTGTTCAGGTCTTTTAAAGTTTTCCTTTGCTATGCTTTGTAGTTTGCAGTGTGCAGATCTTACACATCTCTAAATAAATTTATTCCTGCATATTTTATCTGTTAGTTATTATAAATAAAGTTGTTTTTTTTTTTAATTTTGCACTGGAGTTGTTAGTTGCATAATTATATACACACACATATATCATGGATTGATGAACTGTGGCCCATGTGCCAGGCACTCACTAGCTTTTGTGAATGAGCTCTCATTGGAACGTAGCCAGGCCCATTTACTTATATATCGTCTATGGTTTCTTTTTCATTACAAAGGTAGAGTTAAATTTTTGCGACAGAGACTGTGTAGCTTGCAAGCCTGAAATATTTACCGTCTGACCCTTTAAGAAAGAGAATGTCAACCCTTCATACTTAGAAATATCCTTGAGTTTTCTATATTCACCTTATGCCTGCAACCTTGCCAAATTTGTTTATTATTTCTTACAGTTTTTAAATAGTTTCTAGGGTTTTCTACAAGCATCGTAATGTCTTTTTAAAATAACAGTAGCATTATTTCTTCCTTTCCAATATTTATATATTTTATCTCCCTATCTTTGTAAAATAGTTTTGAAATGCTCTCTACTATATGATTGTATGGCTATATATGTCATAATTAACTTAAACGTATTTATATTATTGGAAATTTAGGATGTTTTCAAATTCTCACTTATGAATAACTCTATTAAGAAAATTTTTATACATGCAGTTTTTATTATTTATTTGTTGTTTACGAATATATATTTTTAGAACTTTGATTATTGAGTCCATGATTGTACACATGATAAATAGCAGTGAAACACATGGTCAAGTTGCCACTAATGATGGGCACATTTCTCTCAAGAAGAATAGAATGTTTTCTAGTGTGGCTATCTTAAAGTTGATATTATTTATTTTACTTTTTATAGTATTCTATTCTCTAGACCAAAATAAGCTTAAGGAATATTTATTTTGTTAAAAGTAAATTGTTCCCCCTTCCCTAGTGTTTAGTTTATAAAATTATAGTGGTTAAGATCATTAACTCTAGATTAAGATGAATGTTAGTCCTAGCTTCAACAAAAATGTAACTCTGAACAAGTTACCATCTTCTTAATTTCACCAACTACAAAGTGTAGATAAATGGGTACCTAGATTAGAGTTTTATTTTGAGTATGAAATGAGATTATGTAATAAATATTCTGTATAGTCCTGGGCCCAGTAAGTGCTTAATCAATATTTTCTGTTATTACATGACCCTTCCATGACAGATCAGCATCTATCATGACACTCAGGGGCAAAAGATATTGAACTGAGACTTTAGAAAAGTAGTTAATTCAGGATATAGCCATTTTCCCTTAGTTTCACCTCAGTTTAAAACATATCGGGGGTGCCTGGGTGGCTCAGTGGGTTAAGCCTCTGCCTTTGTCTCAGGTCATGATCTCAGGGTTCTGGGATCGAGCCCCGCATCGGGCTCTCTGCTCAGTGGGGAGCCTGCTTCCCTTACTCTCTCTCTCTCTCTCTCTCTATCTCTGTCTGCCTCTCTGCCTATTTGTGCTCTCTCTCTGTCAAATAAATAAGTAAAATCTTTGAAAACAAAACAAAACAAAACAAAAACATATCATTAAGGACTGATTTTATTCGAAATGTATACCCATATACCCAAGTAAAAAATGTGTCCCAAGTTTAATTCATGTCCATTCTGATGAAGTTTTCCACTCTGTTTTCATTCCACTTTATCTTTCTCTATAACATACTCTTCCTTAGCTTTCTTTGGGTAACTAATATCATTGTAATCTAGAATCCTCCTTCCAATATACACCATATGGTTTTAAGTATGAAGGTTGCATATTAATATTAAATTTAGTCACTTTGATGATTAAATGGATAAAGGACATACAAAGAATTGTGGATAAATGTAGCTTCATGATGTTGAGAGCAAGTAATCTGTTAAAAAAACAACATTCATGTATAAAACACACTTTTTTATAGTTGTTAGAAATGCATGTATTTCATTTGTTCATTAAGTGAATGTTTATAAGGAACCTACTATGCTGGTGTATTATATTAAACATATGAACTATAAAATTTAATAGGATCTCCTCAAATGCCTTAGAATTTAGAGAGAGACTATAATCTCACAATTATCTAATGTAAGATTTTATCTAATGTAATACATTGTTCTAAAATATTTAAAGTTTTTCTAATATAAATGTTAGGTGTTTTAAGAGCACATCTAAACACTGTTTTAAAGGAGTGATCACTTCAGGGTGATATGCTCACAGTCTCCTACTGCTCCGTGGAGGAAGTAGCAATTGGGAACTTAGGGTGATCTTTGAAAAACATGTGAAAGAAGGAAACAAGGAACATCACACAAATGATGACATGATACCTGTGTCCAGGATTATCTGGTAATAGATCTCAAGCATTTTTTTAAAACAAATTATGATATATTCTTTTTTTTAGACTTTATTTATTTATTTTTAAATTTTCTTTTATTATGTTATGTTAGTCACCATACAGCGTATTATTAGATTTTGATGTAGCGTTCCATGATTCATTGTTTGGGTGTGACACCCAGAGCTCCATGCAGTGTGTGCTCTCCTTAATACCCACCACTGGGCTAACCCACCACGGGGTTACCCAACCCCCTGCCCGCCTCTGCTCTGAAACCCTCAGTTTGTTTAAAAGTGTAATTCTAGTGTAGTTAACATACAATACTGTATTAATCAGGTATGCAATACAGGGAGTTAACAGTTCCAAATACTACTCAGTTCTCATCAAGTGTACTCTTAATTCTCTTCACCTATTCACCCATCTTCCTACCTACCTTCCCTCTGGTAACCATGTCTTCGTTCTCTATATTTAGGAGTCTGTTTCTGGTTTGTCTTCTTCTTCTTCTTTTTTTCCTCTTTGTTTCTTTCTTAAATTCCACATAAGAGTGAAATCATATAGTATTTTTCTCTCTCTGATTAACATTATACTCTCTAGATCTATCCATGTTTCAAATGACAAGATTTCATTCCTTTTATGGTTGATATAGATAGATGATAGATATAGATATAGATAGATACAGATATAGACATAGATAGATACTAATTCCTCTTTACCCATCCACCTATCGATGGACACTTGGGCTGCTTGCTTTCATACTTTGGCATTTGTAAATGATGCTGCAATAAACATAAGGGTGCATATATCCCCATAAATTAGTGTTTTCATATTTTTAGGGTCAATACCAAGTATGGTAGGGTAGTTCTATTTTTAACTTCTGGTGGAACCTCCATACTGTTTTCCACAGTGGCTGCACCAGTCTGCATTCCCACCAACAGTGAATGAGGTTTCCTTTTTCTCCACATCTTCACCAACACTTGTTTTTTTTTTTTTTTTTGAGTTTTTTTATTTTACCCGTTCTGACAGGTGTGTGTTGATATCTCACTGTGGTTTTGATTTGCATTTCCCTGATGATGAACAATGTTAAGCATCTTTCATGTGTTCCTTGGCCATCTGTGTATTTAAAGAAATATCTGTTCATGTGTTAGGCCCATTTTTAATTTAATTATTTGTAGGGTTTTTGGTGTTGAGTTTTATCAGTTCTTTATATTTTGGATCCTGACCCTTTATCAGATTTGTCATTTGCAAATATTCTCTCCAATTTGGTACATTATGTTTTAATTTTGTTGGTTTCCTTATGTTTCAGTTTTGTTGGTTTCCTTTGTTGTGCAGAAGCTTTTTATTCTGATGTAGTCTCAATAGTTTATTTTTGGTTTTGTTTCCTTTGCTTCAGGAGACATAGCTGGAAAGATGTTATAGCCAATGTCAGAGAAATTGCTACCGGTACTCTCTTTTAGGATTTTTATTATTTCACTTCTCACATTTAGGACTTTAATCCATCTGGAGTTTATTTTTGTGCATGGTGTAGGAAAGAGGTCCAGTTTCATTTTCTTGCATGTTGTTGTCCAGTTTTCCCAACACCTTTTGTTGAAGAGACTGTCACTTTCCCATTGCATATCCTGGCTTCTTTTATCAAGGATTAATTGACCATATACATGTAGATTTATTTCTGGGCTTTTTATTCTGTTTCAATGATCTATGTGTCTCTTTTTGTACTAGTATCATACCGTCTTGATTACTAAAATTTTTAAATATAACTTGAAGTCTGGAATTGTATATCTCTTCTGGTTTTGCTTTTCTTTTTCAAGCTTGCTTTGGCTATTCAGGGTCTTCTGTAGTTCCATACAAATTTTAGCGTTCTTGTTCTAGTTTTGTGAAAAATACTATCGGTAGTTTGATAGGGTTCGCATTAAATGTGTAGATCACTTTGGTAGTATAGCTATTTTAACAATATTTCTCCTTCCAGTTCATGAGTGTGGAATATTTTTTTATTTCTTTGTGTCATTTTCAATTTCATTAATTTTTATACTTTTAGAGTACAGGTCTTTCACCTCTTTGGTTAAGTTCATTCCTAGGTGTTTTATTTTTTTGGTACAATTATAAATGGGATTGTTTTCTTGATTTCTCTTGCTGCTGCTTCATTATTAGTGTATAGAAATGCAACGGATTTCTATACATTGATTTTGTATCTTGTAACCTTATTGAATTCGTTTATCACTTTTAGTAGTTTTTTGGTGGAATAGTATCATGCCATTTACAAATAATGAAAGTTTTACATCTGTCTTACCTATTTGGGTGCCTTTTTTTGTTATCTGATTGCTGTCGCTAGGACTTCAGTACCATGTTGAGTAAAAGTGGTGAGAGTGGGCATTTTTGTCTTGTTCCTGACCTTAGGGGAAAAGTTCTATTTTTCCCCATTGAGTATGAAGTTAGCAGTAGGATTTTCCTAAAAGGCTTTTATCATGCTCAAGTATATTCCCTCTGAACCTACTTTGTTGAGGGTTTTTGTCATGAATGGATGTTGTATTTGTCAAATGTCTTTTCTTCATCTGTTGCACATAGTTTTTATCCTTTCTCTTATTTTTTTTTTAATATTTTTTTTAAAGTTTTTTTTTTTTTTTAATTTGACAGAGAGAAATCACAAGTAGGCAGAGAGGCAGGCAGAGAGAGAGGAGGAAGCAGGCTCCCTGCTGAGCAGAAAGCCCGATGTGGGGCTTGAACCCAGGACCTGGGATCATGACCTGAGCCGAAGGCAGCGGCTTAACCCACTGAGCCACCCAGGCGCCCCTATCCTTTCTCTTATTAATGTGATGTATCACATTGACTGATTTACAAATATCAAACCACCCTTGCATCCTGGGAATAAATACCATTTGATCATTGTGAATTATGTGTGTGTTTGTGAGTGTGTGTCCGTGTTATTTTTTGTTGTTGTTGTTTTGTGTGAGTGATATTTTTAATATATTGTTGGATTTGGTTTGCTACTATTTTGTTGAGGACTTTTGCACCAGTGTTCATCAGAGATAATGGCCTGTAGTCCTCTTCTTCTGGTTTTTGGTATCAGGGTAATTAATGCTGGCCTCTTAGAGTGAGTTTGGAAGTTTTCCTTTCTCTTCTATTTTTGGAAAAGTTTGAGAAGAATACATATTAACTCTTCTTTAAATGTTTGACAGAATTCCTCTGTGAAGCTGTCTGGTCCTGTACTTTTGTTTGTTGGGAAATTTTTGATTACTAATTTAATTTCATTACTGATAATCAGTCTGTTCAAATTTTTTATTTCTTTCTTCTTCAGTTTTAGTAGGTTATATGTTTCTGGGAATTTATCTATTTCTTCTAGGTTGTCCCATTTGTTGGCATATAACTTTTCATAATAATCTCAAAGTATCCCTTGTATTTCTGTACTGTCAGTTGTTATCTTTCCTCTTTCATTTGTGATTTTGAGTCTTCTTCTTTTTTTGGATGAGTCTAGCTAAACATTATTCAATTTTGTTGATCTTTTCAAAGAAACAGCTCCTGGTTTCATTGATCTATAATATTGTTTACTTTTATTTCATTTATATATCATTTCTTTCTTTTTTTTAAGATTATTTTATTTGATTTATTTGACAGAGAGATCACAAGTAGGCAGAGAGGCAGGCAGAGAGATAGGGGGAAGCAGGCTCCTTGCCGAGCAGAGAGCCCGATACGGGGCTTGATCCCAGGACCTCGAGATCATGACCTGGGCCCAAGGCAGAGGCTTAACCCACTGAGCCACCCAGGTGCTCCATATATCATTTATTTCTTTCGAATCTATTATTTCCTTCCTTCTGCTGGAGTTGGGTTTCATGTGTTCTTCTTTTTCTAGCTCCTTTTGGTATAAGATTAAGTTGTTTATTTGAGATGTTTCATACTTCTTGATGTAGGCCTGTATGGCTATAAACTTCCCTCTTCAGAATCGCTTTGGCTATATCCCAGAGGTTTTTAGAATGTTTTGTTTTTGTTTTCATTTGTTTCCAGGTGCTTTTTTATTTCTTCTTTTATTTTCTGGCTGACACATTCATTGTTTAGTAGCATGTTATTTAACCTCTGTGTATTTGTGCTCTTTCCAGATTTTTTCTTGTGATTTCTAGTTTCATAGTGTTGTTGTCAGACAAGATGTGTGATATGACTTTGATCTTTTTAAATTTGTTGAGGCTTGTTTTGTGGCTTAATATGTGATCTGTTCTGGAAAGTGTTCCATGTACATCTGAGAGGAATGTGTTTTTTGCTGTTTTAGGATGGAATGTTCTGAATGTATGTGTTAAATCCGTCTGTCCAGTTTGTCATTCAAAACCACTATTTCTTTAATGGTTTTCTTCTGTTTGGATGATCTGACCATTGATATGAGTAGGGTGTTAAAGTCCCCTACTATTACTGTATTACTATTGATTAATTTCTTTCTGTTTGTCATTAACTTTTTTATGAATTTGGGTGTTCTCATGTTGGGTGCATAAATATTGACAATTGTTATGTCTTCTTGTTGGATTGTCCCCTTTATGATTGTGATTATACAGTGTCCTTCTTTGTCTCTTGATACAGTTTTAAAGTGTATTTTCTCTGCCATAAGTATTGGTATCCCAGCTTTCTTTTCACTTCAATTTGTATGATAAATGTTTCTCCATTTCCTCACTTTCAAATTGTATCTGTCTTTCGGTCTAAAATGAGACTCTCATTTAAAATGCCTCATCTAAAATGAGGTAGGATATACATGGGTCTTGTGTTTTTTATTCATTCTGTATCCTACATCTTTTAATTGGAGCATTTAGTCCATTTACATCCAAAATAATTATTGATAGGTATTTATTTATTGCCAATTTGCTACTTCTTTTGTGGATTTTGTGGTTGTTTTTATAGTTTATTTCTGATCCTTTCTTCTCTTGCTCTCTTCTCTCACAGATTGCTGGTTTTCTTTAGTGATATGCTTGAATTCCAGTCTCTTTATTTTTTGAAAATCTATTACTGATTTTGATTTGTGCACCATAAGGGTTGTGTATAACATCTTCTACATATAGCAGTCTCTATGAAGTTGATGGTTGCTTATATTTGAACACATTTTTACTCCTCCTCCCCACATTTTAGGTATATGGTTTCATACTCTACATCCTTTTATTTTTGAGTCCCTGGATTAACTTTTTACATATATATTTATTTTTTACTGCTTTTGTGCTTGCTAATTTTCTTATTCTTACTTGTGGTCTTTCCTTTCTACTCAGAGTCCCACTTTATGCATTAGTGGTTATGTACTCCTTTAGCTATTGTTTGTCTGGGAAACTCTTTTATCTCTCCTTCCATTCTGAATGATCATCTTGCTGGTTAGAGTATTCTTGGCTGTAGATTTTTTCCTTTCCGTTGAATATATCATGCCACTTTCTTATGGCCTGCAAAGTGTCCTCTAAAACAATTCACTGAAAGCCTTATGGGGTTTCCCTGGTATGTAGCTGTCTTCTTTTCTCTTGTTACTTTAAAAATTCTGTTTATCACTACTTTTTGCCATTGTAATTACTAGGTGTCTTGGTCTGGGACTCCTTGGATTGATTTTGTTGGGATTTGTGGCCTCCTGGATCTAGATATCTATTTTCTTCCCCAGATTAGGGAAGTTTTCAGCTATTATTTCTTTGAATAAATTTTTTGCCCCCCTTTCTCTCTATTCATTTTCTGAGATCTGTATAATGTGAATGTTACTAATTCTTATGGAGCTGTTGAGTTCTCTGAGTCTGTTCTCATTTTGCATAATTTTTTTTAATCTCAGCTTCTCAGCTTGATTACTTTCCATTGCTGTCCTCCAGATCACTTAAGTCTTTTTTCTGCTTCTTTTAACCTATTTATTTCATCTAGTATATTTTTACTTTAATTTATTGTGTTCTTCATCTCAGAGTGGTTCTTTTTTATCTCTTTGTTTAGGGTCTCACTGATGTCCTCCACTCTTTTCTCAAGTCCAGTGAGTATTTTTATGATCATTACTTTAAATTCTCTATCAGGCATATTACTTATATCCATTTCACTTAGGTTTATTGCTTAGTTTTGTTCTATTCTTTCATTTGGGACATATTCCTCTGTCTCCTCATTTTATCTTGCTCTCTCTATTACTGTGTCTTAGGAAGGTCAAATATGTCTTCTGCTCTTGAAAATAATGGCCTTACGAAGAAAAGGTCTGTAGTTCCCTACAGTTCAGTGTCCTGTCCACCAGAACGTGGCTTAAAGGATATCTCTTATGTATGTTGTGTGCACCATGCTCTCATGTCTTGGTTGCTTTTTCTTTTAGTCCAATCATCTGCAGTGGTTCTCTTTGCCTGTTCTGGGCAGTGTTTTATCCCTCTGACAGACTGATTTTAACAAGGTACATTTTGGTCTTTTGTGAAAAGGGGACCACTGCTGCTGCTGCCGCCAAGACCAAGACCTCACAAACTGTGTGGGGCAGGAGGTGAGGTGTTGGCAAGTTTTGCACCAGTCTTTTGGGGGAGGGGGCCTGCAGTGCCAGAACTGAGGGAAGTGTGATCAGAAAGGGCAGATCCTCCAAAGAGCAGTGGTGGGGGCAGTGCTTGGTGTAAACAAGTTTTGGTAGTGAATGTCCATGACTTGATCATTCCTGCTGGTGACCCTGTGTTTATGTTGGGGAGGTGGGGAAGAAAATGGCATCTGCCTCCTCCTTTGTTCCTGGAGAAGTCCCTCAGGGAACCCTGCCCTTCCTGGACAAGCTCTGAGATTAGTAAATAACTCTCCCTCCTATCTACCCCAGCCATTTTTTAAACTGCTGCTTCTATGGTTATTTCCACAGGCTCTTTTTCCTACTATATCTTTAAGGGTGGGGACTCAGATTCCTATTGACCTCCAGCTCTCCCAGAACAGAACCTGCAGAGTTTTAAAAGTCCAGTCTTTAAAAGTCCAGTCCTGCTGATTGTAAGAACTCATGAAATTTGGCTCCTCTAGTTTTCAAAGACAAATGTTATGAGGATTCTCCTTCCCCACGCAGGCTCCCTGGTGTGATAGTCTGTTTCCCCTGTCCATGCTGGTGGCTTCCTCACCTCCTCTGAATGGCCCAAGACCTATTTAGCACACTACCACATCTCTGCCCTTCCTACTCTCTTAGATGTAGTTTCTCTTCTCCCTTTAGTTGTGGAACTTGTTCTGCCAGTTTGGGGGTCATTTTCTGGGTTGTTTACACTGATAAGAATGTTATCTAGTTGTATCCATGGGATGAGACGAGGTTAGGGTCCTCCTACTCCACCACCTTCCTTGACCTCTCTCCAACTCAAGCTTTTTAGCAGTCAATAGTATTTCAAGATAATCTTCAAAGAGACCTCAAAATAAAGTAACTGTAATAAACACATGTAGAAGAGGAAGGTGGACAGGAAAAGATCAGAATGAGAAATTCAAAGTGATAGCATCTTTTTTAAATCAAGGTTTTAAAAAAAGGAATTCCTTGCCATTATGAAAATCTCCCAGTTTTGGATTAAGAAGCACGCTCAGATTTCAAATCTCTGGATACATAGAGAATGTCCAAATTTTAGCTTTACCTACTTAGGGTGATGTGTTATAATAGAAAAGCCATTTAAAACTATTTTCTTGGCTAACCAGTTTCAAGTCTTATGTGGTTCAGTTTTAAGCCATATTTATCTGAATTAAATCACTAATGAGATAGCAAGATAGGAAAGCAAAAAAAAAAAAAAAAAGCCTGTCATTCTGGAGAATATAATGTGTCTCTAGTTACACATTACTATATATGGGAATTTAATGATGATCTGGAAATACAGATTTCTCTCCCCATTAAGCTTCATTGAACTGGAAAGCCTTTGGAATTTCTTATTGTTGGATTCATGCTTAGAATATTATAGTGCATGCATTTCCTTTTAACTATTAATAATTCTTGTGGTCCTTTTTATATTGTATTTATGAGTCAACAGCAACTTGTGCTTTGATTAGGAAAAGTAAGAGAGGGTTTTATGTGTGAGTGTATTCTACAATATCTATTATAAAAGGCTTTTTCGTATATATTCTAAAATAAAAATTATGTGTTTGGCTTCTTTAAAGCTGCTAATGTGCTCTTTCTCCTAACCTGCATGCCATATTTGAGGAGGTAAAAGGGAAAAAAAAAAAACTGGTATAATCTCTTCTTTTTTATTTTTTTTTGAAATACAGTATTCTCATAAAAACCATTTGTTGCAGAAATTTACTAAGTAATACTTATTTAATTGCTCAAACAAATTTAAGTATACTTAGCCAACTCTTTTCTCCACAAATGGATTATGTAATGTACCTAGCATGTGGTGAAAAAAAATCCACTGATTTGCACTTAGTAATTACCAGAACTTAACATCAATGATCATATTTTTAAATTTAGTTGAAGTCAGCATTGTCTTTATGTACTTTTGATTTTCAAATATACCCACTAAAGTCCTACACTGTTTTTCCATATTAGAAAATCCTAAAGAAAACATTTCCTTCACATGATAAAGTACAAGGAGTAAAGAAGGTTGCTGTCAATTTTTTCTTTTTAATTCATGAAATGCTAATTTCTTTAGGTTTATTTTAGGTTTATTCTTGGTCAACAAACTGGATAATCAAATGATACATTCTGAAATTGTATCTTTTATATACAAACCAAAGTCCAAAGTTCAATATCTCCAAGTGAAGCAGAGAGATCTCTATATCAACTCTGGAAATCCATGAATTAATAAGTTGGTGTCTTTCACACAACCAATTCTCAGTGATGGGGCAAAAATACAAAACAAAAACAAAAACAAAAAAAAACAAAAAAAAAACTTGCCATTCAAGACAGAGAAAAAAATGGGAGACATTGAAACCATTGTGAAAGATTCCTGGGGATGGGTAGTTTTTTGATTAAATTCTGATTTTGTTGTTTGAGCGTGACTTCTTGGTCAAGTTTTCTAGTATTCTCTGGATCTGCCATTTGGGAAACTTTTCCTTTTCCATCATCTTACATGGGCATATATGAGATGAGTGCTTGGCATTTACCTTCCTTGGGTGCCATGCAGCTTTATATCCCACTGTCTGCTTCTAGAAGGTTGTGTACTTAAGGATTCTTTCAAGTCTTAAACAGTTACTCATTCATTGAGTCCAAGATTATAGGATCTTTGGTAACAGACCTCTCTTAAAAACTTAGTGGGCTTCCTGTTTAATGCCAAGCAATTCCATATTAGGGATTACCTTGAATTCATCAATCTTCAACAAGAGAGCCAGACCTTTAGGCTCTTCCCTTGCATTATATTTGTATTTGAAAAAAAAAAATTGCTATTAAGTAGACCTCCTTTGTGACCAAGGTTGTTATCTTTAACAAATAACTCCACGTCAGCTTGGGATTGTCTCCATTTCAGCATGGCAGAAGGGGACAGGGCATGGAGAAACCCATAGTGGGCTTTATATTGTCAGTCTGGAAGGCTTGTATCACTTCTGCCTACTTTCCTCTGATAGAATTCAAATTACATGGTAAGACCTAATTTTGAAGGAATCAGATAAATCAGATAAAGTCTGGTCATGTTCTCAGGATGAGAAATGAAAGGGGTTTGGTCAAGAGCAAGCTGAGTACTCCACAGATACCAACTGAATATGCTCCCAGAAATAGATGAGAGTGCTAGTTTAAACACAGCATCCCCAAGACTTTTATTGGTATGATCATTTTTTGTTTGTTTGTTTATTCTGCATTGTTTTTTAAGGATATTCTGTTAAACGAAATGAAATACATATCCATTTCCACCTTAACACCAACTGCCAACAACCAAAAAGAAAGGAAGAAAGAAAGGGAGAGAGGGAGGGAGGGAGGGAGGGAGGGAGGAAGGAAGGAAGGAAGGAAGGGAAAAAGAATGACTAACAAATACAATGAATTATGGACCCAAATTCACAACGATTCTGAAAATAGAAGATAGTATTTATAGATATTTATATATTTATAGATTTATAGATATAGATTGTCCTCTGTGGGATACAGAAATCTATAAAAATGGAAGGCAGCTTCTTGGAGGGACTGGCTGATTTAGAATAATAAAATCTTAAGTCATGATGGGTTACATTGCTGAATCTTTCTTCACACGAAGGAAGAGGAAACAAAATAAGGCCTGAAAGAGACAACATGGAAACTCCCATTTTTTTCAGGAAGCAGGGGACAGAAATGGGGTGGGCGAAGAAATATATATGGCAATTGGCTTGGCAACCATTAATCGAGACAGCTGGAGAGAAACAATTAAATACTAAATCACCACAATGAGAACCTGGGATGTACAAGGTTGAAGTAAGAATCACACAGCTATACAGCATATTCTGAAACAGGACTACAGCACAGAAATATGCCCCTAAACAGATGGAACTACTGATTTGATTAGAACTAGGTCGGAAATAACAACCCTGATGTAAACTGCTACTGCTCCAACCTATTCACTGTGATTGCTCTTAAGCCACAACTTATCAGCAACTATTTTTACTGGATAGGAATTTCCTTTTCTTTCTTTTTTTTTTTTTTTTAGAGAGAGGGAGAGAGAGCAAGCACAGGCAGACAGAACGGCAGGCAGAGGCAGAGGGAGAAGCAGGTTCCCCGCCAAGCAAGGAGCCCGATGTGGGACTCGATCCCAGGACGCCGGGATCATGACCTGAGCCAAAGGCAGCTGCTTAACCAACTGAGCCACCCAGGTGTCCCAGGAATTTCCTTTTCAATTATGAGTACAGTTTAAACATAATCCAATCTTAAATCTGTAGGAGTATAGAAAGAATGATAGTTAAGAATCATAATAACAGGGGCACCTGGGTGTCTGAGTTGGTTAAGAGTCTGAGTTTGGCTCAGATTGTGATCTCAGGGTCCTGGGATTGAGCCCCACATCAGGCTCCATGCTCAGTGGGGAGTCAGCTTCTCCCTCTGACCCTCCCCTGCTCATGCTCTTTCTCTCTCTCTCAAATAAATAAATAAAATCTTTTTTTTTTTTTAAAGATTTTATTTATTCATTTGACAGACAGAGATCACAAGCAGGCAGAGAGACAGTCAGAGAGAGGAGGAAGCAGGCTCCCCGCCGAGCAGAGAGCCCGATGCGGGGCTCGATCCCAGGACCCTGGGATCATGACCTGAGCCGAAGGCAGAGGCTTTAACCCACTGAGCCACCCAGGCGCCCCAATAAATAAAATCTTTTAAAAAACAAAATCATAATAACAACAGAAGAACTAGAACATCAAACAAATTATTCAAATATACCCCTCTATGTGATTTCAAAGAATGAAAACAAAGAAATGGGAGATTTTATCGAGTTTGTCTTTTGAGGTAAGAGTTTAAAGAAAACATGCAAAAGAATCCGAAAGAGATAAAGCAGCGAAAAGAATGAAGGTGATCTGGCATTACAAGAAAGAAAGCCATGTGAGAAGCAGTAAACATTACATAGACACAGGGGAAACATCATCAGGGACATGGAGAATAAACTTGCAATCACTGAGATCAATGAAATGGAAAAAACAATGAAAATCATAATGTAAATAAGACACATCTAGTGTGTTTGTGTGTTGGTGTATGTGTACATGTATGCATTTAATATTCATGAAAAAAGAAGAAAAAAATTAGAAAAAGACATACAAAGAGTAGCTTTCTCACAATAAAGACGTGAGTATGTAGATTAAAAGGTACCCTGTATCTTAGGAAAAAAACACAGAAAAAGTATCTTGATAAATAGCCTGAACTTTCAAAATTAAGCATAAGAAAAAGTTACCTAGAAAGTGGGAAATTTAGACTGACTCAGATTTCTATAAGCCCAGAATATTCCAGTAGATAAAATATAAAATCTTTTCTACAGTCAACTTATCCTTTGCCTACAAAGAATGGTGATGAGGCTTGAATGCACTTGCACATGGAGCCAAGGATAAAGAGGAAAGAGAATTAAGGTGACAAAACAGAAGGCAAATCTTTAAACCAAGAAAATGTAGAAATGATTCAGCAAGTGAAAATCCAGCGGGGCCACGGAGTTTAGTAGAAAGTGCTAAGTCTGATGATTTCCTCATCGTTCTTCTCAGGAAACAGTGGTACAGATTTAACCATGAATAAATCAATAGGAAAAAAATTCTTTTTAGATAGCTTACTTTAATTGAGATGAAGTTCTTTTTGAAAAGATAGAGTAGCAAATGTAAGTTTTTAAAGGGTATTTTAGTCGCATGGAGTGGCAGTTTTCTGCCATCTTTCTCAAACTACAAATTCTTTGAGAGAC
Organism: Lutra lutra; assembly: GCF_902655055.1. Lineage (NCBI taxonomy): Eukaryota > Metazoa > Chordata > Mammalia > Carnivora > Mustelidae > Lutra > Lutra lutra. The sequence goes on from NC_062285.1 coordinate 99,530,789, forward strand.
CTCGTCACTTTATCATTTTTCTTGTAAATTTCTGCCTTTTAGTATTTAAATATATGATACTTGTGAAAATTATGATTGTATTAGAATTATATATTAAATAATAATGATAATGACTTCTACTAAACTGATTCCAGAATTATTTTTCTCATGAAAGTGGTTTTCTTACTAGAGAGAAATTTCTAATTTTTAAAAATTTTATATCAATTTCAATAACGTTTTTGAACCACATGTGATCATTTTAGCAGGATATAAAATATTTTAAGCATATAGTTCTTATTAAGAGATAATATTTTATTTTTACACTAATATTTTTTAAATAATGTAAATTAACTAGCACTTTTTTATTGTTTTGTATTTTCACTGGTGCTTCAACTTTAAAAAATTGCTTCCTACAAGTGGTAATGAGGGGTAAATTTTCAGACAGTAAGCAAGGACTGAACTATAGGACTGTTATTAAAATTAATGAGTGTCATTGTTAGAACACAGTAAATCTATACCATTAATGTTCTCTAATTGTTAATCATCATTAAGGAGTTAGAACATCATTATCATTATTTTTTTCCTAAGTTTTATTTGAACATTATCAGCGTTAAAGAAAATCAAGGAAAGGTTAAGGTCTTATATTTCTGAGCTGGGGAACCAGGATTAATTAAATATTTCCATATTAATAGTGTATCTTCAGAATTTTGTGACCCTGGGAGTTGAAGGATAAATGGAGAGATTGAGAGCTATGGAGCTAGTAGAGAAAGCTACTTCCCTTCCTAACCTCTGCTTCTGGAGGTTCAATGATTTGTCTGCAAGTTAGTGTCCCACAGGACAAGAATTACCTGTTATTTTAATATATAGTTATTGGCCAATCTCAAAAGGAGTTTAACGTGTTTTAATTCTAAGAATTGAAAATTTCCTCAAATAAATCCAGAACTCCTTGTGGGCACAAATTCTCAACTAAGTTGATCATATCGTCATAGGGCTAGCATTTTTTTTACACGCCGTGGCTAGGCACATTTGTTTATCTTCATCCTTCATTTCCTGACGTTCTCATTAGCCCCCTTAGGAAAGAAAAATAAAGTCCCACAAGTTTAACTAACATGCCTGACTCCCTAAACGTGATTTCAAATGGGTACAGCTCTCTTCTTTTTCAAGATACTAATCCTATTTTTATACAATGAATTATATAGTTGAAGTCCTTTTTCTATCTCACTGGTAATAAAAAGTATTTTTACCTTCCACATTTCATCTACAATGCCACGGAGTGGCTTTTAACTCTAATTTGGAATAGAGTATAATATTCTGAGAGGCAGGAAAATATCACTTTAATCACAAAGAATTAGATTAGATATTTCATTTCATCCTAAGTAAAGATGAATATTTTACTAAGATTCGAGAAGGAGAAAATGCATGACACACAGACAAGTTGTGTCCTTCTCTCTGCCTTTCTATCATTCACCATTGTTGCCAGAAATCATTTCTTTGACATGCTAAGAGCAGTTGTGATTGAATTTAGGGGAAATATGGGTGATTGTTATCATTACTAAATGAAAAAGACTTTTTCTCCTGTGATTCAATAGAAAAATGTGTAAAGAAAAGCAAACAAAATGCTTGTCACATTTTGTGCAATCTACATAAGACAGATGATGGGACATTTCTCGAACTGATGGCTGAGTAAATCACCTCATTTTCATTGTTTCCACAGTGTTGACCAACGTGCTGCCAGCCGGGCTTCCCACTTGTGATTTAAACACATGAGTCAGAATGACTTTGGAGGGTTGTGATACTCACGGATTTATGGGGCACTTGTATGTGGGATTCTCATCACTGTACAGCAACCCTGTCGTTTCTGTGACAGAGCCTGTTTGACTGGTTTTGGATTTATGATAGAAATAATTCAGAACAGAGTAATAATTTTCCCTTGGCAATTACACTACCATTTGGTACTTTGTCCCTAAGGGGAAAATGAATGCGCTGGGATCTATCCATGAGTTTAGTAGCTCCGTGTAAGGAACAAATCAAGGTCAGAATACAAATGCAGAATATATGGTTGCCAAATTCTCATTCTGGTTCTTCAGCCTGAAGGCTCTCCACATTTCTGTGGACCTTTACAGTTCACAAAATATGCTTCCATTTCTTGTCTTTTAGCTTTCACAGCAACTCCAGGAGGTAAATACCATTTCTCTTGTTTTGTAAGGAAGGAAACCGAGACCAGAAATGTTGCCTTCCTTGAGTTTGTTATTCAGCAAATATTTTTAATTTTTTTTTTCAGTTAGGCTCCATTCCTAATGGGGGGCCTAAACGCTCAATCCTGAGACTGAGTCGCTCCCCCTACAGACTGAGCCACCAGACACCCCTTCAGCAAATATTTTTAAACACAGACAATAAGAAGGCTTTCTGATGCACACTGGGGATACACAGATAAGACTTAGTCCCTTCTTTGTTTCTTTTAAAAAAACTATTATGAATAATTTCAAATATACACAAAAGCCTCAGTAGAAGGGTGTATCCTTTGCTCTGCCTCAGCCATGATTAACTCGTGGTCAGTCTTACTTCACCCACATCTCCATCCAACCTTGCATACCATTTTATTTATTTAAAAATTTTACTTATTTATTTGACACAGAAAGAGATCACAAGTAGGCAGGCAGAGAAAGGGGGGGAGGCAGGCTCCCTGCTGAGCAGAGAGCCCCATGCGGGGCTCAATCCAAGGACCCTGAGATCATGACCTGAGCCAAAGGCCTCAGAGGCTTAACCCACTGAGCCACCCAGGTGCCCCCCTTTCATACCATTTTGAAATGAATTCCAGACATTTCATCCTTTCATAAAATAATTTTCACTATATGGCTCTTAAAAGTGAACATTATTAAAGATGGTGACCTAAAATGAACATTTCCTCAATAATATAAAAATCCAGGAAGTATTTAAATTTTAATGGTCTTAAAAGTGGCATGTATCTTTTTTTCTTTTTTTACACTTTGTTTGAATTAGGAGCCAAATGATATTACTGCTCTGTGACTAGTTGATGTTATCTTTTCACACTCTTTTAAACTATTGATTTTCCCCTTCGTCTTAAAAAAAAATTTCCAAGTTATTTGGCGAGGAACGAGGTGGTTTGTCCTACACGATTCCCACTGTCTAGACTTTGCTGACTGCCTCCTCACTGTGTACCTTTCTATGTTCCTCTGTCCTCTCTCTGACCTGTAAATTGGTCATCAAATCCGGGGCCTTGATCCATTACAGGTTCAGCTTTTTGGTAGTTTGCATCACAGTTGATTCTCAATGAACACATAAAAGAAATAGTTGTCTTTTTATGACATTTGCAGCGATTACTGTTCAATGCCTAAATCTGTTGATTTACTAGAGGTTGCAAAATGATGATTCCCTGGTTCTTCTTCTATTCAGAAACAAAATAGTTCTCTCTCTTTTTTTTTAAAGATTTTATTTATTTATTTGACAGAGAGATCACAAGCAGGCAGAGAGGCAGGCAGAGAGAAAGGAGGAAGCAGGCTCCCTGCTGAGCAGAGAGCCCGATGCGGGGCTCGATCCGAGGACTCTGAGATCATGACCCGAGCCGAAGGCAGCAGCTTAACCCACTGAGCCACCCAGACGCCCCCAAAATAGTTCTCTTAAGAGAAACTTGCTCTCATGTACTGTTCAGTGACCCAGTGATATAGTTCTTCAGGAAAGGCAGGATAAATGCTGAATGATTCCCTGTCGTTTTCAGTTTCAAAAATAATGAGTCAATTCTCTAGCATGCTCCATAGTGACCAATTATTTTGCTTTGTTTTGTTTTTAGTCAAGTACCATTTTATCCTATGCGTTTGAGTATATTTGATAAGTTTAATTCCATGGCAGTTTTCATTCTTACTCGTACTCAAGATGTCCTAACTTTGGCCAGGAGCTTCTTCAAGCTGATTGCAGAGCCCAGATCTAATGGGTTGCTGTCACTTTGTACTTCTTAGATCTCCTTTATGACTTTTGGTGGCTCTTCTAGAACCTTTCCACCTGGGTCATTACTGACTTCTGCATGGCTAGATTATACTCTCAAAAGTGTTTTTCTTTTATTTTTTTGAATGCATCCATTTGGGACTGAATCTTCCTGCTTAATTATTTACCTTTGTGTCATTCTAAAATTCAGACCTTAGCTGTGCGTTTAGAAAATTATGTACGGAATTATTATGGCCGCATATATGTAACGATACTTCTATGAATAGACTGGCAGAGGGACTGGCTTAGTTTTGAGAGTTCTCATTGAGGTTTTTAATTGAAGCACACTATCGAGACCCAAGAGTCTGCCCTACAGTTATATCCAGAAAGTGATTTCCCCCATACTCCGTATGCCAGTGTTCAAGTCTTCATTCTTTCCTGCTCAGCCTGTGTCTAGGAGCCTCACACCACGTTGCAAATAGCCTCAATTTCTCTTTCTTGCAAGACTTTGAGATGGAAACTACCTTCTGTATTTTGAAATATTTCCTTTTATTTGAATTAAAGATCATAAGTGTAGATGATTACCCCTCCCTTTCTTTTGTAGACCACATCCTAGTACTCTGTTGCTTTCCTGCATCGGCAATATCTCTGAAAGCAGTATGTTGTTGCAGTGCATGCTCTTTATGGCTGATAAAGTGCCACTGGATGGCGTCAGGCCTTCCAGGCCAGAGTGTGGGCTGAGAGTGTTCTTGTCTTATGGAGATTAGAACCCAGGGAATTAAAGGCAGTAGTGACTAAAGTGGTTTTGCCAGAAGTGGCCCCAAATGACCAAAATCTAAAAGCTAATCAACAGTAAGTCCACTAAACCCTCCATTTCAAAGTTGCAGCCACAGACCATACTACTCTCTCCTTCCCCATAGGTTCTATTATGTTTCCTTATAAGGCCTCCAAAGATTACTCCACTAGATGTCCCTTATATTCCTCTTCTCCTTTTCTCCTTTTTACTAGAAGATGGGAGAGGGAATACAAGATGACTTGCTGGGCCTTTTTGGTATAGTGATAAAAATATTGGTGCTGGAAGACTGGGTTCAAATACCAGTACCACCCTTATTTGCAATATGATCCTGGAGAGGTGAGGTAGCATTTTGAGCTTCAATTTTGATCTGTAAAATGGGGCTAGTGATATTGCTAAGCTCAGAAGATTGTCACGAGGATTTCATAACATAACGTATTGTTATATATTCTCTCTATATAACATTATATAATATAATGTATAATATTATATATAATATATATAATATGTAATGTATAATATATGCACTTGGCACAGGGTCTGGCGTAACAGGGAGTGCTAAATCAGTGTTGGTCACCACAGGGATTATCTATGTCTTTTTCTTTTACCTAGACCAATTGCTGATTGATGAAGCCTGAGAATGTGAACTTAGATTTGCCAAGAATCATAATGTGCACAAAGATGTTCATAGCTCTGTTATGTGTACCCCAGGTACTCAACAATAGTGAACTCCATCTATCTTTCCAACAAAATATTTCCAAAGTAATTATGAGGAATCCCTAATAATATGGAAAACTATTATAAAAAATTATGTAAACTTAAATGTATAGTATAGTAAAATCTATACAAAAAGCAAAACTTTTGATATATCAGATAAGAGGGCATATAACCAGTTATTTTTTAAAGATTTTATTCATTTATTTGACAAACAGAGATCACAAGTAGGCAGAGAGGCCGGCAGAGAGAGGAGGAAGCAGGCTCCCCCCTGAGCAGAGAGCCTAATGCGGGGCTCGATCCCAGGATCAGGACCTGAACTGAAGGCAGAGGCTTAACCCACTGAGCCCACCCAGGTGCCCCTAACCAGTTATTTTTTTAAAGCTTTTTTTTTTTTTTAAGTTTTTTATTTAAGTAATCTCTGCACCCAATGTGGGGCTCAAACTCAAAACCCCAAGATCAAGAGTCACATGCTCTTCCAATTAAGACAGCCAGACGCCCCCTAAGTGGTTTGGTTTCAGTGATATTTTTCTTTTTTCTAGTTTCCTATTATTCACACATATCTCTAAAAAGCAGCCAAATAGGAAGTATGAAATACCGTCGATTAGGTTGATGATTTGATATCCTAATGTCAGTAAAATCCTACTGGATTTTTAAATTCTTTTTACTCCTGTGTGACTATGGAGAATATTGGAAAATGTCACTATCTAGTAAGCAAAATTCCATACCAAATTTAAGCATTGTATTTTCTTTTTTTTTTTTTCTACTTTTTTAGATTTTTTTTTTATTAACATATAATGTATTATTAGTCCCAGGGATAAGCATTGTATTTTCAATGGAAATAATAAGCTATGTGGATTATTTTCCTGGTGGTCTTTCAGGCTGCTTTCCCTATTTAAATTCTGGAATAATTCTGCTAATTAACCCAGAGTGGAATGTGCAGCTTCTTATATATAAAATATATACTCTTTTAAAATGTGTTCATTGCCTAAACAATGTCACAGTTCCATATCATCATTGCTGTTTTTTTTTTGTTTTCTGTTTTTGTTTTTGTTTTTAGCAATTGAGTAACAATAAATAATACATAGATAAACTTTGGGAATATTTCCTTTTCCTGATACCTGCATAAGCTACTGTTTCTAAAACAAATCTCATGTGAAGCCTACCTCAAAAAATCATTGTCTGGTTTCATGTCAGTAACTTCACTCACTAGGTATGTTTTTCTCATAAGCATAGCCTGTATAGTGGGAAAGGGAGAGGGTCACCTAGGAGATCATGTTTCACTCTTTTCTCGTCTGGGTGTACCACATGGCATGTTTGGGTTTCCTCTCTACTGCAGCTAGAGTCACCCTTTCAGAGCATAAATCAGATCAAACGCTTGCTGTAGAATTCCATCACCCGTAGAAAAGCAAGCCCAAGCCCGTCTTATTTAAGTGCCTTCTAGCACCACCAACCTCTGCAACCTCCTAGTATCTAGCCTACTCTTCTGCGGCTCACTCCACGCCAGCCATAAAAACCTCCTTGTGATTCTGCCAATGTCCCCAATTTATTCCTGGTCTAGGACTTTGGACCTTGCTGTTTCCCAGGGGGCCTGAATTCCTCCCCCGCTGGATCTGCTCTCTCATGTCACGCAGGCAGGTGTCCTCACCGATGCCTGGCCTAAGCATCCTCTTTAAATCATTTCCCATAATCCTCTGATCCTTACTATTGCTCACTTGCCCTGTTAGCACCTGGGCTTTGATTATGTATTTCTTCATGTACTAGACTTAACGTGATGAGAGCTATGATAGTGATGTGTAAACAGATGTTAAAGGAAAGGAGACTGAAAGCATTTAACTCTAGTTCAAAGTGGTATTTAGGGAGGCAGTCTCATGTGGTGGCATCAGTGAGAGCTTTCTTGTCAGTCTTGGTTTTCAATTCCAGCTCTCTCACTTACTAGCCAAGTCAGCTTGGCAAGCTGCTTATCTTCTTTAAACTGTAGCTTCTTCATTTAAAAAAAAAAAAAAAAGAAGAAGAAGTTTGAGGGGCTACAGAATAGCACTGATTCTGAGGATAGTAAACTAAAACAAACTTAGACCATCATTCCATAACACCATACCATATGGTAAATCCTTAATATACAAGAGCTTAAAATAAGTTGATCATTTTCCTTTAAAAAATAATTCATTTCAGCCATAAAGCTAAGGATGTTTTCCTTTTCAGGTGAATAGCTAACATCTATTAACTCTTCCAATTAATAACCAAACATTGATTCTGCTTTTTAACATTACTGAGTACCCAGAGGATCCCTGTATTTAGATGATGGCTGATTTCTTGAGAAATTATACTTGGAAATAAAGAAACAAGTGTGTTTGCAGAGAAGAAAGGCTGATTGTGGTGGTGGTAGGGGGGACCATACAAGTTGCAAAAAATTATTTCTGGATGTTTTATTTTTAATCTTCAAATTTTTACTGAAAAAGGGACCCTAGAGATCATGTAGTTCATCCTTGTCCATTTACTGATTAGGAGAAAGAGATTTCAAAACCCATGATCAATTTACTTAAAGACATGGTATAAAATAATGCTGTTGCTTCCAGGAAAGTAATCTACTAATCAGGGACAAAAAAACAAACAAAAAAAAAAAACAAAAAAAAACAGAGGTGTTTATACAATGCTTCCGCTTTCTCTCTGGCTATAAAGCTATTTCATTTGGATATAGATTAACTGATGCAAATCTCTTCAGCTAGATTGCAGTGGCCTTCTTATCTTCTATCATGTATACCATTAATAAACAAGATGACTAAAAATAGTATAAATATCACTCTAATAGACTTTCCTCATCCTGTTGGTATCTTTTAACCTTAAAAAATGCTTAATTTAAAAAATACATATATGGGGCGCCTGGGTGGCTCAGTGGGTTAAAGCCTCTGCCTTCGGCTCAGCTCGTGATCCCAGGGTCCTGGGATCGAGCCCCACATCGGGCTCTCTGCTCAGCAGGGAGCCTGCTTCCCTTCCTCTCTGTCTCTGTCTGCCTCTCTGCCTACTTGTGATCTCTGTCAAATAAATAAATAAAATCTTTAAAAAAAATACATATGTGTATATTAAAGTTTATTATGCTTGTAAAGTGCTCCTGTTTTTAAGAACAATGACATTTTTGCCATAATATAATTTGGTGTAAAATAAAACATTTATTGAGTACCTATTTTGTACTAGAGTCTGCATGAGGCTATGGGGATACAAAGATAGGCAAAGCATGCTTCATTTTTTTAAGGAGGTAAGCCCAGTGAGTGAGAAAGACCATCTTATGATAAAATTATGATTAATATCATGATAACTATTACAAAGATTACTGTTATCAAGGTATTCTGTGAGCCCAGAAAAGAAATGCCTAAGTCAGTGTGGAAGAAGGCTTTCTGGAAGAGAAGGAACAGGAAAAGGGGGGTGCTGTGAGAATTCTTTGTTGTGTAACTTTTTGCAGTTCTGATTTCATGGGGCTACAAATAACTAATTTCCTTTCCATCTCTGCCGACAACATTTCTCCAATGCCTGAATCATAGCTTTCGTTTCATCTGTGACCTGACCAAATAGACTGTTGGTTGACAAAGATACCTCCCATGTGTTTTTCCTTTTTGAGTCTATGGTACTTTGAGGACTACTGGAGTTTCCAGTCTCGGCCATGGGATCTTCCCACAATGAACACATAAAAGCCCTTTCCAATGATTAACAAAAGATAATAGATAGAATAGTAAACTTTTTAATTAAGCATGTCAGCAATTGCTTTAAAAATCTGTGCCCTAAAAGAGAGATATAGTGTCTCTTAGACATATTGTGAAAGATGTAGTACATAATTTATTGGTTTTAAATGAATATTCCACTAGTGAAACCTGGAAGCAGGATGTTCTGAAGAGTCTGATTGTGCTTTTTATTTTTTTCCAAGTATCAAGCACCCAGAAGCCAAATGCTTTGCAAGGAAATTCACATAAAATAAGTTATTTGTGTGCAAGCCACCCATCTCAGTAGATTTAAGAATTAACATTCACAGAATTCAGAGCAGTTTTTAAAAAGTAGTTTTGCATCTTAGGTGAAAACAAAGCCAGCTAAGATCAGTGCATTTCAATATCAGCTAATATTGTCTGGTTTTAATCTTCTTATTATTAAAAAAATACTCTCTTGTATGCCTAAAGATATATTTCATTGCAAGCTCCAGTAAATCAAAGAAGGAGAAGAGGGTATGTGTGCGTTTAAGGAGGGGAAGTGGGAAGAGGAACTATATATATAGGTGCATAAGGGCAACCTTCATCTATTTTTAACCTTCCTCATTTCCCCATCATATTTCCTTTGATTCCTAAATTATTTCTTTTTTAAAAAATATTTATTTACTTAAGAGAGAAAGAGTGTGCACCTTGGGAAGTGGCAGAGGGAGAGGGAGAGAGAGAATCTCCGGCAGACTCCCCGCTGAATGAAGAGACCAACGTGGGGCTCCATCCCACAACCCATGAGATCATGACCTGAACCGAAATCATGAGTTAGACACTTAACTGACTGTGCCTCCCAGGCACCCCCCTAAATTATTTCTTATGCCAACCTATACCCCAGTACCGAAGATAGATATCATCTACAGCCTCTACCTAAAATATTAATCAAACACACTTAGTTGTATGTGAAATATTCTTTAAATTTGCTCTTTTTTCTCCTATTTTGTTAGCAGCATTTCTCTGTGATGATGCAAATCTAGGACAACTGCCTTTTGGCATCAGGACCCTAAATGTGCTCCCTACTGGGCTGATTACTTGAAGCTAATGTAGTGTTCCATTCATTGGATTCCACACACTTCCCCCATATTGATTGCATTATCAGTAGTAGTAATCACAGATATCATTACCAGCTAATTACACAAACACATATCTAAACTAGGTAACTTATTCAGCAACATTATCTCTTACAAGTCTTAATTTTGTAATGAAGCTGATCATCTTGTCCAATTGAGTGTAGCTACATATTTTGATCTAGTAGGTTAAATGTGAGTGTATTGAATTATGTAGTAGGTAATTACTTATGTATGTTTGTAACAACTCAAATGAGAGAAATTTGAATGTAATCTGTTTCTTATTTTATTTGAGGGCTGCATTAGAGAAGGTTAACTGCTTTAAAAAAAATAGACCCAAGTATGTATTTGGATCAAACACAATAGAAGTGGGTTTTTTTTTTTTTTTTTCTCCTGCTCACATAACAGAACTGGTGTGAGAACTAGTACATAGGCATGCAGTCATCCAGACACCCAGGTGGGTTTCTGACATATTCAGTACAAGATTTCCAAGGTCACCCTGAATGATTCACTTCAGGGAAAATGAGTATTGAGGAGCTAATGGACGAGGTCTAACCTTGGCAGTGATGAGCATTCACATGACCATACCTAAATACCAAAAAAATGGGTATTATAATCTATCCCAGAAAGTAGAGGAAAGCATGGACTTTTGGTGAACAGTTAGCAATTTTTTCCATAAGGACTCAAAACAGAACTTGCTTGCTTTCCCTATTTAATGAATACTTTCCTTGGCTTGTCATTATTTGGAACTTCTGTCATTATTTGGAAGTAGGACTCTGGAGATGGGCATCCAGATTTGCCACTATGAGCTAGGTGATTCTGGCAGGGTACTCAATCTTGAGACATATTTCTCTTTATCTAAAGAATGAGCAAAATATTCTCTGTGCTATTTACCTCATAAATTGCTTTTTTTTTTTTTTTTACACTCTGTCAGATATCTTCTAAAAAACCTAGATCCAAGCCCTGCCTCTCAGACTTAGACATATTGAACAACTGAAGAATGGGGAATGAAAGAAATTACAACTTTTTTTTTTCAAAATTTTGAACAAATAAAGTATGACCGTATTATTGTAATACTTGTTGCAGTTTAAATTGTACACAAGAAGGTTAGGATAAAAGGTTTTGGGGCTTAAAAAAGAGGTCTTTTTCACACTTCTTATTTTGTAGATAAGGAATGTGAAGCTTGGCAAGATGAATTTGCTTAACTCTATGGGAAACAATAGTAGTTCCCAGCTCTTTCTCAAACCCAAGTCTCTTCCATAACATTATTTGTCATCTTCTTTAGTCATATCTCCTACAAAGCACAAGTCATTGAATTATGCCATGAGTGAACTAAAATCATTAGAGTGACACACATCTGTGTTTTAAAAACGTCTTCAGAATTGGTTTTTCTTTTTTTTTTTTTTTTTAAAGATTTTATTTATTTATTTGAGAGAGAATGAGTGAGAGAGAGCATGAGAGAGGAGAAGGTCGGAGGGAGAAGCAGACTCCCCAAGGAGCTGGGAGCCCTATGCGGGACTTGATCCTGGAAATCCAGGATCATGACCTGAGCTGAAGACAGTCGCTCAACCAACTGAGCCACCCAGGCGCCCCCAGAATTGGTTTTTCTTACAGAAATCTGAACATGGCCACAAGTTTACCATAGAGTAACTTTTGCTTGTCAGACTGTGTAAGAATTAGATAATCTGGCAAACTTATTTTAGGTGAAGACGAGACAGAGCTTTGCTCCCTGCCTGTCCACCTCTACCAAGGACAAAATAAAAGGTCCATCTAATTTTGTGATGTTACAAAAGAACATCAGTGCGAAAGGTAGATAAAGGAGATAAGCAGGCTTTGGTTGCTTTCATATTTAGCTGGTTCCCATGTTAGAAGTCTGCATTCAGTTGATCATTCTTGTAAAATAAAAAAAAAAAAAATCCAGCAAAACACATAGTGTCACAATGTGTATGCATCAGGGACATCGAGGCTAAGACAGACTACCTTTTAATGTACTGTGGATTGTCGTTTATAATGCTTTGATTTGCAAGGATTTTATATGCAGTTTCCTGGAGAGTAGAGATATACACTTCTTTTAGGATCCTTTTTGGACATACCCTCTTTAAATATGTGCAGTGCGTGTTCAGATCATTTTTTAAAAAGCTACAGTTTCATATTCTCCAAGGAATCTGACATTGGTCCCCAAGGTGACACAGCATCTATTTTGAAAGAAAAATAATACATGGGAAGAGCCGGTTCTTTCAACTTGTTTGGAATTTGGACTCTATTAAAATCTAACTGAGATTTTCATAGGTGTTTTGGAAACCATTTCTTTCGAGCTGTTCAAATTGTAGTATGACACAGATACAGTCACAACTGTAAGTTGCCTCTTTAGTTTGATTGTTTTTTTGAAAACAATGTGTAGTAAATATTATTACACAGAACTACATGAAGAGCAAAGAGAATGCATTGAGAAACGGAAATTGCATTTCAGTAATCAATTATTTTCAATTACATGTGACCTCGGAAGAGTTTCTGTGAAGGAAAATACCTAGAGTCGATTTTATTCAAATTCCGGAATTCTTTCCTTTTAAAAAAATATGCATTCTGATATTTTTGTGTATGTGAATTTTTAACTCTCTAACTCTGTATGTATTAAGGCACATGGCATCCTAAGTAGGACTATATTTAAAAAGTGAGTAATTTTATTTTTATAGCACTGAGTATGACTTCTTTATACTGTGATGAATCTTGCTTTCTGCCTTTTATTTGCATAAGTAAAATCTTCGCTTTTGCATCATCATGTATATTTTCTGCATATAATTAACATGAACTTTTTTGACTGTGCAGAGCTGGCTACTTGCCTCAGCATATCCCCCTGGAGATTATCAGATACCTGTCTGAGGAGAAGGATTTTCTTCCTTGGCATGCTGCCAGTCGAGCTCTTTATCCCCTTGATAAATTACTGGACCGCATGGAGAAATACAATGTCTTCAATGTAAAAAGACCTATTTTCTTCTTTCTTATTTTCAGATGATGAACTGTTTCCTCATTATCCACTTTATGCAACTGATCCAGAGTTATTTGTGTTTCTTCTTCTAATTTGTATTATCATTTTTGTCCTGATTTTCTGTGCAACGCTGATGACAATTACTTGAAGAAGAAATGGAATCTGAGCTACTTTTTATTCTGGCCTAAAAGTGTCAATTAAGCTTAAATGCCTCAGAATTTGAGAACAAATATACATGGCAAATCCTTAAAGTTCAAACTTACTTTCCAAGAGTTAAAGGGCTCTGTGTTCACAAAGGACTTAACCTGGGTGGAGGGATCCCAAAGATCTTAACAGAATATAGACAGTTTCAGTAAAGATTCTTAGTCATTATTTTTATCCAAAAGGGCATAGTGAATTCAATTCACTTCCTTAATTAACAAGGATAAGATCAACATTGAGGCGAGAGCCCATTCATAATTGGGTCCAAGGGGATACAGGAGAGCAAACAGTAGATAATCCAAATAGACACAAAGACATGACAAACATTCCAAAATGTTACCTGACCAGATTTCCTAAGCTGAAGTCTGGTAAACCAACACTGCATGGCGGACACCACCTAATCTAATTTAATAACCATTTTGAATAAGATTAAGATTAAGTATGGCTAATGAGCTTCTGATTCCTAAATTTCTTATCACCAGTGAGGCTTTGCATAGGAGACTATGTCTCTTTGCCTTCTATTACCTTTGAGCCCTATTTGGCTCCCCTCAGTTATTTTAGGAGTCTGCCCTGTGTTTTATAAAATCCTCCTATGTCTTATGACCCATGGGCTCTGCTAATTAACCTCCACATTTGGAATTACTCGAGACTAGATTGCCATGACATGAAATATGTTTCTGGCCCCCTCTACATTGTCTGATGACCATCAGAGTTGCTTCTTGTTTCCTTATTCCAAGTCTGCATGCCAATACCTCTGTTTTCATATATTTTTTAAAACTGGAATGATCCTGGCTTGACTGTTCGTTGTCATTAGTTTGGTCTAATCCCTGACAACGACATGCAAAAAAATGGGTCGTTATAGTTCTGGTATAACTTTTATTGGCTAGAGAAAGACTTACCACACTTCTCTTTTCTCCTTAACAGAGATACTGCCATGTTAAGCTTCTGTAAAAGTAAAATACATTTTTGTATATATTTGTACTTTGGAATAGTATTTCATGTCAGACACCTCAATTTCAGTAAAAGTTAAGAATTGCTTTTACTGTAATTTCGATGCTTTCATTTCTTTGACAAAATTCAAGGGCCACATTAAAGTGAGGAGAACATATTTTATATCACTGCTAATATTTAAATATATCATTAGCTCAATGGATTTTGACTTTGAAATGCCATATTTTTTACTGAAGAGTGTTCTGTGTATCTCAGATTCAACAGTGCTAGGCTATCGGCTGGGCTTACATCACAGCTTTTCTTTAAATGTGCTCTGTTGACATGAACTGCATAAATGTTAGGTGCTTATTTTCCACAAGCTATGTCTACATACATTTGTATATTTGTGTGCATTTGGGTGTCATTGTCACTGTTCCTCAGTGTCCTTGTTTCGCTACCAAAATTTTCATCTAAAATATTGAATAGTGCAAATTACTTAATCATTCAATAGGAAGTAAAGAGTAGACTTCTACCATTGCAACTGTATTTTATCCTTATTTTCTATATTTGAAATACTGAGCTGGATAAAATTAGAGCCTTTACCATGGCCATCTTTTTACTGGTATTTTAAAGTAGGTGCATTTAGAAAATATTTTAATCGTATTATGTAACTGTAATTATCATCATGGAGAGGTTTGAAACTGACATCCTCTTTATTTCCCCTAACCCCCATTTAGGAATATATTTTAAAGCAAGTTGCAACCACGTACATCAAGCTTGGATGGCCAAAAAACAATTTTAATGGATCTCTTGTTCAAGCATCCTACCAACATGAGTACTGTTTTATTTTCTTATTTGCCTCTTTTCCCCCAGAGCTGTACAATAACATACAACTAGTACCATTGCGACTTCAGCAGCATGAGATGATCTTTCTTTCATTCTGCATCTTTCATTTCCCTTTGCTGGGAGGCCTGCAGATGGATAGCACAGTTTCCCCTACCTGGTACTGAGAACAAAAGCATATCCTTGCCATGCTTCAATGTAAGATCTGCTGTTACTGGTAAAAGGGATATTTGAACCCAGCGCCACCTCCCCCGCCCCTGCCCGACTGTATTACTGTTCCAGAGAAGACTTGTGACTTGTATTATCCTGAACTTCTCCTCTGCCTAACCATCTCCTCCTCAGCAAAATAGGATTTCTGTATCTGGAAATTATTTTTGTGCTGATTATTTACTTATCTACTGCTTATGCAATGAGGAACCCTTCCTCTCCAGATAGTAACACTGCTTTTTCGTTGTTTTTCCTTTTGATGGTACCTAGAGAACTCCGGAGAGAAGTTATAATGCTGGCGTGCAGTTTTGGCAACAAACACTGTCACCAACAGGCATCGACACTTATTTCAGATTGGATTTCCAGCAACAGGAACAGGTAAGTGGAACCAAATCCTGTATTTCTGATATGATTTAATACTGCTTTCAGATTCTCAGTTGATGCATTGCATTTATCAACGGGAGGAAAACAAGACAAGGAGAAAACACTGTGAAACTGTGTTTCAGGTTCATCGCTTACGAGGCGATCACATAAAAGCCACAATAGACTTTCCTCTGGAGTGTTTTGTAGAGTTTTAAATTAACTTTCTTAATCTAGGCTCTTATTCTTCATACATAGGGTGCCAGCTTATTTTGAATTTGGGTAGCTTGCTATTCCATTAGAATAAAATAATTTTATGTAGGCCAGATTCTAAGGTTCTTTATAAAGGTTGTGGTATTTATTTATAAAACAACTGCAAGCGTATGATACAGTAAAACAGTATAACGTATGTTAATATTAAAAACCAAAAACCAAAAAGGTTATAGAAAAAAACTACTCTTTTAGTGACCCTTGACAGAGACCTTAAACTTGTATCTTATCTTGGAATTTCACAATACAGGATTTTAATACATAATGTCATGTTAAAATTGTTTAATAGAATTACCTTTGATAAAAATATTATACTAAATGTCACTTGTTAATGTTAATGATGTTTTAATATTGAATATTAGGCATAAAAAATTGAAGATCATGATCTTTTCACTACAGTTTTTTAAACCTTCTTAGGTATTTTTATATTTCCAAAGACCTTTATGTTCCATTTCTTATTACACTTTGGGCAACTTAGAATCACTCCTCCCAGTCTTTGGCCCCTGTGTTAAGGCAAGCCTGATGGGAAAGTTGAGGAGCTGCGGGACAGTTTATTCAGATGGTGCTAGTTCGCGTGCCTGCATGTAACCGTCGGCTTGTCCCCAGCTGAGTGGCTGGGATGACTCACGGGAAACAGAGAAAGGGACTTGTTCTAGGCAAATATAGAGAACCACAGAGAGTGTAATTTGTTCCTACTTAAGTAACAAATTGATTGTTGTCTGGTCAAAAGTTACTTAGGTTTAAATGTAGTAGTTAACTGACTCCAGAGCAAAGCACAGCTATCCTGCTTCACAAATCTGTGAGAGATCTTTCACTGCATTGCTAAGTAATTTGTCACCTTTTTAACCATTGTCCAGTTTGCTCTTTAAGTTAACCGTTTCTGGGTTTACCCTGAGCTTAGAAGGAAAATATTTTATCACTATCCTCTCTAAGTTGATCCATTATGTACTCAAAGACAGCAGTTAAATTTGTCACAGGTCTTTTCTAGAACTAAAAGTGTTCTCAGTTATTAACTTTTACCAATGATTATCCTTTTTGCTAAGTCTTCTGAGACCTATTACATCAAACTTGAAAATGTTATAATAAAAGCTTTGTTTTCCTTTTTTCTACCACCTTCTTCAGTTCTACCACATGTATTTAAGGGATGAACACATAAAAATTTACCCAAAACCAATACACCCCAAATTGTATTAGGATACCTGATCATAAATGCATATGAGAAAAAAAGGTAAAATATATTATTTAAAGATCGTGGTCTCTGCCACTTTGTTTTTTATTTGATTGGTCTTGTGTGTGTTTGATTCCTCTTGCTGCAGACACTTGCCTTTTCTCAGACCTGACAGTTGCTTTTTAGCCCATAAAAGTACAGCTATTGGGAAAATGCTATTTTTTAAATAATTCATTTATTTAACCAAATTTTACTGAGCAATTCTCATTACCAGCTGGTGGCCAGGAAGCAAAGAGAAGAGGGAGAGCTCAAAATTAGAGAATGCATCTCTATAAACAAAGAGTCTGTTCTTTGAAGCAAGAGCTCAGCACATGGCAGTGTGAAGCAAGAAGGGAAGGCTCTGCTTTGGGGGAATCACATTCATCCTCAAGAGGATGAGCAGGATCCTGCTGGGACTAGGAGGGCAGGCGGAGACCTGGGCAGGTGCATGAATACTTAAGTCAGGGGTGGGGAGTGCAGGGGGCGTGGATGGGGTTTCCAGGCAGAGGGAAGGTACACAGATTGATGTTTAGTTGAATGAGTGTAGTAAATTTCGGTCTGTGAATTTGAACAACCCGTCACGTCCAAAATTCCCTTATACATGGAAGTTTATGCATGAGGTATCCGTTCATTTCAGTTTTGATAACTCTGCCACTTATTTATGGCAAGATAACTAAACTTGGGTCCAATACTTGAAGGTTCTTTCATTCTTTCCTTCATCATTTGTATGTTCTCCTCCTTTGCTTTCTTCTGTAACTGGCTAAGTAAACAAACGAAGTGGGAATAACACTGTGTTTCTAAGATTTGCCCAACCAGCCATAGGACGTGTCCCTGCATACACAAGGGACCTCTCGCAGTGAGGGTACAGGGTACTCTCTGAGCTACCTGTGTGTGAGGATCAGAGATTTAACCTGTATTTTTTTTTTCAGTGACAGCTTAATAATAAAACAATGTGTGATCATGTTAGTTGTTTCTGAGATTAACTTTCTTAAATCAAGTCAGTAAAGGGGAGGGGAGGGTTTCTTTTTAAATGTGCCTGAAGCAACACACCAGTCAGTTGCATTTGTTTGCTTGTTTTTTGTCTCACAGGACCCTTAAAAATCATCTCTAAGAAAAGCCTCCCAAGGTAATGCAATAGGATGCTTACAAAATGGTTTGGGAGATGCTCTGTATGTATGCTAATAAATTTAAAGGACAGTGAGTCATGGAAGTTCGCAGGGATTGCAAATCTGGGGTGCTGTGCTTTTTTTTTTTTTAAGGATTTTATTTATTTATTTAATTGACAGAGAGAGAGAGAGAGACAGAGAACGAACACAAGCAGGGGGAGTGGGGGAGGGAGAAGCAGGCTTCCTGCTGAGCAGGGAGCCTGATGGGGCTCTATCCCAGGACGCTTGATGACTGAGCCACCCAGGCGTCTCTGTGCTATTTTACAGCCAGATCTTGATATGCTGGGGAGATAGGTCCAAGGGCCAGGTGGGATTCAGGAGGATCGAATGGATATGAAAGTTGGTATAGGGAAAGGTAATGGAACCAAAAAGTGCATTGCAAAGCTAGAGACAGTAGCAGCAGAGAGAGAAGAACTCAAGAATTCCAGTGAATGATAAATTGAATGAGTCCACATGTTAATATATTCAAATGCTGCAGCGTGTTGAATTTAATGGTGATGTCATGCATCAAAAGGGATGAGCTACATTCTGGTCTTGTTAGGCTGTGATTTGGGGACTGAGTTCAGCAGAACACCACATCTCAGAAAAGAGACAAATTGCCAAGCATTCAGTAGAGAACAATACAAATGATAAAAAAGATCTTGAACACACTAGCTGCAAGAGGAGGTTATGAGACCTGAAAATTTCACTCAAAAAAAAAAAAGACATAGAGAAGATGATAGCCTTTTGTAAGTATAAAAAATGTAATAAAAGGGACAGAAATTGGTTTCTCTCACTGATTAGCACAAATAAACAAGAAATAATAGGCATAAGCTTCACTGAGTAAAATATAGGGATTATAGTATTACTGTAGGTGAATTATTATTTGAAGATTTCGTATTAAAACACTATTGAGATTGTACAATCAACTATACAGAGATCACAATATGGTATAATGGGTTTTTTTTAAATAAACAATTTATTCTGAAATTAAATGTGTGTCAATAGTAACACAGCCTCTTAATTTTGTGATAATGTATTATTTTTCAAATAATGTTAAAAGATACAATTTAAAGCTTTAAGCCAATATGGAACAAAGATTTAAAGTATTTAATTTTTAAAAAGTATTCAGTAGATACAGATATCCATTCCCTAGTAGATTAATTGATAACTGGTATCATCACTCTACTTGAAAAATATCCTGAAACAGTGGGATACCTTCTACATTATGAGAGATCAAAAATGTATATTGCATTGAAATGAATTGGAAATCATTTTGAAAATGGAAAAATTAAGGTCCTTCCATACTAAAAATTTTAAGTAGAGGACCATCTCTGGAACTTGGTGACATACATAACACATAAACTTCACTACTCATGCAATTCATTATAATGTTACTGGTAGTATTGTCTTTAATGATGATCATAATGAAAGATATATTTATTTATTGAGTGGTTGGTACGTTACAGGCATTGGACCAACTGCTTTTAGTGCACGATCTCATCTTTTTTATTTCATTTTTATAGACGACAAATCCAAAACTCTCAAAGGTTATACAATTTGCCAAGATTATGTGACAGCAGGCAGTGGATCTGGGCTTCCTTTCCCAGGCTGCCTGCTCTTCTAACCTGACCGCATGTGACGCTGAGGAGGAATATCAAATTACCATATATTGGTAATATATGTTTGTTCAGAAATGATTTTAAAAAGAAGAAAGGAAAAAGACACCCACCAGAACTTAAATACTCTCTGCACTGAGTACAAGCCATAGTTGAATGCAGGTTGTGCTCACGACATAAGCTCGTGGTTCTCGCATCTGGTCACATGTAAGAATCACTGGGAGGGCCTGTACCCCACCCCCAGAGTTCTGTTTCAGTAGGTTGAATGGGGCCCAAGAATTTGTATTCAAGACAACTTCCCGTGTGATGCTGCTGCTGCTGGTCTGAGGACCACTCTTTGGGAACCACTGATGTAGGGAAAGGCTACTGTCATCAAAGACACCAGTGATCAAAATGCAGCTGGGCCACTCACTGACCTGAGGAAAACCACTTGGTTTCATCATCTGAAAAATGGCAGTCATAAGACTAACCAAACAAGTCATAAGCATTAGACAAAAATGCCTATTTATTATTTGGCTTTTATAGGAAATCATAAACTTGAATCATCTTTGGAGCTGGCCTTCTACTTGTTTTGACCATACAGGTGGGTGCTGGGAGTTTGGAATGGGGGAGTAGGAATAAGTAGAGAATAGAGCAGTACAGAACATGTATAGAATGGCTTCATTATCAGATCTCTGTAAGTCGAGGGGTTATAAGCACGTGACCTGTAACATAGACTATACACAAACTATTACCATAGAGATTGTCAAACAGGAGCATGGGATGTTTACCCTTTTCCTCCTGCTTTAAGAAATACTGCCTGGCTTGGCCTCCAGGCCGATGTTTCTTTTTCCTCCCTCCTCTTCTCCTGCTGGTCATGTCCCCCCATCAGCCATAGCTCATTGTATCTCACAGGTAAAGAGCTCCAGTTCAGCTCCCTTCCTTTGTGTCTCTCTCTGCCCATCAGTGTTCACTTTCCTTCTGTGAGAACACAAAGGAGGACAGACAAAAGGCTCTTTTTGCTATAGTCTGTGTATCTGGTTCAGAAACCTCATGTATTCTTCCCCTAAAAACATGGATCCTAACTTATTATCCATGTTCCCAAGTTATTATGGTCCTATGCCCCCTTGTTCTGTATACTGCTTTTTGTATTCTTCTTACTATGAGCTGTCCTACTATAAATTTTCACAGGCTGAAGTTATACCAGCCAGACCAGCCATTTTCATGCTCAGCTTCCAGCATATGCATTTCTCAGACAAGTGAAGTTAGGGAGTCTTTAGGGAGTAAGGGGAAGGACAGGGCTGCCCATAACTCCCTGGGTTGGTGTGAGGAATTAGGTTTGCTCCTAATTGTAATGGTGATGTCATTAGACATCTAGGTTGTCATTAGACAGCTGTGGCTTTAGATGAGTCTGTGTTTACTCCACTTCCCCCTCCCCCACCCCGCCGTTTCTAAAGCAAGGGCATTACCCCCAAATCTCCAGGGCTTATATTAGATATAACAGTCCAAAATTTCGTACTCCCTGTCCATGAACATAAATCATACAATTTCCTCATGATTTGTCCACTTTTGGTTCTCTTTCAATATTATGCTGCAGTTGCTTGGTTATTATATAGTGTAAAGGGTGTGTTTTCATTTATTCACCTATTCAGTAAGTGTGTATCGAGCAGCTAAGACATGTCAGCGCTGTGCTGGACACTTGGAAGGCAAAGTTCTTTCATTCAACTAGTGCCCGCCCCTGCTACTTACTTGGCATTGAGAATATGTGGTTCATGCCCTGATATACCTTAAAGACTTATGGTGGAAGCAGGGAGAGAGTGTAGGAGGGAAACAGAAATTGTTCAGATAAACACACACCAAAAAATGAAACTCAGAGAAGTGCAACCAAGAAGTCTGGGGTGTTCTGAGAGAATGTCATGGGAATTGGACTAGATCAGAGAGACCAGAGGAAAACTTCCAGCCCTGAGAGCTAGTGGTGAAAATGAAGAGGACATATTTGAGCATGACCGAAGAAGGAAGAGAAAGAGGAGTTAATGATCGCTTGAATATAAATGGTAAAAAAGGAAGGGATTAATGACAGTCCACTAGAATAATCCAGTAGAGCTCAAACGTTTATACATACGAATAGCCAAAGATAACATTTTTCTAGTCTCTATCCAGAACTCTTCATTATACATGTAAATAATTGCAAGGTTTTACCTTTCAGCATATTATAAATAGACATTTTTTTAAAACAAAATTCTTTCAAACCCCTAAATCTATCCAATGGAATTGAAACACCCTAGCTACTTATACCCACCATTGGCCATTTAAAAATATGAATTATGTTCTTCCTTAACTCTCCAATTTTATATTATTCTTTTCTCTTCCCCCAAATTATATTCTAATATATTTTTGCTAAAGAATCCTTTTTGGATCACCCTATCATACTTTTCTGCAATAGGAAATATATACATACAGACACATACACACGTCAGTTCATGTTTCTTCGTGTCATAAAATCTTATGTTAATTTTTTTCAAAATTAAGTTTTCATTACAATGGTTACTTGCATATAATTGATTAACATAATACATAAATTACACAAATACAACTCTTAACATAAATACAAACTCTGGTAAGTAATTTCCAAACATAAAAATTGTTAAATATAAACGTTTAAAATTGAGATTAGCTTTTTTCCCCAACCAGTTTATATAGTCACAGACAAATATTACTTTCAGCTAGAATGAGAAGAGCTTCACCATCAATTCTATTTGATTTTTATGTTAAAGAACTGAGCAACTTTATACATAAAAATAAGTAGACAGGAATGGAAGGTATTTTGTTATAGCAGTGTCACATAGTTCTTTTGTCTTTCCAAGTGTTGTGCCAAAAATTACATAGTAATCTATCACCACAATTTTTAAATTATCACCTGACAACTTGATTAGGCCTTTCTTCAATTCTGATGGAAGCAAAGAATTTTAAAAAATTGAAAACTCATTTTCTAGATATCAACACCAATGTTTAGAATTTTTATTTGATATTGCAGTACAGTGTACTCTCAGAAGATACGAGATGAGTGAATGAGAAATACACCTTTCTCCTGGAAAGTGAGGGAAAATGAGAGAAGGGTTTTTATGAAGAGAGAAGTATCCATCGGAAAGCTTAGATTGTGGAATTTGGTTGTTGTCAAAGTACCCTTTAGATATTCTTTAAGAAGTCTTTCCTTACTCCCAGAGATAGAAATGCCTGTGTCTGGGGGTAAGGAAGGCCGTGACACTAGGGGTGGGTGGAAATGGAAAGAATGAGTGATGGATTAGATGGTTTAGAGAGAGAGTGTAACAAGGAGAGCAAAAGCAAAGAATTGAGAAATCACAATGTTGAATCGTTGGGTATCATCCAGACATGAGTTGTGGCCCTTGAAGCTTAACATTTACAGCGTCTTCTGAAACTTGTTTTATTCCCTCTGCCAATGTTCATATTTTTAAATTTATTATTAATCCTTTTCCCTTGAGTACAAAGAATTGTATCTATTTGAAGATAGAGATCTATCTATAGCTATAAATATCTAAAAACAGTGGATAGTCTAAAAATATGTCTGGACTTTCTTCTTATAAATATGTCCCCAGAAACCTGTACAATTCTTAAAACTTATTTCTCCTTAAAAAAACCCCACTATTTCCATTCTATCTTACCTTACAAAATAGGCAGTTTATATTTTAGTTTCAGAATAGTTTTCTTTTTTTTTTTTTTTTAAAGATTTTATTTATTTATTTGACAGAGAGAGAGATCACAAGTAGACAGAGAGGCAGGCAGAGAGAGGGGAAGGGAAGCAGGCTCCCTGCTGAGCAGAGAGCCTGATGCGGGACTCGATCCCAGGACCCTGAGATCATGACCTGAGCCGAAGGCAGCGGCTTAACCCACTGAGCCACCCAGGCGCCCCAGAATAGTTTTCATGATTTTCTCATACATCTTTAAAAGCTTAACTCAAAGCATTATTTTTCTACGTTAAACCAAACCTGCTTTTACAAGTCATGTATCTCTTTAACTCCTAACACCTGGGCTATAAAACTGTTCTTTTTTTCATCAGAATATCAGAACTTATTTCATTTTTAATTTCTAAGAGTTTAGGAAGGATGCTGTAAAAGGTAGTCCTGTTCTCAGTAGACTATGTTGAGAAACTTAAAACTCGCTGACCTCTACTCTGAGTCATTCACATTTTTACTTGCATGTGAGATAACACAGCATCATGGACTGTCATTTTTTGCCTTATTTTTCACTGTCCACAGTTGGGGCCCTGTTAATAGAGAACTTCAGGCAATCTCTACCCTGAACATTCTTCATAACAGACCCACTGAGGTGAGGGGGAAAATATAGTGAATTGCCTATTGGAATGTTTGTAAGGCTGATTTTTTTTTTTTAAGTACTTGCAGCTAGTTTTCCCTAATGCAAATTGGAGCACACATATTTTTTACTTTTATCATATACTTGGAAAATAAACCTTAAGGGGTAGTCACCTCCCTTCCATTATCTTTCTGCCCTAGGAATTGTATATTTCAGTAGTTTCGGCCAGTCACCTGGTTATGAATGGTTGCCTGTGTAACCCTAGCCCAGGCATTTAAAAGTTGCTCATGAAAATATTTAAAGTAGAGAGTGGTATGGGAACCTCTGGAATAATTCACAATTGTCATCAAAATCATCACTGTCATTAACATCTTATCAATTTATCCCTCTGTAGTTCTTCAAAGCTAAGACATATTTAATACGCTACAGCCTTCCCTCATTGTGACCTATGCAGTGTTCCAGGGCCATGTTCCTCTGTCCACCCTTGGATAATGGGGTATCTGGTTATGAGTCCACTTGGTGTTTAACTTTCAGCTTTATTTCTAAAATAAAATAGTATTGCACATTTCTTCCATAGTAATATATCTCCTTAATCTAACCAAAATTAACTGAGACTCCTACACTACTTGATTCATGTACTAAATACATCTTGAGCCTCTGTCACATTTCAGGCATCATACTAAAAGATACCAGATATCCAATGATGAACAAAAGGACAGTTTCTGCCTTCCTAAAGCTTACCGTCCAGTGGGGTAGATGGAGACTAATCAGAAGTCATACAAACACTTTGAGATTTTAACTGTATTAAGAAGCCAGAAGGGAGATTTCTAAGAAAAGGACAGTTTGACCTGACAGTGAGATTGACACACCTGCAGAGTGACAACTGACTCGGGGCCTACAGGAAAAATACACATTCATCAGGCAGAGCAAGAAAGAAATTGTCCACCCCCCCCCCCAAAAAAAAACAGTGTACCAGAATAGCCTTCTTTCTGAATATCATTTCTCAGGATTAAAGTCTTGGTCCTTTGCAAAGGCATAACTATTTGGGCAGAATCTATACTAACCCAAGGACATCCTTTGGAAGTCTTGCAATTTTTTTTTTCAGCTAATCATGTTTGTTTTGTTTTTATTTGCTGAGAAGAGCAAAAATCCCACTTAATTGATTATGCACCTTCAACAAATAGCATGGAGGACAAGGGGAGATGGAGAGGAGAAGGGAGTTGAGGGAAATTGGAAGGGGAGGTGAACCATGAGAGACTATGGACTCTGAAAAACGATCTGGGAATTTTGGGGGGGTGGGGGGTGGGAGGTTGGGGGCACCAGG
This sequence comes from Lutra lutra, assembly GCF_902655055.1. Lineage (NCBI taxonomy): Eukaryota > Metazoa > Chordata > Mammalia > Carnivora > Mustelidae > Lutra > Lutra lutra. The sequence goes on from NC_062285.1 coordinate 99,556,418, forward strand.
TGGTGGGTATTGTAGAGGGCACGGATTGCATGGAGCACTGGGTGTGGTGCAAAAATAATGAATACTGTTATGCTGAAAAAAATAAAAAAAATTAAAAAAATTAAAAAAAATTAAAAAAAAAATCTTTAGGGAACCGCTCTTCTAAAAGAGTATGCTATCAAACAAAAATGTTTTGGAAAATCTATGTAGAAGAAAGATAATATATGAAGTGTAGTAAGTGTGCTTGCTATCTGAATTTATCCTATTCTGAATTCCTTTGTCAAAGTAGAAATCTCCTTCATAACCAGTGATGCTGTGTGATTTGCCATTTGTGGAAGTAGAGGTCATCTGTTAAGGTTACTCAAGTAATGGCGACACCTGTATGCAGAAGAGGGTTGTAGTAACTCTCTTTTCCAAAGCTCCTCTGGAATCACAGTGAGAGGTCCACTTTTCCTTGCCATTAGGAGAATTCGATACATGCTGGCTTAGTTCAGTCCGTCATGGGATAAATATTTGACTAAATGACCTACTTGAGGCACTAACTAATCTGGATGTATTTTTTTAATTTACTTCTTGGTGTAGCAGAGACTTTGATTGCCTCGAGAGCTAATATAACTTCAGTAAGTGCATATTTCTATTCATTTTCATATAGTCATATTTAGCTTCTAATCTAAATACACTAACGATTTTATATTCTAATTTAAAATGCAGAAATAATCCTACATTTGTGTTCTTTTTCGTGACACTTTTGGCTTTTTCCTGACATTTTACTTTAAAAAAAAATTCTATTACAACCATGCATAGAAGCAAATAGTCAATAGTATTTTTTTAAGGTATTTTAATTTTTACAGAAGCATGCTTTTGAAGGTGACTTGATTTAATTTAACTGTTTTTCTTTTCAGTGTAATTGGTTTTTCCCCCATTTCTGCCAATAGTAATTTTCCTATCATGTTAATATTGTTTGCATGATATTATACCAACTTCAGGCATAACACTGTTGAACTTTTGTGTCATCTATCAAAAGATATGCTTATTGATTAGTTATAGAATAGCTCTATTTTAACCGGCTGACTGTTTGTCACAGTACAAGTGCTAAGTGAATATGGATTTCCATGGGCAACACAGGGAGCAATGTTGATTAACTCACAGTAGTGATCGCTATTATTTACTAAGCCAGACAGGAACACCAATAAAAATATTTGCAGCTTCCAAAACATTCTTACTTACTCACAGATAGTGGATTGTAGTAATGGATTCAGATTCAGGTTTACGGTAACAGTTACCAACCACTATAAAGAAGAAATTTCCCCCACATTTTCCAATGCACTGAGAAGATTCCTTCAGCAACATTAGAAACATAGCCTTTTTGTTTATTTTTCCCTCCAAGATTAAGACTTAGGACTGATTCTATACACGTAATTCATTCTAGCTCAAACTGAAAATGAAAATAATTCAGGTTTGTCTTTCTAATGATAGTGTGATAATGTTTACTTAATATTGTGATAACGTTGATGGAGAATGCTCTGCAAGTATCAAATATTGTTTTGTGATATATATACCTATCTTAAATTTTGTGATATATATATATATATATATATATATATATGTATATGCACATCTCTCTATCTATATATCTTAAAATATCTACAAATGAGAAAGAACGTTAATGACTTGTAATCACAGGAAAAATAAAACCACATGCATGCACTGTAGTGGGTTGAAAAGTGGCCTCTAAAAGATATGTCTAAATCCTAAATGCAATCTGTTAATATGACCTTATTTGGAAATAGGGTCTTTGCAATGAACTCATGTGGATTTAGGGTAAACTCTAAATCCCAAGATGATGGTACTCACAACAGACAGAAGAGAAGATGCAGAGAGCCACAGAGGGAAGCTCATGTGACCACAGAGGTAGAAACTGAAGTAACAGGTTTGCAAACCAGGGCATGCCAAGGATTGCTGGAGGCACAGGAACTAGAAGAGAGGCATAGAGCAGATTCTGCAGAGCCTCGGGAAGCAAGCAATCCTGCTGACACCTTGACTTTAGACTTCTGGCCACGGGAATTGGGAAGGAATAAATTTCTGTTGTTTTAAGCCATCAAGTTTATGGGAATTTGTTATGGCAGCCTAGTACCTCCTATTCAAAATTTGGTTTATAATCAACGTTTTGCTTTTTCTTTCTTTGATAGAATATCAAGGGTCACTACAGATAGCAAGTTCAACTTTTAACTTTCACTCCCTTCTTCCTGCTCTTAAGATTTTCATCAAGAATGAGCTACTGAGAAGCCAGTTCTTATTTCTCACAAAAATTCAACAAAACTACCATCATCAGTGCTCATGAAATTATTTTTGTAAATGTGTAAAAAAAAATATGGGAGTGCTCATTGCTATGAAAATAGAATAATTATGTAGAGATAGCTCCTAAAATTCACAGCGAAGAACCTATGCTCATGTTTTAGGATCCCTTCTAAATATTTTGAAAGAGCCTCTTCTTTTTTCTTTTTCCTGATTTGGGATTCTTTTTATAGTTAAAAAATCAAATAGAAAAAAATTCTCATGACTTCTATTTTATTTTCATATATATACATAAAATAAACATTGCTTGTTGTATTCTGCAGTATAGAATGCAGACATCCAATATACACTCTACTTTGTTCTCTTCATACACGTCAGTGCTATAGCCAGTACCTGCCAGTTACATGTATATGTGCATATATACATTTGTTATTTCAGAAAAATCATGAAACTGGTGTTTTTCTTAGATATATGTTTTTCTTAGATTTATCATCTTCCAATGCAAAATATGCCTTTTGCCTTATTTTATAACTTTGTCATTTGCACTTGCGATTTGTCCTTTCCTCCAGAACCCAGATTGTCAGGGTTTTTCCCCCCCAATAATTTTCTGTTACCTTATATAACAGGAATAAATTATCATTAACTATTATTAATTATCAGATTTAATTATATCTATCCTTATTCCTTAAAACACACACATACACATATATGAAGTTTCCCGTGGATATCACTGCTTTTTCACAGGAGGGTCAAAGTGAAACCATGGAACATATAGGATTTGATATAAATAAGAATATTTTTCTATCTTTAGAAAGTACTGTATTTTTTTTTGTGTGTGTAGTGAATCTGCCAGTTAAATCTCTGAAAACCTGACAATTACATGTTGGTTAGGGTGTGCGCGCACACACACACACACACACACACACACACACACAGTAGAATTTACTTTGGCCAAAGTAAAATCTATTTTTAGTTGGGGACCTTGCTAGTGAGAAAAATACATTACTTACTGCCTCCACATCACAGCTTAGTGGTTATCCTAAAAAATTAACTGAATTGCTGTAGTTGATTCTTCCCAGGCTGGAGAAACAGTCTTGTTAACCTCTGTGACCTTGACAGTGCATTAGAAATGAAAGTAAACCGCATTTGCACAGGCCCTCCCATTTATAGCAGTAGTATTTTGATGGATACAATAAATCTATGTAATTTTCAACCTTTCTATGAAGAATGCAGAAGACAATGAGTGTTGCTATAAATTATGCCTGGGCAATAAGAGTTATTTGTCAAGGTGGAGCCCAATGTCATCAGGTAGGGTTTCTATAAACACTCAGGCCTGGGTCATGATTTGAATGAGAACAGAGCTTATGGATTGGATTGCTGATGTTACCAATGTGTCATTCCCATCATTATCTTGTGTCTTCATAGTCAGTCATAATTGGGCATGTTTTGTTTTGGCAGATGATAAATCTAATCTTGTGTCTTCACATACTGATTCCTAATCATTGTGATTCGGACATCACCATCATATGTATGTATGTAAATTTAGATTTCTTATCCCAGCAGGCCCTTAGATTTACAGTGCTATGGCCAGAGCCCAATGAAAGAAATGTAAATATCACAGATCAAGACAGAGCGGGTTCCTTGAGAAGCCAAGGATAATGGGCACCTGGTAATCAGGAAACAATCTTATCTCTAACACAGGCATCTATAAATAGGGCAATTTATCATGCATTTCACAAGGTCTACTACAACTGTATACCTCTTAAGTTTTAAATGATGCTATGCTCTTAGAACTATTTATACTAGCAGGCTGCTGCCCACTGTTTCAGAATGAGTCATCAGAGATATCTTAATTTTTCTACTTTTGTTATAAAGCAGTTTGATTTTTTTGAGCTCTCACGGGTATAATTGATTCTGGATGTCATAAGGGTTCTGAGTTGTGAAATGTTAAATAACAATGTTCTAGGCTTTTCAGTGGAGTGGTTACAGTCCAGGACAAAGAAACAGTTTAAACAAGTCAAGTCACGAATTCTCTATTCTCTAATTGTTTGCTTTTTTTTTTTTTCTTTTACCTTTTTGTAGCTCTTTGTCATTGCCTGTCTTTGTCATCATCATGCTGAATGTTTGGGCCTCTCTGTACCTTTCTCACTTGTGTTCTTTTTTCTACCTTTTCTTTGATGTCTCCTTCTTTTTATCCTCTTTTGGTAATGTTGTCTGGGCCACCTGGGTTCTTACATTTTTGTGCTTTAGTAATTATATTTTATAGAGTGGTCTTATAGCCTAAATATTTACACTCACCGTTTCTCTTCCTTCCTACCCAGTAGAAATAATAGCTGTTTTATATATGGGACTTAAAAGTTTAAAATGTAATGTCCTGTGTATTATTTCAGGTTAAAGAAAGTGGAAGTCTCACTTAAGGGAGTGCTATTATCTTAAAATACAGTCTTTTGATAAACTCCAGATAGTAGCAATTAAGATGAGCCCCCCTTCAGCAATCCTTTTTCCTTTCATATGGAAAGAGTGGCATATGACTCTTTACAAATATGCAAAATTCAAACCTAAAGAGGTATTGATCATTTTAGAACACAACAATTTTAAATACAGTTGGTCTGTTATCCACCTGGTTTATCCACCTCTATTCCAAAGGGCCACAAAGTCTAGTTTTGAACTGCCTTTTCCTTCATTCCCAGGTTTTAGTATTCCTTTTGTTATGCTCAAGTTTCAGTGGGAATGAGCAGGCGCTGTGTGGTCACAAGTGAGAGAAGCTTCTGGAAACAGAGCAGCCCCAGCTGCTGCCCCACAGGTGCCCGGCCCACAGCCTTGCGGCCTCATGTTCTTTCCACCGGTCACCGATGCACCATGCACGGGGGATTCTTGGCTAGGGGCCTCGTAGAGATACTATAAAACAATGCTGCTTCCGGATGCCAGGTTTTTTATGAGTTTGGTGGGTGTTTGATTGACAAGCATACCGGTGAAATTAGGTAGGATTATAAAACTGTTTTATCATAATGCCTTAATGTATTGTCAGTCATGATTTTTATTTCTCATTCACTTGTGGTGAGGTTGTCTGAAAACTTTATTTCTGCTTTCTTTTTAGTCCTGTACACTTTTGGGAAAGATTTGTTTGCTCCTTCATACTACTAATAATAGTAATAATAAAAATAATGAGGAGGAATGTCATTACAACAAATTGAGACAATTTTCTGTGTACCCAGCACTTGGCTATGCGAGGCATGTAGATAACGCCCATACTGAACTCCAGATATGTACTGGGAACTGCGCTACACCCTTGCTAAACATGATTTCACTTAATCATTGAAAAAACCGAAAGAATGGTTTTCCCCATTTTCCAGATGAGGAAACTGATCCTCAGGTGCAAAAAGTCACATGTTCTTTCGAAACAGCTTTAAGTTTTTATTCCACACAGCTTCTTGGGAGCAGCTAAGGGACAAAGGAATGGAGATAGAATGAAAGATGGCCGTAGGAATTACGATGACCAGGGTCAAACTTTGTAAATGCAGGTTATTTTTCAGTCTGATATTTTAATGTCAATGATTGCCCTGAAAGAAATAAGGGTACTAATACTTATAAGGTCAAACAAGACCTAGAGTATTGATGAGGAAGCCTCAACCAAAGCTCTCTTTTAACTTTTAGACTAGGCAAGGGATCTTTCAAATGAATGAATTAACTGCAAATTAATTAAAATTAATTAAATAGTAGGCCACACACTAAATTAGTGTGTAGTGCCACCGAAAAAAACAGGCGCTCTTAGAGAGGCTAGTGATTTAAGAAACTTTTTTCATTGTCTTTGAAAATAATTAAATCTGCATTTCAATGTTAATACAATCACTAATGAAAAGAATCGTATACTAACAGAACAGGAAGGGACTTTGAAACTCATGTATGTTAGGCCTGTCCAATTAGGATGAAAAATGAAGCCCAAAGCAATGACCTTGACTTGCCTGGTCCTAGAGGCAGTTATTGGCCAAATTAGGTCCACTGAGAACCTGCTTAAAAATAGACCCCTATCATGATTAAGCATGAAAATTTATATTTTAAAATAGTACGATTTTTTTTTTCCCTTTGGCCTGTATAATTTCCTTTGGGAGATATTTTAACTGAATCATCAGAATTGTTTCTACATATTATTCAATAGCATTTTTCTATATTGGAATATGTTTTACTCTAATAGTAATAGAATTTTGTCTTTATAAATGAAATTATACTTCAATTATCTTATTTCCAAAGTAATTGTCAAATTTATTTAGTGATTAAATTCAAAATATATGCATTACAGAAAGAAAGACTAGTTAACTGTAATCCCTCAACTCAGAGGCAAATGTTAACATTTTCTTGTTTTTTTCTTTTAGATTTCTAACATAAACATTATTTTTTTCACTTAATATAGTGGTATTATGTTATATTGTGGTATATATATATGTGGTATATGTTATATTCATCCTTAATAATATATTTAATATATTAAATAATGTATTTTATCATATCATTAAATATTAATCTATGACATCTCATTCTCTGTTGCTATTTCTATCTTGAACCAGTCCCTGATTGTTATTTTAGATGTGTCCTGGTATTTTACCTTAAAAAACACCTGTAACAAAAAAAACTTTTATAGCAAAATCTTCAGAAATTTATCTAATTATTTATATGAATTTATCAACCTACTTCACAAATTTCCATTTTAAAACTAAAATATCAATTTACTGAGATTCAAGATACTAGTCCCATTCCACCATCATTATTTAACTCCGTAAAAAAAAAAAATTTCTAAATTTTTCTAAATTTAAAAAAATTCCTCTATTTTTCCACCTACTAAATGTTTTTAACCTCTACCCCAAAGTATTTCATTGTCATGCATCGCGCTTTTGGTAAAGTAAAAAAGGTTCAACATATCACCAAAATACAAAATAAATTATTTCAAGATGATATTGCTATGCTTTCAAAACTTTTTTGCTTTCAAAACTTTCACCAAACAAATCAACTTTGTCATGGTCCTGTTTGAAATGAGAATAGAGTAAAGCTATAATACAAGTTACACTAATTAGGTATAATTTTCTGCAGTGTTAGACTCTCGAGAAGATAAAGACACTTCCTTTTGGCTAAGCACTCCTCCAATCATCTCCTATGAAGGCAGCTGGGAGAGACTAGCTTCCTCGTCCTGTATATGGATACTACACATGGAGAAATATAAGCACATTTCCTTCTCAGATAATGAAATTCCATTAAAAGATTTATTTCTGAGGCAGAAGTTTAAAAGAAATGACCATGGGATATTCACATTCTTATAAATAATTTCCATGTCCATGAGAAAGGGGCCCATCTCCCTGTTATCCTGATATCAAGAATCTCACAAAACTCATTTGTACTGCTCATAACTATGGGTTCCGTGGGGTTTTCATCCCATGCTTTCCCAACAAATGAGCTTTTTCATTTGTTCCTAATGACTTTGGTTTATACAAAGAGATCTTAAACTGTCCCCAGAGCAATCATTTTGCTAAAATGTTATTAGAACATCTTTACAAATTTAGCAACAAAAGGGGCTTCATTAACAATGGAAATCATCGGGAACCAAGGCCCTTAGCAAATTCAGTGCTCACCAGTCTTGTTTTATTTTCAGCAACGAGTACAATAATGTTGTGAACTATCCACTGACTCCTTAGCTGGTGGGTGGGTAAGGAAGTTGAGGTGTGGATGCCATGGGAAGAGATGCTCGAAAAATCCGGACGGTATTCTCCGGTTAATCGGCTCTGTCCTTGCTCTTAGAAGGAGACCTGTAAACCGGAAGCAGTGCGTACTCATAGCATCTGCTAATAGAGTCATTTCTTTCCTGAGAGTTTGGGGATTTGCAGACGAGACTGAGGGCTGTTTTTCAAAGGACCATCCACAGGATTGAGATTAAATATGTAAACATATGTGTGTCTCATTTTTCTAGTAACCAAATTTGATTCATCTGCTATGCACAGAGGGCCAGCTGCTGAAAAGCCTGAAAGTTGACCTGCAGCTTCTGGCAGAACAAATCCAAATTATGGGGTTTTTCTCTGGGTTTGACACTGCAGCTTGAGATCCAGAATCAACCCCTATTCTGGGCAGCTTTGAGTTTAAACGCCTCCTTTGCCCAGGATAACTTTTGCTAGATTCCTTCAGGGTGGTCTCTCTGTCATTTTATCCAGCACTTTATTGCTGAGTGCCCTTTTAAGATTTTTTTTCTTCTTGCTGTGTGTACGGCCAGATTGCCATAGAGTAGTTCCTTCAGTACACCGCTAGCCTCTGTCCTTATGCTGGCCCAGAGGCGGCATTTTAACAAGTACCAGTTCAGTGCTGGGGAGCACTGAGGATACTTATTGTTGGAAATCTGGTCTCACCAACATTACATATTTCTCAAAGACAACTGATTAAACTGTGTATTAGAAAATTAACTTAAAAAAAAAAAAGATTAGTGGCGACCCTATGGCCAGTTGAGCACTGAGAAAATGATAGGTTGGATGTGTCCATATTACTCTGACTACTACTACTATTAAAAACCAACGTATCAGGGGCACCTGGGTGGCTCAGTGGGTTAAGCTTCTGCCTTTGGCTCAGGTCATGATCCCAGGGTCCTGGGATAGAGTCCTGCATCAGGTTCTCTGCTCAGCAGGGGGCCTCCTTCCCGCCCCCCTACCCTGCCCCCCACCTGCCTCTGTGTCTCTGCCTACTCGTGATCTCTGTCAAATAAATAAGTAAAATCTTACAAAAAAAAAAAAACAACAACAACAGCCAACGTATCATACTTTTGTTGTCATTAGCCATCTCTAAGCTGATAAAAATGAGAAACACTGTCTTGTACAGATCATCTTGGATCTCAGTTTACTATATCGTGGAGATAGAGCAAAATATCCTCTCTCAGAACAGAGTCCCCTCACTTGCAAAAAGAAATGTATAAGGCAGACATCATGATATTATTATATAGACTAAATAAAATGTGTAACCTGAAACATGGTATTGCCCAGAGGTGTTATTTTCTACCTCCTGTGCTCCTCCAGCCAGTGCCCAGAGCTTTGGAGGGACAGTCCCCTTATTCATTTGTATGTGCCTCTTACACAGTTCTGCATCAGCCAACAGCATCTACTGAATAATGAAATATGGACTATTGCTAGTGACTATGATATATGGCAGTCAAGTTATTCTAAGGAATATAGTTTAATATCTGGTGGGTTTCTTTTCTTTTTCTTTTTTTCTTTTTTTGCATTTTCCTTATTTCTATACGCTTTTTCTACTGGAAACCATTGATATTGGAGATGCATTTCATAGGCAGTAACAAACAATTCAGTGGACTCTATCTCTATATTCTCTTTAATACATTAATAACTTAATGACTATTAGAGCTAACGTTAAGAAAATGTACACTGAGAAAAAAAGGAAAATATACATTGATTGATGAGCTGATGATTTCAGTAGACATTTTATTGTTTTTTCTTACAAATTTTTTTGTTGACTGCTTGGCTAAAGTCATAACTTTTATACAGTGTTTTGCTCTGTAATCTATAATATTTGAAAGAAAAGACTCATCCTCCTTTCTAGCTGTTGATTTAGAGAAAGAAAATGAAGTTTCTTCATTTTCTTATTATCCTTAGTAAAGATGGAGGCGTATTTGTAATCCTGTATCGCATCTACCATGATTAAACGTGGCAGCAATGTTGTCTGAAGCTCTGGGCTGGTTTTCCGAAGCTCTGGGCTGATATCTGTGTTCTTTTGTTTAAAACAAAACAAGCAGAGTGCTTGCCTTCTAATATCGCAAAGACAAAAAGCTTTAGTCAGCAAGGTTAAAGTAACTTTTGTCCGAACACTCCAGATCACTTACTTCTAGGAAGAGACAGAATAATATAGTTTTAGGCATTTCTGGGAACAATTAATTTTGTACGATTCTTCTAGCAAATCTCAGCATGTGGTATCCTGAAGCCCAATGCTCCATATTCTGAGTGTCCTACGTCCTCCGTAGCTGCTTAACAGAGCCAGATGAAGCATCTTCCCGGTGGTCATTCAGATACTTCCTCCTGTTTTCTAAATAGCCCTTCAACCATAACAGTGTTTTAACCATCAGTCAAGGTACTAAATCTTTAGAAGAGAGGGTTTTTTATCTTGCTATCCAGACAAAAACACCTCTTATCAGCCACATTCAAGTTACAAGTAAGAAACTTAAATAGTGGATCACTGAATATGACATAAAGCAGAATGTATTTTTTTGACTTTTTGTAAGTATTCTAGTGTTCTTTCAGAGAAGTCAGTTTTTTAAAATGTGGCATATATACTGAGACTCGAGAGGACAATATTTAGTAGAAAATTGCTAGGTGAGTAAACATGAGCATTTATAACTTATAAATAGTCAAGAGTAATTAAATCCACTCACACTTTCCCACCATAATATTTATTTTGGAGTCCAAGTCAAAATTTAGTCTATTTTTTTTTAAAGATTTTATTTATTTATTTGACAGGCAGAGATCACAAGTAGGCAGAGAGGCAGGCAGAGAGAGAGAGAGAGAAGAGAAAGCAGGCTCCCTGCCTAGCAGAGAGCCCAAAGCAAGGCTCGATCCCAAGACCCTGAGATCATGACCTGAGCCGAAGGCAGAGGCTTTAATCCACTGAGCCACCCAGGCGCCCCAAAATTTAGTCTATTTTTATAGTCACTTTTGTAAATGTAGAGAAAAAGACATTTTTTTTCTCAAAATTTATTACTTTATGTTTTATCTGTTTATTATCTCTATCAGTAATCTTCTAGGTTCTGCAATGTGAAGGCCTATTTGAGAAAAATAATTTTAGGGACACCTGTCCATGATTTTAGGAGAAATGTTTGTTTTATTCAAATTGGTCTCTTCAACCTGTGCTTCCTTGCCATTCTTGGGTCTACTAATTATGAGAGCAAAATCTTTGATAAGTGTATTAATGTTGGTGGAACTATAAGCATCCTGCTTGCATTGTTTCTTTAAGCCTTTATATTCTGACTCTTTTTAAGGTTTTATTTATTTATTTGACAGAGAGAGAGAGAGATCACAAGCAGGGGGAGTGGCAGAGGGAAAGGGAGAAGCAGGCTCCCCTCTGAGCAGGAAGCCTGAGGCCAGGCTGGATCCTAGGACCTGAGATCATGACCTGAGCCTAAGGCAGACATTTAGCCCACTGAGCCACCAGGCACCCTGTGACTTTGGTTTAAATATACTTTCAAGAATAGAAACAAAACTTGCATTCAAAATACATTATTTTGCATCGTTGAAGTGCCAATTTTTAAAATCTTGTTACTATATAGTATTATTCTCTTTCAGGTAAAATCTGATTAACAAAATCATCTTTTTAAAAACTGACTGTAGTAAAGCAACATCTGTCTTTAGTTTCAATGCTATGAAGCATTTAATTAACAGAAAACCACCATGGGTTGCTTCTTTAGAATACCACTAAATGTTAGAGACATCGTCTACTGTACAGGAGTTTCACTACTAGATGAGGATGTTTGGGAATTCATATGGATGAAATTCCACTCCACTACAGCAGTTTCTGAGAAGAAAATATTATTGGAAGCCTTAACTTGCAGTGATGACAGGAACTTATTAAATAGGTGAGTCAATTAATTTTCTAAATTTATTTGTGTAATGAGAGTACTCTCAGTTAATCAAAGTACACTGAACTTGATTTTATTTCCTTGAATATAAGCTAGTTACGCTAGGATATATTTTCTACAGCTAAAGAAAACTGCCATGTTGACATGACTAACGCTAATTGAATTGAAAGAAATACCTTTGTTTCTCACTCTAAAGATTTTTTAAGTGAGTTGATAGCATCAGAACAAACTTGTGATTTCTTCACCAGCAAGATTTTTTAAAATTTAATTAATGAGTTGATTAAAATGCTATGAATTTGCTCTTCCCCCTTTTAAAAACAGAAAATTGTTCTGTTGATAAGTTGTATTGGTAGTTTTCACAGGACTGTTCTTCTAAAGAATATGACAAATTAATGCGTGTAATTTTTGTAATTTTATAAAAATTTTTAAGTTATTGGGCTAAAAGCTTTTCTACAATTCTATCCTTAAAGGCTTTTAAATCTATCACTGAATTCTGAGGTGGTGTTAGATCAAGATGCAATTGATGTGATAATCCATGTCGCTCGAAATCCACATGGCCGAGACCTTGCCTGGAAGTTTTTCAGAGATAAATGGAAGATATTAAATACCAGGTAGAATAAGAGTTCAATCATTCAAACCTGAGTGAGTAAATTAAAGGTGACATAGTAGAGATAAAGACCCAACTTTTTGTGTTAAAACTAAGGTCCAGATAATAGAATTGGATTTTAAAATAGTCAGCCAAGTTGAGCCAAGTTTCACTCCTGTGAAACTCAGAATTATTTTAATGATTCTATAATATTATCCATGTAATAAAGATTAAAGACTGTGATTATATATGGAAATGTGGGAGTAAAAATGTTTAGCAGTACAACATTTGTGGAAAATCTTTTAAGTTGTCTAAGGTTGAAGAAATATCATACAACTGTATTCTGAATGTGTTATAGAAAAAATGTTTTATGAATCAGATATAATTATTATATTACATAACAAGAAAATTTAACCTCTGCAAGAATTGTTTTAAAATTTTCTTTATATGTAAATATCATAAAACACCTGAAATAAAACCAAGATATAGAGAAGGAACATTTGAATCATTGTATAATCCTAGTTTCAATAGAACTCATTCCTGAGACATCTTGTTTCATGGTGAGACTTTTTCAGCCTCATTTTAAGAAAATGTTTCATTATGTATTTAAATATATTATAATAAATGTTGATTTATTACTCTGATAATCTCTATGGCATTTTAAAATTTAATTTACTATAGAGCATGTAGATGCTACGTGTTCTCAAACTTAAATGTCCCCAAAAAGTGAGCAGACCTCTTGTTCTGTCTATTAAAAATTGGTGTGTAAACTTCATGTTTTTAAGGTACATAGACCTTTCTCAGTTGCCCTTGTAAAAAGGGTTCCATTTGAATGGATGTGTCCTGTTAAAACACAATTCTATCTACAAATATTTCGTCAGAAAGTGCTGATATTCCTAGAAGACACATTAGCTTTCTTGTATTTGCAGCTCAGAAATTGGAATGATTGGAAGATTAGAACTTACTTTGCTCTCATGTACTATAATATAGTGAATAGTCAGATACAAGGTGAAATTAATATATAGGAGCATTTCACTTTAAAAAGTGTCAAATATCTGCCAATACACAGTCTATGTAGGGAGTGGTTTTGTCTATCAGGGTTCAGCATAGTGGGCATGTATAGTTCAGTCCCAACCAAAAAATGTTTGGTTCCTACTATGCTTATTTTGTATCACTTGAGAGTCCATGGTCGCTAACCAAAAGCTAAAAAGGTTGAGATTTGGAAATGTTTAAAATCTTGACAAATAGAACTGTATTCTTCATCAGCTTCTACTGCTCTAGCAGTCCTTAAACACTGGAGTTCATGGAAGTGCTGTCCAAGGTACTCTTTCTTTTGCAGATTCTCCCTGCTTTTAATTGCTCCCAAATCTAGATCTCTTACTCAAACATTTTGTCTAAGCTTCACTCTATGATACACAGTTGCCTGTTTGGACCCCCCTACTGAGGTGTACCTGCAAAGTTAAACCTATCATTATCCTCTTGTCTTCCTTTCCTCAGTAAATATTATGGCCATCCACCAATTGCTCAAGCCAGACACTTGGAAAACTACAGATACCCCCTGGTCATGTATGACAGTTAGGCTTGAGATATTGTCAATTTAACAAGTCCTAAAAGAAAGGTGCCACAATTAGAAAACCTCTTATAATGGGGGCTGAGCCTTTGCTTCCAAAACCTCAGAATCTTTTTTATCTTAATTCTGAGAGTATGGTAGTTTGTGATAGGTATCCTTAGCACAACAGAGATAAATCAATAAAATGAGAAACCTTTCCAACTCACCAATACAAACTGCTCCTTACTGTGGGTCACGAGTCAAGAATTTATGTCTGTGGCACAAGGATTATGCAATCCAGGTGAACAACTAAATACTTCAATTTAATGTCTACATGAAAACATACTAATATTTGGGAAGCATTTCAAAGAATTTGGCTCAGTTTCTAAGCATGAAAAAGGAGAATGCCAATGTCAATTGTGACTGACTAGACCAAAGGATATGTGTGACATACTGTTAATGCCCAAGTTTGTCTTATACTCCTCTTTCTTTTGTTAGGATTTCCTTTTTTTTTTTTTTTTTTTCCTTATAGTGAACTAGGTTGCTTTAAAGTTGAAAGTTTTAAAAATATTTCTTCCTCAGGCCTTAGATCGAAAATATAACAATAATTCCTAAATCTAATTTTAGAGGATTCCTTTTTTTTTTTTTTTTAATGTACTACAACATAGACCTCCCTGAAACATTTTGAGCCAAACCAGGTGGCATCTGATGTTATTCTGCAGTCACAGCTCTTTGCACTTCCCTAGCTCCCTGGAGAAATGACCTTGAAATGGTCTGACATCTTAATGGCAACAAGATAACATTGGTCAAATGGTGCCCTTGAAAAGGATTCTTTAAAAAAAATCTGAAGAGTAGGATTTCTTAAATTATTGTTTATATAACATCAAGACTTTTTTTTTTTTTTTTAATCTTTCTAGGTATGGAGAGGCATTATTTATGAATTCCAAACTCATTAGTGGAGTTACAGAATTTCTTAATACTGAAGGTGAACTCAAAGAGGTAAATATTTTAATACAGGAGTTCTAATGATTTTCTTTTATAAATATATAAAATTATACATTTATTTTAACCACTTTTTTTCTGACAGACTCATATCCATTTCTTTAAAAAACACACGTTCATGCTAAAGACTTGACTTACTTCATTATTTGCAAAGGTATTTCTATTATATTAAACATGAAATGCCTTGGGGGGGCACCTAGGTGGCTCAGTCGGTTGAGAATCTGACTCTTGGTTTGGGCTCGGGTCATGATCTCAGAGTTTTGAGATCCCCTCTTGGGGCTCAATGCACTCAGTGCAGAGTCTACTTGTCCCTCTTCCTCCCCCTCTGCCCATCCCTCTGTGCCCTCGCACATGTGAATGCTAGCTTTCTCTTTATCAAATAAGTAAATACAATCTAAGAACAGACAGACATAAAATGCCTTCGAGAGGTGTTTGAATATAATGATTCTCAAACTCCAGGACTCCAAATCCACTCCCAGTATCTTTGATCCAATCCGCTGCTCCTGGGTTGATGATGTGAACGCCGGTTGGGATCCTAGAAATAACAGAACCATCCCGTCACAATGACTCAGCATTTGGGTACAAAGGATCAAGGATTGTGTTAAGATATAGAACTTGAGTCTCCCTGCTTCACGTTCGGGCGGATTACAGGGTGTGGATCACCAGGTGTGATTATAAAGCTTCGTGCTATCTAGTCTGTTCAATGGAATGAATTTAGTGTATGAAAGAGGATATATCTGGCAATATATATTGAGATTAATAGTTTGTTGAAAATTCTGCTTGATTTAATCATACATGAATTTCATTAAAGAAAATAAACAATTCTTTAAGGACTAGTGTCTGGTTTAGAGTATATCTAATGTTTCCTTTTTTTTTTTTCCTGGTTTATTTCTCTGGAAATTTAAACCAGCTTTTTTTTTTTCCCCTAGCCTTTAACTCACATTTGTAGAAGGGGGGGTGTGAAATGGGGAGGGATAAATATGTAGGAGGGAGGAAAAACATACAGATACTTTAAAAAAATTTTTTAAAGATTTTATTTATTTATTTGAGAGAGAGAGAGAATGAGAGAGAGAGAATGAGAAGTGGGAGGGTCAGAGGGAGAAGCAGACTCTCTGCTGAGCAGGGAGCCCAATTTGGGACTCAATTCCGGGACTCCAGGATCATGACCTGAGCTGAAGGCAGTCACTTAGCCAACTGAGCCACCCAGGCATCCCGATACGATTTTTTTTTTTAAGATTTTATTTATTTATTTGACAGAGATCACAAGTAGGCAGAGAGGGAGACAGAGAGAGAGAGGGGAAAGTAGGCTCCCCGCTGAGCAGATAGTCTGGTGTGGGGCTCGATCCCAGGACCCTGGGATCATGACCTGAGCCGAAGGCAGAGGCTTAACCCACTGAGCCACCCAGGTGCCCCTAGATCCTTTTAAATGATTCTGATGAGCTGGGCTTCGACCATCTACTTTTTTCCTGCTGCTTCACTCCATTACAAAGGATAGCTGAGATTTGGCTTTGACAATCATGGCTTCCTCTGCTCTCACTCATTGGATATCTGGGCTGTGACCCGGAGCTAAACATATCCAGCAGCATTTCCCCAGAAGCATCACCCTGGCACTATCCTTCACATCTAATAGTGCCTGGTGTTGTACGATCATCCCACACGCACGGACTTGGATTCTTGCACGTGACAAGCTAAGCTAAGCTAAGTCTCTGATTGCAATGATTTGAAATTCAATTTTTATCCCTGCTGTGTGTTCCCAACCCTAAAGGATTTGGTTCTGAAAGCCCCAGCCCATGTTTTACTAAATTTTTTTAATAAAGGAAGCTAAATGAGAAGGACTCCTTTCGTATCCATATGAAACAATGAAAGAACAATTAAATGAATGCTTCTAATTTTCTCTGTATTTAAATGAAGTATTTTTAATTTCTTGATTTTACATTCAACAATCAGTGAGTAAAAGACTCATTTAGTCACAACCCATGAAGCCATTGAAGTGAACACAGAAGTGAAAAATCTCTTCTACCCTCCCTTCCCCTCCTCCTTCTCTCTTGTAGCATCCTTCCTTCTCCTGTCTTCTCCCCAGGATTCTCTGCCTTTGCCTCCTTTCCTGCTGCCTCACTTCTGTTCCCGCTTCCTTTTCTTCACCCTCAAACTCTTGTAGGTCTTTCCTACTTTCCTTGTTTCAGGTATACCCGGGCCCTGGGAAAACATCTTTTAAATGGATATTCATTTGACTTTATTGTATGTTGACCGTTTTGTTTTACTTACTTCACACATATTTTTAATATTTTTCCACTTGATTTAATTGTCACTTGAAATGTCCTTGTAATGAAAAGTGCAGTTTCACACCTGAAACTAAACTGTGGTTTTTATTCCATTATCTACGCAGCAGCTAACCTCACACCGTCTGGCTCTGGCATGAGCTAGGAATCGCTTCCTGACACGGCGGCTTGTGCTGACTTTCTAGTTTGACAATTGCCCTCTGAGGCTTCTCCATACTTTCCTTACCTCACCATTGTCTTTAAGATTGGGAACCACTGTTGTAGAGTAGGATGGGAGTTTGCTTTGTATTGCTAATTACTCCCTCCTCCCACGCCCATTAATATAAAGCAGGTGAGGAAATTCCAGACTCATCCTCTAATAACCAATGAACCTCACAAGCAGAAAACCCAATGCCCTCCCTTTGGATGCGGGAATATTCTTATTTTCAAGAGTATATATAGATCAAAAGGGAACCGGCATCTTTATGAATTCTGAAAACTCAGCTGAGGTGTTAATGACCCCATCAGACCCAGGGGCATTCAGTAGAGAAATAGGAGTAGTTGCAAGGTCCCTTCCCCAAAACTGCATTCTAGTACCTGAAACTGGCAATTTCCTTCTAATTACGAGGCTCTAGCAATTTGAACACTATTTCTCCATGAAACAGTGTGTTATTTCCTTAATTTTAAACTAATGGAAGTACAACCTGAGGGAGCGACAGAAGCCCTTTGCCAGTTTTTCATACTGATGTCTGTTGGGCAGTTCTCCCCAGCGCTCCTTTTTCTGCTTCTTGAACCTCATCGGGAGCCCTGTGGTGGAGGAACATAGATCCTGGGCATCACAGACATCCCATTTACAGTTTTAATGTTGAAAATATAAACCTCATAATAGGGCAATAGCTAATTCAATTCATTTATATGGTTACTGAGAGTATATTATGTTTTGCAATTTACTCTACAAATAATTTATTTTATGATGTTTAGGGTCTCGGGTACCCTAAAATCAGAGTTTCTTTTTAAATGTGAAAATGCCTTCTAATGGAGAAATTAACAAACATGTCTAGAAATTTTATGCTAAGAACAGGAAGCACAAACAACTCTGACATCTTACTAAATGCTATTTTATAAAAATGTCTAAACTTGCAACATTTTCAAGTAAAAGCAGAAGATGGCATAAATATTTAGGAAACACAATAATAAAAGCTAATAACAGCAGAAAATCTACCAAAGAACTGCAGAAATAAGCAAACCGGAATGCCAAGTGTCTTCCATCTACCCTGTGCCCTCTAAAGTCAGACAAAGGGTCTGGAAGGTGCTATGATCACACACCGCGGGACCTGTTAGATGGCTGCTCTGACCACATGTTTGCCTGAAGAGCTGCAGAGGAATCTGGGCATAAAATCAATTTGTGTCAACCACGGAAAGTGGGCCATATGTGTTCTGATGAATAAGCTACTCCCAAGATTCATTCAAGTCACCTCAGGCTCTCTGAGCTCATGAGGCTAGTACTTAGTGCACTTAAATAGTGATTTAAGAAATGAATCCCTGGGGACCCACCACTTACATTTTTTATTGATGGTTCTCTTGCAAGATAATCTGACCTACTGTCTTTGTGTCAATAACACATTCATATTCAAACCCATAGTTTGCCTTTGAGCAGGACTTAAGTGTTTTACTTCCAGTGTTCAGGCTGGCTTGCTCTGTCTCCCACCAAGGGGCCAAGAACATGCTGTACAAAGTCAAAGTTGCCAGTGGGTCATTTATCACTATCTGGCATATTTAGTACTTCCGAGGAAAGCCTGTAATAATGCAGAATGTATTTTAAGAGCAGCAAATATAATTTTTTCCTGATTGACATATATTATGTAAAGAATACCACTGTAATGAACATATGTGATATATACATGTATGCTGTGATATACGTATTTGTGTAATAAAACAATTCAAGACATAGACCATGAAGTATTACTTGTTGCTATAGGAATATAGACTGAATGAATCCAAACATATAAATACAAATGAATTATTGGATTAATCAGTTAAAGTTTAAAAATATGATTCAGTGTTTCCATTAGATTTCCTTTTAATATATGTGTGCCTGTTACAGGCATATGTGTGTGGCACGGTGCCTGGAATATTGAAGACATTTAGTAAATTCCCATGTCTTCCCTTCTTCCTCTTAGCATGTGTAAATTTGGTAAAATGTCAAACCAATTTTCAGGGTAGCATCAATAAATTTTTGCTATATGTTGGATATTTTACATGTTTGTTATCAAAGCATAGGGATTTTGAAGTCTTATAAAGGATATAGCTCTGCGATGAAGTCATCCATTGCTAATGCCATGGGGGGCGGGGCATTGGGGCTTTGTAGGAAAGTGGAGGAAAAACTTTGAGAAAACCTATGGGTATCATGTAATCAAAGTAACACTGTCATAAACAAACCGAGCTACCAATGAACCACTTTCTAGATTAACTCAGAAAGGTATTAAGAAGTCCATTTTAAACGCCCTTCCCCCTGTCCCTGAGTCAGTCTTGCTGCACTACATTTCCCTCCTGGCATGTCCTCCATGTGGCACCCACCATATGATGAATCACACCCATACTAATTACACCACTAATGTTTCTGTGTTGCAAGCTGATTTTTCACATTTGCCTATTAGCATTGAGATTGTTGGTTGGTTGCCAGTTTCTTAACATATCGAACAGAAAGAAACACTGCTAGAAAGACTCTTGAAACCAAATCCCTGAGCATTCCCAGAATATGTGAACTCTCTAGAGAAAATCTTATATCCAGAAAAATATTAGCAAAATATCTTAAAATGGTAACTTATTTTAATTAAGTGCTCAGTCTCTAGCTAAATGAGTCCACATTTAACTATCCTTCATTCTTTCTAAGCTGAGTCTCTTGGGCAACTGAAATGTCATTAATCATCCAGTTTTCATAGCATCGTTACTTTCTTCCCATCACCCAATATCTGGTAATCCTTTGCTGCTAAAGATAGTGTCAACCCCTTATGCTACTTATTTGGGGATGATGATGAAGATTTGGATCTCTACCGACAAAGAGTGAACTTTAATCCTTATCTTCAGTTTTTGAGGCTATTTGGACATTGGATGTGCTTCATAATTAGAACTAGCCTTGGCCACAGTCCCATCAACCTATTACGAAAAGATAAATATGTCTGTTTTAATATTTACTTAGGAAACAAGAAGCTGAATTTGGAGCTCTTGAAACTGTAATGTCCACTCTTTTTTCCTTCTGGTTCCAAAAGATACTATACCACACTTAATGGGCACAATTTGTTATATTGTATTTCGTTAGAGAGCTTTCTTCCCGTATTAAATATGCCTTCTGTGGTGGCTGTGGCACTTTGTTTCTCATACAGTCTTGTTTACATACGTTAGACAGGAGTTTGAGGCATGCATATTTACCATTCAAAACTGTTTCTTTCCAGCTGAAGAACTTCATGAAGAACTATGATGGAGTAGCTGCTGCCTCTTTCTTGAGAGCTGTGGAAACCGTGGAAGCCAACGTGCGCTGGAAAATGCTTTATCAAGATGAGCTTTTCCAATGGTTAGGAAAAGCTCTGAGACACTAAACTCTCTCTTATAAACAATCCGACTCCGAATTTTGGGAGAAGACCTGCTTTCTATGGAATGAGGAAAATGTGCTATGTGGAAAATGGCCAGATTTTCAGCGTTAACGTGTGGGAGGAAAATTTTATTTATTTATTTTTTTGGTTTTGGGGGAATTTTTGGTTTGTTTCATTCATTCTGTTTTGTTTCTCTACTGGGTGTTCTTCTCTAAAGAAACTCTTGCAAGTGACACTAGCCATGATGGCCTCAGCTGTACATTCCTCTTTGTACAGGACCAAATATGATAGTGGTGCATGCTGATGTTGCCGTCAGTTTGGAAAAACATATTCAGAATATTTTGTGCATGGTTGTATGGTCCTGCCTGTGTTCAGCATGCTTACTTAAACTGTCCTATGTCGTATGTGTATATATGTTACATCCAGGATGGGCATTATACAAAAGCACAAAGATTATCTATGACAATCATTGTTGCAATGAAAGAAAAACTGAAAAGGAATTCTCTTCTTAGTCCTGGGCAATGTGGGAGGTGAAATGAAATAGCCCTTTAAGTGATCATTATCACTTCTTTCAGCAATTGGCTTGTCTTGCAATGATGACTGTGTAGCTAACTCATTTTCTTCGAGTTAAAGCTGTTACACGTTTAAAAACGCGTATAGATAGTGTATGCATATGTATATGTACAGAGGGAAGCCCTATATGTATATAGTATGTTGTACACTGCACTTCTGCAAAGAATCTCTTCCAATCAAAGAAACTTTATCTCTTTTTATAAACTTGTGCAAACTTTGAAAAGGCTGAAAAGAATTTATCTCACCACTCTCCACCATTTCCTAACTAAATTTCTCGACTCTACAGATTTTTTTTTTCATCTACTTCCTGAACAACAGTCTATTCTACTACATGAAAGTGAATTCAAGCAAAATTTATGTATAAGCATTCTTCTAATTCTCCAAAGTGGCAGAAACATATCCTAAATACAGATTCTGTCATCATTCTGGTCAAACTTCCTGTTGCATAAAACAATTATGCACGTTTAATAATTATCAGTGCTGAGAAAACGTTTCTTTCCCATCTTGTTTGTTTTTCCATCTCATGTTGTCTGGTCCAGAGGGTTAAAAACTTTCTGTGTGTGTGTGTGTGTGTGTTGGTCTTTGTGTCTGTGTCAGTCAAATCCTCCATTAAGTGACGGGACCTCAAGTAGGTCTGATACCATGTAACGACCCTTGGATCCCAGTCGTGCCATCCATTCAGAGGACAGTTCTTTTCCTTGGGCAAAGCTTTTTCTTTGGCATTGACAGCTCTCTTCTACCTAGGAATTTTAAATAGCCCTTGCCATGGCTGTCTGTTACGTAACACAAGTGCTTTTAAATGGTATTCTCACCCAGTAGGCCAGCTCTCCAAACACTGCTTAGATGATCCAAAATG
The DNA here is from genome assembly GCF_902655055.1 of Lutra lutra. NCBI lineage: Eukaryota > Metazoa > Chordata > Mammalia > Carnivora > Mustelidae > Lutra > Lutra lutra. The sequence continues at coordinate 99,578,710 of NC_062285.1, forward strand.
AACATATTTTAAGTTTGCTGTTATAAAATACCAACACAACCACTGGACCCAAGCCAAAAGTTTGTGGACCACTTTTTATTGTCCTGAGGTTTTCCACTCCTCCAAATCTTCTCGCAGATTATTGAGAGAAATAGATTCTAATAGTCACTGAGCACTGGGGGAAAAAATAGGTATTTTAGAAACCGGAGCCATAGATTTATTTTGAGTCCTTGTAAAAAGGAGCAATTTCCTAATCCGTCAAACAAGTATCACCTACAACTGAATTTTATCTTTTTAGCAACTAATAACTATTACTCATACCTTACATTTTCAGCACTTCATTCAATTAAAACACATGAATTTTAAGGACACTGCGTGGTATTAGTAAGACATAGTAATAGTAGAAAATCTAAAAGTCATTCTGCTGATCAGAAGTCGTGAAATTTAACTAGTGCTTATCGCATATAAAATCCTTTAGGGACAAGTTCTGAGACATCACAATAATAAATATCACTCTGCAGTGCAGGTCCAAAACATGTACCGTATCACCCTTGGATTCATGGAATTGAGGTAAATAGATTAAAAAAATTAGAGGTGGATGTCTTATTTTGTGTCATGAATTATTGAAAATTCTTTGTAGTTGTGACATTCTTTTTGAGTGAAATCTCCATTTCTAGATTTGAGTTAGAAAGCCTTTAAGAGTTCTTTTTTTCCTCCCCACTGTTAAAAATCTTAATCCTCTTTCAGTATTTTAGTGGCCTTGAACAACTGGTTTAGCTACGATGTCAAATCCTAAATGTGTAATTATGTGCAATGTTTGATACCTCATAGAATATCTGTTCAACGGTATAGTAGTATCAATGGCATCGAGATGGAATTTCTGTTCTACATATTTTTCAATAATTTATCCTTTCCAATGTTGAAGATTATATCAGGCTTTGACGTTTTTTAGTTGTTTAAATAAGTAATATTTTCAAAATAATAAAATGACCAATGATATCTCTTGGAATATTCTGTAAAATGTAGTTATAAAAGTCTATTTTCTACATAGAGTTTTATCTTTTTTCTCTTCTTTGTATGTTTTACAAGTCCTATATATGCATGAAATAACAAACTGTTGAAATTGTTCAATATCTAGGCTTAAATCTTTACTCTGCCAATATATATATACAACACAAAAGTTGGTTTCAATTAGACAGGACTAAATTGTTTACCATACCAAATATTAAATAACACCAGGTAACATAAATAAAAGGTTTTCCCCATTTTCACACATTTTCCCTTAAACTTTTCTTAAAATCTTCATGTTTTTAAAAAATAGTCGAGTACGACCTCTAAGGTTAATTTCTACAATGTGAGGTTGATTCCTGAGTTTCAATAACCAAGATTTTAATTGGACCTTTTTTAAATTGGAACTTAGCTGACTTTGATTTATATTATTTCTAAGAAACTTTATATCATAAGACTGAGATTTTTGTGTAAGCGCTATTTACAAACATAACTGTGATATCTCACAAGGTTAAGATTATAACATACTTATAAATTGCATTCCATTTGTGAAAAACTTCTACAAATGCTGTTTTATTGCTTATTATGTTTAACATAATAAATTATATTAGCCCTGATAGTCTGATGAGAAAACTGAGGCTTGGAGTAGCAACAGGAACCTTGAAAATTACATAGTTGTTATCTGGGAAACAGGCACAATAACCTTAGCTTTTCAGTAGAACCTTCCTACGACAAAACTAGAAAGACATTTTGAAATGCCTCTATCCATTGCACGAGTTGGAGAGTTTCCAAATACCAGAAACAGCATCAAAACACGTGATGAAATAGGTCTACACTAATTAAATTATTTTGTAAAGTCTGTGTTTCTAATGGGCATGATGTCAAACAACTGCATGGAATGTTCATCAGCAATTCACTTCAGTCAGGATAAGCAGCCTGATATTGTGACAAAACATATAGTTCATTAATTATAGTTTCCTTTTTTTGATCTTTTGGTGAACACTGTTTAAATAGGACTTTAACATAGTTGATAATATGCTTTATTTTTATACATATTTCTCTGGTAAACCTCTAACTGTAGTAACAGATGGTCAGACCACAGATAAAATGGTTTCCATCTAAATCAGTGAAAATAATATTCAGTAAAATGTTATGCAGACTAAATTGTGTAAAAGCAATGTTTATGCAGCTGCAGTATAGGAATTCCTGAAGAAAGCTACAATGATGTATTTAATTAAAATCCACTGGCTGTTAAAATTTTAAGGAATTTTTTTTTTCCCCTGAGGAATTGAAGACCTAAAATAGCTCAATTATTCTCAGGATGACCAAGAGGTAACCACATATACCTCTTAAAGACATGGTAAAAGTTTATATAATGAGATATTAAGATTCCTAAACATTTTTTCCTCCCTTTACCAGAGATCATAGCTGGATTATTATCATTTGACACTGCTAATTATATAGGGCAAAATTCAATTTAATTAAACAAATATTTATAGAGCACATTTTATTTCACAAAGCACTCTGTGAAGGGAAAGGAAGGAGGAGCAGAAAAAGGCCTGGAGGAATTCACATCACAGTAAATGCAACAAACATAAATCATGAGCCAATCAGAGTGAGGGTGACATGAAAAATAATTACCTGCTATGTAAGAGAAACTAAATTTTTAGGTATAGATAATATTGTGCATTATTTTTGTACACTGGTTTTCAAAATGTATATGGTACTTGAGGATAATTCTCAATGTTTGGTATCACAGCACTTAATTGTGTTTCACAAAAATGTGTAACATTTAGAAAGTATAATAAAACCATATGGTTTAAACTTTGTAATTGGAATATAAATTGGGATAGAATTTATCTTCAAGAAAAGCTATTTGAACAATTTAATAATATCAGTAAGGTGCAGGAAAAATGTTTAACCTACTTAGGAAAAGTAGTTCAAGTTTTCTAAAATGGGTTTAGCATACTATTTGTATATTCACAATGTGTTAATTTTAAGTTAATCATATATTCTTTAAAGCAGGTTCAACAATTCTTATCCTAGGCAATAATGTATTTGTTCAAATTAGTACATGTGAACTTTTGAGTAAAGAAATGTACTTATAAAATATTCTAAAATTTCAAATTTTAGCTATATAAAGGTAACCTTGAGTTCAATCGCTATGAATTAATAAGGAATTATTTTATTAAAATATTTTGCTTAACGTGGTTTCTCTTCAGGAAAACGCTAACAAAAGGGAACTCTAGTAGTTTTTATTTTCAATTTTATTTTATGAAATTTTATTTCAAAGTTTAGAAAAGTTTTTAGAGTCTTTATTAAAAATAAGCAGTTGGTGAAAAATATATGTTCTAATTTTAAGTATACTGTTTATGTATATGCATTATATTTTTTAAATAAGTTTTTCACCAAAGGTCCTATTAGTAGACAGTATGATTTTATTCAGATTTTGAACACATAGCACATTAAGGAACTTTATTTTGAATATTAATTTGAATATTATATTTTGAATATAATAATATTAAATATTATTTTGAATATTTTGAATATTTGAATATTAAGTACTTTAAGGGTAGTACAAATGTCTCTTTTTTAATTCCCAGTTCATGTACTAATGCACTAAGAAAAAAGAAAAATAATGACCAGTTCTTCATTTTTATCTGAATTAATTTTTTGTGTGCTGTATTAATGTTAAATGAGATAAAATATAGGAAAAGAATGAACCTTTGAGCATCTACTAAATGTCAGGCATTTTTTAAAATTCTTTTTAAAGATTTTATTTATTATTTGACAGACAGAGATCACAAGTAGGCAGAGAGGCAGGCAGAGAGAGAGGGAGAAACAAGCTCCCCGCGGAGCAGAGAGCCCGATGCAGGGCTGGATCCCAGGACCCTGAGATCATGCCCTGAGCTGAGGGCAGAAGCTTAACCCACTGAACCACCCAGGTGCCCCTAAATGTCAGGCATTTTATAGACATCATCTCATTTAATAACTGAAACACCATCAGTTTCAATTTATCAACGGGGAGACTGAGGTTAAGAGTTGGGATCAGTTTACATGACTGATGGTAGGTATTAGCTGGGATTCAAAACGGTGCAAAACAAGACTTATGGGGCTCAAGTCAGTCATCAATCTGCCTCCCATATGCCCAGAAGCATAATGATTATCTGTACAGACCAGTCTCTATAGAGGACTTGAATACTTAGCTTACTTTTTCATTGTCACTGACTCGTTTGAGAAAAAAATGCTAGTTAGTGCTTTTTGGTTTGACACTCGGTTCTTAACAGTTACTTCACATGGCCTATTGACAGTTTTCATCCAAATGTTTTATGTCAGTGTGTTGTGTAGTGGGTTTTAAGCTACAATAGATAATGAACAGATACTCCAGACAATCAACCTTGAAAAATAAGTAAAAAGAGAGGATGGATTACAAAACTCTTCACCAGTGGACCAGAAGATAGGTTAAACCTCTGTCCTACGTGCAGAGGAGATCTATTCATGTAGCCAGAACTTTCCTTTTGTTTAGCTATGAGGTCAGAGAGCTCTTCCTTTCTGGTTGGAGCTGTATAGATGGACTGCTGCTGCTGAATTTACTCGAAGTTACCTTTTCCATTGGCCTGCTGTACGTAGTGAATGAGGTTTAAGATAACTGCTTTGACCTAGCTTGGCTCAGGTCAACTTATTTCTAATCGCACACATTTTTACTATGTCATGTAAGTAAATGAGAGAGTGAAATGTTTTATAGCAAATATTACCGTAAAGCACATCTGCCTTGAATGTGCAGTGGATTTATCAGTCTTTTAAACTTGGAAGCAAGTTAATCATTAAGTTGCTATCGTTTTAACCCCTACTAGGTTCACAATATTACTACGCTTGTTCTTGGACAGTATCCTGTTCCCACCTTCATATACTCTAGAACCTACTGGGTGAGAACATTTGCTATTAATTTTGCGTTATTCGGTTTTATTTAAAATAGGTTTCTTATCCATCACTTCTCAAGCATGTAACATTTTTCAAGTGAATTTCTCCTCAAATGTTGTTTCTACCTTTTAAACTACGGTATAATAGTAATCTCACATTACCTTTTTAAATGCTCCCTGTACCTTGTCACATATGAATATACTTGCCATTTTCCTTTGCTATATTTTGGTCCCTTTATGTTTTGATAATCTTTGAAGACAAATTCACACTATAAAATAAAACACATTTATTCTGTGAAGCTTATGCACTCTCCAGTTACTTGGGGTGAGATGAGACATTCTGTCCTTGAACTTTCAAAAGTGGCTTTCTGCACACCACTGAGCTCATCAGATAATCTTTTAAAATATTATGTGGACTATTTTTAATGAATTAATTCAGCAACAAACTTTATTTTTCTAAAACCATTTCCCAAATGGACAGGTTTACTTAAAATATGCCTAATGGAAGCAGTTTTTTGCTTTTTAATATTTTATGATTTAGAAACAAATAACTATTCTTTTAGTAAATACAACATGCTAAAGAATTTACCAAATCAATGGTTTTGTGTTAGTTTAGAAGATAAATGTTTACTATGATATGCCTTTAAAATTATTCAGTGAAAATCGAATCAGTATGTATTCAACATGAAATTTTTATTCCATTACAATCAAGCACTAACAAAGTGGATTTTTCTAAATGAGAAAATTTCTCTTCTGTATTTTAAGCAGTACAAATTTGAATTTTGCCTCTGACAATAAAATTTTGTACAGTAATTCATCACTGTCTTAATTTTCTGACATGTACTGATAAGGCCAAGATAAACAATACCTTCTTCTTTTTCATTCTTCTGTTTTCACTTGAGAACCCATTTTTTTTTTAAAGATTTTTTTTTTTTTTTTTGACAGATAGAGATCTCAGGCAGAGAGAGAGGGGAGGAAGCGGGCTCCCTGCCGAGCAGAGAGCCCGATGCGGGGCTCGATCCCAGGACCCTGGGATCATGACCTGAGCTGAAGGCAGAGGCTTTAATCCACTGAGCCACCCAGGCGCCCCGAGAACCCATTTTTAATTCTGAGTATCCATACTGTAGAGGTCCATGACAAGAAAAAAAAGTTACTTGCTTTTCTGGCATGAGCCTTTCCCAAGCTATACACATATTGAAGCTAGAATAAAGAAGTATGTATTTATGCAATATTGTAAAAAAAAAATTCCAAGGCAGTCTTTTCTTCCAATTGTATGCCCTTAGAATAAATTAAATGATCTTCACTTCAGTAAAAGTGATTTCACCTGCAATGCATTTCAGATTGCTTTTTAATAGGTTTTCCACATTGGACAGACTGTCAGGATCCCTGAATTTCAAGAATCATCTTCAGTAACAACAGAACTATAAAATATATATAATCAGGACTCATAAGTATTACTCAAAATAAATTTTTTGATGTCCCTGGGTTTTTCTCTTTCTAAGGGTTATTCAGAGGACATTAAATTTGGCTGTGTATAGCCACCCATTTGAGATTTTACCCCTGATACTTTATATACAGCCATAAGAAGTCCTCCTCTGTCATGAGCATGAAAATAAGAAATGGAAGTCTTTTTTTTTTTTTTTTTGAAGAAATGGAAGTCCTTTAAAGCTGGAATCAAGACAATTCCTATTTGTATTATAGCCAGTGTCTCTATGTGTATGTACTGGAGAAATATAGATGTCTGTATCTATTTCACATAGATAGAAATATATGGTATCTATCCAAATCTATATCATCTATACATACACACATAGTTTCATTTCTGTACTGAAATGGAAATTGTGCTGTGGAATAATCACAGAGGTCAGAAAACGGTTATTATAAAATATCAGTTGGGGGGAGTAGAGCATGGGTACCATTTTTACTTGAAGAACCTGTCAAATAGGTCATTAAGTTATAGAAGCATGACCACAAGAATTTTCTCTAAGAATCATGCAGGAACTTATGAAGAAGCAATTCTGATGAGATCAGGCACATTCAGGATGGTCTGACTATAAACAACAACAACAACAAATCCATTCTGTCTGGTAACCAACCTTAGAGATTCTCTCTCAGTAGGTGATGGATGGGATGTGGTCTTCTGCATTTTGAACAAGACTGTAGGTGATTCCAGTGGAGGCAATCTGTCTAGACCGTGGTTTAAGGAATATTGGCTAGGCTAAGTGGTTCTCTCCCTGACTTGATAGTAGATTCCCCCAGATAGTGTTTACACCTTCCTGATGTCTGGGCTGTACTTTGATCCAATTAAAAAGAATCTCTGGCATCGGGCATATGCATCAGCATTTTTAAAAAACTTCCGATGATTCTAATACACAGTCAGGGTTAAGAACTCTGGGTACCAGATACCAAATGGAACAATAAGCCCTTAAGGAATAGTTATGGAATGTTACCCAAGTACCTATTTTTAGAAATCTAAGAGGTTCTTATTATTGTTTGTCTTTCTCCACTAAATGTAGAAGCAAAACCTGTGTTGTCAATTAGCTGAATAGTGAGAAACAAATAAGAAGCTTGGACAATGGCTCTCCGTGGTATATAACTGGCCCTGTGCAGAAAGCCGAGTGGTCGGTCCCAGACCATCCACGTAGATGCCTCTGTTTCCCTGTGTTCTGACACTGACTTTCTCTATCACCTGCTTTGTCTTACATCCTTTTCTCTACAGTCTTTTTTTTTTTTTTAAAGATTTTATTTATTTATTTGACAGACAGAGATCACAAGTAGGCAGAGAGGCAGGCAGAGAGAGAGGAAGGGAAGCAGGCTTCCTGCTGAGCAGAGAGCCCGATGCGGGACTCGATCCCAGGACCCTGAGATCATGACCTGAGCCGAAGGCAGTGGCTTAACCCACTGAGCCACCCAGGCGCCCCTTTTCTCTACAGTCTTAATGAGTATGACTATATCCACATCTACTATCAGCAATAACAATTTTTCAACTTTTATTTTGCTTGGCGATAAAAGGGAAGGCCGTTGGCAGGGCGGTCCATCAAATGGCTGCACCTTTGCCCTTCCGACCAGAACAATTGTTTTCTGTGCCTCATCTGGCAAGTGCCTGAAATTGGAGCTCAGGGCTGACACATGGGATAACATGGTCACATCAGGGACATAAACTAACCATACACTATTATTATAAATGGTTAGCATCTGGAATATTCTTTTTTCTAGTTCTTTTCTAGTTTCTTTTACTCTCACTTCTCTTTCTGTCTCTCTCTCTCACTGCTACCTGCCCGTTGAGCACTGAGACTTTTTCAGCAACAGACACTATATTTGCACTTGACATCGCAAAAAGAATAGTGGAAGTTTTGAGCTGTTACCATATCTGTGTGCATAATAGAAAGTGACATGTGTTCTTGGGATTGTCAAACAAGGCCCAAAGGGCATCGGGCACATTGCAATTGCCTGGTTGTGCTCTTGACTCTGTGCTCATTCATCAATTCTTTAGTTCTTGGCCTCCTTTGGGTTGTTAAATTTTGCTTGCTTTTCCTAAAATCTCTGGCTAATTACAGATTTCAGAATACAAACGAATTCATTTTTTTTTCCACTGGAAAGGAAACTAGAAACATTGCCACCTCTGGAACATTTTAGCAAACTAGTAGAGGGTGAATTATTTAATTGGAGAACTTGAGCCATATCTGACAAAAAAAAAAAAAAAAAAGAAAAGAAAAAAGAAGGTGCCCTAATCCCCTCTATCCCTAGTCCTGCTTTTTTTTTTTTTTTCCTTCTCCATCTTTCACCCTATATGTAATGGTCTTGATATGATTTAACAGTGAGCCAATTTGCATGCAGAAGGAAAATTTTGCTTTGAGTAAGACCTTCCAAATTAGTAGTTTTTATTAAGTTATCAAAATTTGTACGAAGACTAACTTCACGGAGACATTTTTTGACAAATTCAGGTCTACTCAAGAATTCCAACAACTGGCTGCCAGGTAGAGTAAGGAGGGAACTGCTTAATGAGCAAAGAATTGTGTAGAAGTCCTAAAGCTAAAATCTTAATAGGAATGGTTTCCATCCAACATTGCTAGGTAGACATACATCAAAATTTAGCACAAAAAGGGGATGGGGAGGTAGGCTTGCCATATTTAAGATGACGGTGGACTTTAGCCCACAGAGATATTGCAAGAATGCAACAAGTGTGTAGAGGACTACAGACAGTTTAAGTATAGCGCCAACATACTATACAAGTAAATTGTTCTATGCTTGGATGACCTCAGCATTTTTCAGTGCTATTTGACTGAAAATAATTGACTGAGATAAATGGAAGTTTTCATGTAATAAACACATGTTTTAAGTGTGTGTGTGTGTGTGTGTGTGTTGTGTGTGTGTGTGTCATAGATGGAGGGGGAGAGGAGGGGAGTTAAGAGCAGAGGAAGGAACCTTAAACCAGGCATATTTCCACATGGAAAAAAAGTGAAATTAGAGTCCCACGTTACACATTAAAATCGTTTTACAATCTTTTAGACTCAATTTATTCAATTTGCTAGTTTGAAAATTCTCATCTTGTTGCATATGAGAAAAAAATACCTGGTGATTTAGAAGAAAGATTTAGACTGAAATGTGATATTATTAGTTTTGGTTCAATAGAAAGTGACATGAGTTTCTAGAACTGTCAAGTTAGATTCTGGACACATAGAAACTAGACGTTCTTTTGAGTGCAAAAAGAAATACCAAAACCTAACTTTGGGTTAAATGAAACTGGAAAAAAAATCAGGTTGCCTTTTCTGGTTAGTAACAAAACATTGGAACTCCAGGATTAGAAATGTAGATGAGTATCTGCTCGATTTGTCACAAGATCATTTTAAAATAAGGGTCCTTATGTGTTAAGTTTCTAGTCATTCTAGTAACTTGAACAACTTGAGTGATGGCAAATGCTTTATCTGAATTTTGTGTGTAAAACTTTCATTTGTTTTGATCACAGATTTTTATCTTACTATAATATTTATCATCACTTGAGAGATTTGATTTTGTCCTACAGACCTTGTACAGATTGGCCAAATTGCAAGAATCAAGCAAAATATGCACATGCCATGCCCTAGGTATATACATATATATATGTATGCATATACATATATATGTGTGTGTATATATATATATATATCCTATATATACTATATATGTACTATAAATTTGCAGTTTCCTTAAAAGTATCAACTTGTTCCACATAGCTCTTAGTTAATTAAAGGTCCAAAGTTTGAATACCACTAAGCCACATCTCAGTTAAATATTGGCTGTGTTTTGGACCCAAACCAAGAAATTAAAATTTTTTGTTCTTGTTCAGTTTTGTCATGTGAGAATTTGGGGATTCTGACCTTGTCAGTACAATGGATAATTTCTCTTTCTATACAAGTAGCATATCTTCATCCCCACTTAAAATCATGAGATGGGAATTTTATCCCCCAGATATCACTGTGCTAGCGCATCCGTTACTTGAGAGTAGTTTCTCACTCAATTAGATGTGTACAGCCTGTGGTTAGTCTATGTTTTTGTAGGACATGTTTGGGAAGAACTTCTCTGTTTAACCTCCTTCGGGGGTTCATTAAGGTAGACAGAATATCATGATAATAGAACACTGCACTATGTTTCTGATAACTTCACTTTCCCTACTTTAGAAACGTTGAAATGACAACTATCAACATACCACACAGCCAAGAAATTTTTTTATTCTCATATGTTGTTGAAGTTCTTTGAAAAGGAGTACAGTGGATTTTTGTTCTTTCTCACAGTTCTCAGACTTACCTAAATAAAACCAATTGAAAATCTTATCATCTACATTAGAGATTTTTTTTCACAGTTAAAATTTTTCACAGTTTAAATTTTTTTTTTTGTCAATTTGAAATCTCTCCCCTCTGAATAGATTCTCTTTTCAGTGTATATAGTCCTTACTGACTATACTGTCCATTTCACACTTCTTGGATAGTTTATATCAATATGTTTTATTTCCCAACTAGATTATACATCGTTCAAAGGTAGAGATGATATCTTTTTCCATTTCTTGACAGCAGCTTCAAATTTAATAAATTTTCAGTCACATTCTCCTGATTGAGAACAACCTAAGTGCCAGCATAGAAACCTTTTCTATGTATGAGCAAAAACAGCACAGAGCAAGAAATGTTTTTGAGGATTTAGAAACATAACTAGAATAAAAAGTGTTGATCATTTTAAAATATTGTAAAGCTAAGGCTTTAAAGCTCACTCCATTTCTTTAATTTGTTCAAAAATATCACTTTAGAGTAACACTTGTTATCGACTTTGACCTGCTTGGTGGAGAAAGTAGAAGAAGAAGAGGATAATAAGATGCTATTTCATGACACATCTATTACAGTAATTCATTTATAGTACGGAACCTTTGCCAATGATAAATGCATGTTACTGTGGTGCAATTATGAATGTACCTTGGCTTTTCAACAATAAAGCTGCCAAAAGGTTGCAAAATGCACCAGGGAGAAAGAAATTTTAGTTGAAGAACTGAAATAACTAAGAAGTACAATTTTTTTAAAAAAATGTCTATATTGTTTCCATAAAGAGATTTTTTTCCCCCACTGTTAATGAAGATTCTGTGGTAACAACCACATTTCCCATTTAATATTCTATCAACTTCACATACACTTGACTTTGTACACATGCTGCCTTCTAAAATTGTCTTCATATAGAAAACATTCACAGTATTACATATTACCACAAAACATAAATCTATCCAAGAAAATGATGCCCTTTACAACTTTGGAATTCCCTGCAAGATCATGATTGCACTGGGAAAAGGAACCCCATGGAGGCTGGGGCTAAGACTCTAGGAAAAACAATCCAACGGTGCTTCTCCTTGAGTCCTAGCCTTTACCTCTACTGCTTTAGCCATATGTCAATACAGAGAAGGAATGCTAGGTTTCTTTCCTTTTGGAGGAGGTCATGGAGAGGACGTGACCACTGATTGACCTGCAAGCTAAACCCAGGCAATCAGAGGTTCCTCACTCCCTCCTCTGTCCTTGGAATGCATCTCCTCCTTACCATTCCCACACACTAGAAATGGGTCCAAAGATGCGGTCTTAAAAGAGTAAGTTGTTTTGAGACCATCTGGACTGAATACGTGACTGAACCCAGTGAAAGGTCTGTATAAACCTTGAAGATTCTGGCTGGCTGGTGTAGAGAGCTACTTGTCTTCCAGTCACCCAAGACAAGCTGTGGAAGTAAGTTCCCTGGAATGGTTATTCTGGAGTAATCTGCCTCATCCTTCTGTCTCTTCTTGCCCTCTATGTCGGGGTGCAGGATGGGGAGGGGGGCTGGGCAGTTTCAGATGTCACCTGGGGAACTCCCCAGTGTGTGAACCAACATTTTCTCCAGCAAAATGTCATGTGAGGGCATATAAGATGTAATGTAGGGACATGAGTGAAAGTAAAATGTGAATAAAGGAATCTGAGTTTATGTCCAAAGACACAGGACACAGGAAACTCCCAGTCACTTGCAGTAGGCCAAGGGAGTAGCATAGTGGATTTCCCCATCCCCTCCGTGCCATGACCGTCATTAGCACATGTTTATGAATACTGTCCAGTGATTACAGGGATAAATTAAGTCAGCCTGGCACCAGCAAGACAGACCAGTTACTCAGAGCACACCCACAGAAAAGCAGTATCCACATGTTGTTCCAAAAAGGGATCATAACTTCGCTGACCATCAATGTGAGTGCTCTATGATGCCTTTCCTTCAAGGATCTGTTGCTGTTTCAGTGAGTTCGCCCACCTAACCAGGTGAGGATCTCTTACTGATACTTCACAAACTCTTCATCAATTACTCTTCATCAATGTTTGGGTAATTTAGGGATATTTTGGGGTGGTGATATTCAAACTGTTCTGTTGTGAAATTCCAAGTCTCTCCATATTGGAGAACTGCTCCTCAGAAACCATTGTTATTTTAATAGGCTAACAGGAGTGAGAGAAAGGAATTCTAACCCCTGAAAGAGATCAGATGGTACATCAAATCTTTCCATCTCTTGATTTGTCCTATCGTTCCTTTAATCTGAATACTTCTCTGTTCATCATGGCCTTCTCAATGCTATTTATCTTTTAAGGCTCCAACCATGTGTTCTTAAAGCACACTGCTTGGGTCATTTCTGTCGCAGTCACCTGGGGTGTTGGCTAGAAATGCAGACCCACTGCATAAATCAGAATCTCTGGGGATGGTCCAGAAATCTAAATTTTAATGAGCTCCCCAGGCATCTTTCATGCATGCAGAAGTTTGCGAAACACTATTCTACTCAAATACTGTGAAGTCTTTTTCATTCCCCCAGAAAACCAACGTACTTTATCTGTCTTTGAAATTTCTAAAAAAAGTTTGCTTTTGTATCCTTCCTGTAACATTTATAATATTCTGTCTTATAATTTTTCATAACATAATGATCGGTGCACTTGTTTTATTCCCTCTATAATAGGGATAAGCTTCTTGCAGACTAGGCCCGTGTATCTCAGAGCATCTGGCATGGAGCTTTGCTTCAAGCAGGTGCTCAATTCTTATCTCTAAGAATGCATGAAATGTTACCTCCAGGCCTTTCCCCTCCTCTTCTGTCAGCGCACTGTGAACGTAAGCTACAGTATAACTCCAAAATGCTTGTACCATATTAAAATAAATGAACTGCTTAGAAAACCTCTTGCTTGAACTAAGCTTAGTTCACAGAATTTGGTCCCAGATAAATAGTTGACTCAGGCTTTTTTGTTCTCTGTAAATCTCCTTATCAGCAGAAGGTTTATTTTTGAAACGCATGGCTCAATAGAGTGGAAAGTAGTCACTTGAATCAAGAACTGAAGAACGATTCATGGCTCGGGTCATAAAAATTACCTATATGTCTGTCACCGGTGAATCATTTATGATGTCCTCAAGTACAGTTTGAATTTTCCAAAGGTTAACTTTGGATGCACATTTTTAGAGTGCGTGTGTTTGTTTAGGATATGTACAGCTACAAAAAGGGCATTTTCGTAAAATGCTACTGTTTAATTTCTACAAAATCCGAGTGGATGAAGGAAGCGTTCTCAAATTGAAGATCGGAAACATGGCTTCAGCTTCAGTTGTTCAGGGCAATTACGAGGTGTGTTCCCTGGTACCTGGGTTTTCTGAAATCAGGATATCACCTAACCCCTTTAAACATGTGTTGCTATAGAATTAAATGACTTGAGTGGTTTATTTTGCTTCCTAATACTGGTAAGGCTTGATGCTTTTCCTTCTCTTTTGCAAGTCAGATAAAATTCAGTAAAACACACAAAGCATAACTGAGGTACTGATTTGAAAAAAAAAAAAAAAACCTCGCATAAATAACCTTATTGTGGTAATCATTTTGCAATGAAAATGTGTATCACATCATCAAGTTGTACACCTTAAACTTACACAATGTTGTTTATCAATTATATTTCAGTAAAGCTGAGAAATAAAGCTTAGCAGAGAGAGGATAGATTTATCTAAGCCTGTTATAAATATTGTAGGAACCTTAATTATCATTCAATACTGCATTTAAATAAGACATTAAATAAGTATTAGTGCAATTATATTAATAAATGACAGTAGAGCTGACATCAAAATCGCATCCATCATAGAAAGGATATCACAAATTTATACTTTTACAGGGGTGGAGTAGATACACTTTTGCAGGGATGGGGAAGATACCCTTGAATATTTTATAGATGTATGCCTTTCTCAAATGATAGGGAAGGAAAACATTTTAGGGAGAAAACATGTTAGGCACGAAAACTACAAAAGTCCCAGGCTCAAATAAAAGGTGAACACAGTATTTTGAATACAAAAGAAAAGTCACTTATTAACATGCTGTCAGAAAGTAATAGACATGCAGAAAAATAAACTGTCAAATGGTAGCATGTGCACATTTTAAAATATAAAGACTCCCACAATCAGATACCCTCTGAAGAATTCCAAGAAAGCTGACTCTCCCCTAATCAACTCAATTGGCTATTTTCTCTATCCCAACAGTGTTCGCCATCCAACCTTACCTGGGTCATTTGCATGACCCAGGCCTAAATGGGGCAGAATTCCTACAGAACATTTCCAAGTGTGTCTCCTGGCTTCCTGTCTTCTCCCTGCCTCCCTTCCAACTCTAAGATTCCATCCTACACACCTCTGCTAAAATGATTCTTTTCAAACTGTTTTCATCAAGTCACTCCTCTGCTTGAACATTTAGAGTGATTTTCCATAAATTATTATATAAAATCCCAACTTGTCTTGCAATAACATCTTTCACCAACCAGACTACCCCTTCCTCTAACCAAACATTCATCACTCAGAAACATGTGAGCCTCTGCACCTTGCATAACTTGCTTGCTAATTTTAGAAAAACTCTGAAACATTTTCCAGAAGGATCACCAGATGCCCTTTCAAAGGAATGCTGGATGTTATCTAGGCTACTCTTCAGGGATTATTTTATTTTGTGGGGTGTTTACCTTTGATTGTCTTCAGCTGGCATATTTTGCACTTTCATGGAGATAAAGATGGACAGTTAGAGGGTAGATGGCAATGCATGGATGAGACATCATGGTATTTCCTGTCTACAGCAATGCAGACAAGTCTTGCTCATGGCAGTGTAGAGAGTTGGATGTTGTTAAAAGATCATTAATGAGGGAACTAGTAGGATATGATAAGATGTTCAAAGGAACTCAAAGAACTACACATACCTAATGCCATCAGGAATGCTGATATGAATTTCTTAGATGAAAAACTGCCAAGCTGGTCAATATCCACCAGCAGTAATCAACCAGGTCTCCAGCAAAACAACTTACATTTCTATGGACAAGTATATTGCTTTACTTTCGAATATTCTATAATTTGTTGGAAACTGTTCTAGGCACTGGAAATATAGGAATAAAGAAAACAAAATGCCTGCTTCCTTGGAGCTTATATTCTAGCTTGTATGTGTGTGGTTAGAATCAGATATTAAATACGTAAATATATAATATGGCCTTTAGAGACATGTGCTGTATCAATGAAGAAATCCAAACCAGGATAATAATGCTAAGTAATGTAGAGTACTAATTTCTGTGGAGTTATCAGGAATGGTCTCTGCTAAGGTGATATTTCAACAGAAATCTGAAGGAAGAAAGGGAGTATATCATGAGGCTCTGGGCTGTATATACATATTTTTCTCTCCCTTCAATTCCCATAGCCTCATAATACATGTGGAATCATGTTATATGATATATATATAGAATACTAAATGCAAAGGCCCTGAGACAGGAATTAGAATAGAATGAGTCCCAGGAAGAGAAGTCCTGAAGAGTGACCCAGAGTGAGGGTAGGCAGGCAGGTATGGGGAGACCAAGATGAAATTTTTTGTCTATTTCAGGACTTTGATTTTTTTTTTTTTTTTTCTTCAAGAGAAATGGAGAATCACTGGAGAGTTTGAGCAAAGGTGGAACATGATCTGACATGGGAAACTTCTGGTTGTGATGAGGTAAACAGTTTAAAGGTATCAAGGGTAAAGCAGGGAGACAACACAGAAAGTGTTACGGGTTGCATTGTGTCCCCACAAAGGCTATGTTGAAGTTCTTACCAGCCCCTCATCCAGATACCTGTAAATATGACTTACTTTGTAAATAGAGTCTTTGCAGAGTTCATCAAGTTAGCATACAGTCATACTGAATCAGGGCGGTCTAATCCAATGCCTGGTGTACTTATAAGAAGGAAATTGGGGCATATATAGGGAGAAGGCCATATGATAACAGATAGATATTGGACTTATGTTGCCTAATTCAAGGAATGCCAGCAACCATACAAGCTAGGAAGAGACAAGATTCTAGATCCTCTCCTGAAATATTCAGACAGAGCACAGCCCTAATAACACCGATTTTAGACTTTAAGCCTATATAAATGAGAGAATGAATATCTCTTGTTTTCAATGACTCAGTTTGTGGCACTGTTTTTTATGGAAGCCCTAGGAAACATGTACAGAAAGTCATGGTCATTAATTCACGTGAGAGATGATGGCACTGGTCAGTTTGGTACTAGTGGTAGTCATTATGATGTCAGCACACAGGGTCTGAGGACCCAGAGAGGGTCCTGCAGGACCAGCCAAAAGAGTCCTTGGCTTCATACAGGATGGAAATCAAACATGAGCCAGCAGGATGAGAGAGCAGACTTTGCTGAAGATGGAGCAGGTACAGATGGACTGAGTGTCTTGGAGACTGAGAAAGGAAAAGAGGAGGTCTCATCTTTGTTTGGGGTCTGTGGGCTTTTATTGGCAATTATAGTCTGGTGCACATGTCCTCTCAAGCATTCAGGAATTGGTCACATCAAGGACAAGATCCAGGGGCCCATCACAAGTCACTTATTCCCTGAAGCCAGGGGTCTTGGTGTTGAGATGTCTACTGCTGGTGGTCTGGATATATGTGTGATAGCTTCATCTGATCAAGCTCACCTGGTCCTTCTTTAGATGTTACCTATTCTAGAGAAATCATTAAACCCTTGTCCCTTTCAAGGAGGACATGCTCTATTTGCATTCTGAGGCATATGTAGAGTGGAGTGGGGTGGGAGTGCAGGTCCTAGCAACGATAGATGCCAGATAAGAAGCAAAGGGGGAAAAAACCCCAGCTTTTTCTCTCATGGGGTCCCTTGAGTTTCCTTGTCTCAATAAGGGGGAAGTGGTTCTATCTTTAAAAAGATAAAATCAACAGGATTTGCTGATGCACATGTGGTCTGATGAAGAAGAATTAGAAGTAATTCAACAACAAATGCAGCCTATTATTCTTAAGAATTGAACTCAGGAAAAGTTGGTAGCCATATTTCTTAACTACAATGACAGATACCTAGGATAATTATTTTACTGCAAATTTGCAGTAGAGACCAAGCCTAGAAGGGTCATTTATAATGAGCTATCCATTATTGAGCTCATTCGAGGTACTAAGCTTTTAATATATATTGTATCATTTAATCCTCCCAAGACACCTGAATAGTAGGTATCATTACCCTCATTTTACTAATAATTACCCTCATTTCACCCATAGATGTTTTGTGTGCACTGAAGGTAATATTAAAAGAAAGGTTTAAACTCAGATTTTCCTGACATCAGCATCAACTTCTATTAAAAAGTGAACTATAAGGAACTATAAGGAATAAAACAATGTTTCTGAGAAATTTGGATGCTAAATAGAATGTTTCCTTTTATTTATTGTTTAGCTTAAGATGCCTTTAGTATATTCTTTGAATGCATGGAATACTCCTACTCTTATTGTTTTTGTATCTTTATGGAAACCAATTTGCTGGTAGTTGTCTAGGTATACATACACACTCAAAGAATACCCACCGGATTTAAACAAATATATGAAGAGGCCCTTGTTGGTATTGAAGACTGAGATTTTTGTCATTTGTATTATTCAATGTGGTGTTATCTGCTTATAAGGTGGCTAAGTCATAGTTCATTACATTTGTATAATACTTTGTAATGTACCAAGGATTCTCACACTTGTCCCAATAACACTGACAAAGTAAAGAATGGTTTTGTTATCTGTGCTGTATATGAAATCACCCTAAAATTCAGTAGCCAAAAACAATCTAATCACTTTTAATGATTTCTCATGGATCTGGGGGCAAACTGAGGGCAGGTGATTCTCACCTGGGGTGTCTCCTGCAGTTGCAATCAGACTTGGCTGTGTCTTCCATGTGCAGAGTTGGTATGGGCTGCAGCCCTACCTGGGCTATTGCCTTAAACACCTATACATAGCCTTTCCCTCACACATGGAGGGCAGGCTCCCAGTGAGAGCATCCAAAGAGATAAGTAGAAAGGGAATGTTTTTTAAGGAATAGGCCTAAAAACTGGAACCCTGTCACCTCTATTGGAACCCTGTCACCTCTATTGAATTCTGTTGGTCAATTGCAGAGCTTAGTTGTAGGAGGAGCATAAACACTACCTCTCAACGAAGGAGTTGTGAGCTCTAGAATCACACTGAAAGCTGCCACCAGAGGAAAAACTTAATTGCATTTTATAATGAAAAAGGTGAGAGTTGAAAAATTAAGAATCTTGCCTAAGATCCCAAAGTGAAATAGTGTTGTAGTTGAGACTGGAACCAAATTTTCCTAGTTGTTGCACTTTTGCTCATAAAAAAGAGTGGAGTAGAGTTTTGGAGAACTGTATCTGGAGTCAGACTGAGTATGAATTTTTGATCTTTCTAGCTCTGCCATGAGAAAGTAACTTGACCTCTCTTGCCTTAGTGTTGTCATCTATGAAATGACTTAATAATAGTAACTAACATAGGAAATCGAGAGGATTAACTGAACATATATACATTAAAAACCCACAGTGATGCCTGGAATAGAGTAAGCACTCAATAAAAACTACTGTTATTATACTTTCCACATCTGCCTGGCAGTATTTATGGAGTAATCTGGTAATTTTGTGGCCTAAGTTTAGCACACATGGATGAAATGTATGACAAATGGCAGGAATATACCGGTTTAAAATGTGATGTGCTGGGTGTTATTCCAAGTGGTTAGTTGCCTTTGTTCTGTGCTTTCATTTCACTGAATCATACCTCGATTATTATATTTCCCGCATTGCATAGAAATAATCTCTTTACCCATTTGTCTCCCTACTAGCGTGTCAGCACATGGAGGGCAAGACTACTTTTGTTCATCTTTGAGTCTTTGTGACTTGCCCAGGATCTGGTATATACTAGGAGTTCAATACATTGGTTAAATAGATACACAGAAAGGCAATATACTGAGCTGAAAAACAGAAATAAGGGAAGGCCATTACTTTCTGTAAGGATTTTCCTTCGTGGACTTTCAGGGTTACCACATTCTGGAAATTTCAGAGCAAGGACAAGGGAAGGAAGTACAGATTGGAATAATAACTAAACAATCCAATTACTTCAACACTCATTCATTTATTCATTCACTAAAGACATTAATTTCTTTTATATCTCCTTACAAACCTATTAATTTTCAATTACTTTTATTTTAGCGATAATTCATTATGAATTATACAGTCCAGCCACTCTGGTTCAGGTAGGACTCAGTAGAATGCTTATACTTGAGAAAAAAGAAATGCCTTACCTTTTGAACTCGTTATCAGGTCTGGTAAATGTTAAATCTGCAGTCATGGTTTAATACCCCAAGAGAACAAAAGAACTGTCCCGCTCTATGTATTTAGTGATTTAAATGTATTTTTAAATTTGTATTTTGTTTTAATTTATAATAGCATTTATCTTTCCCATGATGTCAGTAATCCCTTGAGAAATAGCAGAATGATTCAGAATTCTAATCCCTGGAGTCACTAGGAGAAAAAATATATATATATAAATTATAATAAGACTAAAATCCCCCAGATTGGTAACTGAATGAATGAGATTTTGATGCAAAGGTAAGTCTGTTGACACATTTTGGTGCTGCCCTTTTTGAAATGTATGGGAGAGTCCTGCCTTGTTGCATATTACATAAGGTGGCCATTAAACACAGATTATTTTTCAAAAGAGAGACAGAGATTAATGAATAAAACCATAGTGAGGCATTGGTGAGCGAGCTCACATAAAGAAACAACAAAAATATTCATGAAATAAGAATAATTGCAAAGTGATTATTGAATGATAAATTTGAGAAGAAGGACCTTATCTAAAGCCAGATATTATTGTAGTGAACATGTTTTTTAAATAATACTTTAAGCAATTTTTTGACAATTTGGTTTGGGATGTAAACACTAAAAATGTTTGCGTGGGTGTTTTCTTAATATTTTTTGAGTTTCCATCAACTTTTCTGTCCATAGTCAGCAAGTTCTAGATCATAGTTAAGAGACAAAAAAAATGAAGAAAATATCTTCACTTCTGGCTCTCTTACACTGTCTCCTTTTTTCCATCCTGCACACTGAAAATATGGGGAAAGCTTGATGCTCAGGGAATATTCTTCTTGGATTAGTTCAATATAAGTAATTTTCCTTCTGTGAGTAAATACTTGGTTCTCTAGGGATTTAAAAATCTCTCATAAGAAAAATTACTCAATTACCCCCTGAATCAGTTACTGTTATTAGAAGGGCACTGACCAGCTGTTCTCCCTCGGGGGCAGAATTGGAAGAAATAAATTTACAGAGGAAATGAGAAGTTATGAGGAAGGAAACCTTCCTGATGACAAAGTTGATAGGAGCCTCAGGGATTCAAGATTTCTCCCTAGAGTAAAAATGGCACAGTAGATGAAAGCAAGGCTGGAACCTCACATTGTTTCCTGACTCTGCACCTTCCTAGCCAAGTCTGTATCCTTGGACAACGTGAAAGTTCTTGGCTTCTGTTAAATCAGCTAGAAAGGTGGGATAATAATACTTAGTTCTGAGGGTTATAGTGTGTATTTTAAAATAATGTATATAAGAGTATTGGCATAGAATGGACAGTCAATAAATGGTAGCTGCAGTTGTCATTACTATCACAGATTGGGAGCAAGGATTGTCATGTCAGTTCAAGGTGATTTCCCCAGGTTTCATTTGGAGGAAAGGAAGCTTGGCAACTAATATACTTGTGGTTCTAAAAAATATATATTGATAATGATTATTGTCATTTAAATATAAGAGAGAGCTCTCTCAATATTTCCTGGAGGTGGAAACCCATATTTCTCTAATGGCGTCTCATAATGTGCTGCTGCCCATATCCTTGCTATTCTAATTTACAGTAATATTATGCTAATATTATGCTTGTAATCTTAGATTGCAGTAAGTGCCAGATTTTAGAGAAATAAATGACAAAATACATTTCTTTCAGGGTATGTTTACATAGAAACATACTTAAGTACTTCAAATGATTATATTTGGCATGTACCTCTATAAACCCCAATCGTATTTTTCTCAGCTTGATCTTCTTTCATGCACTTTTGCTGGTAATATATGGATGTATAAGAGAAGTATTTTCTGGGGCACCTGGGTGGCTCAGTCAGTGAGGCATTGAACTCTTGGTTTCAGCTCAGGTCATCTCAGGGTCCTCAGGTTGAACGTTGCCTCCGACTCCCCACGCAGCAGGGAGTCTGCCTCATTTTACTCTCCCTCTCTCTCTGTCCCTCCCCCCTGCTCTCGCTCTCTCAAACAAATAATTAAATATTAAAACAAGAGAAAGTATTTTGTTTTTTAAAACAATATTATGAGTTTATTAGGAGAGCTATAAAGAACTCCAAGTCTTTTTAAAATTTACATTGTGGTTAAAATAGTTTTATTCTTTAAGTTTTACTATAATTTTTCTGCAATTAGAATATGTAAGTTATATCAACATTTATTGTATGAAGAACCCAGAACCTACATACTTTGAAATCCATATAAATGCAAACAATATGCATTTCCAAGGCATGGCAAAGTAAAATACTAAATTAGATTAATCTATAAAAGGATCTAAGGACTCCAACTGGCTTTTGCTACAAGATGAAAGCAGTTATGGTTTTCTTATCACAGAAATATTCTTCCCTAAACTGGGTAATCAGTATTTTTTTTTTTTTTTTGAAGATATTAAGGAAGGAGGTAAATCCTCCATCTTCCGGGTAGAAGTTGGTTTTTATTTGTCCCTTTTCTTTTCTGTAGCACTCGCCAGCTTTTCTATCAGAGAAGTTAAATGGAGTGTGTTTTAGATTGCCCTTGCTGACAATATTTAATCAATTAAGAAGTATTTACAATGTGCTCTGTACTGTGATAAGTACTCAAGAGACTAATCCTGAAAGAAAAGACATGACACTTGTCAATGACACAAGTTATTGAAATAGTTCTTGGGAGGGCAAGATTTATTCATAAGAAGTTACTTCTATGCAACGATTTTTAAATCTCTCTTCATTTATTCCATTCCTTTAATCATCCTTACATGAAAAATTTATTGAAACATACAATGTGCTGGAAATGTGGTATGTTTAGAAGTCACAATAAATAAAATAAATGGCTCCTGCCCTTGAAGATAATGTGGCAATGATTATGAAGGCGTTATATACAGAGAATTCTACTGAGAGAATAGAACTGGGATGTTCTCTCATACACACATGAAAGGTAAATAGGTGAGGTGATAGATGTGTGAACTCCATTCGGGGAATCCTTTCCTAATGGACGTATATATCAAATATATCAAATATTTCACAATTTTCTCAGTTACACCTCAGTAAAGCTGAAGAAGAGGGGCACCTGGGTGGCTCAGTGGATTAAGCCGCTGCCTTCGGCTCAGGTCATGATCTCAGGGTCCTGGGATCGAGTTCCGCATCGGGCTCTCTGCTCAGCAGGGTGCCTGCTTCCCTCTCTCTCTCTCTCTCTCTGCCTGCCTCTCCGTCTACCTGTGATCTCTCTCTGTCAAATAAATAAATAAAATCTTTAAAAAAAAAAGCTGAAGAAGAGAAAGAAAGAAAATGATTACAAAGTTGCTGGCACAAAACTAGGTTCATACATTCCTGGTCCCCTCCCAAGCTTTGGGGGTATACTGTATTGTGAAGCTTCCCAAAGTATAAGCTTAGTTAGCTTTGTGGAAAATCAACCTCTGGCTAAGGTCTAAATGCTACAAAGTTGTCAGCTACATTCCCACCTCTCCACAAGCATTCAGATCTATTGTCCTAAGGCTGTTCCCTCCTCCCCAACTGTGATTAGTTCCTGAAACATCAGTTTACTTTGATATCCTCCAGGAAGACTGAGGTCCTAACAAGAAGCCAGTACATTTTTTAAATCTTTTTTTTTTCTTTTAAAGATTTTATTTATTTGAGAAAGAGAGAGAGAGCAGGGGCCAGGGAAGGGGCAGAGGGACAAGCAGACTCCTGGCTGAGCATGGAGCCCAATGTGGAGCTTGACTGCAGGACCCGGAAATCATAACCTGATCTAAAATCAGATACTTAATCAACTGAGCCACCCAGGTGCCCCTCATTTTTAAAGTCTTAAACACAAAATTGAAGGACAAAATTTTAATGTTTCACAAATATATTACCCAGCCTTTAAAAAAATCATAGTTATAAAAACAATTAAGATGTTTTAATAATAATAATATTCAATATTTATTGAATAACTACTAGATATCACATAATCTTCTGTTCGAGCCTCATGAAAAGAAGAGAAGCACAGAGGAGTTAAATAACTTCCCCAAGTTGGAAAGTTGGAAGCAGCTGGTAAATGGTAAATAGGGCTAAGGCTTGGATCTCGGCACCTTGGCTCCAAAACCTATGCTTTTTTTTTTTTTTTTTTAATTTATTTGACAGAGAGAGCTCAGAAGTAGGCAGAGCAGCAGGCAGAAAGAGGGGGAAGCAGGCTCTCTGCTGAGCAGAGAGCCCGATGCGGGGCTCGATCCCAGGACCCTGGGATCATGACCTGAGCCAAAGGTAGAGGCTTAACCCACTGAGCCACCAAGGTGCCCCAAAACCTATGCTCTTAACCGTTGGGTCACTGTACTGCTTCTTGTGAAATTATTCATGTTATGAATTTGTCAAAGTGATCGATGGCAAGCACACAGATCTGCCTTTGTGGACATTTTACTGAACAGTTAAGGAATGAGTTTATGAAAAGAGAGACAGGTTAGTGGACTAGTCACCAGTTCCTTAGCCTCTGCTATATACTAGTATAGCTGTGTTCAGCAGACTTTTTCCTTTCTGTCTTTTTTTTTTTAAGGTTTTTTTTTTAAAGATTTTATTTATTTGTCAGAGATCACAAGGAGGCAGAGGCAGGCAGAGAGAGAGGAAGGGAAGCAGGCTCCCTGCTGAGCAGAGGGCCCGATGCGGGACTCGATTCCAGGACCCTGAGATCATGACCTGAGCCGAAGGCAGCGGCTTAACCCACTGAGCCACCCAGGTGTCCCCCTTTCTGTCTTTCTTGACATGCTCCCAATTCCTTTCTTGAGGAGAAGAGTATCCGTGGAATTGATGATCAAACCCCTGAAGATAGGAGCCATCTTTTGGTTGGTTGTTCTGGAAAATAGCATACAAAGGATGGTCTACCAGCACCCTTCAGATCTTCAGAGGATGGGATGGCTGGAATTATAACACTCTGTCTTTCCCTGACCAAATACATGCTTGAGTCCCATATACTCCACTTCGATCCTCTTCCTTTGCCTCCTGGGGACCTCACTTCAAGGTAGACTTTGCAAGCACAGATGTTCTCAGAGGCAATGGATGTAAGACCATTGCCTGAATGAGGTGGAGTCAGCCCATGGGGAATGCTGGGGAATATGGAACTCTGAAGTATACACATGGTGATCCTAGAGACATTAAAATTCAATTTAAAAACCAGACAAACAGCAAACACCATGCTAAAAAGACAAAACCCCCAAACAGACTCAGCTTCTTTATATCCAGTCAATCACAGTTTGAAAGTCAGTTTTAATCACATCTCTCCTCTTCTCCCATAGCAGAACCATTTCCGTTAGCTCCCAGAGTGAAACCAGATTATCTAGAAACCAGAACCAGAAACTAGATTATCTAGGTAGGCCCAATCTAATCATGGGAACTTTAGGAGCACAGGACTTCCTCCATCTGGAAGAAGCAGAAGGAAAGTCAGAGTCATTCAAAGGTAAGAAGTAATTGATACCCACTGCTGGTGTGGAGTTGGAAAGGATGACAAAAGGAGAAATGCACATGGTCTGAGGGAACTGAGAGATGCTCCAGGCTCATCAGCAAGGGAACAGATAACCTCATATTTACAACCACAGGGAAATAACCAAATAATTATTTTTTTCCAAATAATTATTTCCACAAGAGAATAATCTAATAACCTGGATGAGCTTGGGGTAATTCTTTCCCATCACCTTGACTTCCTCCTCATGAAGCTAAGCAGAGACCAACCCCCCCCCCCCCAGAACCGCATTGTGCTTGGATTTCTGCCCCACAGGAAATTTGGATAACAAATGGGTGTTGTTTGTAGCAGCTCAATCGTTGGTAGTCTGTTGTGACAGCAATATAACATTAATCCACAAGTCCCATTTCCACTTCTCCTTCTGTCTTACAAAATGACAGCTCAGACTTGAGCATTACATTAAAGGAATTATTTAATTTCTGCTGGTCCCATAGGGCAAGTGGGAAGTGGGGAGCTCTGGTCTTGTGGCTGGGTGGAAGTCTCGGGCAATCTATGGGAAACCTCAAGTTTTCTCTCTCTGCACTGGCGATGGCCATGGCCAGTTTTTCCTTTCAATTATATCAAATAAAAACTTCTCACCAAGGATATAATCCATTTTATTTTTAAGACTGCATAGTTCATTTTGAGCTACACATTTTTTTCTCATTTCTCATTTAATCCTTCATTGTCAACAAGTATTATTTGTTACCATTTTTTCACAGATGGTGACACTTGCAGAAGAGCCCAGTAACCCGTAGTGTAGTGAGATTCAAATCCAAGTCTCACGGATTCTACAGACAGTGGGAAGAAGATGGGCTTCTTCATTACAAAATATTAGAAAGTTGGGGTGAAGTAGAACTGCCTCTCAGCTCAGATGTGATAGCTTCCTGCTCTTCAATATAACCATTTTTCCATTTTCATAAGAGAATGTTCCCTCCCTAGTGTCTGTAACTAGATTTTTTTCCTGTCAATTGAAATTTGGAGCATCGGAACCCTTATCTAATTTCTACGGGGCATTCGTTATTTTATTAAAGTGACTATAAATTCAAAAGCCATGCACTAATCTTGTATAGAATACAGTGTCTTTATGTGCTTCCACGAAACATCACCTATGGCTGCAAAGAAGCTGGGCAGCCTGCCTCAGCACATCCCCTTCCTCCTAGCCAGTTTCCATTGTTCCATTCTTTTCATTCTTCTGGACTGGAAAGCCCATCTCAGGGGAATTTCTGATTTTTCTCCCACTGGTTTATAAACTCCATGAAAGCAAAAGCCATAGCATCTTCCAGAATACCCCCTTGGAACATATACAGTAGGAACTCAATACCTATTTGTAGAAGAAGTTAAGTGATGCAATCCCATCATTTAAAAAAAATAGAGGAGTAATACAGTATTGTTTCATTGGCATGGGGTTTTGCTCTAATATTACGCACCTGGTGATTTTTTTTTTTTTTTTTTTTTTTTTTTTTGTGTGTGTGTGTGTGTGTGGGAGAACAGCTACTGAAAATCCTGAGCCATATTCAGGCTGGTATCTTTGTTCTGCATCCTTTGATTTATCCTCTAACTTTTACCTCATTTCTCTTGTTGTTGTTTTTGCTTGTTCATCTATGGTTTTGTTGTATATTTTTATGCACTTGCTGTTTGACTGAGGAAGGACAAACTCTTCTAGGTTAGGGAGAGGGATGTGTCTAAAAGTCATAATGCAGCTATGTGAATGCTTGCCTACCTGACCTGAGCTCAGCCCCACTAGCCTATACAGAGCCTTTGGGTAAATGAGACCTGAAGGGGTCACCCCCACTTGCATCCTCAGTTATTTTTATGCACTGCACCATCTGACAAACCACACACAGTGATTCCACCTGGGCAGATGTCACAGATAGCAGACCGACACCTGTTTTAGGCAATTGCCTAAGAACACTTCTGGCCTCTTGTCCAGTTTTCTTTTTCTTGAACTCATGTCCTAGCTCTAGACTTTTCTTTCTCCATACCTCTATTCTGGAATCTGCTTCTGATAGCCTCAGATTTTTTGGACCTCTGAATTACCTCCTGCCATTTTGGTTTCAGGCATGTTTGCAGGTTTTGGGTTTTTTTTTGTTTTGTTTTGTTTTTCCTGTTTTCTCCTTTAGCCTCCACGACCCTGATAGCTAAGAGTAGAACTCAAAACTCTGATCTCAGCCCAACAGAAGACGCAACCCCACTCAGCCTCAAGCCTATCGTGTCTCTCTATGGGAAGAGTGGGAATTCAACCAACACCATGCTCTAAAATGACTTAAATAAATATCTCAAAGAACAACTTGAAATGCATCCATGTGATCAGAAGCATCAGGCAAAGGCAAAGTCTGAAAGATGTTCTAAATGGCCACAGGGACCTAAGTGCATAAACTATATGGCACATTTAATCACTTTTGAAGAAAAATAATGCATTGAACCAGCTGAAAAGTTAAAATAAGCACATCATAAAAAGTTTTATTGGGGCGCCTGGGTGGCTCAGTGGGTTAAGCCGCTGCCTTCGGCTCAGGTCATGATCTCAGGGTCCTGGGATCGAGTCCCGCATCGGGCTCTCTGCTCAGCGGGGAGCCTGCTTCCCTCTCTCTCTGCCTGCCTCTCCATCTACTTGTGATCTCTCTCTGTCAAATAAATAAATAAATAAAATCTTTAAAAAAAAAAAGTTTTATTATGTGGGAATGGATATCTTACCTTATGTTCAAAACATAACTCATGAATGCATATCATACTAAAAGTGGTCATTATTCCTCTTTGGTTGTGCAAAGTGGCTACAGGTGAGCAGATGCATCAGGACATCTGCCACCCTTAAATAATTGTACTAATTAAAGTGCACTAGAGAAGGAATTATTATTAATAAAGCTTCCCCCTTTTAATATTTATCCCCAGGGCTATCATTTCTAAAGGTATTGTGATTAAAAAAGAATAAAAAAATTTGGACAAAGACTAAGACTCTCTTCCAACTCTGCCCAGAGTTGGGAGAGCCTCTTTAAATAATGTAAATACCTGTGCTGAAACATCACTGTCTCCAGAAATTCCCTTTCCACCATCCATCACCGTCATGATGTTTTCATCAGCTGCTTCTAATGATTTTGTTGCTGCTTCTGACTTGAAATTTTAAGGAGATGGATGAATTGATAAGTGGATGAATGAATGCATGCTAAGTTAGAACTGTCTTGTTCTCAGTGGATGGAAGTCACTCAGATAGCACTGATGGGATACGTGAGGAAGGAGAGTGCTCTTCTTTGCCCAGACTAATGCAACTCTGTAGTGTTATAACTCAGTGATTCCAATTGATGGGAGACAGACGGCTGCAGTGAACACTGAGGAATTTAAAATAGTTCACAATTTAAGTTACATGGCTAGAAAATGTAGTTAGGAGTGTTTGACTTTCTGGCCTTATGAATTTATTTTCCCTGTAAGTGTCACTTTAAAATTTATGTGAACAAAAGTAGTGAATGGAAGTCATTAAAAAAATCTGAAAAGTTGAAATATTTCTTTTCCTAATCCAAACTTCTGATCAGCAATTTCACTCATTGATGATAACCATTATGAAAAACTTTTATGTATCTTTCTAAAAATATATATAAGCATAAAGAAGTTTATTCTGATTAGTTTTTGTGTGTGTGTGAATCCTTTCTTATTTACACTAATGGGATTCCATTAAATAGTGTGAATCCTTTCTTATTTACACTAATGGGATTCCATTAAATAAACTATTTTGTATTTCACTTTTATCAGTTAATACCATGGTTTTTTAAAAGATTTTATTTATTCATTTGTCAGAGAGAGATGGAGAGCACAAGCAGGAGGAGCTGCAGGCAGAGGGAGAAGCAGGCTCCCTACTGAGCAAGGAACCCCATCCAGGATTCTATCCCAGGACCCTGGAACAATGACCTGAGCCAAAGGCAAACACTTAGGTGACTGACCCACCCAAGAATCCCAAGAACATGTTTTTAAAGATATATTTATTTTAGGGGGAGAGAAAGCATGCATGTAGGTGCTCACATGAGTGTGGGGAGAGGGAGAGAATCCTCAAGCAGACTCCCCACTGGGCACAGAGCCTCACATGGGTCTTGATCCCACAACACTAAGATCATGACCTGAACCAAAATCAAGACTCAGACGCTTAACCAACTGGGATACCCAGGTGCTCCAATAACATATTTAGAAATTATTTTATCAACCAATCAAAATGTACTTCATTTTTTATATTTTCAAAATGTATTTCAATTATATTTAAAGCAATGGTAAAAATTAAAATTTATCCTCCTCTTTCCACACGCATATCTAAAAATCAGCAATTTAAAAAAATTTCTTGTTTGCTTTAAATTCCTTTGGTGGTTACTTTCAAGTCACTAATTTATATGAGTGAACTTCTATTATTACCTTTAAACAATCACTATCAACTCCCTTTCATGAAATGAGTATTTGGATGATTCATATTGATTCTCTTCCTCCTCCTTTTTTTCTTTTAACTGTCCACAGTTAAAATGTACCTTATATCTCTTCGACTTTATTGAGATATAATTGACCCATAACATCATGTAAGTTTAAAGTGTACAAAATACTTGGGATTTGGGATATGTGTATGTTGAAATATGATTATTACAATAATTTTAGCTAATACCTCCATCATATCACATAATCACCATTCCCTTTTTGTGGTGAAAAATCTACTTTCTTGTAATTTTCAAGTATACAATACAGTACTGTTAACTATAATCACAATGCTGTGTGTTAGATCGCCAGAATTTACTCATCTTTTAGCTGGAAGTTTGTACTCTTTGACCAACATCTCCTCATTTCAGCTCCTGGTAACCACTGTTCCACTTTCTGTACAGGTTTGGCTTTTGTAGATTCCACATATAAGTTATCTTATACAGTATTTGTCTTTTTCTGTCTGATTCATCACACTTAGCATAATCCCTTCAGGGTCCATCCTTGTAGTTTCAATTGACAAGATTTCCTTCTTTCCCGTGGCTGAATAATATTCCATTGTACGTAGACACCACATCTTCTTTATCCATCCATCAGTTGACAGATTATTGCCATAGCTTGGCTGTTATGAGTAACACTACTATGAACATGGGAGTACGGATATATTTTTGATATTTTGTTTTCATTTTCTTTGGATATACATCCAAGTGGGACTGTAAAAAATTAAAAAAAAAAAGAAGAGGAAAAGAAAAACAATCAACAAAGGAAAAACATCTTATGGATGGGAGAAAATATTTGCAAATCATGTATCTGAGAAGTGGTTAATATCCAAAATACATTTTAAAAACTCATCTAACTTGATAACAAAAAAAAAAACTGATTGAAAAATGGGCAAAAGAACTGAAAGTAATTTTTCCAAAGAGGACATACAGATGGCTAGCTGGGACAAGAAAAGGTGCTCAGCATGGATTACAACATCAATCGTCAGGGATACACAAATCAAAACCACAATGAGGTATCACCTGACACACCAGAATGGCTAGAATAAAAAATAAAAAAGAAAGAAAGAAAGAAAAACAAGTGCTGGCAAAGATGCGGAGAAAAGGAAACCTTCATGCACTATTGGTGGGAATGTAAATTGGTGCAGCCACTGTGGAAAACAGTATGGAGTTTCCTCAAAAAATTAATAATAGAACTAACATATAATTATCTTTTTTCTTCTAATTTTTGATACTTATATTGATCATTTTTGCAACTTTGCATAATATATTTATAACTATTTCTTGTTCTCATGAACTTTAATCAGTATCCAAAATCTCCCCTAGTGCTCTTCCTTTTGAGAGAGAAACAGACCTACAATATATCCTCCTTTACTTTCACAACTTGCAAAAGTTTTGTTAGAATGTGACTTTTACAGCTTTGAACAACAATTGCCAGATAGCTTGGTTGGTAAGTGCTATCATGTGACAAAAATTTTGCTAATATTACATAAGTGGAAATAATGTCTGTTAGCTTCAATATCCTTACTTATGAGAAAATCTCTGCCATCTATCCTCTTCCCCTTTCCCTGGCTTAAAAGGTGATTTCCGTGTGGCTTTGGAAACTACATATTAAATATTGCAGAACTGTCAAAGCTTTGGTTTCTGAGTGACTACATGGAAAAGAACCACTTCGTGGCATGTGAGGAAAATAAGTTATCTCTTTAAAGCCATGGCATGTGAAAGTGTCTATGCAATAATATCTTAGCTTTTTATTCTAAGAAATAAAATCTTTCCTGTGCCCATAATTTGCTCACCTTCCCTCAGCGATACCATATAGAGCATATATAATCAATGCCATGCCCATATCTGCTTGTCCCTCACCATGCCCGTACATACCACAGCACCCTACTGCATGTTCCTGCCACTTTAAATCTCAGGGCTTCTTCATTAACATTGGGACCTCTGGAAGTACCAGGGGGAAGTACCACCCCAGGAGCAGTCCCTGATCAGTGATGGATTGGCTTTCAAAGCTAAATACTTCAGCTTTCCCCCCCTTTGGGAAGGATGAATCAGAGGCATGTTTTACATCATCTCCAAAAGTTCTCCAGCGAGATTGGATTTTAGTTGCCCATCAGAGTAACCAGCTTGATAACACACTCGTTGGCTTCCTTTCCTTATTTCCATTTCCCCTGCCAGTCCTTTTTGGGCACAACTCTCAAATAAGCTGCTTATCCTCAGATCCTTTCCTTAGGGTCTGTAGGGTTTACTACTGAGAAACTCAACATAGTACCAGAAGTTGACCCCTTGATGTGAGATTCTGGAATTGGAGAGCTTATCAGTCAGAAGGTAGTAAGAACTCTCCCACCAATTCTCCATAAGCTCACAGTGATGGCCTCTTGGGGTGTTCCTTAGGCCTAGTTAGTGGAGGAGTAAAAACCTGGGCCTGGGTCAGCGATGGTTTGCTTGATATATTGGCATGAGTGGAAAAAGAACTGTTGCTACCCTACTATCACTGAGAGATAGCTCTGCAGGATAGCAGTGAGGGAAGGGCCTCCTAACAGGCATAGTTTCATTCAGTACTCCTGGTCATAAACCTTATGGAAGGAAGAAAATGATCAGGGGTAAGCGAACTCCTGGGAAGTGCTTCATAGCTTGGTAATAGACTGACACCTAGCATCACAATTACTAAAGCTCTTCCCTGTGACAAATTGTGATAAGGCACAGGTGGAAGGGGACACACTGGCTTATGTTATAGCTCTAGCCCTTGTAAGACATGAGGAAAAGAATTATTATATGAATTCTGGAGTTGGTTTGCTATTGCTAGCTTCCACAGACATCCTGAAGAAAGAATATACAAGGCTCAGGTCAGCAATCATATAACAAAGGGATTGTACAAAAGCCAGAAGGTCTCCATGGTGATAATGAAGAGAATCTCAAATCTTGCAGGCGAGGGGAAAGGATCTCCAGAAAAATAGGACCAATACCTAAGTTTCAGAGTGGCAGTGTCACATAGGAGGTTGAATTACCTGTCTTCTTATAGCAAAGTCAAGTCCTGAGAGGGAAGGAGTGGGGCCCTTAGAGCTGGATGAATATTTGAGTACGTAGACTGGAGAAGCTTGGTTTCCCATATTTCTCTGGATGTTCTAGGTTAACAGGAGTTCCACATCCCCCTCTGCCAGAGGAGAAAGCCTCTCCTTGTTTGAATGTTTGCCTTCCCCGGGATCTTCCCCTGCCTCCTGTTGCTGCCTTTCGACCGGTTAATAGGCTTGTCTCAGCTTGGCTCCAGAAAATGAAGAACAGATCTTCCTCGGGATATTTATGTCCCCATAAACCCATCATAAGTTGAAAATATAAGTTGAAAAGACATTCAATACACCTAACCTGCTAATCTTCATAGCTTAGCCTGACCATCTTAAAAGCTTAAAAGTTAGAACACTAACATTAACCTACCATTGGGCAAAATCATCTCATACTAAGCCTATTTTATAACAAAAGGTTGACTATCTCATGTAATCTAATACTATATTGAAGAACAGGATGGTTGTACTGGTACAGAAGGGTTGTGTGATAGTTCTTGACCCACATGATCACGTGGTCAAGACTGGGAGCTGTGGCTCATTGCCTCTGCCCAGCATCATGTGAGAGTATCCCATGGTATATCCTTACCTGGGAAAAGACCAAAATTCAAGGGGTGCCTGGGTGGCTCAGTGGGTTAAAGCCTCTGCCTTCGGCTCAGGTCATGATAACCAGGGTCCCAGGATCGAGCCCCACATCGGGCTCTCTGCTCAGCAGGGAGCCTGCTTCTCCTCCTCCTCTCTCTGCCTGCCTCTCTGCCTGCTTGTGATCTCTGTCTGTCAAATAAATAAAAATCTTAAAAAAAAGACCAAAATTCAAAATTTGAAGTATAGTTTCTATTTCTTCTATTGCTTTTGCACCATTATAAAGTCAACAAATTAGAAGTTGAAACATCAGAAGTCTGGGACCATCTGAACTATAGCTGACCAGGAGGAAAGGGATAATTTACCAAAAGATCAGTAGGATCTGGTTAAATTATACTACCAGAAAGTGGGATAACGTGCCTCAGAATGAGTCTTAGTATGCTGTATCAAAGGTACAGGTTTAGGAAGGTGGAGCATAAGACTGGTAGTGGACATGATGATATGGAGGTAGTCTATCATAACTCAGGATTTAACAGTATAGAAATAGGGTTATGAGCTAGCCTTACCAATTTATTGGAATGACTCTTTGAAGTTTGGAATGATAGCCTACAGTAAATAAAGGAAACTTGCTAGAACTGTCTTAGCAAAGTATTGCACAAGGTAAAAGATTCAGATAATTGAGCATGTTAGAATGAACTTATTTTGCAAGTCTAGAAGAAGCACCATCTGATTATGTTTTCATGAAGGACTCAGACGACATTTTCTTTTTCTTTTCTTTCTTTCTTTTTTTTTAAATGAAAGTGGTAAGGAATTGACTATTAAAGGTCATCAGCATGGATGAAAATGTAATGGTGATTCTCACTTCAGGTTTCTGTTGATTAAAAAACAAAACAAAACAAAACACTTGCATGGAATTCATCTTTCTGGGGTCAGTATGGATAATCAAATTATAGCATATTTGATATATGGTGCCAGCACTTAACCATCAGCAGCAAAGTAGATATAATTATTATGATGGGCATCAAGGTCAGAATGGTATGTAGAGGACTACTTTTGGGATCCACCTTAGTTAATAGACTATAGATCTCTTATGGATGAGATGGATGGGCAGCCAGGAATGACCCTATGCTGGGGTGTGGATCAAAGCCAGTCATTTGCCTGGAACATAGCCACGTCCATTTGTTTACCTATGGTTTATGGCCACTTTGTGCCACTGTGGCAAAGTCAAGTAGGTGCAACAGAGACTGATGGCCTGCAAAGCCATAAAATATTTACTATGTGGCCATTTAACAGAAAAAGTTTGCTGACCCTGACCTACATAATCAAAGCAAGTCAAGAACAAGTGAGAAGACTGATCCCAGCCTTTGCGAGGGAAATTATAGTTCTTGGCTTTATGGCCCAGCATGCTTCCGCTGTGCCACTCTGCTACCCAGTTCTTGGCTTTAGACCTGAGACAGTTTTTAGGATCTGGGTTATTGACTGAAAGGATGGAAGAAGGAATATACTTTAAGGCACATTCAATAACCTTTCTCTCATTCCCTTCCCTTTAATAGAATAGCTACACAGGGGGAAGGAGAAATACCCAGATCTTTTGAGAGCACTTAGATACAGGTTCTGAGCTAACACTCAGACCAGAAGACCCAGACATCAACTGGCCACTTTGTGGAGGGGGATATAGTGAGGCCAGGTTCCATGTCCTAGTCCTTGTCCTATGTCCTAGTCCATGCCCACTTTACACAACAGCAGTGTAGTCATTTCTCTGGTCCCAGAGGGAATATTCATGTTGGATAGACTTGTTAGATGGTTAAGACCTTACACAATGTTTATTAAGAGTAAGAGGAAGGGTTAACAGGGGAGGAAGGAAGAATTTATACTTTCCAACTGACTTGATAAGGACAGAATAATCTTGTTATAAGAATCTGACAAAGATATTAAAAAGATAAATTAAAAGAGAAATGGCCTTAGAAAGGCCAAGGTCTTTCTCCAAAGTAAAAAAAAAAAAAATTCTAAACACAATATTAACCAATCAAATGTCATTATATACAAACAGAATCCTATACCAAAACCAATTTTTTATTTTACTCAGAATATAAGGTTTGCTTAAATTTAAAAAAGCAAATGAATGTAATGCACAACCTTAATACAATAAAGAAAAAATAATCTTAATAGATGCAAAGAAACGATAAAGTTGAATACCCATTAATGATAAAAATACTTAACAATCTAAGAATAAAAGGGGACTTCTTTAAATGAAAAAGAGCACCTACAAAAAAGTGTATTTCAAACATGGTAAAATATTGACTCTTTTTGCTAGAAATTCAGACTAAGACAAGGCTACCTTTATAAGCTATCATTACTTCTATTTATCATACTAGTGCTTCTAGCTAATACAATAAGACAGAAAAAAGAAATAAAAAGAATAAGGATTGAAAATAATAAAAATTGACCTTATTCTCAGATGACATGATCATATGCTTATAAAAATTTATATACACATACATACATATGTTAGAGAGAAGATAGAAAGATAGGTAAATAGATGATAGATTAGAGAGAGAGGGAGATAGGTAATAGCATTTAGATACATATAAAATTTTAGAAGGATAGAATTAGTAATGTGGGGGTGCTGGCATCTGAATGCTAAAAATGTGAAGTAAATAAAAATGCATAGCATTCTAAGAAATTGATGCAATGTGAGAAAAGGATTAATTCAACTTTCAGCTTTTTCTTTCAAGTGGCTCAGCAGGCTTATCACTGGACATATGGAGAAGAAAACATGATCCATGTTGTTGTGTAGCAAACAATATATAACTAGTCATAATAATTGGAACTCTATTTTTGTGTTCTTTGGTTTTTAAAATCAATCTAAAGGCAAAGCCTTTAAGGCTGATTATAATGACAAAACAGAATGCAAATTATACACCAGTAGCAAGGTGTCTTGTTTAAGTTGGATTTACCTAGAATGAGACCCTGAGGATACAGATTTGGGTGCAAGTCCTTTACTGGGGGCACAATACTAGGAGATATCAGCAGGGGAATGAGGAAATGAGACAGGGAAAGGAAGGAAATCAATAATAGGAACATTATTGAACACG
The DNA here is from genome assembly GCF_902655055.1 of Lutra lutra. Taxonomy (NCBI): domain Eukaryota; kingdom Metazoa; phylum Chordata; class Mammalia; order Carnivora; family Mustelidae; genus Lutra; species Lutra lutra. The sequence continues at coordinate 99,615,343 of NC_062285.1, forward strand.
TTACTTTTATGGACATCTGAGTTTGAGTCCCACTGAACCCTAGAAGGTTAAACCAGCCTCAGAGACAAGGCACCTGGCATCCTTCAAATTCCCCCGGCTATTTGTTAAGGCCTTGTGACCTGCCCTGAGGAAGGGCTAAGGGAAAACCCTTGGGCAGAGTTCCCGGTGTTTACAGGACACACCATCATGCATGAGGATGGGAGGGCGAGTGGGTTATGAGAGTATTGTCAATAGCTTCTGCTAACGTCCAACCTCTTCCACTGCTCGGATCCACTGATCCACCCATGCCCTAAGATAACATCACTATGCGCCATCTCTTCTTCAAGTTAACAGTTAGACAAAATTTCTTTAGGAAAGAAGACTTACAAGGCTCAACAGAACAAACTACTATCCTGGGTAGTCACCTTTTTCCTCCTCCAGCATTCGGTCTAGATTCCCCTCATCTTTGGACATCCTTCTGTTCTAGGTTACTTACTTGGTGGATCTCCCACACCTTCAGTATGAGATGTCTGATGCCCTAGTCACCTTGTCCTTCTCAGGCCTTAGTCCCTGAAACAGCTCATTCAAATTATCAGTGGACATGGAAACAGTGGGAAGCAACTTGCTGAATGCCCTGAATCCTGACAAGGCCCTTACGGCCCCAGGGTCTACATAAGAATAAAGTCAATTACTCCTGCCAAGGTAGCCACACCTTTTTCTGCCTGCTGGTCTGCTGGCATGAGGAGCCCAAAATGACTGTGTAACAGCTTCAGGTTTAAATTCAACTGAACATTTACTGTGTCCTTGGTTGGAATTTCCACCCCACTCCACATCCTACTCAGGTACCAACATATTTAGTCTATTGGAGACTACACTGCAGGGACAGGAAACACAAATTCTCTAAGTGGGTAAATAGGAGTCATGATAAGTTGAAGACATTCTACTTCTACCATTTGTTTCATAGACCTGTATCTTTTAGCTGCTTACCTTAAAGTCTCATTGATTTGAAGTATACAGTACTGCAACTTGAATGACCATGCTCTAATACCATGAAATGTCTTCTCCAAGCTGACACCATATGTGCACTTTTGAGAGGTCCTTCCAACATTCTATAAGATCCCTGATCTGTCGATTCCATGGCCAAGTGTCCCTTGTTATACCTCCTTAATCCCAGAGTGAGTCCTTAGTCCTAGGTAATGGTATGTAGGGATCCTCTGACACCAATTCAGACACTCTGTGAGCCCCTTGACAATTCTGCTAGCTGAGGCACTATTGGCAGTGATACATATCAATCTCAGGAAAGATGAATTACTGTCAGTATAATTAAGTAGCCACCAAGTGACTGGTTGCATTCTTTAAAGGATGGTACTATATTGAGAGTTTAGTGTTAAGTTCTGCGGCTGACTGGTCAGACATTCAGCAGTAGATTACCATTGCTGAAAAATAATTCATGTTAGTAGGTCCACTGATAGTCATTATTCCTGCCAGCATAGCTTAAGAAAATCTTTTAAGAATATTCTTCACACCAGTCAGAATGGCTAAAATTAACAAGACAGGAAATAACAAATGTTGGTGAGGATGCAGAGAAAGACGGACCCTCTTACACTGTTGGTGGGAATGCAAGCTGGTTCAGCCACTCTGGAAAACAGTATAGAGGTTCGTCAAGAAGTTAAAAACAGAGCTACCCTAAAATTCAGCAATTGCACTACTAGGTATTTACTCCAAAGATACAGTAGTGAAAGGAAGGGGCACCTGCACCCAAATGTTCATAGCAGTTATGTCCTCATTAACCAGACTGTGAAAGAACCAAGTTGTCCATCGACAGGTAAATGGATAAAGAAGATATATATATATATATATATATATATGAATATTACTCAGCCATCAGCAAGGTTCAATACTTATAATTTACATTGACATGGATGGAACTGGAAGGTATTATGATGAGTGAAATAAGTCTCAGAGAAAGACAATTATCATATGGTTTTACTCATACGTGGAGTGTAAGGACCAGGACAGAGGACCCCAGGGGAAGGGGGGGAAAACATCAGAGAAGGAGAAAAACCATGAGAGCCTCTTAACTATGGGAAATAAACTGAAGGTTGCTGGAGGGGAGGGGGGTAGGAGGGTGGGATCATTGGGTGATGGGTATTGAGGAGAGCACGTGATGTGATGAGCACTGGGGGTTATATGCAAATTATAATTTACTGAACACTACCTCTGAAACTAATGATGTACTATAAGTTGGCTAATTGAATTTAAACAAAAAAAGTGTCAATCTTATCTAAATATTCAAATTTTTGGTATGGTGATTTTATAGTATCTTTTTAATATTTGTGTAATCTGTAATGATATGATTATGAATTCCTGATTTCATTATTTTTTATTTTTAAATGGATTTTTACAAGTTTTTGTGAAATTTTTTAAATCTTTATTTTTAAATGTAATTTCTTCAATTACATTCATTTTTGCTATTATCCTTTTTCTAACTTTTTGAGAAAAATACCTAAGTCATTGTTTTGAGTCCTTCTTTTTCATGTATGAATTTAAGGCAAACTTTTTTTTGAGTATGATTTTATCTATTTTCTCTAAGTTTTGATGTTGTATTTTCACTATTATTCATTTCAAAATGATTAAAAATTCTCTAGTGATGTCCTCCTGGGCCCATAGATCATTTAGATGTATATTGCTTTATGTCTAAATATTTGGCTTCTAGGTATCTTTTTTAAATTGAATTTTAACAGTTTTATAATGGTCACATAATTTGCATGATTTTAATCCTTTGAACTGTATTATATAGTCCAGTTTATGGTCAATTTTGGTAAATGTGCAGTCGAAAATAAACTGTTTTCTTCAGCTCCTGGATATAGTGACCCAGATATGATGCTTAGGTAATTTCTTAATTGAACTGTTCAAATGATCTATACCTCACCTGTTTTTTTATTTTTGTTTTGCTTTGTTTTGTTTGATTAGTTTGTCAGTTTCTGAGAGAGGTGTATTAAAATTTCCCAGTCCAATTATGGATTACTCTTTTACTTTCCTTTTTTGCTCTATATTTTTCAGACTATATTATTACTTGCAAACAAATTATTATATCTTCCTGATGAATTGCGTGTTAATGTTATGAAAATCCTCTCTTTTATCTATCAATATTTTTTGTCTTTTTTTTAAAAGATACATTTATTTATTTCAGAGAGAAAGAGGGAGGGAGAGTGGCAAGTGGGGGAAGGGGCAGAGGGAGAAGAGAATCTGAAGTGGGCTCCCTCTGAGTGTGGAGCCTATATAGGGCTCCATCTCACAACCCTGAGATCATGACCTGCATCGAAATCATGTATCAGACCCTCAATTGACTGAGCCACCCAGGCATCCCATTAATACTTTTTGTCTTTATGTCTATTTTGTATGATACTGATATCACTTCCCTCATTTCCTTCTGGTAATGTTTTCATCCTGTTAATTTTCTTATATTTGTGCTTTGAACTTTTATGCATTTTTATATTTGATTTTATCACTTACAAAGCATGTAGTTTGCATGTTTTTAAAAATCAAGTCTAACAATCTCTTCTAATTTTTTTAGTCAAATTCACTAAAACTCTTGATTGCTATATTTGGAACCAAATTTATCAACATACAATTTGTTTGCTATTTGTCCCATCTTGTCTATATCATTTTCTCTTGCTTTTCTGGATTAAATGTTTTTTTTAAATGTTCTACATTCTACCCTTATTTGATTGTTATATATTCTTTTACTATTCTTATAGTGGTTAACCTGAACATAACATCATGAATTTTTTATTAAAATATAAATTATTACTGTGACTATTTCCCAAATAATGTGATGATCTTAGAAATCATTAACTACATTTTTCTCTCTCATCCTACTATTTTCATGCATTTTAATTCTGCATATATGTTAGTTCTCATAAGTTATTATCATTATAATTTTGTACAGCCAATATTTTTTAGATAATCTTCATCATCACTTTTTCTAGTGTTCTTCATCCCTGTCTGCCTCTCTATGCTTCTGTCTGAGATCATCAACTTTCCTAAAGCTCTCCCTTTAGTATTTCTTTGGTGTAGGTCTATGGGAATGAACGCTTGTACTGTTTGTTCTTAAAAATATTTTTATCTCACCTTTAGTTTCCAGTGATGTGTGCATGTATGTGTACAATACAATGTTGGCAGTCATTTTCTTTTCGCAATCTGAACATTTTCTAGTGTTTTTTGCCTTCTGTTGTTTTTGTTATCACTTTCACTGTTGTTCTTAAGACAGTTATTCATATATTTTTTGCTCTATATTCTTCTTTCTTTATTTTGTGGAATATTAGAATTTTAAATAAAATTTACATAAGTATTTTATTTTGTATTTTTAAAATGTATCATATTTGTTATTTGTAAAACTTTTGAGTACCTGGCTTGATGCCTGTAGTCATTAGTGTACCAGATATTGATTCTTCCCATTTTCTCTTTCATCTCCTTCTGTAATTTTTGTCACCACTTCTATGTGTCTCTCATATAATTTTCCAAGTTTTCCATATTTTTTTATTTGCTTATGTATCGATTTTTTTTCCAAACCTCTTTTCCATTTCATGAATTCTCTCTTCTACCATGTCTGGTAAGCAACTGAAATAAATATTTATAGAGTTCTTATTCAATGCTGCCATTTTCACTTTAGTCTTGGAATAATTTAACACTTCTTCTTGGCTGGAAGTAGGGAAAATGTTAGTTTAAAACAAGGCACTATATAACTGCCCGGCTAGCTCAGTCGGTAGAGCATGAGACTCTTAAAACAAGGCACTATGCTAGTAAAGATATGAAAAAAAATAATGAATTTTCAGTATCTATTGAAATAATCATATTTTAATGTGATTTAATTATAAATTTAATCTTTTAATATTTGTGGAAGGATTTTTGCAGTTGTGAAATTAATTTGATTTAATAATAGTATACTGTTGTTTAATTCATTGTTAAATTCTCTTTGTTATTAATTTTAAGGTTTTACACCCAAGCACAAAAGTACAATTTTTAGTTCTGTGTATTAACATTTTCAGGTTTTGGTTAGTGTCTTTATTCTGATTTTGTAAGATAAATTTCCAAGATATCCTTTTTTTAATCTTTATTCTTTTGAAAAGTGTGCATAATAAGGAAGACCAAGTAATTTTGCTCATTGTTAAAGGTAAGAACAGGGAGCTGTGTTTCTCTATAAGAGGCAATGTCCCCTAGCATGGGATGTTTACCAGTATCTGGAGAACTATTTGGTTTTCAAAACTGGAGGCCAGGTTGCTTTTGGAATTGAGTGTGTAGAGCTGAGGATGTGGCTAAACACCTTACGCTGTACAAAACAGCCTCCCAACAAAGAATTATCCTTGTTTAAATATCAATAGTGCTGAAGTTAGTAAATCCTGGTCTAGAGATAGAGCACTCGGCCCAAATTGTATGTATGTAGTGTGTGTGTGTGTGTGTGTGTGTGTGTGTGTGTGTGTGCATATCTTGGGAAGGGTGAATCTCGGAAACTTTCCACTTGAGTATAAAAGTAGAGAAAGTGAAACAAATGAGGGGACTTACCCAAAATAGTATTCTTTGTGAGCAGCCTGTGCCGAGATAAGAAAGGATACAATAGTGCCCTTGAGAAAGTACATAGCTTGATAGATTTTTTTACTATTAAAATACTCTAAAGATACTAATATACTAAAATACTAGGGTATTGGGATAGAAGCTGATACTGACAAGAGGTTAGCTGGAGTCAGATTATGAAAGATCTTGTATCCAATGACGGAGAACTTGTCATTGAGAAAGTCCATGTAAAATATTTAAAGTGTTGTAAGCTGGCTTTTTTTTTTCCCTTTTCTTTTCTGATGTATAGTTGGTTTTCAATATCCTACTAGTTTCAGGTGTATATATGTCATTCACCATGTTTACACATTACAAAATGATCCCCATGCTAAGCCCAATTATCAACTGTTAACATACAGAGTTATTACAAGCAACAAAAGCTAAAATAAACAGATGGAATTACAATAAACTAAAAAGTTTTACATAATGCAGGAAACATCAACAAAACAAAATGGCAACCTACTGGATGACAATTACCAAAAGTAAAGGGCAGCGACTATATTGATGGTAAGCAAGATCAGAATCAAGGAAAAAAAAAAGAAGCTGCTGAAGTAATTTGAGAAAAAGAAGGTAAGAGAGGTGGTAAAGAGAGAGGGGATTGAAACTTTTGCACATACTAAAATTGTAGAATTGATATATATTCTTTTTTGGGGCATGGTGGGTGTTGGAAGTGAGGGTGGATTTTGGACTAAGAAAACTACATGAATAGTCATGACATTGGATAAGATACAGAACACAAAGGAGCCAACAGATTGTTCAGCTATGTGATCCCTTTCTTGTTTTGCTTGTACGGAGGCTCAAGTGGAATTATCCAATGTGCCACATGATTAAAAGATCTAGAGTTTACCAGAGAAGTCAAGACCCGAAATATAATTTTTGAAATGGCAATTTAGCATTGTTAAGATCACAAAAAAGAATTGTAGGGGACAGTTGAAAAGTAGATCTCATTGAACACCAACACCGAGCATTGACAAAGAATGAGGGAGAAGCTTCAAGGGATTTTGTGAAGAAGCAATCAGAGGGGAGGGAAGAAAACCAGAGAAGAATGTTAAAACAGAACTCAAAGGAGGAAAATTTTAAAGGGAAGTTAATGGTTAATAGTATTGAATGTTTTAGAGAGGCTGAATTAGGTAAGAACTGTCAAGTACTCCGTAAATTTGTAGCACCTAGAAATTCTGGGAGAACAATCCCCATGGTTGACAAATTCAAATTTTAGTGGATTGACTGGAGGTGAGAAAGTGCTCTGGAGAGTAAAGGGTAGTAGTTCCATTAAAGGATGTGGGAATCACCAGGGGAGATAAAAATTGAGCAGAAACAATTGCAAATCTTTGCTACATACATTAACTTTTTATAAAAAACAATTTTCAGGTAAAATGTTGCCTCCTGTCAAGATCTAAGAGAAAAATATCTTATTTCTTTAAGTCACTTGTTTTTTGAATTCTCATCGTTAAATTGTGTGTAAAATTTGGCCTTTGGATTGTATTTCTTCTTGGGCTTTGCTAGAAAAATGTGCTTGGAAATAGGTGTTGCTGATTTAAATGCTGCATTTTCAGTTCAGAGATAACCCATTGTTTTTAATCCATTACACATTGAGAAAAGGAGTAAAAAGGTGGAACATATAAACTGATGTGTTTTTCTACAGCTTTAAAAAAAATTACAAAGCCTGGTTGGATAGCACTTAATTGCAGTATCTCCATAGTGGAATTCAAAAGTTCAAATTTATGTTTTGTGTGTTTTTTTTCTTAAGCTCATAAGAGTGATTATGAGCATGAAAAAAATTCCAATGGGAGATTTATCATCAATATACATTTAACACAAAATGAATACTGCTATGATAAACCAAAAGTAGAAAAATGCAGTCTTCTCTCAATTATCTATGTGTATGTTGTTTTGTGGGTTATTGTCACAAATGTGCATTCCCATAAGCCAACATCATCGTGCTCTTGCCTTCATTGTTTTTCATTGCTTGGAATGTGCAGCTGGGCAAAAAAGTGCATTATAATATTAATATGAGAAACTTAATTAGCAAGATAAATCAGTTCAGCATATATGTTCTAAAGGCAGTTGTGAGTAGATTTTAAATTATTGATAAAATTTTTTGCCTCTGTGTGTGTATGTGTGTGTCCTATATGTTTAATATGTTTGATGCCGGCAGCTTTTACCAGCAGATATAGCTACTGGGAAAGATCATGCACTGTGAAATTAGGTCATTATTTGTTTTTGTCTGTACCCCTTACTAAATTGTGTGACTTGGGAAAAGTAAACTTAACTTCTCTGGGTATCATTATTCTCAGCTGTAAAATTGAGACCGTGAATAACGTTGGGGGGTTTTGTGAACTGAAAATTAGATAATGCATTCATACAAAGTGCTTACCATATTTCCTAGAACTTAATAAAATAACAATAAATTAAATTTCATCTGCTGCATGTTTTCCTAATTTTACAGTATGTCTGCTCTTCCCCCATGTAGAGGTAAGAAACACAGCCCGTCTTCAGAATACTACAGTGGGTTACGTTACAGAGCCACAGGAATTTTTTTGAAAGCTCTGCCTCCTTTCCTTCTTTCTGAGACTTTTCTCTATCCCTTGGTGGCTAGTTCTTGTCCTGATGCCTGGTTCCTGTTTTCTGCCTCACTACCTAGTTTAATGAAATTGATGCTTGAGTTTTAATACCAACTTGACTTAATTCCTGCTCTATCCTTGGTTGCCATTATTTAGATCTGCCTCAATTTATGCTCTGTGACTCTCATGTCAAGCCCACCATCACTGCCAGAATTAATTCCTGAGATTCCAGCCTTAGAACAGCACTGTATCTCACTTTTCCAGGAAGGGAGTTTGAATACGAATATTAGTGAAATTCTGTAAAGCAACTTTTACTGGTAAGAAGAGAGTCTCACTGTAATGGTTTGCTTCGTATGGGTTTTCAGGAATATTTGTATCTTCTCATTATATAAATCTCAGAACACCACCTCCATTGCTATTTCCTTGTTGTGCCTCTCTGTATTATTCAGCATCTCATGAACAGGTGCTGATTAATAGGAGAAACTTTGAGGAGGACATATTCATTTTGCCTTCTCAATAAATATTTATTGTGCAATTTATATGATGCCAAGGGCACTAGATAGTTGTTTATTGGTTCTTAGCTTCACACTTGTTCATTTATTCTCTGTGCTACTAAAACTAGAAGGCTGCAAATATTTTCTAGACTTCCTCAGCAGCTTAGCTCTGGTAAAGTTTTGCCAATGTATGCACTGAACCAGATAGTAGATGGCAGAAAGAAGAGAGGTAACATTTTGGTTTTGGCTCCAGCAGGAACATACTGGTCTTATTTGAAGAGTTAAAGAAGTCTGGTGTAGTTGGGGTAGAGAATGACTGAGGGGAAGAGGTTTGGAAAGACTTCTTTTTTAAGCAGGCACCAAATCAAGTACTCAGGGCCATGAGGGTGTTGGTAATGACTTTGGATTTTATTCAAAGTATAATGGGAAGGCATTAGAAGCTTTGGAACAGAAGACCAAGAAGGTATTTTATGCATAAGAGCAATTGGCAGCTTGGTTAAAAAATAGTCTATAGGGATGTGGAAGCAAGAGCTTATCAAGGAGATCAATTTGGAGATTGTATTATTCAGGCTAGATAATGCATGCAAAGTATGCTGTGGTTTGAGGCAACTCTCCATGTAGTATTATAGGTTCCTTTAATTTTATGGCACCTCCACATCAATAAGTATTCTACAGTTGATAAAGGAAGGAAAATGAGATCTAGAGAGTCAGCAATAACAAAGAAGTGTCTTCATCTAAAAATGAAACAAATCATAATCTGAATATAAGTCTCTTGCCAGGCGTATCACAGCAGGTATTGTGAGAACAAGGTATTAGCTAACACCTGTTTTCCATAGGGGGTATTTGAGTAATCTAGAGGAAAGATAATGATAGTGACAGTAGAAATGGTGGCAAATGGTCAGACTTGAGATTTATTTGGAGTGCATTCTGGTGGCAGAATTGAAAGATATCCTAATGAATGAGAGGTGGGATGTTAGAGAAATAGAATAGTCAAAAATGACTATGAAGTTTTAGACAGGTATAATGAATGAACAGAGGTGCCTTTCACTGTGACAGGGAACCTTGGGGAATTGCAAGTTTGGCTATGTCAAATTTAAAGTAATGATTAGGCATTCCAAGTTGCAATGTCATGAGTCTAGAACTCTTGGGAGAGAATCAGGCTTGAAAAAGAAACTTGTGAATCAACAGCAGTCAAGGGCATTTAAACAAATAGACAAGAGGAAGACTACTACAGGGCCAGACAAGTAATTGGATTTGAGAGGTGAGTGAAAAGGAAAGATGTTAAAATGATAGGATTTTTTTTTTTTTAGCACCAAATAAGATGATAATGGCTTCAATTATAACAGTGAAAAAAGTAGGAAGAACCAATGTAGAGTTAAGAAAATGTATTCCTATTTGAACAGAGTCAGAATGAAGCCTCTCTGGATGTTGAGATCATTGAAGGAGAGAGAGAAAGGACCAAGAGTGAAAACAGAATGTTGGAAAAAATACACACTTAGAGAGGAAGAAGACAATTTAGAGAAATGCTCAGTGAGGCAGAAGAACCAGTCACAAGTTGTCATAGAATCAAGAGAGCTGAGAGCTTCATGAAGGAGGAGGCGGTTAACAGTGTCAAATGCAGCAAAGTTTGAAATCTATAACAAAAATATAGAGTTTGGCTTATCTGATAACTCATGGTTTTTAATTATCTCTATTTCCTTGTCCCCAACTCAGCTGACTAGTCATCACAAGTCAAGATGGTTTCATTGTCTTCTGAAGACTTCTATTTCTATTTTAATGGGATTTCTTAGTTATTCAGAGATTGAGAAGGAAAAGGACAGAGCTGACTTTTTGCTGCTATTATGGAAAATAATTTTACTGAATAAATAATAATATTTACTGAGTTCATACATGCCAGGTCCTATTCTATTTACCTTATATGCATTATCTCATTTAATATTTATAACTATCTCTGAATTTAAAAAAAATTACTTGATCACACATCCTTCTCTAGCCATTATCCTTTTTCCTTCTTTCCTTTGTAGCAAAATTTCCTGAAAAACTTGATTAAGAAATATTGTCTCTCATTCCTCCTTTTCCATTTTCTCAGGAACCTGTTCCAACAGGGCTTTTGTCCTCACCATTTTACCAAAATTTCTCTTCCACAGGTCAACAGTCATCTCTTTGTTATGAAATTCAGTGGTTATTCCCCATTACTCATCTACTGATAGCCTTTTAAACATATTATTCACTAATCCTCTAGAGTTCTGTAAGTGCTCCTCCTTATTTACTAGCCATTTCTTCTCAGTATCTTTGGTGGTTTCTATGAGTTTCTCTAACTTCAGATGCTGGAATGCCTTGGAGCTCAGTTCTCAGACCCATTATCTATCAACACAACTATCCAAAGAATGTTATTCAGTGTCATGACCTCAGATAATAGCCATATACTTATTGATTCCAAATTTACATTCCTTTGTGATAGACTTGAGAATTCTGCAGGAAACTACCTACCAATGGGCATCCTTAATATATTATATTAAAAATAATATAATTATTATATTATATATTAAGGTTACATATGAAAGACATTTATATAAAGACAGTATATATTATGTCCCTTAACTTCTCCAACAATGATGCTCCCCCTTTAATTGTCATCATTTCAGTAGATGGCAATTTCTTCCCTCCAGATTCTAAGGCAAAATACCTTCTCTTTCTCTCCTATCTCAGAGTCAATATGTTAGTAAATTCATTTAGGTCTTCTTTCTAATTATATCTAGATTGTGATCATTTTTCAGCATGTCCACTGAACTACTGAATTAGTTGGAGCTATAATTATTTCATTTCTTAATCTCCCTTGTGTTTCTATCCTTTCTTTCCTATAGTCCTTTGTAACACATAAGCCATGGCTAGTCTATAAAACTAATAAATTTATGTCGTCGCTTTAGAGGACATACACCAATGGCTTCTCATCTCACTTATAGATGACACCTTCTTAGTGACATCTTCTTTGCCCACCTTTTCTAAAATATTGACAAACTCCCCAACCTCCTGTACTTTCACTTTATTTTTCTATATTATATTACTTCTGTTTTATCACACCTTGCCTAATTATATCTTTATGTATTTATTATCCCTTCCCCACATGAGTTCTATGAACTCGTAAATTATGCTTTGTTATTGCTACATTGCTGGTGTCAACAACAGTCCATGGCACCTAATATTAGCCTCATTTACTGATTAGGCTCAGAAAGATTAAGGGCGTTGCCCAATTTGTTAAGTGGTGGATCTGAAACTCAAGTCTAGAAAGCTTGGGTCTGGAGTTCATGTTTTCATTAAGTACGTTGAACATTCACAGATACTTCTAATTTTCACCCAGCTCTCTGAATCTACCCACGGCATTTCTAGTCATTTGTATTACCTTTCACAGGTATTTTTAGCCTGATTTTAGTCTGATTTATTTTAGTCTGATTTTATTTATACACATGAATTCAGGGCAACAAGACACACAAAGAAATCACCTCCTGTCCCCAGAAGCCACTCCAATCATCCCTGAGCAGTAGTCAACTGTCTATAGGGAAAGCTTTGCTACCAACACAAATAATTAAGATCTGACATATTTACAATGGAACACAGGGAAGATACCCTTATCAGTTTGGCTTCTAAAAATGAAAAGTAATTAGATAATTTGGGAACAACTATGATGAACCATAGCATTAGAGACCTCAAGAAAAATAAATAGAATAAATTGAATAAAAACTAGGAAAACTGATATAAACCATCTTGGCACTGTAGTTATGTGGATTCTGGAAGGAAAAAAAAGGGTCATAAGAGAATTGCAAATAGACGCATTTATCTCTTTAATCTTAGCTGAGGGACACCTAGGTGGCTCAGTTGGTTAGACATCTGTCTGTGGCTCATCATGACCCCAGGGTCCTGGAATCATGCTCTGCATAGTCAGGCTCCCTGTTCAGCAGGGAGTCTATTTCTCCCTTTCCCTCTGCCCCTGCCCCTGCTCATGCTCTCTCTCTCTCTCTCAAATAAATAAATAAATTCCTTAGAAAACATAATTTTAGCTGTAAATTTGCTTAACCAGATTTTTTAAAAAAGATTTTATTTATTTATTTGACAGATGGAGATCACAAGTAGGCAGAGAGGCAGGCAGAGAGAGAGAGAGAGAGGAGGAAGCAGGCTCCCTGCTGAGCAGAGATGTGGGGCTCCATCCCAGGACCCTGGGATCATGATCCGAGCCAAAGGCAGAGGCTTTAACCCACTGAGCCACACAGGTGCCCCCAGATATTTTTTTTAAACAAAATCATCTTAAGAGACATATAAATGGTTGGGGTGCCTGAGTGGCTCAGTCGTTAAGCATCTGCCTTTAGCTCAGGTCATGATCCCAAGACCCTAGGATCCAGCCCTGCATCAGGCTCCCTGTTCAGCGGGAAGCCTGTTTCTCCCTTTCCCACTCCCTCTGTTTGTGTTCCCTCTCTCACTGTGTCTCTCTCTGTCAAATAAATAAATAAAATCTTAAAATGCTTAACAACAACAACAGAAAAGACACATTGATGGGATACTTGACTACTTAATACTGTATATCAGCTTTCTTGGCAAACTGAAAAATTATATGGGAAAATGCCAATATAATGTGCTTTAATTAAAAAACAAACCCTACCTTCTCATATATGTACACAAACAAATAACAAAGTAAGCATATCCAAGTCACTATATATATCCAAGAAACTATATTATTCTGGAGAAAAATCACATAAATTTTATGTCTCTGTCTACATAACTAAAACTAAGCTGTAGTTGAATTGCACACTTAGAATAAACTAAAAGACCATTTTGTTGGATTTTATATAAATTCCATGAGTAGATAACAGGATTAGTACAATATAAATCAATATGAATAAGAAAATGTTTATACCTTTCACTGCCAACTAACCCTCTTGTCCTGTAACTTCAACAAATATTTTCAAAATGCCCTCCATTAAAAAAAAAAAATAAACCATTGCCATCATTCTAATGTATGTTTTCAGCCATAGGAAGTCTTCAAAAGATTGCTTGGATCTCCAAAAGAAACAGAAGGGAACATATATTTAGCAGTACATATTCTTTGCATATAATAATTCTTTTGCCTTAGAAAATAAAATGATGGGCCAAAATAAATTCAGTTTACAGAACAGAGGGAAAACACTTCAAATTGATTTACCAAAAGGCATTCATGGGGTGCCTTGGTGGCTTAGTCAGTTAAGTGTCTGCCTTCAGGTTAGGTCATGATCTCAGGGTTCTGGGATTGAGCCCCACATCAGGCTCCCTGACCAGCAGGGAACCTGCTTCTCCCTCTCTCTCTGTCTGCTGCTCCTCCTACTTTTACTGTCTCTCTCTCTGTCAAATAAATAAATAAAATCTTTAAACAAATTTAAAAAAATGCATTCAAAATATATTCTTGCCATTAAAACTGAAAAAAAAATCTTTACAATTTTTTAAAAATTTTTTACTTGTTAATATGCTTTGAATTTATTGTAAATCTGGAATTCACCACTGGAAAAATTCCCATCTATTAATTCACAAAGGAATTTCTAAGGACAAGAATGTCAGGTCTATCTTCACCTATGTGTATGTGTATATAAAGATGCAGATAATCTGCTCCAATAACAAAAAAAGTTAGTCTTGAATATCATTGGACCATTAGCAGTGTGATGTTGCAATATCATTTAAAGAATTTTCTCTATTTGGAATAATATAACTGCACAGTCAGGGTACTGTTGTCAGCCAGGAGATATAAGATATCTGAAAACTTGTACTTTTAAAAATATTTCCATCTTGTTCATTGAAGTCTGCATCCATTAGAAGGTTAGCCACAAAATATATACTACCTGCTGTTAAGAAGCATAAACTCTCTTGCCGTGCTATTCTATGACAAATAGATAAGCAAAAAAAAAAAAAAAAAAGGCAAAATAGGCCAATTATGAAAAGCAAATTAAATGAGTACATAACATAAAAGAAATTCAAGACATCTGTGAAAAGTGAATGTGAATATTCTTTTTACCACAGTTTAGAAGAGGAGAAGAGAAGACTTTTTCATATTCAAATACAAATTACTAAGGGAATCCAGAAAATTCGAGAAGAAATTTTTTTTAACCATTCACAGCATTATGGTTAGAGAAAAAGAGATTTTTTTTTTAACAAAACTATTAAGTGTTTTTTTTTGGTAAACAATCCAAATATAATTCAAGTAAAAAGTAAAAAGCCAAGTAACCAAGTAAAAAGTCAAGCAGTGTTACTTAATAACATAAATTTCTTTTCAATTAATTTTCTTTTACTATTTTTAAGGCTGTATTAAAGAACAGTAGGTTGAGTTGAAATTATATTTCTAATGCCCCTAAATCATTTTTTGGGGAACAATGTGGGTATTAATCAAAGAAACAATATACTTCTTGCCTTTTATAAAAAACTTTTTGGCCTTTACAAAGTAATTTAATAATAACTCAGTTTTTAAACATTATATTTTCATATCACGGTTTCCATTTTTATCTATAAGTAGCTTCCAGTAAGAAAGCATGGTAAGTATTGGAAAGTATTATGGGTAAGTCACAAAAACAAACTAGGGATCTGCTTTTGTTACTCAGGGAGTAACAGTATACTCAGTATACTCAGGGGAGTATACTGAAAGGATTTTCCTAAGACTAGGTAGAGCTGGAAGCATTATTACCCACGTGAGGCTATAAACACGTATTTAAGTCAAAGCAGGGGTAGATTGGAGGGACAAGTTTACTCCACGGTCCAGAAAGGAATGAGTGGGTAAATGTCAGAACATTCTGAGTGTAAGTCTTGGGTTCATTTCTCACAAGCTGTGAGAACTTCTAGGCTCTAGACCTCAGTTTTCTTCTCAGTAAAATGGGCTTAAAATTGTATTCAAGCCACAGAATTGTTGAATGAATTCCATGAGAAAATATGTGTTCAGCAACTATTACCATGCTTGGTACAGTGGATGCATACTTGCGGTGGTCATTGTTATATTATCATTGTGACCTTCATCATCATCATCATCGAGTGAGAAGAGAAGCAAAGAAGCAGAAGAATGAGGTGTAGCAGCACCAAGTGAGTGCAGTTCAGGAAAGGAAGTTGGTGAGCTCTGGGCGGGAAGTGGGTGTTTCTGTCAAGCAGATGTCAGCAGGAGCTTCCAGAGCTGGGCATTTCCTTAAAGGCACTGCTCCAGGCTAAAAGTGTACCCGGAAGAGCGCACACAGTCCCAAATTGTCACCCACATTACCCAGCTAAAACTGATCATTACATACAAACCTTTTTGGAGCACGTGCTAACCATTCCGTGTCAGAAAATCTTGTGCGATTTAGACACTCACCCAAAATGTGACATCGAAACACTGTATTAAATTGGAAAGCACAGGAAAGAATGATGAGGACAGCAGTTAATTTTGTTTTCTCTGCAGCAATCCAGCCTACGTTCTTCTATTGGTTTTGCACTAAAACAGCTTACTCAGCTTCCCCAGAAGTAGGGGCATGATAAACTAAGAAGACCCTTCATCAGTCTGGTTGGAAATGTAGCAAGTACTAAAGCTGTATGGGTTGATTTAAACTTTTCTAAAAAGTAGGGTGTCAAGAGTAAGATGGGTTAACTAAACTTCATTCACCTGAGAGACCATATGGGCACATCCCTAGTAGGGTACATAGAGAAAAGAGGGGAAAAGTCATTTCCAAGGAATAGCTCCTCACAGTATGCCATGGCTGGCTATTAGATGCTAGGGGCCAAAGCCGCAGGGAACAGAATAAATTAAATTATGTCACTTTTCTGCTCCAAAGCTTTCAAAGTCTTCCTCTTTCACTTAAAAATAAACTCTGCTCCTTACGATGGCTTGAATGGTGTTAAATAAACCGACCAGGTTTACTTTTCTAACCTCATCCTTTATAGATTATTTCATGGCTGGTCCTTTTCAATCTTTGGGTCTTAGCTCAAATTCCACCTTTCTGAATTATCTCCCTGCCAATCACTTTTCATCACTCTGGACGGTAACTATGTCATACTGGCTGTTAAATATTTTGAATAACACACTTACGATGTCATATATAGTAAACAAGTACTTCACAGAGTACTTAAGTCACAGAGGTATTGCATGGATTGAGTAAGACAATGTATGTTAAGCAACCATCACCACACCTGGCACAAAGAAAACACTAGGTCCATACTTTTGATGGTTATTATTATCAGATTATCATGTTATGCATTTTAGTTACATATTATATAATAATGTTATATTCTTTTTTTTTTTTAAGATTTTATTTATTTATTTGACAGACAGAATCACAAGTAGGCAGAGAGGCAGGCAGAGAGAGAGAGAGGGGGAAGCAGGCTCCCTGCCGAGCAGAGAGCCTGATGCGGGGCTCGATCCAAGGACCACTGGGATCATGACCTGAGCTGAAGGCAGAAGCTTTAACCCACTGAGCCACTCAGGTGCCCCTAATGTTATATTCTAATCATATAAGTACATAATAGTCATCATTGTAATCATCATCATCATGATAAAATGAGAAAAGCAGCCAAAACGACAGCTGTGACAAAACAAGCCAGTTCACAAAATTAAGTCAGCCAAGTGGGCATGAAGAACCTGTTTTTGTCATGTAGACCATTTTAGTTTCCTTTATAGTATTTATCATTGTCAAAAATCTTTTTTTTTAAATTTTATTTATTTATTTGACAGAGAGAGAGGGAACACAAACAGAGGGAGTGGGGGAGGAGAAGCAGGCTTCCCGCCAAGCAGGGAGCCCAATGTGGGGCTCAGTCCCTGGACCCTGTGATCATAACCTGAGCAGAAGGCAGACATTTAACCGGTTGAGCCACCCAGACACCCCTATCATTGTCAAAATCTTATCTGTTAACTTGATTTTCTTTTTTTTTCCTCTCTCTTCCCTAGCTCACAGGTAATCTCCATGAAGGTAGGGACTTCTCTTGTCTATATCCTACACTCTCTACAACTCTTTGAAGTACCTTTTACATATACAATATAGTAATATATATTAAAAATATAATGTATAATTAAATAAAATATAATGTATTAAGTGTTATATTAAAGATATTTAACAATCAGTATGGCCTGATCACTGGCCAATCAGAAGGGAAACTGCCACATTGAGGAAACAGGGTCTTGGAGTTGCTGAACTGTGGGAATGTCCATTCATCTAAGAACAATGATAGCTTGGATGACTGAATGGTGGTGGTAGGATTATTAGGAGCTTGAGGAGACATTATTTCCAGACTGGTAGAAGTATTTAATATTTTACTAACCAATATAGTTGTATTACTTATCAATTGCTGCATTAAAAAATACCAAAACTTGGGGCACCTGGGTGGCTCAGTGAGTTAAAGCCTCTACCTTCAGCTCAGGTCATGGTCCCAGCGGTCCTGGGATCAAGCCCGCATCGGGCTCCTGCTCAGTGGGGAGCCTGCTTCCTCCTATCTCTCTCTCTGCCTGCCTCTCTGCCTACTTGTAATCTGTCTGTCAAACAAATAAAATTTAAAAAAAAAAAAAAAACCAAAACTTTTTGGTTTAAAATAACATTTATTATCTTAAAGTAACTGTAAGTCAAACATCCAGGCATGACATAATTGGGTCCTCTGCTCAGAGTCTCACAAAGCAAATCTATAGCCTAATCAAAGTTTGGGTTAGACTGAATTCTGTTCAGAGCTCATGTATGTACTGGAAAAGCTTAATTCCTTTTGGGTGTAGAAGGAGGTTCCTATTTTCTTGTGTCATCTGTCACCCTCAGCAACCTGAAGACTCTCACAGTTCCTAGTAATGTGGTCCTTTCCCAAGTCCTTTATAGGCCTTCTCACAACATAGCAGCTTATTTCTAGGACAAGAGAATCTTTCTTTTCTCAGGAAAAACATAAACCCTCTTGTAAAGGGTTCACCTGATTAGGTCAGGCCCACCTGGAATAATCTCTCATTGGACTAACTAAAAAATCAAACTGATTAGTAACTTAATTTTATTTGCAAAACTCCTTTACCGCTGCATATAATGAAAATCAATCACAGGAGTGAAACCAACCATATTTACAAACCCTGTCCATACTCAAGGGGGAAGTCTTATACTGGGCATGTACACCAGGGATATAAATCTTGGAGGCCATCTTAGAATTCTGCTTACCACAGTAACCTTACCAGTAAAAACTAGCTTATTATAAGCCATGAGCCTTATCATTCAGTACAATTATTTTGGTTATCAGTTATAACTTAGAGATGTGTTGTATTTGCTTAGTTG
This sequence comes from Lutra lutra, assembly GCF_902655055.1. Lineage (NCBI taxonomy): Eukaryota > Metazoa > Chordata > Mammalia > Carnivora > Mustelidae > Lutra > Lutra lutra. The sequence goes on from NC_062285.1 coordinate 99,634,249, forward strand.
CTCTCTTTGGGCTAAGGAATCCAGCAGCCAAAGAGACAGTGAGCTTGGCTCTGAGGTCAAGAAATATAAATGTAATAAAGTAAAAATGCTTTCTGATGATGAATTTAGAGTCTTTTTTTTTTTTTTTTTGCCTTTAGAGTCTTAATAGCTTCTCTGTGAAAACTTCATAGCCATTCAGTTAGCTTTTCTTTCTTTCTTCCTTTCTTTTTCTTCCTTTTTCCTTTCTTTCTTCTTTCTGTTTCTTCTTCCTAGAATTGAAGAACAACAAAAAATGCAAACTACCATTTGTAAAGGATTTTTATATGCTACAGGTCTAACCATAATCCTAAAATATATAACACATCTTTGCTACAGGTGTATGAAAATATTTGTATAAAGTTGCATTTGACATTAAGTCACTTCAAACAATTGACCAGCTATGTATTTATGCACCAATGTAGAAAACTTGTTTTTCAAATGGAAACAAGAGGGCACTTTACATAAATACAAAGGTTAGCAAAATTCTAATAAATTGTTTTTGGGTGCATAGCCTTTGACATCTGTGATAAAATAAGCATTTTAAATTATATAACGTTTTAGGAATCCCACTCCTGTCTGCCAAGGAAAGAAGATGGTATTTGGCCTCCTACCATTAACAACCAAGAAGCAGGGGGAAAAGACAGTTGAAGCAACTATTTTCCTTTACTTAGGCAATAAGCAGAAGAGGCTGGTGATCTCTGAGAGATGGAAGCCAATGATGTGAATCCCACTATGCCTCTGGCTATCTCCTAAGGCTGGTTTCCAGACAACAATGGACGAAAGTGAGATCCAGACAGTGCCATGTCTCATTAAGTTGAAGAGTCAGAGATAGGAATTCAAGGAGGCAAAGACAGTTAAATTTTGTAAATCAGACTACTGGAGAGAAGGGAGACACATCTATAAAGAACTTTAGAAATTTTTATAGGGGTTCCCTTGGGTCTTTGGCTAAGGATTAATTTGTGTACATATAGGGTAAAACTTTAATGATCAGGGAGAAAATACCAGGTGCTGTGACTTTTCTGCTCACAGAACTCTCAGAAAGCTGGGAGAAGTTCAAGTTTCAGCCAATCAGCATGGTTCGTGGGTGGCTTTCTTTCACTTCAGGGACTTGGATGCTGCCAGCCCATGGCTACATCACCTGATTCAGATTAGATCTCTGTCTAATCAGTAGGGAGGAGATGAAAAAGATGTTATGTAAAGAAGGTTTTAATTAGCCAACCATAGAGTGACATTTCTTAGTTCACTCACTCATTTAGCTAGAATTTACTGACATGACCTACAAAGTTGCCTTATAAGTATAGTTCAGCTGCTTGCCCCAGGAAAAGAGAAAAAAGAGTTGAACATTTAACAGCCTCTCATACCAGAGTGCCTATTCGATGTTTAAGAAAACGGGTCAGTGCATGTACACCTTTAAAAATGTCATTCACTTACACTACAACAAGGATATTCAAGAACAACAAAGAAAAGTAGTTTCTATTTTGAGTCAATGACTTGGACTTCTTTCTGAACACCCACCTTCGGAGAGTAGAAAGTAAGCGAATAAATGTCTAATTTAGTTTGGAGCTTAGCCATATCTAATTATTCACATAGACACTTATGGTAGAGTTCAGGCTTTCTCAAATAGCATTTTTCAGTGTCTCAGATTCTGAGATTCCCTCTTGCCCTGCTTCTCGCCTTCAGGTGAGGTCTAGGGTATGAGTGGAGGTGTGTGGGGCTTACGTGGCCTTGAGTTGGAAGAAGACGCTCCTTTTTTTCATTAGATCTAGTGTTGTCTGACCGCCAGGCTAACTTTGCAACTGGGTAATTGGAACCCTAATATCCTCTGATGCTTAGGCCTGTAACTGGTGAACTTGCTATTATAATTATTTTGACTCTGATAACACCGTGTGTGGCGCTCTTTCACCTTGATTTCTGCTCTTTGCTGACTGGGCATCTGCCTGATTTAGTATGTGTCATACTAGTCTGGAGATCCTCCCAGACTCTGGCCAGGGGAGGGGACACCTTCCTCGTCCATAATCCATACATTTTGGATCCATTGGCTCTCAATGCACCCACGAGACTTATTGAACCAAGTGTGGTTTGGGAATGTTGCAAACTGGGACCCTTTGTGCCACCGGTTACCTTGACCTATCAACAGCTCAGATAGCTACAGGCATTTGGTGAGATAGTCTTCTTCCTGAACTGTAATCAGAGAGGGGACATTCTGCTCTCCTCCTTGGTGGTGTAACTGGGCTAATGGGAGTCGGCTCCTTGATGAGTTGAAAATAGAGGACTTATACTAGGTGGGAGTATATACTAGGTGGAGCACAAAAGTAATTTTTATTTGTAGCAAATAAGGAGATCATGAAGAATAATATCCAAAGCCGTGACTCTCAGAGCAAGGATAAGCAGGTTCTTGGTATTTAGGATTTAGGGTAAATATTTAGAAAAGGAAGCTTGGCCATTACATGTAAAGGTGGGCTGAAGGTTGCACAGATATACTAGAACATGTCGATACATGTGTCTTATGTTATGTTAATGAAGCTTGTGCTCTTCCTAGGTGGAGACTTAAACATTATAATAAGTAGAGGTAACCGATGGATACTTCTCAGCTCATCTGCAGAGGCACTGACTTGGTGGCTGAGCTCAAGCTGGTATAGGCTGGCTTCTAAGACCATTCTGGGCTGAGGAATGCAGAACCTTGCTTGTTTATAGAGCTGGAACATATCAGTTGACCTTAAATCCAGGCTTCTATGGAGGCAGGTAGTATATTTGTTAGTGGGTCTGAAAAAAAAATAGCTGATTAGGGGAAAACAGTCTCTGAAAAAACAAGCTTTAAATTTTCTACTAATTTTTACCTCATTAACCCTGTGGGTGCACAATTTCAGCGGTAGCTAGAGATAAGACACACTCACACTTGTCTCTCTTCTATATCCCACTTTTCTTCTTCTCTCTCCAATGCCCCAGGGCAAGAAGAGAAATTCTCTTGAATTTCTTGAATCATTTCTATGCTAGAGGTGAACTATGAATTCTATGTTTTAGAGTCTCTGTTTCAGTGAACTACATGGGAACAAAGCAATCTTGAGATTCCTCTCTCAAGAATATAGAGGCTCACTGAAAAAAACAGTCATTTCAAGGCATAATATTGATAATGGCAAAACTATTGTCCCAGGGGCACCTGGGGTGGCTCAGTGGTTAAGCATTTGCCTTCGGCTCAGGTCATGATCCCAGGGTCCTGGGATTGAGCCCCGAATCGGGCTCCCTGATCAGCGGGACGCCTGCTTCCCCCTCTCCACTCCCCCTGCTTGTGTTCCCTCTCTCACTGTCTGTCAAATAAATAAATAAAATATTAAAAAAAAACTATTGTCCCAGTAGCCCTGCATTACATATATGAAGCCAAACATCACACTGGTTTTCACCAAGAACCCCTTCTACTGCACACCCCAAACTTTTACTTCTCCCCAACGAACTGCTCACTGGCCCTGCCCAGGTAGACGGATGCTTTGAGTAAATTGATGAAAAGTCTTGTGTTCAGAAAGTCAAAAAAGACAACTCACGAATACTATTCAAATATTATTCCTAATATTACACATGTCTTCATATTCTTCGAATAGAATATTTATAGCAGAAGTTATCTTTTCTCTTGCAATAGGTGACCAGCTATCCTGGTTTGCCTGAGACTCAGTTTTCTTGTGAGATTTGCAGTGCTAAAGCTGGTATTGGGTAAATGGAGGCAGTTTTTACACACACACACACACACACACACACACGCACACACACACTAGTCTGCAAATGTTGAGCAACTGAGAGGATAATATTATTCTATTAATATGCTGAAAATGTCCCTGTGACTTTACTCAGCCTGAAAAAAACCCTGTTCCTGCAAGAAATGAGAAATTAGAGAAGATGTGAGGAGGGGGACAGGGTGGCTGGATCATGCCATAATTTACTGGCATCTTTTTACTAAATGTTTGAATCACCTTTCTTCTGGCCAATACCACAATGGCTAATTTCTTGGGAGCTGTTAGAGGCAGCAGCCCATACTCTATTCAGCCAGTAAACTGCCTTATTTTGTCCACTACACGGCAGTTTAGGTTCTTAAATTTGTTTTAAAACAGTTGCTGTATACTCATTTAGTCAACTCATATTTCTCCTGTGATTCACTTGCAAAATAATTACTATTACAACGGATTTATATATTGAAGTAATGCTTGCACTCCACAATTGTTCTAATAACTTTTGTATTACTTTCACAATGGTAGATTTATGGTTGTAATTGCCTGGACAGCAATAGATAAATTTAGAGGGCAATCCAATTGTTTAAACTTAACTATATTTTCCTAAACATTGCATGTGAGTATCTTTTTCCTTAAAGAGTGACTATAATACTACTACCTAATAACTATTTTGTGTACATGTAATCATTTTAGTATTTGGTCATATACTTTAGTCTTTCTGTCTGCCTCTCTCTTTCCTTTTTACCTGTGACCAGCGTTGCTAAGATGGCTTTACCAGGATCAAAACAAACTAGACTTCATGTAAAAGCTTCAGATTCCTGGAGTTCCAGGGTAGCTCAGTCAGTTAAGCATCTGCCTTCAGTTCAGGTCATGATCTCAGGGTCCTGGAATCAAGCCCTGCATTGGGTTCCCTGCTCAGTGGAGAGCTTTCTCTCTCTCCCTCTGCTCCCCACCCCTGCTTATGAGCACTCTCTCTCTTTTTCTTTTTTAAAAAGCTTCAGATTCCTGCACTCCACCAAAGACCTAGGGGATGAGGATTTCTGAGGTACAGGGCATTTTAATAAGCCCCTTCTGTACCTTCATGTTTGAGAACCACGTCACTACTGGACAAATAGCTAGGACCCACCATATACCTGGTGGCAGTTACTGTAACTGTGATCACAGGGTCCGGTTGTATGTGAGAGTAAAAACATAAGCTTTCTGATATGATATGTTCTTTTGCTATATGGTAATGAAACCTAACCTGAACAGTCAGTGAGAGCTGCATATGTAGTTCACACAATATTTTCACAGACTACAAATCCAAGTGTATGAGAAAGTAATTTTATTTTCTCATAACTGAACTTAATTTCTATTTTGATCCCCAATTATATCCAGGTTCAGGAAATGCAAGCAATACATCCTAGGGAAACCCAGACATTTTGCAATTATTTTGAGCTAAAAATCAAATATAGAATTGTTTCTCCTTACTCTTTTTATCCCTGGAGTTGATTCTAAGATTCAAGACTTATAAAAAAAAAAAAAACAAAAACTGTGTTATTGGTAAGTAGAGAACTCCACTTCTTGGTCTTGATCTGTCCTGTGCTGGTATCCAAGGAGACACAAAATTGTTTGGCTTCTATTTCCACTGGTCTTTGTTTCAACGTTCTCCTGCCGCACAGTTCAAGCTACTGTACATGAAAGCATACCTCTATTGAGTTAAAGATCAGTTAATTTTATGTCATTCTTCTAGCTTCAGATAAGATTTGATGATTTTTCTCAACCTCGCTGAGACTGAGGGAAACTGAGTTCTCAGCAGATCTCTGCCACTGAAACCCCAGGCAGTCCTTGTCATTTAGCTGGCCGCTATATCACTGTGACCAGGGGCACACCTGCAGGCCTCTTAGAGCTCAGCTGGAAAGTGGGCCTCAGACACCTCCTTTTGTTTTTCCAAATTTAAAGGTGCATCAGCAGCCAGGCAGCCAAGCTCTATATTTCTTTACCATTTTCCATAATTGTCCCCCCATCCCCGGGTTTAATTGTGATTTAATTGATGTATGTCACCAGACGCATAATGGTTTGCTATACATATATTGTGAAATGATGACCATAATAAGCTCAGGTAATATCCATCTTCTCATATAGATACTATTAAGAGAAAAAAAAGAAGAAAATAAAAAAGGGGAAAAAAAAAACCATTCTCCTTGTGATGAGAACTCCTAGGGTTTACTCCCTTCACAACCCTCCTATCATAGGGCAGTGTTGGCTGTAGTTCCTGTGTTGTACGTTAACCCCCACGTACTTCCTTAACTTCTGACTGGAAATTTGTCCTTTTGATCACCTTCCTCCAATTCTCCCTCCAAGATTCTTTTTTTTTTCCTCCCCAGCTCAGAAGCAGAAGCGAAGTTGTGAGGGGTGGTGACAGTGCCAGAAAACATTAGAAGTGTTTTTTTTTTTTTTTTTTTTTTTAACCAACTTTTACCTAGATTGGGAGTTTTCAGACCCTAAAAGCAGTAACTGGTCATTAGTTCTCCACATCTTCCACTGATAATCCCTGGTTGGAGCAAGAGTGGTCTCATTTCTTGCCTCCAAATTGAGGGAAGTCTTGGGTTAATATTAAGCACAGGTTGAAGGGAGATTGCACAGAGAAATTAAAATGTTTTACAGCATCTTTCTGAACACGTAAAGTAGTTAGCAGAGAACTCACTACTAATAACTGCTTGGTAGTTTATAATAGTTACAATCATATTTCTGGCTAAAATTACTGAGTGTCTTTATGCCTGAGGCTCTATGGAAAACTCATTACACTTGTGATCTCATTTAAACACTCACCACATCTCTGTGAGATAGAAATTACTATTTCCGTTTTACTGATGAGGAAACAGCTTAGGGAAATTAAACCATTTGCTCAAGGGCACACAGACAGCAAGAGGTAGAGCTGATTCTTAACTCCAAGTCTGTTTCACAGTCCAGCCTCTGTCTTCACCATGTCACCATCCCATGACCATCCCTCCTGCTGCATCTGACTTCGTGGGCCCAAAGTTTCCCATGACAGGGAGTAAGAGAAGATGTTTGTGTGACAGTGATGCTAGCCATATACAAAAGTGGAGTTTTTATGAAAACATATTTAAATGAGAATTGAGAGTAAAATAAAAATTATATGCAAATGCAAAACCTCGTTACTATGGTTATCAGAAGTACACATGCTGAAAATTTAACTATGTATCTTTAGTATTCCTAATGCCTCTGGATTTTCCTTATGAAAATCATGCTTTCTCAGCAGATGCGGTTTCATAGTTTCCTTAAGTCAAGATTGCCAATGAATTTGTTGCTCTCGGCCTCCTTTTTATATTAAATGTCTTAAACAGAAAGCCCGTATCTTGACCAATGTACATTTCACTAAAGCATTAGTTCAACCATCCTGTGTCTTGGAATTAATCAATTTGAGTTTTAAGAATATTAGGCCTTTTCCTGGCTACTTATAAGTGTGGGAATGCTAATTTTATCTCTACAGCTCTAATTTATTTTGTCTTATTTTAACTTTGTTTCTGCCTCAGTATTATTTAGTGACTGATCAGTGAGAGTCTGAGTTGAATAATAAAAGAGCCGGGTATTAGGGCATAACCGTGTGGAGAATCTTCTTCCTAAACTATAGTTACATCTGACTCCAGAGACCATCTTAGTTAGGTATGGATTTAAAAACATTAAAAATAACTCTCTAAGTTGTTTTTTTTTTTTGGGGGGGGGTGGAATCTAATGACATATACAAGGAAAATAAACTAAATGAAGTTTTTGTTAAAATTTCCAAAACTTATGGAATGATACTGTAGAATTATATTTAAATGTACATTTTTATTCACATAATGTTGACATCATGTTAAATTTGTTGATTATTAAAATAAAATGAACAAAGTATAGGACATTAAATTTACTGAACCCACTGATATTATGTGGAAGTTCAACGGTTATTAGGATTAGAGCCAAATTTTCCATGATTAACCAAGCTGATATTGTAGAAGAATGACCATGTTCAGCTATATCTCAGCATAGTTTTAAACACTTTGGGTACTTTCCTCCCCCGATAAAGAGGACCATGATATTTATCAGGTCTCAAAGTCTCCAGGTGATTGGCAGTTGGCATTTCTAGATAATTTTCACAAACTGGTGAAAGTTCAAACCTAGTCTACTTGGTATTACTGGATCAGAATCCATTTTATGCCCAGGAGATGCCCTGGTCCTTTCAGTGGCAAGATGAGGAAACTAAGGGTCTATACATATTAGTCTTTCTGACACTGCTTAGGTGGCTTTTCCCTTTCTCAAAACAAGCTATTTAACAAATAAAACAATGTGACATGAGGATTCATCTTGGACCCTTGCAGGATGGTGGCAACCTTGAAAACTTATTTTGGCTTGGCAGCTGGTTCCAGTTTGAAGTCCTACATGTAGTACCACTCAGTGCAGCATGACTTCTAGCAAAGATCTTCTTGGAGCATGGTAGAGGGATGAGACAGAAACAAGCTTCAGCTTTTGAGTCAAGTCCATTCATTCCACTATCGTTTAACGGGTGTTCATTATGTGCTGGTCACAGAATCTGATCATGGGTCCCTCCTCTAATGAGTTTGCACTATAACTGATATGGTTTTGATTCTTGTTTCTATGAACCTTGCTTGGCAGCTTTAGAAATTTCATTTAGTACGTTTGATCTGGGGGTCCTCAGCTATAAAATGGAAATAGTATACCATTGCCAACAAGTTTTTGTTATTTATTTATTTATTTATTATTTTTTTTAACAGATTTATTTATTTCTTTGACACAGAGAGATCACAAGTAGGCAGAGAGGCAGGCAGAGAGAGAGGGGGATGCAGGCTCCCTGCTGAGCAGAGAGCCCGATGTGGGGCTCGATCTCAGGACCCTGAGACCATGACCTGAGCCGAAGACAGAGGCTTCACCCTCTGAGCCACAAAGGTGCCCCAAGTTTTTGCTTTTTAATTGAGTGAAATATTGCATGTAAATTCCTAGCTTTGTGTACCATTAAGTGGTCAATACACATATTATAGGTATTTGGTATTATAGGTATTTGGAGATAGATAGTCTTGGGTTTAAATTCTAGATTTTCCTCTTACGGTCTACAGAACCTGGGCTATGTTACATAGGAAGCAATTTGTTTCTTCATTTGTTACCAGCTTTTTGAGTCATAGGTTATATGTAACTGAGAGAGTTTTCAATGTAAGGACTGTGTCAAGCTGTCCTTTTACAGACATAATTTCCTTAATCTTTATGAGTCATGTACAACTGTTCTCTATCATTTACAAATAAGGAAACTTAATCAGAGAAGTGGCCCTCCAGGAGCAGAGATTCTTATTACACCATTGTAATGATTGAGTGAGCTGGACCTCACCTGGCATGATGCTTAGAATAAAATGGGAGCTGGAAACTTATCCCCATATCCCCAACTCTGTCTAGTAATAGACTCTCAGAATGTTTTTCATCCGCAAGAGTTTGGTGTGTGCCCAGAAACGCAATAAATACACAAGAGGTTTGCATGACATTTGGCTTCAAATAATAAAATTTATGACCAAAAAAAAAAAAAAAAAAAAACAACCCCTCAAAAAACCAACAAAACCCCGAAAAACCACTTTTACTTTACTGTATTATTTAAGTATGTGCATTCTTTTCATGGATCAATCTTCCAAACCCTTTGCTAATGTTATAGTCCTAGGAGCTTATAGATGTGTATCCTTTGTGTCAGATACAAAATAAAATGGCAAAATTTACTACAAAATATATTTCAACGACATTTTCCACTAGAACAAAGTTATAGGTAATTACACAGTTCTACTTTCTCTAGGCAGTAGGTCTGTAAGCCAGAGTTTTTTTAGAGCAACCAGAAACAAAAATCATATTTTAGTGGCATTTCAAGTTAACGTCCCCCCTTCTGAACACTGTAACAAAGGACTATAACTTAAAGGGAAAATTTTAAGTGCCACTGGATACTTTTGAAATAGTGAAAACCATATAGAGTGCTTTACCATAGAGTCTTTAAACACAGGTCTTCAATGGTGACCGCAGTATATAAATGGAGAGATAGAGAATTAATTCACCATACAGTGGAGCAGAAAACTCACATCTGTTCTTTCTACAACCCAGTACACCCCATTTATTAATGCCGTTCCCTGCACTGTCAGGTCCAAGCAATTAACTTGCGCAGACTGGCTTCTGTGGGGATAGATAGAGAGTGTATCAGGGGACTATACTAGTTTTGGCTCTTTTAACATCAGAGAAAATGGAATACAATATCCTCTGTGCTCTATGTAGACTAAGACACTAAGTTTTAGCAAGAAGATAATATTCAAAAATTCTTAGAAGATCTTATTTATTTCTCAGAGAGATTGAGGGAGAGTGAGCGAGGAGCAGGGAGAATGGCAGGTGGAGGGAGAAGCAGACTCCCCACTGAGCAGGGAGCTCAATGTGGGACTTGATCCCAGTACCCTGGGATCATGACCTGAGCTGAAGGCAGATGCTTAACTGACTGAGTCACCCAGGCATCTCAATATTCAAAATTTTAAGTAATAGCTAAAAGTTCAACATTTTCCCCCTTTAATCAGCTAAGAATAGCACAGTTAGAAATGAGTCCAATACAGTTATTTTAGTTTCTTAGTGAGAATGACTCATTTCTAAATATATTGATGATTACCCACATCACTGATAATCTAGAAATGGGAAAAAAGAAAGGAAAATGATGCTGTAATTGTCACTAAACATAGCAACTAATGCAGATATATATATATTCATGTGTGTTGTTCATCTGAGGTGCTATTATTTTATGAGCTCTGATAACCTGATAAATAAGAAGATGGGTGTTTCTGTGTGGATTCCAGGTGTTATGGCATGGAAATATGATGTGTAACACTGTATTTTTTCATGAATTTTCTATTTTTACTTCAACTTAATCTTCTAGCTCTTCCACAGATAAAATGTGCTTATTCATTCTTACTCATACTTATTTTGATTGAAATAAAATGAGAGAAAGCATTAAGAAGCAAATGCACAGAGCTTATCACTTCCTCTTTCTCCTGAAACACGTTTGTTCTTAGGCTTCCAGGGGACTACATGCTCTTTTTCATTCTACTCCAGTTGACATTCTTTCATCTCTGTGATGGAGTAGTCCAGGCTACCCCAAATAGACCAACCCCAAGCTCCAACCTCAGATCTCTCTTTTCTACCCATTCTCATGGTTTTAAGTACTATTTATATGCTGGTGACTCCCAAATCTGTCTTTATGGCTTTGGCATCTATCCCTGAATTCCAGAATTCCACAAACTGCCTGATCAACATCTCATTTAGGTAAGCATGTCACTTTTGATATATTGAATTCCGGAATTGGCCCAACCAGTCATTCACCCAGCATTGACCGGGAAACTCTGGAAACATAGACATTTCCTTCTATCACACATCTGACCCATTAACAAAAGCTCTTCAAAAAAGATCCGAAATCATACTACTTCTCATTTATTATACTTACAGCCTGTCCTAGGCCACCACCCTCCCCCATAGGATCTTGCCGCATCTCCCTACCTGGTTTCTCTGCTTCCCCTTTTGTGTCTACCCATCCATATAGTCTGTTTTCTTTTCCACTCAGCAGCCCAAGGGATCCTTTCAAAACATCAAATGACTGCCTGATCAAATAACTTCTCTGCTCAAATTCTCCAGTGACTTTCTGTCACACTTGGAATAGAGCGAAAAAGGTACTGAGTAATCTGACCCTCCCATTTACCTTTAGGTACCTTGGAGCTCACCTCCTAGTCCTTGCCTCTTATTACTTTCTTTTCATGAGGCACACTGGCCTCCTTGCCTGGCTCTTGTCTCAAGGATTCCGTACCACCTATTCTTCTTGCTTAGGATGAATTTTTTTCCTTGGATAACTGCCTTGCTTACTCCCTTATGTTACTCATACCCCTATTGAAATGCCACCTCCTCAGAGGAATTTTTCCTGACCATCTTTCAAAAAGTATATCATCATCATTTTTAACCCTTTAGCACATAACGCTGACATATGTTCATCGGCTTATAGACTATACTTACGTGAGAATGTAAAATAAGTCCTATCTAGTTTAATTTAATTTTCTACCGTAGTTTCCAGAATTGTGCCTGGTACATAATGAGTGCTCAATAAATATTTGTTAGATAAATCAATATACAATAAGATTATTCTATCTGCATAAACTTTATTCAGGGCAAGGCCTTGCATAAGTCTACTTTGGTGACATAACATCATTAAAAGTAAAAATTTGGCTATTATTTGATTACTAGGATTATTATCAATTAACAAGTGTGAATTAGAACATATTCCAAGTCAAATTCTCTTATTTGGTAACCAAAAATAATTAGAGCATCATGAAGACATAGCCTGGGTAGACATAGCCTGGGACTGATATTTACCAAGTGTTATGAAGTTTTACTGCTGGAGCAGATGGTGAACCAACCTCCTGGGAATAAATTTGGCCAGGTTGCCTTTGAAGCTTTTCTTTCTTTTTTTTTTTTTTTAATTTAATTTTATTTTTTTATGTGACAGAGAGATCACAAGTAGGCAGAGAGGCAGGCAGAGAGAGAGGGGAAAGCAGGCTCCCTGCTGAGCAGAGATCCCGATGTGGGGCTCGATCCCAGGACCCTGAAATCATGACCTGAGCCGAAGGCAGTGGCTTAACCCACTGAGCCACCCAGGTGCCCCTGAAGCTTTTCAAACAATAAATAAAATACTGTTTGGCAGAGAGGGATCTATATATGCTGAAAAAAAAAAAAAAGAAGAGAGATTATTTGTAAAGATTGGAAATATTAACCCAGAAATCCTCAATTCCTTTCTTCAGTGTTTTCTACTGTCTCAGATTTGAGAAGATAATTTATGTACAGCTTTTCTCTATGCAAGTGTTGTTTCCAGCCATTTCCTCTATGCCAGACACATGGTTATGAAGAGTAAAGTCAGTTTATGCATGGAGAATTCCTGTATGAAGCATGCCTAAGAAGGAAATGCATCAAGAGGTATCTTAAAAAACTTCACAGCTACTCTTTCTGCTCCCTGTTTTGTACCATTCATAACTCGGAGGGGGGGTTATTTGTTAAATGAATTGCATCCTGACAATTAAAATGCATTTCCATTTGGATGATTTGATAGAATACTGAACTAGAAATTATTTTAAAACTCCTTCCAAATAAGTCCCATTTCTGTCTCATCATTTTCTGCTTCTTTTGTCTCAATCTTGATTGAATTAATTAATAAAACAAAAACAACCCTAAATGTAAGTGCACCTAATAACATCTTTGAAATGCATGAAACAAAAACTGACTGGACTGCAAAGAGAAGTGGAAAAATCCACAGCGACAAAAGGCTATAACTTTAGTAATTGATGTAACAAGTCAGTGGAGTTATAGAAGCCAGACAACATTATCAAATGTACTGACATAACTCACATTAATAGAACATGCTATCTAACAATGGAAGAAAACATTTCTTTCAAATGTACAAGGGAGAGTCACTGAGATACAATATATTCTGGAATACAAAACAAATTCCAACAGATTTAAAAGAACTAGAATCATGTAAAGCATGTTCTCTGACCACATTAGAATTGAACAAGAATCAGTAACAGGATGATATTGAGAAAAAAAAAATGCAAGTATTTAGAAAATCACTAGTATACTTCCTTAGTCACCTATAGATCAAAAAAGAAATTACAGGTAAATTTTGTTATTTTTCAAAGATTTATTTATTTATTTTAGAGAGGGAGAGAGAAAGAGAGAGAGAGCATGAGCAGGGAGAGGGATGTAGGGAGGAAGGACAAGTAGAGTTCATGCTGAGTGCAGAGCTCAACTCAGGGCTTGACTCCACTACCCTGAGATCATAGCTTTAGCAGAAATCGAAATTCAGATGTCTAACTGCCTAAATGACTGAGCTACCCAGATGACACTACAGGTAAGTTAAAAGACAAACGCTTTGTGACCAAGTAAAAATTAAAGGGATAGTGCTTACAGAGTTTATAGCCTTTTATGCTTATATAAGAAAATGAGAAAGAAAATCAATGATAAGTTTCCAGCTTGACAAACCATGAAAAAGAGGAGGAAATTAAAGTCAAGGTAAGGATAAAGAATAGAAAGCAATTACATGGAAAAACATAAAACAATAATGAATATTAATAAAGTAAAAAGCCAGTTTTTTGAAAAGAATAAAATTGATACAACTCCAGCCAGACTGATCAAGAAAAAGAGATTATAAAAATTATCAGTATCAGGAATGAAAGAAGTGATACCACTACAGATCCTATAATTTTAAAAAGGATAATAAATAGATATTATTAAGAGTTTTATGCCAATATTGTTGACAAATTATATGAAATAGGTAAATTCCTTAGAGGGGAAAAACTACTAAACTATTTAGGAAAAATTATCTCCACTTCTATCAAAGAACTTGAAGTTTTAGAAAAAACTCTTCTCATAAAGAAAACTCCAGGCCCATATTGCTTTACTGAATTCTATTAAACATTCAAGGGAGAAACCAATTATACACAAAGTGTTCTAGAAAATAGATTATAAGTAATCATCTTTCTACTCATTCCATTAAGCCAAACCAGACATTACTAAAAGAAAGCCTTCAGATCTGTACCTTTCATGGGCACAGACACAAAAACTCTTGACAAAAGATGACAAAATATTAGCAATATGATCCTACTTATATATAAAATAATAATATATCATGACCACATGCAGTTTATCCAGGAATGCAAGGTTGTTTTTTCAATGAAAAACAATAATACAATTCATCATATTAACAGATTAAAAGAAAAAAATTAAATCATAAGATGATTTCGGTAGATGAAGAAAAAGCATATAACAAAATTCAATATCTAGAACTTACTGAACTTAATAAGAGGTATCCAATAAAAAGGTAGTATATTATTTAATGGCAAAAGTTGAAATAATTTTTTTTCTAAGATTGATAATGAGGCATGGTTGTCTGAGTTTACTATATCTTTTCAGTTTTTTACTAGAGCTCTTAGGCAGTAATAAAATACAAAACAATTCAAATTAAAATAAGATAAAATGCATGTATATTGCAAAGGACAAAATAAAAGTCTTTATCTACAGATTATATCCTTAAGGAATCTATGAAGAAGCTACTAGAACTAAAAAGTGATTTTATCAAGTTTCTAGGATTTTATCAAGTTTCTGGTAAATATTTTTTAAAAACAACTCCTTTCTACATATTAATAACATATATTAATGAGAGTGTATATATTCAAAAGTACTAATAGCTAGAGTAAGTACTTGTACATCCAGTATTTTTATCATCATATCTGCTGTGTTCTGACGCTGTGCCATGTAATTAGAAGAGATTCGTGACTGCAGGGAAGAGGCTTAACTTAGGTGTGGTCAATAGCTCATGTGGGATGGGCATTCATTTTTATCTTTGTTTTAGTCTTCAGGGCAAAAATCATCTTTATACTGCTAAGCAACAAATAAAACTGACAATTCACTAACCATGTTTTATTTTCCTATTGCTACTGTAATAAATTATCACAAATTTAGTGGCTTAAAATAACATAAATTTATTATCTGATAGTTCTAGAGTTTCAAAATCCAAAATCAGTTTCACTAGGCTAAAATGAAGTCACTGGCAAGCCTGTATTTTTTCTGCGATCTCTGTGGGAGAATCTGTTTCCTTGCCTTTTCCAGCTTCTAGGGGCTGCCTGCATTCCTTGGCTCATGTCCCCTTCCTCCAACCTCAAAGTCAGAAGTGTAGCATCTTTTCTTCTTTCTATTATACCTTCTCTTTTGGCCTCTGATCCTCTTTCCTCTCTTATGATTCTTTTTTTTTTTTTAAAGATTTTATTTATTTATTTGACAGAGAGATCACAAGTAGATGGAGAGGCAGGCAGAGAGAGAGAGAGAGAGAGGGAAGCAGGCTCCCTGCTGAGCAGAGAGCCTGATGCAGGACTCGATCCCAGGACCCTGAGATCATGACCTGAGCCGAAGGCAGCGGCTTAACCCACTGAGCCACCCAGGCGCCCCTCCTCTCTTATGATTCTTATGATCACATTGGGTCCACCCTGATAATCCAGGATAATCTTCCTATCTCAAATCTCCAAAGACCCTTCTATCACATAAGGTAACATTTTCACAACACCCAGGAACTAGAATGGGGACATCTTTAAAAGTCATTATTCAGCCTACTAGAGTTCACTCTCTGAGATCCAAGGATTCAAATCCATCCAACATGAAAATAGGTTCAACCCATCCCAAGTTCTCAAAAATCTCAACACATTCAACAGCAGCTCAGGTACAAAAATCTCATCTAAGCCTCATCAGCTCAGAAGTCCTAAATCTCATCATCTAAATCAGGTATGTATGAGATGCTTGGAGTAACACATTCTGGGGTACAATTCCTCTCTATCTTTAAACTATGAAACAAGTTGTCTGTTTCCAAAATACAATGGCTGGGTAGGATATGATTATAGTTGTAGACATTCCCATTCAGAAAAAGAAGAGAAAGAAAAGAAAAGGAAAGAAAAGAAGGGAAAGGAAAGGAAAGGAAAAGAAAAAAGATATGTACCTTCTTTAAGAGCAGGTAAAATTAACCTGCTCTAATAATAATAATAATAATTTTTAATTAAAAAAATAGTTACTAGTTCCAAGCCATTTTGAAATCCCAGGAGATGGACTCTATTATTTTACAAGGACTGGGTATAATCTTCTGTGGCTTATGGCTCCATCATTTGGGCTACAGTTCATCTCTTGGAGTCATCCTACCCTTTAAATGAAGAGTAATACGTGTTTATAAGTTAGTAGTTTTACAATCTTGTTTCCTGCCTGTAGCTTTTTAGAAGTTTGGCATCCTTCTTCCATTTTGTCCTCTCTTTGTTCCTTTCAGTACCAATGATCAGTGTTTCTGCTCGTATAACATTTCCAGAAACTCATGAATCTCAAGTAACTGTCATAGAAATTCCTTCTATTAGATAAGAGGATCCTCCTGGAAAACTATACCTACTGTTTTAGCTTCTGCTAAGAAGACTGAGGAGATCTGTGAGTCACATGCCTAATCATTTCAAAGAACCTTCTGTGTGAGTTGATACTCAGAACTCTTGCTATTTCCGAGATGCTAGCAAAGGGCTGTCCAGCTACACTTGGTTTTCACTCCAGTGAAAACTGTGACAGTGAATTTCCTAATGTTAACTTCTTTGCAATCTGGATAAGCTGAGAATTTCCCACATCATCAAGTCTTCATTCTCTCTCTTTCTCTGTCTTTTTTCTCTTAAGAGAAAAGAGAAACCCATCTTTATTCTATCTCTTTCATATAGCATTTTGGAATAAGCAGAAAAAAGGACCAGATCACGCCTTCAACCTCTAGAAATCTCAGCTTAGTATTCAAATTCCTTATTTTCCAGCTCTGCATTCCACACAACTGAAAGCCACAAATCAACTAAATTTTCTGCTATTGTATAGCAAGGAAGTCTTTTCCTTCAACTTGCAATAATCTATTCCTCATTTCCCTCTGAGCACTCACCAGCAGTGCCTTTAACATCTATGTTTATACCAACTTTCTTGTTACAGTAATATATTTATTCTCTAAGAAAATAGAAGTTCCTTCTATTGATTTCTCCCTTTTTTCTAAGCCTCACCTGCAGCATCTACCAAAAGTCTATTCAAAGCAACAGAAGCAGATACCAGACAGGAGAGGAGATGCTGCATTGCTGGCCTTGAAGGTAGAGGAAGGGGCCGCAAACCAAGGAATAAAGGTAACCTCTAGAAGCTGGAAAATGCAAGGAAATGGAATTGTCCCTAGAATGTCCAGAAGGAATATAGCCCTGTTGACACCTTGATTTTAGCCCAGTTAAACGAATTTCAGATATACTACCTCCATAAATCTAAGGTAATAAATTCATATTGTTTTAAGTCTCTAATTCTGTGATTCATTATTAGTAGTAATAAGCAACTAATATAGTCCATGCATTGTTCTATAATGTATGTGTTCTATGTGTTCTATGATGTATTATGTTCTAACATAGGTTTTGCCTCTGCTAAGCCACCTAACTCTAAATGGTTCTGGGAGTCCCCTTGTAGGATTTGAAGGGAGGGTGTGGAAAGAGAAAGAAAATACTCATTAATACAGTAATAGCATAGGCTCAAGGAGCAGACTTCCTGTGTTTGAATCTCACATGCATTTCATCTTACCCATGTGGCAACATTCTGTTACTTAGTTTTTCTATGCTTTAGTTCTCAGATAGGTAAAATGGCGATAATAATTATTCTTACCTGATGAGTTTTGTTTAAATGAGATAATCTCTGTAGAGTACTTAGCACAGATTAGATACACAGGAAGCACTCAAGAAATTAGGTAATTTATTCTTCCACCTATTACTGTTTTTTATTTAAACACTTATTTAACAGAAAGTTACTATATAACATGTACTCCTACACCAAACTAGTGATAAAGGGGGAAAAAAGCTTGCAGTCCAAATGGATATGAGAGGTGATTGACTGGTATAGCTGTTTTCATAGATATATAAATATTAGTACAAAAATGTAGTAGGTGGAGGAGACTGGAAAAGAGGAAGCATCTCAGCATCCAAAGGTAGGGAAAGGCATGAAGCTCAGATAGAGAAAAGCATCTCAGGGAGATTTAAATGAAAATAAATTTGAAAGATTTCCTAGACCTATTCCATCCTTGTTTTGTTCGAAAACAGAAAGCAAAGTTATTTCACTTATAGAACTGGGCTCCAAATTTGTAAGTATGTTTATAACATATCACAATAGTATAGGAATAAATGTAACAAGTCATCCTATATGAATGCTAAGAGAAAGAGTGAACCTTCATTAAATTCCAGCTACTTTACTTATTTATTTTTTTAGATTTTATTTTTAAGTAATCTCTACATCCAACATGGGACTTGAACCCATAACCCTGAAATCAAGAGTCACACACTCCACCGACTGAGCCAGTCAGGCACCCCTGTTATGTTTCAGGTACTTTAAATTTGATATCCTGTTGGTCATGCTATCTTCCTGAAATTAGAATTATTGCTACAATTGAGGAAATGAAAGTGCTAAAGTGTAGATTTGAACGCAGATCTATGAGTTTCCATGGTACCACAGTATTATCTGTCATCTTTTTTGGAGCATCAGGATTTCCTTTGAGGAATTCTTTATCGTTCTAAATAGCAGATATCTAGCTGTGGACATCACTGAACACAATAAAGGACTTGACATTCAATTTGTGTCAAGAACGGTGCTCCTTAAAATCTTCAGACTTTCAGTTAGGATTTATTTATTTAATTATAAAGAGAATGGATTATGAAGCACTTGCATTTAAAAAAAAAATTAATCCAGACAGGAAGAAATTAGAATCACATAAGTAGAGACACAAGCCTGGTTGTTCTTGAGTTCATGGAAGGACTCTAGCCCATTTAAACCTCTTAACCTTGACTGACTACTAACCAGAAAAAAAAAAAAAAAAAAAAAACAACAGAGTAAGGAGTTTATTTCAAATGGAGGATAGATAATTAGCTATATTTTTTGATGAGGAGAACCCAGATATTATCAATGAAATGGAGAAGATTTATTTTTAAGTGAAGTAGAAACTGGAGTTGCCCCTGGCACAGAGGTTAAAGACAAGAACATGAGAAGTAAACGAGATGCAGAAGCTGTCCCTGAGTGAAGATGGTGCTTATGGTAAAAACACGTTTTAAATTATGCAATAAATAACCCCTGATGGGCGCGCCTGGGTGGCTCAGTGGGTTAAGCTTCTGCCTTCGGCTCAGGTCATGATCTCAGGGCCCTGGGATCGAGCCCTGCATTGGACTCTGCTCGGTGGGACGCCTGCTTCCTCCCTCTCTCTCTGCCTGCCTCTTTGCCTGCTTGTGATCTCTGTCTGTCAAATAAATAAATAAAATCTAAAAAAAAAAAAAACCTTATGAATGTTATCATGATTTTTGTCCTTTGCATGCCATGTACTATCTCTAGGTGTATGAGTCCTCAGTCTTGACTTTTATGCTGAAGCTGTCTCCAAACATGTCAAATGTTAAGTCTCAGGGGTCCTATTAACTAAAGTTTTTATGATTCCATGTTACTTATTTATCAAAGAATCTAATTTTCATGGGGGTATAAATAAAAAGTGGCTTCAGTTGTTCCTACAATCACTTTATTTAACTGTAATTTGCTGTTCCTCCTATTCCTGTTACTAAATATTTTATGTAGATTTTCCAGCTCTTTTGCTCTGTTAGGTTCTAAAAAGCACAGTTCAATTTAGTCCAGGCTACAGCTTTGATTTCAAACCCATTTTAAAGCTCCCCCCCACCCTTTTTTACTAGCTCTCGATGGTGTTAAAGTCCTTTTTTTAGTTGTTATCCGTTGTAGGGTGTTCATGCTTATTGTCCAGTGGAGGACATGAGTGGGTGGATTCCTAGGGACCCCTTGAATGAGGTGTCTCTGCTGCACTGGTACCAGATTAAGGAGGAGGACTTTGGGTTAACCTGTTCTGGCACTCTTCATCATCTGCTCAGTCTTTTTTTTTTTTTTTTTTTGCCAAGACCATCTTGCATGAAAGTTTTCTTGAGTACAAGCTCTGTTACCTTCTGTAGATACCCCTTTGTCTATGCCACTCTACCACTGTTCTGTACTGCGTCCTTATACTAAATAGAGCAGATCAACAAATCTGTTGCCTGAGTGGGCATCCACCATTGGTGGGTGGGGAACGAGACAGCAGTATCTGTCCTTGCAGCAATCTCCTATCTCTATAAATGGTTCCTCAAGAAGGACCAACCCTGGACTTGTACTTGTGATAGAGGCAGAAGCTCTTTCTCTTCAGTGGGGGGAGTTGGGTAGTCAAAAATTGTAGGCCAGTACCAGGAGAAAGCCATAGAAAATTGAAATTTAGGGGAAGTATGATATGGGAAGATCTGCTTTGGAGCCAAATAGACCTGGATTGAAATTCTTGATCCTTCCGCCTCTGTGTTAGGATGATCAGGTCATGCATCCTCCAGAAGCCTTTACCTCTCCATGTGTCAAATGGGATTTCCTGCCTCAGAAAGAGCCAATTGGAGATTTCAATGTAGTAACACCTACAAAAAGGTTGAGGGTAGTTCCTGTCAACACAAATTAGCTTCCTTCTTTTAGGAGTAGCCTCAGCCTTTTTTCACAGTCTGTATGTGTCCTCACACTGCTCTCTCTCCAGATGTCCCAAAGGAGCTATTCTATATCTTGTTCACTTCCTTAAATCTTCTGTTCTTTTACCTAAACCATCTGAGTTGAGAGAAAAGCTTATCAGGCATTTAACTCTCAACTTCCCATCTTTCACATAAAAAAAGCATCTAATGTACTTTTTTAAAAACTCATTTTTCTTCTTTTTCAAAAGCCAATCCTACCCCCAACCCTCTCACTGCCTGTATATTTAATTTCTCCTTTCCCCCCCAAACCTATAAAAAGGCTGAAACCCTTCCCATCTTAAAAACAAAAGCAAGAAAACACTGAAACAGCAAACAGTTTTTTTTGTCAGTCTTTCATTCTCCTCTGGCTACATCCTACAACTTTCATTTCTTTTCAGACAAGCATCATAAAAGATTTATTTGCACAAGATGTCTCTGCTTAATTTCCACTCTTGCGTCAATTTATAGTTTGACTTCTACATCTCCTATATCGTTCAAATGCAGCATTATTGGAGGCATGGAAACTTAACATTTCCAAAACTCTACTAATTCTCAACAGTCCCTCTTACTCCCCTCACACACAAAAAGAAGAAATCAATTACTCTGTAATGGTCTTCAGTGCATGGTGCTCCATCAACCAAGGTGTCTATGCTTAAACCCTTGGTATCCTTTAGTTTCTCTTCTCCATTCATCGACCTTCATCCAATCTATCAACCATTTATCTCTGAATAACTCTTCAATCTAGTTGCTACTCTGTTTTTCTCTCACGTAACTATTTTAATTTTTTGTGTGTGAGGGAGAGAGAGCATGTGCATGTGAGAGGGGGGAGGGGGAAGGACAGAGGGAGATAGCAGGAATCCCAAGTGGGTTCCACACACAGTGGGGAGCCTGATGTGGGGCTCCATCTCACGACCCTGACCTGATCATGACCTGAGTTGAAATCAACAGTCAGGTGTGTAACTGACTGATTCACCCTGGTGCCCCTCTCACTTAACTATTTTAACTGCTTTCTATCAATATGTCTGTACTTCTAGTTCTCAGCCTCGTCCCTGCTGCTATCTTCTTGTAGACTATATTTCTTTCTTTTCTTTTCTTTTTTTTTTTTTTAGATTTTATTTATTTATTTGATAGAGAGAGATCACAAGTAGGCAGAGAGGCAGGCAGAGAGAGAGAGAGGAAGGGAAGCAGGCTCCCTGCCGAGCAGAGAGCCCGATTCGGGGCTCGATCCCAGGACCCTTAGATCATGACCCGAGCCGAAGGCAGAGGCTTAACCCACTGAGCCATGCAGATGCCCCTAGACTGTATTTCTTATAGGATAAAACCAAGCCATATTAGCTGCTATCTCTTCCTCAGTCCCCTCTTCAGCTATTCCACTAGACACTAAGTTCCAGGCGCTGAACAGCACTCTTTCAGGCCAGCATGACTTAACACTTACATAATCCTCTGTCCTTTGCCCTTCCAATGTAATTTTTGCAGCCACTCACATACAGGTGGAGTTTATTTTCTCTCTTCTTAAATCTAGAAGAGCCTGTGTCTTGCTTTAGGTAATGGAATGTGACAGAAGTAATGGTTTATCTTCTACACCTAGGCCATGAGATCTTGTGCACTTCAGCTCTCTCTAGTACCACTGTTAACACCCATGAATAAACTTGGCCTAGCCTGCTGGATGGTGAGAGGCCCCATGGAACATAGACTAATAATCCCAACGGATGCCCTCCTGGGCCAGTCAAATGATTGATCAGCTGAGGACAGCTGCATGGGGCTTTTAATCATATCAATAGAAATGATCAGCTGACCCAAAAACTTTTAGAGCTACAGGAATACTTCTTGTTTTTAACCACTAAATTTTGCAGTGGTTAGTTATGCCAGAATAGCTAACTGATATGCCTTGTCAAATTCACACTGGTGCTGAAAATTATCTAACTGAAGGGTATATATTCCATATAAGAAATATCTTTTATTTAACCTTTGCATATGACTGATTTTTTCTCTTTTTTAAAAACTATTTTATTTAGATATGATTGACATACAATAATCTGTACATATTTAATGTGTACTACTTAAGGAGTTTGGAGAGAAGTATACATTGTTGTAACTACCATCACAATCCATGACATAAAAATACCCATCGTGTCCAGAAGTTTCCTCCAGCCCTCTTTATTTCTTCTTCTTATTATTAGTGATAAGAGCACTCGACATACGATTTAATGTTATAGGAAGCTTATACACACACACACACACAGTATTATTACCTATAGGCCTTATGATATTTACTTGACAAATATTTTCCACTGCTGAAATTTTACTATTTTTTAATCTCTTCAGAATACAACTTTTGGGTTATTATTACCTTCTATTTTCATTCAGATAATTGTAGAATCCTGTTAACTATTTCTTCTTTTTGTCCTACAGTTAAAACCATTTGTTCAACATTAGGATAAATTTCATCCTGGCAATTATAACATTTTGCCTCTTTGATTTTAATCACTCTTTTTTCTGTTGTAAAGAGTCTCCTTGACCTCCTCTCCTGACCACTTATGCTTTGCTAAGCCTCTCCAATGTGTTCGAATTCTTGCCTTGTATGTCTTATCTGGTCTACTTCAGAGATCTTATTTCTATTTATTTTTCTTTGCCGATGGCATGGTAAATAATATCATAAGTCTATTCCATCTTTCCTTTTCCTAGAACCCTTCCTCTATGTTTCAACACATATTATCTCTTTCTCTCTGGATCCATCTGCTAAGAGACCAGATCTTTTTCTAATGCTTTTTGAAAAATGTGTCTTCAATGAATATATTTATTCTATACAGAATGCCCGAGATCTGATTTGTATCTTTTAGCTATATTAGTTCTCTTGTGTATTTTGTATGAATTGCATTATCTGAGTACTTACTTGCAGCTACATAACTCAGATTCTATTTCCCCATACATTTCATGATTCTGCTTTAAGGCTCATGATTAATCACTGAAAAGAAAAGCTACATTGCACAGCTACAACTTGTACATGCAGAGTCAGGTTCATAAGAATTAAAGAGCTCTGTGGAATTGATGATATACAATATAAAGTAGGGAAAACACGTGTGGGGCATAATGGTCCATGTTGTCATTCCCTATTAAACTTTGTTCATATTTTCCCCCTGCTGAAGTTAACATTAGATACAGTGTGAGTCATATTTATTAACTAGCACACACCAAAAATTGCTAAGGATTCATAAGCTATGATCTTTACAGTATCCAGAAAGATGAGACAGGATAATTAGATAATTCTACATGTAATACTATGCTAAGAGATTAGACACCCAAGAGGACAGTTTGGATGCTACAAAATGTATAGGGACCTTGAGAAAAATACTGAAAAGGACAAAGGTTCTGGGGACAATTACTGTTGCCAAGGAGATCCTAGGGATAATTGTTATTGTAACATCTTTTTGACAGGGGAAATTACGTCAGTGAGTTTTGGATCTCAGTGCCTGAGGAGGAGATAACTCTTGCTTCTGATTACCAGGACATTATGATGGAAGGTACTATAGGGATTTGGGATGAAAAATGACTAGCAGGGGTTCTGATTCTTTTTAGCTGATGGGAATCTCAACAAATGTCTTGCAAGTCTGGCTTTCACTTGTACTCTAGAGAGTGGGTTAGGGGTGAGGGTAAAAGGAAATAGATGAGTGCTGGAATGGACTCCCTGGTTCGCAGATAAGAAATGCTCTTAAAATTTATAGTTTTTATATTACATTATTGTACACAAAGTGATTTATTTTGAGAAAGCAGTATGATTGGACAATATCTTTGACTTATACTTAGCTGCTTCTTACTGGTACCTAGGAATGGAAAGGAAATTTGTATTAAACAGAGGAAGTTAAAATTTCATGGAAAAATAATAAATTTAAATCAAATTTATGTAAATAAAAACAATCATTATTTTATTTTCATGAAAAAAACTTAAGTCAAATTCTAGGTGGAGGGGAAGTGATAGGAAATAATAAAGAATTTATTTAGTTGATATCAGGGTTGAAAATATCATTAACATCAGTATTGGTTTGTAGGTAAAAAGGAGGCTTTTATTAAGTTTTAAATCATAGTGCATTTGCCCAGATTCTCAAATTAAAATAACTCTGCGGTAGATGAGCTGAGATTTAACACTATCACTAACAGTGAAAAGATGAAGCCCATGTCATCACAGTAATCTAAAACTGAGTAAACAAAATTAGAAATAAAGATTCTATTGCTCTAAGTGATAATTAGGGTTTCTGCATTTTGATTACTCAATGAAAAATTGAAAATAAGGGGTAGCACAGCTTTGGAAGGACCTAAAAAATTACAAATAATGAAAATGCTTCTGGTAGGACAGCAAATTATGTTTTCCAGTTCTTGTTCCTCTTGACCTCAGAGCTCCTTAGGTCTTCATTCTCCTTCCTGCTCACTTCTTCATACCTGGATCCTTCAATTCCCTGAATCTTACCAGTCTCTTGCTCTACTTCCTTCCAGTCAAAGCAGAATAGTCTTGACTTTTGCATATTCCCTTTCCTCTTCCTTGGCTAATGGATGGGAGAGAGTTCATCTATTTCTCTGCCTAAGGGAATACATTCCACTTTTAGCAAGGGCCTTCAAATGAGAAAATTTTGTAACTGAAAAAAAAAAAAAAAGACAAGTGTGACGATGAGAAAGGAGGGTTTCCAGCAGTGTCACACAAGTCAGTGATTTTTTTTTTTTTTTTTTTTTTTTTTTTTTTTTTTTGGTCGTTGGTGAAAAGTGAGGCTTTGGAATGTCTCTCAATTTAGACCTCCTAGAAGCAGTTGCTGCTCTGTAACCTGTAAGCCTGGCTTCTACCATGTCTCTAATGAACTTCTCTGAGAGGTACAACAGAAGTCTGTGGACTCCAGATAATGTCAGGGTAGAATGATCATCTAGAATTTAGTATAGACCATGATGTCATTTAAAACCTAACAAAAAATAACTCTATAAAGAGCGTATTCAAGCTAACAGCATCTTTTGGAAACATAGAAAGTGACTCAATGAGATGAATTAGACCAGGGAAAAGGTCTTTTCTAAGCCTAAAGTAATAAAATATGATTTGTGCTGCGGAAACTTTATGAAGTTTATAAACTTTAAAAACTTATTAAAGTGACCGTACATACAACAAAGCAGTTTGATGTAGGGGCTGGTCTTTGACAGAATGACTTTTAAAAGTACTAGGATAAGCTGTTGTGTTAACAGTAGTTCACTTTCAAGAGTCCGAAGACATCACTGCTTCTTGAATGGTCATTTAGTCTGTTTCTTCTGGCTTCTATTTTTGGTATTTTAAAAACATTTTAATCTATCATTTATTTTCACTTTTGTAGAGGCAGACAAGGTAATGAAATGACAATAATACCCAAATTCTAGCAAAGAGCTAAATTTCAGTATCCTAATTTATATAGGCATAGGATTCACATTAACGAGATTCATAATTTTTACTTCAATCTACAATTATCCTTACTTTGACAAATGAATTAAATATTGTCTCCTCTCTCTCTTCCTTCTAACAGGCCTACATATTCAAGGGCATGTTAAATCCCCAGGAAAGGTCAATGCTTAAGAGTTTGTAGGTGTTAGTCCTGGTGTTAAAACAGGACCCCAAGAAATTAACTACATTGTTAAAATGCCTCA
The DNA here is from genome assembly GCF_902655055.1 of Lutra lutra. Lineage (NCBI taxonomy): Eukaryota > Metazoa > Chordata > Mammalia > Carnivora > Mustelidae > Lutra > Lutra lutra. The sequence goes on from NC_062285.1 coordinate 99,660,800, forward strand.
GTGATTAAAGCAAACATCTAAGTGAAAGTATTTATAGGTCCTGCTGATGAGTTTAGCAGTGTTTCATATATTCATGTTTAATACCTGTAATGTTAAGTTTACTAAATAAAAGTCTTACAAAATCATTCTCAATCACTGTGATCTAAACTAAGTCTTCATCTTGTGTCAATTAAAATATCCTCATACTTTATATCACAATTATTTTGATATATTCTGCTTTAAGAAAGCTAATATAAACATATATATATTTTAGGATAATTGTCCACATTTCTAAAAGCTATTTCATAAAAAGACTCATGATCACATTCTTTGAAATAACATGCTCTCTCAGCACACCTAAGTGCTGGTTTACACATCATTAACTACTTGACAGGGAGGAAAAGGTTGGGAACAGAAGAGAGAAATTTAGAACTAATGTAATGGAGTCACCAATAATTGAATATAAAAACAAACCCTAGCTGAAATTTATAAAGTAAGTCAATGAGAAAATATGTTTTTAGTAGCTGGACAATTTTAGAACCACATCAATGATATGAAGCGAAATAGGCTTTCAATTTATCTTACTAAACTAATTTGAGGTAGATAGGTTTTGAAATTTTTCTTAGATATCCTCAAGTCAGCACAAAAGATGACTGTAATTTTTTCATTGCGTAATTGTCAGCAACATTAAATTTAGAGGTATGAGTTCTTATAGATGCCTATGGCAACTTAATACTCCTACAATCACAGGGCTGAGAAACACAGATCGATAGCACACACTGGCTATAATCAACATGCAGACTAATGAACAGGGCCATATCCACCAGGGAACACTAGAAAAAAGACCAGTTGAGCATTTTAATTGCTAAGTTGCTGCTAAGTCTCAATTCTCCATCAATCTCCATCCATTATGACCACTGATGCATAGCAGACATTAAGAGAAAAACAATAACATAATGATTCATAAGTGCTAGGGTGCAAACGAATGGTTAGCTTTGGGAAAATCTTGGCTGTGATTATTTCGTGGCTCAAAAGATCTGATACATTATTTCTAATTCTCTTTGTTCTCTGGACCTGACCTGCCCATTTTTAATAAGTTGGTTTTAATGGAACTAATAGCACAGCAAAGGGTAGTTGAACAGGCTTTTCCCTAGCTACCTCAACATAGGTTTGAATCGTTCCTTTAACTAACTTACTTAGAAAAAAGTCACAGCCAGAGAAATTAAAAATGAAAAAGGACTTATGAAATCATCTAACATATTGTCATTTTGTGAGGGCAAGATTTTCTCACAGTATGATTATGTATCACTTGTATAATTATAACTAGGTACATTAGATGCCCGTTGTCTTTATTTTCATTAATGTTGACAGCTCAGTTCAATCTTGGCGTTTGAAATAAATCTCTAGAAGTTGACCTGTATACAATCCATAAGAGTATTTCCAGAGCTGGGAGGAAATTTCCCATAGCTGCTTTATAAAGTAAAAAAGTAATTATGATGTAGGTGCAGCACTGTATTGGAAAATGTGCATGGACTCCTCTAATCCTTACAACAACTTTTTGACATTGATAATATTCTCATTCCTTTTATAAGGGAAACAGCTAGAGCTTGGTGACTTTCCCAAGTCACACTGCCCTTAAACAGTGAAGCTAGGGTACACACACAGATCATTCGGATTCTAAAATTTAGCCATTTTCTCTACATTTTACTAGAACCTAGACATTCAGTTTGGGCTGACTTCTCTGGGACAGTCTTACTAATCCACGAAGTTAGAAATCTTTAGTATTCTTACAGATGATACACACAGAATATCAATCTACTATCTTCTGGGTGATGTTACATGCAGGAAACTTTCACTCCAGCGAAGCCATCTCCCTCTCTCTTTCTTATGAGTGAATGTGGAGTAGCAGAGGGAGAAGAAAAGAGAGAATCTTAAGCAGGCTCCGTGCTCAGTGCAGAGCCTGACGCAGGGCTCAGTCTCACAACACTGAGATCATGACCTGAGCCAAACCAAGAGTCAGATCTTTAACGTACTGAGCCACCCAGGTGCCTCAGAGGAGCTCTCTCTTTAGCTTTGTTCTAATTTACTTCTCCTGACTATCCATCCTTTCATTGGACAAACTTTTTGAACAAGCTACAGCAATGGCATGGCCTTTGTTGAATGGACCCTGCTTAGAAAGTTAAAGCATGTAATGAAGTCAGGACTCAGGCAAATTATATCTTAATTTACATGAGTTTTCTCTCTTACAGAATCCTTCCTGTAATTTTTTAATCTGATCCTAACCTAACTTATTAAATGGTCAATACAGGTATCAACCTTAATTGACAATTATAGTTAATTAATTTTATTGGGATTTAATTTTCAAATTTTGAAGCTGAGTATCACAATACTAAAATAAATGCTCAAGGTTCTAAAGAAAATTCTTCTGATTCCTAATATGATGCTCTTTGCTGCTATTCACAAGTCAGATTAGAAACCATCACTAAATGGTCTACAGAGAAGAAATGATACCACAACCAACTGTTCTTGAATTCATCTGACATTGGTCCTCTCTCTGCTTCCTTTATTCCTCCAAACAGTTGGGGAATTTTAACTTACTACTAACGCTTCCTTACCAGGAATCCCCATTATTAGGATAAGGATATTTTCACGCCCCCTATGCTGTATTTAGGTTGGATGTGGCAATGGTGCAGGGATCCAGTACAGAAATGAGTAGTGAGGAGACTTAAACATCATTTCTGGTTCTTAGATTTTTGCTTTAGGAGCCTGAACTACTACCTTAAACCTTCATGGTGTCATATTGTTCACCTGTAAATTGAGAGTATTTTAAAGTTCATGTGATCTCACCCTTGCAAGGTTGTTGTTTGTTTGTTTGTTTTTGCAAATTTGACTTAATTATGAGGTTACACATATGTTTTTATTTTTACAAGTCTTTTTTTCAGTTATCTCTTCTTCCTACTTTTTAAAATGTGGCTATCTATATTCTAACTAGAGATTTGCATGTCTTTTAAGTAGCTACTTGTATCTCTGTGTGCTGTGTGATGTCCTTCTATGTGCGTCTTTCCTACACTGGATTGCAGGATACTTAAAATGGATAATAGTATTATCATATCCTGTACTCCCATCTTCAACCTGAGAATTACTGAACTATGACACCATCTCAAGTATCTTCAACCATGGGATCTGGTTTTTGGATTGTTTTCCAGCCTGGGTATGTATATTTTCTATACTCTGGTTTTAACCTCAGAGTCTGTCCGCAGTCTGGCAGGTGTTACACCTTTCAATTAAGCAACAGCTGTGATTTAATTAATGTGCTGTTGGCTCCCACCCTTTTCCAGGTCATTGATGAGGAGGTTAAAGTAGATCAGACTAGGCTTTAATCTCAAGTTTCAGGTGGGCATTTTGAAGAAACATTCCCCATAGCCTTTCCATTCATTTGCATTGCTTTAGAGAATTCATGATGTATGCTACTGGTATGTATTTTGGATTATGGCATTTGAGAGGTTAAAGAAATATTTGATAAGATCCCGTGCTTGTAGTTATGTTGTATTTTTTAGATATCTCTCCTTTGACAGGAATTGTAATCTAAAGTTCCATGGAATATGTATTTTTTTTAAGGTTTTATGTATTTATTTGACAGAGATCACAAGTAGGCAGAGAGGTAAGGCAGAGAGAGAGGAAGGGAAGCAGGCTCCCTGCCGAGCAGAGAGCCTGATGTGGGGCTCGATCCCAGGACCCTGGGATCATGACCCGAGCCGAAGGCAGAGGCTTTAGCCCACTGAGCCACCCAGGCGCCCCGGAATATGTATTTTGGAGGAAATCAGTGGGTTGTCATGTGGTGTAGGTAGAGTATGCAGCTGGTGGTATCACCCCCAACATTCTACAAAACATTAGTTCTGTGGAATGTTGAAGAGTCTGAGATATTCACCATGAATGTGTGGGAGGCAGGAAGGAACTCTGGTGATAAGCATGTCTAATAAGAGTGAACCATTAATGTTCAAGTATATGCTATTAGAATTGCTATGTTAGCTGCACAGGAACTTTATAAGATCAAGAATTTGTTTATGGTACTTATGTTTATGTCTAATAACACATGTACACACACACACACACACACACACACACATATAAATGCTGACCAAGACTGACAAGGGGGAGAGAAATTAGTCAATATATCAACTATCTTCTTAGATTGCAGGAGCAAAATAAAGTATTGTAAAAAAGACATGACTATAAGTGTGGGTTTATAACTCTTTTCCTTCCTAAACACAACTGAAGATTTAAAATGGGGGAAAATTCTTTAACCGCAAAATTAAAGAATTTTTTTTCCTTCTGCTTTCTGCTAAATACACTATAATTTGCAACAAAATGAAGGTGAAATACAGGACATATTATGGACCTTTCCGTAAACATGATTGCCTACACAGACAACATATAGAATACATTTTTCAAAAGAGCACTGTGTTGTTTCAGCAACTGAATGAAGGATGAGCTGGGAGTAGGGCATGGCTAGATAAGGGAAAGTAGGGAAACTCTGGAAACTGCTTTCCTGAGGGCATATTAATGTCATGCTGACATTTCAATGCAAGGACTTCAAAAGAATACATGTGACCAGAGGTTTCCATTGGTTTTCCTTCTGCTTTCACTCTCTAATAATGACAGTGTCATTCAAATCAAAGAGAGAATTGCCCCTTACTGGAAGGGTGATATCTAGCATCAAAGTCTGCCACAAACAAATTACCACAAATTGGATGGCTTAGACTACAGAAAGTTAGTCTGTCACCGTTTCTGGAGGCAAGAAATCTGAACAAGGTATTAGCGGTAGAGTTCTGTTCCCTCTAAGAGCCTACAGGACAATCCTTCTTGCCTCTTGTAGCTACTGGTGTTCAGCAATTGTAGTTGTCTAAAGTCCAATCTTTGCCTCTTTCCTCACATGACCTTTTTCTTCCTTCTCTCTGTTTCCCTTATGGAGACATTTGTCATTGGATTTAGGCTCCATCCGCCCGGATAATTGCATCTCAAGGATGATTTCATCTCAAGATTCTTAAACTTAAGTTACCTATGCAAAGAGCTTCCTTCCAAATAAGGTGACATTCCGAGGTTTATGGACTTACCATTTTGGGGCCACCATTCAACCCACCACAAGGGCACAAAGCAGGAGAATGACAAAGAACTTCCTAAGCCATTTTTTAAGACTAAAGACCAATAGCAACAAACTGCCAGGGCAAAGCTGCACATCCATACTAAATAAAAGAACCCAGAGCTCCTGGATGGTTCAGTTAGTTCAGTGTCTGCCTTGAGATCAGGTCATGATCCCAGGATCCTGGGATCAAGCTCCATGTCTGTCTCCCTGCTCAACGGAGAGACTGCTTATCCTTCCCCGGCTCCCCTTGCTTGTGCATGCTCTCTCTCTCTCTCTCTTTCTCTAACAAATGAATAAATAAATAAAATCTTAAAAAATAAAAGAATTCACATCTTTCAAAATGAACTTATCACTGAAATGATGTTTGTCCCAAGATAGGAATCATATTTATAAGGTACTTTAATTGGATAACATATGCTCACAGTTCAACAGGCAAAACAGGACACTTGGGCAGAATTTTAAGAAACATAGAGGGGAAAATGCAGATGTAAAATTCCCTAACTATGGCTGCCAGCTGTCTTTGCTTTCTCTGCTCCTCCTTCAAGTTACAGAACAGGTGAAACCTTAGGAGCCAGGACTTCAACTCAGAGTTGAAAGGGAAGAGGCAGATGATATTCAGGTGGAACAGGCCATGGAAGTAAGTGGAACATATCGACTCTATTTTGAGTTAGAACAGATGTTTATAAATTTGCCCCACATTCAGAGATATGTAAATGAAGATAAATTCACCCCAAGATAGAATCTATTAAAAACTTACAACAAAGAAGGAAAGCAATATAACTCGCAAAAGAAATATGCAAAGCTCACATAAGAAGAGCATGTACCTCTGGAAATCTTTAAAACTTTAAATTCATTCAATTCAACAAAATGGATTGAGCACTCATGTGTAATAGGCAGGCCACAGTGATTGGTATGAGAGCAGTGAACAAACACAGACAAAGAATCCTACTAAATTCGAATAGGAAGATTAGATAATAAATAAGAATAGAGGAAGTTTGGCAGAGATAAGTGCTAAGAAGAAAAATAAAACAGAATAAGGAGAAAGAGAGTGACAGGGTATAATTTGAGATGGCACCGTTGAGGAAGATAATAGGTGGCTCACACTCTCAATGGATTGAAGGAAAGAAGAAATGAAAGTTTGGGGAAAGTAAGAAACAAAGAGACTTAAGAGAACTAAGGAAAAACTTAAAAAGACAAATACATATGACATTATATTATTTAAAATACAATATGCAGAGGAATCTGCTAAGTCAGTATTGTGAACAACTGAATAGAAAACTAGGGGAGAGATTTAAAAAATAAGCCAGAATGGAGAGGAAAAAAACAAGAGTGGAAAAGTAAAAGGGAATGGGCACAACAGTGAGCATGTGCAGGTGGTTCCAACAAGTGGAAACTAACAGATGTGAAATGTTAATTTCTAAGGTTACTTCCAACTTTAATGCACCTCGTGGCAATGAAGATTTGGACCAGTATCCTGGCCAGGGAAATACTAGGACCAAGTGAACTTTAGCACAAAAAAAATACACTATCCTTAACACTTACATGCATGCCTATATATACATGCAACCTTCACGCTCTACTCTACTCCATCCCTAACTGGAACAAGTCTCTTGCACAACACGGTAAAGATTCATGTAAAAGTCTGGCACTAGTTGAAGGCAAGATTAGGGTCTTCCTTATCTTTATCCCCAGGACAGACATGGGTGGGAATGTTAGAGTAAGTACTGAATGAGTTAGAGCTATCAAGTATATCAAGTAATGGATGAAGAAGATAATACTTTGATATTTATTTCAAAGCATACTGTCATACACAACTTCATTTTGAAGGATAACATATGTATCAAATGCCTCACCACTTCAGTGAGAAAATTGCCTTCAACCCCAACCCACCCCATACTAGATGTTTAATTTAAGGCAAATGAATTTGCCAACCTGTTTCTCAGTTTCTTTATCTGTAAATTGATTGTTCATGAGGAATGTGGCACATTGTAAATAATAATCCTGACAACAACCATCTATTATTTCTGTCTTCAGCCGAGAAAGCAGAAAGGTTGAGTGACCTGCTAAATGTCATTCGGCAAGTAGGTTACAGAGTAAGGACTGGACTCTAGGGACTCATATGTCTATTTTAGCTTTCTTTACAATAGGGTGGGGGAGGTAAGGAAGAAGAAGGAATCAACAGCAACCTACTATTTCATAAGTGCATGAAGGACAGGATTTGATTTTTAAATGTCACAGAGGCATTAGAAGATATAAAAGCTTTCAGGGGGATGGGATGGGGAAAATAATGAGCTCAGTTTCAGGAAAGCTGAATTTAAAATATAGCCAGAAGATGATAATGAAGGTGACCATGTCATGCTCAATGGCTTTTCATCTCACTGACATTAAAATCTGAAACTCTCCCAATGGCCTACAAAATCTACAGTAATAACTGTGTTACAGTTGTGTATATTGTGTTATATGTTCCTTTATCCCTGTCCTATACACCTCCATCTTTCCTGCAATTCTATGACTATGTCAAGCCTTTTTGTTTGTTTATTTGTTTCTGTTTTTGGTTATAGTTTGTGCTCTGGCTGCTCTCTCTTTCTAGAATTTTCTTTCCTCAATCTTTATATGGTCTTTCACTCATCTTGTGGATTCTCTTCAAAGACTATTTCCTCAGAGATGCTTTCTATTATAACCTCTCTGTGATAATTACTACCACCACATCCCCATCACTACCTATCCCCTTACCATGTTTTGTTTTCAAAGTAGTTAGCACTAATTGAATCATAGACTAGTCTGTGCTTGTGTGTGTGTGCACACACAAGCATGCCTGAGTCTGTCTCCTCCATTAGACTCTAAACTTTACGAGGACAAGGGCTTTGTCTTGGCATTATCACCTTCCCATACCTCTAATGTCTGCTATATACTGTGACCAATAACTAATCATGGAATATATAAAGGAAGAAGTGAGTGACGCAGCCCTTTAGACTGATAACCTTTAGTTTTAGTGTCGGTGACTGAGATATCTTATTTATGCTTGCATTTTGCTTCTCCATTGCTTGCTTAACTCATATAAGAAAAATGGACACCTTTTCTATTCTTATCCGTCTTCAAAAGTATTCAGATTTGGACCCCACGTAGGAAGGAAACAGAGTAGCATAACATCACACACAAAAAGCTAACAATTCAATTCCTTTTTTTGTTTCCTGTGTGTGTGTGTGTTTGTGTGTGCATATGCACGTGTGCACACATGTGTGCACCTCTGTTAAAAAAGTCAGGCCACTTTCATGCTAAAAACAAATAGGAAACATTTTAAGTGAGATGGGGTTAAAAGTCTGTTTGTGAATGTGAACTTGCATATTGTGCTTTGTTGGCTCTCTTTAAACAGGACTCAGCTCAATTAGGTTACCAAACACTAGAGCCTCCCCAAGGTACCTAAATATAAGCTGCAGCACTTCCTGCATACTTAATTCCTAAAAATAACTCAATGATAGTCATGGCATTCACACTCCCTAATCTACTGTGTGCTGGAAATCTTGCCATCAATGACAAGGCAATAGAAAAAGAAAGTACTCTTGACTTCCAGACATGTTTCAACATTTGCAAAATGTATTGCCTAGATTTTCATTTTCCTTCTTTCACTCTGGGCTCTCATATTTTCGTAACATAGATATTTGCTTTAAGAAAAAAAAAGTGTTCAAGATACTCCAAGAGGGCAAGTACAGCATCTGTCTTGTTCAGAATTTGTCAAAAGATCTGGCATAAAATAGGTCTTAATGAATGCGAACCTGACGAATAAATGAATAAATAAATGTACAACGCATGAACGAATAAAAAATTTCAAAGTTTAAAAATCATTTTTTAACATTTTCAATGTTGTTATTGTCCCCTTGGTCTTTTAAACCGCTTTTTCTTTTCTTTTTTTTTTTTTTTAAGATTTTATTTATTTGACAGAGATCACAAGTAGGCAGAGGCAAGCAGAGAGAGAGAGGGAAGCAGGCTCCCCGCTGAGCAGAGAGCCTGATGCGGGGCCGATTCCAGGGCCCTGGGATCATGACCTGAGCCAAAGGCAGAGGCTTTTAACCCACTGAACCACCCAGGTGCTCCCAGAACTCCTTTCTTTATTTTCATTCTTTAACCACAGATTTAAAATGTTACTGCACCTGTGTTCTTACTCTACCACATCACAAATTTTTTAGATGCAAAAAAGTTATACCTCAACCAAATCTTTCCCTTTTCTGCCTCCACCCATCTTTCTATGTTTTTAATTATTTTGGTTATATTTAGTATCCTGTGCCTTTTAATACTTTAATGGGATCAAATTTAAAATTAGCCTATTGCACAGTTTTTATCCTTTTAAGCCTAATCACATTTTGATTTAATTTTCTAGCAACTTTTTCATTGCTCTTACATGTTGTTAAAAATAATTATAAATAAATATTTTAATAAGCATGATAGTTCTCAAGTATTATCTTGAAGTATTCTAAGTGATGAGTTCAAATCTCTTATCTGTGGGGTAGAGAAGGCCATTTTTCCTCCTTAATGCTATTATTATTTCCATCTAAACCACCTAAGGAGTATTTAGCTCTGAAATACAGATCAGGAGTGATTGGTATTCTTTTGTATTAAATATTTTTGAAAGTGGCAATAATTTCTGACTTCAAAAAAGAGTTTCCTCAGGCGTGTGAAAAGCAATTAAAAGACCACATAGTTGAATGATCCAACATGACTTAAAATTCATGATAGAAATTGTTAGGTTGGGGAAATATTGAAATTTCAACATAATGTATATTTGGAGATGTTTGTCATGTCAATTGTAAAAACATGCCTTTAAGAAACTCAAAATGAAATCTCTTTCAGTGTCTATGCTCAGGCTGTATGTGCTCAGATTTTCAGGACCTCCCTTAGCTGCCACCCCTCTCCCCCACCCATGAGCAATGGCAGCTGTGGGGGTGACAGTGGCATTCTGTCCCTTTGACCATATTTCATATTATCTGAGAAGACAACTGAGTGAAGAATGACCAGTTAATTCCCCAGGAATCTAGACCCCAAGGGCATCCATGTTTTCTACCATGACGGACACAGAGAAGTACAGAGAAGCAGCTAATAGAAATGAAGAAGATGCTTAGATAGAGTTATGCTCCCTGTTTGTTTTTTCTTTATATTAATTTCCTATTAGAGTCTAATAAATTACTCTCACACACAACAACTTAATAAAATAAACATTTACGATCATATAGTTTTTATGTATTTGGAATCCAAATAAGACTTACCTGAAACAAACAAACAAACAAACAAAACCGGAACAAAAAACCATGACTTACCTGGTTGCCTGTAAGGATCTCTCACAAAATAGCAATCCAGGTGTGGGCTGTGATCTCAAGTCATCTCAAGACTTGACTATTGGAAGATCTACTTCCCAGGTCACTGCTATGGCTATTCACAGGCCCAAGGCCCTCTCTGGATGTGGCCTGGGATCCAATTCCTTGCCGCATAGACCTCTCTATGAGGCCACTTGCTTTCTTCAATGCTGCTTTCCCAGAGTTAGGGTTTGGAAGGAGAGAGAGAAATGGGGGAAACCAGGCATAAGTCACAGTTCTTTGTTACCTAATCTAGAAATTTATATACCAGCTCACATTTGTGAAGAGGGGATTACTCAAGGGTATAAACACCAGGAAGTGAAGATCAATGAAGGCTATTTTAGCGGCTACTCACTAGAGCCTACCTTTGAGCCCCCAATGATTCATGTCCCTACCAGAGTCAGAAGATACTCAGCCTCTCCTAAGGTGCCCCAAAGTCTCATTTTATTACAACAACACTCAAAGCCCAGAAGCACCTTATATAAATCAGGTTCAGTTGCAACTGAGGATCCTCAGATAGTTTCTTTCTTTTTTTTTTTTAAGATTTTATTTATTTATTTGACATCGAGAGAGAGAGAGATCACAAGTAGGCAGAGAGGCAGGCAGAGAGAGGGGTGGGGAAGCAGGCTCCCCGATGAGCAGAGAGCAGGATGCGGGGCTCGATCCCAGGACCCTGAGATCATGACCCGAGCGGAAGGCAGGGGCCTAACCCACTGAGCCACCCATGCGCCCCCTCAGATAGTTTCTTACGTATAGTTCCTTGGATACAGTTCCTTTTATCCACTGCTCTGTGAAACTAAGAAAACAAGTCATCGACCTCCATACATCAAACTTAAAGTTACTTATATCCCCCAGAGCAAAAGCTGGGAGAGAGAGAAAGAGAGGGATAGAAGGTGATCAAGACAGGAGTCACAGTATTTTTGTAACCTAATACTGGAGATGACATTTTGTCACTTTTGTCATATTTTATTCATTAGAAATGAGTCACTAGGTCTAGCCTACACTCAAAGGGATAGGATTAAAAAGGGCATGAACACTGGGAGGCAAGGATCAGGGGGAAGCATTTGGAGGCTGCCTACTCCATCCTGTAGAGGTCTTGCAACATTTCTGTCCTGGATAAGGCTGAGACGCTTCAGTCTTTTTAAAAGTTTCCATTTTGTTTTTCAGTTACCTAAAGTTGATTCCCTCTGCTTGATACAGAAACGTTATTTAAGTCCAATTCCTCTGTTTTTAAACTGCACTTTTAAAAGTCCAACTTCTTGGAGCATCCAGTCTAGGCTGAATTTTCTCACTGTCAGGAACGTTCAATCCCCAAATTTTCTTCTTTTCACAGTGGTAAGTCACCTACTTGCTGTTAAACTCTACTGGAGAGATTCAGAATTTTAACTGACATCTCCTCAGTATTTGATACTGTCAGCAGCTTGGCATTCTTTTGTTTGTTTGTTTAAAAAGAGAAATTGATTGGGGATGCCTGGGTGCCTCAGTCGTTAAGTGTCTGCCTTCAGCTCAGGTCATGACACCAGGGTCCTGGGACGGAGCCCTGCATGGGGCCCCCTGTTAGGTGGGAAGCCTGCTTCTCCCTCTCCCACTCCCCCTGCTTGTGTTCCCTCTCTCTCTGTGTCTTTCTCTGTCAAATAAATAAATAAAATCTTATAAAAAGAGAGAGAAATTGATTTTATTTTGATACTATTGCCAAGAATAGGAAAGAGAGCAAAGACCAACCCTAGATACTCAGTTCCAACCTGCAAAAAATAGGAGAACTTTTAAAAGAGAGAGGGCAAGTGGTTGTTAGGCAATCTGCTTTCCAGTTGGCTTTACCCAAAGGAAAATTAAACTTTCTCCTATCTCCACGACAGGAGGTGATTGTACAACTTGGAACATCAAAGCTAGGCTCCTAACTTCCCACAGAAACTGAGATAGGGGCACTTCTACGATCATTACATTGTAATGAGTTGGTTCCCAGATCCTTGAGAAAGTCCTGGCAAAAGGCTTTTTAAAAAAAATTGCAAACTCAAAGGGACAGGATAAGAATTTAATAATAAAAAAAAAAAAAAGGAAGTTAGAAGCCTAGAATCAGGATGAAGCTTGTGTAATGTTTTGTCCAGTTGAGGGGACTGTTGAGGCTATCTTGGTCATACTCTTCACTAGAGTTTCTGTCCCTCTTCCAGTGATTAGCCTTTTATTTCCCCCCTCCGCCTCTTACTTATTTCCCTGGAGGTCACATTTTCAGTCTATTTTGGTGAAGCCATGTCCTTCCTGACTATGTGCTTTTCCACCCCGAGATAGGAAGGCTAGAGAGGGGTAACACGTGGAAGATTCTGTTTCCTAAGTTGAGCCAGTAGTCCTTCCCTTGGAGAGTGAATCTTTGTGATGGAGAAAAAGCAAGAGGCTTTACATAGCTACTCTTCCCTTCCTGGTGCCAGAACCTCCAGGGGATCTTTTTTGGATCCTGACTATGACAAGTTAGTGGGTTCCCGGAGGGAAAGCCCTCAAAAGTTTTCAGATCTCTAAAGGCTGTGGCTCCAAATATTTTATTCTCATATTAGTCCATATTGCTGCTCTGGCAATTCATCAGACCTGCCGTTTAAGTGTTCCTGACATTCTGTGACTTCCTGCAACTTCTGTTTGGGGCAACCAGGTCTTTGTTTCCAAATCTCCACTTCCTCATTCTTGAAACACTTGATTCCTCTGGCTTCTATGCCATCACGCTGTCCAGGATTGACTCATATTTTTACTATTATTTTTTAAATGAGACATTCCCTTTCAATGTCTCTTTAATTTTCACATACATCGAGATTCCATTCTTTGTCCTCTTCTCTCACTCCAGTCTTTGAATGAGTGTGCCCTACCTTGCTTTAATCATCCTACAGTGATGACTCACATTTAAATCTCCACTCTGCACTGCCATCCACACCAATAGTTACAACTACCTGTTCAACCTCTCCACTTGATATGTCACAAGCATTTACAGTAAAATGTGTCTTACAGCATTTTATTCCCATCCTCAAAATCTTTCTTTTGTACTTGCTCGTTAGCCCAAGGTAGAGAATCGGATGCCATCCAGGATTTTATATTCCTTATCCACATAGCACACATCTAACCCTATTCCCAATCTTGTCAATTTCCCCCCCTTAACTTCCCTTTTTCCATAAAACTTTCCTCCAATATAATACTTTTTAACCCTTTTTCAAATAACACACTATCATCTTTCTTGTGATATAGAATATAAGGAAGAGATTAAGAGTATAGCATCTGGAAAGAGACTAAGTGGTTTTGAATCTTGGTTTTGCTTCTTACCTTTCTTACCAGCCATGTGACCTTGAGCAGGTTGCTTAACTTTTCTGTGATTCAGAAAAAAGATTTTCACATCTGTAAGAGGTGTGAAATAATGTTATCTACCTCATTGGGTTTTTGGCAAGATTAAATGAAATAATGCAAGTAAAACATTTAAGAATAGGGTTTGGCTCACAATAAACATAAAACGAATATTAGTTATTATGAGACTGAGCTGATGACTGCAGAGACCTTCTAAGTAGAACCTCTGTCTTAACTCTTAGTCATCAGTCTAAACCATTCTAACACTGCAGTGGAATGCAGAAACAATCACATCCTTCTTCACACTGCTCTTTCCATGGCTATTGATTGTTCCCTGATCTAAAATACTTAAGCTACCTCACAAACACCATCATGATCTTGCTCCCGCTTGACTTTCTAGCATATACCTCATCAGTTTTTCTGATTCTCACAATCTGAGGTTATTCATTCTTACTGAGTAGTTACTGTGTGTCTCAGGTAACTACTAAGTATGGGGGATGCAGTGAGACCCTCCAGCCCTCATAGCACGTATGCTGTTCGGGAAGCCATCTGTGTTGTCTGACTTTCAGTTCTCCAGACTGATCTCTCTTTCAGTTCCAAGCCTTTGCAAATACCATTCTCTCTGCTTCCCTTTTCTTCCTGCCACTTGATGGTATAATTCCTCTCATGCCTTGGGTTTGAAATTAGACATGCTTTTCCCCAGGAAATTCTTCCCTGACCACTGATACTAGTCTATTTACCCTCATTGGCCTCCTATAGCATGCCAGAGGCAGTCTTAAAACATTTTTCTTATTTATATTTCAGTTTTTCCCACAGATTTTAAGCTTCTGAAGTGCCAAGGCTCTGTTCTCATTCATCATTGCATCTCCAGTACCTAGTATCATGCCCAGTATAGAATGGGCCTTCAACACACACCAACTGGTTGCATTTCCAGGCATCTTCCACTGGAGGCTTGATGGGACAGGGATCTAGGAATATCGGCACTGTGGACTCACCTGGGAGAGAATGTGCTCTATTGTGAAGTTGAAGATATTGGGTTTAAAGGCAATGGGGAGAAGGGACCACTTTGAGAGTAAAGTTAGTGAAAAAGTCATCTGGCCCGGTATCACAAACCAAAGCAAAAGAAGGAAATAGAGAGAAAGACCTAAGGAGAGGTGGGGGAAAGGGGTGATCAAGAAAATGAGCTGTTTACTAAAATTTCTGAGGGACATGACAGAATAAGGGCTCGACAGAATTGGTGATAGAAGTTTAGTTAACAATCGACACTTTAGCAGGGACGTAGACCATGCTGTTTTGCAGACGTCAGCTCCCTAGCTATCTGGCATCAGAAGCCTCAGCACAAACTCCAGGAGATACCAATAGCAATGCCAGGGCCTCTAGTGTGCACTAGCTATGGAAATAATCTTTCTTATGTTGGCAGACATAGAAGACATCTGTGCAGCAAGCTGAGCCAGAAAAGAGGGAAGTGGTAGTTGCTGCAAGATAACCAACAAGACTAATCTTGCATCTCCCTTGATATGTCCCACAGGTATTTCTTGGAAATGTCTAGAAGGAATCTGTGCATGAAGATCAAGAGGATTAAGAGTAGCTGGGGGCAGAGGAAAATAAATTTTTATTTTTGATTATTAATATGAATTTAATTTTATCTCCAATGTGCAATAATCTATGATCATATATAACATACACAGTACCAGCTCTTCCATATGTGTCTCTTTTTTTGACCCTTACATGGATTTTCCTTCAATTAGTGAAAATCTCTTGTCTAAATCCCATATGTATACACATTGTTTGAATGCTTTGTATTAGTGTGCGCGAGGTCATGCTGTAATAACAACCACAAAGCCTTCTGGCTTAAAGCAAAAAAGGCTTATTTCTCATTTTTGTGTCTGTTGTGGGTTATCTTGGACTTTATTCTACATGTCATCTTCCTTCTAGGATCCAGACTGAAGAATAAGCCCCTGTGGGGGAAATATTGTCCTTGTGACAGAGCAAAAGGAAAAGATGCCAAACCTAGCAAGGATTCCTAAAATTTCTGCAATAAACTTCACCTGTTCATATTCCATTGACACGTCTGACATCTGTAGTAAGGGACATGTGGCCATGTGTAGAGATGATTAGTCTTCTCATTGCACTTGCAGGGAATAACTGATATTGGTAATCCAATAATCTATGTGCTACTTAACTATACAAAAGCAAAATGTGTTTTAATTTCCCAAGAGTTATTTTCCTCTTCCTATACATCTTGGTTGAGTAGATGTCCTTCAGTACTAACACTGTTATGTTTGGCTTCCTATTTAGCATGGCTATTTTTCTACCTTATTTTAATATTCACTGAAGTATAATGGCAAAATGTGTAACCATCAGTCTTATGTTAGAACATGGTGTCTTCTGTTTTTCTTAATACCTTGAGAACTTGATGACCAAAAATCTATTTTTAATGGATTTCTAATGTTTTAAATAAGATGAACATCAGGATCTACAGCAGACAAACTATGGAAAGGTCCCAGATGTCCATGGACAGATGAATGGATAAAGAAGATGTGGTGTATATACACACATTGGAATATTATGCAGTCATCAAAAAATGAAATCTTGCCATTGGCAATGACATGAATGGAACTAGAGGCCTTTTTTTGTATTACTGTGGATGCCATCTCTGCTTCTAGTAAAGGTCAGCTTTTGTATTGGTGCACTCACCCATGCTCTCTTACCTTCTGAAGATCATTCTTCTAGAAATATTCCCACTCTCTTTCCTGTACCTTTTTATTTTCTTCCTATAAGCCTATGATAATGTTATTTTTTTCTCAATGAAAAAATTATATTAATCCTACTTACTCTGATGGCTTCTATCTCTGCTTCTCTTTCTGGCAAAACTCCTCAAAATTATTGTCTGTCTTCACTGTTTCCAACCTTTCTCCTCTCATTTTCTCCTGAACTTATCTCAACCAGGCCTTGCCCTTCTCTACTGCAGTTGTTCTTGTCAAGATAACCAGGAACATACAACCCTATTGTCAAACACAAAGGTTAATTCTCCTTCTTCACTCTGCTTGGCTTATCGCCATTTTGGCATAGTAACCTTAATTATTTTCTTTCCTTGGCTTTTACATGCTTTTGGTTTCCCCTTAGTGACTGCTCCTTCCTTGTTGCTTTCATTGGTTCCTCCTTACCTCCCTGACTTCTAAAATTTGGAAGGCTCCAGAGCTCAGGCTTCAAAATCTTCTCTACTCTATAAACTCTCAAAACTCCAGATGTGTATCTCCAGTTTAAACAAGCTCCCTGAATTCCAGGCATATGTTGCAAACTGCCTGCTCAGCATCCTCACGTGGGGAGGATTTAGGTTACAGAAGAGGTTTACTGAATGGAGCTGAGGAATGAAATTAAGATAAATGATGTGTCCCCACAAAGCTTGAGTAGAGCTAAAAAAAAAAAAAAAAAAAACAAAAACCCTCAATATGTGTGATGTGATTGGATATTCTCTGGAAACTGAAGAACTAGCTATATTTTAAATCAGAGTTGGTTTGGGGAAGAACCAGATAACCTGTATTGTTTAGGGGTATCTGACACCTGGGACTTAGAGAATTTTCTGAGATGCTTTATCTACAGAGGGCATCTAGATGCCTATCAGATTAAAATGTCACTCTTAATAGAGCCCCCACTGCCTGCTCCTTATGGCTAATGGTGCAGGGAGTGGAGATTGATGTACTAGGAGCAAGGCTGCTCTTTGGTAAAGAAATGGAAAGGCAGAGGGATGCGGCAGAAAAACCTTTGGAACAAGGTATGACTGGATATTGAGTGTTTCACTTGGAGACTCACAGGCCCAGTGTTTTGTGAGCTTATTAGAATAGATCAAAGAAACTCCTTGATGAAGTATCCAGCTGTACATTTGTGTTTAAACCAACCTGGACATCATTTTTTAGAAAACTGGAATGTGTGAAGGAAGAAAAAAGGGGACGTATCACACACATGCTTGGGCTAATTAAGGGACCCAACTGACCTTATTAGCTGTACTGGACTGCTATTGAAAACCGTATTAGGGCCAATGTTTGAGGTCTTGGTTGAGAGCTTATGCTGCCCAGACCTGGGAGATCTGGGTAGAGGTGGGGAGGTGAGGGAGTCCAATGCCAAGAACTTGAGAAGACGATTTTTGAATTGTGGCTGGAACACGTCATTGAAATGTTGGCGGGGTGCGAAGCTTCTGAAGTAAAGATGCAACCGAGATTAATAGAAAATGTGTAGAGTCTGGCACTAAGAATTGCACATGCTTTCAAAAACTACAAATGCCTCATTTCTATAGCAGAATGTCTGACACCAGTCAAAAAGTTACTCAGTATTGTAGGGAGATGTGGAGCCGTATATGTCAAGTTTGTAGACGCATATCATTGAATGTACCTTAACACATATGTCAAGGCTTGAGGGACTTTTGCAAAGTGGCACAGATAAGCACAGGGTCAAAAATTGTGTCCGGTTGGTGCGAGGGGTTGAAGCAGCTATTTACAATGAAGAGGGCTGCAGGCTCCCGGACAGACCACAAAGTCCCTCAATTTCTCACTGCTAGTCAAATTACATCAGAGAAGGGAAAGAGGACCGGCAACGCTCCTGAAGAAACAATGATGATGATAGCAGGAATGGATGGGCTGGATGGGATTGCAACTGAAGGCACAGTTCAGACGGACTGAGCTGACGCTTATGGGGCCGTGATGACGCTGAGTCTAATCACACAGGGGCGGACTCCCAGGGCGTGGGGGCCACAGCGCATCCACCTCTGGCCGGGAAGTTCCTCCAAAGATACCAAGAGCATCTAGTCAGAGGTGATGCCGGTAAGTCAGACTCCCGGTTAGCACAACCGGCGGGCTAACTACTAGCACAAACGGAGCCGTTGCAAATCCTTCTTAGCTCACAGGGGTCCCACGCTGAATTTGAGCATAGATTCAGAGAGAACAAAATTCCTAGAATTCCATTAAGTAGGAAAGAGGGGGTTGACACAAGAGTGGGACCATTGGGAGGGAATGCATCCGTAAAGAGAACGCTCATCTACTGGTTTGGTCCTGAATATTGGAAACCGAGAGACGGGCTGGAGTGACAAACAATTCTAGTACGTGAAAGAGAAGCACTACACAGTGGTGAAGAGTAAGAGATGGCTTTTTAGAATACGGAACTCCTGGAGTAGGCTGCTGGAATGGGAAGCATGTATACATAGGAATGCACATTTGTCCTGAGAGGAGAGGAAGTAGGGCAAAGGACCCAAGCTGCAGAGGTGGTTTCTTTCCTCATTGCCCACAGTGCCGTCTAGGTAAGAAGAAATGAAGACAGAAGCTCCCGTGGGGAAGTAATAGAGGCAAAGAGAATAAATTGTGTGGGTTGGGAGATGAGTCCCAGGTAGAGAGAGAAACCAGTAAGACTTCCTTTGAACACAATTGCAGGCTCGCTAAACACAGGAGTGGGGCAAGTCTAGGAACCCTAGGTAGTTGTTGTACATTCGTATCTCCTAAGGGTGAGAGGATTTCACTATAAGGAATATGCTGGAAGTAAACTTTTTAAGGAATATGTAGCACTATTATGAAACTTTAATCTTTGTAACAGCAGACGTGAAAATCCCTGAGAAAAGTGATCTGCTTGTTAAAGAGATACTTTATCTGTCATCTATGAAGCAGAAGACAACTCATGCTGGCACTGGGCTTTCCTTTGGAGGAAGGCAGGACAAGGAAGAGAGGAGCTGAATTTCCTACCCCAGCAGAAAAAGCCAAGGGAGAGATGTGATGTGGTGCCTGGAGCTCATGGGAAAGGCTGGGCATCCAAGGCAAGCCTGATGATTGTGAGAGGTCATGCCGGGTGCACAGCGACCCAGCCTACAATCCCTCCAGTATTCAGTAAGCTACATGCTTTGTGTTTGGCTTTCCTCAGAAAGCTGGTGTTATGGCTGGTTTTGGGTCAAGTTTAAGTTCCAGTAGACACAGACGGATTACATGGAAATGGTGAATGTCTAACAGCTGAGTTACATATCATTCGCATTGATGAATAACATTTGTTTTTACCTCTGGAGCATTCTTAAAGATTTCAGAATAGTTTTTATATCCAGTGTACCTTGAGAAGCATACATATAGAAACTTGGTGATGAGGGGGTGCCTGGGTGGCTCAGTGAGTTATAAGCCTCTGCCTTCACCACAGGTCATGATCCCAGAGTCCTGAGATTTAGCCCCGCATCGGGCTCTCTGCTCAGCAGGGAGCCTGCTTCCCCCTTCTCTCTCTGCCTGCTGCTCTGCCTACCAGTGCTCTCTCTCTCTCTCCATCAAATAAAGAAATAAAATCTTTAAAAAAAAAAAAAAGAAACTTGGTGATGAAACATTCCATATAAAT
The DNA here is from genome assembly GCF_902655055.1 of Lutra lutra. Classification (NCBI taxonomy): domain Eukaryota; kingdom Metazoa; phylum Chordata; class Mammalia; order Carnivora; family Mustelidae; genus Lutra; species Lutra lutra. The sequence goes on from NC_062285.1 coordinate 99,680,936, forward strand.
ATTGAAAATGTTTTTATATAGATAAATGATAAGTGAAAGATAAGTAAAAGTGAAAGTTAAATGAAATCAAAATTATCAGGCATTCAGTGGCTTATTAATTAGCAACTGAATGACAGCCTCATTGGAAGCAAAATTTAACAGTTAATGCTCACATTTATATATAGAATATTCAATAAACTAAATCCTCTGTTTTCTTTGCTACCAGAGAAACAAAAAAGGATTAAGGTACCTACTCTGTTTTTATTTAAATTAATGATATTTTGCTCACCAATTTGATATTTTACTCATTATAATTTGGGTATTCATTTAGATTTTGACAAATATTTGGTATTATTTATCTTCATTGCTGAATTATTCGGCACCCTCTTAAATTCTGTGCCTCAGGCAAGTGCCTGTGTGTCCTTATGCAAGCCTCCATCCTGGGAGGCAGCAACATTACCTATTCGAACTGGGTGCTGAGGCGGGCAGTGATTGCGAGAAGTTTGCAGCATCGGTACCTATAGATAGATGAATTGCTTAAGATATTCTGGATATTTTCTTAATTATTTCAGATAAGCTCCACTTTTTGATGTGACCAGTTCTATTGAAAGTTAGAGCTCCCCAAGGGAAGGCCTGATGTACATCTGAAAGAGAGAAGCTTTTAAATCATTGTGAGGCTGCACATTCCTTTGTAAAAAATATCAGGAGATTCATTTAGCGAGTTTAGAAAGTGAACTCCTGGTCTAAGCATGGGAAAGGGGAAGTACAAACAATGGAGAAGAGAGACCACGGACAGGCCCCCAATAAAACAAGCTCCTACTGGAGTGAGACAGAGGGTAAGGGTTTCAGTTTTTCACAGAGGGGAAAAATAGGGAGCTTTCGGAAATTCATGCTTTCCCCTTGAGCTCTCTTACTCCTTTCATCTTTTAGAATTAAACTTCCTCTAGCTCCGCCCCTTGAACCCAACCATTTTTCTATTTTGACTTTTCTTATGTCTTTATACCTTCCCTCTTTCCCACACAGTTCCATGGAAGCCCAGGTGCACATATAATTTCTGAGTTAACCGCAGGATCAGTAAGATACGCCATCTCTGCCTTTCCTTATCTCCCTCTACCCAGTCTGGTCGGCTTTGGGTGAAGTCATTGTCCTGCACCTGAGATCCATCAGCTTATCTTCCCTTGTTCCTTCAGCTGCCAACAAAATAGTGGGTCAAGGGTGTGAGACATAAACCCCCATGCTCAGCTGGTCACTAAGTTTAGCGCCACCATGGTCCCCATTATAAGTCCTTAGGACTGAGGCTTTCCTTACTTTGGATGGATTCATTCTATTTCACCAATTCCTGCCCCTAGGATCAAAGCGTCAGTGTAAACTGCATCTCTCACTTGAGCCTCATGTCTGTCTTTGATCTTATTCTTATTGGTTTTTCCAGAAGTTTGATCCCACCTCATCTCTCAGGTATTGAAAATATCTCTGACATATGCCCAAATCTCGAGGAACAACAGCTATCATATCTTTGTTCGTTTGGGTCCCAAGAATTGGGCTAAAACCTGTCTTCCCCAGTTGATTGGTTGCCTTGGAACTTATTGCTAAGGGAATAACACAGCAAGTGTTATGATCTCTCAGACAAAAGTGATTTTCTTATAGGTCCAGTGAACCAAATTTAAAAATATAAATATCTGTTGAATGAATGAAGAAAGTGAGTGATCTGGCCTCAACTGGTTTTCACACGATAGAGAGGATATAAATAAAAAATAAAGTTAACTGAGCAATATATTTTGCTAGCTTATTTTCAGGGGAAAAAAATAGATGATTTTGTAAATTCATAGTATGCTTTGCTTGCAAGATTTGTAAACAGGCTCGGGAGGCAATGCTAAGGAAAGAAATTCAATCCTGTTTTGATATGACACCAAATGCTATCAGGGCTTAACCTTGCAAGCTGACAATCTGGAAAGACATTGCTTGTTTTTAAGTACTAGCACATTAATTTAAAAAATATTTTTAGTGCTTTACGATCATACTTCACAGAGTTTATGTTAAATTATCAAATTTAATAAAAGTTTGTGTTTGTATTCAGAAAATGAAAAATGGAGGAAAGGTGATCAGGTCACTGATAGTTACCAACATTTGAATCAGAAAGACTTCATTTGTATACTTAGATTTTCAAAAGGTACAAAAGCATATTTAGCTATGCAAATGATAAATCAGCACTCTATGAGCCAAATATGTTATAAAATTCAAATTGTATTAAGCCTCTAGTGAATCTTTACTCTTCTCTTTCTGTTATACCCCATACTAATCTGGGTTAATTTTTTTTATTGCTGTTGTAACATATCATGACAAACTGCTTAAACAACACAAACTTGTTATCTTGTTGGTCTGAAGTCTGGTGTGGATCTCACTGGTTGTAGATCCATCAAGGTGCAGACCTTGTGTTTCTCTCTGGAGGCTCTTGAAGAAAATCTTGTTTCTTTGTCCTTTCCTGCTTCTAGAGAGTGCCCTTACCTTGGCGTCTGGCCCAGTTCCTCCATCTTGAAAGCTAGCCAAGTTGCATCTCTCTGTACCCTGCTTCAGTACTCACATCTTCCTCTGACCTACTCTTCTGTTTTCCTCTTCCATTTCTTCCCTCCCTCCCTCCCTCCCTCCTTCCTTCTTTTCTTCTTCTTCTTTCTTTCTCTCTCTCTCTCTCTCTCTTTCTTTCTTTCTTGTTTTGAAGGTTCTAACAGGGAACTACAGCTACACTATCAAGGGACCATTGACCATTTTGACTAAGAGCTCAGCTTTGGGAGGGATGCACATGGAGTGGTGAGGGAGGAAGAGGACACCTGCCTAGCCAGTCAGATCAGCTGACTCAATCCTGGTGATCAATGGGATGGCAGATGTCATAGCCATACTGTCTTCACATCCTCCTTTTTCATTTTTTTTAAAAGATTTTATTTATTTATTTCACAGAAAGAGATCACAAGTAGGCAGAGAGGCAGGCAGGGGGGCAGGGGAAGCAGGCTCCCCGCTGAGCAGAGAGCCCGATGTGGGGCTCCATCCCAGGACTTGAGATCATGACCTGAGCCGAAGGCAGCTGCTTAACCAACTGAGCCACCCAGGTGTCCCTGGAGATAACATTCTTGAGAGTAGAGATTTATACAATTGCTGTGAGGCAAAAACCCAGGCAGAACACTTAATTCCAAACAATGAAGACTTTTTAAGCAGAGTACTCTTCTATTCAGAGTCCTTATTATGTTCATGAACCTTATTTTTTTCATAAGCTTTGCCCTGATTAGTTACCTCCCTATATTAAGGTCAGCTCAGCTCGCTAGCAACCTTAATTCATCTGCAACCATAATTTCTCTTTGCCGTGTAACTTAATATATTCACAGGTTATTGGGGTTAGACATACACACCTTGGGAGGCCATTATGGTGCTTTCCACATAGCAAATTGATACCAGTAGCGAAACTTGTTTATTCTCTTTTCAAATACATCGGATTCCCACCACCTCACATCCCACCACTGCTACCCTTGCGGCCCAGCAGCATCCTCGCTTGCTTGGATTACTGTATTAGCTTTCTAACCAGTCTGCATTCCTGGCTAGACTGCAGATTATTCTCCACACAGCAGCCTAGTCCATCTCTTAAAATATGCGTCAGATTTACATCACTTTTGGACCTAATTGCCCCTCCCCCCATGCCTTCCAGAATAAAATCCAAAGTGTTTAGAATAGTTTCAGGCCCTCCATAATCTGCCAGAGTTATCCCCCCCAGCTCATCAATGCCATGGTCTCCTTTACTCACACTCACCCTGTTCCAGCCACACTGTCCTCTTGATGTTCTGCCAGTAGGGTCAAGCTCATTCCCTGTCAGGGCCTTTGCACTTGCTGTTCCCTTTACTCAAATATATCTAGACTAGCACCTTTTCCAGGTCCCAAACTCTTCTCCTTACTTTGATTTTGTCCTCCTCAGCACTTCTCACCATCTGACATACAACATCATCTCTGTTTCCTTCTAATGGAATTTTGTTCATCGTTGTGTTCTTAGCACCAGGAAGAGTACTTGGCACAAAGTATGTGTTCATTAAATATTTGTCAAATGAATGGAATTACTGCACACGCAAAAAGTATTCTATGAAACTTCTTTCTGTGACTCATCTTGAAGGTTTTTGAACAAGTTCTGACCAGCCACTTCCAGATATATATTTGCTCTTATATTTTTAGAATTTTTTTTTCCAAATAATATTTTATCTAATCACCAAGGGACTGATCTAATATCTTCACCTTTTTATCTAGGTCATGAATGCCATAGTTTGCATTCTTCTTTTTTTGATGGAAAAAAATGTCCAGTAGATAAATTTGAATTCATGTACAGAAATGTGTTATTGTATTTGTATTACACTATAATCTAACTAATCCTGACATATTTAACATCATTGACCTGAATCACTGAACTAAGTTAAGATTGTTCTCATGATTACAAAGGCATTTATTTCTTTTCCCCTTTGTATGAGATAATTTTGGCTGATTTATTTTGAGACTACTATTGAGGTAAACATGGATATATTTGCAAATCAACATTTAGAAATGAATGATTTAAGAAAATTCTCCCACAACTCAAATAAAACATTTGAAACAAAACTTGGGATCAAAATTCTAATTTGTTTTTTTTAACATTTCTAGTGTGCTAAACATTCTGGAAGCCTATTAATAATCTATAAGACAGTTATACATATTTTATACTAAAGGATGTCTTAAAAGGCTATACCTTTATAGGTAATAAGCTACTTACAAAAACACTTTTATGAATTTTTTATATTTATTTGGAACACCAAAAATCTTCTGTCATTTTAGAAGGTCAGATATGACAAGCAACTATTAATAAAACAGTGTTTGGTCTTGATTTGGATGGCTGACTATTTAATTTTCAATCAAGTTGGAAGGATAGTTATCTGCTATAATTTAACTCACAAAGACTTTATTCTTCATGAGATAAATTAAATGACTAAAGGAAAAAAAAAATGCCTTTAAAAGGATCTGTCCCTAAAGAAAGGCAATATGAAATAGCTGACAGCCCACTGAACTCAATGTATAATTTGCTAGCCATCTTGGACAAGTGAGGTAAGCCAGCTTTCGACAGCTTTTGAACCTTAGTTTCTTCATTTGTCAGATGAGGCCATTGGACCAGTCTCTCAAGTTCCTTTTACATCTAGAATTTCTCAGTTTGGTTTATTATTGTTATTATTTTGCAGAAGATATATAATTTTTTCTTTGTACCTTGTGTTTCCCAGACATCCCTACAAAAACGTAATGATGAAAAGGAATAAACAGTAAGAAACACAATGTTAATAAAGTCTCAAGATACTTCAAGAAGTAATTATTTTCTTAAAACATAATCAAATTAGTCAAAAGTTGAGAGAATAACATAAAAATAAAACAATGTCTTTTACTGTTTTATCTTTTGATATGAAATATCTAAAGGCTTCTTATTGTCACAGAGAAAACTTTGGTTGCCTTAGTTTATTTTACGGGAAACAGTGTTGAAATAACTTCATATATTCTCTTTGTAATGGAAGGCTGGGAGAAGCCTGATTAAAGAAGAAATGACAATTAAAGGGTGATTGCTGTGTAGCAATAAAAATGTTAGTGATTTCCCTTCTCTTTATCTGCCCACAGGCCTAAAAATCACAGCTTCTTTGTTGAGATTTTATCAGATTAATTAATGTTTTAAGTTTTTGTAATGAGTATTACATGTCAACATTTTAAAGATTGTATTTATTTTTTTATTTATTTGAGGTGGGGAAGGGCAGGGAAGGAGGAGCAGAGGGACATGCAGACTCTGTGTTGAGCGCAGAGCCATCCTCAGGGCTGGGTCTCACCACCCAGAGATCCTGACTTGAACTGAAATCATAAGTCCAAGGCTCAACGGACTGAGACACCCTGGTGTCCCCATTACATGCCAATAATAACTCAGCTTGTATTTCCACAAATGTTAAATTTCTAGTCTTGCTATCTTGCTACGGAGGGAAGCTTAGCCACAGATGAAGTTATAACAGATTGTGAAATGACAGTTTTGAAGGCATCAGCCTAATTTCTCTTACATCTTTTTCTTTTATCAGAATTGGTATAGGAGCCCTTCCCAGCATCAGAGTGAGTCTACTGAGTTTTAACTCAGTATAGCAGCTTTTATGTTATTCATACATATTCTTTCTCTTTCCGTTAGCACTCACAGATTGTTCCAGAGACATTTGAAGAGATCACCTCCTGTTTCTCATTTCAGCATTCTATTGTGGTGGTATAGATTACATACATGGAAGTGCTTTGAGGTTTTCTTTTCTGAGAAAAGGTGAAACCAATTACAAGATGTACAAAATCTCTGTGTGGTTAAGAGCTCTATTTCTTAGTCATAGTGACATGAACAATTAAAAAAAATTACCTGAGGATGAAGTACTCTTAAGAAAAAACCTTTAGAGCTCTAGGCCACTTACTGATTTCTTAAGTAGATTTGAACAAACACTACAATACTGTGACTTCTTATTAAGAGCAGTTTGCCTGTTACTATAGTTTATACTATCAAGCTCACTAATAATTTCCACAGCAGAGAATGTTACGAAAAAAGCTATCCAGAATTCTTCAGGGTATTCAAATGAATTTGTGTAATACAGTTTTAAGTAGCCAAGTTTAGAAGCTTCACAATTGTATAAAGTAGACTTCTATTCTTTCCAGAAATTAGAATACTTATTCCAATTTATGGATTGTCAGTGATCTGTATTCACGTCGGTTTATATCACTGAGCTATTTATTTATTTATTTGTGCTTTTTAATATGAGATAGTGAACAGCTTTTCTATAGTGTTCCCTTGTTATTGTCACAGGTGGAGGGAATGACTTATGACCTGTACCTCGCTGTTTATTCCCATTCAGAGCACTGCTCCTTCTCAGTCAATCCTCTATTCCAAATTCTCTTTTCTATTTAAGCATCTGAAAATACTGCTTTGTCCTTTGATAGGTAAATTTCAGACACAACTCTGACGATACCCAGTAGCACCTACGAACTGAAATAAGTGAGGTAGCATGAGCTTGAGAGTTAGTCTGAATTCAAATCCCAGTCCTCTGTCATTTTCCCCGGTGAAGTTTCCTCTTGCAAGCAAAAGCAACATCGCAAGCACTCAGGTCCATTACGGTTTCTGAACTCCATGATGAAAACACATAACCCCCAGCAATACTCTCGTAATTATTTTTTCCCTCTAGCTCCTTGCCTTCCCATGCAGGAGTTGCTCCTCAAACTCTTTCCTCAGTGACCCTTCCTCACTCAGCTGCATTAAAAAAAAAGACCCTCTTTGAGCCTGAAACCTAGGCATTTGGTGTTGTCCTTTTTCCTTCCCTCCTGAGTTCTCCCCACAGGTACCTCTACTAGTTAACATCAAGGTCAGAAGATGACTGAAACACTCAAGCTGAAAACATCAAAATCCTCTCTATAACTACCTTATGACCATCTGTTTTAAAGATTAAGTGAGATAATGACTATGAAAACACCTGACAAATACTTAAGGTCTTTATAAATGCTTTCTTAATCAGTGGGGCCGCTAAGACGGAATACCATAAACGGGGTGGCTTAAACCACAGACATGTATTACTTACAAGACTGGAGGCCAGGAGGTCCAGGATCAAGGTGACTGCAAAGTCAATGACTGTGATCATCTGTTTCCTGCTTGGCAGCCAGCCACCTCAAAGTGCCTTTCCTTGGGGTACACACACCCACATGCATGCGCAGATAAGCATGCACCCACGGAGCCGGTTCCTCTTCTTAGAAGGCTACTAACGACAGCCCCACCGTCCGGATCTAATCTAGCTCTAATTACTTCCCAAAGGCCCCTGCTTCCACATACAACTGCACTGGGGGTTAGGGCTTTCCTTTATGAATTTTTTTTTGGGGGTGGTGAACACAAGAGTGTGTGTGTGTGTGTGTGTGTGTGTGCACGCCAAATTGCCATGTCAAGTGTATTTCAACCATAGGTGATGATCAAAAAGGTTTCAAATCACTGGATCACCGGTATTAGCAATTCTATCTGTGTTCTTGGAATATCAAACTTGTTCTGTCCCAGGATATTTTCCATTTCTTCAGAAATCTCTTAATGGAAGAGTCCTCATTTGTTCTCTAGATGGATGCCTCAACCTCTACCACATTCTCACTCTTGCGCTCCACCTCTGGCTTCTTCACCGTAGTACACAGTCCTCTCCAATGGGTTCTTTCTATCTACACTGGGACCATGGGACACACTCACACTTGCCCAGCCGGCAGTGGAAATGCAGGCTGCCTCCATGGCACCTTCTTCATCCAGCCTTCCATCCTCATGCCTCTCTAGATGAAAACCAGAATATAGCCTCTTTAGTGCCCAAACTTCAGGAGACTCAAGTTAGACTCTTCTCTCACACTCTGTCTCAGCACTGGGAGAGCCCATGAGGTTCAAAAGGTCCATAATCACCCAGCTAGAAAGTGAGATTACAGCCTTTCTTACCGATTGTCAAATCTTATCTCTGTGATGGTGTTTGTGGGTACCTCTTGGCTCCTTATCTAGGGAAGCAAGGGAAGGGAGGGAAAGCCTGTATCTCTTTTTAAAACTAATAATTCTTTTTAAAGGATTTACTTTGTCTATTTCATTTCAGCATATGTTTTAGGAACCCTTGTATACATTGAAGATAGCATTAGTTGGAATCACAGGACTGGATTTGACCACCTCTTTGCAAGTTCTGTGGAGATGTGTCTGGAAAGATGATGGGTAAATTATTGATCACCAGTGGTTCTCATTTATGGGGCCTCAGTGAAACTCTGAGACAATAAGAAAATACCATTCCCTATTTGCTGAACTTAATACTGAATTTCTGAATTGACTGCTGTCTAGGATTCCTCTACCCTCTACTGTGCTGATGACCAGAATATCCTCTTGGTGGGCACTTGGGGATTCCAAATAGGTTTTTACACACACACACACACACACACACACACACACACACACACACACACACACACACACTTTCCCCCCCGCTAGTTCCGTTTAGATCATGGAGACTATCTCTAACAGTACAAGCCTCTTGATTAATCCAAATGTGGGCATTTAATTTACATTGGATCAATGAGTCCCTTTCCTGGGATTTTTCCTTAAAACATAGATTAAGAAAATGTGTCTCTAAATTAGTTTCCCTCCAATGAGAGAGTGTGCAAGATTTTTATCAAAACGAGTGTTATTAGTGGTTATTGCTGGGCGATGGCTGCACCGTGGTGCCCTAATGACCTTTACATATTCATGCAGACTACACAGCAAAATAAATGCTTGACCTACAGCTAACCTGAGCTTGGCAGAATGCCTTGTGATCCTCCCAGGGTAGGGAAGGATGAGAGGCTTGTAAGGAGTTGCTATGAGGTGATCTCCCTCCTCCTTTTCTCACTCCTGGAAGGCTGTCAGGAGGACAGTTTCTCATCTCCTCTTGGGTTCTGATGAGGCATGGGACTTTCTGCCTCCCCCCACTGCCCCGGCCCCAGGAACACAGCAGCAGAATGTAAAAAACACTTAACTCCAATTGAGAATTGGATCCTCGGGGACAGGGTATCCCACCACTCATGCTGAGGTCATTTGGTCCCCTTTGTTTCAGGGTCCTGCTTTTTGGTTCATGATACAAAACTCCTGGGGAGCTACACCTTTGGCTTACTCTTCTTTTCACTTTCCATGTAAGTGTCAAGAATCAAAAAGTGGCTCATTGTATCTTTACTTGTCAAATCAGTCAGAACTTAGCCTTGGTCTTGATTTTCCCTGTGTATGGGTGAGAGTTCTGCCCCTCTGTCCCTCAGGAGGGAAATAAGCCTCTGTAATAAGAAAGGATGACGCAGAGGCTAGAGAAGAGAGTATGAATCTGGGCAGCTGCTGTGTTTTACTTGTTTAAATAAGTTTTACTCTTTTAAGCCTTTCCTGGACCCCACAAATAATTAGTGTTGGATTTCTGTTTCTTAAAACCAGATAAATCTTGATTATATACTTGAGAGTCTCTCCTCAACTCAGATGTCCCATGCCAGTGTTCTCAGAATGATTTCGATTTAATGGTATTAAATTCTGAGTTTATATTCTCTTCACTCAAACTATTCAGTGACTCAGTTCCTCCAATTCCTACTATAGAACACGCGCTGTTTTAGTCAATGAGTGATTATCGTGTGCCTGTTCATAGTGAGTCCTGGGGAATTGTGGAACAGCAATGGTCGGATTCGTCTAGTTCTGATCTCAGATGCTATTTTCAGTAGGATGTAGGGTCCTACGTTCCAACTCAGAACAGATTAACCATTTCACAGGGAATGGTGTATGGACAAATCCAGTTAAAAATAAGAGGCTTAATTCTCCATGTTGCAAATAAGGGAAGAGATTTCCTTCAACTCTTTTTTCTTAGAGCATTTACTTTAGAAAGCTTGTTATTAATTTTTACGCGATTTTTGAAATATATGTAAATCCTTTAAATAGCTAAGTAAGACTTTTGCCGGTTTTACAACCCAGGACTGTCTTTCTCAAGGGCTTGTGAACCATCCCTTTGAAATGTAAACACCAAGGAGGATAATGTCCCCATCTCCCAGTCTCTATGGGAGGGTAGAAATGCAACTCCCTTGGGCTTCTTGCTCCAAGTTATAAAATTACCTCCTGTCATAAAGGTAGGAGAAATATGTTTTTCCTTTGCATAAAGCCAATTAACTAACAAAGATAGTCACTTCAATTGCCAGGTAAATTTAGGATGAACTATGTGTGACGAAGAGTGCTGTCAAGTCCCCTTTCTCGAGGACTAGTTATTGTTTATTTTGAGAACCTGCATGTAATGAGTTGTAGCTGCTTAGCTCTATAAAAGGGTGATACTTCTTTTCTCTCTGCATTTCCTTAGAGGATTGTCTGAGATGCCCATTATATTCTGGCTTAAAGTTTATTTAACAACAAACTTGTTTTCTTTCTCTACTATGTTTATAGAGAGTCTTTCTGGGTTAGAAGAATTTGTTTTTAATTGTATTTTTTCCAACAATAGTGTCTGAGCAATTATTTTTTAAAACTTCACAGGTATTATGTTTTTATGTACCTCTGGTTAAAAATAATGTTCATGTGTCTTATACAGGAGTGTTTGAGGTTCTGTATCTCCAAGGGACCTGGTCTAAATACAACTTGTCAGGCAACAGTACCATCCGTGTCAGAAAGCAAAACTGAGGGTTTCATACCCAATGATTGGAAGGACAGTATTAAGAAAGAATAAGGAGGGGCGCCTGGATAGCTCAGTGGGTTAAAGCCTCTGCCTTCCATTCAAGTTATGATCCCAGAGTCCCTGGATCCAGCCCCCCCGCCCCACCCTCGCCTATGTTAGGGCTCTCTGCTCAGCAGGGAGCCTGCTTCCTCCTCTCTCTCTCTGCCTACTTGTGATCTTTGTCTCTTTGTCTATCAAATAAATAAATAAAATCTTTCTAAAGAAAGAAAGAAAGAAAGAAAAATAAGGAAAATTGACATTTATCAAATGCTCACTGTGTAACCAACCCCAAATCTCAGAAAGCGGCATGGTAAAGAAAGTCAGGGTATAGACTTTGCCCGTCTCTCTGAACAGGGCTTTTGCTCCCCTCTCCACTTACTGTGTGACCTTGGGCATGTCACTTAACCATAGTCAACACCAGTCTCTTCGCTTAGAAAATTGGCTTTAATTGTGCCTATCTCATAGGCGTACTATGACAATGAACTGTGATAATAAATAAAAAAGTGTTTAGTTCAGAGACTGACGCATATTTAGTACTTAACATAATTGTCACAATTACTCTTGTACCCATGGGTTACTAGTTTCTTTCTAATTACACAGAAATTCAATCTTTTTTGTCTTAAAGGCCACTCATTCATAAGCACCATTCCATTAAGATGCAAATACCCCGTGGGTAAACTTACCTTTTAAACTAATTTTAACAGCTCCTAAGTAATAGTTTCTAATGGAGCAGTTATCTAAAAGTGAAGTGTCTTGAGCAAAAAGACCAAGGGACTGATAGCTTGGTTGGTGTGACTATTGTGAAGGCTGTGGGATCTACAGGGTCTGTGAGCTGCAGGGGTGAAGCCAGTCTTACCAGGCCCAACAGTACAGTAGTCCCCAAAGAACAGGCTCCTCGACAGCATTAATTAAGGTAACATACCATTCTAGGTATTTTTTAAATGCACTGTCTTAAGGATATCTCACAAATCTGAAATATGTGAGAATAGAATGTGAGAATAGAATCTGAAATATTCTATGCCCAGAATCTGGATGAGGAAACTGAGACTCAGTGTATTAGGACAGTTAACGAAACCTGCTGTATCCAAACTACCCCCAAATATCAGTAGCCTGTACATTAATCATAAAACTTTATTTCTTACTTTGTTTAGGTCTGAAGTACATCAGGAATCTCTTCTAGGCAGATTTCTTTGCAGAGACTGGGATATAAACATCTATCGTATGGTGAATCTGGACCAATTCTGTCTTCGTATCCTGAAGAGAAAGAGGAAGCTGACTACCCCTGGAGATTTGATGAGCCCAATGAGGAAAAGCTATACCTAATGTCCATTCACGTTTCACTGGCATCTTGACCCAAACCTAAATGCAAAGGTGGTTGGGAAATGTAATCTCCGTGTATACCCAGGACGAGGAAATGTATCTGTGAGGATCTGTTTTTGCCACCCTCAGGAAAGTAAGGGTGTCGGTCTGGAGTCTCTATTAAGGCAACAGGAATGTTGTAATATTCATAAAAATAGGACTGAGTACAGGATCATGCAGGAAAGCCTCAAGAGGACAAAACCAAACTTTTGTTAATAATGAAGAGAACAGTAACATTTTTGTAAGGAGTGTGCAGATTGTTAGATTTCCTATTTCCCTGACTTGTTCATGTTGTAAGCATGGGTTAAGCCCACAAAACAGCGATGAACTGCGGTTCTGAGTAATTTCTCCAGGAGAAAATAATCTCCTTTATTTAGAAAAATAAAGTTCTCCATGTTGTTGTAGCTGTGGCTCTGCAATTTTGTCAGCCCTCTGTAAACATAATTTGTGAGTGCATTACGGGGTGTGAGAGAGGCCAGGCTGGGTACCCGACTGGGTCAATGTGTCTCTTGGACTAGAGAGAAAGAAGGTTGCTCACCAGCTGTAGTCCCCCTGAGGGAAATAAAGACTGATTTCTTTACGTAGTGCTTGAGTGTAAATCAGCCTGAGTCCACGCTCCCCCAGTAATTATAGATTACTTTGATTCTGAACGTAAAAGTATCTATTAGGACATCTGAAGCAAATCCTAAATGACCGTCATTTTCGAGCTTTGAGGAATGGCGTACCACATGACTGTGAAACAGCTGGTGGCGAACTCCAGCCTCATCCTGTTCTGAGTCACTGGTGCTAATTTTGCAGTGAGATCAGTTTCTGGAAAGCTTAGTATGGGAGTCAGGAACACGTAGCAGATAGCTGCTAACAGATAGATGAGATTAGAGCATATCCATTTCCCTCATTCCCGAGATTTTAAATTAGTCCATTTACCTCAAATCAAAAAGGTGGCCAAAGAGCAGTTTTTCATTTTGAAATGAAGGCCATGGTGCTTTGACTGGGGGAATGGGTAAGTGTAATAGGGATTACTGATTATTATAGTCTTTCAATAATAATAATGGTCTTGTTTAATGTTAAATTGTTTCTTATTTCAAAATAATAGGTTCATCATCAAAATTTAATAAGTGCAAATAAACAAAAATAACATAAGCATTACCTATAATTCCATCCCAGATACAACCACTTTTTGAAATCGAGGCCATGTAAATTTAAGAGGTAGAACATGCTGATTTGCTACCTTTATATACCGAAACACGCTTACCACCTTAGCATTAGCTTATCCTGCTACCAAGTCACGTAATTATTATTTCTTTTTTGCGGTAAGAACAATTACAGTCTAGCCTTTAAGCAACTTTGAAGTTTATAATATAGTATGGCTGACCATAATCTCTCTGCTGTGCATTAGATCTCCAGAATTTATTTACTAGTTGCAAGTTTCTGCCCTACAAAACATATCCTCAGTTCTCTTCCCCTCCCCCAGCCATGATGCCTGGTAACCACCTCTACTGTCTGTTTCTAGGAATCAGCTTTTTTAGATGTCACATATAAGTGATGTTAACGTAGTATCTGTCCGTCTCTGTCTGAATTATCTCACTTAGCATAATTCCCTCAAGGTCTATCCATGCTATTGCAAATAGCATGATTTCCTCGTTTCTCATGGCTGAATAATAGTCCATTGTATAAAAATCACACATCTTTATCCATTCACCCAATGATGGACATTTATGTTGTTTCTATATCTTGACAATGTGAATAATGCCACAATAAACACAAGAATGCAGATATCTCTCTGAGATCCTGTTTATACTTCCTTTGGTTATATACACAGAAGTGAGATTGCTGGATCATATGGTAGTTCTATTTTAATTTTTTTTGAGTAACCTCTATAGTGTTTTCTGCACACTACAATCCTACCAACGGTGTACAGGGTTCCTTTTTTTCTACATCATTGCCAATATTTGTTATCTCTAGTCTTCTTGAAGATAGCCATTCCGACAGGTGTGAAGGGACATCTCATTGTGGTTTTAATTCCCTTATGATTAGTGATGTTGAGCACATTTTCATGTACCTGTTAGCCATTTGGATATCTTCTTTAGAAAAAATATTTATTCTAAGTTTCTAAATGTTTGCTCCAAAGCTCTATGCCCATTTTTGAATCAGATTTTTTTGTTGTTGTTATTGACTTGTATAAGTTCCTTGTATATTTTGGATGTTAACCTCTTATATGACATATTGTTTGCAAATATTTTCTCCCATTCAGAAGGTCACTTTTTCACTTTGTTGGTTGTTTTTATTTTATTTTATTTTATTTTTTCTGTGAAGAGCTTTTTAGTTTGATATAGTCCCGCTTAAAGCAGTGTTTGTCTATTCTCTCAATTATTTTTCTGTTTCTGCATGCCCCTCTTTCTCTAAGAAATGGATCCTACTAAATATATTTTGATGTTTGAGACATTATTTTAAACTGAAAATTTTATTTTGATTATTTTTTGGGTTAATCTTCCATGATCTCTTTAATGACTGAATGAATATCATAGATAATGATACTGTTACTATTTCTCCTGCCTGAAATGTTCTTCAGCCTGGTTTTATGTAGTTATTTCCTTTCGTGTTATTAATGTTTCAGCAAATGTCAACATGTAGAGAGAGAGAGACCTAGACTATCCAGTCTAAAGCAGTCATCTTGCCATTCTCTATGCCATCACCCTTTAAATTATCTGTACACCTTGCCATCTTTGCCTCATTCTTTTTTCCTCCCTCCCTCCCTTCTCTCCTTCCTTCCCCTTTCTTTCCTTCCTTCCTTCTCTCCTTTCATTCTTTCCTTCTTTATTTTTTGCTTCCTCCTTTCCCCCAACTCAAATATGAGGTCCTTTCTTCATTCCAGAATGACTTACTATAATTTGTTTTCACATTTGTCACCTTAGTTTTCTGTTGCTTCTTTGGTGTTTGGTCCCTGGAGATTCCCCTCACTTTCTTACATTTTTTTTTCTTTCTTACAAATTCAGTTGTGTATTTTAAAAGATATTAGTTATAAGCATATATATATATATACACATATATGTGTATATATGTATATATATATATTTTTTTTTAAGAGGGAGGGTGAAGAGAAGGGAGAGTGAAAGGGAAAGAGAGACTCTTAAGCAGGCTTTAAGCACAGTGTGGAGCCCTGTGTGGGGGGTTGATATCAAGACCCTGAGATCTTGACCTGAGCTGAAATCAAGAGTCAGATATGTAACTGACTAAGCCATGCAGGTGTCTTAATAACCAGAATTTTCAGATATTTCATATCAATAAAGATTTTTTTGGGTGGGGGAAGGGCTTTGTGATCTATCATTTTATTGGAAGCTGAAAATTACCCCCACCTTATTCTCTAAATGTTGTAGAATACCTCTAGACAAATGTCTGTTAGAAGTTAGAAGAAAATACACTTTAGTAGATGTTATAAACCTATGTTCTTTTGTAATATGGAGAGTATTCTTTATAAATTCTATTTAGTTTTTACATTACTGCCTGAGATAGTTTCCCATTTCTCCCTACAGGTTGTGCTCTAAAAGTTAAACAGAAGTTAAGAAAATGTACACACACCTCAGAAATTGCTAGTAGGTTGTCTAATGCCTGTAATAGCTTAAATTTCCCTGTAAGTCATTAAATGAAATGTATTTAATATAGGTAAAACATGGACTTCTTTTTAAAACTTGAATATTTAATGTTTCTCTATAATATTACTAAAGAATCACAAGTTTAATTGAGAAAATGGTTGTTGAATTAGGCAATGAGAAATGTATTAAGAAGTTTTTATTTTAATGATGAATAATTTAATATCTGACTAGTTTATCTTGGACAAGCAACTTGGCCTCTTTGGATGTTATTTCTTTCATTTGGAAAGCGATGAAGATCAACAAGATATTTGCCAACATAATTTACAAATCAAAGTGACAATGTTGTCTGCAATCAAATATGTTCAAAACGTTATGGCTTCATCATGACTTGGGTCTGATTGTACATTTTCTATTATATAACATTTTTGTACTCTTGAAATATGTGTTTTTTTGGTGTTTTTTTTTTTTAAGATTTTATTTATTTATTTGACAGAGAGAAATCACAAGTAAGCAGAGAGGCAGGCAGAGAGAGAGGAGGAAGCAGGCTCCCTGCTGAGCAGAAAGCCCGATGTGGGGCTCGAACCCAGGACCTGGGAGCATGACCTGAGCCGAAGGCAGCGGCTTAACCCACTGAGCCACCCAGGCGCCCCGAAATATGTGTTTTAACTATGTCATTAGTATTAGTTTCTTTGAGGTTCTACAAATTTCCTTATCTCACAGTTTTCTTGATTAAGCAATATATTGAAAATATTTCTGGACAAACCTTGCTTTCATGAGAACAGAGAAAAATAAGATTCAAAGGTGAATTTCTAAACTTCCAGTTTTGTCTGACCTTCTAAAAGACATTTTTGTAGGAAAGAGGTATTTATCCCTCCCAAATACTTGTTTGCAGGATGACTGGAGAATACATTGATATATTGGAAAAAAGTAAGTAAGAAAGCTCTTTATCTAAAATTCAGGACTCCAGAAATTTTATATACATTGTTCAAAATAAACATGTTTTGCCTCTTCTTTAAGGACAAAAAAAAATCTAGAAGAAAGGTTTGATAAATTAGGTTCAGTAGAAAGTGAACATTTCTATTTTTATTTTTTTAACTGATTTGAGAGATTGAAAGACATGAATGTTCTCTGTCAATTCTACAGCCAGCATGTTTCTGGTTTGTCACCAGAAAAATTAGGTGGAATACTAGGGACTGGAGGAGGGGAGCATAGTCTTTCCCAACTATATTTTGCATCAGTTCCTCAGAAGACAATCCAAGAAATCATTTCATTTAAACGAATCAGTAAATTTGTTATGTAAGTGCAGTTTCAAAACAATTTCCAGGCCTTTTCTGTCTTCCCTTCCTCTTTCCAACCATCTTCTACCCCTAAATCACTATCGTAAGGAAATCTGGGAACCTGATATTGATTTTAAGATTTTAAGTAAATCTCAAAAGTACAAAAATAAGCTTATCAGCTCATAGGATAAATATGTACGTAGAAATACTGCTAAGCTGTTAATTTTCTTGCAGTGAAAAAGGTCAGTGGGCACAAATAGGAACAAAAAGAATGAAATATATGTAGGTTAAAAGGTAAGGTATAATGAACAAGCTTATTGATAGCAGTGTGTGTGTATGTGTGTGTGTGTATTTACTTATTTTCTAATGTCAATTAGAAAAACCTAATGCTTATCTATTAAAGTGTCAAGTGCCAGAATTATTCTTCAGTGTATAAGAAGGATATGTATTACTTCTATGATATTTTTATTTTCCTAACTCACTGTTTCACAATCACCCTTTTGATTATGTGAGTGTGCCAGCTATAATTACAATTGGAACAGTTATAAATAATGTCAATAGCCCTTGGAAAATCAGTCATTAAATCTTTATGAAGGGTCATGTTATTAAATTTTATAAATTTAAAAATACAGAAATATCTCTGTAAGCTATGACAGTGTCTCTGTGGAAATCAGTAGGCCTAGTGAGAAATTAGCCTATCTGGTGAGAAGCCTTTGAAGAAACTATTGCTCTGAGTGAACTTTCTCTGAACTTACAATGTCCCTCTCATGATTTACTCACATCTGAACATTGACATTTTGGTCTCTGAAGAGGACATAAAGAGTGTTTTTCAATTATGATATTTTCTGTCTCTTTTCAATCAATCAGTTAACAAATACTTGTTTCCTCACTAATGGTGTGCAAAGCATTTGGTTGGGTGCTTAGGGAATACAGAGTAGTAAAATGCTGGAGTTGAGCAACATTTTAATGCTGTTGGAGGGCCATGGTGTCTCTAAACTGAGAAGATGAATAATACTAAAGAGAAATTATGCTGGATGGCCTGTGATTGAAATCCTATCACTGGTGCAAGTTCAAATTGTATTGAGGTCAGAGGAGGGTGAATTTCTTTTTTTTTAGAGTTATTGGACAGGCTTCTTAGACATGAAAAAATTTGGAGGGATCTTGAAGACTGGGAAGAAAGTTTTATCTTCTTAGAAGCAAGCCACCAGCTCTGTAGCAGATGGAATTGACTGGGGACTTAAGATGATATAAATTTATCCTCTAGGGAATGAGAATCTATCACTTTCACTTCCTACGTCTCAGAATCTGTGCTAATAATAATAATAGTAACAGTGGTAGCAATAATAACAGTGAGAAAACCAATGATGTGTTTTTGCTGGAGAATATACCATGTGCTAGACATGGTGGTGAGCAGTGTGTATATAATCTCGGTGGAGCCACACATTGGATTAGTAGGAGGAGAAGAATGACTAAAGCAATTAAGATATAAAACATAGACTTTGGTGTCAAATAGACCTAACTTTTACTCATAACTCTTCCATTTACTGCCTACATGACTTTGGGAAAGTTACTTACTCCTCTAATTTTTTGTTTCCTTACACCTGAAACAAGAATAATATTAACACCTACCTTATGGTATTAATTTTATGTGAGATAATGCATATAATTAAAAGCAATTAGCTCAATGCAAGCCCAATGTACTTACTTAATGTTAGCTATTGATTTTTTTAATAACCATATGAGGTAAGAATTATTATCTTCTTAGTAAGGATGAGGAAACTAGGAGAGAAATAAACTGCCCAGGATCATACAACTAGTAAGGGAAAAATCAGATTTGAAATGCAGGGTTTTCTGATTCTAGAAGTTGTTCTCTCAAACTCTATGTTATCCTGTGTCCATTTCTTTTCATTTATTTAATAACCAATTTTTGTGGTGTTGCTTGTGTGTCTTGTTCAGGGCTTCAAATTAGAAATGCAAGAGTGAGAAAATAAAAATTCTCTCTGTTCTAATGGAGGCTACAAATGAAGGGTTAAGTCATGAATAAATATTTAGTTAAAAAATGAGATAAGTACTGGAAAGGAAATATAATACCAATATAATACCAATATAATAACATAATATAATACCAATATAATACCATAAGAGATTAAAAAAAAACAACAAAAAGTTCACTTAGATTGTGAGATTTAAAAATATTTACCTGGGAAAGGGTAAGACTGAATACAATGACAAGAGCCAGATCATACAGGGCTTGTAGGCAATATGAAGGAAGAATTTTTCCTAAGGAAAATTCAAAGTCGTTGAGGAGTTTTAAGAAGAAAGTTACATGAGCAGATTTTTTATTAGGACAATTACTGCCTAATTTGGAGAACCAGTATAGATAAAGCAAAAGCAGTCAGTGAGCTAAATAATAATAATAATGATAATAATAAAATTTATATAATTTATTATAAATATTGTCTATGAAAAAGAAAGTAGCTTGGACAATGGTTAATTAAAAAAGAGATGGTATTAAGAGTAGATTTGAAATACATTTGGATGATCAATTTAAAGGATTTAATGATCAATTAAGTATGGGAGGATGAGAGAAGGGAGGTAATAAGAATGATTCCTAAGGGGGCACCTGGGTGGCTCAGTGGGTTAAAGCCTCTGCCTTCGGCTCAGGTCATGATCCCAGGGTCCTGGGATCGAGCCCTGCATTGGGCTCTCCGCTTGGCGGGGAGCCTGCTTCCTCCTCTCTTTCTGACTGTTTCTCTGCCTACTTGTGACCCCCCTCTCTCTCTCTCTGTCAAATAAATTTAAAAAAAAAATCTTAAAAAAAAAAAAAAAAGAATGATTCCTAGGCTTCTGGTTTATGCTTCCAGAAGATAAGATGCTGTACCCTAAGAGGAGGAGAGTGTCAAGATTTTGAAGGAACATAATGTGTTCAATCACAGATATGAAGAGTTTAAAATATTTTTGACATCCAAGTAAAAATGCTAAGTAGGCAGCTGGATGTACAGTATGGCCCAGAGGAAGGGTCTAAACTGGAACAACAAAGATGGAAACATGGAAGTCATCAGCACGGAGATGATTATTAAGGACATGTATCTAATTATTTAAAGTGAAGAGAAGATATCTGGGCCTTGAGAAATTGCAACATTAAAATAGTCAGGATTAGAAAAATGAACGTAAATCTGGTTAAAAAGAAAACAGAAATATAGTTAGAAAACCAAGAGATGGTGATACATCAGCCAAGAAGAAAAAAAAATATCAGAGACAATAGAAATGCTGTGGAAACATCAGATATGATGAGAATAGAAAACTATCCATTGAATTCTGTGACATGAGGGTCAGTGGCAATATCAGTGAGTTTTCATTACAGAAAAAAGAGAGAAAGCTGGTCTGGAGTGGATTCAGGAGTGATGAGCTGAAGTAAAGATGAAACTATGAACAATTTTTCTATAAGAGTACGTGATAAGCTGGAGGCAAATACGGAGTCAAAGGATGACTTTGTGTAATTTTATATTAGAAAGAGGGATCTGGTTGAGAGCAACTGGTCTTATAAATAGGAATTAGAAGCAATAATTAATAATACAAGCATCATCAGAATAGAAAAGTGAATAGATCTCATAGCACAAATTAAAGCTGTATTTAAAAAAGAAGTGGCATCTCTTCTAATCCAAACAGGAGGAAAAGGATATTATATCTGCTTGAATAGGTCTGTAAGTTTTGTGTTTTTTAAAAGCAAACTGAGCGAGTTCCTGTTGGATGGTTTTGATTTTCTCTATTCACTATTGTTTCTCTGAAAATCAGCTAGTTTGCCCTTTAAGACTTACAGTAAAATTACTTTTTTGGTTACCGTATGCTCATAAAGCTACTATCTGTGGTATTTAAACTATTTTAATGATTGAACAATTTACTTATACAAACTTAACCTGAAGCCTTAGGGGTAAAGGTTGTATGCTAAAATCAATAATAAAGGCCAGCCCTAGGTCTAGTTTAATGAAAAGGATCAATACTTTGTAAAAGAGCTTTTGAAAGTAGAATTTTTGCAGTGGCAAAGATCTTGTTTTTAGCAAACAAATAATGATAACTATTATTTTTAGTTTTTTAAGTTAAATGCTATATGTGTATATACTATATATGCACATTATATATATATATATATATATATATATACATATGTATATGAAAGCACACTTTTCATAGGTTTTTTGTTCTACCTATTTTCTAAAATCTCATCTTCCACTAGACTCCCCAACCTTTACATATTTATTCCCCATAGCCTGTGCCATAAACATAATTATATGTATTCTTCTATATTTCTCTCCATTATCCTGTTATAGGAAAAATTATAGACATTTCTATTTCAGTGAATCATTATTTATCAGAAATATGTACTTTTTCATGAATTTAGACTTTTCCCCAGTTAACTATACTTTATGGAGATCTCTCCAAATCAATTGAAATAGGTCTAATTTATTCTCTTTAGTATTTCAGAGTGAGGTTTGTATCATAAATTATTCAGTTATTCCTCTATTGATGGTGACTTAAATTTTTACTGATTTTTTTTCTTCTTAGTTCCTTTGAACTGATACTGCTAGGATATCCTTGTTATAAAACATTTTATGCTAGTGTCATTTTATATTGATATGATGATTCTTAGGAAAGGGGTCACCAAAGTGTGTATGTGATTTTTGTTTTAATAGATTTTGTCAGTTATTAACAAACATGGTTGTAACAATTAACATTTTTATCAGCAATGCATGAGGTTCCTTTTATCTTTGCACCACCACCAAATCAAGATGAAATTTTTCAAAGGAAATATTAAGAAAGGTTATCATCTTTAAAATAGATTATTTAAAATACTTCAAAGAGTAGAGATTGGCAGAGGATTTTTTTGTGTAAGGGAAACTGAGAGATTCCTTTGACTCCTCTCCAAGTAGAGAGTTGATGGAGTCCCCTTGTCACCTTAGGTCAAAGAGAATGACATCAGCAGGGCTACTAGGAGAGAGCATGCAGATAAAATACAAGATTCCCTAGTTAAAATTGAGTTGCAATTGCAGATAAACAATAAATAACCCTTTAGTAAAAAGTAGGTCTAAAATATTGCATGGGATATACTTATACCAAAAATATCTGTTGAGATCTAAAATTCAAATCTAATAGAACATTAGTACTTAAATTTGTTAAATCTGACATCCCTAACCAGAAGAGCTTGGTATCCTGAATTAAGGCAAATTGACCAGTGCCTCACACATGCCTGGGAAATCTAGAGGGTAAGAGATGGGCCATCAGTCTTCTTAGGCTGAGATTAGCCTGCACTCTCATTTGTCTGAGCAAAAGATGGTTTCCCACATTGCCCAGATGGGCAAGGAAGCCACATTCCTAGATGGGAGACCCGGACCCAGCAGAGAAGCCAGAAGTACAGAAATGATTTCTAGAAGCTGAAGAGAGAGTAAGCAAGCACAAAATATAGTGTATTTGTGTGGGTCAAGGGAACTTCATATACAAGAGTGTAATAAGTGAGATTTCCAAGGAATTAGGATCATAGCAAAGAGTGGGCAAGTCAGCACAGAGACCACTGCACCAAAAGTCTGTGAGCCCTCCTTCTGAGAGTAAGCAAGATGTTTCCTATTCTACTACTTCCACTCTGTTCTGAGTTGAGCAGATTCAGAAACCTTAGTTCTCAAAATCAGAGAATGAATGAAGGACAGAAGGAGAGAAGAAAAACTATGCCCCGCCTCATTTGTTTACATTCTGTTTTCAGTCATCTCCACATGACATGTGAGGGAGATGATTCAACTTGAATTCAGGTTCACAGTGTTAATTACATGTGGCATTGGATGTTTTTATTAATGAATTTGAGATGTTTTATGACAAAGTGATGTTGTGATTTTTTTTTAATTACCTAAAGATGAATGGGAAGGCATGGAATCATCCCACTTTTCATACAAGGCACATTAGAATACCCTTTTCCCAAAAAGTTACTTTTGAATTGACGGTGGGAGAGAGATGTTTGCCCAACATAAAGGTTATATATGTTTCAGCCTTTTATGTTTTATGACTTCAAAGAGCTTTAAATATTAATTTTTGGAATAGTTTAAAAGCTAATTGAGTTTTGGGAGAAGAATAACAAATGAAATGATAAAATCTCAAGGGCTGGGGTGAAAGCCATAATCTTAAATGTGTTCACAACCTTACTTCTGAATTCTAAAGGCTCTCTATAATCGTGATTTGTGATTTGTTTCTTTTAATTTTGGTGATAGGTCTTTCCAAATTGTCTGTAAGCTTCTCAAAGGCAGCAGGTATCATATCTGTTGTTTCTTTGAATTCCCACCACTAAGCATACTGCCCCCTGCACAGTACGTTGGATGTATATTGTAACTGATTATTGTTTGCTGCTAGCCTGTGAAGTATGAGAGAGTGTAGAAGGTCCAGGTGGATGAATCATATTCTAAGAACCCATGAATTCAGAAGAAGAGAGGTCCTTAGGACAGTTGACAATCTTAGGGAAGAGCAGAGTCAGGATATGAGTTTTGGAGGAAGAAGAGGTCTTGGGGAGGTTTGCATACAGAGGCTTTTTAGGCAGAGTGTGGACTGAGCAAATGGAGGTGTGACTATGTCTTTTGTATTCAGGAAATGAAGAGTAACTATCTTTGGATGAAGCTGAAAGGAAGGATCTTATGGACTACTATTTGGGAAGAAAGAGAACATATCACAATAGATTTTAGTAATAGAACATTTAGGAAGTTTGACATGTATATGGTTATCCTTTAAGCTATTTGACGAAGGGGATGATTTGCACAATGAAGATTTTAAAAACATGCCCCAGTGCATTCTGAACTAGAAGAAGAGGAAGGACAAGGGGTTGGAAGCATCTGGAGTAATGGTCACTTAAAATTCTAGAAGAAGTGAATAAGGATTTAGATAGAGCGGTAAAGTGAAAGAGAAGAAATTCATATAGGAAGCTCTCCAAACAAAGGAAGAGTAGACCAATAAAGAGGAAGGAAGAGAGGGAAACGAAGGCTGGAACAATGGTTTAGAGCTGAGGAAAATGAGGACCTCACTTACAGTAATAAGAAAAATCCAGAAAGAGGAGATTTAAAGGTTCACATGTGCATTTAGTTAAATAAAAGCATAAATAAAATATACAGACTTGGAAAAACCTTTACTTTCTGCATAAGTATTTGGCAAATAAATTTGAATTTCTGCCTATGAAAATTTTAAACTCTTCCAAATTTGCTTTAAAAAGTAGAGATTATTTACTTTTCTAAAGTTAAATACAGATGTCTTTTCCTTCTGTTCTTTTGTAATAATTCTGCTGTTTCTAAAAAGTTCTCATTCAAGCAGTCAAAGCAAGACCTTCAGTTACATGGATATTCTCTAAGAGGTTGGATTTTGTTGAAAAACATTTTTTTAAAGATTTTTAATTTATTTATTTGACAGAGCAATTGAGAGCACAAGTAGGCAGAGTGGCAGAGGGAGAAGGAGAAGCAGGCTTTCTGCTGAGCAGGGAGCAGATGCGGGGCTGGATTCCAGGACCCCCGGATCATGACCCAAGCCGAAGGCAGATGCTCAACCCACTGAGTCACCCAGGCATCCTGAAAAGTATTTTTTTTTTAAGATTTTATTTATTTATTTGACAGATAGAGATCACAAGTAGGCAGAGAGGCAGGCAGAGAGAGAGGATGAAGCAGGCTCCCTGCCGAGCAGAGAGCCCGATGCAGGGCTCGATCCAAGGACTCTGGGATCATGACCGGAGCTGAAGGCAGAGGCTTTAACCCATTGAGCCACCCAGGCACCCCTGAAAAGTATTTTTTTGAAAAAAAAAAATTATCTTAAGTCTTATATTAGAATATTAATCCAAGTACTTTGAGAGATCAAATAACAGTGACTTAACATGATGGAAGATTAATGTTTTTTCTGCATAAAATTCTAAGATGGTACATAATCACATTGGGAAGAGTTGCTTCTCCATCGTGAGCATAAATTCCGTCCGTGGATCCAGGCGACCACTCCAGTGGTTGCTACTTCCTAGGCTTGGGAAAGTGGAAACGAGTGAGTGGAGCTAAGTAGCTCCTTTTAAGTATGTGACCTGAAAGTTGCTCCTATCCCATGGGCTAATGCTTGGCCCTCTGCTTTGGGAAATGTTATATTTAGGAGGACATCTTAACCACAGTTTAGGGCAGGAGGGATTTGTTTCTAAAATGAAGGATAGTCCTGTGTAGGAAAACTCAAGCTGGCTTATATTTCATGTAGTACACTGTCCTGTTGATATATATTTATTGTTTATGCTTTTCTTTTTCATTCTTTCTTTTTGAGTTGTAGATTTTCTTATAAAAATTAAGTTCTTATTATGTGTAACGGTATTAAAAGATAAACTGAGACATATTAACATTTTTAAGAGTTTGGGCAAAAATCAGTTCAAAACAAGCAGCATCCAGTCTAGCTGAGAGAAAGGAAGCTCAAGGGGGCTGTACAGAAGGAAAGCATTTTCTAGGCAAAGGGAGGAAAAACGAGGGAGTTATACTGGGCAAAAAGGAAACTGGTTAAATGGTGACTCTCCTATAGAGGATGGCAGGAATCTCTCAGGCAGTTTCCCTAACTAGTACCAATCAGGTTGGTTAAGTCTCCATTTGGTCGCATGGAGCTTAGTAGAAGCAATTCTGTTTTGGGCCTGTGGTCTTGTTTTTCACAACAGAAAGATGTCAGGACACTTGAAGATAATATTCTCTATGGTAATTTTTTGAACAGAAAGTAGTATGAAGCTATGCCACTTGTCAAAATAAGAGGGTCTGTAGATTTATTCCAAATGATCACTTTCTATCTGATAGCCTAGACATAATATGTTAGTTATAAAAGATAATTTCTGCTGGGCTGAAGTGTCCTTTACCCCATGTATTATTTATATGAATTAATAATATGCAAGAGAGTTTTTTTTGTTTTTGTTTTTGTTTTGTTTTGTTTTGTTTTTGGCTGAAGTAGGTATGCAGCACATAGTTCTCTGGGGGTTGATTTTTTTAGGAAAAAAAAAGCTGTGAGAACAATAGAGATGAAAGAAAGAGATGTCTGTCATCCTAATCACTGTTGACTATACTTGGTCTCTAGACTGTTCCTGAGCCATTTGAAACGTGTTATTCCAATGGAAAGCTGTAGGAGCTGTGTATGTGAATCAACGTGTTTGATTCTGGGCATAAGCAATGCTGCTTAGAGGACCAGATGGTCAGTTGTGACATTGAGTAAGGGATAGGCCCGGCTAGTTGTGTGTTTTGGGGGGTGGGGGTGGGGTAGATGGGATGCTACCTAAGCGATCAGGCTCACAAAAATTCAAAAATGTGGAGATGAAAGAAAACTAGAGACAAAGAAACAACTCAGACCCTCCTGTCCTAGGTGACAAAGGTGGGGTCTTGTTATGACAGCTACTTGTGACCAACCAAGAATTACCAGACCCTAAAAAGGAAGTAAGCCACTGAAGGTGTTATCACTAGTCCTTACTAGATGATGCTACCAATAGAGATGTTAAAAACATTTAAGTTTCCTGGTTAGCTTTCTATAAAAGATGAACTCTAAAAGCCCTCAGTGGCAACCCCGTCAGGACCCCTCTCACTCCCGAGAGCTTTTTCTGTATCCTCATTTCATAAAACTCTTATCGCTACCACTCTCCTTTGTCTGAGAGATTCATTCTCTGACACTGTGAGTCAAGAACCTCGTTCTCATCCTTCAGCACGATTTCCATAGAGGTGCATTCTTCCCAATTCTGGCACAGATAATAGGAGGTATCTGTTATCCTAAGGGTTACCAGAGGCAGGAAAGAGAAGTCACAGTGTCTGGAGATCACAGCAGGAAAAGAAGAGAGAGATGTGTTAGAGTTGAGGGAGGACAAGTGTATTTATTACATTCTTGCACAGAAGTCCCAGAAATGAGTGGGTGATGGTGGTGGGAAATTTGAGGGAAGGTTTTATAATTCCTAAATGAGTAAATGTAGGCTTAGAGCAGTTAACAGCCATCAATTATTTTTAGTGCAACCTAATGTATGTGCAAAGACAGGATGAAGTTTAGGACAGTGCTTCTCAAACTTTCACGTACGTGTGAATCATCAAGAGTCCTTGTTAAAAGGTAAATTCTGGTTCACAATCTTGGATGGGTCTGATACTGTGCATTTCTAATAAATTCCCAGGTGATGCTGATGGTGCTGTTCCAAAGACAAGACAATTTCCAGCAGCAAGGGTTTTGTATTATTGAGTTAATCAAAAATTCATCCTACTCATTTCCCAATTCCCATCTCTTTCTCTCCTGGAGTCAGAAATGCCTGGATTTCAAAACTGGCTTTGCCACTAACAAGTGTCATCGAGGAGTTATTTAACCTGCCTGAGGCTTAGTTTCAGTACTCAAATAAGTTTTTGTGAGCATTGCAGTATTCACTATTTCTGTCAAACAAATATTTCTGGTTTTCTTCTTACAGACATGGCTCAATTGCATACTTCTTATGTACATGGTTGGATGGCATACTTCTGCTCTTTTGAAGTTAGGCATGGCCATATATCTGCTTTGGCCAGTAAAATATAGGCAAAAGTGTTATATGTTACCTGTGTGATCTGCTGCCTTATCTTTTCTCTCTGTCTTGATTACGAGCAATGTTTTAGACGTTTCATCATGGGGAATACATAGAGCAGAAACCCTGGCAAACTTAGAGAGGACATGGACACGAGAACAGTTTTTCAATGTTTTAAGCCACTGAGACTATGGCTGTGTTTGTTATATTGACAAAGCTGGCTTACACGGGCTGACACAAGTATTAAAGAGAAAAAGTCATGTATTTGGTTAATTCACAGATACTCAGATATGCTTCTCCTACTCTTCTTCTCTTCCCAACTCCTACAATCTAGCTTTTGTCATTTCTCTGTATTTATATTACAAGAGTATTAAGGTAATTTAACAAATGGTGAAAACTATATTTATCCTTTTTTCAAAACCTTTTTGGTTCTTATTAAGCTTAGATTCAAAAATTCAGAACCTGCAGATAAATGAAGCTTGGGATCTGTCCAGAAGCTCCTTTCTCCCCATTATCATGACTAATTTTAAGTCAACTGGACTGTTCCGCTCAATTCTAATCTGTTGGGTGATATTTAACACTATAACTGATTGAGGAACACAACAACCGATGAAGCAGGCCCACAGAATGGAAGCTTAGTCACACTGATGGCCACTTTCTATTTGTATTATTAGATTTCACTTCAGAATTTTTGGCTTACCAGAAGGATGGCATTTTTATTGTTCCTCTGGGCACCACTCTGAATTTGGAACCAACGTGGCAAAGACTTCTTTCTGTTTTTGAGCTCTTAGTTCTTTTAATATTTCATCAACCTTAAAAAGCAAAGTGTTAACCAGCATTTCTTTGACCTTTTTGCTGGGTTATAATTTAAATGTCTGGTATTTCTTTTCCCCCCTCACCTTTCTTCTGGCTCTGTAATCCATGTGACAGAATAAGAATTACCAGCTAATCAAAATAGAGACGATTTACAAGTAATGTTTAAACCAGTCTTCCTTTGAACTTTCACTGTAATTATTCTCCATCATTTCTGAGGTTCTTTCTTTTTGTTCCACTTAAATCCTTATTCTATTTTCTGAGAGCAAGATTTTTTCCCTTATCTCTCATCATACTTACGTTGTTTTTAAAAAATGTATCACATCTTAAAAATACATTAATATATAAGAATTCCTCTTTTCAGGAGTCCTTTTACTCTACATGAAATCTGTGATACAGAGACACAATGCCTGGTAGCCATTCAGTCATTCATTCATTCAACAAATATTCATTGTTGCACTCTATTTTGTTCTGGGTGCATAGCATTAAAAAAATTTAAAACCCTACCCTTCCTAGAGCATATATTCTAATAGGTAGAGATGGATAGTAGAAAAATAAAGAAGTATGCAAGAAAACAATGCTATAGGAGAAAACTGAATTAGGAAAGGGGGCTCAGAGAATCCTCAAAAATGGCTGCCACTTTATTTATTTTTTCTTTTATTTTTTAAAGATTTTATTTATTTGAGAAAGAGTGAGCGAGAGCAAACTAGAGCATGAGCGGGGGGCAGGAGAGGGAGAGGGATAAGCAGACTCCCCGCTGAGCAGGGAGCATGACTGACCCTAGGACCCCTGGATCATGATCTGAGTAGATGCTTAACTGACTGAACTCCCCAGGCCCCCTCGTAAGCTGCTACTTTAGATAGGATGGACTGGAAAGAGCTTATTGATAAAGTGGCGTTTAAGCAGAAAACTGACTGAGGTAGTGGCAAAAGGCATGGAATATCTTGAGAAGAGTTTTCAGGCAAATGGAAAATTGTCCACACTGTCAACAGGTATTCAGACTGATGAAGGATTTGTCGATTTGTCATGTGACTTCCAAGGTTACTCTGGAAATCCATAACGATGGCTGATGCAAGAAAAAATAGGGTGGAAGAATGTATGGAAGGTTTAGTCAGTTAGTCCTGCATACGGTGAACCTTACTTTTCCTCATTTCATTGACCAGAATTGAGGCACATGACCACATCTGAATACATCGGAGACTGAGAAATACAACTTAGCTTGGCACCCAGGAAGGAAGGGATAGAGATTCGGTGAGCAGGGGAATAGGTGGTGGATTAGCATAAACTATGTTGTATTTAGATCTTTACACTATTTATAGTTTGCTACCCATTAGCTCCAGAACACTGAATACATTTAATCAGTGAAATTCTCATAAAATAATATCCCTATAACCATTCATTTAAAATCACGTTATTGAAATATGCGAGGAGTACTTTGCTATAATGAGCAGTGTATTACTAGGGTATGGTTCCCTGGATTGCAAATTATCCATCAGTGGTATCATGGCACTCAAGTCTGGTTATACTTGGTGTGTGATTTACATAACTCGGCCTTGCCTGTACCTTAGTGGTAAAGAAAAACTCTTGCAGTTACTTCTTTTCTCCCATGGTTGGAAACAGGGCATTCTAATTTACTGTTCCACCAGGACCACTCTAACTTGAAAGGGGTAATTTTTCAAAATAAATAAAACTACTATGAGAAAGACTAAATGAATGATGAAGAATGCAAAATGACAAATCTTCATGAGTGTGGGAATATGTATGTGTGTGCATGTATTACATTTTTATGTTTATGTACATATAATATGCAATATATATTAAACAAACAAGTAGTATATCATGTCATATATGATATGATATGTGTGAATATATAGATCCCATAATTGATTCACATAATGGAAAATAGAACAACATTCTTATTTAATTCAGCCAGAGTTTATTTAATGTATAAAAACACATTCACTGGCAAATCATTATTGAGTAAAAACCAAAGGAAAAAAAAATCGGCATGATCACATTATTTTTTCAATTACTGTGCTCTTTGTCAATTAAGGTATAAAGACCTCAGAGAGGTTATTAAATAGGTCAGGCCCAAGTCCAAATAAACAACCTTCCATTATATGTTAATCTGGTGGGTATATTGACCTCCATAATTACTTTCACTACCTTCTTGAATGTTTAGCAGAGTTAAAAGGTAGAGGGAAGATTAAGAACAGCTTCTGAAACCAGACTTCCTGGCTTTGAACCCTGGTTTCACTATGTACTAGCTGGGTGATCCTTTACAAAATACTTAACCTTTGCCTCAGTTTCCTTATCTATAAAATGGGGATGAAAACAGTATCATCTCATAGGGCTTTTGTGAGGATTATGTAAATCAATAGGTCGAGTACTAGGAATGACATCTGGAACATAGGAAGCTCTGTGTAAGTGTTAGCTGTTGCTATTAATGCTTGATTTCTCTAATCTCTACAATTCCTCTGTATTGCCAGTGAGAGTATAACTGGAATAGCCTTAATGGGGAAAAAATGACATTGACTTATACAATTGATCACATACTGTCCTACCAATTTGACTTTTAGTCATGTATCTAAGAAAACTTGCACTTTGAACGGGGCACAAAGCCAAAAGCTTTCATAATAATACTATTGCTAAAAGAAGATAAACAACTCAGAAACTGAATGTCTGTCAACAGGATAATGGGTAAGTAAACGGTGGTATATTTGAAATAACAAAGAAGAGTATGGTACATTTCAGCAGTAATGATTCCTCATTTTGTTTATTCTTCCCTAAATTTATGTCCTTAATTAGTACCTTTGCATGCTGACTCTGGACTTGGCCATGTGCTTTGGACAGTGAAACGGTGGCCAATGTGATGCAAGCAGAAAATTTAAAAGTGTTTTTTCATTGGAGTCTGTTGCTCATGGAAACACTGAAGCTGCCCCTATATCTATAAGCCCATGTCAATCTGTTGGAGATAAGTGTTCCAATTAACTCCAACACCTGAGCTGACAGCCAGCACCTACCATCAGACACATAAAGGATGCCATCTTAGAACAACCAATCTCCAAATAAAGCTATGAGCTGATCACCACTACATGTGTGCACACAGGGAAACCAGCATAAATACTGCCCACTTGAGCTCAGCCTAAGCTGTTGACCCATGGAATTATGAGCTAAATGTGATTGCTTCCCCGATAAGCAGAGAGCCCGATGCTGGGCTCTTTTCCAGGACCCTGAGATCATGACCTAAGCCAAAGGCAGAGGCTTAACCCACTGAGCCACCCAGGCACCCCAAAATGTGAATGCTCTTTAAGCTACTAAGTTTGGGATGGTTTGTTATATGGCAAAAACCATCTCGTGTGCTTGGTAAAAAAAAAAGATGAACTCCAGTTACATAAAACGACATGATTGAACCATAGTAACATTGTTAATTTTTCAAAAAGCAACTCACAGAGATCTATTTGGTTTAAAAACCTATTTGTAAAGATTACTAAATAAAGGTAAATAATTATTGCCTAATCATTTATATATATGTTAATAATAAGCACAAATTAACCAGAATTTTAGAACATAAAAATAACCTTTAACAATTTAGCATTTCTGACTAATTTTTTGTTTTTTGATGCATATAGATATATGGAACAAAATATTTACACATTGTATTTCTTACTTAAGATGTCATTAAGTTCTCTAAGAATGTAATTAAAGATGACTCCATTGTATCAGAAAATACATTTAATCAGTGGCCTGTTTTTTGATATATGGTTATTTATAACTTTTTATTATTAACAGTTACAATGAACAACTTTGTATGTAATTATATATGTATGAGATACTCTTCATAGAATAACTTCTTTTTTTTTTTTATTTGTTTATTTGACAGAGAGAGATCACAAGCAGACAGAGAGGCAGGCAGAGAGAGAGAGAGAGAGGGAAGCAGGCTCCCTGCTGAGCAGAGAGCCCGACGCGGGACTCGATCACAGGACCCTGAGATCATGACCTGAGCCAAAGGCAGCGGCTTAACCCACTGAGCCACCCCGGCGCCCCCATAGAATAACTTCTTAAAAGTGGACTTAATCAAAATATTATAAATATACTTAAAGGCTAGAATACATGTTTACTAACTGCATTCTAGAATAGGTAAAATTTTACATTCCACCAGAAATGTATGAGACATGTTAAATATTTGCAAACATTTGGTATTATCGTATGCATAATCTTTGATAATTTGATAGGTAAAAATGATATTGCATTATTATTTTGTTAAGTTGCTAGTTGAACTTGCAACTTTGTTCATTAGCCATTTGTATTTTCACATCTCTGAATTACCTTTATTTTCCTTTGGATACTTTCTTCCTTTTGACAGTTTATATACAGTTGATTGGGTTCCACCATTCTTAATCACAATCATAGTCTCATACTGGCATCAGGGATTATGGCCCTATCACCTTGATCGTACTATAGTGTTTCTATAGTTCTCAGCCACACATTTAGAAGTAATATTTTACTGATGATTAACCCTCCTTTTAGGAGGATGTGATAATTCATGTGTTTGTGTAATGAATTTTATCCCTTAGAAATCTAAGACCAACTTGAAATGGCTCGTTTTGACTTCTTTCTTACTAGTTACACAGGGCATAAATATTTCCACAATCAAAGGGTGCCTTACAATATTTGTTCCTGTATGTTATGTTTATGTCCTGATAGGGACATAAAGTTGATAGGGAAATTTAGAAGAAATGATTTTGAAAAGAAATTTATTTTTTTTCTACCTCAGTTCTTTCACTCGACCTAAGGGTTTGTCAATTGTGGAAACAAACCAGGGTAATCACAGAAGATACGTTATTTAAAACTTTAAGTGAATGACCTATGGTTTCAAGATGGTAGACTAATCACAAAATCGAGCTAAAATGGTATCAAGAAATTATATGGAGGGCGCCTGGGTGGCTCAGTGGGTTAAGCCGCTGCCTTCGGCTCAGGTCATGATCTCAGGGTCCTGGGATCGAGCCCCGCACCGGGCTCTCTGCTCAGCAGGGAGCCTGCTTCCTCCTCTCTCTCTACCTACCTCTCTGCCTGCTTGCGATCTCTCTCTGCCAAATAAATAAATAAAATCTTTAAAAAAAAAAAAAAAAGAAATTATATGGATAACTAAATTCAAATATAATCTGCCATCTATCTTCAAGTTAAAGAAAATAAGAAATGTAAAATAGCAAGCGGTCCAATTCAAAGATCTTTTGTTAGGTTACTTGTCCTGTTTTGTTTTCCACCAAGCCTTGCTAAATTTTGTGACTGTTTGGGGTGGGGGAGATAGCTTTCCATGCTGGGGTAAGAGAGATCAAGGATATATGAAGTCAGATGTGAAAGATGTATTAAAAAAGGAACTAATGAAAAATGAAAATAATACCAAAAGGTAAAAATTCAAGGACATTATATTTGAAGCTACTGAACTGCAAAGATAGAATGCAAGAAGGTCAAAATGTTCCAGTGAACTGTTAGCTATGTGCCACATGGCCATAATTTCTCAACGGAGTTTATTCCGAAATTTAACTTTTAAAATCACTTTTCTTTTCTCTTCTGGGTAACACTTTTTGGATGTATTCATATTTTTCTCTGTTAACATTGTAAAGGTACAGTGAGCACACATGATGAAATATATGTACAAGTGTTCTGGTAAGAGGCCTCAAGCTCTTGGCTACAGCAAGTCATTCATTAGGTTGGGGATGCCATAACAAACACACTTGACACAGTACATTTTTCATAATATGTATATGTTTCCTTTGCAAAACGGAGTTTAAAGCTGTAGGCAATTGAGAGTGTGTGAACACAAAAAGATTTTCATTTTTAGAAAGGCCATCAGGTTAATGTTAGAAGACCCCCCCTTCCCTATAGGCATACATATTTCAAAACATTATCCCTAAAGGTTTTATTTAAGACAATATTTTGACTTCCTAAACTACCATTATGTCATTATTCCCAGAGTACTGATATGTAGAAATAGTATTAAAATGGATGTAGCTAATCAGGAAATAGACTCTACACGTTAAAGTAGGTCTTAAAGATATTAAAGATATTAACTTGACATGTGAAAAACTGTTACAGGAACACTGCACAGTAGCATAATTAATACAATTTAGATTTGTCCTGAATCTGCCTATCAAAACTATTTGTTTGAAAATCAGTTCCTTTATCTCTCTCTGAATATGCAGCAAGTTCTTTTCAATCAGTAATACAATGGATGATTATTGTACTCACTCACAGAAACCTTTACTACTCATTAGGATTTCATTATAGAGTTAAGGAGGAAATGGTGAAAAGGAATTGCCTTTTGTCAAAAGAATTTACCATGTAGTTTGCTTCAGGAGACTGATTGCTACAGAGAGAAGGGAAAGATAATGTGATTTGTTAATGATCACCAAACAATATTGTGGACAACCTTGTCATTAGTATCTTTCATTAGATCGTCATTATTCAATGCTAAGAATACTTCATATTTCCGCTGTTATGTTATCAGGGTCTGACACTTTTCACTCCTACAGCCCCTCCACCTTTAAATTGAAACAACCACTTATTGGGAATAAGCAGTTGCAATTAAAGTAAATCACCAGAAATAAGTATTTGCTCAAACACACACAGGTACATACAGAAGTCTTCCCTCTGAAAACCTGTAGCACTCTGAGACAGCTGTTTGGTAATTGCTAGTTTGATCTGGTTGGTGAGTGTGGAAGTTATCATCCGTCATGTTCCATTCTGAAAGATTTATAATCTGCACTTTATCATTTCTGTTGGCAAAGGCTTACTCATGAATCTATGGATATCATTTAGATAGCAAATTAAGTTGTCTCAAAAGAAATGCTTCATAAAATATAATCTGTGATTTTTTTTAGTTTGTTTGGAGTTTGAGCCTAGAACAGTAAATCCCAAAGCCATGTGATCTTAAGAACAATCTGTAGAGATAAAAAAAAAAAAAAACATGAAATATATGAAATAAAGTCTATTACTCTCTTACAAGTGTCCCACACACCATGGCAAAGAGAGAAACTGTTTCCACAGTGTTTTACCTGAATTTTTGACCAACAGTTGCTGTTTTGCCTCACTAATTTTAGGAGTGGTTTGTTATTCAGCAATAGATAGCAAACTATTAATTCACATATATGTAACACTGAGCATATTTTTTCAATTTGAAATATATTTTGTTTCTTCTAAAAATTATGTTTGAAAATACTCAACTAGCCATGAACACAGCAAAAATACACCAGTATATACTCCAGGCAGTCAGCTTAGATCCTAATACAAGATTCAAGATACTGATTATTTTTAATAGCCAAAAAAATTATAAAAATAAATGGAAAGTAAAAAGTAAGCACCAGTACCAACAGAAAAAAAAAAAAAAAAGAAACAGCAATATCTGTATAAATCACAAGGTCTTGACAATTACTCCTTACTATGCACCTAATAAGGATATTCATTGTCTTTACCTTGGCATTACATTTCTTCAATAATCCTTTTCCCCAACAATATGTGTTTAATATGCTGTTTTCAATCTAGATATGATTAATATAAAATCCTCTGGGTTGAAAGTTTTCAAATAAGTTAAAATCTTAAACTGTTCAAGTCAACTAAAATAGTTTCAGAAAATGCAGTTCTCAGAAAGATAATTTAAATTTAATTTCAATTTTGGGGAACAAAAGCAAAAATAAACTATTGGGTCCACATCAAAATAAAAAACTTCAGCACAGTGAAGGAAACAATCAACAAAACTAAAAAAAATGGCTTACTGCATTGTAGAAGATATTTGCAAATGACCATCCAATAAAGGGTTGGTATCCAAAATACATAACTGATACAACTCAATACCAAAAATACGAATAATCCAGGTACAAAATAGGCAGAAGACAAGAACAGACATTTCTCCAAAGAAGTCATGCAGATGGCAAAAAGACAGATGAAAAGGGGCTCAACATCACTCCTCATCAAGGAAATGTAAATCAAAACCATGATGAGATATCATCTCCCACCTGTCAGAATGGTTAAAATAAAAAAATTTCAAGAAACAGCAAGTGTTGGCCAGGATGTGGAGAAAAGGGAACCCTCATACACTGTTGGTGGCAATGCAAACTGGTGCAGCTACTATGAAAAACAATATGGCGGTTCCTCAAAAACTTAAGAACAGAACTACTCTATGAACCAGTAATTGCATTACTGGGTATTTACCCAAAGAGTATGAAGATGCTAATTTGAAGGGGTGTATGCACCCTTATTTTTACTGAAGCACTATTTACAATAGCCAAATTATGGAAGCATCTTGAGTGTCAATAAACAGATGAATGGATAAAGAAAAAAAAAATATATATATAATGGAATGTTATTCAGCCATAAAAAAGAATGAAATCTTGCCATTTGCAAGAACATGAATTGAGAGAGTAAAATGCTAAGCCAAATAAGCCCATCAGAGAAAGACAAATGCCATATGATTTGACTCATATGTGGAATTTAAGAAACAAAACAAATGAACAATGGAAAAAAGAGAGAGAAACAATAACACAGACCTTTGGATATAGAGAACAAACAGAGGGTTACCAGAGGGGAGGTGGATGGGGGAATAGGTGAAATAGGTTAAGGAGATTAAGAGTACACTTATCTTGATGAGCACTGAGTAATACATGGAATTGCTGAAACACTATATGGTACACCTGAAGCTAATATAACACTGTATGTCAACTATACCGTGATTAAAATGTATTTAATTAAATAAATAAATAATGGAATTTAATTTAAATTTTAAAACGGTAAGTTTTATAAAGTAATACAATGAAATTCTCCTGGTTTTGCTTAAGTGTGGGGCATGTGTTCTGTGTGTGTGTGTGTGTGTGTGTGTGTGTGTGTGTAAGATGGGGAAAAGAACTATAAGTAATGACTCTTAAGTTATTCTTTACCTTACCAAATGCCAAAAAGCAACATGGGGCCATGCTCTGTTTCTATCATTTATCACTTTATAGCTATATTAATATTTACTCTGAGCTTTGCATTCCAATTTGGCTGAATGAAATTTCTACCAAGTGGTATATTTGGATTGGTTGGGCATTTTATTGAGTGGTATAAGAATATATGATAATATTAGTTTCTTTGTGGATATTTAACTTAAAAAAAAAAATCTGCCCTTGGTAATTGCTCTAAGCATTTGGAAAAATGTTACCACAAGATAAATCATCATGCTTTCTGTATAGTGAATGTATATTCAGATTAAAATAAAGAATAACTACTTACAAGTGTTCTAATTAACAATGCATTACTCAAACCATATTATGAGATTTATATTGAATTTACTTGAAACAAAGGCAATTATAGTGTGTATTTTTATATTGTGAAACTCTAAAATGCTACAAATGGTACTTGAGGGAAAGAGGTCATTCCCAATGACACAGATTTGTTTTTCATCTTGTCTAATAAAAGATATTCTCTTTAAAGAAACTCTTCCAAATTGTTAGCTATAAGTTTGGCCTTTTTATCAAAACAAAACTGAAATTTTGATTTTTTTATGAAACATATTGTCTATAGATAAAATTTGTCAAGCTTAAATATGCTTCAGAAGGCAATAGGTATAGTAATTACTGAAATAAAAACCTAATAATCTATGCTGTTAATAATAGCATTAGTGATATTTTAGAATTGTTTGAGAATTTATTAAAATTTTGTGAAAATAAAATATGCCAAATGAATTTTTTTAACCAGTGTGACTAGACATGCCTGTAACTTATGTTCTTTTTAAAGAAAATTAAAATAGTAGAGCAAAGGTACTTATAAAAATAAATTCAGGTATTTTATATACTTAAAAATATTGAAAAGCTGAATGCCTTTATCATTGTATTTTGATATGAATATTTTATAAAAGTAATATAGTCACTAGAAAAGAATTTGAAAAGCAATCAAAGTACCAAATAATATCCATAATGCCACTGCTATGGTATTTTGGTATTTTTCCACTTAGATTTTTTTTTCCCTGCATATACAGTATTATTTAAATGATTTCAATTCTTTTTTTTTTTAAGATTATTTATTTATTTGACAGATGGAGATCACAAGTAGGCAGAGAAGCAGGCAGAGAGAGAGGAGGAAGCAGGCTCCCCGCTGAGCAGAGAGTCCCATGTGGGGCTTGATCCCAGGACCCGGGATCATGACGTGAGCCGAAGGCACAGGCTTTAACCCACTGAGCCACCCAGGTGCCCCTAAATGATTTCAATTCTTTAGTTGGAATTATACTGTCTGTATATTTAACTTTATGATTTTTTTTTCTTTCAGCTAGGCATTCTATCTTACGCATTTTTCTGTGTCACTGCAGTCTTTATAATCACTTTTAAAGGCTGAATTTGAGGTTAGGCTTTGGTTTCTGATTCCTACCCCTCACCTTGCTGCCCCTTCTGTATCTCCTACAAGGCCAACAAACACAAAATGATCACTTTAAAAATGTGAAAAAGTACTGATTATATTAAGAGACAGTGAATACCAACTTCAAGGCAGTGCATAAAGTTGTTGAAGAGCTTTTTGCCTAAGAAACATAAGAGCTCTGTTACTTCTAATTCTTTATCTGTCAAGTTTTGGAAAGGAAAAGAGAGTTCATTCCAGGTATTTTTTTTTTTTTAAAGATTTTATTTATTTATTTGACAGAGAGAGATCACAAGTAGACGGAGAGGCAGGCAGAGAGAGAGAGAGAGAGGGAAGCAGGCTCCCTGCTGAGCAGAGAGCCCGATGCGGGCCTCGATCCCAGGACCCTGAGATCATGACCTGAGCCGAAGGCAGCGGCTTAACCCACTGAGCCACCCAGGCGCCCCATTCCAGGTATTTTAATAGGTGGAAATTAATATGGAGAACTAGTTCCAAAATGTTAAGAGACCTTAAAAGCCAAACAGTGAATGGCGTATCAATTCAGAGATTAGCGATAGTAGGAAAACTCCCATAAACCTATCATGATAGAGCAACAAAGAGTATCATCGTAATTTGAGAGCAGAAAGTGCATCTACCACAGATATTGCTTAGTGGGAACTGGACCCCATGAAAAAGACAGAACAACTTCCAGAGAACCACCAGAAACAGAGGTCTGGAAGACATACATTGGCTTCTTCCTTCTTCTTACTACTCAGTCTTCCACATGGACTTCCAATTTTGAATATAGTAAGATGCCAGTTTATCTTGATGGGAACGGGTGTGTTCTTTACCTGGAAGTGGAACCCTGAAGTTTGGAGTCTTCAGTACTCCTGCCTTTATCTAACTTCTGCAGTCTTCCATTGAATTTCTCAAGCAGACTGGAAGTAGTTGAGTTGTCCTGAAGAATATTTTGAGTTTTCGACATAATCTTCCTTCCTGTCCCATTGTGTAGCAGCAATCTTATTTCTCCTTCCAACCTTATTTGAGTAATTCTATTACTCACTGTATTAATTACTCTAACCTCACAATAGTTCAGTTTCCTTTTAGCCTGCTGGCTGTGTAGCAAGAGGAGTCCAAACCTGTTGTCTCAGTTTTCAGTGTAATGTAAACATTGTTATGACCCCCTTGTGAAAGCCTTCCTCCCAAGTGAACTAGGATTTTTGAACCAGCAGAGTTCATGGTTACAGGGATGGGAATCTGGAACACCTGAAGTGAATTAATAGGTCCAATTGTGATAGAAGCCCCTCTAACTTCCAGCCCTCGGTTCAAAGACCTTTGTGCCCTGCCTATGGTAGAAACTGCACCATACAGTTCTTGATGACTCAAAGTATATTTTGCACCCAATAGGACAGCACTCCGATTCTGCAGTGTTTTCTTTTGGCTGGCACTCTCACAGTTTTGGGAAATGCTCTCCATTTTCCTATCAGGTCACTTGTCTTTGGGCAATGAGATAGTAGATAAGATCAGTAAATTCCATGGTCTTAAAACCTTTACCACATTTCTTGTGTAGAAGTAATATTAAGGTAGTACATTATGATGGTAAATAAAACATTCCATAAATCCATGGGTGATGACGGTGGCAGAAACATGGAAGGCAGTGAAAGCAAATTTGTACCCAAAATAGGTATTTTTTCCTGGGAAGGGAATATTACTGCTGCCCCTGGAAAACAAGTTTTCAAAGTTAGCAAGTGCCCATCAGGTAGTCAGCTGGTCTACCTGGTAAATATGTAGGGAGTGGCAGGTTTTGACCTCTGCTTTTGGCAGGCTACGTACTCAGTAGTGGTAGAAGATGAATCAGCTTTGGTGAGACATGATTGCTCTTAAACACATTCATAACATTTTTTTCTGCTGCGTTGCTATTTGTGTATGGCCCACTGGGTGGAGTGACTGGGAATGGGGCTGACTGACTTCAGATGTTCCTTCTTGAAAGCCTACTCAGCAGTAGATATTGTTTAGTTATTGAATGTTTATGAATAAGCATAACACAATTTCGATCATTTTTCTTTCCAGGCAAAAATTACTTCCAGATTTATACTCAAAATATCTCTACTGGGGTAAGTGTGGGTTCCCTCTGCTGTTGTTTTTCTGGATCATCCTTGAGTTGGGATGTCAATCAGTACTATAACACTTTAAGCTGGTGCCATCTTATTTATATGGCAAAGACATTTTAAACCAGGTTTCTCTCACTGGTCATAGGGAACTGCCATGAGGCCACAGATGTGGGTTGAAAGGTGGCAGCAATGCAGTGAGAGTACATATCACAGGAATCTTGTTGGAGTTAACGTAGAGCGTGAAATCAGCCATAATACCTGGTTCGCTAAAATGTAACACAGAAGCTGCTGTGGGGGGAAGAAGGTTTTGGAGAAGGGCGTAGGCTTTTAGAATGCCAATGCCTGCGGGACTACTCTGCTTTTGGAATGCCCTGGGGAGTTGCCCTCCCCCAGGCTTTCTTAGCCCAAACAGCTGCCCTGTGATCTAAGAGATGTATCCATTGTTCCTCAGGCTATGTTGAGTAGAACACACAGATTAGCATATCTTATCTTTCCCGGAAACAAATCCTCCTAGTTTCAGTGAGACCAGTTGTCACACATCACTTGCTTGAGAAACTGTGATAAGGATTTGTGATTATCCTGAAGGGTCAATAAAAGTGGGAGCAAAGGCGAGCAAAGAGTTCTTGCCTCTGAGTGTTGACCCCCTTTCCTTCTCCACTCTTTCACAACAAAGTTTGGAGTAATCTTTCATCTGTCCGTACAGGGATTGCTGGCCATTCCTGGAAGAATCTGAGCCACCTACTCATGCCAATTACTCATCCCTTTCAGACCCATACATTCCATATATACTATTTCTATTCTGTTGGACTGTGCCTACACATGACCAACCTTATGGATTAATGGATCCAGCAAGTCCCAATCAATGTGGGCAGCACGGTTTACTGTCAGTTGGTGTTCTAAGCATAAGTATTTGGTCTTTACTAAAGACCCAATACTAACCCAGAAGCTGTTTCTCAAAGGGAATATCCAATTTTGGACTACTAAAATAGGGTTTATATAAACATTCTCTTACACGTCTTTTGGTAAGTGCATTTCAATTGAGCACATTTCTAACAGTAGAATTAATGGATCTTTGAATACACATATACACAGCTTTAGTCTTTCTACTATTTTTAACACTCCAAAAGTATGACAGATGCCTGTTCCCATTTCCACTTCTCTTGTTGCTATTGTTTCAGACTGTTTCAGACTGTTCCAAAGATGGTCACACCAAGCCATGTGTTTCTACAACATAACTTTGCTACCCTCCAACCAAACAGTGGTAATCTATATCCTTTCCTGTTGAATTTGGGCAGACTTATGACTATTTCAAAATAAAGAATGGCAAAAATGTAACTATGTGAGCTGTGAAACTAGGTCAAAGAAGTCAGTGAAGTTTCTGCCTTATCTGCCAGACCATTTGATTTAAAACTTTGAGCCTCCCTATAAAAAGTCCAACCACGCTGAGGTTGCCATACTATGAGGAAACCCAGGCCATCTGAAGAAGCCACAACATTGGGGTTAATAGGTCTCAGTCAAGAGCTGGACATGGTCGTAGAGATGTCCAGATAATTCCATGCCCCGCTAAGGAGCCACAGTCTGCTGTCCAGTATTCCCAATGAAGCCCCAAATATTGGGGAGTTTTATGCCTCTAACTTTAGAGGTGATTTGTTATACAGCAATAATAATTAGAATGCTAATTTAAAATTTCTTAATCCTTTTGTGATTTAATTTTATGTATGAGATAGTTATATAGTCTTTTGTTAAAAAATTAAAAAAACAAAAACAAAATAGGCATCACTTAGGTCAAAGCCCTAAGTCAGTAAACCAAGACTTAATATCTAACCTAAATGTCATTTCAACTCCCCAGAAATATAACTGTTAATCAGTCAAAATGGGAATTTTCTGGTTGGCACTAGAAAATTTACTGATAGACTTCTTCTGTTCCTTTTAGGAGTGTGACCCGTGGATTATTTGCTAATTATTTCCTTTTATCCATTCCCTCTGTATCTCTAAAAACCCTTCCTGTTCTGTATTTATTTGAAGCTCCCCTCTACTTGCTAGACAGGTACTGACCAATTCATGAATCAATTAATAAAGCCA
Organism: Lutra lutra; assembly: GCF_902655055.1. Taxonomy (NCBI): domain Eukaryota; kingdom Metazoa; phylum Chordata; class Mammalia; order Carnivora; family Mustelidae; genus Lutra; species Lutra lutra. The sequence goes on from NC_062285.1 coordinate 99,724,283, forward strand.
ATTAGATCTTTAAAATTTACTGGTTTGAATTTTTGTTATCTAACATATTTCATGTAGTTATATCACTCGCCTCAATTATTGAAAACAATTCTGTATAATGAATTTCAATTTTTATTTCCTCTTTTCAACTGCATTACATTCTATGAACTCTATTTCTGTATCTTCTGTACTTTTCCATTAATCATTTATCTGTCTATATGTATGTCGGCACCATAATATAAAATTATTTAACTTTTATTATAGGTTTTAAGCTAAAAAATTTCACCCTTCATTATTTCTTTATCTTATTTTTAGCTATTTTCCTTGGTAGCTGTATGTGTTCATTCATCCACATGAATATGATACCTCATTTTTGAACAATAAATTTTGATTTCCAGAATATCAGAAATATTTTGTTTACCTTAATAAAGGATTAGAGCTTTTATGGTGAACTTTAAAGATAATTTTTTAATAAGTCATGAATCTAAGAATAATATGATATATTCTGTTATTCTAAGGAGTGCAATATTCTTCCTGTTTTACATTGTTGTATAGAATTGAAGAATTGCTGTTAATAGGTGACCTCTCAGGTTCTTTGCAACTATAAAATCTTAAATTGATATAAAGTGAATTTTTTTGCCACAAACAACAGCTTCACATTCACACTGGAAAATTATAAGATGGGAATAAGGTCACTCTACATTTACAAGTGGCTGAAAGATCCTTAGTCCCGGGCTTTGCTTCTAGTAGTGCTCACTCTATTATGCTTTATTTTACCCTTGTGACTTTCAAGATTTCGTAAAAACAAGACTAAGGGAGATACTAGGCAATTAACTCAGAGAGTGGAGGGTCCCTTTCAATGACATTTTTTGCTTTAAGTTTTGGTCTCTATACTGCTATAAAACATGCATATGTTTATTCTTTTAACGGGTTGATGAGCTGATTATTCCAGCCAAGTATTTGATTTTGTATTTCTTTTAATTTCTGGAATATGTATTCACAACTTAGTAATCAAACATACCAATTCACATGGGATGGGAAGGAGAAGCATCCCGACAATGATCTACGAATTCTCCACTCCTATGTCTGCAGTTAATTTATGTCATGGAAATCGTGGATTTTTCAGTTCACTGTCCATTTACACCCAGGGTGAAAGCATAAAGGTCAGCAAGGAATAGTTAATGACCAGAAAAGCTGCAAACTAAGGGGATTTAGGAAGTATCAAATTGTATATTTTCATCTTGCCTGGGAAAATTTACATTCTGTTAAGTCTGATATTTAAAAAAAATATCAACTTTTGGCAAAATGCTCAAATTTCCCAATCAATACATAAAATGTGACATGCTCCCAAGTAGACTTTGGCCTAGCATTTTTTTTTTTTTTTTTTTTTTTTAGGTATAAAGAAACATATAATTCACAGGAATCAGCCAAGACAGTACAACATTGGATGATAGAGAGCTTTTGAATATATAAAGTTCAGCATTTCCCCAATTGGGTTTAAACAGGCTTCCCTTAGGAACAGTTTCTGCCACAGAGTATTTATTACCTTGAATAATGTGACAGAAAGAAATGGAACAAAGGAAATTATTTTTACTAAATAAAAGCAGCCATCAACTCTCAAACGATAAACTATCCAGATTTTAAGAAGAATACAGTTCCCTAGAAAATCCTGGTGTCTTAATGATAATTTGGAGAAGCCGCTCTGATTTGCACTGTTCAAAACGTGCACATTCGGTTTTACAACTTGAACATTCACAGCTAGATGTCTAAAAATTGTCAAAATCTACAAAATGGTCTTACTTTTGTTAGTTCTGCCCGAACAAGCCGGGAGGCCAAACTCCCCAAGTGCAGGTTCTTGGTACAGAAAGAACAGTTCATAGGAGTGGCTCATAGAGAAACCAAGGCAGAGATGAAAGCTCTGTAGACCCAGGGCGCCTGTAGGGAGCTGTCAGGATTCACGGTGCTCTCATAATGGAGGAAGCCTGCAGCACCATCCCTGAGCTTCCAGAAAAATCAGTGGCCAGCTTTTTCCTTGGGAGGGGTCATTGGTTTCACCCTGACCCTTAAATCTAAAGATCACTCTTCTCTGGAGGAAAAGCAGGTAACAAAAATGAACTTTTTTTAGAAGCTAAAGTAGAAAATAAGAAACCTTGTTGAAAACTATTGCCCTGTTTCTTACCCATTTTTTCTCCTAATGGAAATTATGTTCTCTTTTCTGACCCAGAATGGATTTATTAGATTTGTTTCTCAAGGAAGAGTTGAAAGCTTGTTGTGTAAGGTGGAGAGCAAATATAAATGCAAAATAAAGAAATGAAGGCCAATAGATTTAAGGACTTCTCTCCGCTACTTCTCGCTTGTTTAAAATATCAAATAACCCCTTCCTATGCTCCAAAGTTATCCTGAAGACATTAAGTTCTCTCCTACTTTAAGATATTCCTTATTGTTAAAAACAAAATAAGAGAATTACCACAGAGTTATACTAGGTGGCCTTTGAGGGTCTTATGTCATATTTTATGGATGTATAATATAACATATATATTGTTACATTATATCATCACTTGGCAAAACTAACTTTTCTTGTTAGGTTCTCACTTGCCCGAGGCATCGAGAGAGCTATGACTTTGTGATCAGGCATCTCTTCGGCTGATTCTGAGGACACATGACGTTGATTGTAAAATCAGTGTTTAAATAGGCTGACTCTCCACTGTTCAGCTGTCACTGGTTTTATGGCTTCTGTGTATATTATATTGCTTATAGAAATGGAATGTTCAAAGGCAACAAGAGAGAATGTATTAGAAGCCATGTAAATCAGCATATGTGTATCAATTTCCAATGTGATTTCAGATTATTGCTGTGAAACCCAATGCAATTTCTCATAATAGGTATCTGTGGAAGTCAACATTCATATAATACATAATTCAGGAATGCTAAAAATTATTATGCACTTAGACAAATAACCAGTAAAATTCCAGACACTAGAGAAAGCAATAGTAATCAGTGTCGTTTATGACATCATCTCCCTCACGGAGATATTCACTGCTTCTTGGTTCATTGAATAAACTCTTTGGGGTTTAGCTTCATTAACATAAGTTGTCATAAGAACACTTATCTCAACCTAAATTGGAAAAATGGAAATGCTCAAATTAAACTCATATTTAACATATGAAACTTCCAGACAACATTCCCTTGACAGTGAATATAATTCAAATATATTATATTTTTTTATGTTTAGAAGAGCTTTCAGCTATCTGTCCTACACACTTGAAAATGAATCATTTTATTTTTGCCCTGCAATTTAAGTGATGCAGTGAAGAGTAAACCTTATGTTTTCTGTTTCTTGGTAAAATGCAATTTCATTTATTGGTCAAGAGGCTCATTAGAATACTCCTTTCAAAGAACTTCATTTTATTGTGGAAGAAAAATAAATTACATAATTTAACATTTATTTTTTGAGTTTAATATTTGTTTTTTACCTATAAATCATCCTTTAACTCCCAACTCCATGAGCTCCCACCCTCACTTCCTAGGTTGAGAACAGGGCAGGAATCACATTGACTGGGGTAAGGTTGCCTCCCGGGGGCAGACGCTCCCAGGACTATTACCATCTTCCTATTTGCCTGCCTTCCTTCATACCTTCTACTTTTTGATTCTGCCTGTGTCATCCTCACAGGCAGTGTCAATAGAAAACTCCTTTGATTCCAGGTGCAGTGTTAGTCACTAAAGAAACTATTTTCAAAGGGAAACTTCTTATCTCCATGGGGTTATAACAGACACCCTGAGCAAAATTTCTTCTTAGATCAATAAATCTGTGCGGAGCCCAATGTCTTCAGGTCCCTACAGCTGTATTAGTTGTGATTCTAGGACAATGAAAATCCTGAAGGAAACATTTGAAAGCTGTATAATTCGAATAATCTCCCTGCTGTTATATGCACATTGTCTTTCTATGTATAACTGCCAGGGTCCATACATGTCCAGAGGATTGGTCTCCTAATAGCATGATGCTGTTATTTCCACAGATGCTCCTCATGATACCATTTTTTTTTTTTTTTATTTGACAGAGAGATCACAAGCAGGCAGAGAGGCAGGCAGAGAGAGAGGAGGAAGCAGGCTCCCCGAGAGAGCAGAGAGCCCGATGTGGGGCTCGATCCCAGGACTCCGAGATCATGACCTGAGCCGAAGGCAGCGGCTTAACCCACTGAGCCACCCAGGCACCCCTCATGATACCATTTTTGTGAAAAAAGATGCAATGCAAGGGATTAATTTGTTTGTGTCGGCTATAATGAAAAGACATCTTTATAGTGAACAGTTTGTTAGAATGATATATTTACCAAAAGATAATGTTAATATTCAAAATTAGCAGGCAAAAACCCCTCCTCATTTGATTTAGTTTATTAAATATAATGATATTCTGGAGTCACAAGATATTAGGAAAATAAAACATCAACTATAAAGGTCAAACCATTAATAAGTGTCTAAATGGGGAAGAATACCAAAGATGTTCATGAGTGATGATTCTATTCATGCTTTTTGTTACTGATGCAAACCATTTATTTTCATTAAAACACACCAATTTGATCAAGTTCACTAGCAGCTTGAAAAATGTTTCTGATCCATGCAGATGTTTTAGACTTTGATGATCTTGCATTCCACTGAAGAAAGCTTATTTTGCCACTACTTCCACACCCTGCACTTCATAATGAACACATACGTTGAATGTGTTCACAAAGATTTATTTAAAAATAGACATGCAGATTGAACCCTGACTAATAAATTTGCTCATTGTTTTACCCTAGCGCAGCCATTAGTCAGGATTAAATATTTAGCAGCTCCATCTTTTTAAAGACTCTTTCCTAATGCTTCTATAGGGACATCAGTGATGTCATGGATTGCTTTTGGTAAGGAAGGAGCTCACTGAGTCACTCAGGGTTCTATTATATGCAGGGGGAGGTGGAGATGGTTAGGGAAAGACATTAGCGCTTTCAGAGAATGAAGGGTGGGGAGTAGAATGCTTGCTCTCTTGGGGAAAATACTGCAGCAAGTTTAAAGGAAGGTAACTGTTGGAATATGAGCATATAAAGTAAACGCATTTCTGTTGTCCTGAAATAAATGATTTTTGTATCATAAAGTACAAAAACTTCACTAGCTATCTATAAATAGCAGGTGGGATCAAATAAAATTCTAACATAGATTAAACCCCATGTCTCATTTAGTTAACTGTGATGGCAAGATCATAGAACATTGAAGATGGCATGCTTTCATATGAAGCACGTTTCTGGAAACAGCTCCCCAGCATCCAATCAAAGTGTATAATGTTTATTTTAAAAGAACCGCGTAAAGTGTAAATTTTATATGGATATTATAAAACTGTGGAGTCATTCAAAATATCTGATGCCTGATTCTTCCAAGCTCTTTTCTAATAGGAACAAAATTTACAATGGTCTCTACTTGTTTTGTTCTGAGAAAAATGTTTAGGTTTTCCTTGCTATTTAAGAAGAGAAGAAAAATTTTTCATCTTTCTGTCAAATGACAAAATTGGGAATATGCTACTTGTATTCTCTGAAAAGTGATAGCAGTTTCTAAGGGTCTGCGTTTCCTTTAGAGATGCATCAAAGACTGACTTAACACACAACTTGCAAGTATCTCTTAATGCATTACAGGGACAGTTTTAATTCCTATTCAGTGCTTACATAGATGTAAGGATGTAAGGTTAAACACAGTCAGTCTGTGTTGGTGATTTCACCGATGTGCATTTTCCCAGGGAAAGATTTGGGCAAACTGGCTAATGCATTTGAGTTGCTTGGTTTGCATCGTGTCGTCTTCTATTTTGCAACTTTAAATGGATGATAGGGAGCAAGCTGAGTCACAACTATCACAGATGTAAGCTTTATGAATTCCCATCATACTTGAGACTCAGAGATCTTAAAGACCTTTCACCCCTCTTAGAGACCCGTGAGAATAAAGTAATTGTTCCTGGAATTTCAGAGGCTATTGATTGAAAGCTCTGTGGTATCTCCCAGATGCACGGAGACTTGAAAAGGCACAGGGAGTGAGCTTGAACCTTATAATTTGCTTTGCAAAATGACTCAGAATTGGGAAAGCAGGCATTGTTTTCATGGTTTAGGTTGACTGAGATTTTCAATTTTTGACTACGTTTAAGATTTTTACCAAATGAGGATTTTTGGAGAGTGCTGATCTCTAGAAAAGTAAAAAATGGCATTATATTCTTCTGGGAATTAAATGGAAGCACCTTAAAACACCTTGCTAATTCAAGTACATATAATATGATGAATCCTCTTTGATTAAAAAAAAAAATCTTCCTTAGAACCAAACAAAAGGGAGGACTCATGATTTGATGCAGTCCTTTAATGCTATCTCAGATCATTTAGGGTAGAAAATCAGTGAACGGCTCTGGTCTTCCATATGGAAGTTCTAGTCTTTTAAGTTGTTATTGTAAAACTAGGTTAGGTTTTTTTAAAATATATTTTAATAAGTGGGCTAAACAATTTCCTTTGATTAACTTCAGGAGAACAGATTCTAATAAACATTCTTTGAGATGGCTGCTAAGGAGGTAAGGTAGCAAAGTGGTAAAGCAGCACCAGTGAAAAATAGTTTAAGGGAACACTAAACACAGTTGACCCTTGAATATGGGCTTGATCTGCATTGGTCCACTTACGTACAGATTGTTTCATGGTTCAGTGCTGTAAATGCATTTGTCTTGATACCATCCTCTCTTCTCTAGCTCACTTTTATTGCAAGACTACCATATATAACACGTAGGACACACAAAATATGTGTTAATGGACTGTTTATGTTATCACGAAGGCATTCAGTCAACTGTAGGCTATTAGTACTCAAGTTTTGGGGGACTCGAAAGTTAGCTCTGGATTTTTGACTGCATGGAGGTTGGTACCCCTAATACCTGCATTTTCAAGGGTCAACTGTGGGACATGTCCACTTAAAAGAATATAATTTTCTAAGCTCAAATCAGACGTAGAATTAAACTATTCTAAATTTGTTCTCAATACTTGAAAACCTCTGACAAAAGCAGAAATAAATGTAGGTGGATCTCACTCTGACATGCACAACTGTGGATAAACTTTGCTGATAAAGTGTATACATTTTCTGTGGACTACAAATATTTAAAAAAGTTTATACTTACTATCTACAATTTAGGCTCTCTACATCTGATAAAAAACTGAAGCATTTGCCAATTCAGCACTATTTGTGGTGAAATTCGGAATGTTTGATGCCTGGCAGTTAAACCTATTGGCAACAATCCAATACCCTCAGAGAGTGAAAGAAATCTTCAAAAGTGGGTTTAAGTGCTTAGCAAATGTTTGTTGAATTGTTTGCCAAAGTGTAACTAACCAAGCATCAGTACCAATCCCTTTAGCTTCTTTATGGAAAGAGTGACTGATTTTTATAAGTAGGATGGCTACACGTTGTTGACTTTTACTCTGTGAATTCCCAAAGCAAGAGAAGCAGAGGAAAAAAAAAAAAAAAAAAGGAAGCCCAGGAAAGCATATCCTGTGGCTCTTCCTCCTTGACACATAATTTGTAGATCTTGATGTGGTTGCACTGATAAAAAGTTGGTATGTAATAAGTGAAAATGAAGGCCATCCTACTGCCTGACTCTCAAACAAGTTTAGATTGGCTTCATGTTCACAAATCAATGATTTTCTCATGGAAAGAATACATTTTGGTAATGCTGGAGAAGTTAGATGCTAGAGAGGTCACTGTAGGGGGCTAAAGAAAGCTATAGCAGTTGTCAGAACAATTACTCCTAGGCGAACTTGGTTTGATAGAAGGAGCAACAGTCTTGCTGGGCTCCAATTGCTTTTCTGTTTGATTATGCTTATCAGTAATTAGAAAAAAGTGTTGGGGGAAAGCAAAGGTTAGGGAGAGAGCTCTGAGGCTGTCATTCTATGACAATAAAATATCCAAGTCAAAAATCATCAGGCAGTTTTGTCCACAGGGTGCCAAATAAGCTATTTCAAGGTTATACAAAGCTAAAAATTGATTGTTCACGAATGCTTATCATGAACGTGTGCACATCCACAAGTCAATTTGAGAAATAACCATTTAATCAAAAATTAGTTACCTTAAGAAAAACCTATTAAATACGATCAGTACATTAGTAACTAAATCCTTTTGGTAAATTACTTCCTTCACTATCTGGGTCTGTAGACACAGAAAAGCCCAGCTATACCTCAAATCTTCTCACCTGTAGCTAGTTAAAAATAATCACATAATACATCTTCTGTGGTAAGTAGAAAGCAAGATAGAGATTTGCTCATTCCCTGGACAAATACAGCCTGCTTTTAGACTGTTACGAAGATGTTTCTTTTCTTCTTCTTCTTTTTCATATTAAGTTGTATTTCATGCATAAAAATCTCCATCTTCCTGATCGGATTTTATACAACCTCTTTTCTCACTTGCTTTTATCCCACTGCATCTATTCTTCCAACCCATGGTGAATCACATAGCATCATGTCTCAACTTCTCTGTTATCAGCCACACCCCTGGGCCCAGCCCTTCCTTTCCAATATAGTACAGTCATCACCCCAAATACTCTTTGCCTCTAAGTTTCTAAACATAATCACTCTGCTGTTCTGCCATCCAGCCACAGCTGTAGAACCCCACTGCAGACAAGTCCAATCATCTCTTCTCTGTATTCAGGAGGAGATTTACTGATGAAGAAAATTTTATAATCATGTGGATGGTTGCTGTTACAATTTTATGTTCTCTAATTTTTTAAAAGAATTTATTTATTTATTTTAGAAAGCCTGTGGGAGCGCCCACAGTGGGAGGGGCAGAGGGAGAGCAAGTCAAGCAGACCTCAGACCTTGCTGAGAGTGGAGCCCCATGCAGGGCCTGATCTCACAACCCTGAGATCATGACCTGAGCTGAATCCAAGAGCTGAGACTTAACCAACTGAGTCATCCAGGCACCCCTGTGTTCTTCAATTTTAACTGGCATCTCAACCATACCTAGAAATTTAACTTTCATTTCTCAATAGATTTTTAAGGTTTTCTTTTAAGACTCATTTTTTTTTACGCTACTCATTTCTCTAAAGTTCTCATTATTCTTTTTAGATATCTTTACCTCGTATGTCTTAGAGAAAGGGAAATCTTCAACTTCCTGTGGCAGCTTAGAACATCAACACCAGCACTTTGCTTTCTAATTGGCGGGGGGTGGGAGGGCGGCTCTCATCTTATAACCCTTTCTATTAGCACTGAAATACCTTAAAATAAACAATAAGCAATACTACCAATGACAACGATGACTGTTTTTAAAATCCTCAACAAGCCCACATTGCCCAAAAGCTACTGATTTCTTTTTCCCTTTCATAGAAAACATTTGAAAGAGATATATCCACTCTTTTTTTCATTTTTCTCACCATTCCCTCGCCCCTTCCCCTGCTGTGAAGTGGCTCCCACTGCTTATATTTCACTGAAACCGCCTTTTCCAAGGTCATCAGAGAACTACTAATTGATATATTTAAATGGCAGGTTTGACTTTTCTTTTTTGAGCTGTCTGCATCATTTGACCTTCTCCAATTCATACTAATACTCTTGTTTTTGGACCCAGCGATGCCAAGTCTGACTAGCTTTCTCTTACATCTCTGTTTCTTTTTAATAATATTTTTCCTTTAGGCTCTCCTTCCTTAATATTAGTTTCTATGTGATTTTGCCTTGGGTCCTCTTCTTATCTTTCTCTGTAACTCTGGGTCAAGTCATCTACTGGTAAGGCCTCAATCTTTATTTCTTTCTATGATCTATACCAGTCAGGGATAATTCCCTTACAAACACCTTGGCTACAATGACTTGAATAAAAGGAGTATATTATTGCTGATATTGCTATTATCATTATGTATTATAAAGTCTAGGAGGGCAGGGCTGATGCATCTTCTCAACATTTCTTTTTTGTTCTGTCCTGCCGTCCTCAGCTTCTGGTAAGTTGTCCTTAAGTCCACATTTCAGTGTCCAAGCTTTAGTTCAAGCTTTGGACATTATAAAGGAGGTAAGGGAAGAAGAAGCATGCTGCATTTTTGCTTATGCCTTACTAGCCTTAACTGTGAAAAGTGCTCATTCATATCTCTATGGGAGGGCAAGAAATCAAGTTTTACCTTGAACAGCTTCTGTAGAAGAGGTGGATCAGGGAGAAACAGTACTCAATAGGCTGCCATTTGGTTCAACGATTCTACAATGTCTGTTACTCTTCTAGATCTTATCTCTTGACAAATCACTCTCTTGACTTCCAGATTTCATATATACATATGAAATTCCACATATGCACACACACATATATGTATATATACACTCCAGACTGTACATACACTCACACACACATAACATATGAACATACACAGCCCCTGTCACCTGGATATCTACATTTGGCTGTCCCTTATGCACCTCAGATGCAACATGTGCCACCGGAACTAATGGACTGCTATCTTTTAATCCCAAGCATCTGCTCTTATGTTACCTTTCTTAATGACAATGACCCCACCCTTAACCCAGGCTTGGCACTATAGTTACATCTCTGTCCTCTAAACAACATGTTGAATCCTGCCAATCCTGTTTTTAACAAATCTTTTATTTTAGTTTTAACGACATTTATCTGCCACAAAAGATCTTTCTGATTCCAGTCTTTTTTCTTTTCAAAGTATAATGTACATCACAATGATAGTGATCTTTCTATAGTAAAATTAGATTATGGATGAGTGGGTGTGTATGTGTTTTCCTGTCTTTCTCTGTTTGTCTTACCAGCAATAAGATCCATTTTCTCTGCCTCTGGTAGGGTATTTTCTCTGAGTATCTAATTCTATGCAACTGGTTCTAAAGTCTATACTTGCAACAGGTGGAGTAAATGTCTAGGGAGTGAAAATTTGGGTAAGCAGACCAATTTTTTTTTTTTTTTTTCCTGCAAGACTTAGCCACTTTTCCTAGGGGGTCTATACTTTTGGAGTTACTATGTACGATACTACACTATTCCATAAAGAAGAGTAAAGTGGGGGAAGAAAGGACACCCAATGTAAGGGTTGTTTGAGCAAGGAATTCATTGTTTAGGCAAGGTTGCCCTCCTAAGGAGAGTGGAAGGAGTCTATCAGTAAATTTTCTAGTATTGACCAGGAAATTCCATGTTGACTGTTTAAACTTTATATTCATAGGGTGTTGAAATGGCAGTTAGGTTAGGTATTAAGTCTTGATTTGCTGACTTAATCTAAGTGATGCTATTTTGGGCCCATATTTTCTCTTTTACAGAGTGAAAGCTAACGACCATTTAGTATCAAGAGCAACTGTCTTCTTAACTTCATGGATTTCAGAGGCTGTATGAACTAGGGATTTCAGGCCATTCTTTAGGGAAATAAAGGGAGGAGAATTTGTACTCCCTCTTCTGTATTCCATTGGTCAAAGTTTGTCCCAGAACTGCTTTTAGTTGCAGCATAAGGGGCCCTTTTCTGGGCCCTGAATTTTATAGGGTCCACATCATTTGCATCCTTCCCTGGTTACACCTTTACAAAAAGTTGAGAAGTCTACAGTATTTAGGGCACTTGACCACCCAGAATACTTGCCCATGCAGAATACATGACTATCTTTTTAGACTGCATTTCAGGTAATTGGGTCCCTAGAATTCTTGCCCCAGTAGCTCCAAGAATTCTTTCTAAGGCTTGTAGAGGTCTCTTATCCTAGTCTGTCCTGGAATTAGGGATAGTGTCTAGATAGCATCTTTGACTCCAAGTCAGAGAGTTGGCCAAGAAGCAGCTGTTGGAAGGATGTGTGGACCAAGATTCAGTGTGTGACTTGGGTATTCATATAGGTACATATGACACCATTTGTGGTGTAGGACCAAGCCAATTCTAGAGAAAGAATGGTTGAGGTTCATGACCATGGGCAAGGTCTCCCTGTTTTTATGTTATGGTGGTTCAAAATTCAAAAGGTACACAATTTTTTTGGGTACTTCTGCATTCTTACTTTAAATCAATAGAATGGGGTAGAAGTGATGGTGTGTGGGTTCTAAGATCAATACATAAAATACATTGTAGCTTCCTCCCTGCTGCTTTACTTGGATCATTTGCTCTGGGAGAAGCCACTGCCATACTATAAGAACACTCAAGTAAGTGTGGTAAGGAATTGAGTCCTTTTGCCAAAACGCAGCAAGGAATCAAAGACTTCTGGTAATAGCCATGAGAGGGCAGCTTCTTACCTGTGTACCCTCCAGCCCCAGTCAAGCCTTCCGACTACAGCTCTGGCTGACATCTTGACTGCAGCTTCATGACAGACCCTGAGCCAGAACCACTTGGCTAAGCTGCCTCTGAATGTCTCATCCATAGTGAGAGGTAATAAATGCTTGTTGTAAGCTAAGTTTGGGGGAATTTGTTATGAAAGTAAAAGATAACTGATACATAAACTACAAAGATCCTGAAATTTTTAATTTCAAACTGATTTTTTAGATTGTTATGAAGCTAGAATGATGGAACAAAACAGCTTGTTAGGTTGATTTTTCAATTCTTTGTATTTAGAATATTTAGATATATGCAACAACACACCCCTTTGTACTCTTGTCCTTGAAGGGTGGGCCTAAGCTTACCCATGCTTCTGGGTTGCACATGCAGAGGACCAAGCAGATTCTGTGAATTGAGCTCATGCTTCTACTGCTCCTGACATACAAGTCTAGAAGCACCCAGTGAAGGCTTGAAACTGAGCATGTTTGTGTGCACCTGCATACAGCTCTTCTGAGCCCATGCAGAGTTGGTCTCTGGAGAAGTAGCTCGGTTGGAAAAAAAAAAAAAAAATGGTTAGGGGTCCCACAGAGGTATCTGTCCAAGTGGATCTACAGGGGTGCGTAAGAAGTGTTTAATGCAAAACCCTCAGTACAAAATTTGGATCCTTTAAGATATGGGTCCATCTTAATTGTGCAACCTCATCTAATGGCCCTTTTGTATCATGCTCTAGACTCCAGTGAACCTGAACTACTTATGATCCCTCAAACAGCCATGCTCCTCACTCCTGTGCCTTTGTACATGTCCTTCCCTGCGTCGGGAATGTTCTTCACTCCCTACTTCACAAGCTCACTCCTATCAATAAACCTTCTCAGAAGGCCTCTGTGATCAATGCACAACTCTTTCCGATGTTCCCATTCATTCCGTAACACACTGTACTTACTGTCATTATCACTTCATGAAATAACTACACGATTACTCATCTGTACTTACAGCCAGAGAGACTATAAGCTCTTTGAGGACATGGCTCAGGTTTTATTAATTTCTGGCTTTTTTTGTGGCATATATAGAACTTGGTACATACCAGCGGCAAAACATGTTTAGAATATAAAATTTTAGAGGGTCTATCAAATGATTCTGTTGAAGGGTTTGGGTCATTAAAACTCTGGGGGAAAAAATGGCTGCATTTTGTTAAAAAAAAAAAAAAGGAATACCTTGTGAAAAGTAATATACAACAAAAACTGTAATGGCCCAATGCCTTATTAGTGTATAGTCATGCTTTAAAAAGAACATCTTTCAGAGTTACTAGAGATACTATAAACTGTAATGTTGCAATTACTATCTTAACTACAATACAAGGTGTAAATCAATTGTGGCGTAAATCTTGTCTAAATGACCAAAGCATGAGCTAAAGCTCCCTGTGTAGCATGCATTCCTCTTTAGTTGATTTCACTCCCTTTAGGCTTAGGGTATGTGAACAGAGTCTTTTAATGGCAGGAAAATCAGGGATCATTTTATTTCAGTCTTCTAAAAACAATATCCCTGGGAACGCCTATAGTCTAGAACAAAATACCTCGTGCTTACAAATATATTTGCAATGGAAAGCAAGAGTCTATTGGAGTGATAAGTAGAAAAGAATTATTTTTATCCTTGGCACAGAATTTTTTAAATGTCTTGACATTGTAAAACAGTGAACCCTAATCTTGGTTTTGTGATTCTTCAGATGCCTTAAAAAATTGCAAACATTAAAAAAAAAATGTTTGATTCTCTAAGAACTTCTAATAGGCTTTAAAAATGATTATTTTTGGAAAAGAGATAATGAACAATGATAGAATTCAATTCCAAAAAATTTAGGAAGCTTTGTTAAAAAACAGGATTGCTGCCCTCCAGGCCCAAAAAGTTGAGTTAAATATTGGAAAAAAAAAAAAAAAAGTGATAGTCAGCTCTCCTTCTCTCTTTGCTTAACCAAATAATTGCACCTCTCACCTTTATGAAGGTGTTCCGAATAAACTTCATCAACTATAAATTTGAATTCTATGACTGTCATTCTTTTCCTTTTTCTCTAGTGGCATTTCCAAAGGACATCCCACTTCATCTCCTCCCCGTGGAAGAGAAAAGGAGGTGACATTAAATATTAAATGCTCATTTTGGTTGAGCATTGGACACTGGGATATACACTTTTGGTATCTCTAAAATTATTGAAAATAAGATTTAAATAGAGGTATCTGAATTATCAATGCTACATATCCCGTTTCCCATTTAGTCCAACTCCCATGCAGTCTCCTTTCATACAAGCAAATAAGATTTGATTAGGTCACTTATGTCTCCTATGGCTACATAGACATTTCTGTTGCTACCATTTCCTTTTCCTTCTTATGTTTTCTAGTCTCATGTGACATTTTTGTTTTATTGTTTTGCTCTTCTCTTATTTACCATTATGAAAAACAAATGAAATTATCAAACTTTTAAAATTCACTTCATCTATTTTCTTTATGTTCATATTTACCTTAAACTTTAGTCACCCATTTCAAAGGAAATCCAGTGAAAATAGCTTTCGCTAATTTGAATAACAAAGAGAGCAATGGAGAATTCCAGGCATAACAACATCTATGGATATTCAGTTGTAGTGAAAATATTAAAGTAATGTATAAGAATCTGAACTGAGGCCAAATTTAAGCTTATATTCTCAGTAAACCACAGAAGTAGATGAACCAGTGGAATCCAGTGATATGACTAATTTAGTTTCTGTAGTTTCCATAGGGTCATTTATTATAAGAACGCTTTTACAATCTGTCTTGATTATCCAAAGTCAAGAATCCTAAAATGTAGCTTTAATGAATCTTGCATCCTAGGAAGGGGAGAGAGGAAATCTTCAAATGCTAGCACCAACAGGCATTAATGCTGTTTTTCTTTGCAGTGGAGTGAATCATGTTCTTTTACATGCTCAGCATTCCACCAGTAAATAATCAATGTAAGTCACTCTCTCCCTGGGATATAACTAAAAGCCTGCTACCAAGAGACAAGGCTGCTTAATGTACAGATATGGAAGTATATGTTCTCTAAGGAATAATGATCCTCTTTCTTCCCTCTCCCTACTGCCATAAGAGGGTCCTAACCTGATTTTAATTGTATTAGTATACTTGCTGTGAGAAATGACATTTTAATGCATAGGATACTAAAGAGTTTCTTAGGTTGGTTTGAAATAAGTACAATTAATTTGTTATCATTTCAATTATCTTGCTCCAAATGCATGTATTTAACTGAAATATCAGTGTGGTGTGGAACAGGAAAACTGTAGTTTCTTGAAATCTCTATGGTATTCAAATGGTTGGTGTAGGTTCATTAGGAAAATTTTTAAAAACAAGACAGGCAATTTTCCAGATCATATTCTGAGAAATACATTGAGGTGAGCTGACTGCCCTCCTTTTCCCTGCCACTTCACAGCACTCGTGAGGGTGATTTTGTATGATGCAGCACAGTTCCCTTTTAAGATGAGAAGCTAGAAAATCGCTGGGGGGCTGGGACTGCCAAAGCTCCCAAGACTTCTCCAACATGTCCAGTAAAAACACAGGTCAGTGAACCAAGAGATAACAGACAGGAGTATTCAACACAAAAAGACCACCACCGCGGGGTTCATGGTGGCATCTTAAGAGGATAGCACTATTGTAGGGAGGAATTAAAAAGTGTACAGGTTTATGTACCTCAGAACATATGTGATTTACAAAAGAAGAGATTGAAAATGTGTTTGAAAAATGATACTTTTGGAGTGTTCAGGTAGGTTTGGGTTGAATTTCCTTTTGGTTGAGGAGCATTCATTTGATTAATTATTTTGGTTAATGTAGTAATTAGTATCTTTTGTTAATGTAGTAATTTCCTGTGAAATAACTCCCAGGGAAAATTATAAAAAATAAGCAGCCGTCAGTGTGCCTGGGATCCTTTGCCCAATATAATTGTTCAGGACTTGTCTTCCCCTGTTCCTCCCACCTCCTCAACGTCCTATACACATAAGCTACATACAGCAGAGGTGTTTCATACTTAACATTTATATTCTTTTGTTAATTCCTGATCTATTGAATTTCTGCCCCACATGATCTATTCATTACCTTATTTCACTATGACCTTAGAATTCTAGGGTATTTATATTAGAAAGAATATTATAAGTCATTTCATCTAACGTCCCAGGGGAATGGAAACCCCAAAAGGGAGGATATTTCAAGATCACATTTCTGTTATCGGGCAACCTGAGACGAAACCGAGCTTTTCTTATTTTCCATAGTTGAAGGAGCGCGTGTCGAGGAGTTTGAGTATCTGGGCTTAGAAGCCGTGTCTGTCTCTTTATCTCTTCAGATCTCAGTTCTGCATTTATAAAATAGGAGCAGCAACAGCTGTTTTGCGCACTCACAAAAGGATTGGTAAAGGATGCCAAGCGATGACACGTATGACAGTATTGAGTAAGGGTAAATGGCAATCAGATATTTGCAACATTCAAACAGAAAAGGAAATGAGAGGAATGCTGCCAAAAGTCTCGCTGGCTTTCCTGGAGGCCGCCTCATTGAGCTGAATCACCTGAGGGAATATTCTGTGGTAGAAAATCTGGTGACCTGAATTAGAAACCCGATTTTGCAAGTAAAATGAATGAGAATAGATCTGTTTCTCAAGGGTAAGCTCACATTAATTAGGCTCACAGTGGCAAAGTTGAAAATTTGTCAATTTAGAAAGGGAACTCTGGCTGGTATGTAATGTGGAACACGTCCATTTGTAAAACTGGCATATCTCGCCTGCAGGCGAAACCATGCAGGAAATGAAATTATAATCCGATGGTTTCCAAGAAGTCATGGAGTCAGGGTAAAGGGAGGCCGTTAAATGATTCAAATATTCAGTGACATCAGGCACAGACAGCCCTTTGGCGCCATTTCTATGAAATAAACAAGAAACAACATTTATTAAACACTAATAATGTAGCAAGCATTGTGCTAAGTACGTTGTAAGAATTATCTCATGGAATGTTCACAACCATCGTGGGCAGAGAGCATCTTTTTTATACCTACTATGCAGAAAAGGAAGCAAAACTTAAGGGAGCTGGCTGGCTGTTACCTCTTCAGTATCTCTCCCATGCCTCTCCTGGACAGTCCCTTACCTCCAGCACTCTGCATTTCTGTCAGCTTTAGAAAACCTCAGACACATTCCCACTGCCAAGCCCTTGCACTTGCTGTTCTGCCTGCTAGGAAAGCCCTTCTCCTAGGTGTTCTCATGGGTATTTCGTGCCCTTTCCAGCATTGTCTCATTGAAGTTTTTCCTTGCTTGTATCAACAATGTCCTCTCGGCCCCACCCCAAATTTCACGTACCCTGAACCTATTTTACTTCTTCTTCTTTTCTTTTTTAAAATTATGGCACCTTTAGTAGCAAATGTAGAACATAATTGCCTTATGTGTCATTTTACTGTCTGTCTTCTTCTACTAGAATATGAGCTCCATGAGGATTGTTAGTTTTCCCACAGTGCTCTATCACCAATAGACTCCTACCAGACTCTGTGAATGTTTGATAAACATTAACTAAATGATTGAAGGAAACCACTGCCCAAGGTGCTGGCTTGAATGGGGAATCCACCCAGCTCAATAAACATTATCTACTCCCTCCTTCGGCAGTAGAAAAGGACCAGCAGTAGTGACTTTGCTTCTGTGACCCTCCTTAGGCAATGATGCTTCCATTACTCACTAATTTGCCACCTAATTAATGCATTTTTTTCTTTACCTCCTTCAGTCTGCCCTTATAATCTAGGAATCAGATTTCCAGGGTACTGTTTTTTAGGAAATTTTATCATAAGAAGATAATTTAATGAAGGCAAAGGGCACAAAGTAAAATCATTTAAAAGAGGAAACAAATTTTCAGAGGAAACCGAAAAAAATTAGAATCTTACATCTTGAAATTTTTAATAAATTTATTTCATCTTATATTTAATGAAGTGTCTCTTATAATTGCCCTTATGTGCTACCTTTTAATTATTTATTTTTATTGTATAATATAAAAATATATTTTTTAAACTTAATTTTTTTTCAGTGCTCCAAGATTCATTGTTTATGCACCACATCCAGGCTCACCCAACCCCTGCACCCCCCTCCCTTTTTAAAGAATAAATAATCAAGTGATTATTACATCATTACAAATGAATCAAGTGATGTTTTCTATAAAAATACATGGTAATAGATATTATGATATCATGGAATCCTTTGCTTTTTTGGACTTTCTCAGTCTGACTATATCTAGGTTCATTTTTATAAAAGTATTTGGGAGTTTAATTGATTTTCCCAAGGTCTTGTTTTAATCCTTTAATATCTTAATACTTCCCCTTAGGAATACTCTATTCTATGTCATCATGCCATTGTATTGTTTTGTTTTCCCTTTTTGCCTTTAACTCACTAACTGCTGGATCCTCATCTCTGATATCATGTTCAAAAATTTTTGTGAGCTCCTTCATTTTATTTTCATTGTATTATTGTATGTTAAAAAAAGAACAGGATCAGAGATGAATAATGAAGGTATATGTGGGACAGACAAAGATAAAAGTAGTAAGAGTTTAAGGACAGAGGAAGTGTTAAGCATATTAGTAAATCTTTTGTGTTAAGATTTTAATTTTCCTTTGCAATTTCAAAACTCTGGAAAATTGGTTGCTAAACATTAAAAAAAATACCATTCCCTTTGTGATCCCTTGTGAAGTTTTTAAAGAGCAACTCATTCTAAAGGGCATCTGAGCTGCTATTATGTGCCAGGCACTATGCTAAGAGTTATGTAGGTATGTTACTCCCACAACAATTTAGTAATAGGGAAACTGAATCCCAGTACTCTGCTGCTAAATGATAGACATTGTCTTTCCAACTCTCCACAAGCTCCTGGCTCTTCCAACACAAAGTTAAGCTTTTGAATAGATGAAGCTTCTAATGTGGTTCTATTCAAAGAACTCAGTATACAAGGTTACTCCATCAAATCATTTCTTCCACTCACTTGCCAAAAATTCTCTTACTGGAGATTCATCACCTGGAATTTATGACTTTAGAATTTTAGTGTGCCTGTGGTTTTATGCCAAAGACATAAAATTTTTTTTAACAATTAGTTAAAAATTAGTTTTTAACTATATTAACAATTAATTTTTAACAATTAGTTAAAAATGAAAATAGCAATGAGCATGATCCTTGTGTTCATGTTTGAGGGTTTTAACCTTTGTGAGTCTGTTTTTCCCCTCTATAACCTGAGGATAAGAACTTCAAGCGAGATTGAATGAATCTGAGAGAGGCAAAATAAATAAAATTGAATGGCAAATATGTGTGTCATTATACAATAGTTAACTCCAGATAAAACTTCTTAACATACAAATGGATATCTACTTGAAAATAAAGCTTCCTAGTGTATCTCCCTAGTAAAGGCTGCTTGCTCATTGTTTGGCAACTTGAGGAATATTAAAGGAATTTAAACAGTAACTTGAATTGTTCAGGATGTTTTCACCTGCAAGCAACAGTAATTACAAATTCAAATTACTTAAAAATGAAGGCATTTGGGGGTGCCTGGGTGGTTCATTTAGTTGGGCATCTGCCTTCTGGTCTGGTCATGATCCTGGGGTCCTGGGATCTAATTCCATGATGGGCTCCCTGATCTCAGGAGCCTGTTTCTCCCTCTGCCCCTCCCTCTGCTCGTGTGCTCTCTCTCTCTCAAATAAATAAATAAAAATATTAAAAAAAAATAAGGGCATTTGTTAACTTACATAGAAAAAAGAAAGAAGATGGGGAGAAAATGCCACCTCACATTGATCTCAGGCTCTGATCTCTTCTCTCAGGTTTCCCTCTTTGGTCTGGGAACAAGATAGCCACAGCATATCTAGGCATCACACTTGTCCTAAGACATCAAGCTTCCTCCTGCTCTAGGGCCTCTGTATCTACTATTCCTTTGGCTAGTTATATCCTTTCTCTGTGGTTAATTCCCCCCACTGTATTCAGATCTCTGCTAAAAAGTCACTTTAATGAAAAATACAAGTTTTACTTTGCTCACATAGGTACTATTTTTGCACACCAAATATTAGTGAAAGATTTATTTTAGTTTTAAAATAAATGTTCCATTTATTAAAGTTATTGCTCTCTTAACATCACATTTTTTTAAAGATTTATTTGTTTATTTATTTGACACAGAGAGAGAGAGGTTACAAGTAGGCAGAGAGGCAGGCGGGGGTGGGGGGGGGAGTAGGCTCTCTGCTGAGCAGAGAGTCCGATGTGGGGCTCGATTCCAGGACCCTGAGATCATGAACTGAGCCAAAGGTAGAGGCTTAACCCACTGAGCCACCCAGGTGCCACAATATCACATTCTTAATAAATCCAACTTACATATTTGATTATTCTGTTTGTAAGACTAGCAATTTTTAAGATTATTTTCAAAAGAACATTGGTTAATATCTGTTCTCTTTTATTACCTTAGTTAAGTTTCTTTAAATATTTAAACTGCATTTATAAATTTTATATATTTATTTTGCTCAAGTACTATGTTTATTTACTTTAAATAACAAATGTTTCCAAAATAAAGTAATTTTTTTTTTTAAGATTTTATTTATTTATTTGACAGACAGAGATCACAAGTAGGCAGAGAGGCAGGCAGAGAGAGAGAGGAGGAAGCAGGCTCCCTGCAGAGCTGAGAGCTCAATGTGGGGCTGGATCCCAGGACCCTGGGATCATGACCTGAGCCGAAGGCAGAGGCTTTAACCCACTGAGCCACCCAGGCGCCCCCAAAGTAAAGTAATTCTTGTAAATATAGTGAGGTTTAAATATTAAAACAAATCAAAGTGTGGACTTGTCACTCTAATAGGCCAAATTCTCTCCAACATTACTTGTACAACCAAATATTTGCATTACCAAATAAGCATGGATTTCTTAATATAAAATATTAATAGAATGGGTTTTATTTTATTGTTGCAAACATTTTTTTTAAAGATTTTATTTATTTATTTGCCAGATAGAGCAAGAAAGGGCACAAGCAGGGGGAGCAGCAGGCAGAGAGAGAAGTAGACTCCCCACTGAGCAAGGAGACCAATGAGGGACTTGATCCCAGGATCCTGGAATCATGACTTGAGTCGAAGGCAGACACTTAACTGACTAAGCCACCCGGGTGTCCCTGTTACAAACATTTCTAAACTTAATTATAAATCTACTGAGGTTTCAAAGATGACTATACACAATAACGAAACATATCATATTATACAATCTTCTGAAATAACATTCTCAATAATTTTTGAAGTCACTCTCTTAGCTTGGAAGCCTGAAGTGACTGAAATTTAATGAAATCTATTCATAGTCCATAGCAAGGCCTTCATGATATAGAGGAAAATGTGGTCATATAGAGACATCCCTTATTTTTTAATAATATCAGCATTAATTTTACAGTGAGATTAATGTCTATAACTTCCATCCAAATGGCTATATCATTTGAGTTATTTTCCTTTCCTGCTATCTCTTGAGATATACAAATATCTTTGTTAGCTATATGTAAAGATCACTGGACATGACAGACTCCTACACTCTTTTTAAAAAAAGATTTATTTATTATTTATTTTTAAAGATTTATTTATTTATCTGAGAGAGAGCGAGGGAGAGGAAGAGCCCACAAGCCAGGGTAGGGGAAGAAGGAGAAAATCTTTAGGCAGACTCTCCATTGCATGTGAGTCCCCCGAGGAGCTGTATCTTACTCCTCATGAGATCATGACCAGAGACAAAACCAAGGGTCTGATGCTTAACCACTAGCCACCCAGGTACTCCTTTTACTATTTTAGAGGAGGGTGAGGGGCAGGATGGAGAGGAAGAGAGAGAATCTCAAGCAGACTCCCCACCCAGCATAGAGCCCAATGTGGGGCTTGATCTCATAATCCCGAGATCATGATCTGAGCTGAAATCAAGAGTTGGACACTTAACCGACTGAACCACCCAGGTGCCCCCATATATTCTTATCTTTTCAGATCACACATTCATTATTGTCATTAAAATGATATCCAATTGTATTCTAATTTCTTTTCCCGGCCTTTTCAGTCCCAATTTCTATGTCACTTTACACGGAGACTTTTGCCAACTACAAAACAGTGTTTTGAAAACACTGTTATTGAAAACAGTGTTTTCTTCCCTATATTTCTATCACTTTACCTGATTTTAATTTTCTTCACAGCACTGTTCACTCCCTGAGATATTATTTATTGATTGATTTATGTTTGTCTCTTTCCTCTAAAGTCTAAGCTCTGTGGAAAGCAATGATGTTCATCTCCTCTTGTAACTGCCTATGTCCTCAATGCCTTGAAGAGTGTTACACATGATTGTTGAATAGATGAATGAAAAATGAAGAGGCCCGACACATATCCAATGCCTATTCATAACCTAATGTATTGGTAGAGAGAATTAGACTGCCACGATTGTCTTAAACTAACAGGTACTTTAGAACCGTATATGATGCCTTTTCCCCACTGTCTTGGGTACTAAAGTGGGTCACTAAATACAATTCTGTAGGTAAACAACTAGAAATGGTCCGCTTAAATGATTCGAATAACCACATTTGGGGAAGAAGAGAAAGAAAGTAGAGACAGTTTTAAGGTGACAAAACATAATAATCCCCCCAATTTTGCCTCAAAAATTCCCTTCTAAAATGAGATAAATACTATATTACCCCACACAATATCCATGTATCACTGGCCTTCAGAGTAGTTGTTAGGAGCTGAGCTCTTCAATATAGAACAGAATGTGGCTCAGGGAGTTCTACCTAATTCTTTTTTTACTTAGCAGCACAAGGCTCCTCAGGTGTAAGTCATCTTAGAATTAACAACTTTAGTACAGTTATTATCCCTTTATTATGCAGTTAGGGAGATGCCATACAGTCCTACTTCAGACAAGTAAAGGAAGGAGAACTCAGGAAAAGAGCTTCAAATAATTGAGAGATTTTCTATTGATAATACTTGAAAAGAGACAAAATTATATAACAGGCTACAAATTGTCTCTAAAAACAGATGTATATTAAAATGTATTTTAGTGGTGAAAGTTGAAGAAAACATATCATTTTATATTTAGGGAATCTTAGAGAGTCAAGTAACTGCTTTTGTTATTTGTTATTTTGATAATTCAGGAAACTGAATCCCACTTAAAGGATTTGGACATAGTTGCATAAGGAGGGACCCTAGCCAGATATATGATGGTCCTGACTCCTCCTCTGCTGCTCTTTCTTCCCTGATGTGCTTGGTAATAGAATGTGGGTAAAAATCCATGCTGAAAATAAAATCTAATGAAAAATAGTACATAGGTGGATATCTGCCCTAGAGAAGGGTTTTCCTTTAATCTGGCTAAGTATAAATCATGTTAATTTATTAATTCAACAAATACTTATTGAGTGACTGTCATGTATAATAGGTATTATTCTAGCCACTGGGAAAACTTAGTGAATGAAAAAAATAAGAATCTCTCCCTCTGTTCTCTTTCTTTAACATATGTTATATTATATATCATATATTAAAGAAAGAGAACAGAGGGAGAGATTCTTATTTTTTTATATTACATTATATTATATATCATATATATAATTTCTTTCTTTCTTTGAAAGAATAAATAATAGTCCATTAAAAAGGTAAAGCTCATATAAGTGTGATAACTAGATAACTACCAGGAAGAAATGTAGTAAATAATAAATATCCAGGCAACTATTATCAATTAACAATTAGATATTCATTATTTATTCTGGCCATAGAATAGATTGTAAAAGCGTTTTATTACTTACCAGTAAAGGATGAACCCCTTGGATTAGGCAGCATTTTGCATACATAAATACAGATAATTAAAGAAAAGATTAATTCTATGACATTTTCAGAGTGAAAGGATTGTAGTGACTAAGAAATCTCATTTATTCAGCTTCACTGGGAAGTAACAACTTCCCCATTTGTGAATTCCCTAGATTAACAGATTCATTCATTCACTTGACAAATATTTGTAGAGTACTTCCTATTTGCCAAGTCTTATTCCAGGAACAGAGATAAAGGGAAATACAAGACAGTCTTGCCCAGATGTAGTCATACAATTAACAAGTGAAAGACAGAGATATAAGCAAGACAAGCACCATGAAGAAAATTAAAGAGCATAAGAGTTCAGGGAGGGATTGGAGAGGTGTTATATTAAATAGTATGATCATAAATTGATCTTTCTTAGAATCAAGACAAAGTTTATATGAATATTTTACAAATATGTTACAAGCACCCAGAAAAGTTTTTGCAAGGACTGGTTCACCATAAATGCTTCAAAAACCTAGACGATACTAGTGTTGATCAACAATAAGAAGACAATTTAATAATCACAATTTAAATAACATATGAAGACAAGGAAATGCATATGTTGTGAACATGGTGATGGTGTTAGATTGAGAGACATATTCATATCTTTTCTTTTCCTCAAATTCCTAACAATGCTTTTTCTTGTTCCAGAATCTTAACATGGCCTAACACACTTCTAGTTTAGCTCTTGGCTAGCTCTCCTTTCATGTACTTTTCCTCTCAGTGCTGTCTATGTTTACTTAATATCCAGAATAGATCTTACAGATTCTTCAAATTGGAAGGAACAAAACATGCAGTGTGCATTTTTTATGGGACTGGTAGGAAATAAATACTATCAAATTCACAAACAGTATAACAACGGAGAGTTGTGATGAAGATGTTACAGAGAGAAATCAGTCGGGCTGGGGAAGGCCTGGGCAGGTATGACGGAGGGGCAGAGGAGCCCCGGATGGAAGGGAGGGCAATACACAGGCCTCTCTGGAGAGCCTCATTGAAGGATAAGTGTGTCGACTGCCCTGAGTCAGAGAAAAGAGTATTCTAGGTACTCGTGACACAGAATGCAAATGGCTGGAGTCAGAAGAGTTTGTTATTTTCCACAGACAGAACCGAGACCAGTGTTAATGCATCTTAGTAAGCTCAGTGGTTGATTGACTTTGAGGAATTCGAGAAGAGCAGGTAGGATCACATTCATGAAGCACATTTTAGGCATCGCAGGGACTTTGGAATATATTCAGAGTGCATTGAGGAGCCACAGAAGGGTTTTAAACAGGGGAATGAGGTGGTATGATTTGCATTTTAACCGGTTTTCACTGGTCCCTACGTCAAGAATGGATTCTAAGAGATGAAGACAGGCTGCTGAGGAGCCCGCGGGCAGGTTATTTTAAGAGTCCAGCTGAGACATGGTGTAGACTTGACACAACACACAGTTGCAAATAGAATTTGTGTCAGCACAAAAGCTTGCAACCTGTTCACGGAACCCCTTTCATCCCAGCCCTAAACAAATATTGACTGAAAAGTAGAACTACAGAAGGAAAGTCCTTTCTTTTCATCTGTGACAGTGGCACTGACATAAACTCTGTCTATTTGCAACTGTGTGTTGTGTCAAAAATCAACATTTTGAAACAACCTGAGTAAGAAATCAAAGATGGTAAACAGTCCATTCTGTTAATAATAAACACACATGAACCTTCACAAATATTCAAGATGTGCTATGTTCATAGAGTCAATAATCTGAAGATATTAACCCTACATACACATTAATGTGTAGCTGATATTAGAAACTGGTGATTGATGGGTTTTCATTATCAAAAGCTGCACGACTTTGGATTTATATGGAGAAAAATGTAGATGTCCCTTCAGACTGAGGTGGTCATTCATATTGCTGGGAGTGTTGCCTGCCAAGAATTTATAGCTGAGTTCCCCTCCAGGAATTGGCCTGGAACAAAGTAAAAGTCTTCTCCAGGGTCCTTTATCTTCTCTGGGGGCACCACATCCAATGACTTATCAATGCAAGAGACTGGACTTTGGTTCCTTTTTGCTTGGGGCTCTGAACTACTACCCATCTCGAGCTCCATAGGATTGGTTGAGGCCCTGTTGTTACCGTGTCACAACTTTTTCTCTCACATGTCCTGCTTTCTTCATTCCCTCACAGGCATTGTCATGAAGCACACTCTTTAAGAAACCACCTCGATGAAAATATCCAGCTCAGAGTCTGTTTCCCAAAATGAACTACACCTAAGATTAAAAAGAAGATTATTTCTATCTCAAATGAGTGGGGAAAGGAAAAAAAAAAAAAGTCTTGTGGGTCAGGATAATCTGCAAGATTTGTTAGGAAACTACTTTATTTTTTACATTTGTAACGTGGACTATACTTGCCATTTTAAGCTACAGAAGGATTCTGCCTAAAATATGGAACCGGTATTTTATGTATGACATTAGCTATTTTACCTCCCTCTCTCTGTCTCTCTTTCTCGGCAAAACTGTTACACTGGCCCAAATAACTTCGATAAAACATCATGTTTGGAGGCCCTTCATCACATTACTAATTCATTGTAATTTTGAGCCACATTGGACAATCTGTCATTACACTTTGTATGAAAGCTGACAAGAGACTTGCAAAGACTTTCTGATGCAAATACCTCTTGGAAGAAAAGGGGTAAGAGATTTGCTGTGGGTGTTTTTCATGTTAGGGAGTCTAGATCCATAGCCAGAAGTTGCAGTTTCTACAATCTTTGTATTCTGGTTGGGTTGTGATTTTCTCAAAACATTTCAGCACTTCAATCTATGTTTGGAGCTCGCAGCAATTTAAGAGAAAAGTGGTCAGAGGTTTAGGTGTTCACCCACACTTTCTATTACCTCTGCTATGTATGAGAATACAATAAAAATCAATATCATTTGTTCATTATGTAAGATGACTCAGACCTGTAGCCACTAGACCTTCTCCCATAACTGTTTCTCCAATAGTAATTCTTGAACTATCACTGATGACCTTCAGCTAGAAAGGCAATGAATCATATTCTTTTTATGTGAAAAGACCTCACTCTGTGAGTTAAAAATATCAAAACTTATGGATTTAGGAAATAAGCATCATGGCAATATGACCAGTAGTATTGTCTCGAACATAGTTTTTTCTTCCAGTTTTCCAATTTTAGACTTTCAAGACATCAGCCAGCTTTTCCAGTTACAAACATGTAGCTTGTAGGGTCGATGCATGCTAGCTTGTAGGGTCATTAGCAAGTTTCTCAAAGTAAATAAATTCTGGGTAAAAAAATGTTATAAGTAGTTGACTTTTCCTCAATTCTGAATGGATTAAAAAATGCTGACCTATTTAAACTTCAGTTTGGATGTTTCAGCTTTCTGAAGGGTTTGATACAAGACAATGTTTCCATCTTCCTAAAGGAAAGGTTTACTTGAGATGCTAATCTTGTGGTGTTCAAATAAAAAAAAAGGTATAGGGAGCTTCTATTAGTTTTGAGTATCACTACTGGCTTCTCATCCACTTCAAAATTATTGCCAGTATCTATGTTTGTCATACTGCTCAATCCTTCCTTAAGATGCCTTATAGCACAGGCTCAGAATTGAGAGTTTAACAAAATTCGTGGAGGCACCGTATTATGGGAACAATGTTTCAGCCATCAAAGAGCTCTTTGGGGGATACAGTGCACATACCTTAATCAGGGTGTGAATGATGACTGTGCTTTGCATTTCACAATTGTTGCTTTGCATCGCTAACATGAAAAATAAAGCTTTCACATTACTTTCCAAAGGTCACAGAAAAGAATTTATTTCCTGCTAAGAGAAACTTTAATAAAGATTTTTTTTCAAAATGTGCTCATTCCAGAAAATTTATGGTAAAGAATTTTTGAACAGTCACAAACAGACTTTTCAATGAAGATTCATATTTAAGCTGGACACTTATTCTTTGCTGCGCCTCGTTCCTTTACTGTATATGGTATAGAAGGGAGAACTGGTACACAGAGTCTTTGAATGCCATCATTGCAAATCACATATACAGCTGTAGGAAATAGACCCTGGGGAATAATATTGCTGCGTGGGGGAGATGCAGCCCAGGCCAAAGTAATTTAATTTATCTAACTTAAATCAAAATTTCAAGACTCACTCATGAAAGAAGCCTATATATTGTTCCTGTTCTTAATTCTTATTTTTCAGGCTAACCTAGGTCCTCGCCTCCCACCCAAAGCAACGTTAAATACAAGGATCTTCATCTTGAAATAGTTTATTAAATAATTTCATAGACACTATAAAGGGATTTTTTAGTTTTCCAAATGCCACATGTTATTTTTAACAATACATCATATTATTCTGCATATATATATGTATAAAATCTATTTGGGAAAATACATAGCATAATCTGGTAGACAGATTATTTTAGGTGACAGTTCATGTGGTCTGAAATCTACTATTACCAATTTACATAGTATTTGTTTATTCAGAATGAATAATAATCTTCATTTCTCAAGGGCAATGCACTAGAAAACGTACATAAAATCTTGTTCACTGATTAACCTAACAGATAATAAAAGAATATGAGCATCATAAAATTTTTAAAAGTGTAAATGAGGAGGTAATACGAGAAGTGGGATTTAACAAATCAAAAAAGAGAGACAAAGCTAATTTTAATCTACCTTCTATGGTATTGCATTAGAGATAAAACCACAGAATCATTTAAGTTAAGGCAATAATATTGGCTACATTAAATCTTTTTCCTTTTATTTTTTTATCTCAAGAAGTGAAAATATAAAAATAGTTAAAAGCTTGTAGGAATATTTAGAACCCATTTAAATTATTTTGAACTTAAATATAAATTTTACTAATACTGTTGAGCAATGAGTATAATTAGAATGATTTCAGCAAGGCTGGATATTTGAATAATTAAAGGCACGAGATTTATTTCAGGAGAAGCATCATTATCTAAAATTAAATATTAGAATCCATATAAAAGACAGCAATAGGGATAAAAGATAGCAAGAACCACATTTTACAATTATTTAGGCTCATTAATAGCATAAATTTCCTTGAAATAATATAAAATTGACTTATATTGAATATAAATTTCAAAGTCTCACAATATTATCAATATCTGTTTCTTATAGAAAGCAATAATTGAAGTCTCTTGTCTATAATTCTTACATTACAGTTCAAAAACAGTTTCTCAAATTATGGTTTTCTTCAGTTTTTGAATAGGCAATGCATGCAAATTATAAATGCTCACATACACTGAAAAGTAAAATTTTCTCCCATCTTTTTCCCAAGCCAATTACTTTCCACAGAGCAACTGTTTCCCCCTCAACCCCTGGTTTCTGAAGTATCCTACATATCCTGATATATTTTTGTTTAAATATTTGACGCTTGGGTAGGCTTTTAAGACATGCTGTTTTCTTTTTTCTTTAATCACTCAACATTCCCTTTATTGATTATTCAGTATTAACACATGAAACTTAAGAGTTGAATAGTATTCCAAAATTTAATCAGTCCCTAGTGATAGATATTTGAGGCTGTTTCCTTTTTTATTTTCTATCACTGCAAACAGCACTAAAATGAATATAACTATACATACATCTCTGAACACAACTATGAAATGATTACTAGAAGTTTAATTTTTGGTTGAAAGATACATGGATTAATAGGTTAACAGACAGCTATAATCACCCTCCTAAGAGGATTGACCAATTTACATTTTCACAAGCAACATGTGAGAGAGCATATTTAAATAAAAGTGTCAAAATATAGCATTTTACATTTTTAATCTTAGCCAATATGAGTGAAAAATGGAGTATCAATGGAGCTTCAGTTTGCATTTATCTGTTTAGTGATGTTGAGATTGTTTTTTATTTATTTGTGCTAAAATGCCGTTGTATATCCTCTTCTGGAAGCTGTATGTTCACATCCTATATTAATTATAAAAACTGAAAACTTAAAAATATTTCAGATTTGTGCATTTGCAAAATTTGTGAATTATTTATAAGCAACTATTTCCCACTAGGTGAACATTTCCATTGTTTCACCTTCTTAGGTAGTTAGTAGAGTACCCTTGTGTTGCTTATTGAAGCAAATAATGAAATCAATTTTGAGCTTAGAAAGATAACTATGGAAAATATATATTCACTATAGTAGTAACTTATTCCAGGGGCTGAGAGAAAGAGAACAGTGAATAAATAATTACTTATTAAAATTCCAAAAATAGGGAGAAAATATCATTCCAATGACAAAATACTACTTTGTCATTGGAATGATATTTTCTCCATAAATATGAGATTACACTTAAATTTCCAAAAGTACTGGTTTCTATAAATACCTGAATTTTATCATCATTGTGTCTATTGTACATCTTTGTTTAGAACTCATAGAAACTATTAAATTTAATTACTTTCCCCTGAGGCTTGCATGGTAAAGGTGCATGCAAAGGTGGGGCTTTCAAATGAGAACAGATTCTCATGAATAAGGTTGTCATTTATTTATTACAATTTGGAAAAAGCAGTAGGTCTGAGAGCTGCCTACTTCAGGTTCTGGACAAGAGAAGTGGTATGGGAGAAAAAGTATCTAATTTTGAATGATATGCCTGAGGAAATTTTCAGCAAGACTTAGTCATTGTTTCTTTGATAGACTCTCTGAGCTTTTATGGACAAGTTTCACAAAGAAAGGTGGGAAGGGGGCTTAAACACCTGTCCTTAACTGTTGCTCCTCTCTGCTTCCTATCAGGTAGGCCTAGTATTTTTGAAGTGAATTTTTTATATTACTAAACACAGAAAATAAGACAGAGCAATACAAAATGCATACTTAGGCAATTAATATTTTATATATATTCTGTACATTAGCACATTAATATTACAAGCTACATGTTCATCTTGACTTATGTTTTGAAGTTTTATATCATTTTTTAAATTTAAATTTTATATTTTTTGGTCATGGCTGTTCAATTAAAAAACAAAACAAAAAAGATCACTTGAAATATATGCTAAGCCATCCTTTTCTTCCTTCAAAACTTTTTCTCCAAAAACATTATTAAAAATATTCTGATTATATGGATGTAGGAGAATTCCAGGTTAAAACAAGTGGTTTTGTTTTGTTTGTTTTAGACATAAACTACCACCACCACCAACAACAAAAACACAAGATATACTCTGTTTGGATTATCTAGTCATATTTATCTGGGGGCAGGAAGAAAACCCAGAGTTTCCAAGTATGTTACACAGATCTAGGAAAAGACAGAAAACAGTGAAATGAAACACGAAGAAATGAAATCCTTGCCCTTGAGAATTACTATTAATATTAAAGATATCTCCTCTATCTAGATTTTGTAATGAAGCATCTTTGATTATTTTAGAATTTTTCCCAAGATATTTTATTGTGAGACAATCTATAAAGAAATTTATGCTATGTTTTTCAATTTTCTACTCGACTTTGGGTACTTAGTACAGAGATGTACTTGATAAATATTTGCTGAATAAATGAACATAGAAGCGTATATCGAAGCTTTCTAAATGACCGAAGTCAACTAGATGGATAACTAGGTAGATAAACAGATTCTGCAGGGAGGTCATCTCCTCTCAAATGAGAATCTCTAACGTATTAAATATCTTTCATGTTACAAAACAACTTGATAATAGGAACAAAGGGACTGCTTGGGGGAATGAGGGACAATGAAGAGTTATTTAGAGAAAAGAGGAATACGGTATAAGATACTGTACTCTCTGGAGACTTAAAGGCTTAGATTTCAGTTTGGGCTGTGCAGTCTTGAACAAGTTCCTTAGTCTCTCTCATGCCCTGTATCTTAATCTTTACAATTTTTATAAAACATCATTTACGTTATGGAAAAAAACATATTGATCACTAATATTCGTGTTCTTCTCCTGCATCAACTGGGTTGTGTGAGACCATATAACACCAAATGACTAGCCCTGAGTAATGGGCTATGAGTGGAAGTGATGTGTGTCATTTCCATATAGAAAAATTTGACAGCCAATAAGCAACCCTCCTTAAGACTTCCTTCTACTGTGATGTCAGAGGAGTAAGCGCATTCCAGAGATGGAACTATATAGATGGACCCCTGGCACCATATGTGATGGTATAGAGTGGAAATCTCTGCTACCTTCCCCTACAAAGGATTCTGTACTCTGTATGAGGATTATGTTTACTTCTTTTTATATTAAGCTTCGAGAACTAGAGATTAATATGAAGTTTTTATAAAAATTAAGGAGATAGTGATTGTAAAAGCATCATCTCAATAAATGGCATATTATAAGAGCATGATACTTAACTCAGTGTTTGGAAATTTTCTCTGTAAAGGGTCAGAGAGTAAAAGAATTTGAGTTTACATACCATACAGTCTTTGTTGCAACTACTCAACACTGTCAGTACAATTCAAGAAATGCCAGCACATTATATGAAAGCAACCATAGAATATATGTTACGAAGGAGTGTTGCTATGTTCCGATAAAAGTTTATTGGTTTTGGTGAAAGGAGTCAGTGAATTGGTTTTGGCATAAGGATCATAATTTGATCTACCTCCTATGAACTCAATATTGTTTCTTTATGATGATGAAGAGATGACAAAAGGAAAAGGGCTTGGTTGAATCAAGTGAAAGTCACGTGTACCTAGAAAGCATATCAATGAATTTGGAACTCTTTTATTTGCTATGGGAAAGAAATGTATGCATACTAAGCATTCTCCATGTGGCAAGCAATCTGTTAGTTTCTTCATATACATAATTGCATTTAACCTTTATAGTTCTGCATTTTGCCGATAAGGATCTTGAGACCCAGAAAGGTTAAGTGAGGAACTCAAGTTTACACTCTTGGTAATTCTCAGATGTAAGATTAGAATCCAATCCTATTTGACCCCAAGTACTGAACTCATTCCACCTTCTTGTAACTGTTACATCGAATAAATAAGACCCAGAAGTGCAATCATAAAGACATTTTCTGCTTTTAATTGTCTCTACAAACCCAATCTGTGGGCCCTCTCATGCAATAAAATTTGGGCAGATAGACCAGATAGCTTATCTGTTCATTCTAAGATAATAATATTTAAAAAATAATCCTCTTGTCGCTTTAGTCCTTCGAATAGTCTCAGCTCAATATATCCTGTCCAGTGTAATAATAAAACCTCTGGACTTCGAAGAGAAATCTTAACCTTAACCTTAGTTCAGGCCTGTTTAAGGCAGGCAACGTGCAGTTGGGAAGGGCGCCCCCAGACGGCAATGGGGAGGAGCTGTGCCAGCTCCTCATTATTCATAATACCTCTTTTGCTAATTCCTCATCTACATCTTCTGACCTTTCCATGTTGGGAGCTGGGGGCCTAGAGAAGAGAGGGGTAGGTGCCGGTCTGTCTTACCCCACTGCCAGAGATCTGGCTATAAAAGGAGTTCAGAAGTGACCCTTTATCTTCAGCTACCACCTGCCACTGGCGAGGATGTGGGGAATGCTGTCACCTATGGTGTCCTTTTCCCCACCCAGGGCATATTCTCCTGCTAGTCCCTTAGCTCCTCTAGGCCTCTTTCTGTCAAGGTGTGCTCCTCCTTCTAGGAGTTATGGGCAGGAGCTAAAATAATTCTCTGTCCTCTCTTTCTCTCTTTGTCTCTTTGTCTGTCTGCCTCTTTCTCTGTCTCTCTTTCTGCCTTTTTCTCTCCTGAACTTTGTACTTCTGGGTTACATCAGGGTTTTTCAAATTCCAGGTGTCTTATTAAAATACTTCTCATTTCATTTGAGGGGATGGGGAAGTGTCTCCCACACCTCATCTTCATCCATGGTTTGGGGTCCTTACAGCACACCTCAACTCTCTCCAGCCTCCAAATCCTGGCTGCTCCAACTTGTGAATGGCTTTTAAAAATCTGCAAAAAACCAAACCAAAACAAACAAAAAAACCCAAACAAACAAACAAAAAACCCCCCCAAACAAAAAACAAAACCCCAAAACAGTATTCAACCACCTCCTCAGCTGTTCCCACCTGGTTGGTAAAACATTTTTCAATGAAATGTGACAGAAATTAATATCTTATCCTACAGCATCTCTAGAAGCCTTTTAACAGTATTATATAAAAGCCTAAATATTTTTTCTTAAATCACTTGCAATATAGTTGTGCATACAAAACGAATACTCCAGATGCATATACAAAATTCGTATGGATCTGAAGGGACTTGGAGGTCAATAGGTTCATTCCTTAGCTGACTGATGAATATTTACTCAGTACTCTGTATTTGTAAAATGTCGGGCTAAGGCTTAAGTAAGACTGAAACCAAATGCAGATGTCCTTACAGTCCCTGCTTGAGTAGCTATGGTTTGGGAGAATTTATTACCCCTTTGAAAGCTCACTTTCCACAGTTTTTCTAAATCCTGAGTTCTTCCTGTTATTTTAAATGCATATGACTGCATATAGAGCAGTATCAATCTTTACAGAATAGCCATTTAAGTGTTGAAGACAAGGCTGCTGTTTGCTTTCCTCTTTCCTTAGACTTTTTATGACAAGCTATCCTTCCATGATGTGTGACAGGGGTGCATGTCACCACTCTCTAGTTGCACTCAAGCACAGATGCCAGGGCTGTCATTTAGAATCAACCTTTACCACTGTGGGCAGAGGATCCACCCTGAATTTCTGGAAGCTTCCACAGGGTTTGTGCCATCTCTTAATGTGCACTACATATCTTTGCATGTAATCTGGCCAGGTCCACTTCCTCATATCTGGCTTCTCCTGACTGTAATCACATTACTTCCATCTCTACCAAACACACCCCAAATGGTGGTTTTCAAGTCATTAATATCCTTTTCAGTGAAGAACTGAGCTCACAAAAGTAAGGGGAATTCCCAGGGCTTTGGGAAGTAGAAGGTGATAAAATGAATGTAAAATAGTGGCTGCTCACCAGGAAAACTTGCCACATCATTGTAGTAATGAGGAAATGGCAAAATTAACATCAACATTATTGCACAGCAACAAGATGGTATGAATTTAAAAGTTGGCCAAGAGCAAGTACAGCTGAGAATGTGAAGTAAAAAAAAATGCTCTCTAGTCCTGGTAGTAGTGTAAACTGGCAAAACCACCTTAGTTAGAGCAATTTGACAATATCTGGGCGAAGGCAGAGATGGGCTGACCCTGTTATCCAGCGGTTCCTCTCTTAGGTAAGCATGTGACATAAAAAACATGTGTACCTATGTGTACAGAGATCTATAAAATAATATCTTCATGGCATTTTTCATGACTGAAAAAAACATCAAATAAGCAAAGAAGAACAACAGAACTTGAGACAAGCTTTATGTCCATGGTAAAATGAATCTTAAAATGTGGTGTTGTTTTATACAATACAGCAAAGAAAATGAGTAAACAAGACTGAATAATGAAAATGTGGATGATTCTCATAAATTCAATTTTGAGTATAAAAACCAAATTGCACAAGAATATATACATAAAGTTGAAAAATAGAATGGTAGAATGGTCTTATAGAGAGACATACACATGTAGGAAATGTATAGGGAAAAGTACGAGAGTCAAATTCTGGAAAGACATATAAAAAATAAAATAATGTTGCTTGAGAGGGAATAAGGAAAGTAGAAGGAGCCATGAAAAATGAAGGCAGGTGTAGGAATAAATTGTAGTCATATACTACTTATACTTTTAATTATGAATCTGTGATTATATTACTAAAGCAAAAAAGGCATGGAAATGACTCTTGACTAAATTCAGGTAGAGGTGATGAAAGAGAATGTGATTGGGGAGAGATACAAGGAGTTATAGTCATAATATTTTATTTATTATGTTGAATGTGGATCCATATTGTTTTATTATTCTTTATACTTTTTGCATGTTTGAAATGTATTTAAAAATAAAGTTTTAAGATTTCAAAACCATTGTTTCTCTTAAGGGCTTGACAGTCCTATTTTGGAGGTCAAAAACTAAATATTGACTTTTAATTCTTCCTGGTCATCTTAGTGTAATAATCTCAATTTATGTCAGAAGTGTGGATGAGTCTGACTAACCATGGTAAAGGCAAATTACCAGGAAGTATGGAAGTGTGGAAAAGGAAAAGAAACGACCATTTCGAGATAATGTTTTACCTAGTTTACATATCCCTCACTCTCTTTGACACTTGCCTTTGTTACATTTCTTTTTTTTTTTTTTTTAAGATTTTATTGATTTGTTTATGAGAGAGAGAAAGCGCGCACAAGCAGGGCGACGGGCAGAGGAAGTGCAGAGGCAGTCTCCTGCTGAGCAGGGAGCCCAATGCAGAGCTGGGTCCCAGGATCTTGGGACCATGTCCTGAGCAGAAGGCCGAGGCTTAACCAATTCAGCCATCCAGGTGCCCCCCAATTTTGATAAATTTCTTTAGTTGCTTTTTCAGAATTAAACAAATTTCAGATATTACTTCCCAATGATAGTATTTGTAATCTCTGGGTTAATCACAAAGATGATGTAATATTCTATTTATATTAATACAGCCTTAATTTTACAAAATACTTCTGAGCAATTCTAATATATTTTACCCTAAAAAAAATGAAACTGAAGTCACAAATCTAAACTTTAGCTTTGATTCCCCTTTTAGGGTTTACTTTTGGCAGGCTAATTTTCTTCTTCAAATGTGGATTTCTTTATCCTTAAAATGGATAGAGGCCTATGCAAAAAGGATGCTGTGAGAAGATACCAAATTCAAATGCTAACATTACATTAAGGGAGACAATGTACATAAAGCAACTTACTTAGTGTCTGAAACAAATTGCTCAAAAATTAACCAAACATGAAATAAAATAAAATAAAATAAAATTTAAAAAAATAATCCTTCCACCTTGTCAATAAAAATAAGTATAAATGTGTCTACATTTTTTACCATCCTGGATCCAAGGTCTTGGGATCATTATTATCACCCTCCAGTACATTTATATAATGTCATGAATGCGTGAGTGAGCAGAAATTTGGGTATGTACAAATTATAGACTTATATAGATGTTTTAGTAGTAAAACTTTGAAGTGAACTAACTTTTAAAAACTCTTGTTAATGTTTTCTAAAATTACTTTAGCAAAAAAAAAAAATTCAAAACAAATTAAAAACCTGTTAACAGTTTCACAGAAATGTATTATAGTACTTTCATGTAATATAGACACATATATACTTTTCATGACTCATATATATGTAAATTTTCATAGCATATAAATAAACATAAACATGTGCATATATTAAATATATGGCATACCTAAAATAAACACACATATACAAACATGTTTGTGTAGATGTATACATATATATATATATATATATATATGTATATGCACATATAATGAGAGTCTGAATCTATCAACAAAAATGTAAATCAGGGAGAGATTCTTTGCTTTATAAGAAAATTCAAAATGTTATTTCTTTAACCCATAATTTCCTTTACAATTATTTTATATACAGTTTATTAGGACGAGTCTCACATAAAGTGAGTTAAATACCTAATAATGTTTCTCAAGTGCTAAAATTAATGAGTTTTATATATTGTAAAAAGAGTAGAAAGAAAAGAAGTTTGGCCTATACATTAAGCGTCCACTTAAAAAATAATTGGCAGAAATTCCATAAGAAACTAAAAAAGGTCAAAATTATTTTTCTCTTGAAACTTTTTTCCTTTTCGAGTGAGTAAATGTTGATTTATTTTATTCAATGTATACATACGGAATTCAAACCTCATATTTCAGGGTGAAGTTAAGACTTCCAGTGGTGTTTCTACTGTAACACACCACCCATTAAGGAAAAAACAACTTCACTTGGCACCTGCTGATAGTATGTCTTAACCCCATAGCCCATGATGCGTTTCCCCTGTCTTGACAAACAGGTGGTGGTGCTATTTTGTCTCTAGCACATAGCTTGTTTTGAAATGCAGTATATATTGGCTGTGGTGACCCCCTGCCATAGTGAATTCCACAGGCAGGAGCTCCATGCTATGAAAAGTTGTATTCAATTAGAGGGGTTCATGAAGAAAATGAAAGCCTCTCAAATTAATTTCTCAAAATGCCCTAAGCCCCAGCCATCTCCCTTCCAATGTTCTTTGCAGCTGCTTAGGACTTCTGGACTAGTTGAGCCTGGGTGAGTTGGCTGCCTACCCCTATGGCAGTATTTCCTTTTCAAAGGGCAGTTGCCGTGATTTGTATAATTTTGTGCAGGGAGTGGGAGCCTTTGTGATTGACCAAGCTGTGCTGAAAGATAACAAGCACAAAAACGACAAGTTGAAGCTGGGGGAAACTTTATCAAACTCTCAGTTGAAAGTTGGAAGAAAGAGTGCTTTCCACAATGGAAATGTGTTGCATTTTTAAATCATCTAACTGCAAGGGGCTCACTACACTTAAAAGCTTTTATTAAATTTGGTCAGAACTTTCTGTCTCCTAGTGAGCATGTGGAAAACAGAACTGTAGACGGATAGACTTAGCACAAAATAGAGAGAGGAAGAATCTAAAACTCATGACTCATTCACTATCACATCTTAGATCATGTTAATGGCTGGTCCTTCCCAGAGCCCCCTTTTGGTCTCAGTTGATGCCCTCATTCACCCTGATATTCTTATTGCTATCCCCTTATCAGACAATTAGCTCCTTCCACGTAGAATTTCCCCTCTTGAAAGACTGCATTTGAACAAATCTCCTATGATAGTCTTGTTAGTAAAATAGAGAAATACAGCTTAGATAAGATAGCACTGGGATAGATCTAAAAATTGCAGAACTCTATTCAAAGAATGTTGATCAGCAGTAACACCTATATAACTGAGCTACATACTATATGTCAAGAACTATGCTGGGTGCATTTGCTTACCTTATGTCAGTTAATCATTTTGACAGGCATGCTATTTATCTTTTTTTTCCCCCCACTAAAATAACTCCAGCAATTTTGTTCAAGATTCTACTGTTTCCATCTAAAATTCCAGAATCAGCAACCTCTGTTGCATCTAGCCATGGTCGTGTGCATAGCTCTGGTCAATGTGGTGATGAGCGTCTCTTAGGGGAAGTTTCCCTTTCAGAAATTTAACTTTAGAAATAACAAAGGCAAATCCCAGGGACGATCAACTTTTGCTCTTTGTCCTTAGCTGTCCCCTTACTCATTCTTCCCATCTAGGACAACAGTGTATACCAGGAGTAGGAGCAGCAGTCATCTTTGATGAAATCACACAATATGGAAGGTAGAGTGGGAAGAGAAACTAGGCCTGAATTGTAGATGCTGTTTTGGGCAGTTCCACAGGGCTTGAACTCTACCAGCAATTTTGTTCCATAAAAAATATAACCTTATTTAAGTTGGTTTTTTTTTGGTCAAGCTTTTTGCTACTCCCAGTGTAATATAATGCACATATCAAAACAACTCTCTGAGCTATGTAGTAATATCCCACAGCTAGGAAGTAGGAAGTGGAACTAGGATTTGAAGCTCCTTTTGTATCTCTAAATCCTATTCTCCTTAACATTTTTTGTTAGTGACTTAAATGCAGAGATAGAAGAGTCAGTCCTCAGATTTGCAGTTTCTCAAAGCTTGAATGATAGCTAACATATCAGTCTGAGGCTGCAACTGTCTTGACATATTGGATTTCCTGTGTCAAGCTTTTTACCATTGGTTGAATTTATATTCAAGTAATTCATAGTTTGATAAGTCTATCAGACTCTAAGTGGAGATATTGAGTAAGTAGTTGGATATAGTAGTCTGAAATCCAGACAGAAGACCTGCACTGAGAATATAAATTTATTCATTCATGACATATAGATAGTATATTAAACCGTGAGACTGGGTGAGATCACAGAAGAAAAGAGAGAAAATAGAAAAGGAAATTGGATTAGTGACTGAAGCCTGGACTTCCATAGTAATATTGTTGATAAGAGCAAAGGATACAGAGAAGAACAGTCAATAACAATCTAGAATATGGTGTCCAGAAAAATAAGAGATGAAACTATATGATCTATGGTGATGAAATACTGCTAATTTGTCAAGTAAGATAAAAGAAATGAGTTGACCATTGGATTTAACATGTGAAGACTTTTGGCAGGGTGACTATCTATCCTCATATGCCTGTGGCATTCCCAATTCCAATTTGTACCTGTTGTCTTGGTTAATTTATAATAATGTTTCTTTTATTCTTAAGTGTCATCATTTCAAAAAATTATGCAATCATCTTAATCATCAGTCAGCTTAACAAGGACAGTTTCAGGGGAATTCTGTGAGCAAAAATCTGATCTGTAAGACCAAAGGAAGAAAGTTTAGTGGCAAGACTGGTTTAGAATGGGTAAGTATTGGAGATCATTCTTCAAAGATCTCTTGCATTTCTTTGTTTTGTGGGTGAGGCATTGATTGCCCTGTGTTCTGGACTACTACTTCAAGGACATTTGTATAGTCAGCAGCCTTGGAAGGAGAGGTAGAAACTTTCTTCATAGCAAAGCATAGCTTTGCTTACAGGAGGAAAAAAACAGTGTCTTCCTTTGGAGTAAAGGGCAAGAATATATTATATTATATATAATAATATATAATATATATATATATATATATATAATAATATATAATATAATATAATATATATAATGTATTATAAAGTGCCCTTTATAACAATTTGTGTTCACTAGTCTTAGTGATCCTTTCCTGTAATGTACCCCACTGCCTGTTCCGGTATCTATGGCCTGTGAGATGTCATGCTGTGAGGTATCATGCTGCCTGTGAGATCTGGGGGACTAGAGTGAAGTTTCTGATCGTCGGGCTATTGCCATTGCAACTAGAAATCCACAGTTTTACATCTCTGATCCAAGAATCCTATGTCTTCTACTACTTTTTAAGAAACATGTGAATCCACTTGTTTGCTTGAAAGTAGGGGAAAATATCAGCCTTTCCTGATTCTTCAAAATCAGATCTTATATAACATAAATAATAAATACTGCAAATATGTCTCACATTTTTATTGTTTTTCACTATATATAAGACTTAGGCTTTTATGTAATTAAATCAACCAATCTAATATTTGATAACTTTTGGGTTGTATGGCTTGCTTAGGAAGATTTTATTTGCCTCTTAAAGATGAGTAAAAGACTATATTTTCTTCTAGTCCTTATCTTTTACAGTTATTTTTTAAGGGTTAGTTATTGAATCCACATGAAATATGTTGTTGTTTTTGTATAAAATAAGACTTTCCCCTCAAATGATAATTATCCCAGTACTATTAAAGACCACCTTAATGGACTTTATTTATTTAAAATGTCTTTTAATAATATGTTAAATCCCCATTATGGAAAGGTTTATGTTATGGACTCTTGATATTTATACATGTATATTTATGTATGTATGTATATGTGAATATATTTATTCAATCTTTTTCAACACATATTTAGTTAGTGCCTACTTATTCCATAGCAGTTAGCAAAACAGACCTAGTTTCTATTCCCATGGAAACTGGCACCTACTTGGGAAAATAAATACTGAAAAGGTAATCAAATACATCATTTAAAAAGTATGGTAAGTGTTAGGAAGGAAATAAAAAAGATGCTTTGCTGGAATATTGAGGCAGGGGGAAACCTATACACATAGATCTCCTGTGAAGAGGATATCATTTAAGCCTGCACCCAGACTATAAGAATTGAGAATTATAAAGAGTGGGTGGA
Organism: Lutra lutra; assembly: GCF_902655055.1. Taxonomy (NCBI): domain Eukaryota; kingdom Metazoa; phylum Chordata; class Mammalia; order Carnivora; family Mustelidae; genus Lutra; species Lutra lutra. The sequence continues at coordinate 99,765,909 of NC_062285.1, forward strand.
AGAGTGTTCTAAATTGGTGGAACAGCATGCCACAGATAAAAGTTGTTTCAGAAAAGGGTCGTGCAATGGTTTTTGCTCACCAACCAACAAAATCTGCCATCTTGGACTTGATCTTTTGGTAAACGGAATTCAAGTCAACCAGTTACACTGTATAGTGATGGTGTTGATTTATCTTCAAAAGTGTAAGTTCGCTTTCTTTTAGCGTTAAGGTCAAATCATTGTATGTGTAGGAGTGGTCACTGGGATTAGCTCTCCAACAGCTACTCTATTTGAAACAATCAATCTAATCCACTCTTCTTAGTAGAAATTGGTTTTAAGGATGGGCTTAAATCATCCTTAAAATTAGATGTGAAGAGGAGAGTCCTGATTGACTTTTGTAAAAAAGAAAAAAAATCCCAACTTTTAGGAAAGAGTCACAGAAATAGAAACATGAACTATACTTAGGAGTCTGAATGCAACTTTTGTCCTTATGCAGGTGCTTTCTCTCAGCTTGTGAATAAGTCAATATGTGTGAGAGCAGAGCAACGAGAATCAGAGAACCGCAGCACCAGAGCCCTGACATATTGTGCCTGGAATGTGCCAAACTTCTGGGCTTATTTTTCAGTGTGGTAATGCTTTTCCTTTTGGTTGACTCATTTATAATTGAGGCTTTCTGTTTTTGTAACCAAAAGCATTCTAATACTCATAACATTTAAAAAAATATATTTTTACTGATTTATTTGTCAGAGAGAAAGAGAGAGAGAGCACAAGCAGAGAAAACAGCTGGCAGAGGGAGAGGAAGAAGCAGGCTCCCTGCATCCCAGGACCCTGGGATCATGACCTGGGCCAAAGGCAGATGTTTAACAGACTAAGCTACCCCGGCACCCCTACCTGCAACATTTTAAACTTAAGTCTGAGGCCCAAAAAGGGGGAAAGGATTCTCAAAGCAGAGTGGCTGATAGCTTCAAAACTCCCCAGCCCTCCTGGCCCCAATCAAACATGTTTATGTAACATTTCTTGAAATTACTCATTAACAATGGTAGAATGGCAATGTTTTTTGTCTACCACGTCTTGTTAGCCTTTGTGATATGATGAAGTTTTATTCCTTATTTCTGCTTCTCCTTAAGTATTTAAGGCCAAGTCTGTATTATACTCTTGGAAGTCACACTCCTTCACTGTCTGCTCCATACTTGCAAGCCCTGGGAATAAACTTATGATGTTTCTCCGTAGAACCAGGACTTATGAGTGGAGGCAGAGATCCAACTATGCTGCATGTATTGAGTCCTTCCTTTTCTGTACTCTTGCCTCATACCTGAACCTCCCCAGGTTCTGCCCTCTCCCTGTGTTTGAGCTGAGTTACCGTTACGTCATACAGATGTGTATTTTGGTAACCAGGTCCATGAGCATAGTGTGAGGACCATCTCTGGAATATGGAAGGACGTTTTTAATACTTATTTACAGTGATAAAATTTTACTTCCTCTACAACCCTAGGGAAAGAGACTGGGTTTAAAAAAAAAAAAGTGGGGTAGAAACGACTGTATCTTTTATGTGGAACACATTCACCCCTCAGGGCCCAAGCCTTATTAGAGCCTCTCTTTGAACTTTTTTTTTTTTTTTCCCCGGCCATGCATATTGTGATTCATTCCAAACCAGCTGCACCTTTAAAAAAGTTCAGTATTCCTGATTCTGTTTTCCATTCCTCACTAATGAACGTTTAAACTCTTACCTCTGAAGCTACAATGAAACCTTTTTATCAGCTATCCTGCATAACCTTTTCGAATTTGAATTATCTAAAAAAAACCTTCCACGTTGCTTTCATCGCCATTGTTAATTTCCTGGCCGCTCACACATTCTAACATTGCCTTTACTTACATGTTAGTTGCTGCCTTTAAGCTGTGATTTTTTTTAGACCTGGTATTGAGCCTTTATTTATTTATTATTTATTTATTTATTTATTTTTTAAAAGATTTTATTTATTTGACAGAGAGATCACAAGTAGGCAGACAGGCAGGCAGAGAGAGAGAGGAAGGGAAGCAGGCTCCCTGCTGTGCGGAGAGCCCCTTGCGGGGCTGGATCCCAGGACCCTGGGATCATGACCTGAGCTGAATGCAGAGGCTTTAAACCACTGAGCCACCCAGGCGCCCCTTGAGCCTTTTTTTCTAGTGTTACTGTTTACCTGGAGAATAGATGTCTCCTTTTTCATGAGCCCTCTCTTTTTTGATTGTTTTTCTGCCCTGCAGAGTGATAGGGGTGTAGCAAGAATGCTTATTGTTAGAATGCATACTATCAAGTAGATTTATATTTTTTTGTACTCAGTAGATGTACTGCTGGCATAATTTTGATTCATAGGTGTTCTTTGGTGAAAATAATTGCTCGAGTAAAATTATGACAACTTTTTTGACCTGTATACTCACATTTTTACATGGACTTAAGTTTTAAATCAATTAGCTAAAAACATAAATTCACCACCAATAGAAATTCCTACACACAGGAACAACAACAAAAATAATCCCACAATTTATTTTGCTGCTTTCTAAGACATTTCCGGATATTAAATATCACAGAGAGCTGACTGACCAAATCAACTTTTTGATATATCACTGTCTTTATATTATGGAATTCTAAGTTAAAGGTATAAAAGTGGTTAAAGGAGCATTCAACTTGTCACTAACATGATTCACAGAAGTATTTTTTACCCAAGGAATTTAATTAGTGTGTCTGAAAGCTAAGGGGAATGAAAATAATTGGTGGTTGGCAGAAGATTCTTTTAATGTGGTGATTATTAATAGCTGTTAAGAATACATGGGATAGAGGTAGTAAACAACTAAATACTAATCTTTCTTCATTTAAATAATTATATTTTGGTGTCTTTAAATTTTAATTCTAAAATTTTTAGTGATTAAGAAACTATTTTACAAATGGAGAAAGACCCAGAGAGAAAAAACATTTTCTCCTGGTAAGTGATCAGAATAAAAAGTAAAATTGATTTTTCTCTTCATTACAAATGTGCTAATGGGCAAAAAAGGATAAAATCAAAGTCATTTTAAAAAATGAAGTAAAAGAATTTAAAAATTAAAGAAGTCATCATTCCTTTCCTGGAATTTCTCTTCATCCTCTTTGAAATGGAATTAGCATTCATGACATATGAGTAATGAGACTAATGGTAGACCCCAAAACATGGCAGCCCCAGGTAACAAAATTTGGGCAGGCTATTGTTTAAATTATGTGATATTTGAATTATACATCTCCCTTTTGCAGTTGATTTTGCTTTGGAAAAGGAAATTGAAAAGCCTTAAAAATCATCTGCTATGGGCGACTGGGTGGCTCAGTTGGTTAAGCGATTGCCTTAGGCTCAGATCCTGATCCTGATGTCCCAGGATCGAGTCCTGCATCAGGCTCCCTGTTTGGCAGGAAGCCTGCTTCTCCCTCTGACCCTCCCCCTTCTCATGCCCTCTCTCTCTCATTCTCTCTCTTTCTCAAATAAATAAATAAAATCTTAAAAAAAAATCATCTGCTAGCATCTTAAATTGAATGAAAGTCAGTATAATAATTGGCCTTGAACTGCACCCAAATATATTAATTTCATTCATAAATAAGTTTAATCCCTTTCTGTATATTCCAGGAAGAGAAATTAAAATCTTCCCCTGTCTATTTTGTAATTTTTCCATTACTGGATATACAAGCTGTTAGGTCAAATAGATTATTTTCTCGAAACAAGTTATTGATGATCATTTAAAAATAGTCGTGTGTATGGATGGTGCTTTAACATCCTACTTCTGGAAATGCAGATGCAAACTGTGGTGGTTGTGAAATGGCCCGGAGGACCAGTTTTGAGTGCTGTATAAGCAAGATTCTCAGAGAAAAAGACACATGGAAGAACAGGAAAGTAAGAACGTAATGTTTTAAACATGTGGCACTTAAATCATTAATTTATGAGTTGAGTATAGTGTTCCTAGGATGAAAATGCTAAAAAGCAACCTAAATATCCTCTCAGGAAGACATCATGAAACAGAGTGTCTGTCTCTATGTTTCTCTTATGTGTCCTACTTCAAGTCGAGATGAGGCTTGCTATGCTTGCTAATTGTCTATGCTTCTCCTTTTATATGTTTATGAGCCTTTTGTGATTTCTTAACTGAATTTCCCATTCATATCCTTTATTCAGTTTAATGGGTTGTTGGGCTGATCCTTTTCTTCTTTGCTGAAACATCATTAGGATTTTTTATATGTATATATTCATATAAGCATTAAAATCATGCTGTCTAGTATTAAAAAAAAAGAAAGAAAGATTAGGATTTCTATTTCCAGGAAAATGGTGGGCTATGTTACTGGGAAGAGTCATGCTGAAAATATCAAAATATTTAGGCATTTTAAATCATCTTAACCATAAAAGATTTAGCAAGACAATAAATCCAATTAAGGGAATTAGGAACCAGGAGAGGTAAGTAGAATCCTGAAGTCACTTTTGCCCTAAAGGTATTTACCAATCATTGGCCCGGCAAAAATTCTGTTTTAATGGCCCTGAGCGTCAGAGAGAACAGAAGTCAATGTCTTGGATCTTGCAAAGTGGGGACTCCAAAAAGATACACTCCACAGTAAACTAGTAAACTGAGATTCCTAAAAGATAAACCTTCAGAGTAAAGGATACAAAATTACTACCACCAGGAATTATCCAGGAGCTTTTCAGAGCTCCACAGAGGAAGAGAAAATAGCTTCTAAGCAATTAAAATGAAAAACTGGTCTGCCAATTTACAGTTCCAAATATATATATATATATATATATATATATATATATATATATATGCCATTGATACATGACAAGTGTGAGACAGCAGATCAGTGGAGAAAGTGTACACAATTCTGAGCTGGAATTGGTCCATTCCAACTTTTATATTTTTCATAAGATTTGGATGGAAAAAAAAAAAGAAGCATCAGTCCTATCCTTTTGTACTAAAGAGGATAGAGGCACTGTTGTAACTCACCTGTTGTTGTTGGTTTATTTGCTATCTTACCTGTTCAGTGTCAAGAAGAAGCCAGGTACGCAGGTAGAATTATGTCCCCCAGAGAGAGATCTGTGAATTGACCTATTTGAAAATAGGGTCATTGCAGATAAAATCAAATCTGACCTGGACAACTGGATTAGAGTGGGTTCTATTCAATAATAGTGATGTCCTTATAAGACCTGAGGACAGTAAGACATGAAAACAGAGGCACAGGTTGCTGTGATACAGCTTCAAGCTAAGGAACACCAGGGAAGCTAGAAGAAACAAGAGTAAGTCGACTCTGCTACAGCCTCTCGAAAGAGTATGTCCCTGCTGACACCTTGATTTTGAACTCTTAGCCTCCAGAACTGTGAGACAATAAATCTCTGTTGTTTTAAGCCCCCTGGTTTGTGGTCCTTTGTTAAAGCAGTTCTAGAAAACAAAAACAACAGGCCTACCAAGCTGGCCAGATGATCTCTTTTGGTTTCTCCCACTCTCCATCAATGGGCAGGTTTATCTGAGAGGAAAGGCTCTGGCTTCTCCTGCAGAATAGCTCATCATCAACACCTTCAAAACACAGACTTCAAAGCAGTCAGAGACAGAAGAGGTTTTCAGTCTAACCTTGTGTATCCTGTTCAGCCTCACAGGTTCCAGTTTGCCCCTACTTTTCTCACTGTCCCCCCTTTCCATTTTCTTTTCCTAACTGCATACCTTGTAGACATCAAACTTGAGCACCAGACAGAGAAAGAATAGCCATCTATTGTCTCCCAGCAGTTCTGCTGCTCTAACTGAACCCTGACTGGTAATACCCAAATCAATTATGTTTCCGTGAACTCATTTTGGTTAACTATGCAAAAAATTATCCCATATTATTTCCCGACAAGAGTTTGGTATTTTGTCTTTTTACATCATTTTTACATTATTATCTTTAATCTTATATTTTAAAAGTATACAGTGAATATTATATTATAATATCATTTTTTATTTTTAAATATATGCCTTGAAAACCCAAATGGTTGCACCTGTGGATAAACGATGGATAAAAATGTCTTATCAGTGTAACAATTAGAGTATTAGCAAATGCAATGGACATGAATCCGAACTTATTCTACTACTGAAAAATAGAGATATTGCTTATTTTTATCTAAAACCTTAACCATTTACAGTCAGCATCAGTTTTTACACAGAGAATGAGTCTGTCGGATACCAAAGTATTCACTAAATTAATCAGTTTTTAATGAAATGGATTATATCTATAAAACAAACCAACAAACACATTACTTGTGTGAACAGATGATTTAGTTGTTAGAAATAAACTGACAATCCCGTTTTTAAATACTTGTTTAGTATGGTATCCTGTTAACATTTCAGGTACTTTAATCCATGGAGCACACCTATGGAGTCTAAAAGCCTAACTTAGTATCTTCACACACACATGTAAACATGCACCTCCACAGACAAACGCATTCATGGAAGTTTATCATATTCGTATATATTGGAAAGGGGAATAGTACTATGAAAACTTTCTTTTGCTGTTTCCTTTTCAGAAATGGAGCCTGAACTAAAAAGAGGATCTAGGAAATGTTCTGATTAGCAATGTTCAAAAAAGAAAGCATAAATCAGAGGATATATTCTGACTATTAGGATCCAAATATAAGTAGCAACTTCTGCTTTAAATACCACAACTCTCTATTTTACTCATCATACTAAAAGATAAAACATGAATCACAGTAAAATGTAAACTGATTTATGCATTTCATCTATATGTAAGTCTGTGAGTATATTATTACTTAAGAAATATTTAAATCTGATATTACTCATGAGTGCTAAATGTAACTTACAGTGATATTAGGTAATTTTTATTGAATTTTATTACATCCTAGTCACTCGTATGCTGGGGATTTTGTGTGCATTAATTTGTACAATCTATATACTATATAACCAGGAAGATCCTGGTGTTCTTTGAAATCTATGCATGAATTCTGGATCTTCATATGTTTAGGTAACTCTCCCAAGCAGTTGGGGAATCAGCATTCACATTTAGTTACTCATCCTTACTCTAGAGTTTGTGTTTATTACCTGCAGTACATGCTGCACTCCCTCTTTACTGGTCAAATAGTAGATCGGTTGTTCTGGATTATGATAGAGTAAGGGGAAATATCAGTTACCTGCTAAACTGTCCATAAATGCATATGTAAGGGAATTCTTTAAAATAGTATGTGTAACCAATAACGGTTAATAGTGATGAGGCAAGCATGCTCTAAAGGGAGATGGTAAATGGGATTTTAAAGCTCACCAGCGAGATGGAGCCTGCTCCGTGCTCCTTGCTGGGTGGAGAGCTTGCTTAAAATTTTCTCCCTCCCCCTGTGCCCCTCCCACCACCTCTCTTTAAAAACAAAAAACAAGGTGTGCCTGGGTGGCTCAGTCATTACCCATCTGCCTTAGGCTCAGGTTGGAATCCCAGAGTCCTGGGATCTAGCCCTGCATCGGGCTCCCTGCTCAGTGGTTTGCCTGCTTCTCCCTCTCCCACTCACCCTGCTTGTATTCCTTCTCTCTGTCTCTGTCAAATAAATAAATAAAATCTTTAAAAACAACAACAAAACTCACTAGTGATTGTGATTTCTGATATCCAGAACAGGAAGACAGTGGACAAATTGGACAACTGTGCAGGATGTTGAACCACATAGGTAAAACAAAAATGTCATTGGACTCAATATAAAATCCTATAGTAAGATTTCCACATTCACTTCCTGAGGGAGCAGGTAAAATGATTGTTGATCACACTTTGGGAAACTAGACACCACTTAATTATAAATAGATTAAATAAATAAATAAATAAATAAATAGAAAGGTGAACAAAAATTTTTACCAGATTGATTTCAAAAGTTACATGCAGTCAAGTAAAAATAATATAATAATCATATAGTAAACTATTTATCTTATACTTCAAAAATTGATATCAATTGGCATTTGTGGAGAGAAGTAGTACAATTTGTCCTCAGTGGCTGGTACTGAATATTTATTGTTAATAAGTCTTATTTTTTAGTTTGGTCCAATATTGTCAGCTATGCAAGTTTCGCTTTTTTAAGTGCATTAACTTTCAGTGGTAATATAGATGATCAACTTTTATAATTAGGCAATGGAGGCTTGCAAACATATCATCAATTTTGTAAAAAAATCAAAGTTTAATAAATATCCATGAAAGGATTTTATAAGTCATTATCTCAAATACTTTATATTCTATTATTTAACCAACTTGATCTCTTAGGTCCTGCAAAGTCTATCAATATAAACATTTCTGTCACATTCTCCTCATATTTCAAACATTTTTCTCTTATGTATTTGGTTCTTTTTTGGAGACTATCTTTTACAACAGTTAAAATATGTATAATAACACCATGAAATAAATTTACCCACAGTGTTTTGTTTACTATTTCTAATTCAAATTCTCTTTTGAGATTAATATTAATAACCTTTCTTTCTTTTTCTTAGCTAGCATATCTAAGAAATCTTTGACCTTTATACTTTTCTGTTGAATTTCTATTTAAATGTGTTTCATTTCGGTGATACATATTGTAACTTCTATCTCAAGATAGTGAGCTGAACACATACTTCATTCTTACCCTGCTGTATCAAATCTCTAGAAACAACACAAATCTCTAGAAACAATAACACTTAAATAACAAGAAAATAAACTTACCCAACAAACAGAGGTTCTCTCACTGGATCAGAAGTTATGACTAATTCCTGAAAGTTAGACAACAAATAAAATTGAAGAGGTAAACCTCACCTAGGACACAAATATGAAATTACTACCAGGAATGATGCCTCGAGCTAGTAAGAGACTGTGGAGTGATTAAACCTCACTTTTTCTGAAACCTCCTACATTCTACTTTCACATGATGTATGCTAGGTATTAATTGATGGGTTGTTTGCCTCAGCGGATCCTCAAAACAAAACAAACAAATGTAAAAATTCTTTTTAAACTGGTATGATACAATATTCACCAAAATTGGCTATGTTTAAGAGGAGACTCAGAAACATTTAAAAAGTTGATAATATACAAGTCAAACTCAGTGATCGTAAAGCATGAATTTAAAAAATGGATAAAATATCTCTCAATTATGAAAAAAAATCGATTTATACTTTGAAGTAAATGGGTTTATAGATAAAATACAGATCATTAGTATACAGATGTTATTCTAAATGTATCAGCTACACTCAAATATTTAACCCCCTCCAAACCCTCTAAGATTAGTACTATTATTAATCCCACATAGAGACACAGGGAGTTTAAATAATGTATGAATTTTCATGTATGTAATGTGTAGCAGAGCTAGGATGTGAAATCAAGTAGCTTAGCTCCAGGGTCCAAGCTTGGAATCACTATGCTTTACTTTCTCCACATTCTATGGGAGATGCTATCTATGAAACTAAGAATCAAAGTGACAGAGGAAAACATAGCTTTAAATATAATTATTAGAAAACAAGAAGAGTAGAAACAAATAAACTAAACCCTCAATTAAAAAAAATAGCGAAAGAACAATGAAATACATTTCTAAACAGTGGAAGAAAAGGAATAAATTCTATAACTAGAAATTTAATGAAATAGCAAACAAGCAAATAAAAACAGCAGAACTGACCAATAAAGAGAAAAGTTGGTTCTTTGAAAAGATCAATAATATAGACAGGCGTTTGGCAAATATGGTCAAGAGTTAACTAAAGAGAGGCAGAACAAAGAGGGAAAAATATGTGGAATGAGAAAAAGAGGTCAGGATTGCAGGTCCAGAGAAGATTAAAGTAACATTTCCAGAGAACCCTGTATATAACTTTATATCAAAAATTTTTTAAACTGAAACAATTTTGAAGAAAACTATAGATTGCCAAAATCGACCCTGGAAAAAATAAGAAATCTGACTAGAACAATAACCTTAGAAAAAATAAAAAGATTGTTGTTAAAGATTTGCCCTTAGGAAAGGTATAAGCCCCATGGTACTTTATGGGAAATTTCAAACAATATTTCGAATGATAGATAATTCCAATCTCAGAGAAAGTATTTGAGAGCGTAGAAAAAGACAGGAAGTTACACACTTTTATAATGATCATGTATGACACAATGACATAATTGGATGAACACAGAATAAAGGAGAGAACCAATTAACAGCAAATTTTACTCCTGAGCAACATTGCAAAAACTTAAATTATTAACAAACCCAAATATTCCTGTTTTGGCCGTGTGTGTGTGTGTGTGTGTGCGTGTGTTTAATGTCACAGGAGAATCTGCATTCCCTAAGCTATGTCTAGATGCTAATTTCCTATGATAACATGGCCAAGTATTCAGACTCCTAAAGATCTATTGATCTGAAATCATGGGCGATATCAGCTTTGGAAAGTATTTCTCCATCACAGATTAGATGACTGGTTTTAATCTTTAAATACACCAATTATCTTCTGTTCAAATTGCCATTTTCTGTTTTTTACTTCTGTTTTCATGTCTTTATTCTTTATGCACTTTAGCTTTATCTCTATTTTTTCCTTCACATTAATGATTCCATTTTCTACAGCATCATTTATTATATTTTCTGCTTTTTTTGCACATATTTCTTTGTTAACTTTTGCATTTACCAATTTCTTTCCTTGTTTTATGTAGTTTTTAAATAACACTGTAAATTAGATATATATCTTTTTAATTTTAGTTGAATTGCCTTTATCATGTCAGCTTTCATATACCCATTTATGGTGTTCTTAACTTTTAAGTCTACAAAGGATACAACTAGATGCTTTCTAAAATGTATGCCTTTTTGGGGCGCCTGTGTGGCTCAGTGGGGTAAGCCTCTGTCTTCAGATCAGGTCATGGTCTCAAGGTCCTGGGATGGAGGCTGGCATCGGGCTCTCTGCTTGGCAGAGAGCCTGCTTCCCCCTCTCTCTCTCTGTCTGCCTCTCTGCCTACTTGTGATCTCTCTCTCTCTCTGTCAAATAAATAAATAAAATCTTTAAAAAAATAAAATAAAATGTATACTTTTTAATTTAATGGATATATATTATTTTAAATAAAAATAAGAGAAATATTTTTCTTTTTTAAAAAAATATTTTATTTATTTATTTGTCAGAGAGAGGGACAGGGAGAGAGAGAGCACAAGAGGGAGAAGTAGGCTCCCAGGGAGCCCGATGCAGGACTCAATCCCAGGACCTTGCGATCATGACCTGAGCCGGAGGCAGATGCTTAACCACCTATGCCACCCAGATGTCCTTGAGAAATATTTTTCTTAAATCTTGCATATAACAACACAAGTATAACTACTGATCTTAAAATTTCCAAGTTCATAAGACATATATTGGGCAATAAGGGACTACATAATAGTCAAGAAAATATTAAAAGTGTGAAATTTATTGCTGTCTTATTAAACTCCCTCACAAACCAAAAACAAATATAAAATAAGACATATTTTTGTAGTGATCAGATAATACAGTGTGTGCATCCATAAAGTGTTTAACTGAAAAAATTGTTTCATATAGATTATGCTTGAATACAAATGTAGCCCTTTTGTAGAGCTAAACACAACACATTTTCCAGCTCAACATGCTCTTCTGGTCTATACAAGGTCTAGATGAATCTTAGCAAGTGTGCAAAACTGCCAAGTGCACATCGCATTGTCTTCTCTCATGTCCAAAAAAAAAAAGGTACATGTCCCATTTGACTTTGACCACTGGAGATTCCAATACTAAACTGCAGTTTGTGAGCAAGCAGACTAATAGATCTTATGAACATTTAAGCCATACCTTACACACACACACACATGCGTAAAGTCACATTTATTAAATAGTGGAAATCAAAAATAGAAGTGCCTTCAGGTTAACGTGAACTTTAGAATAGAAGAGCATACCTAAAACTGAAAGGTAAACAGGAAAGAAACTTGAAGATAAATAATGTATCCAAGTGTCAAGTAAATAAACGTTTTAGGAGATATGCAGGAACCGTGATTAGTATAGCCATGGAATGGTTTATGTGGCAGAGCACTCCCCTGTGAGCCACTGAGTCTCTCTTGCGGACTTGGTAAGTGGAAGGTTTCTAGATAGAAACAATGGTTGCTTCAGTACACAGGCCTTGTAATAGTACTCACCATGTTTAGGATTTACTTTCTTTATCATAATCTCTATTAGGTGTTCTGAAATGTCAGTATTTGTGTCAGGGATTTTATACCTCAGCTCTTCTGAGTATTCTGTCCAAATACTATCCTCTTCATCCCTCTCTTCCTCCTCCCCTGTCTTCCTTCCACCCTTCCTCCTCCTGTATTTTGGGTATATGTGCAAACATGTGTCAAGTACACTTTCTCTTAGTTGGCTATTATGGAATGCATTTGGGATCAATTAGGGCAATATACACTTTCACATTATTATATCTCTTGTTTGCTTTCCTTAAATGCTTGATAACAATGCAAATAAATATTTTTAAAATCTATAGAAGCAACTTTACATATGTACCCTTTCAAAAAAGTTTAACTTTATCATGTAGAATATCCACACAGTCTTCCTCCATCAAAATAGTAAGAATTTGTTTCTATTTTCTTAAAGTCATTGCACAAAAACTGACAAATCAGTTGAAAGCCTTCTTTCCTATGATTCCAAATATCATAAACTCTGACATATAAAAACATATTTATACACACATTTAAAATAGATAGTCAAATTTTTACATAAATAGATTCTGTTCCATATATTCTGGACTAAATGTAACCTAGTTATTTAGATTTTATAAGTAATATAGCTGCATCACACATTTTAAACAATTAAGAATTAATGTTTAATGTTTATTACATGAATTTTAAACCTTCTTTTCTGAATTAATGTACTCCAGTGCATGAATGTATCAGTGTTACTGTTCTAGATTATAAAACTATCTGTATTGCCTTTTTATTATTGCAATTTCCAGGTCCCCACAGACAACTTCACCGGTTCATAATATTTGGCTGTGAAACCTGCTTGAAGTTGAAGAAAACAGCATCTGTTATTATAGCTTGTTTCTGTTTTAGAACATTAGAAAGCTGATATCTTTTTCTAGAGGAAATTGAGAGGATCAATGTTATCTTGAACAATATCATCTTGTGACATTAGCCTTTGTTTTTATGACTTTGGTTCTCATTTAAAAACCAAGTGAAGGCAAATTTTTTTAAATCCTCAGGCTCTCTGGTGAATGGGACGTTTCCTCATTTTCTGGAGGCTTTTTTTTTTTTCGCAGCAGCCCATTATCACTAAATTTGTAAATTAGAAATTTAGGTGTCGACAGTATTTCTTCTAAATAATCATAATAATCAGATTTCAGACCATTAGGTTTAGGTTTTGCCTGCAAAGTCCTGCAGATAGTCACTTGCTCTAATCTCCGGACGATATGATTCTTTCTTCATTTGCCTTACCATCACCTGTTCAGTTTTTGAACAAATAACAGCAAATCCTTCATCTTTAGGTTTATAGGTTAAATGTTTACATCACTGTGTGAGAAACCCTGGGAATCTGGGAAGTTATCTTCTATTTTAATTATTTCAATAATTCCCCCCCCTTTTTTTTCCTCTCCATGTGGACCTCAAGATTCTTCAAGTACATTTCTTTTTTTTTTTTTAAAGATTTTTTTTTAATTTATTTATTTGACAGATCACAAGCAGGCAGAGAGGTAGGCAGAGAGCGCGGAGGAAGCAGGCTCCCCGCTGAGCAGAGAGCCCGACGTGGGGCTCGATCCCAGGACCCTGAGATCATGACCCGAGCCGAAGGCAGCGGCCTAACCCGCTGAGCCACCCAGGCGCCCCTCTTCAAGTACATTTCTTATAGGTGACTTCTGGAGAAATTTTCCTACCCAGGTCAGTTCATACCTAATCAAGGCATGCTTCTTTATGAAAAAATGTAACAGTGGAATCATGAAGATCTTTGACTCTTATAAAAAGTCCTTCTTTTTGAATCAAATCTATGGCATATCGCAGGTGTTTTCAAAGTTCTTCCCCCTTGTGCATCGTCACTCACCTCAAGGGTATGGCTGACCATGTTGACCATCTTCCTTTTGGTTTTTAGCAGTTCTTTCACTTTCTTCAAGTCCATATTATGGCAATTGCTTTTTCCCACATTCAGATACCAGATGTCAACAGCATACAGTACCATTTCTCTATGCTTTTGTGAAGCCAGGGAGCAGATGGGTACCTAAGTCAAATGGCACAAGACTGCCCACACCTTTCGATTCCCTATAGTACTAAACTGAGGTATATGCAACAATGTTTAATTTAACAATATTTAATTGAGGTTCCTAGGTCCTTCAATTTTATTTCTACCAAGAGGTATTTCCAAGCATGTAGGTAATGTTACCTTCTATGTAGAAGGACACTGTTATCAAGTAAACTAAGACATTGATTTAGAACTCCAGCCCTTAGAACCCAGGCCCCCAAAACCTTCCTTAACCTTCCAATTTGAATGGACTTGTTGGCCACACCCACCTATCTCATGACTTTCTAACATCTCTTTTGTCTGTCTTTACAGAAGTGCTGGATATTATCACCACATTGTTGAAGGAGGGCATATAAAAGCATATAACATATAACACTTCTGAGACAGATTTAGGAATTTAAGGGACTGCAGAATTTTCCTCTCTTTTTCCCTGATGTGGCCTCAACCTTCTTACAAAGCTTTGTTTCCAACTATTAACCCAAAGCTTTTGGCCCCAACTTGTTATCCAGAGTTATTCTGCTTTTCTCAGATAGCATCACAGATAATTTCCCTATCGTGATGCAAGAGACAGAAAGTGACATGGGCCTCTTTGCCCATCTCTTTCAGGAGTTGTATTTCTTTACTTTTTTGCTTCATGCTCTGGGACACAGGCTCAAAAACCTGCCACCCAATACCAGACACTGTGCACAAAGCTCTGAGACACGAACTCAGGAGTACTGGCAGTGATAAAGGCATAAATGATGGCCCACTCTATTTCTTATAACCACCCCTTCTCTCCCTGCCCCCAACCTGAGTGAAAACATCCCTCCCCTTCTCTGCTTCTGTCTCTTTCTTGCCCTAGCTAGAGGTCACACCAGGGATAATCTGTTCAGACTACATTTTGGCATTTTTCTGCTAACATTTTGAAGGCAAGCTCTTATCATAGGATTCAAGTTCCTTTATCTTTTTTCCCTTTTTGTTATTATTTATTCTTCTGCACACAAGAGATATTTATTTTGTCTATTAGTAACCAATCAACAAGATCAGTGGATTCTCATTAACAGCCTGCCAGCCCCACTCCGTTGACCTCCACAACTGTCATCTGCCTGGATGCTGTTGAAAGCCTGTATGATTTTAATCAGGAGAGAATTGTTGATGTGCATAGACCTTAAGCAAATTTCTCAGGTCTAGGTCATTTATCGGATTTTTCACTGCTGGGCAAAGAGGAAAACTTTTGTTCTCAGAAACGATTTGCTCAGCAGTGTGGCAGAAAATGACCCTTTTCCAGCGTGGAGTGGTTTGAACCGCTTGCAACATCAGACAGAGGATAGATGACCATAACCCCTGTCACTCCTTTGGCTTTGGTATTGCTACCCTTCCTACTGCTGAGATCACAGCACAGTATAACACACCATCATCTGGTAATTTCTGCCTTTGGCCATGTTTCCCTATTGGGAAGTGTAACCGAAGGAGTGTAGAGGAAAAGTTAGTCATAAACTAATGACTTTGTGTAGCTAGTTTTGAAAAGAGCAACACAGATACTGTGCTACAGAGTTAGAAAGATTTTCTAAGTGAAGTACATGGGTTTTTAAAACAGCAGAGTTCAGTGGGGGTTAGTGCAATAACTTCTCAAGTCTTACTGTCCTGCTGTTTTATGTCAGTCCATAACATATTTTTGCTATTGGAAATTCCTCTTGGGTTTTGGTGGATTTGACAAATATTGCTAGTTTCAAATTCTGTCACCACTTTACATGTTTTCTGAAATTCTTTGTTCAACACCTGTAGAATTTATTTCTCTCCGTGCTTTTATATCAATTATGGAAGCACTTGTATAGCACTTACCAGATAGTGTTATGTTTTTTCTTAAATATTGTGAGGAGAAAAAAATGCTTGTGTGGTAATACTTGCTTGATTCAGAAGCATATGGATTTACTGAATCTAATTATGCATCCAGAAAAGTTAGGGGTTTTCCACCTTGTGACCAGTCCATCATGTTTTTTTAACACTATTGATTGCTCTGACTGAGCACTTATTGACCTAGTATGTCATCCTGGTCAATGTCTGTGTCTTTCACATTCATTACACAATTGTAAATTGTAAATATAAGAATTGGTCATTACTGTGGAGGGGCTTAATTACAATAAAAAGATCATAAAGCAGAAGGTTATATGTACTAACATGAGGTGTCTCTTTTATAACAGTCTGGGGACTCCTTGTTGTCATAAATTGTATCTTAGTTACCCTCTTATTAGCAGACAGTACTAAAGACTGTGATCCAAGGAAAGTAATTTTTAAGCATTTAGTTAATGGAAATTGAAATATTAAGTACAAATATTTTGTCAACAAATAGAGTTTAGCACTGAGAGATATACCTGAATGATTGTGGAATCTTCTTTAATTTATAAATTTATTCAATAAAAATATTTGTATCTGCTATATTCCAGGCAAGGGGATTTCTAAAATTTAAAAAATTACTGGATAGAATTTTTGAATGCTACCAAGAAGAATGGTTAAAAAATATGGAAGTCATCAAAGTAAACTAATTGAAAACTAAAATAATTAATTTGTCTGGGCATCAACAGAATTTTGTTCTTTCTCTTGCCAAGCAATGTGCATAAGTTAGACATGAACTAGTTCTGCTATTTCACTGAACTCATGATTTACTTTGTAATCCATTAACACCCAGATATATTGAGAAAAATTGAAAACAATGATAAGTATTATGAAAGTTAGGGTCCTTCTTATGAACTCTACTTAAGGTGTCTTGTTACTTTGCCAGTATTTTTTTCTGTTTAAATATTTGCCATTCTTTCTGATCTCAGAGTCTGGCTGCAGCAGAGTATTCAGGCATTGGGCATTGAAGAGCACTTTGAGGTGCCCCACACTATTCTCACATGACCTTGAGGAGCAATCTTCCATGGAAGGGTAAGAGAGGCTTATGCATTCCTTCCGCCAATTATGAGCGTTTGACTATGGATTAAGAGAGATTATAACCATAGTCTTCTTATATTTGTAATCTCAGTAAACTCTGGAAGGAAGATGTTGAGGCACGGAGTGAATTTTAATTGGAAATAAGGGTTTTCCAACTCATTTAAAATATCTAAGTTAAAGATAGAAATAAATAATAAAAGCATAGTTGTCAATAACACTGGCCACAGACAGAAAGTAAAAGTGTGATTCCTGCTAAACTTATTTCATGGGCTGCTATTTACCATCAAGATAATGTAGTGATAAATTCATTAAAATGGGAAGTTTTCTCTTTGATCCAAGTAGATTTCCACAGGGAAATGACTCAAATGGAAAAATATATATTGACAGATTCCTTCCCATCACAGTATTCAGGCTCCTAAAGCTATTATGTCAAATAGGAGGAGGCATTTTAGTGGATATAAAGTTCATAAGGCTGTCAAATTGGTTCACCACATCTGAGAAATCTGTATGCATTTTAATAGAAACTTAATATATTAAGACATTCCAATTTGTTCTTTCCAGGAAGTTGGATTAAAAGAAGGAAGGAATACATTATTTTTAATATATCAGGTAGCTCAGAAATTAAACCTTTGATGTTACAAAAAAATGTTATAAAGTTTTATACCAAGAGGAGTATCTGAATATGAGAATATATAATAATTCAGAATTTATTTCACCAATGGAATCATTGTGCAGCATATCTCTGTATTGGTTTATGTATAATGTATAAAGTAAGCTTTGATTTTTTTTTTAAGGTAGAAAATACTGAAATACTAAAATTTTGTCTGCAGCTCTATTGGACTCTTAGATAGTAGATATTGGTCATGAAGTTCTAAACTGTCTTTTCTTTTTTCTTTAAACATATATACTGAAAGATATGTTTGAATGTATGCCCTTTGGCATAGTCAGCATGGTAATTAATACATTTTTTTCAGAACTGTTTCCATTTATCAAAACTTTTGTTTTGAAATTGCTATCTGATATTTTGAGTAACATAAGATTGTCAGTGCCCTGGTTTATTTACCTAAGTTGATACTAAATAATATTTGGCCATTTTAAAAAAAGCCTTTGCTAAAAGAGTAGATTTTAGTTGCTTTCACCACACACACACACACACACACACACACACACACACACACACACACACACAATGACCACTATGAAGAAGAAGTCTACAGGAATCTAAATGCCTAAATCAGAATTTTTATGACATCTGGTAGAGTTTGGAAATTAAAGAGGTTTCTAGTCTGTAATGAGTATATTGATGTTTCTTATCTTACTCTCCATTTTCCCCATGTGCCTAAAGTATTCCATAAATAACAAGTGATAAAGATAAAAATAAAAATAAATCTATTCTATAAAGAGAAACTAGGAGTTTGAGGATATGCAAAACAATACACTTTATTCTGAAAGAGTTTCAAAAGGGTTTTGAACAAAAACATTATTGTAAGAATTTCCCTTCTGATTTAACAATTTTTAACATTAAACTGTACAGGGTTTCAGCCTTATGTACTAAAACATCATTGATATATCTTTATAGTTAAATTACGTGGGTTTGCTTTTTGTTGTTGTGTGGGAATTCTTGAACTGAAGCTAGAATTGCATTAATTTTACGTTAATTTTTTTTTTTTCTGTATTTCAGACACACACACAATAGTTACAACACGATATACTCGAGGACTTTGAGTTCAGTTGCTCCATGAGCATACTTCGCTTCAGCTTGTAGTCCTGTCTCCCACAATCAGTCAGGCGTTGGGTCCTCTTTTTTATTGTTTCACCTCTGATGGATGATAGTACCATGTATAGTACAGCCCCATGACATCTTATGTAACTCCACCTTCCCTTCCATTTGAAAAAGGAAACTTACAACATTTTATCCATGGACATATACCATATGTAAGAACCTCGCACACCGTGGACCCATGTGAGTTCATTGTTGTAAACAGTTGAGTTAAGGACTGGGAGTCCAGGATTTCTAAATGGCTCTCAGAAGGATTATACATCAGCGGCATCTCTTCCATGCCAAAATGCAGACAGAGACGGAGAATGTCCTTAAAGTCTTAGTTCATTAAGAGGCCCAACTGTGTGTCCCTGCAGAGTTTTTCTTCTATAGCTTAGTTCACTTTCATCTGTGTCCTGAAGTGAGTCTCTAGACATTTTTTTTTTCCTACGTGATTTTGTGGGCCTATAGCTGAAAGAGTTGCCCATTTGATAGAAGTCTCTAGAGCCCTTCAAAGTCTTCATGCCTTTGGCTGTCTTACTTTCCTTTTCCATATATTAGGGTGAGGAGCGGTTCTGATACCTTTTCATACTCCTCCTCTTATAAAGTTCTGTGATAGATACAGCCTCACCTGGAAATAAGATTGACTCCCATATATGCTATATCCACTGCTAGCTAATTTTGGCATCTGGAACTCAGGTAAATGACATTCATTCTGAAGAAAAAAGAGGAAGAAGTGGAGGCGGAGGAGGAGGAAAATGGGAGAGGAAGACGAAAAGAAGGTAAGTTAAAATATTTACAAATTCTAAAAAAAAAAAATAGAAAATGGATACCTATAAAGAGATATTTGCTGGGTTTATTTTTTGGATTTAGATTTAGATTTATTTTTCAAAAATTAAATGTTATGCATATTTCTATGCATGTTACTCCTGCATCTATTTACATTCTTTTCTAAAGGAAACAGCTATCAAAGTTAGTGTGTATCTTTTCTTTGCCATTTAAAAATACTTTTATTACATCTGTTTGCACCCATACAGAAAATATAATATTGTTTATTAATACTTTATCATATTGTACTACTTTAAAATAATTGGCTACTTTTTAAGCTAATATTATATTTTGAGAAATCATTATCTTAATACTTAGTGATTTAGATTACTTATTTTCATAATCATATAGTGATACAATCTTCGCTGTAAAAATCTAGGACAAAACCATTTTGTAGAGACACTCTGATTTTGGGATCTGATGTATGCCCTTTATTGCAATAGCCTGGTAACATCTATCTCTTTACATGTTCTGTGTTTTTTTTTTTTTTTTTTTGTCCTTGACAATTGTCTCAAGATCTCATGACACCACAGACATTCTGAACAAAATGGAAAAATCTGTTTTAATTTATAAAATATTGTTTAAGAAGGTACACAAGTAATGCCTAATAAAATTTGAGACATACATGTCTGTGTATTAACATTTTAAGAACTAAATATTGAGATTTCTTGTTTCAATTTGGAATTAAGAAAACTGGAATTACTATTGCTTCCACCCTTAAAACAACAATGAAAAGATGGTCAAACTACAAATTCACAACTTTCTTTAAACCATTGGGAAGTTGAAATTGCAGAGTAACCAACTCACTTGAAACCTAAGGAAAGATAAACACTTTCAAGGACATTTCTCGCTTCCTTGGAATAAGTCAGCTGGAGAGCAGGAAGACGAATTCAACTGACATTGTTAACAATGTTTGAAACTTTAAGAATGTTTGAAAAGACCAAGTATGGAAAAGGAAAACAATAAAGCTCCTGGGGGTGCAGATGTAAGAATTGATTCATTTGCTTTTCTCCACAAACCTCACAGCGTGTGCGCAAAAAAAAGTGACCAAGAGTCCTAACAAGATGCCTCTCATGGTACAGGACTAAGGTAGGGGATGAGGCAGTGTGGGGGAAGGTACATAATTCCACCTTCTCTACAGAACAAAAACTTTAAATTAGGGAGAGGAGGAGAGTCAACAAACAGCTCCTTTGGGCATTGCTGAAAAGCCTTTGTGTCTAAGAAGAAGGCAGAAATAAAGACCTCTACTTTGGGGGAGGGACAGGAATATTTTCTGGTGTCAGAACCACAACTGGGAGAGAAGTAGGACCTCTGAGAAGGCCACACCGTTCAAACCCAGAGCAGTGCAAAAGGATGATTTGGATTGAGGACTATAGATACTGAGAAAGACTTCTCTGTGAAACAGTCCCCACCCTAAACAGAAGATACCAATAGAGCAATTTGAAGCCTGTGGTGCACTGAGGGTAAAAATAGCAATGACAAACCCTGATGTGGGACTCCATCCCGGGACTCCAGGATCATGACCTGAGCTGAAGGCAGTCGCCCAATCAACTGAGCCACCCAAGTGCCCTTTTCTATCTGGAGAATAAATCACCATTTGTCAAAACTCACAAAACTGTGTATCACAAAGAGTGACTTTTACTGAATGAGAATTAAAAAAAAAGTTTTTGGAAGCATCTATAAGGAGTAATGTGATTTTATTATTTTATAATAAAATATGTATAAATGATTCACCTCTAGTTAATATAATACACCAAAAAACATTTTGTATTATCATTTAATGTGGTAAATAAAACATTGCAATATGATCCTTAGACAGCTTATATTTCTTTTATGCCTCAAAGATTTTTAGAGACTTGTTTTTTTACACTATTAGCCTTTTGGTATTTCCATCAACTGCATACATAATATAGCAGAAATTATAATTGGTTCTTAAAGGTACAAATTTGTCAGCAATATAAATTAATATAATTTAAAACAGTTCTTTTATCTTAGTGGTAATTTTATGAGGTATAATTATTTAAACTATTTTATTTTATTCCATATCTTATCTGAGTCAGACTCCTGAATTTTTTAAAAGATTTATTTATTTATTTGAGAGAGGGAATATGAGCAGGGGGAGGGGCAAAGGGAGAGGGGAAGAGAGAAGCCGACTCCCTGCTGAGTACGAGCCCAACACCAGGCTTGAGGCGGGGCTCCATGATCATGACCGGAGCCGAAACCAATAGTCAGACACTTCATCAGCTGAGGCATCCAGGGGCCCCAGACTCCCTTTTATTTATTTTTTAATTGACATTCCTTTAGAAAATCAGCGCATTTTCTGTGGCTACACTTTAATTACAATATTGAGAATAGCTTTACGAATCTAATGTTAACAATCTATTGTCCTTAGATTCTAAAACAGATTCATGTTTTCTAGTATTTTATTAATTTGATCATAAACATGGTTTGAACACATAGATTGTAAGATTGCCATTATTCTGTGTCACTGTGGGGAAGATCTGTCTGAATTTAAAATACCCTTAGCAGTTAATGAACAGATGAGATTCTGTCATTTGTAACTTGACCATTTTTAAAGTCATAGCAACATCAAATGGTTGGAAATACCTATAGACTTAAGTGAAATGTTGTTGGCCACCTCTATGGTTGAAATTCCCAAACCGAGAAGCAAAAGCACAGTGCAGAGAAGACTACAAGGGAAAGCTAGAACTGAGCAATAGAAAGCATTAAATTCAAGCAGTGACAAGTAAACGATTCAAAGTCGATGAGCTTATTCCAGATCCAAACTGGTTGATAATACAAGAGCAGAGCATAGACTTTGGGCAAGCATTTGGACAGTAGAGATGAATGAATTCTTGCGGAGAAAATATGGTTATAGTGGGGCTTTTTCTACAATTATCACATTCTGACTCTAAGCAGGCTACATGGAACTTATAAAGGTCTCGTTCTGACTATACTCCCCATATCCTCTACTCACGCCACCAATTAGCACATTCTGTGACAGTACTGTTGTGATGTGACCCTTCTCTAACAAACGGAACTGAAGGCGTGCATATTCCTGGAAACCAGAACTGTGGTGAAAAAATAGCTCAGGTGCCTCCTCTGTTGTGAGAGTTTTACCCTGCTTGCTACCTAAGAGTTAGCCTGTCACAGTTGCATTGTTTCTAGCAGAATATATGAGACTCCTTGGTCACACACAAAGCATTTTGTTACTCATGGTTCAGCAGGCAGTGTGAACTGTGTGTTTGCATCATTTTCCCTTGCCCTCTATGTCCCCTGAGAACAATGTGAGGTGGCCTTGAGGAAGCTGGGCACGCAGTACATGTGCAACTTAGCTAAGGAGCCCTGAGCTCAGGAAGCTCCTGGTCTTTGCAAGGGACTGTGGGCAAAGCTGTTCAATCTTTCCCCTGTAAGGAGACGTTATCTTTACTACATGGGACAAGAAACCAATCTGCTCTCTGCACCAGGAGACACTATCTCTATCATCCAAAGCTACTTGGTATAAAAATATCCTTATAAAAGGAGAGTTAAGCACTAAGCAAAAGTTGTCATGGTCTCTGCTGACAAGATGTTCAGGGACGTAAGAGTCCAATGAAGAATATATTCACGGCAAGGATAATATCTCATTATTTATCAGTGAACAATAAAGCAGCACATTTTAGTCTTTGCATTGCTTTCACACTGTTTCATCCACCACTTTGCTAGTCATCCACCATTATTCTGCCTCCATGGATTCCCCAGGCATCATTCCACAGATCCTGGACCTTAGCCAGCGTAACAGTTTGGGAAGTCACTCTTCCAAACCTCCTTTTCTAAGTCACCAGTGTACTAGTAACTCTGAGAAGTTCTCAGCTAGGTTTTGAGGGCTCTTACTATAGCTACAGGCTACAGATAACATGTCCTCTACCCATTAAGTGTCCATGGAATTTTTTAGGCAAACAGGCTTGAGTGATGGGATGTAGAAGGGGTCCACAGCATACTCCTGGCTGAATACAGACAGGTCCATCAGATGACTCACCTCAAAATCGCCAGAGGTCCTCACTGACCAATAGGCTACTTAGAACCAGGCAGAGTTACCCAAAAAGGGAGAATGCCATAGGTCCCCATACCTCCTCACCTTCCCCCTTTAAATATGGCCCCCACCCACTTCCTTGTGGCTGACAGCCTCTCCTCTGCTGTCCTCCCTGCGGCTCCCTTGCAGTGTATTCAATACACTTCTATCACCTCCGTCCTGCGTCATGTGAATCCTTTCACCGCCCGCGCCACTGGATTACAGCCATCATTGCTCTACATTTGAATGCCCTCACCTGATTTGGAGAGACACCACAATTTCCATCCTTGGTATTATTCATAAGTTATGGAATTACCAGCACTGCTTTATCTCAGCTAATAAGTAAGGGAGACAATGTCTGGATACCCAAGGAATGGCGTACAGATGTATTAACCAGTATTTGGAAGTATGTCCACACAGGAACTATTATTAAAGTCTATTGATGAACAAGCATCAAGACCAGAAATTGGAGAAGAGCAACCTTGAAGTCTACCCTACCCTCCTATACTTCTATCCTGTGTACTAGGCCCTTTAAATAAGTCCAGCTTACCCACACTGGCAGAAGTAATGAGAAAAGTTCAAACTCCTCATCACTCCTACTGTGAAATAATATAAAATTCTCTAATTTTTTTTTCCTTTATCTGTTCGTGTCACCAGATCCAGAGAGTTATTTCTAAGTTGCAACTTGTAAACTCAGATCATGTCACTCTCTGGCTTAAAATATTTTGACATCCAGCCTCATATACCACCACTTTCCTATACGCCTCCCTTCCCCTAAACTATTTGCGTTCCGAAGTGTAAAATATCATAGGCACCCATGTTTTAGTCTTTGTCTAGCCTAACCTGGATGCATGCCCCACATCCCTTCCTCTCTTCTCACTCACTCTTCAAGTTTAATGTAGAATGGAACATCATAAAAATGCAAGCCCCCAAACAGTGATGAGTATCTCTTACTCACAGTTAATCCCCACTGTCTAGCAAATTACAGGTGATTGGTATATATTGTTAAATTAGTTGCAAGCATGTGTCTATCAATTTTCAGATATTCAAATGAAGGGCTGTCATATTTCAGAAATATATTTCAAACCACTTCTTAAAATCAATATAGATACCTCTTTATAAACTGCAATGTGAAACTTCAATAGGAATCTGGTTGTTCGGTTACATGTCACGCTGCTGTATATAACTAGCGGCTGATTACTCTTTCCTCTTGTATAACCTGAAGAGTTAATTTAAATTCAAGGCTACAGATCTTTCTACTGATGCCATGAGGGTGTCAGAACACTTCAACTGAACTTTATCAAACTGAGTGGCAGATTGGTTTATCTAAATTGAAGCTTTTTTTTTTCCCTCTACCTTTTAATTGTGGATCATTCTTAAGGTGTTTTATTATAATTGTTCACAGCTTGTGCTGCTTTATTGATTAAACTGCTGTGAAGCTCTTGGTGAAAGTACAGCATAAACCATGTGATATAAGCCTTTTAAGGTTATTGTTATGCTTGTAGTCAGATGGCTGCAGAGTGATGGCTGTGATTGAAAAACAAATGAAATGTTTTTAGGAAACTGTAATCACATTAGTCTTGACATTTCACTACTTCCCCCTGGGTAACTAATAGATTCTTTCCATTTCTAAAAGGAAACTTCTAATTAAATAATATTTTTCTTCCTTTTTTTTTAAGGAAATAATTCTGAATCTATAAAGACCTAAGCTAAGAGCTTATATGAACTTTCATCTCTCATATTTGAGTTCCTACTATGCTTGATACGACACACACACACACACACACACACACACACCCATACATATATTCTTGGTGTCTCACAGTAAGGAAATATACATAAATGCATATATTCCAAGAGGTTTAGGTATATTTCTTGACTGTGAGACACAAAGAATATGTACCTGTGAGTAATTAGATTTTCTTAGGAAATACATAGAAAACTAAATTTGATTCGGAATAGATTTCTCCTTGGTGAATTAAAATTACCAGCTTGGGGGCACCTCGGTGGTTCAGTCGGTTGTGTCTGACTTCTTGATTTTGGCTCAGGTCATGATGTCAGTGTCGTGAGATCAAGTTCCTTATCAGTCTCTGTGTTGGGTGTGGAGCCTGCTTGGGATTCTCTCTCTCCCTCTCCTTCTGCCTCTCCTTCACCCCACCTCCCCATGCTCTAAATAAATAAATAATAAAATTATAAACATCTCTAAGTGTGAATGAAAAACCAACAAGAGATGGACTGTGGGTTCCTTAGAGGTCATAGTACCGTTAATGTATTCTACACTTACTAAGCAAGAACAGCAAAAACCTTAAGCTGGTTTGAGGGTCATTTTGCTGGGATCTGAATTTAGGCTTTATCACTCACTGACTCTGTGCTCTTGGGCAAATTATTTAGCCTTTTATGTCTCTGTTTCATCATCTATAAAAGGAGGATAATAATAGCACCTAAGCAGTATGATTGCTGTGAGGATTTAATAAGCTACTTCAAGTATTTAGCACAGTTCAATTGATCAGTAAATGTTCTATTTTCCACATTCCTCTTTTCATTCAACTAAACTCATCCTGAATTGATAGAACACCTATCTATAAGAAGCACTATGAGACATGGGATGAAAAGAGAGACTCTCCATCCATTAGAGTGTTCAGGTATCCATTGGATATATAATACTGTCTTGAATACAAACTTGGTAGAATGAGAATATTAGCATCATTTCCCTTGGGGGGAAAAATGGGACTGGAAACATTACCAAGTCAATAGATGGTAACTGTGCTGCATATGAATAGTGTTTATGTTTAAAGAAACATTCATATGGAGTCCCTAATGCTGATAAATAAGTCCAGGCTCTGGCTGGCCAGTATTTTCTTCAGAATTGATGTTACTATTTGTTTTGTGTTCAGAGATTATGTGTAAGTAACACTGAATTACTCTTTGCAGCTCATTACCTGTGCAAGTACACACACACAGTCAACTAAAAAAGAAATATTTAATATTCTCTGCTTGACAAAGTCTCAGGATATACCCATTATGGATGAATCTGACTAGCATTAATTATTTGGGCATTATAACATCAATATCCAATTTGCCAATGTTAGGACCCTACTCAGAAGTAAAATAGCCATGATTTATCTCTCTAAATTAAAAAGGTTGAATGGTATTAACTCATATACATAATTCATTTTAATTAAATGAATATTCTTGAATAGCTGCTTAATGGCTATCCAATGCCTCATTAATCTTAAATGTACAACCTGAGATCTTTTGGGAGGTCATGTGATAACTCAAAATTCACAAACATAATGTGGAATGCCCAAATAGAAAGTGTGTGAGACAATCTATTCAGGTGGAGTATATACCAGCCCTGAAATTCATTTTTTTTATATCATCAGCTCAGGCAAATAATAAAGAGATAAAAGACATGGATTCAAAAGAGCTGGATATTCTACCATTGCCACTTTCAAAATTTTGTGTCAAATAACACTGGGATATTCTTGATATTTTAATTTCTCTTCTGAGGAGAGTTTATGAAAGAGTTTAATATATACTAGGCTAACCCAAAGCAAATCAGGTTCCTTTTATGAAATAGGAGTTCCTGTGCACATTCGATTACAACTTTCCATAAACAGAAATTTCAGTCTTTTTTTTTGCTTCTTTGTTTTCTGAGCCATCAGAATCTAAAAAGTCCCCTGACATACAGGGATTCAGTAAAAATTTCATGAGTGACGAATGATATTTGAATACCTTAGAGTGCACTGTGGCAGCCTAAGAATCAGATATGTCAGTGTTGACCTACTTGATTTTGGCATCCTTTTTTACACCCTTTGATACATTAGTGTTCAAACGGAGGTAATTTGAGCAACATTCCCCCAGTCCACAGTTATGTCTTCCACCACAATCTCTGGTAGAATCCACACCAATCCTGGGACATCAAACAGACGAATATGATGGAGAAGTGCACAAACCTAAGGAAGAACAAACGTGGCCCTCCAAAATAAAACAACAGAATTCTTATTCTATGAACTCTCAAACATAGATGAATTAATCATTGAATGTCTAAGATATACATCTTACATATTCCTTTCTTTAATTTTTTTTACAGTGCCTGTAAGATATATAAACACAATCTACAGTCTCTCATTATTTTGGCAGTTTCTTTTTATATCCTAGCTCCTTTACAAAGAAGATACTTCTGAAAGAAGCAAAGTAAGTCTCTGGAAGTTTCTTGGTCCATAAGTTAATATGAGGGAAAGAAGAAAAGTGAACTAGGATGCACAAATACACACATTTCCAGAAGGCTACAGAGGATCCGAACACAGCCAGTCACAAACACATTGCTTTTTACTAACCATAAAACCACTTTCTTGTAAAGTTTGAGAATTGCATGGGGCACTCTGCTTTTTTGAAGCACTTTTACCTCATTAATTAGGCAATGCTTACAGCAACTTAGTGAGCAGAATCAGAAGCATGATCCCCAATTTATAGATAATGAAATTGTGACACCATGAAGTAGGAGTAATTTGTTCAAGGTCATTTGAATAGTAAATTGCAAAGATAGGATAAAAAATTGTAGTCTCTAAATATGTACACTGCTATGACTGTGAATAAAACAGAGAAGAGGGCTGTGGCGGGGAAGGGACAGAACTGAATGGGGGAGTAGAGATTGATATAGAAAACCGGCAATATGTCACTGATCTTTTGAGTCCTGAGAATTCTACAGAGGAAGTTACACTGAAAATAGAATCTCATAGCTAATCACACACAAAGAATACGGTAAGACTAAGAGGAATGTTTTCCTAAATGAAATGACTCAAAGAAAATTCTTTTAAGCAAACTATCTTTCAGTTTACTTAAATACAATACAAATAACCCTGCTTTGTAAATTAGAAGGTCTAGGCAAAAAAAGATTAATTAACTTGTTCAAAGTCATGTAGCTGAAACTTGAATCCTGGCAGTTTATTTGGAGAAATGGTATTGTTATGATTATATTCCTCTGCCTCTAAATGACTAAGTTATTCTCTTTTCTCATCATCTTGGATTAGGAATTTGATTGAATTGGGCAATTTTAGGGGTTAAATGCTAGGAGTTGAAGGTTGACCATCCTGAGTGTCAATGCTAGGCCTGAAATGTATTATTTTTTTAAGATTTTATTTATTTATCTTAGAGAGAGACAGAGAGCATAAGCAGGGTTTGGGGGAAGAGGAGAGACAGAGGAAGAGGGAAAGAGAGAATTCAAGTAGACTCCATGCTGAGCATGGAGACTGACTCAGGGTTGGATCCCAGGACTCTGAGATCATGACCTAAGCTGAAATCAAGAGTCAGACCCTCAACTGACTGAGCCACCCAGGCTCCCCGTGAAATGTATTTTTGTCTGTGTGATTTTGACACACAGTTTTCTCCTTTGTTGAGTTGGGATAATAAATAGTAGTATATAAAGATAAGAAGAATTAAATGAAAGAATAAATACAAAAAAATTTCGCGAAATGCCTGACATTTAGTAAGGAGAAATTTGATGATAAAATATTATTATCCACTAAATTAACCAGTTGTTTTAGTATCAGAAAGTTTCAACCATGTAGAGAAAGAACAGGTACAATAGGCAAAATTCATACAAGTACTTTTGTTATAGCTACAGCCACTTGGTTAGGTGTCCTTAGTCAGGGCTCTATACTGCTCAGAGAGTTTAAAAGGGCATTTTAAAGTGTTTGTATAAAAAAATGGTTCATCTAAAAATTATCAGATTACTAAGATCCAAGGACAAAAAATATCTCGATATAGCTCTAAAATGCAATAAAGATATTTTCGAAGTACATTCATTGAGGTTAGAACCATTGAATTGAACAAAAAAATTAACGCTTCAAGAGGCATCCTCAATGAATTAAGATTAATTAGGAATTAAAATAGGATGAATCAGAGTCTTTAGACAAAGTAAAACTTTGGTTAAGGGTTTTACTCTTTAAGAAAAAAATAGAAAGTTAATTTTTTAATATATGGAAGTATATTTTATATATACAATCAAATAAACATATGTTGAGTGTTTGGTTTGATGAATTTTGACAATTGCATAGAGCTGTGTAATCACCAAACTAGATCAAGATAAAGAATGCTTCCATCTCTCCAGGCAGTTCCCTTAGCACCCCTTTCAATCTCCACCCTCAACTTTTATTTCACCTTGCAGACACAATCACATTCTGAATTGTCTTACACCTCATACAGCGGTATGTCATGCTTCTCTAATTCTCCATAATAGGTTTTGAGAATTCACTAATTTTCTTACATTTTCAGTGTTTTTATATTTTTTTGTTGTTGCTATTGTTATTGTGAGGTATTATCACACTGTATAAAATATATCTTGATTCACTTGTTGCTGGAAAATTTTCCATTTTCAGGTTTTGGCTATTACAATTAAGCTACTGGGAACATCCTTGAACAAGTCTTACATACATTTATTTTCATTTCTCTTGAGTACCTAAGAGTAAATTGATGATTGTATGTCTAACTATGAAAATGAAATGGAGAGTCTCCAAATTTATATAATTATACATGTAAATAGCAAAACATCATGGTTCTAGAAAAAGGACTATTTACATTTTCTATATCTTCTTGTGCACTTCTGATAATAGTACTTTTCAAGGAGGCTGTCCATTCCATCTAAGTTGTCAAATTTCTCAGCATTGATTTATCCACAATACCTACTTTGATGTCTGTAGAATGTTTGGTAATATTCTCTTTAAATCCTGCTACTGGGAATTTGTGGTTCTCTTTCTCTTTCACCTCCTTTTTTCAGTACAGATTATTGATCAGTCTTCTTCACTGTTGATCAATTTTCTTAATTTTTTTAAGAAACCAACTTTTGACATTGATTATTTTCCACCACTATTTTATGTGTTTTGTTGTTATTTAATTTTCTTCCTTTTCTTTTCTTTTTCCCTTTCTTTTCTTTTTTTCTTTCTTTCTGCAATCATTTTGGGATGGCCATTTCTTTTAACTTCTTAAAGTAGAAATTTTAAATATTGATTTAGACCTTTTTCTTTTCAAATACATCCATAACTAATATATTTCTAGCTGTATATAATTTTTCTATGTAATTGTATTATGGTTGACTGTCAAAAATGAGATTAACTCTCCACCCAAAATTGGTTCAGATGTTGAAACTGATGACATCACAAACACCAAAAGACTTTCAAAAGGTTTATTATGCACATAGTGGGACTTTCTGGGGAAAGTATGACAGGTTTAAGTCAGTATAGGTGGCTTCAGTGCAGCAGAAGGAGTGGGTTTGATTTTTATTATGACTAAAAGGTAAGCCTTGCAAGATTTCATGCATGTGCAGAAATGTTTGAGTTCAGAAGGTCTGAACATCTTGACAAGCATCTGGGGAAAATGCCTGCCCAGAGTTGGGACAGTGTAGGCTTGTAAATTGTCAGGAATCAAACACTGAAAACAGTCTTTTTCTTTACTATGTCAGTGTCTATCTCCATCCACTAATTTTATGTTGTATTTCACTATCATCCACTTAAAAATATTTTCTAATTTCCCATGTGATTTCTTCTTTGACCTGAGTTAGTTAACGATGAGTATCTTAATTTCCAAATATTTGGGGATTTTCTTGATATCTTATTCTTGATGATTTCTAATTTAATTTAATTAGGAATTTAACTTAATACCATTGTAGTCAGAAAACAAAGCTTTATATGTTTCAATTCTTTGAAATTTATTGAGATGTGTTTCATGGCCCAACATATGATATGTATGACTTGAAAAGAATATGCATTCTTATGCTGATAAGTGTTATCTTCTATAAACATCAACTAGGTCCAGGATGTTGACATTGTTTCTCAAATATTCTCTCTCCTAAACCATAGTTGTTTCATTATTCTCTCAGTTACTGAGGAGAACATGTTAAAACTTCCAATATGATTATGAATATGTGTGTTTCTTTTTACTTCGTGAATTTGAATCGCTATTTTAGTTATATGTACTTTTAGAATTAATATATCTTTCCAGTTAATTGACTTTTTTATCACTATGAAATATTTATCTCTGGTGATACTGTATTTTATCTTTTATATTGAATTTGTATCTCTGTTTCTAAATTGGTCTTGTTTTCTGCAGTTTGAATAGGGTTTGCCTGTGTGTATCCACATATTTGTTTTCTCAGGTTTTGCTGGGGGTGTGGAGAGGGTGGGAATATTTATTTTGCTTTCAGTTTCCTGAATCTCTGGTTTGGTATCTGTTGCTAATTTTAGAAAAAAATATTTGTCATTGTTACTTCAAATATATATTTTTTTCTGCTGTGTTTTTTCTTTCTTCTCTTTCTGTATTAAAATCTTGTATATGATACACCTTTTGATATTTTTCACCATTCTTGGATGTTTGTTTATTTATTTACTTTGCATTTCAACTTGGCATATTTCCCTTATCCTATCTTCTAACATACTTATTTTTTCTGTGGTCATGTCATTTCCTAATGGGTCCACCAACATGGACTTTATTTCTGTTACTGTGTTTTTTATTTCTACACATTTCCTCTTGACTCTTTCTGAGAGTTTCCATCTCTCTGCTTACATTGCTCATCTGATCTTGGCTATTACATGCTTGAGCCATTAGAGGGCTTACCATATTAATCATAGTTATTTTAAATCCCCTGTCTGATATTTCCAACATCTCTTTCTTATCTGAGTGTGGTTCTGATGATGTTTCATTTCTTCAAAATGTATTTTTTTTTAAAGATTTTATTTATTTATTTGACAGAGAGAGATCACAAGCAGGCAGAGAGGCAGGTAGAGAGAGAGGAGGAAGCAGGCTCCCTGCTGAGCAGAGAGCCCGATGCGGGGCTCGATCCCAGGACCCTGAGATCATGACCTGAGCCGAAGGCAGCGGCTTAACCCACTGAGCCACCCAGGCGCCCCTCAAAATGTATTTTTACTTGCCTTTTGGCATGATTTTAAGTTTTTGTTGAAAGCCAGATATGTTGATTAGGTAACAGGAATTTAGTGTGAGGATTTCTGTTCACCTGATAGGAGTTAAGCTATGTTTAATATTTGCTATAGCTCTAGAAACCAAGGACTTCTAATTATTATATTCTGTTGTAAATTCTATATAACTGTTCTCTCTGATATTCCCTGTGTATTCCTGCTCAGAGAAAGTCTGTCTTGTAGTTCTTCAGCAACGATGCACTATCATTATACTGGTGCTGGCTGGTGTAGTTGGAATTGGGGAATAATCTGAGTAATCTACTCTTTCAATGGTCCTGTTTCTCAGGGGCAAGACCTTCATAAGCATTCCTCAAGTGCCATAGCTTTGGCTTTTTTCCACTCTACCCTTGTCTAAAGGGTTTCCAGTCTATTTCCTGAAAGCCCTGTATAAAAAAGAATCCTCTTAAAGTTTCAGATTTGTGCTCTGGCCAAATACTTTCCCAGGGGAGATCAGGCCTTTGTCATGGAAAAGACTCTTAAGTGTATTTCACAAAGGCTACTCTTGCCTTTTGCTGTCAGAGCCACCAGGGGAATCCCTTGTGAAAACCTGGTGGGGTTTCTGGAGTGAAAGTCCAAGAAAGTGTGTCTTGTCCCATCCATGACTCAGCTCCCCGGAGTTTCTCACTCTCCAGCTAGCTAACTGTTCGTACCCGTTTGTTGGCTCCAATGGCTTCTGCCTCAGGTAAGTAGATTTCAGGTCTGTCTCCCTAAAGTACATCCATGTCTCCAGATTTAAGGGTGGAAGTTTACTATGCAATCTCAGATTTCTTATGGGTCCAAGAAAACTCATTGATTTTCAGGTTTTTTTCTGGTTATCTGGATGGAAGTAATTCTTTGCCTGTCAAAACTGAAACCAGAAGGTCTATAGTATTTCTTATGTGCAGTGTATAGTTGCCTTTCTTCTTACTAGCCTGACAATCTCTGCCTTTAGCTGGAAAGTTTAGTCCATTTATATTTAACATCATTATTAATATGCATATATTTAACTCTACTATCTTAACAGTTATTTCATATTTGATTCATCTGTCCTCTGTTTCTGTTTCCTATTTTTTTTTTTTATTTCTTGTCAGTGAGCTAAACATTTTCTAAATATTTCATTTTATCTTCTCTGTTGGTGGAGTTGTGTTATTACCAATATTTTATTGTTTTATATTTTAGTGGTTATTATAAAGCTTACAATATTTGTCTATAACATGACAATGTAGCTTTAAATAATATTATGTTACTTCATGGCAAATGTATAAAACATACAATGATTCATTCCATTTACCTTTCACTTCTTTTTGTTCCTGTCATATTTTATACTTCTTCAAATGCTATAAGTCTTACAGTGTGTTGTCATTATTTTTTTATTAATGACCAATAATCGTTTAAAGTGCATATACTTATCTAAATGTGCTTTCAGACTTCCATAGTTCCTGCCTTAAATTTGGTTAAGGCACAGAATATCTCTAGGATTTCCTTCCAGTTTTCTTTTCTTTTCTTTTTTTTTAAGATTTTATTTATTTATTCATGAGAGACAGAGAGGTAGAGAAGCAAGGTGGAAGGAAAAGAAGGCTCCCTGTGAGCAGAAAGTCCAATGCAGGACTTTAATCCCAGGACCCTGGGATCATGACCTGAGATGAAGGCAGATGCTTAACCATCTGAGCCACCCAGGTACCCTCCTTTCAGCTTTCTTATCCTGACTCTGTTATTCAGTCTGATGTTGCTTTGTCTTTTTTTTTTTTTTAATATTTTATTTATTTATTTGAGAGAGAGCGAGCAGAATGAGAGATAGCACATGGGTGAGGGGAGAAAGGGCAGAGGTAGAGAGAGAAGCAGACTTCCTGCTTGAGCAGGGGAACCCAATGAGAGGCTTGATCCCAAGACCCACCCAGGTGCCCCAGGTGTTTCTTTGTCTTAGTGGAGGGCTCCACACTGTTATTTTACCTTGAATTCAGTCTTTGCTCTACTATTCTGGATCCATGAAAAGAGCTGGCAGGTGAATACAACTTTTTGTGTGATTGGGGCTCTTTGGGATTCTAAATTATTATGTCAGCCTCCATGTGGCCATAAAAAGCTTGCTTTGAATTTATCCCAGTATCTTCTTTCCTCAATCCATGGAAGAATCTTCTTTTTCCTCCTGTTTCACCAGTGATGAAAATAGTGATGATATTGTCTCTTACACTAAGGACATTTTGGTTGCTCTGGATTCTTTACTCTGAATTTATTTTAAGATATTACTTGGTAACTTGTTCAGTTTATTTTCATTTTTATGGTTGGATCAACATTATTACATTTTAAACCCTAACTGGAAGTTAAAGCCTTCTTATTGTTTAAAACATCTTTCTCCTCTGTGGCCAGTGCCATCACATTTGTAGAATACCTATTTAATATGCAAATAAAACATTTCTACATCTACTCTTATCTTTATACACATTTATGTAGTATAATTCTGTTTAGGGTATGGATGAAGAACCAGTGCTATAGGAAGACCTTACCAATTTAATTCAAAACTCCTTCTGGGGTACTATGCAGGGTTCATCACAGGTCATGCAAGTTATTCAGCTTGACTAGTGAAGCATACCACTTTTTTCACTGTGTCAATCATAGGTCCTAAGGCTTCTGGTGTCATCAGCCTCAAGGAGAATTATATGAACACTGGACTGTGAGCAATGAGAGAGAAGTGAAAGCATGAGTTTCTGCAGAGATGTGAACTAGCTCCTTCTGTGGTGTCCACTACACAGGAAGAGGTATGGAAAATGACAGCCCCTAATAATGAACAGTTTCTGGTCTTAAAAATGCACAGTGTGACTATGGCCTCTCAACCCAGTAATTGAACTACTCATTGGATAATTACCTTTCATATTATGCTGCTTTCATATCCCTTCTCCTCAAGTGCCTCTCTTTCCTAAAACTTAGGAGCTCTCTCTAGCCCCCAAGCCACACAAAACAATGTGTGAGAATATATATTTTTGAGGGGGGGGGTTCTTATATCTTTCTAAAATGTACTTTATTTTTAGAAATTTTAGAGTTACATAAAAATTGTAAATAAGTAAGTGTCTCCATATACCCTAAACCCTACTATTAACATCTTATGTTATTATGATATTTATTAGAATGAGAAACATATAATTAAATCCACGCTGTATTCAGATTTCCTCAGTTTTTTTATTTTATTTTTATTTTTTTTTTAGATTTCCTCAGTTTTTACCTAATGTAAAAATTCTGTTCCAGGATCTCCATCTTAGGATACCACATTTTGTTCATTTGTCTTGTCTCTTTAAAGTTTCTATTGGCTATGACAATTTCTCAGACTTTCCTAATTTTTGATAACTTTGGCGGTTTTGAGGACCATTGGTCAGGTATATTTTTGAATATCTTTATTGGAATTTGTTCAGTTTTTCTCCATGATGAGACTGGGATTATAGGTTTGGAGGAGGAAGGCCACAATGTTAAAGTGATCTTATTTCATCATACCAAGGACGCATATTATCAACTTGATTTGTCATGACTGTTGTTGACTTGTATTACCTGGATGAGGTAGTGTTTTTCAGGTTTCTCTTCTATAAAGTTTTCTTCCTTTTTCTCCTTTATATTTGTACTCTTTAGAGGGAAGTTATTATGTGCCACCAACATTCAAGGTTTTGAGAATTATGCTTTTCTTCTTGAGATTTGTCCCTTGTCCCTCATTTGTTTATTTACTCAATCATTTTTTAATATCTGGAGATATTTATCAAAACTTTGTTTAATAGCTGGAGATATTTATTAAAATTTTAGGTTATAATCGAATACTATTTTATATATTTTGTTGCTCAAATTGTTCCAAATTTGGTTATTTAAAGTTTTTCACTTGGTTTCTCTGTTCCTTTGACTTATGTCCATCATTATAGTTTTTAATATTGTTTATATTTTTTAATACTTCCTTACTTTCTGGCACTGAAAGATGCTCAAACCTCACATTGTATATTTCCTGCCCTGTTCCTAATCAGCAATTTTTGCCAAGGATCCCTGGTTACTTTTAATGAAGAATGGTATTAAAAACCTGTAAACCAAAATCTAGGTAGATTGTTCATTGCCAGTGGTGTGTTTTATCTACTAGGTTCTCTCAGCTGACAGAGCAAGGAATATATAAGTATGTACTATAGATATATTTTTTTATATTTTATATGCAAATGTTGCTTTATTAAGCTAAGCGTAAGTTCATATTAATGTCTCCAACTGTAGTCTGCTAACATATGAATCATTCTTGCTTGTCCTTTTTCTTATCTATAAATTTCCATTCTAACAGTGAGAAAACTGGGTCCCACCATCCACTACACTATAACTGCTCAACTCTAGTACACCATGTATAACAGTATTAGAATTGTTAAGCCATACCTGTACATATATACTATATGGTATGTCATAAAAAAACTCAATGCATTTTAAAATATTGAAAAATACAAAGGTTTGTTCTCTGACTACAATGCTATGAAACAGAAATCAATATGATAACGAGAAAAATCTCAACATATTTGGAAATCAAGCAACTCTGAATTACTCATAAGTCAAAGGAAAAATCACACAGGAAAGTAGAAAATATTTTTAACTGAAGCATAGTGCAAACATAAGAAAAAGAAAGAAAGAAAGAAAGAAAGAAAGAAAGAAAGAGGAAAGAGGGGTGTCTGGGTGGCTCAATCAGTTAAGCATCTGCCTTCAACTCAGGTCATGACTCTGGGTCCTGTGTTTGAGCCCTACATCAGACTAATCACCCTAAGAGGAGTATGCTTCTCTCTCTCCCCCTCTATTCTTCCCCTACCCAAGGTCATGGTCTCTTTCTTCTCTCCAAGAAGTCAATAAAATCTTAAAAAAAAAAATAAAAGGATAGAAAGAAAGAAGGGCAGGAGGGTAGGAGGGAGGGAGGGAAGGAAGGAAGGAAAGAAGGAAGAAAGGGAGGAAGGAAGACAGAAAAACTCCCATGCTTTCGGATTGGCTTTGTGTTGGGGATGCTCTTTCAGCACTAACTCTAGCAGGCTATTTACTCTGCCTTAGCCTTCACTTCTTCCTGCTCCAAGACTACAGATCAGACCAAGGTGAAAATTTAGTGTCTTTCCAGGTCTTTTCTGAGCATGCATCCTGCCCTGGAAAGCACATGTACTTGGCTTTACAAATAACCCAACCCTTTTGAATGCCCTAATTTCCCAAAGAAATTCTCTCCCCAGCTTCTCCTACCAGGGTTTCAAAACTGCTTTGTTTGCCTCCACTGTATTATTTTGCCAGACATGGCAGCAAGGTGTTTACTTGTTTTAGAATATTTTTGAGGAATGATGAGTGAGTCTTCCATGAGTACATTCTGAGTTAAGAGTAATAAAAACATGTATTTTGTGTCAGTCCTTTGGGCAGCTTTCAAGCATGTCAAAGCAGAGAAATGCAATTCTTTCAAAGCAGGTTCTGTTCTATCTCTCTGGAATGAGGGAATAGTGACCTGCAATGGGGTGCAGGCTGCCATGTCTAAGGCTGCCACTGAACTGGAAAGGAGTGTGGGGTGAGGGCAAGAAAAAAATGTTCCAATGCTTTCTCATAATTTTAAAATTGCCTTGGTCTGGTTTCAGCATTGGCTTGCTTGCTGTAACCATTTGACAATTTTCTATTATTCTGACAATGTTGATTCGTACAGTTTTTGCTTGATTTTTCCATGTTTCTTAGGAGTGATGGGATGATGAAGTTGCCTATTCCATCATTTTTGCTGACACCACTCCCGTATATATTTTTTTAGTAAGATGGCTATTCAAATCTTTTGCCCATTTTTTAAATTGGATTGTTTGTTTTCTTACTCTTGAATGTTAAGAGTTCTTTGTTTATTTTGGACACCAGTCCTTTATCAGATATATATTTTGTAACTATTTTCTTCTGGTATTTAGCTTATCCCTTTATTCTCTAAAGATGTCTTTCACAGAAAAGAAATTTTAATTTTAATGAAGTTGAACTTATAAATTTTTCTTTAATGGTTCATGCTTTTGGCCTTGTATCTAAATATTCATCACCAAACCAAGATTGGTGATTTTTTTTTTCTTATGTTATCTTCTAGGAGTTGTATAACTTTTCATTTTACAATTAGGACTATGGTTCATTTAGAGCTAAGTTTTTGAAAAGTGTGAGGTCTTTGTTCAGTTCTACTTTTTTGCATGTTGATGTCCAGTTGTTTTGGTATTATTTGTTGAAAAGAATATTCTTTCTCATTGAGTTGTCTCTTCGTTTAAGGCCAATTGACTGTATTTTTTTTTTAAATATTTTATTTATTTATTTGACACAGAGAGAGAGAGAGATCACAAGTAGGCAGAGCAGCAGGCAGAGGGGGGGGGGAAAGCAGGCTCCCTGCGGAGCAGAGAGCCCGATGTGGGGCTCGATCCCAGGACCCCGAGACCATGACCTGAGCTGAAGGCAGTGGCTTAACCCACTGAGCCACCCAGGCGCCCCAATTGACTGTATTTTTATGGGTCTATTTCTGGGGGTCTCTATTTTGTTCCATTAATCTGTGCATCTATTCTTTCATCAATAACACAGTCTCTTGGTTATTCTAACTTTATAGCAAGTCCAAAATTCAGATAATGTGAGTTCTCTAACTTTGATCTTATTATTGTGTTGAATCTTCTAGATCTTTTGCCTCTCCATATCAATTTTACAACTAGTTTTTTTTTTTTCAAATCTATAAATAATTTTCCTAAAGTCTTACTGGGATTGTGTTAATCTATGATTCAAGATACAAAGATCTGATATCTTAATAATATTGAGTCTTCCAAACCATGAATATGAAATGTCTATATTTATTTAAAATTTTTATTTCATCAGGATTTTATAGTTTTCCATATATAAATTCTATACATATTTTATTATATTTCATTTTGTGTTGTGATACTGTAAGTAATGTTTTATTTAAATCTCAAATTCCAAATGCTCATTGCTGGTATATAGGAAAACAATTGAATTTATATATTAAACTTGTATCCTGTGACCATGGTATACTCACTTATTATTTCTGGGAGTCTTTTGTTGATTTTTAAAATTTTCTTCATGAACAATCAAGTTTTATGCTAATAAGAAGTTTTTTTTTCCTTCCTCTGTATAGCTGTCATATCTTTTTGTTATCTTATTGCACTAGTTCCCAGTATGAAATTGAATAGGAGTGGTGAGAAATTATATATTTACATTTTTCGTGTTCTTAGGGGAAAAACATCTAGATTCTCACACTCGTGATAAATATGACATTAGTTGTAGAGTTTCTGTAGATGTTCTGTATAAAGTTCAGAAAGTTCTCTTTTATTCTTATTTAGCTGTAAACTTTTACGATGGATGGTATCCTACATCAATTGATATGATCAGTCTAGCTAAAAGCTTATCAATTTTTTTATTTCATTGTCTTTCCTATTTGTATTTCAATTTGAGATATTTCTAGTGGCCTATGTTAATGCTTACTGATCTTTTACTTGGTCATGTCCAGTCTGCAGATGAGCCTATCAAAGGAATTCTTCATTTCTGTTACTGGGTTTTTAGATTGATAGAATTTCCTTTTGTTTTTTTCATAGAATTTTCAACTATCTCTCTTTATTACAAATTCATTCCTGCATACTGTCTACTTTTTTCAGTAGAGACTTTAACCTGTTCATCATGATTATTTACATACTCTGTCTGATAATCCCAAACCTGTATTATATCTGAGTCTGGTTCATATGTTGCCTTAGCTTTTCAGAGTGTGTTTTGTCTTGAGTTTTAACATGCCTTGAAATTTTTGTGTTGAAAACTGGATATGATTTATTGGGTAATATGAACCTACATAAATAGGTCTTCAGTGTGAGTTTATATGTTAATCTGGCTAGAACTGGTACTGTGTTTAATATTTCTATATTTCTGTATTTCTTTGGATGCCAAGGACTTCAAATCCTCTTTTCTTTCTTTTTCTTCCTTCTTTCTTTTAGTTTTTAATTCTTTTTTTCCTTCTCTTTTTTCTTCTTTCTTTCCTCCTTCTTTCCCTCTCCCCTCCCTCCCTCACTTCCTTTCTTTTTTCTTTCCATCCATCCATCCATCCATCCATCCTTCCTTCCTGCATTCCTTCTTTCCTCTTTCTTTCTCTTTTCTTTTCTTTCCTTTCTCTCCTGTTGTCTTTTGACTTCCTTAAGAATTGCTCCTTACATAAACTTTCTATCTTTTAGTTCATTCAGCTATTATTCAATGTTAATATATTGGAGTCCTCTTGGTATGATGATAAGGTGTGAGGGAGGGTGAGTGTTATATACTCTTCTGTTTATATATATATATACAGTGTTTTTTAGTGGGCCTGTATTCTGGGCTGTGACCTTCACAAGTGATTCTTAGCTTTTATTTTCTTCTCTTTTTAGGTGAGACTAGAAGGCTAGAGAGAAATAGATTCTAGAAAATGACCTTTCTCCAGGTGAAAAAGGCTTGGGTAAAGTCTTTTCCTTGGAAAGTAGGCTTTTGTATGGAGAGTACTCTGGCCGTATTTCACAATGATTACTCTCCCCCCCACCACTGCCCCCTTTCCCAAAGCCATGAAGGATCTCTCTTGGCTCTTCTCCTTGAGAACACAATGTTTCTTCAGGTAAACCTGTGGAACTGTGTGGATTGTCCCTAAAATATCCTTCAGGTGTTCTCATTCTCATGCTAATTCATAATCAGCCAGCAGAAATTCATCGAAATTACCCTGTATGTGTTCCCAGAAGTATATGTTTTCAGTTGCTTCTGATTAGGGAAGCAGATCTAGCTGTAACTCAGTATTTGCCTATTGCTCCAGATTTTGGAGTGGCTATTTGCCCTGTGACCTCAGTTTTCTCCTACGTTCAAGAGAAGCAGTTGATTTTCAGTTTGTTCAACTTTTTTTCTGTTTGTAAGGATGGGAGTGATTACTTCAAGCTCTTCAAAAGCTTGAGTTAAAATTGGAAGTTAGTATATGTGTTTTTGAGGGATAAGGATAGGACATGCTTTTTGTAGTTTTTTGTTTTTTTTTCTGCTATGGAGTGAGGCTTTAAACAGTCTACATCAGGGAAAGGGTAAAAGGATTAGAAATAGTGGTCTACATGGCCCAGGGTCTGGAGCAAGCCTCCTATTATTTCAATAGGGATTCATACTTACTAGCTTTCTTTCAATAGTTCGGCAATCTACATTGAATTTATACATCTTCTAATTGCACTACTGAAAAAATTTCTCAGTAAATATCATAAACCCAGAATTAAGTCAACAATAATCAGAAAGTATACAGTTTTTGTTAACTTTCTTGGTTTAAACACATAACTTACATTTCTAAATCATCTACCTCTCAAAGACAAACAGCCTACAGTATGTTTTCCTTATACTCATTTTAATTTCATGACTATGAGTGCCAAAACATAGAATAAAGATTTTATTACTGAAAGTGGTATATCAGTGAACATAAAGGGAAATGAGTAAATGGGTTTATTCTAAATTTGGCCTAGTTCTCCCTTGCCCTAAAGCGGTCCTTGTTCCAACAACATTACATACTATAAAGGGACCCATAAGAATAGAAGGCTTGCACTTTCTTCATAGCCCATCATGTCATGTTGGGATCCTTCATTTTTCACAAAAGCAAAAGCTGTTTGGGGATTTCTATGGTAATGTTATAAAGATACTCAAAATCTGAATATGTATTTAAGTGCTGTGTGGGTGTTCTCCAGGATAGCAGTAGAGTAATGCTCTGCCTATATTCAAATCTTCTCTAGCAATGGCAACGTGTGGAGAGGGGAAGAATGTGTGTGTGGGTGGCTGTGCATGTGGGGTCAAGTTCCCAAAGAAAGAAGCTCATAAGTTAGAAACTGAGTAAAATGACATATAAACATATAGGCAAACAAAGAGTTATACCTAATAAATTTATGCTTAATTTAAGGTTTTACATTGAAAATAAAAATTTATTTGTTTGCAGAACCTGAAGACTGGTGTGAATCAAATTTGAAAAACGTGTTCATATAATTTTTCACTTTAGTTTTTAGGAAACAAAACTTTAAAAAAAATTTTAACCCTCTTTAAAGGCATATCCTAAAGAGAAATTAAAATATATGAAATATATATGTGTATATAAATATATATGTGTATATATGTGTATATGCACTATACATATATATAGTGCATGCACAAATTGATTATATACATACTTTGGTACATATGAATTTAATGATTGGATAATTGAAATTTCCATTCTCATCTTGCTGGTTGTTAGTACACAGGTGAACCTAAATATAATCAAGGTAAAGCACTTCTGATTTTCAAAGAGTGGGAGGGAGTATTAAACATTATTAGATGAGTTTTACTAGCTTAGATGGGCAACGTTTTGAACAGTGGAAAAGCCTGTGTCATAGGAGAGACTTATCAAATTATATTTTGATATTCATTTGATCTATGAGTATCAACTGAAATAAAAAATTATTTTAAATATAAAATGAGAAGAAATGGGTAAAGACATTGCAGAATACATAAAAGGTTAGAGGCTTCTAAAAAGGCAAATTATGCATATGACATAATCTGATAAGGCTCTCTATATAACCAATATATATAAAAAACATTTACATTCAACACCAGAAGAACCTCAAACAATCCAGTGAAAAAATGGGCAGAGGACCTGAACAGATATTTTCCCAAGGAAGAC
This sequence comes from Lutra lutra, assembly GCF_902655055.1. NCBI lineage: Eukaryota > Metazoa > Chordata > Mammalia > Carnivora > Mustelidae > Lutra > Lutra lutra. The sequence goes on from NC_062285.1 coordinate 99,809,219, forward strand.
ATACAGATGACCAATAGACACATGAAAGGATGCTCAATATCACTTCTCATCAGGGAAAAGCAAATCAAAACCACAGTGAGATATCACCTCACATCAGTCAGAATAACTAGTATCAAAGATAAGAAAAAAGCTAGTGTTTGCAAGGATGTGGAAAAAAGGGAACCCTTTTGCAATGTTGGTGGGAACGTAAATTTGTGCAGCCACTGTGGAAAGCATTATGGAGGTTTCTCAAAAAATTAAAAACAGACTATCATAAGATCTAGTAATTCTGGGGCGGCTGGGTGGCTCAGTGGGTTAAAGCCTCTGCCTTCAGCTCAGATCATGATCCCAGGGTTGTGGGATCGAGCCCCATATCGGGCTCTCTGCTCAGCAGGGAGTCTGCCTCCTCCTCTCTCTCTGCCTGCTTCTCTGCCTACTTGTGATCTCTGTCTGTCAAATAAATAAATAAAATCTTAAAAAAAAAATCCTGTAATTCCACTCCTGGGTATTTACCCCCCAGAAATGAAAATACTAATTTAAAAAGATACATGCTTCTGTATATTTATTGCAGCATTATTTACAATAGCCAAGATACAGAAGCAACTTAAGTGTCCATTGAGAGATGAATAAAGAAGATATATATATATATATATATAAATGTATATACATATATATATAGTAATATTGTATATACAATGTATACATTGTGTATGTATATGTATACACACACACACACACAGAGTGGGCTATTACTCAGCTCTAAAAAAATGATGAAATCTTACCATTTGCAGCAATGTAGATGGACCTAGACGGTATTATGCTAAGTGAAATAAGTCAGTCACACAGAAATACCATATGATTTCACTTATATATAGACTCTAAAACACAATACATGTGAACACTCTCTTAAATATAGAGAACAAACTGTCAGTTACCAGAGGAGAGGTGAGTGGCATATGTGGTAAAATAGGGATCAAGAGGTACAAACTTCCAGTTTTAGAATAAATAAGTCATGGAGATGAAAAGTTACAGCATAGGAAATATAGTAAATAATATTGTAATAATATTGTGTGGTGACAAATGGTGATTATAGTAGTGGTAGTGATTGTTGAGAAATGTACAGAATTGTTGAATCACTAAGATATGCTCCTGAAGCTACCATAACATTGTATGTCAATTATACTTCAAAGATAAAGATACACAAATACATAAATATAAAAAAATCAAATTAATTTCAGCATGAAGGCAAAGGTGGCAGCTTTTTAAAAGTACTGATAGTTAAAGAGTACATAAAATAAAAATAGGAATCAAAGATAACTTCAAAAATATTTTTAATATCCTAAGTATGTGAAAGGATCCTAGAAAGTAGGAGATAATTTTGATAATTCAGTATATGTTCTTGAGAATTTTAAATATGACATAAGTTGAAGGAGAGTCTTCCTTTCCTATCTTGGGTTATTAACCCTAGATCATCTTAACATATTTTTGTTGGAGAAATACATTTAAACAAAGTTTTGCCTACACGCCATATATTTTAGTCTGGGATTTTGTTTTGTTTTGTTTTGGATTTTTTGTTTGTTTGTTTGTTTTATAGCTTATTAAGCATGGCCTCAATTGTTAAGTTTTCCCACTTCCATTTTTGTCTCTTTGAGCCTGATCTTACTAGTAAAATACAACATGCTTTAATGCAGTATATTAATACAGAGCTTCTGAAATACAGAGTTGCTCAAAAAAACTAAGAGCAGCTTGCTCAAATCAAAACAAAATGTCAAAGGAATCTATCTTGTAACATTCAAAGCTATTTCTCCATTTCGAGGAGTCAAAATGGCGGAGAAGTAGCAGGCTGAGACTACTTCAGGTAGTAGGAGATCAGCTAGATAGCTTATCTAAGGATTGCAAACACCTACAAATCCAACGGGAGATTGAAGAGAAGAAGAACAGCAATTCTAGACACAGAAAATCAACCACTTTCTGAAAGGTAGGACTGGTGGAGAAGTGAATCCAAAGTGACAGGAAGATAGACTGTGGGGGGAGGGGCCGGCTCCTGGCAAGCGGCAGAGCAACGCAGCACAAAATCGGGACTTTTAAAAGTCTGTTCCGCTGAGGGACATCGCTCCAGAGGCTAAACGGGGGTGAAGCCCACGGCGGGGTCAGTGTGGCCTCAGGTCCCACAGGGTCACAGAAGGATCGGGAGTGTCTGAGTGTCACAGAGCTTGCAGGTATTAGAACGGGGAAGCCGGCTACAGAGACAGAGCCGAAGAGTGAGCTCTCAGCTCAGGGTTACCTTGAACCGGTCGCAGGCTCGGTGAGCTCGGAGCGCGGCCAGAGGCCAGGGAGACGGGAGTAATTGGGCGCTATTCTCTGGGGGCGTACTGAGGAGTGGGGCCCCAAGCTCTTGGCTCCTCCGGGCCGGAGACTGGGAGGCTGCCATTTTCATTCCTGTCTTCCGGAACTCTACGGAAAGCGCTCAGGGAACAAAAGCTCCCGAAAGCAAACCCGAGCTGATTACTCAGCCCGGCTCCTGGTAAGGGCGGTGCAATTCCCCCTGGGGCAAAGACACTACAGGCCGCTCCCCCAGAAGATCAACAAGAAATCCAGCCAGGACCAAGTTCACCTACCAAGGAGTGCAGGTTCAATACCAAGGAGAGCAACGGAATTCCAGAGGAGAAAGCAAAGCACAGAACTCATGGCTTTCTCCCCATGATTCTTTAGTCTTGAAGTTAATTTAATTTTTATTTCTTTTTCAATTTTTTTTTCTTCTGCTCAATTTTTTTTAACTTTTACCCTTTTCTTTTTAAACGTTTTTAACTAGTTTATCTAATATATATATATATATATATATATATATATATATATTTTCTCTTTCTTTTTTAATATTTTTTCTTTATTTGTTTTCTTTTTTTAATTGTTTTTTTTTTTTTTTTTTCTGAACCTCTTTTTATCCCCTTTCTCCCCCCCTCACGATTTGGGATCTCTTCTGATTTGGTTAAAGTGTATTTTCCTGGGGTCTTTGCCACCCTTTTAGTATTTTACTTGCTCCTTCATATACTCTTATCTGGGCAAAATGACAAGGTGGAAAAATTCACCACAAAAAAAAGAACAAGAGGCAGTACCAAAGGCTAGGGACCTAATCAATACAGACATTGGTAATATGTCAGATCTAGAGTTCAGAATGATGATTCTCAAGGTTCTAGCCGGGCTCGAAAAAGGCATGGAAGATATTAGAGAAACCCTCTCGGGAGATATAAAAGCCCTTTCTGGAGAAATAAAAGAACTAAGATCTAACCAAGTTGAAATCAAAAAAGCTATTAATGAGGTGCAATCAAAATGGAGGCTCTCACTGCTAGGATAAATGAGGCAGAAGAAAGAATTAGCGATATAGAAGACCAAATGACAGAGAATAAAGAAGCTGAGCAAAAGAAGCACAAACAGCTACTGGACTATGAGGGGAGAATTCGAGAGATGAGGGACACCATAAGACGAAACAACATTAGAATAATTGGGATTCCAGAAGAAGAAGAAAGAGAGAGGGGAGCAGAAGGTATATTGGAGAGAATTATTGGAGAGAATTTCCCTAATATGGCAAAGGGAACAAGCATCAAAATCCAGGAGGTGCAGAGACCCCCCCCTCAAAATCAATAAGAATAGGTCCACACCCCGTCACCTAATAGTAAAATTTACAAGTCTTAGTGACAAAGAGAAAATCCTGAAAGCAGCCCGGGAAAAGAAGTCTGTAATATACAATGGTAAAAATATTAGATTGGCGGCAGCAGACTTATCCACAGAGACCTGGCAGGCCAGAAAGAGCTGGCATGATATATTCAGAGCACTAAACGAGAAAAACATGCAGCCAAGAATACTATATCCAGCTAGGCTATCATTGAAAATAGAAGGAGAGATAAAAAGCTTCCAGGACAAACAAAAACTGAAAGAATTTGCAAACACCAAACCAGCTCTACAGGAAATATTGAAAGGGGTCCTCTAAGCAAAGAGAGAATCTAAAAGTAGTAGATCAGAAAGGAACAGAGACAATATACAGTAACAGTTACCTTACAGGCAATACAATGGCACTAAATTCATATCTCTCAATACTTACCCTGAATGTTAATGGGCTAAATGCCCCAATCAAAAGACACAGGGTATCAGAATGGATAAAAAAACAAAACCCATCTATATGTTGCCTACAAGAAACTCATTTTAAACCCGAAGACACCTCCAGATTTAAAGTGAGGTGATGGAAAACAATTTACCATGCTAATGGACATCAGAAGAAAGCAGGAGTGGCAATCCTTATATCAGATCAATTAGATTTTAAGCCAAAGACTATAATAAGAGATGAGGAAGGACACTATATCATACTCAAAGGATCTGTCCAACAAGAAGATCTAACAATTTTAAAGCTATTTCTCCATTTCAGACAAGAGCATATTTTCTCATTTTCTTTTTGTTATAGGAGATCATGACTTCATTTTTCACACAATAATTTTTATTTGTTGAAAGGAGAAATGGGGGTGGCATTGGGAGAGGTGATATTGAGGGCAAATGAGATACTCTAAGTAACATAATGAAGAATTCTATGAAATTTGACCAAATAAAAATCTGTGATTCCACATAGATGGACACTATATATCTTACACCTTAATTTGTCTACCATGCATGAATAGAACACTCTGATCAATTCCACATTACTTTACCTCTTATAACATCAAGGTGTTGATGTCTTACAACATCAAAGGTGTTGATGTCTACTGAAAAAATGCCTATAGAAAGCACAAGAATAATTTTTTTAGCTTGAATATTTTTTTGAAGCTTAAAAGTAGATTAAGACTGGGATATTGAAACCAATGCTGCTGACTAGTTTCAACCTTCTCCAACCTTGCTACACAACCCAAGATTCTTTGAGACAGTGGAGACAATTATTTATAAAATCTTCAAAATGGACTCACATAATTTGTCCTTTCAAAGTGACAAAAAGGAAAAATTACAGATTGATGATACTTAATCTTTTTAACTCTTTAAAACCACCAGAGCTGGTTTACTGACAACAAAAATGTTTGGTGTTACTGTTTTTATAGATTCTTATTTCCTCCCTAAAATGAAATAGTTTATTTTTCTAGGGCTAAAGTGATTAATTTGATTTAAGAAAATTTTATTTGAATTTTGATGATTTGTATTAATATATTTCCTATGATACTAATTTCTAAGTCTAGGATTTGTTCTTACTTGTTTTTTGAACAATGATTTCAGCAGCTGCCATTGATGATTTACATAATTGTTCACTAACAATTTTATTTCTTTTCTTTTTTAAAGATTTTATTTATTTATTTGACAGAGAGATAACAAGTAGGCAGAGAGGAAGGCAGAGAGAGAGGAGGAAGCAGGCTCCCCACTGAGCAGAGAGCCTGGAGGCCCGGATGTCCCGCTAGATCCCAGGACTCTGGGATCATGACCTGAGCCAAAGGCAGAGGCTTTAACCCATTGAGCCACCCAGGTGCCCCAACAATTTTATTTCTAAGCTGTGATAATGGTTTTCTCTTTGAGCTGGGTTCTTTACTGATCATATGACTTAAAGTACAATTACTGGAACATTTTTTAAAAAGGATCAAAGGGTATACTTTCTTCACTATAGTGTCTAAATGTTTTTCTTTAGCAGCTTTAATACTTTTAGCATTTTTATAGTTATTGCATTAGCAAACATTTATAGAGTTTCAGCTTTGTGCAGTCATTTTTTCCCCCTAGAACTTAGTGTTTTGATAAAAATGAATATAACTTAATTCCTGCCTAGAAGGATTTTGGAATTCTGTGGGCAAAACTGAACTATAGTACTATTAGACAGTGAATATTATGAGCATTTGTGTGCAAACCAGATTTCTAAATCTGGACAGTAGCATAAGGGTGGTTTATTTATGTGTTTATTGTTCATATTTTATTTTGAGCCGCTGTTTCAAAATTTTCTAATATTTATGGAAGTTGCAAAGATTGTATTTTGAACATCTGTATATCTTACCTAGGTGCACCAAATATAAAATTTTGCCCATTTTGTTCGCTTTATTTCTTCTCTCTCTCTACCCATCTGCCACTTCTGAAGCATTTAAGAATAAATTGGAGAAAGACAAAATAATTCACATAAATAATTCAGCATTTATCTCCTAGAAACATGATCATTCTCCTTATAACCACAGCACAATTATCATGCTCAGGGAATTTGACATTGATATAAAATGTTATCTAATATACAGTCATATTCAACTATCCCTATTATCTGAATGTTCTTTTTAGCTATTTTTTAATCCAAGATCTAATCAGCAATCACACACTGCATTTCATTGTCACCTCTCTTTAAACCCCTCTGGTCCAGAATAGTACATCAGCCTTTTATTTATCTGTTCAACCCTGGCATTTTTGTAGAGTTCAGGCTAGTTGTTTCGCTGACCCACTCTTACTTTGGATTTGTCTGATTTTGATTCAGGTTAACCATTTTGAAAGAGAATGATATTATTGTGCTCTCAGTGTGTCACATTTGGGAGTATTATGCATAACTAAAATGCTGTGGTGGGTGTGAACTGTTTAGTGGACATGTACATGAGCATCAGGAGGCCAGAGAGTAAGATTGAAGGGTCATGTTTGATTCAAGAGAAAGAATGATGTACATTACTGAGTTATTTGGACCTGTGAGTAATGGATGTAAAGGATATACTATTGGAAGAACAACATTTAAACCAACACTGAAATAGCTAAATGGCTGAAATCCACACAAACCAAAGTGAAAAGTGCATTGTAAATTTTATCATCTGAGTCGGGTTAATGTTTTCTAACTAAACCCATTGAGACAGACTGGACTTTCCTCATCATTGACATCCTAATTCCGGTTTTTTGATAATTACAGATACAAGAGTGAGTCAAGACATTTAACACAAATATTTTCTTCTCCTACCTGCTCCCAACATCTGGAAATTGTAGCAAGTTTTTAGATAGAATGGTTCAAACTCAGAACAAACCTGAAAAAAAAAAAAAGGGCTAAAGGGTGGGTGGGTGGGAATTTTTGTTTTGTATATTTGCTGACCAGAATTTACAAATAATTTGAGAAAATGAAATCCAGTGCTCTAGTAGTGCTCATATTAAAAGCAACATTAATATCAACACAACTAAAAACCAAAGCTAAACCTCTTTGAATGTACAATCCTCTCCACCTAGTCCTGATGCCTTTCACAGTACAACTTCTCAGAACAGTTGTCTGTAACTGCTGTCTTCACTCCATTGCCCTACATTCTCTCCTTGCGCTACACAGTTCTTTATCTATAGCATTTCTCTAAAACTGTTGTACTCAGAATACTCAGCGACCATCATGAAATGATCAATGGTCATTTCTCTGTCTTCATTTTACCTAACCTTTCAGCAAATGATAGTTGAGTATTCCTTCCTACTTGAAATGCATTGTTCTCTTGACTGTTGTGACACAATGTTTTATGGTTTTCCTCTTTCTTTATTCACAACTTTTTCCTATACTCCATTTTTGGCACCTTTCTTTCTGCTTTGAAGTCTGCTACCACTACAGCTCTCCACAACTACAGCTATTATTCTACTCCAAACTACCATCATCTCAGCCTTGGATGCCATGATGGCCTCTTGTGCCAAACATATCCTTTCACTCCCCTAATTAAATCTCTCTGAAGACAATACATGAAATGTAAAATAAATCCAACCTCCATCAAAAGCTTACAAGATCTAGCATCCTTCCACTATATATACCCTGTATATTCATCAGAGTTCTCCAGAGAAACAACAAACAGAAGGTGATGTTGATAGATATAGATAGATGATGGATAAATAGATACACAAATAATAGATAGCAGATTTATTATAGGAGTTGGCTTATGTAGTTACAGAGGCTGAGAAGTCTCACAATCTACCATCTGCAAGCTTAAGAACCAGGAAGGTTGGTGGTATTATTAAGTCACATGCCAAAGGCCTGAGAACCAAGGGAGCTGATAGTGTGAGTCCAGTAATCTGAAGGCCAGAGAAGCAGGGGCTCTTATATCTGAGGGTGAGAAAGGATAGACATACCAGCTCAAGAAAAGAAAGAGTGAATCATCCTTTTTGTTTTATGGGGGGGGGTCCTCATTAGATTGGATGAAGCCTGCTCAAATTGATGAAGGCAGTCTTCACTATCTACTGAACCAAATGTTAATTTCTTCTAGAAACACCTTCATAGACACACCTGAGATAATGTTTTACCAGTTATGTGGGTATCTCTTAGGCCAGTCAAGTTGACACATAAAATTAACCATCATGCTAAGCTTACAACACCAATGACCTTTTTCTCCCCCAACAACTCAAAACTGTTCTAAATCAGAGCCTTCATACAAGCTATTTCTCTGCATCAAATATGATGCTCAGAGCTTCTCAAAGCTATCTCCTTTTTATAATCCAGGTTTACCTCAACTATTATTTTGTCAGAAAGATCTGCACTGACTACTTAATCTAATGTATGTTCCCGGCCCTGTCTCCAATGCTTTATACGTAACACTTCATTATATAATAATGAAATAATTATTATAAATTATTATTTATAATATATAATAACACATTTTATATAACATTATATTTTATATCATATATAATAATATAAATTACTATTATAACAGCAATAAAATTAATAAAATAAGTAATAAAATAAGATTTTTATCCCCATCAGGGCAAGTAAGCAGTTTTCCAAAGTGGTAAGATTAGCCAACAACTGAACTGGGATTCTCTATGAGACAGATTACTCAACACTAACTCTTAACCATCGATAAACTATTGCTCATAATTGCTATCATCCCCTTTTCTTTGTTCATTGTAGCATTTAGACTATCTGAAAAATCTGATGTCTTCCTTATTTATTGTTTACTGCTTATTATTTATTAAATAATCTCCATGACAAATTTAAAAATTTTTTTTCAATACCCTACTGTACCACCTAAAATATTCCTGGAACAAAGAAATTGCTAAGAAGGAGACTCATGAGTGCCTAGATGGCTCAGTGGGTTAAGCTTCTGCCTTTGGCTCAGGTCATGATCTCAGGGTCCTGGGATGGAGCCCCACGTCAGGCTCTCTGCTCAGCAGGGAGCCTGCTTCCCCTCTCTCTCTGCCTGCCTCTCTGCCTGCTTGTGATCTCTCTGCGTCAAAGAAATAAAATCTTTAAAAAGCGGGGGCGCTGGGGCACCTGGGTGGCTCAGTGGGTTAAAAGCCTCTGCCTTCGGCTCAGGTCATGATCCCAGGGTCCTGGGATTGAGCCCCACATCAGGCTCTCTGCTCAGCAGGGAGCCTGCTTCTCTTCCTCTCTCTCTGCTTGCCTCTCTGCGTACCTGTGATCTCTGTCAAATAATTAAATAAAATCTTTAAAAAAAAAAAACACTTCCATTAAAAAAAGGGGGGGCTGATGACTGGATCAGAGAATCCATTGACAGGAAGAAACCCCAAATCAAAACATAAAGAAGATCCCTGATGTCAAGTTTGAAAGTTTCAGGTATGCTGATTGAATGACAAGGACAGGAATCTAGTAGAACCTCTGTGCTTTTGGTTAAAAAAAAAAAAAAAAAAGTATAATCAGAATGTTTAGCTGGGTTGGCTCCACATTATAACTCAACTTCATTTCTGCCACAAGAATCTTTCTCCTACTGTTTTGGGCTGACAATTGGGTTAAGTCATTTTCATCTGAAATAGAAAAATGACTTCTAATAACAGCACCTTTTATTTGTATAGCATTCTCTATCTTAACAGGTTTTTTACATGCAATTTTACTTACTCCTCATAATAACTATCAGAGATAGACTTTATTATCCTCACTTTAGAGATATGAAATGGAGACATGCTAATTAAGTCTCCTGTTAAACTTGTTGGTATGTGGCATATCTGGGACTTGAACTTAGATCATCTGTTGGCAAGTCCTGTATTTTGTTCTTTTTAATTGTAATAGAACTGCTCCTCTCATGAATAATTTCTTCATTGTTTTTACCTAGGATGTCTCTTCATAATATCATTAGTGAAAGCATGTAGTCAGCTTTTAATTTGTTTTTCTATTTCATTAATTTTGCTTCTGTTCCTAATGAATTTTGGCTAACTTTTTGGTTGTAAAGTCTTGTTAAATGAAATTGATCATATAATAGAATAAATACATTAACTTACATGATTAAAGCATCATTTTAGAGAGTAAATTTGATGGAGCAATCCATTTCTTGAATAATGTACTGAGGCATAATATGGGACTGTAAGAAAGCAAAAATTGAATCTTTGTTTAAAAAGATAACATGATGTAGTGGATTGCTTGGCAATAAATTTTCTCAAGATATGCATATTTGGGGAACCAAAAATGAAATATTGAAAGCAGAACACTTGGAAAAGCAGGTATAAGATTATATCTTTTGATACAAAAACTGTGATTAATAGAATGCTATTCAAAGCTAAGGAATTAGACAAAGACTTTTAAACTGGAGCCATACATATTAAAATTTTATGATACAAAGATTTGCTGATTTCCAGTCCCCAGTTTAAATGAAAGACCCTCTTTGCTTGAACAATAGTGATTGCATCAGCAAATTAAATCTGCACCTCTTTCTGCATCTTATCCCAAGGTGACTGTGTCTATACTATGCACCACTTAATTCCATGTTATGGGCATCATGATAATGTAAGAGTAAGTATAGGAGTAAAATACAGAGTTTTAATTCAGGCAAACCTGAGTTAATTTGAAAACCTTTTCTGTCTTTCAAGTCCACTGACTCTGAACCAGTTTCTTAACTTCACTGAGCCTGTTTCCATTCATAAAATGGAGATCATAATACAATTTCAAATGATTCCTGTGAGAATGAATGAAATAATGAAAGTGGCATGTACTGTGCTTGGAATAGTAAGTGTTCTATCAAAGAAAACCAAGTCAGCTCTCCTTCTCACCAACTGCAATATATCACCATAAACTAAAATGGGCTTTCTGGTCAGGAAAGCATTGAATTTAAAAGTTAAAAAAGAGGTTTTCATCTGTCTATTTACCTATCATCTATTGTTCTGTATCTCTGTTACTGTATTTATCATCTCTCTATGTAACTTCTTGTAATCATGGAAACTTCTTTCAAATGAAATTTTAATTAAAATACTAGTATGTAAAAACAGTGTAAATACTCTCTTTCACAACTGGTTTTCTCAGAAACCGCTCCACAGACCTGCATGGCACTGTGGGACACAGTTTGAAAATCACCGAACCAAATAAGCTTTATAGGCCCTGCATCCATCACAAAAGAGCAAACTTTGCAAATTTAGTTTTTCAGATTTCTTCTCGTGGATACTACTGACTCCACAGTATCAACAATGGCTCAAATTTTATTGGCCTAGTCACCCAACATTTTAACAAAGGATCTTGATACTCTCTCCAAATGATTTTTTGTGGACATCCAGGAATAAATTATATCTGATAATTGCATGGGTATTCTATTTTTTAAATAATAAATCATATTACAATATATATAGTTAACAATACTGCATTATATATTTGAAGGTTGTTAAGAGCAGATCTCTAAAGTTCTCATCACAAGAAACAAAACTGCAACTGTGTGGTGATGGTAAACTCATGTGGTAATCATTTTGCAATATATATATATATATATCAAATCATAATGTTGTACAACTTAAGGTTACACAGTGTTATATATCAATTATATCTCAATAAGACTGGAAAAATAATAAAATAAGAAATTTATAGAGTTTCATTCCACATAACACCTTAATGTTTCCTAGCTGCTTTAGACCACTCTGCTTCTGTTTAAGAAACATTTCATGGCTTTTGGTGGGGGAGTTGAAGATAATGCCTAGAACAAAGATATCATTGCTTTGGTAAAATCTGTTTTTAAGTCCTCTGAAGAGAAAGTTAGACTTTGTTGAGAGAGAAAAGACTTTTCTTAAAGTTAGGTTTTTCTCAAAGTTAGGTTTGGTATTAATAGCCAGTTCTAAATACATGTATCATAGAGTTATAATGATAATGAGTAGGAAGAACAAGGCTTTAATCTAGAGGAAGTCCCTGGTAGAAAGGATCAGGAAGAGAGAAGAGAGACAGCAATCCTAAAGATATAAGTGTAGAAACATTCAGATTAGGTACAGTGTCCCATTTCCATGGCTGTATCCTTGGGACACTCCAAATTTCTAAGGAAATCTGTGTTCATCATGGCTTCATGGCCCCTATGGCATGAAAAGAGTAGAGAACAAATTTCTAATGGTTTGAATTTCTAACAGGTGAGTCTAGGTGGTATCTCTGGGAAAACTCTGGAACTCCTCAGAATGGTGCAGTGAAGACAGTCCAGAGTTCCCGCACTTTTTTGGTGTTTTGGAAGTGTGAAGAAAGCCAATCAACAAGAAATTTGGGTTTTGGGTCAGGAGGACATCAAGTGAGGGCACTTCCAACTGGGGAAAATGGCAAGGTCTGTGGTTATGAAAATAAGCATAAGTATGGAATATTAGGTGAGCCAAGCTATATACAAGAAAATGGAGCACAGAGAGACACTGGAGTTTGTGGGCCAAGGGGAATGAAGTATCTCACCTGAAGGTTATCATGGAATCCATGTCCCTTCCTTGATTTTTAGAATGCACAAAATCCTGAAGAGAAGGATAATAGCAAGGAATGAAATTAAGGGCAAAAAAGTTTCGAAATGGACTGGATGTTTTCCTCCTAGTTCCTGAACTGTGAGGTAGACTGTGTCTTGATTATTTCTGACAAATCACTTGACCATATTGAATATTTTGGAATAGGACAGGGTAAATGATTTGCTGAGGGCAGCCTGAAGCTAAGAAGTTGTACTGTTTTCAGGAAGTAGAGAAAGTTATATTTAAAAAAAAATCTGAGACAAAGTATGTAAAATTTTGTTACACTGTACTCATGAACTCACCTTCTCATCTTATTGCTTTGCTAACACAATGTTCTCCTATTGGGGATCAGCATTGCCTAGATAGAAATCAGTCTCCCACTAGTCACCAATGTGGAACCAACCAACACAGTCACTCGCTGAGTGAGAGTCAATCCTAGCATAAAGCTGTTAGGGGGCTCTTTAGCACTGTGGAGAGGAAGAAATACCTTCTTTTCAGGTTACACTTGGATGAAAGGGTCTTATGGCAAGGGTGTTCATGCACAAAGAATATATTGAAACTATTCCTTTAAATTTTCTTAATCACAGCCCTGTTGTTTTCTCCTTAGGACCTGGGAATGAATCCATTAATCTACAAGATGAATTTAAGCGATTGCCACCACATTCAGTGCTATTATGTCTCTTGAATAACCAAACATCCTGGATAACATTCATTATGCCTACTTTTTCTTCCCCCAAGATGAGTTTTTCCCAAGGGTGTCCTTTAGAGTTCTAAAACCATCTTGGAAGTTAGTTAGACATGGAACCTACTTAGACTTAAGTATTTCCATTCCATTCAATCTGTATGACAGTGGTATCATGGTATATGAAGACGAGCCCTGGACATTGAATCAGAGAATCCACACTTTTTCCGTGATCTTCTATCTATGAGCAGTGTGACACCTGAAAAATCATCTATCTCTCTGAACCTCAGTGCTGTCATATAAAAGGCATAATTACAATGCCCTCCATTCCTTATAGATTTGATGAAATAACATGATCACAAATTCTGTGAACACACTTTGCAAAGTGATATACACATAGGAATTTTTTTTTTTTTTTATATAATTGACCTTAGCTCACAGCATCCGTCCCTCATATGTGATCAGAAGTCATGGCCAAAGCAAACAGATGCTCTTCCTAAAGATAGAGTTTACCATATTTTATCAGATCAAAAAATGTGTATGCTTTTAATATAATTCACATCTAATTCAATTTTATAACAGATGATGTTTTTCTTCTACTTCCCAAATTTTGGTTCTTCCACTTAAGTCTCTGTAAACATTCCACAGTAAGTAGGAACAAAAGAAAATATATTTGTTGTGGCTTAAAACAGATAATTATTCTAAATATGTTTCCCCTGCAATATGAACATTCATGAGAAACAAGACTACTGAAATCCAGCTAAGCATTGTGATAGCTTTTTAAAAGTAATATTACTAGGCAGTATTATAGTGAGTCTTAGTTCTGCTTGGAATACTACATTTGCATGGGGTTTTTCTTTTGAAATGGAATGTGTGCACATTACAATTTTTTTCCACATTAAACAACAGAACATTCCGTCTCATTTTCATCTGCTTCACATCCCATCTATGCACAGAGATTCTATTGACTTAAGAAAAGAATAACCCATAAGGTATTGCATTAGATGAACTTTGCCAAGATAGGCCTAAACGTTAAAAGACACTACTCAAACATTTCTTTGCTACTGTGTCTGTCCTGTAATGTTTATTAGTAAAGAAAGGGTTTTAGCATAAACCATGAAGTTTTCAACCCATTCCTAAGAAGAGACATTTCCTATCTGTAAACTGGTTAGCTTCATCAATTTCAAGGTGAGTTATAAAATTGCTAGATATAATCAGTTTATTCTGATATTTTGACAACATCATTGCACATATAGAAGGCTCATTTGCTTACATTCAAAATGTCAAAATTGCCACTATTGGAGGTATGGTAGATTAAAAAATAAAAGCCATAGTCATGACTTCCTATATATGTCCTTAGTCCTGACTTTGTAGCTCCTCTCTTCAAGAGATGGAGTCTTTTTCCCCTCCTTTTAAATCTGGACTGGCTTTGTGGCTAACTTTGGCCAGTAATCTGAAGCAGGAATGATGTGCCGTTTCCAAGCCTAGTTCTCAAAAGAGATTGAGCATTCCTGCTCACTACCTTGGAGCACTACCCAACTAACATGTGAATAAGCTGTGATGCTGGAGAATGAGAGGCAATGGGGAGCACAGCTGAGTTAACTTAGCTTAGACCGTGTTGGACCAGCCAGTTCCCAGTTGACCCATGAGCTGACTGCTGTTGGATCAATGAGCCTAGCCGAGACCAGTAGACCTGACAAATCAACCAACTCACAGACTCATGAGCTACATAAAGTACTTGTTATAAACCACTGAATTTTGGGATATTTTATTATGCAGCAAAAGATAACTGAATAGAAGGACTAATACTTTATTTAGGGAAAGATATTCCTCATAGTCCCAAAACCATGACTGAAATTTCATTTTCTATAGGAAAGCTATTAAAGTCAAGAAAAAAAACTGTGAAGATTTGGCAAATTCAAGTATGAGAAAATAGCAATAAGGGTGGTAATTTATTTATTCACTTTGAAACTAGTCAATATTAAAATGGCAATTAAACTGATTTATGTTAGCGTATGAAAAAATAACATGACAGGAAAAGAGCAGGGTGAAAAGCTGACCCGTTTTTGCACAATATTATCTTTGCACACTATATTGTTAAGAGGTAGGAATACTCTTAAAATGAATCTTTCATCTTTGATGTAATATGTCCACTTAGAACTTTGGCCTGTTGATTTGGATTAAAATGCAAAATGTCATATTTTACCTAAGCAAATGGATGTGCTTTCAAACGTTCATGCCGTTAAGTAGGTGGCACAGATGGCCGATGGAAAATTGAAAATGTTCTGTTCCATGAGTGCTTCCTCCATAGTTTGCTGAAGACAAGTCTCAGTGTACAAGTCTGCGAGTTTATAAAAGGATCAGTGAATTACAATAATTTTTAGAGAAAATTTTCTAATAGTCTGTACGATCTGCACAATACATGTCTCTTGTCATCACATGACTATGTATGAACAGATAATGACGTGGTTGTTGATTATGATAACGTTAGTCGATTTTGATAATGATGCCATACATTCTTACACAAGAAGGAATGAAATTTTGCCTGTTAAATTCGACACTAATGAAATCATTGCAGTCATGGTTCACAAATCCTGGTGATTTGAAGGGGGAAAAAAGTTACTAACAATCCCTTCATTGCCTTGGAACTTTCTTAACATAATTGATCTCCTGTATGAAACTGGCTATCTGAAGGGCTGATGAAGAGCAATTGCATCTAGTTATATTCTCATGAGCTAGTATCAAGAATTCACTTTTTTTTTTTTTTAAAGTCATTATTGCCTGAAAGCTATTCCTTGAGAGCTTGCACATAATGGCTCATTTGCAATAGGTTTGGGAGAAGGGGGCTTTGTGAGACATCTCTTCTCATCAGATATTTTAGTCCATTGTGATCTTTTTTCTCAGTTGATGGATATTATGAGAGCCTGAGTGAAAGGACTAACAGAACAACCCCTAAAAATACCGTTTGTCTATGAAAAGACATCCTGATGTGAAAACAAGATAGTGAATGCCCGGAATAAAATATGCTTAAATTAGGCTATCTCTTGATGAAGCAAAGATCATCTGACTGTACAGTATTGTGAAGTGCATCAATGACTAATGAGAATTTAAATATAGTTTCATTTTCCAAAAATGTATGGCAGTGGTTCTCAGCAGGGGATGATTTTGCCCTTGCAGGGCACATTTGGAAACATTTGGAAGCAGTTTTCATTGTCATGAGTTGTAGGTGCTACTGGATCTAATGGGTAAAGTCCATTAGATTAAGTGCTGCTCAACACCTGACCATGCAGAGGACAGCCCCTACAAGAGTTATGTAGTCCAAAATGCCAATAGTACCACTGTTGAGAAATCCCAATTTAGAACATACATTTTTGTTCAATGAAAATTCCACATCTTCGTTCTAGCCTGATAGACTTCCACATTCTAAGGAGGAAATATTATGCAGTGCTAAAAGTGGGCTCAAGAATCAAGCTTTTTGTTTTCAAACTAATTATATTAGTTATAATGTGTATGACCTTGGTCAGGGTATTTATCTTCTCTCCCCCTTAGTTTTCTAATCTGCTATATCTGAATGATAATAATGACTAATGACTATTTCATAGAGGTATTATGATAATAAAATAATTTTAAGTCAAATGAATAAAAGTGTCTGGTACATAATAACCACTCAGAAAATAGTCATTGTTATTATTATATTCAAATAATAAAAGTTGGTGAAATGTATAAATAACTGCAGTAGATATTTGTATCATAATTGAACTTATTTCTCTATGAGGGTTCTAAGTGAACTTTAGAAGTAATAATGATGATGAACAATTTATTTTACATATTTTTTACATTTATTTTACATATATAAAATATATATATAAAATATAAATATTACATTTATTTTACGTATTCAATGGCAAATGTTACTTGAGTTCACTTTTTAAAGATAACTAACTCTATGGTCAGTTAATCTTCGACAAAACAGGAAAAAATATACAGTGGAAAAAAGACAGTCTCTTCAATAAATAATGCTGGAAAACTGGGTAGCTATATGTAGAAGAATAAAACTCAACCATTCTCTTACACCGTACACAAAGATAAACTCAAAATGGATAAAGACCTCAACGTGAGACAGGAATCCATCAGAATCCTAGAGGAGAACATAGGCAGTAATCTCTTTGATATCAGCCACAGCAACTTCTTTCAAGATATGTCTCCAAAGGCAAAGGAAACAAAAGCCAAAATAAACTTTTGGGACTTCATCAAAATCAAAAGCTTCTGCACAGCAAAGGAAACAGTCAAGAAAACAAAGAGGCAACCCATGGAATAGAAGATATTTGCAAATGACAGTACAGACAAAAGATTGATATCCAGGATCTATAAAGAACTCCTCAAACTCAACACACACAAAACAGATAATCATATCAAAAAATGGGCAGAAGATATGAGCAGACACTTCTCCAATGAAGACATACAAATGGCTATCAGACACATGAAAAAATGTTCATCATCACTAGCCATCAGGGAGATTCAAATTAAAACCACATTGAGATATCATCTTACACCAGTTAGAATGGCCAAAACTAGCAAGACAGGAAACAACATGTGTTGGAGGGGATGTGGAGAAAGGGGAACCCTCTTCCACTGTTGGTGGGAATGCAAGTTGGTGCAGTCACTTTGGAGAACAGTGTGGAGATTCCTCAAGAAATTAAAAATAGAGCTTCCCTATGACCCTGCAATTGCACTCCTGGGTATTTACCCCAAGGATACAGATGTAGTGAAAAGAAGGGCCATCTGTACCCCAATGTTTATAGCAGCAATGGCCACGGTTGCCAAACTGTGGAAAGAACCAAGATGCCCTTCAACGGACGAATGGATAAGGAAGATGTGGTCCATATACACTATGGAGTATTATACCTCCATCAGAAAGGATGAATACCCAACTCTTGTGGCAACATGGACAGGACTGGAAGAGATTATGCTGAGTGAAATAAGTCAAGCAGAGAGAGTCAATTGTTATATGGTTTCACTTATTTGTGGAGCATAACAAATAGCATGGAGGACATGGGGAGTTAGGAGAAGGGAGTTGGGGGAAATTGGAAGGGGAGGTGAACCATGAGAGACTATGGACTCTGAAAAACAATCTGAAGGGTTTGAAGAGGTGGGGGGGGTGGGAGGTTGGGGGAACTAGGTGGTGGGTATTAAAGAGGGCATGGACTGCATGGAGCACTGGGTATGGTACAAAAACAATGAATACTGTTATGCTGAAAATAAATAAAATAAAAAAAATAAAGATAACTAAATTTTTATTGTTACACAGAAGTATAATTACACAAGCAATTGTGTCAGGTGAACGTGATAACCACTACACTACGGAAACACACAAGCAATTGTGAAGATTACTGCAAAATTTTTTTTTTGGGAGTTAAAAGGGTAACAAAGAAATAGGTAACAATAAGTATATGGGTTTGGTTCAATGAAAATTTATTCACTTCTACATAGGAAACTGGATACTTTTTGGAAAAGATGGAGGATTTTTCTGTTTCTGGGCTCTTGTCTTTGCTTGAGAGAGTTCTGGCAAAGGCAGAGCTGTGCTTGGAGAGAACCCTTGAGCACAGGCAGTGTTGGGGACATTGAACTGTATAGCTGATGTCTGTGGAGAAATTTCTACAAGAACCGGGTATTGTTTTAACAAAGCATATATAACATGTGGCATTAGCTTTGAATCCTGACAGTTGGTGGCAAAGTAAGTGTTAGAGGAGTCTGTAGAAATGGTGACCCATGTGCGGCAGAACATTTGATAACACTGTTTTCCTGTGATACCATAGAAAACAAGCAATATAGTTAATAAACCTGTGGCTTTAAGTGCAAAGTCTGAGGAATGAGTAGTACTTGCTAGAGTGCCTTGGTTTCAGTTGATTGCATTTAAAAAGAATCTCAATAGACACCTGTGGAATGAATGAATGAGTCCTTACCATTACTCCTTTGTTCAAATTCATAATCTTCATATGAAGTATTGTCTGCTTCCTACTTAGTCTCTTCACTATTAATCTTATTTCTATTAATAATCTAATTTCCTTTTCACTCTCAGAGAAAATAATCTATGAAATATGCCAATTATTGCCTTATATCAAATGCTTCAGTAAATATTATATATAGTACTCTTTAGGAAGTCATACTGTAATTTGGCCTCTGCTTACCTTTCCTATTTTCCACTGTTTTCCCACATGCAATCCACCCTTCAGATATAATAAACTCTTTTGTTTCCACAGCTCCATGTCTATACATGAGAAATTTCTATGGCTTGAAATTGCCTTCCTCAGTTTTGCATAAAAGATAGTAGCTACTTATGCTCCACAAACAAGTGAAACCATAAGAAATAACACGGAGGACATGGAGAGATGGTGAGGAGAAGGGAGTTGAGGGAAAATGGAGGAGGAGATGCACCATGAGAGACTATGGACTCTGAAAAACAATCTGAGGGTTTCAAGGGGGGGGGGGTGGGAAGGTGGGTGAACCTGGTGGTGGATATTATGGAGGGCACGTATCGCATGGAGCACTGTATGCGGTGCATAAACAATGAATTCTGGTACACTGAAAAGAAATTTAAAAAATTAAAAATTAAAAAAAAAGATAGTAGCCACTTAATAAATACTTGGAGACTTAAATGATGACTTAATATATGCATATTAATCTCAAAAGAGGAAACTATTATACTCATTAAAAATGTCTGTCAGGCCACAGAAAAATTATCATTTAAAA
Organism: Lutra lutra; assembly: GCF_902655055.1. Classification (NCBI taxonomy): domain Eukaryota; kingdom Metazoa; phylum Chordata; class Mammalia; order Carnivora; family Mustelidae; genus Lutra; species Lutra lutra. The sequence continues at coordinate 99,829,239 of NC_062285.1, forward strand.
TATATTTTATCACCTAGGATCCTGTTAAAATGCAGATGTGTTGTGGTGAGCACTGTGTATTGTGCAACACTGATGAATTACAGACCTGTACCCCTGAAACAAATAATTTATTATATATCAATAATAAAAATACATAAAATAATAAAACTAAATAAATAAAATTTAAAGATTTACACTTTGTAATTCTCTGGTATTTGATTTATTTTGTTTTAGTTTGCTAGTCTTAAAATCCTTTGAAAATGTAAAAGTCATTCTAGCTCACAGATTGTAGTTTGTCAACTCTGATATAAACTTCTATTTACTAATTTGGAAAACAGACTAAAAACACTTTGATAAGTGTTTTAAAAGTGTGTGTAGTGTTGATTTGTTTCCTGGAAGATTACAAGTGTGTGTTGTTAAAAAAAAATGCAGATTCTGATTCAGTAGACCTGGAACAGGCATGAGATGAATTTCCAGTTATAAGTCTCAGGGATTAAGAGCTGTTAGTCCAGGGTGCCTGGGTTGCTCAGTGGGTTGAGCCGCTGCCTTCGGCTCAGGTCATGATCTCAGGTTCCTGGGATCCAGTCCCGCATTGGGCTCTCTGCTCAGCAGGGAGCCTGCTTCCCTCTCTCTCTCTCTCTGCCTGCCTCTCTGCCTACTTATGAACTCTCTCTGTCAAATAAATAAATAAAATCTTAAAAAAAAAAAAAAAAGAGCTGTTAGTCCACAGATCACTTTTGGGTTAACAAAGTCTTAACAACAGAACTTCCCATAAAAGTAGGAAGGGAATATAGATAAAGGAACAACATTAACAAAGGCACTGAGATAGAAAATTATTAGTCATATTAGCCCAAGTGGATTATGTCTATTTTGTGGTCATTTAGGATATCTAGAGGGGAATTTTAAATAATGATGCTGGAAGGATAAGGCATGGCCATATTATAAAAGATCTTGAAAACCACAGTGAGAAATGTGTTCCTAGTTAAGCTGCAGTGACAAGTAATTAACATTTTTTTCTTCCTTAATGAGTAATGGAACTAGAGCTGTAATGTGTATGTGTGTGTGCAGGAGAAGTTACTTTGGTTATCTGGATTGTGAAGAAAGAAAACAAGTAAAGAGAATTTTGGCCTAATCTCAAAGGTAAATTGGACCTAACAGTGCCAGAGAGACGAATTGCTGAAATTCAGTACTGATGGTTAGTACCACAAGAGTATTTTCAAGTCACTGCAATGCAATCTGTGAAGCCAATGTAACACTTCCCCTCCCTGTCTATCATGAATTTGGATTCAATAAAATAACGGTTTGGTTTAAATTTGGTTTTGAAAAATAGCATACATTGTTTTTATACCTGTATATAAACATAGATATAGAGAATATATCCAGATATAGAGAAATATCTGGATTTAGTTCCTGCTTGGCCTAGTTGGCTGAATTAGAAACAAATGGGCATATAAACAAACAAACCAGCATAAAACCTAATTCAGTTAATGTCCTGGTAAACAGTGTTAACAATTGCCTTGGTTAGGAGTAAAGAGCTCAACAAATATATTGAGTTTATTTCAGCTTTTAATTTACTTTCTGGTTGAATCATTGAATGCAAATGCCGGATGGAACATCCTGAATGGATTTGGAAGCATTCGAGTACACAATGCTAAACTCCAAAATCTCTGGACTGAGACTGGTTAACTTGTGGGAGCTTATCTAGTGGCTGTGGTTCAGCACAGAAATCCCAGTGGTGTCGTGATTCAATATGTGTATGCCCATCAGGAAAGATGCTCACTAGAATTTGCTTAAGCTGTGTGGGTTGGCAAATGAAGGGAACCTGAGGGGCTGGCATCAAACAGTATCCCACACCCCCCACCTTGTACTGTTTATTTGCAAAGTAAATCAAATTACTTTTCGAAAGCAGCTAAAGCCAAACTTATCTATTTGATGATTCTCTGAAAACTTCTTCAATAGGAAAAACCGACTGTGGAAATCACCTTTACAAGATTGTTTGCTTTGTTGCAGGAAGACAAAGATTAACAGATTTTATATGTACATGTGAACATTAGTTGAACCTGATACTGAAAACAGAATCAGGATGCATACAGTTGAGTGCTATAGACCAAATGTTGATGTCCACCCCAAAAATTCATGTATGGAAGCCTAATATCCAGTGTGATGGTATTTAGAGATGGAGCCTTTAGGAGGTGATTAGCTCATGAGGCTAGAGACCTAATGAATGAGATTAGTGCCATATGAGCAACAGTTTATTGGCTATGTCTTCTCAGGTAAGAGAAACAAAAGCAAAAATAAGCCATTGTACTATATCAAATTAAAAAAGCTTTTGCACAGTAGAGGAAATCATCAAATGAAAATGAAGTGGCAACCTTCTAAGTAGGAGAAGGTATTTACAAATGGTGTCCAACAAGAGGATAATATCCAATATATAAAGAACCCATACAATACAACACCAAAAAAAAAAAAAAAAATCTAATTAAACAATGAGCAGAGGACCTGAATAGGTATTTTTCCGAAGAAGATATACAGATGGCCAATAGACACATGAAGAGAGGCTCAGACTCACTAATCATCAGGGAATTACAAATCAAAATCACAATGAGGTTATCACATCAAACTGGTCAGAATGGGTAGTATCAAAAAGATAAGAGATTACAATTGTTGGTGAGGAAGTAGATGAAAGAGAACCCTCATGCACTTTGGTGGAAATGTAAATTGACATAACCACTGGGAAACAGTAAGAAAGTTCCTCAAAAAATTAAAAATAGGGGGTGCCTGGGTGGCTCAATGGGTTAAACATCCTGACTCTTGATTTCAGCTCAGGTCATTATCTCAGAGTCATGAAATTGAGCCCTGCATGGGGCTCTGCTCTGCGGGGAATCTGCTTGAGATTCTCTCTCTTCTCTCCCTCTGCCCCCCTCCATGCTCTCTTGTGCCCTCTCTCCCTTTCTAAAAATAAATAAATCTTTTTAAAAAATTAAAAATAGACATATCATATATCCATTAATTCCACTGCTGGGTATCTATCTTAAGAAAATGAAAATACTAATTTTAAAAGCTGTATGTACCCCTGTGTTTATTGCAGCATTATGTACAATAGCCAAGATATGGAAGCAACCTAAGTGTCCATCCATAGATGAATGGATGAAGAAGGTGTGGTGTCTGTATTCAATGGGATATTATTCAGCTGTGAAAAAAGTGAGATCATGCCATTTGCAACAACATAGTTAGACCTAGAGAGCATTGAGCTAAGTGAAGTAAGTCAGAGGGAAAAAGGGTAAATACCATAGGATTTGATTTTGCATGTGGATCCTTACACGCAGAACCTAAAAAACAAAACAAATGAACAAACAAAAAAAAAACAGAAACAAACTCATATATACAGACAACTTGTGATTGCCAGAGAGGAGAAGGGGTGGAGACATGGGCAAAATAGATGGAGAGGGTTAAGAAGTACAAACTTCCAATTACAAAATAAATAAGTCATGGGGATGAAAAGTATAGCACAGGGGGCACCTGGGTGGTTCAGTCAGTTAAATGTCAGACTCTTGATTTTGGTTCAGGTCTTGATATGAATGTAGTGAGATCAACACTGGCCTCGGGACTGGGCATGAAGCTTGCTTAAGATTCTCTCTCTCCCTCTGCCCCCCTCTCTCTGCCTTTCTCTCTCCTCTTCTCCTCCTCCTCCTCTCTCTCTCTCTTCCTACCTTTCTTTCTCTCTCTCTTAAAGAAAAAAAGTATGGTGTAAGGAATATGGTCAATCCTATTATGATAACACTGTATGGTAATAGATGGTAACCACATTTATTATGGTGAGCACTGAGTAAGTATAGAATTTACAAATCCTTATGTTGTACACCTGAAATTAGTATAACATTGTATATCAATTATACTTTAATTTTTAAGAAGACAGACTTTAAGAAATTGTCCAAATCTCAGCTTTCCATTCACTATATTTGTGATCTTGGAAAAATTAGTTAAATTCTCTGTACATGAGTTCTTCATCTGTAAAATGGAAATGATAAAATTTTGTTGCAAGCACCAGAGAGGGAGGATTGGAGATAGAGTTACATAATGTGCTAGTATAGTTCCTAATGCATAAAAGCTATTCAATAAATGTTATCTCTTTTTAAGATATAATCTTCAAGGGCACCTGGGTGGCTCAGTGGGTTAAGCCTCTGCCTTAGGCTCAGGTCATGATCTCAGGGTCCTGGAATCAAGCCCTGCATCAGCCTCTCTGCTCAGCAGAGAGCCTGCTTCCCTCCCTCTCTCTGCCTGCTTCTCTACCTGCTTGTGATCTCTGTCTAATAAATACATAAAATCTTTAAAAAAAAGATATAATCTTCATACCAGCAGTACTGAACATGACTAAGTCACTAATCCATATCCAGAATGGCATTAAAAAAAAAACCATTTTGACCTTTCTTTCTTCCTTCCTTCCTTCCTTCCTTCCTTCCTTCCTTCCTTCCTTCCTTCCTTTCTTTCTTTCTTTCTTTTTTTTCTTAGTTTATTTGAAGACACTGAAAGCTAAGTTGGAGTGGGAAAGTTGAAAGCTATGAAGGGAAGAAGGGATATAAACCTTTGAATCAGGGAGTGTTGTGAGCTCTCAGGAGACAAAAAAATAAATCCTGAAGATGGACAAAAATGCTTCCTTCTTGCCTTTCAGTGGGAAAAACAAAATGAGAAGCAGTAAATATACTACTTAAACCATACCTACAAGGTCAGCGTAATGACTTTTGAAAGTTTATGCCAAATTTATAGAGGAAAAAAAAAAAGCATGGCTAAGAGATCCTTTAAGCTTTTCTAAGGTATCAGAACCATCTCCCTGTACATAAACTCTTCTAAATTCTAAGATAAAGCAAAATCTCTTTTAATTGAATGTATGATGCCTCTTCTAGCTAAGTGAATACTTAGTTTTAGATCAAATTTCTGATAAAGCAGTTATTTGTATGTTATACTTCTGTACGTTTTCTCCTTCCACATTATATAATACTGCATTGATATTTACTTTATATGATGCTTTATTTTATCTGATGATTTATTTTTAATGATACTCTAGCATCATTTTGATTATTTATGTGATTATAGACTTGTATGGGTTTTTATGTCTTTGCCTTTATGACATGTTTGTTCAGGCTAAGATTTACTCAATGCTGAAATCTCAGTTAGGAACACAATACCCAATTATAATGCTTTTATTTTATGACTTGGTTTCTAGGAGCACATTACGGTGAGAAGCATGAAATGGATTTTCCTGAAACATAAAAGCAAAAAACATAAACAAGCAAACAAACAAAAAACTATGAGAAAGAAATGGCATCTGACTTCTACAGAAAGTGACAATTTCATAGGTAATTACTGTGTAAATTATACAAGGTTATTAAAGAGTAAATGTGTGAACTTAGGCTATTTCTTGATCCTGTATCTTCATGTTTGCTCATAATTTGATATGATCAGTGGTTTCATTTATAACAATCTGTTATTAAAACTGATACTGATTCTTCTTTGTAATCACATTCTAAATTCAATATTAACATGATGGAATTGAAGTACTTTTATTTTAAATTTGTGATCATGCTTTTTTCTGACATATAAGTTAGAAGAAAAAAACCCAAATATAGAAATCTTTAAATTGTTAAAACATGTAAGCATTTGGAAAAATATAATAAAAATGATGAAATCATTCCATCTATATCTTGGATTTTTAGATTAAATTCAAATTAAATAGATTCAAGATATGTTTAGAAAAGGTATTATGTTATTTGAGAATAATTTAATTAAAGAAATGCCTGATTTATAAATTGAAATAATCAATGATAACTTAAAAAATATTTCAGACATTTGGAACCTGAAGAGGATTTTTTTTTTCAAATGTTTTCCCTCATGCTGATTTGACATTAAATTCTGTATCACCTCCAACTGTTCGTATCATAGAAAATAGAATATTATGGGCATAAATACTTTTTCAATGTATGAAAAAAGCATTTTTACTTTTTTCTCAAGTTTCACAAAATAAATCTGTTTTTATCCATAAGACAGAGTTTTACTGGCTCTAGTGTGTCCACAGAGTCTTTGTTCAGGATAAACATACCTGGAAAAGCAAGATATAAATATTTTGATAGAAAAATTTAGGAGATTTCTGCACTTCAGATTACATTTCTGGCAGTATGGCATAGTAGATAGCAAAAATAACCCTCTCTGAAAACAACAAGAATACATTGTTAAAATATATCACTGAATTGAGAAGAAAGTAACTGTGGAGATCTAAAGCACTGTGAAAATAGAGATCTTGAAAGATACATATTTGAATGTCAAAGATCACTTTTCATTGCAAGTTTTCTGTCAAATCCTATTGTTCACAAGCTTCAGTTTTAAAACTAGAGGCTATGGAATTATGATTGGATAGGCTGGACATAAAGTCTAAGAGATCCTCTCATGAAAAGAAGATTTAAAAGGGCCATTCCATCCATGGTAAATGAAAAATGCATCTACTCACCTTCACTTTTCATGTGACAACATGGATGACCCCGGTGGGCATTACACTAAGTGAAATGAGTTAGAGAAAGACAAATCCTGCATGACATCACTTATACGTGGAATTTAAAAAGAAAGAAAGAAAGAAAGAAAGAAAGGAAGAAAGAAAGAAAGAGGGAAAGGAAAGAGAAGAAAAGGAAAGAAGAGAAAAAGAAAAGAAAAGGAAAAGAAAAGAAAAGGAAACAGTAGAAAAGTCATTGATAAGGGCTAGGGCTTGAGGAAAGAGGGAGAGGCTGGTAAACAGGCACAAACTTTCAGTTATGAGATAAACTAGGTTTGAGAATTTAATATAACATGGTGACTACAGTTAAAAACACTGTACTGTAGAATTAAAATTTGCAAAGAGAGTTAAACTTAAGTGTTCTCACTAAAAAAAGAAGACAGGTAAATCATGTAAGGTAATGGATGTGTTAACTAATTTGATGGGGAAAATCCTTTTACAATATATATATGTAAATCAAATCATCATGCTGTGCACTTTAAATATATAATTTTACTTATTAATTATACCTCAATAAGACTGAAAATAAAATAACATTGCAGCTAATTTCAGATTAACTAACATGATTTTTATATCTTTATAAATGAAAATGACCATTTTTACTCTCTTTGGGTAAACAGGAACATCAGCAATATGAGAGCTTTTTCCCCCCAATGAATGGTGATGAATTTCTGATGCATCCATTTCTTTCAGCTAGAAATCATACAAAGATGGGATTCTTTTTTTTTTTTTAAAGATTTTTATTTATTTGACAGATCACAAGCAGGCAGAGAGGCAGGCAGAGAGAGAGAGAGAGGAGGAGGAGGCAGGCTCTCTGCTAAGCAGAGAGCCTGACATGAGGCTCGATCCTAGGACCCCGGGACCATGACCTGAGCCGAAGGCAGAGGCTTTAACCACTGAGCCACCCAGGCGCCCAAGATGGGATTCTTTTATAGTATGTTATAGTGCTCCATGGTAAAATAAAATTGCCTTCAGTGAAATTAAATCTTGATCTACTTATCCCCTACTCATAAATATTTTGGTTTCCAAATATAATAAATGAAGAAAGGGTATTGGGTCTCTCAAAACACATTCCAGCCTGTGCTGGCTGTTAGAGTGTTTACAGTCAAATCGGTGGTTCACAGATTCACATTAAATTATTCTATTCATTTTTTTCTTATTATAAGAGAAAAACATAAATATTGAAGAAAAATTGAAAACTCTGATTTAAAGAAAGAACATAAAAATTATTTGTACTCTCACTACTCCACGATGATCATTATTTTTTTTTTTAAGATTTTATTTATTTATTTGACAGAGAAAGATCACCAGTAGACGGAGAGGAAGGCAGAGAGAGAGAGAGAGAGAGAGAGAGAAGCAGGCTTCCTGCTGAGCAGAGAGCCCGATGTGGGACTCGATCCCAGGACCCTGAGATCATGACCCGAGCCGAAGGCAGCGGCCTAACCCACTGAGCCACCCAGGCGCCCCCACGATGATCATTATTAATGGTTTGTTACATTTCTTCAAGTTTTACTTCCACGCAAACATCCTTTGTTCTATATATATATATATATATTTTTTTAATTTTCAGCATAACAGTATTCCTTGTTTTTGCACCACACCCAGTGCTCCATGCAATCCGTGCCCTCTCTAATACCCACCACCTGGTTCCCCCAACCTCCCACCCCCCGCCGCTTCAAACCCCTCAGATTGCTTTTCAGAGTCCATAGTCTCTCATGGTTCACCTCCCCTTCCAATTTCCCCCAACTCCCTTCTCCTCTCTAACTCCCCTTGTCCTTCATGCTATTTGTTATGCTCCACAAATAAGTGAAACCATATGATAATTGACTCTCTCTGCTTGACTTATTTCACTCAGCATAATCTCTTCCAGTCCCGTCCATGTTGCTACAAAAGTTGGGTATTCATCCTTTCTGATGGAGGCATAATACTCCATAGTGTATATGGACCACATCTTCCTTATCCATTCGTCCGTTGAAGGGCATCTTGGTTCTTTCCACAGTTTGGCAACCGTGGCCATTGCTGCTATAAACATTGGGGTACAGATGGCCCTTCTTTTCACTACATCTGTATCTTTGGGGTAAATACCCAGTAGTGCAATGGCAGGGTCATAGGGAAGCTCTATTTTTAATTTCTTGAGGAATCTCCACACTGTTTTCCAAAGTGACTGCACCAACTTGCATTCCCACCAACAGTGGAAGAGGGTTCCCCTTTCTCCACATCCCCTCCAACACATGTTGTTTCCTGTCTTGCTAGTTTTGGCCATTCTAACTGGTGTAAGGTGATATCTCAATGTGGTTTTAATTTGGCCGGAATGTTACCAGGTCCCTGATTCACTATGCCAATAAAAGGAAAATGAACTTAATTGCCTGGGGGAATCACAGTTTTTTCCAGCACTAAGACCTATGAGAAATATATCCTATGGGTCCTCTTAAAGAGGTCACTATATAATGTAAGAAACAATGTATTTGATGGCATCCTTAAAGTAAATGCGGTCCTGAGTTTTATAGGGCTTGCTTTCGTATTGTTCCTTTGGTCCCTCAGCATATGCTGATGAGAGATTGCTAAAGCACATCAGAGAAAAATCAGTTTAGGAAAGCAATATGACACCATTCAATTACATAATTTGTTTATCAAGATTAATCCAGTAAAGATTTTTGAATAGCTAAAGGAATAGATGGACTGCATATCCTTCTCCTGCATAATCTTCTCCTGAGGAACAAAGAATTCAAGGTTATTTTCCCTGACATGTAGCTAGGGTTTACAATTTAATCTTGTCTGTAATTACGTATAGCTCTTTCCTCTGCCACTAAGCTGAGCAAAACCTATGAAAAGAGGGAAAACTATTACCTCTTCATTAGAGTTCAGAGCCTGAGAGGGCGACATGCCTAACTGGAGGCCCTGGTCATGGTAACTCACGTGGTCAAGATGATCTACAGAATGTAGATGTTGAACCACTTTAGCTCGTAGACAGATAGGAAGGCAAATCATGCCTAAATATTTTTCATAGAATAGTGCCATAATACATGTGGTCTAGATGTTTTTAAAAGAAGTATAAGCAAATACTCATGTCATCTATTAAGACTGAACAGAACCAAATGATAATAGCTTCATTAAGAAGGACATTGACATGAGTAATGCAGTTTCTTGGCACATAGTTCAGGATGAACTGAATGAGTTAAATCATTTAAGTTTGAGTCAATCAGATAACAGAGGACATTTATCAAAAATGTTTCAAAATGCTTTTTTTATGGTTCTTTTTTTGGGGGGGGTATTAGTTAGTTGTCATGGCAGCCATTAAGATAACTCCCAGTTCCTTACTATAACCTTGAGTTATCTACAGTGAAGAGAGCACTTACCTCTCTCAATGACCTGGTAGTGATGGTAGAGGAGATATATATTATGACCATGAGGGAAATATCACATGGTGTATTTCCCCATCTCCCCTTTTCTACCATTCAGAAATAGATTTATATTACACAGGGAGTTCCATGCTATATCCTGGCCAAAAAGATACACTCCCAGTATAGTGGGGTTTAGACAGTTTCTCATCTCCAACTCAACTTTAAACAAAGGCAGAGCACACGTGCCTGCTGATTTTGCCCATGGTCAAAGAAATGTAATGAAAATGTGGCATCATTCCTCAGAAGTGGGTTTTCTTGTTCATATTCTCTGTCTGTCCTCACTGCTTATCAACTAAGTATTGTAATTGTTTGTGTTACAATAAAAATGCTTGCAATATTGGAAAAAAAACCCCACATTCCAATCCTTTTCTTTCTTTCTTTTTTTTTTTTTTCCCCAGAATGCAGAGTTTCTTTGTGGCTAGAGTTCCAGATGTAATTTAGGCCTGGCAAATCAGATATATTAATATAATATGTTGGTTTGGATCTGAGTTATGAAGGAAAAAAGTATGTTTGGGACACCAATTATTGGCATGGATCATGACAGTGAACCTCTTAAGGGTTCTGTGCTACTGTAGAATTTAAACTCATTTTTGGAAGTCTATCCAAGAGTATTTCTTCAGCCCTCTCAGCAATTCTATGAACTGTGTCTATATTTATTTATAGCCTTTGCACTTTCTGAAGAGTGGAATTTCTTGTTTGTAGTTTCTTATATAGAGGTACATCAAGAGGATATATCTGATTTCTTGAATCTACAAATTAAACAGAAAATTAAATGCAGTAAAACTTTATTCAAGATGAAAATAAGTTGGTTTCCTAATGATTTAGACATTTCTATTTAATTACATGGACTGGTTCATATATAATTTCATCAAATAAAATAAGTTATTTTAATATAAACAACCTATGTGGAAATCTACTCGAATGGTTTCATACTTCTGTTACCTGAGAATTAGAGGTGAAGGTTCGTTTCATTAACTTTGGTAATAATTATAAGAAATAAAAACACTTTTAATGTATTATTGGACGTCGGACTTTTCTCAGTGTGAAATGATTTTTTTTCCTTATGAATGTGAATGGCTAATTCAGTATGTTGGTTTATACTGCCTATTGTCATAATGCTATTCTAAAAATATTCTACTTAAGTAAGTTCAACTTTTAGTTACTGGACCCCTTTCTTTGTCTTTGAAAATTTTGATGATTCATCCTATTAGCTGAGCTTCAGTGATAGTGTCAGAAAGAAAAAGAGGAATTAATGTTGATAGATGTTTGTGACATTTATACCACACCTCAGATGTAGATGATCACCATGCTAAGTATAGCAGATTTTTCCTGTTTCTTTATGAGTTGTTTACGTGTATAGGTTTATCTTTTTCTAAGCCATCCCATTGTCAGTTGCCTGTTATTATCTTCATACAGGGAAGTGTATGTTCACAGCAGGAATGTTATCATAGTTGCACTAAAATATTTATTGTTAGTGATGCAAAGAAATAGAATGTAAGGTAAATTTAGCTCAACAGAATGATGACCTTTTCTCAATGATCTGCATATTCTTGTTTCTTATTGCAATATCCAAACCAATATGTATTTTCCCAGAAATCTGTGCAGATATCTGAAGAAGTGTGCAGCTCAGAATTTCAAGTGTTGTATTTGATTAGCATCCAAAAACTTAGTTTACTTAATTGGTGTTTGTGCATTGTACTTATTTGAACAATTAGAATCTTGGCATGTATAAAACGAGGATCAAAAAAACCCTACATAAGATGTATTTTGTTAGTAAAAAGGGTGAAATAATTTATAACTGATCTTCATTTTTTTCTAGAAATGCCCTCATAAACCTATGTGGGTGTTTAGATGTGGGTCCATTCAGGCAGAAAAGGAAAAAATAAAAGAAAATCACTTAACAACCTATTTTGGAAATAACAAAAGCTTAGGGTTTGAATGTGTCTCTAAAAGTGAACCAGAATCAGCAAGGGTTCTCATTTTATCTAAAATAGGTTTCTTAAAACTTGGGTACTTCAAGTGTATCAGAGATTCTACCCCTTTCAAAGTTCCTTATTTAATCAGAATCTAAAAGCCAATGTAGAGAAGAGCTCTATAAAGTGTATTCTTGGTGGCTTTAATTAAATCCTTATTCTGTGCTTTATATTGATGAATACTTATAAATTCTCCCTTTGTCAAGGAAACAGTGAACTCAAAAAAATCCTTATTTTCTGAGAAAATTTTTGTACCTTTTTTCCCTTTGGACAGATGTTAGTAGGTGGAGTATGAAAGACTCTAAAAAGACCTAGTTTAAAATAGCTCCTTATAAGCTGTTGGAGAAAGAGAAGAAAAAAGGTCCTTTGTTTCAAATGATAAAGGTTTCTAGCAAGAGAACCAATAAATACATTTACCTGTTTTAGAAACTGTGTTTTAAGTAAAAATGAAATATTGAGTTATATGTTAAAATTAAATAAATGATAATGTCATAAAGTGAACTAGAGGCACTGATACTGATGGAGAGGTTTCCTCTGGTTTATTAAAAATGATGAATGACACTAACATGGAAAAGGAGCTATTTTTAGCAGGAAATTTTATCTCACCTGCACTCTGGCCAGGGGTTAATGTGTGTCTTTTCAGGTGAAGCTCACTCAGTTCAGCATCACTTTCTTGTTTCCTAGGAAATAGGACAGTGGTCCATAACCTTGTTAACTTGGAATGCCATCAGCGGGACTACGAAATGGTCATTGGCGTCATTATTTTTATCATAGAAAGGCATAGTTAGAAAAGACAGAATAAAAGAAAGAGAAGCAAAAGTGTTGAATGAGAAGATGGTAGAAAAGAAAGAGTAGAAGGTACGAAAAATTTAACATTTAGAAATACTAACAGCAATTGACCTTGGACCACTTAGATTTTCCAGATCTAATACTAAAAGTTATGAGATTTAGTTCTGCCAAGTAATCATTATTTTTGAGTCCCTTGTAGGCAGGTAGAACAATGTTAGGCAGAGAAAAAAAAAAAAAAAAAGAATGAAGGATAGCATTCTTGTCTTCCAGGAGGTTATATTTTAGTTAGATCCTAAAAAATAACAGATTTTTCATGACATCTATTCAAACTATGTCAAATTTGGTTAGATTGCAGAATCCATTTAGAAGCTTTTGCAAATCTATAACTAACATTTTTGTGGATTACAACTGTTTTCCCTTAGAATCACTTGTGATGGGGCATACATCTAAGCCCAACATTAGCTTAACAAAATGGCACCTACTCTACTGAAGAGATATTGGCCATTTTACTTCAGATCAAAATTAGAAACAAAATGGCAAAACAGGTCATAATTTCCCTATACTTTAACCCATGGTCACTTCTCATTCCCTAACAAACTTTAAAGGCTAATTTCGAAGGGAAAGAGGATACTAGCCTTCTAATATGAGTATTATGAAGGAATAATTGGCGAATTATAAAGCACTCAGAATGGAGACATTAGAACTTCTTCAAGAGATGTATGTTATATGCATTGCCTTATGTATCCACAATATCAGTTCACAATTCTGTAGTGTGGGCATAACCTGTTGTTGCTTTACTGGTTTGTTTTGGAGTATGTGTAGAGTGGGGGGCCTAAATGTGACAGCTATGAAATATCCTGGCTATCAGCACATTTTGGCAGTCTCTTTGGTAATGTTGGTTCCAGGCCTAGCTCTGTTTATATTTTAAAGAACAATGGGAAATAGGATGATTGCTCTTATCACACACAACAGAAGGACACAGAGAGCCGAGCTGCATGTACAATGACATATTGTATTAGAGATATGTCATATTATTATAGCTGATTTAATTCAGTTGATCAGTAAGAAGGTCCTGTTAGTTCACATTTTCCATCTGCTCTCTTCAGATTGATACTCTCTTGGTTTTTGTGTTTGCTTGTTTGTTTGTTTGGTTTTGTTTTTTCTTTTGTTCTATAATATTCCCAGTCTATTTTTCCAAAGTAGACATGCACTCATTCTAAATGTTTACTCTAGATTTTTTTGTTCCTACCCCTTATTTATTTTATTTTATTTGTTCCATACCCTTTTAAGAAAATTATAGTTTCTCCACATTTTATAAAAAGGCCTTTTTACATTCCTATGAATTCTTCACCCATATTAGAGATGGCCTGCACAATCATTGATTTAAAATGAGGAAGTGTAACAATTTTACTTTGAAATTCAGCTACTTTCAGGACTTTCACATTTCTTACCTGGGAACCTATAAACCTTTATTCAGAGGACAAGAAAGGGGCTGGTTACAATTTTCTTTTTGGCATGCAGATGAGTTCAAAGACTAATTATCATCAACCCAAGACCCATAATTTATCTCATTGAGCACTCCCTAGCAAAGTTAACAGTTCCTAGGGGAGGGATCTTTTCACTGTAACACGCATGTTGGATGTCATTTTGTTGGCAGAGCTGAACTGCAAGATTTGTTCTACTGTCTCTGTTTTCCATCAGGGTGAGTGGGTGTGTAAGGAATAGAATACCTGGTGTAGCTTCCACGTCCAAGTAGTCTCCTCACAGTGATGGCTTGTCCTCCACTATCTTTTGTGTATTGTTATAATCTGTATTGTTATAATCTCCTATTTCCCAGTTTGGTGTATTCTCCTTGCTCTCCATAAATACCTCTCTAAATTCCCAGGAAGCACTTAAAAAATTTCCTCCTAGTACCCCTGGGGATAAAAATATATGTTTATAAAAAATAAAATTTAATGAGAAGTACAAAAAAAAATTTCCTCCTAATTATGTGAGAGAATATCACTGTTTGATATATGAACTTTTCAAAGAAGTTACCATTTTTATGTGTAGTTAAATCCCTGAGCATTAATGCACACCGCTGAATTTGTATCTATGTCTGATATTAACACCTCATCTTATTTTAAGCTTGAGCTGAGCATAAATAGGACACTCCTTAAAACTGATGGACAGAGTAAAATAAACGAGTGTTTACTGTATAGCAATTTTGTGCCATATATTTTTACACATATTATTTCATTTAATTCTGCAAACAACACTGTGAGAAAGGCATTTCTATTCTTGGGATTATACACAAGGAAACCAATATCAAGGAGTAAGTGATGGAATCAGACTTAAAAGTCTCTATTTATATGATCAGAAAGCTCATGATTTTTTCACTAAAAGTGCTTTCTCATTGTTACAAACAAAACAAAACAAAACAAAACCAACCAACCAAACAAACAAACAAACAAAAAGACCCAAAAAAAGTAGCAGAAATCTCCTTTAGCCTAAGTCTAAGAAGACTGAGTGAATACCCTTTTGATAGGAAATTATCTCAAACCATCACTTAGCAGATTACCCTGGTTGGTAAGGTCACTCATCCTAAAACTGTGCTAACATGTGTCCGTAGAAGACATCATCTCTTATTTTTACCCCAGCCTCATTCCAATAACTTTTATGTTCCTAAGCAGAGATCTATTTTCATGTTTGTTCTGAGCAAGCACTAGAACATATTTTCTCTTTAATTGGGTTATGTATGGTTTTAAGTCAAATAGATCACAGTGGGCAATACATCTTGTGTTAAGAATCACAATAAATAATATTTCTATCAGCACCACGCTCTAACCAACTGAGCTAACCGGCCAGCTAATATTTCTAGAGCTTACTGAAACTATTATTTAAAAATTAGTCATAATTTCTATGCTATCGATGTAGTTATAATTCCCATTTACTTTGAAAATATATATGCTTGTACAATCCATTTAAAATAATCGTCTGTAAGATGAATAGGTATCCTTCTGATCTGACAAGGATTCAAATATCTTAGAAATTGTTCCAAGAGGGATTATCTTTACTATTAAGAACTACTGCTTGTTATTGGGTGTCTGTGCTCATGCCAGCCACTGTCCTAAACAGTAAGAACCTTATCTCTAATCCTCATAAAACCCTGCAAGGCAGATGTAAATAACCTCATTTTCTAAATGCGGAAACTGGAGCTTAGACTTTTCAATAACTTGTGTGAGGTCACAAAACTAGTAAGTGGCAGAATCAAAAGTCAAACACAGTTTTGGTTATGAAACTCCATGTAGTAAGCCCATTAAACAGCTCTTTTTAATTAGTTCCATCCTTTTTGTCCAGTGATTCAGTGGGAGTCAGGGACATTGGAGTCCTGAGGCCCAGAGTCAGGGATGGAAATACAAGGCTCTGTTCAATTGTGTGATCCAGTTTTATCTATAATAAAACACATGGTGTTTTTTGATACCTATTTCTTGCCCAATGTTTATCTTTCAGATGATTATTTCTTCTTCAATTTATTTCATTAAGTGCTCTGTAGTTCCTCAAGTACAGATTCTTTACCTCTTTGGTTAGGTTTATTCTCAGGTATCTTACGGTTTTTGGTGCTATAGTAAATGTAATAAATTCTCTAAATTGATTTGCTATATTTTCTATATTTTCATTGTTAGTGTATAAGAAAGCAACTGATTTCTGTACATGGTTTTGTATCCTCTCACATTACTGAGTTGTTGTATGAGTTCTAGTAGTTTGGGGGTGGAGTCTTTTGGGTTTTCCATATAAAGTATCATGCCATCTGCAAAGAGGGAAGTTTGAATTCTTCATTACCAATTTGAATGCATTTTATTTCTTTTTGTTGTCTGATTGCTGTTGCTAGGACTTCTGGTACTATGTTGAACAAGAGTGGCGATAGTGGGCATCCTTGTTGTGTCCCCGATCTCAAAGGGAAGGCTGTCAGCTTTTCCCCATTGAGGATGATATTCTCTGTGGGTTTTCCATAGATAAATTTTATGAAGTTGAGGAATGTTCCCTCTATCCCTATACTTTGAATCGTTTTAATCAGGAATGGATGCTATATCATGTCAAATGCTTTTTCTGCCTCAATTGAGAGGACCACATAGTTCTTCTCTCTTCTCTTATTGATTTGTTCTATCACCTTGATTGATTTGTGAATGTTGAACCACCCTTGTATCCCATGGATGAATCCCACCTGGTCATGATGGAAAATCTTTTTAATGTACTGTTGGATCCTGTTAGCTAGGATCTTGTTGAGAATCTTGGCATCTGTATTCATCAGGGATGTTGGTCTGAAATTCTTTTTTGGTGGGGTCCTTGCCTGGTTTGGGGATCAGGGTAATGCTGGCTTCATAAAAATTCTGGACGTTTTCCTTCTGTTTCTATTTTTTGAAACAGCTTCAGGACAATAGGTATTATTTCTTCTTTGAAATTCTCTAGGGAATCCATCAGGTCCTGAGCTCTTATTTTTTGGAAGGTTTTTGATCACTGCTTCAATCTTGTTACTAGATATTGCTCTGTTCAGGTTGTCAATTTCTTCCTGATTCAGTTTTGGAAGTTTATAGGTTTCCAGGAATGCATCCATTTCATCTAGGTTGCTTAACTTATTTTTCTGATGATTGTTTCTATTTCCTTGCTGTTAGTCGTGATCTCTCCCTTTTCATTGATAATTTTATTAATTTGGGTCCTCTTTTCTTTTGGATTAGTTTGGCCAATGGTTTATGTATCTTATTCAAAAAACCAGCTTCTTGTTTCATTGTTGTGTTCTATTGCATCTCTAGTTTCTATCTCATTGATCTCTGCTCTAATCTTGATTATTTCCCTTCTTGTGTGTGGGGTTGGCTTAATTTGTTGTGATTCTCCAGTTCTTTAAGGTGTAAAGAGAGCTGATGTATTCTGGATTTTTCAATTTTTTTGAGGAAGGCTTGGATGGCTATGTTATTCCCCCTTAGGACTGCCTTTGCTGTATCCCATAGGTTTTAAACTGGAGTGTCTTCATTCTCATTGGTTTCCATGAAGTGTTTAAGTTCCTCTTTGATTTCCTGGTTGATCCAAACATTCTTAAGCAAGGTGGTCTTTAGCTTCCAAGTATTTTAATTCCTTCCAAACTTTTTCTTGTGGTTGAGTTCCAATTTCAAAGCATTGTGGTTTGAGAATATGTGGGAATAATCTCAATCTTTTGGTACCCATTGAGCCCTGATTTGTGACCCAGTATGTGGTCTATTCTGGAGAAAGTCCCATGTGCACTCAAGAAGAATGAGCATTCTGTAGTTTTAGGGTGGAATGTTCTGTATATATCTATGAGGTCCATTTTGTCCTATGTATCATTCAATGCTCTTGTTTCCTTATTGATTTTCTGCTTGGATGATCTGTCTATTACTGAGAGTGGCATGTTAAGATCCCCTACTATTAATGTGTTCATATCAATATGACTCTTTATCTTCATTGACCATTGTCTTATGTAGTTGGCTTCTCCTGTATTGGGGGCACAAATATTTACAGTTGTTAGATCTTCTTGGTGATTGTTGATGGTAAGCAATTAACATTGACAACATTCCATAAACCAAAACCAAAGTTTTCTAATTTCAAACTTCTACCTGTTCCATTACACTGTACTGTCTCTGCAATAAAAATTTTGTTTTCATTTCAGGTGACAAATCTATTTTTCTTATTAGGATATAATTCAATAATACTGAAATGTATAGAATAATATAACAAAAAAGTCATATCCCTACCATAGCATTTATTTTGCTTCTGAGTTTGCAATTTGGTCAGATCTGTGTGGGGACAGTTCATCTCTGCTCTCCTTAGAAACAGCTGGTATAGCTCAATGTCTGGAATCATGAAGTTTTCTCCCTGCAGATGATGCCAGCTGTTGGCTAGGACTTTAGCTTGGGCTGTCAACCAGAACACATACATATAGTCTATCTCCATGAGGCTTGGGTTTCCTCACAATATAATAGTTCAGTTTTAAAGGTAAGCATTCTGAGAGAGAGAGAGTGTGTCTTCTAGAAGCTCCAATGCTTCTTCTAACCTACTTCAGAAGTCCCATAGCATCTTTTTCACTATATTCTAGTATTCTATCCATTAGAAACAAGTCTCTACATTCAGTGCATGTCTAAGGGGAGGAGAATTAAATTCCATCACTTTGTGGGATGAGTATTAAATAGTTTGTGGACATATTTTAAAGTTATAGATATAGATACAGGTATACATGTATATGTATAATTGTACATAACATGTTATAATTATAAATATAATTGTAGAATAAATAAGTTGCTATGTTATAAATACATATGATATTATATAGAGATATAAGTATTCTACTGTGATATTGCTTTTTTTGTTCAGCATCATGTTTTTCATTTGTCCTTGTTGATTTCTTTTGCAGTGATGTTATTCTAAGACTATCCTACAATATCAGTATAAACTTACGTTTATTTTAATATATGAACAAATAGATACATAAGTACACATAAATATATGCATATGCCTGCATTAATATACAAGCACATATTTCCTAGCTGTCTGCTGAAAGGGCCTAGAAGGGACAATGACACCTCAATAGCATTAAGCACACCAAGTGCCCAGATACTGACATGTACATAACATTTTCTGATACAAGGAATCAGAGTTCCTTTGGAGGAATGTCTAATTTTAGGGTTGAAACAGGGAAAATGGAAGCATCTTATATACTAGAAAACAAAAGACAGGGGGAATGTCAGAGAGATAGGAAGCAATCCAAAAAAGCTCCCAATGGCCAAAGCAGGAACAATTAGAGTGAGAAAATAAACAGCAACGCATTGGATTATAACCTAAAGTAATAACAAATACAAATATGTCCATACCAAGAAAAAAATGACTGAATAAACAGAAAAGTGAAGGGAGACTGACAAATTTTCCTTTCAGAGGAATTCTAAATAATATATGTAGATATTATGTCCTCTAGGAGGAGGTAATGTTTAACCTCGACCCTCACTCCCTAACTTGACTGTAGGTTGGACTGGATGACTTGCTTCCAAAGAACAGAGCTTGAAAAGGTAATGTAACTGATGGTAGAAACCTGGCAAAGGATACTTTAACCAACAGATAAAGATTAACAGTGGTGTTACACTGATATCATTTACCTCTATCTGATGTGATGAGAGAAGACATCATTGTGATATTTTTCCACAAAATCTACCATCACACTATCACCATGACAAAAAAGTGCAAATTGAGGAACATGCTACAGAATATCTAACCAGAACTCATTCAAATTATTAAGATCATGAAAGATAAAGACAAAAGAAAACACTAGAAAACTATTCAAAATCAGAAGAGACTATAGAGACCAATGACTAGATGCAATGAAGTATTCTGGATTGGATCCTATCATTGCAACAAAAAAGGCAATAATAGAAAAGCCAGAAAAATCCAAATAAAGTATTTAGTTTCTTTTTACACCAATATTAATCTCCATCACAATTATGTAAGATTTTATCATTGTGGCAAGCTCTGTGAAGGGCTTAAAGGAACTTCTTGGGCTATCTTTGTAACTCTCTGTAAATCTAAAATTATTCCAAAACAATTTTAAAAACTGAAAAAGAGGAATATTCCACAAGTTGTTTTTCTTACCCTTTTTTTTTTTTTCAAAACCAAAACCTATATTCAGCTTTCTTTGCAGCTGAGGGTTGCCAATTATGGAAATGAAATATAAAGAGAATTTTTATAGTGCCATTTTTTCCTCTTTCCTGTTTTACTTCTTAAAATCCAATCAGTGACTCAAGGCAACCTTAAGTTCACTAGGAAAAAAAAAAAATATGTGCTAAATAAGGATGATGGAGGAGAAAATTTAAGAAACAGTGATTCCTTAATAACTTCACTAAATTTCAATACTTCCCTGGACTATTTAACCTATTCTTGAGGTAAGCTCTTTCATATTTATTTTACTGGTAAGTTTTCTGGTTACATGATAGGTAACTTCATTTTATAACATTCATCCCATTTTTGTCCTTGTATAGGTCTCTCTGTACATATGTGTGTGGAATTGACATGTAATAAGGCACACACACTCTTTTACTAAATAATGTCAAGCTGCTCTACCTGAGCATAAGAGCTCAGATTTTCTCACCTCTTCATTATGATTTCAAACTGTCCATATTTTCTTTTATGTATTTTTTAAAATTTTTAAATGTGGCCTTCCATTATCTGAATTGATAATACATTATTTGATTCTGTAATTTTTTAGTATGAGCTTAACTTATTTAATATTTGCATCTCAGGGATATTTTAGCTTTTATCTTAGAATTTCTCTTATAACCCAAAGTATAAAGTTACCTATATTTTCTTTTCTAATTTTTAAAAATGTAGGAATTTATGTCATCTGGGATTTATTATTGTCATTGACAAATTTTAAGATGTGGTTTAACTTGGGACTCCTGGGTGGCTCGGTCGGTTAAGCATCTGCCTTCAGCTCAGGTCATAATCCCAGGATCCTGGGATTGAGCCCCACATCAGGGCTCCCTGCTGAGCAAGCTTCTCGTCTTCCTCTGCCCCTCTCCCTGCTCATGCCCCCGCCCCCGCTTCTCTCCCTCTGTGGGTTCTCACTCTCTCAAGTAGATAAAATCTTTCTAAAAATGTGGTTTAACTTTAAAAATTTCCCTAAATTGACAGCTCTAGTCTTAATGTCATTTATTGAATAATCTATCTTTCCTTTTGACTTGAAATATATCACTTACTTAATTCCCATTCAAACAAGTTTTGTTTTACTTCTGTTTGGTTTATCAATTGGTTTATTAGTGCACTGGTATATTCTTTAAACTACCACTATTTATAAATAGTAATAATTATAGTTAATATTAGCTGACTACTGAAAATTTGTCACTTTTCTAAATGATTTACATTACATTATCTCAATTAATCCTTGCAAAAAAATTACAAGGTAGGAACTATTGATGACCACATTTTATGGATGATTAAATTAAATTATAAAAATATTGAGGAAAATTATCAAGATTATTGATTCAGGAGACAGTTTTTAAGTGTGTTTTCTTTTCATTTTTTCATTGTCCAGCTACGTGATTTAAGTGTTTTTTTTTTTACAATTTCTATTTGAAATAAAATATATTTTCTATTATCTTAAAAATATTTCAAACTGGGATGTATGGCTGTAATAAGCTCAAATGGATCTTGAAACTGAAATTTTAGAAACTCTAAAAGATGATTATTGATTAGTATTTGATACTACTTACTATCAGATTTCAAAATATGTTGCAAAGCTACATTAGTTAAGATACTGTGGAATTGTTATGAAGATAGAAAAATAACCAAATAGAATTGGAAAAAAAAAAGATTTTAGATATAAGCTTACAGGTAGGTGGTCATTTGACTTTCAATAAGGGTGCCACTTTTCCATACGTAGTCTTGGTTTCATTGAGTGTCTATATGAGAAAAAAATGATCTTTGATTCTTGCCACTCATCCTAATAAAAAAAATATCAAGATGGATCATAAGCCCAAATGTGAAAAACAAAATAATAAAGCTTCCAGAAGAAATCTGAGAGGAATATTGTTATTGTTTTATGGTAGGAAATGATTTCTTCAACATGGGACAAAGGTATCAAATATAAAAGAAAATAATCAGTAAATTGGACTCTACTAAAATAAATACATCTATTTGTTAAAAACGCCATTGAGAGAATATGAAAGGCAAATTCCAGATAGGGAAGGTGTCTTTAAAAAAAAGTTTCCAACAAAAGATTCCTATTGAAAATATAAATACTGCTCCTTCAAATCAATAAGAAAAAGGACAGCAAAATAAATTTTACCCAGTTATGTATAATTCAACCACAGGCAACTCAATCTATTTATAATTGGCTTGTGCAGTCCTACGGGCTAGCTACGCAAGTTTAAAGTCTATAGGTCATGCAGTCATGGGGAACATCATGAACAAGCAGGCATAGGGTCTGAAGCTTTCTGTTTTCTACAAGAAGAAATTTCTATCTCCTGTTAGGGAAGGGCTTAAACGGTTCTTTTAAAGGGCCTCATGCCTGATTAGTCAGAATGACCCAGGGTAACATAAAGTCAATGCTTATGGACTTTAATTAAATCTCTAAAATCCCTTCACAGGAATACTTAGGTTAGTATTTAATCGAATAACTGAGAGAAGGTGTTCATTTGCTACAAAATGGCTGCTGTATCCCTTCTGTCCTCTGTCACTTAAGCATATCTCTTGCAGGCTATCTTATCTGGAAACAGTAAAAACTGAATTTAAAAGAATGTAATTTAGCCTAGCCATGTGACACCCCGTAAAGCTATCAGTCTCTGATGGTGATTGAAAGTCACAAAATTATTTCCTTGTGGGTGTTATTTATTGACCAGGAGGGAGCAGGGGTGCTTTTGGAGAATGACAGATCTTTTATAGCTTGATCTGGCTAGCAATAAAGCAGATACAAAGAGGTAAAAATTTAGCAAACTGTATACTTAAGATTAGTAAACTTTATGCTCTTTATTGTATACTTTTTATAGCTCAATTTAGAAAAAAATGAGAAAAAAGACTAGAGTAGACAAAGAAATTGTGAGTGCCATATGACGAAGGAAAATATATCTTACATTATATATTGTAAGGTGTCTTGGAAGTAAGAGAAGTTTCTCTTATATTTAGGACTTCAGTAAAATGAGCATACATTTGGAATCAAGTGAAGGACAGATCACACAATAGGATGTACTCCTGTATAAATGAGAAGAGCCCAGAATTTCAAAAGGCCTTGCAATCCATGTAGAAGAATTTGGAATTTCTCTCAAAGGTGTAATAGAAGGATATCAAATAAGTTTACATAGAGTAACAACATAATCAAATGAATTTTTATAAACTAATTCTGGCTGCTGTGTGAGGAACTGATTGGTAAGGGGCAAGAATGGAGTGAGGGACTCATTAGGCTTCATAAACCTAGCACTATGATAGTCAGGGTGTCACTTACCCTGTCATGACTCTGTTTTCTCAACTTTAAAAATATATGTTATCAAGTCTGCTTACTTACCTCACTGGATTGCTCGAAGAATTGGTGGGTATGGCTGTTTACAAACTGTATTTTATAAGTATTTATTGAATGAATGAATTAATGAATGAATTATTTTGCCCAAGATGCCTAAATTGTTAATGAACTTGTAATGTAGCACTGGCTGCATCACCCTATGTCAGAAACTGCCCATTTCACCCAATATTTTTCTTTCCTTTTTTTTTTTTTTAAATAATAACATGTTTAGCCAGGCATATATATGTCTAGAAAAAAAAGATCTTATCACCCAAGCATCTTAAAGGTAAATGACTGAGTTCTGTCCACATGGGATGCAAACATACGTAATCTATAGTAGTTTCTAGGAATTTCTTTTAGAAACATCTAGAACAAACCATTCACAATCTTTTCTTTATCCCTTCTTCTATCTTGTTTTCTAGAATGCACATGGTGCCTTGGAGAATGCATATTAGAGATGACAGAGAGGTGAGCATAAGTATCTGGAGTCCCTTGACCAATTTTCTACTGCTGAACTATAAAGTTTCTGATATTTGTACAGGTGAAAAATAAATTTTCTCTCTTATTTAAAGATCCTTTTACTCCAGGTTATGTTACTGGCTGCTAAAAATAATGCTTAAGGAATAAAGAATTTGGTACTGGCAATGAGATGCTTAGATTAGTGAAATCTGAACCTTTTTCACTGGCTTAACTGAATTATTCATTTGGCAATGACTCAGATACTGCAAGCTTGAAAAACAACCTTATTCTTTTTTTGCAATACATTTTCTGATACTATCTCCTGAACTTTCTTAGGAGGCTATGGGTTGATAAAACAATAGTGTTAAGGGAGCTAATAGAAAAAAATTAAAATTTTGTGTTTTGGAAACTTTTGTTACTTTCTCAAAATTCTTAAAAAGTGAAACGAACATAAGTATGTGAGTAGAAATGAAGAGACATAGTTACACTATAGAATAGCATGCTCTGCCTGTGGCAAGCAATCCAAGTTGATAGAAATTTTGGTGACTTGGAGACATTCCAACTTGTAAGTACCGCCAAATGAAAGTCTTAACAAGAGATAAGTCAGGTGCCTTGCCATATGAAGGTCAATAGTCAACTGACTGAGATGAGATCAAATGTGTTATTTTCACACTAAGGACCATTGTTATAGATGGCTTTGATTTAGCCATCATTACACTGAAACAGTTGAATGAGCAAAACACAGAGGATAGTAGAAAGGACCAAAGTTTAAACTTAAAGGCTATGTCTAGATTAGATTTGTGGCTGTGGTTACTTACACATGAAATTAAGCATAAGCTTACTAAGGTTCTGAGGGAGTCA
Organism: Lutra lutra; assembly: GCF_902655055.1. Taxonomy (NCBI): domain Eukaryota; kingdom Metazoa; phylum Chordata; class Mammalia; order Carnivora; family Mustelidae; genus Lutra; species Lutra lutra. The sequence continues at coordinate 99,854,262 of NC_062285.1, forward strand.
TATTGTCAAAGAAATCAGTGGAATTGGAGGATTATCCAGCTAAGCAACTCTTAGGTCCTGAAGATTGAACCAGCAAGAAGTAGGCTAGGAAAATTTGAACTCTCAACAAAGACTCCAATGATAGTCATCAATGTGGTCAAGGAGGACAACAAACAATATATTTCCTTCTAGAGATCAGAATGAGGTGTTACCAGATTGGAAAAAATCAAAGATATTATTCAACTATCAGAGAATAGAGGCTTCATAATTGCTACTTGGGCGGGGGGGGGTGTCTCATAATTCCAATGGACATTTTTTCCCTTTATCTTCTTTCTAAAATGTGAGTTTTCACTATGTTATCCTATTCCCAGCCTGCCATTTTATCCTTGGATAGGCACAGGCAACTTGTCTTTTAATTTATAAGTTAATGTACCATGAGAAGCTATAATATCCTGACGTGATAGAACAAAATGTCACCAAGAATTCCTAAACTTTGAACTATATGCAGTAATTAGATGGAACACTGGATTGAATTCCTTGAGGAGAGAGTGAGTGTGTTGCATATGTAGAAAGAAAAGTGTGGATATTTATTTAGATATCCAAAATGTTGGCCTGTGATAGAACTGTCTGAGCAAAAGAATGTAAAAACACATGTCCAATGGCAGCTTCTAGAAACTTCCCTTAAAAGACAGTAAACAAGGCATTTGCTTTTATAACTGCTCCCTTTCTCCATTTTTCTACTTGGAATGGAAATGGGAATGCTGCTAAAGTATGAAGAAAATGAGCACCCCTTGGGGAATAGGGAAATGGTGATCAGAAAGAAATCTGAATTTTGAAGGCTTTTGAGGGCAAAATTGACATTTTTTCTGGAATACAAATTTCTATACTTTTATTTAGCTACAGTTATTTTGGACTTTTCTATATTCGTAACCAAACCTAATGAACCAAGATATCCTTAAAATTTTGCTCAACTTGAGCATTCCACCTTTAAAATAGTTTCCTAGACTTTTACTGGTTTTACAACAAAACAATGTCTTTCTTAAGGACCTGGGAGCCATCTCTTTGAAATATAATCAAGAAAGATGACACACTTATCTCCCAGTTTCTGTGAGAGGTTAAGAAGGAGGACTCTAATGTTTATAAACACCAATTAACAAACACAGATGACTTAATTACACTGACCAATCTCCTCCTAATATCCTTTTCTTTTCTACATAACTCATTCCAGTGTTTAAAAACTCTCCTGCTTTTTGTTTCAATAAAGTTAAATTTAATCTCTTTCTCTATTGCAATTATCTTGAATGTATTCTTGTTTTCCTATTTAACTTTGTCCAGTGCAGTTTTTCTTTGATGCTAGTCCTAATTAATATAACTTCTATATAAGGAAAAATTCCTGGCAAAAAATGTCAAGCTATCTATTTATTATGCCCATACTGGCATATTCAGTGATTTTATTATCCTAGAGGAGGAAAAAAAAAAACAAAAAACATAAAAACAATGGAATAAAAGTGTCAGAGTGGAAGAACAGTTTTGGAAGAAATAATGCAGTGCAAAGATATAAGGAAAAACTGATCAAAATAATAATGGAAGAATTGAAGGAAGTAAAAGAAAATGAAAAAAATAAATAATAGTACACTGGTACATTAACAAAAAAAGTGATTGTTTAATTTCTTTACTCAGACTTTGTGTTTAGGTATTAGCCACAAATGGAAAATTAGCGAATTCTTTCCAGGTTTTCAGATAATCAGAATGCATCACATTATTCTCAAAATTAAAAAAAAAAGTAATATACCCATACAGCTCCATATTGAAGTTAAACACAAATATTATAAGAGATTAGTGGCATCAATACATTTCCAGTAAAATGAGACAATAAAATAAATATGGATATAGTTTAAAGCTCCTGTCTCCCTCAAACTTATATCAGTGTATACTATTTATGATGGTTGTTTTTGTAACAATTACTATAATGCTACTTAATTATGATTGTTATTATGTAAATTTTATGTAAATTGTGTGATTATTATGGAAATTAAAGGTAAATCTCATTTGTATTCTATTAGTAATTCTTTGGATGAAGATGTAGGTTAATCACAAAAGAGTTATTTGGGATTAGCTTTTAAGAATGGAAGAGGGGGGACGCCTGGGTGGCTCAGTTGGTTAAGTAGCTGCCTTCGGCTCAGGTCATGATCCCAGCGTCCTGGGATCGAGTCCCACATCGGGCTCTTTGCTCATCAGGGAGCCTGCTTCTAACTCTGCCTCTGCCTGCCATTCTGTCTGCCTGTGCTCGCTCTCTCTCCCTCTCTCTCTCTGACAAATAAATAAATAAAATCTTAAAAAAAAAAAAAGAATGGAAGAGGGGATTTTCTATCTGGATATTTAAAAACATGTGTACAAATAATAGTAAATGTATAGACTTCAGTCATTTAATTTTATCCTTTTGATGAATTATGGATTGATCTGCACATATATCAATATACTTCTTGTGGCTGCACTTTAACATATGAGAGTCTGGAAATTTCTTATTTAGGAAATAGAAATTTTAAAGCCTTACTTTATCTTTTATGGGGTTACAACTTAATACAATGTGCATTTTTGCTTTTTGACTTTTAAAATACTAAATGAATAAAATGAATATCTATCTCTATTGATCTAAATGAATATCTAAATCTATCTAAAATGAATATAGATAATCACTTATCCAATCAAACATAAACCATTTTACACTTTCTTTTTACAAGATTCTACTATTCAAAATTTTTCTTCAATAAAATTTTATTTTTATAATCAAAACTATAACATCATATGGTAGAACAGACGGCTAGTAATAATACCTTATTTGTATAAACCATAACAGTTTACAAAGCAGTTTCATTTACATTATTTCAATTAAATTCAATGAGATGATTAATGGTGATTTTTGTTTTCAGTAGTCTCTTCAGTATTAAAGCAGGAAAAGGGGGCGCCTGGGTGGCTCAGTGGGTTAAGCCGCTGCCTTCGGCTCAGGTCATGATCTCAGGGTCCTGGGATCGAGTCCTGCATCGGGCTCTCTGCTCAGCAGGGAGCCTGCTTCCTCCTCTCTCTGGCTGCCTCTCTGCCTGCTTGTGATCTCTGTCTGTCAAATAAATAAATAATAAAATCTTTAAAAAAATAAAAAAAAATGTTTAAAGCAGGAAAGGGAACAAATTCAATGTTCACTCTCATTTTCAATAGAATTTTTTATTTTTACAAATATGAGATACAATAATTTCATTTTAATATTAAACTTAAAAAATCTTGACTGGAGCCTGAAGCTTACTGTATGGAATTAATTAATTAATTGCTCAACATTTAATGAGTATCTGCTATTTTTCACAGATAGGATTACAGAATTCAAAGGTTTAAAATAGAATTTTTAACATCTAAAATTTTTAGTTACATAACATAGAGAAGGAATCATCAGTTCTGTTCTGAGTCAGGATAATGGACTGGTAATGAAAGGGGTTACAAATATTTATACTAAATTGAAGGGTTTGGCTGATAGGAGAAAGGACAAGATGGAAGCATTCTTATTAGGTAGAATATAAGGTGATCTTTGGCTATTTAAATTCTCACAAGTTATATTTTTCTTCAGTGATTGGCATCAGATGCAAGGAAAATTTGTGACTGTATCACTGGTTTTCAGATTATCAAAATAATCTAGTCAGAATTTATGAGGATAGGAGCTAGTCAGCAACTATGATGATAGGAAACCCTACCCATTTGGAAGGTACAATTTGGATCCTACAATTATACTCAAGCATAGGAGTCCATTAGAAATTTGAGGAAACAGAGAAGTGCCTTAGCAAAGAGGAACCATTGATAAAATGAAAACTGACACTTTTTGTTCTCAGTAATAATCTTATTTTTAACATTTTTATTTTTAAGTAATCTTTCCACCCAACATGAGGATGAACTTACAATCCTATGATCAAGAGTTGCATGCTCTACTGAGCCAGCCAGTTGCTCCTCTCAGCAGTCTTAAAATTTTCTTTTTATTTCTATTCTTTATAGTGCTATTATTACTGGTAGCAACAATGACATCTGCATTTTTCCAAATATTTATTGTGTGCTGAAAATGACTATGTGCTCATTATAGTTCTACTCATTGGAATAAATGGTGTTTTCATCCAAATTTTACAGAAAATAAAACCAAGTCTTTGAGAGGTTAAATAACTTGCACAAGTGTCACATTTTTGTAATGGAAAACCAAAAGAGAAAATCATAGCTAATTTGACTATAAAGATTTCTTCATAACCAGTTAAGTTTTCTATCCATCCCTCAGTAAGTTATTCTGTCACTCAGTTCCTTTTGAAAGACAGATTGTAAATTAAAATATGAAGTGCTATGGGAGTGGGGCTATGGGAGTGAGGTTTCATGTCTGTGACCAGGCAAATAAGTAATTGCTGGATGCATAATGTGGCAAGGGTAGCATTCAGCATCTGAATTAATTTCTGGTTTTCATTTGTTTGCTTTTTTGCTTGTTTTGGGGAGCATTCTGTGAACCTAGGAAAGAGGCACTGGTCCAGCTTCTACTGTAAATTATAAAATGTCATGATTTATTAAATCAATCAGATTTTCCCACATAAAATCACAGAAAATAACCAAGACATTATTCTCACTGATTCCAGAGGAATCCAAGCTCTATAGACAGTGGTGCCAAAAACCAAGGATAACATGTTCAGAACAGCAACCCTCAATCGTCCATTCCCATTATAAGAAAATATAGTGAGATTACTCTTGTCCAGTGCTTCTTGGTTCCTATCTGGGTTTGAGCCTATTTCAACTTTTTCTCACAGCTGTTAGACCAAGGAATCTTCTTATTTTATGATTGCAAGGAACTGCAGTATTACTTGGTTTTTAACTGAACTAGTATCAAAGAGGCAACATGACCTCATTTCCTTATAACTAGAAAAACACTCCCCCCAAATTCTGTATTATGTTTTATATGAACCTTTCCATTAATTTTTAAAAAATATTTTATTTATTTATTTGACAGAGAGAGAGAGAGAGAGAGAGAAGGCACAAGCAGGGAGAGAGGCAGGCAGAGAGAGATGGAGAAGCAAGCTTCCGAGTAGCGAGCCTGATATGAGCTTGATCCCAGGACCCTAGGATCATGACCTGAGCCAAAGGTAGGCACTTAACTGACTGAGCCTTCCAGGCGCACTTTTCTTTTCTATTCTTTTAAAGCTTTTTAATTAATTTTTATCATTTATTAATTTTTATCATTTTATCATTTATTTAGCCTGACAGGTTTCCAGTAAATTCTTCTTTCTCTTCAAGTTTTACAGAGTCTCTGGTTATTACTTTACACCAAGAACCCTTGACTGACAAAGAGAAGAAAGAAGGGATTCAACCTCTCATTTTAAAGCATCAGCTATAGGGTGTTCTATCCTCATTTTGTCATTACAATGTTACTATGGGATATTAATCAGTGCAGAGGGTCTTAAAGGCTGTTCCCTTGAAAATCATAAGCAGAGTTTTTACTTTATTTTCAATAGTCTATTCCTCAGTTCTGGTTATTTTAAGGATTCTTTTTCAAGCTTCTCTGGATATAGGTGAATATACATTAAGAATAATAATCAGAAAATTTTTCCATAGTAAGATATACTTTATTTCTCTCCTATTTTTTAACTTGGGTTTTGCAATTTCCTCATCAATGTAAATTAATTTATGTATTTTGTTAAGAGCTAGATTTTCTCTAGAATAGATTACATGTTAAGCCACAAAACAAATTTCAATAAATTTAAGAAGATTGAAACCATATCAAGCATTTTTTCTAACCAAAGCAGTATTAAACTAGAAATAAACTATGAAAAAAAATCTGGAAAACACAAACATGTAGAGGCTAACCAACATGCTACTAAAAAACCAGGAGGCCAACAAAGAAATCAAATTTAAAAAATACATGGAAGCAAAAAATAAAATAAAATAAAATAAAAAATACATGGAAGCAAATAAAAATGAAAGCACAATGGTTCAAAATCTTTGAGATATAGGAAAAGGAATTCTAAGAGGGAAGTTTATAGTAATGCAGGCCTACCTCAAGAAACAACAAACAAAATCTCAAAAAAAAAAAAAAATCTAATCCTATACCTAAAGGAACTAGAATACAAAAACAAAGCCCAAAGTTAGTAAAAGAAGGAGGAAAAAAAAGAACCAAAATAGAAATAAATAGAGACTAAATAAAATAAGAAAATAAAAAGCAATAAAACCAAGATCCCTGTCTTTGAAAAGATAAAGAAAATTGATAAAACTTTAGCCAGACTCACCAAGGGGAAAAAAAAAAGGACTGAAATAATATCAGAAATGAAAGAGAAGTAACAACCAATATTATAGAGATACAAAGGATTATAAGACACTAGTACAATAAATTATATGCTAAAAAATTATATAATTTAGAAGAAGTGGATAAATTTATAGAAACATACAATCTTCCAAAATTGAATCAGGAAGAAATAGAGAATTTTAACAGATCAAGTACTAGCAATGAAATTGAATCAACAATCAAGAAACTCCCAACAAACAAAAGTCCAGGATCAGATGCCTTCACAGGTGAATTCTACCAAACATTTAAAAGGGTAGTTAATACTTATTCTTCTCAAACTATACCAAAAAAAAAAAAATAAAAGAGGAAAGAAGATTTTCAAATTCATTCCACAAGACCAGCATTACACGGATACCCAAACTATCCAAAGACACTACAGAAAAAGAAAACTATAGGCCAATATTCCTGATGAGCATAAATACCAAAATCCTCAACAAAATATTAGCAAACCAAATTCAACAATCCCTTAGAATGATCATTCTCCATAATCAAGTAGGATTTATTCCAGCGATGCAATGATGGTTCAATATCTGCAAATCAATTAACATGAAATACCATATTAATAAAATGAAAGCTAAAATTCATATGATATCATCATCTCAATAGATGCAGAAAAAGTGTGTGACAAACTTGAACATCTATTCATGATAAAAACTCTCAAAAGTGGGTTTAGAAAGAACCCATCTTGGGGAGCTTGGGTGGCTCAGTCCATTAAGCATCTGTCTTCAGCTCAGGTCATGACCCCAGAGTCCTGGGATCAAACCCTGCATCAGGCTCCAGGCTCATAGGGAGCCTGCTTATCCCTCTCCCTCTGCCTGCTGCTCTGCCTGCTTGTATTCTCTCTCTCTGTCAAACAAATAAATAAGTAAAAAAAAAAAAAAAAAAAAAAAAAAAAAGAAAGAAAGAAAAAAAGTCTTAAAAAAAAAAAAAGAACACATCTCAACATAATAAAAGCTGTATATGACAAACCCACAGCTAATATCCATAACGAATGGTGAAAAGCTGAGAGCTTTTCCTCTTAGGTCAGGAACAAGACAGGGATATTCATTCTTGCCACTTTTATTAAATGTAGTACTGGAAGTCCTAGCCACACAATCAGAAAAGAAAAAAAAAAAAGGCATCCAAATTGGTAAGGAAGAAGTAAAACTGTCACTATTTGCAGATAATACTATATGCAGAACACCTCAAACATGCCACCCCCAAATTATAATGTATTAGAACTAATAAGTGAACTCAGTAAGTTGTAGGATATAAAATTGATATACAGAAATATTTTGCATTTCTATACACTAATAACAAGATAGAAAGAGAGATTAAAAAAAAAACACATTTACAATAACACCAAAAGGAATAAAACACCTAGGAACAAATTAATCAAGGAGGTATAAGCCTTGTACTCTGAAAACTAAAACTTTGATGGGAAAAAATCGAAGGTAACACAAACAAATGGAAAGATATACAATGCTCATGGATTGGAAGGGTTAACATTGTTAAAATGTCTGTACTACTCAAAGCAATCTACAGATTCAATGTAATTTTATCAAAATACCAAATTTTTCACAGAACTAAACACATATAATCCTAAAATTTGTATGGAACAAAAAGATCCTGAGTAATCAAAGCGATCTTGAGAAACAAGAACAAAACTAGAGGTGTCACAATCCCACATCAATTACTATAGTGTAACCAAAACAGGATGGTACTGGTACAAAAACAGACATACCAATCAATAGACCAGGATAGAGAGCCCAGAGATAAACTCACACTTCTATAGTCAATTAATCTAAAACAAAGGAGACAAGAATATATAAATCTCTTCAATAGATAGTCTGGGAAAACTGAAGAGCTACATGCAAAAAAAAAAAAAAAAATGAAATTGGACAACTTTCCTACCCAACACACAAAAATATATTCACAGTGGAGTAAATATCTAAATGTGAGACCTGAAATGGTAAAACTCCTAAAAGACAACAGGCAATAATAACCTCTTGGAAATTGGCCTTAGCAACTTTTTTCTGAGTATTTCTCCTCAGCCAAGAAAAACAAAAGCAAAAATAAACTATTGGGAACTACACCAAAATAAAAAGCTTTAGCAAAGCAAAGGACACCAACGAAACCTACTGAAGAGCAGAAGATGTTTGTAAGTGATATATCCAATAAAGGGTTAACATCCAAAATAGATAATGCATGAAACTCAAAACCACACAAAAACAAATAATCCAACTTAAAAATGGGCAGAGGGCCTAAATAGACATTTTCCCAAAGACATACAGATGGCCAAAAGACACATGAAAAGATGCTCAACATCACTAATTATCAGAGAAATGTAGATCAAAACCAAAATGAGATTATCACCTCACACCTGTCAAAATGGCTAGCATTAAAAAGATAAGAAATAATGAGTGTTGGTGAGCATGAGGAGACAAAGGAACCCTCATCCATTGTGGCAATGTAAATTGGTGCAGCCACTATGAAAAACAGTATGGAGGTTCCTCAAAAAATTAAAAATAGAGGGCACCTGGGTGGCTCAGGGAGTTAAGCTACTGCCTTCAGCTCAGGTCATAATCTTGGGGTCCTGGGATCAAGCCCCGCATCAGGCTCTCTGCTCAGTGGGGAGCCTGCCTCCCCCTCTCTCTCTACCTGCCTCTCTGCCTACTTGTGATCTCTCTCTCTCTGTCAAATAAATAAATAAAATCTCAAAAAAAAATAGATATACCAAATGACCTAGTAATTAAATTGCAGGGTATTTACCCAGGGAAAACAAAACCCCCACTAATATGAAATATATATGCACCCCTATGTTTGTTGCAGCATTATTTATAATAGCCAAGATATGGAAGCAATCTAAATGTTCATCAATACATGAGTGGATAAAGATGTGATATACATACATACAATGGAATATTGTTCAGCCATAGAAAAGAATGAGCTCTTGCCATTTGCATCAAATAAGTCTGATTGAGAAAAACAAATAACATATGATTTCACTTATATGAGGAATATAAAAAAACAGAACAAATGAATAAAGAAACACAGAAAAAATAGAAACAGACTCCTAAATATAGACAAACTGGTGGTTGCCAGAAGGAAAAGGCAGAGTTGGCTGGATTGGTGAAAAGGTGAAAGGGATTAAGAGGTGCAAACTTCCAGTTACAAAGTAAGTCATGGGGATGTAATGCACAGCATAGGGAATGTAGTCAATAATGTAATAATGTCATATGGTGACAAATGATAAGTACACTTACTGTGGTGAATCACTATGTTGCACACCTGAAACTAATACAATATTGTATGTCAACAATACTTCAATAAAAAAACAAAGAATTAAGAGTTTTTCTTGCTAGAAATGTTCATTTCTATGCTAGTATTATTTGCTTATCAGAATGTTAAGATATAAATCCCCCTCTTTTTAGTGGAAAGAGAGTGCTTAATTGATTTAGTTAGAATACAAACAGACTTCACAATCCACATTACCTGGTTTCAGCTTTTGATGGCAGCTCCTGGACTGTGCGGCTGCTCCTATTTTACCATCTCATGGAATAGCAGGATTACTTGGTTTGTTTCAGAAAACTATCATCAAAGAGGAGAGAGGACCCAATTTCCCTCATGGCTGAAAAAAAAAAAAAACATATTATATTTTCTATGAATGCTGAGGGAAAAAAGAATCCTCATAGATTTTCTATTTCTAAGGAAAGAAAATCCCACCATTAGTGACAGTCTTGAATAAAAAGGAAAACAACATTTTTTAGTCTCATTGTTTTGCAATTGTAACTTACAGACCCTGAGGCAGTTCTAAAAAAAGTACATCCTGGGGTTTCCTAAGCAAGCCTGTTAGCTTGGGCTGATAACTTCCAGTGAAAGGCCTCTTAAATTATCTATATTTAATTCTTCCTCTGAATAACTCATAACTAAAAAAAAAAAAAAAAAAGAAAAGAAAAGAAAAAAAGAGACGTTGGAGCTTTACTGTGCAAAGAGAATGTGCTGTATATGAGCTGTGGAAAGTAGAGTGAGACGATTATAGATCAAAATTATTTTATTAGGCATTACATAGCAATTTTATAATTGAGGATAAAACTGGTGACTATGTTGATTGAAACTAAGAAATAGCTTTTTAAAAACTTTTTTTTTCTAAATAATAAGTTTCTGATTTTTTTTTTTCTTATCTGGCTGACTGTAAGAAAAGTCACTGTTAGAAGAGTTTTAAAAATACTATCTTAGTAGTAGCTTAAAATCTTCCCAGTGATTTTTTGACTTTCCTGCTTCTTTTACTTTTAATTTTTTATTATGAAAACCTCAAACATATACACAAAAATAGAACAGTATTATGAACCTCCATGTACCTATCATTCAATTTCAACATAATCAGTGTGACTGATCTTATTTATTTATACTCCAACCCATTTCTTCCACGATCATCAAATCCCTACCTAATATCAACCCATCCCTACCTGGTACCATCTCATCCCAAGCTTATTTTGAAGAAAATAACAGACTTTACTTCATTTTTTTCCATAAATCTTTGAATATTTTCTCCAAAAATTAACCTCCCCCTAAATATCCATAATATCCTCATCACAATGAAAATAAATAATTCAGCATGATCTCAAATACCTACTGTGTGTTCAATTTACAAAAAATCTTTTTGGCTTTTCATTTGGTCTTTCTTCTCTCTGTCTCCCTCCCTCCTTCTCTCTCTTATTTTCTCTCTCATTCTCTATCTCCCCACTCTCAGTTTGTTGATTGAATCAGGATCTGAATAGGTAACATGCATTGTAACTGATGGAAATATATAATATTTTTAAATCTTTTTAAACTCTTTTATTTCCTATTATTATTTTTCCTTTAAAGCTATTTATTGAAGAAAGAATTATTTACTCTGCAGAATTTTATATCAACATAAATTTTACTCCCTTTATGTACATGTCTTATAAAATGGGCTTCTCTCTCCTATATTCATCTATATTGGATATGACCTAGAGGCTTAATCATGTCCTAGGTCACTGTTTAAGATTTTTGTTGTTGATCCTTGGGTTTTTTTTTTTTTTTTAAGACTTTTAGGTGTGATTGCATACTTCATTTATAAAGGATTTCTTTGTCTGTCTTTTTATGATGTAAGCTGCCATTGATTCTCATTAATGCCTAGGTGCATTGGTTCATTAGGGATTATAAAATTGTGATGCTCCAATAAAATCCTCCATTTATTCCCTGGAATGTTTTTAAAATGCAAATATTGCCTCGTCTACTATTTTGATACACAGAGGTACAGTTTGAGAGAAAAGGCAGAATAAATGTCAGATTATTTTCATTTATTTACTTTCAAAAATTGAAAATTAGTTCTCTATCATGTTTATAAGATAAGCAATTATGTTTTCTGTTTGTCTGTTTTTTGAGTATCACTATGAATCAGTAGATATTTGATGTGTTTGAATCCATGGCAGTTATTATTCTTTTTTTTTTTAAGATTTTATTCATTTATTTGGGGGAGAGCAGAGGGAAAAGGAAACTCAAGCAGGCTCCTCAGTGAGTGTGCAGTCCTATACAGGGCTCCATCTCACAACCCTGAGATCATGACCTGACCTGAAACCAAGAGTCAGATGCTTAACTAAGCCAGTCTGGTGCTCTGTGGCAACTATTATTCTTAATGATGTTCAAATTTTCCCAGTTTTGATCATTAGAACCTATACAATTGACTCCTATATATTTCGATAGTCTTTGATGACTTCCCTGTTAGTGTAAAAAAAGCTCATCTTACACATTTCCTGCTCCAGATCTCAAATCAGCCCATTTCTTCAAGTCTTGTTTTGTTTTAAGTACTTGCAGAAATGGGAAACTCACTCATTGTTCTTAGGACTTTTCAGTGACACAAGAATTTTTTTCAAGATAAAATATTTCCTGGGCTCATAAGAACACTTCCAATTCTAATTTAGGACTGTAGGGTTTTTTACTTACCCTCGCCAATCTTAGATCTTTGTATCTTTTCCCCCTTGCTAATATCTTGGTTCTTAACAACACCAACACAATTACTTGCTTTTTTTTCCTTAGCAGAAAAATAGAAACAGTAATTCATAATATGAATACTGAAAATGTCTAAGAATGTTTGCAGTCTGTTGGTCCTTAGGGTATATCCTGTTAAATATATAGCCAAATTACTGTATTTTAAAGGCACTCAGAATTTTCTCTGTATTAGTTTTTTATTGTTACTATGAAAAATCATGAGAGACTATGGACTCTGAAAAACGATCTGAGAATTTTGAAGGGGTGGGGGGTGGGAGGTTGGGGGCACCAGGTGGTATTGTAGAGGGCACGGATTGCATGCAGCACTGGGTGTGGTGCAAAAATAATGAATACTGTTATGCTGAAAAAATAAAAAATTAAAAAAAATTACAAATTTAGTGTCTCAAAAACAGGACAGTTATCTTATAATTCTTTAGGTCAGATGGTCGATACTGGGCTAAAATAAAGTTTGTTGGCAAGGGATGCTTTTCTTTTGGGAAACCCTAGAAGAGAATCCATTTCCTTGCTTTTCACAGTTTCTAGGTGCTGTCTACCTTGGTACCCTTCCATCTTCAAAGCCAATAATATAGCCATTTTCCTGTCACTTGTTCAGTCCTCACAGCGTTCTCTGAACAAAGATGGGAACCGTTCCTCACTTCTAAGGATGCATGTGATCATATTGAATCTATCCAGATGATCCAAAACAATTTCCACTTCCTAAGATTTTCATCCCAGGGTCACATGAGCAAAATACCTTTTGCCCTGTAAGGTAACATATTCATAGGTTCTGAGGGTTAGGGCCTAGAAATCTGTGGGGGAGGGCCATTATTCTGCCTATCACAGTCCCTTTTTGCTGAAGCTACGCCACCAATTACACATTCAGTTTAATTTGTTTTATTTTCAGGGATTATTTATTTATATAAACAACATTTTTATAAAATATTTACAGGATTCCAAAATTAAACCTATAAAACAAGATAAATTCAAAAAAATCTACCCTGTGTTCTGTCTACTCTATTTGCTTTTTCTTCTGCAGATAAATACTTTGTTATTTTTATGGTGCATTATTCCACTGGTTTATTATTTAATATAATATATTATAATGTATATACTCCTCTCATATTGTTAGATAAACAGCAGTATACACTTTACTTCACATTTTTTTACTCAACATAACTTGGTATTGCTTCATTATAGTACACAGTTTTCATTCTTTAATACTGTTGTATAGTACACCACTGAGTGAATACTCATGGTCAATCCACCCAGTACGCTTTTAATGGGAATTTGATTGCTTTTAACCTTGTGCTGATCCAAATAATGCTACAGTGAATTGTGCAGCCTTTTTAAACTTTGGCTAGTATATCTCTGAGAAGTGAGATTGCTAAATAAGGGAAATTATATTTATATGTGTGTGTATATATATATGTATATATATATAGTTATTAAATATATAATAAAAAATGTGTGTGTGTTTGTGTGTGTTTGTGTAATTTGGCAATTTTACTATTTTATGTCAACTTCCCATTCATATAAGTTGTAACATCTTATATTTCCCAGGTCAATCTGATCTGGTTCATAAGACACGGATCTCTGACCCGTGTTTGTGAACAATAGCTCTAAAACTGAACTGTAAACCTCTCCTATAAAGACACAGATAGTAAATATTTTGGGCTTCACTGGTCACATATCCCCTGTTGTAACTATTCAACTTTTCTACTAAAATGAAAAATTAGCCATAGATACCATGCAAATAAACAAGTATAACTATGTTTCAATAAAACTTTATTTATAAAAACAGGCAATAAATTGGACTTGGACCACTGACTGTGGTTTGTTGACCTCTTTTCTAAAAGTGTATTTAAAAAGAATAATATTTTAAATTAAAATATCCAAAGATATTCCATTTTTGCAAAACAAACTTTTGTTGAAAACCATAAATTAATGCCATAAGCATTTGAATAAATTGCTTAATTTCTATTCAGTGAAGAGCAAAACTTCAATATATTTCATAACTCTTAGAAAAGTGAGAAACCTAATACCTCTACGATTTGGTCATTGTGAGTCTTTCTTTCTCTATAGTCAGATTTACTGATTATTTCAAGCATGTTTATGTAAATACCTCAAATCCATACTGCAGAGTTTCTGGTATCTATTGTCCAAAGAAAACATAAAAATAACAAGGGAATCTAGAATCCTGTGGCTCTAAATCCTGACTTCCTAATCTATGGGCATTTTATTTTAGGAAAAAAAAAGAAATTCCCGAGGGGCCATTAATGATATATCTGGTTCAGTCTCCAGTTCTTCATGAAACTGCTCAAACAAGGAGTTGTCTGAAATTTTCTTCAGTACTTTCAAAGGTGAGCAAGGAACTAAATGACAGTGTAGTCCATTTTGTGGTAACTGTTAGAATGTACTGACCTAGGATTTGTTGAAATCAATTTATTCATAATTTTACCCATAGGCACTGATGTCTGGATTTCACATAATACACACTATTCTTCCTTCTGGCAATACTTTAAATATAGTGATTTAAACTGATTGAAATCATAAATTACAATTTTTTGACACTCACTAGAGCTTTCTATATTACTCAATTTCTTTAGTTGAATTAAATATTACATGAGACCATATGTTGTTTTCCTAAATTGTTTATTCCATCCAGATTGGCATCACTGTCCTTAAACACTGTACTCTTATTTGTAATTTCAAGTTTTGTAACTTACTTTACTATCAAGCAAATGTTTCCCATTCAGCTCTAATCCTACCCTCTCTTCCTCACGTCTTAGTGAGAACTTGTCATGTTTCAGGGATTGTGTTGAGGCCAGAAACTTAATAAGTAGGATATACTTGCTGCTTTTTAAAAAATAGTTTTAACTGTATTATTTTTATTACACTTTATATTATAGAACTTGTTTCTAAGTGGTTTTTTTGTTTGTTTTTTAGAGATTTTATTTATTTATGGGACAGACAGAGATCACAAGTAGGCAGAGAGGCAGGCAGAGAGAGGAGGAAGCAGGCTCCCTGCTGAGCTCGATCCCAGGACCCTGGGACCATGACCTGAGCCAAAGGCAGAGGCTTTAACCCACTGAGCCACCCAGGCGCCCATGTATTTTGAATAACTCTGTTTACAATCTTAAAACAGTGTGAGGAGTAAGAGATGCAACAAAAAAAATCAACATGACCTGGTAAATGTTAACAACAGAGTTGTGTGTAAGAAACACAATGAAAGACTGGAAGATTTGACAGTTGAGGTGATGATGCTTGGTCTTGAATAATAAGTATAAATTTGTTGGTATTTTGAATGAATAAAGTCATGTAGAACAAAAGAGGAGCAGGATATGATAATGGGCTTCAAGATTTTACAGTTCAAGCACTGAAGAATTAAGTTAAAAATTTTGGATTGAAGCCTCTGTTTTACTTCCTAGCTTCTTTTATTTAGATCAGTCACCTAACTACTGTAATACTCTTGAGACACCTGTATGTGTGTGTGTGTGTGTATGTGTGTTTTATTCATGAATCATATACAAGTAATACTATATAACCAAGTAGGTTGAACTCAAAGACATCCACACAAAGACCCATTACAAATTGTTGAAAGACAAAGAAAGAATCTTGAAAGTAGCAAGAGAGAAGTGACTCCTCATATATAAGAAATCCTCAATAAGATTATTAGCATATTTCTCATCAAAAACTTTGGAGGTGATAAGGTGATAAGGCAGTGAGTTGATATATTCAGAGTGGTCAAAGAGGAAAAAAAAAATCATCAAGCAAGAATTCCATCTATGGCAAAATGTTCTTCAAAAGTGAGGGAGAAATTAAGACATCCTCGAATAAACAAAAGATGAGGAAGTTTGTCACTACTAGACACGTCCTGCAATAAATGTTAAAGGGAGTCCTGATGATTGAAAACAAAAGATAACTAGACAATAACTCAAAACTGTATGAAGAAATAAAGATGTATGCAAAGGGACATACATAGGCAATTATAAGATTTTATCTATTTATTTGACAGAGAGATCACAAGCAGGCAGAGAGGCAGGCAGAGAGAGAGGAGGAAGCAGGCTCCCTGCTGAGCAGAGAGCCCAATGCGGAGGGCTCCATCCCAGGACTCTGAGATCATGACCTGAGCCGAAGGCAGCGGCTTAACCCACTGAGCCACCCAGGCGCCCCGACAATTATAAATATTAGTATAAATGTAACAAGAGTCTGTTACACTATTTTTTTTTCTATCAAGAAACTAGTATATAAAAAAAGAACACACAAGTATTTGTCTAAAAGCTAGTATTATTAAAACATTGATTTTTAATTTCACATTTTGTTTTCTACACAATTTAAGAAACTAATATATTAAAATTAGATTATGGGGGCGCCTGTGTGGCTCAGTGGGTTAAAGCCTCTGCCTTCGGCTCAGGTCATGATCTCAGGGTCCTGGGATTGAGCCCCGCATTGGGGTCTCTGCTCAGTGGGGAGCCTGCTTCCCTCCTTTCTCTGCCTGCCTCTCTGCCTACTTGTGATTTCTCTCTGTCAAATAAATAAATTCTAAAAAAAAAAAAAAAACTAGATTATGTTTTCACCCAGTATATAAAGATATAGTTCTGTGACATCTGAAATAATAAAAGGGATGATGACATAATTGTAAAGGAGCAGAGTTGGGTTTTTATTTATTTATTTTAGAGAGAAGGGAGGGGCAGGGGGAGAGGGAGACAGGGGATCCTAAGTGGACTCTGCATTGAGGATGGAGTCTAACATGGGACTCCATCTCACAACCCCAAGATCATGATCTGAGCCAAAATCAGGAGTTAGACACTTAACTGACTGCACCACCCAGGCACTCCAAGGAGCAGAGTTTTTGTATGTTGTTGAAGTTCAGTTGATATAAATCCAAATTAGAGTTTTGTGACTTCAGCATGTTAAATATAATCTCCATGGTAACAATAAAAATAGCTACTGTATATGGAGAAAAGGGAATTGAAACATTTCACTACAAGATATCAATAAAAAAGGATGGTAGGAAGTGAAGAATAAAAAGTTATTAGGAATATATAAAACAAATAGAAAAATGACAAAAATGAGTCCTTCTTTATTAGTACTTACTTTACTTTTTTTTTTTAATCAGTAGTTACATTAAGTGTAAATGTATTAAAGTTCCAATAAAATGACAGAGATTGCCAGAATGGATTAGAAAAACATGGTACGGGACGCCTGGGTGGCTCAGTTGGTTGGACGACTGCCTTCGGCTCGGGTCATGGTCCCGGAGTCCCGGGATCGAGTCCCGCATCGGGCTCCCAGCTCCATGGGGAGTCTGCTTCTCCCTCTGACCTTCTCCTCACTCATGCTCTCTCTCACTGTCTCTCTCTCAAATAAATAAATAAAATCTTTAAAAAAAAGAAAAAGAAAAACATGGTACAACTATATGCTGTTGTACGAGACTATATGCTGTTATAAGAGACTCATTTTAGGTCAAAGTTATAAACAGGTTGAAAGTGAAAAGATAGGAAGACAATCCATGCAAATAAGTAAACAAAAGAGCAGAGGGATTGTTATACTGATATCAGACAAATAGACATTATGTCAAAAGTTTATGAGACAAAGAAAGACAAATATTAATAAAAACATGAGCACAGCAAGAACATATAAACATCAATGTACCTAATAATAGACCATCAAAATATATAAAGCAAATATTGACAGAATTGAAGGAAAAATAGACATTATTAAAAAAAAATACTTGGAAGCTTCAATACCCTATTCTCAGTAAAGGAAAGAACAATCAGACAGAAGGTAAATAAGGAAATAGATGATGAGAAAAACACCGTAAATCAACTAGTCCTTAAGACACATACACAATATATTACCCAGTAACAATAGAAGGTGCATTCCCTTAAAATGCACATGGGGCACTTTCCAGGATAGACCATATACTAGATCACAAATTCAGTTGCAATATATTTAAAAAGATATAACATAAAAGCTTTTTCGCAACCATAATGAAATAAAGTTAGAAATAAAAGAAACAAGAAAAAAAATGAAAAATTCACATATTTGTGGAAATTAAACTATAAACTCTTACACAAACAAAAAATCACAATGGAAACCAGAAAATACTTAGAAATGAATGAAAATGAAAACATAATATACCAAAATTTATAGGACATGGCAAAAACAATTCTAAGAGGGAGATTTATAGCTATAAATGCTTTAAAAAGAAGAAGTTTCTCAAATCAACAACTTATCTTAGAACTTAAGAAACTAGAAAAATTAAACACAAAGTCAGCAGAAGTAGGGAAATAATAATGATAGGTAAGATTAAATTAAAAAAGAGAATAGAAAAATAATAGAGAAAATCATGAAATCAAAGTTGGTTTGTCAAACAGATAAAGAAAATTGAGAAAATTTTGGCTAGATTAAGAAAAAAAGACCTAAATTACCAAAATCAGATATGAAAGCATGGACCATTAGTATGGGTTCTACAAAAATAAATAGGAATATAAGAGACTATTTGAACAATTATACACCAGCAAATTGATTAATCTAGATGAGATAGAAACATTCTGCAGAAACATTGAATCTGTCAAGACTAAATTACAAAGAAACTGAAAATCTGAATGGACATACCCAGTAAAGAGATTTAATTGGTAATAAAAAATCTGCCAGCAACAACAAAAAGCTCAGAGCCTGATGGCTTCACCCATAAATTCCACCAAAAACTTAAAGAACTGTCATCAATATTTCACCAACTTTTCCAAAAAGGAAAATGAAGAATTGGGAATATTATATTTCTTTCTTTCTTTTTTTCCTTTTTAATTTATTTGACAGAGAGAAAGAGAGAAATCATGAGTAAGCAGAGACACAGGCAAAGGGAGTGGGGGAAGCAGGCTCCCTGCTGAGCAGAGCCCCATGCCTGCTGGATCCCAGGACCCTGAGATCATGACCTGAGCTGAAGGCAGAGGTTTAACCCACTGAGCCACCCAGGCACCCCATGAACTGGGAATATTTCTAACTGAACCCACGAGTACAGCATTTCCTGATGCCAAAGCTAGATAAAGACACTACAAGAAAACTACAAACCATATCCCTATGAACACTGATGCAAAAATACCTTTAAAAATAGCAGCAAACAGAATCCAGCATGTTGAAAGAATTATGCACCATGATCAAATGGAATTATTTTCTGAAATGTAAAAATGGTTCAATATATGAAAAACAATCAATGTGATACACCACATTTACAAAATGAAGGGGGAAAAACCCATGATCATCTCAACTGGTACAGAGATATCATTTGACAAAATTCAGTATCTCTTTGTGATAAAAACACAATAAACTAGAAATAGAGGGAAACTACCTCAACATAATAAAATCCATATCTGAAAATCCACAATGAACATCATATTCAGTGATAAGAGACTGAAAGCTTTTCCTTTAAGATCAGGAATATAGAAAGGATGACCTCTTTCACCACTGTATTTTAACATAATACTGGAAGTCCTAGCCAGAGAGATTAGGCAAGAGAAAGAAATGACAGATGTCGAAATTGGAAACACAATATTCAAAACATAAGATTATTATCTCTGTCGGCAGATTATATCATTTTATATGTAGAAAAGCCTAAAGATTACACACACACACACACACACACACACACACACACACACACACACAAATTAAAGCTAATACATAAAGAAAATAGGATACAAAGTCAACACACAAAAGTTGGTTGCATTTCTATATATTAATATGGAACAATCTGAAAAAGAAATTAAGGAAACCATTCCATTTCCAGAGTATCAAAAAGAATAAAATACTTAGAAATTATCTTAACCAAGTAGGTGAAATATTTGTACAATGAAAATTATAAAACATTGCTTAAAGAATTAAAAACATAAATTATAAAAAGATAGTCCATGTTCATGGATTAAAAACTTACTATTAAGATGTGAAAACTACCCAAAGCTACCTGCAGATTCATTGCAATCCCTATCTTTATCCCAATGATATTTTTTGCAGAAATTAAAAAAAGCATCTTAAAATCATATGGAGTGAAATAGAACTCCATATAGCCCTAGCAGTCTTGAAAAAAGAAAGTTGGACAACTCACACTTCCTGATTTCAAAATTCACTTCAAAACTACAGAAATTAAAATTTTGTGGTAGTGGGATATAAGCAGACATATAGACCAATGAAATAGAATAGAGAGCCCAGTAAGGAACTTACCATATATGGTCAAGTGATTTTTGATAAGGATTCTAAAACCATTCAATGTGGAATGATAGTCTTTGCAATAAATGGTGTTTGGAAAACTAGATTTCCACATGAAACTGAATGAAGTTGCCTAATGCCACATAAAAATCAATTCAAAATGGTTCAAAGACTTGAATGTAAGAGCTAAAAACTGAAACTCTTTGAATAAAACACAGAACAAAATTCTCACAACTTTACATTTGGCAATGATTTCTTGGATACATTACCAAAAGCACAGGCAACAAAAACAAAACTAGACAAAGTAGACCTCATAAAGATTAGAAATTTTGTGTCTCAAAGCATATTATCAACTGAGTTAAAAGGCAACCTACAGAATGGGAGAACTTATATGAAATTCATATATCTGAGAAAGATTAATATCTAGGATCTATAGATCACTAAAAATGCTGAACAAAAAAATAACCAACCTGATTCAAAAAGTCTTTTTTTTTTTTAAAGATTTTATTTATTTATTTGACAGAGAGAGATCACAAGTAGACGGAGAGGAAGGCAGAGAGAGAGAGAGAGAGAGGGAAGCAGGCTTCCTGCTGAGCAGAGAGCCCGATGTGGGACTCGATCCCAGGACCCTGAGATCATGACCTGAGCCGAAGGCAGCGGCTTAACCCACTGAGCCACCCAGGCGCCCCTGATTCAAAAAGTCTTGAATAGACAGTTCTTTTAAGAAAATATATGACTATCCTGGGGCGCCTGGGTGGCTCAGTGGGTTAAAGACTCTGCCTTCGGCTGAGATCATGGGTCCCAGTATCCTGGGATTGAGCCCCACATCGGGCTCTCTGCTCAGCAGGGAACCTGCCTCCTCCTATCTCTCTCTGCCTGCCTCTCTGCCTACTTGTGATCTCTGTCAAATAAATAAATAAAATCTTAAAAAAAAAGAAAATATATGACTATCTAAAAGCACATGAAAAAAGTCTCATTGGCATTAATAATTAGGGAAATGCAAATCAAAACCACAATGAAATATCACTTCATACCCATCAGAATGACTTCTATATAAAAACAAAGAAAAGAACAAGTGTTGATGAAGATGTGGAAAATTGGAACCCTTGGTGGGTTTGTAAAATGTTCAATCTGTTGTGGAAAAATGGAAAGTAGTATGGCAATTGTTCAAGAAAAGAAAATAGAATTACTATTATGGTTCAACAATTCTACTTTTGACTATATAGCCAGAATAAAAGTAGGGTCTTGAAGATAGATGTATACTTATGTTCTTAGGGACATTATCTCAGTAACTAAAATATGAAAGCAACCCAGGTGTCCATTGATAGGTAAATGAATAAACACAATGTGGTAATACATACAATGGAATATTATTGTCTTAAAAAGGAAGGAAATTTGGACATACTATAATATGGATGAAATTTGGGATCATCATGCTAAGTGAAATAAGCCTGTCACCAAATGAAAATAATGCGTAATTCCACTTACTTGACATATACACAGTAATCAAAACAACACAAAATAGAATGGTAGTTGCCAGGGCCTGGGATAGGAGGAATGGATATAGAATTTTAGATTGAAGATAAAAAGATTTCTGGAGACAGATGGTGGTGAAGGATACAAAATGATATGGATGTACTTAATGCCCCTGAATTAATGTTTAAAATGGCTAAGACACTAAATTTTATTTTACCAAAAGTAAAAAAAAAAAAAAAAAATACTTGTTATATTTGTTTCTTTCTAAAGGAATAAACACTGTATTCCCTTAGACATCAAGATATAAAGTGTATCAAATAACTCAAATTACACTAATTTTGTCATTAGTTTAGAGCATAAATTTCTTGCAACAGCTAAATTTTATTAAAAACTCTAAAATCTACAAAAGCAAGAATCTCTTCTCTTCCAACCATTGCTATACACTTTGTCAAAGCATAGGACTTTGAATGTAGTAAGTTCTTGAGATATATATATATATATATATATATATATATATATACACACACACACACACCATATATAACACACATGTGTATATATATTTAACTAATTAAAATTATGAATAGTTAAAGAATCTATATATTTGTTATGCATTCTTCAGGTTTTATAAAATCTATAAGTACATTATTATTTTTTTTAAGATTATTTATTTATTTGACAGAGAAATCACAAGTAGGCAGTGTTGGGTCGGCGGTTCCGGGAATGCAGGAGGAACAATAGAAATGACCTCCAGGCCGCCATCTTCCAGTCCCCTCCCCACCCCCTTCCTTAACCCTAGACTCTCCCGCCAAAAGGGTGTATGCCCAGGTCATGTCTCCATAGGTAACCCGATACCTATGCAGGAAACAGGAGTATCAGGAGCCCTCACCCCATACCTTTCAATCACCAAATATCGATGTGAGCCCATGCCCTGCCTTGGCCCGATCAAAGACCCCCGCCAACTCCCTCCCAGTGCGACTTTCCCCACTCCTCTTTTCTGGAGTTGAGGAGCCTCGCCCGAGGGTGCCCACCTCCTCCCAGTGCAACTTTCCTGGCTCCCCTTTTCCTGAGCCCTGAAACTTCGCCCGGAGAATGGCTTTAATAAATCTTGCCTTGTGCCTACCTCGCCTGGTGTGGTGTTTATCTCGCCTGCGAAACTTTACAGGCAGAGAGGCAGGCAGAGAGAGAAGGAAGCAGACGCCCTGCTGAGCAGAGAGGCTGATGCGGGCCTTGATCCCAGGACCCTGAGATCATGACCTGAGCTGAAGGCAGAGGCTTAACCCACTGAGCCATCCAGGTGCCCCATTATTATGGTTTTTGGTCCATGCTTACAAATATGTTAATATTTTTATATGTTTATATTTCATATTATGCAATGTAAAGTAATTTATAATATTTAGTAAGTTTATATACTATTTTTTCATAAGTCTACCTTACCCCAATATATTGATTCCTCATGTACTTTCAAGGCAAGTGATATGGCTTTTTGTTTTGTTTCCATTTACTCTACCCAATTAGCAGTCCTGAGTTGAAAACGAATCCCTTGGAAATACATATTGCTGAATCATATCTCAGGAGTCATGGTCTGTGCCATATTTCCTAAAACATAGATTAGAAATGTTGACTCTTCTGTTTATTTTTTTAATTTAAAAATGACATTTTATTAAAAATTTAAAAAAGGTGGGGGGACCTGGGTGGCACAGTTGGTTGAGCCTCAAATTCTTGGTTTGGCTCAGATACTGATCTCAGGGTTATCAGACTGATCCCTCCTTGGGGCTCTGAGCTCAGCTGGGAGTCTGCTTGAGACTCTCTCTCCCTCTCCCTCTACCCCTCCCCCCTCCCCCGTGTGCTCTCTCTCTCCCGCAAAAATAAACAAATAAATATTAAAAAAAAAAAAAAGGAAGATCTTAGTTTAGTGATCATTATCACAGGGAAACATATAAAAAAGTAGAATTTACAGTTTAAATGCTATGGGTTTAGCTAAAGAGCACACTGTTGAATTTCCAAATAACTGAAGAGCTAGAGACTTCCCAGTCAGCAGGAACAGGACAGTCTCCAGGGAATTTTGAATTACATTTCACTCTTTAACATTTAGATAGTACTTTTCTTTGTTAGAGGAGCAAAGAGAAGCACATTTATGCTAATGTACCTTTGTATCTGGATTACAATTTGAACGAATTTAATTGCTGCATTAGTCAAAACAGAATTTATATTTAAGATTTGACAGAATGAAGAAAAATAATTGGCTTATTAATGCTTTTTTTTTTAGCCACAACATTTTTACCTCTGACATTACACTCTAAAGATACAGTTGAGTTATTATTAAAACTGATTTTAACAAAGATGTGCTAATGATGAGTTCACTGAAGCTGCATCAGAGCGAAAATAAGCAATCTGTATCTAACTTTATGCTGATGATACAGTGGGAAATATGTTTGTTTAAAAAACCATCTGTTATTTTCAGACATTTGTATGGAATTTTATGGTGGATAATAAAACTATCTTGACTATAACCTAAAAAGAGGCATAAGCTGTTAACAAAAGTAAAGCCCCATTATGCCCCTAGATATTTGTTAAAGAGCTGATTTTAGTGAACTATTTATTTCAAATGGCATTGGTTGCCTTCAGTGGCTTATTCAATTAATTTGTGTGTGCTTTATTAATGTTTTAGTCTTCCACCATCAAGGTCATTACTTTAAAACCAAACAAAAAGTATAACAGGAGAGTGAAACTGTAGTTATTCTAAAGTCCCCAGGTATATCATAGTAAGAGAATACTTTTCTTTCATTTGGCTTTAACTTACTTTTCATTTGGCTTTAATTTAATTTAATTTATTTTTGGCATTCTCTCATTTGGCCTAAGGCAGGCCACCCCAAGATGAGCCACTTTGTCATGAAGATTATTCTGAGCTAAAGGCAACTGAGACCTTGTGGGCTCCAGAGGAATTTGTGCCCCTCCCTTAACTATATAGAAGAATCTAAATTGGGGGTGTTCCCCAGGATGGGGGTTATTAGCAGAGATAAATTTTATCTGCGTGACCCATTTACAGGGCAGGGCAAACATCTAATTACCAAACATCTGCCCTTTTTATTGTCCCATGAAGTGTATTCCTTTCCTCTGAAGGTTGGGCCCCTAGCCCCTTCTTCTTCTTCTTTCAGAATGACTTATACACCTCATTTTGTCTCTCTTTTTGGAATTTTCACGTCCATGTGGATTTCCTGTTACACCTTACACCATTAAATTTACTTTCTCCTGTTAATCTGTCTCGTGTCAATTTGAGTCTTAGTCCAGCTAGAAGGACCCTTGTAGGGGATAAGATTTCTTGCTCCTCAACACGGTAAAATGAAAGAGGTCAATTGTAAGGTTTTTTATGAGTCTAAGGTTTTATGAATTTGTTAACCATCCAGAATAGTACTAAAAAAAGTGGTTTATAGAGTTCCCTTGAAGGTTTCTTGACATTACATACTGTTCATCATTTTAGAAATTCCTTGAGGAGTAACTTGTAAATGGTGACTTACACACATACACACACACAGACGTCACTGAGAACTTGATAAACAGTTTGTAAATAGATACTCACTATCCTTTTACAGAGTATAGATTACTTTCTAACTTGTGCCCATGGCAGATCAGAGAACTGAATAGGCAGTCTTGATCTTTCTGGCTTAGAGCTTTTCTCCTAAGTATCAGGATCTGAACAAAAAACCTACTCAGTTTAGCATCACCCAGTGTTGTAGGAGAAAACCTCTGGCATTGGCGTGTGCTATTTTCCTGTGTTATCCTCTTAAGAATGGTGTACATGCAGATTTCCCAGTTTAAAGTAGACCTGACTGGAGACCTCCTCCCTGGCACTATCCTAGGTCCCCTGCTCCATTACACTGGAGTTTCATAGAAGGGTAAACAAATTATGCTACACTTGGAAGGTTACTGTATAAGACAATTCTATCTGTACATTCTTTCATTTAAGTGTATTTTTCAAAATTACAGATTTCTTCTACTTGTCTCCAACTTTGTCATCAGATAGAAATTCTCCTTAATAATTGTACAAATATATTAATTTTCTATAGCATATTTAGTAAAAAGGATTTTTTATTTTTTGACACCAACTCCATGTTTTTATTATTTTCTAAATAGCTCTGCTCTGCAATGAGTTAATAATTGAGCAAAGAAGCCCTTTAGTACCCAATATATCAAAGTTTGGCTGAGAATTTTTGTTCTAAAAATATTTAGTGTAAGTTATCATTTTCCTTGTTGTTTCTATTTGGGGGAGACAAAGATGCAATTCTTTTATCCAGTCCTAATGAACAGAGAGAGAGAGAGAGATACTGAGAAGGGAAGAAGGGAAACATGCTCTCTGGATATATTTCAGAAGAATCTCACTTCGGTCTCTTTCTGTGAATAGGGACATGTTTCTAATAGTTGTTTCCTTTTTTTTTTTTTTTTTTTCATTTTCAGTTATTGTGCCTATTTGCGTCATCCTCTCATTTTTACCAAAGAGTTCAGTCTAGCAAATTTCACAATAATAAAATCCTAGACATAGTCAATTTCAAATCAAACCAGTTACCTGAGACATAAAGATCTTCAACCTTGTAAAAGGCAGTAATCTTCCCCACACATTTATCTGGCCAGTCTGTCAAACAGGAAGCCACTGAACAAATATATCATATTTGTGCATATGTGAGTTCATATAGACACAAAAGGGAAAGGGTCAGACAGAGAAAAGAACTGAAACGGAAGAGAAATTAATCACTTTTAACATATGCAGGGCTTAAAATATAAAATAATGTGTTACTTTCCCATATTTACTATAAAATCTCAACATTAGAAATATTCTCTTTTTCTCAGCTTCGCAGATATATATATCTATATCTGTATATACGTATATATGTAGGTATATATATATATATACCTGTATTTATCTATATATCTATCCTCTATCATCTATCTTATCTATCCATATCTTTAATTAGAAAAAAGAGATTCTTATAATGAAAATGAAAGTGTGTCTGTGATTTCTTCAGTTTCATTTTCTACTGAATATTTCTAGGATGAAGACTGAATAAATTTAGGAATGATATTTCTTTTTCATTGGTTGAATTTTTATATAAAATCATTAAAATGGTTCATTGCTGAAATATGGATATTTTGGTGGGGGGGTGGAACAGACTGTGGTGATAATAAAGGCATTTCAACTTTGTAAGAAGTTAACAACCAATTTTCTTGATGCCTCCAATGATAATGTTCATCAGTTCCAAGTTCATTTTCATGGTATAATAGTGTTATTAGAATTAGCATAAATTTAAAATGATGGGTAATTCATATCTATTAGACGAAAAAGTCATCTTCTATTTACGAAATTCTTGTTACTGTTAAGTAACTTGAAGGCTTTAAATTAAATTTCCTGATTTGCATTAAGTTTAAAACTGTAAATAGCTTTTTAGAATATATAATTGAGTTGATATTGAGTTTGTAGACAAGAGCATCCTATTAAAATATGGAAATTTCTATTAACATTTGAGCTATGATTTCAGAGACACCAAGGGAAGACACAAGACAAGCAATATATTAGTAATATGCACAGTGTTGCTAGGTTCTTTCCAACAAGACTCACCAGAGAATTATAAAGGAAAGGGAATCAAATAATACTACAATTACTGTTCCCCATTGAGCCATATTTTACAGATTACTACAGATGTAATTGGGTGATAGAAAATACAAAGAGGAACAAAAAAATTAATATTGACTGAAGGAAAAGCAAATCAGCATTTTGCTAGTCAAATACAGACATGTTTCCTACTCTTATTTAACATAGTAATTGCAGAGGAAACAAGCCATTTGATCTGCATAGTAAGATGTATTAACCAATGAAGTACAATAGTGATTGAGATTCTGGTGTTTAATAAGAAAAATCTAAGACTTTACATTTCGAAGTTGGGTTGTTAGCAGTTAACACTTGAATGCTCTTACCCTATGGGGTTTGTAACAATATATTTTTGTGATTCTTCTGATTCTCCAAAAACAGCCTCACTGCTTTTTTTTTTTTTTCCAATTCTCATTCTTAGCCCTCTTCTCTTTTCATCTACTTCCATAGCTTCCAACTACCGCTTCTATACAAAAAACCTTAAATTTTCATCTGTACTTGTGAGCCTCTTCTTTAACCAGTATTTACTCTCAAGAATATATGGAAATTTGTCCAGTATGCCGATATCACTTCCAATACAAGATGACAAGTTGAATTTCCTTATCATCTTCCCTCAAATCTTTTTCTTTTTCCTGTATTCTCTCTTTCTATTTATAAACCACTATTATTTTTGTCATGTATTTGGCATTTTGGAAGTCTGGCAGAGTTTTTCACTCTCTTTCCTTTCACATTTAATAATTTCCAAGGCCTATCATTTGTTATTACTACAACACTCTCCCATCTCATTCCATTTTCTATATTTCTACCATCACATGGCTTTTGATCTTATGCCTTTAGTCATCCAGGCACATATGCACCACATACCTGCAAGATTTCAACAAGGTAGGAAGTCATACATTGCCTTCCTCATTTGTTCCTAACTTGCTCTGGCAAGCCTTAATCTACTGTCAGACTTGTCTTCATTATCCCATACCAACCTTTTGGCTGTGGAAATTGTATCCTATTCCTTTGGCTCTGAAACCAAACTCTTGTTTAAGGGGAGTTGGCTTATAAGTGCTCAATTCAGGTCACTGGGTAATGGATCAAACCCAGCAAATTTGGCTTCTGCAGGATTCTCAGTGTCTGCTCTGTATGCCTTCTAGTATCATTGTATGTTTATATCTGTCAGACAAAACAAACAGGAAAGCTAACATCATATCTATAAACTTCTGGAGAGGAAGAGACCTGCCATCTGAATGCATTTGCCCTTTGGATCCAGCAGCATTCCATAGGGCCCCCAAAGACATTTTCTTATCATTCCTTACATACCACTCTTCAAACCTGCTCTATTCCTATTCACACTCAACCAAACTGATTTTAGAAATCTAGATACAACAGTAAGGATTCAATATCTAAAGAAGACTTCTTATTTATTCTTGTTTAGGTATTCTTATTTATTCTTCCTCATTTTCCATAAAGCCTCCAGACCAAGAGCTGATTGTAGGGATATTTTGTTTTGGAAAGGTAGTACTAATTGCAGTCCTTTTGGGAAAAACTCTACCATTTATGCCTAATTACCCAACAGTGTAATAACGATCATGCAAATTAGCAAATGTCAGGTTAAACTGGCTATAACTTTTGTTTGCAACATTCAACTTGTGTCTACTCAGTGTACTATGTATTGCTCATTTACTATGGCCATATAGATCCAACTTCAGTCAATCAAGGAAGCACTTGGAACAGTAATAACTCAAGAGAGTAGTGGTGACTCAATCAACAAATTTTAGGATTGTTCAAATACCATTCTTTTTAAAGAACATTAGAATCCACAATAGGATTGCATAACAATTAACAGCCCAAATGCATAGTTCTTGGCATGAGAAATTTTGTTGTCAAGGATTCTGGTAGATTATGATGGCCACTCATATTTGCTTTCTTAATTCAGAATTCTTCATGGGACTTAACACAATAATACTATCTAGCTATTGAATACTGGAAAATCTCAAACTTGGTCCTAAGTCTTTGTTTCAATTATACATAAAGCAAACCATCTCAAAATTTAATAATCTTAAAATAACAATAATTTGTTATTTCTTATGTTTCTGTGGGTCTGTTGGATAGTTCTCCTGGTCTCATCTGGGTTCACTCACATGTCTTTATTCATCTGGTAAACCTGGATCTATAGGGTAAAAGATGACCTTATTCTCATATCCAGAACTCAGCAGAGATAAGGGAATTTCTGAGACCTCTTTCTCTACATGGTCTCTTGACATTCAGTAGTTTTGCTTATACTTCTTTACATAGTATAAAGTCAAATATTACTGGTCATAACAAATCATAAGATCAGCCAGATCCAAAGAGATACGGAAATCTACTCTACCTCTTAACAGGAGGAGTGGTGATATCACAATACCATAGACCATGAATCCTGGAAGTCATGGTTAATTGCAAAACATTATTGTCACAATGTACCTTATACCTCATCTTTTCATTCTATATTCTTTCCCACTGAGTTCTAGATCTATATATTTTTTATGTGGAAAATATTTATAGAGCATTTTCTCTTTTCCAGGTACTAGTCTAGAATCTGAGGGGCAGATGTAGCCAAGATTAAAAAAAAAAAGAAAAATGTCCCTCACTTTGGGTTTACAATCCAACAGGAAGAAAGTATATAAACAAGTAAAAACCTTCATAAAATAATTTTAAATAGTAACAATGGCCAAGAGGAAAATAAAATAGGGCTTAGTAATATTAAATTGCTATTGAGGGAGGAAAAAAACTCAAGGATCCTCTCTGATGAAGGAATTGTTAAGGTGGAACATAAGCTTGACTATTCAGAATTTCAACAGTGCTGCTCTGGCCTCCCTCTGGCTTTTACTCACACCTCTCTTACTCATACCTTCCCATAGAAATAGGATCGACTTACCTTAGCCTGACAGAAGAAATTCAGCAGTAAAGTTCACATACAAAAGGAAGGCATTCTTTGCTCTTCCATGCCTTGACATTTTGTAGGATAAGACCATACAGAGAATCCTATGGTTGTGCACTCTGTCTATATCTGAGTGGGTAAGTTCAATTCTGGGATGCAGATGTAGCAAACCAAATTTGTCTTCAGGCTCAAGTCACATTTCCAATTACCTTTAACAGTAATGAAAGTAAATTTGATTTCCATCTGTCTGACTCTCTAGTCTATGAGTTGATTCTGAATTTGAGAATTGAGGAGATGAGTATCGTTTATTGATACTCTACTATCCTAACAGAGACAATTTATTTAATATCTTCAAATATAAAGAGCCTACCAAGCAAAAGGTATAAAAGTGGCTTTTCAATATGGGTGTACAAAGGGTATCACAATCTCAAGAATAACATAGACGTATTTACAATATCCACATACAGTCCCTGAAAAGTATGGTCCTCTTTCCATATTTCTTATGACAGTGAATGGAAATGCTATTTATATAGTAATAAAGGCCAGAGCCTAGAATTTGTTTGTTAATAATTTTTTTCTTCTTCATGTCTTGTTTATTATACTAAAGCCCACTTATATTCTAAAATCTCTTAAAACTTCCTTTAATTTGAAAATTTTATATTTCAAGTTTTATATATTTATTTATTTATTTATTTATTTGTCAGAGAGAGAGAGAGAGAGAAAGAGGGAATGAGCATGAGCACAGGCAGGCAGAGTGGCAGCAGAGGCAGAAGGAGAAGCAGGTTCCCTGCTGAGCAAGTAGCCTGATGCGGGACTCGATCCCTGGACACTGGGATCATGACCTGAACCGAAGGCAGCCGCTTAACCAACTGAGCCACCCAGGCATCCCATCAAGTTTTAATTTAAATTCTAGTTAACATCTAGTGCAATATTAGTTTCAGGAGTAGAATTTAGTGATTCATCACTTACATGTAACACCCAGTGCTCACACTAAAAACTCTTGAAACTAATGATCTTTTATTTCTACTTCAACCACCATTTTTCTGTTAACTCTTAACTCAGTTTATTTTTTCAATACACTATTTTCTATAACCAATTTATAGCTTATATGTCAAGGTGATTTACACCAAACTTTACTGTTTATTATATTTTTTCTTTAAGGATGCTTCCATTGTTTTATGATAAGCACTTAAACTCATAACATGGTTGAGGTGACAGAAATGTTAACCTGTCCATCATATTTCACGTTCCTCTTTCCACAGTGTAAACTTGCAAGGCAACTACCTAGCAGGGATTGCATTTCCCAGTTTGTTTTACCTCCCTTCCCCCACCCCCATTTCTTCCTTCCTTTCCCTACTTCTTTCTTTCCTTCCCTCTTTCTTCCCTCCCCTTCTTCTTCCTTCCTTCCTTCCTTCCTTCCTTTCTTTCTTTCTTTCTTTCTTTCTTTCTTTCTTTCTTTCTTTCTTTCTTTCTTTCTTCTTTTGTTTCTCTTTCTTTCTTTTCTTCCTTCTTTCTTTCCTTTCTCTTTCTCTCTTTTTTCCCTTCCTTTCTTATATCCCTTCCTTTCTCCTTCCTTCCTTTTTCTTAACTAATTCTCACTAAAGGTATAAGAGTGGAAGGAATAATTGTCCTTTGTCAGTCCAGGTTTTATGTAGTCACTGGAGCTTCTCAATTCTCTTGGCAGATACAGACAACTTGCAAGATGACAGGGATGGCAGAATCATGAGACAGAAGCAGCTGGGTTATGAATCATGCCATGCCCAAAAACCATTCACTAATCACAGATAGCTGTACTGGACTTGAGGTAAATAAAGAATAAACTTTATTATGCTAAAGCCCTGACATTTTGGGGTTTTCACATTTGAGTAGCTAGTATTATTCTAGCTTACATAGCCTACCTAGCTTACGATGGTCTAGCTTATTTCATGTCTGCAGCCTCACTTTGTGCAACTTAGTTTGTCTCAATATGGTCTCTCCATTGGACTTCATTCAGTTCCCTGAATGCTTCTATTAGGAGATTTTGGTACATAATATTCCTTCTGTCTAGTGTTCTAGATTAATGTTCTCTAATACTTTTATAAAGCTTACTTCCAGGTATCAGTAACAGATATTGTCAGTGGTCTCTCCAGATCTCCTAGGATCTCTTTTTATAAATCCTGTCTACTTCAACCTCTTGCTCTATGCTTTTGCATCTAAGAGCCCTTGTCTGGTATTTTCTTTGAAGGACTTCCCTCAGTCTATTGGTACTTGTTGCTTGCCCCAGATCACACACTTGTTTGACTTTTACCTCTCTTCTTATCCTGTACTTCCCACACTTAGAGTACCACCTTGATAAATTACTTGCACAAGAATACTCATCTTAGGGGCGCCTGGGTGGCTCAGTGGGTTAAGCTGCTGCCTTCGGCTCGGGTCATGATCCCAGGTCCTGGGTTCGAGCCCCACATGGGGCTTTCTGCTTAGCGGGGAGCCTGCTTCCTCCTCTCTCTCTGCCTGCCTCTCTGCTTACTTGTGATTTCTCTCTGTCAAATAAAAAAAAAATAAATAAAATCTTTAAAAAAAAAAAAGAATACTCATCTTAATATCTGGGTGGCTCAGTGGGTTAAGCCACTGCCTTCAGCTCAGGTCATGATCTCAGGGTCCTGGGATAGAGTCCCACATCAGGCTCTCTGCTCAGCAGGGGGTCTGCTTCCCTTCTCTCTCTGCCTGCCTCTCTGCCTACTTGTGATCTCTCTCTATCAAATAAATAAATAAAATCTTTAAAAAAATATCTGCACTCTGATGTATCTGATCTAGAGCAGCATCTCTCAGATTTTAGTTTAAATGTCATTTATTCAGGACAGTCTTTTCTGATGTCCCAGAATAGTTCACATTCCCTATAGTATGATGCTTTTATGACATTGAGAATTTGACTATAGGGAAGTTTTTCTTTTCTTTTCTTTTTTTTTTTTTTTTTTTTTTTTTTTTGCTTACTACCTAGCATGGACTTGACTCTTAGTAAATACTGAATGAATAAAATGGGGTAAAGAAAGAAGGAAGAAAGAATCAAAAGAGAAAGGATAGATATCCCATTAGGGACGACATGAAAGAAAACCTAATCTTATAAGAAAAAAAAATTCCTTGTAATAGTTGCAAGATATTATTTAATCTTTCATCCCAACTGGGGAATCAAATTGAATTTTAATCAACTCCATAAATTATAGGAAATGATTTTAAAGAGTTATTTTTGCAGGTATTTATCATTTCAAGTATTTTATTAACTATTATCAACCAGTTGACTTTTTTCTTCACTGGATCACATTAGGATTTCTTGTAAGCTATCAACAAATGGCACCCAGAATAATTTCTCTATAAATATTCTTTTTCAATTAATAAATATTCATTGAGCTCTATTCTGTGGCAGGCATCTTGTTAGCCTTGGGAATACAAGGATGACATAGATATGTATAGTCCTTTTGTGAGGCCTTAAGTGTAGTTGTTGGAAAATTTATATATACACCTGATTATAATCGTTCTTGATTATATGGTTATTATGTAAATACTAAACTCCTCGAGAGCACAGTTCCCTTCACTGTTTTTTTTTGGTCCTGACTGTAGTGATATAAAGGCTTTCTGATGTTCTATTTTGCTATTTTTGAGCTCCCAGCCCTTTCCAGGGCAGCCTCTAAGAATTGCTCACAAGAACTAGAAATGTCTCTGGGTCAGTTTGCACTTTCCCAATTCCCTACAGTAAATACTGTGCAGGGAAGTAGGGATGAGAGGGGATTGGAAACAGATTTATATTTGTGAGCAGTACTCTAGGGAAATGGTTGAGCCTCCTAATGGAAGACAAAGTAGAGGCATGCATTTACCTGTAGACTTGGGAAAGCCACCTGGGAAAGAAAAGGCAGTGTAAGACCAGGAGAGGCTGACTGGACCTCTTAAAGCTGAGGTGCAAGGATTGGGCTGTACAAGACCTTGTATAATTAGCAAAAGGTAGGGCAGCCTGACTGAGCGGCAGAAATGCTACGCTGGAGAGCAGAGTTTGCCTGAGGAGATAGGAAGCAATTGAGCTAGGAAATCTGCTGTGCCTGGAGTCTGCAATGTGGGCAATCTACCTGTGAATAATCAATTTTTGGCTGATGACTGCCTATGCCGCTGGGTGTTTTTTAAATACTCGCTTTTACTGGGATAGGGTCTGATAATAATTAGTCATTTTATAGTCTAGTCCACCACTCAAAAGTTACTTTTATTAAGCAGAATTACACTCTGTTTTAAATCTAGCCATTCGGACTCACATGTTGCATATTTGTAATTACTGTAGATCTTTCCTTTTTCAACCAGGTAACTCATTATTATATTGTAGTCATTCGTATTAATAATGATCACCGGGCGCCTGGGTGGCTCAGTGGGTTAAGCCTCTGCCTTTGGCTCAGGTCATGGTCTCAGGGTCCTGGGATCGAGCCCCGCATTGGGCTCTCTGCTCAGCAAGGAGCCTGCTTCCTCCCTCTCTCTCTGCCTGCCTCTCTGCCTACTTGTGATCTTTGTCTGTCAAATGAATAAATAAAATCTTTTTAAAAAAAAATTTTTTTTTAATTTATTTGACAGAGATCACAGGTAGGCAGAGAAGCAGGCAGAGAGAGAAGAAGGAAAGCAGGCTCCTTGCTGAGCAGAGAGCCCAATGCGGGGCTCGATCCCAGGACCCTGAGACCATGACCTGAGCCAAAGGCAGAGGCTTAACCCACTGAGCCACCCAGGGGCCCCTGAATAAATAAAATCTTAAAAAAAAAAATGATCACCAGGCACAGCTACAGACACTCTTGCAAGGTATTACAATGTCAACAGCTACCAATTTTTAGGTGAAACAATTTGGTTTATGGGAATTACTATTCCTTGGGGATTTGCATCTATTTCTTGGTTAAGTAAGTTAAAGTTGCTAAAGTTATCCAAATAGAGTTTGCAGAAGTTTCCCTTTACATTCGTTATGAGTTACTAAAAGTATTCAAACAGGAAAAGATATTTTTATGTGTTCAGAAATGTAGGATATGAGAGAGTTCTTGTTTATTTTAGAACTGCATACAACTCAGTCATGTCACACTTTGGTACAGGTAAGAACAAGGAAAATCATTCCATTTTAACTTTTAAAAATCAATGCGGAGACTAATGCTACACAGAAAAAGAAAAAAAATCTGAACTACTCTGATGTATTCAAGTGATTTGAGTAAATATAGGACAGTTCAAAGTTGTCCAGACATACGGGTCACTCCTCTTTGTAACTGTATGAGTTTTGATTTAACGTACAACTATCAGTAATAAAATAACATTTGAGAGAATAAGGAGGAATAACAAATCTTTATTTAAATTGTTTGATGTAGAAATATATTTCCATATAGTACAGTGTTGTCTTGATTAATCTAAAGGACAGAACAGTTAAATAAAGTAAAATCAGGTCAGATTTTTGCCTAGAATTGATTGAGGAAAATTTTGTCTTCCGTAAGTGGAGCAGTTTATAGAAGAAACTGAGAAGGAGCAGATGAAGGAGCAGTTTGAGTATCTGGAAAATCATCTGAGAAGACTTAAGCAAAAGCTGGAAGATCAAGGGAGCAGAGGGAGAGAGCGTCATGAAAGAGGGCCAGTGGAGGGAAATCCATATGCTAGAGCATGGTTTCGTCTCTCTATGGTCTGTCATCTCCTTCTGTGATGATCTTTCTGACAACAAATGTCTTATTACTACATTTAGTGACTGGCAAAACTTCAGCAAGAATACATAAACATACAAATGGACTTTTTAAACAAATAAACTCGTGAATTATAGATAAAAATGACTTCCTCACATAAAAGGTACAGATCTAAGGGATCATGTCACAATTTTTACTGTCTACTTTGTCCTCCTCCGGCTATAGGTAAGGGCAAGAATTTGCATTGAACTTTCTTAAATTACACAGTACTTTTCTATAAATTATCTACTTTGAGTTTCAAATCAATATCATCAAAAATAACTTCTGGGGCACCTGGGTGGCTCAGTGGGTTAGAGCCTCTGCCTTCCGCTCAGGTCATGATCCTAGGGTCCTGGGATCCAGCCCCACATCAGGCTCTCTGCTCAGCAGGGAGCCTGATCCCCCCCCCCCCTTCCTGCCTCTCTGCTTACTTGCGATCTCTGTCAAATAAATAAATAAAATCTAAAAAAACAAAAAACAAACAAAAAAAACCTTCTTTGACCCGATTTCATAGGTCAAAACATTGACTTACCTGTCAAAAGATTTTTTTTGAGGGTCACAAAAGCAGCATTTGTTCAAGGCAAGAAGTGTATGTCTGTGTGCGTGTGTGTGTGTGTGTGTGTGTGTGTGTGTGTGTGCATGCACGCTTCTTTCTTCAACTAAGAAATAAATTGAAGTGTTTAAAACTTTTATTTTATTATGAGACATAAGAATTTCAATGACTTTCTTTTTTGCCTTCACTTTTTGAACAGAAAGGAAGAGAGTAAAAATTTCAAATTAATGAAATCCAAACACAATTAAAAGTTCATACTTATTGAATGTATACAAGATAATTATCTTGGGAAAGTTTTTACTTCATTGTATAATTGTTACATTTTTTTTTTCTAAATCAAAATGTACCCTTTTTAGCCTGTTATATTTTAAAATCTTTCCTTTAAAGTCTTGAATGTCTACAATAATGCACATGCATACTCATATACACGTGTAGTCTCTGGGATAAAAATTAAGAAACTCTGGGATAAAAATTAAGAAACTCAACCACAACAATAGCAGTAATAATAACAATGCTGCAATTTATTGCCCTTTTACAATGTGCCGAACTTTGTGTACTTAAAGAACCTCATTTAATCTTTATAAAATCTACAGGCATAGTGATTGTCTTATGTAATAGCTAGCTAATCTATGGTACAGAGAGGCTGAGAAACTTGACATAGTTGGGATTTATAAGTCTAGTACACCAATTAAGCCAATAAGATTTTATAACAAAGAGGGTAAAATTGTTTATTGATCTCCATACCACCAGAAGCATCAATTAGACAATATGTAGCATATGGTAAACACTGCTGTTTGAAAAGTGATGCTTGTCATATATACAAAAAAAAAAAATGCTTGTATTTTTCTTTCTTTCTTTCCCAAACAAGTGCCACAGTGACAGATGACAGCACAGGTAAGGGAGAGAATGTAATACACTGTGTTTTGTGTTTTCAGGCCACTGGCAAGTCCTCCAAAGGTCAGATATTGAACACGATGATGATAATTCTAAACCAGCCTTTTGGAGTGATCAGATCACATAAAACTCAGCCACATGAGGGACGCCTGGGTGGCTCCTTGGGTGAAGCGTAGGTGAGTGAAGCATCTGCCTTCAGCTCAGGTCATGATCCCAGAGTCCTGGGATGGAGTCCCGCATCTAGCTCCTTGCTGGACAGGGAGCCAGCTTCTCTCTCTGCCTACAGCTCTCTCTCCTTGTGCTCTCTCTTTTTGATAAATAAATAACATCTTGAAAAAAACAGAACAAAATAAAACCTCAACCATATGAAAACAAGTCTTCAGCTTGTTTTCCCCCCAAATTATGAAATTTTTGCGGTTTCCTGCTGGTCACTGGAGGCTCCTTTTCCCTTCTCATTCTTTACTCTATCATGGCACTTTGGGATCTTCCTGAGTGACAGTTAATGTTGCTGCTCAGGATTGGATAGCAACTCTGTTATCTTTACCCTTATTTCTGTGTCTTTGGGGACATATTCGATATTCCCATAAGCTTTAGAACTAAGATATCATGATCCACTTTTTGAGGTAAATTCTTTGTATTGCTACGATAAATTTTCTAACAGCTATTAAGAGGTAATCATTCTCATGGGACAGTGCCATAGTATCAGCTTTCCAGGGGTGCGTTCAGCCTGTAGATTTACCCAGTGCTTCCCTCTATCAGTATCTTTTTCTTTCCTTTAATTCACTCACAATTTCCTATAAAACTGGAATTTGTATTTTCTTACATATTATATATTTTACTTTCCATCTCTTGACAGTTTTAATGTATCCTATATTGTATTTTAGCTCTTATCATTTTAATGGAAACATTTAGTTTTCTTTCTTTTTTAGAATGATTTCAACACACTGTTCTCATTATTAAAATAGTTTATAACATGATTTGTGGAAAGCTTTTATTTGTAAGGGATGATTTCCTAGCTCCTGCCCTACTCCTGAGGGATCTTAAAGACCAATCCCTTTATCCCTAAGTATTATTTCTGAGGCATGAGCAAGGCCTATAGAAATTGCTGTTCGACTGAAAGATTAGGTTTGAGAAAGGAGGGAAATAATTTAAGGGCCGAAAGAAGGCAAAGGAACAGAACACAGGTATAAAAAATGGAAAGAATTACTGATGTACAAGGGAAAGAAAGACAATGGAATAAAAGTTGTCCACATGGAACCGTTGGAACACCATATGGAAAAAGTATTAAAGATTTTTATCTTAATTACTTCAAACATTGTACTACCCTGTACCATAATTTGCATCTTTCTATCACTTCTATTACTTCTATCATGTACTATGCATACCTTTATCTTGTATCTCTGTATTCTGAATTTTGGATTAAGTACTTAGCATGGATCTTCATTTTCCTTTGCCATTTTTCTTGCCCCAATTCTATCCTTGTCTCTCTTTGCATTTGACTGTACTTGATACGAAACACCACATGCTTCTTAAGACCTTGTTTTATCATTTGTTTCCAGAAACTGATCCTTGGATCCATCAACATGTTAAATGTCAGCTGCTGAAGACTGGTATGTGGATATTTCCTGTGTCATTTTTGATCATTGTTGAAAGACATGAACATTATCTCATCCAGTGTGCTTCCCTAGTAATACGACTTTTCAGAATAATTATGTAATACTGCTATGTTACATCTTATTGAGGAGAACAGAGTTGGATTAAAATGTACAGTGATTATACTTTTGTAAATTGAAAATATAACACAAAAATTAATAAATGATAGATATGGGGTCCAATTACTTTCAGAAAGACTGCAGATGCTCATCAGTTTTAATTATTTGGGAAATTACCTATTACCATTTGGAAATGAAAGCATATGTATGAAAAAGTTATTAAAGTCAATTTAGGGTATGTTTCCCTAAATTTGGAAATTAGATTCTTGTACATTTTTAAGACTGTACTTAATACATGTCTAAAATGTGTTTGAAAGTCAAATATCTAAGATTTACATGTCATAATCTGGATTAATGTCCAAAGACCAATAAAATCTTATGTAATCTCAATTTTGGTTCTTTAGGTGCTGTCTGCTTACAATTTTCATAATCATCCATGATCTTCAAGGCAGAAACATGCCAAAGCATCATGATATTGCCTTGAGATCTTGAGATCTCAAGTGGGCTTTTCCTTACACTGGCCTATTGTCCTGTTCTTGTCCTTTTCTTTGGAAAGGATTTAAGGTAGAAGGGTCTGTTGCTCCTTCTTTAAGTTTAAGTGCCTAAAGCATTAGTACCTGACACCACAGCATCAATGGGTTGGCCTTAAGGAGACTTCCTTCATAGGAATGCTCCTGTTGTAGCGCTTTCACTGTAAGATGTTGCCCCTTAGATTGTTTCTCTAGCTAACAGAGAGAAGAAGCCTGCCCTTGTTCTTGAAAGATTACAATTCAGTTCCTTTTCAGGTGCTTTAAGCTTCTACTTCTCTAGGTCTTATAACAGAAATAGAATGCTTCCTTCATAATTTGTCAAGTATCAGTGTTAGTAGAGGTGAATAATATTGATTATAGACCATGTCCAGCAGTACTTTCTTTCTCTAAAGAAGTAGAAACTGACCGTTAATACTGGTGATTAGCCCATAATGAAAGGTTTCATTACTGGAGAGCAAAATGATACAGGAGAGAATCAATCATCAGCTCTACTGGGATCAGGATCTTTGCTTTTCATCTGGATGATCCAGATTTGTATCACTAGACAAACAACTTTAGAATTCATAATCTCACGGGTGCCTGGGTGGCTCAGTTGGTTAAGCAACTGCCTTCAGCTCAGGTCATGATCCTGGATCCCTGGGATTGGGTCCCATGTCCAGCTCCCAGCTCCATGGGGAGTCCGCTTCTCCCTCTGACCTTTCCTCCTCTCATACTTTCTCTTGCTCTCTCTCCCTCAAATAAATAAATAAAAACTTAAAAAAAAAAGAATTCATAATCTCACAAATTACAGAATTTATAGTATTTAACCAGTATTTTGCAGTATGGATTAAGAAAGTAGAACCGTTTAACTCAGTAACTATTTAGAAAATGTCTGATTTTAACTGCCATGTGTAATCTGCTTATCCATCAAGTTTGAGACATTTATATATAATTTATGAACCCATTTTTATGAACCAAATGTTTAGAGAAATTCTGGAATTTTTAAAAGATTTTATTTATTTATTTGAGAGATAGAGTGAGAGCCTGAACACAAGCAGGGAGAGAGGCAGAGGGAAAGGGAGAAGCAGATTCCTCTCTGAGCAGGGAGTCCAACTTGGGGCTCTATCCCAGGACCCCAGGATCATGACCTGAGCTGAAGGCAAGCACTTAACCAACTGGGCCACCCAGGTGCCCTATGGAAATTTTTAAGACTATTATTTGAAAGTATCAAGGATGAGGATTTTCTCCTCCCTTGGGGGGAAAAATGTTTTTAAAAGGACCCATACATTTCATAAAAAGCAATATTGATCTATAATATTTTTAGTCTGTGTGTATATTGTAGGGGAAGAGTCAGTTATAATTCCAAATACTTAATTATCCCCTGGGAATTATGATAGAAATGTACTACTCAGAGAGAGAGACAAGATCAAATCCCAAGGATAAGGAAACACTATTTTTTATATTAAGAGAGTCCAGAAGAATCCTTTAGTTTTTAAATAGGAATTGTTCTAAGAAGTTTCCAAAGGAACAGTAATGAATAGAACTGTTAGTGATAAAATGTAAATGTTTTAATCATAATCCAGGTATATGCTTATAAAGAAAAACATTGGCTTAATTTTTATTACTTGTATAACTTAAATTCCCCTTATTGCATTTTACTGGAAAATAGCTTATATTTATTGAATTTTATATAAATATGAAAATCACATAATAGTGTACATTGTGAACCAACAGTGAAAACTAGTATTATTCTATCAAAACTGCAGTGTAGATATGTGCTTTATGCCTATGAAAGGTGTATCAGCAGCATAAAGCATTTATTTTAAGAATGGCAGTGTACACCTTTACTAAAATGGAGTGCCATGTTTTGAAATATAGCCTTTTTATTTCATTGTGGTAGACATGCCCTACACACATTTTATACAGTGTTTTTGCGCCCTTATTGTGAAGTTGCTATTGCTTTGTAGATGGAATCAGTGGTGCAGATGGGGACAGACTTCAAATTTTCAGCCTCTGAGTCTGAAGTATATTTTGAAAAAGGTTTCTTCCTAAATATTGTATGCATGTTGAAAGTGCATAGCATTGAAAATGAGACAGTCTTAAAAACATCACACACACTCACATACATAATGGAAGGAATGGATATTTGCTTCCTAAAAAAAAAAAAAGTATGTTTATTTCCAGCTTTTTCATTTTCTAAAAGTATGTTTCTCTCCCCTACCCTGTGTCTTTTGGGTTCATTTAGTCGGAGAGCATGATTTCTATGCTGTTAATGGTGAAATACAGTTTGGTAGGTTTTCCCAAATTTAAGCTTGTTTTTGGAAATGCTTATTTACCACACATTTTATAGAAAATTTTAGTATCATACCAGCTTCAAATATTTATGTATTACAATAACATACTATAGGTTCACGGGTGATAAAACCGCATTGTGTGTTGGAGACCTCTGTTTTGGAGAGCTGGATTGTTTGGTGATTAGTGTGCTTCAGTGCCCTGTGTTCATATAGCCCTTTTCATCTCTGGTCTGGACAATGGAAAGAGAATGACCTACCTTGACTCACCCATGCCCTCTCCATCTACTTCTCTCCAAACACACCAACACGAGGGAATAAAGAGAGGGAGTCATCTTACTTTCCCAGCTGAATGAACTGTGTTAGCTTCACCATTTTGAAAAATGTAATGTGTATCTGAATCACCTGGAGATCTTGTTAAATGGCAGATTCTAATTCAGTAGGTGTGGGTGGGATACAGCCTGCGTTGCTAACAAGCTCTCATGTAGCAAGGAACTGAACAACAAAAATGTTTTACTCTAACTGCCGTGATGACCCTCACCCAGCCTGCAATGGTTCTAAGACTGTGCTAGATGCTGCCTGGTGAGTGAAAAGCACAGAGGTATCTTTGAATAGCGGAATACATATGCACATAGAAAATTAAGAAGTGGAGGAAGAGCCAGGAAGAATGAAGTTAAAAGTGACAGGGCAGAAACGAGAACTGTAGAACTCCTTAGAAAAAACTGGCATCCATGATTCAGAAGAAAACCTGTAACTCATCTACTAACACTGCCACCAGTCATAGGGCCTGGAGGAGAAGACAGGATGGCCAGAGGGGAGTAGCAATAAAATCTTAGCAAACCGTAAACCACAGTATTGGCAAAGAGCATCCTTTTTAATTCCCTCAAATGTCTAGCAGCAGTTGGCTTGATGGTCTGAAGATGTGTGGTTGCAAGCCAGAGCTCCAAATTTAAAATAACTCTAATTTTGTCACATGGCTGTGGTTTAATAACCAAGTAGTTCTTTGTCAGTACGTACAATTTTTCATACTCATTGAGTGTCCAAGGGCTCAGAACATTTCCCCAAAACTGTATGAAAATATTCATCATGTTTGAAGCCAACTAAATCTGCAGTGATAAAATATAAAGAGACCTAGGAAGAATTTTAAATGATTCAACTATCAATAAAGACCTTTTCATAATTACGAGAATACCATAAAGTTGCAAGTATTCAATTCTCCAGAGAGAGAACAATGTTTTTTTAATTAATGAAGCACCTATTTTTTTTTTCTTTCTTTTAAATGCCTAACTTTCCTCTTGACATTTTAAAAGTGATTTTGGTGCTTATGATTGATAATAATAACTTTACATTTAGCCATCTTTCATCAGTTTATCGATTTGTCTATTTTCTTACGGGTTTTTTCCTTTGATCTCATTTAGCATTTGGGTGCACGTTATTGATTTCACCGTGTGGTCAATTTTGCATT
Organism: Lutra lutra; assembly: GCF_902655055.1. NCBI lineage: Eukaryota > Metazoa > Chordata > Mammalia > Carnivora > Mustelidae > Lutra > Lutra lutra. The sequence continues at coordinate 99,897,925 of NC_062285.1, forward strand.
CAAAGTTTGCATTCAGTTCAGGAGAAGCCCTTGTAATATTGAGTATTAATGAGGAGGTTCAGAGACCAATGTCTGGCGTTACCTGCTAGGGTCGCCTAAAGCAAATCATAGTGGATGAAGAAGAAATTATTCACATGCACTAATTAAAGGTTATTTAAGTAAATATTTTGAAGATAATACTGCTAAAATGAAATTATTTTACAATACATTTCTAGCCATAGACCTAGCCACAGAGACCCCTGTGTTTATTCTATAGGGTGGGAGAGAGGCTGTAAAGGGCATCAGTCTCTACGTGTATTTCATGCTTTCATTTCCATGTTACATTCAGCTGTATTTAAAATTCAACTACAAGTTGTAGAATTTTGCTTTTTTTCCATTTTTCACCTTGTCAAATTAAGTGTATCAAATTCATTTTATTTTTAAGATGTTCATCCAGTTCAATAACTAATATGTATAATCAAAAATGTACATCATGGCGATAGAATAGAATTTCATTTTACGAAGACAACATCATTTACATTATGGAGTTTCCTGCTAAAAAATATCCTGCTGGCCTAAATGTACTTTAATATGGAGTTTTACCTTATACTTCAGCATCATTGTGTTAAAAGATGAGATGGTGTCTTGGAGGGAAATGCATCTGGAATAGATTTGATCTCTCCCTCTTTCTCTCTCTCTCTCAGAGGTAATTCAGTGACAAGCCCTTTAAAGAGATGATGAATGTAATGTAATGTTTCTGAACATGAATTTTTGTGTGTGGGGGGGACCTAATTAACCAACTTAAACTACTTCTATTCAAACACTCCAGGAAGATAACACCAGTCACAAATGTTAAATATCTGTTTTGCTTTACTTTGCTTACTCATGCATTTATTCAACACTTGCTATGGCAGTTTATCTAAAATTAGGTCCGAAGTAATTTAGGCAGCCATACCCTATGTGAAAGATTCTGTAGAAAGCTTTAAATCATAGTGACAGCCATTAGAACTAGCTTAAAGGAAATGCATTTCTGAATAACTCCAGAGGAAACAATAGGGAAAAGAAGCTAGAAGTATATCCATAAGGTCTCATAAGAAATTACTCAGCATTTAGAAATGTGCTCCTTAGAAACAATGGAATCAGGTATTGTTTTCTGTTTGTATACACCTATTTAGAATAAAATAATAACATATTTATCGGACATTTATTCTGTGTCAGGTACATGTCTATGTGCTTAGATGGTATCATAATAATTGAATTTTCTAAAATTTCTAAATTAAACAAACTATATTGCTACCTTCATTTTACTGAAGAGGAAAATATTAACACAGAGAGATCAAATGATCTGCCTAAAGTCATATAAATAGTTAGTGGCAGACATGGGCTTTAACTGTCATCAGTTAAATCCACAGCCAGGTTCCAAACTTCTTGCCATTTTCATTTCAGTGCTATCACTGATTTCTGTGTCAGTATCATAAAGTCCTTTACATCGATTTTTCCAGCTGTCACAAAGGAACCAAAGTCATTCTAAAATGTTGATGAAGTTCTGGAGTTGGACCTTCAGTAAACTTCTAAATTCAGAAAATACACTAGACAAAGGACCTAATTATCTGGTTATTACTTGAATGTTATAAATATGTCCCAAACTATGAAATAATGCACATCTGCAGTATATCTATTTAACAGTGGAGTGCTGCTATTTTAAGTTCAAGGATGTCGATAAATTGGTCTACCTAAGAAACGGGGGAAAAAGAAAAAAGAAACAAGGTGACTATTTTATATAGTACCATAAAAACAACCTCAACGTTTTATTCTAAAAAATGATATTCAGAAACTCATTTGATTTTGGAAGATATTTCCTTTGAAGTTTGTCTTGTCGTAAGACCAAAACAGTATAGTATATGACTATGTCAATTTTTAAAAATGCTTATTATAAAATTTTCCCTAAATTAGATGCTTTAAACCTCTGACATAGAAATTGAAAGAAGAGAAGCTATGAATAATCTTACAGAAAAAAAAAATTTAAAACACTTTCTTAGGGAGTTAAGTGCACATGCAACTTTGAGGATTTTCATGGAAAACAGTCTAGACTGACATTATTCAAAGAAAGCATCTGAGATAGCTTAATAAAAAAACTGTTGGACTCTAGAGAAATGGTTGTAAAGTGTTTTCAGCTTTAGAATTTTCCAAAAGCTAAATAAGATTAATCTCAAGACATCTTTGCACTTTGCACATTTATTTATTTTTATTTATAATCATGGAATATGATTTCCCTTTCTTGGGGGAAAAATTGGACAATGACTCTAACTAATCACTGAGTGAATGGTTAACTTGAGAAACTCAAGGAGAATGGACTTACTTTACCACCAGTAATGGGATACAGTCTCAGCTTTTATTTATTCATTTTATTTTATAGGGCAGTTAAAGATTACTATAATTTTCTAGGAAAATTCAAGATTCCTTAGAAGGGCTTCCTTCATGCACACTCTGCTCTGGCCTCACAAAATTATCTATTATCTTTATCCCAAAATACACATTGATGTCTTGTTACTTTTGACTATGGTGTGCCTCAGTCCTACTTTTTAAGGTTCAACTAAAAGTCTACCTTTGTTGATGAATTATTTCAGTAGAAATAATTGTCCCATCTCAGAATCTATAAAGTCAGCTCAATCTTTTCTTATAACACTAGTTTCATGTACCTTTCAGAGTTCTTACATTTTATATGTATAAGCCACAGTTTTTAGATGTTTATAAATGGGCCACATTGACGTTAAATTTCCTTCTTATAAAGGTAATAATATGTTTTCTAAATTTTACTATTAGTAGTTTGAAAAATTACCTATTACAACTCCAGAGTTTGTTCAATTTTCAGCTTTTGTTACCATTTGTGTCCATATTCATAAATTTCTACACAATAAAAAGGAGATCAGAGGGATACACTATTTTTGTCCTTTTTATCACTCAAGATAACTACAAGAGTATATTCCTTTAGCTGTAGATGGCACGCATTTTTTGACAGCTGTATGAATGTCCATCTCTAGTGTGTTTTATTTAATCAGTCTCTAAAGATTTAACAGATTTTTCTATAATTTTTAAATAAAATTAATTTAATATAATTGTAAATAAACCTTTTCACAGATGCCGTATTTTTTCTAAAGATTAGTCCTATGTACAGAAGTTTGTCTTTTGAAATGTATTGTTGTTTTGCTGTCTAAAATCTTTATTCAACTCTAGATTCAAAGCACCATTGATTTTCAAACCCTCATCAACAATGACAAACAAGCATAATAGTATTTTTTAAAAGAATTTATTTATTTATTTTTTATTTATTTTTATTTATTTTCAGCACACGCATGAGTGGGTGAAGGGGCAGAGGGAAAGGTAGAGGGGAGAGAGAGACAGAATCCCTAATCAGACTCCTCTCTGAGCACAGAGCCCCATGCAGGGCTCAATCCCAGGACCCTGAGATCATGCACTGAGTGAACTAAGAGTCAGACACTTAACAGACTGAGCCACCTAGGTGCCCCAGTATAATGTTATTTTAAACAATTTACATTTCTTAGTTTGTGGATTTCCCGCTCCTATAATTCAGTCTGTCTTTCTTTCTCTCTCTCTCTTTCCATTCCTTCCTTCTTTTCATCCTTCCTCTTCCTTTTCCTTTTCCTTTCCTGCGAAATTAAGATGCAGATGGAGATAGTCTGGGTCCAAAACCAATCCCAATCTATATCCTGCTTTGCCTTAATGCACAGGAGTAAATGCAGAGACTCATACAGAAATGGAAACTTGCTATCCAGACTGCCTGCAGCTTATGTCCTCCTGGAAGGTAAAATCTACCAGCCCTTTGTAGTTCATGTACCTAATATTTTAACTGTAATTTTCCCAAAGTGAAAGAGCTATAAAACTTTTTCAAGAGAATTTTTTTCTAAGAAAGTTGTTAAAATTATTAATAATTCCTTATCCATTCATTAATTGACTGTCAAAATACTTACTTTCCATTTCTAAACTTGGGGAAAACACTGATCAAGGTGCTTAGTATTTTGCTTTAATTTATTCAGTTTAGATTTGGGTATAATTTAGTAATTTGTGGCAAAGCATTTGGTTTATATGCTCTGGTAGGAAGATCACTTTTACTTCTTTATCTTTTAGATATTACCATGTTGCAGTAGGTTTCCTAAAATGATTTTCTTCCTACCATTTCCTACTGTGTTTAAAAAGGGAGCATAATTTCTAAATGCATTTACCAGAAGCTCTTGGATCTGATATACTCATCTTTTACTAGAAATCAGCCTTCTGAAAAGAAATCATATTCAGCATAAGAGGTCAGAATTATTCTGTATTTTCAGGTCCAATATATGTTTTACTTCAGAATCTGATTTTTCTCACCATGTGGTTTTCATCAGTTTATTCAAAATATTTATTTTATTCAGAATGTGCTCCAAAGATGGAATGATTGAGGTTGGAAGAAACCTCATGGCACTGTCTTGTCTTTCTCTCAATCACTAAGAACTTTAAGTTCTGAAAGGAATACTTCATTTTTAAAAATAAAATCTTACACCTATTCATTCTCCAATTTTATTTCTCCCCAATTACATTCATTCTAAAATGTATTTGTTAAAATAGGATGGAATGGAATTCCCCACTTGATACATAATAAATATATTTCATCATTTTTACCAGCAATTGATCTTTATGGCAACTTCTATATATATGGATATATCAGGATCTAAATTTATAAGGATTCATATCTATAGGGATATCTGTAGAGATATCTATACTTATAGCTATGTATATTCTATTTCAGTGTACATATCAAACTTTTTGTTGGGAGTTCCAAACAAAATATGTAGAAAGAAATTTTTCTTTTTCTTTTTCTTTTTTTGCTCTGGGGTTTTTATTTGGGTGCATAGATTTGTTTTGTTGTTTCATTCTAGTTTGAAAAACTCGGACTTTGGGGCCTGGGAGTGTCTTTAGAAGGCAACCTAGCAGTCAGCAGAATGATATACTAGTTATCTATTATACCCTGGTCCCAGAAGAGGGCAGGCAGAGTCATGGACTGGTGTTTTCAAGATCTTTGGCAAATTCTATTTTGTGTGTGCAATTTTATTTTATGTATTCTATATATAATGTAGAATATATATAACTATGGATGTATGAACATATTATGTATCAGTGTTTCTATAGGTATGCATGTATGAAGAGTAAATCCTATCTGCTGCAGAATAGGTACTAGCACCTTCACAAGAATTTCCCTCTTCCCAGGAATGATTCCCTAGGAGGTATCATAGAAGAACTCTGAAGGAGGCATGTCTCTTCAATACCCAAGCAGCTATTTGAAAAGCAGAAGGACCTAGATCCTATTACCCAGTTGTATCATTTAACTATAATAAAATTAATTGAGCATTTAAAATATACAAAGTACATTAACACACATAATACATCTTATTTGCCTTTAATCTTCACAACAACTTTGCAATAGCGATTATTATTCCCATTTCCATGACATTACATCATCCATGTTTAGGGTCAGTCAATGTTAAGAGTCTCCTGCATTCAAATGATATGAATAGCTATAAAAAGTACAAAACAGTAGTGGTAGGTAAAAGACCTACCTGTTGTTTCCTAGTAAATGAAATTCTAAATATCTAAATGGAATATCTATTGGATATTGGATAGAATATCTAATGGAACTCAAATATTTTGGAATTAAAATTTTATGTCATTTATCTCATGTTTATTTCAATAGCCATCTAAGATCTTGACTCTCTAATTATTCTTCTGAATTTAGTGAATATAACGACCGAACCTATGATTTATCTCAGTTCTTCAAAAGGAACATTCATGTAATTTAAAGTGATAATCAGAGTTTGTATTCCTGACTTCATTTTGGACTGGCACTAAAACTAACATTAGACTATTTAAGTCTAATACTGTAAAAAATATATCCAATAGTCTAATCTAAAAATTAGAAAAATAGAAGGCAGATGTTGCTGGTTAGAAATTAGCACATATGAGATGATCTTTATCTGCCCAAATTATTTTGAATTCAACTATAGTATGTATAGGAATATTAATTTTCCCTCTCCAAACATTCAATTTTTTTCCTTAAACCTATATTTCCTATTGTTTGAAAAAAATCATAGTGCGTTTTTAATAAACACTAAGTATATGATGTTAGGATTTAAAATTGTATTTGTAATCAACCTCTGGGATTAACTATAATTAATGAGAAAAGCAGACTCAAGATTCTAAATCTTTTGAAAATACCTTTTCATATATCACTTTCATCACAAACATGGTAATAATTATGCTATAATTGTTAGATAACTAAACATTTATGTACATGCAATTATATTGTAATTTTAGTTAAAGATGGTTACACCAAATATGGAAAGGTATTACTGTGCAATTAGATATTTTCTTTACCTCTATATTACATATTTACATAATTAGTAAAATGTCTGCACAGAAATTACCACACAAACTGTATATTTATAAAATATTTTATAGTAAACTATGTAGTTGATATAAAGGATGTTATTATAACAGGATAATTTAGAAAAGTTTTACTTAAAATAATACCTACTTTTTCTAAGAAACTCTGCTGTAGGAACAATTTGTGTTCTTGACATCTCTCATTGGCTTACAGAGTTCCCATCTGCAAATGGAGTAGATCCTAGTCATCTATAAGATAAATATTCTAAGAATTTTGAGACTCTACAAATATATAAAGAATGCTCCATAACATTTAATTCACCAATAAAATGCAGTGAAATAAATCTGAAAGATGAAAGCAATCTCTGTAGACCCTTAATAATTTTATAAACACAGGACTGAGGTCATTTATAAACTATATAAATATATTCAGAATGAACCCTCACCAAAACCATTTCCTATATCTTTTAAAATTTTAATAGTTCATATGAATTATTCATACCTAGATGAACCATTGCCAAATTAGATATTCCTATTTTGCTTTATATATTTTATTTATATTTGCTAGCTAAGAACAATCATTTTCTGGGTCTTAATTCAATAAAAATTACAGGTGCTTACTGTGGGCCAGGCACTGTTCTAGGCTCTGTGGCTCACTGTGCTTATTTGTTCTCACAGAGCTTACATTCATTTGTTCTTCCTTTCTGCTACAATCTCTAGCAGTTTGTTTTGTGTTTTGTTTACAATAAAATTCAAACATCTTGCCATGTCCTATAATGTCTTACATAGTCTATCTGCCTCTTCCAGCTTCATCTTTCCTACTCCCTCTGTTCAGTCCTCCCCATCATAGCAGCCTCCTTTCTATCCCCCCCAACACAAACAGACACACTTAACGTCTTTTTCACCTCTCATTCCTCTGCCTAGAGTTTTCTTTCTGAACTTTTTCATGGCTAGGTTCATAATGCCATTCAAGTCTCAACTCAAATGTCACATCTCCATAGAGATCCTATGTAACTATAAAGTTCCTGTCTCTCTTCTCCATTAAATTATCTGCCCTTTACTCAGCATTTAACACAATTTATGTACCTGTTTCTGTCTCTCTGCCATGCAAGGATGGAAGCTGGAGAAAATAGGAAGTATAGTAAACATTTAAGAAACAATTGTTTGATTCATGAAGAAAAAGACAGAAACCAAGTAGGGGGGAACAAGGTTCCATAATCTTTTTTTTTATGAGAAATGCTGCTCTTTATACCTTAGGAAGTCATAATACAGATGAGCATATTAAAGGTTCTGTATATTTTCTCATAAAGAAATCTATTTTATTTGTTTGACCTAGAGTTTCTGAAGCTTTTTGAATCCGAAACCTTTGTTTTATTTGTTATTTATTTATTTATTTATTTTTCAAAGATTTTATCTATCCATTTGACAGACAGAGATCACAAGTAGGCAGAGAGGCAGGCATAGAGAGAGAGGGGGAAGCAGGCTCCCTGCTGAGCAGAGAGCCCAATGCGGGCTCAATCCCAGGACCCTGAGATCATGACCTGAGCCAAAGGCAGAGGTTTTAACCCACTGAACCACCCAGGTGCCCCTGTTTTATTTGTTTTTTAAATAGAATCTACTAACATCTCTCTTAACTCAATTGTTCTCTGGAACACTTGATGGCAAAAATTAGTCTTTCCTTATTTCACTGAGATTTTCATAATTCAGAATATAATTTAAATAAGCATTCTTACAAATACATGAAAAGTTTATAGGATGGAAAGGGACAGAATTTATTTTCTGAGTGAACCACATTCAGTTCAAAAAGAAAAAGGCATTTTGCCATTAGCTTTCTTGCCAATGGTTGGCAGTTGATGGAACAGTGCATGGAGTAATATGTTTTCCTTTTGCTTTCTAAATTTATATTAAGCCCATAGCAGTTCTGCAGCAAATTTAATGATGTTGAGGGAAAAATGTCTAATATATAATATTTTATTATAAAAATACCAAAACATTAAGGCTATACTCTATCTGCTTCCATGTTTGACAGCATGGGGAAAAAGTACCACACTTGTAGGGAGGGATGCAGAATGTTTTCAGAAATGAAAGTGAAAACCTGAACTGAATAGCCATTCTCCCTAGTGCTAAACACTGTGAACTTTTTTTTTTTTTTTTTTTTTTTTTTTTTTACTGTGTTTTGTGTTTGACAAAACATAGTTTTTCATGTTCAAGTTTTGGGCAAGTTTAGCCTGTTCTGGCATAATGGATTAAGTTATAAATTCTCTTGCCATTTCTAAAATAATACATGGAAAGATATTTTTGAACTGGTATATTGAAATATATTTATGAAAGAGTTTTAAATTTTTAATGAAAGAGTTTCAAATTTTTCATGAAAAGAGATGCAGCTTTCAAGGATTTGAAAGCCTTTTTCAGGGTCATATTTTTATCTACTCTTCCATTTTGCAAGGATTATGTGTCAATAAACTTCCATTAAAAATATTACTCTAAAAATGAACCTTAAGTGAAATAAACTCTGCGTTAGAGTTCACATTTTATAGCATGCTTATCAACTATTTATTTTCAAGACTTTAAAAGAAAAAGAATGTCTATCTCTACTGAATCCAGATTAAGTTGAACTTCAAGCTACCTGAATTATTATCAGTTTATAAAAGTAGGTTAACAAATAGATTGTGTCCATTGAGTACATGTCACACAAATAGTGCTCCCTTTCTAAAACGGGTTTTAGGGGCTTGCCTGGTTGTCTCAGTCAGTTAGGCGTCTGCCTTCAACTCAGGTCATGATCCCAGGATCCTGCGATCAAGCCCCACATCAGGCTCCTTGTTTCTCTCTCTGCCTGCCTCTCCCCCATGTTGTGCACTCGCTCTCTCTCTCTATTTCTGACAAATAAATAAATAAAATCTTAAAAAATACATAAATAGGTTTTAGGTCAGTCTCAATAAACCATATCAGCTGATAGACATTTTTTTTTTTCTTTAACCATATTATCTGGGCTTTAATTAATCTGGTGGCCTTTTTAAGAAACATTGAGAGAGGTTAAGGGATTTCCTAAGATTATTTATTTCCAAACTCAATCCCACAACTACAAATAACATTAAGGTGCATTCACAACGATGGGTTTTATCTAAAACTGCTATGGGGTTCAAGTTGCATATAAGATATAAGAATTTATTGATTATATACCCTTTGTAGATATTCATATTCTTTTCTTGAACTCTTATTTTACATCCAACCCCCACTTTAAGCACTTTGTTTATGTTCTGTTTTAATTCTCACAACTCTGATGCAGATACTATACTATTTCTATTTACGGAGTCAGAATTCAAAAGCTGCTCTACAGAGACATAACTGCTTACTTACAATGTGTATTGAGGACTGCAGGTGTAGGCTTTGAAATAATGTAGAAAGAACTGGTACTTGAAATCAGAAAAATGGGTAAATGCCAAGGAGGGAATTATCAAAGGGAAGGATCAGGAAGCAACTGCAAAACTAAGCTTTATATTTTGGAACACTGGCATTTGTTATGAAACAGTAAGACAAGGATCCTTTTTAGAGACAAAAACAGAAGAAGGGTCTTGCAGAGCAAAGTGATAGAATTTTTAAGGCAGGTGGACAACAGTGTTAAGGGAGTATTAAGGCCAGAGTTTTTCTAATTGTTCTGTCTGTATTCCTGAGCTAAGAAGCACCTGAGATACCACTAGCTCAGTCACATCCTGTTCAGCTGAGAAGCTGAGACCTAGGGAATAATTGGGTGACAATCATTTGCTGAACATTTATTGAGCCCCTACTGTATTCTAAGAAGTTGGTTAGCTGTTTTCTCATAAAGACACTTGTCCCTTCTCTTAGGGGACTCAGTGTTCAGAATGGGAGACAAATTAGTCATTATGTTCAATGTGACAGATGTTGTAAGAGGGTTATGTTCAAGAATCAGAGCTAGCGGGGCGCCTGGGTGGCTCAGTGGGTTAAGCCGCTGCCTTCGGCTCAGGTCGTGATCTCAGGGTCCTGGGATCGAGTCCCGCGTCGGGTTCTCTGCTCAGTGGGGAGCCTGCTTCCCTCTCTCTGTGTCTGCCTCTCTGTCTACTTGTGATCTCTCTCTGTCAAATAAATAAATAAAATCTTAAAAAAAAAAAAAAGAATCAGAGCTAGCTTGTAGGTCAATGCTATTTCAGTGGAACTTAGTAGGGCAAAATCCAGAATTGTTTTTCAGAGAATGTGATAACGGAAATGTGCTCTGAAGACTGAGTAAGAGAAGCAGACCACAGAATGAAGGAAGAACATTACAAGCTGAGCGATGAAGTATGTGCAAAAGCATGGGACATGAACTGATTCAGTGTCTATGGAAGGCTACATAATATTAGGATGGGCTAACATAAAAAAATTATTTCCCATGATTTCCTGATTGATTTTTGTGTTTCACATCTATTAGTGTCATGTAGGCATATAAAAAATGTAGCTTTTAATGTAGTATCATCTCTGACATCTCTGGTTTTCTAACCGACAATTAGAGGAGTTTATTAGAACTTAATACATTTTTCTTTCTAATAGTAAACAGCTTGTGTTATGTCTCTACCTGTAGGTATAACTGATGCATTTTTGTCATACAGTATATAGTAAATCATATTTATCCTTTGTATTTGCTAGTATTTTGGCAATTAACTATAATTCCAAATAGGTTCTCAATCTATTAAGTTCAAGATGACAAACACAACCATTTGTAGTAGCCAAGCAAGCAAATTCTCTAGGAGAAGATGGCAGGATGCCAAGTGCAGGTGCATCCTACATGTGGTTAGTGGAGCTGAGGAAACAGGAGGAGACGCTGCCTCAAGGGGAGCCTATTGCTACCATGGAGGAAAGTGAAAGTAGTTCAGATTAAAAGCACTACCCTATGACCTAGCAATTGCACTACTGGGTATTTACCCTAAAGATACAAACGTAGTGATCCGAAGGGGCACGTGCACCCGAATGTTTATAATAGCAATGTCTATAGTAGCCAAACTATGGAAAGAACCTAGATGTCCATCAACAGATGAATGGATAAAGAAGATGTGGTATATATACACAAGGGAATACTATGCAGCCATCAAAAGAAATGAAATCTTGCCATTTGCGACGACGTGGATGGAACCAGAGGGTATCATGCTTAATGAAATAAGTCAATCGGAGAAATACAACTATCATATGATCTCCCTGATACGAGGGAGAGGAGATGCAACATGGGGGGGGGGTTAAGGGGGTAGGAGAAGAGTAAATGAAACAAGATGGGATTGGGAGGGAGACAAACCATAAGTGACTCTTAATCTCACAAAACAAACTGAGGGTTGATGGGGGGAGGGGGGTTGGGGGGTGGGGTTATGGATTTGGGGAGGGTATGTGCTATGGTGAGTGCTGTGAAGTGTGTAAACCTGGTGATTCACAGACCTGTACCCCTGGGGATAAAAATATATTATATGTTTATAAAAAATAAAATTAAAAAAAAGAACTTTTATTCTGAAATATCTTTTAAATGCTCTTACTGATAAGTATAATAAGTCTAATTTAAGTTTAACATTAAGCTGCCTTTCATTCTTGTATTTTTCCATTCAAGTAAATTATTTTTTAAAGATTTTATTTATTTATTTGAGAGAGAGAGAGAGAAAGAGAATGAGAGAAAGAGAGAGAGCACGAGAAGGGGGAAGGGTCAGAGGGAGAAGCAGACTCCCCGTCAACCAGGAAGCCTGATGAGGGACTTGATCCCAGGACTCCAGCTAGGATCATGACTTGAGCCAAAGGCAGTCATTTAACCAACTGAGCCACCCAGGCACCCCTTGAGTAAATTATTTATGGAAACTTTATGGTAGGGAATATTTATCTCTATTTTCTGTATTTCTATAGAAACTTTTTATTTCTATATTTCTTTTGATATATTATTTGTTTTGATAATTTTATTATCTTTTCTAAAGTTACTCTATAATCCCTTGTACATATACATTTGTTTTGAAAAGAGAATTAAGTGCAAAACATACAGTTCTAATAGTTTTAACTTAAGTAGGCTGTGGTAAGAAAAAGCAGTTTAAATATTCACTGAGGACATCATGGAACAATACAGAACACTGAAACTTAATCTACAAACACAACATCTATTAGGGGAGACACAAAAACTACGTTTTGTGAAGAGAGTCATACAGAAATCTAGCAAAATAACTGATGTGCGAGGAAACATTTCCACTGTTGGCATTAAAAATATTTAAGCATTTTCAAGACTACCAACTTAAGTTTTAGGAAGGCTATGTGAGACAGACATCTCATCCCCATTCCCACAAATCTGGTGACATAGTGATTTATTATCAGGTGGAAAAAGGGTTAATAGCAACACAGCTTTAAAACCCTGAGCTAATGCATATAAATTACCTGGTACTCGCAATCTGTAGTGCTACTTTAGTTCCGTATGTTATCAGAAAAGCACTTAAGATACATAAAACTATACCAGAAAATATTATAATACAATTATAATCAATGTACATGCCATTTAGAAGAGAGATTAACCATTTGTCAGTGTGTGTGTGTGTGTGTGTATAGGGGTGGATGTACATACACTTTTGTAAATATGAAAATATTCACACTGCCAATATACTAATATATATTCAGGAATAATGAGAACCAAACAATCCCCTAACTAAGGCTTTATGGATCATTCACCAACAGCAATCGCACCGATAGATCTTTCAATCTGGTATCATCATCTCTTAGACTTCACTATTTTACTTCTCCATAGCAGTCATGACCTCCTGGGGAAATGACTTTAAATGTATTTTTGTTAGAGATTTGATATAATTTTTCCAGGGTAAGGCCATCAAGAAATTTATCTTATTTCCTTTAATATCATATAACACTTTTCACTATCTGACAGAATCCCAGGGGAAAAAATAGTTTCTGACTCCAATTAATTTCATACAAGCCAAGATAATAATGGTCTTTTTTTACCATGCTTTCACATCTCTTCTCTTTGTCCTGCCTGGTGTATAGTCTGGCTCCCTTGCATCAAATTTAAACAAGAGATATTTCTATTCATTCATGAGTTAATCTAGTCAATAAGATTATGTTTTCTAAACACATGTATTTCTTTTTAATAAAAACATTTTGTCTCTTCATAATAATAATTTAAAGATGTAGACCGTGTTCATAACTTATATATCCATTGTACATTTTGAAAATGCTTCTATCAAAAAATTACAAACAAATAAAACCCGCCATCAAACAGAATGTCATTCCTTATTTCCTACAACCATCATCAGCGATCTCTGACCTCACATTCACCTTCTTCATTCCTTGTCTCCCCCACACACTCAGGCTTCCCTTCTGCTTCCCACACCTTGAATATAGTATTCTCAAAGACTCCAACCTGGCCTGTTTATCTCCCCTTTCTGCATGCTTTCTCTGACAATATTTTCTCTTATTGTGATGTCAGAAATTGTTTCAAATTATGTCTCTTGCCTCACCTTCTCCCCTAGCACTCACCTCAATGGCTTCCTCTTAGAAGTACTTATCTGAAGATTAAATTATCAGCTCAGTGTGGCCAGCAAATTCCTTAACCTCTATTCCCAACCCCCTCTTCTGACTGATCGGAATTCTGTCCATGGCATTGTCGGATTCCCAATGGCTCTGCCACAGTTTTCAATCTGTGTTCTGAGTAAACACAGAGCTCTCAGTGATGCCTGAGAAATCCAGGATGCTGTTCTTTGTGTGGGGCTCTGGCTCCCACTCCCAAACCAGAGTGGCTGCTTTCATTTCTTTGATACATAGGTTTTCTGGATAAGATTTTGTCTGTCAGTAAATAAGCAGATGGACAAACACGCAAACCTGAAAACCACTGACATACATGAAAAATCTTGAAGCTTTTCTTAATCATTCATTAACAACACAACTTCCCTCCCATTAACAACCAACATTTTAATGCTTTTAAACCCATATTTTCTTCTCCTGGGAAATTTGAAGTGTCTCCCAATGCCAGATAAAACATTTGCCATACATTAATGGATTCCCTGAATAAATTTGTTCTTTGAGGATGGTTGTAACCTATCTCCAGCCTTAGCTTATCCAAAACCTATCCCTATGCAAATGCTATTCTGTTCTATCTCTTCTCTTCAGAAATTTCCCCCACCATAAATTACCTCTATCACCCAACTTTCCATGTGATAATCCTATCCATTCTTCAAGTGGTAGCACAGAGAATCCTTCCCTGGAACTCCAGGCAAAAATAACATCTTTCCTTTTAGAAATTCTACAGCACTTTTTTCCCTTTCTCTATTTCACAAAATTCCATTTTATGCTGAATTATAAATATTGATGAACATGACTTTTGATTTCTGCTACTCTCCTGGGTCAAGGGGATCTATTATTTTTTAAATAAAAAAATGTTCAATAATTCAATGCATTTCTTTTAATTCCTTTATTTTGTAAAGTCAGTTGGTGTGAGGAAAAGAAGAACTCATATTTATTAATTCTCCATTCTTATTGTAAGAAATACTCTTAGATATTCCCTGTGATATGTACCTCAATTCTTCACTAATATGTTTCTAACAAATTTAGTGTGAACCAGCCGGCAAGACTCCAAAAGAGGAAATTCCAGCAGGCCATTGGAGTTTTACAATTCAACTTCATAATGGTTTATTTATCGAGTAAGTTTTCATCAGAAACCAACTATAGATTTAGTCACCAAAAGGTCCTTCCTGCAGAGTTTCTAATAAGGTCATCAAAATCCATCTGTTGAAGAAGAGTGTTTTATCTCCACAATGTCTGTTGAGTTGAGTTGGCTTTATTGAAAATTACACTTTAGTTTCTCCTCGATCTGCAGAAAGCAAGATCTCATCGCCAGGCTTACCACAAAAAAAGAATATATATTTCTGAAAGTACCCCCTCAGTTGAAGTCTCTGACTTGGCTACCATTTTCAAAATGAACTGTATATACTTAGGATGAGCTCAGGGTTTTTTTCTGTTTTCTAATTTCAATGCCAAATACACTTCCCTAGTGGTGCACTGCTCTCACAATTAAGATATGAAGTGGATAGCATGAAACAGCGATTGCTAATACAGGTTAATGATCAGATTAACCAAGGTGACTTTTACAAATATATATTCCAAAGCTCTAAGGCCAGGTCTGCTATATCAGTACTCCCAGAGGATGTAATTTACAAACACACACATTCATATGCTATATATACGTTTTAAGTTTATATTTATGTGTGTATGTACATATATATGTGTGTGTGTGTGTATGTGTGTGTATATGTGTCTATAGGCTAGGATATTTTTAGGATATATAGATATTTAAAACGCACCCCCCCCCACCTCCCAGGGTTTCTGAACATAAACTAGATTTAGCAAACATAGATAAGAACTTATTCTGTGCTCCTCTAGAGAACAAAACTAGACAGGTTGTTACATGTTGATAGATTAAGCTTAAACTCTAGAGGAAAAACAGTAAGAAAACTTTCTAGTAGTAAGGTAATGAAGTGGACTCTATTTTCCCTACACTCTGGCAAATACACCATTAAGATTACTGTAATTGTTTAATGAGTGTTTGGAAAACAGTCCTCCAGATCGTCTATAGTAAAAAAAAATTCTTAATTATAGGATTCTATGATTTTAATCAAGGTATTATAACTACGGATATTAGCTATCATTGAAAGACTATCAACTAATACTTTATTTTGCAAATCTATTCACTAACATATATTATCAAAAATTTATTTTTCCTCAAATAGATTTTCAATATAATTTCTAAATATTTATGTCCTAAAACATAAAAATTCTAGGTAATGAGATTTCAAAGTAAAAACTGGATATGCTATGGAAAATTACTTGTATAAAGTACTATTTTGCTCATTTTCTTACATGGCAAATATTTATTTATTGCTTTTAGATAGCAGACTCTAAGCTGGGCACTGGGAATACAAAGAAAGATAAAAATTTTTTGTGGCTCTAGGGGCCTTCAGATTAACATATTTGCATGCATCTTTTAAATTTTTTCTTCACAATATGGTTTTTTATTTATATGTTAGTAATTTTTTCAGTTTATCTTATGGTAGCCATATCAAATTCCCAAACTTTTTCCTTTGAAAGAAGGATATGAACTGTAATAAAATGTTTTAGAGGGTTATAGATTACAAAATAAAATACTTAGCATATAAATTTCTATATTTAATTGTTAATTCATTATTTGTGCTACTCAAGCAGACGGTGTGGTAATTTGCCTATAAAAAATATGTTGATCAATTTTGTGAAAAAGCCTGGCATACAATTTGTTCAAATTTTATGACACTATAAACTGACTTCAGATAAAAAAAAAATCAGTTGAGGAATAAATGTTATAAGCATGAATAACTCTGACAAAGACTGCCTCCCATCATGAAGAACAGTATAAGTAGAAAGAATATCAAGGCTGCTGAAGAGCCCTGCATGAAAGTCGTCTTTAGGAAAATCATTAAGAAAAACACACAGTAGTTTTCAGTCTTATTTGGAGTTAAAAAAACAGGGATGGTACATTTCCATGTGACTCGAGTTGATGGTATAATATTAACTAATGAAAACCTCAGCCCATCATCTGTGTTCCTATTGAGTTCCTCATTCAGAGCAACGTCCAACTTTATTACCATTAAGAGAGTTTAGTGTACATTGTTTATATTGAGTAATGGTCAGAATCCAAAATAGCCTGGGTGGAATGAAATGGTAGGTGAAAATCAGTAGAACTGGATAGAGAGTCCTGAAATCTGTTTTAAAAATCACCAGCATTGGGGCACCTGAGTGGCTCAGTCATTAAGCGTCTGCCTTCGGCTCAGGTCATGATCCCAGGAGTCCTGGAATGGAGTCCCCCATCAGGCTCCCTGCTCAATGGGGAGCCCGCTTCTCCCTCTCCCACTCCCCCTGCTTGTGTTCCCTTTCTCGCTGTGTCTCTCTCTATCAAATAAATAAATAAAATCTTAAAAAAAATTAAGCAGAATCACCTGTGAATGCTCTCATATTTGGTTGGCTTGTACAGATGTGGCTCCACCAGTCATTTCTAGCAGGCTGTCGGTTCACAGGTCAGGCGTCTGTTTTGATTGAGCAGTGACTCTGACTTCCCCAGTGTTTAACGTTTTGACTATCTCCTCTGCAGAGAAGTATAAATGAGAATTGTTAGTTGCTATAAAATTATGGGCTGTCTCTGGAATTAACATACCCTTTTTGTTTTAAGAGCTCTAAAAGCATAGGGTACAAGCAATAAATATACTAGCAGAGCAAATGGAAATGATCTGGGGTATTTTTTTGTCTTCAAATTTGCTGTGACTGATGGTTTGATAAGGATTCTAAAAAGGGTCATGTGATTCCAGGGTTCTGTATGGAATTTGGAACAAAGGAGACAATAGTTCAATCATACTTCTATGTGTATTTTCACCAGCTTACACGGAATCTGGAGTATTTTATAGGTGTCATCTACTGGCACACTGCTGGGAGGGGCTACTAGCAATGACATAAGAGTATTCAGGAAGGAGAAACAAGGACTTTTCCCTCTGGGGAAAAGAGTTAGAGAAAGAGGAGAGTTAGAGAAATAAAATTGAAATATATAAGATAAAATCTTCCTCAGTGAAGTGGATGTAAGAAAGGCCTAGTATACAATAGAAAGTGTGAAATTTGAGGGGAGAAGGTGAGTTCTTAATCACAGATACAATTCAATGGGAACACTAGATGAACAGCAATTGGAGGTGATGAGAAAAATCTGTGTTAAGAGCTGAACTCACCAGTTATCATTCAAACCTGAGATTATTTTGTTCTCTGATTGCTTAAAGCAGTTGTTCTCAACTGGGGGTAATTTTGCACTTCTAGGGGACATTTGGAAATGTCAGGATATTCTGTTTGTCACAACTAGGGTGGTTTCAGTGGTATCTAGTGGATACAGGCCAGGGATGCTCTTCAACTTCCTACAATCCACAGAATAGTCTTCCACAACAAAGAATTATACAGTCCCAAATGTCAATATGGCCAGACCGGAAAATACTAGGCTAAATTAATAGAAAACTGTTTGCACTGGGTGAAGTATAACATATTCCATGTTCATGGGATACTTAAGTCTCAGAAATAACTGCATTGGTTAAAAAAATATACTCTCAATTTACTATTTTTTAAAAAGGTTTAGTTATTTATTTTAGAGAGAGAAAAAGAGAGAGAGTGCGTGCATGCAAGAGTGGGGAGAGGGGCAGTGGGAGAGGGAGCCAGAGAGAATCCCAAGCAGACCTGCTGACTGTGGAGCCCTACTTGCTGCTGGACCCCACTACAAGAGACCACCACCTGAGACCTTGACCCAAGAACATGACCTCAGCTGAAACCAAGAGTCCAATGTTCAACCAAATAAGCCATTCAGGCACTTCTCAATTTATTATTTTTTAAAGACTTTATTTATTTATTTGACAGAGAGAAATCACAAGTAGGCAGAGAAGCAGGTGGGGTGAGGGGAAGCAGGCTCCCCACTGAGCAGAGAGCCCGGTGCGGGGCTCCCAAGAACCCTGGGATCATGAACTGAGCCGAAGGCAGAGGCCTTAACCCACTGAACCACCCAGGTGCCCCTCAAATTACTATTTTTATAAGACAGTATTCTATGTTTTTCACATTTTCAGATAAACTAATTTGTACTCAAGTTCTGGGGTTCACTTTGTATCATTTTTCCTTTTTTATACCTTACTTGACATGAATTCCTTTTGTTTCCTGGCTGTCTTGTTTTGTCATTTTGTTTAACTACCATTTCTACAACTGAATTAAGAATTTTCTTATTCTACCTCCTATATGACAGCAATACTTTGCTTTTCCCAAAATTCTGGCCAAATTCCAACTGAGTAATTGTATTTCACCTTTCAGAATTTGCCATGTGGTTTCTGTTTCTGAAATGTGTGTAATTTTCTTGCATGCTTCAAGTATGTAATCTTTAGTTATGGCAACATTTCAGAAAACAGGATAAAAAGGGAAGACCAATGCTTATGTGGTGTATATACTCCTACCATTTTTTCTTCTAATTTCTGCAGCTTTGGGGGTTCTTGAAAAAGAATAGGTATTGATAGCAGAGATTCACCATTTCTGTACGTGACTCTCTTTTCCTTAGTGACCATATTCTGGTGTTATTTAACCAGAAAGAGCAACATCAATTTAATTTAACAAAGAAATATAGAGATTTTTATGTGACAGACATTGTTACAGGTGCTTTAAAAACATTAACTTATTTAATTTTTATAACAACACATGAGGTATGGGTGTTATTGTTATCTCATTTTACCAACGAGGAAATAAAGGCAAGAAGTAACTAAATAGCTTGTTTGAAGCCATTCAACTAATAAATGACAGAGCTAAATTTCAACCTAGGTAGTCTGGCTCTAAAATTCACACTTTGAAACACTAAGCTGTGCTATCTCTCCCAGTTTTATATTATATATGATATACTTGCATATATACAGTCATGCATACACATATATGCACATTAATGTACGTAAAATACTTAAGACAGAGTTGTTCAAACTATGTGCTATAATTTTTTGCTTATTTTATATGCATAGCAGTCTTAGGAGATAGGTAAACTTATTTACCTTTTTGGAGTTGAGCACTTAAATAACTTGCCTCAAGTCACACAACTAATCAGAGTGGAAGAAATGTGATGTGGACCCAGGAAATTCGGCTTTAGTCCAAATATGGAACACTGCAGCTCCCTATTAATAAGCTGTTAAATGACTTTCCCACACCAAGTGATTTTTGTTTTAGTATAAACTTTAACTGGATATTGTTTGTAGCAATAAAACTGTTTTTTTGGCAAAAAAAAAAAAAAAAACAACAACAACTGTTTTTTAGCTTGCTATCCCATTTCCAATAGTAAGTATGAAAGAAGTATACAGGTGGGTTTCTTAGCCTCATATAATGTGTATACCATTCTTATGTTAGCTGTGTGTTTCTTTTCTGGACATTATTCAAACCCCTCTAAATTTCAGGTAAAATTCTAGCAATGCAAATATATCTGAAAAATACATTTAAAATCATCCTGCTATCTTAGCCGTGGTTTCTTTTTCTTGTTATGTCCTCAGTGTTATCTCATCAACTGCTGCTTATGCAAATAATGAAGGTCTTATTCTAATAAATAAGAACTGAAATAATGTTTTAACTTTTCATACAACAATGTTTGCTGTGATGTTCTTTATAATATCTACTGTTGGGAAAATAAAACAATGTCAACAAAAATGTAATTATTAAGTCAATTATAGTATACCAGTAGGATGGATTAGACTGCTGCTCTTACATATTTAGAAAAAAATATGTTGTGTAATGGGAAACACTTTTGTTATGTTAACACATAAAAAGATAAGATACAGTATCTACTCTTTAAAAATAAGCATAGCAGAAAAGATTAAAAGAAAATAAATTAAAATATACTTTCTAAATATTTACTGGAAACTAGGTATTTTTCACTTTAAAACTTAATGCTTAGTATTCAGGACTGAAACATTTTCTCTTTAGATGATTAAGTCTTGAGATTAATACTGATTTTTTAAAAATTATTAGAAGCCATTTATTTGACTATTTAGGCATGGAATCTGTTCTGTTTTCCAAATGTATTCACTTTCATATAAAATAATGAGAAGGAAACATTTCAATTCATTGAAATTTATTGAGAAATTGATGTACGTGAAGACCCTGTAGGGGATGTTCAAGGTAAAAATAATAGTAAGTTATGGTCTCTGCTCTCTAGGAACTCATAGGCAGGTATAAATGCTTCCAACACTCAGTAGATTGTGAGAGTTCTATGGAAGAGATACACATAAAAACATATGGGAACTTAGGTAAGCATAGTTCCGGCTGTGGGGATCTGAGGAGCCTTCCATGAAGTATGCCATCCAAGCAGAATTTTGACTGAAGATGAGGATCTCACAAACAGAGAAGGGGATTTTTTAAAGTAATAAGTTATCTAATTTGTAGTTTCAAAGTTTTGTATACCAAACCCCAAATAGCCATTTTTCAATATCAACTCCACATAACTCTTCTAACGTCTTGGTACCTTCTTATTTTGCTATACAGATCTGTTTGAAACATTACTGTCTTTTGTTCCTCTACTTTTCATGTAAGTCTAAGTGACAGGATATAAGCATAAGCTTCATATTCATGAATATTTTTCAATAGCCAAATAGCCATTTTTCAATATCAACTCCACATAACTCTTCTAACGTCTTGGTACCTTCTTATTTTGCTATACAGATCTGTTTTGAAACATTACTGTCTTTTGTTCCTCTACTTTTCATGTAAGTCTAAGTGACAGGATATAAGCATAAGCTTCATATTCATGAGCTACTCATTCTTCAAACCTCATTATTTTCTAACCTTGAGTTACTATTTACTACTGAAGGACCCAAAAGCTGAAGGGATTCCTAAGTAATAATAATTTGTTTTTCATAAAACATCCCATCAGTGTTATTACTAATTTCCTATGCTCTTCTTTGTTGTAAATCAGTAATCACAATAAGTGGAGAGTTCATCTTGCTATACCTCCAAATAAGATTAAGTTCAAAATTACATTTTAAAAAACATACCACCAAGCAAATGATAATAATAAAATGTTTACTGATTGACTGAAGTAAAGAACTAAAAGGAATGCCTTTTGGATTTGGACTTGAGTTGTATTTTTCAACTGATTCCCTAAACACTCTTCCCTTAGAAATCCTACTTAAGCAATTCCACTTAAATTGGTCTTTGACAGCATGGTTATTGGGAGGAGAATAGTTCTTAATTTTTCTTCCTATAAGTTATGTCTAAAAAAGGTCCCCTTGAAGATGAAATCAGAGAGTGGAATGAACTGCTTAGGTTATTGATACCTGCCATCACCTAAATCTCAGAGCAGCATACCCTAAATCTTCAAAGGCTCCACTGACATTTTCATGCCATTTTTATTTCACCCCGACCAAATCTGAAAGTATTTCAAGAGCAAATGCAGGCTCATCATATTCCTATTTCTCTCAAAAAATACCACAGAATTGGAACAGTAATTCACACACCTCTCTCAAAGTGTTTAAAACTTAAGGGTAGTTCACCATCTAAATCACCGGGCAGTTTTACCAGTTTTTATGGCAGTCGTATTCCTTTAAACTTCTTTGCCGGATGTTCTTTTGTTCATATACTTAGTGCCTTGTCATTTTGACTATCCCTGGCTAATGCGCTCAAGCTTAAAAATATGGCTGGAAGGAAATTGGCTTCTGGCTCTTATCATAATAGCACAAATGGCAAGTCTCCAGATGCCCTAAAGTGCCATAACACAGAGTATTTGCATACCTCATCTTACATGGTAGGCAACAAGAGTACCTGGCATTGTTAGAACACAGCTCAGAAAGCTGACAAAGGAGTTGCCCAGACTGAATTCTTCCTGACATTGGACTGAAAATTGAGATCCAATATATGGTTGAATTATTGTTTTAAGAAATAGGAAATTTCATTCTAAATCGTGGAAATATTCCACATGTTCACTTAGTGTGCTTAATTAAGGCAAAAATCTTTTCCCTTTGGTGTCATTTACCAATGTTTCTGTTTCTCTTTTCCCCTGTACTATCTGTATGCAATCTATATCATATAGCCACACTGGAACAGTTGTTTCTGAAAACACAGAGAAGGTGACAGGAGATAAGAAACTGTGTGAAACACATACGGTTATCAAAATGATCTTTGTGAATAACCATGTAATTAAAATGTGTAGAGTTTGCTGTAAGTATTCTGATTGCTGATATTCTCTATGGTAAAGTCCACTAACGTCAGGAGATGCAAATAAAATTATTTTTCTGTGAGGAGAAAAGCCTTAAAATCTTTTGTTTCTAAGCTCAAGGCCACTCTACCATTTATAAAACCACAACTTTTTCTGTTTCCAACTTCAGTAGAAAAAAGACAGTAAAAAGAAAGAAAAAAGTCCCCTGATTTCACAGTTATTGTTTTTCTCTGATTTGATTTGGCTTGTGGTTTTCATACCTATAATTTCAAGAACTACAAGATTTAAAAATTGCAGGCACACATGAGAAATGTAACATTGAACATCAGTAAATGACAGTCTCGTGTTCATACATTTTTGCCATATCACTGGCTACCTGCTACACTGCAGACAATTGTAGAATTTTAATATAGTAGTAAGTCAATCATAGCTCTTGGACATAGAAATGAAAACACCATGCCTGAGGAATAATTCCAACACTTTCAATAAGAATTAATATAAATGAGAAATTATGTTATCTATGGCACTGATGATTTTAGAGTAAATAGTTCATTTAAATATATTTTGAAAGTGAACTTCCTGAACTTAAAAATAATTTGGAATCTTTTAGTTCATAATAAAATTCTGTCATTTTATTTAGATGGCTAAAATAAAGAATGGGAGAGTCTACCAAATACCTCAAAACCCTTAACATATAGTTGCTTCCTTTCCCTTGATTATCTTCCTCTAATATAGCCTTTCTCTTTAGATCTGAAATTCGGAACCTGGAGCTAGAAGGAAATTCACCGTGGTCTTAGTATGGAGACCAAATTTGCTGAAACCTTTAGGTAGAATTAAGAAGTGAGTCACCGTGCAATGATGATTTCAGTCTAAATAGCATATGTCTTAATGCAGTGTGTTTAGATAAGTCTTGCCTTAAGAGGTAAAGAAATCAGGATTGTGAGGGTTGGGCCTCTGGAACAGAGACTAAATGGAGCCTGTTCAGAATCTTCAGGTCTGATCTGTGCTCGAAGCATCTGATGGAAGCAAAACAACAAGCATTATGGATGAGAGCAGGACTGGAAATTAATGGCTAGAACTAGAAGAACGATTTATCTTGATATTTTAGTGTTTAAATTTTATAGCAATAAATAAAGTACAAACATAAAAAAAGAAAGAGCAGTCTTTTTTATTGACTTGAATACCAATCAGGGAAAATAAAATGCCTTGAGTTTAAAATGAAAGTAGATTTGGTTTTGCTGATCACGGCTGGTAGTAAGCAGTCGGCTAGATGTCTCAAATCTCACTTTCAAAAAGCCTATTTTCTATTGGTGATGATAAATTTGCCCCTTGCTTATACTTATCAGTGGGTGTTCAGTTGTTACAGCAGATTGGAAGTGATTCAGTTCATTTCTGGTGTATTTTCAAAAGCAGGGGAGGATTTCACACTCAGTGGTGTGCTGCTTCACCAAAAGTAAAGAATATTACAGCTTATGGGAGTGATAATTAAAACCAATAATAACCTAGAAGTCTCCCTGGCTCTGCAATGTTGGGAATAATACTTTACCATTGTCTACGTGTCCGGCTGAGAATGTTCTCACTGGCTCTAAATCAGGCTGAAACTATGATTCAAAGGGGAAATGCTGAAATCATATTCCAAAGCTTTCATGTGGAGAGTTAAAATATGCAAATACATGTTGCAATGTTGAAGGTGGTGTATAAAACTAATATATTATACAGGAAAAAAATTAAAGGCTGTTTCAAGGCATGGTATACCATCTTATGTACAAGGTAGAAACAGGAAACATTTTTAGTCAACAGATGAAATAGGATGAACTCACAGAAGAAAATGTCTAGCATGTTCTAAATGTTGCAGAAATAATATAATATAACCCATGTCAAATAGTCTTTGACATACATATTTACTCTTGATTTCCTGTATAAATTAGTGAGTCATGCTTTTCATTAAAAAAGCAAACTAAATGAGTTATCCAAATAAGATGCAGAGGAAAGAATAACAGCATCCAAAGAGTAAGTGGTTAGAGAAGTCATTGTATTGTTTTGGAATGCTTCAATTATAAAAATTAGAGAATTGGCATCCATCAAGATGTTACCTCTGTACGGACAATTGATAGGTTTCTGCCACTTGGGGGTTTAATTTCACATTTCACACTTTTGTAAAGAAGTAATCAGAAATGTTTCCAGAAGAAAGTACTTTATTTTACACGCTGCTATGGACTGAAATTACTGTGTATGGGAAGGGGGGTGGGAGGTAGGTAGGTAAATTTATAAAACTTGTAGGGTGCCTGGGTAGCTTAGTTGGTTGAGTGTTCAACTCTTGGTTTGGGCTCAGGTCAAGATCTCAGGATCGTGTAATGGAGCCCTGCGTCAGACCCCTGCTCAGCTCGGAGTTTCCTTGTCCCTCCCTCTCTCCCATCCTCCCCCCAATAGCACTTTCTCTCTCTCTGTCTCTCTAAAATAAATAAGTAAATCTTTAAAACTTTTAGCTGTTTGAACTATAAGAGTTATGTTGACAATTTCTTTGCTTCTGAAAATGAAGCCCTTGAGAGAAATACACATTGGGATCAATCTAACTTCTATATAAATCTTCTTGTTAAAAACTAATAGCTACTTGGGGCACCTGGGTGGCTCAGTAGGTTAAGCCTCTGCCTTCAGCTATGGTCATGATCTCGGGGTCTTGGGATCAAGCTCCGCATCCGGCTCTCTGCAGAGCAGGGAGCCTGCTTCCCCCTCTCTCTTCCTGCCTCTCTGCCTACTTGTGATCTCTGTCTGTCGAATAAATAAAGAAAAATTAAAAAAAAAATAGCTACTTACCCAAATATTGTATGCTGCCTAAATATTATCCTTTGTATGTATTAACATAGAGGGTACAAATCCAGTATCAACCATAAAACCTGTTCAACCTTGAGAAAGTCACTTAACTTCTCAGCCTCAATTTCCACATTTGTAAACGGATATCATCATCATCATCATTTTAAAATCATAGGGTGGCTATAATCATTATATTATTTAATATATAAAAAGTGCTTAAAACAAGGCTTTGCAATGCTGTGTTATACTAAATATTACCTTTATTACATTATAGCTCTTATAATTGAATAAGCATTCCTCTTAAATAACTATGCCAATAGATTTCTCACACAGTTCTTAGTATTTTTTCATTTATTTATTAATTTGGAAAAATATTTATTATTTATTCCTTATGTGCTATCCTAGATAGTAAGATGATGAAAACTATATCTCTATCCTTTATTATTTAGCCTAAGCCTGGGCTCTCATAATACAGGAAGCCAACTCCAGGAAGCTTAAAGAAGATGGAAGCTTAATTTCCCTCTTGGGTAACATTCTAAGTCAGCAGACAGATATGTTCCACATGGTTATTCAGAAACCCAGATTCTTCTAATCTTTTGTCACCATCCCTGACTGCATTGCCACAGTAAGGTAGCCACCACATCTGGGTTGTAGTTGATGGGAAGTAAAAAAAGAGTCATGGAAGAGGCATGCCCACTCTCTTATGGGGGGCCTTGAGTGAGGCGCACACTGTCTCTGCTTACTATCCATCTGTGAAAATTCAACAAACATGGCAACTCTAATTGCAAGGGAGACTGGAAATGTAATATGGACAGGCAGCCAAGTCTCTGGCTATTGCCAAGGAATACGGGAAAGGGATTTTGTTTGACAACTAGCGGTCTCTAACAAATAGCCTTCTGAAACCCACTTTTTCCTGAAGGAGAACAGTAATTACAAGGCAGTGTGAAACTGCTAATACAATTAGATGCATATAGTCAATTTAAACAAGTCAGAAAAAGCCGCAAGCACCTAAGTATCTTGTTAAATCTCCATTTCTCTAAATTTGCTTCTTGGCTCAATGTTAGCCTAGGATAGAGTTTTCACCTATGTGCGGGGGTGTGAGAAAAATAAGGGTAACATGGTAAACTCCCACAATTCCAAATTATTTTCATTAAAAAGCTTTTTTTAAATTCTGAATTTATGCTCTTATATTTTGCTGTTAAAATGTCCTTTCTTGAAATGATGCAGTCAGAAAGCAAGTTTTATTTGGATTAAAATAATAATTTAAGTTTCAGCCTCTTTTTTCCATCGATGTTCCCCTTTGCCCAAAGTGCAGTTGTGTACTGAGATTCAAACTGTGGGCAGGGGAAATACAATGATCTGTGAATGTGAGAACCACTTGTCTTTTCTGTATCATTTTATAAAATATTGTATTTTTGACTAACTGGAAGATAATACAAAATACTTGAACACAGTATTATTAGAGATAATTTTTTTAAAAAACATAATATGGCTCCCATAGGAATACAAAATAAACACTTTTCAATAATTTCATTTAGTTTATTAATTAATGAAGGAACCAATAAGAGGTTTAAAAAAATTCAAAGGCGAATTCAAAGAACACACATATTTGGACAACCAGAATGCTGAGTGAATTTAGAAGTAGATGCAAAACTGGTAAGTATCTACAAGGCAATAATCAGTTGCATCTCCACCAGACACGATAAAATTTATTCACATAAGATAAGAATAATTTATATTACCATCATATTTCTATAACTTATGTAACTCTAAATAGTTTAAAAAGACAATGGGAATTGGAGATAATTCAGAAGACCATTCTCAACAAGACACCTAATGATCATTCTTGCCCATTTTAAGTCACTCACAATTTTTCTGGACAATAATAAAGGGCTTTGATGTCCCCCTCCCCATTTGGCATATCTTCTTTCAAGTCAAAATTTAATAATGTAAATTTATTGTGAAAATATTTGATCCCTATTTTAGGAATAACTACGTATTATTTATTACAATATTCAGGATATTGTTGATGCCCATAATTATTATCATTATTTTTAGTCATTGTAAATATGACACTTTTTTTCATTAGAATAAAACTGGAGAGTGTGATTCAGTAACTAATCAGGGCAAAGCTTATGAAAAAAATAAGGTTCATGAACATAATAAGGACTCTGAATAGAAGAGTAATCTGCTTAAAAAGTCTTCCTTGTTTGGAATTAAGTGTTCTGCCTGGGTTTTTGCCTCACAGCAATTGTATAAATCTCTACTCTCAAGAATGTTATCTCCAGGGACACCTGGGTGGCTCAGTTGGTTAAGCAGCTGCCTTCGGCTCAGGTCATGATCCCAGCGTCCTGGGATCGAGTCCCACATCGGGCTCCTTGCTTGGCGGGGAGCCTGCTTCTCCCTCTGTCTCTGCCTGCCATTCTGTCTGCCTGTGCTTGCTCTCTCTCCCTCTCTCTCTGACAAATAAATAAAAAATCTTTAAAAAAAAAAAAAAGAATGTTATCTCCAGAAGTTCATCCAATGTCGCCAATTATTTGCCTAATACAAGAAAACAAAACATTCATTGATTCTAGAAACAAAGGAAAAGAGAAAATAAGAAATGAGTGTGTATTCTGTGTACATAAAAGTGATGGGGTAGGGTGAATGTTGAGAGGCGATTGAAGTAACTATAGTGTATCGAGGTTTCACTGGGAAAACATATGAAGAACACTAAGCATTTGGCATGTTAAGTCGCACCAGCAATAAAAGCTGTGGCAAAAGATGGGAAAAGTCTTTGAATAACAAGTTTGTCTTCTTTCTCCAGTAGTTTTCAAACTTTCTAATCTCAGGATCTCTTAACTCTCTAAAAATTATTAGGAACATCAAAAAAGTTTTTAAAAAAATTGTGGGTTATAGTTATTGAAATTTGTTAGATATAAAAAGAGGGAAAAGTTTAAACTATGCATTAATTCATTTAAAAATAAGAATAATAATATTGTTATATAATATATAACTGTGTGTAACTATATATAATGTAGTTCATAGTTTATAATTATATGCTATAAAATATATAATAATAAGTATAATAAACCCATTATATGTTATTTTCAGTAAACTTTTTAAGAGAAATAACTACATTTTTAAAAACAAATATTTAGTAATGAGCGACCTTATTTTCATTTTTGTAAATATCTTCTTTAATGATTGCCTTAATTAAAGATATTTGGATTCTCTTTCTGCTTCTACATTGTTGATTGGGTTGGATTATATGAAGAAAATCCCACTACACATTGTTATATAGTTAGAAAAGGGAGGATCTCTGCAACCCTAGAAAAGTCTTGAGTGTCCCCATTAGAGTCACTGAATGTCATTTTTAGAATTGCTACCCTAGTGCATTTATGATCAGCCTCTTCTAGATAATTTTAGCTTCTGCCTTCAACCTCATGTAAAGATCTTCCTTCTTATTTCATTGAGAAAAAAAAACCCCACACATCATAATCTCTATCTACATGCATTTATGCTTATATAATCTTCCAACTTTCCTTTTCCTTCAGACAAAGTACCTGTGCTCCTTAATTATGACAGCCTGCATTATTTTCACCTCTGTTAAACACTAAAGGATATTGTTTTAGCATTTCTCCTCTTTATGTCTAGCATCACTTTAATACATCATTTCCATCAACATATAATCATAGTGTTTATTTTCCAACATTTAAAATAAAACAAAATAAATGAATGAAATGAAATAAGATAGAATAAATCTATCTTGAGTCTACATTCCTATCTACTTACTATACTATTTTGGTTACCTCTTAGAGCAATACCCCTGTAGAACTGCTTACATTCACTACCTCTGATTTATCTCCTTTTATTCTCACATGAACTTTCTCCAATAAATAATTTTCTCTATTTCTTTACAATATTGCCACTGTGATGGTCAACATACACTTTGCTAAATTTGATGTTGATTTTCAATATTCATATTACTTCACTTAGGAACAGCATTTGATGGTTGGCCACTTGCAACTATGCCAATCATTTTTTTTTCATTTGGCTTTCCAGACTCCCTCCTGGGTTTTTTCTACCTCATTTGCCTCATATTGCCACTCCCTTGTTGACTTTCCCCATCTCTCCTACTTAATATATATTTCCAGTATCTTCAAGTTCAGTCCTCAGATTTCTTCTTTTCTGTTTATATTCACACCCTTTATAATTCAAATTTTATCTCTTCTGAACCTCAGAATCAAATATCCAAATGATAATACATAAATCTACTTGAATGCCTAATGGATATTTAAAATTTAACATATCGGGGCGCCTGGGTGGCTCAGTGGGTTAAAGCCTGTGCCTTCGGCTCATGTCATGATCCCAGGGTACTGGGATTAAGCCCTAGCATCGGCGGGGAGCCTGCTTCCCCTCTCTCTCTCTGCCTGCCTCTCTGCCTACTTGTGATCTCTGTCTGTCAAATAAATAAATTAAAAATTAAAAAAAATTAACATATCATAAATCTTATTAATGACAATCCCTCCTCCATTTTATTCTTTCTAATTTTCCTCATTTTAATAAATACCATTCTACCTGTCAATTATTCAGGCCCCAAACTTTAGTTTCATTCTTGGTCTTTCTCTCTTTATCATATCCTATATCCAATTACTCACCTAAATTCCCTTTACCCTCCCTCTCCAAAGTTACTATTCTGTTCTAGTATACCATCAAATATACTAAATAATATTACTGGGGTAATTTTGTGAGTATTCTGATTTTCTATCTTCTCTACTTGTCTCCCTATACTCTAGCCTCAGAACAATAGAATTGAAACTATGATCATATTTTTTTCTCTCTGTGAAGTCCTCTAATAATTTCCAGTCCCACGGAGATTAAAAACTACAGTCCTTCTTAATCCCCTTTACCTATTTTGCCTGCCTGCCCCAACCCTCCCTGCTCTGGTAACCAGTTTGTTTCGTCTATGAGTTTATTTCTGTTTTGTTAGTCCATTTGTTTTGTTTTCAGCATAGGAAATAGAGTCAATAATATTATGATAATGTATGGTGACAGACAGTAACTAGACATCATGGGAATCATTTCACAATGTATAAAAATATCGAATCATTATGATGTACACCTGAAACTAATAGGATATTTTATGTCAATTATACTTCAATTAAAGAAAGAAAGAGCTAAAGTTCCGCCAAAGCCTCAGGCCCTAAAAGTTCTAATCTTTTTTTAACTTTCTGGCTTCATTTACCTTCCTCTGCTTCAACCACTCCGGCACCTTGCTGTTCTGAAGCATAACAAGCATGTTTCCAACTGTCTGATAAGCCCTACTCTCAGACCTCCACGTGAGATCTTGCCCCTTTCAGATCTTTGTTCAAAGATCACCTCCTCAGTTAAGACCTCCCCTGGCCTTTCTATTTAAAATTAAAACTCTTTCCACAGTTATCCCTGTTCACTGTGCTCTTTCTCCTATCAGTTATTAGCAACTATTATTTTTATGGTTTTTTTTTTTCTACCATATCTTCAGCTTAGCATTTGGTTAAAATTCAATAAATATTTCTGAGAAAAATTAGTCACTCATCATGTCTGCTCCCTTCTCAGTAAGCCAAGGCACTATTAATATATTAATAGAAACCCATTCACTTCAAAGAGAAGCTCCTTGGGAATCAGCCGCAATCATGGCCAGGACTTAGTAAAGTTCTGTTCTGTTCTGTTCAATTCTAAGATATTTATATTCTAAACTATGCAAGAGCTCAGAAAATATCCTTCTTGAAAATACTCCTTAGAGAATTCTAACCCAATCAGAAAAAAAAGTCAAAATTAGTCATACAAATAGGAGGAACTCTTACTATAGAGAGATGAGAAATGTGTACATGTATACAGAGAAAGAGAGAGAGAGACATATATACACATAATTAGTTAGGAATAATTGTAACTATAATTACAAAATTGTAATTGTAATCTCGTAAGATTGAAAGAAAAGAAAAGTATTTTAGAATTATAATATAACTAAAGTAAAATACTACAAATATGATAAAAATCTCAGGCTATGTTTTCTTTTTTTGTTTGTTTTGTTTTGTTCTGTTGAGGGGGGGCTATGTTTCTTAAAAGGCCAACAAATAGGAAGAAGAAGGAGAAAATTATTAGGAATATATATATTAAAAAGAGCAGGGAAAGTGATTTATTATGATAAACATGAAAAATTAAAACTTATTCTTTGCTTTTTACTTTTGATAATTAGACAATTTTTTGTTAAGTACTTATTTTATAAACTTAAAGAAATCATTTTACATACTTAACAAATCAATTTAGAAGACATATTTCAACCGTGAGTTGACTGGATAATTAGAGAAAATATAAACAAATAGCATCAAAGCACAAAGATACTAGCTTCTAATTTAAAAAGAATATGCATAAGTGATATACTTTCTCTAAAGTTATAAAAGAAGGAAATTCCAATCATATGTTACTTACAAAAGAAACCTCTAAATCTCCACCATGTAGTAAGGTTGCAAATAAAAATCTAGAATATGACCATATCAAAGAAGTTAAAAATACAAAAAAAAATACCACAAAAAAAACCCAATAATGGTAAAACTATCATATTAAGTGTTAGTTTCCTAGCATGACATAATAAAGTACTGCAAAGTGGATTGCTTAGACAGTACAAAGTTACTCTCTCACAGTGTTGAAAGCTAGAAGTATCGGCAAATCACATTCCCTTGAGAAGGATCTATGCTGTGCCTCTCTCCTAGCTTCTGAAGCCTCAGGCATTCCATGGCTTGCAAAGTGCTATCTTCTCCCTGTATTTTTTCACAAGGCATCTCCCTGTGCATGCCTGTCTGTGTCCAACTTGGTTGTTTTTATAAGGACATCAGTCATACTGAAGTAGGGGTCTATCCTACTCAAGTATGATGTCATCTTAACCAATTGTATTTGCAATGACCCTATTTCTAAGTAAGGTCACATTCTGAGGCACAGGTGATTAAAACTTCAACAAATGATTTTTTTTGGAGGGGGGCACAAATTAATCCCTAACATCATACAAATAGAATTCAAGACAGTCATTATATTAAAGGAGAAAACAAGTTTGTATTCATAACTAATACCCATAATGAATATGTGAGCAATAGTTATGTGTCAAATAACGTAACTGCAAAATAAACAAAACAAAGTATTTTGGCATACAAAGAAAAATTCAAAGAAATATAAATTAATTGGAAGATACTTAGCAAACATCCCACAGAATATGATGAATCAGGCAATCAAAGTAAATAAATCAAAGTAAATAAAGAAATGCACTTGAAAATATAAAATAAAGTTAATTAATAGGTATATTATATTACTTCTTTATTGATTTGAAAAATTAAATGTAGTGAAAGCTCTGGAAAATAGAAATAATTAAGATGGACTCTATATTCAATGTAAAGAGACCAGTAATCATGGAGAAAATTTACTTCTACAGAAAACCATGGACCCAGAGAATTCTTTGGGTGAGTTTTTTCACACTTTCAAGCATGATTATTTTGCTATGTTTCAGAGAATGAAGAAAATTTAAAAAGACATACAGAGATCCCTTTATTTAGCTATATTAAATTTTATACAAAGTTAAAAAAAAAGACAGAACCAAAAATATCACTGACTAATGTCACTTAATGTAAATGTGGACCTTCTAAATAAACTACTAACAAATTGAAATCAGCATCACATTTAATATATACGTAACTGTCTTGTAAATTTTTTTTTTAACTTTTCCTGTTTTGTATCCCTTACCACTACTTTTGCTAACAGTATTCTGCTTCTGTTTTATGAAAAATCTTCCTTGTCCTGTGGACTTCTTTTGAAGCTGTCAAGTAGCACTCCCTACTGTTTTGTCAAAAGAGTGAGAAAATTAAGAAATCTGGCTTAACAGATGATTTTATTCTTCCTAGTTATATATTTTGTTTATATGTCAATAAATTTCCTCCTCTTTTATGTAACTATCATTGGTATTATGAAATCATTGTATCCTATCATTGAGTCTCTGTTTCATGAAACCAAAGCCAAAAATATAAAACAATTATAATCCATCTCAATCAAATAAAATTAATTCTAAGAATTTAATGGTAGTTTACTCATTAGAAATCTATTATCATATCGATAAGGAAAATGAGAAAATATCACCACGAGGGATTCTGAATGTCATTTAATGATCTTTAAAAATATTGAGAAATTTAAGGAAGACTAAATCAGGAGTATTGCCTTAAACCCGTATAAAATATGTATTTTAAATCAAGAGCCAACATGAAACTTAATGGTGATGCACAAGAAGTCTAACTCATTAAAATCAGGAAGAAAGCAAAAGTGTCTATAATTGCTATTATTATTTTATATGATTGTAGATGTTCTGGCCAAAGCATGAATAAATGAGACATACAAGAGAGGAAACTCTTAAAAAGGAAAAGTATAAAATGAAGATTTTCAGATGACACAATTGTATGTCTAGGAGTCCTAGAGAATCAACTCAGAACTATTAGATTTAATAAGAAAATTTATTAAACGCTAGATATGTAATAAAAAATACTTGAAATAATATCTCTAATCTCTGCATTGGTGATAGAAGTCTGTGGAAGGCAATAATGTGAATATGTGTGGATGAGTCTTTGCTTTAATCTTCAAGTAATATAGTGTGAGATACCATCATCCATGTTGAAGGAAGTCCACTCCATCAACCCATTATTCCTGAGAATCCCCCAGCAGGGATGTCTTTACGTATTCCACAGAGCTATCCTTCTAAAGTGTGTACATGTAACAATTCTGGTCTTTCCGTGAATAGTTTTCCAGGTTGCTGCAGCTCTTCTTACTCTATTATGTTCCAAATTATATAAATTCCCCAAATCACTGCTAAAATAAGGCTACCTTGTTAAACAAATTTTATCAAATGTTTGAGGACAACATAAATGAATTACAGTCCATATAATGAAATCTGAAAACCAGATAATCAGGTTTTATTTCTCCTCTAGTCCACTGGCTAGAAACCTCCCCAAAGCTCTTTTTTCTTTGGATCCAGCCTGAGCAGTATTATTTTAAAAAAATCTGTTTCCCTAAATCCATAGATTCTAAGAACTCAGCTTCTAGTAGGGTGCTCCTCTTCCCTCCACCTGCACCCCAAAAATGAAAAAAAGAATTAAATGTATGGCTAATAATCTTATTGGAGATGCCCATGTCCCCCACAAAATCTAGTTTACTATTAAACTGAATGCTTAAAATCTCAAACAGAACCATTGGTCTTTTGATACCATCCCATTTTCAGAACTTTCTCTATATTGGCATATATAAAAGTCTTGCTAGTATGGTCATTCTAAAGAAGGAAGAAGATGCCTCAAAAACAAAAGCTAGATTTACCTTTAAAGCCATGGGGAAAGAAAGTGCAGGCAATTTGAAAATAGCATTTTGTCTTGGCTACTGTCCAAAATGTATGCTGGCCTGTTGGGCTAATCTCAGAATAGTACCCTTCCCAGTAAAATAAAATAAATTCTAGAACGAAATAAATTAAGTGATAATTGTATTTCAGCAATAATCAGAAATGCATAATGTATAAAAAAGTCAAATTACAGCAGCCACCTCCAAATAAACTGCTTCCAAATAGCCATAAAAGGAAACAGGTGGGACCATGTGAATAAAATCATAAACCTTTACAGCAAAATGTAAGAAGAAGTTGAATAATTTAAGATATGACTCATATGACTCACATTTCTATATTTTCTTGTCATTTAAGTTATAAGATAATTTCAATAAAAATCTCACCCATATTGACATGAGCAAAAAAAAATTAGTTGGAAGAATAAAATTCTATAATTTATTTGATAAAATTCTAGAGACTTTCAAACTCCAGGATATTAGAGTTTAATAAAAATTAGAGTTGTGTACTAAAAGTACATCTGTGTTTACAACAGAGAAAGAGTTATATACAAAATAATGGTCCAAAAATAGTAAAGCTGAATTAAATTAAAAATGTTAGAAGCATCAGGGTGCCTGGGTGGCTCAGTGGGTTATAAAGCCTCTGCCTTCGGCTCAGGTCATGATCCTAGGGTCCTGGGATTGAGCCCCCATTGGGCTCTCTGCTCAGCAGGGAGCCTGCTTCTCTTCCTCTCTCTGCCTACTTGTGATCTCTGTCTGTCAAATAAATAAATAAAATCTTTAAAAAAAATGTTAGAAGCATCTTATTATGGAAATTAAAGTATCAATAAAATTATATCCTGAAAAATGCTTAAATATAATATTGAATTTGAAAAATTTTAAATTCATAACAAAATTGTGGTTTTTATATTTTAATAATATGAAAAAAACCCACATTTAATGAGCTGCAATTGAAACAGAGCCGTAAATACAGAGAACAAACTAATGGTTGTTAGAGGGGAAGGTGTTGGAAGGATGGGCAGAATGAGTGAAGGGGAGTGAGAGATACAGGCTTCCATGTAGGGAATGAGTAAGTCATGGGAATGAAAGGCACAGCATAGGAAATATAGTCAATCGTATTGTAATAGTGCTGTATGGTAACAACTGGTAGCAACACTTCTCCTGAGCATAGCATAATGTATAGAGTTGTGGAATCACTATGTTGTACACCTGAAACTGATGTAATATTATTTGCCAACTATACTTCAATTAAAACAAAAATGGTTGGTAGATAGTAGGAGCCAGATTTCTCAGTGACAGATTGGAAATTTAATGATAGAAAAGGGAAGGAGGCTGAAATGATTTATTTGAAAATGGGTTAGAATTGGAGACATTTAAATTTTAAAACTGTCAACTATCACCTTATGTATTGCTTTAATCACATCTCAGATTAAAACTGAAATGCATAAATAAACAATAAAAAATAAAATTTAATAAATAAATGAGCTGTAATTAATACACATCAGTTAACAATGGATGTCCTTCTTTCTTTGTCATTTTTTTCTCCTTTCCCCTCTTCATTTTCTTTGTCCTATCCTCTCCTTCTTTAGCCTTTATTTCCTAAGTTTTTTACAGTTAGCACAAATTTATTTTGTATTTAGAAAACGTGAAACAAAAACAAGGGGGTTGCACAAAGAAGAGCATAAGGGAAATTACAAGATAGGGAGATACATAAGACTTATTAGCTTAGTGACAACGTATTACTCATTCCTTCCTAAACAGCTTCCTTCCCCTCATCTTCCCCAGCCCCCCACACACACAATCTTCTGCCACACATCTATGTTTTGGTTCCCTTCTTACCACACTGATTGTGCCAACTCAGTCTCCTGTGCTGTCTTTCATTTTCTCAACCTCTAAACTGTTGTAAATCGAAGATCAGCCTTAGCAATTCCTCTCTACTTTACCCGTGCTCACTCCATGGGACATTGTAACCTACTCAGTGGTTTAAACAATAAGCCTCTATTATTACATGTAAGTCTTTGTCTCATCTAGGTCTTTCTTCTGATTTAGGTGGTTCTGTGGATCAAGATTGAACTTGGCTGACCTCAGCTGGGCTCACATATTTATCTGTGGTCAAATTATATGTTGGCTGGGGCTGGGTGGTCTAGGATGGCCTCACTCACAGGTCTAGGGCTGGGCGCACTGTCAACTGGGACAATGGAGATGACGGGGCCAAGTGTTGCTCATCATCTAGTAAGTTTATTTATGTGGTGATGTCAGGGTATAGAGGGAACAGAAACATGCCAAGTCTTTTGAGAGTTGGATATGGTATTGGCCAACTGTCACTTTCAGAACATTCTATCTGACAACACAAATGTCAAGGTGGAAAAATTATATTTATTGACATTTTGATGAAAGGAGCAGCAAAATCACACAGTGGAAGTGTGGAGCCAAAGAGGGTAAAGATTTGCAACCATTTAGTAGTCAGTCTATCACAAACAATGGATTTCAACTAAGATTTATGGTATGAATGGCTGTGGAAAGTTATTCCATTCTTTCATATGCAGGGCATGACAAAATAAGAATTAAGCTTTGAAATTAACATGGGAACTATGAAAAGTGAATTGAAAGTCGGGGATAAACTGAAGGTGAAAAATGCAGTAGTGATATTATTCAAATATACATTAACATGGTAATGAGAGCTAAAATTCAGTTTGTTTTTAAAAGGAAGAGAAAAACTGAATTGTAAAGGTAGAACTGATGAAAGTATGGAACTTCCAAATAACAAGAGAAAATAAAACCATTTCTAAATTCTTGCATCTTGGTGTTAGGTAAATTTTCCAAATATGAAAGTGAAAAAGAAAGGATATAGTTTCAAATAAAATACGAGACTTGATTTGATCATGTGGCATTTGATTTTTTTTTCTTCAGTGTTTGAAAAAAAGTGGAATTCCTACTGGAAATCACCATAATCAGTTAGCAACATTAACACAAGAAATCCTTTATAGGAGTACAGTCCTTCCACAGACTTTTATTAACTCCCATTCCCTTCCCTCTGGTGTTTTTTCTCTGCATGGGGAAATTCATACTTTCTCTTCTTAGCTTTTCAGTAATATTTTTCAGGATATGCTCTGGAAGACTTTCAAAATTAGATTAACCTCTGGAGGGAAATTATAAATCTATGAATTCATAGATTGAAAAAGAGCTAAAATATTCTCAAAATCTATAGACATTTTCTTCTTAAAGAATTCTCCCATTTCCTTCAATTTATCAATAGTTACTAATAGAAAAATGCAACTGGTTGTTTTTCAATCTGTACTCCTTCAGCAAGCACTGTATCTTATTTTTTATATTTATTGATGTCACAACTAAGAGGACAAAAACGTATACTTTCCTTGGGTTAGCTCAGGTTCTTAACATAATTAATGTATTATTTTCTTAAAAAACTCTGAAGTCAGTGTTCAGTCTCTAAATTACTGTTTAGTAATCAACATTTATTAAGAGCTTTCATTACAAGGATATTATGGGTTGAATTGTAAAAGCCCAAATTCATATTTTGCAGTTCCAATCCCCAGTGCTTGAGAAAGCAAACTTATCTAGAAGTAGAGCTGTTGCAGATGTAATTAGTTAAGATAAAGTCGTTAGAATGGGCCCTAATCCAACATAACTGTAGTTTTAATAAAAAGAAAATTTGGATTCCAGAGATTATATACATAGAGAGAACACCATATGAAGGTAAAGGTGGAGGTCTGTAAGCTAATGAACAACAAAGACTGCCAGCAAATCACCAGAATTTAGAGTATTGGGACCTAGTCTTCCTCATCATCCTGAGAAGAGATTCTCCTTAAGAATGGAACACAGAAACATAACCTAGATTCCAGCTTCCTGTCCCGAAGAATTCAGACTCAAGACTGTAATATCAACTCACCAGTCTCCAGATTGCTAGCCTGCCTCATGAATTTCATATGTGC
The DNA here is from genome assembly GCF_902655055.1 of Lutra lutra. Classification (NCBI taxonomy): domain Eukaryota; kingdom Metazoa; phylum Chordata; class Mammalia; order Carnivora; family Mustelidae; genus Lutra; species Lutra lutra. Next base: position 99,937,198 of record NC_062285.1, read on the forward strand.
CAGCCCTGACAATTGTGTGAGCTAATTCAAATATCTCTCCTCTCAACAGATAGATAGCTAGATGATAGATAGAGATAGAAAGATAGTTGAACTAGACACTGACATGTCTAGATAGATATCAACATATTTATCTCTATCATCTATCTATCATCTATCTATCCTCTATCTATCTTTAGAGAGATCATATTCATTCTATTTTTCTGGACAACCCAGAGTAATACAAAGGAATTATTCAATAGCCTAGTGAGAAAGTTATAATTGCTCTCATTTTAGTAACTTTAGTAAGTTGCCCAAGTTCACACAGCTTGTAGGTGACAAGAAAGATTCATACCCAAGTTTCTGACTCCACTGCCCATTATTCAAGGCACAGTGATATTCAGTTATATATTAATTCAAGATGTTCTCTATTTTTTGTGAAACTTGAGGGTGCATATTTCCCTGTTATTCTTTCAGTATATCGAGAAAAACTGTAATTGCACTTTTTACAACACGTACTTACAACTTCTGTAATGTAGGTGTGGAGATGTAGTGCCTTGAAAGGTATTTCAGTCAAACTGCAAAGATCATTAAAGATAGTCCTACTGTGAACTCCTACCTGATCACCACACAGGCAAGGAAATGATCCTTTAGAATGTAGGAATTAATCACAACCTTACTTCAGAAAATCTTTAGATGAGTCACATCAATCTCAAGGTGAGTCTTCACAAACTTAGCCTCTCTGTTTCCTGTATTCAATCTGGAAATCTTTCTTTCATATATCTAAAATATGCACATGTGTTTTCAACAGCCTTTGCTAAAACTTAAGTTACTTCTGTGATACTGTGATTTACAAGAAATATATATATATATTTGGCCATTCACATGACCAAAATATATTTCTCATATATATTTGGTTTTCATCCCCAATTCCTGGCTCATGCTCCTAAATATCTTGGAATTTACTGAACAATAAGATCAATCAGGACATTTTTGTTATAATATTTGGTCTCTTATCTTTAGTTTCTGAAAAGACACTCAGAGCCATAAAGGTGAAATAGGTGTCTTATTATTCATAACAAGTTCCTTTCCCCTACAACTTTATATTAATTTATTTAGGTTAATGCAGGGGTGCTGCTAGGGGAAACGACCCTGGAATAGAAGGTTGGAAGTTTGCAAAGCCCTACCTCTGAGGGGAAGAGGGCTAATGCTAATCAATCACATCAGTCACAAATTACCAGTGACTTAATTGATCATGCCTATGTAATAAAGCTTCCATAAAAACTCCAAAAGAGGGATAGGATCTAGGAGAGCCTCCAGGTTGGGGAATCAGCCAGACCCTAAATTCCATGAGGACAGAAGCTCCTTTTTTTGGAACCCTAGCCTTTGGGTAGAGAGTCCTAGTAAAAATTTGGCAATGAGAACACACATATAGCAGGGGGAAAAGCTGAATTTATACCACTCATGTAATTTAGCCACCCCAAGCCTTGACCAACTGAAAACTGTCCCTGCATCAATGCACTATGTAAGGCCATCGTGGAGATAGCTGCAAAATAACATGAAAGGGTCACCTTGGACATCCATGGTCAATGCATGTAGAAACACTTAAGAGGCAGGTCTTTTGAGGAAAAAATCATGAAAATTATAAATCATAAGATAACATTACTAACATGAGAGTGAAACACACTGGAGCATTCATAAAGAAAAGACTGGTGCTAATGAAGTGATTTGCAAGAGAGTTTAAAATGAATGTTTGAAATAGTCAAAGATAAAAAGGAAGAACTAATCCCTAACACAAGAAAATGGCAGTTTGAAAATGGCTGCTTTGCAAGTAACAACAACAAAATAGATTTTAGAATCTGAATAAGCATTATTTAAAATAAAATAATTACAATAAAAAATGATTGGATCCTCATGATAATTTTGAGATTTCTCTCTGGTAATAACTGATTAAAAAAAAAAACTCCAGAATTTGGAATATATGGTTGTGTGTATGTGTGTGTGTGCATGTGTGCGCACGCGTGCACGTGTGTTTATGTGCACACGCCCCCATATGCCTATGTATAAATGGAAAATATACTTTTACTGGCATAGTTTAGTTAAACAATGGTAATCACTTTGAAAACCATTAGTTGCCATTTCCCTTCCTAAAAATGAGGAAAAACATAATTCTGGATTCCAGAAACTATATTGGATGTAAATTCTGATTATAAAATTTACTTTTGAGCATCAAAACAGAATCTAAAGAAAATCACAAATTTTGATCTACAGCTTTTTATTTCTTAGGTTATACTTTCCATAAAGAGATACTTTCTGAGGATGCTTGCTGAAGCATCATTCACTACTTGGAAGTAGTATCATGTTCTTTTTATAAATGAAGTATATGTTTTTCAACCTTAGGCCTATTAGATAAATATCAAGGCCCAGCCTGGCCACACTCCTCCCTCCTATGGATCTTTGTAGCCTGGAATTAATTCTGATAATCACCTTGTGGTGATTTAAAGCAAACTGCTCAGCCTACCAAATATACATCTTACTTCTTATGTATCTTACGTATCTATCTAGAATAAAGCCTTATTTTTTTCATATTTAATATATATGTTTCTTATTTAAAATATTTATTGAACATTTAAATATGTTATTATACATGGAAATAAAGAGAAGTCACAGTACCTCTGCTTGATAACTTCTACCGAAATATATTCTCTTAGCATCTAAGAGGAGCATTTGATTACAAAAATGCAGCAACTATTAAATGATTTTTCCCCTAGATTTATTTTCTGCCTCGTCTGACTGATCATATTTCCTTCAGTGATTTTAATTAGGCTTTCCCAAGGTATGTGGCTATGGAATGCTTTGTATAAAATAAAAGAAGTAACATCTATAGAATAGGTTAGCAGAAATGACTTAGACTGCATTGCTGATTCTTTAAGGCTCTAAGGATCACTTCAAGGGAGAATTGCTAATTAACCGTATCAGTAGTCCCCTAGTAGAGTGACAGATTGGGTACCCGAGGGCTAAATCAGTGGATGAGAATATAATCACATGATTTTAAATTCTATATAGGACATTTTCTGATACTTAAATGATCTTTGTTGCTTTGGCTTGAAGCTATTTAAATGTATGACGAAGACTATCTCCAAAGAAATAAAAATTAAAATTGGAATCTTTACCATGCCTTAGACTGTCATTGCTATCCATACTTTCTTACTTCTTTCCATTTATATCCCCTCCTCCACATAATGGCTTTATTTTAATTCTTAAGTCTACACATTTCTACCAAGGAAGCTTGCTAAACAAAAATGAATGGATTAGATCTCCATGCTTCCTCTCGATTAATTTGTTCATTTAATGAGGAATTTAATGACAGTATGAAAAAATCAAGAACACTTTTAGTTCTATTTCCAGTTTTTAAGTTTCATATTTTCAAATAAAACTTAAGAATGCTATTTCTTTAAATACCAGCCATTTCTTGAACATTTAGGTAGAATATAAACTTAATGTCCAACAGCCCAACAGAACTTCTTAGGAGATTGATCTCTCTCTCTTTTTTCAATAATTTATTGAATTCTATCCTTAAACTACTGAGGCTAAGTCCATATAGGAATTTTAGAACATGCTGGTAGAACAAGAAAGGCAGCTGGTGATTCCATTATTACTGCGATATAAAGTCACCAACCAGATATCTTCTTGCAGCGGAGCAACGCAGCACTATATCAGGATTTTTAAAAGTCTGTTCCGCTGAGGGACATCGCTCCAGAGGCTGAACCGTTGTGAAGCCCACGTGGGGTCAGCGTGGCCTCAGGTCCTGCAGGGTCACAGAAGGATCGGGGGTGTCTGAGTGTCGCAGAGCTCGCAGGTATTAGAACGGGGAAGCCGGCTACAGAGACAGAGCCGAGGAGTGAGCTCTCAGCTCAGGGTTACCTTGAACTGGTACAGGCTGGATGAGCTCAGAGCGCGGCCGGAGGCCAGGGTGATGGGAGTAATTGGGTGCTATTCTCTGAGGGTGCACGGAGGAGTGGGGCCCCAAGCTCTCAGCTCCTCCAGGCCGGAGACTGGGAGGCCGCCATCTTCATTTCCGTCCTCCAGAACTCTATGGAAAGTGCTCAGGGAACAAAAGCTCCCGAAAGCAAACCCGAGCTGATTACTCAGACCGGCCTCTGGTAAGGGCGGTACAATTTCTCCTGGGGCAAAGACACTTGAGAATCACTACAACAGGCCCCTCCCCCAGATCATCAACAAGAAATCCAGCGAGGACCAAGTTCACCTACCAAGGAGTGCAGGTTCAATACCAAGGAGAGCAGCGGAATTCCAGAGGAGGAGAAGCAAAGCATGGAACTCATGGCTTTCTCCCCATGATTCTTTAGTCTTGCAGTTAATTTAATTTTTTTTTCAATTTTTTTTCTTCTTCTGCTAATTTTTTTTAACTTTTACCCTTTTCTTTTTTAACATTTTTTAACTAGTTTATCTAATATATATATATATTTTTTTCTCTTTCTTTTTTATATTTTTTCTTTATTTGTTTTCTTTTTTTAATTGTTTCTTTTTTTTTTCTGAACCTCTTTTTATCCCCTTTCTCCCCCCTCATGATTTGGGATCTCTTCTGATTTGGTTAAAGTGTATTTTCCTGGGGTCTTTGCCACCCTTTTAGTATTTTACTTGCTCCTTCATATACTCTTATCTGGACAAAATGACAAGGCAGAAAAATTCACCACAAAAAAAAGAACAAGAGGCAGTACCAAAGGCTAGGGACCTAATCAATACAGACATTGGTAATATGTCAGATCTAGCATTCAGAATGACGATTCTCAAGGTTCTAGCCGGGCTTGAAAAAGGCATGGAAGATATTAGAGAAACCCTCTCGGGAGATGTAAAAGCCCTTTCTGGAGAAATAAAAGAACTAAAATCTAACCAAGTTGAAATCAAAAAAGCTATTAATGAGGTGCAATAAAAAATGGAGGCTCTCACTGCTAGGATAAATGAGGCAGAAGAAAGAGTAGCGATATAGAAGACCAAATGACAGAGAACAAAGAAGCTGAGCAAAAGAGGGACAAACAGCTACTGGACCATGAGGGGAGAATTCGAGAGATAAGTGACACCATAAGATGAAACAACATTAGAATAATTGGGATTCTAGAAGAAGAAGAAAGAGAGAGGGGAGCAAAAGGTATATTGGAGAGAATTTCCCTAATCTGGCAAAGGGAACAAGCATCAAAATCCAGGAGGTTCAGAGAACCCCCCTCAAAATCAACAAGAATAGGTCCACACTCCACCATCTAATAGTAAAATTTACAAGTCTTAGTGACAAAGAGAAAATCCTGAAAGCAGCCCAGGAAAAGAAGTCTGTAACATACAATGGTAAAAATATTAGATTGGCGGCAGCAGACTTATCCACAGAGACCTGGCAGGCCAGAAAGAACTGGCATGATATATTCAGAGCACTAAACGTAAAAAACATGCAGCAAAGAATACTGTATCCAGCTAGGCTATCATTGAAAATAGAAGGAGAGATAAAAAGCTTTCAGGACAAACAAAAACTGAAAGAATTTGCAAACACCAAACCAGCTCTACAGGAAATATTGAAAGGGGTCCTCTAAGCAATGAGAGAATCTAAAAGTAGTAGATCAGAAAGGAAGAGAGACAATATATAGTAACAGTCACCTTACAGGCAATACAATGGCACTAAATTCATATCTCTCAATAGTTACCCTGAATGTTAATGGACTAAATGCCCCAACCAAAAGACACAGGTCATCAGAATGGATTAAAAAAAACAAAACTCATCTATATGTTGCCTACAAAATATATTGTATTCTATAGATGCTATGATGCCACTTATATTTTTACCTACATGCTTTATATTTTATCAAGTGTATTTAATATTTTTAAAGCAATTTCTCCTTCCTTTTAAGATATCCAGCATTTCAAGTTCAAGACTTAACTGAATATATCATTTCTGTCATGCAGATTTTTGTGGAAAGGGTCAAAAATCATCAATGTGTTTCTTCGTCTTTGTCCTCTCTTTGCCCGCTGGAGTTCTAACCCAGTCTGGTTCTCCAGACTTGCATGGCGAGGATTGTGGAAAGGCAAAAGAGTAGAGAGGACGAATGTGATTCATTCAGAAAATGGCCAGAGAAAAGTATGGACTGTTTTCCATTGTAGCACAGCAGAAGGCAGAGCAGTAATTTAGAGGGAGGGACTGGAAAGAGATGGGAAACTGAATTCAGCTTAAGTAGCATGGTGAGAGCCTCTCAGCAACTTTCAAAGTAGAGACAATAGAAAAAGATATTTTTAATAAGAATTTCTCTCGACAATATACTTGGATGTCCTCTAACCTTATTGAGATGTGATTACAACGACTGGCATTTATTCAGCTGTAAGTTTGAATCACATGACCCTTGCTTTGATATAGTGACAAATATTAATTCAAGTATAAGGGCTATATTTTAACGGCACCACCACCACCACCACCCCCAGCACACACACACACACACACACACACACACACACACACACACACACTTTCCCAAGACCAGTAAGCAGGCCTTATGAGGTAGGGCAATACACATTAAGATACAATATTAAAGACCACATTGCAATAACTCTTTGCAAAAGAAAAACATGATAGTTCTATAAATATTTTTATTCATTGGTATTGTTTTTTAAGTTTTATTAAGTGGTATTGCTTATGTTTTAGCATTTTCTGGTTCTTCTAAAATAATTCTCGAGACAAGATTAGGGCTCTATGCCCCAGGAGGGGATTAATAAGAACCTATAGCAAAATGTTGGATGTAGAGATGGATTTAAAGCAATTCAGAATATACTGGGTGATTCTTAAATCCCCTTACCTCGCAAATTGTACAGTCCAAGTACACTGGTTTTCTTTAGGTTTGTTGGGGGGCAAAAAAGAACCTAAAAATTTCCTTTATTATTTATTGAGTAATTTGATGGGAAAAAAGCAGGGAGAATTATTGGTGTTTGTGTGGCAAGGACCACCAAACCAGGCATGTTAATTTTGTTGATGAAACCACCAGGAAGCTCATTTCTGATGAAATGAAACTTCCTTTTTGGGTCTAAGTAAACAGTTTCTTCAAATCATTAAAGACCAAAATGTCTCAGTCAGTTTTAATTTATTTCAGACTTCAGATTTAAAATGTTACTGCAGAGGTAACTGCACTTTTATTTAAATGATAATAAAGGCAGATTTTAATTACTGAAAAAAATATTTTATATGATTATTGATGTCCTATGCATTGAAAACTCAATTTTCATGTAATAATTGATAGGATAATATTTAATGTATTCTGAATTGTCAACTAAATTCTCTTGAACTTGGAGACATTACTTGTTCACTCCTTTTGGTGAAAGAAATTCAACAGTCTGCGTTAGTCTGATGATTGTGTGGGGAGAATTACCACCATAATTCAAGCTGTTCAAACTACTTCTTAACAGCATTCAGGGTAATCATTGCTCACATGGTATTGAGATAGATCCTAGTCCTGTAAAGAGTGTTCAAAGCTGATGCCTTGCACTGGAAAGTGCTTCCTGACATATAAATCATAGATATCATAAAAAATCACTTGACAGGAGAGGTGAAATTGATAAGCTATTACTAATGAGAGAATGATTGACAGCAAGACAATGCAAAACATCTTTGAGGAAAATGTGGGCCATAGGGGACCGCTTTTTCTATCCCCGAGAAATGGTTTCTACTAGAATAAATAGGAAAATACTCTTTGCCTAGGGATTTCTCCTAAAATGACTGATTATGAGAAAATGGAGGGAAAAGGTAGAACTCCATATATCGAGGGATAAAGGTGACTTGAATTTTGCCTCTTATAAGGCAGTGATTCTCAGACCCGTGCATATATCACACTGATTAGTGGTGCTTATGAAAAGTGGAGATTCCTCATCCTCACTGCAGACCTGGAGAGTTATAAACTCAAGGGTAGAGCCTTGATCTCAGGATCTTAAAAAAGTTCCGCAGATGATTATGATAACCAGGTGTGAGAACCACACTAAGAAATATTTTAAAAATTTAGCTTATACCCAACAAAAGGTCTATGCTTATCACCTTCATTTCTTCTATAACATGGATTTTATATTAATATAAATTCATACTATAATAACTTGTTTTTTATATTATCATGACACATGCTTTCTAATCTCAAGGACAGATTGAGCAATATCATTTCCCTTTTCTAGTAATTTCAAATATCATATATTATCTAAAGAACAAGATGCAACCTCCTTTGATCAATTTGGAATGTTTAATACTTTTTCTCCATTTTTCCTTTAAATACACATTAATTGTACCAGATCCTCAGCATCCCATGATCATGCCAAGCGGTCTCAAATAATGAGGTTGGAATGGCAACAATATTCATTATTTTTGTCAATGATTACATCTTAGAACTAGGAGATACATGAAATTATCTGGAAATTTAAACTAGGAACACACACAAGCATGCACATGCACATCAAAGAGTTAAAAGTGAATACTTGGGACAGTATATTAAAATAGTTAGGATTAATAGAAAAGATAATAAAATTAAGAAGGGATAAGAGGCTGAAATGATTTGAAAGAAATAGAGTAGATAGAGGCCAGATGAGGAAACAATGCAAGTTCAATGAAGAATGGAAACAACTGAAAACATGGGTGGGTAAAAATAGCACAGAGAGATGTTATCAATTTTGTTATAGAGATTTTTTGGATTTGTCCACAACAGGCTTAAATTGGTGAATTTCTGCTGTGGTGGAAATGAAGATTATTGGCTTTGAAATGAAATAGCATCTCTGAGATAAGAATGTGGAATTATTCATATAACATCTTACGATGATAAGAGTTTGGGTAAAGGTTAAAACAGTGAACAGGGGATTAAAATACTCTTTAAAGGGAATACGTAGAAGATTGAAGGATGATTGACAAAAATGCAAGAGAAGATATAAAATGATATGATGTGCACTTTAAATAAGGAGCAGTTTTTGAATGTGGTAGAATGACTCTGAAATGGAAAGAGGTAATAAAGATAATTCCACCATGTTGTCTTGATCCTAACATGATATGTGTAGAAAAGGCAATTCTTCATAATTAATGTTTTGATATGTCAACAAATACAAATTAATAGTCTATTATATGTTTAAAACTATGCTACTATAATGTTGTAGAAAACCCATTTTTAAAAAAATTTTATTTATTTATTTGACAGAGATCACAAGTAGGCAGAGAAGCAGGCAGAGAGAGAGAGGAGGAAGCAGGCTCCCCACCAAGCAGAGAGCCCGGTGTGGGGCTCGATCCCAGGACCCTGGGACCATGACCTGAGCCGAAGGCAGAGGCCCGAATCCACTGAGCCACCCAGGCGCCTCCCACTGAGCCACCCAGGCGCCCCTGTAGACAACCCATTTTTAAGTCCAGCTCAGTTACACTGGAGATGATTTTATTCCCAAGGCTGGAAATTGGAAACAAAAGCTATAAATTTATAACTCACATGTTATTATTTAAACAGAATATTACACAGTCTTAAGTCAATGTTGGTGGTTAAGTTAGTATTTATCCTGATAGAAATTGCAACATCTTACAGAGTCTATAGCCATACCACCCTGAATGAATCCAGTCTCGTCTGAAACATCTTACAGAAGGACACGAAGAAAACATAGAGGAAGAAGATGAATTGATTCTCAACTTGACTAATTTACTGTATTAGAAAGAAGCTAAAGAAGAAATTTATTGTTTTTACTTGTTTGGACTTATGGAGAGTAAAAAAATAACTCTGAATGTATTTATTGAATTTCTTTTATACTGCTTATAACTTGTTTTAATACACATGTAACTGTTTGGAAAAAAAAAAAAAATTGTAGGTGCTATTGGGCCAGAAAGTTTCAAAATGTAATTAATGGTACCTTTGAAAGTGATTCACATCAGGCTTGGTTCACCTCTTTCATTAATTACTTCTTTCAACATTTAAACAGCCCTGTTATTATTAAAGTTTAGTGGTAGAAACCAATTACAAAATCACACAAACAAATGTAGAATAGCAATTGTGTCAAGCTAGTCCTGAAGAAGTCATGCTTGAGCTGACATTCTAAAGGATGAGAAGGAACTAAGAAAGAAAGAAGAGATATAACAAGGTGTTAAGTTCCTATGATGTAAAGAATTATTGGCAAGTTCACATCATTTTGGCCAGGCTCAAGATACTACTTTATATTTGGAAAAATAAGAAACCACAAATATCAGTTATCAATTGAGTCCATAATTCTGCATAACAAACAAGAACACAAATCCCAGCAGCATATAACAGTAAGACTATTTAGCTCATACAGCTATGTTTTTTGGGGGGATGGGTATGAGAGGGACAGTTCAAAGCTGCTGCCATGTCTTTAATTCTTGTTTGGGCCATGGACTTGTTTGGATGGGTTCTTTTACTAATGGCAGAGGTAAGAGAAGTCAGGTAGAAAATTGCAAGTCTTCTGAGACTTAGGCTTGGAACTGAATCACATTTACTTCTGGGTTCACCTATTGGCCAACACAAATCATATGGCTGGAAACAAAGTCAAAGTGTGGAGAAATATACTTCACTCCTCTATTGGGCAAGGAAAAATCAGTGAAAAATCCCAAATATTTATCTAATTATCACACTATGGGAAAGGTTAAATATGCATATGTGTGTGTGTGTGTGTGTGTATAAGAGAGAGAAAATAGGGAAAGGGGAAAGAGAGAGAAAAGTAACATGATAACATTACCTTTATAAAAATGTTTGATTTAATATAGAAAAATAAGTCTTATCTACTTACCTACCTAACTTCTATCTAGCTTTCTGGATAGCTATCAAGGGGCCTCCCATTGTACTCCTTGTAAGAAATAAAGGTTCTTTGGACTTGGATGAGAGAGGTAGTGAAAAAGAAAAGTGAATGAATTTGGGATATATTTAAGAAATACAATCAATAAGACAATGATACCTTGATTACAGAAATAGAATCAGGGGAATTTAGTTTTGATGAAGATAGTGGTAAACTTTGTGGACTGACAAATTGAACATATGATGGTACCATTCATTGGAAAGGAAGCAACAGAAAAGGTCCAGATTTAAAGATCTGGATCATGGTAAAAAGTTCTGCTCTGGTAATATATAATTGAAGTTTCTTTTGGCACATTCAAAAAAGAGATATTAATCAGAAGTCTGGATATTAAGATTTGAATCTTAAAAGAAGATCTCTGCTGGAAATTCAAAAAAATTTTGAGTAGATGAACTTACCTAGGAAGAACACTGAGGAATATTAATGAGCCTGGTATTCATGAAAAGTCAAGGTTGAGGAATGTCAGTTTGCAGAGAAGTCAAAAGAAGAAGTTTCAAAGGTAAAAAGAATACCAAGGAGTGGTAGTATCATTGGAACCAAGTAAAGATTGCGCTTCAAGAAAGAAACAAGTAAAGAAAAGTCAAGTGTTCCTCTCAGGCCAAATAAAATGAAAACTTAAAGGTTTCTATTCTATATACTGGTTTGCTGACATAAGGTAGAGTAAAGAAAAATGTGACTAGGCATAAAATTCAGGTATTGGCCACAGAGCTAGAACAAACAATCCCAAAATTTGTATGAAATTACAAAGGGCGCTGAATAGCCAAAGTAATCCTGAAAAAGAAAAACAAAGCTGAAGGTTTCACAATTCTGGACTTCAAGCTATATTAAAAAGCTATAGTCATTAAGGTAGTATGGTATTGGCAAAAGAACAGACATATAGGTGAATAGAACAGATTAGAAAACTTGGAAATAGACCCACAACTATATGGTCAACTAATCTTCAACAAAGCAGGAAAGAACATGCAATGGAAAAAAGTATCTTCAACAAATGGTGTTGGGAAAACTGGACAGAAACAAGCAAAAAAATGAAATGGGACTATTTTCTTACACCATACACAAAAATAAATTCAAAATAGATGAAAGAACTAAATGTGAGACAAGAAACCATCAAAATCCTAGAGGAGAATGCAGGCAGCAACCACTTTGACATCAGTTGTACTATACATGTCACCAGAGGCAAGGGAAACAAAAGCAAAAACAAACTATTGGGACTTTGTCATAATAAAAAGCTTCCACACAGTGAAGGAAACAATTGACAAAGCTAAAAGGCATCCTATTGAATAGGAGAAGATATTTGGAAATGACATATCTGATAAAGGGTTCGTATGCAAAATCTATAAGGAATTTATCAAACTCAATACCCCAGAAAAATAATCCAATTAAGCAATGGATAAAAGACATGAACAGACATTTCTCCAAAGAAGACATCCAGATGGCTAATAAATACATAAAAAGATGCTCAATTCACTCATCATTCAGGGACACGCAAATCAAAACCATGAGGAGATACCACCTCACAAAGTCAGAATGGCTAAAATCAACAGCATGGGAAATAAGATATCCAATGCAAGGATGTGGAGAATGGGGAACCCTCTTACACTGTTGGTGGGAATGCAAATTGGTGCAGTCACTCTGGAAAACAGTACAGAGGTTCCTCAAAAAGTTAAAAATAGAACTACCTGTCACGGCCAGCGCGACAAATTGACCAGGAAAATGCGAGGACTAAGAGGATGGTGAAAAGAAATTAAGAGACAAAGGGATGGGGGCAGGAGGGACACTGAGGAGGATGTCCAACAGTGCTAAATTTATTCCACATCTTACAATCATTTATAAGGCAGACCAGAATAGGAGGAGTAATATATCAGTACCTAGTCAGATGACCCAAGTTTTTATAACAAGTTTACATTAACTACAAGCAAACCTCGTGAGGTCAGGTAGATTCAGCTAAAGCCATTAGCAAGACAATCAACCAGGGAGTGGGTTATGGGAGGTACAGAACAACAAGGAACAACTAAGAATTCATGACCCTGACCACATTCTTCCTTTCTGTAAGGGGAGTGTGTGGGAAGTCATGTAGGCGAGTGCACGACACATAGCACAGACCCTTTTCTCAGTGTACTCAACTTTCCCATCCTTAACCTTGTCAAGGTGTCCGGACTTTGAAGGAGACACAAGTCAGGGCTTGGTTTGATCCTCAACTCCAACCATGCTGTGGCCTCCAACAACTACCCTATGACCCAGAAATTGTACTACCAGGCATTTACCTAAGGGATACAAAAATACATATTTGAATTTATAGTAACATTATAAACAACAGCCAAACTATGAAAAGATCCCAAGTGTTCACTGACTGATGAATATATAAAGAAGCTGTGGTGTATACACATACAATGGAATATTATTCAGCCCTCAAAAGAATGAAAGCTTGCCATTTGCAACATTGTGGATAGAATTGGGGGATATTACACTAGGCAAAATAAGTCAGGTAGATAATGACAAGTACCATATGATTTCACTCCTATGTGGAATTTAAGGAAAAAAAAAAAAACAACAACAGATGAACATAGGGAAAGGGGGAAAAAAGGAGAGGGAGGCAAACTGTAAGAGACACAACTATAGAGAACAAACTGAGGGTTCCTGGAGGAGAGGTGGGCAGAAGTGAATGGGCTAAGTGGAGGATAGATACTAAGGAGGGCACTTATTGTGATGAGCACTGATAAATCACGAAATTCTACTCCTGAAACCAATATTACACTGTATGCTAACTAGAATTTAAATAAAAATTTTTAAAAAATTTAAAAATAAAATTGAGATATAGGGTGGTAGCTTTTAGGTAAAAAATATTCTAGCAAGGTTATGTTCTTGCTTTTACATTTTATTTAATTTAACTGTACAAATCACCAATGCCCCCATCAAAAAAAAAAAAAAAAAAAAGTATAGGAAAAAAAAGCCAAACCAATCAACAAAGAAACCAGGACTGTGCATCTCATATCACTGGGATTTTGTCCTTCTCTCTTCCCTAATTCCTTGTCATGTAAAAGCAAACATTCCATAAACTCTTGCTAAAACTAAAAAATGATTCGTGCACATAAAAAAGTACATAGTAGTGTCTTAAGGGAATGTTGTACTCCTCTAAGAGCAATTACAGCAAATACTAGAATGCCAACAGGAGCGATTGAAACCATGTTGCAGATCTGTTTTTGGATGACAGTATATAAGATGTCAGTCATGTGAGTAAAAAAAAATAATACCCCAATAAAACACACTAGGCATATGTGAAGTACTAGGCTGAAGTGTTATATGTGTAAAATTCTACATTTTAAGTTCTTAGTATATATTGGGGGTGGGAAGTGCTACACTTAGTTAAGGGGTCAACTTTCTGTTTTTATTTTCATTTTCTAAGATTTTATTTATTTATTTAAGGGTGGGGGGAGAAAGCACGAGCAGGTAGAAGGGCAGAAGGAGAAGCAGGCTCCCCCCACAGCAAGGAGTCCAATGCAGGACTTGATCCCAGGACTTAGGGATACTCACCTGAGCTGAAGGCAGACGCTTAACCAGCTGAGCCACACAGATGCCCAGCTTTTTGTTTTTAAATGCCTCTACATTATGTTTGGAACAAACTGCTCTAAGCTCATGTTTAAAGTAAGAAATACATTAACATTCAAATGAATCTGAAATCTTTGTTTTTAACTATAGAAAAGCTACTCTGACCCATTTAATACTAATGGTATAAGTGGTGACTATGAATACCAGAAATGTTTAGTAGAGTATGTTTTATGTTTTTGCATGATTTGGATTCACAACAGATGTTAGAACAGAGAAACAGGACTCTAGCCCTTTTCCCAGAAGAAACTATCAAAGTTAACACTACTCAGAAAACATGCTGACACACACAAATTTTTACGATTCTATTAGAAACTGCAATGTTGAAATGCTCAAAAATTTTGTGTAGTAGAACATCTGGAGCAATTCAAAAAATTTAGTTTAAAACCCCCTACAAAACTGTATTTTTACACCCATGATAATAGCATTGTATATTATAAAATATAAATTAGATTCTTTAAAATGATACCCAATATATAAAAGAGAGCTATGTTTGAGTACTGAAAGATAATTTTTTTTTCCACACTATATCCCAAGAACCTGTAACAGTGACTATAATAATGGGTGACCAATAAACGCCTGCTGAATAAATACATTTCATAAAATCATGTCCTAACATATAGAAAGTAAAACAAGAGACTTCAGTGTTTCATTTCATATTAATTCTGACCTGCCAGATGGCAGGTAGATAATACTTTAGTCAGAAACACTGAAGGGTAATATGTTTAGAGGCTGAAGAACTCTTTCCACTTAATATAGAGAGACTATAGGCAATGTTTTCAGATTAATTCTCAATTTTGAATTTTAATCTTTAAAATGCCTAAACAGTGTAAATTTGCTTTAGGAGTTTCTTAAAGAATTTGAGCCATTTATCATATGATCTGTTGTGATTTAAAAAAAACATCTTTGTTATTGTGGTTTCATTTTCACTTATAGGGTAGAAGTGAACTTGGTCACATAATTTTAATTTAACAGATGGGTACAACTGTTCATTTTAACACTAAGTACTTCCTTTAAGGTAATCATGCGGTTCCTTAGTTCAGCAATCAATTCAGGAACCTGAATAAACATTTATAACATTGTTCTACTTATGTCATCTTTGGTCATATTCTTCCATTCTTTCAAACTATATGTCATGTATTTGCATCATGGTTATAAATGATAACTTCAGATTCTTTGTTCTCACAACCTAAGAAGTGTTAAAAAATCTGTCATGTAAAACACTAATTCTGATTACACTAAGAGCACCTAAAGTTATTGGTATGTTAATTGAATGTGGTTTGGGGAAAGGTGTCATCTGCCTTACAGCATTCATTTGCATATTACTAACAAAACTTTGTTCAGTAGAGACATTTTCTGATTAAAGCGCTAACATAAGAGCTTGCTTAGAGATTATATGATCTCAAATTATGAACTGAAATGGTCATAATTTCTAAAGAAAAAATATTCTCAGACAAGCTATTTTCATAAAGGAGCAAAGAAACAGATTGAAACTACTGATACCATATCTGTACATACCAAAGACATTGCTTCTATACAAGAAAGCAATGTTCAAAGGCAGGTTACTGAACATTTCTGGTTCTTTTGGGAAAAAAAAATTCTCCCTTGATGATAGGATAGAGATTTATGGTAGCCAGGTGAGGTTTCCAAATGTTCTTGTAAGAAGGGCTCTTATGAGAGCTTTTTCCCAAGAGGTGGCCATAAGGTTGGGGATCTTGGAACACACACACCCACCGTGGCCAGCAATGATGATGAGACTTTCAATTAATGATATCACTACTCAGAAATATTTAAACCACTTCATATGTCTGGAAACCTTCCCAACCCATATGTCTGGAGCCTACCAACAGACTCTCCTGAAGATTCTATTTTAGAGAGCTCCATTTCTAATTTCCTTGGTCAACTTTGCTCAATTTTGGTATTTAAATAAATGTATAAAATTATGGAGATTGTACTGATAACTTCTGAAGTTTTCAGAAAGCTATGCTTTCTAAAAAGATTTCCTTTTTTAAGAACCCTCATTATTTAATCCAGCTGCTTCAGACTCTGCCTTGCAATTATGTAGTTTCCTTTGGTTGAATACACACTCATCTTATCTCGTGAAGATCATAATTTTGTATAACTACATTGTGGTTTTGTAATTTGTATTATGTAACATTCCTTGTGATTTGATATCCATTCATTTTTTACATTCACTCTTTTTTAATTTTTATTTTGGGAAAGGGGATAAAGTTTGGATTCAATTTGCAACACTTTATAATTGTAAATATGTGGGCATCAGTCTAAACTATTAACTAGTACCCTGTGGGTTTGCATTAGGTGTCATTATATTTATGGATTAGATTTTTATTTTCAAGTTAATTTCCCTTCAAAATAGGCATAAGAAACAAAAAGGCAAGTTTCCTACTTTCTCCAGTTGATAATTAGGTTTTAAAAAAGAAGATGATACCAAAAACTGGCAATTACTTATGGTGATATATTTGCATTTAAACTTTCATTCTGTATTACTTGTCACTGCTATAAGTCTACCAGTTAAGTGAAAAAGAAAAAAAAAAAATCAAAGTGAAACCCTTAACTTGAAACTCACTAAAGCACTGAGCCAAGCAGGGAAATGAGTAGGTAATACATGAAGTTTCAGGTCCTATTATATTACATTTAGAAAATTCTATGTAACTTCCAGCTGGACATCTCTACTTGAATGTCTCAGAGATATTTACATGCATAAAATTGAGATTTTTCTCTTCCCTCCCCAGACCTGCACATCTTTTCGTTTCTTCCTGTCTTGCTGAATAGCACCATCATATACCTAGTTACTTAAGTTAGAAGGCTAAGAATTTTCCTTGTTCTTCCCTCTCTTCTCACTGGGCACAAACTCTCTCCACTTTGCTCCTCAGCATTTCTTGAATTCCTCCCCTAGTCTCCATCCTGACTGCAACTGCTTTATTTCAGACCACAATTATCTCCCTGCCAGACTTCACTAGAGGCCACATGATAGGTTCCCATGCCTCTGATCTTATTTTTATCCAATCCAATCTCCTTGTAAGAATGATCTTTATTATGCATAAATGTGACCATGGCATTTTTTTCTGCTAAGAATCCTTCAGTGGCTTTTTAAATTTCAAGTTGAGGTCTTCAACAGGTTTATGGCATGTAAGAATCTTTCTAATCGTAACAACTCCTACCTCCCAAGCCTGATCTCTTGCCCTCACGTCTTTAGTCCCCTAATTAGTCCATACTTACCTTCCTATCCTTATCACTTCATTCCCTATTTTCCTTCTGAGCCTGTGTACATGATTTTCTCTTAGCCTAAATGCATCTTCTTTTTCTGTTTAGCTAACACTTATTCCTCCCTCAAACTATTATGAAGATTTTTTGACTCTCTTGTTACCCTTCTGGGTTTCCGTGCATTTTCTATGAATTGCCATAATACCCCAAATGTGGTTTTTATTAGCATTAAATTGAATCATGGTTGACTTCCACCTAAATATTCTGAACCCAGACTGTGTCTTTCATATTGTTTCCTCTAATTTCTAGCACAGTACTTAGTACTCAATTCAAAATCCAAATGTCTTTGTTGAATGAATGAATGGTTGAATGAAATAAATCAGATTAATTTAAAACTCATTTAATTTGTCTTGGTTTTGTTGTTAGGAGGTTTTTCTAGCAATGCAAACAAATTCATATGCATCACAATCAATATATCTCCCTGCCCTGTTGACAAAGGAGTCCTTCTTGAAGCCATTCTATAAAAACGGATCCCTTCTACATTGTATTCCTTACCACTCGCACTGCATCCCAAGCTTAAAACATGAGAAGTATCTTTGACCCTTTTTCTATTGAATTGTTCAGACCTAATAATCAATAAGTCCTTTTGATTCTATCCCTCAAATATCTTTTGGTGGCTTATTGACTATTAGGTCTACCTCTTCTCTTAATTCCAACAGCCACTGTATTCATTCCTGCTCATCATTTCTCATGGAAACTTGTCCCCCTAAAGACTTTCCCTTTCTTAGTTCTCACCCCTAGGTAACCAAAAAAATAGACTTGTGTTCTGTTGTCATAATTGTAAAATAGAAGCGTACTGATATCATTTCATACTTAAAATAATTCAACAGTTTCCTCATATTTGAAATAATTCAAAAGTTTCCTCTTTCATGCAAGGTAATGTCAAAATTTTTAAAATAAGGTATGACAGAGAAAATGCCATAATCATACCAAACCAATTTCATTTTTCTCTTGGGGACAGGGTTAAACTCTTTCTCAGTTTCCATTACTGAGAGATGACAGTTCAACTGTTGTAGAACTTGTATCAATGTATGGGTAAACAATATGACCTCTGGTGAGATTCTGGAGCTGTTCTGTAAAATCATCTAGATTTACTTGCAATGACTAATACATTTGATAACCACAACATTGTGCTTAAGAACATGAGTTCCTAAATTAACCATGAAAGTCACGGCTCTCACCTCACTACATATGGGAATTCAGGCAAATCATTTTCTCACTCTAAATTTAGGTTTTCTCTTCTGGAAAACGGTAACTATTTCATTGGAATATTTCAATTTGAACATATATTTAGAAGTCAGTGAAAACTGGCTATTATTAAGTATAGAACAGAGATAATGGTTCTTACTATGTGCAGAGTTGAAGATTAAATAAGATGATTTGTGAAAAAGTATTAAATATAATACTTGGTACAATTTATGTGCTTAACTAAGTTAATAGATGTGACTGTTATTATTATTATTATCAGGAATATGAATTTTACTATTGAAATTCCTGACAAGGTATTGGATAATACTGACTTTAATCTTATTATAACTTCAAGCAATTCTAAGTCTTAAATCATGGCGATCCTTCAACTATCTAACAAAATGCTGCCTATATGAATGTTATCTATTTTTATTTTGGATGGACAGGGGATGCAGAGACAATACTGACCATTTAAATCTTCAAATATCACCCTTCTTCTCCCCCCCAAATTTGTGAATAATTAACAAAATGCAAATTTCTTTTTGGCTGTGGACCAAGAGGTAGGAGGGGGAGTTAGTCCCAATAATGCACAAACTGACAACTGTTATTTGAATGAATGAAATTTGCTCTGTATGCCATATGTCTCTGTTACATTTGGCAGTGACTTTAAAACCCCAGTTATATTTGGTTTATTTTGCAACTGGTGATTTGATGTCATCTCAAAAAGCTATAACCTGAAATATAAATATATATGGAGAAAAAGAAAAAATGGATAATATGCTGTTTATTTACATATAAGAAGATATTTTAAATCTACTTCAGACTCTGATATTTCTAATTTTATGAGTCAAGAGACTTAAACACTGTCACAAGTACATGATTTTCACTTACCGGTACATTATAGCATACTCAAAACTACAATTGAATTATGAATAATAGTTGTGATTTTAGAAGCTGAGAATGAAAATGAAATAGTATAATATTTACTTCTCCTTAGAGTATATTTAGTCTAGTTAAAACGTGCTGCTATAGATTTCAGCAGGTAATAATTGACTATATTTTAAGGCTGGAGGCAAAACCCAAGGTGCCAACTCAAGCAGGTCATTAACACACTGGAAAAAATGCTCACAGGATATATTATGTCTTATAATTTGTGCATTTTATACATTATATTCATTGTTGAAGATGCTAAAACTACTTGGGCTAAATAATACAATTTCGCATAACTTGATAATTTATTAATATTACCTTATATGTTGACCATTTTTCTGTCTGTTATTCTTTCATATTTAATTTTTCTCTCTCCTACTCACCTTATTTCTTTCAATAATAATGATTACTATAGAGTTGCTTCCACACCATGATTTTTAGATGCTATAAAGTCTATTAGGCAAAAATTCAATATTGTATCTCACAAAAGTTTAGAAATTTGTGTCCACACTTGCTAAATGTGTACTGTTGATTGAATTACACCTCAAGTTTTTAGCATGTTTACCAGGAAGCCAATCTATTAAATATTTTAAGAAATTAGAGAGCTATATTTCTTAAACATGAAAATTTTATCTATAAAATTAAACTTATTAAATACTTATTGAAAATAAATCTTCCTCCTGCTACTCTACTTTCCTTTATATACTACTGACTGGGACCAGTTTTTCACTCTCTCTCATCTTTGTTGGAACATCTTGGAGATTTTAAACTTCTTTCAACTCCCTTTCCTGGAACTTATGATCGTTTCATCTGTTTATGAAATCAAGCCTTTCCTCATTTGAAGTCTCCTGCCTTTCACTTATTCTTGCAGACCTGTATTCCTTACTACCTCTCAGCATCTTCAAGCTTTCCTATCTTCCTCAGGGACTTTAGCACTTGGCTTAATTTTTCCCTAAGAGGTCACAAACAAATATTTTCTGGATCCAGGTATCTAACATAAATATTGTGTGTGTTAATTGTCATTAAAAGTAGTTGTAGAGGAGTGTCTCCCCTGTTTTGCTCAGTCAGTTAAGTATCTGACTCTTGGTTTTGATTCAGGTCCTGATCTCAGGGTTGTGAGATCAAGCCCACATCTACTCTGTGTTCAGTAGGAAATCTGCTTGAGATTATCTCTCCCTCTCCCTCTGCCCCTCCAGCTTGTGCTCTCTCTCTCTAAAATAAATAAACAAATATTAAACAAACAAACAAACAAACAAACAACCCAACCAGGGAGTTGTAGAGCCTGTAGCAAGGACATAGGGCACATCCCATCTAAGCACATTCAAATTAAAAACTTACACTTTTTAAACTAAACAGGAGTCCTACTGTTGTGTACCAATTTATAAATTCTTGCCATGGGACAAAGCATAAAATCCCTAGCATGCCCTATACCACCCTTTAACATCTGGCCCTTGCCCTTAGACTCTGCCATCTTCCCACCGTTTTGTGATACACACAAGAATCCAGACGCACTGTAATTTTCCCATCCACCTCTCTCCGTCTTTCTCTGACTTTGACTTTTCACAAACTCAACTCTTTGCCTACCTTCTCATTCCTAGCAAAGTCTTCCATACCAAGATCTCTTAGAAAACTTCTTAATCTTCAAGTCATTGTTCAGGTTTTACAACTTCTGAGAAACATTCACTCAAATCAAGTAAGTGACCTGTAACACAATGGCTGCACAACTATTACAGATTTTATCTAATTATTTATGTATCTCTGACATCCCCCCAAAGACTGGCAGTTCTTAAGTATGTGAATGTCTAGTTATAATCTTAGAATATTTTGTTCTCCTTACTTTTCATCTAGATATTGACATGAGTCTTTTGTATCAATTACTTATACCTTGTGCTCGGAGGTTTTATTTGCTTCCTGTGAGAGAAGAGGGTGAACCACAGTGCCATCAGAGACCATTACTTCTATCTTCTCAGTTAGCTTTCATTAGCTTATACATAAGACCTCAAGTTTATAAGATAGCTGCTGCACTCCCAGTATCACAACCATATTCTGGGCAGAAAGAACTAGAATGGCAGAAGGTAAAAGAGAATATGCTGACAGGGTTAGTTCTCTTTAGAGCTTTTTTTTTTTTTTTTTAAATTCTTAAATAATCAAATAGTTACTCCCAATTCCATATACTTGGACAAAATTATGTTACACGAACACTTCTAGGTACCAGGGAGAGTTAGCGAATAATAAAATTTTAGTTGGGTCCATTTGCACCCTGAATTAAATTGGGCTTTGCTAGTAAGGAAGGGAAGAATGATTGTGGTTTCTTTACATGTTTTCTAGTTGTCATGGTTTAACACTTCTTTGTGGCCCTCACAGGGCCTTTCTATACAATAAATTTGAATAAATGTCTATAGATCAATAGATTCATTTGGAGAGGAAAATCTTGGAAAAACAACAAGAAAACACCAGGTCAAAAAAAAAAAAAAAGAAATATGCAGGACAGTTTCACTTTCAGAGTGCATTTAGAGTATATAGAAGCATAAGCTTATTTCTGGACAAAATGGCACACACAGTATGAACACCAAGTACCTAGTGCACTTGTGCATGTCATACTGAGGAAAGTCTCTTTCTGGAGTCCCACAGTTCATTATGCTTGGTAGTATTGCTGTTCAGGAGAGTCCTATCCACACTAGATTGGCCTGTTTCCCATTTTCTCACATGTGTCTTCTTTTCTTGGTGACATCTAGCTAATTTGTTACTGGCCAATAGGTGATAATGGATTAATACCATATCTTGTCTAAGTAACATATTAACACATTAACAGAGGTATTTGAAAATTAGGCTTTAACACAAGGAAATGAGTAAATCTCAATCCCTGGACAGTCCCTTGGCAGAAATAGCTGTGGATGGGTGTGATTTTTAACAACTTCAACTCTGAGACAAGATAATATTCACACTAGGTCAGTTTGCTTTGTTCCCTGAGATATCCAGGATGGTTGACTTTATCTGGATTCTCTCCTGGATATCTTGCTGCAGTGGTATCTTTAGGTATAATCTTCAGCAGTGCTAGACTTTTATCGGCTGTGTGCAACCATTTATAAATCACAATTAAGGAACTTCCTTAACTTTCTTCTCTTATGCTCTTATGTACAGAGTGCCTAGAAAACATACACAATTTTATTTTTAACCTACTCTTCATTCCTTGGACCACCGTGGAATAAAAGTTTCCTGATGATTTGCCCTTTTCTGGGACCTCTTCTCCTTGCTTCATTTGTTCCAGAGGATTCACATCACACAAAAAAGCTGCGTGCTCTGAATATGATGGACAAAGCCCTGATAAGCCCTGACCATGAGTTCTCTGCCTCCACATCTGCATTTGGACAAGTATAACACATAGGTAACCAGTCACCTAATGTCCAGACTCTCATTTTTAATCTCTCATCCCCAGGGTATTTGAGAATTTCCTGAAACAAGTATCTGAAACACATTATTCTCCTCCTTTATACTCTTAAATGATCTCAGTTGTTTAACATATTTCAGCATGGTGTTCAAGGTGTTCAAGTCTAGCCTCTAAAATCTATAGAGACAATAAATAGATTAGTCGTTGCTTTGGGAGGGAGAGAGGGAGGTGGGGATTTATAGTAAATGCACATGAAGGAATTTATTAGGTGATAAAATGTTCTAGAACTGACTTATGGTGATGCACAACTTGGTAAATTTGTTTAAAAAACATACTAAATTATTTTTTCACTTAAAATGGGGAAGTTTTGTGATATGTAAAATATCGAATATAATTATTTCTTTTTACATGTGCATTGCATCTTAATAAGGTGATTCCTCAGCAACTGACATTTTCTGCTACTTTTAATTTGGATATGTCCTTGAAAAACCACATGGAAATGGATTTCAGTGAATTTGATCAAGGTTTCTTTCAAATCTGTGAGTTAGGTCAGGGGCATTTATGGATAAACGTAAAGGCGGTATTAGTGAAGACCATTTGAAATGAGGGCATATATACCTCCCTTCAAATTTCCTTTCATCTATTCATGCATAACCCCAGATTGTTAAAGTTTTCTTTGCCAGGGAAATTTTCTGAAGACAAAAATGAGTTTAAAAATATTTAAGGCAAATATAAAAATAGTGGCAGAGAAACTTAGGGGACATAGTGACTGCCTCCACCTCTCTTAGCTTTAGGGTTAGAGTTTGAAAAAGACAGTAGCCCTGAGACAAAATGTTCATTATGACCAGCATGAGAGTGTTTTTCTCATATTCCCTTGACCTCAATGTCCACAGTAAGTTCTCATCAAGAATCTAGGGCCCAGACTAATTATCACTAAACCAACTTCCTCTTTTTGGAGAGGAACTTGTCATTGAGATCACAATGTTACACAATGTTACAAAGCAGTGAGACCTAGACTTAATATGTAAGCACAGGTATTTGGATACCAAACGGTGTGTTCTTTGTAGGAAAAAAAAATAGATGCTAACAGTATCAGTACACATTGAGCTGTTGAGTTTGAATTCCTCCAATCTGCAGTCCATTCTTGCTGAACAAAAGAGGTAATCCTGGAAGGGACCTTGTCTTCCTGATGGATGTGGTACATGGTTCCAACTTAGAACTTGCCCTTGAATTTCTCAGCCTTCAGAGCTTGCAGGTCATGAAATGTCAGAGATTTGCAGTATTATTGCAGGAGAAAGCACCCTGTTTCTCAACGGTAATTCCTTGGTTCCCAGTAATGATGAGCAATAGGGACCACAGGGTTCCTTCCATTCCGGTAATGAGACACAGAAAGAGTTAGGCACTTTTTGGGTAGAGTAAGCCAACTGAGAGAGCTTTCTAGACAGAAGTTTCATAACCTTGTAACCATCTATCTCCAGTTAGAGGTTAGATGGAAAGGATTGGTACAGTGACCTCCTAGAAGCCTATAACTATTTTTCTCTATTCCTTTAGCTCATATAGAACTCTCAGAAGTCAGTCTTACATAACTACACGGTCCAAAATTATTTTTGTTTTGGAACTTTGTGTCAGATTATCCATTATCTTTTTTATTAAGAAAAATAAAACATTTTGCTAAGTAATATCTACAATAGCTATGTGCAATGCTTTTACACTCACATTCCTTTCTCATTCTGTTTTTTTTTTTTTTTCTGGCATTTCAGAGTGTAAAACAAGCTCCACAGCACTATACAAATGATAAATATCATCCCCCATTCCTCTCACTCCGCATTTCTTTGCTAAACCTCTAAAAGCACAAGATACCATTTTACAGTGGCACTCTGTGTATTGCAGGCTCTGACACATCTTCACTGTTTCTGAGAGAAACACAGGAAGATAACAGGGCATCTTTTCTGGGACCATTAAGTGTCTGGGGGGAGAATATCCAGAGATCCTCTGTAACCCCTAACAGTGCATTGTCCACAAGCGTAGAAAAGCTATCTTTCTTGATTAGGAGGTACTTTCATTTGAATGGTCTCACATGTCCTCTTATACACACAGGCGGCACTTATATTCCTTTATGACTGTGACCACTGGCTGTAACAATAAATAGGATTTTATTTTGTTGAACAATTCTCATCATTGCCAATATTGATTCCCTTTTATAGTATAGAATAGCACAGCAGGAGATGTTTGGAAGAGGATGATTAAATATATACACAACCTTTTGATTCTATTATATCCACTTCTAAGTGAAGTGGAGAAAGTGAAAAAAAGAAAAAAAAAGACAGAGAATAAATGTGAGAAGATACAGAAAAATGCAGGTAAAAACATGAGGATAAACACAGTTTGAGACATTTTCAATGTTGAAAAGTTTGAAAGAATGGTTTAAATAATAGCTCTTATTTTATGACTTACACAGATGTTTGCTGTTTTCTTCCTAGAGATGTGATATTATGTTCTGTTAAATTAAACTATCTGGAATGTCTAACAGTTATTTTTTAACCTCAAAAAAAAAAGAAACACTGATCTATAAACTTAATAATTTAAATTCTTATAATTATAAATTTATAATTTTTTCCATAATTTTGGTCACCTAATCTAGTATCAAGAAACAATAGCCAATTTTATTTTTATAACTGCAAAAATGTTATTCAAAAAGAGACAACATAATTTTGTGAGAATGTGTTTTTCGCCACACAGAGGAAATAAATATCATAGTGGGTACAAGCCATTCCATTTCAGAGAGGCATGGTTTTGCTTATGAAAGCATGAAACTTCTCAATCTTATTTTTTATAAGTAACATTCCATTGCAAAGTTGACTAAAAGATATGCTGTGAATAATTTGGAAAACCTGTCTTATTTCTTTAATCCTAGAGAACATTTGTCACAGGTGCATTTGCTGTGCATTTTCTATTCTGTTTTATTTTTATTTATCATATTATTACATCCTTTTTGGATGTACCATTGAGTTTCATGGTTAAATTACTTAGTAGAAGTTCACTGGATACATTCCAAAATCTAATTACTTGGCTTAATTGAAAAACATTTAGATTTGTACTGGGTGGCATTTTCTTATACTACAGATAACAGTTCAGTTTTTCTCTTCCAAGTAATCCTCCTCCCCAAACCAAGCACACACATCTACAAGTAGTTGAGCTGTGACTACCTCCTGCTTATAATTACCAGCATAACAGAGAAAAATCACAGATTCTCTCTTTCCTGCAGTGTTGCTAAAGGAACACCTCAACCTTAGGGAAAAAAATTTCTTTGGTGGAATTTGGAAATAATGAATTGTCAAGATGCCATAAATAACATGAAAACAAGTTTCTATTTTGCTTCAAAATATGTAAGCACTTTTTGTGAAGTTTGCTCAGAGTGATAGTTTAAAATATTTCTTATAAACAAATATGGAACATTGTCTTTTGACATCTAATACAGCATATGGAATTATATATATTCCCTAAAAGAGAAAGAAGGAAAACATGTACAGTATTCCATTATGGTTTAAAATTTTACATTTTGCATTAAAAAAGAAACATGTAAATTATTACTTAAGGAGATGGGAATGGAGAAAACTATAAAAATCATAATTAAATAACTGCAAGAACTAAATACACAAGTCAATTTGGATAAAACAAACTTTGCTAAAGACCAATTCTTATATGGCTACAGTGATAGTCAATTTCGAAACTCTCTCTTTTAAGTTTCTTGGTAGCATTTTAAGATTGTTGCAACCAACATCTTATAACTGAAAAAAAACAAAACAAAACAAAACAAAAAACCATGAAGCTCAGGAAGTTCAGAATTATGTCTACTTCAAAACTTTCAGAGTCAGAGTTAGGTCTACTATTTCAAAGCCCAAGTTCTTTTTACTACATTATGTCAGAACTGATCCAGCTATTATCTATCCAAAACATAAGACCTCCCAGCCTCAGTTGAAGGACATGTTGATCCATGTTACTGCATAGATATTTGTTGTATATTTGAAAAGGTTGATTACATGGGAACTTATAAAATGTAAGATATGCATAAGTTACATGTTTCACTTTAAATAAAACCATATAAATGGCTATTAATTTTTCTAAGTCCAAGGCCCTTTCTTTGAGTGCAGGTAAAAAAAAAAAGCTTTATGTTTTCTGTTTTGCCTAAACCATATGGATAATACATTGTGTAAAATTTCAAATATTTGGTTTTTCAAAATAAAATGAGAATTGAGAATACTTGAGAAAAAAATTTAAATATTTTCCTTTAAATTTTGTGAATTTTCCCCCAATTCATATTGACTGTCTAACCGCATCAAATTTGGCAGCCTAATTTTTTAACAACTATCTTCATTTGAAGTTTTCAAAACCATCAATTTAAATTTAACTGGACCATTAAAAGTAATTGCAGTTATATATCACTGGTTCAATTTCACTGGTATATTTAAAATTTAGCTTATGTGATGTAATAACAGGATAATTTTCATAAATAGATGTAGATAAAAAGCTAATAACTCTTGCTAGGCATGCAAATTCAATCACTAGAAGAAAAAAATGCAAAGGTATATAAAAGTGTTAACCATGAGCATTAGTTTACTATGGTTATCAACTGATGTACTTTACTGGGGGAATGGTGTCAGTTTATCTAATGAGTCAGTTAAGTAGAGGTCAATTAATTGAAATATATAGAATATAATAACACAAAAAATGAGTTCATTAGCCTAATGCATTTTTAGGTTTTAATTTTATTCTCCATATTCATTATTAATGCTAACAGGAATATAACTAATATCATGAAATTAATGTATATAATAGTTTAAAGAAAGAAGATATTTAGTATATGTTGGATACCTTCTATATGTCTGTCTTTTTTTAGGCATTACTTAATTTTATACTTGTGACATGTTGAAAAGAAATATCATTATCAGGGTGCCTGGATGACTCAGTGGGTTAAGCCTGTGCCTTCGGCTCAGGTCCTGATCTCAGGGTCCTGGGATTAAGCCCCAAGATGGGCTCTCTCTCCTCAGCAGGGAGCCTGCTTCCCTCTCTCTCTCTGCCTGCCTCTCTGCCTACTTGTGATCTCTGTATATCAAATAAATAAATGAAATCTTTAAAAAAATCATTATCTCTAGTTTGAGCAAATGGAGACTCACCAAGGAAAGTCATAGAGCTAGAAAATTCCAAATTGAAGCCTATGCTTCTTTTGGACCAAAAGCCCTAAAAATTCAGTAGGAGTTCATCTAATATTTACTTTGTTCTAAGTATTTCTCTAGGTGGGTTGATAATAATAAGAATAACTGCAAAGATTTTTGCTCAATGGAGGTTTCTTGTTAGACTAAAATCAGAAATTAAACAAGTTAAAGAAATATAATTTTAGATAATAATGATACAAAAGAAAAAATACAGTATGATGTAATAAGTTTTGAGTAGAATAGGCAATATTACATAAGGTACATTCTTAGATTTTTTTTTTTAAAGATTTTATTTATTTATTTGTCATAGAGAGAGCACAAACAGGCAGAGGCCAGTAGAGGCAGAGAGAGAAGCTCTTTGCTGGACAAAGAGCCTGATGTGGGACTCAATCCCAGGACCCTGGGATCATGACCGGAGCCAAAGGCAGCGGCTTAACCCACTGAGCCACCCAGGTGTCCCTTTTCTTAGAATTTTTAAAAAATGTTAAAAACAATGAAAATAACGTTTATGGCATTGAAATCTTTGTTTTGAAAATATTATTAGGGTTATTAAAACATTACAAAATTTCACTACTTAAGTGCATTTTAATATATTACCCTCAGTTAATAGTATAAAACAAGTGACATCAAATTTCTTAATGTAGTGTAGTCAGATAAACACTATCCTAATTTGTGCCAAAGTTGGAAGCTTTATTTTCTGTGATATTGTGATTTATAATAAGAAATATATATTTGGTCTTTGTTTGCATTTCTGGCAGTGCTCTCAAAACCCTTAGTTAGCTTAGACTATCCTAAATAGTGAGACGTACAAAGTTATCTTTTGCTATATTAATGAGGTGACTTTTGGACCCCACCTAAAGAGGTGGAGTTGCCAGGGGAACCAACCACGTGATTGGGGTTATGAACTTTCTGTTCCACTCTTTGACCTCCCAGTAGGCAAGAGGGGAATGGGGCTAGAAATTGAGTGAATTATCAGTGGACAAAGATTTAACCAGTCACGGCTATGCAGGGAGGGCTCCATTAAAAAAATAAA
Source organism: Lutra lutra (assembly GCF_902655055.1). Lineage (NCBI taxonomy): Eukaryota > Metazoa > Chordata > Mammalia > Carnivora > Mustelidae > Lutra > Lutra lutra. The sequence continues at coordinate 99,966,668 of NC_062285.1, forward strand.
TAAATAAAAGAGAGAGAGAGAGAGAGAGAGAAAGAAAGTTTGAAAACCTTCTGGGTGGTGAATGCTTGGAGATGTGGGGAGAATGGTGCACTTGGGGAGGTCATGAAAGCTCTGCATTTTTCCCTATACCTCACCCTTTTCCCATACTTTGCCTTATGCGTCTCTTCCATCTGGCTGTTTCTGAATTATATATTTTCATAGTAAAATAGTAATTTAGTGAGCAAATGGGTTTGCTGTGAGCCACAGAACTCAGCAAAATTAATTGAAACCAAGGAGGGGACTGTGGGAACCTCTGTTTTATAACCAGTTGGTCAGAAGTGCATACACGCACACACACACACACATACACAATGGAATCAATATCAGAACACCTAAAGATTTTTATATTAAAATTTGTGATAATTTCAGATTGAAATTATGATTCTGGTAATTAATATTTGCAGAATGTTTTAATGGATAACTAGGAAATTGAGGACTGAACAAATTATTAACCACATTTTTTAGCGTATCGTATGGAACTTAAAGTATTTTGCCTAGTGTTAAGCAGGGTCTCCTGTTTGTATTATAGGCCCCTGATGCTGAAAAACCTTCACTACTATTATTAAAAATTAAAATCAATCAAAAAGAAGGAACTCCTGTCACATGATGTAATGTGCGTGAACCTTGAGAACATTATATTAAGTAAAGTGAGACAGTCATAAAAAGACAAATATTGTATAACTCTTCTTATATGAGATGTCTGAAGCAGTCAATTCTCAGAAACAGAAAGTAGAATGGAGGTTACCAAGACCTGGGAACATGGAGAATGGACAGTTTTGGCTAATGAGTATAGAGTTTCAGGTTTGCAAGATGAAATGTTCTGGATCTCTGTCACAACAATGTGAATATACTTAATACTACTACTAAACTGTACACTTAAAATGGTTAAGATAGTAAATTTTATGTTATATTAGAAAAATTTGTTATATGTAAAAGTCGTTTATCATAATAATGAAGTGAAAGCAAAAAAATTAAAATTACAATCAAAATTATAACTGTGCAACTAAATCCTGGATTTAATTCCATAATAACTAAAGAGAGGTGAGAGATTAACACCTGTAATAGAATATATTTTCTTGGCTAAATATTTAGGTAAGACTTATAGTATAATCTATTGGAGTTCAATGACATACTAACAAACTGAAATGGATCTTGATTGCCATTTTAGAAATTTTATTCATTTTATTTATGTGATACTATTCCAAGAATTAATAACAGAGCTTAAAATTACTGATATTTACTATACTAGTCTGGTATATACCTTTGTTAACTTAAGCCAAAAGAAACACCTGAGAAGTCTATTGTGTAGGTCACAGAATCAGTGTGAAGGCTGGTGACTAGGTTCAGGAAGGAGCTTGAAGGACAAGGCAAGAAGAGAGAACACTACAGGAGCATGTAGCTTCAAATAGCAATACTTCTTGTTGCTGCTGGTGCTGATGTTGCTTCCATGGTCCTAATAAATCTGGCCTTTTATTACCATACTACTGGAATTTTAGTTTTATTCCAGGAAAAAGCATTGATGAATCTGTCTCTGAGATTATTTTCTAACAGTTTTACATTGACCCTGAACCCTCAGAATCCATCTTGAATTGTATTCCATGGAATGTTGACAAGTTGCTAAAATATAATTATTTTAAAGATATAAGACTTTACCTTCTAAGTTATTAGTTATCATTATTGAAGTATAGTTGATATACAATATTATATTGGTTTACAAACAGTGATTTGACATTTATACACATTATGAAATGATTACCACAATAAGTCTAGTTACCATCTGCTACTATACAAAGTTATTACAATTTTCTTATTTATTTATTTATTTACTTTTTAAAAGATTTTATTTATTTATTTGACAGACAGAGATCACAAGTAGACAGAGAGGCAGGCAGAGAGAGAGAGGGAAGCAGGCTCCCTGCTGAGCAGAGAGCCCGATGCAGGACTCGATCCCAGGACCCTGAGATCATGACCTGAGCTGAAGGCAGCGGCCCAACCCGCTGAGCCACCCAGGCGCCCCAACAATTTTCTTAACTATATTCCTTATGCTATAATTTACTTCTCCCTGACTTATTTACTTTAGAGCATGACGTTTGTATCTCTTAATCCCCTTTATTTATTTTGCTTAATCTCTATTCCCTTCAATGTTTGTATTATTATTTTTTATAAGTGTTCCTCTGGATGAGTGCTGGAATCTGGAGTTACGAGCTAGAGACAAAGAATTGTGGAGAATGGGAGATATTTGGAGTAATGGCTTCTCTTTTCAAGGAAATGCCGCTAGCCAAGGTTGTCACAGAATCTTCAAGCCAGCAAAATAATCTTTCAGAGAGGAAGGATAAACTAATTTGAGTTTCAAAATACTTCAAGTCTCTAATAAAAATTAAAAAAAATTCAAGTCTCTTTAATCTCTTATATATCCCATTTTTAATAATCAGTATTTAATTCCCTCTCCACAAATGTCTTACATTTAACATAAGAGATACAATGAGGTTGGGGAATAATTTTATTTTAACTTTTTTTTTTTAAGATTTACTTATTTATTTGAGAGAAGGTACATGTGCACACACACATAAGAGAGGGAGGGCAGAGGGAGAGGCAGAGTAAATCTCAAGCAGACTCCACACTGAGCAAGGAGAGCTCAATGTGGCACTTGATCTCACAAACCTGAGTTCATCACCCGAGCTAAATCAAGGGTCAGGTGCTTAACCACTGAGTCACCCACTCATCACAGCCCCTCAGTGTTACTCTATTTTAGTGAGACTCTTTGAGTCATTTTAAAAGGAACCCAGAAAAAAAAGGAACCTAGGATGGTCTTCTGTTTCAATCTTTACCCTCAACTGAGAATTTAGGTTTCTGAACCTATTGTTCTTAAAATATGTGATGGAAAAGATGGAAAATGATCATTTTCATTTCCTCCTACCCTTCATACTGATTAATTGCCATACTGATTAATTACCAAAGATTTTTTTTTTCCATGGCCAGTTTATGTCAGATAGTTCATCCCCCTATGTACGGTGTGGAATCACACATCTCTATCTTTAATGCTGATCTGGTTGTTCATTGCCTTCAGTCCTAATGTGTCAGAGACAAAGTCCAGATGTCTCTATGTCCTTAGATGTCTGTTCTTAGGAACCGCTTCAATTTCTATACTAGTCTCTCAGTTACAAATAACAGAAACAAATTAAACAGAAAAAGACTTTTTTTTTTTTTTTTTTGGAAGGGTTTCATGTAAACCATAGATAGAGCTAGGGAACCAAGCTTGAGCAATAGCCAATGCAGGTGAGGCACAGCCAGTATGGTACCACAGGGACAATGTGGATCCCATGGAGCTGTGAGCCAGCTGGATGTTGGCCATCGCCCCTGGCACTGCTGTCAGTGCAGCCTCAGCTTCTGTTGTATTTATTGTAATGGTCTCACAATTCCATTTCATTGTGTATGCCTTGCAGATCTACTACAAGTGTGCACACTTGGTAATTATAAAAGATACCACTTAATCATGACTTACTACGTACTATGTGCTAGATATTTGCTAACATTTTGATATTCATGTCTCATCTAAATACTATTATCAAGGTTGAATTGTCTTCCATTTGGGTAAGAAGTTGACTCAGAATTTAAGTAATTTTGAGGATAAAAAATAAACCATGTAATTGATACTGGCATAGCTGTGTCTGAACTTCAGTTCTGTCAGACTCCTAAATTGATGGTCTCTCATTTTACCTATTCCACCACTGGCTATCTTCTCTGGCTTATTTTTACTTTTGTTTTTGGAAGTAAACTGGCTTTCCTGGTGTTTTTTTTACTACAACATAAGATAAATCTTTGTGTTTTCTTTGGCTTTAAACTAGTCCTGCTTGGGTCTATTGTTCTATTATGGATGATACTATATTCTTCCTAGGTGCAAATTTTCAGGAACAAACTGGTTTAAAAAGTAAGCAACAGACATCATAAAGAACATTATTAGGGAAATTATACAAAGCCCAACTAATTTCTTATACTTGCCTGCTAGGGTGCTGGGAGATACCACCTGATACTAGTTAGAATGGCCAAAATTAACAGGACAGGAAACAACAAGTGTTGGAGAGGATGTGGAGAAAAGGGAACCCTCTTACACTGTTGGTGGAAATGCAAGTTGGTGCAGCCACTTTGGAGAACAGTGTGGAGATTCCTTAAAAAATTAAAAATAGAGCTACCCTATGACCCTGCAATAGCACTACTGGGTATTTACCCCAAAGATACAGATATAGTAAAAAGAGGGGCCATATGTACCTCAATGGTCATAGCAGCAATGACCACAATCACCAAACTGGAAAGAGCTAAGACATCCTTCAACAGATGAATGGATAAAGAAGATATGGTCCATATATACAATGCAGTATTATGCCTCCATCAGAAAGGATGAATACCCAACTTTTATATCAACATGGACAGGACTGGAGGAGATTATGTTGAGCAAAATAAGTCAAACACAGAAAATCAATTATCACATAGCTTCACTTAGTTGTGGAGGATTAGAAATAACATGAAGGACATTAGAAGAAGGAAAGGAAAAGTGAATTGGGAGAAATAGGAGGGGAAGACGAAGAATGAGAGACTGTGGACTTTGAGAAACAAACCGAGGTTTTGGAGGAGAGGGGGTGGGGAGATTAGTGAGCCTGGTGGTGGGTCTTAAGGAGGGCACATATTGCGTGGAGCACTGTGTGTGGTGCATAAATAATGAATCTTGGAACAATGAAAAAAATAAAAATAAAAAAATAAAAAAGACCTAAAGGTTTTAAGGGCATGCTTACATATTTTTGGCTAAATTATAAAATTTCCTTTCTAAACATATTGCCCTAAATTTGTCTTCAAAAACAAAGAAACTGGATTAAAACTTACTATAAAAATGATTAATTAATTATTTAAAAAGTAAGCAATGGGCATCATAAAGAACATTATTAGGGAAATTATACAAAACCCAACTAATTTATTCCAATTGCCTGCTAGGGTGCTGGGAAAGGTAGTTGGGTTTTATCCACTCTGCCTTGCTTCCAACCAGGAAATGGTGTGGGATATAAATAAATACAATTTTGTTCCATGAGAAAAAGTATTAAATTAGTAGGATGAAGGAGAAGATTAAAGCTTGACTATTTGCAAGAGAAGAACTCTAGTACAACTTTCACACAAAAATAAAACAAGCCTAGAACTTTAAGTGACCATGTAGTGTAATCAAAATACAGGTGGTGGTCAAACGTACAATGGCTCCCCGGCAAGGCAATGAACCCAGCTCAAAGGTTATAGACTTCATCTGTCCCAAAGGTTTACAACTCCATTTTGTGGAAGTGTAATTTAAGTGAGACAGATGAAACAGAAAGAGAAAAAAGAAGAAAAGAAATGGCAAAGAAGGAAAGTTCAACTAATCTGCTCTTATTTAAAAAAATAATCTATACACCTTTTATTCCATGACATTTGAAGCATCACCACCTTAGTGTGCCTAAAATGTACTTGTTTTGGAAATTTATTCTCTACTCTAATAAGTTCTGGACCTTCAAAAAATAATATGAGATAAATACCATAGTAACTAAGTAATATTAGGAGCTGTTTGTATTCATACAGACTGTTTGAATATCACCTCTGCCACTGACAAGCGGAGTGATCCTGATTGGGGCTCAAATTTAGTTTCTGCATTAAGCCATTGTGTTTGTTAAAAAGATGAAGTGAGATAATGCATGTAAAATGCTTATATTGATATACAACATATGGTTGAGATTTCTCAATAAATGTTAGCTGTCATCATCATCATCATCGTCACTATAACAATGATCAAATTAACAATTTAAGCCAATTGCCAATATCATTATTTAATGACTAATGACTAAAATAGTAGATAGAACAAAGATAGGTTCTATCTGCATTCTTGTTACCAAAGAATTGAAGCATGAAACAAAAATCAAAGTGTTAATCAATACAATGAGAGAAATAAAGTTTCATTAATTACAGAGAATAAAATTACATACCTTAAAATAGAAAGAGAAACAAAAAGAGTAAGATTTTTTCATGAAGTAGCCATAAATAAGCCAGTTTATACATTAGTTTTGGGAATTCAGTCATCAATTTTGAAAAATAATTTCTTGTGTAATTTGATTAGATCTACAAATACTAAGATTAATTTTGAAAGAAGATATTAATAGCCCCTCAACAAGAGGACAACTATTGGAGAAGGAGATTTTGCTTTATGTGTATTATTTTCTTTTTTAAAATAAGAATTTCATTGTGAATTTACAATTATTTGGGGGACTCCAAGAGAAGAATAAGAGGAAATTCTAACCCATGAGTAACAAAAAGATATAATAGAAATTCATTAACAATAATTTAGTATGACTCTGGACCAGACTAAGGAAAGGCAGTAACAACATTCCAGGATAAATAAAGATAGTAACAATATTAATGAATCAACATAAAACATGGAATACCAAAAATAATCTGCAAAGTAAGGGGATAACCTTAGTATAAAAGAAGTCTAGAGAGAGTATTTATAGGTTTAAAAATTACTTTGGAAAAACTGAAGCTATCTGAGGTACACCTACTTTATGTTTTCAAAGAAATTAGAGATGTAATAATAAAGTAAGAAAAAAAAACTGTGAGATAACTGAGTAAAGGGAAAGAGAACTTTCTGAGTTAAAGGAGGAAACAACTAGGACCAACTTTCAGATGTCACAATATATCAAATGAAATATCTCAAGAGAGTCTTGATATAAAAGAAAAAATTATCTTAATGTACTAGCAACACCTTAGTATTAGTAGTATATAAAAAAATTAAGAAGTAAAATAGAGAATACTATACAAGTGGCATATAAGCCCAATTTGAAGAAGAATAATAAAATGGACATTTATATGTTTGTACCAAGATAAATAAATATTGGGGTGCCTAGGTGGCTCAGTGGGTTTAGACTCTGCCTTTGGCTCAGGTCATGATCTCAGGCTCCTGGGATCTAGCCCCACATCAGGTTCTCTGCTCAGCAGGGAGCCTGTCTCCCCATCTCTCTCTCTCTGCCTGACTCTCTACCTACTTGTGATCTCTGCCTGTCAAATAAATAAATAAAATCTTTTAAAAAGATAAAGAAATATGAAATAATCAGAGACTCCAACTGTTCATGGACCCTGTTCATGGTTGTATCTGCCTCTCTGTCAGAAGTTATCATTATTCTGAATTTTATGAAAATTATTTACCCCTCTTTTTTTTTACTGTGTTAGCACTACATATGTATCTGTAAGACATCTATGATTTAGTTTTGCTTGTTTTTTACATTGCTATAAATGAAATTGCATTCTGTGTGTATTTCAACAACTTACAGTTTTACTCAAACCTGTGATTGTGAAATTCACCCATGATGATGCATAGAGCATCAATTTGCCCATTTCTCATTGCTTTATGTATTCCACTCCATGAATACACCACAATTTTTTCATCCCTTCCTCTGTTGAATGGAAATTCAGATTGTTTCTAGCTTTCCTTTGTTGTTGCTTCTCTCTTTCTCTCACTCTCACGTGTGCACACACACACACACACACACACACTTGAAATTACTGGGTGAAAGAAAGAATATATACTTCCTCGATAATGCCATTTATCACCTCTTTCTTGTTCAATGGTCCTAATTCCCCACCCTATCTCTTACATCAAAATCCCCCCACCCCAACTGATTATGCCCATCACCATACAAATATACTGTAATCTTTCCCATCTTGAAAGTAGTTTCTTAAAATCTCACATCCTTACTCCTGAAACCAATATTGCACTGTACATTAAGTAAGTAGAATTTAAATACAAATTAAAATGATATAAAATCTCATATCCTTTGGTCCAGATACTGCTCCATTATTCTTGTTTCTTCTATATAGAATCTTCTGGAAAGAATTATCTGTACTTACTATTCATTTTTATTTTATTTTTAAAGATTTTTATTTATTTATTTTATTTTATTTTATTTTATTTTATTTTTTTTAAAGATTTTATTTATTTATTTGACAGACAGAGATCACAAGCAGGCAGAGAGAGAGGAGGAAGCAGGCTCTCTGCTGAGCAGAGAGCCCGATGCGGGGCTCCATCCCAGGACCCTGAGATCATGACCTGAGCCGAAGGCAGCGGCTTAACCCACTGAGCCACCCAGGCGCCCTATTTATTTATTTTAGAGAGACAGAGATAGCAAGAGGAAGCACAAGGAGGAAGGGAAGGGAGAAGCGGGGAGGAGAGGGAGAAGTGGGCTCCTGCTGAGGAGGGAGCCTGATGTGATTCCAGAACCCTGGGATCATGACCTGAGCTGAAAGCAGATGCTTAACCAACTGAGTCACCCAGGCACCCTTATACTTACTATTCTCTAGTTCCTCTCTGACCTTCCCACTTTAACCTATTCTACTCAGGCTTTTCTCTCATTTCTTCAATTAACCTGCTTATGAATGTCACCATGACATTAAGTCTAGTGGCCAGTTCTCACTAGCAGCATTTGATACACTTGATTATTCCCTCATTCATAAAGCATTATCTTTATTTTTCTTCCATGTCACACTTCCTTGGCTGCCTATTTTACTTTGCTATTTCTCCATAATATTCAAAATTTTTCCAACTTCTTAAAGTTGTAGCATCCTAGTGTGCTACAGTCCTTGCCCCTTTTCTCTCCTTTATGTTTGGTCCCTTTTTGTCTTTATATAGGCCCATGGTTCTAATTGTTGTTCATATGCTAACGATGTCCAACTGTATATCTTCAGTCTAGACTACCTCTCACTAACTTGAAGACACATATACTGAAATGACTTGATAACATTTCTAGTCAATGTCTAATAGGTATTAGAATGTAATATGTCTAAATTCACTTTTTTTTACATACCTTTCTCACCAACTCCTTCCTCATAAATATATGGTCACTTTACCCTTCAGTTGCTTGACCTTTATATTATCCTTGATTTCTCTTTCTTTCAAGCTTCATGTCCTTATTCACTTGTCAACAAATCTCAGTGGTCTACCTTTAAACAGAATATGAATACTTCTTACCACTTCCGTCATTATTGTCCTGGATCAGGCCACCAAACCCCTTAAATCTCTGTTTGAATGTCATATTCTCTATGAGTTTCCTTAAACATCTTATGTAAAATTTCAACAACCAGTTGACATCTGAGTAAACATACTCAGTTTACTCACCGAGTAAACATAGTGACATACTGAGTACAACTCAGTAAACATCTGAGTATTCCCTTGCATACTACATTTTTCTCTTGCATTTTTCAATAACTACCATGCTATATATTTTGCTTATTCATTTTGTAAATTGTTTCTCCCTTATTATAATATAAGTTCTGGAGTGCCTGGGTGCCTCATTTGGCTAAGCATCTGACTCTTGGATTCAGCTCAGGTCGTGATCTCATCGGTTGTGAGATGAAGCCCTGCACGGAGACTGCTTTAGGGTTCCACGCTCAGTGGGGAGTCTACTTCAAGATTCTATCCCTCTGCTCCTCCCCCCAATCACTCTCTCTCTCATTCTCTCAAACTAAACAAGTCTTTAAAAAATACAGAAGTTTCATGGGTAGGGGTTTATGTTGTTTTTGTTTTGGCTGAATATACAGGGCCTAGTATATTGCCAGTTGTATATTAGTGCTAGAAATCTTAGTTGAAAGAATGAATAACTGAATGAATGAAATTTATAAAAATGTGGTCAGTCTCATAAATAACCATAACAGTACAAATTAAAATAACCATAAAATCTCATAAGTTTTACATTAAGACAAAAATGAACTCAGACTAAACATTATAGAAGGAATGAAATAATATGAATAAAAACATTTCAAATATGTGGTTCCCTGACTCAACAGCTCTGTCTGGGAATATACCTGGAATATGAGTATGTTCACTGCCACAAGGCATATATATACACAAAGAAATATATTTAAATAAACTAAACAGTTGCTAACTATTACAGTTATGTAACATATATTTATTAGTCACAATTTGATCTCTTTCTCACTCAATAGATTTTATTTCTTGAGAGCATTTTTTAGGTTCACAGCAAAATTGAGTGGAAAGTGCAGGAAGTTTTTATATGCTATCCTTGTCCCATCATGCACTCCCCACTATCAACATCTCAAGTAGTGCATTTACTACAATAGATGAACAGACACTAATGTACCATTATCATTATCACCCCTGGCCCATAGTTTATATTAGGGATCACACTTGGTATTTCATATTCTATCTTAATTTTTAGGAGAAAAAGCATTTCACAAAACAGTATAAAGCATACTATCCCCGTTCATTAAAAATATGATTTCTTAGAAAAATTCTCAATCTATGAGACAAAATATTAACTTTGGTTATTTCAAGGCATAAATAATGAAGATGATACTTTTCGCTATTTGTATTTTATACATTGCATGTATAAGGGCATTTCATAGTCTTCTAAACATGTCCTAGCATTTGTTCCTAGATTTCTACTATCGTGATTAACCCAACTAAACAAGTGTCATTTTTTAAAGAATGACAAATTCAGAAAATTTACAAAATTATTCAAATGGACTCTAGAACTGTCTCTAAATTAAAACTATCTCTAAATGTAACAGAATGAGTTAATACTTACTAATTATTCCACTTTTGCCAACATTGTATTGTGAATGTAACTTAAATCAGATATTTACAATGAATTAAGATGAATTTTCAAACTGTTATATCATCAAGTGAAAATCTAAAATCACCAATAATCTTAAACTGATTCAATGTCTAGAAAATTGGACTTAAACTGCACACACACACACACATATATATATATATATATATATATATATATATATATATTCACTCTCTCTTTTGAATTCAGTGCTGTAAACAGGTTTCTCAGGTCAGTGGAGAGGATAACGGGTTTTTGAAAGATCACCTCTCAAAGGAGAAATGTTTAAGACACTATGCTACCTGGTTTGCTCAAGGTATCAATCCCCATAAGTTGTAAGAAACTAATCAAAAAAGTCTAAAAACATTAGTTCCAAACAACTGAACTAATCTTTAAAATCTAAAAGACTGTAAAGTCTCTAATATTTCTTGTTAATGTAGGCATTAATGAGACAGTGGAGAATATGTGTTTGAATACAAATAAAAAATAAATTAATATAGATATGGTTTTATTTTGTGATTTTAACATTTCTACATGAAACTTCCTTGAAAATTATGAATGGTCCTGCTGCCTGACTGAAAAAAAAAAAAAGAAACAGATTTTCATGTAATTTTATAAGTTTGTTTTTAGAGGATGAAGTGATGGTCTCATATAAATTCCCAATGCTCTTCTGGCTAGCTTAGAGAAGATGGAACAGAAGGTAAACTGCCCTTAATAAAAGAAGTTCAGGGGCACCTGGGTGGCACAGTCAGTTAAGCATCTGTCTTTTGGTTTCTGCTCAGGTTGTAATCTCATGGTAACCCCACTTTGGGCTCCACACTCAGAGCAGAGTCTGGTTCTGTTTCACTCTCCCTCTTCTTGTGCACCTCCCCAATATGTGCTCGCTCTCTTTCTCTAAAATAAATAAATAAATCTTAAAAAAAGAAAGTTCAATGCAGTATTTTTTACTGCTTCTGAGGAACTGTTAATCTACCTCAAAATTACTCATTTGATTTTATATTAAGTGTAGAAGATAAACACTTGCAGATTATCTCGGGGTTTTTGGTCAGAGGAATGAAATAAATAGTTCTATAGAAGTGCCATCATGTTAACAAAATTGCTGAGAGCTAAAAATTGAAAGACATGAGTTTTAGGAATATTTCTGGTCCACTTGGTTAAGTGGGCTATTTTCACCAGATTTCTCTGAAGGAAAATTACTGCTTTAATATCATATAATTCTATGAGATATTTTATTTATCAGAGATCTATTTAAAAAACCATATGAATATACAACTGAACCAGGAAGAAATGGAAAGCCTGAACAGACCCATAACCAGTAAGGAGATTGAAACAGTCATCAAAAATCTCCAAACAAACAAAAGCCCAGGGCCAGATGGCTTCCCGGGGGAATTCTACCAAACATTTAAAGAAGAACTAATTCCTATTTTCCTGAAACTGTTCCAAAAAATAGAAATAGAAGGAAAACTTCCAAACTCATTTTATGAGGCCAGCATCACCTTGATCCCAAAACCAGACAAAGATCCCATCAAAAAAGAGAACTACAGACCAATTATCTTTGATGAACACAGATGCAAAAATTCTCGCCAAAATACTAGCCAATAGGATTCAACAGTACATTAAAAGGATTATTCACCACGACCAAGTGGGATTTATTCCAGGGCTGCAAGGTTGGTTCAACATCCGCAAATCAATCAATGTGATACAACACATTAATAAAAGAAAGAACAAGAATCATATGATACTCTCCATAGATGCTGAAAAAGCATTTGACAAAGTACAGCATCCCTTCCTGATCAAAACTCTTCAAAGTGTAGGGATAGACGGCACATACCTCAATATTATCAAAGCCATCTATGAAAAACCCACCGCAAATATCATTCTCAATGGAGAAAAACTGAAAGCTTTTCCACTAAGGTCAGGAACATGGCAGGGATGTCTGTTATCACCACTGCTATTCAACATAGTACTAGAAGTCCTAGCCTCAGCAATCAGACAACAAAAGGAAATTAAAGGCATCCAAATCGGCAAAGAAGAGGTCAAACTATCACTCTTTGCAGATGATATGATACTATATGTGGAAAACCCAAAAGACTCCACTCCAAAACTGCTAGAACTTGTACAGGAATTCAGTAAAGTGTCAGGATATAAAATCAATGCACAGAAATCAGTTGCATTTCTCTACACCAACAAGACAGAACAAAGAGAAATTAAGGAGTCCATCCCATTTACAATTGCACCCAAAACTATAAGATACCTGGGAATAAACCTAACCAAAGAGACTAAGAATCTATACACAGAAAACTATAAAGTACTCATGAAAGAAATTGAGGAAGACACAAAGAAATGGAAAAATGTTCCATGCTCCTGGATTGGAAGAATAAATATTGTGAAAATGTCTATGCTACCTAAAGTAATCTACACATTTAATGCAATTCTTATCAAAGTACCATCCATTTTTTTCAAAGAAATGGAACAAATAATCCTAAAATTAATATGGAACCAGAAAAGACCTCGAATAGCCAAAGGAATATTGAAAAAGAAAGCCAAAGTTGGTGGCATCACAATTCCGGACTTCAAGCTCTATTACAAAGCTGTCATCATCAAGACAGCATGGTACTGGCACAAAAACAGACACATAGATCAATGGAACAGAATAGAGAGCCCAGAAATAGACCCTCAACTCTATGGTCAACTCATCTTCGACAAAGCAGGAAAGAATGTCCAATGGAAAAAAGACAGCCTCTTCAATAAATGGTGTTGGGAAAATTGGACAGCCACATGCAGAAAAATGAAATTGGATCATTTCCTTACACCACACACGAAAATAGACTCAAAATGGATGAAGGATCTCAATGTGAGAAAGGAATCCATCAAAATCCTTGAGGAGAACACAGGCAGCAACCTCTTCGACCTCAGCCGCAGCAACATCTTCCTAGGAACATCGCCAAAAGCAAGGGAAGCAAGGGCAAAAATGAACTATTGGGATTTTATCAAGATCAAAAGCTTTTGCACAGCAAAGGAAACAGTTAACAAAACCAAAAGACAACTGACAGAATGGGAGAAGATATTTGCAAGTGACATATCAGATAAAGGGCTAGTGTCCAAAATGTATAAAGAACTTAGCAAACTCAACACCCAAAGAACAAATAATCCAATCAAGAAATGGGCAGAGGACATGAACAGACATTTCTGCAAAGAAGACATCCAGATGGCCAACAGACACATGAAAAAGTGCTCCATATCACTCGGCATCAGGGAAATACAAATCAAAACCACCATGAGATATCACCTCACACCAGTCAGAATGGCTAAAATTAACAAGTCAGGAAATGACAGATGCTGGCGAGGATGCGGAGAAAGGGGAACCCTCCTACACTGTTGGTGGGAATGCAAGCTGGTGCAACCACTCTGGAAAACAGCATGGAGGTTCCTCAAAATGTTGAAAATAGAACTACCCTATGACCTAGCAATTGCACTGCTGGGTATTTACCCTAAAGATACAAACGTAGTGATCCGAAGGGGCACGTGCACCTGAATGTTTATAGCAGCAATGTCGACAATAGCCAAACTATGGAAAGTACCTAGATGTCCATCAACAGACGAATGGATAAAGAAGATGTGGTATATATACACAATGGAATACTATGCAGCCATCAAAAGAAATGAAATCTTGCCATTTGCGACGACGTGGATGGAACTAGAGGGTATCATGCTTATCGAAATAAGTCAATCGGAGAAAGACAACTATCATATGATCTCCCTTATATGAGGGAGAGGAGATGCAACATGGGGGGTTAAAGGGGTAGGAGAAGAATAAATGTAACAAGATGGGATTGGGAGGGAGACAAACCATAAGTGACTCTTAATCTCACAAAACAAACTGAGGGTTGATGGGGGAGGGGGGTTGGGAGGGGGGGTGGGGTTATGGATATTGGGGAGGGTATGTGCTATAGTGAGTGCTGTGAAGTGTGTAAACCTGGCGATTCGAAGACCTGTACCCCTGGGGATAAAAATATATGTTTATAAAAAATAAAATTAAAAAAAAAAACATATGAATATACATAAGCTTTTTAGATTAGTTTTATGCCCACAAGCCAGTAAGTTATGTCTTTTCCAAGCTTCCTTAAGTTTTTTGGTTAGACACTTGCAGAAAGATGATTTACTGTCATAATGATTTGGAGATAAATTGTGATGGCTACATTTAAAAATGAAAATCCTGAGAGATGAGTATTTGTCTCATGCTGTGTGTGTGTGTGTGTGTGTGTGTGTGTTTATAGCAAAGAATGAGTCAAATTTTGATATTAGCTAGCAAAGCAGCATCTAGAATATCTTAAAATATATCACCCTCAAGATAGATCTAGTTGCTATACAGTGAAAAGAAGCTGGGTAGATTGCAATAGGATTGATTTATTATGTTGTATTTGGTAGCCTCTGTATTTTACGTTTCCTGTAAATATGCATAAAACCAATAATTTCAGAACTTTACTTCTATTTTTTTGTTTTACAGACAGAAGACATGGTATTTTTTCATGTCCCCTTTAAAATTTTAAGAGCAAAAGTTTTATGTCTCTAATTGTCTGAATCTCTGCTTATCCCAATGGGATAAATAACTAGTGAGCTAAGTAGAAGAAAAGCATAAAGTTTACAGTATAATTGTATTATCCAAATGGTTTCATAGTCATATAAATAATTTAAAAATTAATGGTTGAGGGGCACCTGGGTGGCTCAGTTGGTTCACCAACTGCCTTCGGCTTGGGTCATGATCCCAGGGTCCTGGATTGAGCCTCACATGGTCTCCCTGCTCAGCAGGGAGCCTGCTTCTACCTCTCCCTCTACCACTCCCCTGCTTGTGCTCTCCTGCTTTCTGTCAAATAAATAAATAAAATTTAAAAAAAATAAAAATTGATGGCTGAATAACCATACCATGTAATAATACACACAGCAGAGTATGTGTGTCTGCCCATAAAGATATTGCAAAATATCTAATTATCCAGAAAATATCTCATTATCCAGAAATATACACAGAATGTATATGATGTTAAAACTGTAACTCTAACAGAGCATGTAATTTATGCTGAACTTGTAGTATAGATCATTTGCAGTATACTGTGAACTTGCTGAAGTGTAGGGGCCAGTTTTAATTATTTGTTTATTATTTTATAACCCAAGCTGCGGACACTATACCTGATACATAATTGATTGAGTTACTCTTGAGTTTCAGACCCTCTTTTAGGTACTAAGCATATGAAGGAAAGCATAGAAGAAAAAACTAGTACAAGTTCACCCTTGGAGCTTGCATTCTAGTCACAGAAATATGCAACAATTACGCACTTAAACAAAGGTTAACCAGTGGGCATGACCAATGTTATGACAGGCAACTTTTTCCTATAATAGAAGAGTTTAACGTGATCGTTAAGGTAAGCAAAACTTTTCCTGTGGTAGTATTGATTGACCTGAAATCTGAAGGGTACTAGGGGAAAGAAAACATTTTAATCAAAAGAGTCAGCTTGTTCCCTTCCTCCGTGTCAGGAAGAATTTGTTTGGCACAAGAGGTTGAAAGAAGTCAGATTTGATTAGAAAGTGGAGACAGGGGCGCCTGGGTGGCTCAGTGGGTTAAGCCTCTGCCTTCAACTCAGGTCATGATCTTGGGGTCCTGGGATCGAGCCCTACATTGGGCTCTCTGCTCAGCAGGGAACCTGCTTCCCTCTCTCTCTCTGCCTGTCTCTCTGACTACTTGTGATCTCTCTCTGTGTCAAATAAATAAATACAATCTTTAAAAAAAAACGTGGAGACAAATAAAATATCTAGACTTTAAGCATCCATACCATTTTCAATTTAAAGCAAAGCCTAAAGGAATTTGAAAATTCCATTACCAAAAATATTGTCCAAAATTGTGCCTCGTCTTCTGTTGGGAAATAGTCTAATATTCTGAAGCAGTGGTTCTCAGTATGTGATCCTCAGACCTGTAGCATTAGCATCATTTGTGAGCTTGTTGAAATGCAAATTCTCAGGCACCATCATCTCAGACTTAAAGAATCAGAAATCCTGGGTGAGGGGCCAAGCAAACTGAATTTCAACGCACCCTCCATATTGAGCTTGCTAAAGTACAAGAACAATTGAGAATCACTGACCTAGATTTTTTTAACTGGAAAGAAGTTGATGTATCTAGATATATGAAACTATTATGAGTGGTCACAAATCATAGAGGAGGGAGAGAAAGACTGATGGACATAAACTGACTCCTGCCTGGGAAAAATAATGAAGACTGTAAGGATAGTTTGTTTGCATTAACGTTGCATGAGATAAAAATAAAATTACTTTTCAGAAAAGAGTCAAACCTAGAGAGAAACGCAAAATTAAAACAATACGATTCATACATTTTTCACAGAACCCAGGTCTACAAACACCTGGGGAGTGTTTAAAAAAATATAAATATCTAGACTTCACCAGCATTCTCCCCTCCAGAGTTTACTTGTGCAACTCAGCTTTAGTATGACTAATCCTGCAATACACATGCTTATCCACGTGATGGCAGCAGTGTACCAGAAGCCAATGATATCCAGGGAGGAAGAATTGGATTTTTTTTTTTTTTTAATTCAAATAACTCTGCTAGGGCGCCTGGGTGGCTCGGTGGGTTGGGCCACTGCCTTCGGCTCAGGTCATGATCTCAGGGTCCTGGGATCGAGTCCCGCGTCGGGCTCTCTGCTCAGCGGGGGGCCTGCTTCCCTCTCTCTCTCTCTCTGCCTGCCTCTCTGTCTACTTGTGATCTCTCTCTGTCAAATAAATAAATAAAAAAAAAATCTTAAAAAAAATAATAATAATAAACAAATAACTCTGCTGTTTATTCTGGTTTCAGATTACTGTTTATTCTAACATTTTGGTAATTTGTAAGTTGATAAAAATTAGAAATTTCAGCAATTCTTCTTCAGCTTTATTTTTGTTTCTCCAAAACAGTTATTGTTTAAACAGCTATACCTATACTCATTGGACAATTCATAAAACTAAAATATAATAAAATTGTAATAAACTTTATAAACACCCCAAAACCCATATTTTTCTTATTTCTTTATTTCCCAGTATATTATTATAACATTTTTCCTATTCTAGATTCTGTTAATACAGTTCTAGTTACAGTATAATTGTCAGATTTGCAATACAATCATCCACAAGTCTTCAATTTTGGCCTGGATCCATTGATCTCTTTAATTTTAAAAGCAGAATGGAATTTTCTATAGTTGCTACCATCTTTTCAGTGGATACCCACAGGATATAGATGTGTGTTTCAGCAAAACAGTTTTTGGCACAAGCTTTTAATATCTAGCTCTATGTGTTACCTTATGAATAAATATATGCAGCATGCACCAAGTATGAAAACCATGGAGAGGGGGTGTGATGAACTTTGGGTGTTGTAATTAAGCTACACAGCTTTTCCGCAGGCTATAACTATTTAATTACTTTACATTGTTAGTGATTCTATTTGAAGGTGATTTTTTTTATCCTCTTATAGATACAAAATTAATGAAAAGAAATAAGTAAAATTCTGGTATAGAGACAAAATGGTGGTTATGAAATTAGTTAGCCCTAAAATTTTCCCCCTTTGGTGACAACCCAGTCACTGAAAACAAAGAAGTTCACACTGTTACCTCTCTGTGCCAGAGAAGGCTTTGATCAATGTTTTACAATGTGTCATTCATTATCAGGTAACACATTCTTCACAGTAGGTAATTAGCAGGTGATAATGAGAATCAAGACCAATATTTCATATAGGCCCTTAAAAACTATACTTCCACAGGAAGAAAGAGCTGAGAAATTGAGTTACAAAATGGTTTTCCACATATTGCTTCACTAAATAGAAAAGAAAATTCTTTTTAAAATCAGAAAGGTGGACAAATGTTAGGAAATCAGAACCTGCAAGCAATCAGTAACACTATTGATCATTAACTATGGATTACCTATTGCATGTGTGTGTGTGTTGGTTGAACTAATTTTTAAAGTAACATGGACTATTGTTACATATCACTGACGCTGAACAAATATTTTGGCTCCTTTATAATCAACAACAAAAGTTCAAAGTTACTGAAAACTGAGCATCAGTGAATCTGGGAGACAATATCTGATGTAATAATGACATGACTTGTGTTAAGATCTGCCACATTAGGATCTCCATCACCAGATTACCAGACTGGATTACCAGATTGGAATTGTCCAACTAAGATCATTCTCGGGTTAAAACAGGGAGGAAGTATAACATGGTGGTTATATTCTAAAGCTCTGGAATGAGAAGTTTCTGGTTTTTATTGATTCCTATATGCTCAAACTGGGTAACTTTTGACAACGTCTTTAAACTTTCTGAGCCTCTGTTGTTTTTTCTGTGACACTAATTGAGTGAATATAAGTGACTCTTTCACACAGAGGTGTGAGAAATCCAGGTAAGCATAAAGGTAAAGTCCTTAGTAGAGACTTAGTAGAGTGAGGGCTCCATAAATTTTAGTTCTTCTTATTGTTGTTACTATTCCATTATCATAGTGTGTCTAACTCAGCTCTGGTAACATTTATCTAGATGCTGCCCACAAAGTCGTAGAATATTAAGCTGTTATCAACCACTAAGAAGACCTGAAATAGGATATCAAATTAGATAGCTTTCATCTAACTTGGAAAAATGTTTTCAGGAAATGGAATACATGCCAGGCTGGTTTTGATAAAATGCGGTGGTAGTAAACAGAGATTGAGCAAGAGCTTCAATGCATGCAGGAACTCTCACCTCAAGAAGACAAGCTTAGATGAATCCTGGGAATTAAGCACCTCATTCATTATTGCATGATAATATTGGACTGTCAGTAACAGAATGAATCAAAGGAAGAATGCAATGTTTTCTTAAACATGGAATGAAAAATGTAGGGAGCAAACTTGAAATAATGCAGGAGGAAAACTTTGGTAATTAAATTAATACTAATTGAGTGATAAGCATTTGCCAGGGACTATGTTAGGAGAGGTGACAAAGTGGCATCTCTCCTAAATAACATTGTTACTTAGAGCTTTGATGCATCCATTAAAGACAACAATCCCAATTTAACTTCTAGAGAAATTTTAAAAAGTGACCAAATACACATCTGATTCATGTATATATCATGAGACATACATATATATATTTGAGTTATGGTATAGTGTTCATATACAGCGTTTGTGTCCATTTCTTGCAGGATTATACAGATTATTTCATCACACAACAGCTTGCCTTTTCTCTCCAACATTTTAAAAGCCTATTAACTAAACTATTTCCTTCTAGACAACTCTTATTACCTTAGAAAAATAGATTATCATACACCCAATGAATTTTAGATAAGATAAAGCAAAGTGACCTTCCGGAAGATTCTATGGTAAATCTGTGAAAGTTATAGCTCTATATTTCCCTTAATTGACCCACTATAATAGTAATTAAAAAAAAAGAAGTAATTCCATTTTATAACCATTCCAGGATTGCTCACTGCAACTCTACAATTGTTATAGTAACTGGCTACTGAGAAAATGCCAAAGGCATTCATAGAAATCCAGAGTTCATCAAAAGGTTCATCTTTATTAGTCTTTGCTGTTGAGTAAAACGATGCTTAATGAGAGGGGAAACAGGCAAAGGAGAAAGGTAGGAAGGCAGGGCTCTGTTTTGGATAACTATGGAAACAGTTGCTAGGAAGCATACACTTCTGTAATTCTTTCCCTGGACCCACTCCCCTAACCCTTGTTCCACTTCTGGGATTTATATTGCCATTAATATATTGCTGCAATTGGTCAGTGAACACAGTAGTGTACGTGGGTTAATGATGGCTGATCTTATACTATCTCTGATTCTGAAAACCAGCACATATCATTATGATGATACAGAACCTCTAATGAGAGAAGCAGATGCTGTCTAGTGAGATGATTGCTTTCCTATGTTCGCTTAACTATTTCTATTGGTTTGCATATTCCTTTGACATGACAGGCTATGAAACTTTTTGGAAAAAGAATGCCAAATGTCTTTACACCTAGCACCAAGTCACTTTTTTTTTTTGTAAACTGGAGAATAAAGTTAAATTTATTTTTAAGAATAGTGGAAATCTATCCCAGCAAATTATTACAAATTGTACAATGTTTGATGGTTCTCTTTGTGACAGGTTGCTTTTGTGTTTCTTCATTTAAAAGATACTTTTGCAAGGGGAAACACATACTCTGACAATTTTTACAGGCCAATAAACAAATCTATATTATTAATTACTACTGTCAGAAAGTGTCTTGATATTTGATTACTGGCAATGGTTCTGGCTGAACAGATTCTTGGTAATGAGATCCTTGATTCTCTGAAAAGGTAGCCTGACAGATTAACCAACCTGTGATTTATCTAATCAAGGACACTCTCAGGAAGATTTGAGTGTTTCCCTCCCTTTCAATCATAATAATGAGACTAGCCAGCCCAAGATCAAGATAGGCATTTTTTCCTATAAACTCTTAAAAGAATAATCAAGCCCTACTCACTAGTTCTCCTTACTACATTGAGATATTTCTCTAGAAACATGAAATTATGGGAAAAAAATCTTGGTTTTATGAAACTCAACAAATGTCTAATAACTGTTAGCATTATTCTTTCTGAAACTAGGAAGAGTTAAGAAATTGTATTAATTTGCTATTGCTGCTGTACCCAAATTACCACATATTTGGTGGCTCACAACAACATATATTTATTATGTATTTTCCAGCTTACAAGAAGAAAATCCAGAGACACAGAAAGGCTCTTTTAAGAAATGCTGCAGTACAACCTTCCACTGGCAGAGAGGATATGTAGAAACACACACACACACACACACACAGAGTACATCGAAGAGTTTCAGAAGAGTTGAACACTGCATATGAAAATGCTTTAATAACTCTTTAACCAATATATTCACTTATAAATCTATTTTAAAGTTTAAAAAGTTTTTTTAGTAATCTCTATACCAAACGTGAGGCTCAAACTCCTGACTCCAAGATCAAGAGCATCGTGCTCTTCTGACTAAGTCAGCCACATGCCCCTCACTTATATATTTTAATGTAAACAAAAACAACATTTATGTCTAGAGAATCACAATAAATTAAAAAAGTATAAACATTAAGAAAATGTAACATAGTTTCACTAGCAGTACTTTTTCTTTCCTAGTGTGACATAAATAATAGTGTTTCTTATCACTGATGGCATTCGAGCTTCAATAAAACAGTGTATACTCTTTATTTATCTAGTATTTCTGCTTTTGGGAAAATAATCACCCCAACATCAGGTGCGAAAGTCACTTATGTGACCCCATATTTATGACAAGGGTAAGTGTTGAACCAAGTAAGTCAGTCAGAACACTACCATCCCTTCACCAATGAGAATGTCATTCATGGATTTCCCATTCTCAACACAAAAAGGTGAGTATGATCCAAGTCAGCTACTTAGAATATTTAAATCCCTGGTCATGACTGATTCTAGATAGGTTGGATAATGAATCAGGGTCAACCAGAGTCTTCCCTAAAATATAATATACTGGTCTTAGAAGAGTTTATTCTTCTGGAATCAGGAGCAGCTTGATTAATTTTTGCTGGAACTGATTAAAACTATTTTCTTTGAACATGTGGAGGCAGACAATGAGAATAAGAGTTAAAGAAATGTATACAAAGGCATGTATGGGAAATGGAGAAACAAGAGTTCATATGAGGTCCATGGAGGTCCTGGACCTAACCATGCCTGAAGAAGTGATGATTATGATGTCTCTGGATGATTTTATGTTTAATTTTAAATATAATTTACTGTCCTTTGTTGAAGTAAATAGTTATTTCAGTAATTTAGTTGAGATCATATCAAATGATAGCTAAATTCAGGCTGATTAATTTTTTTATAATATTGTCTTCTCTTGTTCATAAATGCAGTATTGAAATTTCCTTCTTTGTTTCTATTTGCTGTAATGGTTCATTAAGGCATTTTCCTCCTAACTAGACCTATAGCCCTCCTAACTTGAAAATACATAAATAGGTATTCAAATTGATATATATTTAAAGTCGAAAAAAGAAATCAGAAAAGCCTCATGTTTAAAATGCAAAACAAAAACAAAAAACCCACATGCATCACAAAATGCAGGCATAAAATTTAACTTATTTTTATTAACAGTCTAACATACTTATAGAATACATTTCCCTTACATATTTTGGACAAGAATTTTTTAGATCACCTATTCATAGGATAAGAATTTTATAATTTTTTAAGAGGGAGGAAATATGAATTTGTGTTTCTTTAGCATTAAAGGTTGATTAAAATTAATTTTTCTTGTTGATCACTTAAACCAGAAGTATATGTGAACCAAATTCTTCTCTTACAATTTTACAAATTTTTTTTTTTGAGATTTTATTTATTTATTTGACAGAGAGAGATCACAAGTAGATGGAGAGGCAGGCAGAGAGAGAGAGAGAGGAGGAAGCAGGCTTCTTGCTGAGCAGAGAGCCAGATGTGGGACTCGATCCCAGGACCCTGAGATCATGACCTGAGCCGAAGGCAGCGGCTTAACCCACTGAGCCACCCAGGCGCCCCCAATTTTACAAATTTAATAACTGAAAGAAATTTCTATAGATTAAGTTTTGGCTCCAAACATTTAAAATCTTGTTTCTCCTCTACTAAACTATGTATTTCCAGGACCAAGTGCCACGATGGTAGGAGTTTTTCTGGAAGGCAACTTACACCAGAGTGGTTGCCAGTAACTTAGGGAAATATCTGCAGTTTATATCAGTAGGTCCTAATAAACCAAATGCAATATGTCTCCAAGCCTGTTGTCCCTTAGCCAAATCCTAAAACGTACACGCTCATTCCAATGTTACCAGTCAGAGGGGTAGAGTGGTAGAGGGAAGTAGGATTAATCGCTGAGATACTATCCTCAAGCAATTGAATGAAAATATCTTATTTTGTAAACTTAACAAAAATATAATGAGGGACTTTTTTTTTTTTTTAACGCGGAAGTTTAAAAATAGAAACATTACAAAGGAAACCCAACCCTAGCCTTTTCTGGAGTTTTGGTGAGGGAAAAGAGAAAAAGAGGGGAAAAAATGCTTGCTGTTTTACAATGTTGCACATACTTTGTTTTCAAGATACCAAGGCTGGTTGTAGACAAAGTGCCATCTTGAAAAAGTAGCTCCCGTGATGAAAAGAACAGGCCCAGAGGGTGAAGAAGACTGGGCCCCAGTTTAGCCTGTTGCGCCAATGGGCTCTGCGACCTTGGAAGAGA